>NC_140595.1:369480460-372365460 GCF_964204655.1 Triturus cristatus
TTTCACTTCAACACAGAGAAATATAGAGATATTCCAAAGGTACATAAGTTCCATGATGCACTATAGTAATCAGGTATCAAAATACTTGTCTTGTCTTTCGATGCCACTATGATCTTTGCGTTCAGCGTTGCTCAACTCAGAGCAATTTCAGAGTCAATCTAGGCAAACCCATTAATACCAGGGAGATGTAATATTCACACCCAGACAGGGACCCAGACATTGCCATTTACCACCCCTGTCTTGGGTCCTCCCCAGTCCCGCACCCTACTTTCCTTTGTTATGTTTTTGTCTGTGTGTTGTCTAAAATCTGACGCCACCACCTTTGTCTCCCAGGTTGGTTGGCGTGCGTACCTATGGCTAAATTAGCCCCAGACAGAAGTGGTAACACTTTTACCTTAGATTGGTAAGTGCCTCTTCTCCTGCCACTTTTGTATAAATATAAGAGTGTCACAATTGCGTGGAGCATAGTCCACTCCACGGCCGCTGAGATTTGGTATAAACAAAGCTTGCATTTGTCTCTCTCTCTTCTATCTTAGGTTCCATCGGTGAGGCCTACTGGACACAAGCAAACTGGTTCAGTATAATATACCGAGGCACCTTTGCATTTATCCATTTTTGTTGTGCACTTCATACTAGTTGCAGTAGTTGTTTATCACCTGATCCTGATTAAAGCCTGATGGCTGAAACATGTTGATCTTGTATATGTGGCTGTCTCTAATGGTGGAAACATGTTGATCTTGTATATGTGGCTGTCTCTAATGGTGGTCAGCTACATAACCCAGCTCATTTCTTTTTAATCCTGTCGCTAGGTAGCTAAATAAGGTTCATAGTCAGCTAGCCTCGCAGGCAGTTTGAAATTCACTATCACCTCCACTTTAGCACTGCACATTTTTCATGATTTTCGCATACACCACACCCACATAGAGTTTTAGTATAACCCAGTTGCCAATACCAAAAACATCCCTGAGCTCCTCCCTCATAGAGAGGGGGTTGTAGCCCGTGTTAGGACTAGGTCTTGACGTGAGGAGGCACCCCTATGATGAAGTATGACACCTTTGGTGTGTGAGGGGAACCATTCTGATAAGGGATTTCCCCTGCGTTGCGCTTGGCTTCTTTAGTCCACTGTTCTCTTAGGCATTCCTTCTGGACCCGCTGGCTCGTTGTGTGTGGTTGTTAACAATTGGGGAGTGCACCCACGCAGGTCCTTAAATCTCCTCTAGGCCCTCTTTGTGTGTTCACAGTGATAATTATTTGACAGAAGATTTGAAAACATGTCTTCATCTCAGACATTTGACACAATGAGCAACAAACAGAGTTTCCAGAATTTTTGGCATACAGTGGAAGTCATTCATTCTTCAAATGCTAAAACATATTAATCCTTTCGGTATCTACCACTGTACATTTCTGAGAATCATGTGTTAAAATGAGGACTCTGAGCCTGATTTAAAAATAGGGGAGAGAGTAGCAAGTTGCAAAAATGATGGAGAGTGCCCTGTCCGACAAACCATCAGTCCTCCTGCCTCATTTAGAGTCGGGGGGACTATAAGTATTTCATCAATAGAGCCACCATTAGCTCTGTTGACAGAATACTTCCTCTGACAGCCCAATGCAGTAGGGGGCGTGGAAGGAAGGACTTCACATAGTCTTCCCGATTTAGGGAGGATGGTGCAAAATCTTTTTTTTCCTCTCCGTAACTGCCAGGCAAAACCTGGTAGTGAGGGACGACAAAAAAATAATGACCTTGGAAAAAAACAAAAACATTTGAAGTTTTTCACTCCCAACCT
The DNA here is from genome assembly GCF_964204655.1 of Triturus cristatus. Taxonomy (NCBI): domain Eukaryota; kingdom Metazoa; phylum Chordata; class Amphibia; order Caudata; family Salamandridae; genus Triturus; species Triturus cristatus. The sequence continues at coordinate 369,482,245 of NC_140595.1, forward strand.
TCATGGATAACAAAACCATCATTCAAAACTTTTGCACATTGACAGGAACCACCATGTCATTTTTGAGAGTTGTCCGCAGGGCCGGCAGACAACTCTAAATTTGATGGGAAGAGGTCCCTTTGGATGTCGGAAGTAGTGTCCTTGGCTATGTATAACTCTAGATCTGGCTCTCTGTATAAAACACAAAATGCAACACTTGATGTTATCAAGTATTTATTAATGTCCTGACCATATTCATATGACTGCTGTAGGATTAGTATATCTGTGACTGTCAAGATTACATTTCCTTGCCGGTCTCTTTTCTTCATGTGCTTTTCTCCCATCTGACAATCAGGACCCACTCAAGTTCAAGTTCAATGACTTAAATCAGTCACTCGACCATAAAAGCATTATAAAATCACAGTGAAACAAAATTAAAAACATCTCATTACAGCACTTCCTTTACAGAATTGCAGGAAGACAAACTAAATCATCTTGCTACAGTTCATCCACATCACAGTCAGGCAATAGGTATTAAAAAAGGACTATACCCCCTGCTAAGTATAGCGCATAGAGTGTTGTACCAAGTTTGATAATTGATCCATTTTGAACATTAAACATTTTAAAAAGCTAAAATTGCTTCGATTACGTAGCATATTTTCTTCTAATTTTCAATGCTTGTGTAGAAAATTAAAGACTGCAGAGCAAATCAGTTTGGAGTTAAGGTGCTGAAGGAAAAGCAGGCCACCCTGGTGTATAATAAGGTGCTTCCCACTAAGGATAGATTGGAAAAACCATGACCTGAATGGCACATATAAAGTGCAGAGAAGCATAAAGTGCTAAGTTGACTGGTGTGATCTCCCATCACAAGGACAGCATGGTAATGCTGGAAACCAGATCTCTAGAATTGGAAAAGCCAATAAAAATTGAATCTTATTCCCTCTCAGCTGTGTAAAATAAAATCTAAGCTCAGGGTCCTTTGCCCACATACTGTAAGGCTCCATACCATTTGTAGTGGAGAGTGGCACATATGATTGGACCGTTACTGAGTGCAGGACTTTTACAAGCCTGGCTTCCTCTTTGGGTGCACAACATGTTTCCTTTACCAGTTTTCTTGGAAAGGGGTGTCTTTGCTTGGTCATCAAAATGGTTAGTCAATCAGAACCAGACAAGATTTCCCATTCTGTCATGGGAAATGAGGAATAACTGGCTTGAACTCTGTCAAGAAATCCTTATGCCACTCCAATCAACTTTTGAGGCAGTAGAATATATTGGCCAAAACTAAAGGGGCTTCAGGATGACTCCATGAAAGGGCATCAGCCAGAATATTTTTGAAACCTGGAATATTCATGATGATAAAGTCATACTCATTAAAGAAATGAGACCATCAACCTTGGCAACTGTCCTGGTATTGCACATTCCTGAGACATTGGAGATTGCCATGATCAATGTGAATTTTGAAGAGTTCTGAAGCTCCCATTAGAAAATGCCTCCATTCAGAAGAAGCCTTCTACATAGCTAAAAGTTATTTTTCTAGAGCTGATTAATTCTTCTCAGACTCAGACAGAATGTGAGAGAGATAGAATATAGGATATTCTAATTCACCTTCTTCTTGAAGCTGAAGATAAACAGCACCAATAGCTATGTCAGAGGCACTAGTCTCAATGATAAACTTTTTATTTTGATCAGGATGACTTAAGATGGGAGCTTGAACAATAGCCTGTTTCAGAACATAGACGGCTTCCTCAGCCAAAGAGTTCCACTGAAAGCCTTGGCTAACCATTTTTTCTAGGTAATTGAGTGATGTTGTTAGTTAACTGGGCAACATTGTTAATGAACTGATTATAGAAATTGGCTAGACCAAGAAAGCTTTGGATTTCCTTGACACTTATTGGAGATGGGCAATCCAGAATGGCTAAAACTGTGTGTGGATCTATAGAAATTCCAATAATATTTATGTGAAAACCTAAGTAATCAACTTCAGACCGGTCAAATCCACATTTTCAAGCTTGCAGTTGAGTTGACTTTAGTGCAGTCTAGTTACCACTTGCCTGACATGCTCGTGATGCAACTGAGGATGTTTTGAGAAGACAAGAATATTGTCAAGGTAAACTATGACAAATTGAGTGAGCATGTCTGTCTGTGAATATGTGATCCATAAAATGCTGAAATACGGATGATGTGTTGTATAAGCTAAAAGGCAAAACCTGATATTCAAAGTGACCTAATGGAGTCCGAAAGGCCTTCTTTCATTTGTTCCCTTCCTTTACCTGGAGAAGATGGTAAGCTCCTCAAAAATCTAGTTTGGTTTATGTTTTACCATTTCTTATTAATTCTAAGATGTCCTTGATTAAAGGAAGGGGATTATTTCTCTTGTGCCATGATGTAGATCCAAATTCACTGGTAACACAAAAAAAGTGGAACTAGAGTCTCACCTGATCCTCCAACAAAAAGGACTTTGGATATTCCCATCCTTCTCCCTTTCATAAAGGACCTGACCTCACATTTCCAAAAGGTCTTGGAGGACGAACTGGACAATCATGGATCAGATCACAATATACACACAGGCATGTCTTCTAACCAGTTTCTCCTTCAGCATCAGGAAGACCTGACAAGGCCTATTTGCAAATGTTTTTCTTTTGGAATTGAAGATGAGGATTCTTCGGACGGAACCTCGACCCTCTGACATGGAATTTGAGTTGGGCTAAGGCTGGAATAAGAGTGAACCCTTTGTCATTCTATCCAACTATCACATAGGTGGTGTTCAATCTGAAGAATATGATCAATCAAGGTAGATAAGGAATCTGATTTGGCTGCATGAACAAGTTCATCCTCTGTGAAAGAGGGTTATCAGAGTTTGTTCAACCCAAGTCGTTTCAGCTGTCAGTTAATGGAAATGGGTTAAGTATGTTAAAACATACTGATTTCCCTGTTGTATTTCACAGAGGGCTTATACTGCTGAATGGTGAATTTTGACACCATCCACATATAATACCCTGAGACAACACTGTTGCACAATCTTGATGTCACAATCAAATAAGCAACTGTTATTGTAATATACTATTATTAAAATACAACTATCTCACTCAAACATTTATTTACATACCTATCCTCATATACATACAATAATGTTTTTTTTCAATAATATTATGTATTTTTTTAGCCTTTCAATACTATTCCACATATTGTAAAACAAGCAATCGAGTCCCACACATATTTTCCTTCTCCACTGTCTCTATTAAGATCTCTGCGCGTGGAGATGAGATCTCCATGTATGGATTGAGGTCTCCAGACTGATACAGCGGTCTCCAAATTCATGCTGAGATCTCTGCATACTGTGCCAAACAGGAAATGACATATACGAACAGGAATTAGGCTATTCTTGAGTCATTATTTCACCACAACAGATTCCCCCTCGATCCTGGTGCTACTTTGGGCACAGATTTACCATGGGGACATAATGTGAGAGCCCCCCAATACTTTGATAAAGAATTAGAGATAAATATGAGGGGGTTCTACACCAGTATCATCATCCATATGAAGGGCCTGACACCCAGCTGGTTAATACAGCATAGGCATAGATCTGGAGAGACATAACCATTCACTGCACTGCATGCAGTGGGAGTCCACACCTGCAGAGAGGAGAAGTGCCACAAGCACTAGGAGGAGCCCTGGCACTGGGCATATCTTAAGGCATAGAACTGGCTGAGGATATCTTCCTTGCTATATACGCTACACACCCATGGTTATTTGGGCACCGAAAGACGTTTGGGAACTTTTTTCAAAGACTTTTGCCCTAGAGCGTCTAGCAGACCACCATGAAAAGTATCAGTTTCATGGCGTTAGACTGAATTTCTGGTTTGCCTTACTTGGAGAAGAGTTTTTCATTAGAAAAACAACAAAGTTCCTTTTCATATTGGAACATAATTTTTTTTTAAACTTCCCTATTTCCAGGCCCTAGCAGGGCCTCTATACTTCTGGTCCTTGTTCCACTGCAGTAGGTCTCAAATCTCATCTAGGTTCTGGTGTACTGCTACTATAGACTAATATTGGTAAATCACCCGAAAATGCATTCATCCAGTTCCTCTTTTGGATTTTTTCATTTTGGTGTCATTTTGCTTATTAAAGCTTTCTCTATTTATATAAATTGGAGAGGGATTTTCATAGTATAATGATTTTGATTCTTTCTTAACTGTTATGGTACTTCTAAGTGCTTTACACATTTTCTGCTCTGTGCCATAGAAACCATGGGTTAAGCTCAGCTTCAAACTGCTGAAACCTTTAAGTGGACCTAACAATGAACAATAAAGGTTTAGTATGATTTTAAATGTACTTTGTTGTATATTACTTTGTCCTATACACATAATATTGAACAGACCATTTTGCCCCTTTAGCATGGTAAGGAGCATGCTAGGGGAACTGGTGGCTGAGCTGCAAGCATTGACATGCCCCAATCAATTCCACCTGGCTGTAATCTGAGAAAGATGTTCAACATTATGGGCATAGTTTCCGTTTTTCAAGTCAGGCCTAATGTTGATTTCCACTTTTAGGCTTTAAATAAAAAATGTGAAAAGCAGAAGTTTTTTGGGAGGGAGTAGTTTTCTATTGCGCAAACTGGGCCTGAAAGTATCAGAGTGCTTTACATGCGCACCAGTTGCATTACAGACGAACACGTTCATTTTGTTAGGCAAGGGCAGATGAAGTGATTTGCCCAGAATCACAGGATGTTGAGCATCCCTGCAGAGACTCAAACCCAGTTCCCCAGCTTTGAGGTCAACCACTGTAACCATTAGGACACATCTATATACAATTGAATGCAAAGGAAATTGAGCACCTGACAATGTCAGTCCATATAATATTAAATTCACATAACTTCTTCATATGTAAATGAATGTTGAGGCTAGGCGGACACAAGACTTTTTCCACCACTGAGGCAGGGGAACTAAGCACCAGTGGGGACAGTGTGCTTGCCTAGAGACTCATACTGCTGAACAAAGACTTCAGACAGAAGCTGTTGAGCTTACTGATGGGGGAAGAAGTAAACATCATATCCCAGGAGGTGGTGTACAATAGCACTCTTCCTGGTCCTATAGAAGATGATACAGTGGTGTTCCAGGAGAAAGACCCAACATCATCAGGGCAAACAGCCATCCCTCCATCACTTCTTATACCCTCATATCAACATGCTTACCAGCTGCATCCTCTGCTAAATCTCCATCTCCTTCAAGCACTCACTAAAAGTATTGTGGCCAAGGGATCTTTTGCCCCTAACCCAGGACTCCAACTTGGATGCTTACAAATTTATTTGCAACATTTGAAATTAGATTTTGGGCTTTTTTCAGTTGAACTACTGTTATTTCATTTCAATTTGTTAGTCCTTTTTTTCACGTAAATAGACTTGGCCCTGATGTTCCCAACATGAGATTCTAATTCATCCAGTTTCCTCCAAGTTCATACTTCCTATCTGAACTGAGGCACTACGTTCTTTAATTTGCATACTCCCCAGAGCTGATCCTAAAAAACAATGAAAAGATCTTCTCCAATAACAATACAATACTTTGTCAGAGTGTTAGGTGCACTGACAAAGGATATTCTGAAAAGAGGCCATTGCCATGACTGTCAACTTGATGTCAATCGTTTTCATACAAGCCTTTCAGTCAATGAAGATATGTATAATGCTTAAGAAAACACCAGAATTCAAAAAGGGTAAACATTTGTAGAAAACATCTGTAAAACTTTCAAAATAGTAAAAGACAATAATCTTTTTTTGGAGTGCCATTTACACCCTTAGATGAAAATAAATTTCACCTAGCATTACAAAATGTCCTAAAAGAGTGTTCAATGTTCAATCTGATATTGAAACAGTGATTATGGATATCTTATGATAATATTGTTCTCCAAAGTAGGTACATTTGCATATGGTTGAAGATGACATATGAGCTAAAATTATTAAGTAGCTACTTACGATTAGAAACAGCTCATCCTTATATGTTAAAGAGTGATCAGTCTTCCAGAGAATATTACTGTAATGTATTAAAACTGAGGTCTCTGAGACAAAATGGACCATTGTGAGTAAACCAGTAACTAGCAACAGAGATACTGAAACCTGAGTTGCTATGCAGACTGGCATCCCCAATTAAATGCTATTGATGGAGCAGGTAGAGCAAAATTTTGTATACCTCCTCTATTTTGCATGAAAAGACTTACAATATAACCTACTGATTATAATATTACTAACGGTTTGCGCTGTGATATTAATTCAACCTTTTGCATACACCAATTACACGTGTACGCATATTAATAGTAGAACATGCGGTAATAGATATCGCATGATTTATGTTGCTTATGTGATGTTTGCATTTCTGATTGGATCCTAAGGGTGAATATTATCACTTTAAATGTCGCTATATGCTAGGAAAATACTAATGCATAAAGGGATTAGTGAGGGTATAACATTAGAATCATCATTTCTTTGTATTAATTATTCTTTTATGTTTGTTTCGCCTAAGTTGACATTTGGGCCTACCCTAAAATGGCGTCGGAAATCGAGTTCAGAAGTGGCCACCATCTTGTGAGCGCGATACCTACTGCGCAGACTCAGATGGCCCCGTGAACTTCCTGAAGACCTGAGCACCCAATGTCCTCGGTCAAGGATAGGATCTTGGTGGACTGCCAAACCTAAGTCAGTAAATACTGGTCTAAATGAACAATTGGATCATACGAGTAAACCTAAAACATTGTAACATAAGGACAAATATACGCTACGGAAGTGAACCAGCAAAATCCATGGGAAACCTAACTGAATAAAATCGGACGTTATCAATCAGCCAATCACAGACTTTCTCCGCCTAAAAATGTTTCATGTTATCCCGAAATTTATTATAAAAAGAGTAGTAAAATAGGGTGTGGTCTGGCTTGTTCCAGTTTCCTGACGTCTATGCTGGCGATGACAGATGCTTGCACGATTTCTGGTCCTTTGGAGATCTTTGGGACTGTAACGTGCTGAGCAAAGAACTTTCGGACTTTGAGCTTTGGCCTGCTTTATTTGGTCAATTTAACGGCTAATTCGGATATGCAGAGCCAAATGAATTAGAGAAAATTCAGATAGCGAGAATAGGTAAATATAATGTCCTGTGATTTGAATTCATTAATCTAGAAATTCTAAAACTTTTGATAAAACAAATGCTAATATTAATTGCGAACAAAAAGTTAGATAAACAAATATTTGATTAACGGAAATTACGAGTTTGTGGTTTTTCGATGAAGAGAAAAGGGATTCTGAGTCTTAAAATGTGTTTTAGCTGATTCTAAATCACCATCAACCAATCCAACTAATTGGTCCGTCGACCAAGTGGGTGGAGTGCCTTGATGTTTGGGATTAGGACTCTATAGGTGGCGAATGTTAATGTATATTCTGTAAATTTACTTTTTCTTCCCTATAGGTTATAAGGTACCCCCCCCACATGTCCAGCGCGAGATCATCATCCCTCCTGTGTGCAGACTCGTGAGTGGAGGCGTGCGAGTGTTGGTGTTATGGGCCCCACCAATGACTGCATGTGAGAATGAGCTAGTGTAACATTGGGTCTGTGACGCAGGGAGGATAGCTGTGTATATATATATATATATATATATATATATATATATATTCACTGAAAAAACCATAGGTTTCAGACATGTTATAGTTAGCGGAAATTTTACTGATAAAAAACCAATGAAATTCCCCCGTTATAGTTAGTGCAGGCAACTATAACTCACGCGACCGCAATCCTCTGCTGATGCTAATACTGTATTTAGACACTTATTTGCCCATGTCTTCTTCCATAAATTTTTAGCTATACATATATTAGAAATATTTTTTTTTCATAAAGACACATATGTCATCAGCAGAAGATTGCGGTCGCGTGAGTTATAGTTGCCTGCACTAACTATAACGGGGGAATTTCATTGGTTTACCGCGCGCCCACTTTACGCAGTTAGTGCCGTACACGCAAGGTGGGCACGCAGTGCGCTACGCGCACCGCGTGCCCACGTTACGCACCGTGCGCACATGGAGGACATATTATGCGCTTCCTTGTGATAGGTAATCTGTTAAATTTAATTTGTAAGTGATGACAATAATATGCCATGCACAGAGAGTTTTTTTTTTTTATTAAAATTTTTAGCGTAAGCGCACCGTACGCGTACGGTAAGCGTAATCGGCGAAATTTTCAAAAAATAAAAATTTACCGTTTTTGGCCTTTGAGGACTCAACTAACATGGCTATATGCATGGGCGCTGTCTAAACAGCCCCTTTATATGTTTTTTGCCTTTATTTACAGCCCCCCCCCTCAGAGTGCGAGAGAGAAAATGGCGGCCGCCGCTTCCTGGTTTCGACCGATTCGAATGTTTACTTAGATGTAACAGCCAATCAGAATCGCGCTCGCGCACGCAACCGTACGCGTACGGTAAGCTTACGGTAAGCGTACCGTAAGCTGGCTCAGATATATATATTGATTTAAAGGCTATTTTCTCAGAATCTACTGAACAGATTTACACCAAACCTACAAAAGGCACTTCCTTGACCTGAGGACTACCTCTCTGCCAAATTTCTAGTAATTCTGTTCAGCCGTTCGGGCTGTAGCCCTGTCTAAAGGTCCTATGGAAAAATGCATGGGAAAAACGCGTTTTGGGACCCCCTTTTATCTCAGCCCCCGCTTGACAAATCCCCCCGAGACTTTCAGGGTAGGAGCGGAGCGTAGCGCCCCACCTATTTTGAGAAATTCGCGAGGATTCGTCGACCGGCGCCAAAGTTATTCAAAATAGAATGTTGCGGATTTCCTATGGACTAGGGGTCCTAACTATAACTACCTACTGGCGACCGCCAGTAGGTAATTACCTACTGGCAGTCGCCAGTAGGTAGTTATAGTTAGGACCTATTTTCCATAGGAAATCCGCAACATTCTATTTGGAATAACGTTGGCGCCGATTGATGAATCTTCGCGAAATTTCCAAACTTTTGGCCAGCTCCGGTCCGCTCCTATCCTGAAAAATTCACGGTGATCCATCAAGCGGGGGCCGAGAAAAAAGTGGGGTCCCAAAACGTGTTTTCCCCATGCTTTTTCCCATAGGACCTGTTGACACAGCTACAGCCCGAACTGCTGAACAGAATGACACCAAATTTGGGAAAGAGGTAGTCCTCAGTTCAGACTCATGCCTTTTGCTTAAATGGTGTAAATCCGTTCAGTAGTTCCTGAGAAAATTAGAGTTAAAAAGATAGATTTATCTGGGCGGAGCCTAACCACACATCTCATCGTGAGATCTGATTGGCTGTCAGTACTTCATCCAAGAAGTGTTGGCAGCCATCTTGGGACCAATATACATGATAGCACCTCATTAAAAAGCATTGCAGTTAATGGAAGGTTTTAAGACTTTAGTTACATTATAAATCATTTGTTGATGGTACCATACTCATTTTAGGAGTTGTGGTGTGTTCTAAGGTGATTTTACCATGTGAAAAAGCCTTCTACTGTGATATCATGAATCATGTTTGAGAGAAAACTATTTTCTCATGCTTGTCCCACAGAGGTTTGGAAGGTGATCTATAAGCTAAACTGAGAGCATATTTTCTGTAAATTCACATTATCTTTCTCAGTCATGTTAGAATGAAGTCTGACATTCTCAGTAAAACATGTACATCCAACAAGGTCAGAGACTGTCAGTTGATTCCTTTGTGTTCTACTGCAGCTTCCCAGAGTGTTCTAAAGAACAACTAGAGCGCTAACTGTCCTACTTATGACAAACGTATTGCACACCTGAAGCCATCTTGATTGGAATAAAGTGGTAACTCTTAAAACATTTAATTTAAAAAGGAACAAAATGAGAGGGTTCATTTTGCCATAGAAAGTATGATTAGTGTTGCAAAAATTAGGGCACATTTTGAGTGACTTCTCAAATCCTCTTCTATTTCATTAACAAATTCTGATATGCAGACTGAAACATGCACTTTCAATACCAGCAGCAGACTTCCCTGGTGAGCAGTAGCTTTACTACAGTGATCTAATGAGCAACTAGAGTGCTAACATTCTGAATTTATGGCAAATGTGTGGCACATCTGAATGACTTCTTGATGGAATCAAAGTAAAAACCTGAAAGTATTTCCTACTAAGGAGACTGTAGTAAATGAGGAAACTAGGAAACTTCATAACAAGTAAGTCTCCCAAAATGGCCACCAGAGACAAAATAGCCCAAATGTAGCACAAATATCACCCAGATGTAGCCCAAGTATAGCCCAATGACAGAATGTCCCAGAGTGTTCTAACGAACAACTAGAGCGCCAACAGTCTTACTTATGACAAAAGTATGGCACACCCAAAGCCAACTTGATTGGAATAAAGTGGTAACACTTAAAACATTTAATTTACAAAGAAACAAAATGAGGGGGTTCATTTTGCCATAGAAATTATGATTAGTGCTGCAGAAAGAATAATTAGGGCACATTTTGACTTCTCAAATCCTCTTCTATTTCATAAAAAAATTCTGACATGCAGACTGAAACATGCACTTTGAATACCAGCAGCAGATGTCCCTGTTGAGCAGTAGGTTTACTACAGTGATCTAATGAGCAACTAGAGCGCTAACATTCAGAATTTATGGCAAATGTGTGACACATCTGAATGCCTTCTTGATGGAACCAAAGTAAAAAACTGAAAGTATCTCCTACTGAGGAGACTGCAGTAAATGAGGAAATGATGAAACTTCGTAACAAATAAATCTCCCAAGATGGCCACCAGAGACAAAAGAGCCCAAATGTAGCCCAAATATCACCCAGATGTAGCCCAAGTATAGCCCAATGGCAGAATGTCCCAGAGGGTTCTTAAAAACAACTACAGCGCTTACTGTCTTAATTATGACAAAAGTATGGCACACCTGAAGCCATCTTGATTGGAATAAAGTGTTAACACTTAAAACATTTAATTTAAAAAGGAACACAATGAGGGGGTTCATTTTGCCATAGAAATTATGGTTAGTGCTGAAGAAAGAAAAATTAGGGCACATTTTGAGTGACTTCTCAAATCCTCTTCTATTTCATTAAAAAATTCTGATATGCAGACTGAAACATGCACTTTTAATACCAGCAGCAGACTTCCGTGGTGAGCAGTAGCTTTACTACAGTGATCTAATGAGCAACTAGAGTGCTAACATTCAGAATTTATGGCAAATGTGTGACATATCTGAATACCTTCTTGATGGAATCAAAGTAAAAAACTGAAAGCATTTCCTACTGAGGAGACTGCAGTAAATGAGGAAATTAGGAAACTAGATAATAACAAATAAATCTCCCAAGATGGCCACCAGAGACTAAAGAGCCCAAATGCAGCACAAATATCACCCACATGTAGCCCACATGTAGCCCAATGACAAAAGTGTGCAAAACACTTATTTTTTGTGTATTTGTAGTTTTATATTGTGCAGACTTGTCAGGTATTGGAGTGCTTTATATGAGCATTGGATACATCACACAAGATCAAATTCATTTTGGTTGTAGACATGGGGAGATTAAGTGATTTGACCAGAATCACAGAATGCTGAGCTGCAGCAGAAACTCCAACCTGGTTCCCCAGTTACAAAGTCTGCAGCTCTGGAAGTAACACCACATCCTCTCCCCTAAGTGCAACATTTAATCAAGTGGTCAACTGGATAAAAATAACATAAAGATTACAAATAATTTAAAAGTACTTTGTCGCTATTTTAAAACTCAGAAAATATGTCCTCATTTTAGTTTTTTAGAGCACTAACCATAATTTTGATGCAAATAAGACCCTCTCATATATGTAATTTCTAAAGGAAATGCTCTAGGTATTACAGTTTTGATTACATCAAGATGTCGTCAGGCGTTCCACACTTTTGTAATAAATATAGAATGTTAGCAATCTAGTTGTTCAATGGGATACTGTTGAGAGGCAGAGGCCAGGGGCATGGACTCTGAAAATTGAAGGCAGGTAGGAGAGTGCAGAGGCAACAATTTGACCACACTGGGCAGGCAGGAAGGGCAGTGGCAGCACAACAGACTATGGAGGGCAGTGGAAAGGGGGGCACGGGCAACAAACCAACAATACAGGACTGGCAAGAGAGGCTGTGGCAATATAATAGACCATTGTGGGCAGAAGGAAGAGGCAGTGGTAGTACAACCATACATGCCAACAGACCCGTTTCAGCCTGGAAACGTCCAATGTTTTTAAGCTCAAATGGGCTTTATTTGATCTGTCTCCTGTCTACAATCTCCTCTTTGTCAATGTAACTCAAAGGGGAAAATCAATACCCCAGTTTTTTTTCAAAATCTCCCTCTTACCAAGCTCAAAAAGGTTCGCAAGTATGGTACATTGGATCATGGTAGGCAGGAGGAATTGGGGTAGGGAGTGGGACATAGACTCGGATACCAGAGGACAGGAGGGACATGGAGAGGTGCACCAAACTGACCCTACAGGGCAGGCATCAGGGTTTGCAGTAGCACAATACACCACACAGGGCATGCGGGACAGGAGTGCAGCACAACAATCCATAGAAAGCACTAGGGAGGGGACAGGACCATGCACATGGACAACAGAGAACACAGGGGAAAAAGGCAATGGTAGCTAGCTGACCATAATGGACAGACAGGAGAGAAAGCTGCAGCATAACAGACCATAAAGGACAGGAGGCTCGGATCAGGGGCATTACAATAGAACAGACAAGCCAGGAGGGAGGGAATAGGGGTCTGCACATGGAAACAGAGGGCCGGGGGCAAGGGGGCAGGGCAGGAGCAGCAAGATGACAATGGAGGTCAGGCAGGATGGGCACTAGAAACAAGAAACACCATGGAGAGCAACAGTGAGACTATGATGGCATACACACAGACCAAGGAGGGAAGGTGGGAGGGGGTCAGGGGCAGCTAGCTGACCACACAGGGAAGGTGGGAGGGGCCATGGCAGCACAGAAAACCATGCATGGCAAGCGGGAGGGTTAGTGGCAGCACAATGGCTATGATGGGCAAGAAGGAGGGTGCAGGGGCATGCACAAAGGACCAAGGAGGATAGAAGGGAGGGTCAGGACCTGGGCACAGACAAGAGAGTTCAGGGGAAGGGGTCTCACAACAGACCGCGAGGGGCAGGCAGGAGGAGCAGTTGCAGCACAACAGACCAGGGAGGGCTGAAGGGCGTGGCAGTAAAAGGACAGGCAGGGTGGAGGTGGCAGGGACAGGTTACAGTCATCTGACAATGCTAGGCAGGTGGGAGGGGAGTGGCAGCTCAACAGAACACTCAGAGTAGATAGAAGTGGCAGGTCCATGGAACATGGTGGGCAAAATGGATGGAGCAGGGGCATGCACAAAGACTTCGGAGGACAGGGGGAAGGAGAATAGGGGCAGCAAGCTAAGCACAGAGGCTAAGCAGGAGGTCAATGATGGGCCATAGAATTGGGCAATGGAGGTCAGGAGGAGTGGACTGGTATATCATGCTAAATGGAGGGCAGTGGCAGCACATCAGACCATGCATGGCAGGAGGGAGGAGGCTAGTCCATGGATTCAGACAACAGAGGATAGGGAGGAGGTGGATGGGGCAGCAAGCTAACTGTTCAGAGAAGGTGGGTATTAGGAACTGTATTGTTTTTAAACTGTGTGTCTGTGCGAACTACTTAAAATAAGAACAAGTATGCTGCATAATCTCACTTTTATTCAGGAAGAAGAGGATGTTTGTGACTGTGACTCCGGGCTCACGTGGCAGAATCACCCCCTGACCCTCCGCCCCCATCTCAAAATGTAATGGCCGTGAAAAGTGTAGGTGGACGCAGTGTTATATAGAACATAGTCCTGAGAGCACAATTGAAAATGAATACTGTTGGACAGGCCACACGAAGGGCTTGCTCCCTCCCCGCATGACAGGGCCCAAGCCCCGGCCCGCCAGGCGTGACCCACGAGAATCACCCGCACCCCGTCTCCCGACGGAACTCCTGCCCTCGGACCTCCATGTATCACGGGCCCAAGCCACCACCGGCTCCCTCGGCCGGGTCAAGCCGCCATCTTGGGCCCTGCGCCGCGAGGCCGCGTGGCCTCCCCCCGACCCTAACCCTGGGCCTGGCCGGCCCCGACATCCCGGCACCACCATCCACCCAGGAGGTGAGCGGACCACTTGGCAGGTCAATGGGAGAACGAAGCGCCAAGGACTCTCCCCCGCCAGGTGACGATCGCCTCCAGCTCCCCCAGGCACCGGCTCCACCCTCCCGCTGGGTGTCTGGACACCTTCATCCCGGACCCTCCGACCTCCAAGTGCGAGGGTCCGGACATCAAAGGGCACCTGCCCGATAACTGGGGCAGCTCCGGAGCAGGAAGGCAGTTGTATCCTGGAGTCGAGAGACACCGAGAGAACTCAGCCCTGACGGACTACTGGCGCTGCCGTAGCCCTATCTTGTGAACTATCGTCCTGCCTGCTGGCGCGGCCTTCTGCAACATCCATCCTCATCGGGACCTGCTGGCGCTGCCGCGGCCCGTTGTAACGACCACCTTCACCGGGACCTGCTGGCGCTGCCGCGGACCGTACCTCGACCATCTTCACCGGGACCTGCTGGCGCTGCCGCGGCCCGTACCAGCTAGACCACCAAGCTCGAGGATTGTGAGCTACCCACCATACCATCTCAACTACCAGACTGGTAACCAGACTGTCCCGCTACCCCCCTTTTCCCATCTTGAGAGACTTGAATCGAGGGGACCCCTGAGTCCAGACCTCCTTGTACCTTGTTATCGTACCTTAAGAAGTGCTTATAAAGAACGCTAACTCATCTCCTTGTGTGGTATCTGTCTGTGGGGGGGAAGTTATTTGTCTGTACGATCGCTGGAGACGGCTCTCCCCGGAGACCTCTCCCCTTGTCCTCGGCCGACCCTCCCGGTCCGTCTAACATTGGTGGCCAGCGGCGCGATCCGAATCAACGCGTAATCGTACAGAGAGTAGCTCACCCCACGACAAAACCACGATGTCAGCCAAAGATAACGGTTCCACTGAAAAGTTCCAAATGGATAAGTTGGAAGAATATAGCCACCGCGAACTTAAACAATTCTGCATGGAACTAGGCATTGCTACCACCGGCCTGAGTACCAAAGATGATTTGAAGCGCGCCCTTGAGTCGTGGGCAGAAACTGGGATCGCCGGATCCTCCGACCAAAACAGTGTCGCACCAGAGGGGAACGCCACGGCTCCCGAGGAGCGGGGAACGGGCCTCTCGCAGGAAGAGATCCAGGAAAGAGAAAGGACCAGATTACACGAGTTGGAAATGGCACGACTCAAGATGGACGGTGAACTAAAGTTGGCCGAGCAGAAACTAAATCTAGAGCACCTGCGGCTCCGAGAGGAACGAGAAGAAAAACAGAGACAGAGAGAGCTTGAGGAAAAAAGAATAACACTCGAACACGAGCGCAAACTGGCGGAAATAGAACTTCGGAAACAGAATAAAGAACCGGGGGTGCCTGAGCGACCGCACACCCCAGGGGCAACCGAGAAAAAAGTCCACATCCCCAAGGATGTTGTCCGAGAGTATGTCCGAGAAGACGACATACAGCAGTGGTTCAAAGCCTACGAGATCGCCATGACCTCCCACCGGATCGACCGGAGTGATTGGGGAGCCGGACTATGGGGGAGGTTCGTCAACGAAGGTCGCGATGCCCTGTTGCAGCTCCCAGATCACCAAATGACGTCCTACGACCACATGAAGGCTGCCCTCCTCACCCGCTACGGTCTCACACCCGAGATGTACCGCCAGAGGTTCAGAGATTGCACCCGGATCCCGGGTACAACTTGGGTGGAGTACGTAAACTATTTCAGCCGAGCCTTCGAGGGTTGGATCAAGGGGAGCCATGTAACGACCTACGAACAACTCTTTAACCTTAAGGTATGGGAACACCTGTCGAACAACTGTTTCGTCGAGCTCAGGCAGCACCTCCTCGACAGTAAATTGACTGACCCCCGGCAGCTCGCCGCTGAAGCTGACCGATGGGAAAGCACCCGAGTGGGCCGGAGAGGACCACACGAGCAGAACCGAAGCAACCAAGGCCAGCACCGTCCTCGGGGAGGAGGAGGAGGCCAGGGGCGAGGGAGAGACACCCTCCCGGCAACACCCGTGGCCAGCACCCCGCCCCCGGCCGGCCGGGGAAACCCCCCGATGCGTCCAGGGTTCCGAGCCAATGTCACATGCCACCGATGCCAGCGAGTCGGCCATTACGCCAATGACCCGAGCTGCCCGCAGAACCAAACGCCCAAGCCCCGCCAGGTAGCTGCCGCCGCCCTGGGGGAAGAACGACTATCAGAGGAACAGGAAGAGTATGAGCCGGCCCAGCAAGAGTGGGAACCGGCCGCCATGGTTCTAGCGTGCCTAGGGGGAAAAGACATAGTCCCGCGGGCTCCCCTACCCGCCAACACCAGGAAATACGGTCAGTGGGTGACCATTAATGGGCATCGGGCCGAGGCCTTACGTGACACAGGCGCCAGTGTGACGGCCGTCCGCTGTCACCTGGTGAAACCCGAGCAGATCCTGCCGAACATTCTCTGCCCCGTCCGCTCAGCCGACAATTCCGAAAGTCTGTGTCAAATGGCCTGCGTCCCCTTCGAATGGGGAGGGCTCTCCGGCCTGTTGAAAGTGACGGTCCGGGATGATGCCCCCGTGGACTGCCTCCTGGGGAATGACCTGGAGAGTTCCCCGTGGGCCACCGTCGAGAGAAGAGAGCACCTGGGGATGCTGGGCCTCCCGGACTGGGCCTGCGTAACCACCCGGTCCATGGCCGCCCGTGCCGTCCCCCGACCAGAAGAACCGGAATGGCCGGCACCTCCGCCCCCGGTCGCCCCAGTAGAAGACAACGGCGAGGCCAACCCCCCGGGACCAACGACCGAAGGGGACGCGCAACCCCAGGACTTCCCCGGCCTGGCTCAGTGGCGTCAAGAAGGGGGGCCCACCCAAGAACAGTTCCGCCAGGAGCAAAAGACCTGCCCCTCCCTCGAGGGACTCCGCCAACAAGCCAGCGCCCAGAGCGCAGGGGACTCCACCGGAACTCACTGGGTCTACTGGGAGAACGACCTGCTATACAGCGAACAGAGAATCGCAGAGCTAGGGGCCGGTCGAGTACTGGTGGTACCTCTCCGCTTCAGAGACTTCCTGCTCAACCTGGCCCACGATGTCCCCCTGGCTGGACACCTGGGCCAAGACAAGA
Source organism: Triturus cristatus (assembly GCF_964204655.1). NCBI lineage: Eukaryota > Metazoa > Chordata > Amphibia > Caudata > Salamandridae > Triturus > Triturus cristatus. The sequence goes on from NC_140595.1 coordinate 369,499,427, forward strand.
CTTACAGTCGCCTAGTGACCCACTTTTTCTGGCCGAAGATGCGGAATGACGTCCTGAACCACTGCCGGTCCTGCCCCACGTGCCAGGCCAGCGGGAAGAGTGGCCGTAAGCTGAAAGCCCCTCTACAGCCCTTCCCAGTGGTCACCACCCCGTTCGAGAGGGTAGGAATAGACATTGTGGGGCCCCTGGACCCCCGCACGGCACAAGGACATAGGTTCATCCTGGTACTGGTGGATCACGCCACCCGCTACCCCGAGGCGGTGCCTCTACGAACTGTAACAGCTCCGGTGGTTGGCCGGGCCCTAATGGGGATCTTCTCCCGGGTGGGCTTCCCCCGAGAAGTCGTCAGCGACCGAGGCACGAACTTCATCTCAAAATACATGAAGTCCCTCTGGCAACAGTGCGGGGTCACCTACCGATTCACGACCCCCTATCACCCCCAAGGGAACGGACTAGTGGAGCGATTCAACCGCACTCTCAAGGGGATGATTGGGGGATTGGAAGAGCCCCTCCGTCGCCAGTGGGATGTACTACTCCCGTGCCTCCTCTTCGCCTACCGAGAAGTTCCCCAGAAGTCCCTCGGCTTTAGCCCTTTCGAACTCCTGTACGGGCACCCTGTGCGAGGGCCCCTCAGCCTAGTCAAAGAAGGTTGGGAGATGGCCCCCCTAAAGACCCCTCCAGACGTCTTCAAGTACCTCCTGGCCCTACGCAATCAGACCCGGCGCTTCAGGGAGATGGCCAAGGCGAACCTCGAGGCCAGCCAGGAAGACATGAAGAGGTGGTATGATCACAATGCCTCCTCCGTCGAGTTCGAACCTGGTCAACAAGTGTGGGTGATGTCCCCCACCGAACCATGTGCCTTGCAAGATAAGTGGACGGGGCCCTTCAAGGTGGTCGAGCGCAAAAGCCCCGTCACTTACCTCATCGACATGGGGACCCCCCGGAACCCCCTTCGGGTCCTCCACACCAACAGACTCAAACCACACTTTTTGCGCTCAGAACTCAGCCTCCTGATGGCTACGGACAGTGGGGCAGAGGAGGACTCCGAACCCCTCCCGGATCTCCTGAAGACTCAGGAGAACGACGGTTCCGTGGACGGGGTCCGGCTCTCAGATGCCCTCACCCCAGAGCAACGCCAGGGCTGCCGGGATCTCCTGCTGCGGTTCGCTTCACTGTTTTCCCTCACTCCCGGGGTCACCCCTTGGTGCTTGCACGACGTCGACACCGGGGACAGTCCCCCTATCCGACACCGGGCCTACCGCGTACCAGATCGGGTACGGGCCTGCATACAAGAGGAAGTGGCCAAAATGCTCACGATCGGGGTCATCGAGCCCTCGGACAGTCCCTGGGCCAGCCCGGTTGTACTGGTCCCCAAAGCCGCTGCCCCCGGCACCACACCTGAACTGAGATTCTGCGTCGACTACCGGGGCTTGAACGCTGTCACCCGAACCGACGCTCATCCTATCCCCCGAGCGGATGAATTAATCGACCGGCTGGGGGCCGCCCGCTACCTCAGTATCTTCGACCTAACAGCGGGCTACTGGCAGATCGGTCTCACACCCCGGGCTCAGGAACGGTCCGCCTTCTCTACCCCCGATGGCCACTACCACTTCAAGGTCATGCCCTTCGGCATGAAGAACGCCCCCGCTACATTTCAACGTCTTGTGAACCAGGTCTTGGCGGGGCTCGAAGAGTTCAGCGCTGCCTACCTGGACGATATCGCTGTATACAGCCGCCACTGGTCCGACCACCTCCGCCACCTCCAGGAGGTCCTACAGGCCCTCCAGCGGGCCGGCCTCACGATTAAGGCCGGCAAATGCCAAATTGGCCAAGGGTCCGTGACCTACCTGGGGCACCAGGTGGGAAGCGGGCTGGTGGCCCCACTGCAACTTAAAATTGCTGCCATCCAGTCCTGGCAGCCCCCCGTCACCCAGACCGAAGTCCGAGCCTTCTTGGGGCTCACCGGCTACTACCGGCGGTTCGTGAGGGACTACGGCAGCATTGTGGGGCCCCTCACGGGTCTCACGTCCAAGAACCAACCGAAGCGGATTAACTGGACCCCCGATTGTCAAGCGGCCTTCGAAAGGCTGAAGGCCACCCTGTGCACCGCCCCTGTGCTCCAGGCCCCCGATTACAGTCGGGAGTTCGTGGTACAGACAGACGCCTCCGACCACGGCATCGGGGCGGTTCTTTCCCAAGTGAACCCCGAGGGTCACGACCAGCCGGTGGCCTTCATCAGCCGACGTCTCCTGGCCCGAGAACAGCGCTGGAGCACAATCGAGAGGGAGGCCTTCGCAGTGGTGTGGGCCCTCAAGAAGCTCCGGCCCTATCTCTTCGGTACCCACTTCCGGGTACAAACCGACCATAGACCCCTGCAGTGGCTGATGCAGATGCGGGGGGAGAACCCAAAACTATTGCGCTGGTCCATCTCCCTGCAGGGAATGGACTTCACCGTGGAGCACCGACCGGGCCAAGACCACGCCAACGCAGATGGCCTGTCACGCTTCTTCCGCCTCGACGAGGAGAGTCCCCAAGAAGATGGGTGACTCTCCCCGCCTTCAGCTGGGGGGGACGCATGTTGGACAGGCCACACGAAGGGCTTGCTCCCTCCCCGCATGACAGGGCCCAAGCCCCGGCCCGCCAGGCGTGACCCACGAGAATCACCCGCACCCCGTCTCCCGACGGAACTCCTGCCCTCGGACCTCCATGTATCACGGGCCCAAGCCACCACCGGCTCCCTCGGCCGGGTCAAGCCGCCATCTTGGGCCCTGCGCCGCGAGGCCGCGTGGCCTCCCCCCGACCCTAACCCTGGGCCTGGCCGGCCCCGACATCCCGGCACCACCATCCACCCAGGAGGTGAGCGGACCACTTGGCAGGTCAATGGGAGAACGAAGCGCCAAGGACTCTCCCCCGCCAGGTGACGATCGCCTCCAGCTCCCCCAGGCACCGGCTCCACCCTCCCGCTGGGTGTCTGGACACCTTCATCCCGGACCCTCCGACCTCCAAGTGCGAGGGTCCGGACATCAAAGGGCACCTGCCCTATAACTGGGGCAGCTCCGGAGCAGGAAGGCAGTTGTATCCTGGAGTCGAGAGACACCGAGAGAACTCAGCCCTGACGGACTACTGGCGCTGCCGTAGCCCTATCTTGTGAACTATCGTCCTGCCTGCTGGCGCTGCCGCGGCCTTCTGCAACATCCATCCTCGTCGGGACCTGCTGGCGCTGCCGCGGCCCGTTGTAACGACCACCTTCACCGGGACCTGCTGGTGCTGCCGCGGACCGTACCTCGACCATCTTCACTGGGACCTGCTGGCGCTGCCGCGGACCGTGTATCGACCATCTTCACCGGGACCTGCTGGCGCTGCCGCGGCCCGTACCAGCTAGACCACCAAGCTCGAGGATTGTGAGCTACCCACCATACCATCTCAACTACCAGACTGGTAACCAGACTGTCCCGCTACCCCCCTTTTCCCATCTTGAGAGACTTGAATCAAGGGGACCCCTGAGTCCAGACCTCCTTGTACCTTGTTATCGTACCTTAAGAAGTGCTTATAAAGAACGCTAACTCATCTCCTTGTGTGGTATCTGTCTGTGGGGGGGAAGTTATTTGTCTGTACGATCGCTGGAGACGGCTCTCCCCGGAGACCTCTCCCCTTGTCCTCGGCCGACCCTCCCGGTCCGTCTAACAAATACTAGATATAGTATATGGTATAAACTATGCACCAAAAAGTGTGATATAAGATGAACCGGGCGTGAAATATAATATGCAAAACATTGCGCGCAATGACAGATTCATTGGAGAGCGCGAGATAGCACAGGCACTAGCGCGTACTATGCGATATGCGCCTTGGAGTGTAATATGTACAGGGCAGTGTTGTGTAACCTAACTAGTCTCTAAAGTTGTAATATAAAATATGTGCTGGGGAGTGTATCATTGCATATGCACTGTGACAAAGATATGGATCCCAGATTGTAGTATGTATGGCATAGCGCTGTGCGTTATAACAGAGGCATCGAGGAAGGCACGTTAGATGAGGCAATATAACCCGTGCGAAGGAAAATGTGTGGCATGACATATTCACGGGGTGGTGTTACAGTGCACATGGGCTAGAGAGTGTCATAGCATACGCACTAGCTGGTAGAATACAACTTAGACGTGTGTGGCAGTCGGTGGGCACTGGTGGGTGTAACACAGCATTGGGCTCAGCCAGGAGCACGCTGTGACTCTCAAGTGGGGTTCGTCTCCTTTCCAGAGAGTAAAATAAAAAGTATTACACATCCAGCAGTGAATGTGTGTTTCATTAACCGTGAGGGGGGTTTCTTGCATAGTTTGGTCGAATTTTTGTTGAATCCCCTTTGAATGGCTTGGTGTGCCTGTGTATTAAATGTGCCCGTTAATAGCTACCCATGTTTGTATAAATAAACAACAAGGGTGTCTACTTGGAGAGTACCCACCAGCGGGGGCGCCGGGATTAGGCACGGTAGGGCGTCAGACACATCAGAGCTTCACTAGCGGTGTAAATACATTCCCCGTGGATTCATTGTATGCATAGTCACCTTTTAATGAATATCACGCAAATCGTCATGGTGATAGGTACATACGGTTTGTCCAGCATGTCCTAGGTGTTTCTATAAATATATATTTTTTTTAAATAATAAAACACAAAGGCCGGCCCTGGGGGATGGGGTCCCCAGGGGCATAAGTGGCCTGAGGAGGGGGGCAACGTAGCCCCCCTCCTAAAGAATTTTTTTTTTAAATGAAGGCCTTGACCCGGGGGTTGGGGTCCCCGGGGCCGATTAAGGCCTTGGGAGGGGGGCCACGCGGCCCCTTCCAAATTAATTTTTTTCACCCAAAAAAATTAGGGTGAAGGCCCTGGGGGATGGGGTCCCCAGGGCCAACTGGGCCAATAAATTAGAAAAAGAAGGGGTGCCACACAGCCCTCCTTCTTAAAAAAATAAAATAAATAAAAGACCGGCATCGAGCCGGAGGCCATGCCCCCTTCTTGCAGCACTCTGCAAACGCGCCCCCTGGCCAGTTGTAAGTTGGAGAATTAATTCCCCTTCAATACTGAGGGTCCCTGAGGGCCAACTAGCCCAACAGGTATCTCCAGTATGCGCCAGGGAGCTGCGTTGCAGACAGGTGTTCTGAGGCCACGCCCCTTTTTACACCTCTATGCAACGCAGCTCTGTGGCACTTACTGGAGGTACCTAGTGGGCTAGTTTGACCCTAGGGACCCTTAGGATTCAAGGGGACTTAATCTCTCAAGTTAGAACGGACGCAGGGCGCGTTTACACAGTAGTGAAGGGAGGGGACGGGGCCTGAGGTGACGTGTGCAAACACGCCTTGTGGCGCGTTTTAAGTTGGGGAAATAATTCCCTTTCAATCCTGAGGGACCCTGGGGGCCAACTAGTCCACCAGGTGCTTCCAGTAAGCGCCACTGCTCTGCGTTGCAGAGAGGTTGTGCAGGCCGTGCCCCTTTTTACACCTCTCTGCAATGGCGCTTACTGGACATACCTAGTGGGCTATTTTGCCCCTAGGGACCCTCAGGATTCAAGGGGAATTAATCTACCAACTTAAAACGGCAACAGGTGTGTTTACACAGTGGGGAAGAGAGGGGACGGGGCCTGAGGTGACGTGTGCAAACACGCCCTGTGGCGTGTTTTAAGTTGGGGAAATAATTCCCCTTCAATCCTGAGGGCCCCTGGGGGCTAACTAGCCCACCAGGTGCTTCCAGTAAGCGCCACTGAGCTGCGTTGCTGAGAGGTGGTCCAGGCCGTGCCACTTTTTACACCTCTCTGCAACGCAGCTCTGTGGCGCTTACTGGAGGTACCTAGTGGGCTAGTTGCACCCTAGGGACCCTCAGGATTCAAATGAACTTAATCTTCCAACTAAAAATGGCCACAGGGCTTGTTTACACAGTGGTGAAGGGAGGGGACGGGGCCTGAGTTAACGTGTGCAAACACGCCCTGTGGCGTGTTGTCAGTAGGGGAAATAATTCCCCTTCAATCCTGAGGGACCCTGGGGGCCAACTAGCCCACCAGGTGCTTCCAGTAAGTGCCACTGCGCTGCGTTGCAGAGAGGTCGTCTAGGCCGCGCCTCTTTTTACATCTCTCTGCAACGCAGCTCTGTGGCGCTTACTGGAGGTACCTAGGGATCTAGTTGGACCCTAGGGACCCTCAGTATTCAAGGGGACTTAATCTCCCAACTTAAAACGGCCACAGGGTGTGTTTACACATTTGGGAAGGGAGGGGACGGGGCTGAGGTGACGTGTGCAAACACGCCCTATGGCATGTTTTAAGAGGTAGTTTTAATCCCCTGCCCTATTACATACTAGGGGCTTACAGAGGAGGTTATGATAATAACAGGGGGACCCCAACGCATAGTGTTCCCTAGTGTATGTAGGTGTTTTGACTGTATTCTGAGTGTCTTTTAACATAGCACTGGCTCTAGGACTGGTTAGTCAGACTCAGTTACCACCAGTATCCGTCTGAAAAAGTTGAGGGTACAGGATGATTTTGCAACAAGGCTTCTTTCTGCTCTTCTGTTTGTTCTTTCATCACGTTATCCTTCTTCCTGCACTTTTCTTCGTCTTTGAGGACTTCTGTTGCTTCTTTCTGCATTTCTATTTTTTCTTTCTGTGCGTTTTTTCTTCTTTCTTCACATGTCCTATCTCTGTAGGCATAGTTAGAAATTAGCATTTAAAAAACCTTTGAAATTCACTGAAAAAAACATAGGTTTCAGGCACGTTATAGTTAGGACTTAGCATTTAAAAAGCCTTAGAAATTCACTGAAGAAACCATAGGTTTCAGGGGCGTTATAGTTAGCTGGACTTTTCACTCGTACAAAACCATTCGAAATTCCCCTGTTATAGTTCGTTCAGTTAACTATAACTCGCGCGCCCGCAATGCACTGCTGATGACGTCACATATTACATCACTCATGACATGGTCAGTGACATCACTCATGACATCACTGATGACATCTCAAATGACATCACTGATGACATCATCCTTGTGATAGAGTGGCACACCTCCTCTCCCCTAATATAACCTTTGATACACACATTCAAAAATAGAAACTAAAATTTTCAAAACAATGGACATACCAATGCCAATTACAACAACCTATTCAGTAATTCTAAGATCCACATACACATCCACTCATTCACCAACAGTCCTATACAGTCACTCATACATGTACTCACTCATCATATGTACTCATACACCTATACATCCTGTTACACAACGCCACTCAACCATAGAGTTACTCACACACATAGTCACTCATGCTAATAAAGAATCAAACATCCATTTACTTGCATATACAGTTATACACACACCACCACACTTACTTCTACAGAAACTTACACATACTTAGTCTTTTAAACAATCACCTATAGAAACACATACTTATTCATACAGGAACTCTTCCAATCTCTCACTCTCACATATACTCACTTATATACACCAATAGTCATATATACTAGTTTAAAACATATGGAGTTACTCATAAAGACACTATTGAGACAGTCATTCCCTCACTAACACACCCATGCACACACTCATCCACCCATACAGTCCTGCACACATGCTGTCTTCAACACATACAAACAGTGAGTCACTCATTCATGCACCTATGCACTACGTAATACCGAACACCGAACCATACACTCAGACACTCATACTGATACTAAAAAAACACAACTAATAACCTATATAGACACTCGTAGCTACTCACCAACCCATGCAGCCACTTATACATAAAGTGAGAGACTGATACAGATATTTACATATTTAAACATTACTCACTAAGCCATGTATTCACTGAGATACACTTAATCAGTCAGTTATACAATCAATTTTTCAAAAACAAATCATCCATTTAGACACGTATATACCCATTTATTCTTCCATCGACCTTGAGATATACATATATAAAACATATGTAATTTTCAGAAAAACACTCATTCACTGGATGATGTCATCAGTGATGTCATTTGAGATGTCATCAGTGATGTCATCAGTGATGTCACTGACCATGTCATGAGTGATGTAATATGTGACGTCATCAGCAATGCATTGCGGGCGCGCGAGTTATAGTTAGCTGAACTAACTATAATGGCGGAATTTCAATGGTTTTGTACGAGTGAAAAGTCCAGCTAACTATAACGCCCCTGAAACCTATGGCTTCTTCAGTGAATTTCTAAGGTTTTTTAAATGCTAATTCCTAACTATAACGTGCCTGAAACTTTTTTTTTTTAAGTGAATATATATATAGTTTCCCCTTTTTCTCTGGTCTCGCGCAGGATCACTATGATGAGTTCCCAAGCCTGGATTGGAGAATATCATCCTCCACATGGAAAATAAAGGTTTCATTACTGCATGTGGTTCCTGAATTTGGGCACTTTTCTAAGCACATTTTCCTCCAACATTCAGTGGAAAATGTATGTGAAAATCAAACACAGTTTGCCGGTTGGATTCTTGCATGGTTAAAATATAGATGTGGATTTAACTCTTCTATTGAGATAAAGCCCAGCACAAATCATAGTGGGATCCAAAGTGACACCATCTGAGAAGATCAGTTTGAGAACCTAAGTGTAGCATATGTGTCTGTCACTGGATAGAATTTATGAGATACATTCTCAACAAAAACATTCTCCTAGGGCTCTAATCTAGGGCCACTTGTGTGCTTTTCATCAATTGAAATAATGAGGAATGGGTGAAAAATGATGATTCAAGGTTTGCATCTTTGGAACAGCATAATAAACAAATACAAAGGTTTTCCCACAGTAATTGCTGTTAAAATCCAAAGTCTAGCGATGTGGATACTTAATTATCAACCTAAGAACAACAGATATAACTTTGCTGTAAAAAAATAATAGCCAATTATGCCCCAAACACAATATTTAGATTGTGGTTAGAGCATAATTGGTTTTGATGTAAAAATGTAATGACCAGTTATGCTCCAACCACAATATTCAGATTCGAAGTATTGTGGTTGGAGCATGATTGGTTATTATTTTTGACATCAAAGTAATATCTGTTCTTCTTAGGTTGATAATTAAGCTTCATACAAACCCATCTCTTTGATAAACGCAGACAAGAAATTATATTCTAAGATCATTGCGCTCCAATTAGCAAGAATTATCGCCTCCCTGGTCAGCCCATGGCAACATGGCTTCATCCCAGGGAGAGGGACTATGGATCATGTCCGATGGGTAATATAATTATTTGATATAGCAGACGCTTCAGGAGAACAGATGTCCCTAAATCTTCTTGACGCACAAAAAAGCCTTTGACCAGGTCGAATGGGCATCCCTGTTGAGTAATTTAAGAACTAACCGATTTGGACCAAGTATATTAACTGCCTTAAAAGCAATGTATGTACAATCGTACGCAAGAATACAATTGATGGGTAGGTAGTCTTAAAGGATCCTGATCGCTTGTGGTACAAGTCAGGGCTGCCCCTGCTCTCCAATACTTTTTGCACTTCATATAGATCCACTAATTAGATCAATGTTACATGATCAGACACTTAAACCAATAGTGGTCAGGGGATTTAACACCAAAGTGTTAGCTTGTGCTGACGATATAGCAGTTGTCACCCCTGACCCATTGGGAGCAATAGAAAGGATCAAAGCCCTGGCCCTGGAATTTGGTAGGCATTCGGGGTACGGCTTGAATACCGATAAAACTAAGATTGTCTGTTCTAAAACCACTCCATGTCAGGACCCACGTAAGACGGAGGCTGCCACATACTTAGGGATAAACATATCTGCGGATGTTGGATCTATATGGGATATTAACTCGAACCCTCTCATAGAGAAGATAAGTGGAGATCTAAAAAGAATGGATAATTTACATCTGTCTAATATAGGAAGAGGCAATGTGCTTCAGATGATAATGTTTCTTTAAGAAATTAGACAGGATTTTCTCACAATTTATATGGGGCTATAAGAAGATCAGGAGATCGATGACATTAATGACTTTACCACAAGATCGAGGGGGACTGGCCATTTCCAACCTTTTATATTACTACTGGGCTATAACGCTGCAGCAAATGACCATATTGTTTAAAACTAAAATATGGGCAGAAACATCTCAGGGAGGTCAGGAAAGGGAAATCCCTCCTTCTATTTTTGAGCTAGCCATAGGTGGTGCAGCACCAGGGGTACTACGGAGGCAGCTGGAGGGTAGTTACTATAAGAAAACTCATTTCAAACCCCTTAGAGCACCCTGGAACGTTTGGCATAAAGTGTGTAAGATTCTAATTATGGCTCCGGTATTGAAGGACGTGTACCTGGAATCCATGGATGGTGGTAGGCTACCCCCCTCTATGAGAACAGCGCTGACCTCGTCGTTACTTAAACCGGGCAAGGACCCTACCTCCTATGACTCTTACCGGCCTTTGTCACTATTGAATTGTGACACTAAAATACTGGCCAAGGTCCTAGCCAATAGATTGCTGCTCTTAATAGATAAATTGGTGCTACCGGACCAGGCTGGCTTTGTGCCTGGCCGTGCCACATCGCATAACCTCCGTACATTGTTTTCCATACTTCAGAACGTGGCTCCAGATCTGTCCATGGCCGCAATCTTTCTCGATGCCACGAAGGCATTCGATTCCGTGGAATGGGATTACTTTAATGCAATCCTCCTTCGTATGGGCTTTCCATTACCCTTCGTGGCATGGATACGCCTGCTGTACACTGATCCCACCGCTCGGGTTCTCATAAACGGACATGCCTCCGCTGACATCCCCATATCCCGCGGTACGAGGCAGGGATGCCCACTGTCCCCCCTGCTCTTCGCCCTAGCGATTGATCTCATTGCGTGTAAATTACGGCAGCAACACCGTGAACGCGCTCTACGCTGTAACCTGAGACACATCCTCATATCGCTATATGCGGACGATATGACTTTATACATCAGAGACCCGCAGGATAATCTGAACCCAGTTTTATGTGAATTTATAGTGTTTGGTCAGCTGTCGGGCATCCAGATCAATTGGGTGAAATCCCTGATTTTTCCTCTCACACCTGCGGTGCCCCGGTTCACGCCTGATTTCCCGTTGGTTTGGTGTGACACAGATTTTCGTTACCTAGGGGTTAATATTGGGAATACCTGAGATGAGATACTGCGGCTTAATTATGGGACAGCAATTGATTGTCTGGCTTGCACAGTAACGAGATGGATAGCCTTGCCTTTGTCTATGGCCGGCCGGGCCTCCCTGCTCAAAATGGTAGTGCTTCCACAGTACTTATATCTGTTCCTGAACATTCCCTATCCCCCGGGTCAGAATTTCTTCACCTCTCTTAGAACAGAATTGCTGAGACTGTTTTGGGGAGGTAAACAGCCCCGATTGAAATGGACGGTGCTTACGCGCCCGTATGCGCAAGGTGGATTTGACCTCCCAGACTTTGAATTGTATTATGCATGTGCGCAGGTGCAACATGCTTATTACTGGATGAAACCTTCGAGTTTTCTGCCGCAGGTGGCGGCTGAGGACTGGCTGTCGGACCCAGTTCCATTGAGCGGAGCGCTTCATGCGCACTCACCTGCCAGAAACACGCCCCCCACCACTGTCACAGGCACGCACGCAGCCTGGCTTACCATCGGGAAACGTCTTAATGCTACAATGTTATACTCCCCACTGCTGCCACTTTCCTATCATCCACAGATGCCTTTGCTGCAAGAACAGGGGTTTCGTAGATTGTGCGCGCGTCTGCAGATTGACACCTGGGGGGATCTTTTTATACAGGGCAGATTTAGATCGAGTGCTCAGTTTTTCCGTCAGGTGGCTCCCACTCCGTTAGACACCTTTCCATATTTGCGGCTCCAACAGGGGTTGCGGAGTGTTGTTCCGGATTTTCCCATGGAACCGGACTCATTGATACCGCTCCATCGTATGCTATCTGCCGATGGCCCTGGGCATATGGTTTCTACGTTATACCATATGATCCGTACTCTTCAGCCAGAGCCTACGCATGCCACGGTGCATCATTGGTCTATTGATTTGGGATTTGACTTGTCTCCAGAGCAGTGGGGATACTGCTGTAGGCAGGTTGCGTGCATTTCAGCTAGCTGTAGACTGCGGATTATCCATTTTCGGTACATTCATCGAATCTATTGTACGCCCGTAAAGTTATATCGTCTCAGGTTGCGTGACAGCGCCAACTGCGACCGCTGTGGTAGCCCAGAGGCTGGCTTCATGCACCTTGCATGGGACTGCCCCAGAGTTTCGGACTATTGGCAAGAAGTTTTTGAAGCTTTAGCGCAGATGACATCTGGGGCCGTGTCCTGTAGTCCACTTGTGGCTCTGCTGGGATACACTGAGCAGCTGCCGCAGGCGTATCGTCGATATGTGGCGCTGGCGCTCTTGTTGGCAAAGCGGAGGGTGGCGTGCAGATGGGGTAGGGGACGTGCCCCCAAATTTAAGGAATGGCTAGCAGATATGATATACAGCCAGGATCAGAGTTCCATATACGCAGAAACGTTGCCTCGTAGCTCCAGACCCAGGGACATATGGGGACCACTGAAACACTATCTCCTATCGCACAGCTCTGAGACCTCCACATAACATGCAGGGTTGCACCTGGCAGAATGGTGTCTAGGCTTTTGATGCGAGGTCTTTTGGTCTCTGGCATGGGCTGGGGGTATGATATGGGGCTATGGCTGCGATCATCTTGGGATAATGTTGTGTTGTGCACCCTGTTTGGATTATAGTGGGGACTGCCGGGATGCTGTTGGTGATCCCTATTCTTTTTCCATTCTGAATTGACCTGTGATATACGCTTGTGTACATCTGTGAACGATTTGTATAGGTGATGCAATCTAACGGCCTTTGAACTTTTACATGGACTCTGGGCAATGGGGGAACGAACAAGAAGTGCGAGTACTTTGCTTTGTGCCTCGTCACTGAATGTTGCCATGCTGTGTATCACTGCGGACTATGCTACACTGGTTTCCTACTGTTTTTTTACTAATTACATTGGTTATCTATATGCAAATATCAATAAATAAAGTGTTAAAAAAAAAGTGTGTAAGATTCTGGAAATTCCCAAGTTCCAGAGATACCTATTATTATGGCGATCACCAGTCTTTTCGGCCCCACTTTATGACAAAACAGGTAAAAGCTAAGAACAGGCTGGAATGAATAATTTTGTAAATATTATCGATTTGAATGGAGTTATGTCATTTGGAGAACTTCAGGAAAGATTCAGTGTGGACTCCGGATCACTCTTTAAATACGTTCAACTTAGAGAGACAATTAAACCTGTTGTATTGCAGTCCACCAATATGGCTTGAATCCCGTTGTTAGAGTGTATTCTGTATAAGCAGCCTCGAATCAAGGATTTATATTCCATGTTGATAAGTGCTACCTCAGATGACATAGTCAGGACTGAAAGTATTTGGGCAGACGAGCTGGAGAATCAGGATGTTGACTTAAGTAGATCCTTAATGCTGTCTCAAAAAGGTGTTTTTATCCACCAACCTAAAAGCCCAACATTTTAAAACAGTATTTAGCCTATATTTTACACTGGCAAAATTGTTTGTATGGGGGAAAAGGGAAAATGATCATTGCCCAAGGTGTGGACAGGGTCCTACAGATATGGTCCATATGTTTTCCGATTGCAGCAAACTAGATGCATTGAAACAGGGGATCGAAACCTTTTTAAATCAAACTTTAGGGCGGGCTGTCCTTCTAGCCCCAACCATGATGCTACTTGGCTGTGATGATACCTTACAGCTGGAACTGATTCAAGAATGTTTTTGTTTCGTGGCAATAGCAATGGAAAGATGTGGCCCCTCCGACATACTAGGCGTGGTATGCCAGACTCTTTCATGTGTTTAATTTGGAGATGGCATTGTATAAATGTAAAGGTCAGAGAGCCAAGAGAAGGGGTCGTCAAGTGTGGGGGCCACTGATGGATCAATCGAAAAAAAATTGACCTTCCCCTCCCTTTCATTCTCTCTTTTATCGGCTTATTTTATTTTTCTACCCCTCCTTTTGAAGGTCTAGGTAGGGTACATTTTGTAAGGTACCACTTGGTCAGAATGATATCGTTATTATGTACCGAAAAAAAAATTGTATTGTATCGCTATTCTATGTTTCTTTCTTTGGATTAATTGAAATGACTGGTTTTCTGGAAAAAAAGAAAATTAAAAAAGGTTGATAATTAAGCATCCACATAACGAAAATTTTAATTTTACAAACAAGTCCAGGGGAAAAAACGTTTTTATTAGTTTGGCTGAATTGTAACCCCTGTTCCTTTATGAAAGGGGTTACTTACTAAATTGTTGATATCTTCTTGTACAGCCTGATAAACACCATGGGGCCTGTCTCACAAAGAGCCTTGGTAGAGGCCTCACAGTTGTGGGGTAGTTTCCACACTCGGGCAGAAACTCCGCAATGAGAATTCTCATTGTGGAGATTTCATCCCGAGTGTGGAGACTCCACCATGACTGTGAGACCTCTGCCACAAGTGCGGAGGCGCTTTGTGAGCCAGGCCCCATGTGGGTAGATCAAGATTAACTAAAGTTTAAGAAACTTTTTAAGACATATAACGACAAGAATTCCTTTTATCAAAATGATTAATGTCTTTTGGTCATTCTAGTTTTTACAGTATTCATCAGTAGTGCTTGTCTACAATCCTATGTGTGCCCTTTGAAGTAGCCAATAGTTTGAAATCACCTTAGAACCTACAAGCTAAAAAAACACAACTATTTGCTTGTAAGAATGAAGTTGGTCGCATATGTAAATGTTAGATTTGCCACTGTGATTATTTTAACTATATCCATAACTATGCATTTGAATTATTTTGCTTCATGTCAATTGGTTGGTCAGAATACAGCATAAGGAAGCAAATATAAAATAATGAACCAATGATTGGGAAGGTGTTTTTCCTCCTCTCCTCTGCTACACGTTTTAGGTAGATATTCACTACCTTCCGTGCAAACAATCTACGACCTAAAATGTACTTTCCCTCTTCTACTTTCCCTATGACATTCTTTCTCCAAGTCTTCTTTCACACATCTCCATCCTTTCATCAATAAATTAAAAATTATTGTTATGTGATTAATTAAAAACATCACATAAAACCAGGTTAAAAAAGGAGATAAAACATCAACTACTGTGGACCTTATTTACAGAAAATTAAATTATTCATATGGCTACTTGAGCAAATTTACAGACAAAAAGACTTACACTGGAAATAGAGATACACTGCACTATTAGGATGTTTAGCTATATCCCTAAAAGGTTTACATAGTAATTGTCCACGGTATGTCATATAAGTTTACTAGTTACCAAGTCCATAAATTTAAAGAAATCAACATCAGTTGTGGATCCAACACATTGTTACAGCCTGTGCACGTGTTCTTATTCCCTAAGAAATCATAATTGGTGTTAGACCTGTCATCCTTAGAGTGGTCTTTCCCCAACCTTCTGGCTCTCATTTTTTCAGATTCCTTTTGTTTTCCTACGGACTCTGAGCACTTTACTGCTGCTAACCAGTGCTAAAGTGCAAGTGCTTTTCCCCTAAACATGATGATACTGGTGTATATGTGATTGGTATATTTGTTGTACTGGTAAACCTCTTGTAAAGTGGTATACCATATACCCCGGGCCTCTACTTCAAATGCTACTAGTGGGCTGAAGCATTGATTGTGCAACCCACAGAAGTTGCCTTTCCTACCTGTCTCAAGCCAGCCACTGCAGTGCCTGTGTGTAGTTTACTGCCACTTGACATTTAAAACTACTTGCCAATCCTTAAATGTCCCTTTTATTGCATATGTCACCCCTAACATAGGCCCTAGGTAACACTAAGGGCAGGATGCCATGTTAGTAAAAGGTAAGACGTACTTGTATGTTTTGCATGTTCTGGTAGTGACAAACAGCCTATCTTGTATTTCATTACTATGAAGCCTACCTCTCTCATAAGCCAGCATCAGGAGTTCCTTAATACACGTTTAAGCTGTAAATCCTGATCAAAGAGAAGTAGCTTTTTATGTTTCATATATGCAGAATGGTAATGTTAAATCCTCCGTACTGGTGAGGTTGGCTTTAACATTACTGTTTTAGAAAATGCCACTTTTAGAAATTTGACATTTGTCTTTACTTACTGCTCTTTAGGTCAGATGCACAACTGTTTTCTGGGGTCGCAAATGGGAATTTGCCCTTTTACAACCACAAAATTGGTCTGCCCCTTTTATAAACCATATTTTGCGACTCGCTAACAAATTAGCGACTCTCAAAATATGGTTTGCGACTCGCTATTAAGGAAGGGGCATGCCAAGGGCGTCAATTCCTAATAGCGAGTCTAACTGCAATGTAAGATTGTTTTGTGATCGCATTTGCGGTCGCGAAACACTCAAAGTTTACCACCCTTTTCAAAAGGGTGGTAAGCCACTTGCAAACGGGAAGGGGTTCCCTTTTTGAATGGGTGTGTAAAGATTTTTAGGAGCCGACAGTGGTCCCAGGGACCACTGCCTGCCCTTAAAACATGAAACTGAAAATTTAAATATTTAATTCTTTTAATGTATTTCGTTTTCCTTTAACCCCTTAACCGCAGCGCGAATTCTCTTGCTGTGCGGGAGAATTAATGAGCGGGTGGGGCTTTGACATCCAGCGGACGTGCGCCGCACCAGGGAGGTAGTGCTTGCGTCAGCCATTGGCCGACGCAAGCACCGAAGCAGTTAAGGAAAATGGGCTGCATTTAAAAAAAAAAAACTGCTTTATTAAAAAACAGTCACAGACATGGTGGTCTGCTGACCCCAGCAGGCCACCGTCCCTGTGAGTATGAGCCATTCCCAATGGGGTCGCAAATTGCGCAATCCTCATGAATTTTAATGAGGCATGCAATTTGTGACCCCATTAGGAATTGCAAACAATATCTGAGACACTGTTGTACATTCATTTTTTACAAGTCGCAATTTGACGCAATTTGTGACTTGCAAAAATGAATGGTCGTACATCTGGCCCTTAGTGCCTGACAGCCTGTCTCCCATACATGTCTGGGTTGGGTGACAGCTACACTTTCTGCATTCCCTCTAGACAGCCACAAACACAGGAAGATGTGGCTCATCTGCATCCTGAACACTCATCTGCATTCCAATAGGACTTCCTGGCAGGGATGGGAGGGGCTGACACGTCAATAGGTAGTGACCTGTCCACACACAAATCACTGATTTACCCCCCAGAGTAATCCTGATAGACAGGACTGGGTTGGAAAGGATACCTTGGCAGTTCAGACAGATCTTTTGAAGTCACCCCCTACATCAAAGGTGCTTTTGTTTATAATACTGGGTCTTTGACCCCCAAAATCAGACACTTCTGGATCTTGAAGTGAACCTCTGTCAGAAGGACTGCTGTGCTTCTTAAAGGACTCAACTGGACTGCTTTTCTTTAAGGGCTGCTTATCTGTTTGTTGCCCAGCTGCCTGCTGCTACCTGACTCTGCTGGAAGGACTCTGCCTTCCTTCCTAGTGATCTCCAAGGGCTTTCTGGCTTTCCTCCTATTTTCTGAAGTCTCAGGGACACAAAAGACTTCTTACAATTATGCTGGTGTTGCTGGACTTTGCCTTATGTGAGTCTTGGCCTTGCCTGAGATGCCTCCTTCAAGCTCTGGGCCTCAGAAATGGGTTCTGCAGCTGTTTTAACAAAAAACTGATGCATTGCGTCAACTGCATGAGAAATTCCACCCCTTCACACTTCAATGCCAACGTAGAGTCTGCCTGATGACAATGGTTTGACAGCCTGCATATCTTGATGATGCTTCTCTGCGTGGCTCAACGATGACGCATTGCATTCACTTCAACAAAGCTTAAACAGAATGCAGGACCTCCTTTATGCAGCTCAATAATGACGCAGTAGATGCTTGACATAGAATAAAGCTCCATCCAAGGTGTTTCTTCAGTGGGACCTGTCTGGGTCCTGTAGCCGGTCTGGCGTTGATCGAGGTCGGCCTGAACTTTGGATTTTCACCAGTCCCTTGTGACTTCAAGTAACTTTTTTACCGCTAGTGACTTCAAAGCACTTTTTTTGCATTTAATCTTTAAACATTCATATCTTCACTTCTACTGATTGGAGTTTTGTCATTTTGGTCTTATTGTACTCAAATACATATTCTCTATTTTTCGAAACATGTGTGGTGTCTTGTTGTAGTGTATTTATCATGTTACTGTGTGTATGTGTTTCACAAATAATTCATTGATAAACCTGACTGCCCTGTGCCAAGCACAGCCTATCTTATTATGTATTTAGCTTACTCCGACTAGAATGGTGGTTCCTGCCTGGGTGCATACCTCAGCCAACCAGGAACCAGCAGCGGCCTGTGCAGGTAAGAGCTGTGGGGCTGGGTAGGGGGTATTTTGATGGACGATGATAAGGGAAAATTAAATAAATAATTATTTTTCCCATATCATCATTTGTCAAAATACTCCCCACCTGGCCCCACCACTCTTACCCGCACTGGCTGCTGCTGCCAGGAAGCCCATTGCTAACAATTGGTTACATTGGCTTCCTGATAAATGCATATAACATGGACTAAGGATTCTGCCTGACTGTAGCATATGTGACTGAGTATTTTTCTCTATATCTACTTGTTGGCCAGGCCTAAAACACAGCAAAGGAAATATGCCAAAACTGAGTCTAGCACACTTGCATTTCTGTTGCATAATTATTGGGAGATTTAAGTACTTTTGTGTCTGTTTATATACATCAGAAACCTTTATTATCCACACATTTCTTTTCTGTACCATCCCATAATACTCATTAAAAGAAAGAAGTTTGGCTTGTTTCATTAATACCAATTTAGCCTGAGCTAAAGGCAACTGTGCCTGCCAAATGGTTCCAAGCTGCAAATTGTGGACTGCTAAATCATAACAGTTCATCCAGGAATTATCATTCAATTTAGATGTGCTGTGAGTGAAACAATACTGGCCAAATTAAATGTATAAAAGTGCTTCCAATCTTCAAGCAGGCACTGACAACAATCACCTCTTGTAATTAAACTTGCTTCTGCAAATTGGAGCCTGCCTTGTATTGTCCAACAACCCAATCAAAATCTATATATGTATGATAATTCGCTATGTCTACCCTGCAAAAAATATTTGCCCTGAAAGACCACAGAACCATAATTTAGAGTTTGTCATGAGATTAGTGGACATTAGGCAAAGAATTGGACTAGGTGTGGGTTTCCTACTCAGTTTTATAAAGGAGGTGTTAATAACCAACAAATTAGAGTAAAGGGTAGCATGACATAACTTTGCACCCCTCTTTCCTCGATCCTAAGGCATAAGTACGTGTACACTGTGGCTGCTCCTGCTTGGTGTTATGCAAAAACCACTTTCTTCTTTTCCTTATACACTTTCCAATGACAACAAATGTTACCTTTTCTTTATTGAGTTCTACGTGGTTAGCAGTAAACTATGGGACATATTCTCAAGAACATGTGATAATCATCGCAAAAGTAACTTAATGCAACCTACAACATCGCAGTCTATTGTGGGAAATGTACGCCGTGTTAACCAAATATTCACAACACGGTGGTACCATGCGATAGTCACCAGATAACCCACCAAATGGCCGCATTAAAATCAACGCCTCGCCACAGAAATGCGAAACACGAACGCAAAAAAAGCTGCGATGAGGCCAAGCGCGATATAAAAAGCTGCGAAAACCAGCCATAGGCCTGCAAATCCCATGCGTCTGGCAGGAAAATGCACTATAAAGCAGAACAAGAAAAACACACCAGAAACAATCCAAAGTGCGCAGCACCATGGATGCACCCTGACCGAGCACAGAGGCCAACGCAAACCCCACAAGCCCCACAGACCACCAGCAAGGTACAATGGGGTCGGGGAAGGCCAGGGAGAAGAGGGAGAGGAAGACGGGGTGCAGTCCGCAGCAACACAAGACCAGCGTCACGGAGGTGACAGAACACTACCAGCAACTGTCCCACTATCAGACTACTTGGAATTCAGCCGGAGTGTCGAGGAGGCCAATGGATAAGGCCAAGAGGCGCTGGCATGACCTTAAAACCTAAACCAGGCACAAACCCGCTGCCAACAGGAAGACAGCAACGGTGACAGGAGGTGGAAGTCCTGCGACACAGGAGGAGCAGGAGGAAATGGAGGCCAGTCATCAGTGTGGAGACGGTGCAAGGAGGTGGGAGTACGAACACAGCTCGGGAGGACCTGACACAACAACAACAGGGTGAGAAACGAACAGGGACTTGGGGGACGGGGGAGATGGGCACAATGGCACACATGCACAATCAAGTATAGCACACCCACAATGACCCAGGATCATGTCCCTCATCCCCGTGGCACACTGCAGCACACACTCTTAGCAATCACAGCACATCCCATGACAATGTGGCACCAAGTGCAACACCCACACTGCAGAACAGGGGACACAACTGGGTCCGCTCATGCACAGAAACAGGCCAATCACAGTTATGCAGGGAACTGTGAGATGCATATGCACGGGTACAACCTCACATCCGTCATGTAGTCCCAATGTCCACTCTCCCCCTCAAATTGCTAGCACCACCCAAACAGTCACAATGTACATTGTCAGACAGTCTGCATGTAAGCAAGAACAATGCGCAAACCTAAATGTCAACACAATGTCAACATTCATCTCCCCTTCACATTGCAGAGGGACAAAAAACACCTCCAGCAGGTCAGACAAGACAACCCATCAGTGATGCCGGAGTCGACCACCACACCTCCGATACCGACCCTCTACAACAGCTCATGTACTTCTCAGGCAACCCACCCCCAGGAGCAGGGCAGCCAAGCTACATAGAGAAGACCCCAGCCCATGCACAGACCACACAGCAGGAAGCACCCGCCACCACGACTGGCTCCCAACACTTCACCGAGGCACACATTGCATTCCAATACCAGGTGTCAGAATGCCAAAAGTAGGTGGCCGAACAGGTGCGGGTGGGCTCAGAGCTCATGGAAGCCAATGTAGATCACATACGTGGGTGTTCAAGTCCCATCAGGGACTACCTACACCCCACAAAGGAGACCCACACCGCAACATATACACATGCATGCGCATATGTCCTGCAATGAACCACGCCCAGAGCCACGGAATCATCATTCACACCCCGACGCTGGTCCTCTACACGAGGGCCCAGTCCACTCCTCATACGCATTGATTGGCTGACAACAAAGCTACATGTCCAAGGTCTTACCCATTGCCTGCGGTGACATGTCTGCGCCCGCTGTTCACAGCACAATGTAATGTTGTAGGGCCCAGGGCCCTCATGCATACAACAAGACCACAGGGACACACGCATATATCATGTTGAACTGGCTACGGGCACGTGCGCCAGGCCCCTTTATTGGCAGGGCCACATGTACAGTGAAGCCTGTGCTGGATGTGTGTGGGGTGAGTATAAGCCAGCCCACAGAGAGTTCTTGGTGCTGGCAACAACTTGAACAGTTGACACCAGTGCAATGGAAACAGAAAACACCTGCATAACAGAGTCAGCTGCTGAGCAACATGGAGGGAGCCGGAGCAAGGACAGCGGTCACCCAACATTCAAACAGAAGTGTCTGTGTGTTGCAGTGCACTGAGGTTGGGGCACTAGAGATGAGCGCGCTCATGTGAAGAAATCACTAGTATTGTGTTCCTTCGGGTTAGTCCTGATGCAGATGCAGTGGGGTGTGTTACACCTGCATCAACTTCCTCATCAATGTCCCAGGCCTCCCACTCTGCCTGAGGTGCCATTTCTGCGCAACCTCTCAACAGCAGAAACTCAATCAGTAATGGTCCATGTGTTGCTAGGCACTGAGTCTGTGACCCCTGGAGTGCTGAGCAGGGGATTAGGCAGATGAGGGTATCCACAACAGGCCTGAGCAACTCTGTTAGTCTGCCAGTACCACTGTTTCGACTCTGGCAGATGGTGGATGGAGTTGGCCCTTGCGATGGTGGTGTGTGCCTCCTGGAGTGATGCGACATCCGGGCTGGTCAGGACTTGATTTAATGTGTGAGCCCTGGTGGTCCACAGTTGAGGCCGGAGGCAGCAGACAGCGCAGGGCCACATGCACATGGCGTCGATGACCCCAAGACCACCGTCACAGAGGTAATTCAATATTCATTTAGACAGGGTCCCTGACGTGAGCTGCACAGAGCTAGAGGCCCCGGATGCACAGCGGTCGTCACAGGCACACCGCCACAGGATGGTGACTTGCGATACACTGAGGTAGGGCCATGTGAACTGGGCAGGTCCTCATTGATGTCTGAGGTGAATGTGGCAGAGGGTTGCAGGGTACAGTGGAAGGTGTCCTCCAGGGCATGATGCAGGTGTCTGATGTTATCCGGAAGCAGCAAATGGAGAAGTGGAAAGCGACAGCCTTGTTACCACCACCAAATCGTTGGCAGCCACAGGAGGATGAAAACTACCCCCTAGTCCATAGACTCAGGCTGCACCAATATACGCCCAGAGAGTGTCCATGAATGTCGGGGAACAGACTTAGTGGCACCGGGGCTGGGAGGGGGTGCAGTCTGTGATGATGCCGGTACACTGATATGAACTCTGCCATCGCTAAATCAAGACTCTGTGACCTACTGGACTGCAGTGTAGGCCTGAGGCAGTGGTCAGCAGTGGCCCACAGCCACGTGTCGTTGGCTCACGATGCACAGATTTAGTGACACCAGGGCAGTTGTCGGTAGTGTTCGATCACCTCCGTAACGATGATCCTATTCCCTCCCGACTGCAACATGTCATCCTCTTACGCCTCTCCTTGAGTGCAATGATATGTATTCTGCCTTTGAATAATCAATGTTCCGTTCCAATTCTGTGACCTACTCGTGCACAGCATCGGCCGAGGGCAATAGTCTGTGTACGCCCACAGACACGTTTGGTTGTAATGCTATGCACAGACTTGGTGGCACCACATCGAAGGGAGTATAGTGACATAAACTCTGCCTTAAATAATGTACACTGCCATGGTGTAATCAAGACTCAGTTCCAAATGTGTGACCTACTTGACCGTAGTGAAGGCTGGGTGCAGCAGTAGAGTACGTCAACGAGAAAGGAGTAAAGCGGGCCTGTGTCGTGGAGGCCGTGATGGTCTGAGGAGGCTGCCAAGGTCACAGGCCTCGGGCTTGGAGCTTGCGCTGGCACGTGGTGGGCCCTCCTTGACAGATGCCGGTGTTGGCAGGTGATCAGTGTGGCCTGGCTGCGCAGGGGTGGGCCTGACAGGTTCGGGGTCCAGCGTGCCGGGGTACGGCACGTGCACAGGATCACAGGCAACTCCACTGACGAGGACTGCATCAGCCTCATGGCGGGGAGAGAGGCGCTGCCCTGGCAGAGATGTTGGGCATTCCGGAAGAGGACCACGCCCAGGGCTACGTGGTTTTTATTCACACCCCTACACTGGCCTGGCGTACTCCAGGCAATCCCACTACGCTCGCGCTTACGGGGGGACGTAACAGGCAACATTCTTTCGCACTCCATCACTGGCTGGGGTGACATGGTTGGGTCCACTGTCCACTACACTCCATACCCCAGCGGTGTATTTCGCCATGGATATGGGTGTGTTATGCATACTGCGGTCTGTCCAGCTAATCATCGCCACTTCTGGCATTGTGTACTTTCCCAATCATGGTTCTCCTGCCTCCTTCACACATGCCTGGTTCCCACCTCTCCCCACATTCCGCTATTGTGTGGCTGAGGTGCCATGCCGTTGATGACTCATGTTCACGGCTTGCCCAGGTCAACATTTTAAGTTGTTCTGTGGTGTCTGGTGGGTGGGCATGTTGTTTTGCATGTAGTATGTGATTTTGTGACGTGTGCATTGCCAGAGTTGTGAGTTGCATGATTGTGGAGTTGAGGTGTGTGGGGTACTCATTTGGAACTTGCCAAGGGGCTGTGCATTTCCCTTGGTGCCAGCCTGGTAGCGCTGGCTGATGATGGACTGTCAGAGGATGAAGGAATCATGCACACTGGCTGGGTATTTGTCGACAACACTGGTGGAGATTCCACGGTGTTCTGATGTTGCCTGCACATTGATGTGAGATGTGTGCTTTCTGTTGCGTTGATTGTGTGCTGTGTCACCAGGGGGCACAAGTAGGACATGTGTGCTGTGGATTGCCCCCAAACATGTACGTGCATCCAGCTATGGCGTATGGTCCTTGCTTGGTCTCCAGCGGATCCTTCGCATTGTGATGGACATATAGATACTGGGGTACCAGGCTGATGATGGCATCCAGGACAGGTGTGAGGGACTTGGATGCGGCTGGCTGTGAGAATCCTCCGTCTATGGTGGGTGTTGGTTGGGGGGTACCAGAGGCCAACAGGTGCATCACAGCCAGCAGCTTTGTGTGGGTTGGGATGTTGGTTGTCCGCTGTGTTGGTGCTGTTGGCCTGTTGGGCGATGATGGTCAGGATGCGTAGGATGGTTGTCCTCTTGAGCGTGTAGTGGGCAATGACATCCTCTGGTGTTAAGTCTGTGAAGCTGGTGCATTTCCTGTGGGTCCGCTGTCTTTTTCCGTGCTGCCTCTGTGGTGGTCCGGAGGGGGGTTCTGGGGGGGGGTTGTGGTCCTGGGTGTGGTGGCGGTGGGTGTTGTTGCCCTATTGGGGCTCCGGGCTGCATGTTCAGTTGCTCGGGGGCATCTGTTGTTCTTCATGTTTGGCTTTGGGCTGTGCTCCCTTGGCTGCTGCCGGTTGTCGTCTGACTTTACACCAGGTCAGAGCAGGTGTTAATTTTCTGCTGCTAATGATGCAGATTGGGGTGTACAAAATCTCCCTACTTCCACGGATAGAGTAATTTCACAGTTACACGCACATACACTCACCATACACTAGGGCCCATTTCACTAACCTATACTCAAATACTCTACTAGCATCGAACCTGTGGAAAGAATACTCCTAAACTCCTAAACCCCACACCTACACCGAGGTCGATAAGACCTAGCTATTGCAATTGTCATAATCTAAACAATCTATACATCAATAATCAAATAGAGTACTCAATAATTGACAAGAAATAATCACCAACACCGTATTAAAGTTATGATACTTTATCTAAAGTTAGTCAAAGAAATTAATCAGAATAAATCATTTTCTCATAATTACCTATTCTAGCTAAATGTCAGAATGGGTCATCAGGACAAGTCTCTCGGTAGAAATCTCCCAAGTCACCGTCCTCACAGCATCGATCCTCACCAACGCAGGTTTGGGAAGAAAGTAAAACCGCAATGGAATGGAACCCTCTCTGGTCTAATACATTTATAATAATTCAAACAAAGGAAAGAAACATTTAATTTCCTCTTCATCCGCCGAACCGCTGAGCAGAGCGAGAAGGAAAGGATGTAGCATCGCTACATTTTGAAAAATCTCCGCTCAGAAAAAGTCACAAAAATAAAAAAACAGAACAGGAACTAAGCCTACAAATGTTTCTTCTCAACTTCCACATATTTCCTCTGGTGAGCTCACAGCTTAGAGTCTTTCTTTAAGGCTCCTTTGTTTTCCAAGGCTGCCAAGGCTGCTGTCCAGTACATCTGGAGACATGCCCAGATCTGCTGCTGTCCTCACGGAAAGTTTTAACCAGGCAAGAACTGTGGACAGATGACTTGCGTCCATATTCAGCAAGGCCTTTTCCATCACAAATTCTCTCTCGTAACCAGGCTTCAAAAGTCAGCCATCTTTTAGTAGGCCACAATAGGCCACAATAGACCATCTTAATTAAAAGAGACAAAACAAAGTTACCACAGCATAGTGATTGAACAGTGTTAACCCCACTAATACCCTTATGTGTATGCAATTATCTAGCTTTAGCAACACAGAAAAGCATTAATTCAAAAGCGTTTCGTGCTTAAAAATAAACAGCACTCAGCAACGTTTATTTAATAAAACATGCACATTTATTAATAGCAATACAAAAGCATTTTCCCCGTGTCAGTTTTATCGGTTTTTTCTCTTGTTAATACATACGTATTGATTAATAAAAAACATTTACACAAAACAAATAATTAATAATTAAAATTAGTACTTTTATTTTTACCACGTTTAGACAACTGAAGCTTCAAAACCCGATGAATTTTCAACAGAAAACTCTGCTCCAGCAATTTTTATCACCAAATAATCCACAAAAAAAAAAAAAAAATTTAGTGAAATTTATTCCCATTTTAGGAGAAATTTGAAATGTCTTTTTCCTCCTTACACAACACTACACACCAGACACTCTTTCATCATCCCTCTTTGTTTCTAAGTAGACACTCTCCCTTAATTCTTCTAATTCAATTTCTTGTGGTTCTCTTTTCAACTTTTTATTTCTCTTTTCATTGTTTCTTTTAATTAACTTCTTTCTCCCTCCCCTGTTTTTACAACACACACACACCAATCTCAATATCAGTAAAGCAACAATTATACAAGTTAAAGGAAACAATATCTTACCTATAATAGTACTACCTATTTTTGCAATAAAACTCTTAACAGCTATCACCTTATTAGCTATTTTAGTCCAGATACTTTCAGCTTCAAGTGGTACCAATTCTTCATGCAAATCAGTAATATTTTTGATATAGACCTTCAGGTCTTTGCTTTCGTCTGGAATGTAAGTGCAACAATGTTGAACTTTCAGCATTCCACAAACTCCACCCTCCTTAGCCAATAATATATCAAGAGCAAGTCTATTTTGCATAGACATAGCACGTACGGCAATTAATTCCGTATTCACCAAAAGAAACCCTCCAGCGGTATTTGTCGATAAGCGATCCACCACTGTCGACAGTTTCCGAATCCCATTAGCATTTAAAGAAATTCCCACTGCTGGAATTAAAGCTCCAAAAATGTCACCCACAATTTCAGACCAAGTTTCCCTCTTGAAGCGCATTAGTAAATTAATATGTTCTACATCTTCTATTCTATCTATATGAAAAATCTTTGGAAAAACCAGGCCCACATAACACGTGCCATACCAATGGTCAGGCAACTTGTAATAAGCTTTATCCCACAAACATAATATACTCCTGGAAAAATTGTATCTTCTCCACCTCTGAAACCCCATCCTGTTGCAATGAAGTATGTATCATGACATTCACTAGTCCCAACAAAATATGTATCATATTGGGATTTCCCTCTTGTAATGCACAGCTTACCCTTCTGTGGTGCATCTAAAGCTAAAGTTGGACTAGCTCCATTTCTCAATTCTTTTCCCATCTCAATGTCCCAAATTGTCTCACTCACTTTATGTTTCCCTGCTTTTTCATGCATGCTCAATCTCCTCTCCTCCACCATGTTCAGGAAAGCTTTCTCCTCTTCTTCCAAACTACAAGTTAAATTATTCTTAAAAATGTAATCTAATGTTAATTCTTCTTTTTCAATAAAAATCTCACCAAAAATGTTAGCTTCTTTAGCTGGATTCAGCTCTTTGTTCATTGGCAAGTGCCCAAAAATACTATCTTTGTTAGACATCTTATAATATATTTTCCCTAACAAATAAAACACACTACTTAATACACTACAAGAAATTCCATACGTAGCTGGTAAATGGTGATAAGTAACACCCTCTGAAACGGATGCAGGTAATTGCATACAAACGTAGCAATCCCTTACTTCCATTGTTTTCACATATTCGTATAACAACTTTGAAAAAACATTACTAGAAAAATCATTAATTGACCTATCTTTATGCATGTAAGTATTACTAATTCTAGTTGGAACTACTTTTTGCGAATTCTTCTCTACATTTGTCTCATTCTCAGTATGTATTCCAAATGTACCTATTGAAACTCTAAATGTAACTAATAAAGCTAAAATACCCCATAATAGCATTAATAATCCAGTACAGCAGCAGCACATTCTACACCATCTTTTTAAGAAGGCACATCTACTTTGATTATTCTCTATGTTAGCCATTTTACTACTTTGACCTTGTCTTTTGACTTAGCCTCTACTACTCCACTACTGTATTACTCAAACTTTGGATTACTTCAGACAGCTGAATTTCAGACTTTCTCCTTTTCACTTTCTCCAAGTGATTTCTTCAGTTCACTCAATTTGGATATTCATCACTTTTCACTCCTTCTTCTTCAGCAACATCAAATTGTATCAGATCATCAACAACATCCTGTGCATCTGACTCTTCTCCAATGTCAGTCAGGATAACTTTTAAGATTCCAACAGATCCTTCCTTTTCCTCAACCACTTTTCTCAAGATCCCCTCCGGATTATCTCGAGTCACTGTTTCTTCTCCTCCTTCTTCAGACAGTGCCACATAAGACCATTCCGGTGATCTGTACTTTTGGTTGGGTCTTCTAATTCTCTTTATTTCCTCAGGTTCTCTTGACTCCTTTTGCTCCTTCCTTTTTACTTCGTTTTGACTCGATACTTCATTCACTTGTTCAGCTTTCGATGTATTTCCTCTTATCAGTCTGTATCTCAGCCTCTTTACTCTGTTGTTAGGCCAAAAATCTCCTCTTATGACCTTTTTCGGTCTTATCTCTGTATTATTTCTTTCTCCAATCCAAGTTCTCTTTCTCAGAACTCGACCCTTTGATTTTTCACTTTCACTTTCATCCGATTCTGTTTCAAATGCCTCTTGTTCTTCAGCAGTTTTCCTTCGCTCTTGTTCTTCAGCAATTTTCTTTCGCTCCACAGTCTTTTTCACCACTCTTTGAGACTTCCCTACTTCTTTCCCTCCTCGGGTCTCCAACACGCAATCTTCTTGCTGTCTACTTGTCCCTTCACCTAGCTTATTAGAAGTGTTCCCTACACCTCCTCGGGGGTCTTCCGCAATCTGTCCCTCTCTATCTTCTTCTGACCCTACTTCTTCAGAAATAATCTCAAGTGGTTCTTCAATCTCCTCCTCTTCTGATTCAGGAGTAATTTCTGTGGAACTGCTTTTTTCTTTTCTTTTTCCTCCACTGCTTTTTGGAACTTCAGGCTCTCTCTCAGAATCAGATCTTCTTTCTGAGATTCTCAATGGTTCTCTTGAACTTGTAGGAAAGGCTTCTTTCCCTGAACCTTGATCCTTTCTCACTGGTTCTGGGTCTTCATCATCACTGGAATCTGACTCTTCAAAATACTCTCTACCAGTCCCATCCTTTGGATTTGGAACTCTCAGAGTATGACTCGCATGCACCCAGTTCTTCACACCAGCACACTTCACTGCAGTCGTCGTAGTTAGAATGACTTGTCTTGGTCTTCCCCACCTTGGAACCAAGCAATTTCTTCTTCTGTGCACCTTAATCCTCACCCAGTCCCCTGGACTCAGATCATGAGCTTGCTTCTTCTCAAGTGTAGTAGCTTCTTCTCCAATCTGGTGAAACACAGAATGAACTGCGTCAGCCAGGCCTTTACAGTAATCCAAAATCATGTCATCAGTTATTGTCATTAACTTATTGACAGGTACATATGCATGTTGCATTGCACGTCCCATGATTATCTCGTGCGGACTTAAACCAGTAGTTCTATCTGGAGTAGATCTGATAGTCATTAGCACTAGAGGCAAAACATCAGGCCATTTCATGCCAGTGGCTAAGCACATCTTACCAATCCTGTTCTTGATTGTGCCGTTTATCTGCTCAACAACACCAGAAGCCTCTGGTCTGTATGCACAATGTAGCTTCTGCTGTATGCTTAATGCTTCACAAATCAAACTCATGAGTTCATTATAGAAGTGTCCACCTCTATCAGACTCAATCGTTACTGGAAATCCGTACCTAGGAATCAACTCTCTTAACAGTAACTTTGCCACTGTTACTCCATCATTTCTCCTAGTTGGATAGGCCTCAACCCATCTTGAAAACAAACAGACTACTACTAGCACATATCTCAATCTGTTCACTTGGGGCATTTCAATGAAATCAATCTGCATTCTTGTAAAAGGACCTCCTTCTCTGCCTATTGTTCCCAGACTCACCACTGTCTTCTTTCCAGTGTTAAATTGCTGGCAAATCAAACATCTTTGACAGATACTCTCTGCAATTGTCCTGAACTTTGCATTGTACCAGGTTTGTTTGAAGGACCTAATCATCGCATCCCTCCCCAAATGTCCCTGGCCATGATACATCCTTGCCATTGCTGACAGCATGGAGTTCGGCATTACTGGTCTGCCATCTCTATAGACCCAAACATGGTCTGTCTCTCTCGGGGCACAACCTGCCTTAATCCAATCTTTCTTTTCTTCCTCCTCTGCCTCATCCTGCAACTGTTTCACTTCATCCCATGTCTCTAAGACATTAGTAAACATCACAGAACAAAAAGACATTTCACCTTCTCGTTCCTGATTAATAGATTGATTATTTCTTGCACAGTATTGTGCAATGTCGTTAGCGTATCTGTTTCCAACTGTCACAAAATCGTCTCCTACTCCATGGGCAGCACATTTCACAACTGCTAATTCTTTAGGCAGCTGTATCGCCTCAAGCAATTTCCCAATCACTTCAGCATTCTTTATTGGAGTCCCACTCGACGTCAAGAAACCTCTTTGTAGCCAAAGTTGGCCAAAGTCATGCACAACTCCAAATCCATACTGACTATCAGTCATCACAGTCGTTCTCAAATCTTTCCCAATTTCACAAGCTTTTGTCAATGCAATTATTTCAGCAACTTGCGCAGATTTCACTCCTTTCAATGATGATGCTTCCATTACTTCTGAAACCTTACACACTGCATATGCTGCACATAGCACACCCTCATCATTCCTCAGGCATGATCCATCCACAAACAACACATGATCACTCTCATGCAAAGGAAGATCTCTTATGTCTGGTCTCGGTTTTGTACAGTAATCAAGCACATCCAAACAATTGTGATCATCTTCTGTTTTCACACCCACATTTTCAATATCCGGCAACAATGTCGCTGGATTCACATTCACACATCTCTCAAGAGTCACATTTGATGCTCCCAGAATGACTTTTTCATATTTAGTCAACCGACTATGTGACATGTACTGAGTTCTGCTTCTTGTCAAAAGAATTGCCACATTATGAGGTACGAATACCCTTACAGGATATCCCATTATGATTCCCTCACTCTGTTCTAGGCTTCTGCATGTTGCAGCCACAGATTTCAGACAACCTGGTAAACCCACAGCTACAGGGTCAAGTGTCGATGAGAAGTACGCAATAGGTCTTCTCAGTAATCCATGTTTCTGAATTAACACTGAAAGTGCACATCCATTTCTCTCACTGCAGTACAATTCAAACTCCTTTTCATAATCAGGCATACCCAAAGCAGGGGCTTCACACATTCTGCTTTTCAGCTCCTCGAATGCTGCCATTTGTTCTCCATCTAGTTCCAATGGGTCTGTCATCTCACTTTTAGTCAGCTTAATCAGTGGCTTCGCTATCAGCGAAAAATTAATTATCCACTGACGACAATAACCCACCATTCCCAGGAACATTCTCACTTCCCTCTGGGTCTTTGGGGCTTTCATTTCCCTGATAATTTTGATCCTGTCATCAGTCACTTTTCTCAGACCTTTCTCAATATTGTGTCCATGATAATGCACCTCTTTCTTGCAGAACTGCAATTTAGCTGGAGATACTTTTAACCCTCCATCTGCCAGATGATTCAGTAAAGCTATAGTATGTACTTCACAAGCTTCACGTGTCTTTGATGCCACAAGTAGGTCATCGATATACTGCACTAGTACTGAGTTTTCAGGCATGATCAAACTCTCCAATGACTTTTTCAATAACTGATTGAATATTGAAGGACTCTCTGTATACCCCTGTGGGATACGACACCATGCTAAAATACGCTGGCCAAATCTAAATGCAAAAATCGGCTGGCTGTCATGATGCAATGGAATTGAAAAGAAAGCATGACACAAATCAATCACTGTATACCACTCAGCATCATGTGGAATCTGATACAAAATCACTGATGGATTTGGCACAATAGGACAACATGCCACCACAATTTGATTAACTTTTCTCAAATCCTGTACGATCCTGAATTTCCCATTAGGCTTCTTTAGCCCCATTATCGGTGAATTACACGGACTACTCAGTAGTTCTCTCAGAACTCCCTGCTGAATCATTTTCCCAATTATAGGAGTTATTCCCTCAATTATTTCTGGTGTCATTTTGTACTGAGGAATGTTAGGATAAGTAATTCCCTCTTTCACTGAAATTTTCACAGGATCTACATTATTCATCAATCCCACATCCTCTCCAGTAAAATCCCAAACTGTCCTTTTCACTGTGTCTCTCAGCTCTTGAGGCAAATCCTCTGGATCAAACACAGCATATGCACCAATTAACTCACTTTCTCTATTTTCTAGAGTCACGCGGTACAAAACATCCTCATCTGGTGTTTCAAAAGCTATTCCATCTGGTGTACAAAAAATTGTACAATTCATTTTACACAATAGATCCCTACCAAACAGGTTCACTGGACTTGTGTCACACACGATAAATCTGTGCATGTCTGAGAATTTCCCTATTTGTACTCTTACTGGTTCAGTAAGACGTGTTCTGATTTGTGTATTTGCTACACCAACTACTTGGATTGCTTCATCCGAGAGAGGAAGATTTCTAATATCTGTTGACCTGACAGTTGATCTTGTCGCACCTGTGTCTACTAAAAAAGTAACACCTTCTTCATTTATTTTCCCATCCACAAATGGTCCTGTCTGGTCTATTTCTAGAGTTGCACCAAGTATGCACTCTTCCTCCTCTCTTCGGCACCGTCAATAATCACCCTCAGACTCACTCCCTTCATTCTTTAACAAGTACTGTTGTACCTGGTTAGAACGCCTTGGTTTGTTTACCTGCTCATCATTGTAGAATCCCGAATCCGGATTATACTTTTGTGCTCCTCTATTCTGCGGCAAGGGCGGTTTTGGCTCTTGACTCTGCTGTCTCACAACTTTCTGCTGTTGCTGCTGTTGATTTTTTCCCTCGTTCTGCACCTGTTGATTCAAGGAGTTTCCCTCATTATTCACTAATGGTGGATTAGTACATTCCGATCTCCAATGTCCCAGTTGGCCACAGTTGTGACATGGGAACTTCTTTTTTGCTTCCTCAAGATTCCCCTTTCCTTTCCCTGCATACCTAGGTCTATTCCCTGCATTATTTCCTGGATTATTCGCCTGTTCCACCAACTGTGCTTCCTGTCTTTCCGCAACTTTCACATGTGCCCACATTGCTTTCTCCTTCAGCTTTCTTTTTTGCTTCAATCTCATCACTGAAGTATTTTGCATGTCTCAGAATCTCATCTATTTTCTTACTCTGCCAATCCACAGTATGCTCACGAATTCTTTCACTAATCTCAGGTCTCAGGCCATATACAAATCTGTATACAAAATGACTCAAATCCTTGTCACCCAGGTGTTCATCTCCACTGAATTGTTTAAATGCCAGTATGAGCCTCTCGTAAAAAGCATGAACTGATTCTTTTGCTTCCTGATGTGTTCGATCTATTTTAACCCAGTCTGTTTCTTTTGGAGGTACTTTATTTTTCAGGTATACAATCACCTGCTCATACTTTCTCATTACTTCTGGATCTGGTGCTCCTGTTCTCTGATCTCTTGGATATTCCTCAGTAGGCCAACTCACAACTATTTTACACTCAGCCCACAAGTCTGCTGGAACAATTATATCAAACAGACTATTCAGGTCAATCCACAGCACTTTTGACAATTTCACAAACCTGTCTACCTGCCTGTACCACTCGACGGGCTTTTCTCTCAATCGAGGGAAATCATTCGTAAATGACAAAATATCCTGTCTGGTCCATGGAACATGTACATATCCTCCTCCAGGTATTTCTCTCATAGGATAAGTATCCACTGGTTTTTCCTTTTCTCTCACAGGAAATGCTGAATAAGTCCTATCCCCTGATTCTTCTCTCTTTTTGTACCATCTATCCTTCCACTTCTCAACATCACCCCATTTTCGCAATAAAGCGATCATCTCTTTAATCTGTCCTGTTCTACCAGTGCCATTCAAATTTTCTATATCCTTGTCTGTGAAATCCATCCTGTAATACTTCTGCAAAACTTTCACTTTATCAATGTCAACTCCATAGTCATTTGCTATTGCTCTTAATCTGTCATGTGTATTTCTCGCTCTCCAGGTAATATTTTTACACATGAATAATAATTCACCATCATGATGATTTTTTAGAATTTCTGTTGGAACTGTCCCTGCAACCAGCTCTTCTAATTCTACACGTAACCTAGCAACATCAATTGCTTGTGAATCTTTATCCCTCTTTTGAAGAACTTTCATCCATTCATTCAAATCCTCAGCTGTTATTTCAGTAGATTTTCTCACTGGAACCACTTTCTTCTGCGGTTCTAAAATTGGCATCCCTGAACAACTAGCTTCACCAGCATCCAGTCCTGAATTAGACTCCTCTAATCCTTCATTACATGTGTCATGTCTGAATTTTCCTGCCCTTTTTCCTGAATCTCCTGAAGGACCAGCCAAACTTGTCAATCTATTCCCAACATATGGAATAACCAAACCATTCTCACCCTTCCTCTGTTTATCAAAAACAGGCATAACCGGACCTATGGTTACGGGTACCATAACAGCATCTAGATTTTTTGTCAGTTCCTTGATCTTTTCAGTCAACTCCGATGTAGTTCTGGCTAATTCTCTCGTATTTTCGCCACTGCTTCTATTTTCTCTCTCCCTGAAAGGATTACCACTTCTTAACTCAGGTGTCACATTTTCTGTCTCAATGATACGATGCGTATCTCTTATCGGAGAAACAATTGGTGTACTCTCTTCTGGTTCCGGTCTATATGGAGGTGGTCTTTTTTAAATCATGTCATTTAAAACCTCATCCTCATATTCATTAACTCCATATCTTCTCACTTCTGCCTCAGGAACCCTTTCTGCTCCCTCTTCAACTGTTCTCACAGGATACAATCCCTCTGACATACTAGCATCTCGCCATCTCGTCATTCGATCATGATGAGTTTCACGACCATGTCTCCTCCCAAACATATACCTATAGTTGCCTCCAGACCTCTGTTTCTCTCGCTCATGTACTTCCTCTTCCCATTCCACTAAAGCCTCGAACTGTGTCGGCCTTGGTCTTGGGTCAAGACATAACATCTTTTCCCGTAAATTTTTCAACACGGCCAGATTAAATGAACCATGTTCTGGAAATGCTAAAACTCCATCTTCTTTGGTATACCTAACCCAATTCTCCAACCATATACAGGTATGATACCCATATCTCGCAGCCATGAAGGATGCAGCGTTTTCGATGGAGGTAACAATTCCCCCTCTCTCGTTTTAACATCTTTATCCTTGTCGAACCAATTTTGAATCTTTCTGAACAAAGATTTTTTCTTTTTCTCTTCTTGGTAATACATTTTAACGCTTACCAAAACTTTCTAACCCCTTCCGTAATACAACTACACAATATGATTTTTCAACCAATAACAGCGCGACTCACACTAACGCACCAATCCTGGAACGTTACGTCACTAAATAGCTCCACCAATCCTTGCGCGGCTCACACCAACGCACCAATCTCAGCGCGAGCACTATTCTGATCTTATATCCAATGAGAGCGCGGTCTGTTTGACGTCAGCAGTCGCTGCAGTTTCTCGCTCCTGTCTCCTGTCAGTCGTCTACCCCTCCTTTACAAAATTTCTCAGTAGACTTCGTGTCGAATTTCTACAAAATCTATTAGTTACAACATATAAACATCTCCATTGTCTGCTTCGCTAACCAAAGAATAATAAAGAAAATCTATTTCACAAGAAACCTCTCGTTGACACAGTAGCACATCCCTCTACTCTGCCCTTCTAACATACATTCATTAACTGTTTTCTCTAGGACTTGTCCAAAGAGTCTTACAATCAACTAAATGTATAAACATTCACGCACATTCATACAAGAAAATATAGTACATACACACAGAATCCTGCTTTTCCCGAGAACAGCGAACAATCTGCTCCACTACAGAATTATAACACACACCAAAGTTTCTCAAACAAGCTCAGAGAATACCTATTACTTCTCCCGCGATAAGCTTTAACGGCGAACCTTACGGATCCCTGGGACTTAAAACCAGAGTTTCACAGATAACCTTCACTACCATACGCACTCCTTATATACCAGAAATATCTCTAATAGTAACATATAACAATGTCACTGATTCCGAACCCAGACAATGTGAATTTTCCTGCATACATACAGGACCAACAATCCCGTCTTTCCTGAGAGCAGCATATACTTCCCTCTGCCCTACTACGGAACTGCTACTAGCTCCCAAATTCCAGAAGCACTACATATAACTCAGCATGACGACTCCAACATATAGTATTAGTACATATACCAACATCAATCAATAATCAATAATCAATAAGCTAATGTACAAGCAATCTAATCAGATCAAGACAATCATCAATAACCATCATCACTCTGCTACCAGGAACTTGATGCAGATTGGGGTGTACAAAATCTCCCTACTTCCACGGATAGAGTAATTTCACAGTTACACGCACATACACTCACCATACACTAGGGCCCATTTCACTAACATATACTCAAATACTCTACTAGCATCGAACCTGTGGAAAGAATACTCCTAAACTCCTAAACCCCACACCTACACCGAGGTCGATAAGACCTAGCTATTGCAATTGTCATAATCTAAACAATCTATACATCAATAATCAAATAGAGTACTCAATAATTGACAAGAAATAATCACCAACACCGTATTAAAGTTATGATTCTTTATCTAAAGTTAGTCAAAGAAATTAATCAGAATAAATCATTTTCTCATAATTACCTATTCTAGCTAAATGTCAGAATGGGTCATCAGGACAAGTCTCTCGGTAGAAATCTCCCAAGTCACCGTCCTCACAGCATCGATACTCACCAACGCAGGTTTGGGAAGAAAGCAAAACCGCAATGGAATGGAACCCCTCTCTGGTCTAATACATTTATAATAATTCAAACAAAGGAAAGAAACATTTAATTTCCTCTTCATCCGCCGAACCGCTGAGCAGAGCGAGAAGGAAAGGATGTAGCATCGCTACATTTTGAAAAATCTCCGCTCAGAAAAAGTCACAAAAATAAAAAAACAGAACAGAAACTAAGCCTACAAATGTTTCTTCTCAACTTCCACATATTTCCTCTGGTGAGCTCACAGCTTAGAGTCTTTCTTTAAGGCTCCTTTGTTTTCCAAGGCTGCCAAGGCTGCTGTCCAGTACATCTGGAGACATGCCCAGATCTGCTGCTGTCCTCACGGAAAGTTTTAACCAGGCAAGAACTGTGGACAGATGACTTGCGTCCATATTCAGCTAGGCCTTTTCCATCACAAATTCTCTCTCGTAACCAGGCTTCAAAAGTCAGCCATCTTTTAGTAGGCCACAATAGGCCACAATAGACCATCTTAATTAAAAGAGACAAAACAACGTTACCACAGCATAGTGATTGAACAGTGTTAACCCCACTAATACCGTTATGTGTATGCAATTATCTAGCTTTAGCAACACAGAAAAGCATTAATTCAAAAGCGTTTCGTGCTTAAAAATAAACAGCACTCAGCAACGTTTATTTAATAAAACATGCACATTTATTAATAGCAATACAAAAGCATTTTCCCCGTGTCAGTTTTATCGGTTTTTTCTCTTGTTAATACATACGTATTGATTAATAAAAAACATTTACACAAAACAAATAATTAATAATTAAAATTAGTACTTTTATTTTTACCACGTTTAGACAACTGAAGCTTCAAAACCCGATGAATTTTCAACAGAAAACTCTGCTCCAGCACTAACACGCATTATCGCATATTTCGTGGTCTTTTTGCCGATGTGGCTGGTTGTTGAGAATGTTGAGGAGTGGTGTTGTCGCGGCACAGGAACGCCTACTCTGCATCTCAGTAGTGATAGTTGCCGGGGTCATCTGTGGCAATGTTTTTTGCGGCTACTATCACGGATAAACTGGTGTTATGGGCTGTTTACACCAGCTTGTGAATGAGGTGATACATTTATCGCATCTTTGGCTGGGATAAAGTGCAGTTAACTCGGCGATAGCTCCTTGAGAATATGGCCCTATGTTCCTTATGCACAGGAAGACTTTGTAGTCCTTTCACTGTCTGATCTAATATGAGAGCAGCTTGCACAAAAGTATGGCTATCTCTTGAAATTTTGTAAGGAAATGTGATTGCCTTAATAATGCCACATCCAAATCATAGATAAAGAAATAAAAGAGCACCTTTGAGTTTGTCCTTTGTTGGTATAAGCCCTCACAGTCGTAGACACTGTGGGACTAAGTTTTACCTTTACCCTTGCATTAGAATTGACTGTTATAATTACATTCCACAAAGAGTTTTGGATACCCCATCTTGCCAGTTTGAACCAAATTAAGCATTGAGCCCCATTCTCAAATGCAGTTTGAAACTCTATAAATGCTGCGTACAATGAAAGAGCTCTTGTATGTACTATGTGTGAGATCAGAGATGTTAACATAAATAGGTTGTCCTTTATCCCACAGTCAATTTGAAACTGACTTTGCAAAATGGGATAAGGTTCTTACTGCCCACCCAACTCACCAGTACATGTAATACAACATTTGCATAATGTTTTCCAACACATTATATTACACAAGCCCTTCTTATTTATTGACATTGGAATAGATCCTCTCCAGTGCAGGCTGACTCCTATGTATATAATGGTTTAATCTATAAGCCTAGAAAGGGATGTAGTACTTGATCATCACTACCAGTAAACCATTTTGGCCAAGAGTGGCCTTTTTTTATGAATACCAAATTTAGTATCACTGTTCTTTTCTGTTTATCCATCAACTTGGTGTGGTGTTGTGTTTTCTCCTTTTCTATTGGTGCCCCCTGCATTATTAATTACCTATGTTCTCTTGTAGTATATATAGGTGCCTAGATGTTTAGTTACTGGAGATCGAGACTATGGTTCAGTTGTGGACTGCCAATTCTGCAATGAAGGTTACAGACTTTCATCTTTGGTCTTTACGTCTTTACTAACTTTGGTGACGAGTATCTGCAGCCTCAGATTACTGTGAAGAATTTATGCTGGAAGTCACTGTTATCATCTGAGCACAGGCTTTGTGGATATTTGGGCTACTGCTGAGGGTCAGTAGTTGTACACCATGTGATTGCAAAATGGAGTCAGCATGACCATCATTTCAAGTTAGCCATTTTGCAGCCCCCGGAGAATGGCATTGAATCGAAGTTGAACGCACAAGACAGTACAGGATATCACACCTGAGGATTTCTGTGTGTCAGTAGTGTTTGTTGAGTATAGCGCAAGTGTGGTGCTCAGCTCTCACACCTTGCATCTCCTCTTTGTGCCTTGCTTCCTGCTCTGACAAGCTGTGCTGTCTTCAACGTCACTGCATCGGGTCACGGCACGTGACCCTTCCTGGCAGCTATCTTTGTTAGAAGCACTCTGAATGGATTGAGTATACTCCTATGTCTCCACAACAATCAGTTGCTGTCATTTTTCACTTGGCTCTGAGACAGTCCACCATATTCATAACTTGGGGGCATATTATCAAGCACGGCATTAAAATTATCACCGCTTCAGCGGCAGAAAACTGCCGCCAAAGTGGCGATAATGGGCTTGATAACATGCCGCAGAGAATTCCAATAGAAGCCCATGTTGACACCAGAACATGGGCTTCAATGGGAATTCTCAAGGGCATATTATCAAGCTTATTATCGCCACTTTAGCGGCAGTTTTCTGCCACTAAAGCGGCAATAATTTTAACGCCGTTTCTTGATAATATGCCCCTTGGTTTCTTTCAGTTGATCCTGCTGTCTGGGTTAAGGTATTATCTATTAGTTTTTCCTGCTGGAGATTTGTAGGTTTCTGCCTTAATTCTTCGAGTGCATCATGGTGATCGAAGCTCCACACTTCTTTTTTTAACTTTTAAGCTGAGGAACTTTATTGCTCTAACTGTACTTTTATTAAGTGCCAAAATGTGTGCTGATTAAGCCTGTTTTCATTAACCCCTCCTCTACATTTTATGGCAGTACAGGGTGAACCCCTATTACTATGGCCCGAATGAAGAAATATTTAGTCAATTACATTGTAACAAATGATGACGATGACAATAAACTGGAAAGGAAAAAGAAAACCTCTTACATTTATTAGGTCCAGAAGGTTCGAAAATGTATAACCGTATGGGAAAGAAATTTCGAACTGAGAGGAATGTGTTCTTACCTGAATTACAAGATTTAGATTATTATTGTGCACCATGTGTCTGAGTTGCTATTGATATATATATATATATTTTGTTTTTTTAGAGTAAACAGGAAAGCCATGTAGGCATTGAGAATTATGTATCTTCCTTGAAACAATTTGCTTTTACTTGCAGGTTTGGACCACTGCATGATAAACGTATTAAAGATCAGAGTTCAGATCACTGAACATGTAAACAATGAGGTTGTTCAACAAAGGTAATGGGTTTATTAAGATTCTAAATTAAAGGAAGTCATTGCTATAGTTTTGAAGGCTGAAATATCTAATAAGTGTGCTGTAGTTGTTTTAAGTGACAAAGATAAAACTCAAAAAGAAGTGGTGGGAAGGTGGTACATAAAAATAATAAATGTAAAGATAAATGTAAAGCTGACTCGTCATTGAAGTACGACGGTGAATCTAACTATGCATCTAAATTTCTGAAAAAGAAGGTTAGCACCAAGAGAAGGAGGTGAATAAGATGGTCAGCAATTAAGGCTGCCCTTCTATCAGCTTGGCTGATCAATAAATTATCATCCAAAGCCTATAATCTGGGGCTTTTGTCAGGCAATCTCTCTATAGGGTAGGATATCATATGCAAAACTGTAGTTGAGGAACTGTGTAATTGGCTAAAGGATAGTTTGAATACCAATGGCAAAAGTAAGCAGGGATAGATTCCAGCATTGAGGGCTGGTATATTGAAGAATTGAAGTTGATTATGAGCATTTTTAATAGAACATTAATTAAAGAAATAATCAGCCACTCGCAACATTTAAGAAGATAGTGTGAAGTGAGAGAAAGAAAGCTGAAAATAAAAAAGGTATTTTGCAAGGTAAATGCTCTGTGTACAAAAGTAGGATCTGCTTCTTATGGTTACCCCAACTTTTTGCTTGATGTTACACTATTTTTGACTGGGATCCTGCTAATCAGGACCCCAGTTTATCTGCTTTCTCCCTAAAATGTTATGTCATGTACTTAGGTAGACTCCAGATTGGATACTTGGGTACCCTTATCAGTCCCTAGTATATGGTACACATGTACCCAGGTCATATGTTCCCCAGAGGCCTCCCATGGGCTGCAGCATGTATTATGCCACCCATGAGAGGCCATGCAAAATGGAACTACAGGCCTGCCATTGCAGCCTGTGTAAGATGGTGGATGCACCACTTACTTTAGATATAGGTTAACTATATCTATAGGTCACTACACTTAAAAACTAGAAGTCACCCCTACAACAGGTCTTGACAATACTGAAGGCATGGTGCTGGGTTTAATGTGAGAGGGTGCCCCTGCATGAGCAGAGAACCCCTGCAGCCTTCGGAGACCATTCTCCCCGGTTGTCAGTGACGCAGCCAGACATAAAGGTAGAGGTGCATTATATGCTGGCGTAAAATGCTATCTCGAAAATGGCTGCAACAAACCATGTCGTGTTTGGTATCAAACACCTTGGAATCATACCTCCAAACCGGTAACCGGTGTGGGAGGTATGATTTCACACTTCAGAAGCAAGCTTCGCGGGGTCCCTGGTCTTCCCGGTACCAGCCTTCTCGACCCAGCAGCACAAAATGGTTGCTGCCAACCAGACACACATTTCTGCTCTCCTGCTGCTGTGCCAAGCCCGATCCGAGGAAAGAAGCACAATAGACATCCTGTCAAAGGGAGGTGTGACTACCTCTCAGACTGGATTTAGTGTATTGGAGCTGGGTGGATGCACTTCCAAAGTGCCTGATAGTCTGCATGAGGGGCACATTTGGTGTCCCTGTGCATAGTCCAGTTCAAACCAGTCCTGGGAGCCGTCGGGTCCTGCTCTGGTGCAAAACTGGACAAAGGACATGAGAGTAACCTCCCCCTGTCCTGACCCTCCCCTGGGAGGGTCCCCTGAATCTTTCCAACCCTCTCCCAAGTGTACAAAAGGGCTTACCTGGCTGTAGGACCCTAGATTTGATGTGGACAAGATTCTGATCAAGAAACCGCTGACCATCGACCGTGTGGACAGTCTGGACTTCGCTAGACTTGGACTGGGCCCGACTTCATCTCCCTCTCCGTCCAAAGCATCGTCTGTGCCCGTGCACCATACAGGCTCTGTGTAGGACCTGTGGAGCATCAAGGACAACTGAAGTATCTCCTATGGGGTGAAGGAGTCACTCACCTGCATTCGC
Source organism: Triturus cristatus (assembly GCF_964204655.1). Lineage (NCBI taxonomy): Eukaryota > Metazoa > Chordata > Amphibia > Caudata > Salamandridae > Triturus > Triturus cristatus. The sequence continues at coordinate 369,541,762 of NC_140595.1, forward strand.
AGGCACCGTAATACAGCTGTCTAGTCGGCTGATCCTGAGCTCTTGCAGAGTTCGAAGACTCCAGCAACACAGGAGGTGGGTTCCTATGTTCCCTGAGGTCGAGCTGTCGTCTCACTGAGTTTGAGACCAGTGACCTTTGTGGGGACCACTTATCCCAAACCACTAAGCACTGCATACATTTGCAAATGCATTTGCATGTTGGGGTTTCCCAACCAAGGGCATTGGGCTATCAATATCCCCAATCTATGCGCACATTTGCACCAAGGACTTTGGCCTCCTTGCACTCTGTGCCCTGCAAGCTGTTGTTTTGTGAAACTGCTAGAGGTCCCCTTGCGACTCCTGTGCCTTCAGCCTGTGGATCCATTTGAGAGACAACACCGATTTACTTGGGCTTCCCTGGTTGCTCCAGGCCTGCTCTGATTGTGGTGAGTCTCCTGGTTCTTACTGGGCCAGACCGTGATATTCCTCATGGGTTGCCGCTGCCAAGGCTTGTTGGTGCTCCCCTCAGACACCGACCCCTCAGCACTCGACATCCTTCATGCGACAGCTTGTATCCGGCTCCTGGGTGTCCTTGACGTCTCCTGGTCCCTGCAGCTGTTGAGTCAAGGTCTCCATCTTCACACCTGCAGCACCCGACATCGGTGGGCATTCGTCTACCGAGCCCCTGGTCACTCCTGAAGGACCCAGACTCTGTCCCCTTTGCTTTCAGGTTCCTTCCTTCAAGAATCCTCCTGTGGGTTTCACCAGACACTTTTCTTCTTTCCATCAGTGGCATTTCTTTGAAGACACCCATTGAGAACGATGGCGGTGTCCAATGCCACTTTAGCCGTATGCACCCAGCTTCCCTGGGATAGGTAACTCTTGTACTTCATTTACCACAGGTGGAGTGGCTCTCCAACCTTCTATGTTCCAAAGGGTTTCTTCATAATCCACTGGGAAGGGTCCTTAATCTTTAAAACTGCAAAGCAACTCTCCCATCAGAGTCCTCCATGGGGTCCGTGCTTACTCACTTTGGGTGGTTCCTTGGGGTCCCAACAATTCTACATCCTCTAGACAGTGTCTCGACTCGAGTCGTGGTTCTTATACCACTATTTTAGTATATGGTTTGGCCTCCCCCTGGAGCCCACTGTGTTTTAGCGCTATTTACGATTGTTCTGTGCTACAGTATTGTGTGCTTTGTGTTTATCTGCATGAAAAAGATACTGTGAGGTATTTAAGGTGTTATAATAATAAATATATATTCTTATTCTACAGTGTGGTTCTCCTTTCATTTAACCAATACAATAGGATTGCATTCTGGTAAAACAAGCTGCTTAGCATTCCTTCAAGACTAAGCCTGAAGGCTGCTCTCCATAGCTACCACTTAGCTAGCTTTCTAAGGTTATCTTTGACCTCTTAAATCACCATAAGGGTTGTTTGCACTGGTGAAAGTTGCCCACTTCAATTAGTGGACATCATATACCAGGCCAGCTTCTCACACTCTGCATAAGAAACGTTATGTATACTGGTATTTGAGGTGTGCAATGGGTATATTTCAAGTAAGATATGGAACTACGTTAACAGATTAATATTGGTTGGTCCAGTTCTTCTCCTAATGTTGCCCCTTTTAATGAATGGATTAGCTATGTTGATTTACCTTTATGCGCCAGATAAAGCCACTAGTATCAGGTATGACAGTGAGCCTGAAATTACCTGAATGTAAAAATGCAAAGACCAAAGGTAAAAATAATTGATCTTTATTGCAACCTTAGCACCCACAACCACACCATAGACTCAATCTCCAGAAACTGAATATCTTCCAACCTATACATTCTGCAACACAATTTTGCAACAGAACATAATCATGTATTAATACATGAAACATCAAGGAAAAAGGAGAATCAAGGAAAATTTAAACATTACAAATAAAAAGTGAATATATACTAGTAGCTCACCGATACCCTGTGTGTAGCTTGAGACATCCTTTGATGTCATGTATTCAAAGTAAACGAGGCCTGTCTTTATTAGTGTCTTAATTTCAGGTCTTTTGCAGGCTTGCCCGCCTTCACCTAAACCAGCTGCTCACATAGGCTGAAAGGAATTTGGCTGAGGCAGGGCAGAGCAGTGATGTGAGTGCCAAAAGCCCGGCATGAGCAGTCATAGCTGCCAAGGTTTCAGTTTGCCATGTGTGACATTTTCATAATTTCAGTGTAATTATGAGTGACATTTGAATGACTATGAGTGACACTTTCTTGCAAACAAAATCAAGCAATGACGACGAGGGAAACATATAAATATCAGAAATGTCCTGGTGGGACACAATAAAATCGCATAACTTACAAATAGAAAGTAAAAGTATTGTAAACTGGTGGATTGAAATGAACACTGTACCCCTCATGCACATAATCTCTTCTTACCCCAGAAACAAGCACTGGAAAAGGTACAAGAGTTGGCTAAATATTTCATGTGCAAAGGTTCTTTTTAGTAAATATCTTATGTTGTGTGAAATATCTGGACGCGCAACCAGAAAACATACTGCATGCAACCGTATACACAGAGAGTATACCAAGAGGCGCGTAAATAATTGGTTGATGAACTCCTGTGTAAATCCGGATGATGGCTGCATTGGTTGATGTATGCATGGAAGTGGGTGAATGTTTGTGAATACACAAGAATGAATGGAAAGAAAGGGGGCTACCAGTGAGCAAGGAGAAGTTATATTTTGGCTTTTAGCAACTTAACTAGCCTACGAGAGGATGCATGTCACTCCTCAGGCTCTTACTGTTTGCGAAGGGCGATGGTGGCAATTAGTGAGTGCACCTCGTTGACTCCTGTGGCAACAATGCACATTCTGGCTGTATGGGTTCTGTTCTGCTGAGGAACACCCCGGTGGTGGCCAAGGTCATCCACAGATTCACTCTGCCACCAGCATCGGATCCAGTCGCTGGGTCATTTACCGTAGTCATGCGAGCAGCTGCGCTGTTATTGCCAGTTATTCTGTATGGCTTTTGCAACCATTTTTTACTCCTAATAATGCTCTGGATTGCTTGATCAGCAATCCGTGGTATTAACGTGGCATTATTCATTTTTGGTTGCTACCTTTTTGGCTCACTTTTTCGCATCTGTGCCCCATCTTGTTTACTGCGACTTGTCCCCTTTTCCCTTCAATCCATTAGGCACGCAGGGCGGGACCAGAGATAGTGTTTCCTTGGTACTCTGAGGCCTCTGGTCTGCTAGTCACTAGAGATGGGAGGGGCAATCCCCAGTGAGTATGTGAGAAACAGAGTAGAGATATATATGTAAGGGCAGGGAGGCACCGACTGGCGTTGGTGACTGCACCAGGCTGCTGGGCTCAGACCGAGAGCCCCCACCCTCCTGGCGGCAATCATTTTGGTTTGGAATGCAGCGGGCCTCTTTAGTCCAGGTCTTTAGTCTCTGGTGTGAGCCCTTTCTGCCCTGGCAGCCGCTGCATGAACAAAGACTCTGATGATATAAACTGGACTTGGCGCTCCCTAGAATATTAAAATCGGCTCAGGGGCGGCGGCCATCAGAAGCCCCATGGCATGGGCGGCCAGGCCCCTGCGATCGGACAGCAGCCCATAAACAACCAAGCGCCACCCACATACCAGTGAGGTGAGCCCCAAGGAGCTGGCCTTACTCACAAACTTACCACGGTGCTCTGGCAGCAGGACATGACGCCACCCCCGCGGTGCCACCAGCCAATAGTTTTAAACAACCTGACTGGGTCCCGCCCTGAAGTCAGGTTGTCTGACTCAGAGCCGCGCTGCACCGTGAAATCAGACCTGCTGATACATTGTAGCACTGCGAGCCTGCCAGTAGTTCCCCAAGCCTGCAGGAACAGTGTGACATGCCGCTGCCACAGGCGCATACTGCGCAATGCCACACATTCTAATTCCATCCACAGGCTTCACAGTGGCAGCTGCCATATGCAGATATGCGTGACAATGTATTTCAGTGCGGTGATGCGGAGCACCACACTGAAATGCGCTAGTCTAACGCCTGATGTGTGATACATGGCAGGACTGAGCAGTATTAGAGTGCCCAGCAGGTGCTACGCCGCATCTCTTCATATGCCTGGCACAGCACTACAGTCCTGCATGTCCAGTGGAGCCGGAGTGGCAGCCTTGTTTCAGTGTTGAGATGATGGGTGACATGCGAGCAGTGCTTTGTTATTTGAAAAGAATATATAAGTATCCCCTTCAAAATGCTACTTTAATTTCAGGGTGCATGTTCCGGGTGTTTGCGTTTAGCAGCTTCAAGGCGGGGCTGCACTAAGATTTCTCTCTGGCCTTTCAAGGAAGCTGCTGCTGCCCTTTGACGGACATGCTTTATGTATGCTGCCATTAAGAGCCAACCTAAACGCCCTGGTCTCGAACAGCTCCTGTCTTGCAGAGATTTCAAAACCACAGCACCAGGAGCTGTTGATGGTTTAGTTGGTGTGACTATTTCTATTTATGTCACCTGTAACATGTACCTATGCAAACAGTGGCAAATTGACATCCAGACTGGCAAACACCAATATTGCCACACTGAGATCTATCAAATGAAACTGTTCTAGAACAGAGACCAGCTTTTTAGTGCCACACATTCCGAAAACGTAGTGAATGCTAGGACAGAAAACTGTCAGAATACATGGGCTAAAATGCAGAACTGCATAGCTACTCATTTAGATGAACAGACCGCCTCCGGCACTTAAATGACAGAAGTTATGGTTACAGGACCAAACATGTTATGGACCTTTTAAGGATGATGGGCAAAGTAGGCCCATGCTGGAATTCAAACCAGTTCCTGTAGCTCTTGTGGTGGAACCTCAGCCAATTGAAATGTTCTATTAGGCTGCAGAGGCACTCTACATGCAGTAACTGCCACCATAAAATGAAAGTGGGAAGTGGGGGATGGACAGATGGATGGCGAGGGACAGGGAAAATAAGATTTGTTTTTAAAGTACCTTTCATTTGGTTGCTGCTGCCTCTGATGACCGCCTCGATGCTCTCCCGGCCGTCTCTGAGATAGCAGGCTCCCTACTCAATCCAGACGCTGCTCCCATGCTATGAGAGCAGTGCCAGGATTGGTCTGAGCAGGTTGGTCTGCCACTCAGACAGTCTCTGGGAGCTTGTAGTTTGTCTCCAACCTGTCTGTGAACACACCTGGGTTTGAGAAAAAGAAATCCGCATGGCTGTTGGCTGGCCTAATGCAGCTGGCCAAACTTACATGCGCACTTCTAAGTGCACACCGCTCCTCGCAGCCCGGCCCGCCCTGCCCTACACGCATGCCTAATCAGTCACAGAAAAATAAAAGTATGTTGTTTTATTATCATATTATTTTTCTGTCTCTGACTCTGACGAGTGTGGCATGCTCCCCTGCCAATACAGAGGAGCCGCCCCTGTCTACATGACACTGCATTATTTGCAACAGGAACATTTTAAACCTGGGTGCGTTTTATACACTTAACAGTGCATGTGGAAGGGTGTAGTCCAATAGAGAGTGGAGACATGCAATTAGAATAGTACTGCACAGGAGCCTGCCAAATCAATTTCCCATATACTATGCATCTGCTGGGTACGTATTTTTACATTTGAATTAATATGGAAATACTGGAATTCGCCCAGAATCTCACAGTTTTTGAGTAAGTGGAAAGCTGTGATTCAACACAAATCGGCAACTTGCAAGATTAGATTTGAAGACAGCAGGCCACTTTTCTTGATATTGGGAAGTTTTGCCAGAGGAAGTGTACATGTGACTGGTGTATCAACACTTGGTTGGATTCCACCACACTTGAGCGAGGACACCACTAGTGCTCAGAGGGAACGCCATTTGTAAGTGTGCTTCTCCCCATAAGTTAACGTCAAACAAGATATAAGGGGCATTTAACACGTCTTTCATATTTATCAGTAATTCAAGATTTCAAATCTAAGGAAATGCTAAAATGCACACATCATATGAACTGAAAGCGCCGTAGAAGCTGTGCTAGCTGTGTGTATGAACAATAAATGCTTCAGATACTTCTATATGTAACAATACAACAGAATAGAAGGTCTTTTAGCAGGATGCAAGCACTAGTATCCTGAAGCCTGTGTTTTGGCCACAACTTCTCTAATTATATTAAGAGTTTGCACCGGGGGATATGCTCTATCAGTCAGTGGCCCAGTTGCTCATTTCCTTAAAATATTGATCTGTTCTTAAAACAGGGTTCAATGTTCAACCGATGTGATCGTGACAGCCTTTGCAGGATAAGCAACAAGAGGTTCCTTCTCATTTAGAGCCACTGTACCTGTTTTTAAACTTATTTTGCTAATAATCTGAATTGGGTGAAACCCAAGTATAGGTGGAGATCGGGGCAGGAGGAAGGTGGGAGAGAGCTGGAGAAAAAATATGCTATAACTCTGCCAGCAGTGTCTTCATTATAACATGGCAGGTGGTAGGGGGTAATCATTGACTACGAAGTGAGGTGGGGGATAGCAACGACAATGGGAGGGAGGGAATAAAGTTTTGTTTTGTTTCTTAGGTGTGGACACGGGGGAAATACAAACAATGAATGCTTGCCCCAAGCAAAACAATGGACAGCATGAGAGGGTAAGCAACAAGGTGGACAGCTGGAGGAGGGTAGAAGGGACAGCAGGTATGAGGTATGAGCAAACAATGACATAGAGGGGCAAGCAGCAACATGGTGGGGGCAGGGAGGGGTCAGACAAAAACATGAACAGCAAACAGAGGTAAGCAACAACACTTTGTGGGTAAGCAACAACATGGAGACTGTAGGGGCAAGCAACAACACAGACAGTGGGTGTAGCAAGAAACAACATAAACAATGCGAAGGGGCAAGCAACAACAGCAACAGCGGTAGAGGGCAACCAGCAACACAGAGGGGGACTTAAGTCCAAGGTTAAGAGAAAGCAACACACTGAGGGGGTGAACAGCACACATGGGAGAAGGCCTCCAAAGACATATACTTTTATGGACTGCTTCAAAAATGATGAAAAAAAGCAGTTTGAAAAGCAGTGGAAGGATGCAAGTAATTGGGCCATGCTCCAGGAGAGGGAGACACAAATGATAAGTGGGCAGAAATTGCTTGGCCTTTAGTAGCTCACAATGATTTTCACTGAGCAGAAGTAGCTCTCACTATAGAAGAGGTTGCTGACCCCTGCTTTAGAGATATCTCCAATGCATAATGCTAATCGGATCACATGCCACACCTTACCAACACTTAATTTGGCTGCATTAGTAAAAGATTATTTAATCTTTAAAGAGTCAGAAAAATATTGTCTCATTTCCACATCTTCCCAGGATGTTTTTACCTGAACCAAATGCCCCTTCTTCACAATTACTTCCTTCACACCTTTCAAGATTTGCTTTGCACCTATAAAATATTGTTTTTTACTACTTCAGGTGACCAATTAACCAATTTGCTCTTCACTAACCAACACTAGTTATTCCTGGTAAAAGCTGTTCTTCCTATCATAATAGAAAAGCTAACATATCCCATTACTGTGGCAGTAATAATATAAGCCCATACAATTATTTCCACTTCCTTCCGCCAATTGATAATTTTTCTGCCATCTGAAGAGTTCCCATTATCACTCAATTAAACCTCTCAACTTCACCATTCTCTTCAGGGTGATAAACAGAAGTACGCTTGTGTGCAATTCCATTTCTCTACAGTAAATTTTTATATTCTTTTGCAATGAATTTTATGCCATTCTCTAACAATTCTATCTTAGGTAGGCCTTCATTATGGAACAATACATCTAAAAACATAATAATGGTACTAGAATTGTTCCTGTCCATAAATTTAACTACTGGCCATTTTGAAAAGTAAGCTATAACCAATGTAGCAAACATCTTAACCCCCTATCTTTTAAAATGGGACAAATAAATCTTTACTAACAATTTACTGTGTTATGTTATGACAACCAACTTGGTTAAGAGGAGGCCTCAATATGACCCAGGTTTTGTCTGCACTTTGACATTTATGGAGAAGTGTGGCTCAATGGTTAGAGTGGCAGACCTCGATGCAGAGCACTGGTCCGGGACCAGGGTTCGATTCCCGACGCGGCAGGGTCTCGGGCTATAAATTCCGCGGACCGGATATTCTCGCATCAGTGCCTATTCTAATCATGGGTCCCACGCTGCAACTCTGGGCAATAGCTTGCTTAGTCTCCACAATGGCCCCAACAGCGCTGGGATGCCTGGCTTCACCATGGGGGTGCCCAGGAGTGGACACTTCACACGGATAGCCAGGAAGGGTTCCTACAGCGGTATGAGTACAGCGCGGAGATACCCCCAGGGGTGATTCGGCGCTATATAAGCACATACACACACATTTACATTTAATGCAAGAACGTACCAACTCTTCTATATCTCCATGCAACCCAGGCCACCAATACAACTCCTCCACCCTTTTCCTACTTTTTACAATCTCCACATTTCCTTTATGGCACAGTTGAAGGATTTCCATCTTAACTGGATAGGAGAAACCATTCTGGTTTACCATGCTTCAAGGAAAGTTTGTGATAAACTTCCCAAAAATTTAAGATTTTTTATCTGAATCTCTTTTGAAAGCCCATCCATGCTTAATATATTTGCCAACATTTGCTAGATCTTTGTCACTGATGAAAGCTGTCTCCCATTCTTCATTTGTTATAATTTTACATGTTTCATTCTCTAACACATTTTCTCACAATGTAAAGGTGTTCTGCTTAAACAGTCTGCCACTCTATGTTAGTACCTGTAAAGTTTTCTAAATCATACGTATAGTCTATTAATCACAGAGCAAATCCAGAAATTCTGGGTGTAGCATTGAGGTACCCCGTTATATTTAAAACATTGACAAGAGGTTGTGACCACATCGAACTGTTATATCTGAATCTCACACCAATTGTGTGAAGTATTCCAATCATTAGACAACTGCCAAGGACTCTTTTTTAATGACTAAATGATGACCTTCAGTAGAAGTAGGAGCACTAGATGTGACTACCACTGTGAAGTTATTCCAATCTAGATCCCTTTGGGATAACACAGCACCAATGCCTTAACAGCTAGCATCAGTAGAGGCTCAGAGGGAAGAATCAAAACCATGAATTTTATTTGCATTTGCTGTACATATATCATATTTGATATTCAGAAATTCTTGTTGACATCAATAAGGCCAAAGAAATGTAGTCATATATATTAACAAATGTCTCATGTCATGAGTTTTTTCCACAAATGTATTTACAACCTTGCAATAGAATTTAAAAAATCTCAAAACAGATCTCAAGTCACCCTTGCTAGTTGGATAAGGGACATAATTGATGGCCCTCAAAAGTTTGGTTTTGGGTCTAATACCATCCACATCAACTTCATGCCCCAAGTAGTTTTTGTACCGCAAATTTACACTTTGTATCCTATGCTGTTAGCCCCTGTTCCTTCAAAATACACAGAACTTGCTTAAGATGTATATCATGTTGTTCTTTATCTTTCCTCATCACTAATATGTCATATTGGAAGTACATCACTGCTTCTTGGGAACTAAAATGGGTGTGCATTAATCTCAAAAAAGCCAAATGGCATACGCACATATTAAAACACACCATGGGTGTCATTAATGCTCTTAACTTTTAGATCTCAGGTAAATTAATCTGGTGGTAAATTAGTGAAAGGTCAATAGATGAAAACCAGTGCATACCTCTTGTCATTGCAAGCATCTCATTAATGCTTGGTAGAGGAAATTTCTCAGTAACAATAGTGTTCAAGTCTTTAAGATTAACGCACAAGAAAACCTTGACATTGGTACGTATTTCCTTTACAAAGGGATCTAACCATTCCACAGCATTGATAGCCTCAATGATACCATTCTTGAGATTTTGTTTCTATTTCTTGTTTCACTTCCTCCCTCACAATTAACAGTAAATTCAGAAATGTATTTAGTTTCTATGTTGCTCCTTTCTTGGGTTTGCTTTTATGACAAAAGCCTTTTAAAGCACCGATCTCCCCAGAAAATACACTGGGAAACTCCTTCAACAAATTTTCTCCCACTTGATTACCTTCTCCCACATCAACTACTTCTTCCAGAGTGTTTGGATTTAGTACAATGTCCAAAGCTCTTTGATCAATCCATCCTAAGAGAGACAGTCCGTCTTCAGCTACATATATTTACCCATGGCTCTTCTGGTTTTAAACACAAAAGAAACCATGTGATAATCCAACGTAGGAACAGGATCGCCGTGGAAACTCCTATTTAATATCAGAAGGTAATAAGTGCTCACCCAACACTGCTACAAATTTCTTTTTCCAAATGTCTTTATCAATTATAGTATAGTGAGACCCAGGATCTGCCACAATGAGCATTTTAACTCCTCTCAAAATTATTTCACACACACGTTTGTTCCGAAAAATTGTTAGGATCACTCACTTGTTCACCCTGCGAGACCTTCTTTTATATACTCAGAAAACAATATTTAATTGATGCATTATTACTGTGTTCAGAATCTGAACTTTCTCTATCAGAATCAGATGAGGTGTCTTCATTATTGACTATTTTGACATTTCTCTGATTATGTCTACAAGCTAGCAAAACACATCTTGATATCACATGCTAAACGTTTCTGATTCAATACGAGCCAAGTCCTACTTGGGTGATGAGAGGTTTACATTTAGTACTGCAACATCAGTTGCAAGAGTGTTAGAAAAGTAGGTGGTTAAAATTCCTGATGCATGGCTTCTCTTCAATTTTCTTATCGCTGGAGCAAAGTATTTATGGAAAACATTTGACAGACACTCTTACAAGGCGAGAATATATTGAACACCTACTACCTCAAAGGCACTGGTGAAAATTCAAATTTCTTGATCAGATATACATTTCTAAATTCCATGAGGATTCCATGAGTAAATGTTTATTTTACGTGGAAACTGTAACACTTGACCAGATAGCCCCATGTCTTGTGCCATGTTGTTAGGGGCAATTTGACAGGGTTTCTTCAAGCCAACTCTGATCTGCTAAATGTTCTTGTATTTGATTAAATATGCAGCTATGACCTTAATCTCCTATCCAGTTTACTATCAGACCAGGACTGTCACTATCTGAAAGTCAGAGACGTTTGCCCTTCAGAGAGTTGTAGTTCAGTGACCCTATTGCTCCAGCCAAGAAAGTGAGAACTGTTATCATAAAATAATGCTGCTGTTACAAGGCTGGACAATGAAATCCTCTGCGATTTCCTCAATTCACTGCCACAAAGGACAACTGAGGCTATATCCTTACTAAATAACCCCTTAACTGCTGGTCCTTCCCCCAGTGGTGCTGAGCCCTTTTTCAGCTATTTGAGGTAGTTCATACTTAAGGCTCCATAACTTCTTTTCCACATAAGCTATCCACACCAAATGTGAATCCTCTTTTCCTACATCCTGGGGATTCTAAAGGTTCTCTGGGTTTGTGGATTTCCCTGGAGGGGGGGCGGTGAAAATAAGCAAAATATTGCAAAATGTTATGTTTTTTAAAACAAATAGGGAACATGTGCTCCAGAGAAAAGTGTCTGTTTTTTTCCAAAATGGCATCCACAAACGGTTTACTGCGCTAAAGTCACCATCTTCCCAGCTTACAGGAACAGGTAGAGCTAAATCAGAAAGCTTATTTTAAACCATAGTTTTGGCATTTTTCTAAGAGGTAGCCTATAATTCCTATTTTTTGTGCTCTTAACATACTTCCAGTTTGAGGTGGAAACCAGTGTGAAAACCAGGAATGATCCAGGAAAACAATATATTTATGAAAATCAGACACAGTTCCAAATTCAGAAAGGGGTCGTATGTGTATATCCCTTAAGGTTTTCTCAAGGAAAATAACTGTTGAGGTAAAGACATATTGAAAATGAGTAGGAGAAAAATGGCATTTGCGACAACATTTTGATCCATAACTTTTAGTCATGATGGCTGATTTACAAAAGAAATATACACTTATGTCTGCTAGATGCTTCTGGGTGTGAGGATATACAGGGTTTGTAGATCTCCAAGAACCGAGGGTACCCAGAGCCAAGAACTGAGCTGCACTGTACAATGGTTTTGCATTAAGTACCAAATATAGACCAATTCATATAGTGAAATGGGCAGAGTAGAAAATGGGTATGTAGAAAACTTGTGTATTTCTGAAATGGGCACAACATCTGGAGTTTAGGATCAGTGATTATTTGTACATCACTGAATTTGTGGGCACATGTACTAGCGTATGATTTAGAGGGTATTTTTCTACATGTCATGAATTTTATACACTGGCAAATATTTGAAAGACAAAAATGCAGCAAAATAAAATTGGTAATAATAGAGGTTCTACTATTCTATACTCTCACAAATCTCTCAATAAAAATGGTACCTGTGTTGGCCACTGGCCGACACACGCACCAAAGGGATTAAATTGCTCAGCTTACATTGACAGCTGAAAAAGATTACTCCAATTTTGTGTTATTTTCAGGCCTATTAAAAAAAAATCTGGGCATAAAAGCATTTGAACTCCAAGGCATCTACCTTATGTAGCCGTGTCAATCTGGAAAAATAATCATTGGGGCACTGTACTTTTTTCTCAGTTGGCTTGCAGCTTAAACAAGCTGTTACATGATTATTTTATGCTTCCACAATACTATTTCAAGGAGCTGCTTAATAGTCTGTAACACATTGGTTCTTTAAAATAATGTTAGTGTCTTTAGGCAATAATGCTCCTTAATCTTTATTCCAAATTGCTGTCATGTCGCACTTTTCATAAAAGCTATATGCCTCCCCAATACACAATGGCCCCTATTCACAATGTTAAACTGAGAGAAAGGTCGATCTTTACGACTCTCCGAATTCACAAAGGACATTTACTACTCGTAAATGTCCTTTGTGTATCCCAAAAGTCGAGTTTTATGACTTTTGGTATTCACAAAGGGCATATACGAGTAGTAAGTGCCCTTTGCGAATTCCAAAAGTCGTAAAGTTCGACTTTCCACTCAGTTTACCTTTGTGAATTGGGGCCAATATTTGTGGGAGTCAATACAGTTCATTAGCTGAGCATAATGATAAGCTCCTAGATCTAATTTGGACTTCAACAATATCACTGGAATTCTGTCTAAACTAAAATGGCTCTGAGAAACCAATCCCCCATTCTGCAATTTGGAATCACTTAACTCTCTCATGCCAAAAGAGCTAATGACAGCTTCAAACTTGTTACAGCTGTTGAATACACATGCCTTCATAGGGTTATCAGAAGCCATTTTATTTTTAGTGCTGCACATTTCAGGAAATGTATTGGACAATCTAGCAAAACGATTAAATCCACAAAGAGGTATTCTCGCTGAGCCTTAAAGAACATAAAAATTCTCTTGTAACCCCTTTAGAGTATCAGCCTATTAGAGTATCCTGCCTCTTCGGCAGTTTGCTGTTTTAATATTGGTACAGTCCAATAGCAAGTCACCTTTTTTGTATGCGAGTCCACCCCATCCACAGATCTTTACCACACGGCAGTGATAGATGGCTCTGTAAATGCAGACTATATAGGAATGGATGTATGATTTTACAACGCGATCATTTAGATCGCAGTACATTACATAGCTGTTTTTACAACGTAAGTCATTACTATGACTTGCACTGGAGGGCGCTGGACTTAGGAATTGTATGATTTACTATTCCAACTCCAGCCTACGTACAGTAAGGAAGGTGTTGGAATAGCAAATCACACTATTCCTTAGTCTATAGCACCATCCAGCGCAAGTTGTTGTAATGACTTGTGTTGTAAAAGCAGCAATGTAAATGTATTGCGGTGTTTTGACCGTGTTGTTAAGGTCGTTTTCCATAGGAACATTGTGCAGGGGGCAGGACTGGTTAAAGTGCAGTCAGTGCAAAAAACAAGATGCATTGCTAGTCATGCTGCCCCTCGCTAGTGGCTCAACTCCCTCAACCTATCTTTAACTCGCTGCAGTAATGCGTGCAAATATGGACTTTAAAAGAGGTTTATGAATTGGTAAGGGGTATGAGATGATTGAGATCTCGAACACGTTATTCTCCACCGCGAGCGAAAGCGAGAGGACACGGGCACGTTATATCGAACGCAGGCAGGCGGGACAAGTGAAAACAAGATGGCCGCGCCTGTGAGCAACCGCATGGGTAAGTTGGCGAGCTGCGATCACGCAGAAAATACCGCGAACGGGCGGGAAAAAACTTCCGCGCCTTCGTGATATTTCCGCGTGTTTGCGGAGATTTTTAACATTTTCGCGATAGTTTGCGAAAGTGAATTTCGCAAATTCCGCCCACCCCTAGCTGAGATCACCATGCACGGATTCAAACTCTTCATCGTAAGGTCACCACAAATGTCAAGAGTTAGAGTTTCACTCCCTACGTCACACTGCTGCCTTGGTTCGAGCTATTCTGAATTAACCTCTTTCTTAATCTGGAGGATTTTCAAGTTAGAAACACAAGCGTAGCATTGATTCTGCAGGCTGTACTCATCAGACCTCAAGCATCACTACTTCATCTTTGTGTGACCACCTCAAGATCTGAATTAACTGCCTTACATAAGCCAACCCTCTGCCACTCAAAAAAAACTGGTTCAAGGTAGAAGTGACAACTTTAAGTTGGGTTATTGGGCTCATTTCCCCTGGATCAAAGTTATCCTACAACTCTCAGTAAATCACAAGGTACCAGAGATACCTCATCTGAAGTATATGCCAATGCTGATCCAGACAATTAAAAGCATTATTGCTTACATGAGCTGATGGATAATCCTCATACAATTAATGCATCACTTATGTGCCCCACTTAATACTTCAATTGATGTAATAACCTAACTTCAATACCTGTATTTATTTACAATCCACTGTCCCCAAAAACATTTTTATTTGCTTTATTGACCATTTCTGTTACAAAGAATTTATAAAGGTCCAGTATTTAATACAATAAACTACTTAAATCAAGTGAGGTAGTTGTCTTAGATCTGAGGAGGTCAGGAGACATGCATGCCTGCAATCTAAACTAGTAGTGAACAAATAGAATGTTTCTCCAAATGAGTTGTCTGAGTGAAGAAAGAATTATATTCCAAGATACGAGAGGTTGCTTGATAATTGAGACACAATAACAAAGATCATTACTTTCAGGCTGTTTGTTATTTAGTACGATTTACCTTGATTCATATAGGACATTACTCAGTAATGGTCTGAATAGAACACCCTTAAAAAGACATATGTGATAAATAGAGAAGCATGGAGAAGGTTTTCTGCAGTACTTGTGAATGCTCTGAAAGCCCAGTTTATTCTGCGATGGGCCCAGTCTTCCCGCTCAACTGCTAGCTTTGTAACTTTGACCTTATGCATCTCGGAGACACAAACACTGGGAGGTGTCAGTTTGCTCATGTCTTGCATTATAATGATGAGTTTTTAGATATCTAAACTTTTCTTTAGCTCACCAACAGAGGGTTTGGGAATATGTTCCATTGAAAAGAATGCTATAGCTACAAATATCCTTATTTGTCATTTAATTTAAACTCTGATTTTATAATTATTCTAAGTTTTCATTTATTTTGAGAATAACAATTTAAATATCCACCCTACTGTAGCCTGTCTTGTGCAACAAACCTGATGAAGAAAGGTGGCTGGTCTACAGGGGGAAAGAACACCTTTGTCAACCCATTGTTGGCCTCTCTCTTTTCTACTGTATCCCAAGTTTCATGATAAAAGTAAATTGACAAACTGGGAGATTCAGGCAAAATATCAGGTGATGTAACAAGTTCAGTAGTAGTTTGAAGCAGTAGTGCAAGTGGAAGAGCTCTTATATCATATTATTTTTTAGTTTTGGGCTTTTAATGGAAGTAATTTTAACTGCATTTTAAATGTATTTTTTTATGACAAATTGTGTTTTAGTGGATGTTGTCTGTATTTTGTATTGTGTGAAAGGCAATTATGTTAGTTTCAAGTGTAGTTGCCAAGTTTTACTCTGTGAAGGTGGAAAGTAATGAGACACGAGATATGGGATTCTCGAATGTTCTTTGGGGGGTTTAATTGGTGATCACACTTCAGCTGTAGTCAGATTCCATTTAGACTCAGAGGAGTACAGACCTCTTTGTTTTTCTCAGTTGTGTAGCTTTATGCTATGTAATACTACTGATTTTGGAGAACTTCTACAGAATTCTCTGTAATGCTGACACCTTCCTGCTTTACTGGATCACATTAAGGTTTCCCCATGTAGAGCTGCATAGAGTAGGCTCAGGTTAGGTAGCTTAGATGTACTCATGCCTTGGAATCAGGAATTAAAAAAAACATATTCTGATCATCATATCCTGTAACTCATTTTCTGCATTGTCATTACTGAGTTTCTCATCTGCTTCCTGTAGCTGAGACTAAACTTTGTTAGATGGTTTGGTCTGGCAGTAGTTATTCTGCTTTTCTACAGTGTATTTTTGAGATTAGAGTACATCCATTTGGCTTTGAATTTGTAATAAATCCATACTTAATCTCATTTCCCGACTATGCGTCTTCACTGTGTGGCCAAATTGGTTACACTGTAAATTGAACTTGTGGATAGTGTTAACTCGCTTTTATTCAATAGGCTCCTAAAAAAGGTCATTTCCAGGGAAGTATAGATGAAGGGCTCAGTGCTCTAGCAATACTAAAGCTGGAAGCACTTTATGATGAATTCTGAAAATTCTAAATTCTCTTCTACTACTGTGCGGCGTGGCAGTCAAAATGGCACTTCCATGTGTCTCAGACTGCTGCAGCAGAATGGGGATCTGTACATTTGTTCAATCTTCCTCGGCTGGGATTGATTACACCAAGCCTTTAGCTGATGGGTTTAGGATCATGATGGACAGGACTGTTGGCTATCTTTTTCATGTGTTTTGTGTTACCTACCTTGTTGGGTGCTGAATTTGCATAGCTGATTGCTAAGGATAGTCTGTGCGTGTTCCTCTATTGACTGAGCAGATATGGATATCTAACCTAATGTGTTCTTGCATTCCGTTGAAGATTGGGGGGATATAGTGAATTCTACCTACTTCTTCATTACATAAAATATTCACTTATAATGCGCGTTTACAAAATGTTGATAATTCCTTGTCATTTCTTTTTGATTGGTTCTGTTTTTTTGGAGTAATTTTCTCAAGTCTTGCAGGAACTATGGGGCATATTTACAAGCTGGTGATAAAAAATTATCGCCGCTTTTGCGGCCGTTTTCGGCCGAAAAGCGGCGATAATTTTATCGCCTAATTAGCAAGGCCACTCTTACGCGTGAAACCTTGCTTTAGCGTGGGGAATCCTAACGCCCAGCTTTGCATCTCTAATGAGATGCAAAGTAGGTGTTCCTGACCTAACATGACAGGAGAAATGTCGCTAAGCGACATTTCTCCTATCATCAAGCCCCACGCTATGAAGCATAGCGGTAGGAAAAGTAGCGATAACCCCTGTTATTGCTACTTTCCTTACGCCTGCTTCAGGACTGACTTAGCCATGATATCCTATGGAAGGTGGATATCATGGCTAAGTTTGTGAGTCCCTATCAGCAAGCTAACGTCACACTACTTGAGATTATCGCTGGGTTTCCAGCGATAATCTCACGTTAGGCAGTTAGCATGAGGATTTTTATCGCTGAGGAGATAAGCGTTGCTAATAGCACGCTATCTCAGCGATAAAAATCCACGTTACCCGGCGATAATTATCCTCACGCTAAGAGCGCTGAGCGATAATTATCGCCGGGTGTTGCTGATATGCCCCTATAAAATTGATGTGAGTCGTGGCTGCAAGACAATTTCTCCCTAAACGAGTCTCCGACCAATATGTTGCACGACTTTTTTCACGTGAAATACTGGTCAAGTGCATTTCATGTAAGAAGCAGAACTTTGCTTAGTGAAAATTATCTGTGGTGTCACTCAAGGGAAGCATTTTGCAATTTCTTGCTGTTCATGAGTGCCCTGATTCTGCCTAGTCCGACTTCTGCCGCCATCTTGAGCAGTTCAACTATATTTCCGCAATTTCCACTAATTCTCTAGGGCAAAAACATACCCCGCAATTGGACCATAAATAATGTGTATTTTATGGAAAATACCCAGGGAGACTTGACAGCTTTAAAAAGGGCTCACTTTTCAAGCCGTTTGCTTCAGAATTGATCCTGCAGTCAGCCTCCCATTTCACAGATAAAAGTATGATTTCTAAGTGGAGCTAATTAAATGAAATCCTGCTCATAACAGATTTGGAGAGCATAGGCATGTGATTATTTTCAGCAAGAGGACTGAGATTGAAGTCTGTGCAGAGAATGCATGTGCAATTTTAACCAGAGCTTTCCATGGTGACACCAGTCACATAGGCATTTGTATTCACAGAGCAAAGTGTTTGTGGCGATCAAAATGCTAATCATTTCTTGCTGGAAAATTCAGTTGTTCCCTGCTGTACCGGCGGCAGACCTGTACTTAGAAGCCACCGCGGAATATATGCATCGAGAATTAGAAGTATTAGGAAGGAATGGCAGATGAGAAAATATTTAACAATAAATCCAGGAGAATGCGTGGTAACACAATATGCCAATGCTAAAAACGAATGATAAGCTCTGGTGTATTTTAAAATTAAATTCACTCACTGCTTACCGTTAAAGATTGCGCTGTACAAGTGCTAGCATAGCACAGCATTGAAGGATATTTAGGTCAGAGAAGTGGCTAATATTGTGCAGCAGGTGCAGTGGCACCGGGAATCGTGGATATGAGGGGCCCACTGCATCCCTGTTTTTTTTTACTACTAAAACTGATAAAAAAGGGCACTTCTCCTTGGCTGCATTTAGGGTCCATGAAATTCTTGCTACACCACTTGTCTAAGTAAGCAGTGAGTAGACAACATGGAGGGAGGATTTTTTTTTATCACTCAACACGCCGCAGCAAGGGAAAAGGAGAGAACAGAAATTCTCAATATTCACAAAGATATGGAGCATTTCTTCACTCTCTTTGTGCTGACGTACTCCACGTTGCCTGGCTCCAATGCAGACACCTTTGCACCATATTGTACTGGTGCCTGCGGTATGGGCAGCATTGTTTTTGTTAGGGAGTGACACTTTCCTGCACTAAAACAATCCTTAGAGACATTTTCCTGCTTCTATGTGTGCTGTAGAATGCAGCACACGTAGAAAGAGTAATTAACATGGAGAAATAAAAATATTTCTGCTTGTTGCGCCTTTGTCGGGGAGGCGCACTATTAATGGTCTTTGCAAATCTGGGTTTGCGCCCAAATACATGGGTAGACGTGGAGGAACACCCATGCGCGACCCACGTAAAACCAGTCCAATGCAAAGTAATGCAAGGCAGCGGCACGCAATGTGTCTTTGAGTGGCTTAGTAAATTCCTAGGAGGTAATTTACAAGCCTCTTGCGCCACTTTTGCATTATTTTTAACACGTGAAACGTGACGTTCGGGTGGCGCAAGGAGCTTGTAAATAGGCCCCCTAGAATTTGTGCCGGGACTGCGCCACAAAGGTGAAGCCACCCAGACGCAGAATCTCAGTAAATCCGCCCCATGGCGTATTGCATCTTCCTTGAATTCGAGGTCAATAACCGAATTGTCTAGTAGAGCCAAACAAGGCAGATAATATTAAAGCTACAGTAAACAGCGCGCGCGTGAGTGCGCACGCAAGCTCTCGCGATGATTAAAACCTCCATTTGCAACTGTGATTAGATTCAGGCAAAGTAAATGTTTCATTTAATCTCTGCACTTCATAAATAAAGCATATCCAATGAAGATATAGTGGGTTTCCCCCAGTGGCAGTTAAGTTTGGAACACTGGGATATTTCTTTTGGTTGATACTAGAATGTATTTCTGTGAAAAACACAGATCAATGGATTCGAGTTCAGAGAAAAATATAAAATGCAGACGACATGCTCTGCAAAATAAGATGTTAGGGCGGATTTTCAGTTTTTAGGGACCCATGATGATTATAATAAAAAGTCTTTAATGTTACTTTCAGGGCTGATCACGCACAGCGTTCAGCTTTCATCAAAGGAGAGAGTGCATTGCACTTTAAAATTCACAGACGTAATGCATTCTAAATGCATTTCTCTTTTTTGTTTTCAACTTCAGTACAATGGCAGACGTGGCGTGTTGGTAATTTTGAATGTTCAATCACGATTCTGCAAATAGGCCGCGTCTTGCAGTCCATGCCTTCACAGCTTGTCCTGTACTTGGAACGGGTTTCGATTGCCCGCTGACACGAAAAAGAGCAATGAATGGACGCGAAATGTCACTCTGGAGAAATTGAAAATTAAGTTCGACTACATATACCGAGAGAGTGTTTTCTGATTGCTTATGAGTAGAAAAGGTGATGTCAAAAGAATGGGCTAGGTATTTCAGACAAATAGAAAGCAATAAACAGACACGTAACGGCGCTATATGAAGGATGAAAGAAAATCGTCGAGAAATAAAACAATATGTATAATTGATTTTTAATTCAGGCAGCATTTTTGGTCCTCACGCAGTTAAAATTGTCAAAAATTCTAACTTCCAGTGATCAATGCTCCTCGTTATTCTGCCATTACTCAAAATTAAGCTTACAGATGGGTCGATAGGAGCCGTGGTCGCGGTGCAACCAATCTGCTGCAACATAATTAACAGTCGTCGTCCCAAAAACAAGCATCTGCAAAGTCAACAAGTCTGTCTTTAATGTGAAAACAAATGCGAGCTCAGGGTGCACAAATGTGATCTTCTTCACGTTGCTGTGGAATCTGCCCCTTTCTGTACCTCCTACGTTTGTGCGCCATTTTGTATTCCTCCTCGAGCTTACAATAATGTATTGCACCTGCGCCACATGCTTGGTAAATTAGAAAAGAAAGCACTGCAAGCTTGGAGACTAAAACCAGAACACAGATTTAGCAGAGAGAGAAATTGGCATGTTGTATAGAGGCACAGCTCAAATACTCTGTGTGCAGTTGTTTATGCCTGTATTGTCATGCATTTGCAAAGTATAACCAAACCTATCAACTTTGAAGATGCATGTTGACGATTTTTTTGAAGTCTTTAGAGTATACCATTTTTACCTCAAATTTAGCAAGTGGAGGTTGCTTTAGATTCAAGGTTTTGACAGGAATGAAGACGTGGCCTGACTTGCCCAATTTGAGAGCGAGATTTGCATGTGGCAATCCTTTTTGAAAATCATGTCCTTGGTGAAGCCCTTTTTTGTGGACAGAGAAGTTGCAATGATGGTATAGGCTGTTTTTGGATAGGACGATTTGAAGTGGGAC
Source organism: Triturus cristatus (assembly GCF_964204655.1). Classification (NCBI taxonomy): domain Eukaryota; kingdom Metazoa; phylum Chordata; class Amphibia; order Caudata; family Salamandridae; genus Triturus; species Triturus cristatus. The sequence goes on from NC_140595.1 coordinate 369,562,957, forward strand.
TTGTGAGTGTCATCACCTTATTCCCAGAGAAGGTTAAAATTCCATGGAAAAATCGGATCACAAGAAGAGATGACTTGATTTGTGTTGGAAAGGGTCCTTTTTTCAGGGTTATCCCCAAACTTTTTACTTCTTCCTCCTATGTTTTCCTGATCTGTTTTTGTTGGTTTTAGGCCTCTGGGCACTTTACCACTGCTCATCAGTGCTAAAGTGCATGTGCTCTTTGTGTAAATTGTGTTATGGATTGGTGTTTCCATGATTGGCATATTTGATTTACTGGTAAGCCCCTAGTAAAATCTGTATTTGTAAAGCACAAACTACTCACCCTTATGGGTCTCAAGGCGCTGTGGGCCGTTGTGGAAATTAAGTGAGCTATTACCCACAGTCACATGGTGCTGAGCTGTCGCCAGAGCCAGGAATCGAACCATGAGCCCTGTGCTCTGAAGTCAGCTGCCCTTGCCGCTGTACCACACCTCTCCACTGAGTGTGCCGGGGCCTGTAAATCAAATGCTACTAGTGGGCCTGTAGCACTGATTGTGCCACCCACATGAGGAGCCGTTAAAAGGGATCTCAGACCTGCCACTGCAAGGTCTGTGTGAAGTTTGTAACTGCCATGTCGACCTAGCAAGTGCACCCACTTGCCAGGCCCTAACCTTCCCTTTTCTTACATATAAGTCACCCCTAAGGTAGGGCCAAGGTAGCCCCATGGGCAGGGTGCAGTGTATGTGAAAGGCAAGACATGTACTGGTGTGTGTGACTTGTCCTGGTAGTGAATTACAATGCATTTTGTTTTTCACTGTGAAAAGGCTATTTGTCCCATAGGGTAGAATAGGAGTTTATTTATAATATCTTACAAATATAATTTTCCATTGGGACAAGGTAGGAAAGTACATTTTGGAATGCCTAAACTCAGAATATAAAGATGCATCTTTTAATAAATATTATTTTTATATTGTGTATTTGAAAATACCACTTTTAGAAAGAAGGGCATTTTTTTGCCTAGCCATTCTGTGTGCCTCTGCTAGTTTGTGGATTGACTGTCTGACTTAAGAGTTACAGGAGTTGGGGAGGTGCATTGTCTCAGACAGCCACCAGGGAGGGGGGATTGATGTGTGCCCTGCCTTTCATGAATGAGTGAGGGCTGGCCTGAATAGACCTGGGCTGCATTCAGAGTAGTGGGAAGACTTTTCACTAGCCCCTGAATAGGCTAGATCTGCATTAAATTTGGTCGGAGGAGATTTCCCTTGCACCTGAATAGGCCCGGTCTGCCTTGGACAATGATGTCTCCACCTCCTGCCGGGCAGCTGCACCAGAGATGACGGAACTGGTTTTTGCTGAGCACTGGGTCTCTCTGCACCAAGAGAGCAAAGAAATTTTCTCTATAAATATATGGGCGCTTATTCTAGATTACTACTGAACTAAGGAACCTGCCAGGAAGAAGGGCTGGAAAAGCTGTCAGGAGGAACTGCCACTTTGCTGGGTGCTCTGCTGGGTTGGCTAGCTGCTTGCTGCTTCTGTCTTGGGCAGGGAAGGACTGGATTGAACTTTCATCATCCTGCTGTTAGAGTTTTCACCCACAGCTTGAAGTAGAGCTTGCCTCCTCTTGGAAGTCTCAGGGATAGAAAAGACTTCAGGGAGAACTAGCTGGAATCAAGGAACCTGACAAGAAGAAGAGCTGGAAGAGCTGCCAGGAGGAGTACTTCCCCTTTGCTGTGTGTGTTGTTGCTTTGTTGGGTTGGCCTGCAGTTGCTGCTTCTGCCTTGGGTACTGAAAGGACTGGATTGAACTTTCTTTACTTGTGCTGAGTATCTCCAAGGGCCTGAAGTAGAGCTTGCCTCCTGTTCTGAAGTCTCAGGGACTGCAGAGACTTCACCAACCTCTGGGTACTGCTTCTGGAATCGCTGTTTCAGTTGCCACAGAGAAGGGAAACGAAACAGACTCAGTCACTGATTCTGTCGCTAGCTCTGTTTCCTCATGGCACCACAGAAGGCACCGTCCGCATCCTGTACCACAACCCTGGTCTCTCCGACAATGACGGCCGCTGCCACCGAGCTGATGCATGCACCATGACCTGTGGGCACGGCAATCTGCACCACCTTGCTTCACTTCGCCATCCTGGTCTCACCGATGCTGTTGCTGCTGCTGACTCAGACACCTGTGACTGCATCATGGCTGGGGGCATCGCTCATACGTCTCATGATGCACCGCCTCGTCCCACACAGCAGTCTGGGCCAACCCGACGCCAGTTACCGCTAACCGGCTCTGTCGCTTACACTGCAACCTGCCAGCAACGCATTGAGCACTGCCTCATCCTGCACCGCAAGACTTAGTCTCACCGACGCCATCTGGATGAATGTCACCGAGCCGTTGCCTAAAATGCATCGAGAGGGCCCCGCATCCTGCGACGCTTCCATTTTGCAATGCAACCGCAATGGTTCCCATGACCAGCTTGCACCAACATGCCAGCCTCAACAAGAAAGGTACTGTTACCAAGTCTGTCCATGCTTTCGCTGGCCTGTACCGACATGGTCAGCAGGAACTGTTAGACTATGGTATTTTCAGTATCAAGTTAGCCCCAGACTCGTACGGACTGTGTTTCTGAGGTATTTCTGCAATTTTAAGGATATCTTGCAAAGTATATATTTTTAAAGTACTGTATGTTGGATTCTTATTGTTTTGGTCTTGTTTTAGATATATAAAAATATTGGATATTTGTCTAAACTGGTGTGGTGTCCTTTTGTGGTGTTTACACTGAATTACTGTTGGTAATGTGCAAATGCTTTACAAGCTGCCTCTGAGATAAGTCTGACTGCTCGTGCCAAGCTACCAAAGGGGTGAGCAGGGGGTATTTTAGGAGTGTGACTCCCTTACCCTGACTAGGAAGAAGGGTCCCTACTTGGACAAAGGTACTTACCTCTGCAACTAAGAATGCCCATTTCAAACAAATAGTTATTTTATCAAGAAAACTAACATTGGAACTCATTTTTTTCTGGTGAGAAAGTGTTTCGGACGTTCAGCACCAGTAGTTTAGGAGTGATATTTTTAATCTGTTTAGTATGGCATTGGAATGAGGAGGAGTATATTAAGTTAAATTTAAAGGGACTCTATGTAAGTTAAAACATTCAAAAACTGCTCTATGAGTGAATAACATTGCATCCTAGATGTTGGATAATATAAAATCATGGTATGAAGGTTGAGCAAAACTAGGTTTTAGTGAGTACAGTAGCATCAAGATCACTGTCTTGGATGAGACCAGGCATTGAACTTGAATCATACAAAGAGATCTATAGACTGGAGACAGATTTGTTATAGTATGAAGGAGATGAGTTACAGAGATGAGAGGAGGCGATTCTTCTTGTCAGATAAGTACATTGTGGATATATGATGTGTTGTGAGATCTGTGATCACCGAGTACTCACTGCTGAGGGACATACAGATAATGTGCAGAGAGAAATTCTCTAAGTATTTAGGATGTTGTGGATGCTAAGGTATTCAAGAGTAGGTGTGTCATGTGAGGAGCAACAGGGGTGGAGTAAGAAGAGCAGTCCCTGGGAGAAGAGCAATCGTTGTTGAGGAAGAAATCAAGTTTGGTGTACAGACTTAGCATAATTTCTTGTAGACAATCCTGCTTCAGACTGATGTCAATCAGTTGACTTTGGGGATTGGGTAAGAGATTTGTGCTATGGTTAGTGGTAAGTGACTATATTGAATCATGAGAAGAAAAAATGCATGTTTCATGTGAATCATGCGTATTGGTGTTCTAGTCCTTCTGTGGAGAGTCAGTTTGTGTGCTATGTGTGGTGTAGGTATAATCTACGTGATGGTTAGTTGACAGTGATGCTTTGTAAAAGCTGATCTTACTTTGCACAACACTTAAAACCTATTTCGACAGTGAAAAAATATTTTGCAAATGTGTAGAAAAATTACACAGAAACAGAAAAGTTGAAAAACTAGCACTGTATAAGTGTGCTTGACTAGGTAGAAACAGTAGGATTAATCTAGTTGATAATTTAAGATGTTTAAGTAACTGATTAACTATATTCATTAACAGAGATGTCATAAAAACTGATGATACCCTAGCATTACTATTCACTTAATTGAAGAGTGTGCTAACAAACTCGGCATTGGTGCAATTCCTAAACTAAAGGCCAGATGTATGACCGTTTTTTGCAGTTGCAAAAGGGTATTCAACCCTTTTGCAACCACAAAAAACAGAGGTGGCATGTACCAAAGCTATTTTGCGAGTCATAGACTTGAAAAATAGCGTTTTCGACCCGCCATTAGGAAGTGGCATACCAAGGGCTTCCCTTGCTAATAGTGAGTCCAAATAATATGTACCATTGTTTTGTGACTGCATGACGTCAAGTAGGTGGTAAACCATTCGCAAACGGGAAGTGGTCCCCAGGGTACCCCTTCTCTTTTGCGAATGGGTGCGAAAATATTTTTAAGAGCAGGCAGTGGTGCCAGGGAGCACTGCCTGCCCTTAAAAATTATAACTGAAAAGTTGCATTTTTCTTTTTTAAATGCATCCTGTTTTCCTTTAAGGAAAACAGGCTGCATTACAAAAGGCTTATATATGAGACATGTGATTTATTTTGTTATCCTTAAACCTAATTGGGAGTTTGTTATACTAAAATGTGAAATTTTTACTTTAAACATGTTGAGATGACTTTTCTTCCTAGGTTGCATTATTTTATAGCCTTGTGTAATGGACTTTGAGACAGTTCCTCAAATGCCGCTATATTTGTTGTTAGTTCATGCGATATTCCTTTTGACAACGAAGACCTTTCTTTTTACCTCTTTGTGTGTGAGTGATGGGAACATGATTTCCCTCCCATATCATTGGGAAGTACAAAATAAACAAGCTCTTTGTCAATTAACCTAAGAGGATAGAAGGAGGACAATTGTTTCTCATGATATGTGTGAGAAAATATGCCTGAGTAACAATTTGTACCTGGAAAGACGGGAGGACGATCACATGATGATCAGACCATTGTCGACCGGCCATTGATATCATGATGACAAATACGAACTATATAACAACTTCATTCAGGAGGAGGAGGATGCACTTTGTTTTGCTTATGACATTGCGATACTACAATGCACCTTTTTCAGGAGAGCTTTGCCTAACCTCTGGCGACCCCGTTTCACTTTTCCTTGCCTCCAACCTGCCTGCCAAACTTACTCTTCAGCCCTTTGCTTATTGCCCTTGCTGCTGAACTTGCTTGTTGCACGATTTAGAGCAATTTGGTGAGAAGCCGGTGACTTGGAAGGAGGCCATTGTGGTTCCTTTCTTTAAAAAGGGCAATAGGAGTGACCAGGGATGTTATAAGCCAATCTCACTCATCGATGCCATAACAAAGGTGCTGGGCAGTGTTCTCCTTGCCCGATTAGAGGCCTGGGCATCCACCACAGGGGCATATCCAAAACACAATACGCTTTTAGGAGGGGTTGAGTACAACAGAGCAATGCCTTAATTTGCCCCTAATTATTGACAAGTACATGAAGGCCAAGAAGGGTTCTATCCACCTGGCCTTCATGGACTTTACCAGTGCCTTTGACATCATTCATTGAGATAAACTGTGGGCCTTGAAGGGAAGTATTGGTGTATAAGAAGCACTGATATTGCTCCTTCACAGGTTACACTCCAACACCACAGTTGCAATAAGATATGGCACCCAAGGGGAAAATTCTAACCCGATTGTCTCAACTGAAGGAGTTCAGAAAGGTTGCATTTTGGCCCTTTTCCTGTTTTTTAATTCACACAAATGGTCTAGAGGCATTTTTCTAAGTAAGGAGATTGACTTCCCCAGAATTGGTGGTAACTCAGTTCCATTACTAGCATATGCGGATGACACTGTTAATGGCAATGACAGCTAAAAAGAACCAACAGAAGACTGAGTGATAACTTGCAGCTGATCCACCCAAAGTGTGTTGCTGATCAGTCAGACTTTGCGATAGCTCCCCCTACACTCTTCTATGTGACCTCATGCAGCGCTCAGCAACTATGACGACTCCTACACAGACACCGTCTGCTTTCATGCCCCACTAAACTCTATCTTCACCTGCATTTTTCTCAGCATTTTTTTCTGTCTGAAGTTAATTTGAGAATGGGCCCAATCCACCTTGAGTTTCTGAACTGCACTCCATTGCAGTTAGCCTTAGATTTTGTCTTTGTCCAGGCCTATCACAAACAGATTACTGCAGTTGGCACTTTGACCCATTAGGTACTAGTGTTCATATAAAAATGTTAAATTAACAATTCTGATCCTACTAAATAGATTTAACTGAGTTTTGTGACATTATATTTATTAAAATTGTCTCTATTTTTCTAAAGTGCTGTGCTATGTTTCACGTATTTTACTTTCACTTTATTACTGTTTGAGTTCTGCATATATACACAGTGCCTCTAAGTTGAACCTAAATGCTTTTGTGCCAAGCTACCGGAGGGTTAAGAACAGGTTATTTTAGTGACGTTTGTGGTTCGCCCTGAAAGGATTGTGGTTGTTGCTTGAGTAGGGTTATAACCCACTCAAATACAACTAATTTCTTACAGCAAGTTGTTAGTAAAAGATGTAGATTTGTTTTAATGTAGCCCCGTTCTGAGACTGTGGGATTTGTAAATGATTAAGGTTTTCCGTCACTGTTCTGAAGGGAAACATCTATTACAAAGCAGTCATTACATCACACTACTTTTACAACGCAGTTGTTACAACGCAACTGCCTTTACATTGCATGCCATTACAACGCAGTCATTACAACACATGTCACTATAACGCACGCATTACAACGCATACCAGTACAACGCATGCAATTGCAACACATTATATGGTAAGTAATGGAGATTTTTAAGTTTTTGGGTGGGTATGGGTTTTGGGGTAGATGGGAATAGTAATTTTTAGCTCTACACTATCCAACACTTTCCCTACTATTGCACTCATTAGAGTGGGAATAGTAATTTTCACCCCTACACTATCCTACACTTTCCCTACTGTTGCACTCACTGGAGTGTGAACAGTAATTTCTACCCCTACACTATCCAACACTTTCCCTACTGTTGCAATCACTGGAGTGAGAATAGTTATTTTTACCCCTACACTATCCTACGCTTACCCTAATGTTGCACTAAAAGTATTATGCGTTAAAATGGTATGCGTTGTAATGGTATGCATTGTAATGGAATGCTTTGTAATGGTAGTTCTTAAAAATGTGTTGTAATGGCATGCGTTGTAATGGCATGGTTTGTAAAACATGTTATGTAATAGTAGTTGCAATGTACAAAGCGTGTTGTAAAAGCATGTGTTGTAATTGTTTGCGTTGTAACGTCACATATTCGGTTCTGAGTAGGGTAATTTTGAATAGGTCATGAAATTGGATCTGCAGTGCTGCATGTGCTCTTATGTTGCTGCATGCAGTCAGATGTCTGATCAGATGCAAAACTAACTATGATTGCAGGCCATATTAAGACCACTGTAAATCAACTATGCTAATTATATTCTAAATCAGATTACTCAGCAGAAAGTATATGATTGTAAAATGTCACATTATGTGAAAAAGGTTGTGTGTGATTATGAATTCCCATTTGTTTGACAGCACATAAGTTAATTAGTATCCTTGGTTCAAAATCATCTGTGTTAAACATCTTTAGGAGCAAAAATCACATTTATGTGCAAATTCACTTTCAGGTGCAAATTCATACATGGTGTAAAATAAGCAGGATTGTGGTGTCAGAAAGCAAATTTCATTTATGTGCAAAATACATTTGAGTACAAAAACTGCCTTTTATACAATTTAGGCAGGAGTATCTAACACTGTTAGGAGCAGAAATTAGATTGGAAGTCAAAGCACATCTTGGTGCAAAACGATCTTGGTGCAAAATCTACAAAACTGTGATACTTAGACATGTGATACCATCAGTCATTCCTGGCTATTCAGCCAAACACATTTTATTTCGAAATAATTTTCTTATTTTCAATATTGAACATAAACAGAAGCTGCAAGTCCCCAGAAATAGGTTGTCAAGCAAATATATAATAAATAGATTATAAATAATAGTTACAACTTTAGCTTTCAAATAATACATATAATAATTAACCATAATTATTAATTTAGAAATGTAGCTTTAAAATTGTTAAGTACATACATTCAAGTAATAGATGGTTTTGAAAGCTAATATATACAATAAATACAATCAGAGTGTAAAACATATTGCAACAACCCTTTAAATCTTTCCCACTTCCAACTAGCAGTCAACAACAACTAACTTAACACCCTTATCAGCCAAACACATCTAGCATTTTGGGGCTTGTAATTTACATTTTTACCACGTTCATTATAGGCTGAAAATCGCAGGATAAAAAGTGCTGTTGATTAAAAATAGCAGAAAGTGCTATACGGGACATGGAGCTATGTTTACAAATTTTGCAAAAATTGACTAGTCCATTTTACAAACTTCCAATTTCACACCTAAAGCCAAAAGTATACTCAGCTCTTATACTTTGTGAGGGTTCCCACACATCTTGCATTGAAACGAACATTGGGAATGAAATTCATATTGTCTTCTGTATAGTGGAAAGGTTTATATATCAGAGTCACAACACAATAAGTGTACAACGTGGAAAGCAGCAGCACAACCTCCCCTAACACAACAAACAATACAAAAACAGATTGCAGGAGTAGAAGGAACAGCATACAATTCACAAACACATACAGGAGAGGATCAACTCAGGTAGAAAACATACTAATGAGAAAGTGAGAGGTGATAAAGGGATGCTGAGCGGTTTACGCAAAAAGACATAAACTTACAAGAAATACTAAACTCCTGGAAGAAACAGCCAAACTACTAATTGAATTTATTCATGTACTGATAAAGGATGATGAGCGCTCACTTCCCTAGTGTGGAGTGTAGTAAGCTTCATTGGTGGGTTAAACACTTAGCACTGGAAAGCATCTCAGAGTGCCATTCTTCACTGGTTCTACAGTCCCCTACTTATGGGTTCCCTAGTTTGGGTGAGATTTTATCCCTTACGTTGATATTCTTCCTTTCTTAAACTATCTGACCTTTATAAAATTGTATGTGCGGAGCTAAAATCGTTTTTACTGGTGTCTCGCCTCCCCAAGATTAAAATCATCAGGACTGAGCAAGGGTTCCTACTTCTCTTTTCTTTCAACATGTTTCAATGTTTAAATATTGCCACTCTGGGATAAGGCATATTCCTCCACATTATGGGCATCTCCACCAAATAGGATAAGATGCCTGCTCCCAGTGTCATATGGAAGAGGTCAGGGAAAATTTCCCAAGGCCCCAGTGACACACTATTGGTGAGGCTGCTGGCATTTGTGGCATGTTTCACAGGGGGGCACTGTAATTGTACTCTGTACTGTGAAGCAATCAATGACAAGTCACTGACTATCATTTTTTAATAGCTTTTACTTTAAAATAAGGTGTATTTTGTACTAATTCATTTAAGAACTTTAGACTATACCACTGCATAGTGTGGCCTTTAGTAGAATTAACAAACCATGGGCCAAATGTATAACTGTTTTTAGCGGTCACAAACGGTGTATCGGCCAGTTTGAGACCGCTAGAAAGGGTTGTAGCATGTACCAAACCTATTTTGCGAGTCATTAACCAGTTACGACTCACAAAATAGTTTTTCTGAGTTGCTATTATGAAGGGTTGTGCCAAGGTTGTCCCTTCCCTTCCTAATGGCCAGTCGCAAGGGGATGTAAGATTATTTTCTGACCGCAAATTTGGTTGCAAAACGATTGCATTTACCACTTATTTCAAATTTGTGGTGAGCCACTCGTAAACAACAAACAGCAAGGGGTTCCAGGAGAAACCTTCCCCTTCGTGATTGGCAGCGAAAATGATTTTTCAAAGCAGGCCGTGGTCCCACGGACCACTGCTTGCTCTTAAAAATGAAACTGCAACGTTTCATTTTTATTATTGAGATGCATCCCGTTTTTCTTTAAGGAATATGGGTTGCATTTTAAAAAAAGTTGTTTTATTTAAAAAGCAAACACAGCCATGGGAGTCTGCTGTCCCCAGCAGACCACCATTCCTATGTTATTGCCCATTCCCAATGGCTCACAAATAGCGACCTGACTAATAAATATTGATGAGGCAGGTCATTTGCGACCCCATTGGGAATCACAAAATGTGTCTGGACATGTTAGTACATGTCCTTTTGTGACTCACAAATTGCGAGTCGATAAAATTTCACATTTTTCTAACAAGGTGCTTGATATCTCGTGTATAAACCTCTTTTTCAACATTATTGTGTAATAATTCAGATACAAGAGAGATTTTTGTTAAGTGTATCCTAAACCGAATTATACAAAGGTGCTCTCATATGTGAGGATCATTAAAAAGTATGCCCCTTTGAAGAATATGTATTCATTGCCTAATAACACACTATGGTCAAGCCAGGAAGCTGGGATTAAAACCAGGTTTCTGGATTAGACAGTGTGAAATCCAGATCCTGAATGTGTATCATATTCATCCCCCATCTGCCTTGATTAAAATGTGATCAGTGACACAAAAGGCAAGTCAGTTTTCTTGTGCCTCCTATACAAGGCTTTCCTTGTTATTATAGATGAAGGAACATTATGTCCTTTTAAACACCATATAACAGAAGCTTTTGTGCCATGCACATCCGGAAATAAATTATTTTATTGTGTTGTCCAATGTGAGGAGTAAAGGCCGGAGGTCACACAGTTTGGTCAAACGGGGAAGCCTAGAATGAAGCCAAAGTCCCCAGGTCAGGGCCATGCAACAAATTTGTGTTGGAAGACCCACAAAACCTCCTGACTGGCATGGGCATTTTATGCAAGTGAATTCAAATTATAGTTTTTTTTTCATAAGATTGGGGCAACAGCAGTGGAAATACCCCTTTTTCTTAGAACAGAAATAGTTTGGGAAGAAACCATGAACGCTTTTCTCTTTCAGAGGAAAGGTACATCCTGGAAATCAGAAGTCTCGCTTTACCCATCACAGAACAGGAACAAATCAGGCATCTGTTGTGCAAACTTTGCTTCCTCGCAGAACAGGTACAGGTTGGCAGTCGCAATAAATGATTTCCGATCCCACAGAAGGCAGTAAGGTCTACATTTCATTCCGTGCAGATCAGATTCAGCATGGTAAACCAGTACTATCTTTCAACGTTTGCATAAAGTGTACTGTTAGGCGTTAGTTCCATGTGGGTTACATGCAAGTCTATAGGGCAGGTACTTAAGTCTTTGAGAGGTATGTAGAGGAGGATGAATTCGTGATTATGTGAGTTATGATGCCATTTTCACTTATGTGAAATTCCATGGATGCGTTCTGATAAACCTGTTGCTGTTACTTCATTCCACATATTTTCCATGTATTGAAAAGTAGCCCTAACCTAGTAGGTTATAGCTGAATCACACCCTAAATAACTACAGGAACATAGGCTAACTTCTTTGAAAAGGATTTGAATGTGTGTGCACCAGTCTCTTTGTAAACACAGCCTCAGTGCTGAGCATATTCAAAATGTTGTGGGCCTCAAGTATACAGAAGCAAAATCACCCTTGGTGCAATATCAGCATGGGCATGGAAAACCTTGAGTATGCTAATCATGTTTAGTTACAGTTTCATGTGTAGAAACAAACAATCATATTTATGTACGAAACACTTTCAGGTGCAAAACAGATTTAGGGGCAAAATCTACATTGGTGCATCAACAACAAGAGGAGTACACTTCCAATTTCAAAATGTATTTGGGGGTAAGCATGACGTTTACGTGCCCAAACACATGTGGATCACTGACAGAATATCGGAAACAAAACATATTGTGTGGACAGAATATTGTGTCAAAAATATTGAGAACCAACATGTCGAAAAGGTAAGAGCAAAAAGGTAAGTATAGATTTACTATTCTTAACTCCACATCTATGTACCTTGAAGATATATATCATTAATGTACATATATGTGGAGTTATATATAGTTATTCATTTAAATTGTTTATTGCAGATATAGAAAATACATAATACACTATATATCAGAAATGCAAAATTGAGAATAAAAATAGGATAAACAACATTAGTATAAGTTAATAGCAATGAATACCAGCCAATGCATACAAAGTGTTGATGCCACAAAACTACATTTGCACGTAGAAAATTAGGTACAGTGCAGCACAGAATATAAGTTGATTATAAATGATGTTAAAAGAATAGAAACTTAGATCTGAAATACATATAAAAATGCACTGGAAATTTGATACAAAAGAATCAATACCACATCACTGAGCACCACAAATACTGGCGAGCCAGGCAGTGTGCAAAAATGTAGTAATTGTAACCACAATCAACTCACTGTGGTCGAACCACAAAAAGCGAATTCCAGGCAGAAGCCCAAAAGTTTGCACAAAGGGTTTAGCCATTGCTTACGTGGTTTGGCATAACCAGGGCAAAAAAGAAGCAAAATGGTAGGTGAATTTGTTCAGTAGATTACTGGAGGGACACTTACTCAACCTACAATATTTCTTGCCCCACTTCACACAAAAACTGCACACCAAGAGGATCCAAAACCTCCATTTTAAATAGAGTTGCAATGAGGTAGAGTCAAGAAGAGTGTGAAAAAGCAATTCATAAGGAGGTTTACTCTTTATATCTAAAACAAAATCAGTCTTACTCCCTACTTTGACACTTTTCAGTTCCCCCAGACACAAATGCTCCTTGAAACGATTTTTAATCAGGGATGGGAAACAGACTTAGCTATACCCAGTGAACTCCAAAGAGAGGGCATTCCTAGTTCATAAAGCATGAACGTGATATAAGTAAACCAGGTGACCTTCTCACACCCTGAGGAATTTAAAAGTGCATTAATCGAAGCTCTGCAGGATTAAATTGTCTGTATAGACCAAAGTCTATGCCAATACATAATGGGTCTGGCCATGATAGGGTGATTAATAGGGCAGAAACCCATGTCTAGGCGCTGGGGAAGACAAGGTAAGGACACACCTTACAGACCTGTTTTCTATTTCACAGGGTTCAACAGACCCTGTGGGTCCCCAGAGTTCTGCACCATACATAGCAGAGTTTTTCACTTTAAGATTATAAATCTCCACCACTAGAGCAAGAGAGTAAGCATGGGCCTTCTTGAGCAGTTTAGACACAACCACAGCTTCATGTTGTAATTTCAGTGAGCTTTTTCTTATTTGTGTCTACCAGATCATTTTATGATTTAAACATTTCCCCAAGTACATAAACTCCTGCACTTGTTCATGTGAAACACCCTGCACCACGATTTTAGCCCTGGCTGATTTACAAGGATTAACCTCCATAAATGTAGTTCTATTGATGTTAATCTCAAGGCCTTGTGCGCTGCAAAGGTTTAAGAAATTATCTACTATTCCCTGGAGACCATGCAGACTTTTGGATATTAATAGCGTTTCATCTGCAAAAAGCAGCGTTGTAATTTTATGGGGCCCCAATTTAGGTGCATCATTGCCAGGGATATCAAGTTCTTGAACTAAAACATTAATGTAGAGAGTGAACAGTGTGGGGGCCAACTCACAGCCCTGACAAACACCAGATTCAATGTTAAAATGGTCCGTGAGGTCACCATTGTCACCCTATTTAACCCTTGCAGTAACATGCGCATGAAGCCTGATTAGACCAGACAAAAGGTTGTCGGGATGGCCATCTCCTTCAGAACCTCCCACAACTTGTCTGTGTGGATGGAACCAAAGCTTAATTTTAAATCGACAAAAACCACATGTAAGTGGACTTTGTTGAGGGTTACTGTTTTCCAATAGAGGCAACAAAATCTGGCTCATTGTGCTGACCCTATTTCTAAAGCATTGAAAGATTGGAATTGTACATGACCCAGTCCGATAACTGCCCCATATTGAGATTGGGAAAAACGTTTCTGGGATGAGTCAATGAGGCTGATGGGCCTATAGTTCCCATGATCATCTTTACTGCCTTTTTTGTCAATAGGTAATATCTCTGGGATATGGCTACATTCCAACAAAGATTCGGAGGAGCAGCTGGAAATTTGATGCCCTATTCAGAGGTTCTGCCCTGAATAAGGCCCCGGGGATAAAATCAGGACCTAGCGGTTTGTGTGCAGGGAGAGTTATAATTGCCTTTACAACATCCTTATACTCAAAGGGGTACTTTTACCACCAGGACAGAGAGTAACATTTTCAGTTTCATTATCATCACATATGGGCATGGCTGTCTAGATCTTCCAGAAATGGCCCACCCAGGTCTGGGGTTGGTGGTTGTAATCAATCCTGGTAACAGTTTTGAATGCATCTCTCTGGAATGCATTCCCTAGCACTATCAGGAATCTACAGGTTCAATGGGTTTTCAGGAGGGCTGTTAAGACCTGGCTTTTCCCCTGTTTATTCTTCTGTTACCCCCCCCCCCCCCGCTCTTTGGTTAGTACCTGCGGATCTAGCGCTGGGACGCCTGTCGCTGGGGCAGCCATGTGCCCTACAAATCCGATAACATAACAGCGTTGTGATTGCCATGGCTTTTCCCCTGATTATTCTTCTGTTACCCCCCCCTGCTCTTTGGTTAGTACCTGCGGATCTAGCGCTGGGACGCCCCGTCACTGGGGCAGCCATGCGCTCTACAAATCCGATAACATAATAGCGTTGTTGTTGCCATGGACCACTATCCCCCAGAAAGACTTAATATCTCCAGTCCTAGCGGCTGCAACCAGGTCCTCCCCCAGCTCATGTTCCCAATCCAGTTGAGCCTGGAAGAGTGAGTCCTTATAATCCTTTCTAGCAATAGGGATGACTTGCCTGTTTTCAGCTTTCAGACTTTGAATAAGGGTGTGTCTTAATCTCCTGCAGTGACTGCTAAACCATGCACAATGCATGTATACCCTAGTACCCCTGCAACCAACCTTGCATAGATGGCCTTCAAGTGACCTAGACATCGTTTCATTGTGCTTGGTATTAGACACATGGTCAAAAGTTCTCAATCCACTGTCACCCAGTGCCTCCAAATTATCAGCCATCAGGCCATAAATCTAGGTCAGCCTTTCTGGGTCCTTACAATCTGCTTCCCATTTTAGGGCCCGCTTATTGCTCTCTAATAGTGGTGCAACCCTAGATTTAGAACTGCAGCCCTGATGGGCACCAGACCCAAGCCCACTAAGGATCAAATGAAAAGAATTGTGATCACTATCAAAGTGCGCTACGACCACCATGTCTATAAGAGAGGACCACAGTGGCAGTGACAGAAAAATATAATCAATGCGACTCTTTTGCAAAAGGTGCTTGAATGTGTGGGCATCACTATGATCTGAAGTAGATCTACCATACAGGCCCTAAGGCCAACATGAAGGGATAAACTCAACAGCTGGTTAGCAACCATGGAGCAACTCTTTACAGGGGCCAGATCTAACTGGCGGACACCCCAAACAGCATCTTCTTCTTCTACTGCATTACAAAGTGTGGAGCCTAAGGGTTTAAAATTGCCATTAAAATCACATGCAGCAATTACCTTATATTGTGGGATGGGAGCTATAGCATTTGCTAAGGCATGCAGGGTGCTAGATGATATATTACCCCCCAACCTGTTCCAAATGTTAGAAACAGCCCAGGGACCCACCCCCAGCTAGAGACAACTCCAACACATCTCACAAATTAATATCAAGCCCAGTAATGATGAGGGATAACAGATCTTTGATCCGCATAGTTAGACCGCCTTCTGGTCAACCCCTACAACCAGAAGCAGCTGGACAAAAAAGTGGGTATACTCAGACCATTGAACTGGCTCAACACACCAGGTTTCCTGCAGGATGCAAATGACAAAGGAGTCAATAAACATCCCCCAGTCTGAGTCTGCTAACTTGGAGGTGGGGCCAGAAAAATTCCAAGACAGTATGTTCCAGGAATTAGATGGTGAGCTAGACATAGAAGATAGTTGTGATTGTTCCATATGAAAAGCCAAGTCTGTGAAGAAAGTGTGCAGCTGCTTCAGAGAATCCATATTCATTGGGGCTAGTGCCGCGAAGACTAGTTCATGCTATGGGTTTCCCTTTGTTCCAGAGGCAGCAGATTCTGATATGTTAGGGGCAACCAAGTATGGAGTGTGGCTGGAAGAGACATATGAATAAATAATATAACTTTGCTTACCTATAGAAACTTGCCTTCATGATATTGTTGTCCACGATATTCCTGACACAATATTCCATCCCACAATATTTTTGTTTTCGATGCTCCATATAAACACCACATATTTAAGGTGTACTTGGTACATAGGCAAATGGGACTGTGGCAACACATTAAGGGACGCTTTGTCTGAGACCTGCCTGCTGCCCTAATCACCTACCTGCCGTGAGGGGAACGGCTGCTTCAGCGGGGATACTTTTTTGCCTTCTTCTTCGCCCTGCTGCGGACGCTTTCGCCACTGCCGTGAGGGGAACGGCATACCGGAACTCAATTTCCCAGCATCCTTGGGGAGCGGCGCTTGCGGTGACGACACCTGGCAGCGCCGGACTACTACTTAGGCCGCCAGGTGTCACCGCAGCACGGGACGCTTTGTCTGAGACCTGCCTGCTGCCCTAATCACCTACCTGCCGTGAGGGGAAAGGCTGCTTCAGCGGGGATACTTTTTTGCCTTCTTCTTCGCCCTGCTGCGGACGCTTCCGCCACCGCCGTGAGGGGAACGGCATACCGGAACTCAATTTCCCAGCATCCTTGGGGAGCGGCGCTTGCGGTGACGACACCTGGCAGCACCGGACTACTACTTAGGCCGCCAGGTGTCACCGCAGCGCGGGACGCCTTGTCTGAGACCTGCCTGCTGCCCTAATCCCCTACCTGCCGTGAGGGGAACGGCTGATTCAGCGGGGATACTTTTTTGCCTTCTTCTTCGCCCTGCTGCGGACGCTTCCGCCACCGCCGTGAGGGGAACGGCATACCGGAACTCAATTTCCCAGCATCCTTGGGGAGCGGCGCTTGCGGTGACGACACCTGGCAGCGCCGGACTACTACTTAGGCCGCCAGGTGTCACCGCAGCGCGGGACGCGCCCGTCCTTGCCCGTCACTGACAGGAACAGACTGGACTGGGAAACCCCCCTAAGGACACACCCCTAGTAGATGCCTTCAGGTACTATTGATATTGCCTATTTCCTCCTGCTTGTTGGAGAGTGTTGTGATAGGGATATAGCGTGGTAATTGAATAATTTATTGACCTCATACCTCCTGTATAATCTCGCATGACCAGTGAAGCCCATAGCGCCACAATTTGTTATCGTGTCTTTTTGCTATTACCATGCCAGCTAAAGATACGAAAGGGTTAGCGCCCAAAGTCCAATTTTCTGGAACTATGGACCAATTCATCACTAAGGTCAATTGCGTCATCGATCAGGAAATTACGCTGCTGGAACGCCGCGTATCGCTGGATCTCGCGGCGGCTAGGAGGTCCTCGATGGGCCACATTGCCAATGTTGGTACCCCTGTCCAACAAACTATTACAAGCCTTATAACCCCATGCTCTGATACTGACATCTCGACTCTGGACTTGCTACCCAGCGGAACAGTTGCAGTATCAACGGGTGAACAGTCCACGGTCTCTAAATCATTGTTGAGCTCACCTCGCCTACTACCATCCACACACAGTGTAATCCCAGAGCCATGCACTAGACAATTGCGTGACAGGCACCTAGGGGCTGTCCCCAAAACCAAACAAGGGCATATCCCTACAATTGATGGAAAGGCCAAAAAAGGAAGTAAAAAAATAAAGCCTGTGAACCATCCGAGAAGTTCCAGAATGCCTAATGCCCATCCGGAGCAGCATATATTGGCTGCACCTGCAAACAAAAATACACCACCAGTTCTTCCATCATCTACTATGCAGGGTGCAAGCGGGGGGACAAATGCCATAGTTAGGGACGAGGGAATGTGCCCTGATTTGTCTAACATCTATGACTCAATTAGATCTCTCCTCCGTCCCATGGAGGACAGAATATATAAGATTGAGCATCATTTATCCAGGATCGAACAAGGGCTCCGGGGTTATATCGATTCTAGAAGCAACACTGAGCAACCTGGGGTTCGTACATCGTTGGATAGCACTAGAGTAGAAATTGCATCGTCTGCTTCCCAAAACCTGCCAGGATTACCCCCAATTAACCAGGACCTAACCGTAATTAACAAGTCTATAGTTGTGCCCGATAATGAACAATCCGCCCAATGCAAAGCACTCCAACACAAATATGATGCTAGGCCGCCTTTACTCGAGACTCCCAGGGGAGAAAACATTCCAAATTTACCTCCTGAAGCTGCCCCATTTGTTGTCATCTTAACAGGGGTTCCCGTCTTGGGTAAACACGAGGTTGAATCCCCCACAACCTTGAGAAACAGGGTTGTACACTGGCTTAATAAAAACAGACCACTTCCATTGCACAAAGCCTGCAAGATTATCATGGTTAGGAGGGTGCCATGGGTTGGCCATCTGGCAAAAAACATAGAGGGGGATTGTATCTTAATCAACTTTGATGACCCCACTATAGTTGATTATATCTGTAATTGGACTGATTCGAAAATAGGTGTATCTATTAAGACCTTTCCTTTGACTTATTTCTACCCTCCTGGCCATTTTGTCATAAAATCGGATGGATGGAAAACTGTGCACAGAAATGGGAGGGGCCTGCCACAAGGGCACTGGCTTAGACCCCCCTTTTCCCTAGATCCTATTCCTCTGCAAAATCGGTTCAGCAGCCTGGAGACTGTTGACTGACTGAGGGGCGGAGGAATGACATTAAATAATTCCCTGCCCTCCCCAGGTTGCCGTCCATCCGATGATATATCCACCCTTTTGAGGGTAATAGATGTCCATAACAGTCGTATTACTAATAGGGAAGTATTACCGGGGGCCAGATCAAGTGCCGTATTTGGTAAGCCATATGTCGAGAAGTCAATTGTAGTACACCCGAGGATTCCTGTGGAAGTAAAAAATATCTCTGAGGAAGGTGCCGTTAAACCAACAACTAGTCCAACAACATCTAAAAATGCTATATTACCAGAGGCAGGACTTAACATCATGACCTGGAATATAGCTGGTCTTAGTGCAAAGTTAAATACTCCTTTCTGGAATGATTTTATTGCACAAGGGTTCGACATTATATGTCTCCAAGAGACTTGGTATAAAGAAGCCATTTACGTGGAAGGTTATACATCACACTGGGTATTGGCTGTGAACTCGGCAGTAGGAAGGGCGAAGGGTGGCCTCCTAATTTTGGTCTCAACTAAATTAATTCAGTTTAAGCCTAATACCTATTATGAGGTCGCCCCTTACGCTCAGGTATTACGTTTGGAGCATGTCACAGGCAAGGACTTATTTATTATTAATTACTATAACAATACCTTTGATGCACGCAGGGCTCCCATTGTGCATGAAATAGGTAGAGAGATAGACAAGTTGCTGGCTGGTTCTAGGAACCAACCGATTTTACTTTGGATAGGAGATTTTAATATACAGGCTTGTCCATATGCAAACCAAAGGACATGCGGCTTCCTGGGGGAAACAGGTGATAATGTTAGTCCTCCACATATCCATTTCCCCCACGACGATTATGGAACCTCTCTTAATAATTTGATAGCTAATTTGGACTTAGAGTTACTCGACTGCTCCCTGAAAAAGGGCAATATTATATGCCCAACCTTTAAAGGCAGGGGTGCCCACTCTGACATTGACCACATTCTTGTCTCCTGCAATACTGCGTATACCGATCTATGGATAACAGAGCAAGCAGTAAGTGATCATAATAGCATCTCTGTAACATTACTGACGTGGGGAAGCGTACATTCAGACCCCATCAGTTCTGTTAGAGATATAGTTGCAGAGAGACAAAATGGGGTGAGAATTAAGTGGGCCAATGTCAATTCTGTTAAACTCCTGGGAGAAGTTATAACTAAATGTATAACAGAAATTGACTACTGCCTAAGCAATGAGATAGTACCTGCCATCCTGCTTACCAAATTCTATAAAATTAATACTGTTATTAAAGGTTTATTGACAGGTAGGAGCAGGCCATCGAAAACCAGGACAGCTGGTTGGTTCGACAAAAATTGTATACAGGCCTTGTCGAAATTGAAAAATGCCCTGGTCACTAAACCCAGGGATAATACTCTTATTAAAGCTGAACGCCATAATTATAAGATTTCTTTGGAAGTTCGGAAAAAAGAAATACAGGAGGAGTTATGGCATAAACTCAATTTAGCTGCTAACACAAACAACAATGGTTTATTTTGGGAGACAATTAACTGCCCTTTTCTTAAGAATGATACCATTCCCGAATTAACGTCATATGTAAACTGCAACGACTGGATTGATCATTTTTCTAATATTTTTAATCCTGATAGGCTGATTTTAGATTTTTTAGCAAATCACAACTCCGTATGGTTATCGTCACCTTTATCCATTAGCCTGGATGAGGTTTATTTGGGGCTGTCAAAAAGTAAAGGGGGTAAAGCTCCGGGCCCAGATGGTGTTCCTGTGGATTTGTACAAGCAGGAGATGAATTTATGGGCACCAATTTTAACCCGTATTTTTAACGCTGCCATAGAAGGCAATCTTCCTTTGACCTGGGGACAATCTATTATTGTCCCCTTATTCAAGAAAGGGTCCAGGTCCGAGGCACGGAACTACCACCCTATCTCCCTCCTGGACTCATCAATTAAAATTCTGAGTAGAATACTCCTTAATAGACTGGAGATATGGGCAGAAGAAAATACTATTTTATCACCAGTTCAGTATGGGTTCAGGAGGGGAATAGGTACGATGGAACAGTGCCTGAACCTCGACCTCATCATAAATAAATACGTTACGGTCAAAAAAGGGAACTTGTTTTTATGTTTCGCCGATCTCAGCAGTGCTTTTGATCTGGTCGAACATTCTATTTTATGGCCCATACTTTTGGAAATGGGTGCACCAAAAGATATTGTACATTTCTTGGCCAGACTATACGAAAGGCTTTCTTGTAAAGTGCGTTTTGGGCCCGATGGGGAATCCACTCCTTTTTTTAGAGTGACTAGAGGCATCAGGCAGGGTTGTGTTTTAGCCCCTTTGCTTTTTTCTTTATTTGTTAATCAAATTGATACAACCCTTAGACAAGTTCCTGCTGATGCCCCCCGAGTAGATGGCGATTCTATCCCAATACTGCTATATGCGGATGACGCCGTCCTCCTGTCTCGTACCCAAATCGGCCTCCAACGCCTAATTAGCAGCTTCTGTAGGTTTATTGACAGTAGGAAACTGCTAATTAATAAAGAAAAAACTTATGTAATGACCTGCGGGAAGAAGAAAGGGGTTAAAAGGACTTTCTTCCTGGATGAGACTAAAATTCAATCTGTGACTAGTTTCTGTTATCTTGGTGTCACATTCTCTGGTGACGGGAGATGGGACAATGAATGTGAAAATGTGCGCCTTAAAATGGTAAAAAATACTAACGGTGTATTTAGATTTGCCTCTAGGCTTGGGAATAGTCGAATCAAGGATATGATTTCGATTTACAAAGCCAGATGTTTATCATCCACTGTATATGGGGCTGGTGTATGGGGGCACTATTCCCCTTGTGGTAACCGTATCCAACTCAACGAAAACTCATTTTTGAGGCGTCTATTGAGCACCCCTGCATCAGCCTCCACAGAGCTAATCCATAGGGAGGTGGGCTTAGATTACATCAAAGATCTCATAGCTCTTCGTCCATTGGCTTTATGGCGATCCATCTGGTCTAAAACCGAAACCATATTTACCCAAAAAGTAATTAGAGACTGTCTAAGGCTGGACCATTGTCTGCATATCCCTTGGCTCAGACATATTTATTACTGGTATAAGCTCCTTTTTAATTTGGATCCTTTCTTAACACCGGAGGAAGCTGCCAGTATATCTAAATTAGATCTTAAGGTGTCTTTTTTATGTCATTCAAGACAATCTAGAGATCTTGTCTGTGCCAAAAAATGTACCTCTGATTTTTATTGCGAAAATAATTTGAGTGAAGGTTTCCAGCTATACTTAACAGAAGTTACAAGAAGATCTCACCGTTTTGTTCTTACTCGCTTAAGGCTTGGTATAGTACACCACCTTGTGTCCTTCCCCATCACTAGGCAGTATAGTAATACCCGATCCCCCTGTGATGACTTATCCAAACAGAGTTGCTGTCATTTTATGCTGTTTTGTAAATTTTATACGTTTTTAAGACGATACTTTTTAAAACCTATTTTTTTTAAAATACAATGTACGGTCTACCAGGAGTGCAATGCAGTTAATGTTTAATCTGGAAAGTGCAGATATATGTTTTTATATAGCTACCTATATCCTAAAATGTATGAGCGTCAGAAAATCCATTGTTATGTAATCTTCTAGAATTTCAGCAAGTTGCACTGTCACTTTGTCAAGCATCGTAGTGGTTTTTCCCGCGATGCCTTGTATATGTCCTGAAATGAGAATTGCACTTACCATTGCATATTTTGCACATTAACTGGCACGTTAGCCTTTAGGATATACAAATTATTAAGTTTATTAGAATCATCTTAATCTGTTTTTATATTGATTACCTCATTATGCACTGGTTTTTTATGGGGATGGTATCATAATTATTTTGTCCTGTATATACCCATGCAATCAGTCTACATTCTGCCCTTTTATAGTTTTATTGTATGATTGTTGTATGTTTATTTTTTGTGGTTGCTATATGGCTGTATATACAAGCCGAATAAAGCATTTTTGAACTGAACTGAACTTAAGTGCAAAATAACTCAAAATGGATATAAAATGTGATGAGATAGCAGATTGATTGTGAACCAATATGTTACTGCATTTAGTTCACAGCACTTTGAGGTGCAATGAAGAAGTACAATTCTAGTCAGTTGTAAATGTATGTGTAGGCTCAAAGTCATACATGATACACCAAACACAGAAGTGTGTTAACAATATTAGGAGCACGTCACATTTGGAAGCCAAAACACATCTTGGCGCAAAAGGACCCTTGATGAAACATCTAAAGGAGTGTTAAACATTTGTATTAATAAAAATCACATTTAGGTGAAAAGAACATAGAAGTGCAAAATAGCAAATGGTGCAAAATCAGCGGTTATTTGGAAACATTGTTAGGTGCAAAATTACATTTAGGTTCAAAGTCACTGTTTGTGTATAATCAATAAGAGTGTTGAGGCACTTTCAAGTTCAGAAACACATTTGAGAGCAAAAAACTATTTTGGTGCACAAACATATTTAAGTTCATAGTCACCCTTTGTGCAAAGTCAGCCACATAGTGGTGTTACATTAAGCGGAAAATCACTCAGCAAAGAGAGAAAATGTAATAATAAAATGCCACCTTAGGCGTAAAAAATAGCATCACGTTTGTTGGCAACACATTGAGGTGTAAAT
Source organism: Triturus cristatus (assembly GCF_964204655.1). Classification (NCBI taxonomy): domain Eukaryota; kingdom Metazoa; phylum Chordata; class Amphibia; order Caudata; family Salamandridae; genus Triturus; species Triturus cristatus. Next base: position 369,586,340 of record NC_140595.1, read on the forward strand.
TACTCCTGGTGCAATATCTGCATGAGAGTGAAAGACATGTATTTGTAGAAGTCACATTTTTGTGCAAAATAAAATGTGTTTTTAACATCTCCTCAATATTGAGGTATCACGTTTAGGAAACCAATCACTCCTACCTACACACACACAGACACACACACGCACATACACATATTAGGCTTCACAATCTCCTTTGGTATAACATCCACAGGACTGCAGAAACGCTTTTAAGAGTACAAATAACGTATAGGAGCATAACACATTGAGGATCAAAGTAACCATTGATACAGCATCAATTGGAGAGTGGAACTACATAAAGGAGCATAAATCACATTTAGATTCAGAAACACATTTTGGTGCAAAAATACTTTATGGGGAGCTATCACATTTAGGTGCAAAATCATTCTTGGTGCAGCATCAACAGATTTATGGAATAACATTTAGGTGCAAATTCCTGGTGAAACATGAACAGAAGCTGGGACATCAAAGGAAAACAGGAGCTAAAGAATGCCCTCCTAAACAAGTGAAGAGGACAAGAAAAATTTCACTAATGAAAACATATACAATCAGTTCACACTACATAAGTATGGAATGCTCAAAATATTATCTGGAAACATCTTTCAGATTAACAGTTTGGTGCATATTTCACATTTTGTTTTTATTTCCTTTAATGTTCTTAGGTATGAGGGTTATAATAAAAATAGAGCACAACTTCGTCAAAGAACACGGCTGAGCCGATAAATGAAACTTCCAATAACAATTAGTATCAAAGGACAAGGAAAAGCTACTATCTCCAATTAAAAATCATAAATCGAAAGACAGGTTTCTCAAAGTACTTATTTCATGAATTTGGTGAGAGAACATCAGTAAGTAGATCATGGAAAGAATTTGAAAGGTGCCTAAGAAATCAAAATGTATATGAAAAGCTAACTTTATTTGTCTTCATAGGAAAGCTTTATGCTGCAATTTTCACAAAACTGTGCACAACTTTGCTCTTTTTTGCCAATAAAGGAATAGCCTCACAGAGAAATTGCCATCAAGGGACCTGCCTTTCGACTTAATATGATGTGAGTTGCAGAAGGTAGAGAGAACCTAATTCCAATTGTATTTTGAAGCAATTCCAGGAACTATAAAGTCTGAGTATGGTACATAATGTATGTGCAGCAGCACTTGTTGGTTTTACACAAAATAAAAAACATTAGAAAATTCGCTGCCCCTTTACCTTGGAAAGGAAATGCACTTGGCTATTATGGAGATTTCTGTTGACATTAATATATCTGCTAAGTCATCTGTGATCAAGGCTCATTCAGCCCTTTAGAATTTATTTGCATACCACTGCTCTGTGACAGTATTTGTTACAGGCCTGCTGATGAAGCAGCCATATCTACGATTTCACATTCCCCCAAAGTCTCTCTTCTTTACATTATATATTATATGTATTGTTGCATCGTTCAATCATAAAACATAGACAGTCGTTGGAAATTCCACATTTCCAATATCACATCCAGAAATCTAATGGTCTCAGATATGGAAGAATTGCTTCCCATAACAGCTAAAATATATTTAATGCTACGATTTAACATTGTGTGTTACTCTCTCTGATCTTGTCAGCCTAAAACGTCACGTGGGCTATCCTAGGTGTAGAACACCAACTTCTATCAGTATTTCACCATACATTCAAAGATGTATCTCCAACCTATGCAATTTATACTCCCATTTGTTGACATATCATGCCTTCCAATCATTTTGTTTCTCAGTGTATGTAATATGAAGACTCTGAGCTGGAAATCAATAACATTTTTTGTGGGGCTGTGGGTTGGCTGCCAGTGGGGGGTTGGGTGCGGGGCCTGGCTGCAGGCAATGCACTGCTGCCAACTCCACACCTCGCATGGGCGACGTTTGTGTATAATAGGGGTGTTGGGCAGGCGCTGCATCCAACCCCATGCCACACACGACTTAAAGGATTTCATTTGGGATTAACACTTCGGTGTCTTCAGGTTTACTTTGTTTGGTACTCTCACCAGAATAAACAGTATCTTGGTGAACAGAGGCATGTTGAGCTAGATGAGGAGGAGACAACAAGGACCATCTTAGAGTCCTATATGTGCCAGTTGTTTTCATTCCCTCCAGGAAAGAAAAAGGAATCTGACAAGATAATGACATGCAACCTCTGTCAGACGGAGTGTAGCAGGGGTACTTCCAACAAGTTCTGAAACTTCTGTAATGAAGAAGCTCTTAAAAGCATGGCATAGCAGGCATGTAGCACATGCTGAGAGAAGATGTGATGAGGAGAGAGCGTCAACATCTTCTGCTTGACCCTCTCTATAACTAGGAGATAGTGTACTATACTGTACCATCTGTAGTGCGGCAGAGGCAGACTGACATCCCAACGTATGCCAATATGATAATTCACTGAAGAAAGTGCTTAAAATTGTCGTCACAGGGGAGAAAAGTGCCTCTATTAAAGACAAGTTGGTGTCTCATCAATGCCAGCAGATGAAATGTGTTTTTTTCAAACTCCAAGTTCAGATGCCCTCTTTAAGAAGTTGAGCCCCAAATAAATAGGAAAACACCAAAAAACAGAAAAAAGTCCATGTTGAGTGTTTGTGTGTCTTTCCGCTCGCGTTCCTATAGCTTTTTAGTCTTTCATAGCAGTCTATATGCAACATTAAAAGTTCAGTCTACTGTTATACATGTAAGAAAACTACAACAATGTAGTTGCAGTTTAATAATTGCACAACATGTTACAGCACACTATAAATATATAGGAAAATGTTTGTATAATATATCAGAATGTATTTGAAGTATAATTTACCTAACTGAAAAATTAGAGCTTAGAACAAGAGAGTGGGACACTGATGGCTGTGTGTGATTGCTTGTCCACGGGGATTTGGCAAGTTGTGTATCTGAAACGATTGCCCTCTCATTGAGAGCTAGTGCACAAACTGTACAGTGTGTTCATCAGGCTTTTGCCCACCTGTGTTGGTTGGTTGCCCACAGGGGAAATTGTTGTCCGAATAGGGTTTGGCACATGGTGAAAGCCTTGTGTAGTAGGAGTTAACTAAGAGGGAGTGACTGTCTAGAGGGAGTGGCCTCTCCAGGAGGGGTTGTGCACATGGCAAAGGCCTGTGCAGGAGTGACTTTCCCAACCATGTGTGGTTGATTACCTAAAAAGGGTTGGCTCACCATAAAAGGTTTGGGCCACAGCAAAGGCTGTGCATAGTGGGAGCTTGGCCACCTAAGAGGGATTTGGTGTCGGGGGGGAGTGGGCGCTCCACGAGGGATTGTTCACAGGGTGTAGACTGTGCATGGCAAGGGCTTTCACAGTCATCAGTGGTTGTATGAGCTCTGGGGTTGGCTTCCACAAATTGTTCATAACGTGACAGTCAGCAAAGAGTTGTGCTCGCAGGAGTTTATTTTTAGTTTTTTAGTGTCTGTAGAAAGGTAGGATCCTTCTGCATGTGTACCCCTACTTTTTGCCTGGTGCTAAGCTAGTTTTTGACTAGTCTGACTGGGATCCTGCTAATCAAGACCCCAGTGTATCTGCTTTTTCCCTAAACTGTTATGCCATGTACCTAGGTACACTCCAGATTTGATACTGGGGAACCCTTGTAAGTTCCTAGTATGTAGTACCCATGTACCCAGGGCATAGGTATCCCAGAGGCCTCCCATGGATTGAAGCATATATTATGCCATCCATGCAAAATGGAACCTACAGGTCTGCCATTGCCTCCTCACATCAAGTGCTCCGTGGGCTGCTGCTTTGTGAAACTGCTCAAGGCCCCCTCGTGACTCCTGTGGCTCCGGCCTGTGGATCCTATTCAGAGTCAACACTGCTTTTACTGGGCTTCCCTGGTTTCTTCTGGCTTGTCCTGACTCCCCTGTGTTTTGCGAGTCTCCTGAATCTTGCTGGTTCGAACTGTAACCTTTCTTGACCTTCCTTTTGGATTGCTGCTGGCCAAGGCTTGTTGGTGCTCTCGCCGGACACCGACCACTCAGCACTCAACATCCGTTGTGGGACAGCTCGTATACAGCTCCTGGTTGTCCTTGACATCTCCTGGTCCCTGTGGCTGTAGAGTCAAGAACCCCCTCAATGCACCTGAAGCACCCGACATTGGTGGGCATTCGTCTACCGAGCCTCTGGTCACTCCTGAGTGAACCAGACTCTGTCCCCTCTGCTTTCAGGTACACTTCATCAAGAATCCACTTTTAGATTCCATCAGACACTTTTCTTCTCTCCAGCAGTGGCTCTTCTTCAAAGTCCTCCATTGAGTTTGACAGCGGTTTCCGATGCCATTTCAGCCCTATGCGCCCGGCTTCCTTGGGATAGGTAACTCTGGTACTATGGTATCCACAGGTGGGGTGGTACTCCAACCTCCTAAGTTCCACAGGGTTTCTTCGAAGTCCACTTAAAAGGGTCCTCAAAATTCAAAACTACAACCACGACATTTCCATAGAATTTTACAGCGTACGCAGTCATGTTCCCACACTGCACCTGTCCGCCGTGGGGTCCTTACTTACGCTCCTTGGGTGGTTCCTGGGGTCCCAGCAATTCTACATCCTCTAGACACTGTCTTGACTCAAGTCGTGGTTCTTATACCACTATTTTAGTATATCGTTTGGTCTCCCCCTGGAGCCCACTGTGTATTAGTGCTACTTACAATTGTTTCTCTGCTATAGTATTGTGTGCTTTGTGTTTATGTGCATGTAGCAGATACTGTGTCGTACTTTTAGTGTGTTATATTAATATATACATATTTTTATAACTACTGTGTGGTTCTCCTTTCATTTAATCAATACTATAAAGTTGCATTCTGGTTAAACAAGCTGCTTAACATTCCTTTAAGACTAGGCCTCAAGGCTGCTCTCCACAGCTTCCACTTGGATCGCTTTCTAAGGTTATCTTTGACCTCTTAAATCACCATAAGTGTTGTTTAGACTTATGCAAGTTGCCCACTTTAATCAGTGGACAGCATATACCAGGCCAACTTCTCACAGTGTCCCTGACTGTTAGACCTGTTAGCCTAAGGGTGATCTTCTCCCCAACATTAGGCCTTTCTCCTCTATTTGTCTGACCTTGTTTATGTTAGCCTTAGGACTTTGAGCACTTTACCACTTCTAACTAGTGCTAAAGTGCTTGGGCTCTCTCACTAAAACATGTTAATATTGGCTTATACCCAATTGTCATATTTAATTCAGTTATACGTCCCTAGCAAAGTGCACCACCTGTGCCCAAGGCCTGTTAATTAAATGCTACTAGTAGACTTGCAGCATTGATTATGTCACCAGCGTAAGTAGCCCTTTAAACCACATGTCTCAGGCCTGCAATTGCACAGCCTATGTGTGCAGTTTACAATGCCAATTCAACTTGGCAAAATAAACGTTTTGCCATGCCCAAACCTTCCTTTTTAATACATATCGGTCACCCCTAGGGTAGGCCCTGGACAGCTCAGAGTGCACAGTATGTATTTAAAAAGCAAAACGCGATGGAGCGCGCGCAACGAAATTCATTTTATTTATTTAAATGTGTACTTACCTCCGTTCATCCATATTCCAGTGTTTACATTTCCCCACCCTGCCCCTCCCCCGCCCCACCTCACTGCCCCACCGAACTCCCTCCACGGACCGCTACTGATCAATGCCTTCACTCTATAGTCACTACAAACCCTATTTCTTGCTGGACGGTCCACAACGCAGAATATGGGTACTTTTTCCTCACACACAAACCCGAAATTAGTTTAAGTTTCCCTGCTAGCCCTGCATCCTGCATCCTGGTATCACAGTCCACTTGTGATGAGGGCTTGAGAAGCATGTATTTGAATCAGGCATTCTTAGCAGCCTTTTAATATATGTTGGGCGGTTAACTATCTTATCTAAGATGACGCAGAAGGATTTGGTACAAGCAATTGATGTTGGGCTTCCATCTGAGAGTGGTGATGGAATCAAGCAAAGATTAGACAGGGAGTGTAGAGAAGCAGGGGGTGTTGGAAAGGTTAACAGTAACTCTGTTTTCTGTGATTTGATAAGAACATGGTTCGGTTATCCAGGAGTGACTTTTTCCAATGTCATTGTGACAAATGACATGACAGCTACTGTAACCAATCCTGGCAGAGGCTGGTCTGCTAACCATGGTGGCATAAACGCTGCAGAAAGCAAGGCACTTTTGGAAGGAGGTATGCAGGATGGTTTCGCAATAGTGGGTGGGGGGTCTTTTTGTTTAACCAATATTCATTATTTGACTCAAATATAAAAATGTGCTCTAATATTTCCTTATATCAATTTTTAAATTGGGGATCACGAGTATATATGCCATCAAATCTGTTTATGTGTAATGATCCGTTTTGTTTAATCATACCACCATTTCCATGAAACGTATATGGGAAGAAAACAACTTTCTGTTTATGTTCCCTGTTGACTTACAGTGTCTTCTCTTTTTTGCATTTGATTGTTAAATCAAATCGCCAAATGATGTCATCCGTTCTTTCAGAGCTTGAGCATGAATACAGTGATGTCATAGTTGGATATAAAAGCAGAACGCAACATTCAGCTATTTCCTAAACTAAAATGAGCTTGGCTTGGGAGGAAACAAAGTACAATTATATGTAATCTTTTCAAATGTATATTTAAAGCCACCGAGAACAACGCCACCAGTCTCGTTGGTTCTGCTATAAGCAGCAGATTGTTTATTTCCAAACGAGGCTTGGGATGGTATTTCCGCACTGGGGAGACTTCCGGAGCTCCTCGGTTGTGTCTCTTTCATATTATGGGCCCGCCAATGACTGCGCATGTCTAAAACACATGTTGACTCCAACAAATAACACATTCCTGTCTTCTAACTGCACAACAATGAGCGCGTGTTTTCCACCAAAAGTTGTCACGCAATGGTTTGAGTACAGACACTCCTTCCTAAACTGAGTGCATCCTGAAAGCACAGGTTCTGATCCTAAAATCAGTGGGTTAATGCACCTACTGAAGATAACTATATGTAACCTATAGATCTAGAATGATAGCCTCTTCGGAGCAAACCACGGACAGGGTTGAATGTTCTATTATTAAAATTCCTCCCCTTCACAAATTCGCGGAGGGTTTTTAATGTCGATACTCTTTGCTTTGGAAATGCATGCTTATCTATCAGATGGAAGAAATGTTTTAAAAGCAGCTATCTACAGGTAAAAACCCAACAACACAGTATATTATGATATTTTTACTTTTCAATAAATGTTATTGATGCATTTACAAGGAGTACGAGGTCAGTCAAAACCGCCTTCAATAAAAACAACCACAAATTATAATAATCTCCCTGGTCCCCAACTCCCAAAATCCCACACCATTCCCACAGTAAATACACAATGCATTTCACATCAATTTCTAAAGCTACAGAGGATTCAGCAAGGCAAGTTGGAGCCATCCCAGGGCTCATGGAGTTTGTGGGCTTGTCTTACCCTTGACTCCTGCATTCAAGCATGAAAGAACATCACCCCATAGTTTGTGAAAGATCTGAGGTTTGTCCACCAGGTCATATGCTTTTTTCTTAACCTAGTCCCTGTATCCAGCCCACACTCCATCGTGGTCAGCCTGAATGTTTGACTTTCCTCAGGTCAAGCATGACCAGGTGACTGTGAGTGGCGCTTTGTGCTTTTAGGTGCTACACTTACCTAAAGTTTGAAATTCAATATCTCCAGATCAGGTGATTGGATTTTTCTCATGCTGCTATCAAATTATTTACTAAAATGTACTCTATTATTATAAATTGGTGTGGCATTTCTCTTGTGTTGTGTTTTTCCTTTATTACTGTTTAAGTGCTGCATTAATACTTAGCAGAATGCCTCTAAGTTAAGCCTTGCTGCTTTTGTGCCAAGCTACCCGAGGGTTAAGCACAGGTTAATTCAGTGACCTTTTGTGGTTGACACTGACAAGGATTTTGGTTGCTGTCTGAGTGGGGCTTCCACCACCTTCAGCCAATAACCCCATTTTTTACTCCCTGGATCTCGGAAATTTCAAGAAAGATATTGTCCTAAATGTCTCTCAGTTGGGGACAGTACCCTAGGATGTGCAAGAGGGCGCCTATGTCGCCACATATGCGTCAGCATGTCTCAAGGTAAGTTGAATTGATAATATGGGATGGTGATGGGTAAGATGCCAACGAAAAAGTAATTTGAAGAGGATGTCCCTGCTTCTGACATGGTGATCAAAATTATTAATATGAAGAAATACTGCTTGCCATTCTTTGGCATCTACTGCGATATTAAGGGTTTTCTCCCAGTGTAGCTGGAAGGATGATTTACTCGCAGATGTTGGGATATTAAGTATGCTATAGATGCTACAGACCAAGTGTTTGAAGGAAGAGAGCCGCTGAAAGAACTTATCAAAATGAGTAGGTGCTATAGTGGCACATGCTTTAATGCTACCATGTGACAATCAGTGTTGGATCTGAAGGTGATTGAAACACTAGGATTTGGGGATCCCATATTTATGCTTGATTTCCTCAAATGTTTTCACTTGGCCCTCGGAATAGAAGTCTTGGAGGACGAAGAAAATCCTGTCCCTCCCAATCTGAAAGCACTGTGTCATCAAGCCCGGTGTGAAATCTGCATTGTCTATGATTGGTGTAAAGGGAGGAGAGGTAAGGCCCTCCACTTGCTGGCAATGGAGTCCCAAACTGCTAGCACAGCTCTCGTGGTAGGGAGACATACATGAACTGACCTCATGCTCTTAGGGACCCATGGTACCTCATTTAGCAGTTTAGCTGCAAGGTTTTGGTCTATAAAGCACCATTATTTATCTCTTCCCTTTTGAAGCATTCAACCATAGAACATATTTGAGATGTCTAGTGGTAATGAAATAGATGTGTGACCCCCCAGCATTGTCCTAAGACTGGTTTGTGCAGGCGCTAACGGCCAGTGTTAGACATTACCCTTCCCAGATATAACTGATACAGGCTCCCTAGAGATATGGCATTCCTATGAATGGGAAGAGCATTGCTTGGAATAGGTATAAGATATGCAGCAAAAAGTTCATTCTTAATGCCGCGATACTCCCTACCCACGAAAGGGAATGTTTTTCCAAGCTGCCAGTGAGGTCTTAGCCATGCGTATGAGAAATTCAAAGTTTATCTTGGGGAAAGTGGAAAGGTATGGCATGGAAGCCAGCTCCAACCACAGCAAAGAACTATTTACCATTGACGATGAGTTCTCCAAACCTTCAGCAAATCAGAACACTATCACCCCCTCTCAAGATTTCTGTGACACCCTAGCAGACTTCTTTCTGAGGAAAATCTTCACCATATAAGAACACTTCCCATCACCAACATCCACAGCCTCCCCAACCTCATCAACTCTCAATTAAACCCAAGGATCACAACTTGGGACAAACTCACAACACAAATCACCTCCACCATCATGAGCTCCATCCATTTAGGAGCACACAGAGACCCCTGGCCCCAACACATGTTTAACCTGGGAGACAGCAACATCAGCAAAGAACTCAACACCATCCTCCATCACCTCTGCCACCTTCCCAGAGGAATGGAAATGCAAAGAAGTCAAACAACTCCTCAAAAAACCATTCACAGACTTGGATGTGCTCTAGAACTACTGGCCTCCCTGCTCCCTTTCCCTGCTAAAATTCTGGAAAAAGCAATCAATCACCAAATCATCAATCACTTAGAGAACAACGACCTCCTGGACCCATCCCAATCTGGCTTCCACTCAAATCACAGTAAAGAAACCCCCTAGTCACAGCTACTGACAACATCAGGTCTCCCCTAGACCAAGGAGAAGCTGCAGCCCTGGTCCTCCTCAACCTCTTGGAAGCCTTCATCACTATGTCCCACTACACTCTCCTAAAAGACTCCACCTGTTGGGGATCTAAGAGGATTGCAACCTTTCTCACCGGTAGAACCCAGAGCGTCCACCTTCCACCTCAGGCCCAAAGGACATTATCTGCAGCGTCCCCCAGGGGTCATTACTAAGCCCCATCCTGTTTTACCCCTATCTGGCTCCTCTGGCCACCCTGTTCAGGACTTACGGTAAGAACATCATATCATACACTGATGACACACCACTCATCCTCTCCCTATCTGTAGTCCCCACAAACATTAAAGCCTACTTTCACTTGGGCATGACCAAAATTGGCAGTTTGATGCAAAACAACTGCCTCAAACTCAACACCAACAAAAGGGAGGTTCTCATCTTTGGGAGCAACACATCCCTGTGGAATGACTCCTGGTGGCCAGCAGAACTGGGAGCCTCACCCACAGAACACGCCAGGAACCTAAGCAGCACACTTGACTGCAAACACACCACGAGAAAACTAATAAATGCAGTATCCTCACCCTGCTTCCTCACTCTCTGCATGCTCCAGAAAATCTTCAAATGGCTCTCCAACAGCACCAGATGCACTGTCACCTTCAGCCTGGACTATGGTAACACCCTCTATGTGTGTATCAACTCACAGTTTCTAAACAGGCTTCAGACTATTTAGAACTCAGCGGCCAGGCTCGTCCTCGACCTCCCGAGGTGGCCTCACATAACCCCTTCCTCAGAACACTTCACTGGCTCCCTGACCACAAAAGGTGCCAGTTCAAAATGCTAACCCACGCCTACAGGGCCCTGCACAATCAAGAACCAGTCTACATCAACTATAGGTTGAACTTCCACCAACACCTCAGACAACTATTCTCTGCCTCCTAATCCCTCACCCACACTCACTGCCTCCGCCGATACAGGAGCGGCAGGCGGTCCTTCTCCTACCTGGCCAGCAAGACTTGGAACGGCCTCCACCTCTGGACCTCCCTAACCCTTCAGGAATTCAGGAAGGTCTGAAAACCTTGTCTGTTAGACAAACTACACCCAGCAGCGGCAACCCCCAGTGCCTGGATACCTTCACTGTTAAGCAGCACTGTACAAATCCAGTTTGAATAATTAGGAGAATATATTTAATGGAGCTTATGGTCCAATGAAACTGCATTGTCATGGTAAGGAGCTTGCCAAGGTGTGCCCTCCCAGCAAGATAAAGTCTTCAGATTTTGATCATATTTATCTATTGGCCAACGACAGCCGGCAATGCCTTGAGGAAGGTTGAAGTGAGCACTGGAGCACTAGAGTTTGATAAGTGTGAGTAGTATATCATGTGCAAAAGCTGATACCTTAAAGGTATTGCAGCAAAACGAGAAACCATGGATCTGCAGATCGTTTCAGATTTTATGCAGGAAGGGTTCCAGGATGACATCAAACAAGAGTGGAGATAGAGGGCACCCCTGGCTAGTACCTCTGTGAATAAAAACAGAGGCTTATGATTGACAATTAACATTAAACTTTGCTCTGGGATAGCATTTCAAAGCTGAGATCCAGCACAGGACCCCAATGCCAAGGCTGAATTTCTTGAGGACATCGAACAGCATACCTCAGTCTACCCTGTCAAATGCTTTCTCAGCATTGAGTGATAAGAGGACCATTGCTTTCCCTTTTTTCCTGGATATATCAATAAGCTGGAGGACAAGTTTGGTCTTGTCACTGGCAACCCAATTAAGTATAAAGCCTCCTCCGATTAGATCCGGAATCAGTTTGTCCAAACGGTTAGACAGGACTTTGGAGAAAAGTTTAATATCAAGTTTAAGTAATGTGTGGACTTGAAGTTATATAACGTGCTACACCAGTGGACACATTTATATTTATCCTAATTGAATTTTTTTAAATCGAGAGAATGACAGTTGTGCATTTGCCCGTGTAAAGGCACCTTGTGTCAGGCCCTAAGTACAATGCTCCATAATTTAGTAAAATACACAACATACATTCCCGAGATGGTCATTACAGCATACAACCGTAGAGTGAATTTTTTTGTAATTTGAGGCATAGTATATTTTTAATGGGCTAAAAATATTTTAAGAGTGAGAATAGAAAACTTTTGGTTTATATAACAAAGTTTAAGTTTACATTACAGTTAGGTATGCTAATAAGACCATAGCGTATGTTAAAAAACCTAGCTGATCACTGAAAAACAAAGGTTAAAGTGGCATTAAAGTTAGGTGTTGAAACAAGTTAAAAACTACTATTTAAAACACAAAAAAACTGTGAAACTCGCCAGTTTAAGTAACTTGTGTGCTGACATGCACTGTTTATGATATCATGTATTGCATGAGTCATGACATTTAAATTACTTGTGTGGGTTGATAGCATGGAAATAGCATACGCCCTAGAGTGAAGTGTAATTGTGCATTATATAAATATTATGTGATACATCATTTACAAATCCCTATAGTTTGGAGTGGAAAACGTACTCCATCTGTAGAATATTGGGTTTTTGATTGAGGAAGGTTAAGAACCTTCTCAAGCAACAACCACAATCCCTGTCAGGGAGAACCACAAAAGTCACTAAATTAACCTCTGCTTAACCCTCTGTAGCTTGTCACAAAAGCAGTAAGGCTTAACTTAGAGACACTACGTTAAGTATTTATTTTGCACACACAAACAGAAATAAAGTAACAACACAGCACAATAAAAACCCCACACCAATTTAGAAAACTAGAGTAATATATAATAAATAAAACAGTACCATGACAACACAAATCTAATCAGTAGAACTGGGGATATTGTATAGTGCCTACAATCAGAAAAACACCATGAGCATCTGGTCATGTTGGTCATTCTAGACAGAGGGAAAGTCACAAGGTCAGGCAGACCACGATGGAGAGCGAGCCGGATACAGTGTCCCACTAAAAAATTACCTTCCTAAAGTCTGGTGTAAACAGTGCAGTCCATGATGGAGGAGGCCATGAGGAGCAAGGAGAGTGTCATTGATCGTTGTCGCTGTAGCACAAAAAGCAGGCCTGGTGTTGTGAATGTTGGCAGCTGTAGCATGAAGAACAGTTGGGCATCATGGATGGTCGTTGCTGGAGCTTCATGTTGGCAGCCAATGCAGGCTGCCTCACTTTGCTGTAGTGCAAAGTGCATAACTCATGTTGTCAGTCTTCACTGGTCGTCAGTGTAGCACGAAGAGTCGGGCTACTGGAGGGTTGGGCCGGCGGTCGTCACGGGTGACACAGTCTCAGCATGAATTGGTCTGATTGGGGTTGCAAAGAGACCAAAACTTCAGGAATTTATCATTCTTTACAGAGGAATGCCCAAAATTATGGGCGACCCCGAAGGTGTACTGACTGTCAGTATAAATATTAACACCCAGTCCCTCGCTCAATTCACAAGCTGTATTAAGGGTGACTTGTTCAGCTGCCTGAGCGGACTGATGTCTCAACTACCGTAGGCAGTGTAGGAAGTGCGTATGCTGCAGTGGTGGTGCTATCCAGTAATTTGAAACAAGTGCCATCGATTTATAGTTCCCCTTGGGTGTCAGGTAAGGGAACATCAATCAGGTCTACCCTTCCCTTTAATTCCACCTCCATCTGAAAAATTGCAATCATGCATATCAATTTCCTCACTCTCGAATGGGAGGGGTAGCAACGTGGCTGGATTTAAAGTGGCACACCTTTTAATCGTAACGTGTGGTGCACAAAGGGTCAATTTTTAACCGGTCAGACGTGCACTGGTGATGTGCTGTGTCTTGGTTTTATTCAAAAGTGTATCCACAGCATGGGTGACCATGACTGACATGACTGTGAGATCAGTATCAAGTTTGAAACCAGCCGATTGCCTTATAGAGATGGCTACTGCCACAACCGCTCTTCGACAGCTCAGGAGGGCTCTTGCAACAGGGTTAAGAAGAGCAGAAAAATAAGCACATAGCCGTTGCTTACCTCCAAAGGCCTGTGTTAAAACAGGGAGCGCACAACTAGCCGTCTGCAGAGCAAAGCGCAACTTTTAATTGCTCAAAGACTGCTGACATTCAGATGTCCAAGGCAAGGGTTCATGCACAGTGGTAAGCAAAAGCAAGGGTTTGGTCAGTAATGAATAATTAAGGATCCAATGCCGACAGAAGGAAGTGATGCCAATAAAAGCGTGAACATCCCTCTGTGTTTTAGGGATAGGCATTTTCACAATGGTGTTAATGAGCTCAGGTGTCAACCTACTACTCTCTTTCGACAGTAGGTGACCTAAATAGGTGACCTCCTATTGACAGTATTGAAATTTAGAAAGGGACGCTTTATGTCCATGGTGAGCCAAATGTAGCAACAACTTAACCGTACTGTCTTTGCATCCCTGTTCAGTGTCTGACGCTATTAGTATGTCATCCACATATTGAAGAAATACATTACCTGAGGGAAGCGTGAGGGAGTCCAATTGGGATTTCAAGGCTTGGCTATATGTACTAGGTCTCCTAGTATAGCCCTGAGGAGATCGACAGAAGCTAAAGGTTATGCCAGCTAGGGTAAAACCAAACAAATGTCTGCTAGCGGGATGGATCAGGATGCTAAAAAATGCATTTTTCAAATCAATGATGGAGAAGAATTTAGCAGAGGAAGGGATCATTGACAGAAGGGCAGTAATGTCAGGGACCACCGGGAACTCAGGGACCACTATTTTATTAACTGCGCGCAGATAAATCACAAAATGATAAACATCTGGGTGGTCATCAGGGGAGTCTGAAGATCCCTTTTTTAGAATAGGAAGAATAGGGCTTTTACCCACATTTGCCGTTGTGTCTTCAACCACCCCGTCTCAATCAAATCCTGTATAGTCAGCAAAAATGCTCCCTCTCCAGCTTGTGGAAGTTTGCACTGGGGAATACGAGGCAAAATGGCATTGTCTTTAACTATAATGGAAACCGGGGGAATTTTCAACAGTACTACGTCTGTATTACCTGTGGCCCACAATGTGGACGGCACATCTTCAAATTCAGCAGGAAGGGGTGCATCTTTGGACAGATATTGTTTAGTACTGACTACGTTCTGGCCCATTGTCATGTAAACACCTTCCAGGGAACAAAAAATCGTAGCATGTAACCTCTTTAATAAATCCAAGCCCATCAAATTTTCTCTGCAGTATGCCAAATCCACAGTAAAAGGACTGATAGTCAGGGCAAGAGCTTTTCAAATGGGGCTCACAACCGGTACACCAGAAAAGCCTCCCGAAACATTATTTTGGCCAGACAGAGCTGCCCGAGGACCAGTAAATGAGAAACAGAGCTGTTTATTGCACCTGTATCCACCAAGAATTTCTTAACTGAGGCTTGCAAATCTGCGGTGACATAAGGACCGCACTGATCTACAGGTATCTGGACTGGTCCCTCAACCTGTCTCTGGCTGTCCTAGCTGTGAGACATTTCTGTCAACTCATCCAGATCATAATCATCATGATAATACCGTCTCCCTTGAGGGACATCAAAATAGTTCTGGTCTGAGCTACCCTGCGATGTCCCATTTCCCCGAACCCTATCTTGATCACTTGCTCCATGACCCCATCCACGAGAACCCCATCCTTTAGGGGCAACAACTTCCTATAATAACAACGGACACTCGCTGCACCAGTGCGCCTCCTCCTTGCAGTACGCGCACTGATTCAGCCCTACAGGTGCAGTATTCCTGCTAGTAAGGGAAAGCTGCTGGGCAGGACCAGCACCACGTCACCTCCCTTTCCCCCTAGACGCCTGCTATAACAACACCTTCATCTTCAACTCTTTGTGCTTCTTCTCCACCTTCTCCTTCTCCTCGTTCTCCCTGTGTTCATCATACTGTTCCATACTCAATATAACAGAAAGGGAGGATGTCATCCAAGTGCTCTCCAAAGCCTACAAGTGAGCCGCAATCTCTGGGAGCAGATTCATAACAAATCTTTTAACACACAATCGGACACCCCCTTCCACCGACAAATCCTGTCCGCTAAAGTCTAAAAACACACCCTCAAATTGAGTGAAAAAATCAGACACACTTTCATCCTTCTTCTGACGACATGCTGTTAACTTGTCTCAATCTACTCTTCTTGGTGGAATAAGAGAATGCATATAAGAGATAATTCGGCCAGGCAAAGCTAGTATTTTGGCCATATGCTTTTCACCAGGCTTGCTCTTCTGATCCCATGCTTTAATTTGATCCCAGGTAGCACACAATTCCGCACAGTGGTCCAGTGTGTGTACCTGCCTCCAGATATCAACGGGTACCAGTAAACCAAAGAACATTTCAATATCTGAAAGCGTCAACACTGTTGATGATGCGGCCTCCGTTAATTCCTTATAGTACACAGTAGGATTTTTTCCAGGGTCGGGTAACTGAGTCTTAAGGGACACAACCTCACTCCTTTCCCATAGAGTTTAAACCCACTGTTCTTAGAAAAGGGCCTCTACCCTTTGTCTAATAACAGCATTCTGCTGATCCCGTAGCTCCGGTAATTCAGGGTGATATATGGGATGGACTACCCTCATCGGAAACTGGGATACTGTCTTCGGGCTCTTCTCAAGCAGCCTACTTCGGTAAGCTACCAGCATTGCAACATTACCAAAAACCTCACCAGGCGCCATTCCAGCAGCATAAACATTGTCCCTGATATCATGAATAATCTGCGGTGCTACATCATTGAAGCACTGTTCCCACAGTCCAATCACTGTAGCTGACATGTGCTTAAGGGCATGCTGCTGCACAAACAGCTCATAATCTCTTATCACATTCCACACATCTTCCGTACTATAGATGGGGTGACGAGCCCACTGAGCGGCCTGATTGGCTACCACCTTTTTCTCTTCCTCTCCCACTTCAGATCGTATTAATATCCGCCCCAGCCGCTCCCTAGCAGTTGCCCAGTCCCCGTCCCCTGATCCACGTACAGGTGTTCCGCTACTCAGTACTGTAAGGGAATGAAGGAAAAGGGAAGGAGTAGTATCAGAGGGAACGGGCACCAATGTCGTTAGTGACTGTGTTGTGGGTGTGAGGGCTGGAGAGAGATATGTCGGCACAATAAGAGTAGCAGGGAGACTAGCTGCAATCACCGGCGCAGAAGGAGAAGCCACAGAAAGGACAGTGGCCAAAACAGCTGATCAATAACAGAAGAAACAGAGACAGCAGGGGCAGAAGAGACAGACGGCTGAGGCTATGGGATGGCAGGATATATTCTCTGCGGGGCGTATGAAGGTGGTGGTTGCGTGTCTAACACTTCCTCTACAAATGTATCATTTTCTTCTCGAATCACATAAGACTTTTCAAATTGCAATCAAAACTTCCTATCGGCACACTTTATCCCCTTCTCTGTTTCTCCCCATCATACGCTACAGCTTTCAGAGTCACTGTCTACATTTTTCCCTTCCAGGCCTCCTTTTCAGCTTTCATTCATCTCTGTTTAGCTTTGTTTTGCCAAGTTCAAAGGGAATCAAACATCGACTGCCTACTTCTTTTTGCAAACAATTTATCCTGCAGAAAATGATGCTTTTGTTCATCGAAAGTGCCTGTCAATGGCCACTGCAACTCAGCATTGTCCCTCGTATATTTGTGCCATAATGTTCTTAACATAATAGGGCCAAGACCGTGCTTCACATACATATCAAAGTTAGGTGTGCCTTCTGGCGGAGCAGTTTGACTCTCTTTCAAACTAGCATCAGTAGAACAACAATGACAAACCACTCAACAGAATTCACTAAAACGGGGCATTTTTCAAATGAAAACAGGTTCATTATTTATGCTGAGCAGATATTTGCAAATATCTTACCAAAGTTAGTCCTCAGACCTCACCAAATGCAAACCAAAGTGGTACCATGGTCACTAAGAACTCAAACAAATGCAAGCACTTGTCCAAAAACGATCCTCAGACTGTACCAAACACAAACCAAAATGGTGCCATAGCCACAAAGAACAAAAGCAAACTCACCTGGTACACACAGGTTGAACAAATGTATTCTCCATTTCGGACTCTTTGGACCAAATGGTCAGATCCAAGGGTTTCGCCATTCAGGACCCCAACTGGAATGACCACTTGCTGAGGCACTGCCCGGTCAGACAGACGAGGCAGCTGCGAGTACCAGACTCTCTCATGCAGGGATCCCCTTTCACCCATCCGACCCAACATGGCCCCGTCCTCCTCATCTGTCCGCGGGCAAGGAAGGGTCACTCATTCAATGGGGTCCCTGTTCAGGTGCCAACTGAAGGAAGGGCCCCGATTAGGGCCATCCGGGTCACTCGCGACCACCTCTCAGCCTTCCATACAAATGAGGAGTCAGTCAGACAGTGGAGAATACAAGCCAAAGTTATCAGTATGCGCTCGAGCGGAGTCCGGTCTGACCAGCCTCCTTAGATTGCTGCAGAGAGACTGACCCCACCAACGTGGCTATACAAGATATAAATTTTCAGTACCCCTAAAGACAAAGGAGGTTCGTGAGACCAGGTTACTCTGCCTGTGTCTGTCTGGGATCAGGCCTATCTACTGGGAAAGGTATGCAGTGCCAGAACGATCTATTCATTAGTGCAGCGAAGCTCAACCTTGCAGAAATAAAGAGAAACAATCGAGGCTGCTTTCTGCTGAGGCAGGCAGTATGAGACGGAACTTTAGTTTCGATCATGGCACAAAATAGCGGCTGAATACAAAATGGTGCCATAAAGGCTAAGTTAAATCGCCCAAGGCTAGAAGGAGTCGACTAGACGCATTTTCAGTCCAACACGTATAAATAAATTAAATGTGCCAATTGAGTGTAAGCCATTTTTACCATGTTGAAAGGAGTGCGCACACACACTTTAGCACTGGTTAGCAGAGGTAAAGTGTACTGAGTTCTATGCCAACAAAAATGAAATTCAGAAAACAGTATGGGAGAAGGCAAAAAGTCTGGAGACAACCCATCTGAAAGAGCCAAGTCCAACACCATGGTAAACAAGGTAAAGTCTGGATTGCAGAGGCATGTTTGACAGTAGGTTGTGGCTTAAAAGCCAAAACCTATTCAAAAACATGTATTAGAAAGGCCAAAGCTGCTTTAAAACATACCGCTAGTGGATATCTAGGTACGGGTCCAATGTTAAATGGTTGTGTTATAGTGGTATAGGCAAATCATATATGCTGTGCATGTTCATTTCCAAAACTTCACTAAAGAATTTAAACCGTTGCAAATTATTGAATAATGTAGAATGCAGAGGTGTCCCACTTAGAGGTGGTGTATCTCACATTGATGTTTTAAGCAAGGCTCAAATATTGTATGCCAATATACACACTATACGAATCTGTGTAATGTATTTTACTAAACTATCAAGAATTGCCCACAGGGCATTCAGGAGGTTTCTTTATAGTGGGAAATGTTTATGTATCAATTTTTTCAATTTAAATTGTGAGTCATGTAAAGTTTTTAAGATGGTAATGTCATTGATGTGAATAGAAATTTGTCCATATGTGTTGCTTGTTGAATTACTTTAAGTGCACAAAACTCTATAGGAAGGTGTCACAGTGATTGCATGATATCAGAATCAGCGGTTTCAAAAGTAATACATTTAGAATGGTGAAAGATGCACACACGAAAACTACATACAGTAGCAGTTTATTAGCTAACTGTCACAACAAGCCAATGCACAGTGCTAAAGGTAAAAAGGTGAGAATATCTTCAACAGTGTCATTATTACTCAATGAGGATAATTGACAACTTTGAAGCCCATGGAAGCCAATGTTCTCTTATGTTAAAGGAAAAAACTAAAAGAAGCATGATTTTAAGTTTTTTTTAGAAGCAGCTACAATTATTCCATCCCTGTGGCAGTCCCCTCAAGGCTGGATCCAAAGAAATGCACACAATTAACTGATGGATGAAGTATAGACGAAAATTCCATGCCTGGAAAAATTGGATTTTCCTTGGATGAATCTGCCATTGGTCATGGGATCCAGTACTCTTCCAGTACTCGTACACTGATTTGTCAGATGCTGGACACAAATACCTTTGAATTTTTGAGAGTGTGTTGGAATCTGACCAATGATAGCTCTATATCCTCTCATAAGAAATTGAAGTGAAGAATATTTGAGTAGTTGTATTTGCTCTGAGAAGCACACATGGACTGTGATGGCCATTTGAGTTGCACTTTCAGTAAAAGTTCTCTGAACTTTATCAAGGTCATGTTCCACTGGACAGGAAATTCACAAAAATCAATTTAATGATAGAGGAATGCCTTCGCCCTGCTTACCATATGAAAGATAACTTCTCCACACTTTGACAGGTGTTATTTATATCTCCCACACTCCGTTAGTACATGTATGCCTCCTGCAAACAATGAGGTAAAGTACTTCCAACATATACCGGCTTATCGTCAAGGATCTTTTTGAATGTCTCAAAATCCCTCTGCTCTCCTGGGCAACACATCTATCAGATCATCAGGCATCTTCCTCCTTGATAATTACCCATTTAGTGACTGCTAGATTATGGGTAATTAGTTTACCATTGCTCCATTTCTATGTAATACCACAGGTTCACTCTGTCATTTCTATTTGCTGGCACGAAAATGTTATTATGATGAATTTCTAACAGGGACATGAAGGTGCTAATCTTATTCCTACACAATTATCTCTTAGCTCCCACTAGTCTTACAAAATTGATTCATGTGTCGGATGATATAATGGACTTTGTACTAATAATTTTCATGTGGTGAAGTAATAATTATGTACCTGATTTATATTTTAGCAGCCCGCCCATAGTTCTGACATTGGGACAGAGTATATTACCCCGTCCCCATGGCGGAGGGGTTGCAGACATCACCAATTTTTATTTTCAAGAAGAAAACCTAAAACAGGATATTGTTTTTGTAAATCAAAAAAGTAATGATCCCCTCGCCATGGGAGTTATTTTCAATGGTGAAGGTACCACTTTTTGCATTTTACTGTTCCTCACCCCAGTGTTTCCTGGCGGTTACGAACAGAAAATAAATGGCTATATGTCCACCCATCTTGAATGAGTGGGAGAACATATAGCCATTTCTCTGACAGCTCTTCCTCTGGCTGGTCATTGGAGAGATTTGGCTATGGTGATGACAGATTAGTCACCACTGTAGCTAAACCTTTGATCCGTCCACGTCTAAATCGAGCAGGTAGACCATTATGGTGGCACTATGCATACTGCGTTGCCCTTTCAATGGAGTATACATTCCAATAACATATAAGTCAGGCTCAAGTCTGCTCTTAACAGGAGTTACACAGGTTTTGAAAGTTAAAATTGAAATACAATTCCTGACTGGCAAATTAGCATGCCTGCCCAGATCTCGTCGGAATGCCTCCTTGACGTAGGTCTTAGGTTGAAAGGTTTTACTGGCTTTTTTATCCCTCATTCAAATGGTGCCCAGCTTTGTTCAACCAAGATGCCCTATTGGCATTTATATTTATATGAATTGCAAATTCTTTAGATATGAATCTCTCCAAAAGGCATACACCACTTCAAGAGGTGACCCAAAAAGGAATGCTGATATACCACAGCCAATAGTGGTTGCTTTCTCTGGTCTTCTCAATAATTAGCTGCCATACAATGTAGACTATAAAGACAATGCATCATCCTAATGTCTTACCACATCATCATTCTTCATTTCAGTCTGATTTCTTAATTGGAGATTAGGCACTTTTAAAAGTTGTTCTGCACATACATTAGTATTCAAAGGCACTATAACTGAATCAAAGATATCACAAACACATACTACTACCTGGCTTGTAGTCTCATTTTTTAACTGAAAGAAACACCTCTCTTTTGCCAAATATGAAGTTTCTGCCAAAAGTATGTAAAGCCCACCTTCAAAACTGACCAGCATGCTGGAAGTAAGAGAGAAGACAAATGAAACAAAGCAGGAACAAAGCAATATTAAGTTAGAAGAATGCCTTGTTCATAGCTGGTTTGCTATTGCAGTGCCACACACTTTGCCTGCCTGCCTTACCTTGTGACAATTCAGTGTCCTTTGCCTCATAAACAGCATGCCTTAATTTATGTGTTAGTAGTGATAACATGCAAATTCATAGTCTGATGATGCTAGTGGCAAATATTTTGTTGTTTCATACAATCTCCCCCATGGTAACGTTGTATTATTATTCATCATACTTGAGTTAGCTATCCTGCTTCATGAACTTGCTGTGTGAATAATAGATAACAGCCAGGGTAACAGTGAGATGAATAAAATCAATCATATACACATATCATATGGACTTACCCATACTAGATACAGTCGTGTTAATCACAACATGCTATATAATACGTGGGAGCTTGCAATCCCCTTATAAAAGCCCATCTCTAATTTCCTTATAACAGGTGATTTATTTGGTATCTAGACCACTGTAATATAGGAATGACATAGCTGCTCAACTGTAATGCATTGTCACAGTTGACGTATGGCAACAGAATGCCTGCTGCCCGCAGTGAGGATGAAAGTCAGGTTGTGGAGCATAATTACAGCTGCTGTTTAAACAACGAAAACTGTAACAGTTTTTTTCTTTTTCTGGTATCTTTTTCTAATGAGAAAAGTAATGAACAGAAAGTAGATATGTGTGGCAAAATGTTTATTTTTCTACGCGTTAGGTTATTGCAGGAAAAAGAGACTCTCTGTTTGCTTCACCACAATTTGAGCCACATCATTTTTTATCTTGACTTACATTAAACTGATTCTTAACTTATTAACTGAGTTTTTAGTGTGTTTAGTTTCCTCTTGTCTTCAATGAACATGAAAGAGTAAGACACCAAAGACTTAACCACTTTGTGAGAAGGATGATACATCCATGTATCATAAGGAATAAAGTACCCCCTACCATACATTATAAGGATAATCCAAATGACCTCAGAATTCTATGACCTTATAAAGAAACTCAGCCTTCAGCCTCATTCCTCTATATGAGATATATACTAACAACAAAACTGGTTTAAAAATGGCACTAGATTTGCACTTTAACACAGGCTTTAATATGCTTGCACTTTTTGTGCAAATTGTACATCCAGAACTGGTTTGTGGTTGCCTGCACTATGCATACACATTTTTTACTGTTTTCCTTAACAGTATAAGCTGTTAATGGCATCATCTGTTTCTTCTGATGTATGTGTCTACTGTAAATAGTGCCCTGCAGAGGCCCATGGACAATCAAAACTAGGATGTGTTGGGTGACATTTGCAGGAATAGGTGCTTAGGGAATGCTAACTCTCAGAGGAGGAGCCAGAGTTCACTGATTTAATTATGTTTATTTATCTGTGCCATGATACAAACTGGTAGAATAAAAGCACCCTATGATTGGCTTCGATCCTTGGTGTTTTCAACTTTAATAGGGCTACAGCCAACATCGTCACCCTAAGGGCTTGCGAAATGAATCCGTTCACCCAAAAAGCAGTATAGGTCTTTGACGTCTCCTGAGGTGAACATTCACTTCCTCTGACCAACTCTCTGCAGCACAGCACGGAAACTGCCCAAGATGGACAGGACTTCAGGCTGCAGCTAATATTGTTTCACTCCTGAATGCTAAAGATCGCAGTTGATATTGCCCCACATTTTGAAAGACATGTTATCAGACCCAATTTATAAGCATAAGCAAGCAAATTGCTAAAGACTCTGGGGCAGATTTACAAGCCCCTTGCGCCACTTTTGCGTCACTTTTAACATGGGTTTATAGTTAGGGCTACAGCTATGGTAAAGATGCAAAAGCCTCGATACACATTTTTCTTTTTGTCATTTTATCAGAAAATGTGGTAATTTTTGAGTTATTTTCACACCAAAATTGAACTCCAGTCTTTTCAGCATTACATGTAAATGCACATATTTATTTAGAAATTCACTGACAATGTTGCTAAATATCTACAAAGTTTTGACCCCAAAGGGTTTCAAACAAGGCAAGACACCATGATTTAGATCAAACCTGCCGATGTTATTCGGGAGACAAATGCCTGGTATTTCTCAAAGTATGCTGAGTATGGGGGCATATTATCAAGAAACGGCGTTAAAATTATCGCCGCTTTAGCGGTGGAAAACTGCAGCTAAAGCGGCGATAATGGGCTTGATAATATGCCCTTGAGAATTCCCATAGAAGCCCATGTTCTGGTGTGAACATGGGCTTCAATTGGAATTCTCTGCGGCATATTATCAAGCCCATTATCGGCGCTTTAGCTGCAGTTTTCTGCCGCTAAAGCGGAGATAATTTTAACGCCGTGCTTGATAATTTGCCCCTTGGTGCGGTAAGCATCAAAATCCTCATGTTATTCCCCAAAAAGCTTGTAATTGGGTGGTATTATTCGTGCCCGCTAAATTCTGGCTGGGCAGAGTCAGATATATTGCACAAATTACCAGGCCACTTATAAAGAGGACCTGAGGCTCTAAAGAGCACAGTCATGGAGAAGAGTACAGAATTGAAGGCAGTCCAGCACGTATATTAAGTATCTCACCAATTGTTTAAAAAGTACAGATTAAAAAGAATCAATTAATTTATCACACATTAGGAAGTGATACTAATTCCAGCGATGAAACTTGTAGAACACATTAATTGAATCTCTTTTTTTAACCTACTGGTTCAAAAGGGTAACGTAAATACAGAAATGTGGTGAGACAACATAATTTGCACTGGTACAGGGTATATTTGAACAGCTCAATACGTGCAAAAATGAATTTGCAAATTGTCACTTTTAAACTAGGTGTTCAATAGAATGTAATATTTACACTGATTAAATGGTGTGCATGACGGTGCAAAATTTTAATTTTATGAAATAGCACAACTAACATGGCACCAAGCATTCTGTCCAATGATTCTGTCGATATCGGTATTATCAATATTTTCCAGTTGTGTTAATACAAAATCCTTGTCCGATTGCCATTGAAAGTTTGCGATACAACAAGGAAGGTGCTGGGCTGAAATACTTCTTTAGGTCCTTTTACTGAGCTGAAGATTTATTTAGGGGGGAAGCGTGGGGGACCCACTTCTATTCACACAGAGTTGAGCTAAATCCAATGATAATACTCTACAGCACTGCCAAAGAAATGAATGGTCTGAAAACATTCTTGGCTGGCAGAATTGCATCCCCATACGAATACGAACACAACACAGCAATACCATACAACACAGCACACCATCAAAACAAAGCAAACAGCACATACCAAAACACAACAACAAAACATAACTGCACAACAGCTTACTAAAGAGATGGTGCTATAGTCTGAGCTTCGTTGTATTGATGTTTTGCTGTTGTGGTCGTTTTTTTTGTAATTGCAGTTTTGGAGTTGATGTTTTGTCCTGATTTCGTGCTCTTTTGGTGTTTGAAATTGTTAATTGGTGTTCAGTAGTGATGGTGTTTTGTTTGGTTGTGTTCTTCTTACGGATTGTTGTGTTGGATATGATTGTCGCTGCAGTTCCTTTGTATTTGTTGTTGTGCTGTACATTGTGCTGTATATTGTTGCTGTTCCTATGTTCCATTGTGCGTTTTGGAAATCTTGTGTTATGTTTGTCTCTTTTGTAGCATATGTTGCATCATTATTATGGAGCTTTATTTGTTTGTGTTACATTGTCATGTCAAATTTCAATAATCATAATAATGGAGTTTGAAAGTCGTGTAGCTACTTCAACTGAAGCATCCCGGCGCTAAGTTCCAGACTACCACAAGACAAGAACACACCAGTTTTCTCAAGGTCGGCCAGGTCTGAATAGGCGAATTTGAAGGATTTTCTGAAAGAGAGGTTCTGACGGGGCCTTGTGGACTGAGAGTGGATGAGAGTTTCATAGTTTGGGCTCTAAGTAGCAGAAGGAGCTGCCACCAATGCCACCTATCCGAGCTCAGCTCTCTTAACTATGGGAATAATAGCCAGTATGGCACCCACGGATCTTAGATTTTGGGGGCATATTAACAAGCCAGGCGATAAACTTATCGCCGCTTTAGCGGCAGAAAACTGCCGCTAAAACGGTGATAATGGGCTTGATAATATGCTCTATGGAATTCCAATTGAAGCCCATGTTAGAGGGTCCTTCACATCTAACATGGGTTTCAATTGGAATTCCATAGAGCATATTATCAAGCCCATTATCGCCGTTTTAGCGGCAGTTTTCTGCCGCTAAAGCGGCGATAATTTTATCGCCTGGCTTGATAATATGCCCCCTAGATGGTACGTAGGGTTTGATAATGAATTGGAGGTATTGTGGGCCTTTGTTGGCAAATGCCTTATAACAATAACATAAGGCTTTAAAAGAGGATCTCTGCTTTAGAGGGAGCCAGTGCAACTTCTTAAGCACAGCCACGATAGAGGGCCACTTTGAAAGAGTCAACAAAAGGTGAGTCGCCGCATTCTGCACTCGTGTGAGGCTATTCACGCAGGACCATGTCACCTCGAGGTACAAAACATTACAGTAGTCAAGCCTAGACCTAATCTGGGCTTGAACTACTTACTGCTTTGTTTGCTGACTCTGACAAGAAGCAAAAGATTTTTTTTAAAAAACATTTTCCTGCAAGTATGGCGATTTAGTTATCAGAAGATAGATTCTCATAAAACCAAATCCCGAAATTCTTGACCTTATGCTTAGGAAGGGGTAATGGGTTCAGGTTGCTGGGCCACCAAGCAGTGGACAAGATGTCAAGATGGTAAAGCCAGATCTCGCTCCTGCCTTTCAGGGCAGAGAAGGCCTTTCGGTTCACCAAATGTCTAGAGAGGTTGCTGTTATGTAGGGAAAGTATAAGCTTACATTTGAGGGGTTTTCATTCAGTGCTTAGAGCAGTCAGGAGTGTAGTCTCAGCCCACATAGGTGAAACGTCTCATTTTGATAGTGCTTTTTTGGGGGGAGGAGAAGCTTTTGGTCAGTTTCAGAGGAAGGAGCCGGACAGTCTGCCTCTCTATAGTGCAGTGCAAAACGTCCTGACACAGAAAAAGAAGGATGTATAGGAACATTTTTTCCCCTAGATATCTGTATCCATTTCAGAATTTCTCCGAACAGTTTCTTTTGGGAGTGAGAGTTGATTCTGTGATGGTAGGTTTATTGTCTCAAGAAATACAAATCTTAGAAGAGTTTATCGCTGTTGACGCAGACGACTGAAACTGCAGTAGAAAGAAATTGCTTCTAAATTCGATATTTTAAACATCTATGATAATAATAATATCAAGTCACTCCCAGAGAATGTCAACTACTTGCAGAACAGGAAAGATTTAGCAGGGAGTTGACTTGTCTTCAAAAGGCAGCTAGAAAGTATTTGAAGATGTAATGTTGAAAGGCATATGCATCTGAGAATCTATCCTTATTCATTTGACTTTTTTTCTGGCACTAAGCTGTCTGGTCCACAACTAGAGGACCTACGTCAACAATCAGCAGAGGAAAGGAAGCTGGTAAAACCAGCCCAAACTCTATCAAGGGAAATGGTTTGAGTACAAATGGGCCTTTGATCCAACATGTGATCTGAAGAATTCAATGCAGCCCTTTCAATGAAGGGGACATGGATGGAAAAGTGATGGACAAGAACCCTCGCAAAAGAGGATGCAGCGGTAGCAGACTCCCATGGAGTTCTGGCAGCAGCTGGGAAACATGCTGGCTGCAATCGGGACCTGGTGGGTGGTCTAGATTGTATACTTAACAAAAGTGCCCAAGAACATACGTTTCCTTACAAAGGGTGGTAAGCTAACACTGCATGGAAACAAGCAAAGTCACTATGGTTTTGAGAGTCTGGCTCATTTGAGAAGAATCTCCTGGGAAGAATCTAGATCCCTGTCGATTGGACAATTTAAAGATCATTGGCTCAATATTTAGACAAGGCTACTATTCGGACTCAAGAGGATACATCCTTTGCTGGATCACTGCAATGCAAAAGCAATATGGCTCCACCCAGTTCTTACTCTGGCACAGGCCACAATTGATAGTGCAAGGTGATTACACCGATGGACACCACAAGGGGAAAGGGGATTGAAGAGAGTGAGAGAGCAAGATTCTGTGTGTGGTCTCTGAGGAGTGGTTGCCCAGTTTAGATTCATTTGAACAATCTCCTCCATTAGCTGTGCTATCAATATCTTAAAGCATGATCACAGTTAGTTTCACAAATCACCTTCAAGAGGTGAACATGTCAAAAACATTATTATGCAAATAACCCCCATCATTACCTTGGTTCTTCTCCAGTGTTTTTTTATTCAAGTACTTATGATAATTCCACAGAAATGTTGAGTGTGTAGAAGAATGTTGATGTCCATTTGTAAGATTTAATGTTCTGTTGCCAGGATAAGCATTTCATATAATCTAATTGATCCTTTCAAGAAAGATGATATTGGCTTCCTTGTCCTTTAACCCTTAACCTTTCTCAGGTAAGCCAAGTTCCTTTGTAGCCCACATGTTTTTGATAGTGTGCTCAACACTTTACATAAATCTGTAGGAAGATTTTTTCTTATTGTAAAATAGTTTTTTCATTGCACAGTATCTTAGTTCAAAGAGACCTGGCAATAGCACAATAATTCCTGTGAGAGTTCTGAGGTTCCCACAATATCTTTGGAATACAGCAGAATGACTCGTGCCAGGTCTGATTCTACCTGTCACTGGCACTAACTCCATGTCCTAAATTCTTATTTATAGCCAGAATGCTTAGGGTTAAATGAGATCATGAAACCTTACTGGTTCCAAAGAATGATCTAGTAGGTCATAGAAAGGTTTGTGGACAGGTTTGGGGACAGACACAAAGAGTCATTGTGCTAATTCAGGGGAGATGTCAGTACAAGGCCAAGGGGTCTACAAGAGAGGTCAAACTCATCCAACTGGATACACCTGAAAGATGCTCATCTGACCCTGCTCATTTTGCTCCCCCTTAGAAGAATCAGGCACTTGAGGTTCAACCCAAAGGTTAGGTTGTCAGGTCTGACATACTCATGCAGTGTGCCAAGATTCTAGAGTCTTTCTCTCTTATTTAAGGTGATTTGCCTTTGGGTGTAGGAGAATCTCTGAACTTTCACTCCAGTCTATCTTTCAGTGAGATATATGTGACCTGCAGACTCCCTAGGTTTAGGCATTACCCTCCTCAATTTTGTGTGGCTCAGTCCACTTTAGTTTCAGCAAATTCTAGAGGAATGTGGGAATCCTTAGCTGGACCTCTTTGGAAGTACAGAGGATTTCCTTCTTCTGGATTTCTGCAATCTGATTCTGTCTCCAATAGCTTGGGCGTGAATGCTCTTTCTCTGATGTGGCCACAGGCATTCATGTATGCATTTTCTCAAATGTATTTGACCTCAGAAATATTGCAGAAGATCTAGGAGGCATAGGTGCTGATACTATTGCCAGTTCTAAATTGCCCGTGGAAATCGTGGAATCCTCTGCTTCCTCTGTCTACCCAGCTCTGTTATGTTTTTCAGCTTTGTGCTTCTCCTCTCAGAGACTCCACTCTCTATCACTGGCTAACCTCTGTTTCAGGATTTGAAGCTTGACAGAATGAGATAGGGGTGCTCACTGGAAATAGCTTTATGAATTCATCAGTCTAAAAGACCACCTACACCAGGAATTGGTGAACTGGTATACTTCTATGGGACTACATCCTTCTTGCAATCCAAATGAAGTTCTTGTGTTTTTGTTGCATCTACATGTATTCACTCTGTGCAGTCAGTGCACTGCACTTCAGGCTTTCAGGGGCTCACACATGCAGTCCATTTTCAGGGTTGGCTTCTGGTCTTTTACAATATGTTTTATTCGCGAAATGTCATTCATTTCCTAGTGCTTTCCTGGGATCTGCCTTCGTTGTTCAAGCCTTGCATATTTCAGCATTTTACCTCTGGTTCCAGTAGACCATAAGATTCACTTATATAAAGTTTTGTTTCTGAAAGTAATCTGTTCAATGAAGATGGATTGGGATGCTGGATACTCTTATGTTTAGAACATTGTTATGTTTTTTGTTTTTGGATAAGATGGTTTTGCATCCAGCTACTTCTTTCTCATCAAAGATTAATTTGTCTTTTAATTTCTCTTAAGATCTTGTGTTTCCAGTCCATTGAAAATCTCCTTTTTCTCTGGAAGAGTTACTTCTAAATAATTTTCATTTACATAGAGGTTTGCCTATCCTAATGGTCAGGAGGGCTGCATTAGAAAGGTGGATTTTATTTTCTGAATATTTGAAGTATCTGATCCCTGGATACATCCTTCTTCACCTGCTCTTAGCTACACCATTATCATAACAGTTGAGAGATATCGAATGAATTTTGAAGGTCCAGTGTTAGCCTAGCTCTAGCAGAGGAAAGTCCACTTCATGGGTAGCCCTTAAGGGAATATCAATGAGAGATATTTGTTTCTCTGCTACTTGATCTACTCTACTCGCTTTTGTATTAATGAAGAGTGTTGAACTTGGCCCGTTCTGCAGGGTCATCCCCAAACATTTTGCCTTCACTTCTCCGTTTTTGCTGCATTGATTTTTGTTGGCTTTTGGAGACTGTGTACTTTACCGCTGCCAACCAGTGCTAACGTGCTTGTGCTCTCTGCTTTAAACAAGGCAAGTGGCATATTTATTTTACTTATACATGCCTTGTAAAGGGGACCTACATGTGCCTAGGGCCTGTAAATTAAATGCTGATGGTGGGCCTTCAGCACTGGCTGCTCCACCAGCACTTAAGAAGCACTTTAAATATGTCCCAGACCTGCCATTGGAGAGCATGTGTGCCACTTTAAATTGCCATTTTGACCTAGCAAAGTAAACCTTTTGCTAGTCCCAAACCTTCCATTTTAATACATATAAGACACTCCAAGGGTAACTTTTGGAAAACCCAGAGAGTAGGGTGCAATGTATTTAAAAAGCAGGGTATGTAGTTTTACATTTTATATGTCCTAGTGGTAAAATAACATAAATTCATTTTTCACTACTTGAGTCCTACCCCTCATATAGGATAACATTGGGGATTCCTTATAATATTTAATAAGCTGCAATTTCCATTTGAGAGCTGGTAGCTTTATCATGTTTGTTGTCTTTGGTAATGGTGTGAAGAACCATATTTAATGGTGAATTCAGATTTTAAATTGCAGTTGTGAAAATGCCTTTTTCAGAAAGATGGAATTTTCTTTGCCTTAGCCATTTGGTGCCCACAGCCTATTTCAGGGTCACATGGCTGGGTTCAGCTAACAGTTGGGCTTCTATAATCTTACTAGGCAGTCACACACAATAGGGATCTTAGGTGTGACTGGATGGGCCATCTCTGGCAGAGTGGATGGGAGGAGCTGAGCCCAGCCTTCCATACACTTGAATAGGTTGTGTCCTGCCTTCACACAAAGGGCTGCATACCTCCTGTAGTGAGTCTGGAGCCAGGGCCAGGAAGAAAGGTCATCTCTGCACTTCCAAAGCATGCCTTTAGAAGTGTCTCCCCACTTCAAAGTCACAACTGTGTATAAATACTGGACCTCAGACATCACCTCTTCAGTACACTTCTGGACCTGTGGATATTTCATCAGAAACAAGGACTGATGTGCTGCTACTACTACTACTGCGGTTCTTCTGGACTGCTGCTCTACAGGAACTGCTGCCCTAGTATGCTGACCTGTTGCCCTCTTGCCTGGGGAAGGAGAACTGGACCTGCAGCTTCATCTTAAACCCAGGACCCCAGAGTGAATCCAAGGTTTAGTCTATTGGCCTCCTGATCTGAGCCTCAGGGACATAAAAGCCGCCCCAACATCCTGAACCAGTCTCTGGACCCAGCTGCAGAGAGTTACTGATCCCAAAGCAGTGCCTCTCAAGTCCTGAACTCTTTACGGGCCTGTTTAAACCGAGACCGCGCCACTCGTACCGGAAATCAAAGCAAAGTGCCATCAACTCCAGTCTCTTCGCACAACAGCATCAACCACTTGTGTGGGACTGCCAGCACAAAGCTAAAGCCTGCCCATCTGTGACGCTTGGCCTGCTCTTCACTCCACACACCGACAGCCTCTCGTGATACTCTCCTTGCTCTTCGTGTCCCTCGCAAACATGAAGGGGACACTTGGCACAAAACTTGAGAAGGTAAACCTTCAGCAAGACTAACCTGGGACTGCATCCAACCTGCGCTTCATTGCAGTCATCCTGAATTTGTGACTTTGGCCAGGTCAAGTGGGACCCGATAGCCACAGCTGGCGCTTTGTGATTTTAGGTGCTATTTTACACTTTAATCTTAAAAAATTTAGATTTTTCACAGTCTGGTGGGCAGAAAATCTGGATTTTATTAAGGACACGGAGGCCAAGATTATGCAAATCTCCTTTATTGCACAGTTTACAGCAGCAACAATGAAGAGATCTAGAACTTCATAAACATTCCAACATAGTATATAGTCCATGTGCACGTAGTCCTCTCCCTTCTTTGTGCAGCAAACAAGATAACTTTAAAATCCTTTTCAAACAACTTTCTTAGAGAAGACATCAGAAAGGGCTCAGAAACCATTTAATCTGTAAGAAAAGAGAACAAAATTATAATACCAGGGTGGGTTGAAATGTGGAGGGATAATCTTGGCCTCCGTGTCCTTAATAAAATCCAGATTTTCTGCCCACCAGGCTGTGAAAAATCTAAATTTTATGGCATGACACGGAGGACAACATTATGCAAGTTCAAAGTGTGTTCAACACAATATCCATAACATTTGAAACAGGTTTAAAATAACAACTTTTGAAAATACATTCATTTGACCAGCCTGCAGCCCTAAGGATATCCTGAAGGCCACCACCCAAAACAAAGGCTTTTGAAGCTGAAGCACCTCTAAGAGAATGAGCGCCAAATATAGAAGTATCAATTACAGCTTCTTTCATAACATCCTTAACCAATCTAGCTAAGGTGGGAGAGGAAACTCCTCTATGAGGGGATCTGTGAGATAACAGCAACTGATCAATGGAACTTCTCAAACCTAAAATTAATTTTTCATATTCCAACAAACACTTAACGACACACAACCTTTCGTTCCGAGGAAAAGAGGGATGGAAGATAGAAGTAAACATAGTTTTAGTCCTTTTTTTAAGGAATAAACAAACTCCCTCAGGTTGGAAAACCCTACTAGAGATGTCTAAGGCTTTAACATCCGAAGTTCGCCTGAAGGAGACAAGGCACAATAAAACAGTGAGTTTATAGGAGAGTCTTTTTAAAGAGAGGGAAGAACTCTCACCCCAACCGGTAATTAGTCTAAGAACATCCCTGACGTCCCATAAGGCGGAATATTTTGGTAAAGGTGAATTTAAAACACGCATACTATGCATAAGCTTCTTTGTTAGCAAGTTCTGGCCTACCGAGGTACCGTCTACTAGGCAGTGACCCGCTGCAATGGCCGATCTATAGACATTAACAGTTCGATAAGCCAGGCCTGAAGCGAAGATTTCAGACAAGAAATTAATAAATTGAATTACACCGACTGAAATAGGATCGTAATTCCATCGAACACACCAACAAACCCATTTACGCCAAGCCAGTCTATAAGCTTTCCTTGTCCCAGGTGCCCAAGACTCTGATATGAGTCTGAAAGCATTTTCCGAAAGTCCTGGGAGGCGCCATTGTCTCCTGAAATCCTCCAAGCCATCAATGACAGGAGGCCCTGAGTGACAAGGGGGTGTCGTTCCCCGTGAGGGCCTGTGATTATGGTCCCGAAGGTAGGGATGAGGATTGGAAAGCCTACACTCATTTCCATCAGAATTGGAAACCAAGCCTGGGATCTCCAAAGGGGAGTTATTACTACCACTGAATCCTTGTTTCTCCGAACTTGAAGAAGAAGACGTGGGAGCAAGGCAAAAGGAGGGAAGGCATAAGGGTTCATGCCAAGCCAGTTCTGAAGGAAGGCATCTACCGCCAAGGCCTGAGGGTCCGGCCTCCAGCTGAAGAAATTTGGTAGTTGAGTGTTGAGTCTGTCTGCAAACAGATCTATTCCAAATGGTCCCCATTGATTGAATGGACAGGAAAACCTGTCTGTCCAGTTTCCAATTGCTCGAATCTTTGAAATTCCTGGAGAACCAGTCAGTCAGTCAGAATATCTTTATTCGACTTATTACAAGTCATACAAAGAACAAAAAAAAAAAAAATTACTTTGCAATGCAATGCCTACTATACATCTATTTACATTTCCCACACAAAAAAACCTAATAAACAAACAGAAAAAAAAAAATTTTAGACATGGATAAAATATTTCTATACAAATCTATCACGTAAACATGCTCAAACAACAAGAGAAGTTTTAAAGTAAGCTATGGTTAACAGGTTTCGCCCGCATTGCGGCTACCAGAAAGTTTGCCATACAAAAAGTAACATGTATGTTAGGTAGTAGTTGTAGAAAGAGCAGGGCTGGTCTTACTTGGACAAAACCAGCTTTTTTCAAAATAGGCAACAAATATTTCTTTCTCTGCTCATGGTATATACTACAAAACATAACAAAGTGCAGAGTATCCTGCAACATAACAAAGTGCAGAGTATCCTGCAACATAACAAAGTGCAGAGTATCCTGAAACATAACAAAGTGCAGAGTATCCTGGAGAACCAGTCTGCTACCCCGTTGTTCAGGCACGGGATGTGTTCCGCAATCACAGAGATGCTTTTGTTGAGGCAATAAGCCCAGAAATTCTTGGCCAGGTCCGAAAGACCTTTGGAGTGAGGACCCCCATCTTGTTCACATATCTCACAGCGGAAACGTTGTCCATGCGGAGCATGACTGAACATTTGATCATATCTTTGGTAAAGCTCCGGATTGCAAAGGATCCTGCCAGTAGTTCTAGGCAATTGATATGTAACTCTTTCTCTTGAGAAGTCCAAAGACCCCCAGTTGACGAGTCGCCGCACGTGGAACCCCATCCCTCTAGGCTCGCATCCGAATCTATTATCAGGTCCGGTTCTTCCCCAAAGATGGCTTTGCCGTTCCAGGCCTCTGCATTGCTCAACCACCAGGGAATCTCCTTCCTGGAATCTGAGTCCAGGTACACGATCTGAGAGTAGGAAGGATTGTTTCTCAGGGCTTTTGCCTTGAGTCTCTGAAGGGCGCAGTAATATAGAGGCCCTGGATATATGGCCTGGATAGTCGCGGACAGCAGGCCCTTAAAGACCTTAGAGGGAAGAATTTGTTTCTTAGAATTTTCCTTAGCTCTTCCCTGAGTTTTCTGAGTTTTTCCCCGGGGAGTTTTAAGTTTGCCTGAACTGTATCTACCGTAAAACCGAGGAACTGTGTATTTTGGGTTGGTGTTGTTGCTGATTTTTTGGTGCTTATCACGAAACCCAAGTGTTCTAAAACTTTTATAGTCAGATCGGTGTGTTGATAGGCTACTTCTTTGGACTGAGCCATTATTAAAATGTCGTCCAGATATAAAATGAGTCTTATTCCCTTGCTTCTGAGCCAGGCCGCTACTGGACGTAGGGTCTTGGTAAAGCACCAAGGGGCTGAGGATAGACCGAAGGGGAGGCTTGAAAATGGCCAAAGTTTGCCTTCCCCCAAAAATTGGAGGAATTTTTGGTGTGGGGGCCATATGGGGATGGTTAGGTAAGCGTCCTTTAGGTCTAGACGAATGAGCCAGTCTCCTTTCCTTAGGATATCCCTGAGGAGGTAGATCCCTTCCATTTTGAAGTGGCGGTAAACCACCCATTGATTTAGTTCTTTTAGATTTATCACAGGTCTCATATTTTTGTCCTTCTTTTCTACTAGAAAGACATTGCTGATGAAGCCAATCTCTTTCCCTTCTCGGATCGCACCTTTGGCAAAAAGGTCCTTTACCTCTTGAGAGACTAGAGCGGAGTCTTTTTTTGAAAATCGAATTTCTCGGGAAAGTCTCTCCTGAATAGGTAAATCTATGAACTCTATTTTGTAACCCTTGACTGTATCTAACACCCATGGATCTTGAGTCACCATTTTCCAACTCCCACAAAACAGGGCTAGTCTCCCTCCCAACTTTATAGGGGTATCTAAAAGGTCTTTGATTAGACTTACCTGTTGAAAAACCTCTTTGTTTTCTATCATCCCTGAAGCCTCTTGAACGGAACCTTTGTCTCTGGGGATAAAAGGAGGACTGGGTTGCCAAGCCGGAATGGGGAAATCTTCCTCCGCGTCCCACAAAGGGTCTTTATGAGAAGTTTCCTCGGCCGGGAAAACGACCCGCATTCTCCCGGCCCTGGTAAAAACTCTATTATTGAAAACTTTTTTAATGTCTTTTTGAGACTTTTGGATAGAATTGAATACTCCAACGTATTTGGCCATTTCTTTGATAAATTCTTCTCCAAAGAGAAGTCCTTGGGAGGTCGGTCCCCTTTCTTTGTTAGCCAGCTCGACGAGCTTTGGGTCAATCTTTAGGAGCACACTTTTCCGTCTCTCATTTGAGAGAGCGGTGTTTGCATTGCCTAGAAGGGAGATTGCTCTTTGCGCCCATTGGTGCAGCTCTTTAGGGTCTACAGCAGTGTTATTAAGATAGGCTGTTTCAGCCAGTTTGAATATCTTGGCCAGGGGCCCGTAATATCTAGTAGTCTATCCTGACAGGACTTCAGTCCTTTGTCAAGACCTTTTCTCGGGTCTCACCCTGTCTTGGCAATGAATGCCACCACCTTGCTATCCAAATCAGGGGTCATAGCTACCTTGTCAGGGAGG
The DNA here is from genome assembly GCF_964204655.1 of Triturus cristatus. Taxonomy (NCBI): domain Eukaryota; kingdom Metazoa; phylum Chordata; class Amphibia; order Caudata; family Salamandridae; genus Triturus; species Triturus cristatus. The sequence continues at coordinate 369,622,660 of NC_140595.1, forward strand.
GAGGGGCGAGGGCACTCAGATCTAAGTCGTGATCTGACTTCTTTAGGGATCTCCTTAAGGAGCCAAAAGGAAAGGTATTCCCCTATGTGTTGAGAAGGGACCCACTCGGGGGAGAGGGGGTGTTTAATAAGAAGTGGGTCAAACATGTATTCTCTAAAGGGGTCAAGGACTCCCATAGTAGACCCTGAGGCCTTAGATGCCTCCCCTGGTGTATCCACAATTTCGCCTTCCTCCTCGGAATCGAAGTCTGAGGAGTAGGAAAGGTCGATCTCATCCACCTCTTCTTCATCACTGTCAATGGGGGTAGATAAATTCGGGCCTTTACTCTGCCCATCTATTGTGCCCGAGGCACTATCATTGTCACCGCCAGGGCGTGAGCTCAAAATTGCAGGGTTTAGGCGTTTAACTTTCTTGGTACCCTTGGGAGAGTTGTCAAATAAATGGCCTTTTTCTTTGTTCCGTCCCTTTGGGTTCACCCTGTGAGGTTGTGGATGTCCAGTTCTTATTGGATAAGCTCTCAATTTTTTTGTTAATGGTGTCGTCCAAAGACCCCATTACCTTGTTTATTGCTTGGTTGATTAGTCCCTCAATTTTGTCTTCCATTGTACTGGATGAGGGATCTGACGAAATTGCTAAGATGAGAAGAAGCACTCTGGAGTAAGAAACGAGTGGTGGGAGTTAAACTGACGAAACAGTTTGAAGTATAAGGGGTATAAAATGGCTGTCCTTTATTGGAATGTATTTGGGTCTCAAAATAGATGCTTGTACCTGCTAGGGGCCTTTTCTTTAAAAATTGTGCATATTAGAGACTGTATATAAAATTGTGAAGGGTCTTTCCTTTAATGGAGGGCTTAGGGAGTTAGTCCCTTTTTAGTTATTATCGCCTTGTGGAGTCTGCGACCTGTTGTCCCTCTTTCTCTCTTTCTCTCCCTTTTAAAAATTTTTTTTTACTATATTTATATTCACTCGTGAGGAACACTTGGGCAAAGCGCTTGAGCAATTTGCTGGCAAGGCAATGTGCTCTGATCCGCGCGGAAGAGAGCGGAGAAAGATCCGACTCGAAACGCGCCTCCGTGAGCGTAAGGAAAAGCTCTTACGGATGTGAGATTTTAATTAATGTTGCCAAGGCAACCCTCCGGTCATGGCCGTGCTCCGGCTGAGTCTGGAGGGTTGTCAAGGAGACGGCGACGAGAGCGAGGCACGCTAAGGGACTGGCATTTGAAAAATGCCGATCCCGATTCAAGAAGAGCTCCCCCCGGCCTGAACGGACCGGAGAAGGCCCATAACAAGCATCGTACGGAGGCGGCTGTGTCCCCGCTCGAGTCCCCCCGCCATGGGAAGGGGGAGGGAGGCCCCGAATCAAGAAGACAAGTGCAAAAAGGAGAAAACGTCAGAGAGAGGGGTACCTGGACCACTATGCCACGCAAAGAGGTCCTGAATAATCGGAAATAGATAATTTGGACAACCAACAAGAGCAGAAGGAATGAACGAGTGGGAGACACACAATCCACGCTATGAACCAGTGGGAGACACACAACCTGCGTCATGGATAGGATAGATAGGGCAACAGAAAAGCATATCAATAAGGGGGAGGGGGCACAATAACCCCAGATAGGAAAACAAACCAATAAAACTACAACATGGACACAGATATACAAAGAGCATAAAAAAGTGACACTTATCTTGTGAGCAGCAGCAACAAAGAAGGGAGATGACTACGTGCACATGGACTATATACTATGTTGGAATGTTTATGAAGTTCTAGATCTCTTCATTGTTGCTGCTGTGAGCTGCGCAATAAAGGAGATTTGCATAATGTTGGCCTCCGTTTCATGCCATAAAATTCATAACTCCTGTTCTACTAAGTGGATGTTTTTCATTTTGGTCTTATTTTATTTATTACATTCAAAATTGGTGTGAAATCTTTTTGTGTGTTGCTTTCACAGTTTTACAGTTTCAAGTGTTGCACAAATACATTGCATTTTGCCTCTAAGCAAAGCCTGACTGCTCTGTGCCAAGTTACCAGGGTGTTGAGCACAGGTTAATTTGAGGTTTGCTTGTGCCTTACCCTGAAGATGACTGGGGTCGCTGCTTGACCAGGGTTCACACCCCTGTCAACAAGTAACCTAATTTCTCACAAAGAGTACTAATAAATAACCAGTTTGTAGTCACATTACTGAAATCACATGACCCTATATTCTCCTCATATCTCTATCTCCAATTTATTTTAAACCATGCATCAGAGTTACCATAAATCTTCCTTTGCTGTACCTTCCTCAGCAGTGGAATTTGCAAGAATTCTACCTTCAGTTCCAAGACCTGGTAGAACTAGAAACCATCCTACCAATCAAAAAAACACAACATACCCATAACACCATACGCAACTCTGTTTCAGGGTGTAGCCTGCACACATACCTACATCTGCCTTAATGGTGTAAGTATGGTAATTTCTTGCAAAATCCACGTCTCCATGCGAAATCTGCTCATCATATCCAACACTTTTTATATATGTAATCTTTGCAAGCATAGCTTCTTTAAACAAAAAACTGGCATTTGATGACACATGTATAAAAACTGATAAACACATGCTTACCCTGTAGAGACAGTTGCAGCTTCTCTTCTCTTTCTTAATACTTGTGTTAATATCGATGATTGTGATGTCAATATACGCCATAATATATGTACATATAACAATGCCAATAGAGGTTAATACGATGTTGATGTACACCATGACAAATGTATGCATAATAATGAGAATGTCAACAAATGCAATATCAATGACCACCATGTTACATGTATACGTAGTAACAAACTCATATCATTGCTGTCGAATCCACCCGAGATGACCTTCCCATCAATCCAGAGTCAGAGATACATGGTCAGACAGGCCCTGCAACCTAAACCCAAGCCTACCGATTGATAGGTCACAGGTGGGGTTACACTTAGAGCAAAGACAGACGCATGAACAGGGAAAACCCAGATCAATCCCAGAGATAGGCGGCTACACCATAAATGGTCTGAGGAGATTGGCCCCGATAAAACACATTTGGCCAGCGGGGCATGTGTTCCTAAAATACCACAAAGTCAGATGCCATGTGCAGTTAGGAACACTCAGCCAATCAGAACACAGCATGCACACTATGCGCAGTCATCATGCTCTTTCGAAGTCGGACAGCTGGGCACACACACACTGGGCCACATTGGGTTTCCACAAAGTCAAGAGCCACCTGTGCCCCCTTATCAAATAGTTGAATCTATGTTTCATAACTAGCCCTGGATTTACGTGCTCTACAAGAATGAATAATCGGTTTAGTGTACTTCAAGAACTGTATACAATGCCAACCAAAACCTATGTACATTGATATAGTCTTCAGACAAACCTCTGTTGCTTATCTCCCGGACACTACATTTATCTAAACCAGCTTGTTTCTGATTTGCCAAACAACTTTTGTCTTTTCATTTTTTCAAGGCAAATTCATATTTGAGCAAAACCTGCTTTTAAGTGAGTTCTTAAATATTTCATCCTTCATCTCTGAGCAGATCATGCAAGTATAATGCCAATATTTTTCTTCCTCCAAATGCCTGGGTTATTATAAAGCAGATTAGTGTAAAGCTAACCACTTTGGTAACCCTTTTTCCACATTTGCTTTTACTTTGCTAGCTTTACTGCCTCTCTGATACTAGCATCTGTGAGAACTGTCCATGATTAGTAGTCTATTTCTAAAATACTAAGGCCCACACTGATTACCATGTGCTTCAACACCAACTCAGCCTCTTCTGGCAGTTTGCACTGGACTTATTTGCATATGTCTGAATCCAGTCTTAGGTGGCATAATGGGCAAGAAAACAATTGGTTGGAATGCTACCCCGAGCAAATGCCAGGACTTAATCTAAGCATTTCTGTCATCTTCTTTTGTGTGCTTTATGTCACACTCTAAGTGGCCAAGAGAAAGCCGAGATATGGGTGCTGTGCTCACTGTGCCACTAGAAATAGCGTACACCTGACTGAAGAGCCCCAACAGGGCAACACTGGTTTTGGTCTGCTTGAGTTCAGATTGGGGGAGAGCCTGGCAGCCTAGGCTGGACTGTTCCAATTGAGGCAGAGTCAAAAGTGATTTGCATATGGCTGGATCCAAACTGAGGTATCACGGTGGGCACATATTTGGGTTGGAATGCTACCCGAGCGATTGTTAGTGGTGAAACTTAATGCAAGTATTCCTCTCATCTCCTTTTGTATGTTTGATTTCAGAATCTTCACTGACATCCACTGATCCCAATCCAAAAAGAAAAGTGATCCCCCCATAATTTTGTGATTTAAACTCTTCCATATGAAATTTTAGAATGCCTAAAATATCTGGTGCTCATCTAAACCACAAAAGGACATCCTTGCTGTCAAAGCTGCTCATTCTTCATGTAAAGTTATCATGAACTGGGCTATTTCAGAAATCTACGCCGACAGTATCAAAGAAGCAAAAAGCAAAAGAAAATCTATATTTATTTAGCTTAAAACTGCACTAACCTTTCCCATCTCATCTTCTTATATGCAATTCTGAAAATAGCCTTCACGCACACACAAAAGACATTTGCTTCCAATACTGAAAAAAACACTTCTAACTCAGGATATGTGCTCTTCATAATGTTTGCTTTGATGCACACCTAGGTTTCTTCAGTCTCTCAAATGCACACCCTTCACATTTTTTCCTCCTTCATTGTAAAAACCTGCATGCTCTTCAGTATCACCTGCTGCCTACACATTGTCCATACCACCCTCTCTACTAGAACGATCCCATCAATTCCGAAGTATGGACAAATACTGCCAGTTACCTTTCTATGATCAGTTCTCTTTCATAGGCTATATCTTATAAAAAACAGAATTACTTTAGGGCCAATTTATATATATCGGCTGGCAGCCTGTTCTCCGCCAGTGCGACAAAGTACATTTCACCGTCGCCCTGACAGAGATGCTACCTGCCGAATTTAAAAATGATCATCAAGCTGGCATTTCTAAAGCATTGGCAGGAACCACTATCTTTTTGAAAATAAAAAATATAATGCCCCCTCGCCATGGGAGTCCTCTCCCATGGTGAAGGGGGCATTTTGTGCTTTTTAATGTCCCTTACTGCCAACATTTGCCTGGCAGTGACAGACAGTAAACAAAACAGCAACATGTAAGGGCCATTGAAGAAGTTTGCCTGTGGCGGTGATGTAGTAGTCTCCACTGTAGCCAAACCGATGGTGTGCCTGCATTGAAATTGAGCATGCGGACCACTGTGTTGGTGTGGAGGGAATACTGTTGCAATTGAGTTCCCTCACTGCCAACCTCTAAATAGGCCTCTATTTAATCAAGAAACGTTTAGCAGAAAGGACATAGGGGCATATTAACAACAACCGGTGATAATTATCGCTGAGCGCACTTAGCGCTCGGATAATTATCGCCGGCTAGCACCGATTTTTATCGCTGAGATAGCGTGCTATTAGCAACGCTTATCTCATCAGCGATAAAAATCCTAGCGCTAACTGACTAACGTGAGATTATCACTGGAAACCCAGCGATAATCTCATGTTAGCTAGTTGATAGGGACTCACAAACTTAGCCATGATATCCTCCTTCCATAGGATATCATGGCTAAGTCAGTCCTGAAGCAGGTGTTAGGAAAGTAGCGATAACAGGTGTTATCGCTACTTTTCCTGACGCTATGCTTCATAGCGTGGGGCTTGATGATAGGATAAATGTCGCTTAGCGACATTTCTCCTATCATGTCAGGTCAGGAACGCCCACTTTGCATCTCATTAGAGATGCAAAGCTGGGCGTTAGACATCCCCACGCTAAAGCAAGGTTTCCCGCGTTAGCGTGGCCTTGCTAATATAGCGATACATTTATCGCCGCTTTTCGACCGAAAACGGCCGCTAAAGCGGCGATATTTTTTTATCGCCTCGTTGTAAATGTGCCCCTAGAAGTCTGGTTTCTGCCCTTGACACTGTGCTGTAATTGTATCCCAACAAGTCATTGATCACAGACAATAGAGACACTATACTTATAGGCTTTCTCGACTCTTACCTTTCTTTGACAACTCACACCACCAAATGGCACTTGAGGTACCCTGAAGGAACATGGGCACATCCCACACAGTGTGAAATAGCTTCCATCATTTCTTCCAAACAGACAACATGAGTATATGATGGATTCGCCAAAAAAACACCTATCAGGTGCGGTACCTGTCCTTGATATTTAGTTACTTCGCAGAGCCCTGAAGAATGTTTCTCCTCAACATCCTGATTTAACTTCCCCTTACACACCATGGCTTGATTGAGGCATCCGGTGAAGCATATTTAGCTGATGATTCAGAGCAAAATATATGTTTATAAGACTAATAATTTTAAAAACCATAGGGAGCAGCAAATGACTGATGGTACAGGCATAGGCATATTGATGTCAAATCTGGCATGTTGTTCTGGTCACACTGATTATGCACCTGATTGTTGTGCTTATTTATTCTATGCATGTGTTACAAGTATGTTTTCCAGTTCAGTTAGCAGCTACATAATTCAAAAGAAAGCAAAAAAAAACAAATAGGAGAATTCGGTTTTCATCACTCACTCCAGAGAGTCTGAAATATTTAGTTGGAGTTGGCGGGGGTACACAATAGCTTTTCATGTGTAGACCTCGAGGAGCCATCAATATCAAATTCTTCCAGTTGTTTAATATGTTCACTTTCCTCTTCCTAGAGATATTGCCAATAGCCATGTTTCATGTTCGACATTTCATAAATTGGCTGGGAAGAGGACTGGGATTACATGGATACTCGTGGCCCTACTTTAACAAGAAATAAGTAAGATCTACTTTACATCTTTGCAATGTTCAAGAGCTAGTGTTAGAAGAGGTGTGTGTCAGGCTTGCCTTGACGTGTCTGAAGCATGGGACATCCTTGGTATCTGCTGGTATATTGTTTGAGGGGAATTTGATTTAAAGTTTCTGTTGCATTTGCTTTTGCATCTAGTTTTCAGGTTGACAACTAATTGCTCCTGGTCTAGCAAATTGGGTGTGGGAAGGTGTGTTCTTGCACTGGTGGGGTTTGGGTAGAGTGCCTTTAAGGCAGTTGTAACAATTGTATTAGATGTTCTAAGAAATGCTGGCTTGCACAGATAGCCAGCAGCATTTTGATTTTTTTGCACCTTTCTTATTTGAAATGTATTTGTCCAGTATAGTTGTCTAGGCACACCATGACTAGTTTTCAGTCTGCTGTTCAGTGTATTTCTGGTGATATGAATGTCGGAGTAGGTATTTGAGCTGAAAGAAAGTAGATGTTTCCATAGAACCTCATCGTGCGTTGAGGCTGAGGAGAGTACCCCCCATGACACTTAGGTTTTTACTTCAATCCGTATGGTTCAGTGTTACCAACAAAGGTAAAAGTAATACATTATTTTTGAGGAGTTGTGGAAAGCTTATCTTATTGGTGTCTGTGTTGGAACTATTCAGTTTTTTGCTGACCCATACATTTCTAAGTGTCCGTTAAGGTGGTAGAGCATGCTCGGTTGGATGTGAAGGATAGGTTGTGCAAAATCATTTTTTACTGTGGTCAGTCAGGATCATATATGCACTTCTTCTGAAACATTGACTACTGAATGAAGAAAGTGGAGAAGGGTGTATTATCCACATAAGAATGCAAGCAAGAGGTCTAGCAAGTGCAGCATTTTGAAGCACCTCATAAAATGGATTTGGATGTCTTGGTTCAAAACTTTGGGTAGACTTTTATTTATGGCTTCTAGGATTTAGTGTGTTTTTGTGTTAAACTGGGAGTAGACATGCACAACTTCTGCCAGAGTATTAGAGCCCCCTGGCAAGGCAGGCACAGGTTGATTATCATTCACATCTGCTGTGTTTGAAGTTGCTTTGTTACTTTTTCCTCTTTGTAACGCATTGTGAATTTCTGATTAGTCCATACATGAAGAACCTTAGACATCACAATTATCAAGCCGTTGAGTATAGCATCAGTCAGTTATGAGTGGCATTTAAAGATTATAGCAGAGGCAGAGAAAGGGATCCTTTTGGATGGCTGGGCCATCCCTTATTTAAACTGTGCTACTGTAAGGGCTATAAAAGGTTTACATAGTATTTCTCATGTGCAACTGTAATAGTGGCTTGCCATAGGTCACCAGAGTTTTTGCTCGCTCTTAGGTATTTAATAGGGAGCATGTCTCAGGTCTAGTTAACGGAAGGTGAAACTTTTAGGGGCTTGTGCGGTATACTTGAGTATTGCGGTGTGGTTTTGCAGAGGTGCCACCATTCATTAGGGCATTTGCTTTTCGGATTTTTACAACTTTAGCCAGTAGGGGTTGTCATATTTTGCAAAGTTCCTCAGTATAGAGAATTCTTGCTAAGGGACATTGAGGTGAAATTAACATTTGTACTACCTTAGAACATTCACAGGGACTGATGCTATTTTTCTTGATTTCCTTATGAAGTAGTGCTAGATTTTATTATGATAGGTGATGCATTAATGCTTTCTTGTTGTCATGGAGATGTGGGTTAAAGTTCTGCAACAGTTAGATTCCATTATCCAGCATTCTGTTGTTTTATAATTGCACCGAAGCCAGTCTAGGATTGTAATTCTGATCACTGCGCATAAATGATGTTCTAGAGGCATTCACTGTTTGTGGTGCTGTATTAAATTCCAGCAATCGCCATCAAGGCAGTTGTATTTTCTACCTTAGTCTGTTGCTGAACTTGGGTTTATGGAGAGATATGTATTCCTTTCTATAAGAGTCACACTTACCCACTGTCAGTGAGATGACAATGGTGACTGCTATTAACACTGGAGTGAGATTTTTCTGTCATTGTGCTTAAGTATGTAGGAAAGTTACATTAAAAAAAAATAGTTTGGGGTTGCTCTTCCTCTTCCAGAATGTTATGGTCAGATCAAGTGATTGTAGTTGGAGTAATGCTGCTAACGTTCCAGCCTTGTTGGAGGATGGTATCCAGGCAATGGCATTTGATTTATTAGCAACTCCTAGACATGATTTCTAGCAAGAGACTACCACATATAAAAAAAAATGATTCTTTGGATGAGGAAATCACATACATTCTGTCTGGAAGTGGATGTCTCTCTTTAAAAATAGGTGTTTGAAAGTGAGGAACAGTTCAGTGATCGGGTGAGCAAGAGCTCCCAGATAGATTCCAATGGTCCTGGTAAATAGAAGCATATTTTTATTTTAAATCTTGTGCTGCCCCCTCTTTATAGATAGCTTTGTGTTTTCACAGAGTTATGAAGGAAATAATCATGCTAGATGTTGTGGGGTTTGGTTTTGAGATATTGGCTACTTCCTCTCCCCTTTCCCAAATTGAATGATGGCATGGGTGAGAGTGTACCTATGTGGCTCAATGTGATCAGATGCAGAGGTAGAAGGGTCTGTTCAGCATATCTTTGAGTAAGTAGAAAGGCAAAGTTGTAAGTGATGAGGTTTTGTAGGTCATGCATATTTCTGAGGGCACATCTGTAATTTATCACACAGCTTAGTGGAGATTTTGCCACACCTCTTCCTATTTTCAGCAGGTGGCATGCATAAAAGTGGACGCGAAGTGTGTGGCAGCAGATTAATTACGCCAGGAGCTGGCTACCTTGCAACTTAGGTTATCCGCTGATTTCCCTACTCACCAGCAGGGTCATCTGCTTGACCCCATTTTTACAAATTGGGATGATTTAGTGGTCAACCCACCTCGGCCAATGGTATGGACAGATCATTTCCTGGTCCCGTTTGTTATGCGGTTGCCAAAACCTAAGTTGCAGGAGGAATCGAAGGGGGGAATAACATGCCGGAAGTGGACTGGATTTTCGTCGGGCAAGTTTAACAGCGCCTTCCTGCTCGGGGGGCTACCTGGGGGAACGGATGCTGATAGTACCTGTGTAAATCTGGACAGGAGGATTGCGGAGGCACTAGATAGCACGACCCCCTGGTCCGGAAATTACTGGGCAGAGCACAAAAATCTGCCCCTTGGTTTAATGCCATTCTGAGAAATGTGAAGGCAGACTGCAAACACATGGAAAGGCAATGGAGGAAGGACTTTTCGGATCAAGGGAGGAGCGAATATAAAGCTATGCTGAAAGGCTACCACGGGCTTATTAGAAGAACTAAGGCAGCATATTATCTGGAAAGAATTGGGTCAGCGGGTAACTCGACAAGGGAACTATTCAGAGTTTATAAGGAAATATCGTCCCTAGCTACAGCGGCAGCACCTCTAATAGGTTCGGTAGAGCTATGTAACCTCGTGGCAGACTTCTTTTCAGATAAGGTGGGGAAAATCCACTCCACCTTCCCGTATTCTGCCCAGGTAGGCCAGGATATCTTGGAGAAGGCAGGGCACATTCATAAGGGTGTGGGACTGGACAGTTTTTCCTTCCCCCCCCCCGAAGTGTTAATTAAAATTTGCCTGAGTGTAAAGTCGGGTTCTCCCAGAGACCCGGCCTCCCCTAAAGTGCTTAGAGGGAGCATAGAAACACTGGAGCCATTTATTAGACATCTTGTGGAGGTTTCTTTCAGGACATGCACAGTTCCAGGAAGATGGAAGGAAGCAGTGATCCTTCCTCTACCCAAAAAGCCACACCTAGGTCCAGACCGTCTGGATAACCTGCGCCCAATTTCTTTACTGCCATACTTCGCAAAGATTGCGGAGAAAGTGGTAAACAGGCAACTCACAGCGCATATCGGGAAATTCAACCTCTTACATCCCACTCAATCTGGGTTCCGGGAGTGCCACTCAACAGAGTCTGCCCTGCTCTTAGCCACAGAAACTATTAGTGGATGCGGGTCAGACGGCGGCCTTGATCCTGTTGCATATAAGTGCCGCCTTTGACCCGGTTGCCCATCACACTCTGGTACACCGGCTGAGGAAAGGAGGCGTGTCTGGTAGGGCACTAAGTTGGATGGAATCATTCCTGGCAGAGCGTAGTTTTCAGGTGAGGCAGGGTGCTCACTATTCCAAGGTCATCAAACTGAAGCAGGGGGTACCACAGGGCTCGATCTTGAGCCCGTCCCTGTTCAACCTGTATGTGGCTCCTCTGGCGGAAATTGCTGATGGTTTCGGGATCGGGGTTGTGTTCTATGCTGACGACACCCAGCTGGTGGTCTCCCTGACACAGGAACAGGACTCGGCAGCCTCCAACTTCGTGGCATGTTTGCAAGAGCTAGCATCTTGGATGGCTAATAACTGCCTGAAGTTGAATGGCGATAAGACCGAGGTGCTTGTGGTGGGGAACACGCCATCGGTGTGGTCGTCGACTTGGAGGCCGCAGAGCTTCGGTCCTACCCCGGTGCCCTGTGCCCAGGCAAAAAACCTGGGGAGTAGATGGACACGAAACTCTCCATTGAGTACCAGACCAGACGAGTTGCGGTGCCAGTTTTGGAGTTTTGAGGGGCCTTCGTAGAACTCTGGATACACTGCCTATGACAGCCAGGAAGTCCTTGGTTCATGCCCTGGTGCCATCCCGCCTCGATTATGGTAACATCTTGTATCTGGGTGCAATGGGGAAATGTTTGCAGAGACTCCAGGGTGTGCAGAATGCAGCAGCTCCTCTGGTTCTCATACGTCCAAGGAGAGCCCCTTCGAGGGCGGCACTCGCGTCCCTCCACTGGTTACCGATACAAGAACGTGTTCACTTTATAGCGTTGTGCGTTTGCCACTGCATTATTCAGAGAACTGCTCCATCCTATCTACACGATCTTCTCACTCCTTATCTTCCAACTCGCCACCTTAGATCTAAGGGGAGAGGCCTGGTATGTGTTTCGATTGTTAGGAGAGCTAGGATGGGGGGGACAGATCCTTTCGCCTCCTGGCCGCACAGTTCTGGAACAAACTCCCTCTGAGCCTGCGGTTGGAGCCCATGGAGGGCACCTTTAGGAAAAACTTGAAGACTTACTTATTTCCTGCATGATAATGGGGTCTGGGGGGGCTGGGACGTTAGCTTACCAAGGCAGCTTGCACCGCAGCGCGGGGACACACTGGCTGATTGTAACCACGCGCTTTATAAATGTGCTAAATAAATAAAAGCCTGTGCATTTGAAATGCTACCTGCAGATAATGCGCTTTTTAAAGTTGAGTCGATATTTGTGTTGTTAGAAATAGAATTCCTGGTTGGATGAGGTATAAACCCATGCCAGGCAGGAACAATCACTTTAGTCAGGGTAAGCTAGATATGCACTAAAAGATAGCCTAAGCTCACCCTCTGATAGCTTAGCATGGAGAAGTTAGGCTCGACTAAAGAGGCAATGTGTAAAGTATTTGTAGAACACACCCAGACAGTAACACAATGAATAAATCACAAAAAAGACTCCACACAGTTTTAGAAAAATAGATTATTATATTCTAAACAAAACAAGACCAAAATGACATAAATGCAATGGATAGACATTGAGATATTGAATTGTAAAGGAATAAATGCTGTAAAGGGCTTAGAAACAAGTAACGTAACACTAAAAAGGTTACTTTAAGTTGTGATGGACAAGGGCAAAGTCAAAGTTCGGGCTCACTGCGATCGAGCGCCGGCCGGCTAAAAGACCCAGACAGGCCCCGGTGAACAAAGTATCTTTCCTGTTTGCAAAAATTGAATTGCATCAATGTCGAGGCCTACAAGTGCAGGATGCATTGATCTTCTCCATGCAGTGAAGGTGTTGTGTCTGTTCTGAAGACGGGTGCCAGAGTCGAGAGGCATCGAGCGAAGCACAGGGTTCTGCCACGTAGTTGAGGGGTTGCGTAAATCTCACTAAGCAGCTGAGGCTGCGATATACTCTCTGATGCGCCGGTCTCTGGAGTGCTGGTTCTTAGTCAGTGTGCCATTTTTACTCCGGCAAGCAGGTTGATGTAACAGTTCTGTTACGCGCAGACAAGAGATGCGTCCAATGAGCCAGGCACAGGAGCAGAGGGAGAGACTTTGATATCTCTGAGTCTCAATCAACAAGCAACAGGTAATTGAAGATCACTTGGAGTGAAGGCAGAGTCCAGCTCTCCTTCAGTAGAGTCAGAGAGCAGCAGGGCTACAAATAGAAAAGCAGGCCTTCCAGATCAGCAGTCCGGTTGAGTCCTTCAAGCAACACAGCAGTTCTTCTAGGAGAGCTTCTGTTACAAGTCCAGTAGTGTCTAATTTTAGAGGGTCAGAGACCCTGTACTTATACTCAAAAGTACCTTTGATTTGGGGGCAACTTCAAAGCAGATATCAGAAGTGGACAAGTGTCCCTTTCAAACCAGTTCTGTCTGCCAGGTTATCTGTGAGAATTGTTAGTCCCTCCTTTCCATCCTGTCCAGGCAAGTCCATCAGATTGCTGATGGATGTAGATGGGCACTGAACCATACCTATCCTTCCTGTCTTGAGTCTAGAGGGAATGCACAAAGTGTAGCTGTCACCCACCACAGACGTGTATTGGAGACAGGTTGTCAGGCAAGTGCAAAGAAATGTCCACTTTCTGAAAGAGGCAATTCTAAAACAGTAATATTAAATACATGTTCACTAGTGAGGAGTATTTATCATTACATTCCAAAGATATGAAACATGAAAAAGCTAATTCTCTCTGATCAGGAATTACAGCTTAAAAAGTGGTTTAAGATATTCCCAATGCTAGCCTATGAGAGGGATAGGCCTCACAGTAGTGAAAAACAAACTTGGGTGTTTGTCACTACCAGGGCATGTAAAGATTAAACACACATGTCCTACCTTAAACTTACATGGCACCCGGGCCTTTGGATTACTTAAGGCCTACCTTGGGTGTGACATATATGTAATAAAAGGTGTGTTTAAAGCTTGGCAAGCAGTTTAAATGCCAAAGGGAACTGGTAGTTAACTGTGCACACAGGCGCTGCAGTGGCAGGCCTGAGACACGTTTGAAAGGCTACTTCTGTGAGTGGCACAATCAGTGCTGCAGCCCACTAGTAGCATTTAACTTACAGGCCCTGGGTATATGATTTACCACTTTACAAGGAAATTACAAGTAAATTAAATTTGCCAATCAGGTATACACCAATGTCACCATGTTTAGTGGAGAAGCACATACACTTTAGCATTGGTCAGCAGTTGTAAAGTGCTCTGTGTCCTAAGGCCAACAAAAAGCGTCTGCAAAAACAAGAGTTAAAATGCAAAACGTCTGGGAAAACACCACCTTCCATCACTACCCTCAGCATGATGGCTGGTTCCAGGCTGTTCTAATGTTTATACGAGGGATAAACAGCACCTCAGTTAGAAACATTGGGCCAGAAGTATGAAGCATCCTAATGGTTGCAAATGCTCTGATTTTGAATTTGTGACTGTTAAAATGCTTTTTGTTTTATATAAATCCCAGTTTAGGAGTCAGAACAATTTTCCCTACTCCTAAATGGGATTCTGAATAGATACCAATTAGGTATATGGAATAGCCATTATATAGGTGCATTATATAGGTGCCCCTTCCAAATACCAAAGCCAGTCCCAAAATATAAACTTTTACTGATCCCAAATTTGGGGTGGTAACCCGTTTGTAACAGGGTAGTGGTCCTTTTAGCGCTCCTTTCTCCATCCCCTTTGTTAATGAAAGAAAAAAAGTTTTGGGGTGTCCATTAGATGACTGGCAAACCTAAAACAGACAACAAATTAAACTTCTCTTTTTGAAAATAGTCCCATTTCTTTTAAGGAAAAAAGCCTGCCTTTTAAAAAATATATATAACTTTATTGAAAGACATTCACAAATATGGTGGTCTTCTGACCGCACTAGGCCGCCATCCTTGTGATCTCCTTCAACAGGCGTGAGTCACCATTTGCAACCTACCTCATGAATATTAGTGAGCTAGTCCTTGGATTCTGTCATGATAGTGGACTGCTTTCATCAGCCTGCAGAGGGGTGAAGGACACGGATCAGGTACAGCTGATCCCAGACTGTGCTACAGAGTGAAACAGCAGCTCCTGCAGTATCGGACGTGTGTTGGATGTAACATGGCCCTGGAATACTGGGTGAATACCTAGCCAGTCTGTGCCGATCAGTGACAGACTGTGGCCAGGCCATCCATTTTTTGTCCCCGATCCTACTCCATAAACCAAGGTAAAATTGGAAAATTGCAAGTAGATTGAAAACCAAGTCTAGTGGCTTCACTAAAGATCATTTTTTCTATTTGTGCCATTGGTATCATGAGCAAGGAAACTGAGCTTACTGAATGGAAACTTTCTCAAAATGTCAGTGTCAATGCATGTCAACTACCTTGTGCCCTTACCAATGATGTGAATACCTCTATTAAAGAGGGTATTGATCCCAGTATTCCAGAAATTCCCCTGATCCCCAACCCTACACCTTTTCTCCATCCATTGAGGTAGCTCTTAAACAGAAGAAAAGGTGGGCGAGAGTCACCAGAAGCCAGGACAAATGGGTAAGCAGAGTCAATGATACACCTGCATTTCCTCCCTTAGAGCCAACCCTGCTGGATCTCCTGTGCAGTAAGTTTGATACTATGATTAGGAAGCACTTATAACCTGTGTTAAATTCGGACAAGGAGCAAAGTTCTCTCCAACCTTCCAATTACAACCAATTCTTCTTATCTGTTCCTGTGTCTTTTTCTAACTCTAGCCGAGGTGCCTCAATAAAAGTGGCTGACAAATGTATTGTTCCTGGCCTGAAAAAGGCTCTCATAGATATGTCTACCAGTTCTTGGGCTGAACATTGTAGCCCAGAAACATCGATAGGAATTCATATTCTACAGCCTGATTCCCTGGTGAATATGGTAAAGGTCCAAAGTTTCTTGCCTACTCTAAACCTTCTTCCAGAAGCATGCCTGTATGTTTTAATCCTTGCTTCTGTTCCTACATTAAGTGTAGATACAATGGAAGAAGCCCCACATCTTATAAAGGTATCCACTGGGTATCTAAGCATTTATACTTTAATATTTACACTTCCAAGCATATACGCACAGCAGGGACTGCATATTAATACATTTCAGTAAACTCATCTTTATTTATTTTATTTATTTAAAAAGTTTTATATTGCGTGAACAAGACCCATGGGGATATCAGAGTGCTGTCCAATTAAGCAATAAAGAGTAGGCATATAGATCAGACAGCAGGGTAATCTAAAGGTACGGAATGAGAAAATCATTAGGCCAACTGAACAAGGTATCACCATAGACAGTCATGGAATGTACAAAGAGTGAGGGAAATGGGTCAGAGTGGACCTGGAGATTAGCAGATCAAGAATAAGTGAAGCACTTTGCAATTGTCCCAGAGGAGGAAGCTAGGGGATATAACAACAAAGTAAATACAAAAATTACAAACAGAAGTAACGCTCTGAAACCCACATATCAAGACACAAGTCTGATAATAAATAAGGGTGAGGAGGGCAAGTCTTAGCGTGCTTGTCAGCTGGCAGGGGGGAATTCTAGGACAAGAATTTGTTCATCAATAACACTTTAACTTCCCTTTTGAAAGATGTTGAGGGGTTCGTCCTGGTTTCAGGGTGCAGGGAGTTCCAGTTTATGGATTTGAGTTCCGGAGTGACATGGTGTTCTTTTTTAGAGCCTGTGATGAGTCTTGCAGCAGAGTTAAGAGAGGCCCTTAGTGGAGCCATCTTAGATCTAGGGAGGCCACAAAACGTTGCGCTTTCATATCTAACTTAGAAATCACAAGCGTTTGCATAGCAGATTTGAAGCCATTGTGGGGGAGAAAAGATTATATTTTCCTTAGGATGCTCATTTGGAAGTTTGCTTCTTTGGAGAGAGCACTAATGTGCTTCTGCATGTTCAAATTCTTATCTAGCATTATGCCCAGTGATCCTGTGGCATCAATGATGTGTGGTGTGCAGTTAAGAGCTGTTAGCTGATTCATCCATTCATTGATGGCTGGTGACTGTTTAGGTTGGGGGATTAAGAGGAATTCTGTTTTAAGAGCGTTTAATTTAAGGAGATTTAGTGTCAGACAGTTTTGGGCTTTCAGTAGAGTGGTGTTGAGGGACCTGATGTCTTCTGAGGTGGAGACTTTCAGGTACAGTTGGGTGTGATCGGCATACATGTGATAATGGATGTTGGATAGTTTCAAAATTTCAGTTAAAAGCTCCATGAACAAGTTGAAAAGAGTTAGTAAGAGTGTGAACCCCTGTGGTACCTCTAGATTAGCCAATGAGGGATTAGATAGGGACTGATTAACCTTGAATTTTGGACGTATAAAGTGGAGAAAAGAGGGAAACCAGTTTAGGAAGGGCCCTGAGAGCCCCATGCTGTGTTCCATTAGGTCAAGAAAGCAGTCATGTTTAACCGTATCGAAAGCTGACAATAGGTCAAGGAAAATCAGTAGTGAGGAATTGTTCTGATCCAGCATTTCGAGCGCATTATCCACAATGTGAGTAAGAGGGGATTCAGTACTATGACCATGCGGAAAGCCATACTGAAATTGGCCAAGTAGTTTGAATTGTTCTATGTTGCTACATATATGGACGTACGAACAATCACACAGAAGGGAGTCCCTGAAAAGATACCTAGGCAGGAGAACAAGGGAAAATGTAGATATCAATCAAACACAAATCCACTACCTGAAAGTAATTTTTAAATAAGATATACATCAAGGATCAAAAGAGAGGGAACTACATTATCCCATCCCCATACGGCAAAAAACAGTGTGCAACAGAACGGAGGTAAACGACTGTACAACTACACCATGTAAAAATTATTTTGGGACATCTGTCTTAAATTTATTGTCAAAATATCAAAATATAACACTTAATAAATAGTATAATGAATATAATACCTGATCAAAAAACAGTTCATACTTGTGGTACCCAGGCGCAACAACATACAAACCACCTAGACCATACTACAAACAGAACCATACTCATTTATGCACACAACACATTGCACAATTGTGACCCACTGCATCAGACACAATAAACTTAGCAATAGATGGTACAAGATGTCATACAAAGAATTACATCCAGGAACCTTAGTAGTCGTTCCATTAAGGCCAATAACCTCAGTTTAGCAATTTTTATCCAATGGATGGTTAGTACATATTCTTTGAGAACTTCGATGCAAGCCACAAGAAAACACAGAATGATGATTATACAGAAGGAGACCTGATGATCGGTTAGGACCTAGCTGGACGCAGATGCATTTCTCGATGAGCTTTTGCAGGGTCGGAATGTTGGAAATTGAGTGGAAGTTGTGTAGGTCAGTGATCTGTCATAATTTTTTTTAGAATAGAGGTAATCTGTCCAGTATTTAGACAGTATGGGCTAGAGCATTGACACATTAAGGCATTGCCTATCTTTCCCCATAGTTGGAGTATGGAGGGTTTAATCTCATTGAAGAAATTTGATGGCAAAAGCTCACTGAAGTGGTTGGATGGTCTCAATGTTGTAAGAGTTTTTGGAATAGTGTTTCCATCCAAGGTTTCGAATAAGCTCCAAGATGAATTGTTCTTGGACCTGGAGCGAGCGGAGGCCACAAATACTGAGGAGGGTGGGGCCTGATGGGTGGTGAGATCAGCTGGAGCTCCATTGCACTCCTTAGATCAATTTCCATCTTTGTTGTCTTTTCAATGAAGAGAGTGGAAAAATCTTCTCAATTCGGCATTGGACAAGATCTCAATGGGGAGAGATTGAGTTGGCTAGTTGATTGAAGCTTAAGAATTCCGTACAATTTTTGGGTGGATTTTTAGCTTCTGAAGTAATTAGATTTAGAGATTCTTATGCGTTTGTTATAGATGTTTCTTAATAATTTCAGATGTTTGAGATGTTCAAGGGATTGTGAGGATCTCCACAGTCTTTCTGCTAGTCTCAGATTTCTTCTTTCAGCATTTAGACTACCATTATACCAGGGTTTGGAGACTTTGGAAGACATTCTTTTTAACTGTACAGGGGCAATTGTGTCTAAAACGCTTGTCATGGATCGGTTGTAGTGTTCAGGGAGGACATGGACATCAGACATATCCATGGGGGGGAAAATGTTATTACGGAGGGTTGTCAGATCATCAAGTTTAATATTTTACAGTCTGATTTGCCAGTGCTTGAATTTTTTTAGCTGCATTGTATTAGCACTTAGATTCTGTGATGAGGAAGGTGATGCAGTGGTGGTCTGTCCAGTCACAAGGGATGATAGATTCAAGTTGAATGGAGTTGGGTTTACCAATGATTAGATCTAAGGCTGCTCCCTTGATGTGCAAAGGCTATCGCATATTTGGGTACGATTGAGGTCCATAAGGAAGGTTTTAAGGCTGTTTACAGAAGTGTCATTTATGTCATTCCAGTGTAGTTTAAAATCTCCAAGAATTTTCTGGGTGCCGTGATGATCCGAGTTAGTTGAGATAATTTCCATAATCTGTTTGATGAAGGAAAGGTTGTCTCATATAGGATGGTAGAGCATGTGGAATTTGCATACTTGCCTGTTGTTGCAAGCAACCTCAATGCATAGATATTCATATGACAAGAGAACAGCGGATTGTAATTGTTTGACTACAAGATAGTTACGAATATACAGGCAATACCTCCAGCTTGCCCACTAGATCTGTCTAATTTATTATTGTCATAACTAGGAGGGAATTGCAGGGCAAGGATAGGTGCAGAGGAGTCATTTAGCTAGGTTTCGGTCAGCATTAAGAGATCAGGACAATGTTTGAGGATGAGAGCAGCAATATCTGTTCCATGTCTTACTGCGGATTTGCAGTTGAGTAGCATGCATTTAAGCTTAGGATTGGTGTCTGCTAGAGTTGTATGTGTGGTGGTGACCCGTGTGAGGTTGTTCTTGTTTAAGGCTCTGAGATTAACCCTGGGTTCTCTGTGTGGTTCAGTTTGGATTGTCTCGATTTTACACTTATTGTATGTGTTGATGGCATACGCTGGGTCATAGGAGTGTAAGAGAGAGTGAAAATCCTTGCTAAACAATGGATCATTTAGTCTGATGGGTCGAGAGGGGTTGTTCGGGAGGGGTGTAGTTTTCCATCTAGACTGAGGAGAGGTCAATATTGGTGAGACTACAGTGAACGGGTGCTGGAGGCTGGTGAAGTAGTTAGTGGGATGGCAGTGATTATGACTTTGTTTTTGAAGACCTCCTTAGTCACCCGTTATTCGCCAGCTCAGAGGTGAGGAATAAAAGGTTTCTGCCTCAAGTTGTTGAATGACTAGGATGATCTCGTCCAGTCAGAATCCAAGTGAGGTAAAGGTTCAGTGATCCGAGACTTGAAGCCATAGTTAAGTAGGGAGGGTGTCCGGGAAGATAGTGTTGAACATTTTTTATTAGTAACTTAACTGCTTCTCATGATAACCCCATTGATAGGCATAGTTGTCTGACGGTTTTACCCTTGGGCTTTTTCTACAGACCACCTAATTTCCACCTTTCACCTAACTGTCCACCTGCCATATCTATTCCACCCTTAGCCAGTAGGAGCTTTTCGCCACTGCATGACAGGTTTTTACCATTGCAGAACTCTGAACTAGCGAAATGACTAAAAGCCTATCAATCCAATATGTGTGCAGACGCACTTGCAAATGTTTTACATATGAACAAGACTACCAGCCCTGGCTCCTAAGTAGTGTCTCCACCTTTTACTCTGAGCATTGTGACTTGGAACTCTGCTGATCTTGTATCAGAAATTGAGAATAAGAAGTGGATTTCTTTTATTGGCAGGTACGATATTGTTTTACTTCAGGAGAACTGAGCAGTAACTGACCCTATCTGCGATGAATGCCCCTGCTTTGCAATCCTAGCAGTTCTATCTACTTCTAGTAGAGTTAGGGGAGGGGGGCTTTTAGTGTGGTTTAAATTTTGCTCTAAAACTAAAAGTATGTTATTGATGTTAACAACAGAGGGGTGCAGTTGTTTTCAGTTGCATTTTGTGGTGAATTTCAATTGTATTTAATTCATTTTATAAAGATGAATTCTCATATGATAATGATGTTTATTTTTATACATTGTTTTGGTTTATTGATTAAATGTTTAGTTCATAAAAACTCCCCTCCCTAGAACCTAACTGGGTAATTTGTGGATTTTGTAATACCAGTCTTAAAGTAGGTTTCACCGACTACATTTGATCTGCTTTTTGGGATATAGAATACACAATCTCTGCTAGCCCCAATCCCAGAGGTGTTAAACTAGTCAATTATATTTTGGCACAAAACCTTGGTAATATTCATGAGAGTGAAGATCTCTTGACATTGCGAACTCACACTTTTTCATTAGAGGGTATTCATCCAGAATTGATCCTATGATTTTCCCCAGAAACCTCATGAATTTTCTTCTAACCAGTGTCACAATTAACATGAATATTAGTGATGCAACCCTTTGACTGAGTTCTATTACTACCTTTGTCCAACCTTCACCTAGTACATGTCACTGACCACAAATCAACCCCCAATAATATTAACTGTAGATTAATATAGAGTTTACTCAACCATTGTCACTTCTCTGAATTGCTGGACATATGTTGTTTTAGCTATTTCTACACTTGCCTCTCTGCGAAGTCTGACATGGTTTTATTCTGTTGACTTTTGTTAATCTGTGCTCCTCAATAAAAGCCTACTACTTAAACCTGACCATCACAAAAAGAATCCTTCTCCTACTGGGTTTAATGCATCCTGATCCTTATCAAACATACACCTGCAAAGCAACCATCGAAAAAATCCTAGACACAGAACAGAAGTATCTTCCTGCTGTGCTGATTAGAAATCCTCTCTTAGGTGTAGACGAAATGTAATCAAAGAAAATGTTGTCATTCATTAAACTTGGCCAACAAAAGCAAGAGTTCCAAATGTTTTGGCATAATGTTAATAACATCAGCACCAGGTCTAGGCACCTGACAGTTATAAGTTCCCACATTTCAGAAGAGCAGTGAGTTGGGATTTTCTCTACCATCTACCAGTAAGCCACCAATAACGATTGTTGTTTTAGACAACTCATTAGTTCTACTGCTGACACCTATTTAGAGGTAGAGATCTATGAAGTTGTCGCAGCTCTAACATCATAGTAATCTTTATTTTGGCAACTGCCATAAAAGAACAGTTAAAAACACTATACAATAAATAAATAAATGGATTAAATTAAGCAGTGCCGATACATGGAGCAGTACATTACTTAAAGAATAAGAACTTGGAAAAAAGTAAATGTAAAACATTGTTATCTGTGTTGGCAGAAGACCACCATCCCCAGGGGGCGGGTGGGAGGGCATAGGCCTCCTAATTAAAATGTAATGCAGGAATTGATGACACAGTACCATCTAATCTCCCAATCATAAAGTGCAAAAGTGGTGGCAGGGAAAATAGGGTAGCTAACAAATTATTCAATCCGCTTCAGTAGCATTCCTGCTGGGGTAGATGATTGATATTTAGATCTTACACGCCACATGAGTGTAGGAACCTGGACACTGCAAAAAACATATGTTGACTGGTATCACTCTGCAGTATACTATATGCCTCCTTAAACTGTCTGGTTCCAAGGTTGCAGCAAACTGGAATTAACCATTTCTCCCTAAGATATTTAAATGAGGGGCAAAAGAAGGGGGCATGGGCCACTATTTTCAGGGATGAACCACAGGACGGGCAGACTTGATCTGATAGACTTTGGGGGTGTGCCCAGATGGCAATGTATACATTTAGTGGGAGAGTCCCTAACCTAAATTAAATGAATAGCTTCTTATCAAAGTGGGCTGGATCTCATCATGGTAATGTTCTGCTGAGTATTCATCCTTCCTCATAAGAAAGCCATTGGTTAAGGTGCCCAGAGCTGTCCTAGATACGTGGGAACCAATGGTGTGCTGCATATATTTGCACTTCAGGGCTGATTTAGAAACAAGAAGGGATGCCCTCCTTGGGCCCACCCACAAGCTCTCACTCCCTATTGCCCTCAGGGATTCTCTCACCTATTTGAGCCATACAAGCTCACCAGACTCCAGAGTGCTGAGTATTTCTTCCAGCTCTAAAGGATTTTTCCTTTAGCTCCCAGACCTGACAGGGTACCAATTCATTTGTCTAATTGTAAAGCCAGTTTATGTATACCAGTGCTTCTGAATGTTTTTAAAAACCTCTGTGATTATAAGCTGCCCCTATTTTGGTCCACTTATGTTATTGTCCCCATCTTCAAGGAGGGAATTATTTGGACGCATGTTGCAATAGGCTCATCTCCCTCATTGACTCAATTATTAAGCTGCTTAGAATAGTCCTATTTACCAGAACTAGGACTTGGGCCAATGACCCGGTCATCTTGCACTTATGTCAGTAGGTGTTCAGCGAGTGAGTTATTATGATGGAGCAGTGCTTAAACCTCCATGTGAGTGTTGGTAAATATAACACAGTGAAGCACCACCCATTATATCTTGCCTACATGGTCCTTTCATGGGTGTTCGAACAAGTTAAAATGTGAAGCTTTGGAAATTGCACATGAAGATGGGGCTTTATTTATTTATATTTATTTATTTATAGAGTTTTGTATAGCTCGAACTCTGCCAAAAGTTATCAGAGCGCTTTACATAGACGTTAAAGTCACAGTTACATGAGTTAAACATGGGTTAAATATACACATGATGTAGGCACAATACATAGCCACAATATACATGAGAATTGTAAGATAAACAGTAGCACTTGCTTGAGCTATATGTGGAATTAATGAATAGTATAAATATATACAGGAAGTATACGGTAAACAGTAGCAGTAGCTTGAGTTACATATGGATTAAATGCAGTTATATGGGGTAGGCCAAGATACATGGCAAGAGAGTATATAGGACCTATACGGGGACAGAAGGAAAAGTGGTCTGTACAGTTCTGAGGTAGTTACGCTAAGGTGTGTCAACTTAGGAAACAGTGTATGCAACACTGTGCATAGGAGGTATATGAAAACAGTAGCAGTTGAACTACTGTTGAATTAGTTACATATAGAGTAGGCAACTCAGTCAACTTCCTAGCCAATCTCTATAGCAACCTGCCAGCTAGCGTTAGGTTTGGTCCCAGTGGTGAGTGCTCTGATTCATTCAGGTTGGAACATGAGGTGTGTCAAGGTGGCATTTTGGCCCCACTGTTATTCATTATGATTATGTGCATTAATAATCTAAATTCCTTTTAGTTTGAGTGAGGACCGGATGTGTCTAAGATGAACTAATCTAATTCTTAGATGTCAAAATTGGGTGCTCTTTTTACGTTTATTCTATCCATAGGTGTTAGGCTAATCATGCCACTTCTTGAAGCTGTTAAAACCCAACGTGTTCCCATTGCCACATATGGAGCTGGTATTTGGGGGTATTCAAATGGCTCGCTCTGACAGCGTGAAGAAAAACATTTCTGTCAACATTTGCTGACTTTACCCCCTACCAGCTCCGAGTTCCTTTTATGGAGGACTATATCAAGATGGAACCCTTAATGCTTTAGCTGTTTATCTGGACTCACCATCACGCTGTCCTTAGCCAGTCTGTTATGGGAACTGTTTAAAGTCAGGAATGGCTCCTCCGCAATGGCGGTGGAGCGTTGCCCCACTGCCTAGCTCAGAGACAGCAAATGAAAAATAAAGCGATGTTCTGGCATTATTTCATTTTTTATTTGAAGCCAGCTTGTGCAGGGAAGGGCAGGGCATGGGAGGAGGAGTGCTATCTGCACTGCCTGAGTGCGCATATGTGTTTGGCCGGCCGTCCCAGGCCGACCAAAACTCACATGTGCCCTTAGGTTTCTCCAGCCCGGCTGTATTGTACAGCCGGGCTGGAGAAAATGCCTCAGACTCCCTGGCCTGAGCGGAGCGTTTTTTCAGCTTACTCAGGCTAGTCACCGTGCTGTTTGGAGAGCAATGCGGGGATTGGATAGGAGCCTGTGACGTGGTGGTCCCAATGTCTGCTGGGACGAGGAAGAGAAGAAAGGAAGCGCGACGCATGAAGCCGCCAACAAATTACGGTAAGTTATTTTTTTTTTATATTCTAACACTCTCAAGGCATCCCCCTCCCCCTCCTGCCTTCCCTACACCCACCCCACCGCCCTTTATTTGTGGTGGCCGCCACTGTTCAAAGTGTGAGAAGGGACTGGATATTCCGTAACTGTTTTATATGAAACACTTTTTGGCACGATCAAGCAGGCCCTCACTCTTTGGAGAACACCAATAATTTGCAAGAAGAATAAATCCTGGTTCAAGCAGACTTTTAAGAACATAAGCCACTCAGAGAGGAATAATATATATTTAAATAAACCTACCACATGCCAATATGTCATGTTGCAAATTACTTCTGCAATCGAAGCCGTGTTATTGCACAATGCCTGGAATTGGGAGTGGGGTTCTCTTAGATATGTTAGCTGAATGAAAAACCCTTTCACTCTAAGCAACCAATTGATTACTGTACAGTACGCAAATTGTGTTTTCAAATGCTCATGATTACTGCGGATACAGTTACAAATAGGTTTAACATTTTTTTTCAGTGGTATACATTTAACAAACAAAACGATGTGAAACGTTTCATTCGTTGGAGTATGTTATCCCAGAAAAACACTCTTAAAATTATTATAAGATACATATGTTGCCTCGAGAAATGTACAAGGGAATATTTTCCACGTATAAAGAAACCAAATGTCTAGGCAGCTGACAAATCAGAATTCAAGCCCTCTGCTAGCAGTCCATTAAAGAGGCAAGAGTAGCTTGACATATATAGAGAGCTTGCTGCCTTTTTACCTCAAATGAAAAGTTTGTGTGTTCTCGTGACACCTGACACTAACGGCTGCTGTTACCGTTGCTTTAATGTCGGAGCTAAACACTAATGGAGCTGCGTTGATTTCATTTCTGGGAAATGCACTCACTTATGCCTATCCTTCCACTTACCAAATGTACTGCTATTTTTACATTACAATTTTGGTTGATCAGTTTCATTGAAAGCTCCATTCAATTTCATATTTTGAAACATTGCATGGTGGGTGCATTACGGCTGTAAGTGAAAAGTAGCCATAAAATTGGAGAAAAAAAATATGACTTTGATTGCTGCCGATTTGTTTTATTACTGTAGTTGACTTTTAAAAACTGAAATGCATTTGCAGAGGTAGCATTTCATACTTCAATGTTCTCTTGGATTACATGCATTCCACTTACTTACTTAAGGTGGCTTGAAGAATATATTTTTGGGCGAATACCGATATTAAGCACTGCTTGTAAATCAGTTACCTAAGAATAGCTTTAGTAACTTAAAACCCCACCTTTTATACGGAAATAGTTTATATTAGATGTGCTGTGAAAAAAGCCTCCTCGGGGATGTGAGTAATTAATGCACTCCAGATGTTACTAATGCAACGACTTTTAAATCATCAAAACAAATAGCCAGCGCAGGAAAATGATATGATCTAGTCATAAAATAGTTTGTCTTGGCACCTGGAAGCCTAGAGTCTGTTTGCATAAACTGTCTCTCTAAAACATATTTACACCAATGTTTTATTTAGCTCCATATTATGCAGGCGTGGCCGGTACAGGTAAGAGTGGTAGGGTGGTAGGGTGGGGGGTGGCGGGGGGGGGGGGGAAATTTGACATACGACGGGGTAGGAACAATAACATAAATAAATAAATAAATAAATAAATAAATAAATAAATAAATAAAACCACTTACCTTGTGCTTGCGGAATCGACGAGTCGTATTTATTATATGCTTCTTATCCCATCGTATGTTGGCTTGCTATACCCCCGCCCCACCCCAACGCGCCACCGCTCTTACCTGTACCGACCACACCTGATAGTACGTATTGTAAGTTGCTTGTTTCTCTTCCATTTCTTTTTTAAGTCCAGTACTCTAAGGGGGGAAGAAGAGCAATACTTGCCCACAGAGACAAAAGCTAAGGCCCTTATTACAAGTTGGCCTATGTATTGAGTGATATTTATCGCACCAGGTATATTCCAGCTCCGGAGGATTTAATGGGTGGACTATTTAGTCCTTGTTTCATGTTTTGGGGGATATACTTGGGTTATGGTACTTACCTCCTCCTAATCTACATGTTCCATTAATTATCAGATACTCCTCTGACGATAAATCCACAGAAACGTACCTCCAATATCTAACGCTTAGGGTTTGACTTTATGATACCCACTAATAACGAGGAGTAATAAAGTCCACTTAGTTTATAATTTTGAAGCCTGTGCAAATAAGAATGTCATGTGCCACACTTGACGAGGGAATAGCAATGATGTTTGTTTTGGTAAAATTGCACAAAAGAAGTTAAGTTTAATGGCAGAGAAATATATTACCTGCAGAGAAAACAAAAGGTTTAATGACAAATATTCTGGGGCATATTTACAAGCCCCAATCGCCACCACAATGTCACTTTTAGTGACATTGTGATGGCGATAGGGGCCTCACCTTATTTACAAAGCAGCGTTGAGCCACTTAACGTGGCTTAATCTGCCTTGTAATTAAGGCACTTTTTCACGCTGTATTCAGCGTGAAAGGGGAGGACAATGGATATTGTGGTGGGTGTTCCACCACCACGCCCACTGATTTTGACTGTGCCTCCTATTTATAAGGTCATCGTAAATAGGAGGCAGCGCCAAAATTAAGACCGGGGAAAACTTGGTCTTAAACAGGTGAACGAGGAGAAATTCTGTATATCTCCTCTTTTGCTGTTTCCGCATAGAAACAGCAAATTGCCTATGATTGTTTATGTGCAGGAAGGTACCCCTTCCTGCACATAAACAATCGTGTAAAAAAATGCTGTTTTGCAATTTCCATGTGTGCTGCATTGAGCAGCTCACATAGAAGTTACGAAACAACATTTAAAGATTGTTTATGTGCAGGAAGGGGGACCTTTCAGCACATAAACAATCTTCCCCTCAACACAAGCACCCTTCCACTATGGTGGAAGGGTGCCTGCATTGGCACTAAGCAGCCAAAGTTAGCACAGGAGGAAAAGCAGGGCTGCACCCTATTCTAGTAAATATGGTGCAGCCCTGCGTTTCTAAAGTGACGAAGCGTGCATTTAGCCTTCTTGGCTTAGCGACACACTTCGCCACTTTATTGTAAATATGCCCCTTATTTGCTTTGCATTACTGCACATTATTACTGACCCACACAGACAATAACAATTCCACAAGTGAAAATAAATATGTGCTTGTGTGATGTTGGGTATATGCCATTTTCACAGATTAAAAATACTGCTCCTAAAATTATATGTGAATTTAAAAAAGAGTTGCCTGTGCATGCTCCTCCCATCCAACCTAGCAGACACTGCCACATCTCATTGTCTCTTGGACCCTTTCTCAGAGTCTCACACTGCTCTGGATATGCTCTGGTTACCATAACAATTTGCATTAAACAGATGCATTTCTGATATCCAGTTACTCTTTAGTTACATTTTGTGAAGCTCAACCTCGTGGTATTGCACCATCCTTTGTCATTGTCCAGAATCACGTGAAATGTCGTAGGCTGTAATTTTTCATTTTTTGCTGAATACATAAAATGAGATACTTCTGGTTAAAGAAAGCGTATCATATGTGTGTTGCCCCTAGGCTAGTATTGTCACAATTATTTTTCTACCTCTGCATGGGTTAATTTTATTAGCCAATATGATTATAAGGATAACATAAAGTTTAATATTTGAACTGATTTGGTAGTGAGCTTCTCGTATTTTTTTCCTGCGAACAGAGAGGCTGACCTCCAACATTATTCCATCCACCATTCACAATGTGCAGCAGCACTCCAATCACAAATCTGGAGGTACATTCTGGTAAAATGTTAACACAAAATAGGCAGTAACAGCATCAATATCATTCCATTTAATAGGCCATTACAATGGAAGACACATGAAAAGCAATCAGGAAGGTCATCAACCCAATGCCTGCTTCCAAGATGTGTGACATGCCTATGTTTCCTTCCTTCCACAAGAAGAGTCATCCGATGTCAAATAATTCAGCAGCGCCAGCGGCGTCTCTTCCGCTGAGGTGGAGGAGTGCCGCCCCACTGCTCTTTGAGCAGTGGAAAAGGGAAAAATAAAATGATAATAACAGTATGTTATTATCATTTTATTTTTCCATTGTCAGGCGTATTTATGGGGTGTGTGGGGCTGTGCTGTCATCACAGCCAGCAGCGGAGAAGTGGTTGGGGCACATAAGTGCGCATGACATTTTGGCCGGCCGCCATGGTCTGGCCAAATAGTCACACACACTTTGCATGTTCTCCAGCCAGGCTGTTACAGCCTGGCTTGAGAACATGCACAGGCTCAGTGTCCCCGTCGGAACGCTGAACCACAGAGCTCACACCAATCAAGACGCTGCTGTCATGGTGAGAGCAGCACTGTGATTGGCTTAGGGGAGTCTGTGTGTGCTTCCTGCTGCAGGGAGGAACAGATGGAACATCATGGTGCAAGGGTGCATGCATTGGCACTAGGCAGCCCATTGTGCACCAGTGCATTAGAAAGGAGAGGAATGTGATGTATTGCCTTAAATAATGCACATTCCTGCCCTTTTCCTGTCACACAGTGCAGCACAGAAAGGTGGCTTGCTGCACTGCACTATGTGGCATGGCCATAAATATGTCCCTATGTCTCTATACTATAAAGTTTATGTTGGTTTGATGCACAGACCTGCTATATTTGTAGGAACCGTATAGTAAGAACACTCCTTGCCCTGTCGAAGTTACAGAAGAAGGACTGCCCTGCTGCCAGAGGACTTCCCTATTGCTTGGAGGACTGCCTTGCTACCTTATCTTAGAAGGAAGAATGGACATGCTTGCCTTCATCCCACACTACCTAGAGCAACTGCAAGGGTCAGGTGAATGAACTTCTGTGTGAGCTACAGAGACAGAACAAGCTTCAGATGCCTCCCTGCAACTCTCCAGCCGACCTTCTGCAACTGGACTCACTTCCTGCTCTGGACCTGCCTAGAGCTGCAATTGGACCTGCCTGAGCTCTGCTGATGGCCTCTACTGGAGCAAGGCCTGATCCGTAACAGGTGCCCCAGGTCCTGGACCCTTGACTGACACTAGTGAGTGAAAAAGTGTCAATTCAGAGGTTTGGGCTCCTTGCAAATGGGAACGGGCCCATTCATGCCAAAATACTGCTGCCCCCTACAACTACCAATGCAAAGCTCCGGTGAGACCTGCTCTTCGCACTGACTATTTGCAGCGACCGGCAACGGAAGACCTGCACTTCGTGCTATGGCAACCGATGTGCGCCAGTGCTAAGCTACAGCAACAACCATATGCAACGAATCACCGGCACTTTGTGCTACAGTGACAACACCCCTGACACCCGACCTGCTCTTCGTGCTACAGCGATGACTATCCATGACACTCAGTCTCCTCCTCGCGGCCTCATCGACTGTGAACAGAACTCTTTGTGCAGGACTTAGAAGGTAGCTTC
Source organism: Triturus cristatus (assembly GCF_964204655.1). NCBI lineage: Eukaryota > Metazoa > Chordata > Amphibia > Caudata > Salamandridae > Triturus > Triturus cristatus. Next base: position 369,652,936 of record NC_140595.1, read on the forward strand.
TGCAGCAGGACTAACCTGGTCCTATTATCCAACCAACGCTTCATTGACGCCGATGTCATCTGACCTTATCTTTCTAAGAACCATGAAAGTGCCAAGTCATTCGGCTAATGAAATAGATATAACACATGATGCAACATCACACTGGGACAAATGTCTGCTTACCGCCATACAAAGGTCAAATAAGAACAAATGGAAATATATAACAAAAATTGTGCAGTCTGAATTGATATCCTTTCACCTTATATGTTCATGAGGAATTGTCGGGGATGCACAATTTGATGTACATAATCTATGTCAAACTTTTCCAAACCTATGTCAGGAATTCCAATCTCTTGACAAGATTTAGAATATAAGGGCTGCCCTTGACAACTTGTCAGGAAAGATCCTTTGCCCAGATTACTGCACGGGATTCGGCCAGAGACGGTCTCACCTACTGCCAGTGCACTTTGAAGATGCTACATCTCGCCTGCTGCTAATAAAGCTAAGTCCCGGAAAAAGGCCGCTACTACAGCGTGTGTTTGCCCTTCGCAGGGAACACTGACTTCATGGCTCAGTCGATAATAACAGCTCTTGCTGTCAGCATGGTATGCAGTGCATCGTTTCTCCATAAGAAACTCTAGACCACAGTTGCTCTATTTTCCATGCTCTCCTTGTGAAGCACTTAGAAATAGGCTTTAGGGTATGAGGATTTAAATGACATTTCAAATTTGTTATAAATGTTTATTTTATTCTCCTTGCTCACAACATGCATTCTTGCTGTATTTATGTGTAGTTGTTTTAGATGTGCTGAGAAACAGGATGACCCTGTTGCAATGAAAGATTTTAGTTAAAAATGTTTCTTCTTCTTAGTGGAGTGTGTGTGTGTGGTATTGTGAACAACAAAATATATTTGTTACTATTACCGTGGTGCCCCTGGTCCCAATGCAGGGATTGTGAGTAACCCAAAAGCAATAACTCTACTCAAACAAGTTACTGGGTGATGTTCTGCAGGGCTACAATAACATGTCTTTCTCATTCACTGCTAGTTCATGGAATTGAGTACTCCTGTGTCACCCATGTGTGGGAAAGCAAACCTTGTAGAACTATCTTTGATACAAATAATCCCTGTTTTCCTTTTTTTTATTTGTGTGCTGACATTGATTTCTTTTTACAAGACATGGCTGTTATGTTATTAAAAGATAGATATGAATTTGTCTTACACAGTGGCCTCCCACCTCTTGAGCACTCTCAGTTCCTGTCTACAGTGTTATGACTTGGTTACTTACCAGTAATATTCATTACTCTGAGTCATAGTCTTACTCGTCACAGTCACTATTGAGCACTATATGTTCAGGAGTAGCATTAACCCCTCCTGGGCTCACGACGGCTGGGAGCCGTCATGAGTCACAGTGCGGCCGCCCACCCACGAGGAAAGCGCTGGGGCTCCCCCGTGGGACACCGATCTCCCTGTCTTTACCGGGGAAGGGCTTTCCCTGCCAGCCCCCCGCCACGTCATCAATGCTCGCGCGCTGACGTCATTGAGGGTTTCCCTTTGTTTACCCGACGCGCTGGAAGCCATTTGCTTCCAGCGCATCGGGAAAGAAAGGCGAGTTTTTCACCATGAACGGTGGGGGGTATTTTTAAAAAGGCATCGGAAGAAAGGAAAGGGTTTTCCTTTCCTCTGATGTCTTTTTAAAAAGCATTCCTGGGGCGCGATCGTGCACCAGGAATGCTTTATTTTATTATTTTTATTTGGCAAATTGTGTCGGGGAGCGGCCCCTTGGGCAAGGGTCGCTCCCCTTGGGGGTTATTTGTATGTCGTTGGGTCTGTACCCCCTTTGGAGGGCAGATCCAATAATTATTTTTATAATTTAAAGGTGTGTGTGCCCCCACTGGGCCACCAGGGATTTTTTAAAGCCCAAATTGTGTCGGGGAGCGGCCCCTTGGGCAAGGGTCGCTCCCCTTGGAGGTCATATGTATGTATAGATCCATTAATTATTTATATAATTTAAAGGTACGTGTGCCCCCACTGGGCCACCAGGGATTATTTATTTTTTTGAAGCCCAAATTGTGTCGGGGAGCGGCCCCTTGGGCAAGGGTCGCTCCCCTTGTTATGTTATGTTATAGTGTTTTTGTATAGCGCTTATCACCGCCGGTCTCTAAGTGCTCACACAGAAAAGGAACATAACCTGCTGTCTCCTAGATCACTCCGCCGTCCGCCCCAGTTAGGGCGAAGATGTTGACTTTTTAAACAGATGAGTCTTCAAGGTCTTCCTTCAGGCTGGCCGGTAGCTCATTCCACAATTGCGGGAGAAGTACAGAAAGAGCCCTGCCCCCTTTAGATTTTAACTTAAATCTGGGTTGAACCAGATTGGAGGCCTTACCCGAACGCAAGGTTCTGCCTGGAATGTACTTCCTCAGGAGCTGTTTAATGTATTCTGGGGCTTTGTCGAAAATTGCCTTGTGAGCCATACAAAGACACTTAAACTGCACACTAAACTTAACAGGCAGCCAGTGCAGCGTCCGGAGAAGTGGGGTTGCATGCGTGTTCCTAGGTAGGGAATAGATCAGCCTGGCCGCATCGTTCTGCACCACCTGCAGTTTCCTCAACAACTTCTGCGGCAGGCCAAGATATAAAGCATTTCCATAATCCAGCCTCGAGATGACTGTGGGGGAAACAATGGACTGTAGAGTGGGGGCTGATAGAATAGGTGCTAACTTTCGCAGTTGCCTCAGCACCCCCTTGCAAGACCCCACCACCGCCGAGACTTGAGGGGCCATGGAAAGGTCTACATCAACCTTTAGCCCCAGGCTTTTGACCACCCTACCAGGTATAGGTGTTGTACCTAGTTCTGGGGGCCAGAACAGATCGCACCAGGGATTGACTCGGTTTGTGATGACCAGCACCTCTGTTTTTTCAGCGTTCACTTTCAGAAGGTTATTGGTCATCCAATTTACAGTGAATCGGAGCAAATTTCTTACCGATTCCTGTGCTTCCATTGTATCTTCCAGCTGGACCAATAGCTGGGTATCGTCAGCATAGTTAAAAGTTTGACAATTCCTGTGCATTAACTCCTCCACCAAGGGTTGTAGGTAAATGTTAAAGAGCAAGGGAGAAAGTGCGGACCCCTGGGGTACGCCCCAGGTCACATCACTTGCCTCAGATAACTGGTCTCTCAGCTGCACCCTCTGGGTTCGAACCGTTAGAAAAGATTCAAGCCACTTGAGCGCTTGTCCTGTTATTCCCAGCTTTGCGATACGGTCCAGCAAGATGGTATGGCTGACCGTATCAAATGCCGCTGACAGGTCCAATAGAATCAGGGCACAAGGCTGTTTATTGTCCGCCCTGATTCTCGACTCATCAGTAACAGTGGCCATTACTAGTTCTGTGCTGTGTTGGGGCCGAAAGCCCGCCTGCCTGGCATGGAGTAAACCATGTTCCTCCAGGTAGCTAGCCAGTGTGATCAGAACATGTTTTTTCCAGGATTTTGCCCAGGAATGGCAGTTGCGAGATAGGCCTATATTTCTTTAAAGCCTTGGTGTCTGCTCCTGCTTTCTTTAAGAGTGGAGAAACCCTAGCTTCCTTCAGCTGGACTGGGAGATAGCCCGCCTCTAATGAATCGTTCAGTAGGCTCAACAGCTGAGTTTGGATACCAGGCAGGGCCATTTGAAAGATTCTCGGGGGGCATGGATCCGTGCTGGAGCCTGACTTGACTTGGCCGACAAGCTGAGCCAAGCTCTCCTCGTCAATACATGGGAAACTATTCAACGTCCCTATTGTCTCCTGACTAGCAGGGCAAGATGACAGCAGAGGTTCAGCTGGGATCTCCGTGATGTCCCTAATAATGTCCTGTACTTTCTGAAGAAAGAACCTCTGAAAGGTGTCACAGTTGGGTTGGTCACTAGCAGAAATCTTCCCATCCAGCTGCGTCAATTCCCTTAGGATCGCAAAGGTCTCCCTTTGTTTGTTCGTGGCCCCTCTAATTCTATTCTCATTGAAGGCTGACTTCCTCACCAGGATATCCGCCTTGATTTTGAAAGAAGCATTTTATAGGTTTCTGACTCCACTGGGCTATAGCTGAGTCTCCACCTTCTTTCCACCTTACGGAGGGCTTGTTTCTTTTCCCTGAGTGAGGCATCAAACCACGGTGCTCCCTTTCCTTTTGATCTGGTCTTCTCCAGCCGCTCAGGGGCCAGTTTGTCCAGAGTAGCATGGATCCAGGCCATAAGGGCTGCAGTATTGGAGTCTAGGTTCGTCTCCCTCATCTTAGGAAGTGAAGTCGAAAGCAGCGTGGAAAGTAGAGAGTCTTCCTCTATCTTCTTCCAAGACCGGACCATTCTCCACAATTGACTGGACACTGCAGGTGAGGGGTCTCCTGGAACCCAGCACTTGATCAGGAAATGGTCTGACCATATGCAGGGACTGACCACAGTTATTTCTGTCTGGGATATGGAAGACCAAATTAGTCTAGTGTATGGCCCTTCACATGCGTTGTTCCCACTACTAGTTGCTGTAAGTTAAGCGAGGAAAGATTATTTTTGAACTCTACCTCTGTGGGGTCTCTAGGTACCTTATCCCATTGGTAGTTGAAGTCCCCTACCACCATAAGGGATTTATATCTGGAGCCCAAATCTGTCAAGAGCTCCAGGAAGGCGTCATTAAAATCTGGCGAGCTCTGTGGTGGGCGGTACACTACCAGCAACATAATACAGGAGGATTTAAGTGAGTTTTTTATCCCCAGGAGCTCCGCACAGTCACAGTTTTCAGCTACGACCTGTGTCACCTTGAAACTTTTTTTAAATAAAATGGCAACCCCCTCCTCTACAGTCATTGAGGCGATTATACCATAGCGCATCAAAATCGGGAGGCAATGCCGCCAGTATGTCCGGCGTAGATGAAGTACCTAGCCAGGTCTCCGTAAGGGCAAGGATATCAATCTCGCCATCAACAAGGAGTGAAAAAACCTCCAAAAGGTGCTTTTGCAAAGAGCGCGTGTTCAGCGTCGCAATTTTTAGCCCTCGGGACCTAAGGGGGTGTGGCGAACTCCTGGATCGTCTAGGTTCGCCTTCTCCCTGCAGCAAAGCTTCTTCTCGAAGCATGGCTAGTGTTGTAGTGTCTAGCCCCGTATTACCTGTCCTTAGAGCCCGAAGGGTATCCATAGAGTAAATATGAGGCAGACGAGGGGTACTGGCCCCTGGGCCCGTCCGGGCGCGGACGGGCGCAGACGGGCTTTCCTCTGGCGCTCCTCCGGCACGCTGCTGCGCGCGTGCGCTGCGCGCTTGCATTCTAGTCCTTTAAATAGTGTATGGCAAAGAGCACTCGGGAAGACTAGAGCGCTACCCCCAGAGGCGTCTTGGGAGCGTCTCTAAGCCCACACTCAAGATGGCGGTCGGGAGTGAGGCGGCGCGACTTTCACCCAAGTGGTGAGTCATGTTAATTTCTATTAATGTGCAGGCAATGCGAACATGGGGGGAGTAAGGAGGATGAAATTAAAAATGAGGTTACCACCAATTCCGATTTATGAAAAAATTAACAACACAACAAGTCCAATTTTAAAAAAGGAGCAAAGTGCTCCGACAATATTTAAAAGTGCAGCAGTAATTCAGAAACGGCAGCGGCAGCGTGACAATCCAATTCCCTTGGGGGTGATATTTATGTAGTTGGGTCTGCCCCCTCTTTGGGGGGCAGATCTTTAATATTTTATATTAAAAAAATTTGTGTGTGCCCCCACTGGGCAGATCTATTAAAAAAAAGAAATAATAAGTAGGTGTGTGCCCACTAGGCCACCAGGGATGTTTTTTTGAGTGTCGGAGAGCGGCCCCTTGGGCAAGGGCTTCTCCCCTTAGGGGAGCAATTTGTTTAGGGGGGTCTGCTCCCTGTGTCCATTAGGCCACCATGGATTTTTTTTAAATTAGATTATGTTTTTGGGAGCGGCCCCTTAGGCAACGGTCGCTCCCCTTTGGGGATCATTTATTTTGGCCCTTTTTGCCCCCTTTGGGGGCAGATCGGCCTTGTGAGTCTAGGCCCATCTGCCCTCACGGGGAGCAGAAGCCATTAGACACCAGGGATTCTTTTGGGGAGCATTTATTTGGGCCATTTCTGACCCCTTGGAAGGGCAGATCGACTCAAACAGTTTTATGGTATGCCTACTAGGCCACCAGGGATTGTTTTTGTGTTGTTGGGAGCTGCCCCTTGGACAAGGGTCGCTCCCCTTTATCGGGTAATTATTGTGGTCGTTTCTGCCCCTTAGGGACAGATCGGCCATATGTTTTCATGCCCATCTGTCCACTAGGGGGGCAGAAGCCAGTAGACACCAGGGCTTTTTAAATGTTGGTGTTGGGGAGTGACACCTTGGGCAAGGGTCGCTCCCCCTTTATAAGGGTGAATTTTTGGCCAAAATTCTGCTCCCTGTGGGGGCAGATCAGCCTTATTCTTTTAGGCTCACCTACCACCTTTGCTTGGCTGGTGGATAGTATGTGGACTAGTGCATTATTTGCATATGTGATTGTAATGATTTATTTTTCCTTTTTATTCTAGTGTAAAGCTTTTGATTCCTGTTTGTGGTTTCGGTAGTGGTTGTTCTGCAGTTTTGCGTAGTTGCATTTTTTTGGTAAGAAAAACTTTTTTGTTGTATTTACTCCAAATGAGTATTATTGTCATGCATGAATGATTTTTTTTGCAAGTGGTGTCATAATGGTAGCATATATAGGTAGTGTTTTGAGCATGAAATTCTTTGCGATGTGTTTTGCATTCACCTATGTGTAATTTTATTTTCTTTTTCTTTTTTAGTGGGATATTGTTGATCCTTACTGTGTCTGTGCAGAGTAGGTGGTGGTGAGTCTAGCTGCTTCTGGCAAGTGAGTAGTATCGTTTTGGAGTATATAGGTCTTTCTGATAGACGCATTTTGTATATTACTTATTTTTCAAAGTGTTTGTTGTTGTTGACTTGTTTGACAAGTTACCTTTATTAGTAAGGATTATGGCTAGCCGTAGAATGACTGCTCAGCAGGTTGTTGGTATTCTTCTTGAATCTTCCTCTGAGCAGGATTATGAGACTGACAGTGTGTCTGAGGGAGAGGAGGGAGGGGAAGATTCAGGCAGTGAGTCTTCTCTCCACATGGAATCATCGGATGATGAAGATACTCTCAGTGTGGATGAAGGCACTCTCAGTGCGGATGAAGTGCCTGTTTTAGAGGGGGACACTGATGTGCCAATGTTGCAGCAAGAGACATTGGTATTGCAGCCTGAGGCTGCAAGGCTTCATACTGGAAGTGCTGGACTCTGGGTTGATCCTAACATGGTGCAGCCGGCGTTGCCTGCCTTTAGTGTGGATGCAGGGTGTAGAGTGGATTGCAAATTTTTTTTGCCTATACAGTTCTTTCAGTTGTTTATGGATGATGTATTTTTGGCTGAGATTGTTGAGCAGACTAATTTGTATGCTGAACAGGTTTTGAGGGACCACAGTGCCACACTTAAGCCCCACTCTAGAGCTACCCGGTGGACTCCCACATATCTCGATGAGATGAAGAAGTTTTTGTGTTTTACTTTTTTGATGGGCTTGATAAGGAAGCCGTCAATGGCTTCATATTGGTCTACCAGTCCCTTGATGGTAACGGCCATATTTCCTGCGATTACTATTGGGGCAGAAGCCAGTAGACACCAGGGCTTTTTAAATGTTGGTGTTGGGGAGTGACACCTTGGGCAAGGGTCGCTCCCCCTTTATAAGGGTGAATTTTTGGCCAAAATTCTGCTCCCTGTGGGGGCAGATCAGCCTTATTCTTTTAGGCTCACCTACCACCTTTGCTTGGCTGGTGGATAGTATGTGGACTAGTGCATTATTTGCATATGTGATTGTAATGATTTATTTTTCCTTTTTATTCTAGTGTAAAGCTTTTGATTCCTGTTTGTGGTTTCGGTAGTGGTTGTTCTGCAGTTTTGCGTAGTTGCATTTTTTTGGTAAGAAAAACTTTTTTGTTGTATTTACTCCAAATGAGTATTATTGTCATGCATGAATGATTTTTTTTGCAAGTGGTGTCATAATGGTAGCATATATAGGTAGTGTTTTGAGCATGAAATTCTTTGCGATGTGTTTTGCATTCACCTATGTGTAATTTTATTTTCTTTTTCTTTTTTAGTGGGATATTGTTGATCCTTACTGTGTCTGTGCAGAGTAGGTGGTGGTGAGTCTAGCTGCTTCTGGCAAGTGAGTAGTATCGTTTTGGAGTATATAGGTCTTTCTGATAGACGCATTTTGTATATTACTTATTTTTCAAAGTGTTTGTTGTTGTTGACTTGTTTGACAAGTTACCTTTATTAGTAAGGATTATGGCTAGCCGTAGAATGACTGCTCAGCAGGTTGTTGGTATTCTTCTTGAATCTTCCTCTGAGCAGGATTATGAGACTGACAGTGTGTCTGAGGGAGAGGAGGGAGGGGAAGATTCAGGCAGTGAGTCTTCTCTCCACATGGAATCATCGGATGATGAAGATACTCTCAGTGTGGATGAAGGCACTCTCAGTGCGGATGAAGTGCCTGTTTTAGAGGGGGACACTGATGTGCCAATGTTGCAGCAAGAGACATTGGTATTGCAGCCTGAGGCTGCAAGGCTTCATACTGGAAGTGCTGGACTCTGGGTTGATCCTAACATGGTGCAGCCGGCGTTGCCTGCCTTTAGTGTGGATGCAGGGTGTAGAGTGGATTGCAAATTTTTTTTGCCTATACAGTTCTTTCAGTTGTTTATGGATGATGTATTTTTGGCTGAGATTGTTGAGCAGACTAATTTGTATGCTGAACAGGTTTTGAGGGACCACAGTGCCACACTTAAGCCCCACTCTAGAGCTACCCGGTGGACTCCCACATATCTCGATGAGATGAAGAAGTTTTTGTGTTTTACTTTTTTGATGGGCTTGATAAGGAAGCCGTCAATGGCTTCATATTGGTCTACCAGTCCCTTGATGGTAACGGCCATATTTCCTGCGATTATGACCCGTGATCGGTATTTACTTTTGCTTCGGATGCTGCATTTTGTTGATAATACTTTAGCGTTGGCACGAGATTACCCTGACTGTGACCGTCTTTCTAAGATTCGGCCTGTTCTTGATCACTCTGTAGATCGATTTTCAGAGATCTATACTCCAGGGAAAGAAATATCTATTGATGAGTCTTTAGTCCTGTTCAAGGGCCGTTTGGTTTTTAGGCAGTACATCCCTAGCAAGAGGGCACATTATGGAATTAAGCTGTATATGTTGTCTGAGAGTAGGACAGGATATGTTTTTAATTTCCGTGTGTACACTGGTAGGGATTCCACCATTGACCCCCCTGGTTGTCCGTCCACTTTTGGAGTTTCAGAGAAAATTGTGTGGGATCTTGCTAGAGGACTGTTTAACAGAGGCCACCATTTGTACCTTGATAACTTCTACACTGCTGTGCAATTGTTTAAGGAATTGTTCAAAGTGGACACTTTTGCTTGTGGCACAATCCGCTCTAACCGTAAAGGTTATCCAAAAGAGCTTGTTTCCAAAAAACTTCAGAGGGGGCAGTGCAGTTCCTTGCGTAGTGATGAACTACTTGCTGTGAAATTTGTTGATAGGAGGGATGTGTATATGCTGACTACCATCCATGATGAGAGTACTTCACATGTGGCTGTTTGGGGTCAGTTTGCTGAAGTACGCAAACCGGTGTGCATTTTAGACTACAATAAGCATTTGGGTGGTGTTGATAGAGTAGATCAGAGGTTTGAACCTTACACTGCTATTCATAAGGCGTACATTTGGTACAAAAAGTTGGCCATCCATCTCTTCAATTTAGCAACTTTCAATGCTTTTGTTGTGTACAAGGAGTGTTCTTCTGAGTCAAAGTTGACTTTTGTTCAATTTCAGCAGTCTTTGATAGGAAGCCTTGTTGTTGTGGAACAGGCAAGTGTTCCTAGAGTTGGAGTGGTGGAGGATGTGGCTAGATTAAAAGATCGCCACTTTCCTGATTTAATTCCTCCCACACCCAAAAAAACAATCCCTGTAAGAGATGTAGAGTCTGCTTGCGAAGAGGTGTGCGGAAGGAGAGCCGTATGCACTATGCCGATTTTCCTTCTAATCCTGGGCTGTGTGTGCCCTCATGCTTCAGATTGTATCACACTAAAATAGTTTTTGGGAGCAACCGTGAGTCTAACAGTGTACTGCCTGGTCTGCATGGTTTGATATAGTTGTTCAGTTTCACCTTTGGCAATAGAATGATGTCTTTAGTTTCTGCTGTTGTTTTTGTAGTTATAGTTTGGTATATTGTTGCAATTGGTTTGTGTTTTGTTTCTTGTTTAAAAAAAAATTATGACTGTGTACATGGACTGGCGGTTGGCTGGCGGTATGCATGGACTGGCGCTTGGCTGGTGGTGTATGTGGACTGGCACTTGGCTGGAGGTGAGTGGACTGGCGTTTGGTTGGCAGTGTGCGTGGACTGGTGCTTGGCTGGCGGTGTGTGTGGACTGGCGCTTGGCTGGCGGTGTGCGTGGACTGGCGCTTGGCTGGTGGTGAGTGGACTGGTGCTTGGCTGGCGGTGTGCGTGGATGGGCACTTGGCTGGCGGTGTGCATGGACTGGTGCTTGGCTGGCGGTGTGCGTGGACTGGTGCTTGGCTGGCGATGAGTGGGCTGGTGCTTGGCTGGCAGTGTGCGTGGACTGGTGCTTGGCTGGCGGTGAGTGGGCTGGCACTTGGCTGGCAGTGTGGGAGTAGTGACTAGCTGCTGGTCACTACACACACTGCTAGCCAAACGCCACTCCACACAATCCTTGAGCTGGTGTGGTTGCTGTGTCAAGAATGTGAGCGTGTGAAAGTGATGGGCCCTTGAATGGCGCTGTCTGCTGGTGTGAGAGTTGTAATGTGCTGGGCCCGCGGCTGGCGGTTTGAATAGTTTAGTATGTGTCACACGTATGAAAGGTGTATGAATGGCCTGTAAAGAGGATGGTGACTTGTCGTGGCTTTACAGCTCACGAGCTGTGAGTCAATGGTTCAGTTTCTCGTACTTTCAATTATTAACAGTGCATTTCTTTTTTGTGAAATCTCTGGTTAATACAACTGTATATACTGAACCATCGCTCACCCTCGTGCCAAATCCAACCAGTATGTATGTGTGCTTGAGGAATAGATGGTTGTGTTGAAAAAAAATTCTATTCTGTTTTTGTCAAGCAGGGTGTACCTTGTCCCTTTTTGTGAATGTTGTAATGTGTTGTTTTTGTGCCTGGTGGTGTGAACGGTCTTGTGTATATCATGTATGAAAGGTGTGTGAATGGCCTGCAAAGCGGTTGGTGCCTTGACGTGGCTTTACAGCTCACGAGCTGCGAGTTATTGGATTCAGTTTTTTGCCCTTTCAATTATTGACAGTGCATTTCATTTTTGTGAAATCTCTTGTTAATACAATTTTATATACTGAACCATCACTAGCCCTCGTGCAAATCCAACCAGTAGGTGTGTGTGCTTGAGGAATACATGCCTGTACAGTAATGTATGTCTGTTTTGTCTCTCTGCCAAGCTGTACATTTCATTTAAGAATAACCTAACAACTGTAGTTTTTGCCGTATGGGAGTGCATGGTGATGTCTCTTTTGTGGATTCCAACAAGTTATCTTACCCACAATGTCCTGCAAACCTCAAAATATGACTGTGACATTTTCCTTGCATTATTGTGCCCAAATTTTCACACGGCGGAAAGTAACAACAAATTTCCAACCCCCCTGCATTTCTCCAAGTATCCCAATAGAAATGGAACCTCACTTGTATGGGTGGGCCAAGTACCCGCGGCAGGGAAGGGTCCAAAACCTATTGATGTGACATCAAAATTACCTGTCACAAACCAACCTGGTTTTGCAAGGGGGTCCCATGGGTTTTTGGCCCCGTGCTCGGCGGTCATCTAGGGAAACCTACCAAAGCCACACATTTCTGAAAATGAGACAACAGGGTCTTCCAGGGAGGTATGGCTTGTGTGGATCCCCCAACGTTTCCTTACCCAGAATCCCCTGCAAACCTCAATTTTAGCTGAAAAATCACTTTTTTCACACATTTTTGTGTGGGAAAGTTGTGGCATCACCGGGCTCACTCAAATTTCCCAACACCCAGCTTTCCCCCAGGTCTCCCGGTAAAAATGGTGCCTTACTTGTGTGGGAGGCCCAAGTACCCGCGACAGGCAAGGGCCCAAAACGTAGTGAGGCGACATCAAAATTGCCTATCTCAAAAGCACCTGGTTTTGCAAGGGGGGGTCAGCTTGGTTTTTGGCCCAGTGCTCGGCAGCCATCTAGGGAAACCTACCAAACCCACACATTTCTGAAAACTAGACACCTGGGGGCTTCCAGGGAGGTATGGCTTGCATGGATCCCACAACATTTCCTTACCCAGAAACCCCTGCAAACCTCAATTTTAGCTGAAAAAATCACTTTTTCACACATTTTGTGTGGGAAAGTTGTGGCATCACTGGGCGCACACAAATTTCCCACCACCCAGCGTTCCCCTAGGTCTCCCGGTAAAAATGGTGCCTTACTTGTGTGGAAGGCCCAAGTACCCGCGACAGGCAAGGGCCCAAAACGTGGGTACTTGGGCCTCCCACACAAGTCTCGGGAGACTTTGGGAAACGTAGCATGGGTGGAAATTTGTGGATCCACGCAGATTCCAGAACTTTCCACCACAGAAATGTGGGAAAATGTTTTTTTTTGGACAATTTTTAAGGTTTGCAAGGGATTCTGGGTAACAGAACCTGGTGGCAGGCAGTCAAGTCACCCCATCCTGGATTCCCCTGGGTGTGCAGTTTTCAAAAATGTATAGGTTTGCTATGTTAACCTAGGTGCCGGCAGAGCTAGTTTTCAAAAACTACAGCTAGACACTTCGGTAACAAAAAGGGTACATTTTCATTGTGAAAATGTGGTGTGTTCACGTTGGGTTTTGAGCCATATCCTGTCGTGGGCACTATGCCTACCCACACAAGTGAGGTACCATTTTTATCGGGAGACTTAGGGTAATTCAGGTTTGTAAAACAACTGTTTTTACCTATTGATTTCTGATGCATTTCTGCCTTCCAAATGAAAGACATTGTGTAAAAAAGAAGTCATTTTGAAAAATGACCAATAATTCTCATGCTAGTATGAGTATTCCCAAATTCGAAAATGTGCAAATATGTACTTTTTCTAAACTCTATAATTTGTTACCATTTCAGAAATACATAGGTGTCTTTCATACCAATTTTTCCATGAATACATTTTTCCACAAGAATTGCTATATACCGGAACATAATAAAAAACCATTGCAAATTGCTGCTCAGTTTTTGACTCTGGGTTCGTCGGGTTCTTGGTGAACCTACAAGTCCTATATATCCCCACAACCAGGAAGGTCCAGCGGATGTAAAGGTATATTTCTTCCAAAGAGCTGTCATAATTAGAAGAAGTTACAGGTAAAAACGTTGATACAAAAGGCTGTTTTTTTCAACTAATTTACAATTTTTCCTATATTTAACTGTTAGTTTCTATAAAGAAACCTTGATGGATCTACACAAATGACCCCTTGCTGAATTCAAAATTGTATCTAGTTTTCTAAAATGTACAGCTTTCCAGGTTCCAATATTGCTTTCACACCCATTTCTACCATTAACTGGAAGGAGGTTGAAAGCACAAAAAATAGCAAAAAAAGGCTATGTCCCAGAAAAATGCCAAAACTGTGTAAAAAAAAATGTTGGTTTTCTGACAAAAGTCTGTCATTCCCTAAAAGCTGGGAAAACGGTGACTTCAGCCCCACAAACCCTTCTTTGATACCATTTGCAGAGAAAATCCCAGCCGCTTTCATTTGCAGCCCGTTTTTCCCATTTTTGCCCCCCCACAAAAATTGCTCTATTTGGCTAATTTCTGGGACCCCAACAGGGGAATCCACAAACCCTGGGTACCTTTAGAATACCCATAATGTTGGAAGAAAAGGACGCAAATTTGGCATGGATACCTTCTGTGGTCAAAAAGTTACAGGGGCCTAAGCGCGCACTACCCCAAATAGCCCAAAAAAGGCTTAGCACAGGGGGGGGGAGAAGCCTAGCAGCGAAAGGGTTAACCCATAGAAACAACATGGTGCTCTGACAGAAAGTACCTTGGTGGGACAAATCCAAACCTCATCCAGTAATATCCAATAGACCATAAAGACCAACAAACAAAAATAAATAAAAGGAGAAAAAGAAAGAAGCCCCACCAACTTGCCCAGCGAGAAGGGACCGTTTTTGCTTTTGTTTACATGGCTGTGATGAGGAAGACTATGACTCAGAGTAATGAAGATTACCAGTACATAACTGAGGCATTACCTTCTCCCTCCATCTTCCTTGTCACAGTCACCACTGAGCGTATGCCAAAGCAACAAAAAAGGAAAACCGCACCCATAAAATAGCCAAGCTAACTTTATTTGCAGATGAGCATAAATCAGTGAACTGCAGTAAGAACAGCTGAACCAAAATCCTCAGAAAAATCCTCCCCATCCTTAAATTATAATGGGAGATAAAGGTATGAGGAGAAGACCGTGTTGTTGCTGCACAAACATCCCTCAATGAGGCACCCTTACACGACGCCCAAGAGGAAGCACACCCCTGGTCGAACACATCTGGATCACAGAAGGAAGAGAAACCCTCGAACGAAGATAGGCAAAGGAAATAGCTGACCTAACACAACAAGAAATAGTAGCCGCCATAGGGTGATGACCCTGCCTAGCAGCCCCAAAAAGTGGCAAAAAGACAATCCACTTGCTAAATAGAGACAGTTCTCTTCAGATAAATCAACAGAATGCAGCAGAATTTCATCCACCATGCAGGGAGAAGGAAAAAGAACAATATCCTGGGCCAAATGGAAAGGAGAAGTAACCTTGGGAAGGAAAGCCGGATCAGGGCAAAGGACTACCTTGTCTGGAATAAACCTCAAGTAAGGTGCGTGACAAAGCAAAGCTCCAATCTCTCCCAAACGCCTCACCAAAGTTATTGTCACCAGAAAACACACCTTAAGGGTCAGAAACTCCAGAGAAACAGGAGGCAGTGGCTCAAACAGGGACTTCTGTAAAGCATTAAGGACCAGTGTTAGATCCCATGGTGGAAAAGGAGAGTAAACTACCAGCCTCCTTAGAAAGAAACTCTGAAGAAAGCGGAAGTCCAAGGACTCAAAGGCGAAGAGAGAGGTACCCCTGATAGCCTTGTTGACGCCGCAATGGCTATGGAGAGTAGAGACTACGAGCCCCATTAACCCCTTCGCTGCTAGGCCTTTTCCCCTCCTGTGCTAAGCCCTTTTTGGGCTATTTGAGGTAGTGCGCGCTTAGGCCCCTGTAACTTTTTGACCACATTAGGTATCCACGCCAAATTTGCGTCCTTTTCTTCCAACATCTTGGGGATTCTAAAGGTACCCAGGGTTTGTGGATTCTCCTAGAGGGTTCCCAGAAATTAGTCAAAATACAGCAATTTTTTTTTTTTTTGTGAAAAATGTGAAAAACGGGCTGCAAATGAAAGCTTCTGGGTTTTTCTCTGCAAATGGTATCAAAAAAGGGTTTGTGGGGCTGAAATCACAATTTCTCCAGCTTTTAGGGAATGACAGACTTTTGTTAGAAAACCAACATTTTTTACACAGTTTTGGCATTTTTCTGGGACATACCCTATTTTGCTATTTTTTGTGCTTTCAACCTCCTTCCAGTTAACGGTAGAAAAGGGTAACAAAACAATAATGTATCCTGGAACGCTATACATTTTTGAAAAGTAGACAAAATTCTGAATTCAGCAAGGGGTCATTTGCGTAGATCCATCAAGGTTTCTTTATAGAAATTTACAGGCAAATATAGGAAAAATTAAAAATTTGTTGAAAAAAGCAGCCTCTTGAGTCAACGTTTTTACCTGTAACTTCTTCGAATTATGACATCTCTTTGAAAGCAATGTACCGTTACATCCGGTAGACCTTCCTGGTTGTGGGGACATATAGGACTTGTAGGTTCACCAAGAGCCCAACGAACCCAGAGTAGAAAAATGAGCAGCATTTTGTAATGTTTTTTTTTTTTGGTCCGGGTATATAGCAATTATTGTGGGAAAATGTATACTTGGAAAAATCGGTATGAAAGTCACCTATGTATTTCTGAAATGGGAACAAATTACAGAGTTCAGAAACAGTGCATATTTGCACATTTTCGAAATTGGGAATACTCATATTTGCATGACAATTATTGGTCATTTTTCAAAATGACTTTTTTTTTACACAATGTCTTTCATTTGGAAGGGAGAAATGCATCAAAAATCAATAGGTAATAACAGTTGCATTACAAATTTGAACTACCCTAAGTCTCCCGAGAAAAATGGTACCTCACTTGTGTGGGTAGGCATAGTGCCCACGACAGGAAGTGGCTCAAAACCTAAGGTGAACACACCACATTTTCACACTGAAAATTTACACTTTTTTTGCAAAGAGTCTAGCTGTAGTTTTTGAACCCTAGCCCTGCCGGCACCTAGGGAAACCTAGCAAACCTATACATTTTTGAAAACTAGACACCCAGGGGAATCCAGGATGGGGTGACTTGACTGCCTCCCACCATAGTCTGTTACCCAGAATCCCTTGCAAACGTAAAAAATTGACAAAAAAAACACATTTTCCCCACATTTCTGTGATGGAAAGTTCTGGAATCTGCGTGGATCCACAAATTTCCACCCACCCCGCGTTCCCCAAAGTCCTACGAGAAAAATGGTACCTCACTTGTGCGGGTCGGCCTAGTGCCCGCGGCAGGAAACGGCGCAAAACGCAACGTGGTTTTGCAGTGAAAAATGACCCTTTTTTTGGCAAAGTGACTAGCTGTAGATTTTGTACCCTAGCCCTGCCGGCACCTAGGGAAACCTAGCAAACCTATACATTTCTGAAAACTAGACACCCAGGGAAATCCAGGATGGGGTGACTTGACTGCCTCCCACCATGGTCTGTTACCCAGAATCCCTTGCAAACGTAAAAAATTGACAAAAAAAACACATTTTCCCCACATTTCTGTGATGGAAAGTTCTGGAATCTGCGTGGATCCACAAATTTCCACCCACCCCGCGTTCCCCAAAGTCCTACGAGAAAAATGGTACCTCACTTGTGCGGGTCGGCCTAGTGCCCGCGACAGGAAACGGCGCAAAACGCAACGTGGTTTTGGAGTGAAAAATGACCCTTTTTTTGGCAAAGTGACTAGCTGTAGATTTTGTACCCTAGCCCTGCCGGCACCTAGGGAAACCTAGCAAACCTATACATTTCTGAAAACTAGACACCCAGGGGAATCCAGGATGGGGTGACTTGACTGCCTCCCACCATGGTCTGTTACCCAGAATCCCTTGCAAACGTAAAAAATTGACAAAAAAAACACATTTTCCCCACATTTCTGTGATGGAAAGTTCTGGAATCTGCGTGGATCCACAAATTTCCACCCACCCCGCGTTCCCCAAAGTCCTACGAGAAAAATGGTACCTCACTTGTGCGGGTCGGCCTAGTGCCCGCGACAGGAAACGGCGCAAAACGCAACGTGGTTTTGGAGTGAAAAATGACCCTTTTTTTGGCAAAGTGACTAGCTATAGATTTTGTACCCTAGCCCTGGCGGCACCTAGGGAAACCTAGCAAACCTATACATTTTTGAAAACTAGACACCCAGGGGAATCCAGGATGGGGTGACTTGACTGCCTCCCACCATGGTCTGTTACCCAGAATCCCTTGCAAACGTAAAAAATTGACAAAAAAAACACATTTTCCCCACATTTCTGTGATGGAAAGTTCTGGAACCTGCGTGGATCCACAAATTTCCACCCACCCCGCGATCCCCAAAGTCCTACGAGAAAAATGGTACCTCACTTGTGCGGGTCGGCCTAGTGCCCGCGACAGGAAACAGCGCAAAACGCAACGTGGTTTTGGAGTGAAAAATGACCCTTTTTTTGGCAAAGTGACTAGCTGTAGATTTTGTACCCTAGCCCTGCCGGCACCTAGGGAAACCTAGCAAACCTATACATTTTTGAAAACTAGACACCCAGGGGAATCCAGGATGGGGTGACTTGACTGCCTCCCACCATGGTCTGTTACCCAGAATCCCTTGCAAACGTAAAAAATTGACAAAAAAAAACACATTTTCCCCACATTTCTGTGATGGAAAGTTCTGGAACCTGCGTGGATCCACAAATTTCCACCCACCCCGCGTTCCCCAAAGTCCTACGAGAAAAATGGTACCTCACTTGTGCGGGTCGGCCTAGTGCCCGCGACAGGAAACGGCGCAAAACGCAACGTGGTTTTGGAGTGAAAAATGACCCTTTTTTTGGCAAAGTGACTAGCTGTAGATTTTGTACCCTAGCCCTGGCGGCACCTAGGGAAACCTAGCAAACCTATACATTTTTGAAAACTAGACACCCAGGGGAATCCAGGATGGGGTGACTTGACTGCCTCCCACCATGGTCTGTTACCCAGAATCCCTTGCAAACGTAAAAAATTGACAAAAAAAACACATTTTCCCCACATTTCTGTGATGGAAAGTTCTGGAATCTGCGTGGATCCACAAATTTCCACCCACCCCGCGTTCCCCAAAGTCCTACCAGAAAAATGGTACCTCACTTGTGCGGGTCGGCCTAGTGCCCGCGACAGGAAACGGCGCAAAACGCAACGTGGTTTTGGAGTGAAAAATGACCCTTTTTTTGGCAAAGTGACTAGCTGTAGATTTTGTACCCTAGCCCTGGCGGCACCTAGGGAAACCTAGCAAACCTATACATTTTTGAAAACTAGACACCCAGGGGAATCCAGGATGGGGTGACTTGACTGCCTCCCACCATGGTCTGTTACCCAGAATCCCTTGCAAACGTAAAAAATTGACAAAAAAAACACATTTTCCCCACATTTCTGTGATGGAAAGTTCTGGAATCTGCGTGGATCCACAAATTTCCACCCACCCCGCGTTCCCCAAAGTCCTACCAGAAAAATGGTACCTCACTTGTGCGGGTCGGCCTAGTGCCCGCGACAGGAAACGGCGCAAAACGCAACGTGGTTTTGGAGTGAAAAATGACCCTTTTTTTGGCAAAGTGACTAGCTGTAGATTTTGTACCCTAGCCCTGGCGGCACCTAGGGAAACCTAGCAAACCTATACATTTTTGAAAACTAGACACCCAGGGGAATCCAGGATGGGGTGACTTGACTGCCTCCCACCATGGTCTGTTACCCAGAATCCCTTGCAAACGTAAAAAATTGACAAAAAAAACACATTTTCCCCACATTTCTGTGATGGAAAGTTCTGGAATCTGCGTGGATCCACAAATTTCCACCCACCCCGCGTTCCCCAAAGTCCTACGAGAAAAATGGTACCTCACTTGTGCGGGTCGGCCTAGTGCCCGCGACAGGAAACTGTGCAAAATGCAACGTGGTTTTGGAGTGAAAAATGACCCTTTTTTTGGCAAAGTGACTAGCTGTAGATTTTGTACCCTAGCCCTGCCGGCACCTAGGGAAACCTAGCAAACCTATACATTTCTGAAAACTAGACACCCAGGGGAATCCAGGATGGGGTGACTTGACTGCCTCCCACCATGGTCTGTTACCCAGAATCCCTTGCAAACGTAAAAAATTGACAAAAAAAACACATTTTCCCCACATTTCTGTGATGGAAAGTTCTGGAATCTGCGTGGATCCACAAATTTCCACCCACCCCGCGTTCCCCAAAGTCCTACGAGAAAAATGGTACCTCACTTGTGCGGGTCGGCCTAGTGCCCGCGACAGGAAACGGCGCAAAACGCAACGTGGTTTTGGAGTGAAAAATGACCCTTTTTTTGGCAAAGTGACTAGCTGTAGATTTTGTACCCTAGCCCTGCCGGCACCTAGGGAAACCTAGCAAACCTATACATTTCTGAAAATTAGACACCCAGGGGAATCCAGGATGGGGTGACTTGACTGCCTCCCACCATGGTCTGTTACCCAGAATCCCTTGCAAACGTAAAAAATTGACAAAAAAAACACATTTTCCCCACATTTCTGTGATGGAAAGTTCTGGAATCTGCGTGGATCCACAAATTTCCACCCACCCCGCGTTCCCCAAAGTCCTACGAGAAAAATGGTACCTCACTTGTGCGGGTCGGCCTAGTGCCCGCGACAGGAAACGGCGCAAAACGCAACGTGGTTTTGGAGTGAAAAATGACCCTTTTTTTGGCAAAGTGACTAGCTGTAGATTTTGTACCCTAGCCCTGCCGGCACCTAGGGAAACCTAGCAAACCTATACATTTTTGAACACTAGACACCCAGGGGAATCCAGGATGGGGTGACTTGACTGCCTCCCACCATGGTCTGTTACCCAGAATCCCTTGCAAACGTAAAAAATTGACAAAAAAAACACATTTTCCCCACATTTCTGTGATGGAAAGTTCTGGAATCTGCGTGGATCCACAAATTTCCACCCACCCCGCGTTCCCCAAAGTCCTACGAGAAAAATGGTACCTCACTTGTGCGGGTCGGCCTAGTGCCCGCGACAGGAAACGGCGCAAAACGCAACGTGGTTTTGGAGTGAAAAATGACCCTTTTTTTGGCAAAGTGACTAGCTGTAGATTTTGTACCCTAGCCCTGCCGGCACCTAGGGAAACCTAGCAAACCTATACATTTTTGAAAACTAGACACCCAGGGGAATCCAGGATGGGGTGACTTGACTGCCTCCCACCATGGTCTGTTACCCAGAATCCCTTGCAAACGTAAAAAATTGACAAAAAAAAACACATTTTCCCCACATTTCTGTGATGGAAAGTTCTGGAACCTGCGTGGATCCACAAATTTCCACCCACTCCGCGTTCCCCAAAGTCCTACGAGAAAAATGGTACCTCACTTGTGCGGGTCGGCCTGGTGCCCGCAACAGGAAACGGCGCAAAACGCAACGTGGTTTTGGAGTGAAAAATGACCCTTTTTTTGGCAAAGTGACTAGCTGTAGATTTTGTACCCTAGCCCTGCCGGCACCTAGGGAAACCTAGCAAACCTATACATTTCTGAAAACTAGACACCCAGGGGAATCCAGGATGGGGTGACTTGACTGCCTCCCACCAGGGTCTGTTACCCAGAATCCCTTGCAAACGTAAAAAATTGACAAAAAAAACACATTTTCCCCACATTTCTGTGATGGAAAGTTCTGGAATCTGCGTGGATCCACAAATTTCCACCCACCCCGCGTTCCCCAAAGTCTTACGAGAAAAATGGTACCTCACTTGTGCGGGTCGGCCTAGTGCCTGCGACAGGAAACGGCGCAAAACGCAACGTGGTTTTGGAGTGAAAAATGACCCTTTTTTTGGCAAAGTGACTAGCTGTAGATTTTGTACCCTAGCCCTGCCGGCAACTAGGGAAACCTAGCAAACCTATACATTTTTGAAAACTAGACACCCAGGGGAATCCAGGATGGGGTGACTTGACTGCCTCCCACCATGGTCTGTTACCCAGAATCCCTTGCAAACGTAAAAAATTGACAAAAAAAACACATTTTCCCCACATTTCTGTGATGGAAAGTTCTGGAACCTGCGTGGATCCACAAATTTCCACCCACCCCGCGTTCCCCAAAGTCCTATGAGAAAAATGGTACCTCACTTGTGCGGGTCGGCCTAGTGCCCGCAACAGGAAATGGCGCAAAACGCAAAGTGGTTTTGGAGTGAAAAATGACCCTTTTTTTGGCAAAGTGACTAGCTGTAGATTTTGTACCCTAGCCCTGCCGGCACCTAGGGAAACCTAGCAAACCTATACATTTCTGAAAACTAGACACCCGGCGGCTTCCAGGGAGGTATGGCTTGCGTGGATCCCCCAACGTTTCCTTACCCAGAATCCCCTGCAAACCTCAATTTTTGCCCAAAAAATCACTTTTTTCACACATTTTGGGGTGGGAAAGTAGTGGCATCACCGGGCTCACACAAATTTACCACCACCCAGCGTTCCCCCAGGTCTCCCGGTAAAAATGGTGCCTCACTTGTGTGGGAGGCCCAAGTACCTGCGGCAGGCAAGGGCCCCAAACGTAGTGAGGCGACATCAAGATGGCCTATCGCCAAACCACCTGGTTTTGCAAGGGGGGTCACTTTGGTTTTTGGCCCGGTGCGCGGCGGCCATCTAGGGAAACCTACCAAACCCAGGCATTTTTGAAAACTAGACACCCGGCGGCTTCCAGGGAGGTATGGCTTGCGTGGATCCCCCAACGTTTCCTTACCCAGAATCCCCTGCAAACCTCAAATTTTGCTCAAAAAATCACTTTTTTCACACATTTTGGGGTGGGAAAGTAGTGGCATCACCGGGCTCACACAAATTTACCACCACCCAGCGTTCCCCCAGGTCTCCCGGTAAAAATGGTGCCTCACTTGTGTGGGAGGCCCAAGTACCCGCGGCAGGCAAGGGCCCCAAACGTAGTGAGGCGACATCAAGATGGCCTATCGCCAAACCACCTGGTTTTGCAAGGGGGGTCACTTTGGTTTTTGGCCCGGTGCGCGGCGGCCATCTAGGGAAACCTACCAAACCCAGGCATTTTTGAAAACTAGACACCCGGCGGCTTCCAGGGAGGTATGGCTTGCGTGGATCCCCCAACGTTTCCTTACCCAGAATCCCCTGCAAACCTCAAATTTTGCTCAAAAAATCACTTTTTTCACACATTTTGGGGTGGGAAAGTAGTGGCATCACCGGGCTCACACAAATTTACCACCACCCAGCGTTCCCCCAGGTCTCCCGGTAAAAATGGTGCCTCACTTGTGTGGGAGGCCCAAGTACCCGCGGCAGGCAAGGGCCCCAAACGTAGTGAGGCGACATCAAGATGGCCTATCGCCAAACCACCAGGTTTTGCAAGGGGGGTCACTTTGGTTTTTGGCCCGGTGCGCGGCGGCCATCTAGGGAAACCTACCAAACCCAGGCATTTTTGAAAACTAGACACCCGGCGGCTTCCAGGGAGGTATGGCTTGCGTGGATCCCCCAACGTTTCCTTACCCAGAATCCCCTGCAAACCTCAAATTTTGCTCAAAAAATCACTTTTTTCACACATTTTGTGGTGGGAAAGTAGTGGCATCACCGGGCTCACACAAATTTACCACCACCCAGCGTTCCCCCAGGTCTCCCGGTAAAAATGGTGCCTCACTTGTGTGGGAGGCCCAAGTACCCGCGGCAGGCAAGGGCCCCAAACGTAGTGAGGCGACATCAAGATGGCCTATCGCCAAACCACCTGGTTTTGCAAGGGGGGTCACTTTGGTTTTTGGCCCGGTGCGCGGCGGCCATCTAGGGAAACCTACCAAACCCAGGCATTTTTGAAAACTAGACACCCGGCGGCTTCCAGGGAGGTATGGCTTGCGTGGATCCCCCAACGTTTCCTTACCCAGAATCCCCTGCAAACCTCATTTTTTGCTCAAAAAATCACTTTTTTCACATATTTTGGGGTGGGAAAGTAGTGGCATCACCGGGCTCACACAAATTTACCACCACCCAGCGTTCCCCCAGGTCTCCCGGTAAAAATGGTGCCTCACTTGTGTGGGAGGCCCAAGTACCCGCGGCAGGCAAGGGCCCCAAACGTAGTGAGGCGACATCAAGATGGCCTATCGCCAAACCACCAGGTTTTGCAAGGGGGGTCACTTTGGTTTTTGGCCCGGTGCGCGGCGGCCATCTAGGGAAACCTACCAAACCCAGGCATTTTTGAAAACTAGACACCCGGCGGCTTCCAGGGAGGTATGGCTTGCGTGGATCCCCCAACGTTTCCTTACCCAGAATCCCCTGCAAACCTCAATTTTTGCTCAAAAAATCACTTTTTTCACACATTTTGGGGTGGGAAAGTAGTGGCATCACCGGGCTCACACAAATTTACCACCACCCAGCGTTCCCCCAGGTCTCCCGGTAAAAATGGTGCCTCACTTGTGTGGGAGGCCCAAGTACCCGCGGCAGGCAAGGGCCCCAAACGTAGTGAGGCGACATCAAGATGGCCTATCGCCAAACCACCAGGTTTTGCAAGGGGGGTCACTTTGGTTTTTGGCCCGGTGCGCGGCGGCCATCTAGGGAAACCTAGCAAACCCATGCATTTTTGAAAACTAGACACCCGGCGGCTTCCAGGGAGGTATGGCTTGCGTGGATCCCCCAACGTTTCCTTACCCAGAATCCCCTGCAAACCTCAATTTTTGCTCAAAAAATCACTTTTTTCACACATTTTGGGGTGGGAAAGTAGTGGCATCACCGGGCTCACACAAACCCAGGCATTTTTGAAACATCAACATTGCCTATCCCAAATGTCGCCTCACTACGTTTGTTGTCCTTGCCTGCCGCGGGTACTTGGGCCTCCCACACAAGTGAGGCACCATTTTTACCGGGAGACCTGGGGGAACGCTGGGTGGTGGTAAATTTGTGTGAGCCCGGTGATGCCACTACTTTCCCACCCCAAAATGTGTGAAAAAAGTGATTTTTTGAGCAAAATTTGAGGTTTGCAGGGGATTCTGGGTAAGGAAACGTTGGGGGATCCACGCAAGCCATACCTCCCTGGAAGCCGCCGGGTGTCTAGTTTTCAAAAATGCCTGGGTTTGGTAGGTTTCCCTAGATGGCCGCCGCGCACCGGGCCAAAAACCAAAGTGACCCCCCTTGCAAAACCTGGTGGTTTGGCGATAGGCCATCTTGATGTCGCCTCACTACGTTTGGGGCCCTTGCCTGCCGCGGGTACTTGGGCCTCCCACACAAGTGAGGCACCATTTTTACCGGGAGACCTGGGGGAACGCTGGGTGGTGGTAAATTTGTGTGAGCCCGGTGATGCCACTACTTTCCCACCCCAAAATGTGTGAAAAAAGTGATTTTTTGAGCAAAAATTGAGGTTTGCAGGGGATTCTGGGTAAGGAAACGTTGGGGGATCCACGCAAGCCATACCTCCCTGGAAGCCGCCGCGTGTCTAGTTTTCAAAAATGCCTGGGTTTGCTAGGTTTCCCTAGATGGCCTCCGCGCACCGGGCCAAAAACCAAAGGGACCCCCCTTGCAAAACCAGGTGGTTTGGCGATAGGCCATCTTGATGTCGCCTCACTACGTTTGGGGCCCTTGCCTGCCGCGGGTACTTGGGCCTCCCACACAAGTGAGGCACCATTTTTACCGGGAGACCTGGGGGAACGCTGGGTGGTGGTAAATTTGTGTGAGCCCGGTGATGCCACTACTTTCCCACCCCAAAATGTGTGAAAAAAGTGATTTTTTGAGCAAAAATTGAGGTTTGCAGGGGATTCTGGGTAAGGAAACATTGGGGGATCCACGCAAGCCATACCTCCCTGGAAGCCGCCGGGTGTCTAGTTTTCAAAAATGCCTGGGTTTGGTAGGTTTCCCTAGATGGCCGCCGCGCACCGGGCCAAAAACCAAAGTGACCCCCCTTGCAAAACCAGGTGGTTTGGCGATAGGCCATCTTGATGTCGCCTCACTACGTTTGGGGCCCTTGCCTGCCGCGGGTACTTGGGCCTCCCACACAAGTGAGGCACCATTTTTACCGGGAGACCTGGGGGAACGCTGGGTGGTGGTAAATTTGTGTGAGCCCGGTGATGCCACTACTTTCCCACCCCAAAATGTGTGAAAAAAGTGATTTTTTGAGCAAAATTTGAGGTTTGCAGGGGATTCTGGGTAAGGAAACGTTGGGGGATCCACGCAAGCTATACCTCCCTGGAAGCCGCCGGGTGTCTAGTTTTCAAAAATGCCTGGGTTTGGTAGGTTTCCCTAGATGGCCGCCGCGCACCGGGCCAAAAACCAAAGTGACCCCCCTTGCAAAACCAGGTGGTTTGGCGATAGGCCATCTTGATGTCGCCTCACTACGTTTGGGGCCCTTGCCTGCCGCGGGTACTTGGGCCTCCCACACAAGTGAGGCACCATTTTTACCGGGAGACCTGGGGGAACGCTGGGTGGTGGTAAATTTGTGTGAGCCCGGTGATGCCACTACTTTCCCACCCCAAAATGTGTGAAAAAAGTGATTTTTTGAGCAAAATTTGAGGTTTGCAGGGGATTCTGGGTAAGGAAACGTTGGGGGATCCACGCAAGCCATACCTCCCTGGAAGCCGCCGGGTGTCTAGTTTTCAAAAATGCCTGGGTTTGGTAGGTTTCACTAGATGGCCGCCGCGCACCGGGCCAAAAACCAAAGTGACCCCCCTTGCAAAACCAGGTGGTTTGGCGATAGGCCATCTTGATGTCGCCTCACTACGTTTGGGGCCCTTGCCTGCCGCGGGTACTTGGGCCTCCCACACAAGTGAGGCACCATTTTTACCGGGAGACCTGGGGGAACGCTGGGTGGTGGTAAATTTGTGTGAGCCCGGTGATGCCACTACTTTCCCACCCCAAAATGTGTGAAAAAAGTGATTTTTTGGGCAAAAAATGAGGATTGCAGGGGATTCTGGGTAAGGAAACGTTGGGGGATCCACGCAAGCCATACCTCCCTGGAAGCCGCCGGGTGTCTAGTTTTCAGAAATGCGTGGGTTGGAAAGGTTTCCCTAGATGGACGCCGAGCCCTGGGCAAAAAACCAAAGTAACCCCCCTTGCAAAACCAGATTACCTATTGTTACTACAGCGTGAGAATTTAGGAATAATACTGCAAAGAAAATGTGGCAGACAATTTGAGGTTTACAGGACAATGGGGATAAAAAATATTTTTCAAATCACTAGAGAGACATCACCATGAACTCCCAAGGGTTTTCGACAATATCTACAGTTGGTGGGTTATTCTTACATGGAAAGTGTACCTTGGCAGAGAAACAAAAGACAAAGATTCCTGCACAACCATCTATTCCTCAAACACACACACATACTGGTTGGATTTGGCACGAGGGCAAGTCATGGTTCAGTGTATTAAATTTTATTAACAAGAGATTTCACAAAAATGAAATGCACTGTCAATAATTAAATTCACAAAAAACCAAACCAATGACTTGCAGCTCGTGAGCTGTAAAGCCACGTCAAGGCACCAACCGCTTTACAGGCCATTCACACACCTTTCATACGTGATACAAACAAGACCATTCGCACCACCAGGTACAAAAGCAACACAGTACAAAAATCACCAAAAAGGGACAAGGTACACCCTGCTTCAGAAAGACAAATATTACTGCACAGTCATCTAACCCGCAAGCACACACACATACTGGTTGGATTTGGCACGAGGGTGAGTGATGGTTCAGTAGATAAAATTGTATTACCAAGTGATTTCACAAAACATGAAATGCACTGGTAATAATTGAAAGGGCAAGAAACTGAACCATTGACTCACAGCTCGTGAGCTGTAAAGCCACGACAAGGCACCAACCTCTTTACAGGCCATTCATACACCTTTCATACGTGTGAGACATACAAAACCATTCACACCGCCAGCCGCGGGCCCATCACATAACAAAACTCACACCAGCACACAGCGCCATTCAAGGGCCCATCACTTTCACACGCCCACAATCCAAACACAACAACTACACAGGCTGAAGGATTGCGTGGAGTGGCACTCAGCTAGCAGTGTGTGTAGTGACCAGCAGAAAGTCACTACTCACACACAGCCAGCCAAGCACCAGTCGACACACACCGCTAGCCAAACGCCAGTCCACGCACACCGCTAGCCAAGCGCCAGTCCAGGCACACCGCCATCCAATCGCCAGTCCAGGCACACCGGCAGCCAATCGCCAATCCACCTACACCGCCAGCCAAGCTCCAGTCCACGGACACCACCAGACAAGCACCATTCCACGCACACCGCCAGCCAAGCTCCAGTCCACACACACCACCAGACAAGCTCCAGTCCACGGACACCACCAGCCAAGCTCCAGTCCACGGACACCACCAGCCAAACACCAGTCCGCACACACCACCAGTCCACACACACCGCCAGCCAAGTACCAGTCCACGCACACCGCCAGCCAAGCACCATTCCACGCACACCACCAGCCAAGCACCATTCCACGCACACCGCCAGCCAAGCACCATTCCACGCACACCACCAGCCACGCACCAGTCCACGCACACCGCCAGCCAAGCACCATTCCACGCACACCACCAGCCACGCACCAGTCCACGCACACCGCCAGTCCATGCACACCGCCAGTCCACGCACACCGTCAGTCAAGCACCATTCCACGCACACCACCAACCAAGTGCCAGTCCACACACACCAACAGCCAAGCGCAAGCCTACACACACCGCCATCACATTTTGGATTTTTTTGAAAAAAATAAAAACACAAACAAATTGCAAATAGATACAAATCTTCTAACAGAAAATCAGCAACTAAATACATTGCACTAACACCAACCTTGAAACAGAATCATATTTTCCAAAGAATACAGACCAGGCAGTTCACTTTACCACTCATGAATCTTCCCAGAAGTTTTTACGCGTGTGGTACGCTCGGAAACAAGCAGAGAGACACAGTGCAGGATGAGAGGGACAATCGGGGCAGTACATACGACTCTCCTTCCGCAAACCTCTTCGCCAACAGACTCTACATCTCCTACTGGGAAAATCTTTTGCGGGTGTGGGAGGAATGTGATCTGGAAAGTGGCGTTCTTTCAATCTAGCAACATCCTCCACCAGTCCAACTCTAGGAACACTTGCCTGTTCCACTACAACAAGGCTGCCTATTACAGACTCCTGAAACTTAGCAAAAGTCATCTTTGACTCAGGGCAAGAATCCTGGAACACAACAAAAGCATTAAACATTGCCAAGTGGAAAAGATGGATAGCCAACTTCTTGTACCAAATGTAAGCCTTACGAAGAGCAGTGTAAGGTTCCAACCTCTGATCTACTCTGTCAACACCACCCATGTACCTATTATAGTCTAAACCACATACAGGTTTGCGCGCTTCAGCGACCTGACCCCAAACAGTCACAGGTGCAGTGCTTTCATCATGGATGGAAGTCAGCATGTAGACATCTCTCCTGTCTGTAAACTTCACAGCAAGAAGCTCCTGGCAACGCAACGCACTGCACTGTCCCCGCACAAGCTTTTGACAAACAAGTTCTTTCGGAAAACCTTTACGGTTACAGCGGACTGTGCCACAAGCAAAAGTGTCCACTTTGGCCAATTCCCTGAACAACCGTACACCAGTGTAGAAGTTATCTACATATAAATGGTGGCCTTTGTTAAAAAATCCTCTACCAAGTTCCCAAACAATTTTCTCAGTCACTCCAAAAGTGGACGGACAACCAGGGAGGTTAAACCTAGATTCCTTACCGGTGTACACCCTGAAATTAGAGACATATCCAGTCCTACTGTCACACAGCATATACAGCTTTATTCCATAGCGTGCCCTCTTACTAGGAATGTATTGCCTAAAAACCAAGCGGCCCTTGAACAACACCAAAGACTCATCCACTGCAATTTCTCTACCAGGGGCATAAATCTCAGAAAATCGATCAACAAAGTGATCAAGGACAGGCCTAATCTTAAAAAGACGGTCACAATCAGGGTGATCTCGTGGCAACGCTAAACCATTATCTACAAAGTGCATCATCCGAAGCAGAAGCAAATACCTGTCACGACTCATGACTGCCGGAAAAATAGACGTTGCCATCAAGGGACTGCTAGACCAATATGAAGCCAAAGATGGCTTCCTTAGCAAGCCCATCAAAAAAGTTAAACCCAAGAACTTCTTCATCTCATCAACATTTGTGGGAGTCCACCGGGTAGCTCTAGAGTGTGGCTTAAGACTGGCACTGTTGTCCCTCAAAAACTGTTCGGCGTACAAATTAGTCTGCTCAACAATCTCTGCCAAAAACACATCGTCCATAAACAACTGAAAAAAATTTACAGGCAAAAAGTTCTCGGTATTCACTCTAGACCCTGGAACACCAGTAAACTCAGGAAATTCCGGCTGCACCATGCCAGGGGCAACCCAGAGGTCATCACTTTCAACGGGAAGACTTGCAGCCCCAGCCTGCAGCCCAGATGTCTCTTGCCGCACTACACCAACGGAAAGGCTTGCAGCCCCAGCCTGCAGCCCAGATGCCTCTTGCCGCACTACACCAACGGGAAGCCTTGCAGTCCCAGCCTGCAGCCCAGATATCTCTTGCCGCACTACACCAACGGGAAGCCTTGCAGCCGCAGGCTGCAGCCCAGATGCCTCTTGCCGCACTATCGGCACATCAGTCTCCTCCTCTAACACAGGCACTTCATCCGCACTAAGAGTATCTTCATCATCCGATGACCCCATACGGAGAGAAAACTCACTGCCAGAATCGTCCCCTGCCCCCTCTCCCTCAGAAGCAGAGTCAGTCTCTGACCCAATATCAGAGGAAGACTCAAACAGCAAACCAACAACCTGCTGAGCAGTCATCCTGCGGCTAGCCATTATACCTACTAAGATGGAAGACTGCACAAACAAGTCAACAACAACCAACAATGTGCAAACCAAGTAAGTAAAGAAATGTGTACCTTATATCAATAAGATCAATGTACTCAAAAACTATACAATCCAAAATCAAAAGAGACAGCTGCACTCACCAGAAACAAACTCTGCAGTGACACAGCAAAGACCAACGATATCAAACTAGAAAGAAGAAAAAAAAACAAATTACTCACAAGACAACAAAATACACATCGTGCACCAATGCAAAAAGTTTTTGAAACTCAAAAACCAAACATACTGCTATTATTACACCATTTGCAAAAAAAACCAGGCAGAGAAATCAAACACATTTGCATTGTACAAAAAAAACAGTCTCTTACCAAACTACACAAACAGCAAAACCACCAGAACCAAAACGTCACCGTGAACAGAAGAAAAGCCTTCACCTAGAACAAAAAAGTAAACAAAAAAAACATTACAATTGGAAATCACAAAAAATATAACAATAAACATTATAACATGCCATGTCACTACCCAAATGGTCAATCGGTTTGTGTGCCAGGTCAGGCAGAAAACAGCAGGAAAAAAAAGGCTATTCAGTCCCGGGGCAGGTGAGCCAAATACATATAACAAATTGCACCCTGGAAGCGAGGGGTCACTTCTATTTCTAATTGAACTAATTCCCTGGTGTCTAGTGGGCTTTTCTGCCCCCAATGGGAGCAGAAACGGCAAAAAAATAAAACCGATCTGCCCACAGAGGGGGCAGAAAAGTCTTCAAAACATTTAGGGGCCCAAGGAAGCGACCCTTGCCCAAGGGGTCGCTTCCTACAATAATATTTATATCCCTGGTGTCTAGTGGGCTTTTTTGCCCCCCCCCCCAAGGAGCAGAAACGGACAGAAAGACGACCAATCTGCCCCCAGGGGGGGCAGAAAAGTATTCTAAATAATTAGGCCGCAAAGGAAGCGACCCTTGCCCAAGGGGTCGCTTCCTACATAAAGAAAAAGACATCCCTGGTGTCTAGTGGGCTTTTCTGCCCCCCCTGGGGGCAGAAACGGGCAGAAAGACGACCGATCTGCCCCCAGGGGGGGCAGAAAAGTCTTCTATTCACTTTACCACCCTAGGAAGCGACCCTTGCCCAAGGGGTCGCTTCCTACATAACGAAATAGACATCCCTGGTGTCTAGTGGGCTTTTCTGCCCCCCCTAGGGGCAGAAACGGGCAGAAAGAAGACCGATCTGCCCCCAGGGGGGGCAGAAAAGTCTTCAAATTATTGGGCCCCCCAAGGAAGCGACCCTTGCCTAAGGGGTCGCTTCCTACATAGCATAAACGACATCCCTGGTGTCTAGTGGGCTTTTCTGCCCCCCCCTGGGGGCAGAAACGCGCAGAAAGCGGACCGATCTGCCCCCAGGGGGGGCAGAAAAGACTTCCAAAAATTTTGCCCCCAAGGAAGCGACCCTTGCCTAAGGGGTCGCTTCCTACATAGTAAAAACGACATCCCTGGTGTCTAGTGGGCTTTTCTGCCCCCCCTGGGGGCAGAAACGCGCAGAAAGCGGGCCGATCTGCCCCCAGGGGGGGCAGAAAAGACTTCGCCAAATTTTCATCCCCAAGGAAGCGACCCTTGCCTAAGGGGTCGCTTCCCAAATTCGAAATACTAAATCCCTGGTGTCTAGTGGGGCATCCCTACTCCACGATCGCGACGCTGTGCGCGATCGTGGAGCAGGAATGCCCTGTATTGAGACATCGGGGGAGAGGAAATACTCTTTCCTCTCCCCCGATGCCTCAATACTACAGATTTCACCGCCGCGGCCCCCACCGGATGACAAACACCTACCTCTGCTCCCCTTGGACGCGCTGGAAGAAATGGATTCCAGCGCGTCCAACGCTTCCTGATGACGCCGGCGCGCGCTGTGCGCGCTGACGTCATCAGAAAGCGTGGGGGGGCTCGGGGGGGGTCGGGGGTGGCAGCGGAAGCTCTTCCGCTGCCACCCCCGTAAAGGGGGGCAAGATCGAGGCACAAGGGGGGGAGCGCCAGCGCTTCCCCCGGGGGCTGTCCTCATGACGGAACGGTTCCGTCATGAGCACAGCCCAACCGATGCTCATGACGGAACCGTTCCGTCATGAGCATCGAAGGGGTTAAGAACCCATCTCGTAGGAATTTTAGGATGGAACCACCC
Organism: Triturus cristatus; assembly: GCF_964204655.1. Classification (NCBI taxonomy): domain Eukaryota; kingdom Metazoa; phylum Chordata; class Amphibia; order Caudata; family Salamandridae; genus Triturus; species Triturus cristatus. The sequence continues at coordinate 369,685,352 of NC_140595.1, forward strand.
TCACAAGAGTCTGGGACAAACCCCCTTGATAAACACCAGCCAGAGAAATTCTTCCAGTGCCTTTCATAAACCCAAATGGTACTGAACTTTTTAGAAGTCTGAATGGAAAGAGCCACTGCCGAGGAGCAACCTAAAAAGACCAGCGTTCCCCTTTCAATTTCCTAACCCCGAATGCCAGCTGCCTGGGTGAATAGTAGAATAGATGAGGAAACCGGAGGGGAGAAAGGGACAGAGGACACTTATAAGCATGAGCAATGAACAAACGGCGTATTAGGGGTTACCATGGTTGATGAGTCCCAAACAAGACTATCAATAACACCACCACCCTTTCCCTCCTGATTTTTGCTAAAACCCTGCTGAGAAGTGGGAAGGGGGAAAGGCAAAGAGAAGATCAGTGACCACCGTAAAGTCAGGGCGTTTACCTTCCAAGCCTCCCTGTAAAGGAGAAGGGTGCAAAACCTCAAAACAAGAGCATCCTGTGGGGAAGCAAAAAGAATCAGACATGGTCTCCCAAACCTCTCCGAAATCTCCACGAAAATCAGAGGAGACAGGGACATAGACAACGAGGATGGGAGTTGGTGACTCAGCTGATCTGCATGCCCATGCTCACTCCCTGGCAGATAGATACATTGCAGTCAGACCCAACAGGTTGGCCTCAACCCAAACCTCCATCTGATCTGCCAGGAGAGCCAAACAAGGATATATAGTCACCCTCAAATGATTTAAATAGGCTCAGGCCACCTGATTGTCTATTTTAATATGAACCAACTTGTCCTCTAGAAGTGGGGAAAGTGCAGAAGAGCTTTGAAAACTGAAGCCAGCTCTTTCCAATTTGAAGTCATTCGGCTCTCTGTGGTTAACCAAAATCCTTGAGAAGAAAGCATACTTAAGTTAGCCCCCCAACCTCAAGCGCTCCATTAGTTGTCAGAGAACACAACACTTCCTCTGCCAGGTTTTCTGGCAGCAACCACCACTGCATCTGCCAAGAAATTGGCTGACACTGACACCAAGGCATAGTAATCATTGGACCTCAGATTCCAGTGTTCTAGTAGGTGATACACCAGATGGAAGAGATACCTGCAAGCCCAAGGAACCAGAAAAATGGAGCCAGATGTGCCCCCTGAACCCTCAACCAGTCCCCTACTGAAGGTGACTGAGCAGATAAGAGAGACATCAGACAAGGCCTGAGATGATGTTGTCCTGCCGGTGGAAGAAACACCCTTCCCAAACTCGTATCGAAGAGAACTCCAATAAACAGGAGTTCTTGAAATGGGACTTGCTGAGATTCCCAATGAACTCATGGGTCTCTAGGCAATTCTACATCAACTCCACTTCCCCCTGGGCCTTAAGGAAAGATGAGGAAGAAATTAGCCATTCATCTAGGTAAGGAAACAGAACCACCTCCCAGGCATGTAACAGACACACCAGTGCCTTTCTCTGACTACAACATTCTATATTAAGAGTCTCCAACAGGTCACTCAAGAGCTACTAGTAGCTCTCAGACTGCCTCTAAGTAGCTCACACATGATAAATAACGGTCAGTTGGGCTGACAATATGCAGCTGCCCAAATGCTAAGGCAGAACTTTAAAACACAGTGGACTGCTTTCTGTGGAGCCAGGTAACCTGAAATTTTCGGGCACATGTACTCCACTCAGTTCTGAAATATTATTTGCTATTTCTTTTGTTTTATTTCTTTTCTCCTGTTACTTATTTCCCTTTTTCTCTATTTCTCTGCTACATTTTTCCTTTTATTCTTTTTTCCATGTTTTTCTGATTCATTAGTTCTTTCATTTTCTTCTTCATTTCACTCTCTTTCCACCGCTATTTTCTTCTTCCATCCACTTTCTCTCCTTTCTCCTTTCTCCTTCCTTATTTTGTAATTCTTAATTTCTTTCTCAAATTCTCTTCTGTGTCTGCTTTTGTTATTCTTATTGTCTTTCTTTTTCAATTGCTTGCCTTCTTCCTTTCACTTGTCTCCCTTTCCTCTTGCTTTCTTCCTCTACTTCCCTCCCTTTTGTATCCTTTCCGTTTTTGTCACTTTATTTTTCCCTTACTTAATTCCTTCCTTCTTTCTCTACTTTCCCCTTTCGATTTTTCTCTTTCTTTCACTCTTTGTTATTGTTTGCAGCGCTTTCCTTTTTCCGAACTTTTTATATCTTTCTTTGTTTCCTTTAGTTCACAGTTTCTTTCTTTTATCTCCCACTTTTTTCTTTGTACTTGCTCTCACTTTCTCTTTCCGTCTCTCATTTTTGTTTCTAACTTGCTCTTTCTTTGTTCTTTTTTACCTCTGTCTTTCTTTTTCTTTCCTTCTTCCTCTATTTCAACGTCTTCTGTATCTTTCTTTTGCTCGTTTTACTTTTATTATTTATTTCTTCTTTCTCTTTTATTTAGCTTCTGTTTCTTTTTTCTTACTTCCTTTTTCTTGTTTAATCTTATTATTTCTTCTTTTTGTTTCTGTTTCTATTGTCCTCGTCTTTCTCCCTATCCTGTTTTCTCTTTTGTTCTTGCTTCCTTTCTCAAGCTCTCTCCCTGCCTTTCTCTCTCCCTTCCATATTTCTTTCTGATTCACTCCTCTTTCTTACTGCTTTTCATTTTTGTATCTTTTCTCTTTCTCTTTTTCACTGTTTTTCTCTTTCCCCTTTTTCTTTCCTTTTTCCTCCAATTACTTGTTTCTCCCTATGTTCTTTCTCTCATTGTCTTTTGCTTTTGTTCTCTTCTCCATCTTTTTTCCTAACATTTCATTTACTTTCCCTATTGTCTTCCTTATAAGTCTTCTTCGCCTTTTTTTCTCTTACTTGCTTTCTCTCATCCCTTTCTCTTCCAGTCTTCATTGTTTTCTTTCGTACCTTTTTTTCTGTAATTTGAAATTTGTTAGTTTTGTTATAAGGGTGGCTGGTTTTTAAATCAATCTCTTTATTGATTAATTTGTGTGCCATTATTGCATTATTGTCTTACTGCTGTATCGTGTGGCGTTCACTGCTGAGATATGTTTCTTTGTAGATACCTATGAAATCTGCTTGTACTTTGCAAAATGTATTATTGCTAATGGTCCTTTGTGCCATAAGTCTCAAACTGTGAGAAGTGTCATCTTATCCATTGCATTACAATGGGACCAAAGGTCTAAATTAGATTCTCAGCTCTCAGTGTGATTCTTAAACAACGGACAAAACTGATCTTTGGGGCCGCCACAAGTTAAGAATTGCTATAGAGTTAATAGTGCAATGATGTTGCATGCTCACAAAAGCATTCCTGTTCCTGTGAACATATAGCACGAATGCAACAGTACTGCTTCTGTGACCAAATTGCATGAATTCACCATTAGCTCGACAGTAAATGTTAACTTGTGCGGACCCCAAGGATCATTTTTGTACGTTGTTTACTCTAGGGATCTAGGAGCGACCCTTGACCTTGCCATGTAGGTTGCTCCCCCCCGCTGCAGCTCCACCTGCGCTTCTCAGTGCCTGTTGCTGCCCATCTTGCCTTGACTCCCGTTCTCTGGGTGGCCTGGTCCCACTGTGTCCTGCTGCCCTTGGTCCCTCTGTGCCCCCGCTGCGCTTTTGCCTTGATTCCCGTTCTGTGTGCCCCTGGTCCCCCTTGTACCCCGCTGCCCATTTCGCCTTGATCCATGCTCCCTGTGTGCCTGGTCCTTTTGTGCCCCCGCTGCCCTTGTTGCCTTGATTCCCTTCTGTGTGTGCCCTTGGTCCCCCTTGTACCCCGCTACCCATTTTGCCTTCTGTGCCCCCTGTTGAGCCTGCTCGACTCCCTGCTCGCCCCCCTTGCCGCTCCCGTTCCCGCTGCTGCCTCCCCTGCGGCCCCGGCCCCGCGCCCATTTGCTGCCCTCTGCCACCTGCCTCCCGCCTCCCAGCTGCTCCTCCCTCCCACCTCCCCTTAAAATGGCGGCCGCTGCGCGGTGAGGAGAGTGACCCTTGACCTTGCCAGGTAGGTCGCTCCCCCCGCTGCAGCTCCACCTGCACTTCTCAGTGCCTGTTGCTGCCCTTCTTGCCTTGACTCCCGTTCTCTGTGTGCCCTGGTCCCGCTATGTCCCGCTGCCCTTGGTCCCTCTGTGCCCCCGCTGCCCTTTTGCCTTGATTCCCATTCTGTGTTCCCCTCGTCCCCCTTGTACCCCACTGCCCATTTCGCCTTGATCCACGTTCCCTGTGTGCCCTGGTCCTTCTTGTTGCCTTGATTCCCTTCTGTGTGTGCCCTTGGTCCCCCTTGTACCCCGCTACCCATCTTGCCTTCTGTGCCCCCTGTTGAGCCTGCTCGACTCCCTGCTCACCCCCCTTGCCGCTCCTGTTCCCACCACTGCCTCCCCTGTGGCCCCGCCCCCCGCACCCATTCGCTGCCCTCTGCCACCCACCTCCCTGCTGCTCCTCCCTCCCACCTCCCCTTAGAATGGGAGCCACTGCGCGCCACGCCGCTGGCGCTCCAAGGGTCCGCCTAAGGCAAGCCCGTCTGCTCCCGTCCGCGCCTGGATAGCGCCCAGCACCAGAACCCCTGGCCCCCGCACCAGCCATGAAGGCCGCCTCTGATACGACGCCATCACCCTCACCGCTCTCAACCCAGGACGGACCCCCACCTGCTGCAGGGCCATCCCGAAGCGCACCCATGGTCCCTTCACCTGCCAGAACTGCAGCTTCTCCTGCATCAAAGACGCAGAGACACCCGCCAGGACAAAACTCAACCAGCTCCGATGCATCCTGATCAACACCCGCTCTGCACGCAAACACGCTGTCGAGCTCTGGGACCTACTCGACACCGCATCTCCAGACGTCGCCTTCCTGACCGAGACCTGGATGAATGAAGCCTCCTCCCCAGACATCGCAATAGCCATCCCCAACGGATACAAGATCGCCCGCAGAGACCGCACCAATGGAGTCGGAGGAGGAATCGCCATCATCCACAAGAAGGCCATTCACGGTCTCAACAAACACCGACGACACTCTCAGCACCGCCAAACACATGCACTTCCAGATCCACACGGACCCCAAGACCACCCTAAGAGGCACCCTCGTCTACAGACCACCCGGACCCTGACCACAATTCGGCGACACCATCGCCGACTTCATCAGCACGCACGCACTGACCTCCACCAACTACATCCTCTTCGGAGACCTGAACTTCCATCTGGAGAACAACAACGACAGCAACTCCTCCACCCTGATAGACAACCTCGCCAACCTCGGACTGGAACAGCTCGTCACGACACCGACGCACATCGCCGGACACACACTCGACCCATCTTCTCCTCAAGCCCCCACGTCTCCTTCAGCCATGTCTCTGAACCCACCTGGACCGACCACCACTGCATCCACTTCACCTTCCGGAAACCATTCGCACATCACCGCACCCCACAGATCCCCCGTTGCTGCTGGGGCAAAATCACCAAAGTGGAACTACAGACAAACCTCTCACTCAACCCACCGACCAACCCCTCCAACCGCGACAATGGTGCGCGCACCCTCAGACGATGGATGGACGACTGTGCCAACACCTTAGCCCCGCTGAAAAAACAAACCCTCAAAGACACCAGCAAGAGAGCCAACTGGTTCACCCCGGAACTCCTAGCGTCAAAGCACACCTGCCGGAAGTTGGAGAACATATGGCACAGCGAGAAGTCGCTTGGCAGCCGCACAGCCCATAAAGACGCCATCCGCAACCACCACCACCTGATCAGGACCGCCAAGAGGACCTCCTTCAAAGACCGCCTCGACAACAATGCACACAAAAGCAAGGAGCTCTTCACCGTCGTGAAGGAATTCTCCAACCCCAGCTCCAACGCCAACGACATCCCACCGTCGCAAGCCTTGTGCGACTCCCTCGCCACCTTTTTCCACCACAAGATCACCGACATCCACGATAGCTTCAACCCCCGGACGACCCTAACAGGCACCAACACGCAGGAACCACCACACCCTACTGACTACGACCCCCTGACAACCTGGGCCAATGTGAGCATCGAAGACACAATCAAGACCATGGGCATAATCCACTCTGGCTCACCGTCTGACCCTTTTCCACACCACATCTTCAACAAAGCCGGCAGCTCCATAGCACCCCACCTGCGCAACATCATCAACTTCTCCTTGGAGACCGCGACTTTCCCTGAAAGCTGGAAACATGCAGAGATCAATGCCCTACTGAAGAAACCCCAGGCGGACCCGAGTGAACTGAAAAACCTCCGGCCCATCTCCCTGCTTCCGATCCCAGCTAAGGTCATCGAGAAGCTAGACAACATCCACCTCACCCGCTACCTCGAAGACAACAGCATCCTGGACCCCTCCCAGTCAGGTTTCCGCAGCAACCACAGCACCGAGACCGCCCTCATCGCCGCCACAGATGACATCAGGATCCTGCTGGACAACAGCGAGACGGTGGCCCTCATCCTCCTGGACCTCTCCGCCGCCTTCGACACCGTCTGCCACCGCACACTACGCACACAACTCCACGACGCAGGGATGCGAGACAAGTCCCTGGTCTGGACCTCCTCCTTCCTCTCCGGCAGAATCCAGAGAGTCCGCCTCCCCCCATTCCGATCCGAAGCCTCCGAGATCATCTGCGGCATTCTGCAGGGATCCTCCCTCAGCCTGACGCTGTTCAACGTCTACATGGCGCCTCTCGCACGCATCGTTCGATAGCACGACCTCAACATAATCTCCTATGCCGACAACACGCAAATGATCCTCTCCCTCACCAAGGACCCCCCCACCGCCAAATCCAACCTCTACCAGGGAATGAAGGCCGTCGCCGAATGGATGGAGCATACCCGCCTCAAACTGAACACAGACAAGACGGAGATCCACATCCTCGGGCCCAACCCCTCAGAATGGGATGACTCCTGGTGGCCCGCATCACTGGGGACTCCCCCCGCATCCACCAACCACGCATGCAACCTGGGAGTCATCCTCGACTCGAAACTCACCATGACCAAACAAGTCAACACTGTCTCCTCCACCTGCTTCAACACCCTCTGTATGCTCCGCAAGATCTACAGATGGATCCCAACAGACACAAGGAAAACAGTCACCCAGGCTCTAGTCAGCAGCAGACTCGACTACGGAAACGCCCTCTTCGCCGGAGCCCCGACCAAGCTCATCAACAGACTGCAAAGAATCCAGAATGCCTCTGCACGCCTGTTCCTTGACGTCCGGCACCGCGACCACATCACCCCACACCTGAGGAATCTGCACTGGCTCCCTGTCGACAAAAGAATCTCCTTCAAGCTCCTGATTCACGCACACAAGGCACTCCACAAAACCGGCCGAGCCTATCTCAACAACCGACTCTCCTTCTACGTACCCAACAGGAAACTCCGCCCCGCAGACCTCTCCCTGGCTACCGTCCCACGCATCCATAGAACCTCAGCCGGAGGCAAATCCTTCTCCCACCGCACCGCCAAGACCTGGAACACCCTCCCCCCTCACTCTATGACCAACCTGAAGACCTTCTAACCTTCAGGAGACAACTCAAGATCTGGCTGTTCGACCAGTAGCAACAGCACCCCCTTCCTCCCCTCCCTTCAGCGCCTTGAAACCCTTGCGGGTATGTAGTACGCTTTACAAATTGATTGATTGATTGATTGATTGATTGATTGATAGGGATAGTGTTTAAGTTCCTGAGGACGTTATGTACCCTTATCGAACGCTCTTATATTAGGCAGTAGCTCAGAATGGTTATCAAAGACCATTAAAAGCTCCCACTACAGAAAAGGTTGAAGACCCCTGTTCTAAACTGTCACTTTCATCAGCTACCCCAATGAAAGCCAAGACACAGTATAGGTATAAAGATCATGGCTTTCATGAAAACTAATTCTTGTTTACACAGGCCTTAGTTACCACGAAAAGTGTTTAAAATGGCAGCTTTTAAAATGCAATAAAGTTATAACTTTAATTCAAAGGGCCTGATTCACAAAGGGCCTCCGCACTTGTGTCGAGGGGAATTACTGCTTTAGGTGCGGACTTTCCACTTTGAGAATTCTAATGCGGAGATTCCACTCTGAGTGAATAGACTCCCCCACGACTGTAGCTTCTGCTATGAGTGTGGGGGTCCTTTCCAAATCATGACCCATGTTTATTATCTGAGGTTGATTACATGCACATTGCCACTATATATCACCTAGTTTTTTGTAACCAATGTAATTGACCCAATTTAATTGAAAAGGTAATATAGACACCAGAGATAAACTCGTGGAACTAACGTATGGCTTAAATAAATAAAAAGCGATGGAACTCAATCTCAAAAGAGGTAATAGTCTTCGCCCCTTGCCCTTAACCCTAAAAGCCCAACAGTTACATAGTGACGCATTTTACACACTTCCCAAACAACTTACACATGACTGCCTCACTGCACTGATGTGGACTCTTCATCTATGTTACATTTCCACCAGTCACAGAGCAGCCTCTGCAACGTTACTCACTACGTCTTACCCTTCAGTGTCGCTGTATGGTATTAAAAACAGTTCTTTGGTACTTTTTGGGTTTTTGAACATATAAAACACTCAAGCACGCTAAAACTCTTACTTACAAAAGTTTTTTTATGAAGCAGAACGCCAGCACGAGATGATGAAAAACATATGAATTCATAGCATAGATGTTCTTCTGTTTCTTGCACAAAATATATGAATGATAAACAACAGAATGCCAATACTGATCTCTCTTTTTAACCTTATTTAAATACGTCACGAAGAAACAACAAAGTGACCAATAGAGAAAAAACTCTATTGGTCACTTTGTTTTGTTTCTTCGTGACGTATTTAAATAAGGTTAAAAAGAGAGATCAGTATTGGCATTCTGTTGTTTATCGTTCAAATTGGGGCTCTGCCTTGCTGATTATAAGTCCAAACCCTGGTTGTTTCAACAAAATATATGAATGGCCAAAACAATCTCTAAATAATGTTATCAAAGGTTTTACAGAGAATCTTGAAATTACCGGTAAGATCTTGGTCTCATAGCTTTGGACAATTTGAATTCCCTTTTTGACAATGTCCTTCATGCTTTCAAATATAGGGGCATTTTTACAAAAAAGCCATGCAGTGCAGTAAGTCACCTTGCTGTGCGGTGTTGTGCTGCATGGCAGGGAAAGGGCAGGAATACGCCATATTTAAAAGAATACAATGTGATCCTGTCCTTTCCCCAGATCGGGGGCACAATGGGCTGTCTAGCGCCAAGCAGATACCTTTGCACCGTGGTGCAGGGGTACCTGCGTTGTATGCAGGATTGTTTTTGAGTAGGAAGGGGTTTATTCCCACACAAAAGCAATCCCCTGAGTTATTTTCCTTTTTCTATGAGTGCTGCAAAATGCAGCACACATAGAAAGAGGAAAGAAAAAATACAGATATTTCTCCTCGTTATGCCTCTCCTGGGAGGCGTATCTTTTTGGAGAATTCCCAGGTATACTTGTTCTTGTAAATCTGGAAATGCGTCAGAATCCATGGTTGTTGCGTGGGAACACCCACACAACACACATGAGAACGCCTCCCTGGTGCACAGTAATGCAATGCAGTGCCACCCAAGGTTGTCTTGTGTGGCTTCATAAATCTGTTTTTTGATTTGTGTCGCTCTTGCACCACATTGCGCACTGGGGATCCTAAATATGCCCCAATGTACAAGGCTTGTTAGGAACATTCCCTGGAAGTTAAAACATATTTTAGAAGATGGAATGCTGCATAGTGCATTTCATACATTTCGCCTGTTAAGTTGAATCGAGGCCAAGTGGACATACTAATTTTCCTCAGTATGAAACTTTCTCATAGAAGCGTTTGCAATTTCACTTATCACAGGACACCTTTCTGAGATCATTAGCATATTGATGAGGTGAAACTGGCCAGGAGCAAGGCAGAATACTAACCTTAGAATCAGTGTTCATATGTTCAACATGGTGCCTTAAAAAAGAACATTTAATTGTGTGCGCATTCTCTGAGTTGCATGTGCGAGGGTGCTGGTGCACAACTCAAAATATACCTCCTAGTCCATTGCTACGAAACAATAAAGAGTTTATGTGCCATTTTAGTGGGTCATTCTGTATAGTTTTTTTGCAAAATCGAAATTTGCAAGCATACTTTCAAGGACTGACACGGTGTCAGCTATCAAAAACGGGAAAAATAGAAATCTAAATTAGTATACTATTATTAGTGACCGCTGACGGCCTAAATCTATTAAATAAAGCAGTGAATACCTGCCTTAGTCCATTCAACTAAATAAAAACATCATTAGGCTATCTATATAAAATATGGATGGCGCTACAGGACAAAAGAGGCGATTTCATTTTCAAGCAGCCACCGAGCCTCAGAGTGAGGAAGTCATTATGAGCTGACTGATAACCCCACTGGTGCCTCAATCAAGTGGTGATGCTGATAAATGAGAGCCAGAGCACCAGGAATAGCCTCAATGACACCTTGAAGCTCAGGTTAATATGAAGGTTGTAGATAAAAGATTCAGAAAATGGCTCATTTAACAATGGGAGCTGGTAATCAATGGCCGCTGGGCATCCCTCGTTTAAAGTTACATTATTGACTGACAAAGCAGGAATAGAAATCTGCTATATTATCAAGCGGGTTTGACACCAGAAAGAAAAAAAACTCAGAGTAATCTTGTTTTGCGATGCAGCGCGCGCTACGAAATTCGTTTTATTTATTTAATTGTTTACTTACCTGCAATTATCTATATTCCGGCTTTTAGAACCCCCCACCCTGCCCCTCCCCCGCCCCGCCTTACCGCCCCACGGAACTCCCTCCACGGGCCGCGGCTGATTGCACGGATCTCCCCCGCTACACATTGCTTTTTTGAAGAGCTTCCTGTCAAAGATTCCAAAGACAATGTAAGGTTACAGTTTTGCATATGTACGTAAGTATGATGGGTAAGAGGGTGGTTTCGTAAATTAGATCTGCAAGAAGAACTTTCCACAGCCCACCTTAGACTGATGGATTAATCATTTTGTTGGGCAAAGTTGAAATGTGTATCCACTCTGTGGCAAGCTCTGTGCGCTGCTATCCTGACTGCAAAGGCGCACTCCCACACGCATTCTCAATGCAACATTCAGCATGCAGCGATCGGCCATTTTACAGATAAAATACTCTGCGCCATTTGTCATTTTTTAATCAACACTTAGCTCCATTTCAAACGTCAATAGACGGAAATTACAGATGAATAGAAGTCCTCTTAGGGCTCATTCAGGGACCTTCTTGGCATGGTGTCCTGTCGTGGTTGAGAGTGCAGGCATAAATGCATGTACATAAAATATTTATGGGCTAAAGTAGCCCTTGTTGTACATTTTAAGGATATTGGAAGTCACCCAGGTGTCTCATGGCCACATAGAAGAACGAGACCAAAGGCCGAGTTCATTGATGAGGTCATGGAATTCTGAGGTGATTTGCAATATGCGTTTAATGTGTGGCAAAGGATAATCTATTTCTTATAATATTTGCTTAAATCCTTGGGGACATGCTTTTTCATGTCTATTGAAGACAAGAAGAATAAAAGCAGATTTTATAGTGCAATATTAAACACAGAAAAATTAGACACTTTTTTTCATACACATATTAGAAACAGGTTCATGTAAATCTGATTAAAAACAAATGAGGTACCTCAGAATGTGTGAACACATGCAGAGATTCTTTTTCATACAAAGATCTATAGCGTGGGAAAAATAAACATGCTCTAATAAATATGTTCTTTTTGCTCATCCTTTATTACTTTTAGGAAAAAGATGCCCGAATAAGGGAAAAACAGTAGCTGGTATCTTCGTTTAGCTAACCTTGACCTGTTATAGTGCTCCATGGCCAGCCTTTCACCCTGGTTGCTAAAATCAGTCACCGTGATATCAAAAGGCAACTGTAGTAACTTACTACAGCTCAAAATCATTTCTTTATTACAGGTGACTAGAGACATTATAAATCACTTGTGACAAGGAAATAGTGACAGGCTTTTATACAGGGATTGCATTAGATTCCAATTAGAAGACTATTCTGTTACAAGTCGCAACAATGTTGCTGTGAGGGTACTTTTCAATACAAATGCTACTTTTCAATTAGTCAAAATGTAGCTACCCAAACCATCTGCTTTTTTTGTGGTATGATTTAAAACTTCAATGAGGGATGATACCTATATACTTGCATTCAAAGCTAGAGTGCTTCAGTTAAAAGGGTGACCCTTTCCAAATATGTATACCATAATGACAACTGGAGTGAGTCATAACCAGGCTAATGTAGGTCTGACTGAAGGATATCCCCGCAATGCCACCAACTAAAGATGGCTGATTCAAACACACTTTGTTACATGTGAAATGGTCGCAAGAGAAGTGTTCTCTTCTCTAAAGCTACATAAGTATGTGCTATTCCTACCAGATTTGGGTCCCAAAACATGCTCAGGCCAATGAACCAGATACATTTTTCATTAGATAAGCTCTAAAATAATTTTGCCTTAGAGGTAGGCATAACTTTATAAAATTCAAAATGTGCATGTACTTTTCAAGCAATTAACATACATGACTTACTGGTAATTAAATGATATTACTATGTTTTTATAAGAGATTTTAAAGTATATTAAGTATAATGTACCTTTGAGCCAATATACCATAGCTGTTTGTACTGCCCTGACTTTCAAAATTATGCTGATGAAATTCCACTGGGAACGTTTACTGCATTTGTGATCATTTGGCCATGCCTAGAGAGACTTCTCAACATTAAGTAGCCAACTGGGGTATCCTTTTCTACCTCCCCGCACCCTGTTGATTCAAAGCTTAGTTTGGGGTTCTTCATCTGCCTGGCTTCACTTTGAGGAATGAGGTTGAAATTCAAAGTGGATAGGGATGGGTGGAACTAGTGGAGTTATGCAAAAACTCCACAAAATTCTGCAGAGTTCCGCAAGTGGGCGGAATTTGGCGTTTTGCCCTGCTCTTGCTGACGTTTAGCACCAGGAGCTTCTTCCGCACTGTTAAATCAGAGCAGACTGTACCACACAGCACGCCAGAGGGCGCTGCTTCTTTCTGCTGCTCGAGTAGATTTACTTAGCGGAACTCCATCATTACAAAATGTTCACAGAGAAGGTTTCTTTTATCTTTCGTTGACCCGCTGTAAGATTCATAAAAATATGTCCAATGATGATTGGCAACATAGCCCAGAATTTGATCATACAGATTACCATAACATATGTTAATGGTAACAACTGTTATTTACAGCATTTAGAAACTGCAAACAACGTAGTATGATGTGCTAAATAAAAATGCTAGTATTACATATGGTGAAAGATAGTGCATAACCTACTCATGGCATTAGTACCTGCTATGTACTGACCACTGATAAATGAATACTATTTGGAAGGGGGATGGGAGCACACTGCCACACGTCCCAGCAGAGTTTGTCTGTTTGCATTATGGTGAATGCAGTTCCCAATTAGCGCTTACTTGAATATTAGTAGTAGTATTTCACCAAAATTGGCGCAGGTAGTGCTGTTCATTTCTAGACACATGTCTTTCGGGATTTTATCCTTCATCAGTACAGATCAAAAGCTAATTTTACATGGGGTTGCTGAGAATAATGCCACAGTCTTATCAGGTCTCAGTACCTATCACAGAACACAGGTGCATCTCTAAAAGCTCGTCAGCTCACAGGCACAAGGGAGCCTTTTCAAACAGAAGGGGGATGGAAGCATATTGCCTCACTTCCCAGCAGAGTTTGCACATTTTCATTTTGGAGAATGCAGTTCACAATTGGACCTCCAGACATCAAAGAAGCTCCCAGCTGACCTCATCGATGCCAAGGATTGTTGGTCACCCGACCGGTAACCTTCCCTTTAACTCAACACTGCATCAGGAGGGCATTCCACAATACCTGGGACTGACATCGGCAACAACCCCGCTCTTGTGTTTTTGCATCTTGTATTCAGCAGCACCATGTATAGTGATTTAAGCAGCTCACCCGCTGCTTTGGTTTAGCACCAGCGACAGCCAGGACAACTCTGCACTCGGGCTCCATGGGGCAGGTAAAATTGAACTGAATGTAGTGGCTTGGTCTTAGGACCCGCATCACCATTACCCTTCAAGAGTACAATGCATTCAACCTGCAAGTGACCGATTGTCACTAGTGGTTTTTCCCATTGACCTCAATGGTAAATTTTCACTGTATCATTTTGCACTGATTTTCTATTGCATCAACAATTTACCACTCCATTTATATGTATGCTATTCCATTCAATTTGGTGTCTAAATTAAGATAAAAATACACTTTGGGTCTTATTCTTAAAGGGCCTCCGCATCTGTGGTGGAGGCCCCGCAGTCATGGGAAACTCTCCACACTCGATGAGGAATCTCCGCACTGAGAATCCCCCGCGACTACTGGGCCTCCGCCATAAGTGAGGAACCCATTTGTGAATCAGGCCCATATTTTTATAAATTAGTCTCAGATTTCTCTCAAGTCATGTCAATTACTTATTGTCCATGTTGGTACTCTGAACTGCTAAACACATATTCCTCTAGTAAAGACTAGCCACTGGCGTGACAAAACTTGAGGAGGCCCCCCTGCAAGGTACTTGGAGGGGACCCCTCTGGCCTCAGTCGGGAGCTCCCTGGCCAGAGTACTGTGCTTAGGGGGCCCCCTAGAGTTTGAGGCTCCCGCACACACTGCGGGGGCTGCAGAGGCCTGTGTTATGCCACTGAGCGTAATTGCTCTTTGCCACACTACCAGGACTGAGCTAAGTATTTATTAGTGTGAATCCAAGGACCATCTTTTGGGTATAATGATAGTATTACATGGTGAGGACTTAGACCCACACTATATAATTCTCCACTGTCCAACAATATTCATGTATAAGAATCACATGCCTGACTAACCCATAATATCATAGATGTAGCTTGCAAATGTCACAGAGTCTAATGTTATCCCAGGATGACCAACAACAGTCATATTCTACATGTTTTCCAAGGACGTTCACCCCGTGTCCACAATAATATGAAGGATGCTGGCACTAGTCCTAGGAGCAGCTCCATGTTTAAGAACCACATTATACCGATTCGGTCATCTTGTTGACTTTCATGACTGGTCAATGAGGGACACCATATGCCACAGCCACCATGATACATAGAACGGCCTCAATATTCCTAGAAGAGATTCCGTATGCAAAATGCCACCAGGTGCAATACATGTCCACAAGGAACCAGGCAGAGTTGGTATGTACCAGGGCCTCCACAATGGCATGCAGCAGCAGGAATGGGAGCTTGACAATCACATTCTGCATGTGCTACACCTTTTCAGTGTTTCTGAAGGACGATTACTCGGCTGCCTTATCTGTGCCTGTTATATGTGTGATCAGATACAGCATGGCTAGCAGTTTCGGGGATCCTCAAGTTACAACA
Source organism: Triturus cristatus (assembly GCF_964204655.1). Lineage (NCBI taxonomy): Eukaryota > Metazoa > Chordata > Amphibia > Caudata > Salamandridae > Triturus > Triturus cristatus. Next base: position 369,700,698 of record NC_140595.1, read on the forward strand.
ACCCTGTGGGTCCTGAAGATGCATATCTGGATGCGTTGATGTTGGATATAAAACCAAAGCAGGACTATTTTACTTATATTAAGGTGTAAAAAGAGGATATTGATCCTCTACTGATGGTCTGTGGTATCTAATGTGGCTGGGAAATCAAGAAGACTCATGGTTTCAGGCAAGTATCATGTTCTCTAATGGAAGTGTCTCTTGACTTTGATTATTGCTGTTTCAGTTCTGTGTTGCAGCATAGTCTGAAAACACAGCAGCAGTATTGTATAATAGATGATATGCTACTTTAGGTTGAATAGTGTATGCTTATTTAATTGTGTTTTGATGAATTATATTGTTGTGTAGGGTTGGTAGCTGTCAATGTCTTAATGTGCAAGCTTTCTCTTTTGAGTAGCAAGGGGCCTGTTCCACTTTGGGTTTAATTTGTCAAGATGCCTTGTCCAAGATATGCCTTGTCTATGTTCATTGGTTTGTGTGCTGCATTGGAGAGATGAGAGATTTCAAGTGCAGGTTTTGGATTGTTAATATCAGGTCAGGGTGGCAACAAGAGCTGTCCAATCCAAACTCATCTGGAAGAATGCATTTTGTGAAAACTAGATCTATTATGCTGACTTTCAGTCGGGTTGGCTCAATTTGCTGTTTGATGTCTCAAAAACGATGTATAGTGTTTTTTTATAAAAACTTGCTGGCAGAATCACATGGGAGTTTAAGGCCCAAGATAAATATATTGTTGGGGGAAATTATTGATGAGGTACTGATGGGGTCTTTGATTTTCTCAATAAATACTTTTTACTAGGACCAGTTCTGCAGAACAGGTTAAAAGTAATGACCTAATAGGTTAGGAATGGGAATGGCTAGTGAGTAGTCAAAGTAGACCAGGTCATGACAACATGTGGTTGACTGCAAGATCATGGAGCTATCAAGCACATGCATCAACCTTAAACATAATTCGCAAAATTTGCGAATCCCCAAAATAGCCCATTTGTGAACGCAAAGTACCAGCCAGTAATGCATGAACAAAAATACTGCGAAAACACGTTTCCTCTAAAATAAGGATTCGCAAATAATTCTAAGAATAGGATTGCGAATCTGTAACTGCGTCTCCCAATTAGCGAACCGCAATTAAATAATCGCAATCCTATGCATGTAAAATCGCAAATTGCTAATTCCTGGCAAATCACAATTTAGCAAGTGCAATATAAGAAGGAACACAACCAGGTGGTAATCATGAGTGCAAATCACATACAGCTGAAATCCAACAGAAACCTACTTAAACTCACCCAGAATGTTCCTGAACATTTCCCAATGGCAGCGCTTTACCTGATGGCAAGGCGGATGAGGCTCCAGGCTGCAGCACACAGAAGGAGGAGAATACAGGAGCTCATCTTCAGAGTCCACATTACATTGCTAGGACAAACTGAGGAGGGGATATACGACATGTATAGGCTCAATGCTGCAATGATCATCGATTTAATAACTGAATTGGATCCCATTTTGCAGCGTCAGACACGTAGTACCAATGCAATACCTACACATGTGCAGGTCCTATGTTGCCTACACCTACTGGCGTCAGGCAGTTTTCAGGGGGTCATAGCAGTAGCTGGAGGTGTGTCTCAAAGCGCACTTTAACATGTCTTTAATGCATTCCTTAATGCCATGATGTCCCGGATCAACTCCCACATCAGCTTCCCCACAACTGCACATGACCTGACGAAGACCAAACAGGAATTTTAGCAGATAGCCCGCTTCCCACAAGTCTAAGGTTGCATTGATTGCACCCATGTAGCAATATGTCCCCCTGCAGGTAATGAATACATATATAGGAATAGGAAATGTTATCATTCCCTAAACATACAGGTAGTATGCAATGCAAAAAACATAATAACCGACATAGTGGCTCAATACCCAGGAAACGCCCATGATTCCTACATATTCTGCCAGAGCGGCATACACACTCGTCTGTCCAGAGGTGAATTTCGAGAGGGACATCTGCTTGGTAAACATGTGTTTTTAATTCTCTCCAACATAGCACATATTCCAATGCACTACAGCCACTGATCCTCTGCTTACTTCCATGTAGGTGACAGCGCATACGCCTTGCGAAATTACATCATGACGCCATACCTAAATCCCACAACCCCCAATGAGCAGAGGTACAATGCTGCGCACATCTCCACCAGGAACAAGATTGAGCGCACGTTTGGGCTATTGAAGAGCCGCTTCTGATGCCTACATGAAACAGGTGGAACATTAAAATACAAACCAGAACAATGCTGCAGGATAGTGGCTGCATGTGCCATATTACACAACATTGCCACAAGGAAAGGAATTCCTATAGAGGTGTCTGACAGCAAGTCAGAGGACGACAACAAGCAAGGGCCACACTGATGTGCAGCACATGGGGCAAGCGCAGCAGAAGGGTGCAGGAGACGCACGGAAATCACACAAATTTTTTTTTCCTGAGGTGAGTAATGATGAGACAAAACATGGCTATTGCTATCCAACTTTGTTTGTATCAAATTATAGGGACTTTAGTGTTGATGCACACATATCATGTGCCCAGTGGCACAGGAATAGCATTAATGAACAGACATAAATGGAAATAATATCATTAATCAAAAGTCAGTCACAACTGTTGTTTCCGTCAATGGTTACCTTACCATGACGGAATGTCTGTGGCCATGCCAGTCTATTTCTTCTTCCCACACACACCCAGATGCCTTTCGTATGCTGCATCTTCATCCCTCATATTGGTAGCGGAGGGTGTACTGCTGCGTGTGTTGCGCCTACTTGCAGTGTGGACAGTAATAGATAGACTGCTGAGGCTTGAGGCCTCCTCACTTCCCTCTTCCAGTGTGGCAATATTAGACCCAATGGTTGCAGCCTTCATTAGTTCCACTGCAGTCGTCACCTGGCCCAGTGCCTTTGCCACATCACCACACCAATGGGACAGCTCAGTCTGCATTGCCACAGACCTACGTGCCAGCAGTGCAGTCGTCGTGGCCAGCCTAATTATTTGATTTGGCATACACGTTCATGTGCTGCGTAGCTGGCGACTGTGTCTTTTCTGTGACACATGTCCCTCCCTCATCACCCTGGTCAGTTCCCTCATGCAATCGGTCAGGACTGCAATGTTGCCTGACATCTCTCCTATTTGAGCCTGCACTGAGCACATGTTTTTCTCCTGCGGGCACCGAATCTGGAGCATCTGGCCCTCCAGACCACCCCAGACATCAGTTTGTTGTTCCTCCTGCCGTGTGGTTTGTGACCTGGTTCGCCGCGACCTGAATCAGACTAGGCTGCTCCGGAGCTGTGCTTGGGGAGTCGGCGTGGGTGTTACTTGAGCCAGGCCAGACACTGGTGTTACTTGTGCCTCATCCTCTGTTTCCATTGTCACAAGTGGTGGGACTGTTGCCCTGCGTGTTGTAGGGGCATGTGATGATTGTTGTGGTACCACAGGTGTGTCCGTCACTTCTACAGCGGTATCTTCCATGTCTCCATGCAGTCACTGGTGTCTGCCTCTTCCCATTCTGCATCTGTGATGTTAAACAGTGCAAATCTGCATTAATTTCTGCCTGTGATGTAATGTCACATGAAACATTATTTTCATGCAATTACATGATTTGCTGTTACACTATATTTGATTTGTTTTATTTATATTTGTGTGTTTGCCAAAGTACCTGCTTGACCTGCCTGCATCTCCCATAATACACTTTGATATGATTGTAAAATGTGGAATGGATTTGCATAATGGACACTTGTGCTGTACTGAGCTGATGTGATACCTGACATATGTACACCGATGGTCACTTGCATGCATCTTACCTTCTGATGTGTTGGCCGCTCCGGAGGTGTCCAGCTGCGTCACCCAAACAACAGCTTCAGGCTGGAGTGTTGCCTCCACCATGTCCTCCATGGGTGTGTTCCCAGTCTGTGTCGATGTTCCCCCTCCTGTCTTCCTGGCTTCCTTCAACCTCTAAGCGATGCTTTCTTTTGCACGACCATCTTTTTTTTAAATCGTCAATGGTGCGGTGTGTAACCCCAACAGCATTTACTTTATGTTGAATCCAGGACCATATTTTCTGTTTTTCCTACTCAGGGACTTTCAAAGACAAATTCCTAAATAACTTATCATGGCTGGTTGCCACAACCTCTATTAGTGTCTCTATTTTCATTTTCATTTTTTGCTTCCTGCCTGTTTGGCTGTCTCCTGCTGTTGTTGCATCCATTTTGGGCAAAGAACAGGTGTTATTCAAAGTTTCTGTTTCAATCCTGTTCAGCTCCTGCAGTCAGCGTCCTCCTCTCCCTATGACTGTGCACTGAATGGGGCATGGGATGCTGGCTTCCTGGTTGTGATGTCATCAAGTTGCATCAACAGTGCGACCTCGCTATTTGCGGTTTACCCACGATATCGCAAATAGCGAGGTCTCCTGTGAATCCCTATTGATGCCCAGATTTTTTGTTGCATTGCTATTTGCGATTCCTTATTTGCGATTCATTAACTATCGCAAATAAGGAATCGCTATTTTTTGGGTTGATGCATGTGCTTGAATATCCTTTCTAGCTCAAATTATGTATACGTTTTCTAAAATTCTTACAATGTCTCTGTCTCCTGACAATCTTTCACATTTGATATGCAGTTAGCACACTCTGAACAATAAAGATGATATGTATAAGAAAGGTTGAACATCAATTAACATTTTGCACTGGAATAGGTTTACATCACTGGCCAATGTGTAGTAATAATTAGGAACACCAAAGTATGTTGTCTATTGTACAAAACTGGATCATTATTTAGGGTGGCCAACAACCCATCTCAACGAATATTAACCAGTCTTGTCAGGATGATCCCTCAAAGTCACTAAATTAGCCTGAGCCCAAACCCCTGGTAGTTATGCTTAACTTATGACAGTGGGTAAAGTGCAGTACCAAGACAGTAATAAAGGTAAAACAGCAAAAACTGAGAAAAAATGACACCATTACGAGAAAAAATCAATAAGGTGACCGGGATATGAATTGTTATGTGAAAATAGCACCAAAAGGCACCAAGTGTCACTAATAGTCAACGTAAGCAGTAGACTGGGAAATAGGAGCGATTTGAGGTCAACCACAGCAAGTGGATTTACCTCTGTCTGAAAGTCAAAATGTTTGGAAAAGTTTCCTAATCCAAAAAGAGACTTTGTAATTTTTTTTAAGAATATATCTGAAATTGTAGCCTTCTCTGTGGGGCTGCTAGTCAAATACCTGCCAAAGGCTGGTTCCGCTAAGCCTCTGGAGCTTTTGAAGGGTTTTGCTTGAAAAAACAGAAAGGGGCTTTGTAATTTGTTTTAGAGAAGCTGGAGCCTTTTGAGGGAAAAGTCTGAAATTCAATCCAGTGCCTTGGAACTGCTGGTTTGGAACTTTTTGAGGTACGACCCTTTGGTTCTGAAATTCTGGAGCGGAAGTTTTTAAAAGTTTCCAAAATGTTTATGGCAGTGCCCAAGCAGCCACAGGAGTACTCTTCTGAGCCCAGTAGGGCATCAGGCGGGCATCTAGGTATTCTTGGAGTGCGGATAAAGGCTAACAGCAAAGTCCTGCCCAAGTACCAGTTGCCACTGGACAGCATGGAATTGTAGGAAAATGTGTCTTGCAAACTTTCTTGCCCTGTAGCCACACAAGAGTACATCCAACTGCCCCCTTCTATTTAATACTTTGTTCTGGGTACATAGGAAAGCAGGTCCAGTCCTCCAGAGTTCCTCACAGGTCACAGAATGCATGCCAAGTCATCTTCTGTTCATTCAAAGGTCCACAAAGTATTCTAATGGGGTGCCTTAGGGTGCCACATTTATGTCTGGCACCAGCAAGAATTTGGGGGTGGCCATTGGAAACCCCCTAACCAATGTGGTAAAAGTTACTGGGCACAACCCTACCTTTTTTCAGACAAAACAGGACAAAAATATGATATGACAGGAGATCTTCAATCTGTCAAGAGTCCTCGGCCTCACTAAACATGGGCTCTGATGATTGTGGGTATGTAGTGGAGTGCGCTATAGTGAGCCCCTAAATCTAGCACTAATGCTCAGTTTGAAGCAAGCTCTGTACCCACAAAAAACTAAGAGATAGAAATCTGGTAGGACAAATCCAGGGTCCTACAGCACCCAAACAGGGAAAACACAAGAATTGTCCTAGCATCCTGTATTCTTCCTTTCAAGTGTGTCAAAATGATACATGTGACTCAGTCAGACCTGTTAAGCAGCATTTGGCACTGTGCTTTCAAAACGAAATCCGACAGCCCCTCATCCGAAAGATTCAGGAGAGCTTAGAGGAGTCACCAATGTCCACGTAGTTAAACTAATTTTTCAACTACCTGGAGGAATTTCATACCTCATGCATACCTCATTCAAGCCTGATCAAATGCTACGAGATGAGAGAAGCTAATGCTCGTTACCATTCTGAAAGCTCAGGCAGGTAAAGCGTAGCCCTCTAAAAGTTGCTTTTCCTATATATTAAATGCATATCCAACTTTACCATTACATTGGATTGTTATCAAGTATTAAAATGCATCTCTGAATGGCATCAGTAGCTGGTAGGGATCAAAAGTTAAAGATTAAAGTGTGTAATCTATACTTTGACATTTCCTATGTTCCAGTTACAGCTTGGCCACTGACAATGTTGTTTTATTCTTTGTCTCTGAAGTAACATGGCATTTAGTTGTTCAAAAGAACTTTGTATTATTTTAAGCAATCATAAAAAGAAGCAGTAGGATATAAATATAAATGAGGTATAGAGAGCGCTTTAGCAATTAGCAGATTATGTTCACATATTTATTCATCATATGACAATCAAATAGCGGGTACTTTAAAAAGCACTAAGAAAATGAAGGAGATTGGGGGGATGCTATGGAGTAGTTGCATAATATGTAGTGTTGAATGAGTGAGAGTGTTGTGCTGTCCAGTGCAAAGAAACAGCTAAGTCAGAATCAGTGAGAAAATTGCAGGACCACGTGAAATTCACGTAAGTAATTCTTGTAATGTAAATATGTTGTGTAAAGGCTTACAAAGGGTATTGTTTGAGTCAATTGTTTTGTGGCTAAAGGTGGTTTTGTATAAACAACCGCAATGGAGCGCACACCGCTAGCCCCTCCTCCGGGTCGCCCCAAGGGAAGCTGGTACATAAAGTTCCCGAGTGGTTCACCCCAGTGGGTGCAAGTAAGTACTTGTTTGATCTCTAGACCCGATACATGTCCCGGGTTTTAAAATTTCGCCCGAGACATGGCTCGGGTTTCGGGATAACTTCCCTCCTCAGTAGAGAAAATAGTTAGGGGTGGAAGAGAGGGCCGCCAAGCAACCGTCAAAGGCCTCAGTGCCCGCACAGGCACGCAGGTGCGTCGTCCAGGAGCTCGTCAGCTCAAAGCTCGAGGGAGCCATTTTTATAAACAACCGCAATGGAGCGCACACCGCTAGCCCCTCCTCCGGGTCGCCCCAAGGGAAGCTGGTACATAAAGTTCCCGAGTGGTTCACCCCAGTGGGTGCAAGTAAGTACTTGTTTGATCTCTAGACCCGATACATGTCCCGGGTTTTAAAATATCGCCCGAGACATGGCTCGGGTTTCGGGATAACTTCCCTCCTCAGTAGAGAAAATAGTTAGGGGTGGAAGAGAGGGCCGCCAAGCAACCGTCAAAGGCCTCAGTGCCCGCACAGGCACGCAGGTGCGTCGTCCAGGAGCTCGTCAGCTCAAAGCTCGAGGGAGCCATTTTTATAAACAACCACAATGGAGCGCACACCGCTAGCCCCTCCTCCGGGTCGCCCCAAGGGAAGCTGGTACATAAAGTTCCCGAGTGGTTCACCCCAGTGGGTGCAAGTAAGTACTTGTTTGATCTCTAGACCCGATACATGTCCCGGGTTTTAAAATATCGCCCGAGACATGGCTCGGGTTTTGGGATAACTTCCCTCCTCAGTAGAGAAAATAGTTAGGGGTGGAAGAGAGGGCCGCCAAGCAACCGTCAAAGGCCTCAGTGCCCGCACAGGCACGCAGGTGCGTCGTCCAGGAGCTCGTCAGCTCAAAGCTCGAGGGAGCCATTTTTATAAACAACCGCAATGGAGCGCACACCGCTAGCCCCTCCTCCGGGTCGCCCCAAGGGAAGCTGGTACATAAAGTTCCCGAGTGGTTCACCCCAGTGGGTGCAAGTAAGTACTTGTTTGATCTCTAGACCCGATACATGTCCCGGGTTTTAAAATATCGCCCGAGACATGGCTCGGGTTTCGGGATAACTTCCCTCCTCAGTAGAGAAAATAGTTAGGGGTGGAAGAGAGGGCCGCCAAGCAACCGTTAAGGGCCTCAGTGCCCGCACAGGCACGCAGGTGCGTCGTCCAGGAGCTCGTCAGCTCAAAGCTCAAGGGAGCTATTTATATAAACATCCGCAATGGAGCGCACACCGTTGTTTATAAAAATGGCTCCCTCGAGCTTTGAGCTGACGAGCTCCTGGACGACGCACCTGCGTGCCTGTGCGGGCACTGAGGCCTTTGACGGTTGCTTGGCGGCCCTCACTTCCACCCCTAACTATTTTCTCTACTGAGGAGGGAAGTTATCCCGAAACCCGAGCCATGTCTCGGGCGATATTTTAAAACCCGGGACATGTATCGGGTCTAGAGATCAAACTAGTACTTACTTGCACCCACTGGGGTGAACCACTCGGGAACTTTATGTACCAGCTTCCCTTGGGGCGACCCGGAGGAGGGGCTAGCGGTGTGCGCTCCATTGCGGTTGTTTATAAAAATGGCTCCCTCGAGCTTTGAGCTGACGAGCTCCTGGACGACGCACCTGCGTGCCTGTGCGGGCACTGAGGCCTTTGACGGTTGCTTGGCGGCCCTCTCTTCCACCCCTAACTATTTTCTCTACTGAGGAGGGAAGTTATCCCGAAACCCGAGCCATGTCTCGGGCGATATTTTAAAACCCGGGACATGTATCGGGTCTAGAGATCAAACAAGTACTTACTTGCACCCACTGGGGTGAACCACTCGGGAACTTTATGTACCAGCTTCCCTTGGGGCGACCCGGAGGAGGGGCTAGCGGTGTGCGCTCCATTGCGGTTGTTTATAAAAATGGCTCCCTCGAGCTTTGAGCTGACGAGCTCCTGGACGACGCACCTGCGTGCCTGTGCGGGCACTGAGGCCTTTGACGGTTGCTTGGCGGTCCTCTCTTCCACCCCTAACTATTTTCTCTACTGAGGAGGGAAGTTATCCCGAAACCCGAGCCATGTCTCGGGCGATATTTTAAAACCCGGGACATGTATCGGGTCTAGAGATCAAACAAGTACTTACTTGCACCCACTGGGGTGAACCACTCGGGAACTTTATGTACCAGCTTCGCGACCCGGAGGAGGGGCTAGCGGTGTGCGCTCCATTGCGGTTGTTTACTGAGGCCCTTGACGGTTGCTTGGTGGCCCTCTCTTCCATCCCTGACTATTTTCTCTACTGAGGAGGGAAGTTATCCCGAAACCCGAGCCATGTCTCGGGTTTCGGGCTGACGAGCTCCTGGACGATGCACCTGCGTGCCTGTGCGGGCACTGAGGCCCTTGACGGTTGCTTGGCGGCCCTCTCTTCCATCCCTGACTATTTTCTCTACTGAGGAGGGAAGTTATCCCGAAACCCGAGCCATGTCTCGGGCGATATTTTAAAACCCGGGACATGTATCGGGTCTAGAGATTATCTGTCTAAACAAGTACTTACTTGCACCCACTGGGGTGAACCACTCAAGAACTTCATGTACCAGCTTCCCATGGGGCAACCCGGAGGAGGAGCTAGCGGTGTGCGCTCCATTGCGGATGTTTATATAAATAGCTCCCTTGAGCTTTGAGCTGACGAGCTCCTGGACGACGCACCTGCGTGCCTGTGCGGGCACTGAGGCCCTTGACGGTTGCTTGGCGGCCCTCTCTTCCATCCCTGACTATTTTCTCTACTGAGGAGGGAAGTTATCCCGAAACCCGAGCCATGTCTCGGGCGATATTTTAAAACCCGGGACATGTATCGGGTCTAGAGATTATCTGTCTAAACAAGTACTTACTTGCACCCACTGGGGTGAACCACTCAAGAACTTCATGTACCAGCTTCCCATGGGGCAACCCGGAGGAGGAGCTAGCGGTGTGCGCTCCATTGCGGATGTTTATATAAATAGCTCCCTTGAGCTTTGAGCTGACGAGCTCCTGGACGACGCACCTGCGTGCCTGTGCGGGCACTGAGGCCCTTGACGGTTGCTTGGCGGCCCTCTCTTCCATCCCTGACTATTTTCTCTACTGAGGAGGGAAGTTATCCCGAAACCCGAGCCATGTCTCGGGCGATATTTTAAAACCCGGGACATGTATCGGGTCTAGAGATTATCTGTCTAAACAAGTACTTACTTGCACCCACTGGGGTGAACCACTCAAGAACTTCATGTACCAGCTTCCCATGGGGCAACCCGGAGGAGGAGCTAGCGGTGTGCGCTCCATTGCGGATGTTTATATAAATAGCTCCCTTGAGCTTTGAGCTGACGAGCTCCTGGACGACGCACCTGCGTGCCTGTGCGGGCACTGAGGCCCTTGACGGTTGCTTGGCGGCCCTCTCTTCCATCCCTGACTATTTTCTCTACTGAGGAGGGAAGTTATCCCGAAACCCGAGCCATGTCTCGGGCGATATTTTAAAACCCGGGACATGTATCGGGTCTAGAGATTATCTGTCTAAACAAGTACTTACTTGCACCCACTGGGGTGAACCACTCAAGAACTTCATGTACCAGCTTCCCATGGGGCAACCCGGAGGAGGAGCTAGTGGTGTGCGCTCCATTGCGGATGTTTATATAAATAGCTCCCTTGAGCTTTGAGCTGACGAGCTCCTGGACGACACACCTGCGTGCCTGTGCGGGCACTGAGGCCCTTGACGGTTGCTTGGCGGCCCTCTCTTCCATCCCTGACTATTTTCTCTACTGAGGAGGGAAGTTATCCCGAAACCCGAGCCATGTCTCGGGCGATATTTTAAAACCCGGGACATGTATCGGGTCTAGAGATTATCTGTCTAAACAAGTACTTACTTGCACCCACTGGGGTGAACCCCTCAAGAACTTCATGTACCAGCTTCCCATGGGGCAACCCGGAGGAGGAGCTAGCGGTGTGCGCTCCATTGCGGATGTTTATATAAATAGCTCCCTTGAGCTTTGAGCTGATGAGCTCCTGGACGACGCACCTGCGCGGGCACTGAGGCCCTTGACGGTTGCTTGGCGGCCCTCTCTTCCATCCCTGACTATTTTCTCTACTGAGGAGGGAAGTCATCCCGAAACCCGAGCCATGTCTCGGGCGATATTTTAAAACTCGGGACATGTATCGGGTCTAGAGATTATCTGTCTAAACAAGTACTTACTTGCACCCACTGGGGTGAACCACTCAAGAACTTCATGTACCAGCTTCCCATGGGGCAACCCGGAGGAGGAGCTAGCGGTGTGCGCTCCATTGCGGATGTTTATATAAATAGCTCCCTTGAGCTTTGAGCTGACGAGCTCCTGGACGACGCACCTGCGTGCCTGTGCGGGCACTGAGGCCCTTGACGGTTGCTTGGCGGCCCTCTCTTCCATCCCTGACTATTTTCTCTACTGAGGAGGGAAGTTATCCCGAAACCCGAGCCATGTCTCGGGCGATATTTTAAAACCCGGGACATGTATCGGGTCTAGAGATTATCTGTCTAAACAAGTACTTACTTGCACCCACTGGGGTGAACCACTCAAGAACTTCATGTACCAGCTTCCCATGGGGCAACCCGGAGGAGGAGCTAGCGGTGTGCGCTCCATTGCGGATGTTTATATAAATAGCTCCCTTGAGCTTTGAGCTGACGAGCTCCTGGACGACGCACCTGCGTGCCTGTGCGGGCACTGAGGCCCTTGACGGTTGCTTGGCGGCCCTCTCTTCCATCCCTGACTATTTTCTCTACTGAGGAGGGAAGTTATCCCGAAACCCGAGCCATGTCTCGGGCGATATTTTAAAACCCGGGACATGTATCGGGTCTAGAGATTATCTGTCTAAACAAGTACTTACTTGCACCCACTGGGGTGAACCACTCAAGAACTTCATGTACCAGCTTCCCATGGGGCAACCCGGAGGAGGAGCTAGCGGTGTGCGCTCCATTGCGGATGTTTATAAAGGTGGTTTTGTACTTGCGTATTATGTGTTTAACCTATTCCACATAGATTTCAAGAAAGATATCTGTGGAAAATGTTGGAGAGAATCATTACCTGCTCCCCCAATGAATAAAAGTAACTTCTCATGTTAAGTATGATACATTGGTGGTGTTCTGCAAGTGAGGTATAAAAGACTTTTATTCACCTCATGAGTAATCTTAAGGTCTATGGGACCTGTGCTAAGGTACGTGAAACCTCCTATAGGTTGAACTTGGAAAATTCCTTTGATTAGTTTGAATATTTTTGATCAATAGGATTTTAATAAAGAGCAATGCAGGCGCATATTTGCTAAATCACCTGTAGTTGCTTTACAATTCCATTTGGATGTGCTGTCTAGTAATCCCAATGTTTGCGGACGTTAGGGTGTCCAGAAGGTTATTTGCAGTAATATGATTTGGTTTGGGCAAGAGTCGGGGTCTTTTTGCATTTGTATGGAGACTTCTGTATGCTTTTCCTGTTAAACTGCTGGTCAGGAATTAAACATTTCATTTCCAATTTTGATTGTGCATTGTGTAAGAGTTTTTTTTTGTTCATAACATTGTGTGTAATTTGAAGACTTTGGGCCAGATGTAGGTAACTTCAATTTAGCGAGTCCTTAATAGCGATTTTTACCGAATCGCTATTAAGGACTCGCTAAATGGAATGTAGGTAGGAATCGCTAAAATATTAGCGATTCCTTAACATTCCTTAATAACGAATTGGTAAATTAGATTTGTTATTAAGGAATACCTACCCATTCATTCCTATGGGATAGGAGGACCATAAGAATGAATGGGAAGATATTCACTATTAGCGATTCGGTATTACCGAATCGCTAATAGCGGGAGCTATGTCAAGGGTGCCAGAGTGTCTAAAGGACACCCTGTTGCACCCCTGAAATGTGCATGTGTGCACATGTGGCGCACATACATGCCCTAAGGTAATCACAATAGGGCAACCCACTATTCCCCAAGGAATTGGGTAGATCAGTCAAATAACAATAGATACCTTGAGGATTTATTCAGTATTACGGGAGAGACGAGTGTCGCCGTCTTGTCGGTGAGTAGCAGCCGGTATGTTTTAGTGGGAGTTTTTCTACAACACGTTATTCACATAGGATTTTAAGGTGTGATTAGTAACTGTGGTCTCTCTTGGTTCTTTGAAACCAGTATTTCCTTTACCACAGAACGTTGTATAAACGCTGTTAAATTCCTAGAACAGGCTGAATTTCCGATTTCTCATTGCAGTGAGTTTTGAGTCTTTTGTTACTATACATTTGGTGGTTATGTTTTGCACTGTTCACGGGAGACTCTTCTGGTTTGGTGCAGAGGTGTCGGGTTCTTTCAAATTGCCACCACATTTTTGGGCGGTTGGAACAGATCACACCTGTTTTCCTTTCGTGTATAATCAATACAAACTTATGAACTCAAATATATTAACAGAATGTATGTGAAATGAAAATGAATGAAATGAAATGAAATGAAAATTAGATTTATAAAGCGCTACAGTTGCCCTGAGGCGTCCAGGCGCTGAAACAGATGGGACCCTCTTGAGGTTACTAGCTAGGCATTAAACAGCAGGGTTTTTAGTTGTTTACGGAAAGTGGTCAGGTTGGGGTTGTTTCTTAGCTGCAAAGGGAGTGAGTTCCAGAGTTTGGAGACGTTATACGAGAAGGAGCGTCCTCCTGCTCTAACTCTGCGAGTTCTGGGGATCTCAGCCAGAAATGCTGTAGAAGAGCGGAGGGATTTCTTCGGCCTATAGGGAGAAATCAGGGGTCGATTGATGTCTGGGCCCGTTTCCCAGAAAGTCTGGTGGGCAATGCAGAGCGATTTGAATCTTACTCTGTCCCTGATAGGTAGCCAGTGCAGGGTCCTCAAGCTGGTTCTCACTGAGGTCCTCCGGGGGATGCCCAGCAGTGCTCTGGCAGCACAGTTTTGGGTGCGTTGGAGCTTCTGTAGGGTGTACTCCGGGGCTCCTAGGTATAAGGCGTTATTAAAATCCAAGCGGGATTGGATGAGGCCCTGTATAATTATCTGTTTGGCCTCGAAGCAGAGGAGGGGAAGGACTTTCTTGATCACTCTGAGAAGGCCAAAACAGGTGGCTGAGATCTTAGTGGCCTGTGTGTTAAAGCTCAGAGACTTGTCGAGCCAGACCCCTAAGCTTTTGATGTTATCTCTGGAGGGTGGAGCCACTCCCATGCTTGACGGCCAGCTCGGCTCTATGGAGACGGGGGAGGCTGTGCCCAGGATCATCAGCTCAGTTTTGTCGTCATTCAACTTTAGACAGGAGCTCATCATCCACTTCTTTACGTCCTCCAGACAAGCTGCTAAGTCTGGTGGTGCCTGGAGGCCGCTCTTCTCTGCCAGGGAAACCACCAGCTGGGTGTCGTCCGCATAGGAAATGATCTTTACACCATGCGGACGGACAACCTCAGCCAGTGGCCTCATGTAAGCGTTAAAGAGCGTAGGGCTTAAGGAGGAGCCCTGGGGGACTCCACATCCCAAGGGACGAATGGATGAGCGTGATGTGCCATCGAAGACCTGAAAGGTTCTGTTGGACAGAAAAGAATTGAACCATGTCAGGGCATCTCCGGTCACTCCTAGGTTGGCAAGACGAGTTAGCAAGATTTTGTGATGCACCGTGTCAAATGCGGCACTTAGATCGAGGAGGATCACTGCCACTGATCCTCCTCGATCCAGGAGCCGTCTTGCCTCCTCAGTCACAGCCAGTAACGCCGTCTCAGTTCCATGTTTGGTACGGAAACCTGTTTGGGAGGAGTCGAGGAGATGGTTTTCTTCAAAAAACATTGTCAGGGTGGTATTGACATGTTTCTCCAGAATTTTCGATGCCCAGGGGAGTAACGAGATCGGACGGTAATTGCTGGGATTAGCTGGGTCTAAAGAAGGTTTTTTCAGCAGGGCCCGCACCATAGCATGCTTCCATGTTGGAGGGACTATCCCACTGATTATGGAGGAGTTCGTGAGCTCCAGGAGCGTGGGGAGAATAGCAATACTGGCAAGATTCAGTGGGCCTGGGGGGGCAGGGTCGCACGGGGAGCCAGATTTTATTTTTTTTGCCAATGTCTGTGCGGTTTCCAAAGTAATCAAGGGGAAAGAGTCTAGGCACTTGGATGAATTAGAGGTCAGGTGCAGGTTCTGGCCAGGGGAGTCGGAGGGGGGATTGGGAAAGGAAAGATAGATGTTATTAATTTTTTGGAAAAAGAATTCCGCCAGATCATTGCATTTGGTTGGAGAGTTATTGTTATCTGTGACTGGGGGCGGGGGTTTGATCAGGGAGTTAACTATGCAGTAGATTTCTTTGGATTTAGATTTTGCCGTGGTTATTTTAAGGTTGTAGAAGGCAGCCTGCGAAGATTTAATAGCCAGTTTATAGTTCCTGATCATTTCCCTGTATGTGGCTTTTACTTCAGGGTTGTATGAGGTGCGCCACTTTCTCTCCTGTTTTTTGCAGAGACGTTTGTGGTTCCTGAGGTCTTCTGTGTACCAGGGAGCTGTTTTACTATGTCTCTTAGATTTGGGTGCGTATTCTGGGAGGACCTGGTCCAGCGAGGTGGTTATCCATTCTTCATATTTTTTGTTATTAACAATTGGGTCTTGGGAAAGGGAGGGTTTCATGGTGCCTAGAGCTTGTACCCAGTTGTCAGTGGGGAGTTTGGACCAATTACGGGTTTTCCTAATAATAAATGAAGAGGAGGGTGGTTTGATTGTGGTCCAGTTGAAGGCTATTAAGAAGTGGTCTGACCAGGGGAGTCTGGTTATATTTCCCACTTCAAGTTGGTCACAGTTGCTGAAAATGGGATCCAGCAGATGTCCTTTTTCATGTGTGGCAGATGGAACTCGTTGCTCGAGTTGATATGCAGCCAGGCTTGACTTGGTCTCTTGTGCCGGCAGGTCTAGAGAGTTGTCAAAGTGAATATTAAAATCTCCAAGTAGGGAGAAGTTGGACGGGGAGACAACCGACTGAGAGGTCACAGAGAGCAAGGAAGTATTAAATTGTCCTATAGGGCCGGGAGGGCGGTAGATGAGAATGCCGGTGAAGCAGGCATTGGGAGAGAATTCGATGGCAAACGAGAGGTTTTCGCAGTCCTCAATATCTTCCGATAAGTGACGACAGATGAAGCTTTCTTTGTATATAATTGCGAGGCCGCCACCCCTGCCCTTGGGTCGGTCTGCGCGTGCTATCTGGTACCCTGGGATGATAGCTTGTGCCAGGTCTGGCTGAGAGTCTTGGTTCAGCCAAGTCTCAGTCAGGAACATAGCATCTGGGGAGTATTCCTCTAGTAATAGGGAGATCTCTAGGCAATGTTTTACGAGGGACCTACAGTTCAGAAGAAACATGAAGTAGGTCATTAGCTCGCCTGATGGTTTGGTGGTTGGAGTGCATAAGTGTAGATTACAGTACTTACAGCGTCGAGGAATCTCCAAAGGGTGTAATGGGATGGCGCATTTAGGAAAGATAGGTGGCCGTAGCTGGCATAAAAGGTCTCGGCTGTATACCAGTCTGTCGCCTCTGGGGAAACCAGAGGACGTGGCCCCTGGGCCCGGCCGGGCGCGGACGAGCGCAGACGAGCTTGCCTTATATGCTATATATGTATATATTTTAATAGATTCATGGTGCAACTTCGGTCCTGAGGATGGTCTCTGTGATTGTTCTTCGAGAGTGAGACCGAAACGTCGACGCTGCAACATTTTTCTTACACAATTAATAGGCATTTGAAGCCTAAAAAATCCTTCTACTTTGTACGGATTAAGTTCAACATATGGCCAAATATGTGGTTGGCTTTGTTTTGTTTGTAAGAAATGTCATTGACTACTGCTAATGAGATTCTAAAGAAGACAGTAGTTTTATGTTGCCGTACATGAAATGTAAAGTGTATTGTTTCACTACTTTAAAAAATTGAAAATACAAATACAAATTGCACTTTGTGAGTTTTTTTCTTCTTTGAGTTCAAGGAAATTAAGATCACTGTTGTGACTATCTAATTAATTAATTTCTACTGAATAAATCCTCAAGGTATCTATTGTTATTTGACATACATGCCCTAAGGGCATGGATGTGTGCCACATGGCACATTTAAAAAAGCAAAAAAGTGCTTTTTCAAAGGAAATCGCTACTTACCACCAACTTGAAGTTGTTGGTAATTAGCAATTCCTTAAAGCTGAAGTGCACTATTGTTAGCAAGAGCAAAATAAGGAATCGCTATTTTGCGATTCCTTATTTTGCAAGTAGGTTTCAACTCACCTACATTGCACTCAGCCAAATACTGTTCGGTAACGCAGAAATTCTGCGAATTTCTGCGTTACCGCTTGGTATTTGGCCACCTACATCTGGCACAAAGTGACACATTTGTTTAACTTGTAGATTATGTGTATTTTTGATGAGACTTTTTTCAGTTCTGGATGTTAACTTTACGAAGGTTACAAAACTCAAGATTTTTAAGTGATAACACTCTTTTAGGTTAGCAAATGTTTAAGGGCTTTTGCAGGAGCCCAGCTGCTTAACGAAAAGGACACTGGAGTTGTCCATTGCTGCCAATTAGGGGTGCTGTCCTCCAACTTAATTATTTTGTTGTACTAAATTGAAAATAGATTAAAGATGCATAATTTAATGTAAATGGGAATCTACTCTTAGGATTGCTTTTTTAGTAGATATATTTTTAACAAGGACAACTCGATTTACTCATGGAAAGATTTGAAAAAGAGGAAAAGGGATATAATATTGATTTTTCAATCAATAACCACAGTGGACAGTAGAATTCTGTCTGAACAAACTAGTAAGTATCTTGTTTAAAAAGAAAGGGTGTTTGGTAGTTTTGGAAATGTTTTAAGATAACTCCTCCTAACTCTTTTGGTAGCCTTCATGTTTAGGCAGATTTTTGGGCCTTTGTTTTGCCATAGAAATTGGTTTTAAATTGTGTCCAGCTTCTGTCAGGGCACCATATTTAATGCCTGTTAAGGGTTAAAATAAATAAAGCTGGTGATAGTGAACAGTCATGTCTGGTTCCTTGATCTATGCTGAAATAATTCGATAACATTCCAGCTGCTTTAACTCTAGCTTTAGGTTTGGAGCATTGGATATCATCATTTTACTGAAATGCTCATCAATGTTGATATTTTAGAGAACACCTTTGAGGTAAGTCCATGCGACTTTCTCAAATGCCTTTTCTGTGTCAAGTGTTAATGGCCACTGTTGTGGAAGCAATGTTCATCAATTGCATGACTAACTGATCTAGTATTATCACTGGAATCCCAATTTTTCAGAAAGCTCACCTGGGATGGGTTAATTAGCTTTTGTATTATGTGATCTAGTCTGTTCATCAGAACCTTCATGTACATTTTGCAATCAGTGTGTATTAAAGGTATTGGCTGTAATTCTTGGCATACAGTAGGTACTTACCTTCTTTAGAGTTAATGGTCATTATTGCCTCTGCAGGCATAACCATGACCATTGAAGGATGTGCGAACTGCTCAAATAATTGAAATATGGGTCGATTAATAACTAGAAAAATGCTTTGAATAACTGAGCAGAGAGCCCTTACTTGCCAGGGTCCTTATACATTTTCATTTTCTTGACAACATCTGATGTCTCTGCCAACGCAATCAGAGCGTTAATAATTGTACTATCACCATCACAGAAAGCTTGGAGGTTCATGTTTAATAATTATAGATTGAACTCTGATAATTGTGTTAGCTGAATAGAGTTCTTTGTGGAATTCTTTAGGGGATTTGTTTGGGATATGCCAGCTCTATCCTTCGGGGAAGGAATTGAGTAATTGTGTTGTTTAAATTGTTGGTAGGATACAAGTATTCTGTTTGATACTTTGAGCTGAGCATTTTGTTATACTCATATGTTAATCTTGTTAAGTATATATATAGAAGTGAATTGTCTTTAGAACTAATATGCTTGGTTGCTAAGGTTTTAATCCAGATTTAGAAGGTTGACGTTTGTGGTTTTTTAAATTTTTGATCTACTGTTGACCAAAGCGCCTCTCATGGTGGCCTTAAGGGTTTTCCATATAATTAGAGGTGATAATTCTGGGCTTCAATTATCATTTCTATAATTGCCAATTGCTGTACTAATTGCCACTATAGTTTTGGAAGAAGCTGGGATCGCATGCTAAAGGCAAGCCCGTCTGCGCCCGTCCGGGTCCGGAACTCGACCAGCGCCAGCCACACTGCTCAAATGCCCCCATGTATCTCATGGTGATCAAATCTGTTAAAAACGCTTAACACCGGTGCTAAATGTGATTGCCGTTTTTCACCTGGTAAGCTTAAAGACCCCTTATCATGCCTCAATTGCCCAACAGTGCTTAGATTTGCAGATACCTGACCCAAGTCCATGGATGCTAGACCCAAAACATTGAGCAACTCACCACTAATGATGGGACAAATTAATGCACGCTCACTTTGTAAACATTCCCAAGACATTAAAAAGCTGATCGTTGACCTACAACTCAATTTCCTCTTCATCACCGAAACTTGGCTCAAGGAATGGTGCAACCCAGATATTGCTTTAGCACTCCTCCCCAACTATACCATTTGTAGGAAAGAAAGAGATGAAGCTAGAGGAGGGGGACTGTCCTTCATTTTTCACGACTCATTGCAATGCATACATTTTGATCTCCCCTCTGAAAGGGGCAGAAAGCCTAGGCTTCTGCTTCAAACTCAACGCCTCTTTCTCCTTCACAGGAGGCTTGATCTACCACCCGCCCAGCACCAGCCCTGATTTTTTGGAATCACTAGGAGATACACTAGGTCACCTTACACTCCTGTACACTAATTTCCCTCCTTAGGAGACTCTAATGTCCACCTAGAATGCCGGAATGAACCAGGACTGGACAACTTCCTTAAAATCTTAGAATCTCTTGGAATCTACCAACTGGTCTCAACACCTGCACACCAGGTGTGTCATACGTTAGATGGAATTTGCTCCAACTCCATCTCTCTAACGGTCAGCACCTCCATCATTCAAGTCTGGTCAGATCACAGGTTATTCCCTTCAGCATTAGGATGCCAGTTGCCAAACACCCCCTTAAGCAAATACCCCCCCACAGCTAAGGCACAAATGGGCTAAACTGATAACAAAAATCTGCCACTTCTGGCTAGCGCATCTATACCAACTCTAACAGGTGACACTTTGGAAGGCACGCAACCCTTCCACAGGTGGATGACTTCAATTAGCAATGAGCCATCCCAGCTAGAACCACCAACTAATACGCGAAAACCTAAAATCCCAGCACCCTGGTACACACCCACACTAGCAGAGCTACACCTCCAGTGCAAACAACTGGAACGTTAGTGGAGAAGAGCATACGCCTCAGCAAACCTAAACTCCTTTAAATTGAGGAGGAAAAAATACCATCTGCACGTTAAATTAGAAAAAAAGAGTACTTCTCAAACAAAATACTAGAAGCCCACTATGACCGAGAAACGATCTTCACGATTGTAAAGTTCTTTGCTGACCCAAAAACAATAAGTAGGAAAATTACCCCCTCACAGACTCTTTGGGCCATATGTAGGTAGGCCAGAAATACCGATTCCTAAATACCGAATTTTACCGAATCGGTATTTAGAAATCGGTATTTGCTATGTACCAAATAGTTCGGTAACAATTACCGAATCGGTAAAAGTCGGTAAATGAACACCGATTCCACAATACCGACCAGAGTTTCGAACCGGTATTTACCGATTCGGTAAATACCGAATTTGTATTTACCGAATCGGTAATTACCGAATCGGTAATTACCGAATCGGAATTTCAAATTTACATCACTTGAGAAATCAGCCAATCCTGTGCAAACCCAACCCCACCCAACCAGGATGTGGTCACACCCAGGCAGGTGCACACAATCAGCAGACTCTGGAGAGGCTGGGAGTGCAGAGGAGAGCAACAGAGCCAGTGCCTGAATTTGCACAAGAAACTGACACAATGGCCAGCCAGGACACCGAGAGAGATGGAGGGGAAAGGAAGAGGAAACTAAAATTCAGCCCAAAGGAACTGCAGGTACTTGTGGAGGAGGTGGTGAAGCAGCACCATAAGCTGTTCGGAAAGCAGTCCCTGCAAGTGGCTGAATCTGAGAATAGAAAGATCTGGCTGGGAATCCAGGCTAGGGGTGGGCGGAATTTGCGAAATTAACTTTCGCAAATTATCGAGAAAATGTTTAACATTATCGCAAACAAGCGGAAATATCGCGAAGATGCGGAAGTTTTTTTCCGGCATGTTCACGAGATTTTCTGCATGGTTGCGGGTCGCCAACTTACCCATGTGGTTGCTTGCGGGCGCGGCCATCTTGTTTTGAGTTTTCTCGCGGTGCATGATCGCGAGAAGAAAGACGTGATCGCGCGACGCATGACGTCACTGCGGGCGCGAACTGTCGCGAGACAGCGCAAATGGCTAAAAACAATACAACATCTCATGGAGAACGCGACCGGATCAAGAAAACTTGTCGGCGAACGCAGGGATTCAGGTAAGGCGATCGCGCGCACGCGAGAATGTATTATTTTATAGCGCGAGCAAGAAACAAATTATCGCCAAGCTGCGGAAACTGGAATTTTTCACATTTTCGCTCTCTCCGCGGAACGCGAAAATGTCAAATTATCGCAATTTCCGCGAACGGAACGAAATTTTCGCCCAGGCCTAATCCAGGCGCAGGTAAATGCCATGGGAGTGACCCCCCGGGACATTGATGTGCTGAAGAAGCGGTGGTACGACATCCGTATCATCACAAAGAGGAAGATGGCTGAACTGAAGAAAGAGGCCAGCCGGACTGGAGGAGGAAGGAACAGGGCACCTGCCCTGACAGAACTGGAGGAGCTCGTGGAGTCTACAATTGAGCCCGAAAGTATCGTGGGGATTGGGGATGCAGACAGCTCTGCCAGAGCCGCCGCCAAACAAGGTAAGGCGCATGCACAGCATTGTGCCCCCCCTACCCCTATCCCAAATCCCCAATTGGGCAATGAGAATCCCACTCCACTACAGGTGTTAGTGCATACCAGCAATGCATTATGGGAGATGTAGTGTGTGAAACTCCAAACATGACAAGATTTGCACAGAACAACCAGGCATGTTACACACATTAGCGATAAGCAGGCATAGGACAATGAGAGAGTGTGTCAGAAATGTATTATGATGATAGCAATGCAGGGCTGCAGGTACACTGAGCTGATGTTGAATTTCTGTCCACAGGCGATACTTCGCGCAGGACTGCACAGGAGAAGGGAGAGAGGGCACCCCGTAAGGACAGCTCAGAGAAGGCCACCACGAGTGCTGGGCAGACAACAGCACCACAGCCAGCCTCACCACCACAGCCAGCCACGCCACCACAGCCAGCCTCGCCACCACATCCAGCATCGCCACTCCTGCTGGCCTCACCCGCATCGACACCACCTGCATTGTTCAGGTCTAGGAGGCGTGCTGTTGCCAGATTACATGTGTCAGAGTCCTCATCAGAAGACTCGAGGGCGGCGGAAAGATCCAGTGTGCCACTGGATGGTTGCCATGCCGGTGTGCCCTCCGCCTCTGAGGGAGCACACACAGGTGCCAGACGTCGCCGCAGGGCTCGGGTGCGCAGTCCACCTCCACAGGGTGAGAGCCATGGGGTATTCTTAGGGCTGGAGGCCACCATGGTCAAGGTGCAGCGCCTACAAGGCAATCTTGTCAGTACAGCGCCAAATGAAGGGCCTCAATGACACAATGAGCAACATTGACAGGGGCATACGCGCAATGGCTGAGGGCATGAGGGAGATGGCTGCGGGCATGCGGGACATGTCCCAGTCCGTCATGCTGCTGTGCACAAGGATGGATGAGGACAGAGCAGCACGGCGAAGGGAGAGGCAGAAAGCAGATCACCACACAAGGGCAGTGATCCGGCTGGCGACTGCCACTTCGCTGCTCTGCAGGCTCTCCGTGGCAATGCAGGAGGGGCTTGCGCACTGCAAAAATGATGTGTCAAGGGGGATGGTGAGGGTGACCAGTGCACTTGAGGTGCTGCTTACAAGCCAGTCTGCCGCAACTGGTGCTGTGGATGCTGGGGACAGCGAGGACACCACCAGTAGGAGCAGCATTACCCCCCCTGTCACAGCCACACGGAGGAGCAACAGACGGCATGGGGCTGCCACTGGTCCCACAGGCAGTGAGGACAGCCAATCACTGGCATCCTGCACTGTAGTGCGTGGGCGGAGACACTGAGGCTGCACACAATTGCAGGACACAGTTGGGTGAAGTAACCCTTGACTTACAACTATTGATTTCACAAAATTGATAGGCCACTTTAGCCGTTGTGTTGTGGCGTAGTGCCGCATGATTAAAACTTCGTCATGGCATACAACTACTGGCTGTGTCCCCTTACTTACTTAGAAATAGTTGCATGTGATCTCTGCCCGTCTCTCTCTCCCATCTGTTGCTGTTGCCACTCCTGCTGCGTTGGGCTCTGGCTGTGCAGACTCATCATCATTGTCCTCATAATCTGTTATTTCCACCTCTGTACCTGTCTTCGTGGCAAGGTTGTGCAGCATTGCACAAGTGGCAATGATCTTGCAGCAGATGATGGGTGTGTACTGGCGTGCGCCTCCGCTTTTGTGGAGGCAGCGGAACCTGCTTTTCAATAGTCCAAACGTGCGCTCCACCACGTTGCGTGTTGATTCGTGTGCCACATTATATCGTCTTTCACTCAGGGTTGATGGGTGTAGGTAGGGAGTGAGGATGAATGACCGCACGGCATATGCACTATCCCCTAGGTGAGTGAGAGTATACCATTAGTCACATGCCTCAATACACATTCATTTGCGATAAGTATTAGGGAGTGTCACAGTGATTTACCTAGCAGGTATCCTTCTCCAAATTCTCCTGCAACCAGTCGTGTGTAGATCCCACTGTTCTGGAAGATGAAGGAGTCGTGGGTGCTCCCAGGGAACTTGGCTACGATATCAGTGATTATGTTGCCTGCATCGCAGATTACCTGCACATTAATGGAGTGGGTGGACTTTCTGTTCCTGTAGATGTGCTCAGTGGCTGCTGGTGGGCAGATTGGAATGTGTGTGCTATCAATACAGCCTATGACATGCGGGAACTGTGCCATCTGGTAAAAGTCGGTCTTTGTTTTCTGCAGTTCAGCCTGTGTGTTTGGGAAGCTAATGTAGTGTTGCATTCTCTGCATCATGGCATCCAGGAACTTTCTGAAGAAACGGGACAAGCAACTCTGGGATACCCCGCCTACCGCAGCTATCACCCCCTGGTAACTGCCAGATGCGAGTATATGTAGGCTACAGAGCACCTGCACATGTGGTGGTATGGCATGCGCCCTTGTTGTTGGTTGGTCCAGGAGTGGGTGCAGGTCCCTTATCAGGTCCATGATGGTTTGGGGGTGTAGCCTGTACCTTTCATGTATCTCCGCCTCAGTCTGTTGAAAGAGAGTGATGCGCTGTCTGTAAATGCGCTCCTCCCGTCTCCAAATCCGCAGACCTGCTGCCTGTAGATGTAGGCGCCTTGCAATCACATACAGAGCCGCCATGGTGTTCACGCTGTTGCATTTTGGGATTGCTTATATGCACTGTGGCTGATTACCACCTGATTTCACTCTGTGTTAATTACCGACTCTTAAATACCGAATTTCATGGAATTCATAAATACCGAATTTACCTAATCTCTTTTCTCGTTTTACCATTTCATATTTTCCGATTCGGTAAATATGAATTCGGTAATTATGATTCGGTAAATTTGGATTCGGTAAAGATGAATCAGTATCTACTGATTCATATTTACCGAATCCTTCTTTTTGGACTCCTACATCTCAATTGCCTAAATACCGGTCGGTAACTGGATATTTACCGAATTTCGGCCGTTACCGACTGGTATTTAGCTACCTACATATGGCCCTATGTGACCAGATTCCGGTCTTCTTTGAGGAAAAAATCCACAATATACAAAAAGATTTCAACACCACACACACAGCATTTAGACTTAGATCCTGACCCCACTCACACTGGACACCTGCTTCAGGCTTTTGGAATATCCTCACTCGAGCAGACACTTGAAGCAATATTTGCCTGCAAATCGAGCTCCCCATTTGACGCCTGCCCACCCTTGGTCCTCCATAAAATCATAGATATCAGTAATCCTGTAATTAGCAAGATAATTAACTCTCACTAGCCACAGGTATAGTCACAGATAAATGGAAACTGGCTATAGTCAAACCACCTAAAAAAAAGCAGAACATGGATCCATCAATCCTTTCAAAACTTCGACCAATATCGTTACTACCCACACTGGGCAAAATCACAGAAAGACTGGTTAACAGACAACTATTAAACTTTCTTGAGAATGCTAAGACCCTCCAGCCTCGCAAATCGGGCTTCCACCTTAAACACTCAACGGAATATGCACTATTGGAAATAGTTGACACATTGAAGCTAACTCTAGATAAAGGCAGGAAGGCGGTGCTGATTCTATTAGACCTGTCAGCCGCATTTGACACCATATCACACAACATCCTTCTCTCATGGATAAAAAACGGTGGCATATCCAACACAGCATTAGCCTGGATAAAGTCCTTCATTACCAACCGCAGGCAATCAGTGGCCGTAGGAACATTGCTCTCATCTGAATGGCCCATCACATCAGGCATCCCACAGGACCCATCCATTAGCCCACTGTTGTTTAACATCTACATGGCCCCTCTCATCTCATTGATAGCCTCTTTTTCCATGAAACAACATCCTATGCTACACAACTGATTTAGCTCCCTGGACTAAGACTCTAATAAGGCTAGAACTTAATGTTAAACTATGCATAACAGAGGTCATCTACCGGATGAAGCTTAACTATCTCAAAAGCAATACGCATAAAAAGGAGATCCAGCTGATCGGAAAGGACAATCCCTTCAAACCGAGCCAATGGTGACCGGATGACACACCCGCACCACCAAACACAGTAGAAGTAGCAAAAAACCTGGGAGTGAAATTTGATGCCTCAATCTCATTCTAACCTCACACCCTGACAGTGGCAGGGACGTGCTTCAACATAATCAAAACACTCAAAAATTATTTGTATTTATTCCATTCGCTGCGAATAAGACAGTTGTGGTGGCCCTTATCCTGTCGAGACTAGACTACTGCAACAGCCTACTCGCAGGAGTAAATAAATAAGTACTTAAGAGACTACAGGTAATACAGCATGCTGCAGCCCGCCTAGTGCTAAAACTACCCTGCAGATCATCCGCATCGGCAGCTCTTAAACCCCTTCACTGGTTGCCCATGCGCAAGAAAATTTTATTCAAGGTGCTTCTAATCACTTCAGAGCATCCAGGAACCTAGTACCTACATATTTTTCGGCCAGGGTCACCCCCTACACCACTGCCAGGACACTTAGATCCTCATCAGCAAATATTCTTAAGCGTCCAACCTGTAGGTGCAAAACCAAAGGAGGCAAATCCTTAGCAGCGCTGGGATCCATAGCCTGGAACATTATGCCCACTCACTTAAGGCTGATGAAAACAGAAACCCATTTCAGAAAGGCCTTGAAGACTTGGATCTTTGGATCCTCAGACCAACTGTGCTCATCACTCATATAATTGTTATACCTGTCTCCCTTTCCTTTCTTTCGCATAGCGCCAGGATGCTCCTTTCGGAGTGATAGTCACGCTTTATAAGTACCCAAATCAATTAATCTCTCTATAGTTTATCGGTTTTAGACTGGATTCCCTCTTATGGATAAAGTGATGCCTGAATGGTTGGAAATTAACTAAGGTTTAATTGTAGGTTTGTCATTATTGTGTGTGTAACCCCCAGAGATGTTGTATTATGTTATCTGTATTTTGATAAAGTGCTAATCATCCTGCAAGGATTTCCAGGTGCTTCTGGTAGATGCGTGAGGCCCTCCCTGCAGGGCTTTGTTGAAGATCCAAGTCGTCAGCTTTTTACAGATTCCAGGAATTGAGAAGGAGGCTGTGATTGAGGGAGGTCATTTCAGGCTTTAAGAGTCAGGTATGAGAAGACAGGACTCCATATTTGCTTTTTTGTATGCATGGGTGTGTGCCTATGTGAGTCCGGCTGAGTGGAATTGTCTGGAAAGTTAGTGAAAATTAAGGTTGCTGTACAGGTAGGCAGGGCCTGTTTTGTGGAGTGATTTGTAGGTGTGGGTGAGGAGTTTGAAGTGTGTGCCTGTGTGTATCTGGAGCCAGTGGAGTTCCTTAAGGTGAGATGTGATGTGTGCTCAGTGTGGGAGGTTGGGGACAGGCCTGGCTGCTAAGCTCTGAATGGTTTGAAGTCTTCTAGTGAGTTGGTTTGTTATTCCTGCATATAGGGTGTTCCCGTAATTCAGGAAGGCTTTGGTGACCGTTTTCCTGGTACTGTCTGATATCCATTTTAAAAACTTCCTCAGCATTCTTAGGGCGATGAAGCAGGATGATGAAACTGTATTTACTTGGGTGGCCATGTCCAGTTTGTTATCTACAATTATTGCAAGGTTTCTTGCTTGTGATCTAGGTGGTGGGGTGGGAACCTGGTTTCACATATCATGTTTTACCTTTTAAATATTAGTAACTTGTAGAGGCCTAACACGCCTATTCCATTAGAGGGTAATACTCTCCTTCCCATGTATTCACTACAGAAGAAAATCTACAAATATATCCATGAAGGGAAGGAGTCAAAATGGAAAATTGTTTAAATCCGGCACCCTCATTGGGAGGCACTCTGAAGATGTACATTGCTCATTGATGTATAATTCCTTGTTCTATTACTTCGGCATCAGTTCCTTATGGAACATTTTTGCTGGATGTTACCAGGCAGTAACATTTCTAAGGCATGGCTGCGTCGGCCTTACACGTGTGTGTGAACAGGACTGCTCATAAATGCCTGCTCTCCTATAAATACGCCATAATTCTTTTTCATCCACATTACTTTGAATAAGTTCTATACCAAATTGCAGCACGTGCGCGATTATGATTTAAGTGCTGTGAAGCTGAACAGTACAGGCGCTCTCTTATTTTGACGCGAGTGCATTGGAAACGTCGAGCATTGTGGATTACAGGATGTATATTACATGGAAGTGTATCGAGAAGGCAAAACCTCAGGGCGACCTATGCATTAGAAGTGCTGGTATTGATTTATCAAGCTAGAAACCAGAGAGCTGGGGTAAAGAAAATATATGGCAGAAATGGAGCTAAGTATAAACCCTTCTCTGAAATGATATGATGTAATTTGGTACTGTAAGAAGGGAAGCACAATGATTATGAAAAGGGCAGGAAAGGAGAGCTGCTGGGCGTGTACAGGGTGCTCTTCACTGGCCAAGAACAGATAATGCTTAACCCTGTGGACAATGATTTACGCAGGCCAGGCACTGGGTCCTGCTCGAGGGGCATTTGCATTCATCATATAGCTTCCAAGTGTTTTACTGCGGTGTACATTATTTACCTATGCAGAAGAGGTTTTAAACTTTGACCTTTTCAATGCTTTTAAGAGTTACCATTGTGAAACATATTTAAATTACTACACATCCTCTGCTTGAAAATATGTTGCACATTAAATAAACGCTCTGGCATATGTAGTAATAGCTTGTGAATCTGGCTGTAGAATGTCATCATTTGTGTTGAAAGTTGGAAATACCAGTACAACATTTATCCAAAATTTGAGTGGTTTAGGGAAAAATGCTTTTGCGTTTTTCACTCTGCCATAAACTAATGCCATGTAGACAGAATACGAGATCAGACAATTTGCCACACCTATTCTATGATTTTTCGCTGTTATGTTATATTTTAGATTAATGAAAAGTATTGTTGAGAATTTTTGTAGCTTGAACATTGTTGCAGCTTTATTGAGTCAGAGGGTTAGCGATTGTAGCGATCCCCCCCTCTCCCCCCCCTCCGGGAGCATGCAAATAAAATATGCCGCACACGGAGCTCTGCAAATCACGTGTCTTTATTCTTCAACATACAACCACACACTGTGCACATTGTGTCTTAGTTTTATAACTACACCGTAATACCTCCCAGCAGATTATGTACTTCCTGTTTAGAGAACTGCAAGGGCCCTAGCATGCATAATCTCCCCCTTTATTAAATAAAAAGTACAGACAGCATTAGCATCATAGTTCCTCAATGAGACGTCGAGGTGCTTGCACTGGTCGGCCAGATCGAGTGATATGAGGTAATTCAGGAGCACCTTGATCAGGCACCAATGGCATTAGTTCAGATGTTTGATCTGGACAGGTAGATAGGGTTGCCTCACTCATGATATCAGAAGCTGATGAAAATCGAGGTTGGAGTCCCATGTGATAGACTTTCCGGGGTGATGCATTGTCAGCATGTGTCCTTTGCACGTTACAACCTTCAAAGTGTTGACATCAAACAGAGTGTCCATTTTGTTCTTCCTTTTCTATTTGACCAGTGTCCAGTCCTCTTTTCCGAAGACTGTATTCTGGGTGCGTCAGCGCTGATCAGCATATGTTTTAATTCTGCACTTTCGAGAAGCGTCTGTGACACGAACCTCATTGGCATTCCTCAATCGGTCCGAAGTCCATTTTGGTCGTTTGCTTCTAGCGGCTCTCCAAAATAGCAATGTGGCAGGACTTTCACCAATTGCACAGTGAGGAGTTGATCAATAGGGTGTGACACATGGCTCGGTTGAGATTAATTCCCTCCATCAATGCTCGCTGAATTACCCTCTTGAGGGTGCCAATGAATAATTCAACATCACCATTGGCTTGTTGCCAGAGAGGTGTACTCTTCTGATGTTAGATATTTATTTGAACAAGAAACACCTTGAATTCTTTACTATTGGAAGGCGGGCCATTGTCAGTTTGGAGAATATCAGGGATCTCCCAAGCTGCAACAATGTTATCAAGCCGCTCAGTGACTTTGTCATAGGTTGTCGATGACAAGTCTTCCACCATAGGCAAATACACATTTTCATCAATGACTACCATGAGATGATGTCCATTTCATAGAGGCTCAAAGAAGTCAGCTGCAACTCTCTCCCAGGCGTGTGCAGGAAGGTGAGACATTGCCAATGGATGTTCCATCACCTTGAGAGATAAACAGTTACAGAGGTCTTTGAGGGCTCTTTTAGTAGTTACAATGTCCTTCATAGGCCAGTTCAATAATTTGCTGTCTCAGGCTCACAGGTATGACTAATTTCGAGCCTCTCAGTATGATACCTTTTCAGGTGATGGATAGCTCATCTTGTACATTTTTGAACACGTTTCTTTCAAGATTCCATTGTTATGATGTCTTTGCGGATGAGCATGTCCTTATCTGCATTCATAGCAGCAATAATTTGTACAACTGACAGAGCTGTTGACGTGCTGGACCTCATAATGAAATGTATATACTTTTCAGCCGCTTTGGATGTTGAACTGTGGCGATGTAGTGGCACTCGTGAAAAGTAGTAGCCTGCACGGTTTTGATCTTTTCCTGACTTGTGTACAATCACATAGTCATACTCTTGCAGTTGTAACCCTCAACTCTCAAAGCGAGAGGGCATCTTTGATATCAGGTTTCTAAATATAGTGAGCAATTATTTGTGGTCTGTAATAATGGTGAAACATTTCCCATATAAAAGCACATGAAAATGTTTGCAGGCCCACTCTACAGCCAGACTTTCTTTTTCCGGCTGAGAGTAGACAATTGTTCTCTGGGCATTCGGATGGCCATTGTGTTGAGCAAGTATTGCCCCCACCTGGCGTGCGTCTACTGTGATCTCAGTATGTAACTTGGGGTCAAAATAGGCCATTTCAATTGCATTCTCAATCGCATGTTTTATGTCTTTGAAACTTTGGTCGCATTCAGATGACCTCCAGAAGGGCGACATTTCTCTTTTTTTAAGACTTTCAATGGAGCACTCATTGCAGCAAAGTCACAAATGTACTTTGAGCAGCAACTAGTGATGCCTGGGAAGGATCGCAGCATGGTTTCATCCTATGGGGGGCAAGTAGATAGCAAACCTTGCACTTTATCAGGATCAGGAGTTATTCCCCCATCAGAGAATATGTGCCTAAAGAATTTGAGTTTGGTTTTGTAAAATTCAGACTTTGCCGTGTTCACATTTAAACCTGCATCAGAAAATAATTGGCACACTTGTGAATGGGCCTTGTCATGCTCCTTTTGTGTTGTCCCAAATACCAGTATGTCATCAATGAATTGAAAGCATGAGTGGCAGGTTGAACTACTTGGCGGATACCATCCTAACCATGAGCATGGATGTTGTAGTTTAGAGACATCAGTCCCATGTCAGCAGCAGCGACAAAGCTAAATAAGCATGCACTTTATGAAGTTCCTTGAAGAACATGAATCAGTGCTTGCATTAATGTTGCTTTGTGTTTCAGGGTTTCTGTAAATGACCTTTGACTCTGTAATGGTTTAGACACAGCCCACGTGTATACATTTGTGTTTGACAGGGTAAGGCCTGGGTCAGCAGATAAACTGTTAAACTTCTCTACCAGCATGATATTAATTGATGCACAATTGTCTATAATGAAGATTATGTGGCAGCCGTTCACCTTTACTCAATTTTAGGGCAGTGCCCTAATGAAATTCTTTACTCCGCTTGGTGCTTCTCTTTTGACATTTGATCTTCTTGCAAGCAGCCAATCCAATAGGTGCAGGTTGTTCTTTGGTAGATATCATCAATGCACACCCTCTTCTTCACGTGCACTTTATAGTGATGTTGAGGAAATTGATGATGATTAACTTTGTTTTGTTTCTACTTCTCGTAACTGATGTTGCCTTTTGGACTTGTGGGCATGGTGAGAATACTTCTGGAATCTTCTGACGCCCATTTTCTCTTCTCGCTGTGATGCATTTTGTTTCTCTTTCACTTTGCAGACCATAAGAAAGTGGTTTCCTTTCCCACAGCCTTTACATATCCGTCCCATGGCTGAACATTTACCATCATGGGGAAATGAAAACCCACATCGGACGTATAACTTTTCTTTCTTTGGAGACGTCGACTTACTTTTCAATGCTAATTCATTGTGCTCTGGTCCTGCTTCCATATCAGCTGCTTGTCTTTCTGCTCATTCTTCTGCCCTCGCAGCCATTTGCATTTTCTCTAAACTGAGTGTCTCTCTCAACATGTGTCTTCTGAAAGAGTCTCAGAGACACCCATTGATAACTCTGAGATGCATGAATTCTTCATCATTTAAATCACAGAACTTACAAAGTTTGAAAAGTGCCACAAGTCTCTCAAGAAACTCATTAATTGTTTCACCAGCCTCTTGTCGTGGTTGGTTGAAGATGTATCTTTCATAGTCGACATTCGGCATTGGATTGAACTTGGCTTCCAATGCTTCTTTTATCTTTTAATACGACATTGCATCAGTTTGTGAAATTTGCTTTAGCACTTCTATCACTCCATTACCGGCAAGGGTTTTTAGATATTTAATGAATTTTTTAATGTCTTTTTCTTCTAGCACATTTATGAAGTCATCAAACATTTTAATCTATGCAGCCTACCTGGCACTGATGTTCTCTTTCTTTGCTGTGTCGAGATAAGGTAGTGGCTTTAGGGATGTAGTTGCGGTGTATCACGCACTCCTTTCAGCCTCTGTGCTTGAACCAGGGCCATCACGCCCAATCGAGGGTCTTATATTGTCATGCGCTGATCTGGTCCTAACAAACTCAAGGTGTACTCGGACAGGGCCTGTGCCAGGCCCTGAACATGTCTTGGATTATCCATGTCGTCTGGCTGGTGGAAGCATGCAAGGCTTGGCCTTCTGTAATGCACTCACCTGGTCCCAACCGCGGAGATGATACTGGAGCCAATGATGGACCTCCTATCCCTCCTAAGGACAGCAAATGCCCAGGAATCAAAATCTTAGAACACACACTGTCCCATGGGGGAAGAGGGGTTGGGATAAGATATGTAAAGAGACACTAGCAGTATTAGATCTGCACTGCGGCTGAGTGACACTGCGTAGTTGGATCTGCCACTTTTGAGATCTTCTATGTTTGCGAGGTAGATGTGCCCGGGACCAGAACCTCAGTTTTTGGATGACGCAATGCACTGGCTACAGTTACCATCCGTACACTAACAGGTCTCCAAATACGGTGAACATAAATTTATTTCAGTGCCATGCACTTACAGATTTCATCAGCAGCTTGGCATGAGAGCAGAATAACCAAAACTGCAAATTGGAGTGTTGCATTCCTAGGAGTAAACTTGAAATACTGATTGGAGTTATTGACACTCCCAGGGATAAACTGGGAACATAGATTGGAGTTATTTGTACTCCCAAGGATAAACTCGGAACAAAGGTAAGAGTTACTTGCATTCATAAGCATTCACTTGAAAGACATGGTGGGTAACAAGGTTCAAGCACATATCAAGGACTTGAAAGTGTTTTCTCTTGGCACTACTGTTTATCAGGGAAACACAGAGCTCATGTCTTTAATCCTTGCACAATACAGTTCTAGTGCCAAGGTTGCAGGAAGGACCCGGAGGATAAAGGCACAAGAAGCGCTGGAGTATTTCACTGAGAGAAAATGGAGAAAAAAGTTTGTAGTCTTTGAAGACAGGGATACTGGGTCCTGTTCCACATTAACCTGATATCAAGTAATTAGCTTAGCCTTCCACTTAACTGAAGTTCGAAGAAGATCTTGAAGCTTTGACTCAGGGAGTCGCAAGGGTCTGGAGTAGCTACACAGGAGGGAGCATGGAGGAAGACATCAAGGGAGCTGGTGCCACAGCAATCACCGGTTTGGATGGACTTGCAGGAGACTGGAGCGCTTCTCGGGTCTGGCAGGAATCTTTAGGTGAGTTGGAAGGGTGAAGCATGCTCTGCAGGGAGCCAGGCCAAGCCACGATACAGGGATGGGCGGGGTTTCTATATCCCCTCGAAGGCTCTATAGATGCAACTAAACACATGTGGCATGTGGGGCACATGGTCATCTGGAAGGTTCTCGAACCTTGGAAAAAAAACATTAATACATTCTCTTTGACCTCACAGAATTAGAAGGTGCAACTTGTTGATCCGAACCAAATAACAGGAAGCAAATGTATTGTTTTCACTCAAATGCATATAATGGAAAACACAAAGGCCCCAGTAACAGCAGGAGCAAGGCTTGCCATTGGCTCACGGGATGCTGGGGGAAAATTGCAGGGATTCAAGCGCAATGGAGTTATGAGTCCTGGGAAAGCATCTGTCCTGAGGGTGCTGGGGAAGCATCCTTTGTGGTATCATAGTGCATCATAAAGCACCACAGGAGTAGAGCAACATAAGCCCTGTGCGCTAGTCCCACTATACAGAGGGTTCATGAGGGGGGTCGTGAACTACATCACACTCTTTGCTCTTGACAGTGAACATATGTTATTTTTCCCATACATGGTTGTTGACGCCTTTGTCATTTTACATTATATGAATAATTACGCTGTGTTTGAGCATGGCATAGTCTCTCTGCTGGCAACTTTACCAGCACGTTTCTGGTGAACTTTTTGTATGTGCTCCTCTGCAGGGCCTTCAACTTCTTTGATGGGCATGTATGGGCTGAGGCGGGGCTTTGACTCCATATACGCCAACCCCAGATTGCTCTGCATTGATTCGGCAAGCAGATTGCTGCACCATTGCAAGCACTCAGGGGGAGCAGCCTTGTTTCTTCGGGGCACTTATCCCATTCTCATCACCAGTTGTTGTGTCCTCCTCAGCCCAGGAGAATGCAAATTAAATAATCCACACATCTGCAACATACATCTTTGTCCTTCAACATAAAAGCACAAACTGCACGCATTGTGCCATAACGTTTCTAATCACACCTTAACACCTCCCAGCAGATTATGTACTACCTGTTTAGAGTCCGCCCAGAAACCCCAAGGATCCTAGCGAGCACTACTGCGCTTATTGACTGATTATACATGAATGCTATAACCCATAGTTTGCAGATTTAGTGCTATGTATATACATTTGCAATGTGCCATGCAGTGCAATATAGTTGTCTCAGCTGCTTTATGCAAATAAGCACTGATAATCAGAACCCTAATAGCAGTAATGTAATGTCATATGAGACGTCTGCTTTCCGAGTACTCCATAGACACGTGTTAAGGCTTGCTGTTGTATTGCAGAACTCTCTCATGTCAGACAGCAATAAAGAATATTTTTCAAAACACCTCTATATTTTCCTACATGTGAACACTGGACATCTAATTGTGGCACTGACAATATTGTAGACTAGAGTAAAAGAACTCTGTTTTACAATTTAAATTGTCTAATGTCATTTAAAGAGCAAGAGTGCTGGACATCTTACTTTTAATCTAATCCGCCCTACTTTCAGATCGTAATGTACATTAACAGGTGCCTTAAATACAAATTGACACGTGACCTGTAGTAGAATCATGCATCTCCCACAATGCACTTGCAGTGTATATATGTTCTTTCAAACTGCAATGTTAGTCTTAGTGCAGTTAGTGCAGGGATATGAGCTCCCATCAAAATGTATAAAACATGATTTATACTAACAATGCATCACATTGTGCATTACAATCTGGCTCACCTGTGAAGAAGGCTGCAGTGTAACAGCCGAAATGCATCAGGAAAGGAAATGCTGCCAATCTGAATTGAACAAAAACTTGTGCTTTACAGATTTGGGCTTTGACATCTTTGCTTTTGTGTGATTTGAATTACGGGACTCTCCATGCCCGTTAAACAAAGCCGCCTGCAGGGATAAGGGTTCCCATCAAAGGGATAATGGTATATGGATATATGTGTGTGCATATATATATATTCACTGAAAAAACATAGGTTTCAGGCACATTATAGTTAGGAATTAGCATTTGAAAAACCTTAGAAATTCACTGAAAAAACCATGGGTTTCAGGGGCGTTATAGTTAGCTGGACTTTTCACTCGTACAAAACCATTGAAATTCCCCCGTTCTAGTTAGTTCAGCTAACTATAACTTGCGTGCCCGCAATGCACTGCTGATGAAGTAACATATTACATCACTCATGACATGGTCAGTGACATCACTCATGACATCACTGATGACATCTCAAATGACATCACTGATGACATCATCCAGTGAATGTGTGTTTTTCTGAAAATTAAATATGTTTTATAGTATGTATATATCAAGGTCGATGGAAGAATAAATGGGTATATAAATGTCTAAATGGAGGATTTTTTTTAAAAAATTGATTGATTAACTGACTGATTAAGTGTATCTTAGTGAATACATGGCTTAGTGAGTAATGTTTAAATATGTAAACATCTGTATCAGTCTCTCACTTTGTGTATAAGTGGCTGCATCGGTTGGTGAGTAGCTACATGAGTGTCTATGTAGGTTATTAGTTGGTTTTTTGAGGATCAGTATGAGTGTCTGTATGGTTCGGTGGGGGGTATTACGTAGTGCATAGGTGCATGAATGAGTGACTCACTGTTTGTATGTGTTGAAGCCAGCATGTGTGCAGGACTGTATGGATGGATGAGTGGGTGTATGGGTGTGTTAGTGAGTGAATGACTATCTCAATAGTGTCTTTATGAGTAACTACATATGTTTTAAACTAGTATATGTGACTATTGGTGTATATAAGTGAGTATATGTGAGAGTGAGAGATTGGACGAGTTCCTGTATGAATAAGTATGTGTTTCTATAAGTGATTGTTTAAAAGACTAAGTATGTGTAAGTTTCTGTAGCAGTAAGTGTGGTGGTGTGTGTATAACTGTATATGCAAGTAAATGGATGTTTGATACTTTATTAGCATGAGTGACTATGTGTGTGAGTAACTCTATGGATGAGTGGCATTGTGTAACAGGATGTATGGGTGCATGAGTACATATGATGAGTGAGTACATGTATGAGTGACTGTATAGGACTGTTGGTGACTGATAGGGGCCCTATTTGAGTAAAAAATCTTAATTATTTCTACAGTGCAAAGGCTACACAAATACATAGATGTCAGCAAACCACGGCTCATGAAGTGATGTCAGGAGGTTTTAACATCTATCCTTCGATAGCTACAAAAAATTATTTTACAGAATTATATGGGCTAGATGAGGTAGACTGACCGGGAGAAACTCATGGAAAGGAAATTAGTGACATAACTGTTAACTCCATACAGGTGAATGAGGACAGGTATAATACAAGGGAAGCAGTCAAACAGGGTTTTAACCCCATTCCGATGGACCAACTGGGAAATAACAACTTATTAATATCGATAATTGGCGAAGGTACAAATATGGATCATAACCAATTTGATAGCAAGGACAATGCCGAGGTTAAACTAATTTCTTGGAACATTGCCGGTATAAGGAAAAATAGGTCTGATCCCGCATGGCACGACTACATTAATAGTGGGGACCTCATTTTATTTCAAGAAACATGGGGAGTAGAAAACTTCTTTAAAGTAGGCTACAGGTCATTTTATATACCGGCATCAAATCTAAATAAAGGTAGACCCTCTGGTGGTTTGATAATCTGGGTAAAAATTACACTGGGCATTGACTTTAAACAGATAGACTCTAATAGTCCTGACATTCTGGCCATAAAATCCCAAGATGTTAAAGGATGGGTAATCTGTATTATTAACATTTATAATAGACCCCAATCGTCAAATAAAGAATCAGAGACAATAGCCCAGTTAGACAGCATTATCGATAATCTAGACCATAAAACTATGTTGATCATAGGGGGAGATTTCAATAGGAATTTCGAACCAGTTATGGGTCTAGAAGATATCTATGGGGAAGAAGATAATGCTAATAATATCCCCAGTATTGATGCAAGCCATACAATACCCTGCACAAAAGGCTCCTTGCAACTGTTAAAAATGACAATGGAACATGGTCTACGTTCCTGCAACGGGCGACTTCCATCAGATTGCCCAAGTAAACCAACCTTCAAAATAGGTTGTTCTACTAGCCACTTAGATTATATACTGGTTTCTTTAAGTCTTTGGCCAATGCTTATGGACCTGAAGGTGGATAACCGTATAGAAAGTGACCACTTGCCTCTCTCTTGGACCTCTCTTAGCTCACTATTCGTGCTCCATACGGAGAAGGTCCCTCGAGATTATAACTCTTCACATGATCCTTTAGAGTCAAATAATCACAGGTCCTTAAAATGGCCCGCTGTAATGGGTAATGCTGCCATTATCAAGAAAATTTACGAACTCTATGTAACACTTATGTCGCCGCTAGTTGATATTAATACTAAGGATTTTTCCTCAACAGCAGTGCAACTTAGTGAGATCCTTTCAAAAGGGACTAAAAAGGTACAATCTTGCCGAAACAACGGTCCGAAGGAAGGACTTTGGTACAACAAAGCCTGTCGCCAGGCCAAATTAGAACTAATAAAAGCTGTAAAAGGGAATCAAACAAACATTGTTAGAGATAAGAGAATGCATTACAAAAAAAACATTTTATTAGCTAAAAAGGAATGGGATGAAAAAGTTTGGACGGACTTGCTTCAAGCATGTAAACTAAAAGACCAAACATTGTTTTGGAATCTTATAGCTAGAGGCACTAAAGAAGGGACCCTATCCAGGGACAGGTTTCTAGAGGAAAATATCTGAGTCAAACACTTTTCTACATTGTATTCATGTGGAGGGGATGAGGAAGAGTGGATACATGAATGTACAGAGCTAAATATATGTGAAACATCCTTAACATTTAGTTTGACAGACACTATATTAGCTATTAATGCAGTCAAACAGGGCAAAGCTCCAGGGCCAGATAAAATTCCCAGGGATCTCTGGAAACATGAGAATCACTTGTGGGCTCCATACATTAATTTGCTCAGTAATGATATTGTAAGAGGAGCTCCAATCCCGGAGACCTGGCAGGGCGCAGAAATTGTGACTATTTTTAAGAAGGGAGACAGACTTAATCCATCACATTATAGACCTATCAGTTTGATAGATGTCCTTCAAAAGATTTTTGCCCGTCAACTTTTAAGCAAGCTAAATATGTGGATCGAGGATAATTCTATTTTAACAAAATACCAGGCAGGTTTTAGAGTTAGAATTAGTACGCTAGATCAAGTTTTCAGATTTCTATATTTAATCTGGAAATATATTAATATAAGGAAATCTCACCTATATGTAGCTTTTGTGGACCTCAGAGCGGCCTTTGATCTGGTCCCCAGGGGGAAGCTATGGAAATTGCTAAGGGATATGGGTGCCCCCGGGGAAATTCTCCAACAACTGATCAGGCTGCATGAGGGTAACTACGCAAGAGTGAGGTGGGGACCTAATGGAGAGCTGACAGAGAGAATAGATATAAAGAGAAGCGTCAGGCAAGGTTGTGTCTTGGCGCCAACCCTCTTCTCCCTTTATGTGAATGATATCCCAGACACCCTCTTGGGTTGCGAGCATGATTCTCCTAAGTTGTGTGGTCAAGCCGTTCCGGCCCTATTATTTGCGGATGACACGATTTTAATCTCCCAGACCCCTAAAGGACTACAGAATCTGTTGAATAAATTCTTGTCCCATTGTCTGGACAAAAATCTCGAAATCAATGCTTCCAAAACTAAGGTCATGATGATCAGTCCTCACAGGGGTTTTAACAAAGCTTTTATTGTAAATAATGAAAAGATTGAACACGTGCAAAATTTCAAATACTTGGGTATTACCCTCAACACTAAAATGAATTGGAAGCCACAAATAGAACAAGCATTTGCAATGCAATAGGTCTCGCAGTTGTTAAGAGTTTGAGCTATTGGCACTGTAAATGGCAATGTCTTTTATTTATGTGTGGGTTTTTAAAACATAAATAAAAGGCATTTTCATTTACAATGCCAATAGTACAAACTCATATAAATGCGAGACCTATTGCATTGCAAATGCTTGTTATAAGAAGTCGTAACAAACTGCAAGTATTTGCTTTTATGACAGAACAATATTAAAAGGAAAGCATAGCAAGCAGACTGTAAATGTACGCAGCCAGGCCTGCTTTGTCTATGGGGGGTGGTGCGTGGCTAAACCGGGGTGACATATACAAGCATTAGCGAATACTGATCTGCGTGCTGGTGGTACGAAAACATGTTTTAAAATGTGTAATTACCTAAATAATGTAATTACTGAAAAGGCATCAGAGGTTGAAATGTTTATAATTTGAAGAGCACCTAAACCTGTCAAGCGTTTATAAAATGCATGCTACTGCTACCGAATTTGCTATGACACTAGTTTTGAAAGTATATGGTAAAAACTGAAGTTAATAATTTATTAAGTATTGGAGCTAACATTTTTCTAAAAAAATAAATATATATACAGGAAACAAACAGTTTTTGCAATGTGTGCAGATGAAGAAATGCGTGCAGACAGGAGCAGATAAACAACCCCAAAAAGTACATTTGAAATGCATGGAGACAGGAGGAGCCGAAGAACTTACAACAAATGGTGGTTAACAAGGAGGCCCTAAATGCAGAGCGATAGCGATCAGGGAAATGAGGCTACAACCAGATCAGGCTTCCCCAGGGATGAGACTCTTAGGGGCCCACAGCCAGGCGTCCTGTCCCCAATCAAAGATTGGGGACAAGATAAGAGAAATAGTGGAGGGACGAATATGGTGGAGAGATCTTCTGCAAAACTCCAGTATCTCCCTGGAGCATTCGTAGGTAGTGGATTACTCACCTAAAGTGTCTGAACAGCAAGTAGTGGGAGGGATCGGGAATAGTACCAGAGGAAGCGGTATTTGGTAGACGTGAAAGAAGAGATAGAAAGTAGACATCGGGGTAGGGTGCTTAGGAGTGACAGCGCAAGGAAAACTGTGTTGGATTTTAGAGGGCGTAGCATAGGCATGTTTGTTGTCTCCTGTTGAGGCTCTGTGGTTGACGGTGTCGGGGCGACAGGTGTTTTCTATTTGTACTGTAGTTATATGCTGAATGGGACATTCATGAGAGGGGGTGGTGGGGAATAGGGAGAATGTATCGCATATTGGGTTGAAAAGGGTTGTGTGTAACCTTTATGGACGAGTGTGTTACATAGGGCTGTGTGGTATGGGCTGTTATTTGTGGTTGGAGGACGTTGTCTAGGGACGGGTAGTGGAACACCTGTATTAAGTGGTGATAGGTCGGTTCTTAGCAGGGGTTATTATGTTTGGTATTTCCTTGGTTGGGTGTTGGGTGTATACCCTGGGCTGGTGGTCGGTAGGGTAGAGTTATGAGCACAGCCTGCGGTGACGAAAGATAGGGGGTTGGCGGGGTCACCTGAGTGTAATGCAGTCCTTAGCTGGGCAGCTGCGCTGACATCTGTGACAGATCAGAGTCCGTTACATTCAGACAACCTTCTGTTGCCCCCTCCGTGGAGCTGCTGAATAATGAATACCTTCTCCTCGGGAGGGGGCGCGGGCGACGCGCTTCTAGGTGAAGAGAAAGGAATGGGCCAAACCCTCGGGGGACATTCCCGGACATCTGCCCCTCGCTACAGCAGGAACATGGAGCGGGGGAGGGGAGAGCCGAGGCGGGGCGGGTGCTGTTGCTGCAGTCACTAGAGGAAATGAGCAGGAAGACTGGGGCAGGACAGTGACAGGAGAAGTGGGTGAGGAGGCGGGGAAGAGAAAGGGACATGAAGGGAGCAGGAAGTAAAATAAACTGAAGAAGAGGGGCGGAAGAGGCAACTGAGTAGAAGAGAGAAGGGGGAATGAAGGGGTAGAGAAAAGGACAGCAGAGGGAATGCAGCGAGGGAGACGGGGCAGAAAAGTGGGCACGAGAAGATGGAGTGCGGGAAGGGGAGAGACGTCAAAGAGACCAGTGAAGTGGGGCAGAGGCAGGAGAGAGTGGGAAAGGGTGTGAGGAGAAGGGACAGTATAGGAAGCGAGGCTACGGAAAGAGCGGGGCAGCACAGCGAGTGAGCTGCTGGGGTAACAACAGGACTCAGGAGGGTGGCGGAAGAGTGTCAGGTGAGGGAAAGAGTGGCAAAGTAGAGCGGCAGACGAGGGAGTGCGAAACTGAGCGATCGGATCTGGGGATGGGAAGGTTGGGGAGAGGATAGAGAAAGCGAGAGGGTGAAGAAGGGAGAAAAGTTAGGAGAGGCAGTGAGAAAGGGGAGATAAATAATAAGGAGCAGCGAGGTAGTGACTGTAAGGGGGAGGACAGCGCACAGAAAGTGAAGGATGAAGGTGCGGAGAGAAGAGATGGAAAGGAGCTAACTGTAAACTGAAACTAACAAAAGGAAGTCTCTGACTGGATAAACAAGCACAAGCCCGGCGGAGCGTGGCGGCGCGCTTGGCGGGGGAGCTTGATGACAGTTAATAGCTAACTGTAAACTGAAACTAACAAAAGGAAGTCTCTGACTGGATAAACAAGCACAAGCCCGGCGGAGCGTGGCACGCGCGCTTGGCGGGGGCGCACATTCCAGGCGGGGGAGCGGACCCTTTGAAGTGCTCCCAAAAGCGGAGTGCATGGCGGCACGATGCGCGTGATTGTGCGTGTGCTAGCCATGCAATCCGCTTTTGGGAGCACTTTGAAAAGCCCTTTTACAATAGTCTCTGTTTGCGATCGCTTACGCGATAGCAAGGCGAGACCTAAAAATCGAGGTTAATACTAACACAAAATCAAGCCCCCATAATTAGGAAGTATAAGAATAGCCTTGTTGGAGCAGTATCACCTGCAATTGAGCTATTTAAATATAAAGCTCAATTGGCTACCCTATATGGGGCAGAATTATGGGGCCACGTAGTAAGAGATGCCTTTTCAGTCCAAGAAAACAGCTTTTTCAGACAACTTTTAGCTGTTCCAGGCTGCACCCCCTAACCCCTTTATTTTGGGATTTGAACATACGTTGTTTGGATGATCATGCCTACCTACGCCCACTACTATACTGGGTTCGTCTGTGGTCCACTGATGAGCTAGTGGACTACAGAGATGCACTAAAGGAAATAATGCAAATAAAGAACACCACCCGATTTGCATGGTTAGTGTACATCGAAAACTGGTTTTCAAAGCTGGGCCTACGTAGTTTTTGGACAGATCCTGATTCCCTTACCAATTCCTCTAAAAAATTGCTGACAGCAAGGTACTGGGAATATACTCATAATCGTCTATTACAAAACTTTAAAGTAGGAATATTGACCCTTAAATTTTCCGATGTAAAAATTGAAAGTAAATTTGAATGCTTTATGGATGAAATTCAGCCCCCTCTAGCTAAATCATTGTATCTAAAGTACCGTTATGGTATTTTACAATTGAAATCTAGAATATCAACGTGGGCGTGTAATAAAGGACTTGGGTCCAGTACCAAATCTGACTTGTGCCAATTGTGTGACATGGGTGTTAGGGAGGAAGAGGCCCATGTTCTATTTATGTGCCCCGCATATCTGCATGCAAGGATAAAGTGGATTAAACCCATTTGTCACCTCTTAGGGTTTCGGCGCATTAAATCTGGGGAAAGAGTGTTCAAGGGCGACACGTCACAGACTATAGTATTCAGCCTGAGTCTTTTTCTTCTTGCTGTAGCGAAAGTTAGGAAAAGAAATGGCTTAAAAATGTAATGGTATTATCAGGACAAGTACTGATATGATATATATTAGCCTTAAAGTTTCATCCATTGAATGCAAATTTGTTAAATAAGGGGGATCTTCTTTCG
The DNA here is from genome assembly GCF_964204655.1 of Triturus cristatus. Classification (NCBI taxonomy): domain Eukaryota; kingdom Metazoa; phylum Chordata; class Amphibia; order Caudata; family Salamandridae; genus Triturus; species Triturus cristatus. The sequence continues at coordinate 369,744,378 of NC_140595.1, forward strand.
GGCGCCCCGTTTACACATTAATTACTTGTAATATGTGTAAAGTTTTATAGATCACACTGACTCAATCACCTATTAGTTCTGACATTCTTCTTTTTAACTTAATATGCCCTGGTATTTTTAAATTCTCTATTATATTTATTTTTTGTATATAAGTATTACCTCGCCCATGGATGATTGGTTTTGCTCCAAAAGGACTGATGAATTTATACTGTGCTTGGAAGAATCTCTAAAGCCTTCATATACTGTGTGCCCTTCAAAGATAACCCTTTACTAAGTAGATATTTTATGTATCCATGCATGTACCAACTGTATTTCCCTTAAACAGCATATCTTGTTTATGATGATTGTTTTTAAATATTGTATTGTACTCTTTTATGGTTATTTTAACCGAAATAAAGAAATTGATGAATGAGTGGATGTGTATGTGGATCTTAGAATTACTGAATAGGTTGTTGTAACTGGTATTGGTATGTTCATTGTTTTGAAAATTTGTGTTTCTATTTTTGAATGTGTGTATCAAAGGTTATATTAGGGTGAGAGGAGGTCTGCCACTCTATCACAAGGATTCTGTCATCAGTGATGTAATTTGAGATGTCATCAGTGATGTCATGAGTGATGTCATTGACCATGTCATGAGTGATGTAATGCGTGACGTCATCAGCAGTGCATTGCGGGCACGCAAGTTATAGTTAGCTGAACTAACTATAACGGGGGAATTTCAATGGTTTTGTACAAGTGAAAAGTCCAGCTAACTATAACGCCCCTGAAACCTATGGTTGTTTCAGTGAATTTCTAAGGTTTTTCAAATGCTAATTCCTAACTATAAATTGCCTGAAACCTATGGTTTTTTCAGTGAATTTCAAAGGTTTTTTAAATGCTAATTTCTAACTATGCCTACAGAGATAGGACATGTGAAGAAAGAAGAAAAAACGCACAGAAAGAAAAAAAAGAAATGCAGAAAGAAGCAACAGAAGTCCTCAAAGACGAAGAAAAGTGCAGGAAGAAGGATAATGTGCAGAAAGCCTTGTTGCAAAATCATCCTGTACCCTCAACTTTTTCAGTAGGATACTGGTGGTAACTGAGTCTTACTAACCAGTCCAAGAGCCAGTTGTATGTTAAAAGGCACTTAGAATACAGTGAAAACACCTACATACACTAGGGAACACTATGCGTTGGGGTCCCCTTGTGATTAGCATGACCTCCTCTGTAAGCCCCTAGTATATAATAGGGCAGGGGGATTAAAACGACCTCTTAAAACGAGCCACAGGGTGCGTTTGCCACTGGTGAAGGGAGGGGGGACTTAATCTCCCAAATGAAAACGGCCACGGAGCGTGCAAACACGCCCTGTGACGCATTTTAAGTTGGGGAATTAATTCCTCTTCAATCCTGAGGGTCCCTGGGGGACAACTAGCCCACCAGGTACCTCCAGTATGCGCCAGAAAGCTGCGCTACAGAGAGGTGTTCAGAGGCCACGCCCCTTTTTACAACACTCTGCAACGCAGCTCCGTTGCGCTTACTGGAGGCACCTGGTGGGCTAGTTGGCCCCCAGGGACCCTCAGGATTGAAGATGAATTGATTCCCCAACTTAAAACGCGCCACAGGGTGTGTTTGCACACATGTCAACTCAGGTCCCGCCCCCTCCCTTCACCACTGTGCGTTTTACGCACTTGTTTCACTGATTTCTTGTGCCTCAGTTCTACTGAGGCACAAGATGGCTGCCAACAATTCCTGGTTTGAAGTATTGACAGCCAATTATCATAAAGCTTGTGATCAGGAGGGTGCGCGGATCCTGCGCAGCCATAGATATCGAAACTTTTTTCATTTTGAATTTCTCAGGAACTACTGAACAGTTTTACACCATTTAACAAAAAGGGTTCTTTCTGAACCAAGATGTACCTTTTTACCAAATTTGGTGTAGATCCGTTCAGCAGTTCTGGCTGTAGCCGTGTCTAAATTTTCCTATAGGAAATTGCATGGGGAAAACACATTTTGGGACCCCCCTTTTTCTCTCGGCCCCCGCTTGACGAATCACCCCAAAACTTTCAAGATAGGAGCGGACCGGAGCGGGCCATAAGTTTTGAAAATTTTGCGAAGATTCGTCAATCGGCGCCAAAGTTATTGGGAATAGAATGTTGCGATTTTCCTATGGAAAATAGGTCCTAACTATAACTATCTACTGGCGACCGCCAGTAGATAATATATATTACCTACTGGCGAACGACAGTAGGTAGTTATAGTTAGGACCTATTTTCCATAGGAAAAGAGTTTTTTGATTTGCCAATATCGAACGACCCGCTCCGGTCAGCTCCTGTCTTCAAATTTTCGGGGTGATTCGCCAAGCGGGGGCCGAGAAAAAAGAACGTCCCAAAACATGTTTTCCCCCATGTTAATATCCATAGGAAAAATTGGAACAGGCTACAGCCCGAACTGCTGAACGGATTTACAACAAATGTTGCTAAAAGGTAGGTCTTGGTCCACAAATCGACCTTTTTTTTAAATGGTGTAAATCCATTCAGTAGTTCCTGAGAAATTAAAAAAACAAATATATCGATATCTGAGCACCGAGGAGGAGTTGCGACTCCCCCCGAGCACGAGCTTCACTCTGATTGGCTGCCAACACTCCAAACCAGGAAGTGTCGGCAGCCATCTTGTGACTTGGTAGAACCGAGTCACAAGAAAACAGTAAAATTAAGGTGAAAAACAAGAAAAGGGGGCAGGGTAGAAACACCCTGATACCCTAGGCCTGCTCAGGGGGTCCCACAAGAACCCCCAGGGCACTGGGTGCGCAAATTCGGCTGAAATTATTTTAAAAAATAAAGCGCGTCTCCCGCGCTTCGTTTGTTTCAAGCCCCTGGGTGGGCCAGGTCCGGGGACAATTGTTAATTATTGTGTGGGGGCCCCCACAGTCCTGGGGACCGCAACCTCCCTGGGGCTTTGTTTATTTTCTGCAGGGGGCACGCGGCCCGCCGCAACCCCGGGGACCGCCATCTCCCCAGGGCTTATTCATAAAAAAATGTGTGGGTGGGCTCCTGCCCCCCATGCTGCCCCGGGGACTACCACCTCCCCGGGGCATTCCTAATAATGTGGGGGGCCTCGCAGGCCCCCCAAACCCCGGGGACCACCACCTCCCCGGGGCATTTAATTATTTGGGGGGCCTTGTGGGCTCCCCAAGCCCCTAGGATCACCACCTCCCTGGGGCTCCCTGATTTAGGTGCGGGGGGCTACACAGCCCCCCGCAGCCACAGGGACCGCCAACTCCCTGGGCTATATTCAAAATGAAAGTTTTGGGGCTCGAGCCCACTCACACTGCCACGGGGACCACCACCTCACCGGGGCACTAATTATTTACAGAGGAGGTTCATTACGGAACCTGGGCCCCGGGGACCACCACCTCCCCGGTGCTTTAGAAATGCTGGGAGGGGGCCCTGCCGCCCATCTCCTGGAGCCCTTGATGGCCCTGTGGACCGCCACCCCCCAGGGCTGGCTCCTGGAATGTCCCGGGGGTGCCCACCCATGGGAGATTGCTGTTTGCTATGGCAGGGCAGGAGCCATGCGTCTCCCGTCCTGTCATAGCAAACTCTGCTTTGGTTTTTGGACGCAAGAGCAGGAAGCATGCTTTTGCTTCCAAAAACCAAGGCAGGATTGCTTTTGCACAATGGGAGCTGCATGTCAGCAGCTCCCCTTGTGTAAAAGCAATGCCGGCTCCCGCAGGAGGCAGGGAGCCAGCTGGGACCGTGGGGGCATAGAGGCTCCCCTGCGGTCCCCAACGAGAGGCCAAGCACTGGGGAATGGGGTCCCCGGGGCCAAAAATTGCCTGGGAGAAAAAAAAAGGCATTGGGCATGCCCGAGGGGATAGGGTCCCTGGGGCCAAAAATGATCCGGGAGGGGGTCCATGTGGCCCCCCTCTCTCAAAAAATAAAAAAAGAATTGGGCATGCCAGGATCCCCCGGGCCAGAATTCGCCCAGGGGAGGGGGGCCATGCAGACCCCTCCGGAATTTAAAAAAAAGAAGCAATGCCCCAGGGGGTGGGGTCCCCAGGGCAGATAAATGCCTCAGGAGGGGGGCCACATTGCCCACCTCCATTAAAGAAAAAAAATAATTGTATTTGTGGCCATACCCTGGGGGATGGGGTCTCTGGGGTGAAATTGGCCATGGGGGGAGCCACATGACCCCCTTCCCGTTTTTTTAAAAATATGTGCAGGCCCTGGGTGATGGAGTCCCCTGGACCCCAAACATGTTGTAAGAATGCGGGCCACACAGCCAACCCTTCAAAGAATTTTTTTTTTTAAACCCAGCATCTCGCCAGAGGCACCGCCCCCTCCCTGCACCACTCTGCAAACACGCCCCCCTAGTGCGTTCTAAGTTGGAGAATTACGTCTCCTTGAATACTGAGGGTCCCTGGGGGCCAAATAGCCCACCATGTACCTCCAGTAAGCGCCACACAGCTGGATTGCTGAGAGGTGGTCAGAGCTACACCCCTTTTTACACCACTCTGCAAACGCACCTCTGAGGTCCTCTTGTGTCCTGAGGACCTTAGGACTAAAGTGGACTTCAACCCCAAAAAAGCAGTGAGCCAGGAGGCGTGTTTGCAGAGTGGTGTAAAAAGGATGCGTGGCCACGGACCACTCTCAGCAATCCAGCTGCGTTGGGCTTACTGGAGGTACCTGGTGGGCTAGTTGGCCCCCAGTGACCCTCAGTATTCAAGGGGACTTAATCTCCCAACTTAGAACACGCCAGGAGGGGTGTTTGCAGAATGGTGGAGGAAGGGGGCGTGGCCTGTGTCCAGCTTTCAGCAATCCCGCGCATGCGCATTCGTGAGGAAGAAGCTATCCGGGAAACATCAAGATGGACGCGGCCGCTAAGGTAAGTAATTTTTTCTTTATCTAATGATTATAGTAATTGTAAAATGAGGGCGGGAGGGAGGCGGGTGGTGCGTAGTGGGGCTACGTGAAGTGTGCGGGTGGGCGTAGATTTGCCCCCACTCCGTAATGCTTCACGTAGCCTCACTACGCGCACTACGCCCAGGGTTGCACATAATACATCATCTTCTACCTAATCTGCAGATTTGAACAAAAAAAGCCTTGTTTCTAGCTCAAATGGCTCAAACGTTACCAAAAATGCAGCGACAAGTGTTACAGCGTGGTGGAAGGCCCTTTGCAAACCTAGAATCTTCACCTGTTACTTATTGCAAAATGTAGGTGTTAAATTCATGCTAATGGTGTGCAAGCCACTCTTGCTTTCTTCTGCGCCTCTCTTGCCTCTTTCTGCATTTCTGTTGCTTCTTTCTGCACATTTTTTTTCTTTTTCTGCACTTCCCTTGCCTCTTTCTGCAAATCTCTTCTACTTTCTGCACCTCTCTTCCCTCTTTCTGCATGTCTGTTGCCTCTCTGTGCATCTCATTTGCTTCTTTCTGTACCCCTTATGCCTCTTTCTGCACCCTTCTCTCCTCTTTCTGCACCTCTCTTGCCTTTTTCTGTATCCCTCTTACGTCTTTCTGCACCCTTTTTGCCTTTCTGCTCCTCTGTTACTTCTTTCTGCACCTCTCTTGCTACTTTCCGCACCTCACTTGCCTCTTTCAGCACCTCTGTTGCTTTTTTCTGCAGATCTCTTGCCTCTTTCTGAACCTCTGTTGGTTTTCTCTGCACTGCTCTTGCTTATTTCTACACCTCACTTGCCTCTTTCTGTACTTCTCTTGCTTCTTTCTACACCTCTGTTGCTTCTTTCAGCAATTCTCTTGCCTTTTTCAGCACTTTTCTTCCTTCTTCCGGCACCCCTCCTGCTTCTTTCTATACCTCTCTTGCCTCTTTGTGCACACATCCTACCTTTTTCTGTACCCCTCTTGCCGCTTTTTGCACCTCTGTTGGTTATTTCTGCACTTCTCTTGCTTCTTTCTACACTGCTATTGCTTCTTTCAGCAATTCTCTTGCCTCTTTCTGCACTTCTCTTCCTTCTTCCTGCATCCCACCTGCCTCTTTCTATACCTCTCTTGCCTCTTTGTGCACCACTCTTACCTCTTTCTGCACCCCTCTTGCCTCTTTTTGCACCTCTGTTGGTTCTTTCTGCACTGCTCTTGCTTATTTCTATACCTCACTTGCCACTTTCTGCACTTACCTTGCTTCTTTCTAAGCCTCTTTTGCTTCTGTCAGCAATTTACTTGCCTCTTTCTGCACTTCTCTCCCTTCTTTCTGCTCTTCTCTTGCTTCTTTTTGCACCTCATGTGTCTCTTTCAGCACCTCTGTCGGTTCTTTCTGCACTGCTCCTGCTTCTTTCTGCACCTCACTTGCCTCTTCCGGCACACCTCCTGCCTCTTTCTGTACCTCTCTTGCCTCTTTGTGCACCCATCCTACCTTTTTCTGCACCCCTCTTGCCTCTTTTTGCACCTCTGTTAGTTCTTTCTGCACTTCTCTTGCTTCTTTCTACACTTCCATTGCTTCTTTCAGCAATTCTCTTGCCTTTTTCTGCATTTCTCTTCCTTCTTTCTGCACCCCTCCTGCCTCTTTCTTTACCTCTCTTGCCTCTTTGTGCACCTCTCATATCTATTTCTACACCCCTCTTGCCTCTCTTTGCACCTCTGTTGGTTCTTTCTGCACTGCTCTTATTTCTGCACCTCACTTGCCTCTTTCTGCACTTCCCTTGCTTCTTTCTAAACCTCTGCTGCTTCTTTCGGCAATTTACTGGCCTCTTTCTGCACTTCTCTTCCTTCTTTCTGTACCTATCTTGCTTCTTTTTGTACCTCACATGCCTCTTTCAGCACACTGTTGGTTCTTTCTGCACTGCTCTTGCTTCTTTCTGCACCTCACTTGCCTCTTTCTGCAATTCTCTTGCTTCTTTCCACACCTCTGTTGCTTCTTTCAGCAAATCCCTCGCCCTCTTTCTGCACTTTTCTTCCTTCTTTCGGCACCCTTCCTGTCTCCTTTTTTTTTGTCCTCATTAGCCTCTTTAATGGAAGGAAAAAACAATGACGTTCTTCCACTTGCACATTTTTGATGGGCGAGAGGAGACCTGAAATCATGTGCATTTTAAAAAGGTTGGAAAGAGAGACGCAGATCATAGCTCTATTCGGCCCCAAGACTTAACCTCTGTCTTCCCTGTTTTCTTTTTATCTGTCTCAGCCCTCTCACTTTCCAACCGGGAGACTAGACAAAGAAAACCTAACCAAAACCTGATGAGGCTGAGAAGGCTTAATCATAGGTCCTCTGAATTACTCCTGTTAATATTAAGACATCACACCATTCGAAAAAAGGGAGCCAGAAGTCGTGATTTCTTGTACTCTTCATATCTAAAGTGGCTATATGTTTAATAGAGCGCAACCAGCTATCCAAGCTGGGGGGGGGGGGCAGCATCGACCCACAACGTACATATCTCTCTCCACACCAGTAGTATCCCATAGAAAATAAGCTTTGCCTGGTTTATAGTAGTTTTAACTACTGATTCCACATGTCCAAAAATAACAAGCATGACTCTTACCTCGATATTGAGCTCCAGCATTTCAGACAATGTCCTAGTCACTTCTCTCCAGAATACCTGTAATTCCGGGCATTCTACAAACATGTGGACATCATCCTCTTTCATCCCCCCACACTTCGGGCAGGCAACATCACCGCCTCTCCCAAACTTTTACAACTTCTGGGGAGACCAGCATGCTCTGTGAATGGAAAAGAGATGATTTCTCCTCAGGTATGCAGTTTTTACTATTTTAAATAGCGTAGTCATAGATACTTGCCATTAATGTTCCAGCGATGACTCCGGCAAGTATTTCCACCATAGTTCTGCAGGCAAAGTAAAACCTCCATCCTCGATTTCAATCATTAGCCAATAGATAATAGCTAACTCCTTTTAGTGAGCTAACTCTTGCTTGAGTCGTGTTTCCAGGTCATTTTGTTCACCAATCTTTGTTTCCGGATCTTGGAACCAGCTTCTCATTTAGAGGTATTTAAATCTGGATAGGTGGGAGCCAGCTTGTTGGGTACACTCTTCCCATGAAATGAGCTTGCCATCCACTATTATCTGCTCCCATCGTAAGAGGCCCCCCTCTAACAGTGGTTTTGCTAGAGTGTCTTTTGTCCATTCCGGGGACCTGGTCCATCCCAAATAGGAGCCAAATAACTATGGTATGGAAGTTTAAGGACTTTTCTACCCTTGTACCATGTCTCTGCAAGCCCGCTCAATATCTTTAACCTGACCTTTTTTTAAAAATGTGGGTCGGCGTATTAAAAGAGAAAACCCTCTTTGGCTCCTGATTCCAGACTTGAGATAGTGAACCACATGCCCCCCGTCTTCGTTTGGTTGGTGAGTTGAATAAACACCTCCCGTTTTTTAAAAGAAAAGCCCAAGAGTAGAGGAGCAAGTCCGGCAGAGCTAAACCCCCTTTCTCCACCCTCCTTCTCCTTGGTCCTTTACTTGCCCAAATAAAAGTGCAGAACTCGCTTTGCAACTTCTTTAACCATTCCTTCATATAGGGCAAGGGAATAGTGTCCAATAAAAAGGTAAGCTTTGGGAGCGCTATCATTTTTACTAAGTTACTATGACCAAGAAGAGATAACTGAAGATGAGACCACATTTTGAGAAGTTTACTGATCTCTTTCCTGGCTTTCTCAAAGTTGAGTTTAGCTATTTTGTTGATATCCTGTGCTATCATAACACCCAGGTATCTAATTTCTTCTTTCCCATTCTCCCCCTCGATGTTCCAATTCATGATTTCAGTCTTGCCACTGTTAATTTTGTAGCCCGAGATCATTCCAAAGTCTGACGTTAAAGTCATTACATGCGGCAGGGTTTTTTGTAAGTTTGTAGTATATATCAAAATATCATCTGCGTACAGCCCCAATTTCTTATCCCAATCAATGAATTTGAAGGGTAACATTTCCGGATCCTCTCTAATTTTTCTGCCTACCCTTTTCTGCACTGCTCTTGCCTCTTTTTGCACATCTGTTAGTTCTTTCTGTGCTGCTCTTGCTTCTTTCTGTACCTCACTTGCCTCTTTTCGCACTTCTCTTGCTTCTTTCTAAACCTCTGTTGCTTCTTTCATCAATTCTCTTGCCTCTTTCTGCACTTTTTTCCTTCTTTTTGCACCCCTCCTGCCTCTTTCTGTATCTCTCTTGCCTCTTTGTGTACCTCTCTTACCTCTTTGTGCACCCCTCTTGCCTCTTTTTGCACCTCTGTTGGTTCTTTCTGCACTGCTCTTGCTTCTTTCTGCACCTCTGTCGCCTGTTTCTGCACTTCACTTACTTCTTTCTGCACCTTTCTTGCCTCTTTTGGCATCTCTGTAAGTTCTTTCTGCACCCCTCCTACCCCTTTCTGTACCTTTCTTCCCTATTTGTGCAACTCTCTTGCCTCTTTCTATACCTCTCTTCCCTCTTTCTGTACCACCCTTGCCTCTTTCTGTACCTCTATTGCAACTTTCTGCACTTCTCTTGCCTCTTTCTGCCTCCTTCATGCCTCTTTCAGCACCTCTGTTGCATCTTTCTGCACTTTTCTTCCTTCTTTCTGCACCTCTTGTGCCTCCTTCTGTACCTCTGTTGCCTCTTTCCAACACCTGTTGGTTCTGTCTTCACTGCTCTTGCTTCTTTCTGCACCTCACTTGCCTCTTTCTGCACTTCTCTTGCTTCTTTCTATACCTCTGTTGCTTCTTTCAGCAATTCTCTTGCCTCTTTCTGCAATTCTCATCCTTCTTTTTGAACCCCTCCTGCATCTTTCTGTTCCTCTCTTGCCTCTTTGTGCACCTCTCCTACCTCTTTCTGCATCCCTCTTGCCTTTATTTGCACCTCTGTTTGTTCTTTCTGCACTGCTCTTGCTTCTTTCTGCATCTCACTTGCCTCTTTCTGCACTTATCTTGCTTCTTTCTAAACCTCTGTTGCTTCTTTAAGCAATTCTCTTGCCTCGTTCTGCACTTCTCTTGCTTGTTTCTGCAACTCTCTTGCGTCTTTCTGCACCTCTGTTGCCTCTTTCTGCACTTCACTTGCTTCTTTCTGTACCTCTCTTGCCCCCTTTGGCACCTCTCCTGCTTCTTCTGCACCCCTCCTGCCTCTTTCTGTACCCCACTTCGCTATTTGTGCAACTCTCTTGCCTCTTACTACACCTATCTTCCCTTTTTCTACAGCACTCGTGCCTCCTTTTGCACCTCTGTTGCTTCTTTCTGCACTTCTCTTGGTTCTTTATGCACTGCCCTTGCCTCTGTCTGCCAATTTGAGCACCTCTGTTGCTTCTTTCTGCACTTCTCTTGGTTCTTTCTGCACTGCTCTTGCCTCTTTCTGCACCCTTCGTGCCTCTTTTAGAACCTCTGTTGCTTCTTTCTGTACTTCTCTTCCTTCTTTCTGTACCCCTCATGCCTCCTTTTGTACCTCTGTTGCTTCTTTCTGCACTTCTCTTGGTTCTTTATGCACTGCCCTTGCCTCCTTCTGCCAATTTGAGCACCTATTTTGCTTCTTTCTGCACTTCTCTCTCCTCTTTCTGCACCCTCTTGCCTCTTTCTGCACCTCTCTTGCTTCTTTCTGTACCTCACTTTCCTCTTTCAGCACCTCTGTTGCTGTTTTCTGCAGATCTCTTGCCTCGTTCTGCACCCCTCTTTTCTCTTTCTGCACCTCTCTTGCCTCTTTCTGCACCCCTGTTCCCCATTTCTGCAGTTCGCTTGTCTCTTTCTGTACCTCTGTTGCCTCTTTTTTCACTTCTCTTGCTCTTTCTGCACCCTTTGCGCCTCTTTCAGCACTTCTGTTACTTGTTTCCGTACATCTCTTCCTTCTTTCTGCACCTCTCTTGCTTCTTTCTGCACCTCACTTGCCTCTTTCAGCACCTCTGTTGCTTTTTTCTGCACCTCTGTTGCTTCTTTCTGCACCTCACTTTCCTTTTCAGCAACTCTGTTGCTTTTTGTCTGCAGATCTCTTTACTCTTTCTGCACCTCACTTGCGCCTTTCAGCACCTTTGTTACTTTTTTCTGCAGATCTGTTGCCCATTTCTGCACCCCTCTTTTCTCTTTATGTGCTCCTGTTGCCTCTTTCTACACCCCTGTTCACTGTTTCTGTACCTTTCCTGCCTGTTTCTGCACCTCACTTGCCTCTTGCAGCACCTCTGTTGCTTTTTTCTGTAGATCTCTTGCCTCTTTCTATATCCCTCTTTTCTCTTTCTGCACCTCTCTTGTCTCTTTCTGCACCCCTGTTCACTGTTTCTGTACCTTTCCTGCCTGTTTCCGTACCTCTCTTGCCTCTTTCTGTACACCTGTTGCCTCTTTTTGCACTTCTCTTGCACTTTCTATACCCTTCACACCTGTTTCAGCACCTCTGTTGGTTATTCTGCACTGCTCTTGCTTTTTGCTGCACCTCACTTGCCTCTTTTTTTGCACTTCTCTTCTTTCTTTCAGCACCCTCCCTGCCACTTTCTGTAACACTCTTGCCTCTTTGTGTACCCCTCCTACCTTTTTCTCTACCCCTCTTGCCTCTTTTTGCACCTCGTTTGGTTCTTTCTGCACTGCTCTTACTTCTTTCTGCACCTCACTTGCCTCTTTATGCACCCCTGTTTCTGCACCTTTCCTGACAGTTTATGCAAGTCTCTTGCCTTTTTCTGCATCTCTGAGTTAGAGGTACTTTTAATCCCCCTGCCCTATTATGTACTAGGGCCTTACAGGAGAGGTCATTACAAACAATCACAGGGGTACCCCAATCCATAGTGTATGTAGGTGTTTTCACTGTATTCTAAGTGTCTTTCAGCATAGCATTGGCTCTGGGCGTGGTTAGACAGAGTCAGTTACCACAAGTACCAGTCAGTAAAAAATTGGGGGCACAGGATGACTTTGCAACAAGGCCTTTTTCTGCACCTCTGTTGGTTTATTCTGCATATCTCTTGCTTTTTTCTGCACTTTTCTTCGTCTTTCTGGACTTTTGCCTCTTTCGGCATTTTTCTTGCTTCTTTCTGCGCCTTTCTTCCTCTTCTTCACATGTCCTACCTCTGTAGGCATAGTTAGAAATTATCATTTAAAAAACCTTGGGACTTCACTGAAAAAACCATAGGTTTCAGGGACATTATAGTTAGAAATTATCATTTAAAAAACCTTTGAAAGTCTCTAAAAAACCATAGGTTTCAGGGACATTATAGTTAGAAATTAGCATTTAAAAAAACCATAGAAATTCACTGAGAAAACCATAGGTTTCAGGAACGTTATAGTTAGTTGGACATTTCACTCATACAAAACCTGTGAGATTCAGCCGTTATAGTTAGTTAAGCTAACTATAACTCACGCCCCCGCAATGCACTGCTGATGACGTCACATATTACATCATTCATGACATGGTCAGTGACATCACTGATGACATCTCAATGACATTACTGATGACATCACTGATGACATCATCCAGTGACTGTGTGTTTCTGTAAAGTTTAAATATGTTTTATATATATATATATATATTCAGTGAAAAAACCATAGGTTTCACACATGTTATAGTTAGCTGGACATTTTACTGATAAAAAACCAATGAAATTCCCCCGTTATAGTTAGTGCAGGCAACTATAACTCACGCGACCGCAATCCTCTGCTGATGCTAATACTGTATTTAGACAATTATTTGCCCATGTCTTCTTCCATTAAATTTTAGCTATACATATATTACAAATATTTTTTTTTCATAAAGACACATATGTCACCAGCAGAGGATTGCGGTCGCGTGAGTTATAGTTGCCTGCACTAACTATAACGGGGGAATTTCATTGGTTTTTTATCAGTAAAATGTCCAGCTAACTATAACATGTGTGAAACCTATGGTTTTTTCACTGAATTTGCAAGGTTTTTTAAATGCTAATTCCTAACTATAACGTGTGTGAAACCTATGGTTTTTTCAGTGAATTTGTACGGTTTTTTAAATGCTAAGTTACTTTACGCCATTCGTGGCGTGCGCGCCCATTTAACGCAGTTCGTTCCGTGCGCGCACGGTGCGCTTCGCGCACCGTGCGCGCACAGTGAGCACGCGGTGCGCTTCGCGCACCGCGCGCCCACTTTACGCAGTTAGTGCCGTGAGTGGGCCATGTACGCACGATGCGCTTCGCGCACCGTGCGCACACGGTGGACATATTATGCGCTTCGTTGTGAAAGGTAAGCTTTTTAATTTTCTATTAATAAGATATGCCACCTACAAATGGTGTCCAGCGGGCACCATTTGCACACGGGGTGGGGAGACTGTGGATAATTTTTTTTTTTGAGTTTTTTTTACCGTACGCGTACGGTAAGCGTAATCGCCGATTTTTCGTACAAAAATAAATATGAATTTTTGGCCTTGGTGGTTCTTTGGGGACACATTCATCAAGGCAAGGTGGTTAGGAGCTGTCTAAACAGTCCCTTTACATGTTTTTTGCCTTTGTTTTTCCTCCCCCCCTCAGAGTGCGAGAGAGAAAATGGCGGCCGCCGCTTCCTGGTTTCGAACGATTCGAATGTTTACTAAGATCTAACTGCCAATCAGAATCGCGCTCGCGCACGGCACCGTACGCGTACGGTAAGCTTACCGTAAGCGCACGGTAAGCGCACCGTAAGCTGGCTCAGATATATATATTGATTTAAATGCTATTTTCTCAGGAACTACTGAACAGATGTACACCAGACCTACAAAAGGCACTTCCTTGACATGAGGACTACCTCTCTGCCAAATTTCAAGTAACTCTGTTCAGCCGTTCGGGCTGTAGCTGTGTCTAAAGGTCCCTATGGAAAAATGCATGGGAAAAATGCGTTTTGGGACCCCCCTTTTATCTCAGCCCCCGCTTGACGAATCCCCCCGAGACTTTCAGGGTAGGAGCGGAGCGTAGCGCCCCACCTATTTTAAGAATTTTGCGAGGATTCGTCGACCGGCGCCAAAGTTATTCCAAAAAGAATGTTGCGGATTTCCTATGGAAACAGGGTCCTAACTATAACTATCTACTGGCGACCGCCAGTAGATAAGACATATATATATGTATATATATAGATATATATGCCAAGGTGTATTGAAGTATGATGGGTATATGAGTGTCTGAGTAGATGATTTAGTAGGTGCGTGACTGACTGTATAAGTGAGTAATTAAACGTGTCTTACTGAATGCATGGGTTAGTGAGTAAACTGTGTAAATGTCTCTATCAGTCTGTCAGTTGGTGTGTAAGTGGCTGCATGGGTTGGTGAGTAGCTACATGAGTATTTATATGGATTATTGATTGGTTGTCTGAGTATCTGTATGGGTGCCTGAGTGTCTCTGTGAGTGGGTGGGGGGGTGCAACTCTGTGCATCGATGTGTGAGTGGGAAATTCATTGGTTGTATGGGTTCAAGAGTGCATCTGTGAAGGGCTCTATGGGTTGGTGAGTGTGTGTATGGGTGTGTTGGTGAGTGAATGGATGTCTCAGTGGTACATGTGTGAGTAACTACATATGTGAAAGGCAGTATATGTGAGTGTTGGAGTATATAAATCACTTTATGTGAGAGTGAGTGATTGTGACAGTGTCTGTATGGATGAGTGTGGGCTTGTATAAGAGAGTATGTATGTGTTATTATCTGTATGAATAAGTGAGGTGGTGTTTGCATGATTGACTAGGTGTGTGAGTAACTCTATGGATGAGTGGTGATGTGTGAGAGTCTGTATAGGAGTATGAGTGCAAATGATACTGCTATATTGATGAGTGGTTGAATGTATGAGTGACTGTATGGGTGAATGAGTGGATGTGTGTGTAGACCTGGGAATCAGTGAGTGGGTATGTAGTAACTGGTATTGGTGTGTCTATGGTTTTGAAAATGGTAGTCTGTATTTTAGAGTGGGGGTATCAAAGGTTATATTAGGTTGTGAGGAAGTTCATCATATTAACACGTGGATGATGTCATCAGTGATGTCATCAGTGATGTCACTGGCCATGTCATGAATGATGTAATATGTGACGTCATCAGCAGTGCATTGTGGGGGCACGAGTTATAGTTAGCTCAACTAACTATTATGACCGAATTTCTCTGGTTTTGTACAAGTGAAATGTCCAACTAGCTATAACGCCCCTCAAACCTGTGTTTTTTTCAGTGAATGTCTAAGGTTTTTTAAATGCTAATTTCTAACTATAACATCCCTGAAACCTATGTTTCTCTTCAGTGAATTTCAAAGGTTTTTTAAATGCTAATTTCTAGCTATAACGTCCCTGAAACCTATGTTTTTTTCAGTGAATTTCTAAGTTTTTTTAATGCTAATTTTTAACTATAACGTCCCTGAAACCTATGGTTTTTTCAGTGAATTTCAAAGGTTTTTGAAATGCTAATTTCTAACTATGCCTTCATAGGTAGGACATATGCAGAAAGAAGGAAGTACAGCACAGTAAGAAGCAAGAGAAATACAGAAAGAGGCAACAGAAGTCCAGAAAGACGACTATAGGTGCAGAAAGAAGCAAGAGATATGCAGAAAGAGGCCTTGTTGCAAGTCATCCTGTACCCCCAACATTTTGCTGACTGGTACTGGTGGTAACTGACTCTGACTAACCAGGCCCGGAGCCAGTGCTATGCTAAAAAACACTTATAATACAGTGAAAATACCTACATACACTAGGGTGCACTATAGGTTGGGGTATCCCTTTGATTGGCATGACCTCCCCGTAAGGCCCTAGTCCCTAATAGGGTAGGGGGAATAAAACTACCTCTAAGTCAAAGGTACAGAAACAAGCAAGAGCAGTGCAGAAAGAACCAACAGAGATGAGAAAAGAGGCAAGAGGGGTACTGAAAGAGGCAAGAAAAGTGCAAAAGAAAAGCAAAAGAGGTGCACACAGAGGCAAGAGAACTACAGAAAACAGCAAGAGAGATGCAGGAAGAGGCAGGAGAGGTGCAGAAAGATACAAAAGAGGTACAGAAAGAGGCAAGAGGGGTGCAGAAAGAAGCAAGAGAAGTGCATAAAGATGCAACAGAGGTGCTTGAAGAGGCAAGAGGTGTTCAGTAAAAGGCAAGAGAAGTGCAGAAAGAAGCAACACACGTGCGGAGAGAGGCAAGATAGGTGCAGAAACAGGCAGGAAAGGTACAGAAAGAAGGTACAAGGGTGCAAAAAGAGGCAAGAGAGTTGCAGAAAGAGGAAAGAGGGGTGCAGAAAGAGGCAAGAGGGGTGCAGAAAGAAGCAAGTCGGCATCAGAAAGAGGCTACAGAGGTGCAGAAATATGCAAGAGAATAGCAGAAACAAGTAAGAGTAGTGTAGAAAGAAGCAATAGCAGTGCAGAAACAACCAACAGAGGTGCAAAAAGAGGCTAGAGGGGTGCATAAAGAGTTAGGAGAGATGCCCAACGAGGCAAGAAAGGTACAGAAAGAGGCAGGATGGTACAGAAAAAGAAGAGAAGTGCAGAAAGAGGCAAAATAATTGCTGAAAGAAGCAATAGAGGTATAGAAAGAAGCAAGAGAAGTTCAGAAAGAGGCAAGTAAGGTGCAGAAAGAAGCAAGAGCAGTGCAGAAAGAACCAACAGACGTGCACAAAGAGGCAAGAGGGGTACAGGCAAAAGTAGGAGAGGTGCACAAAGACGCAAGACAAGTACAGAAAGAGGCAGGAGGGGTGCAGAAAGAAGGAAGAGAAGTGCATAAAGAAGCAAGAGATGTAGACAAATAGGGAAGATGGGTGCAGAAAGAGGCATGGGGATGCAGACATTTTCAAAAGAGATGTCTAAAGAAGCACGAGCAGTGCAGAAACAACCAACAGAGGTGCAAAAAGAGGCAAGAGGGGTACAGAAAGAGGTAGGGGAGATGGACAAATTGGAAAGAGAGGTACAGAAAGAGGCAGGAGGGATGCAGAAAGAAGGAAGAGAAATGCAGAAAGAAGCAACAGTGGTGCTGAAAGAGGTGCAAAGGGTGCAGAAAGAGGCAAGAGAAGTGCAGAACGAAGCAACAGAGGTACAGAAAGAAGCAAGAGAGGTGCAGAAACAGGCAGGAAAGGTGCAGAAAGAGGGAACAAGGGTGCAAAAAGAGGCAAGAGCGGTGCAAAAAGAGGGAAGAGGGGTGCAGAAAGAGGCAAGGGGTGCAGAAAGAAGTAAGTGAGGTACAGAAAAAGGCTACAGAGGTACACAATGACGCAAGAGAAGTGCAGAAACAAGCAAGATAAGTGCAGAAAGAGACAAGAGAATTGCTGAAAAAAGCAATAGAGGTGTAGAAAGAAGTAAGAAAAGTACAGAACAAGGCAAGTGAGGTGCAGAAAGAAGCAAGCACAGTGCAGAAAGAACCAACAGAGCTGCAAAAAGAGGCAAAAAAGGTACAGAAAGAGGCCGGAAGGGTACAGTAAGAAGGAAGAGAAGTGCAGAAAGAGGCAAGAGAATTGGTGAAAGAAGCAACAGATGTGTAGAAAGAAGCAAGAGAAGTGCATCAAGAGGAAAGAGGGGTGCAGACAAAAGTAGGAGAGTTGCACAAAGAGGCAAAACAAATACAGAAAGAGGCAGGAGGGGTGCTGAAAGAAGAAAGAGAAGTGCGGGAAGAAGCAACAGAGGTGCTGAAAGAGGTGCGAAGGGTGCAGAAAGAAGCAACAGAGGTGCAGAAAGAGGCTAGAGATGTGCAGTAACCGGCTGGAAAGGTGCAGAAAGAGGAAACAGGGGTGCAGAAAGACGCAAGAGAGATGCAGAAAGAGAAAAACGGGGTGCAGAAAGAGGCAAGAAGGATGTAGAAAGAAGCAAGTGAGGTACATAAAGAGGTAACATAGGTGCAGGAATACTCAAGAGAGGTGTAGAAACAAGCAAGACAAGTACAGAAAGAGGCAAGAGAATTGCTGATAGAAGCAAAGGAGGTGTGAAAGGAAGCAAGAGAAGGGCAGAAATAGGCAAATGAGGTGCAGAAAGAGGCAAAAGAGGTGCAGAAAATGGCAAGAAAACAGCAGAAAGAGGCAAGAGGAATGCAAAAAGGCAAGAAAGGTGCAGAAAGAGGGAGGACGAGTACAGAAAGAGGCAACAGGGGTGCAGAAAGAGACAACTGGGGTGCAGAAAGAAGCAAGAGAGGTGCAGAAAGAGGCAATAACATGCTGAAAGAGGGAACAGGTGTGCAGACAGAGGCAAAAGAGGGGACAGAATCGGGAAGAGGGGTACAGAAAGAGACAAGAGGGATGTAGAGATTTGCAAAAGAGGTGCAGAAAGAAGCAAGAGCAGTGCAGAAAGAACCAACAGAGGTGCAGAAAGAGGCAAGAGGGGTGCAGAAAGAGGTAAGAGAGGTGCAGAAAGAGGCACAAAGGGTGCAGAAAGAGGAAAGGGAGATGCAGAAAGAAGCAGGTGAGATTCATAAAGAGGTAAGTGAGGTACAGAAAGAAGAGAGTTAGTTTCAGAAAGAGGCAATAGAAGAGCAGAAAGAGGCAAGTGATTTGCAGAAAAGGCAAGAGAGGTTTAGAAAGAGGCAAGATAAGTGTGGAAAGATGCAAGAGACATGCAGAAAGAGGCACTTGAGGTGCAGAAAAAGGCAAGAGAGGTACACAGAGAGGCTCAAGAAGTGTAGAGAGAGGCAAGAGAAATACAAAAAGAAGCAAGAGAGGTGCAGAAGGAATAGAGTGAGGTGCAGAAAGAGGCAAGTGAGATGCAGAAAGAGGCAAGAGAGGTACAGAAAGAGGCAAGGGAAGTGCAGAAACAGGCAAGAGAAATGCACAAAGACGCAAGAGTGGGGCAGAAAGAGGCAAGAGAGGTGTAGAAAGAAGCAAGAGAAGTGCAAAAAGACACAGGAGAGGTACAGAAAGAGGCAAGAGAGGTGCATAAAGAGTCAAGAGATCTGCAGAAAAAAGCAGCAGAGGTGCTGAAAGAGGCAAGTGCGGTGCAAAAGGGGCCAAGAGAAGTGCAGAAAGAGGCAAGTGAAATGCAGAAACAAGACAGTGAGGTACAGAAGGAGGAAGAAAGGTGCAGAAAGGTGCAAGAGAAATGTAGAAGGAGACAAGAGAGGCACAGAAAGGAGAGGTTTGTGCACCATTAGTACCAATTCAACACCCACATTTGGCAATAAGTAACACATGACCATTCCAGCTTTGCAAAGGGCCTTCCACCACGCTGTAACATGTGAAGCAGCATTTTTGGGAGCATTTGAGGTATTTGAGCTAGAAACAAGGCGTTTTTTGTTCAAACCTGCAGATTAGGCAGCAGATGATGGAATATTTGGCAAATGCTGAAAATGTTTAAATATGTGAAAATAAGGCAGCTGAACAGTCACATGATTTCAGTGGCCGTGCTCATACCTCTGACTAGGTCCAGAAGTTCTCCTCAGTGGTTCCTTCTTTTTTTTGTTTCTCATTGAGTTTATAGTTTAGCTTTTATGGAAACAAGGAAGACTAAACCTGAGTTACCCCTCCACAACAGACTACAATACCACATTGTTAGACTTGGAGGTCTCTAGTTGGCACAGGTATGAACTTGTGACAAATAGGGACCCTCTCCTCTAGTCAGGGTAAGGGGCTACACTCCTAAAATAACCCCTGCTCACCCTCTTGGTAGCTTGGCCGTGTGTAAAGCATTTGTGAACATATACAGTAATCAAGTGACAACACTACAGATGGACACCACACAGGTTTTATGTCAAAAATAAGTATTCTTTATATAGATTTACCACAAGACCATAAACGACAAAAATCCACAATACGGTTACTTTGAGATGGTAGAATTTTAGCTTAGTTCTCTTTAGTTCTTAAATGCGACACTTTAAGTCAATGTGCCTGTAGATGCAACATGCAGGGCAACAAAAGTGTTGCAACGATGATGATGCGATGAAAGTTTGGTGCAAAGAAATAAAGACGTGAAGATCTTCCAGATGCGGTACGCTTCTCTGATGTTGCGAGAAGACTCAATTCGATGCGTGAGCTGCAGCGGCGACACCACTCTACGCGATGCGACGACAGCGGCTTTGGCAACGACACTCTTTTCCGACGTTGCGAGACGTTTTCGCTCGATGCGACAACTGCAGCGGTGACACAGTTTACGCGATGCAACTACAACAGCTCTGACAGCGGCACGCTTCTCCGTGGCTGCGAGGTGCTTTTCTAGATGCGGTGCAATGCGACAGCTACAGCGGCATCATCCAAGATGCGTCAGCTACGATGGCTGCGATGGCGACACGTTTCTTCCTCGATGCGAGACTCTTCTCTTGATGCGAGACGCTTCCGCTCGATGCGACAACTGCAGCGTCTACACCCCTTTACGCGATGTTAAGACAACAGCTCCGACGGCGGCACGCTTCTCCTTCTTGAGTCGCGCTTCCAGCTCCGTGCGACATGCAGTTCCTCAGAAGGTCCCCAAAACAGCAGCAGGCACTTCCAAAGAACTTTGGGGAGCTGGTGGTTGAAGTCTGTTGTTCCTGAGACTTCAGCAGGAGGCAAGCTCTTTTCCAAGCCCTTCAAAATCCTTCACAAGTTGAGCAAAAGTACACACAAAGTTCCTTTCTCCTCTCTTTGGCAGTAGGCAACCCCTGCAGGCCAATCCCCCAGTTTCAGGGATAGTCTCGCCTCAGTTTCTTCTTGGTTCCTCTCCTCAGCAGAGGTTTCTTCTTGTTTTCCCAAAGTGATCAAAATTCTTGGGATCAGGGTCCCAATTCTTATACCCCAAAATCCTGTGTCCTCTGAAGGCAGAGGGGCCTTTGCCTTGTTCAAACCGGTTCTGGTCAGTCCTGGAGCACTTTGTTTACCTGACTCCTTCTTTCCTTTCAGAGTGCAAGGCAGAGACATCAGACGCACCACAGGGGGTGGAACCAGCATTTTGGAAGGAAGGCACAGCCTTATTCAGGTCCCAGGTGCAACTCCTTCCTCCCATCTAGATGCAGATCTCTCTATTCACCACTGGGCTACCTCACCCTGTCTCCTGGAATTCCCCAGCCCTGTCACTCAAACTCCAGACAAGGAATACACAGCCTAGCAGAGACAGGTTTGAATGGTTAGACAAGAAAATGCCTACTTGTATTATACCTACTGGTATTTTCAAACACAGAATGTTAAAACCAACTTCACTGAAAGATGTATGTTATCATTCTGAGTTCAGGCATACTAAATTCTTTCAATTTTTTTTCTACCATGTTCCTTGAGTCAGTTAGGATTATAAGATGTAATAATCAAACTGCCCATTCTGGCCTATGGCGAACAGGTAGCCTTGCAATAGTGAAAAACGAAAATGGCTGTAATTCACTATTAGAACATGCCACACACACCAGGGCATGTCTTACCTTATCCTTACAATGCACCCTGCCCTTGGGCCTACCATAGGGGTGTCTGATATGAAGAAAAGGGAAGGTTTAGGGACTGGCAAGTGGGTGCACTTGCCCAATCAGCATGACAGTACCAGACTGCACGCAGGCTCTGCATTGGCAGACCTTAGGCACACTTTTACATGCTGCTTCTGTGGGTGGCACAACCAGTGCTGCAAGCCGACCAGCAGTATTTGGATTTACAAGCCCTGGGCACTCCTGGTGCACTGTACTAGGATCTGACAGGTAAACCAAATCAACCAATCATTGAATCACAAATTCATACATCAATTTAAAATAGGGAGCACTTTCACTGTGGCACTGGGCAGCAGTGGCACAGTTCCCTGAGCAACTAACACCAGCAAAAACACATGAGGCAACAGCAAAAAAATGGAAGGGAGACCCATGCCAAGGTGCCAGGTCTAAAACACATAATTTGTCAAATCCACAGAAGCTCCTTGGGGTCTGGTGGATGCTAAAAGGGGTCCACCTCCTGACATCCCCAACACTGACACCTGAGATACAGAGTATTGAGGCGATCAAGTGAGGGAAAGGAATTAGGGTGGGAACAGCTGGGAAAGGTAGACCTGTAACCAAACACAACATAGATTAATACAAGCCTACAATTCTAGCTACTCTCCAAAAGGTCTCAATAAAGGGTGACTAATACCTGTAATACAAGTTCCACCAGCCGTGGTGTTCCTTTGCCACCTCTCTACCTCACATCCAATTTGTCTCGCACAGGAGGAGATTTCACCTATAACACAAAGCACACAAATTACTCCACATTCATAACCCCTTCCTGTTCTTATTAAACACCTCTCATACTTGTACATACCCTTGTTGTACAATTCCCCTTTGTAAAGTAAGAATAAACAAGAACCAAATTGTCACCACCTGAGATAAGGAACTGTAAGCATCACAAAAGGAACAGTATGAACTTCCATATCCTGTGGGTCTTTAAAGAAACCAAAATCCCTTGAGCAGATAATCCAGCAAATTACAGCATTCACCAGCACCTGAGAAAATCCAAGTTCTAATCCCACACTTGGATCCAATGTTTCAATTCAGCAAATGTTTTTGATCAGGCCTCTCTCGCCCTCGAAAGGTATTACAAGCACACCAACTGTGCCTTCAAAACAGCACAAGCATGGGCGGCCGAAAAAGTAAGTTAGCACGGAAGCGCGGGCTTCCCTGTCCAGCGCCTCCCATGCCTCAATCAGTACAAGGGCATCAACAGCCGTTGAGTCCCGCCTTACCTGGTACCGCTGTCCTGGGAGCCTTGATGCTGCAACGCCCTTCGTGGCGTTCGTAGTCATAGAAATGTAGACTCCAGTTTAAGCACACAACCGCGAGTCTGCTTCTGAACCCGCAACGGCTTGCCACAGTCCAACAGGTAGCCGCGGGAATCAAAACCGGTCCATTCCTTCCTTCAGGACGGACATACTTCCACAGCCTACGTGAAAACTCAACTTCAGAATTATGCATGGCGCTTGTCGTACGTCCACGATTGAAATACCAGGAGGCCCCTCCCCTATGGCCTTCTGGGAATTGCAGTTTCAAGAATATCTGCATTACGAACAGCACGCCAAGCAGGTGCTCTGGGTTATTTCCTGACATAATTACTGTCCAAAACATATAATCCCACTCCACATAATTCCTATACACTAAATACCACATACTTTCTATTCACATAATTTTACTGCATAACATACCACATAATTCCACTACGCACAACGTACATCCCCTCTACACCAAAAAACATTAGTAAAAATTGTTTACATTTACAACGCCAATAGTTCTAACTCTCGCAAATGCGAAACCTATTACATTGCAAATGCTTCTTTAACTAGTAGTCACGTTTGCAGAGTGGTGGAGAAAGGGTGCTGGGCCTTCGTCCAGCGCTCAGGAATTCTGCTGCGTAGGACTTACAAGAGGTACCAGGAGGACTTCTTGGCCCCACAGTCCCTCAGGAGTAAAGTGGCCTTCATCCCCCATCCCGTAGTCTGCCAGGAGGTGCTTTTGTAGAGTGGTGGTGAAAGGGGGCATGGCCTCTGAAGACGTCTTAGCAATCCCACTGTGTGGGACTTACCGGAGGTAACAAGAGGGGTAGTTAGCCTCCAAGGACATCCTTGGGGGCCAACTACACCACCTATTGCCTGCAGAAAGTCCCACACAGCAGGACTGCTAAATTCTCATAGCATGCCATGCCCCCGTTGCCCACCACTCTGCAAATGTGCTCTCTGGTGCGCTCTAGGATGGGGATTGAAGTCCTGTTCGCTGCTGGGGGTCCTTAGGGGTCAACTAGCCTACCTCTTACCTCCAGTAAGCCCCACACAGTGGGATTGCTGAGAGTTGAACACAGGTCACACCCCCTTTCTACACCAATCTGCAAACGTGCCTCCTGGCGCCTATTGGTTGGGGGATGAAGTCCCCTTTCCTCCTGAGGGTCCCTGGGGGCCAACTAGCCCTCCTGTTACCTCCAGTAAGCCCCATACAGATTGTTTGCTGATATCGCTCAAAGGCCACACCCCCTTTTTACACCACTCTGCAAACGCGGCTCCTGTAGCACTGTTGCTCGGGCCATGAAGTCCACTTGTGTCCTAAGGTCCTCAGGACACAAGAGGACTTAATCGCCCCTCCAGCAGTGCACCAAGAGGCTCGTTTGCAGAGTGGTGTAAAAAGGGGCTTGGCCTCGTAACCACCTTTCAGCACTTCCACTGCGTGAGGCTTACTGGAGGTACCTGGTGGGCTAGTTGGCCCCCAGGGACCCTCATGAATAAAGGGGACTTAATCCTCCAACTTAGAACGCGCCAGCAGGCGCGTTTGCAGATTGGTGCAGGGTGGGGGCAGGGCCTCCGGCAAGATGCCGACTTTTCTTTAAAAAAAAATATTTTTAGAAGGGGGCTGTGTGCCCCCCCCCCTCTTTAAGTATTTTTTGGGCCCTGTGGACCCCATCCCCCAGGGCCTGGGCATTTTAAAAAAAACAATAACAAGAAGGGGGCCACGTGGCCTCCCTTACCGGGGTCACTATTGGCCACGGGGACCCCATCCCCCAGGATCTGGCCAGCATTTAAAAAAAAACATTTTGGAGGGAGGCCACGTGGCCTCCCTTCTGAGGTCAATAATGGTCACGGTGACCCCATCCCCCGGGGCTTTTTAAGTATGGGAGGGGGCCACGTGGCCCCCCTTCCCTTGGCCACCTCTGGCCCCAGGAACCCAGGAACCCCACCTCCCAGGGCCTGGCCAGCCTGGATTTTTGGGAGAGGGGATCCACGTGGCCCCCCACCTAAGGCCAATTATGGCCCCAGGGACCTCATCCCCAGGGCCGGCATTGCTTATAAATTTATTTATTTTTTTAAATAAAGGGGAGGGGGGCTGAGTGGCCCCCCAGCCACTACTGCCCCGGGGACCCCATCCCCCCGGGGGCCTGTCCTCAACGTTGGGGACCACAGGGAAGCCCACATGCCACCACAGTCTCTGCCGGCTCCCCACCTCCTGCAGGAGCCGGCATTGCTTTTGGGCAAGGGGAGCTGCTAATATGCAGCTACCCATGTCCAAAAGCAATACTGCTTTGCTTCTTGGAACAGACTTTGCTATGGAAGGGCAGGAGCTGTGCTCCCACCCTGCCATAGCAAACAGCAATGTCCCGGGGTGGGCACCCAGGGCCATCGAGGGCTCCAGGTGGGGGGCCGCGTGGCCCTCTCCCAACTGTTTAAAGCCCCAAGGAGGTGGTGGTCCCCGGCACGGGGGTCCGAAATGGACCCCCACCCTTAATTTAAAGTTTGCCCCGGGGCAGGGTGGGGAAGTACAGGAGCCCCTCCACGCTTCATTTAATAATATTTAAGCCCCAGGGAGGTGGCGGTCCCAGGGGCTGGGGGGCCCGCGAGGCCCGCCTCATAATTACATAATGCCCCGGGGAGGTGGTGTTCCCTGGAGCTTTGGGGACCCATGAGGCCCCCCACTTACAATTAAACAAAGCCCTGGGGAGGTGGTGGTCCCTGGGGCAGTGGGGGGGCTGCGTGTCCCTTGCATAGTTAAATTAAGCCCCGGGGAGGTGGCGGTCCCTGGGGCTTGGGGGGGCCTGGGAGGTCCCCCACTAATTACACAAGCTCTAGGGAGGTGGCGGTCCCCAGGGCTGCGGGGGCTACATGCTTATTAATTGGGCATTTCCCCTGGGACCTGGTCCACCCGGGGGCTTATAGAACACAAAGCGCCAGAGCCCGCGTTTCATTTTTTTTTTTTTCTTGGCTGGATTGGCGCACCCAGTGCGAATTGGGCCGATTAACTTTTTTTTAAATTGCTTTTTTTGGCCTTCATTGTGGGACCCCCTGAGCATGCCTAGGGGGTCAGGACATATCTACCTACCCCCGTTTCTTGTTTTTTAATGTTTTTTCTACTGTTTTCTTGTGACTCAGTTACCGAGTCACAAAATGACTGCCACCACTTTTTGGTTTGGTGTGTTGACAGCCAATCAAAATGAAGCTCGTGCTCGGGAGGGTTCGCAAATTCTCCTCGGTGCTCAGATATTAATATTTTTATTTTTTTCATTTCTCAGCAACTACTTAACAGATTTACACCATTTAAAAAAAAAGCATGCTTTCTGGACCAAGATTAACCTTTTTGCCAAATGTCGTGTAATTCCATTCAGCAGATCGGGCTGTGGCTGTGACTAAAGTTCCTATGGAAATTAACATGGGGAAAAGTGTTTTGGGTCCCTCTTTGTTCTTGGCCCCCACTTGACGAATCACCCTGAGACTTTCCTGACAGGAGCTTGCCTGAGTAAACCATTTGTTTTAAAAAATTTCACAAAGATTTGTCAAACGGCACCAAAGATATTGCAAAAGAAAAAACGCCTTTTGAATAGAAACAAGGTCCTAACTATAACTACCTACTGGCCACTGCCAGAAGGTTATATATATATATATTCACTGAAAAAAACATAGGTTTCAGGCACGTTATAGTTAGGAATTAGCATTTAAAAAACCTTAGAAATTCACTGAAAAAACCATTGGTTTCAGGGGTGTTATAGTTAGCAGGATTTTTCACTCGTACAAAACCATTGAAATTTCCCCGTTATAGGCAGTGCAACTAACTATAAATCGCGCGTCCGTAATGCACTGCTGATGACGTCACATGTTACATCACTCATGACATGTCAGTGACATCACTCATGACATCACTGATGACATCTCAAATGACATCACTGATGACATCATCCAGTGAATGTGTGTTTTTCTGAAAATTTAATATGTTTTATATATGTATATCTCAAGGTCGATGGAAGAATAAATGGGTATATAAGTGTCTAAATTGAGGATTTTTTTTGAAAAATTGATTGTATAACTGATTGATTAAGTGTATCTTAGTGAATACATGGCTTAGTGAGTAATGTTTAAATATGTAAATATCAGTCTCTCACTTTGTGTATAAGTGGCTGCATGGGTTGGGGAGTAGCTACATGAGTGTCTATATAGGTTATTAGTTGGTTTTTTGAGTATCAGTATGAGTGTCTGAGTGTCCGGTGGAGGGTATTACGTAGTGCATAGATGCATGAATGAGTGACTCACTGTTTGTATGTGTTGAAGACAGCATGTGTGCAGGACTGTATGGGTGGATGAGTGTGTGTATGGGTGTGTTAGTGAGTGAATGACTGTCTCAATAGTGTCTTTATGAGTAACTACATATGTTTTAAACTAGTATATGTGACTATTGGTGTATATAAGTGAGTATATGTGAGAGTGAGAGATTGGAAGAGTTCCTGTATGAATAAGTATGTGTTTCTATAAATGATTGTTTAAAAGACTAAGTATGTGTAAGTTTCTGTAGAAGTAAGTGTGGTGGTGTATGTATAACTGTATATGCAAGTAAATGGATGTTTGATTCTTTATTAGCATGAGTGACTATGTGTGTGAGTAACTCTATGGATGAGTGGCGTTGTGTAACAGGATGTATAGGTGTATGAGTACATATGATGAGTGAGTACATGTATGAGTGACTGTATAGGACTGTTGGTGAATGAGTGGATGTGTATGTGGATCTTAGAATTACTGAATAGGTTGTTGTAACTGGTATTGCTATGCCGATTGTTTTGAAAATTTTAGTTTCTATTTTTGAATGTGTGTATCAAAGGTTATATTAGGGTGAGAGGAGGTCTGCCACTCTATCACAATGATGATGTCATCAGTGATGTCATCAGTGATGTCATCAGTGATGTCACTGACCATGTCATGAGTGATGTAATATGTGACATCATCAGCAGTGCATTGCGGGCGCGAGAGTTATAGTTAGCTGAACTAACTATAACGGGGGAATTTCAATGGTTTTGTACGAGTGAAAAGTCCAGCTAACTATAACGCCCCTGAAACCTATGGTTTTTTCAGTGAATATCTAAGGGTTTTTAAATGCTAATTCCTAACTATAACGTGCCTGAAACCTATGGTTTTATCAGTGAATTTTAAAGGTTTTTTAAATGCTAATTTCTAACTATGCCTACAGATATAGGACATGTGAAGAAAGAAGAAAAAACGCACAGAAAGAAAAAAAAGAAATGCAGAAAGAAGCAACAGAAGTCTTCAAAGACGAAGAAAAGTGCAGGAAGAAGGATAACGTGCAGAAAGAACAAACAGAAGAGCAGAAAGAAGCCTTGTTGCAAAATCATCCTGTATCCTCAACTCTTTCAGCTGGATATTGGTGGTAACTGAGTCTGACTAACCAGTCCTAGAGCCAGTTCTATGTTAAAAGACACTTAGAATACAGTGAAAACACCTACATACATTAGGGAACACTATGCGTTGGGGTCCCCCTGTGATTAGCATGACCTCCTCTTTAAGCCCCTAGTATATAATAGGACATGGGGATTAAAACTACCATAGGGCGTGTTTGCACACGTCACCTCAGGCCCTGCCCCCTCCCTTCCCCACTGTGTAAACACACCCTGTGGCCGTTTGTAGTTGGGAGATTAAGTTCATTTGAATCCTGAGAGTCCCTAGGGTCCAACAAGCCCACTAGGTCCCTCCAGTAAGATCCACAGAGCTGCGTTGCAGAGAGGTGTACAAAGTGGCACGGCCTGGACCACCTCTCTGCAACGCAGAGCAGTGGTGCTTACTGGAAGCACCTGGTGGGCTAGTTAGCCCCCAGGGTCCCTCAGGATTGAAGGGGAATTATTTCCCCAACCTAAAACGCGCCATGGGGCATTTTTGCACACGTCACCTCAGGCCCCTTCCCCTCCCTACTGTGTAAACACACCCTGTGGCCATTTTAGGTCGGGAGATTAAGTCCCCTTGAATCCTGAGGGTCCCTAGGGGCAAAATAGCCCACTAGGTACATTCAGTAAGCGCCATTGCAGAGAGGTGTAAAAAGGGGCATGGCCTGCACCACCACTCTGCAACGCAGCGCAGTGGCACTTACTGGAAGCACCTGGTGGGCTAGTTGGCCCCCAGGGTCCATCAGGATTGAAAGGAAATTATTGCCCCAACTTAAAACGCACCACAGGGCGTGTTTGCACAGGCCCAGTCCCCTCCCTTCACGACTGTGAAAACGTGCCCTGTGGCTGTTCTAAGCTGAGAGATTAAGTCCCCTTGAATCCTAAGGGTCCCTAGGGTCAAACTAGCCTACTAGGTACCTCCAGTAAGCGCCACAGAGCTGAATTGCAGAGAGGTATAATAAGGGTCGTGGCCTCAGAACACCTGTCTGCAACGCAGCTCCTGGCGCATACTGGAGATACCTGTTGGGCCAGGTGGCCCTCAGGGACCCTCAGTATTGAAGGGGAATTAATTCCCCAACTTACAACTCACCAGAGGGTGTGTTTTCAGAGTGCTGCAAGGAGGGGACGTGGCCTCCGGCGCGATGCCGGTCTTTTATTTATTTAATTTTTTTAAGAAGGGAGGCTGTGTGGCCCCCCTTCTTTTTCGAATTTATTGGCCCTGGGGACCCTATTCCCCAGGGCCTGCCCCCTAATTATTTTTTTAGAAAAAAAACATTTGGAAGTGGGCCACGTGGCCCCCCTTCCGAGGCCTTGTCGGCCCCAGGGACCCCAACTCCCAGGGCATGGCCTTTTTAAAAAAAAAATCTTTAGGAGGGGGGCTACGTTGCCACCCTCCTCAACCCACTAATGGCCACAGGGACCCCATCCCCCGGGGCCGGCCTTTGTTTTTTATTAAAAAAAATGTAATATGTTTATAGAAACACCTAGGACATGCTGGACAAACCTTACGTACCTATCACCATGACGATTTGTGTGATATTCATTAAAAGGCGACAATGCATACAATGAATCCACGTGTAATGTATTTACACTGCTAGTGAAGCTCTGACGTGTCTGACGCCCTACCGTGCCTAATTCCGGCACCCCCGCTGGTGGGTACTCTCCAAGTAGACACCCTTTTTGTTAATTTATACAAACATGGGTAGCTATTGACTGGCTCATTTAATACACACGCACACCAAGCCATTCAAAGGGGATTCGACACAAATTTGACAAAAACTATGCAAGAAACCCCCCTCACGGTTAATAAAACACACTTCCACTGCCAGATGTGTAATACTTTTTATTTTACTCTCTGGAAAGGAGACAAACCTCACTTGAGAGTCACAGCGTGCTCCTGGCTGAGCCCAATGCTGTGTTACATCCACCAGTGCCCGCCGAGTGCCACACATCTGTGTTGTATTCCACCAGTTAGTGCGTATGCTATGACTAACCCTCGGCGTAGTTCGCAAAGTGCTACTTCGCGAAGCTACGCAAAGTGAAGTTCGCACTACGCGAGCTACGCGTAGCACTTCACGAACTGCGTAGTACCTTGTTCGCACTGTGCCCGATGTCGTTTTCAATGATTGCACAGTGCGGACAAGCAACCGGCACTGTGCAATCATTGAAAATGGCATCTTGCACAGTGCGAGCTGTAGTTTTCTGCTGCTCGAGTAGATTTTTACTCGAGCTTCACCTTTCTCAACGCGAACTGGTAGTTTCTCATCGCGAGCGGTCGCGAGCATACACGACCACTCGCAATGAGGAACCTGACCTCCTCGCGTTGGGAATCTCGCAGGGAGGTTTTTTTCCATGCTCGCGATCGCCGACTTGAAGTTGCTGATCGCGAACAAGGAAAAAGTCTCGCCGGGATGTCATTTTGCTTGCTCGCGGTCGCCAACTTGACGTTGAGAACCGCGAGCAAGCAAAAAATGACCGCAGCACTACGCAACACTACTCTAAGCGTGTTCGCACTGTGCTTCGTGCAGTTCACGTAGTGCGAAGTAGCGCGAACTTCGCAAACTACGCAAGCGTAGCGTAGTGCTTTGCCCAGGCTTAGCTATGACACTCTCTAGCCCATGTGCACTGTAACAACACCCCGTGAATATGTCATGCCACACTTGCCTTCGCATGGGTTATTTGCCCCATCTAACGTGCCTTCCTCGATGCCTATGTTATAACGCACAGCGCTATGCCATGCATATTACAATCTGAGATCCATATCTTTGTCACAGTGCATATGCAACGTTACACTCCCCAGCACATATTTTATTACAACTTTAGAGACTAGTTAGGTTACACAACACTACCCTGTGCATATTACACTCCAAGGTGCATATCGCATAGCATGCGCTAGTGCCTGTGCTATCTCGCACTCTCCAATGAATCTTTAATTGCTCACAATGTATTGCATATTATATTTCACGCCCCGGTTCATCTTATGTCACACATTTTGGTGCATAGTTTATACCATACACTATATCTAGTTTTCATTTTCAATCGTGCTCTCAGGACTATATTCTATATAACACTGCGTTCAGCTACCCTTTTCACGAGCATTACATTTTGCGATGGGGGTGGAGGGTCAGGGCGTGTTTCTGGCAAGTGAGCCCGGAGTCACAGTCAAAAACTTTCTCTTCTTCCTGAATAAAGGTGAGACTATGCTGCATACTTGGTCATATTTTAAGTAGTTCGCACAGACACACGTTTTAAAAACAATAAAGTTCCTTATACCTGCATTCTCTGAACAGTTAGCTTGCTGCCCCAACCACCCCCTACCTATCCTCTGTTGTCTGAATCCATGGACTAGCCTCCTCCCTCCTGCCATGCATGGTCTGATGTGCTGCCACTGCCCTCCATTTAGCATGATGTACCAGGCCACTCCTCCTGCCGTCCATTGCCCAATTCTATGCCTCATCATTGACCTCCTGCTTTGCCTCTGTGCTTAGCTTGCTGCCCCTATTCTCCTTCCCCCTGCCCTCCGATGTCTTTGTGCATGCCCCTGCTCCATCCTTTTTCCCCACCATGTTCCATGGACCTGCCACTCCTATCTACTCTGAGTGTTCTGTTGAGCTGCCACTCCCCCTCCCATCTGCCTAGCATTGTCAGATGACTGTTACCTGTCCCTGCCACCTCCACCCTGCCTGTCCACATTCCATGCCCCTATCCCCTTCCTCCTGTCCTCCATGGTCCATTTTACTGCCACACCCTTCTACCCTCCATGGTCTGTTGTGCTGCAACTGCTCCTACTGCCTGCTCCGCATGGCCTGTTGTGCGGCCCCTTCCCCTGAACTCTCTTGTCTGTGCCCAGGTCCTGACCCTCCCTTCTATCCTCTATGGTCCTTTGTGCATGCCCCTGGACCCTCCTTCTTGCCCATCATAGCCATTGTGCTGCCATTAACCCTCCCGCTTGCCATGCATGGTCTTCTGTGCTGCCACGCCACCTCCCACCTTCCCTGTGTGGTCAGCTAGCTGTTCCTGAGCCCCTCCCACCTTCCGTCCATGGTCTGTGTGTATGCCATCATAGTCTCACTGTTGCCCTCCATGGTGTGTCTTGCTTCTAGTGCCCATCCTCCCTGCCCTCCATGGTCATCTTGCTGCTCTTGCCCTGCCCCCTTGCCCTAATCCCTCTGTTTCCATGTGCAGACCCCTATTCCCTCCCTCCTGGATTGTCTGTTCCATTGTAATGCCCCTGATCCGTCCCTCCTGCCCTTTATGTTCTGTTATGCTGCAGCTTTCTCTCCTGTCTGTCCATTATGGTCAGCTAGCTACCATTGCCTCTTTCCCCTCTCTTCTCTGTTGTCCATGTGCATGGTCCTGTCCCCTCCCTATTGCTTTCTATGGATTGTTGTGCTGTACTCCCATCCCACATGCCCTGTGTGGTGTATTGTGCTGCTGCAATCCTTGATGCCTGCCCTGTAAGGTCAGTTTGGTGCACCTCTCCATGTCCCTTTAGGATTGTTGTGAAATTACACTGAGCAAACAAAATCATACTTTGCTCAGTTGGAAAGCTGGCAATGGCAGAACCCTGCATCAAAGCACCAGAGATTATTGCATAATTGCACACATACAAGCCTCCTGTTATAAAGAACTGCACACTGGACTACACAAGTCTATATATTTATTTGATGCCATCAAATACAGTAACAGGAGAAACAAACTCTTCTCCCCACAGATGGTGAAGCGAGACATTTATGAAGCTCGGAAGAGGGGAGAGGAGGAGGAAGAGGGAAGAGGTATGAGTGGGGATGAGAGAGTAAGGAAAAGGAAAAGAGGAAAAAAATATAAAGAAGCCCTTTATAAATGCAAAAAAAAATCAGATTGTTATTGCTAATATTAAATATGAGTATTGTTGCACTAGCATGGTAAGGCCTTGAACAAACAGAATTACAAAACCTTTATATGAACCATTGGAAAATGCATTGTCTCCGAGTGCACACACTATGGCTGCCATATTATAAACTAGGCTGGAAATCAGGGTACACAAAGTCAGGTAAGTCTTGCAAACTGAAATCTCATCTACAACAAGGCCCCAGAAAAACATCAACATGTACAAATAAAAAAGGTTGTACCTATTTATTCAAAATGTTAATTATATACTTCTCACCTCGGCCCTTGTCAGTAAAAATCATATTGACTGACCAATAACATCTGGTTTAAGAAGGATAATAAAGTCAACGAAGAGGAAAATAGACAATCAACAGCCATAGAAAATAGGGGATGCTCAGGAATAGAACAATCTAGACAACCTGATGTTAATGTTTGTATAATTGATCTAGTGGTTATGGCAATTAAATGTACATGTCATACCCTGAACACTCATTAACATATTTTTTGTATAACACTACTTACAGTCCATTTGGGAAAAAGCGCTTCATCATCTCATGTGCTGAATGGCGCCTCTTCTTGAACCCACATTTTTAAACCCTCTTTACAATGACCACTACAAGTATTAAGATAAGGTGACATGGGACTCCCATTGCAGGAGAAAATACCTTGAAAAGAGGAGAACACATAACAAAAAGAACAACTAAAAGCTATATAAACAACAAACCTTTTCCAACTGGAAAAAAGTAAAATAAATATGGACACAACAACTCACCATACACCACACAATTTCACCAAGTCGTTTCATAGATTGCCTGGTTTAGCACACCATTGCAACTCTTTATAAGAACATTATCAC
The DNA here is from genome assembly GCF_964204655.1 of Triturus cristatus. NCBI lineage: Eukaryota > Metazoa > Chordata > Amphibia > Caudata > Salamandridae > Triturus > Triturus cristatus. The sequence goes on from NC_140595.1 coordinate 369,777,941, forward strand.
CACATAAATTAAATAGAAAAAAAGAGTAAACCTGATAGTCTTCATCTGTTTGAATTTAAAAACCAGTATCTGTCTGGGGGACACATAAGCCTCATTGTCAGAAGAAGGTACCTATCAGAACCCCTTCAAATACGGCTAGCTACAAACTTAGACAAATAATAAAGCCAAAATAGACAACACTTGATGAAAGTGGGACATTTACATTGGTCTCATTCAACCATAAACAACTTTACCCAGTGGCTGTAGCACAACATGTATGTATGTAAAGTGTACCAGCCACAGACCCCATTGCACATAACATATATGTATATCTCTATGTCACTCTACCTGATTGCTTACAGATGTGTTTCAAAAAGGTAGTCATAGGTAAATGAGACGCCCATCCTCTCCACCCATAGGGATGTCCTGGCGAACATGCTGGGCCAGTCAGTAGAAAGGGAATGTTCCAGGACAAAGTCCAACTCATGCCTATGTTCTGTAATACCTTTTGCAATCGCTTGTTCAGAACCCTCCAATCAGAAACAGTGTAAGTGAGAGGTCAGAGGAGCAGAGGTAATCGGTCAACTATTAACCCTCTCTGAAAACCTAGTCCCTTGTAAGGGTTGAAATTGCTACTAACAAAAAAAATTGTAAAGAAAAAGATAGCCAACACAAACCCAGGAAGATTCTAGAAGGTAAAACACATGTCCCAGGACTAGCTCTGTGATAGTAAAAAAATGTGTGGTGTTCATATATCTTAGCAGAGCTACAGATTTCAATTAATGTAGTAATTATGAAACGCTTGATGGAAATACCATAAATGATTCCCATCATAACTGGCTGGCAGAAAGAAACACAAATGCATGTAGAAAATGTCTGTAGATGTGGTACCACAGGTTATTCCTCATTTATCCGAACAGAGACCATGGATGAAATTTCATGGTTGGTGCATAAGATCCTAAAATAATCATGCTAATATTCTTGAGTTTTTAACAAATCTGTATATGCTGAAGAGCGTATGGGGACACAGGAGAAAACATTTCAGTTTGAGAAGATGATTACTGTCACATTACATTAATTGTAGTTCATTAACATTAGCAATTATCAAATGAAATTCAACGACTTTAAGGCTTTGAAAATGAGTATCCAATTTCAATTAAATTCCTGGCTAGCTCACATTGCACTATTGTACCCCTAATCTAGTAAGGTAAATGGTGGTATGTGCAACCTCAGAACATGAAAACCCTGACTCCCCAAGGAAATTGAGGAAACAGATCTAGAACCCTTTTGTTTGGTAACTCATGCCTGCCGAAAGGGAGACACAGTAATACTGGAACTTGCATTTCAATATTTATTGAAGCAAATAACATTCTTGAGTAAAATATGTGTGCTGCAATAATCAATAGAAGGAAACAAAACAGAATAATTAGTAGGGGTGGGTGGAATTTGCGAAATTCACTTTCGCAAATTATCGCAAAAATGTTAAAAATCTCCGCAAACACGCACAAATATCGTGAAGATGCAGAAGTTTTTTCCCGCCCGTCGCGGCTCACCAACTTACCCATGCGGTTGCTCGCGGGCGCGGCCATCTTGTTTTCACTTGTCTCGCGGTGCATGATCGCGAGAGGAAAGACGTGATCGCGCGACGCATGACGTTACTGCGGCTGCGAACTGTCGCGAGACAGCGCAAATGGCGACCAATAATCCAACATCTCGTGGAGAACGCCACCGGATCGGGAAAACTTGTCGGTGAACGCGGGGATTCAGGTAAGGCGATCGCGCGCACGCGAGAATGTATTATTTTACAGCGCGAGCAAGAAACAAATTATCGCTAAAGTGCGGAATGCGGAAATTTTAACATTTTCGCGCTTTCCGCGGAACGTGAAAATGCCAAATTATCACAATTTCCGCGAACGGAACGGAATTTTGGCCCAGGCCTAGTAATTAGCATCATGAGAATGGTATAGAAAATGAACAATTCAACCACTGTGGTGTTACATACAATATATGCTTGCATATAAGTACTGTTACTGGTGGGTATGTTTAATCTGGGACCCCGTCTTGCTGTAGAGCTGGGAAAAATCCTTTTCATGAAGTAAACAGGATTAAGAAGGACTGGAAACCCGGCTTGGGGGCCTCCTCGACAGTGTCAACAAAATACTCCTCTAACTAGGCAAAAGAGGGATTTGGTTTATATTATAAACTTTACTCATACTGCCATGTCAAAGTTTCAGTCTGGCTGTCATTATTAATTTGATCCTGACAAAGTTGTTGCAGAGCGAAGAATAATAAACAACATTATTTTGCGCAGTGAACTTTAGCTCTCGTGCAGAATGTTCAAGGCTCTGATAATATGCCTACAAAGATGTGTAAATGTAAGCAAAGTTATTTCATGGAACATTATCCATACAAGCAAGCAATCAAACGTTTGTCAATTGTCAACATTCAAGAAAAGATATCAACTTTAAACATGACCATGTAAAACATAGTGTTGCTGCATGGGCCTAGTGTGACCACATGACACACACTCCTTGGACGTGAGGTGAAAAAAAGCTTCCTTAAAACAATGCTAAATATATAGACTCAATCATGTATTAAAACCTAAAAATCATAAAAGTATTTCACTTCTTTAACGAGAAAACCAATGTGAAAGCCAAATTGTATTAAAAAAGTAATAGAAAAGCAGAAAACAAAAAGACTTCATTCTGAAAGCAATTTAGCGTATAAAAACATACCAAAACATTCTCCACTGCTCGAATCTGCAAGATCATATAAATGTTCTGAAGAGTAGACGAAACATTATTTTTCCCACCATCCACAGATGATTCCTCCATTGGCAACCCTCTCGCCAGCTCCAGGGAAAAAATATATTCTAATCCAAACCCCTCAAAAGCGGCTTGTTCCCAGTTGTGCATCTGCAGAGGACGAGCCAGAATCAAAGTCACCAGATGCAGATGCATCCCAGGAAGGCTCATAATATGCGTTCTGAAGCAATGGCAATTGCACAGGGAATGCGACTATAGTCACTACTGAGGCCAAATGAAACTTTGCAAATGATTTGCTTTTCATAGTTTCGAATATGTTATCTTTACAATTGTCAACATGTATTTTATTAAGGCACTCTGTATTAGCAATTTTTAGTGACATTAGTAAAGTTTATTGCTTATTGTCTAACAACGTCTTTATCTTTCTTACCACATATTGGTAAGCACCCTTTGTCTTTTGGCGACGGTCTTTGTGGTTATAAACTGAATTTCTGCGAAACTGACACATGGTATTCAGAATTCACCCTTGATTTATTTGTAAGGTGAATTGATTGGTAGGTATAAAGGAACGCTCCAGTTTTTGATATTTGGTATTGAATAAACTGGTTATTGGAGAATAGCAATGCATATATGAATGTAAGCTCTGGCAGTTCTAGGCTAAAATAGCCTGGCTGTTTCTTTTACTTGTTTGCGCATGTTTTTATATTGTCCTATTTATAATGTTTGCATGTTTTTTTAGAAAATCTCGTAAGATCTTGGGAACATGAAATATGATATGAAGAGTTTATATGTATATGGTTCTTACAATGGTTTCACATGTCTGTATATTTTTATATTTGTATGTGCTTTTTAAGATATCTTTTATCGAAATAAAGCTTATTTCAATTCATATATGAATGTAGCAAGTGTCTCCCAAGTGTGATGCTCTGTTCCGATTTAACTACAAAATCTGAGAGGTATATTTAAGAGCCCCTTTGCATTGTTCTTGCACCAGGCAACGTGGAGCAAGAGCAACACAAATGTAAAATGAGATATATAAAGCCACGCAAGGCCACATTGCACGGCTTCTTAAATCTTTAGTAATGTAATGCAGCACAAATTGCTACGTTGCATTGCTCTGCACCAGGGTGGTGTTTCCAATGGTGTTACGTGGGCGTTCCCATGCAACATCCGTGGATTTTGATGCATTCCCAGATTTACAAGAACAGGTAAACCTGATAATTTTCCACAAGATATGCCTCCCTAGGAGAGGCGTAACAAGGAAAAATATCTTTATTTCTCCTCGTTTTTTCCTCTTTCTCTGTGTGTTGCATAGGGCAAGGGACAAGGACACGAGTGCGCCATATTGAAAAAATATGGCACATTCTTGTCCTTTCCCTTCGACGCAGGGCAGCGCAGCAAGGTGACTTGATGCGCTACCTGCACCACAAAAGTCATAAATATGTCCCATAATGTATAGACACACTCGCTTGCTGAAACAAATCAATGCCCTTTAAGTTTAGTCAATGGGTATTAAACATGAAAACTGCATAGAGAGCTGCAACATAGGGTCATACTGCGGCCTGTATGTTGAAAAAAGAGATCCACGTACAAATCATATTTCATGGGGAAGCATCCATTAGGCCTTTGAAGTAATGATGACATACCGATCACCCTTACGCTGAGTCTAAATCTGAGTAGGGCCTTAATAATATATGTAGTAGCGTTTTACCTGTAGTAGTAATAATATTGATCTCACACCATTAAGGTTTTAAAACCCATTACCTTCCTGTGTATTATTCCTCACTGGCAAATGCACATCACTTTCACTGCTAAAGTTGGCAGGCATCAACACAAAAAAGCAATTCTACCTGCTACAGTGTCCCTCTTACTGCTTGATAATGTCAATCAATAGGCACATTCGCTTTCCTAAATTCACTTGTAAACATGATGTGTGCTGCTGGTTCAGATAGGGAAAAAAAACATCAGAAATGAAGCATCATTTATGACATTTTAATGTGGAGGCTACCCATGAATTATTTACTGAGCTTGCTTTGGTAGCAAAAAAAGACAACAACAAAACATGAGAACCATTAGAGTATACACATCTCTTCCCATTAAAAAGCAATGAGTTTTTAAAGGCAAAAATTGGGCTGTAAAAGTCTTTTTTATAAAACCCTTGGCTAAGGAGCACAAGGCGCGCAAGTTGCATGAAATTTAAGGTAAACGTATATCTGCCTAGAGTGCAAGAAGGGACATCAAGCTGCAACATATTATGCAGTCTAAAAACGAATCTGTTTACACTTCAAAATTGGCTAAACATAACATATACCTATACACTTTTCATCCTGAAATGTGAACATTTTATTTTCTTGGACGACAACTGCAAACATTACCTGATAACAATGAAAAGATTATTTGGCTTTTATACCAGCCAACATTTCCACCTAAGCTTCATCTCACATAGCATTCTTTTACATATGAAGAGCATTCTTGACTAACTTAGAAATGAATTTGCATCCAGCAGACAAACGTTCAAGCAAAAAAGGTCATCCATGACGTGGCATTTTGTTAATATCAAAATGTAAGCGTCATAAATAATGTATCTCTTTAAAAATGTTATTTTTTCTTTTTGGATTCTACCCTTTAGCATTCCCTCTGAAGAAGAATGACTGTTTGGATGCAGTGTTTCTACGAAGATGTGGTTGACAAATAAGGTAAAGAAAATGGTACTTTTGTTAAGATAATGTTTTGCTGCTTAACACAACTGATTAGTAATAAATAATGCAGGGAGGCTGGTACATTTTACAAATGAAAAATGTATTCAAAAGAAGCAATATTATTTAACCCCTCTATTTGCAGCAGGTGCTTTTCTGCACTAGAAGTGGCAACTTGGAATTTGCACTTACAAAAACATGTGTGCGCCACTGTGATTCAACTGAGGGTTGTAGGCTACTCTATTGGGTGTCTTTACTTCCCCTGACCACTACATCATCAATACTACATCTTGGGCATTTCGTTATCTGGACGATGAAGCTGTTTTCGATCTTTTGAAAGGCAAAGCATTTTGATTTTTCTAAGATATATGCACATTTAGCAAAGTAACTTATAGGTGTTTCAGTGGGGCAGCAATTTGGTCTGTTATGTCAACCCCATTATTCTTCTGCCTACTACAGCATACGGAATGGGGCAATGGGTCATCCCACTCCAGCAGTTGGCTAACTTCAGTGTGAGTGCTGCCTTTTACTCTTTCACAAGAAGCCCATTCCACACATAAAGTCGTTTCCTTGAGTATCTTGGACTACTAGTGCAATAAGTAAATTTTGAGACCAAAATATTTTTTTTTCTTTACCCTCTGCTTTTTTCAATTTATTGGAGAGGGCCGCTCTCCCATCAATACACTTTGACTAAAAAAATGAAAATAGAAAATAGGCATTAACATAGATCAAAAAGTGGGCAGTCACTACCTAACTTAGGGGCATATCAACAAGCCAGGCTATAAAATTATCGCCGCTTTAGCGGCAGAAAACTGCCGCTAAAACGGCGATAATGGGCTTGATAATATGCTCTATGGAATTCCAATTGAAGCCCATGTTAGATGTCCTTCACATCTAACATGGGTTTCAAATGGAATTCCCCAAAACAATGTGCATATTTGCATAACCAAAGTATCTGATATGACCTTCTTGTTGCAGATACCTTACCTCAGAAATTTCCTCAGGCATCAGACTGGATCCAGAAATCTTTTGTTAGCAGTACCCCTATGCACATGTCGGTGGCATCATTCGGCTCAGCTTGGAATCGTTGGCTTTGTCCAAACTGGAGGTGATGTGCGTGGTGCCTATATAGGCGTGCTGAGGTCAGTTCTTTTCTTTCTGCTCCAGTTAGCGCAAATCCGGAGGAGAGCTACCTCCAGTCTTTTTGATTGACCTTTTTTCAGCTTTCTGTCAAGAGATTTTTGAGATTTTGTCTCCTGGTGCATGTCCACTAAGAAAGCTGGTTTCGAAGTATGTGGGGGCTGTCACCAATAGATTTTGATGATGGACCAACATTTGGTGTGCCTTTGGTGATTGGAGTGCGACCACGTTGCCAAGACCTGCATCCATTGCGCACCACGCACTCCAAGGACTTGAGGAAGTGGCCCCTCAAGCTCCTCTTCCCTCGACATGCAATGCCGCAATGCTCACAATCACTGTCGAGAAGAAGTTCCTAAGATCAGTTGTAAATCGATTCCAAGCGCTTGCCATTGCAGTCGAGTTCATCAGGAAAATTGCGTAAGTCCCACCAGCACTAGAAGAGTAAGAAGTCAAAGAGATCTTTGATTTTACCATGTCCTTTGAAGTCATCAACGGGATGAGGGAGCATCAGCATTCAAGGCCTAGCTCTGTGGTGGAACTTGTGCCTGGGCCATATCCGTGCCTCCCAGAGTTTCTGGGAGCCAGAGAGACCCCCCCCGTCCAGTTATGAAAATGTTATAAGGCCATGCACCTCATATCTGGTAGTCTTGTCCCCGCTGGAGCCCCTTTGAGCCACGCAGGCTCGGAAGGGGTCCCTACTGGTCTTCCACTGATGGGCTGACCACCAGCACCATTCGAGCCCTTTGGATCCATTGATGGATCGGGAGTGGTGCTGGTTGAGCCACCTTGACTTCCCCCAGCACCTGCTCCAGTACCAAGGCCCCTGGCACCCCCAATGCCCCACTGCGATGCCATCCCCATTGTCATCCCCGACTCTCACATACCGGCTATGGCACTGAAGGGAGACAAATCCTCTATGATGAAGCCAGCGACTTATTCAGATGATAGTCCTGGATACGATTGACTCACTAGGCAGAGTGGTTTTCGTATCTGTGGCACTTAGGCACCACCTGTGCTGGGAATCACCGGCCTTCCGAGGGAAGTCCATGCCTCGCTAATGGACATGCCCTTTGATGGCTCTCAGTTGTTGACAGGACAGGTGGACTCTACACTCAAGCGCTTTAAGGATATTAGAGCTATGACCAGGTCCTTGGGCCATTCCATGGCCCTACACCTACCCTTGTCTGCCATCCAACCCTTTTGTGGCCATGGAAAGGGCTTCCAACCACATCTTTACATGCCCAGTGACCCTGGACAGCAATCCTCAAAATCCCAGACCGTCTTGGACAGGTAGCCAGAGGTCAAGCCAGTCCATCACCCCCCAGCAGCCGCAGCCTCCACACACTTCTAGTATTCCATATGACCATCATGGGCATCCAGTGTGGGCAGGATATGTCATCACCTGCACCACTGTAGACCTATAACATCTGACCAGTGGCTTTTGCAGCTCGTCCAAAGTAGGTACTCCCTTCCCTTTGTGACCACCCCCCCATCATTGTCACCTACTTATGACAAGCTGATGGAGGACCACCTATCCTTGGTTTGTCAGGAGGTGTTAGCTCTCCTGACCAAGAAAGCTATTGAAAAGTGGTTGGCATTATAAATAGGTTGTGGTTGCTATTCCCATTACTTTTCGGTGCACAAGAGACTTCATCCTATTTTGACCTGCATTTCATGCTCATAAGAGTCCTGTCTGTCCTGGACCCAGGAAACTGGATGGTATTGCTGAATTTGGAGGATCCTTTTTTCACATTCCTGCCCTACCAGTTCACAGGTGCTAGGTACCTGTTGTTCATGATAGGCCAAGAGAACTTTCAGTTTTCTGTGCTCCCCTTCCGTTTAGCAGTTCCCCTCGGGTATTCACAAAAGTGATGGCAGTGGTTTCATTGGTCATTGGCAGAGGTCAGAAATTCCAGTCTTTCCCTACCTTGAAGATTGGCTGTTGAAGGTCAGCTCTTCCCAGGCAGTCGTCTCCCACCTCCAGACTACGGCAAACCTTCTGAACATGCTGGTATCAACTTGCCGCCGTTGCACCTGACTCCATCTCAGATGCTCCCTTTCATCGTAGCTGTTCTGGAAACAGTGTCGCTTCTGCCCTATTCTCCCCAGTGGAGAGTCCAAGATATTCAGGCAATTATATTGATGCTTCAGCCTCTATCCTAGATTTTGATGAGACTGGCTGTGAGCCTGCTAGGCCTCATGTCATTCTGCAACCTCCTTGCGACAGTGGGCACAACATCAAGGGAATCTCTCTGACAAGGTCCAGAACTCAGAGGGAACCACAAAAGAAATGCAATAGTGGCTAACAAGCTGTGATCGGGTTAATGGCAGACCCCTCTCCCTTCCCCACCCAGAGCAGACTGTGGTGACAAATTGTAGGAAAGTGCCCTTTTGTATAGTCACCCCCCACACACATTTTGCCCCATTGCTGCCTGTTATGGCACCCAGGCAAACACAAGATTGGCAGCTCCATCATGATACTGTCTAAATATATCTTGTTTGGTATCAAACAATGTGTCTCATTGTTGCTAAGTCATCCTGTGCTCTGGGTACCCCCCAACATTTTACTGAATGGTACTGGTGGTAACTGACTCTGATTGACCCTGGGCTCTGCCCAACCAAGCCCAGGGCCAGTGCTATGGTGAAAGAGATACATTAAGAATACTGTGAAAACACCTACATACACTAGGGTACACTATGGTATGGGGTACCCCTGTGATTGGCATGACTTACCCTATCAGACCGTATTAAATAATAGGGCAGAGAGATTAAAACTACCTAGAAGTCCCTAACCCACAATAGGGCATGGCAGTCTAGAGGCCAGCAGCTTTTTCTGCACTTGCATGTGTGCACTGCTAAAGCCTGCGGTCGGTTTAAAAGCAGCCCTGGGTGGCAGGACTGCTTTTAAAAAGTAAATTGTGCCCAAACTCGACTTTGGTGTTTGGGGCCCTTACAAATGGATAACCTACAATGTTTTGGCATATTAGCAACCCAAAGGGTCTCCCCTAGGTGTCCCAGGGTTGGGGGACAGGTATGTATAAGGTTGACCCTTATAAAATGACTTTTATATGCCCTGGATTAAGTGAAATTTCACATTTTACTCCCCACATTGTGAAAAAGTGCTCCCCAAATTTGACTTTGATGCTAGGAGCACTGCGGAGTGAGGATCTGCAATATTTCTATAGATTCAGAACACCCAAAGTCTCCCCTTGTTGTCCCATGGGGTGGGGGTCCTGTAGATATGAGCAGAGCACTTATAAAATATGTTTTTATAAGCCCTAGTGCTGGAAAAATGGCCCAAGTCATTTTTCCCATTGCAAATCTCATGCCACATACGTTAACATGGCAAGAGGTTATTAACTAAGAACTCCTGATAGGAGAATGATAGAACTTCCATTCAAAGACTTCCCAGAATGGTAGTGATAAATCCAACAATATGATATTGCTGAATTTCTCCTAAAATGTACAGACACGAAGTTATAATACTTTCTTGTTTGTAGGCCCAGATTCAGCCTTCCATTGGTCTGTCCTGATTGGTCAGAGTTAAGTGGCTTAGCCAGGCTGCCTTGAAGAGGTGATAAAGAGCCCCTGGGGTTAACCGGCTCTGCTGGGAGGGCAGGGTGCTGCTACACAGGAAGGGCAGAGCAGGGGGAGGAGTCATAAACCATGGTCTTCAAAGGGAGGGGGAACGCCTCAGTGTCAGTTACCACTCTACTCTTTTGAACCAGAGCTAGGATTAGGAAGGAATGAGCAAATGCAAGGGGGAGAGTCTATGAAAATTATCCATCCTAGGGGTGTGTTTAGCCAGCTCTTACCTCCCTGCTGGAAAATCAGCCATTATGAATTTGGAGGATTTGGTGCACTCTGTGACAAAATAATGCCACACTCTACAGGATGTGGTCATACCCTTGGGGAGTTGCCCTGCTCCCTTTGGTCAGGCGTGCCCTCCTGCTTGACCCAGGGTACTTGTAATAAGTATCTGAGAGGGGCAGAGTCTCTCAGATCTGCTGCTTGAAACTTAAGAAAGGAAGAGTTGCCATGCTGAGAAGTTGAAGTGCAAATTCGAAGGCCTGCCCTATGAAGACTGCACCAGCTGAAACTACAGCCCTGTGGACTACCTTGCTGTAAAAGAACTAAACAGTTGACTCCCTGCAAGCTACAGGTTAACAGAGCTCACCTGGAACAACACCACCAAGGATCCTCAACCTGGAGAACTACCAGTGGATTTCTAAGGGTTTTGTCCAAGTGGATTGTGGGAACTGAAGTCCTCAACTTTCAATGACCATCTTGGAGCTTACAGACCCTTGGAGTAAGTTTGAATCACCTTGGGACCCTTTGGGGAACTTCAAGAAGAAGTTCCAGAAGTTTGGAGAACTTTGGATCAACTTTGGAAAAATGCTCCATAGGGGGACCAACTCAACCTGGCCAGCCAAGCCACCTGCCTTCAACCATGAGCCCGCCAAGCCATCCAGGTTCGTCCTGCTGAAAGCTCCGTAGGTCCGACTTCCAGAGTTTGACCAGGAGTAGAAGAAATCCGAGGCCGGTGAACCCTCACCGAATCTGGCATGATGAAGAGCATCGAGGGACCCCGGGAGAAAAAGCTCCAGAAACGTTTCTAATTCCGAAGGTAAAAACTGTGACCGCGACCTACCGCGATGGGTAGCCGCTCAGGGCTCCATCATAGTTGGCCTGAAACATTGACATTGAGCCGGTCTATCGCGACCAGATATCCCAATATGGTGCTATAGGTTCCCTACATTTTTGTGGTTTTGGTGTCATTTTAAAGATACAACTATTTCTTATTTTTATAAATTGGTGGTGGATTTTTATTATGCATTGTGTCTTAATTATTTACTTAATTGGTGATTTTAAATGCTTTACATACCTGTCTTTGAAGTTAAGCAAGCCTGTTCGCAGCCATGCTACAAAGGGTTGAGCATAGCAATAATTTTCTAAGACCTATTCGGAGCCTTATACTGTGATAGTAGCCTTATTGCCAGTGACAGACCTACATTTGCCCCTACCAATATTCCACTTTCCAACACTCATCATCACTGACCCAAATGTCCTGTCAAGGGAAATGTGGCATGCACCCAGTTAGCTACCTTAGAGGTTGCCCATCTGGTTATTCCAGCATTTCCTGTGCTCTGGCTTCCAGCTCACGCTTGCTGACAGCAAGGCAGGCATCTGACCCAGCCAGGAGGTTTGAACTCTCCCAGGAGTCAGAAACAATGCTCTGGAAAGGAAGGAGGTCATACCTCCCTCCTTGATTGGCGGGCTAGTGAAATGACACTTAAAGGTGGAGGGCTTCAAAAGCTGCACCGCCTGTGATATGCAACCATGCTGCCTACCAAAGAGGAAACAGCCCTCCCACTACCCCAGGCACATTTGTACCTGGGCAGATGGGAAATTAGGTATTCAGGAGGTGTATAGCCTCAGAAGGCTAACCACACCTCTAGGGTGGGGTACCTGGTCTGTAAAGCTAAGGAAGACTTCTGTCATTTTTAAGCGTGATAGAATTGTGCGTTCTGGATAGAAAAGGTGACCTACTCCCTAAATGCCCCCACATCTAGGATTTAAGGGCTACCTCTGAAACCAGAATCTCAGTTCTGATCTGACTTGCAATAAGGACAAAAGAAGAGAACCGCCTCTGCAACAACAGGAGCTTCACCAACCAAAGGTGTGATACTCTGCACCTGTGTCAACTTTCCTTAAACTGCAAGAATGCGGTTCTTCCTGGACCAAAGCTTGGTTCCCCCAGACAGTGGGACCCCTTTGAGAGACAAACACATCATCAGACTCCCCTGGAAGAGTGGCACATGTCCCCTGCAACTGCAGGTAAAAACAATGTACCGGAACCAAAGATTGCTAGCCTTCGGGCATTTACAGTGTTCCCCAGGACCTCTGGACGTCAAAGTAACTCTCTATTGTACTTACCGCTGCTAAGGATTGTTGGTTACCTGTCTGGTAACCACCCCCTTTACTCGACGCGGCACCTTGAGGGAACTCTACAAAACCTTCATCAGACATCAGCAGTGGCTTAGTTTATTGTTCACTTTTTGCACCCTGTTCCCCACCAGCACTGTGCAAGTGGTGAAACCAGTTCTCCAGTGACTCCTGCTTCAGCACCAAGGACAGCCAGGACAACTCAGCACTGAGCTTCTCGAGTAAGGTAAAATTGAACTGACTTTCCTAGTTTGGTCCTGGGACCAGCATCACCTTTACCCTCCTTGGATTCCAGGCAACTCGACCTGCAAGTGACTGATTGCCACTACCCCTTTTTCCCATTGACCACAGTGCAAAGGCTCTGCAGTAGTGAGTTGCTGCGATTTATGTTTTCTTCTAAAATCCATAACTCTGGTTGTATGTATCTGATCTAATTCATTTTGAAGTCTAAACTAAGATAATAATCTGGTTTATTTTTTTATAAATTTTCATTGGATTTCTTTTGAGTTGTGTCAATTCCTTGTCGTCCATGTTGGTACTTTGAAATGCTTAACACATGTTCCTCTAGGAAAGCCTGACTGCAATTTGCCTGAGCTATCTTTGAGGTATTGTGAGAGTATTTGCTGGTAAAGCCTAACCAGCATCACCACATAATAATGCACCTTCCTACTCAGATGCATCACTTCGGGCTGGGGCGGCCATCTGGGAAAGGTGGAGATCAGAGGTCTCTGGTCTCTTGCAGAAGCTAGGATACACATTATCCAGTCCTTCCTTCCTTCCTTCAATCAGGGGGAAGCTGATGCAGGTGTTCAAAGACAACACCCCTACCATGTGGTATTGCAACAAACAGGGCAGGGTGGGGTTGTGGACTCTTTGTCAAGAGGCTCTGAGCCTCTGGACATTGCTGGAACACCAGGGAATATCCCTAGTGGTTCAACACCTGGCAAGCTCCCTGAATGCTAGGGCAGCCATAAATACCTCAGGCATCGATGCCCAGCGGATCGCGAATGGCATCTCCATCTAGAGGTGATGCAAGATCTCTTTCAAGAATGGGGAGAGCCTTGGTTGGATTTATTCACCTCCTCCAAGAACAAAGCTCTCACTTGGAGACACGAGTGGAGCTCAGGCCTCATGAGTGCATTTCCGCCAACACCACTGCTGCCCAGAGTTCTCAATCTGATCAGGAACAACCAGGCCCATGTCATGGTGGCGCTGGACTGGGCACACAAAGTCTGTTATCCTGAGTTGTTGAACCAGGTCATAGGTCGTCAAAACAGGCTGGCCCTTCAGGAGGATCTTCTGTCGCAGCAACAGGGCTGGATTTTTAACTGTAATTGAAATTTGGATTTCACCATAAGTTTGGATTTTAAACTGTGATTCCAGAGTCACCGAACATGATGGAGTCACCTGTTTCTATTTTGGAAATTACACTTTTAAAATGCACTAAGGTCATCCCAATTACATCCTATTGGACAGGTAGCCCTTGCAGTAGTGAAAAATGAATTTAAGAGTTTTTCATTACCAGGACAATTCAACTTAAAAGTATATACCCAACCTTTTAAATACATTGCACCTTCCCCTCTGGGCTGTCCAGGGCCAACCCTAAGAGTGACTTATATGTATTAAAAAGGAAGGTTTGGGTTTGGTAAAAGGTTTATTTTGACAGGTCTACATGGCAGGTTAAAACTGCACACACTGGCTGTGTAGTGGCAGGTCTGAGACATGTTCACAGTACTACTTCTGTGGGTGGCAATATCAGTGCTGCAGGTCCACAAGCATCATTAAATTTACAGGCCCTGGGCACAGGTAGTGCTACTTTACCCAGGACTCACAAGTATATTACATCTACTGATTGGTTATAAGTCAATCTAACATGTTTTAAGGAGGGAGCACAAGCATTTTAGCACTGGTTAGCTGTGGTAAAGAGATCAGAGTCCAAGTTCTAACAAAAACGAATTCACAAAAATAGGAGGAGTGAAGACAAAAAAGTCCAGAAATAATCCTGCAAGGTGCTTTGCAAGTCACTACTATTGAGTTCACCTTTTGTAACTAGGGGCCACATTTTGCCATTAATTACTTGTCTTTAATCAGTAACTGTTGCAATGATGGCCTATCTGCAATGCGCTCACTCATTGCCTCCCATTCTAAAAGAAATCCTGTGCTAGGGCTCTGTAGCTTTCTGAGAATGATTCCTCATCTCAAGTATTCAGGGGTCCTTGGAGAGTTACTATTGCACACTTCTTCCATCGGATTCCTTCTTTCCTCCCACTTCCATTTGGGCTTTTGCTAATTAGCCGCCATAATGATGACCTTTCTAGCTGTCATCTGGTTGAAACACATTCAAATATCTTAGAATTGAATCAGAGATAAAATAATTATAAAAGCAATTGTGACTGCTGAATATCCCGACTGTGGTCAGTAACCAGAGTGCTCATACTGGTCCAGTGTCTTTGGACCAGGTGCACACTTTTACTTTATATCTATCCCTTTTAATGAATCAGTGAATATGTGCACACTGATACCTTGGGGCACATACTGCTCTGCGGTACATGAAAAGGAGACAGGAGGACAGCGCCCTATTTACTTAAATAAGGCACTCTCCTGCCCTCACACTAGAGCTGGTGCTGAAATCAGCTGCTGTGCGCCACGGAGACACATTTGCGCCAGGGTGCAAGGGTGTCTCCGTGAGTCTAGCATAAGTTTTGTACTGGAAGGAACCCTTCCAGTACAAAATACTATGCACAAACTAACATTAATCATTTTCTCACTTTGCAAGTGTGCAGTAAACTCCTTGAAGGCAGTTTGGGGGTAACCCCAATACATACCCTCAACACTGCCACTCAGGGTGACAGAGAGACTGCTTGGTCTGTTTTGAGGTGAGTCCTTGAGCTGATGCCTGTGTGGATAATCTCCATCCCTTCTATTTTTTAACAATATCTCCGGTGTATAGTGGGCTTTTTCCCCTACCCCAGGACAGCAGATTGGGGGTAAACACCCCCAATATGCCTACCAAAGGAGGTAGAAAGACTGTTGTGCCCTTTGGGGGTGGGAGTCAGACCCAATACCTGGGCGGTACACCCCAAACCTTCTTTCTTTTTCTTTTCTTTTGTTCCTGGGATCTTGTAGGCTTATGACAGAAAGACCGTCATCCCCTTAGGGAGGTTGGTGGGATGGCAAGTTGGCCATACCCTTCCTATTTTGACCAAAATTATTTATCCCCAGTGTCTAGCTGGTCTTCTGCCGCACTGGTAAAATACCCCAAATCCCACCCAAGGGGGAGAATTACTGAGGTTTCTTTTGGAGAAGCACTTTTCCATTGTCCAGGGGACTTTCCTGCCAAAAAATCCCTGGTCTCAATTTGGAGGATGTAGGAATATCTATCTTGCCCTGATCAATACTTGGGGCAGTTTATGCCTTTTGAGCACTGATCAAATTGAAAGCAGTTGGTGCCTAATGCCACTGACTGCTTTCATTTTTACACTGTGATATCAGCATGTTGTGCACACTGATTGTCACAAAGTAAAAAAAATAAATTCAAATAATCAATTTTTTGTGAGAAACTCCTTCTGGTGCGAGCAGCAAAAGTATTTGCTCTTGGAATGCGAATGTTGGGCTTAGCCCTCTCTTGAGGGTCACCCCCAAAATTTGTTCCTTAACCCCTCCAATTTTTCTGAATTTATTTTGTTGGCCTTAGGACTCTGTGTACTTTACCAATGCTAACCAGTGCTAAAGTGGCCCTGCTCATTCCCTAAAATGTGGTAAAATTGGCTTACACCTAATTGACATATTTAATTTACTTATAAGTTCCTCATAAAGTGGTATACCATATACAAAAGGGCTGTAAATTAAATGTAACTAGTGGGCCTGCAGCACTTATTGCACCACCCACTTAAGTAGCCCCTTAAAACATGTCCAAGGTCTACAATTGGAGCCCGAACGCAGCTTTAAACTGCCAGTCCAACCTGGAAAAATAAACCTCTTTCAAACCTTAAACCCCTGTTTCATTACATATAAGTCATCCCTAGGGTGGGCCCTAGGTAATCCAGAGGGCAGGCTGCATTGTAATCCAAAGGTTGGGTAAGTACTTTTGAGTTTTACATGTCCTGGTAATGAAAAACGTCTAAATTCATTTCTCACTACTGTGAGGCCTACTTCTCCCATGGGATAACATGGAGGTGCCTTATTACTTTTGTTTGGGAACATGTTAGCATTTAATGTATGGTATCTCAGAAATTGTAATTAAAAATCCTCTTTAAAGTAAAGTCAGATTTTAAGTTACAGTTTTGAAAATGATACTTTATAAAATTGGCATTTTCCAGCCCTAACTAATTGTTGCCTGCAGCCTGTCCTGGGTCACATGACTGGGTGTAGTTGGCAGTTGAACTTTGTTGATTCCTTCCAGACAGCCACACAAGAGAGGAATTAGGTGTGCCTGGATGGGAAATCACTGGCAGCATTGAGGTGAAGCTGGGCACATCCCCACTTGCAATCAGCGCTTGTAAATAAATAAGTCTTGGTGCTTAAAAGATTTCTTAGGAGGAAGCCACGACTTCCAGTTATTTACCCTGCTACATACCTGGCGCCACCCAATTGTACCATGGTCATACCCATCGCCAACATGGACAATGCAAAAAACACCAAAATTATAAATAATCTACTGCTTGAGGAACATGACATAGATTATAACAGTCCACTTACTTCACAACAAACGAATTAAATAAACCAAAAATATATTTGAATAAGGGAAATGATCACATCTACAAAACATTAAAATGCCTGAGCAGAAACCCAGTGCCTGTACTATGAATTGAAGTCTTGTGTTCTATCGACTTCATTGTGCATCAAATCTATATGGTAATCTCTCTAAAGCTCCTATGTACACTAAAGTTATGCAGTGAGGGCTATGGAGACTGATATCCATTTATATATAAACGTTGCATTGGGGTGGTACGAGGATGAAGATGAAACAAGACCTCTGAGTTCAACAAACTTTCTGGATAGAATCGACTGAGTGTGAAAGTGTGCACTGTTTTTCGGAGGTGCTGGCAGGATGGGGAGGGCGAAGAACACCCACACTTCACTAAAAGTGAGGTAGAAGTGTGCTCTAAAACTATGGGGTATATTCACAAGAACGTGTGATAAACATCACCAAAAAATGCTAACGCAACTTTACACATCGCAGCCCATCGTTGTAAAATAACCCTGTGTTAACGTGGAATTCACAACACGGCGGTAGCATGCGATAGTCCGCCGAAAACGCAGCCAATGTCAGCGATACAACCACCCGACCGAGATAAAAACACAAACAACAACACCAGAAAAGGTGCGATGAGCCCATTCGCGATGAGGAAAGCTGGGATAACACCGCCTGGCGGGAAGAAGCACAACAAAAGCCTGAAAAAGTTAGACAGACCAAACAGAAAACAACAGCCAAACTCAATGGAGGCAACCAGAGCCAGCAGACAACCCCACCAAACCCATTGGCAACAAAAACATTGTACATGGCAGGCCATCTTGGAAAAGATGAATGCACCCTGAGGGCGGAGGAGAACAATGGCAGAAAACCTGAACTCCAGCAATGATGCGAAAGGCACAAACAAGCAGAAACACGCCAACAACAAGAAGGCAGCAATGGTGGGAGTTCAGCGCCACACCAGGAGCTGGATGACATGGAGGGAATGGTGTCCACCACGTCAGCCTGAAGACAGTGGCAGGACTCGGGGACTGGAAACTGCACCAAACAACAGACACAACAGGGAGAAGAACCAGCAGGGACTGGGGGACGGGGGGAGATGGGCACAATGGCGCAAATGCACAACTAAGCACAGCACAACTGCAGACAAACCATGCCCAAGAGTAACAACACCAACCAGGAGCACAAGTCACACAACCCGGCAATGTCACACCACTGAACAAGCACAGAAGTGAAGACAACACCGCCTGAAAGGGAGAAGAGTGAGCCAAATCAGAGCTGAAGGGACATCTCACACACAATGCAGCACACGAACATAGGACGCAGAGCACCCCAACATCAAACACAATGTGGTACAAACACCAACTTGTGCACAACCAAACACAGGACACAAGTGCAGCCGCCTGTGGCTGGAAAACGGCCATACGCAACTGGCAAAGCACGAAACAAGGACATGATAATGCACAAGTACAAACACACAGTCCTGATGGGGTAGCAATGCACGTATGGCAGGGAGCCAGAGAGTCTGTGACACACATATTGGCATACAAATCAAGACACAACACAGTTGGAGACAAGTGAAAGTGCGGAAACTTTATCAACAAGTGCGAGTCAGTAAGGCCAAGAGAAGTGCCACAATATGCAGACAAATGCAGCAGCATGTCTGAATGAGGAACGTAGGAAAGTGCCCATGTCACCAACACAAGTCAGTGCCACCACGCGTTGGTTGTTCGCACCTGGAACATGAGTCCTGGCTTATGCAGCCATGTCCACTGTCGTCTTGGGACATATGACCATATCAACAACATGCAAACATGTGTCGGGAGACGTGCAATGGCTCACATCCAGTTGTGGCTGCAGGTACCTTGTCACTCGTCCATGAACGCGAGTGCAGCTGCGTAGGCCAACATCTTCAATGACCGATTGTCGTTCACTACATCTGACATGTCGTCGACGTGATCCATCAGCTGACCCGGACAGATGTGCCGACTCCAACCACTGGACCCAATGTGCACCAAAGCCCAATCGGGTAGTGGCTCATTGTGCTCACTGCACACTACGACTCGTGCAATCTCCCAGGTCCAGTTTCCAGCCTGCATGCCAAACATCCATGGTCGTGGGCCAACAGGGGGCGCACACACACCTCGTATTTCAGGTCAGCTACCGTTACATTTGAGAGGCAGACATCCATGGGACACTCGAATATGCGCGAGTAACAATGCAACACAGGCTGCACGCATGTGACGTGCGCAAGGCAGAATCTCAGCCAGTAACTGATCCGCAGCACTGCCAATGGCAGTGCCCCCAGTACATGCAGCAGACATGCACGGTACAGCTCCACGTGACTGGAGTCGAGCATGTGTCCGGGATGGTATGCCATTGCGTTAGTGGCTCTGCTTGAAGCGGCACTAGCTTGCCCTGAGATAGTCCGGTGGATGAAAGGGCACAGCTCGGTGCAATTAGCATTTTCTTTGTGCAACGGGTGCAGGCCTTGGGTGGGGTGGGAGTACGTGTGAAGGCCATTTCACGCACGCCAACTACGACCAAGGACTACTGCGTCTGGAAAGTGTACAAGTTGGTCTCATGTCGGGCAGTGCCTAGTGTGTGAGTCGCAAGCAAATGCTATTGTATCTGTCAGGGGGTGCTGGGCACATGCAAGTTCCTGCTCAGAGCTGCAGATATGCTACCGCCTGATAGTACAGACAAAGGACCTTTCAACCCTACAGTAACTTCAACAGCTGCAGGCATATCAGAGATGTACAGAGGCCGGTCGTGGGTGTGGTGGGACCTCTGCGACGCTGGGATTCATGGATGATATGCCCAGCACGATGCACATGTGCGGACTCACTGTGTGTTACATTGCCACACAGCTGCTCCTCCCTGCCATGGGTACCCACACTTGTGTGCGCTGCACGGTTGCATCATGTGCACTCCTATGGGACACCATACTAATGTCTGTCCCCGCATGTCCAATGCCATGCCAGCAATACCGCAACGCTGGCCTTCGAAGGTGTGCTCCCACTTGGGTTGGGCCAATGGTCCAGACAGGGCGGACACAGGGGTTCGGCTCATGGCTGGCTAGGATCGCGGTGCGAATGAGGCCAGGCAACAGACTCATGCATCCGCAAGACTGATACACATGACACCTGGCATGCATTTGCCAAGAACCCGAGCGTTCTCGCTCTCCTACATGTCCCCATCCCTGCAGGCCCACCCTCCTGGTACATGCCACATTGCAACATCGTGTACTGTGGCCCTGGTGGTGACAACACCCCAAAACAAAGACACACTTACCGTACTTCATGCTCCGGCCCATGTCCGTACCACGCCCTGCCCCCCTGCCGAACCAGCACACACAGCCTGTGCATGCAGGGGGGCACGTGCAGGGCTACATGTCCAGGGTCACTGCCAACGCGCAGGTGACATAGCAATGTCCGCAGAAGACAGCACACTGTGATGTTGCACGGCCCGTGCCCATCATGCTGACACAATGAACACACGGACACACTTGCTCAGATGGAGAAAATGGCTATGGGTACGTGCGCACAGCCACATTTATTATCAGGCACACTTACTGAGAGACACCTGTGTTGGATTCAACCATAAAGGCCACATGATTTGTGCTGCACAGAGTTAGTAGCACCGGATGCACTGCGTCCTGCATGGGCCTGCCGCCACGGGCTGCTGACTTTCGGTGCACTGGGGCAGGGTCACGGGTGCAGAGCAGGTTCACAGGATGACAAGGGGCCTTGTCGCGGAGTGTATCTATGGACAGTGGAATGTGTACCCCCAGGGCAGGATGCAGAGGGCAGACCCATGCTGCTACAGTCACCATGGTGGCAATGAATGGAACAGACACATGTCAGACACCAAGTCCGGTCCAGCCAGAAGAAGATGCAGAAAACCACCAGGCCATGGGCTCTGATGCCATCAAGGTCCAACCAGATGGTGCCCATGACTCATTGTGCACAGAGTTAGTGGCACCAGTGCTGTTAGGGGATGCCTCCTGCGATGAGGCATGTCCAATGGTGTGAAGTCCTCCACATCTTACCCAAGACACAGTTCCACATGTGTGACCTAATGGACCGCAGTGTATGCTTGAGGCAGTGGTCAGTACGGGCCATTCACCGAGTGTCGCCGGCATAGGTTGGACGGCCCCACCGGCCTGCGTAGTTCAGGTTCAGTGGCACCACGGGACGCGGACTTGCGATGAACAGGGTTGATGGCACCAGGTCAGTTGTTGATAGTGTTCGGTCACCTCCATGACTGTGACCCGCTTTCGTCCGGAGTGAGCCGCATCTTCCTCCTACTCCTCTCCGTGCGACCACTGGTGTTGACTCAGGTATTCATGATTCGCAACTAGGTGCTGGATGTGGGACCTACTGGTCTGCCGGGTATTCTGGTCCCTCATCCACATGTCACCGGCTAGCGTTGAACAGGGTTAGTGGCACCACGTGTCGCTGACTGGCATTGAACAGGGTTAGTGGCACCACGTGTCGCCGGCTGGCATTGAACAGGGTTAGTGGCACCGCATTTTGCAAGATGCCCATATTGAACTATGCCTCACTGATCGGGGTGGTCTGGTGCTGTGGCCGCTGCCCCGGCTTTGGGGTCACTGCCTTTCAGGACTCAGGACACAGTTTCACATATGGGACCTACGGGGCCGAAGATGACGCCGGTGTAGTATGTGAATGAGGATGGAGTAATGTGGGCCAGCGTCGGGGGGCCAGCAATGGTCTGAGAGGCTGCCAGGGTCATGGCCCTCGGGCTTGGAGCTTGTGCCTGCACATGGTGGGCCCTCCGTGACACACGCCGGTGTCGGCAGGTGATTAGTGTGGCCGCAGGGGCGGGCTTGATGGGTTCGGGGTCCAGCGGGCCGGGGTACGGCAGGCGCACAGGATCGCAGGCAACTCCACTCATGTGGACGGTGTCGGCCTCATGGCGTGGTGAGAGGCGCCACCCTGGCAGAGACGTTGGGCTTTCCGGAAGAGGACCACGCCCAGGGCTACGTGCTTTTTATTCACACCCCTATGCTGGCCTGGCGTATGCCGGGCCATCCCACTCTATGCACGCTTATGGGGGGGACATAACAGGCAACATTTCCGCGAACTTTCCCACTGGCCGGGGTGACATGGTTGCGTCCACTGTCCACTACACTCCATAAACCAGAGTTGTCTATCCCCATGGAAATGGGTGTGTTTTGCATGCTGCGGTCTGTCCAGCACATCTCCGCCACACTTGGCATTGTGTACTTTCCCAATCATGGTTCTCCTGCCTCCTTCACACATGCCTGGTTGCCACCTCTCCCCACATTCAGCTAGTGTGTGGCTGAGGTGACATGCCCTTGATGGCTCATGTGCAGGGCTTGCCCAGGTTACCATTGTGAGTTGTTCTGTCGTGTCTGGTGGGTGGGCCTGTTGTTTTGCATGTTGGTTGTGAATTTGTGACGTGTTCATTGCCAGGGTTGTGAGTTGCATGGTTGTGGAGTTAAGGTGAGTGGGGTGTTCATTTGGAACTTGCCAAGGGGCTGTGCATTTCCCTTGGTGCAATCCTGGTAACGCTGTTTGCTGATGGTCTGTCAGAGGATGGAGGAATCATGCACACTGGCTGGGTATTTGGAGGCGACATTGGTGGAGGTTCCACGGTGTTCGGTTGTTGCCTGCACATTGATGTGAGATGTGCTTTCTGTTGCGGCGATTGTGTGCTGTGTCGTCATGGGGCACAGGTATGACATATGTACTGTGATTGCCCCCAACACGTGTGTGCATCCAGCTATGATGTATGGTCCCTGCTTGGTGTCCAGCGGATCCTGCGCATTGTGTTGGACGTATAGGGACTGGGGCACCAGGCTGTGGTGATGTCCAGGACAGGTGTGAGGGACTTGGATGTGGCTGGCTGTGTGACTCCTCCGACTCTGGCGGGTGTTGGTTGGGGGGTACCAGGGGCCAACAGGTGCAGCACAGCCATTTGCTTTGTGTGGGGTGGGATGTTGGTTGTCTGCTGTGTTGGTTCAGTCGGCCTGTTGGGTGTTGTTGGTCAAGATGCGTAGGATGGTTGTCCTTTTGGGCCTGTAGTGGGCAATGGCATTGTCAGGTGTTGGGTCTGTGAGGCTTGTGCATTTCCTGGGAGTCCGCTGTCTTTGTCTGCACTGCCTCTGTGGTGGTCCGGGGGGTTCCGGGTGGGGGTTGGAGTCCTGGGGTGGTGGCGGTGGGTGTTGTGGCCCTCTTGGGTGTCCGGGACGCATGACCAGTGGCTCCATGGCATCTGCTGCCCTTCCGATATGGCTGTGGGCAGTGCTCCCTTTTGTGGTGCAGGCTGTGGTCCGACTTTGCAACAGGTCAGATCAGGTGTTATTTTCCTGCTGCTAACATGCCTTATCGTCTGTTTTGTGTTCTTATCGCAGTTCTGTCTGGTCGTTGTGAATGTTGTGGAGTGGTGTTGTCGCGGATTTGGGCACGGGAACGCCTACTCTGCATCTCATTAGGGATAGTTGCGGGGGTCTTCTGTGGTGATGTTTTTTGCGGCTGCTATCGCTGTTGAACTGGTGCTGGGGTCAACACCACCTTGTGAATGGGGAGATAAATTTATCGCAACTTTGGCTGCAATAAAGTGCTGTTAACTCCGTGATAGCTCCTTGAGAACATGCCCCTATGTGTATGGCCTCTTTCTATCGCAATATCTCACTCATGGGCTCACACAAATTAATTTGTCCATTTTACTTATGTTATTATTAACAAAATATGGTTCATGTTATGCTGACAATAATTGAAAAGCAGTAATACATGGGAGAATGTTGTCAGCAGGGAATCAAGCAAACCCAACTTCCAAACCCAGGTTTCCCAGTTTACAAAAACGTGTGTTCCTGGGCAAATTGCTTTCATGTGCCGAGCTTCTTGATCTGCTGCAATGTACAGTGTATAGAAACAAAGCTGGGTAGACTGTTAAGCGCTGTATGTAACAAAAGCACACCATTCAGTTCAGCACATGGAAGCAGTTTACTTTATAATGTTTTTGTGTGCAAGTCTGGCCATTCAAACATTCAAGTTATTCAGGCTCTGGAATGTCCAGTGGGGATTAAACAGTCCATGCTAAAGACTCTTTTGTTTATTTCGTAATTAATTTATGAAAGTTTGTGAAGTGTATTTATGAGCGTTTGTGGAGCCCATGGGCGCTATTAGTTTGCTCCCATCGTGTACATTTTGTCTGCTGTCTTTTTTAGTTGTGTACTCAATAGAAGCACTACATTTCCACACATTGCAGTGTTATTTACTAATTTAATTAATTTCCTTAAAAGTTTGTGTGTTTGATAACGCGCCACTTGACAGCGAAGCTGCTTCCGAGCACTGAAGTTCCCTGGCACAAGTTACAGCTAGTACACCGCATATACAAGGGAGCATGGTGCAATACCTCCTGGTAGGCATACGCTTTTTGGTGCACGAGGTTTGAGTTCTTAAGATGTATTTGTTTGCAAGGTTGGTCCACTGTGTCTAACAGTATTTTCAGCGCTCTAGACTAGGAACATGAAGTAGCTTTGGAGAAGTGCACTTGCCTACTAGCCCCAAACTAGTTATAATAAGTTTTGGGCCAGTGCAGGGTGTGATGCAGCGGTAGGCATTCTTGGCACAGTGGTGCAGTGATGCAGCCTGCAGTAGAAGGTCACCATGAGCGCAGTGTGTCAGGCAAGTGAGTGCGCCCAGCGCCTGCCACAGACTTTAATGCCTCTGGGCACAGGCCAGGAGAAGATGCGTGTGTAGTTTTCCACTGCGTTCTAATCCCATCTTCCTAACTTGCCTTTCCCATGTGATCATAACCATTTTCTTTCATCTCCCAGCATCAGTTTGCATCTCAACTGCTGAAGGAGTGCTTAGAAATCCTTTAATGAACTAAATGAAGCACTGTATAAAACAAATCTGCCAGCCCCCAAACTGGAGCTCTAAACTCCTTTACGGGATGAGGGCAGAAGATAGAGACCTTGCTCCATGCTTTTTTAATTTTAAATAGGGGCGGGCGGAATGTTCTGTTCCACATTGGAATTGGCGGAATTTTGTCTACTCCACGTTACTCTTTAAGATGAAGTATTGGTCAAATTCCACCAATTGCTGTGTAGCAGAATTTTTCTCCCTCAAGGCTGTAGAATATGTGAGCTGGGAAGTGCAAGTGAAGTTTGCCATCCACTAGCGCACTTTTATAACGCAAGCAGTTGTCGGCGTGGGCGTGCAGTCGCATTCAGAGGACTGCAATTTGATTAGATTTGCTGCCACTCAAATCGATTTTCTACTAGAGCATCAGCAAAATCAGCTCGAATGGCTGCGCGCTCTTGCACAATGTATGGTGTAGTTTGAGTTTGCGATGATTTTCAGCGCGACTAGCACTACCGGTTATAAACTTGATCAAGAGCTGCATATTTTTAACCAGTTGGCAGATTTCTGTGAAATTCCCTAAGTTTTTCTATAACTCTGCGGAATTTCGCAGAGTGAAGCTCCATGAGTTCTGCCCATCCCTAGTTTTAAACTACAATTTCAAGTCGCAAAAACCTTTTGCCAGGCCCAAACCTTGCTTTTTAATACATATAATTTACCCTTTGGTATGCCCCGGAAAGCCCAGAAGGCAGGGTGCAATGTATTTAAAAAGACGTTTGTCACTACTGGAAGACCTATCTTCCCCATAGGATGACATTAGAGTTGCCTTCTTACATTTTATAAGTATGATTTACAAATGGGAAGAGATAACAAGTTCATGTTTGGTGTTTCTGGAATTACAAATCAAAATCCTATCTTATGGTGAACTCGGATTTTTAATTTCTATTCTGAAAACGCCACTTTTAAAAAGTTGGCATTTTATTGCCTTAGTCATTCATTTGTAGCCTGTCTCTGGCCACATTACTGGGTGTGGCTGACAGTTGGGCTTTGTGTATTCCTTCTATACAGCGATGCACAATAGGGAGTTTAGGTGTGCTTGGATAGGCATGATCTGAGGGAGGGATTGCACTAACACCTGAATAGGCTGTGTCCTGCCTCCACTCAAAGGATTATATACCCCCAGTAGTTAGTTTGGAGCCACAGCACGGAAAGCAGGATGCCTGTGAATGTCAAAGGGAAACCTCTAGAAGCTTCTCCCCCTCTTCAAATCCACAGCTTAGTTTAAATACTGGATCTTGAACAATGACTCTTCAGCACTCTTCTGGACCTGTGAAAACGTTTCTTTTATGTCACAGTAGAGATGGAGCTTTGCAACAGTGACACCCTTAGCAAGGCTCAACTGCTGAAACTCTGCACACAGAAGTGGCTGAAGGCAGACAAAAAGGCTAACAAACTGGATTCCCAGGTAGCCCTGAGAGCCTTTGAGGAGGTGCAGAGGCGGCAGACATGGTGATCGTGAAGATAATGAGGAGGTTGGAGCCCTGTCAGAGGACAAGGAGATGGTGGACCCAGTCCTCAGCTGCAAGGCAAACCCAAATCACCCCATCAGATGCCCAAAATGACCAGAATAAGGTAGGAAGTAGTATGTGTGCCAAGGACCTGACCCCAGAGGAGCAGGATTGTGTCCATGAAAGGTACTTGTGGGTGACCCCAAGAAGCGTGTTCTGGTTCCCCCAGCAGAGCCAGTCGGAGGTCAAGGGAGACAGAGACAAATTTCAGACAAAGGAGGGAGGAGGAAAGGGTTCCAATGCTCCTTCTGAAAAAAAGGAGGGAGGTTCTGGGGGGCGGTAGCCCAGGTTGCCCCATTTCCAAACCAGCTGCTTTGATTGTTCTTAGCTAGAACACACACAGGGTGATGTAGGAAGATGGAGTATTATGTGGTAATGCTGGTTAGGCTTCACCATGCAATACTGTTATAAACCCCCACAATGGTCCTTGGAGTCACACTAATACATGCTTAGCTCAGTCCTAGTAGGGCAACAAAGAGCATTCAATCTTTACTAGAGTAACATTTGCTAAGCATTTCAGAGTACTAACATGGATGATAGGTAATTGACATGACTTTTGAGAAATCCAACACCAATTCATATTAATAGATTGTATTTCTATCTTAATTTAGACACCAAGATTAATGGAATGGCATACATATAACCAAAGTTATGAATTTCTGAAGCAATAGAAAATCAGTGCAACATAATACAATTACAATTTAACAGTTTGGTCAAAGAGAAAAACTACTAGCAAAACTCTGTCATTTGCAAGTCAAGTTGTGTTGTACCCTTGCATGGTAATGGTGATGCGGGTCCCAGGACCAAGCCCCAACAGCCAGCTTAATTTTACCTGGCACATGGAGTCCAGGTGCAGAGTTTTCCTGTCTGTCCATGGTGCTGAATGGGTGCCACGGGAGAGCTACTTTTACCACCTTACACAGTGCTGCTGAAAACAAGATACAAAAAACAGAAGTGCAGAGTTGTTGCCTATGTCGGTCACAGGTATTGTTGAATGCCCTCTTGATGCAGAGTCAAGTTAAGGGGTTAGTTACCAGACTGTGGACCAACAAGCGGTAGCAACAGTACGCTCAGCTAGGAGCTTCTTCGCCAATTGGAGGTCAAGGGTAAGACAGTAGCGGCTTGAAAGTTTGTGTTAGGAGGGACTATTTATTTTGGGAAGCAATATGAAATCAATTCGAAATAATACAGAGAAAATGTAACATTGCGGTCAAATGGAAAAACCACTAGTTACAATCGTTCCATTGCAGGTCGAGTTTTGTTGATCCCTTGCAGGGTAAAGCTGATGCGGGTCCCAGGACCCAGCCATGACCGTTAGTTACTTGGCCTGTGGAATCCAGTTGCGGAGTTGTACTGGCTGTCCCAGGTGCTGAAAAGGAGCCACAGGAGAGCTGTTTTAACTGCTGAAACTGTGCTGTTGGGGAAAAAACGTGCAAAAACACAACAACGGGGTGGTTGCTGACATCGGTCCGAGGTCAGATGGAGTTCCCTCTAGGTGCAGCATTGAATGAAGGGGTCGGGTGCCGGACTGCCGACCAACAACCCTCAGCAGCAGTAAGTGGAGCAGAAAGTTACTGCTACTTCCGGTGGGCCCAGGGAATCCAGTAGCTGCCTGTAACTTCATGGAAGGCAGGACTACAGCTCCCACAATACACTATACCAGCTGGATTTTGGTGATCCCTTGGAGGGCCGGATATCCAGCAATTCCTCATATCCAGAGCAAGGTTTTACCTGCAATTTGCTGGGGATTAGTGCCGCTAGTCCAGGGAAGTCTGAGGGTGCTTCAGGCTTCCACAGGGGTCCCCCTGTCTGAGGGATCCAGGAGATAGCTTAGGGTGAGTCTCCATCAGGCAATTCCAGGAGTAACACCACAGGTGCAGGATATACCTCTTTTGCTTTGTGCAGCTCCTAATGTCGCAGACACGGGTCTCTTTTTCTGTCCTCTTTGAGGCAGGTTGTTCAGAACTGAGGTATTGGTAACAGGGTGCCCCTTAAATCCCAGGTTTTGGGCAGTTGCGGTGTGGGGCCTGTTTTGTGCATTTGCTGTACAGTCACAAGGGGGGTTGAGGTATATTCTGCCTTCCCTGGGTAACTCATAACCAGGCTGAATAGACTTGCACTGCATTTAGAGTGGTGGGAGGAGTTATCACCTGCACCTGAATAGGGCTGTGTCTGCCTTTCACTATGCTGTCTCCGCCCACCTGTAGTGTGTGTGGAGCCAGGGCTGGGGATTGAATGGGGGTGTTGTGCACTGCCAAAGTTTGTTTAAAGTATCCCCAGAACAAAGACTTTGTGAGTGTAAGCACAGGCACTGTGGCCCCATGATTTAAGACACTGCATGGGTCTTGTAACCAGGCGCTGCTGGTTTTACATGCTGCACATTACCAGACTGCTGGACTGTCAGGAGGAACCACCTTGGGACTTGATTACTCTGTAGTGCTGACCTGCTGCCTGCATCCTGCTGGTGTGCCCTCAGTATTCTCCAAGGAGTGCTGCTTATGCCCCTTGTCCTTGCCAGCAGAGCGCAGGGTGAGTGCCTGATACCTTCATAGCATGTGAGGAGCACTTATAACCTAAGCGTATGGAGCGCTTATAATTTTCAGGACAGTGTGTATTCTCCATTTCTCCTCATATTTATGAAGGCGGGAACTCATAGGACGTTCAAGCCAGGAAACAGAGAGGATGAAGATAGGATAGGAGCGCAACATGCCATCTAGTGGTACAAAATTGTATCTATGAGGATTTATGAGATAACTTCAGGAGCCAACATTGGGTGGATGACAACATTTGGATATTGATCAAGTCCTGAGGAAGTCCCACTGGGACAAAACGCATTGGCTGGGCCAAATGGATTGCTTCTGTCAAATTTACATTTTTTAATAACATTGGATTTAAAGCAACTCGCAAGACTCCTGAATAACTTTTATTTGTCACATCATGACTACATGATCTCTTGCTGGAGAACAGTTTAACCATCTGTTGATTTTGAAACAGATAATCCAGTATAGAATTGAACGCTGCTTTTAATTTACTATCAGTTGACAAAGTGATCTATGTAATTGTTTTTCATGTGTAATACAAAGGATATTTTTATATAACCCGGTATGGAGTCTCTTTTGTAGAGTGTGTCACTGCTGTGTGTATTGCGGAAATGCTTTACACATTGCCTCTGGGATAAGCCTGGCTGCTCTGCCTAGCTACCAAGCGGGTGAGCAGGGGTTATGTAAAGTGTGCATCGCCCTTACATCTTGGATGCGTAGCTCCCTTACCCTCACTAGAGTGTTGGATTCTGCCTGGATTAGGTGCATATCCTAGCCAACCAGAAACCCCATTTCGAACACGTTTCTTGACTCTTTGACTATATTCTTTGCCTTTCGCCCTAGTCCGTTTTTGCAAGATTGGGCCCCGGTGGGATATTTATTCAGTGCCTTGTCTGGACCAGATCTAGCCTGCATGACCCCTTTAGTCGCTGCAGAAAGTTCCAGTCTCTCAAACTATGACTGCCTTTACATGATTGTTTGAAAGATCAGATTTAGAATATGCTGTAGAAGGTGCCCTCTGCTAAAAATAACAAGGAAATTAGGATGTCTTAACATAGGTAACCTGCTTCCGTGATCTTTTAACTGTCCTGTGTAAATGAACCCTGATAACTCTTTTTTTGCAAAGGCCTCAAGAGGAAATAAAGGACACACTAATTTATTCAGCTCGATCGGAATTCTTTCCTTCTTTGATGGATCATGTTTTACAGATAAAATACCATCTATAAGAGTGTAAAACAGAACGGGTTCATCTCTCTTTGGGCCTTGGATCATCCCAAATTGCATGTCAAAAGGTAGAGGTTCTATCCGAAGCGTTTTCATCTTTAATCCCCAATTAAGAATACACTCAAACGAGCCTAGTCCGGGCGCTCTTTTGGAGACTGATAGAGAAACTCGCCAGAAGAATGGCCTGTGTATGTATTGTGGGTCACATGAATATCTAATCTGCTACTCACCAGTACGTCCTCCAAAGTGTTTAGCAACCGCCAAGTCCAAATCTTTGTGAAAGGGAGATGAAGGGGCATTTCTTAAGTTCCTTTTGTTGGAGAATCAGGTGATACGCATGCTCGACTCTTTCTTCGACCAGTGATTTGGATCTACCTGGCAGAAAAAATAATAATATTGTATTAATGGATTGTTGGGCAAGTGGCTTGTACCTTGATGAAAGCTATGCCAAGAAAAAGAAGTTTAGAGGATTTCAAAGGGTTCCATAGAACAGGTCCAGGCTGTCTGTGGCACACCCTGACGTTCTGGGTCATTCACATAAATGACTGTACCTATATGAATGACCTTCGATAAACATCAGGAAACAGTGTCTTCTGACCTAATTTCATCAACTAATCATACAGCTATCCTTGTCATACCTTGCTTGACTCACCATAACCCATATATCAATAAGGAAACCAGAACTATTTCCTTATTTTGTAAATTCTGCCATAATCATTGCTATTCATCTGATGATTACTGAGTACTGGGCACCAAAGGAAATGGTTTTAGTACAAGACTCTAGTATGATAAACTTTCTCCAAAGTGTTCCTGTTCAATATTACAATTTTGCTGATCTCTTTAAGAAACCAAAACACCTGGGAACGCTAGAGAGCCAGCGCGCAAGATGGCCGCACTACTGTGAGGTTCCTACAGTCTGGGGCCATAATCTGCCAATATCCTGCCTTAAGTGAACTTGCCTTGTCTTAAAACTGCATTTGCTGCCCTGTGGAGGCCTACAGCTACAAGCTAGTGTAATTCTTGTCAGTATGACCACTGAATATTAGAAGTAACTGACATGTGGCATGCCCTGAGACGGTGCTGAAATAGCACCGGACTGAAAGACTGGGGACTTCCGAGTTGGGGTGAGTGCTGCGGGGAGACATGACTCTGGGTCTCCCAGGAAGGGGTGTTGCTCTGCAGGGAGCCGAACATAATTCCTGTTTCCCCCTGAAAATTAGGGTACCTCACTGTGAGATTAGATCAAGCTTAGTAAGCAAGCCCGGGGACACTGCCCTGGGAGTTCAGGCTGTGACTGTCATTTAAGGCCCTGGGCACCTCTGAGATGGTACAAATGGGCCCAGGCTGAAATATTGTGTGGCTACTGTTAGGTCCGTCTGGACACCATATATGGGAAGGTAAGGAGTGGACTGGCTCGGGGAGAGCATGCTCTCATATCTTGGGATGTGTCTGGGGTGCTCAGACCCAAGGGACCTCGCTGTGTGCACGTAGGGCACTGCTGGGCTCTCTGGACTGCTGGGGTCCCATGGTAGAGCCTTGTGCTTTCTGACTCATGCCAAAAGAACAATTGATGGACAGAGCTGAACAATGTCAAACATTCACCCCAGTACAGAGATATGGGCCTAACTCCATCGTTGTTTTGCTCCTCATGTCATTCTAGTCACCTCTAGCCATATACAAATCAGCCCAGCTCAAACTGCCAGGCCAGGTCCTCCCTGGACCGGAAACAAGCATCCTGGGACAGGTTTAAGGGTATCACCCCTCATCAGTCAGGCTAGCTTGACTCCAGTGGCATGGAGAGCATGGGAACCATGTCTGGGAATATGCTCCCCACTCAGGGTGACAAATGCAAAAAGAACAATTGATGGACAGAATGCTGAACAATGTCAAACATTCACCCCAGTACAGAAATCTGGGCCTAAATCCACAGTTTTATTTTTTACTACCCATGCCATTCGAGTTTAAACCCAGCCATTTGCAAATCAGTCTTGACCCTGCTCCCCAAGGGAACAGTCCAGCCCGAACTGCCAGGCCAGGTCCTCGCTGGACTGGAAACAAGCATTCTGGTACTGGTTTTGGGGTATCACCCCTCATCAAGCAGGCTTTCTTGACTCCAATGGCATGGAGAGCACAGGATCTACATCTGGGCATACCCATCCCACTCAGGGTTACAAATGCAAAAAGAACAATTGATGGACAGAATGCTGAACAATGTCAAACATTCACCCCAGTACAGAGATCTGGCCATAAATCCATTATTTATTTGCTCACCATGACGTTCCAGTTTAAACCCAGCAATATGCAAATCAGTCTTGACCCTGCTCCCCATGGGAATAGTCAAGTCCAAACTGTCATGCTACAACCTCCCTGGACCAGAAACAAGCATCCTGAGCTTTTTGTGACTTTTATCTCATGCCAGCCACCTCCTACTGGGCAGACCCGTCTTTCTGAACAGTCAAGAGTGCATTTGTTAGCTAGGAAGGGGGCAGCCTGTCATGTGTGTTCTGTAGGATTGAGATGCCTCTGCCTGGCAGAATGGTGCCAGACAGTAATGATAACTTCACTGCTACTGCAGTCGCCATTGTGAGACCTCACTTGGAGGACATTGCGGACTGCAGCCCACCAGCATACTGCAACATGTGACCAACACTCACTCATTATATTCCCTGCAAGGGGCTCTGCCATTGCCACAGACCTCTCTATTGGAGGAGACTCCTCTTGGACAATAACAAGGGAACTAGTCTTCATTGCTGTAGTATGAATCTGCTCATGCCCCCCCAGCAGGTTTATGGGGTGAGGCGTGACTGGACTGTTGGGGGTGTGGAACTCTTGGATATTAGTGAACCCACTCTCAAACCCACGTAAGGCTTTGTGATCATTGTCATAACCACGCAGTCCCATCATAGCCCATGCCCATTGCTCTTAAGCCTGTATGTCACAGGAGAGACCCTAGAGGCTGCCTGTGAGCACCACTGATATGGAGCATAGCTTGCCTGAAAACCACCTTACTGCTACTGGGAGGCGAAGTGTGTTTCGTTCTGCTGACATGTTGCGAGAAAGTGGAATCATGGGCATAACAGAAGTGAAACAGACTAAATTGCAATATGACTCTTGAAGGTCCACTCATGTCCCCAGTAGCGGCACTGAACATCTGATGAGGATGGCTCATCCCTGGAGGGCATTACTGATCCTGCAGATCTGAAAACACTTTCAATAGTCATACAGTAGAGCCTTATATCAATTGAAACAAAAGTGGACACCATGTGCACCAGGATGGGCACTATCACCACAAATTAGGGAAGCAGGATGGTTGCCTCATAGAGGCTGAACGGAGACTGTCCGTTGTAGAAGACACCGTCTCTACTCGCAGTGACCAACTACTCGGTATGGAGACAGTACTCAAGCTCATCTCAGCCAAAAACTAAGACCTGGAAGCAAGATCCCACCAGAAAATGCTACGTATCCTGGGAATCCCGGAATTCATCAATACTGAGAACATGGGGACTTTGTTGAACAGCTCCTTCATACCATCTTTGGCGCATAGTTCTTCTTGAAAATGCTCATCATTGAACAAATGCATCAGAAGCTTCTGGCTTGGCCTTCTCCTTGCGCTCCTCTGCAACTGATCATTGCCCGTTTACTCAATTATTGAGATAGGGACACCACCTGCACATCCCCAGAAAGAAGAGGATCTTGCAATTTGAGGGAAACACAGTACCAATATACCCGGATTTCACCATTGCGGTGCAAGAAGAGAGGTTGAAATTTGAACCTATCAAATAAAAGCTGCAGCCTGCTGATATCCCCTACGCCATGATGTACCCAGCCCAACTATGGATTTCCTTCCAGGGAAAAGACCACGTCTTCATGACCACGCAACAGGCAGCCGATTTCATGCACCATAACTCAGTACTCTGAAGTAACCTCCTCCTGTCTCCCCAAGGCCTACATCACCAATGTCTGAACTGGGCTGAGCCCACTACATTGTTCAAGATGTATTTTGTTCTGTGTATTTCTTGGTGTTCCTTTTATCACTGTGGTCTGCCTAATAGCAGCATAGTACTGATATTTGGTCATCTGAAAGGTGCTATTGTCTCACCTACTGGTTACATATGGGCTTCATCAGCAGTGCCACAGCCCTGAGCTGATTTTTTAAGACGAGGTTTTAATTATCTGACTCTGCTGCCCCTATATAACTTAGGTGAGCCACTTAGATGACTACTACCCCCCCCCCCCCCCTGGACACCCTCGTTCCAATGAGGTAGACCCCAGCCTGGCTCACTGGAGGCCCCTCATAGGATACTCCTGTTTCAATATATTATGATTGCTTTTAAGTGTGCTAATGTTCTTATGTTTGTTTGGGTGGGTTTTGCATGCCTGGTAGGATTGGGCCACCAGTGTGGGTGGAGGGGAAAGAGGGTCTGTTTGTTAAGACACAGTATGTGGATCGAGTCATCATCTCTGCACTATACTTTTCCTACCACATACTATCTTACTTTCTCTTTTGGTACTGCAGTTTCATGCTGAACCATCTAATTCACTATGACAAGTGTCACCTCTGCACCAAATAATGCCCAACACCTGACCTACAATTGCGTGACATGGAATGTTAAGGGGGTAGGCACTCCACGTAAATGCAGATACATACTGGCATTAATCGATAGGCATAATGCCCATATTGCTTTACTACAAGAAACTCACCTCATAGAGTCCACCAGCACCACATTTGCCACTTGCTGGGCCTCCCGTAGGCAATTTGTCACATACTCAACATATCCCAGAGGCACCGTTATCCTAATTTGCAAAGTGCCATACATCCCACAGGGAGCATTGCATGATACTCAAGGGTGCTTCTCCCTAATGTGGGGCAGATTGGCGTTGACGGCTATTAACTTGGCCAATTGTCATGGTCCCACTTTCTTTGACCGTTTATGGGGACAAATTGTGGACATAGGTGCATCCCACATTCTATGGGGGGATTTCAATGTTTTACTGAATACACACGCTGACCACTCATGCTCCTCTGCCAGGCCAACACAGTAACGCTGCTCTACACACACATGAGATTATGAAAGAACATGACCTGCTGAATGCGTGAAGGATGCTGCACCTGACAGTTAGAGAGGGCACATTCTATTCAGGGGTACACAATAGCTGGTCAAGGTTGGACTACTGGCCAGTCTCCAGAGGGCTGGGACGCTGGATACAAGAAGTCACACACCTAGCATGAACATATTCGGATTACTGTCCTGATGGTGCTGCTGCACCCCCCTGCTCTAACAGCAGTGTATGCATCATGCCAACTCTCTCCCAGACTTCTCTGAGACACCCCATTTTGGGAAGAAATGAGACTATAAATTGCCGACTTCTTTATGTTAAATTTTTGAATTGGTGGCAGATCTTGGCATGGTATGGGAGGCTTTAAAAGTCATTATTTGAGGCATATGCTTGGCCATGGGTGGGGGAGTGTTGAGGTCTCTATGAGAGCAAGTGGATAGACTGTAAGGTGTCTTGAAGGATTATGAATCTCAGAGTGGTGAGTCTAACGATCCGGACTCATCAATACACATCAGAGCCTCAATGACTAAATATCATGAGACAGCAGAAAGGAATGCCTATGTTAATGAAAATGTGCCAGAGCGTATGCTGAAGGTGAAAACCCGGGACATGCACTAGCCACCGTGGCCAGAAAAACCACACTCTTCTAACAATAGGCTAGAGATATGTGGTGCAGATGTGGCATTGTATGGAGACACTCCAGATATTTTAAGCACCTTTTAACACTTTGTGGTTCCTTGTACACATCCAGTAGGACCCATCAATCTGACTTAGATGCATCCCTTCATGAGGTTGCACTTGGCAGGTTAAGTAACACTCACAGAAACTTCCTTGCAGCTGACATTGAGTAACATGAAATCAAAGAGGCCATCATGCAACTACAATCAAGTAAAGCCCTCGGGCCGGATGGCCTACCTGCAGACTTAATGTATATTGGCACTTTGCTTCTGATTCTAAATCAATGTATCAAGAGGCTAAGATGAATTGCTTTCTCACCCCAAAATGGGGAGGCTATGTTTCTTGCCCTACTTAAACTTGGAAAACCCCCTGACAGCTGCAAGTCTTATAGGCCACTATCTGTGATGCAAAAAGTTTAGCAAAAGTTCTGGCCAGCCGTCTCTCCCTCCTAATAACATTTCTGGTTCTGCAGGACAATCAGGTTTTATCCCAGAAAGATCTACTTCCTATAATTTGTGCATGTTGTTTGCCTTTTTGCAGGACAGTATCATCACAGTGTTCTTAAAAAAAGACTCTAAAACAAGACTTTATTCAAGCTCCCATCTTACGTCACCCTGAGCCAACTAAAAGGTTTATTGTTGAGACTTGACTCTTCTGACAGAACTATTGGAGAAGTTATTGTTCAGCTGCAAGAAGAAGATGGATTAGAACACTATCTTTCTCATATTCTGTCAGATTCTGAGAAGAATTACTATTTTTTGGAATGAGAACTCTTTGGCATGAGAAAGCTTGCTCTGAATGTAGTAATGTTATCATGGGAGCTCAAAAACCCTTTGAAATCCCCACTGATCATCGCAATCTCCAATGCCTCAGGAATATACAATGCCAGAACAGTCATCAAGCTTCATGGGCTTATGTTTTTTAATCACTTTAATTTTATCATTACTCATATTCCTGCTTCCAAAAATAATCTGGTTGACGCTCTTTCACAATGATACCATGAAGTCCCTTCAGGTTATGGCCAATATTTTCTTACTCCACAACAGTCATTGGTGTTGCACAGTAATTTCTCAACTTAGTTCAAGCAAGTTATTCCTCACTTCTCCGGAAAGAATGGAATACCTTGTCTGGCTCAGTTCGTAAAAAGGGCAATATTGTCTTTAAGTTTAAAGCCCTTTTTACTCCATCTCAATATCTGAGAATTGAAGTCTTCAATATGTGTTGTGGCTCTCCTGTTGCTGGTCATAGGGAAATTACATTTATCTTGGGACTCATTCCTCAATCCTTTTGGTGGCATGCTGTGCAACTTGTTGCTAAGATCTACGTTGGATCCTGGCCAACCTGAGCTCAGGGAAAATCTTCTCTTTCCAGTCCTTCATGATTCTTGCAACCTCTACCTGTTCCGCCAGAGCCATGGCACACTATCTCTACTGATGGTATTGTTGGCTTGCCTCCTTGTGAAGTAAATGGGGTCATCATGGTCACCATTAGCTATTTTTTAAAAATGACTCATTTCACAGACCTTAATAACTTACCCTCTTCTAAATCTTTGGGTCAAACCTTTTTGCAGGAAATGTTTAGATTATATGGTCTACCTCAATTTATAGTTTCTGGTTGTAGCCTTTAGTACATCCTCCACTTCTGGAAATTCTTTTGCAAGTCTCTTCAAAATGAGGTGGCCTTATCCTCTAATTTTCAATCCCAGCTAATGGGCAAACCAAACAACTGAACCAAGGGCTGGAACAGTATCTCCTCTGTTTCTGTAATTCCATTCAAAGTCATCCTTTTTAGCCTTGACCAATTTTTCCTTTAACAGTTCCTTCCACAGTGTTACTCAAACTTTGTCATTATTGTGTCTCCACTGCCTTCAGTCCTTTAACCTTTCCCTCTCTAACACACATTTACACACAACACCCATATCCCCAGACAATGCACCAACCGCCACAGACCCCTCCACAACACCCGGCACATTTACAACACTCCCACCAAAAAAATGCAAATATTCAAAGTCAACCACACAACAGACACCGACACAACACACACAGTGCGGACAGCAGACCCATCTCACACTTCCACCCCCTCTTCCTCCCAACCCGAAGTCCATCCCGAACACCCTACCCCTTTTCCCTGTGAATCTGACATATTTGCCCTTGCCCTTACCCCTGTAAAATCCACCCTTCTCCCAAAATCCCTAAAACTCCCATACCCCAAAATATCCCTTGAGCTTCCCACTCACCCCTGAAAGCAGCCTCCCCACCCACTTGTACCCCGCAAACCTCCTAAACATAAACCCAGCCCCAAAGACCCCAAAACCAAACCGTCTCCTGCCAAGGACAAACCCACCCTCCCTAAACCTCTGCCACATCTTCCAAAATATCATCTTTGAGGTGCCTGCTATGCCCACTGGTTGCCTCTTTGTGAGGAAGTTCCATGGAAGTTTCAGTAAGGGCAGGTTTGATGGCACAGCATTGTGCTGTGGGGAATATATAACGTTACAACACAAACATTTACAACGCATGCTTTTACAACACAGTTTTTACATTGCAACTACCAATACATTGCATATTTTTACAACACATGCCATTACAACGCATTTTTAAGAACTACCATTACAGTGCATACCATTACAACGCATAATACTTTTAGTGCAACAGTAGGGAAAGTGTTGGATAGTGGAGGGGTAAAAATGACTATTCTCACTCCAGTGAGTGCAACGGTAGGGAAAATGTTGGACAGTGTAGGGGTAAAAATCACTGTTCCCACTCCAGTGAGTGCAACAGTAAGGAAAATGTTGGATAGCGTCGGGGTAAAACCTACTATTCCCAACTACCCCAAAACCCACACCCACCCTAAAACCCATACCATTACTTACCTTATAATGCATTGTAATGGCATGCATTGTAATGGTATGCGTTGTAATGGCATGCGTTGTAATGACATGCATTATAATGGCATGCATTGTATTGGCATGTGATGTAAAGGCGGTTGTGTTATAACAGTTGTGTTGTAAAAGCAGTGCAATGTAATGACTGTGTTGTAATGGATGTGTCCCTGCTGTGGCACATGGACAATGAATGGACTGGACATTGGACTTTGCTTCTTTTTTTTTAGATTGCTTAAAATCCATTCATTAAAAACTATCACAGTTTGGGAGACATTAGTCCTGCTGTTACTTTCCTATTTATTTGATGTTATTGTTAGTTAGTGATGTGTGAGTACAGCTGTGTTTGTTTGATCCCTGATTGCTGATCCAGCTGAAGGGGTTAGTATGAAGTGCCCTTGGAGCCAGTGCTGGAGTTAGACAGGACAAGGGGAAATGTTTTAGGTGGCACTTGTCCCGTTGATGTAGATTGGATATGTGTTTGATGTGTTGAAGTTAGATATTTGTATAGCCACACATGGAGGGTGTCGACATGTCATACTTTTCTGGAGTTCTGCAAGGACATGTGTCCATTTTGTTGTGTGTACCTTACCGCTACTTCATCCAGATTTGTGCCACATGCTGTTGGTGCTGTGTTTGCTATCATAAATTGCACTTCCCAATTGCCTATGCATGCATGGCACTTGGTTATTCTATGGGATGTCCCTGATATACTTAACTTCCCAGGTACAGTGCACATAGAGTATGCCAATCATGTGAAAAATGTGTTGTCCCCAGTCTTTCAGGGTTCCCTCTGATAGAGGCATAGCTTCATGCAGATAATATTTCCAAGGTGCCCTTAGAATGGTTCTCACACTGATTCGATGTAATCCCATTGACTGACATTGCCTTTTCATGTGTGTGATGTGTGAGAGTCTAATC
Organism: Triturus cristatus; assembly: GCF_964204655.1. Classification (NCBI taxonomy): domain Eukaryota; kingdom Metazoa; phylum Chordata; class Amphibia; order Caudata; family Salamandridae; genus Triturus; species Triturus cristatus. The sequence continues at coordinate 369,817,889 of NC_140595.1, forward strand.
CAGAGTTGTAGCAGAGAAGGTGAGTTTCACTTTTTTGCTTCATTCATACAGATGTATCTTTGACATCAAAAGAGGACCTGGGATGTGTGCAGTGTGAGTGATTCACATTCACTATAGCATTTTGGTTGGAGTTGCAGTGACAAGGTGCATGGTAGTAGTGGTAGATTTTCAATGTAACTTTAGCAACACTTGAGAAATGGTAAGCTGTCTGTTTAGTGTAGATCAGCAACAACATTGCAGACAAGTGAGAAGGGGCAAAAGGAGTGTAGCATCTTGTTTTGAGTTGCAGTCACAAGGCCTCATGGTAGTTGTAGTCAGCTAAATATCACTTCAGCACCACTTGACAAATGGTAAGCTGCCTGGCTAGTGAAAATCAGCAGTAACATGGGAGACAAGTGAGAAAGGGCAGGAGATGTGTGACAGACATTAATAGGTGTGATATAGTTGGGGAGGTGCTGTTGTAGAACACAAAATTATGCACACATCACGATCACTGTATGGAATTTGTAAACACATGTCTATTTGTGTACAGTGTGCCTGTGCCATACCGATGTTTTGGCTTAGGTGGGCTTCCTACAGATATATTTTTGATGATTATTATAAAGCAATTCCATACAGGGTCTCTGTGAAATGGTCTTACTTAGGGACCCCAACTCCCATGCCTGGTCCAGGACAGGGCATCGTTTTGCAGAGGAGTCTATGGCAACAGGAAGTTGTATGATTTACTGCTGATTTACTCCATGATGGACTGAGTTTTGAGCATGGTCAAGCAGGTAAAGCAGACGCAGGACATGTCCGATGGGCTCCTTGATGGTAGAAGATGAGTAGAAGTGAGTGTCCTCTTTATATCCCTCCCTTTTGTGCCATCTCAGATGTGGTGGTTGGACCACCACAGTCAAGCCGGCTGTAAAGCAACTTGTAATTGGACCGGTGGTTTAACTGGTGGTCTGAGCCTCCCACAACCTCATAGGCCTGCTCCGGGGCCACAACAGTCGGAGTTGGCTGGCAGTGTCAGCGGTTTGGCTGCGGTCTTCAGGAAGCCAATTTGCTCAACTCGAAATATGGCAGTCGGACCTCCGAGCTCACCATGGTCGGACCGCCACCACTGCTACGGCAGTACATGGACTGCAAAACTCCTAATAAGGCCCAATGTTTGAAGAGATAACATTTTCAACAATTTATGTAAAGCACATACTTTGGTCAGTTGTTTACTAATTTTTTGTTGTTGATTTTTTTTTTGTCCTCATTTGCCAATTACCCTCATTGTAAGAATCACCAGCCACCAAGTGTGTCGCAAACTGAGAAAAGAACTCAGGTTCTCGGGCTAACTCGCATACCAGGACACAATTCACCAAATGGCGGAAGATAAATCCATGATGAGGGAAGCTAGTTAGCTTGATTACTCCATCGAAGCATCTTTTCAGCCTGGAGGGGCGAATCATTGAACGGTGAGACCAGCGTTCAAGATCCAAAGAGTAACATAGGCATAATCATTGCTGTTGATTTTTGTCAAGTACTTTCCCCTCTCTGGGGATGGTTTCTTAGTTACTCTTTATTTGAAAGAGCAGAACTACGGCCCTAAATGCCCTTGAGTCTCTTACTCCAGTGTGCCTTACAGTGGTTTCTAATGTAGACTCTGCAAACAGATGTTTGAGGAATATATATATATGCCATGCCATTGGTACTCCTCTTGTTGCCTGTCACCTTCATCTGTATGCATCATGTTTGACCAACTTGAACACCAGGATCACAATGTACAGGTCAGGGAGTTGAATGATGATCTTGTGGGGACACGGCAACGTCACTGCCTGGATTTCGACTTGATTTTGCTTGAGTTTCAATACCTTCCTGAAACTTCATCTCCCTTTAGAACCAAACTTTGAAGCATAACTGAGCCTGTATCCAAAATATGTTCTGAATTATTGGTAGATTTTTCCAATAGCACGAGGTTAGAACATAGACATTTTTCCAAGCAATGAATCGATTCTGAATACTGAACATAATTCCCAGGAAGATTACAAAATGCCTAAAGGTCAAGTTCCAGAGTTAGTGATAGCTCTGAGGTTTATATTGACTTTTTCTATGGGTGCTGCTAAAAGGTTTAATTGATGTTTTTTTGAGCAGTGTAGTTGCTTGGTTTTCTTTAAGCAATCCAGTCATTTTTTAAGCCACCCAAAAAATAATTGGGTTATTAGTTTAGAGGAGTGAAGAAAGCCCCTCTCAAATATTAAACAAAATCCTTGTTAGGGTAAACAACAAACATCACTATATAAATCGCTATTTAACCCACTTGTAGCTTGGCACAAAGAAGCCAGGATTAATTTAGTGGCAAATTGTAAAGTATTTATGAAACACTCAAACAGTAATAAGGTGAACATCCATCACGGGGAATTTCCCAACCCAATTTAGCGTAATTGAGTGAAATCCAATTAGCCAAACTGGAATATGTGTTTTTCAGTTCTTAGGGAAAAAATAACGCCAAAAAGCACAAAGTGCCACTTGCAGGTATCTAAGTGCACTGGACCGGGTCAAATTAAAAAAATTAGGGCCTCAACTACAGTGTTGTGTGGGCAGGCCGCAAGGAGATCATTGACAGGGATTCTCTGGGAAAATTGCTAAACCTACTTTATTCATATTTCACTTCAAAAGGATTGGATGTTATAAACATAGGGCTGGTAGTATGGCTAGGAACAGATATCTTAACAAAGACCTGAAAATAGATAATGTTGGCTATCAGCTTTGCGTGCTATCCCATATGCATTTTAGCATCTTTATCAACAATCTCCTACAGCTTGTTAATATAAACTGACTAGCCCTCTTATGTAAACAAACAGTGGGGTTCTGATCTATTTTACTCCCTGGGCTCTTCAAAATCAACTTGACCAATTAAATACAGGTTTTGGGCACATAGTTTAATTTGAACCATAGGGGATAATACACTTATGACTTAGGTAAACGAGGTGACAACAATATTATTGACCGAAGATAAACAAGGTTAACGAGGAAGGGGATCTCTTTTCATTATTAAGGCCACTTCATTCTAAAGAGAATGAGATAGAAGCACATTCCAACTTGATTAGTTGTTGGTTCTCGCTGCTATTATATTACATATACAATTAGATAAACTGTACAGATGCTTTTTCAATGGGGCATGTAGATCCCTAGCTCCCTTCAATGAATGGGTGAAAATCCAATCAAAGCCTAGGGGGAAGGATAATCCACCAAAATTCATCACAGAATAAAATGTCCTCAAATACCACATTGTGTGCAATCAGCAGTAAGCTAGCCCTTCGACTTTTAAACTTTCAGGTCTGATAAATGAGTTTGGTTTTTAAGAGATATGTCTCTTTCATTAAAACTCCTTTTTGAACAGTGAATTGCCATTGCTAAAAGCATCTTGCTAAGGTAGGGAAAGATTTACAGATTTCAAAAGGTTTAATATGCATTGAACTTTCTAGATTCTATTTCTCATGTAGGTTCCAAATACTGTTTAAAAAGCACCTGAAAATAATTCTTAATTTTTGGTGAAAGTCTGCAAACACTTACTAATATTAAATTAAAAAATCTGGACATCCTGTTTCAGAAGGGAGAAGCAGATTTCCAAACATAATTCTATCATCAATTTGAACAAACTGTGGATCAGGAACAGATGGTAAGTATCCAACAGCAATCAATTTGCCTCCATCCGCTTGGGTGAAAGTTCAAGGGGGGGTTGGCAATGTGCATAACATATTTATGACTTACCTATGCTTGCCTATCACTTGGCTAGGCATTTGATAAGCAAAGTTGTCCCAAGAATTTAATTTCAGAAGTATGCATAGGTACCAAAACAATACACCTTTTCAAATGAGATATTACTAACAAGGCTTGGCTCATGCTGGGAACAACACACTTTAAAGGATAAATGGATCCCACATTTTGACTACCTCATAATTTTCATGTATACTCAAGCACACAAACAGGTATGTTGTACCAGCTTCATTCAGCTATACAAATGAAGATTGTAGGCAGCATTCAGAGTCGTTTCACTTTCCTCCCAAAATAAACATGCAGCAGTCAAACTCAACCAGTACGGTAGCTATTAAAATTCGTATATATGTATTCTAATCTGAAACCATTATAAATGCACTTTTGCATCTATATTTACAAAAATCGCATTAAGAGGCAAAAAGAGAACAACGTATAACATAAAAGGCAACTCATTCCAAAACCTTAACATTAGAGGCTGGTTGTATGTCAGTTACAAATCCTACAGTATCATGAATGCTTGCTTTTTTCCAAGTAGGTGTATTGGCACAAAACAGCTACTGTATATGGGTTGAAAATGAAGTTTCAATCAACCATCTATTTATCTGGAGCGGCTCCTCCGTAATAGTAAAGGAGCATAGTCCCAATGCCCAGAGCCAGCAGATGATATATGAAGTTGTAATAACACAATGTTATTATCATTTTATTTATTGCTCTCTGAGCCGAGATGGACTCCAAGCAATTAGTATAGGGCAGGGCCGTGTATGGAAGGGAGGAGGAGTGGAGTGCATTTATAAGTGCACATGTCAATTTTTGCCAGTCGTCTTAGGCCAGTCAAACAGACATGCACACTTACGTTTCCCCAACCCAGCTGTGTTGCACAGCCGGGTTGCGGAAATGCCACAGACTTCCAAGCACTGTCTGAGCAGCAAACGAGGCTGCTCAGACAAATACTGGAGCGTCTGGATTGGGTATGGAGTCTGCACTTTGATGGTCTGTCTTCTTCCGGCTGGATGAGAGGAGCAAAGAGGCGGCCGGCTTTATCAGCGGGAGCAGAGTGGCAGGAACCATTTTTTATATTTATTTTATTCCCCAACCCAAATCACTCCTGGTTACACCCACTCCGCACCCCTTGCATGGGTTTTACTCATACAAAATTGTACGCAACAATTGTGTACAATTATGCCATGGTGAAAACCTTTTTGCCTGACAGGTATGCATTTGTGGTTAGCTGTCAAGTGTAAATGGAGCCATTTTCAGATGTAAACATAGCTTTCTGGATTTGGTTTGTAGTGTTACTGATAATTATGCATGGCAGGTCAAAGTCCCTTTTCTGGACCCTACGTCAAAGGCATAGCTGCTACTGCAACTGCAGACTTGGATTTTACCTATGCAGACGCATGGCTCAGGGATCAGGCTGCTGAAGGAGTATTTCGCTGTTTATGAATTCTTGCAGGAAGAAGACAAGGGCGTTTGGACACCATATTGGAAAAATACCTTTGTGATACAAAATATTGTGTCTAGAATATCGGGACATCAAAAATATTGTGGACAGGAACATCGAAGGTAAAAATATAATTTTTAGTGTTGGTTTTAATATTGTTGTAAAAAAATATCGATGTAGAAAATATCTATTTATGAATTATCATTTTAAGTGTTAATTAGTACATAATGTATTGTATGTGTGTTTATAGCACGATAATATTTTATTTATGAAATTGTTGAAATGTGTATCTTTAGTTGGATTAATGCATATAATTAAATGTTGAATATTTTTTTTTAATAGCATTATATTGGGCATTTAGGGGATATGGATGGGGAGCTTTTTAAAACAAGTATTTTTTAAGGTTAAATTGTCAGGTAATAATATTAAAGCCATGCCAATGAATAATTTGGAATTTGTAAATGTACTTAATTATAATAATATTTTAATATATTTTAATTTGATGTTAATTAAGTTATGTGTTAATGGTGCTAAATATTTTTTTAAATATTAAAACATTAAGGGGCCGATTCTGATCCTGGACTTTTATTTTACATACAAATCGGATCCGTATTTTTTTCCTTACAAATCGTACAAGTTCCTTCCAACCCGTGTAGTACGATTCGTACGGGAAAAATACATACAGATCGGCCCGATCCTTACAAATCAGATCGGGAAAAGCTGTACGACACGGACTTGTAAAAAAGACCATACAATTTGTAAAAAGGCTGTACAACCCGTCAAGTACGATTCGTACCGGGTTGTCAGCATGCGATTTGTATGGAAAATGGCCTGTATACGGGGAACGACTCGTACCGGGCTACGAAGTGAATGCCTATACGCCTCGTACCCTGGTATGACTCGTTCTGGGGGTACGACTCGTACCGGGGTACGGGTCGTATAGGGGTATGAGGCGTACAGGGGTCCCCCCACATGCGAGGCGTGTGTATGGAGCGTACCCCAACATCGCGCATGTACGCACCGTACATACGCGATTTTGGGGTCCGCACAGTACATACACACTTTTGGGGTACGGTGCGTACACAAGCGATTTTGGGGTACGGTGCTTGTACGGTGCATACACGACCAGTACCCCTTCAGCGCGTATATACGCACCGTACCCCACTTTCCGTGTCGTCGGTACGCTCCGTACATACGCACCGTACCCCTGTATTCATGGGGTGTACGACGCGTACATGGGGGTCCGTCTCGTACTGTTTTCGGGGCATACAATGTTTTCCTGGCACTTTTTTGCTCCTGTAAAAAAAGAGCCGTACGGAGTGCCGTTTGTACGAATCGTACTTGACGGGTTGTAAACTGCTGCCGGGAATACATGTGAACGTCGCGTACAGGGCAATCCGAATCGGAATCGCTTGTAAATACGAGTTGTATGGTCTTTTTTACAATTTGTATGGAGAGCGTCTATTTGTACGGCTCGTACTTTCTAGGTTGTAGTGGAATCCTTACAAGTACGAGTTGTATGGGGAAAACGCTCCATACCACGATTTGTACAGTGTTTTTCCAGGATCGGAATCGGCCCCTAAATATTATAATATATTAATAACATACATATGTGTAATTAGGTAGAATATTTAGAAATATTTATAATATATATATATTATATATATATTTTTATACTTTTTATTTTTTGTTTATAAAAAAATCTATTCTAATTTTACCGTAAATCTGTGATTTCTTTTTAAATATAAAATTTATATATATATTTTTACATTTATGATTGTTAATTTTGTGTTATGAATTTCTTTTCTTTTTCAATATTTATGAATAGTTTGAACAATATATTAATTTGCAATAATAATTGAAATAGTAGTTTTATAATTTATAATATGTATCTAAAGTTTTATAGTTTAGAGTAGTGTGTCTTTAGATACCCTTTTAGTTAAATTTGCATTAAAAGTATGTGAGTATATGGAGTATTGATTGTGTATGCAATCTTTTTATTTTGTGATATGTCCCCCAATATGGTTAGATTGGAGTGGGGATAGTAAATGGCACCTCTTTAGTGTTCAACACCTTCCTCACATTGGTTCAGATGGAGTGGGAATAGTTACCTTTAGTGTCCAACACCTTCCTCGAATTGGTTTAGATTGGAGTGGTAATGGTGACTGTAACACCTTTTGTGTCTTAACACCTTCCCCACATTTTCCATAATAAAGACGTCACACATTTTTCTATTTTTATTAGTTTCCAATTTTCAATTATTCTATAGTTTTACATTTTAATCATGTATACTTTAAGTGAAAATAACAAAATATATAACGTTAAGTAAATAAAAAAAAATCATTATTTTTTAATAATAAAAAATCAGGTAAATCGTCTTCATATACATTTTATTGTTGCACATTGTCGACTCTTATTTTCCATTATTGATATTTAGTGATATTTGGTTAACGCTAGTTGTGTTTTGATGGTGTTTTCATATTTTTGTTTCTAATAGTTTGGTATTTCCAGGTATTTTAATGGTTATATGTTGGTAGTCAAAATTTGTGTTTTGTGACTTATTTATAGGATGGCGATATTTGCGTTCTCAATATGTTTTACTATATTTTTGAATGTCAATATCATTTAGGTTGATATTATGTCATAGAAGTAATTAGAGAGGCACTGGGTGGGGGGATAGAAGACCAGCAGAAGGCATGAGAGAAAGGGATGGTACAGCAGGAAATAATGAGAGTGGGGGAGAAGTAGATTTACAATTGGAGAGAGCGAGAAGCAGGTACAGACAGACATAGGCAGGGAAACAGTGGACAGTGGTGGAAGGGAACTTCAGTAAATGCAAGGATTACAGAGAAATATAAAGGAATGTTTTAGCCCCTCAAGCTACTTTGTTAACTTCGTGTTTTGTCGATATGGATATGATTTTATGAAAGTAAAATAAAACTGCAACCAGTCCTCCTGATTATTATTCCCAACAAGGTAAGGAAATGTCATACAACATAATAATTTAGTAAATTTAATGCATGAAAATGTTTTTTTAAAATATAGCTACTAGAAAATGTCTTGAAATGCTCGCAGAAAACATTGTTTTTGACCAATGAATTAAAAGAACATCTGAATAACATTCAAGAAAAGATCTATTTATTACTGGGTAAAGTGCAGTATACAGAAAAGAAGTAAAATGAAAAAAAAGAAAATTGCACTTTTTGGGAACATTTTAGCACCTTTTTTCTTTAATAAAGAGAAAAATATCTAGGTTTCAGATCACTGTCAATATTCAGAAGAAACAAGACCTCAACTATCGAGCTAAGATCCATTGACATTCAAATTTTTTCACCCCCTTACACATGCACACTTAGGATCCGATTACGATCTCGTAAGGAAAGCATTCCGACTGAATTGGTTCCGGAATGCTATCAGAACGACACGGATCAGGGGGGTCAAACCGAGCAATTGGGATGTATACGAATGCATCCGGATATGATTTGGTCAGACTCCTATTGACTTCAATGGGAGCCTGTTATCCGCATTTAAATACAGTCTCCCATTGAAAAAAGGGGTTGTTGGGGAAAATCGTGCACCCTGTGGCGGGCGCCCCTAATGGTACCTGCCACACTGTGCGCACATGGGTATGGGAGACCCATGGGTACTCTCACTGGCTGATTGAGAGGGCCACGGGTATGGGGGGCCTGCTATAGGCTTCCAAAGTCTGATTCGCACAGCCGTTTTGTCTGTACGATTTGGCTCCGAATGACTCTGGCTGCCTGAATCCCGTTCGGAAATTTTTCAGACAGCCTGGATGACTTCCTTACAGCATACTCAGTCGTCCGGAAGGGTGACCGATTCGGTCAGAAACTAGGCTTCAGATCTGGATTCAAACTAAGCAAATGCCGCTTGGAGCCTTTCTTGACAAGATCACAATCGGTTCCTTACTGTTAGAGCTAAAAGATGATTGTGTAAAATACAAATTCAGTGAGAAAACACAAAAACACATCATTAATGCCATGGATTTCTCACCTGTGCTCCAAATGAAAAAAAGGAAAACCTTATTGCTAACCATATAAAAGATGATATTTCACCATTTAAAAATTGTTCTGTTTTCAACTTTGGTACACATTTTCATCACCAGTCTCTAGAATTGTTCTGAACCTTATGAGATGAGAACATGTATTAACATAAAAGAGACACACCTAAGAGTCATAATGTTACTGTTGGGATTCTGATTTCAATTTGTGATAAAGCACACTGAAATAAAAAATTTCTATGAAAATTTGACTGGTTCAAATTGAATCTAGTGACCCAATATGTCAACAGGGAAAGCAACAGAGAAAAGGAACAATGCCGTATATGGATGAGATAGGTAGAAGAACATGGGATTAAAAGACCAGTGGCAGAGGGAGAAAAAGAGGAGATGAAAGAGAGAGGGAAAGAAAGAAAGAGAGAGAGAAAGCAATAGAAAACCACACAAACTGTAGTAGGAGTCTTAAATGCAAAAGTATATTGCCAAGTGACGAAAAGACACAGTGGTGTAAGCTGGGTACATGTCGCTACAACATCTGCCAGTTGTCTAGCTCCTGAGCCATCCACTAACTCCATTGTTAACTCTGTGCTTCTCTAAAGCAACACATGCAAGAGTTTGGGCTTCACAACCTAACTGTCCTGGCCCTAAGCTTCTCAATACATTATTTTGCATATGGGTTAGAAATGAGTCCTCAAAAATCAAAGACAACAGCTGGGAGGTACTCATTGATCAAAGCTTAAGACAAACAAGATGGCAGAAAGTGCTGTATACAATTTTGCAAGGAGAATGGACCATAACATTTACATAGAAAAGGTAAAATGGGATACAATAAATGAAAATGACTGCTGTGAGCAGAATTTTGGAGCCAGGAAAAAATATGAAACAGGTACAATTAATCAAAAGGACAATGTGGGGAAAAAGACAACAATTTATATAATCTCCTAGCATTTGGAACATCTATGTTTATTCTACCTTGCAAAAAACACAAACATTTCCTGGTAATGGATTCTGGAAAGACAGAACTAAAGTTAAGACAAAGTGTGCACTAGCAACCTTAACAGGATGGACTCAATATTACATTTCATGATGAAAGCTTTAGATGTCTAAAATAAAAGAAGAAACTGCCATATGAATTATACCAAAGATATGCTCCTCTTTCTGCTGGAATGTCTTCAAAGTGAAAATAGCTGAAAGAATGATCTTTGTTTCAGACAAAAATGTGGAAGCTAATAAAGTGATACTGTTAGACCTGGTACCATTGGCGTGAGTCTCCCTTCCATTTTTTACTGATTGCCTCCTCTGTTTTTGATATGTTTTGCTGGTTTAGATGCTTTGGGCACTGTGCCACTGCTATTCAGTTCAGTGCCACAGTGTAAGTGCTCCCTATGTTAAATTGATTTATTGATTACTGACTCCATGATTGGGTTATTTGATTTACTTGTCAGACCCTTGTACAGTGCACCATGTGTGCCCAAGACTTGTAAATCAAATGCTGCTGGTTGGCTTGCAGCCCTGGTTGTGACACCCACAGAAGCAGCCTGTAAAGTGTGTCTCAGGACTGCCATTGCAGAGCCTGTGTGCAGTCTAGTACTGCTGTGTCGACTTGGTAAGTGCACCCACTTGCCAGTCCTCCAAACCTTCCCTTTTCTTCATATCAGACACTCCTAAGGTAGGCCCAAGGGCAAGGTGCATTGTAAGTATATGGTAGGACATACCTGGTGTGTGTGGCATGGCCTAATAGTGAAGTACAGCCATTTTCGTTTTTCACTATTGCAAGGCTACCAGTCCCCATAGGCCAGAATGGGCAGTTTATTATAACATCTTATAATCCTAACTGACCCAGGGAGCATGATAGAAATTCGAGGTTAGTATGCCTGAACTCAGAATGATAAAATACATCTTTTAGTAAAGTTGGTTTTAACATTCTTGTGCAGATTCAGATCCGGCAAAATAAATTTGCGTACGACTCGTATCCGTATATTTTCACGTACGAATCGTACAAGTACCGTACAAACTGCGAAGTACGATTCGTACGTGAAAAATACATACGAATTGCGTCGGGAAAAGGGTACGATAGGGAGCCTGATATTTTTACGTGCAAGTCGTAAAACAGAAGTCCGAGCGTGCAAGTACGATCCGTACCGCCCGTCCGAATAGACAACCGTATGTAAAAGGCCCCATATGGAGCAAATGCTGTAGCACACATGTACACGGGGAAACTGGTGCCCGGATACGAGTCGTACAGCCCCCCCTCCCCCCGCATATGTCAGCACCGTACCCCCGTATGTCAGCACCGTACCCCCCTCCGCACCGTACCACAGGACCGTACCCCAGCCCCGCACCTGTATGCGCCGCACCCCAGGCCCGTCTCCCAGCCCCGCACCTGTACGCACCATACCCCAGGCCCATACCCCAGCCCCCCACCTGTACGTGCCGCACCCCAGGCGCGTACCCCAGCCCCGTACCTGTATGCACTGTACCCCAACACTGTACCCCAGCCCCGTACCTGTATGCACCGTACCCCAACACCATACCCCAGCCCCCCACCTGTACGCGCTGCACCCCAGGCCCGTACCCCAGCCCCGTACCTGTACGCACCGTACCCCAGGCCCGTACCCCAGCCCGTACCTGTACGCACCGTACCCCAACACCGTACCCCAGCCCCCCACGTGTACGCACCACACCCCAGGCCCATACCCCAGCCCCGTACCTGTACGCACCGTACCCCAGCTCCCAACCTGTACGCGCCGCACCCCAGGCCCGTACCCCAGCCCCGTACCTGTACGCACCGTACCCCAGGACCGTACCCCAGCCCCCCACCTGTAAGCGCCGCACCCCAGGCCCGTACCCCAGCCCCGTGCCTGTACGCACCGTACCCCAACACCGTACCCCAACACCCTCACCCAGCATCGCGTATGTACGGACCTTACCTACGCGAAAAAGACTCGTACAGAACCAGGACACTGTAAAACAGCACAAGGAGGGTCAATTCGACTCGCACAACACCACAAAACACGTCTACATGACAAAATACATCTCAATGACTGACCTGGCACATCCAAACAGGCAAACAGAGGCCCAAAATCACAACCACCTCTTATAACACACCCACCAACATTTCAAACACAGCCACACCCACAAATGGACCAATAAAAAGGGCCCACACACACAACCCATGAGCCTTTGCAACAGACCCACTGCTGACAGACCCCACAGACAAACAACTGCACCTTACTTACACCTTAACTACACCTTAACTTACACACCTTCACACAACCTCCTTCACAAACACCCCCTCTTCACATTCACACACACACCGTAAAATTCACACCCACACACCCACAACCATCCACACCCACACCCCACACCATGCCCACAGACAAGAATCCAAAGTTCACAAGGGCGGAGCTGGACCTCCTTGCCAACGAAGTCATCAGAGTCGAGCCACAGCTGTTTGGAACATTGGTCAGACAGACCAGCATAGCCCAAAAAACTAGCCTGTGGCAGACTATCGTGGATAAGGTGATTGCTGTTGCGCCCATCCGAAGGACCAGGCATGAATGCCAAGCCAGGTGGTACGATCTGCGCAGGGCAGTCAAGAGGAAAACGAACGAGGAATACGCCCAGAGTAACATCACTGGAGGTGGGCTGCCCCGCAGACCCGTACATTACCATCCCTGGGAGGAGAAGGTAATGGCCATGCTTCCGCCGGTGGGAGTACACGGAGTCTGGTGAGTACACAAACAACTCACATAACATGGGGGGAATGGCATCCACACCACTAATACACCAAATGCACGCAACTTCCCCCAAGTCCTCACTGCACACACTCACACTCCAAAACCACGCTCATGCCACTAACGTCTCCATGCCCCATTCACAAATAAAGGCAATGCCATGTCCCAGGCCACACCAACCACAAACCCAAGACTGGATGTCCGGGATGCTGGGAGGGTGGGGCTCACACAACACATTGTGCAACTCAGAAGCAGACACCAATGCCCTCAGCCCATATGGCCTAGGTACATACCCATGCACCATGCCCAATGCACAGGGACTGGCAAAGTACAGACAAGGTAGCTGACACTTGGCCCTGCTGTATGCAGCACAAGGCCCTCCTGTGACAACTGTACACTCAAACACCAACTCCACAAGCTCAGATATCTAGCACAGGAACTCAGACTCACTGACATGCCAGCATGCACCCTGAGGGGACAGACACATCACCTGGGAGACCCAATGACAAATCACACTACACCCAACAGCAGGCCTGGTCACACACCCCATGTTACACAAGCACACACCCCCGGGTCAGGCAACGGATTTACCCACACTCACAATGGACATGTGACACAACCAGACCAATCCATAGCCAAATAAGTATCCCAGCCAAAATTCAACAGGTCAAACACTCAGGAGAACATATCAATCTGTCCCCCGCAACATACCCATCCCCAAGTGGACATTGAGAGGAATGCTAGGCACATCCAACTACCTGGAGGAACTGTGACAACTTGAGTATGCATGAAACATGGATGTGGCATGAAAAAGCATTAACATTGTCTCTCTCTCACACACAGGGCAACGTCATGGACCTCCCCCCAACAATGGGGGGGAACAATCACAGTCACAGGCTCAGCATGAAGATGATCCCACCGGCAGCGACGACTCTCACCACTCCGTGGATGACCCCGACCAACCTGACCCCTCTGGTGCCCAAGCCCCTGCAGCACCTGCGTCCGGTACATCTGTGCCAACCCCCACCCCCATTCCTGCCACATCCCAGGAGACACCCAGGAGCCCTGCTCGCACTGAACAACACAGCCAGTCTGACCAGGAGGGACAAGGTTCTCCGGGCACCCAGGAGGAGGCAGACAACCCTGCAAATGCCATCCCTCAGGGGTCCCGTAGACCCGATGTGCCCACAACGGCAGCCCAGGCTCGTGTGGGCAGGAGTGGTGGGAGTGGAGGCAGGCGGAGGCGAGAACCTGACCAGGCAGCTGAGGGAACCGGTATGTCACACATATACGCCACATCCTGGACACATACCGGCGTGACACCAGGGGCATCAGCCAGGTCGTGTCGAACCTCACAGAGATGAAGGGGACCCTCTACGAGATGAAGAACCTGCAGGCCGAGCAACATGCCAGTCAACAACACTGGCTGAGCTCCTGGCGGTGCAAACGGACATGAGCCGTTCACTCCGTCGGATCGCCGACAAAATGGGCAACCCTCCCTGTGCCACCAGACGAAGACCACCACCAGCCACATGGAGGGAGGAGGAGGAGGATTCGTCCGACGGAGCATCACAGACATCGTCAAGTCCTGCATCTGAGGGTCCCCCCAGGAAGGTGGGTCGTCCACGGAAAAGACCGTGAGAGTCAGCGGACCATCCACATCTCCCAGGTCACCTGGCCTGGCACCTGGCCCTCTGGTGCAACAGCAGCACCTCATCCAATGACATTCTCTGCCACATGGACTTGCTGGTCACAGTCTGACCAATGATGACCAACACTGTGGTCTGGACTCTGATGACTTCCACAGCAAAGGATACCATCTCCCCCTGTGAACTTTGGATTCTATGCACCTGGTAGAGCACCTTAGTTCATCTACCAAAAGACGTACCCCACCATAAATAAAAAGTAAATTTTGTCATGAGATGTTGCTGTCATTTTTCATTAGTCCACAACATATGTGTGTGTAAATGTCAAACTATGCCTGAGTGTTGAAATCCACCCATCCATACCCTGGGATCTGAGTCTGGTACAGGACACACATGGGTCACAATGTATCATTCAATGCAGACATGGAGCACAATACTCACCTGTTGCTGCTGCTGAGGGGGGGCTTGCAATACTGTGCGGACAGACCTATTTGTAAGAGTGTCATTAAGGCGTAGAGGTCATGCCTCATTCGGAGGTTCCCGGGGAGGGAGTCCCAGGTATTTGTTCCCAGGTGGGAGAACTATGTCCTGCATGCTGGAGTACGGTGGATCTGAAGAATGGTGGCCAGGTCAAGGTTGGATGCACAGAGATGGCACTACGGGGTCTTGGATGACAGTGGTACAAGGTTGGTTTTGGGTCGGGGTTGTGGCCTGCCTCCTGAGTGTGGGTGGGGAGTCTAAAGGTCATCCTGCAGCACACAGTGATCCATTGCAGCTATCTCTGCTGGATGGTGATGTGGCTGGGGCACGGGATGTTGCAGCTGAGGTGTGCAGATGCACCCTGGATGTGGACAAGCTTCCCGGGAGTTTGGATGTGGCAGCTCCGTAGAGGGCAGGGCAGTATTTGACACCGATGTTGTCGTGGACCTGGGGAATGGTCCGTCTTTCCTTGGAGTGGATCTATCTGGGGATCATGTGCATAATTTAGAGGGTGTTGCAGTCTGAGGCACAGATGCTGGTGATTACCATGGCAAATGTGAGCAAGCAATCCATGATGCACACCATCTTGTGTGCGTGGACACTGGGTGCTTGTGCAGGGCTTTTGCGGGTGGGACACAAGCAGTTGACCCAGATTGTAAGGGGACAATCCTCAGATGTTGACCTCAGTCCTTGTACAAGTGCTGCCTCAGGTGGCTGATGTTCTGCCATTCATCAATGGATCTCATGCAATCTTGAATATTGGAACTGGCAATGTCTGCGTCCTTGGTGAGGGTGAGGAGCACCTGGCTGTCAATGGCATACGAGTTGATGATGAGGTTGTTTGCGCATGTGATGGTGGAGAGGGGGGTCCTGGACACATTGTAGATTGACACGCTGAGAGATGATACCTGTGCCATGTGCCTGACGACGACACCATCCTACATGCAGAAGCCTTGAGTCCCACTCCCATGGCCTTACTGGGGTACAGAGCCGGTGGGGAGTAGGAGGGACATGACCTGGTTGGTGTGACAAGGCCTGGAAGGCGTGGCAGCGCTGTGTAGGCAGTCGGAGTTGCACACTCATCATGCAAAGGTGTTGTGTGTGCACTTAGTGTATGCCTGAGAGCAGGCGGGAGATTTGTGGATGGACATTACTTGGAGGGTGTCTGCAACATCACACTGTAGTGTGATGTGGGTCATGCAAGGACCTGAGGGTCGTGCAATGTGCACGTTGCATGTGCGGACGGTCCAGCCTTTGGCACCGCGTGGCCGCAACTGTGGCACAGACAAGCTGATGACAGCCAAAAGAATGGGTTGAGGGAGGAAGGGAGGAGCATCTTTGATGTGTGTGTGTTGCCAAATCGGGAAACTTCGTGTGCCCTTGCTGCAGGGGCAGCAACAGCAGGCGGCATGTCCTGGAAACTATGCCACAAGTTCCACCCAAAGACTAGGATGTCAGAAAGGAACACTGCAACAGGTGTATGTAAAGGAAGGAGTGTCCGGTTTTCCATGGCACACCCAGAGACAAAGGATGCACAATCACCAAAGATGACTGACACCGGATCATGAAACTGAAGGGCGAGCTGCGCACAGGAAACACACCCTCAGCAGGTGTTGACGGCCCGTTGTGGGGACCAACACGCCAAAACACATACACAGCCATGGACTCCATGCACAATAGAGAATCAAGTACATGAAGAACAGCATTCAGGTTGCTAATCTACACATAGACTCATATGCAGAATCTTTGACAACTATGCCAGAGATGCCGCATGCACAGTGGCAAGAGACCTGCATTGACAGAGATGAGGCACCTTGGAGGGTGAGGAACACCTTTATTACTCAGCCTCCCACCTATGGAAATGCATCAATATGAACAGACACACAGGTCTTTTGGATGAACATGTGGGACCTACACTGGACACCCCCTTCGCACCACAGATGCTGAAAATCCATTGGACTGGCACACAAGTGAAGGGGGTGAGCCAAACATCCCCTGCTGCACACGGAGAGGCTGCAATTCCCCATTGAGCCTCTTATGGGGATGTTCAACACTATGTCCACCCGTAGCATCCCGTATGTTTCATAGGGAAGTTTTACACACATTGAAGCCTTCATCACAATCCACAATCCCATTACAGATGACTGTCATGAAGTGTGACTATCAATTCATGTGAGTCATGCTACATGTCATGTGCCCCATGGTGAGTCGACATGTATGCATAGTGACAAAACCTGCACAGGAGCAGTGCCCACACATTCCAAACACGTACCACCCCCAAAATGGCTTGCTGCAATCCTTACCCAAAGGAGACATCTCACCATGTTCCGGCATGTAACACTGATTCAGCATACGTTGCAATACTCATGAGGAATAGCAGGAGCACAATGATGCCACGAGCAGACAGCATGCGCAACTACCTGGGGATGAAAGACACACAATAAGTCAGGAAAAATATAGTCATCCGCATGCATGGTCATGTACTCTACATGAATAAGGTTGACACCATGCTAGTTGAAAACTGAGTGTGTCAGCTAAAATGTGTGGAATTACATCATCACTCGAGTGACACATCAGAACACACCTCTAAGTCACTTAGCATACAGTCAGCTGGACACACACATTGCAACACATGCCACACAAGGCTCCAAGCGTGCACACTCAGACCCAGGGACTCACCATTATGAGAAGAAGTTGCGTATGAGCTGACTCCAGATGTCCTCCTCCTCCTCCTCCTCCTCCTCCTCACTTGCCTCGTGACCAAGGCCTTCATCCTCCACGGGTGGATGTTCCTGCTCATCGGTATCCAGGATGAGTGGCACAGCTTTCTCCACTGCCATGTTGTGCAGCATGCAGCACACAAGGAAGATTTTGCAGACCTTCACCGGTGCATGTGGGAGGGACCCGCCTGTCTTGTGGAGGCACCGGAATCGGCTCTTCAGGAGGCCAAACGTCCTCTTAATCACTCGCCTGGTCTGCCCATGGGCGTTGTTGTAACGGTGATCTGCAGCTGTTCTGGGGTTGCGGAGAGGCGTCACCAGCCATGGCATGTTGGGATAGCCAGAGTCCCCTACATGGAAACATCATGTAAAGAAGTGGATCAGGAGATGCCATAACATACAAAGATACAGCTAAATACAGGACAAACAGAGTATACCCACCAACAAGACATGCTCGTTCGTTGTGCAGCCGCAGCATCATTTCTGGCACCCTGCTATGCCTCATGATGTAGGCATCGTGTGCTGACCCTGGAAAACGTGCACAGACATGGGAAATCAGCATGTTAGCAAGACACACCACAAGGGCATTGATGAAGTGATAATGTTTTCGGTTTCGATAGGCTACCTCTTGTGCCTGTGGTGGTACCAAAGCCACATGTGTCCCATCAATGAACCCAATTACATGGGGCATCCCTCCCAGGGCATAGAACTCACCCTTGATACCTGTCAACTGCTCAGGAGTTGGAAAATGGATGAAATCATCCAGGTGCTCCAACATGGATTCTAAAACATCATGCAGGACATGGTCTGGGACATGCCACCCACATCAGCTATGGTGAATTGAAAGGTACGGGTGGCAAAAAAATGTAGGGCTGCCATCACCTTCATCTTGGGGGTCAGCGCAAAAGGATACCTGTATCGCGGTTGGAGGTGTTGTTCAAGCTTTGCGGTCAAGTTCGCAATCAACTGTTGCGAAAAGCGGTAACGTCTTAGGCAGTCACGTTCCCTCATGGCAGCCAAGTCTGGCATTGGTCGGGGGAGAGGCGGTGCCCTGCAGATAATTAGAAGGAAGAACGAAGAGTGAGTACCTAACAACTTCAATGTCAATGAACTGAGCACATGCTCAACTGCTAATACACATCAGCGAAATACAGAGTCAGGTCTGTGCTACACATCCAGGACACGTATGGCAGCCAGGTGATACTCCTACGACAAGCCAGCTACACCCGTTGATAGTCATGTTCTACATGACATGGGCCGGAACTAGCTGTGGGCCAGTGTAAGTGGACAGCCAGAGACATCACAGGACTGACATACATACACAAATCTGCATTGGAAGGATGTCATCTCATACAGACTGCTGGCGGCAAGCTAGACGCACAGGTCACATGTCATTGGAAATGTACAGATCATACACATAGCAATGAAGGGGTACACGTGAAACACGAAAACACAGACATGGATACGGCGCAGATATGTCCTCATGTCATGAAATCATCTTTGAAGCATCCAGACACATGTAACGTGTGAATCCACATGTGGCATGGTGTGCATATATGTGTGCCATGCCCATCTACACACAGACACATGTTGGATGCAGCAACAGCAGATGCATTTGACGGAACAACACCAGCAAGCTCATGGGAACACATGACACACACAGGACATGTTCACATCGGGGCACGCTGTTACTTAGATGTCAGGTGTTAGTGTCCCTGTCCCTGGCATCGGGGACATTTGCGGGTGTTGGTGACTGTGCCATACCAGTGATGCAGTGCTTGACACGTTTGTACTACATGCACACATGTGCATTGTGGGAAGGGGAAGTGTGCCACATACTGCCCCATCACACATGACATGTGTACACATCTATTGTGCTAAAACATGAGGAGAAATGTGCCACATCACTGCCTGACACACCTAGGCCCTGCACATGTAGGACTGGAATGACTATGACTTGATGTACAGCCGTGCACGAGTCTGACACCTCCATTCCATTTGTGTGCGCCTCCTATCACCTGTGTAAGCTGTGAAGCGCACCATACACACGCTCTGAGGGCATGTGAACGGTCCGTATCATCACACTGTTGTTCCGGCTGGAATACGGGTGTGTGTACGAACCATACACACGTACGTGTACGACCAGTGTGCACACATACATGTACGCCCTGGTAGTCCACGTACGTGTACACACTGGTAGTCCACGTACGTGTACACACTGGTCGTACACGTGCGTGTACACACTGGTCGTACACGTATGTGTACTCCCTGGTAGTCCACGTACGTGTTCACTCTGGTCGTACACGTAGGTGTACGCCCTGGTAGTCCAGGTACGTGTACGCCCTGGTAGTCCACGTACATGTTCACACTGGTCGTACACGTACGTGTACGCCCTGGTAGTCCATGTACGTGTACTACCAGTGTGTACACGTACGTGGACTACCAGGGCGTACACGTATGTGTACGACCAGTGTGAACACGTACGTGGACTCCCAGGGCGTACACATACGAGGACTACCAGTGTGTACACGTACGTGTACGACCAGTGTGTACACGTACGTGGACTACCAGTGTGTACATGTACGTGGACTACCAGGGTGTACATGTACGTGGACTACCAGGGCGTACACCTACGTGGACTACCAGGGTGTACACGTACGTGTACGACCAGTGTGTACACATACGTGGACTACCAGTGTGTACACGTACGTGGACTACCAGGGCGTACATGTACGTGGACTACCAGTGTGTACACCTACGTGCACTACCAGGGCGTACACCTACGTGGACTACCAGGGCATACACGTATGTGTACGACCAGTGTGTACACGTACGTGTACGACCAGGGTGTACACGTACGTGGACTACCAGGGCGTACACGTACGTGGACTACCAGGGCGTACACATACGTGGACTACCAGTGTGTACACATACGTGTATGACCAGTGTGTACACATACGTGGCCTACCAGGGCGTACACGTACGTATACGACCAGGGTGTACACGTACGTGGACTACCAGGGCGTACACGTACGTGGACTACCAGGGTGTACACGTACGTGGACTACCAGTGTGTACTGGTCGTACACGTACATGCTAACACAATATGCAACTGGTGCGGTAGGAGTACGTGTGAAACGCACCGTACCTGTGTGTGGATAGCTAAATTACGTAGGGACACATGAGGGACAAGTATTGGGGCCTAAATGCATGCTTGTTGTCATGGATACCGAATTCCAAGTTCAAATTTTCAATCATGTGGCCTGGAATAGGCAGTTGGCAACTAAATACAATGTTGCAAAGTGGTTGTTGACTTCACATAATGCTCAAATTTTGAACCATGCAAAGGCCCTCACTGGGGTATGTTTAAAGGGATTGGAGGAAACGTAGGATGCAAATGAGACTGACCAATCACTCTGTACTCCTGTAAATGTAACAGCCCAGCAAGGCAGATATAAGTCAGCCAGAACCCATGAGAGGGCACTTGCCTGCACTACCTTAGACTCAACACCACTGATGATGCTTGTGATTCCTCTGGGAACATGTCAGGGACTGTGGAGAGGGCCCAGCCTTTCAGCCATGAGGAGAATGAGGCATTGCTTGATGTCATCCTCCCACAGTACCCCAGCCTGTATGGGAGACCAGGGGAGTAGGTGAGTGCTGACTCCACTAGCTTTGACTGTGCCCCTTTTTTTGTGACTGTCACTGCTGGCATTGTGTCCAGGTGTGACAGACATGCAATGGTTTTTAGCGTGGGTCCCAGGGGGGGGATGGCTTATGTCTCCCATGCAGAGCATGATGTAGTTCCTGTGTGCACTCCTCACTTGCATTGTGCTTACTGTGACATTCACTGCATAGTTCATGGCACATTCAGCCTACCCAATCCTTATGCCGAATTTTGTCCTATTGTCCAGAGCTGATTCCCTGGCCCCCCGGTGTGACAGGTGACTGTACCCACAGATGTGTGTGAGTTGAGTGGAGCTATGTTGAGTGTCCAAATGATGTGTACGCCCCCTGGACATTGATGTGTGTGAATGTTCCTTGTCATGTGGGTTAGTGTCTATGTGGAGTGTTGCACCCCAGCTGCATGGAGGAGGCAACAGCTCCACCCATCTGAGGGGTTTAAGTAAGCCGTGCAGAGTGTCTGACTTGCTGAGCTAGCACCACACCTGTGACACCCCACAGGCAAGTGGCACATGTGCAGAGTGAGGTTTGTATCCGCTGTTGCCAATGGCAGGTGATTGATCTGTGCCTGTGTGTGTCTGTGTACTCTGCTAAGGTTGCGTCAGTGGCCTGCGGCATGTGACTGCTTGGAGGTGCTGTTCATCAGCCTGGTGTTGCATGTGATGCACAGCGTGTGCCATGATCATGGAGTGTGTTGCACCCCTCATGCCACCTGTGGACTTCCAATGCCATGTCCTGCTTTGAGGCTTACACATAGGCTAATGTCCCTATGAGAAAGGTGCAATTGGTTGCCAGCATAATATGCCCTGTTCTAAATATCAAAGATGTTCAAATGTGTGTCTCTGTGACATGGAGCAGGTGTAGTGATGTTGTCTCACTTTGTCATCCTCACAGGTAACCGCCTACGCCAAGGGGGAGATATGGAAGCAGGCCGTCAGGGCCGTGAGATCTGTGGAGGGTCGCAGTCGGCGCCTCACCCAGGTGAGGAAACGCTGGCAGGATATCCGGTGCTGGACCCAGAGGATCGCCCGGTGGCAGCTCAAGGACTCACCTCCACACAAGCACGGCGGGGGCCGACGAGTGACCCAACAGATGAAGCGTGTCCTGGCGGTGGTCTTCCCTGAGTTGGATAGGCAGTTACAGGAGTTGCAGCAGCAGGAAGGGGGTAGGTACATGTGTGTTTGTTGTGTGTCACCAGCTTCTGTAAGTGCTCAGTTGCCTGGATACACAGCGAGGGTTAATTTGTGCAGTGCATATCATGTTCCCCAAAGTCAAACGCGGCTGTTCCTCCTCCCTTCCCCTACATGACATGTGTTCCCTGGTCTGTGTGTAATCACTATTGCACATGGTCATCTAGGCTGCCAGTTAATCCAAGTGCACATTGCTTTCTGCATCATGTGGGGGGGGGGGGGGTCTGAGACATGTGTTGTTACCTTGCCTGTGCCCTGTCCTCTGCAGTCATTTGGGTGTCCATGGTAGTTGGCACTGATGCTGAGTCTCAACATAGGAGTGTGAGTTTTTAAATGAACAGATTTGAAGCATGCATTAACAATGTTGTGGCCTCAGACATGATGTGCATGAGTGGGAGATATGCATAGTGCAGGGATGGTAGCTCAGGTTAGGAGGTTCCGTGGGAATCTGACTGACATTTTGGGTATGTTCGAATATGGACGAGTTTGGTATCTACGAACCGAAAATGACGAGTTTAGTGGGTGTACGCGTTTTCGCTACGCTACTATGTACGGGTCGTCTCATTCCTGGGCATGCCCATCTGAACCCTTGGGTTCCATTTTAGATACAGCGTCCATTTTGTCTCTTGCCCTCAAGTAGCCAGCGAACGGACACTGTCCGCTTCGTGACCCTGGGATTCCCAAGCTTTCGTGGAGGACACATGTTCCTTTGAAGGTGTCTTTATGATGAGGGGGATGACACGGCAAGGGCAGATGGCTCCGCTTCAGGCTCATCTTGCCGTGCTAGTTTATTGTTTCAGTCGTGCATGCATTAGGCACGGGTTCTTTGATCCTGCAATCAAGTTCCCGATATTGCTCTCTACACTGTTTTCTAAACTGTTGTGCATCCTTGTTTTCCTTTTCCCCTTTTCATCTGTTCCTTCCTCTAATTCGTTACGGTCAGAATGGAATGTGCTTAATGTAGGGAACTTTTACAGTTGGGAACCGGCAATGTTGCTGTAATTATGTTTCGGGTTTTTGAAAACATGAATGCGACCTTTTTGAAGTTTATTGTGGGAACTGAGTTGTAACCTTTTGTTCGCCATGCTGTTCAATGACGAAAATGTGTATAAAAGGAGAGATCCACTTTTGCAATTTGAAGCAGTCTCTCAGAACCTACACGTTGTGTACTTCTTGCGATTTCTGTATCCCTGCAGTAAATAAATGCTGATCTTTGACGCCCCAGGAAGTGTCCCGTGTCTCTGTGTTTTCTACGCCGGAACAGGTAACCCACGAAGGTTTCAGGTGTTGTCCCCTGGCACCGCTGGGCCTTAGAATAGCACAGTCCTTCAGTTGGCGCCCAATGTGGGGCGACATCAGCGGTACCGGTCCAAAGCCCGACGATCGTGAGGAACTTCGTGTGAAATCTCCGAGGGAAGGTGCACCCCGCTTCATCGATCCAGTTGTCGAAATAAGTGGCCCGAAGCCTTTTCCCGCGAAGATTCCTGCCTCCTGACGGCTGCGACGGACTGATGCCCTGACTGTCGACCTGTTTTGGCGCTTGGCGTAGTCCTTTGTACGGCGAGACGATAGACGGGCCTTCCTGGTGACGCCATTGCTCTTTCAGTTAAGTATTTGTGGGTCGCTCCTAGAGTAGACCTGGTTGTTTGCATGGTTCCATTGCATTTGTGGTTCTTAGTTGTTGGTTCTTAGTTGTTGGGTTTTATTTGACAATTTCAATTGCCAAAAACCGAGGGTCTTGCATTTTTTTGCGAGGACATCGTAATTCGATAGCCCTTGAAGTTTGTAAACTCGGTTAGTGTGCACGATGCCTGGCCGTAGTACTTTGTTTGGTTTCTTTAAATGTTGCAGCACGGATTCCCGACTGGAGGATTCATGTCCGATACCTCCAGTTGGAACTCCAATTTATGAGCTCTATAGTCGCCACGGAGTAGGTCCTATCGTATATAATGAATATTGGATTCGTTATACTAAAAAAGATGGTGTTCTTAGTTGGCCACCACATGGTAGTTTCGAAACTGCAATATTGGATAATCTTGAAACTAAATTGTTTAAAAAGAAGGCTAGGCCGGCCATGTTTGATTCCTTTCGGTTATGGCGTAAAGAGGCCAAGCAGAAAGAAATCAAACAGTCTAAGAAAAATAAGAGAGAAGGTGTTATTGCGGTAATGCGAGATGCAGAACAGTATCAGCGAGACAAGGATGAGAAGGAGCAGGAAGTTTTTGCTAGACTGCATCATATGGCGGTGGATAAATGTTACCCGGTTTTACCATCTAGTCCTGATAAGACGGGAGAAGAAGTGGTCGAGGATCCATTATTGTCTTATCTATTGAAATCACCACCTCCCTATGCACCAGATACTGTGGGTCCTGCGATCCCTCCTGTTCCTCAACCTGTTGTCTTGGCGGCTGCTGGACAGCCTGTCGTTCCTCCTGTTCTTCCGAATACCCTTGTGCCGCAAATTGTTCATCCTTCGCTACCAGCTCTTTTCCCTATTGCTCCTTCGCCTGTACCTCTTCAGCCTATTGTTCCTATTACTCCTGCTATCTCGACTACTTCTACTATTTCTACGGTTACCCCTAATGTTGTTGCTCCTGTACTCTCTTCTTCTTTCCCTTCTGTTCGTAGTCGTATATTTAATGCCGTCGCTAATCTCTATTCTCCACTTTTTGGGCCGATACTTGGGTCCGATCTTTCTGATGTCTCTCAGAGGCGCAGTCAAATTCCTGACGGTAGAGAACGCGAGTC
The DNA here is from genome assembly GCF_964204655.1 of Triturus cristatus. NCBI lineage: Eukaryota > Metazoa > Chordata > Amphibia > Caudata > Salamandridae > Triturus > Triturus cristatus. Next base: position 369,843,303 of record NC_140595.1, read on the forward strand.
GTTAGTGAAACTGGCGCGTAAATGGATTAGTCATCCTGCGAAGTACACTTCGCGTATAGTTTTCGAGACGTTTTCTCAGTTTAATGAGCCCACACAAAGATTTGTGTACGAGGAAATGTGTAAATCTTTGAGAGAAGAGTGGGATAATGATACGGTAGATAATGTACCGCCCGAGATCACTGAACTTCAGAATCAATTTTCGAGTGGTATGATTGTGGGTAATAATGTTCGACGTGCTTTAGAGCGTCTGTTATCTTTCCGATCTACGGTATCACCTCGAGCATTGTTTGAGGGTGAAGCTGAGGAGCGGACGGCACAATCTGGTCAGTACCCTATGCGGGAAGTTCCCCCAGTGTGGATGCCAGGTGATCCTGCTGCTAACCCTGCTATTCTACCACACTTTCAGAGAGTTTGGATACACCTCCCCTGGAAGCGATCGGAAGTTTTGCAGGTGAAGCAAACTTTGCCTGACCCCCGCAAGAATCCGGCAGGTTATTATAAGGAGTTATCCCAATTAGTGGATGCTACTATTATGAACCATGCCGATATCGACTTGTTGTTCGGTAATGTAGTACCTCAACCGATTTGGGCGAAAATCCACCAAGAGAATCACGCAGCTGAGTTAGGCGGTGATTGGGCTGCTCTTGCGGCAGCTGACGCACGTCAAGTTGGTGAGGCTAAACCTGAACAGCTCATTGAGAATCTGCCCCAGAGGATAATTACACTTATGAAGACGCTTATGCCAGCAATAAGAGTTAACTGGGACAAACTGTCTGCGTGCAAACAAAAGAAGGACGAGAGTGTCTCCGATTTCTTTACGAGGTTTGAGGAGGCATTCATCGATCACAGTGGTCAGGATATGAGCACTGAGGGAGGTCAGCGACTGTTTGTTGATAAATTCGTATCGAATCTGCTGCCTGAACTAAGCAACAAATTGAAGAATTCTGAAAGTTCGTGGGCTGTTTCTACCACTGCTCAAATTTTAGCTACGGCCCAATACTACGAAAATAGAGAGAAAGAAGAGAGCGAACGTGCAGATAAGAAAACGAAGGATCTTAAAACTAAGGTCTTATTGCAGCAAGCGTATCCCCCGCGCGCGATTCCAAATGACTCGCAACAGCAAAATCGATTACAGTCACAGTTTCCTAGGTCACAGCCGCGTACTGACTCCTCTACACCACGAACTCTGCTGGGGTATAATCAATGCGCGTATTGTAGGGGTGAGGGCCATTTGAAGTTTAATTGTCCAGTCTTGCGCGACCGCAACAATGGTGTTTCGGCTCGAGGAGGTCGTAGTGGTCCTCAACAAGCCTCACGTGGTAGAGGTCGCGGTGTTACTCAGAATCAGAATGAGCGTTTTTCCACTTCAGCAGACTCGCAAAATTGCTTTGATCGGCGCGATTTTTCGGCTGGTAGATCTGCACAGTATCATGTGGACGACTATTATGTCGAGCATGATGTTGCTGCTGACGGTAATTATTAGGACAGCCATAGACAAAGAAAGGGAGTGGTATCGGTCCCGGTTGATCAGAGAGGGCCTTATGTCGCAGTTGCCACATTGGGCATAGTTGAACCTTTTCTGTTGGATACTGGTGCAGCGAAAAGCTCCATCATGCATTCAAAACTCCCTGGCGTGCCTTTGTCTGGCTTAATGAATGTTTCTGTTGGATTCTCTGGCGCCCCCGTTAGCAATCCTGTTTCTTGCCCATTGCCCCTTTCAATTGGGTCTTGTGAGTTAAAAGCTCCTTTGCTTTTGACTACTGGTTGTGGTGAGAATCTTTTGGGCCTGGATTTGTTGAAACGGTTATATGCGACTTTGTATTATTCTCCTGCGGGAGTGGAGCTTACGTTGGGTCGGAAAGTGATCTCTCCTATGTATTTGTCGACTGATAAGCTCCCACCGGAATTGAGTTCTCTTCCTAAGTCTTTGTGGGCGACAGGTCCCAACGATGTGGGCCTGTTGGATATACCACCTTATGTTGTTCAACTGAAATCAAATGTGCGCTTACCACGCATTCCCCAGTATCGTATCTCTCTTGATGGAGAACGAGCACTATTAGCGATCATTTACGATTTGATCGATAAAGATGTCATCGAAGAAACTCGGGGTAACGTGTGTCCCGAGTTACCTATTTTGAAACGAACTGATCCATCCAAGCCTCCTGTGTATCGTTTTGTTATTGATTTGAGGGAGGTAAACAAAATTGTAATTCCACAGTTTCCCGTGGTGCCTGATATTACAGCTTTGCTGACTCTGATTCCAGCTTCTGCGTCATGGTTCTCGGTAATCGATCTGAAGAATGCTTTCTTTAGCATTCCGATTGCTGAGGAAAGCAGAGATCTATTCGGTTTCTCATTAGGTGGTCGCAGTTTCAGGTTTAAACGCGCACCTCAGGGCTACTGTGAGAGTCCATCGATCTATAGCCAAGCGCTTAAGAGCCAACTTGATGCGTTTGTGTTACCGGCTGGTGCGGCCTTGATTCAGTACGTTGATGATCTGTTGGTAGCTGCTGACACTGAACAGATTTGCAAAACTGCTACAGTATCACTGTTACAGCATCTATGTGACTTACATCACAAGGTGTCACCTTCTAAATTGCAATATTGTTGTCAAGAAGTAACCTATCTAGGTCACTTATTGTCAAAGGAGGGAAGAAGGTTGACCCCAGAAAGAATTGCAGCGATCGCTCGAATGACTGTGCCAACAACTCAGAGAGATGTGCGTGCCTTTCTAGGTATTACGTCATACTGCAGACAGTGGATCCCGAACTTTTCACTGTTAGCGAAGCCATTGATAGCTCTCACGTGCAAGGATGTTTCGACTCCCTTGCCATGGACGGAAGAATGTCAGAAGAGTTTTTCTGAACTGCGTGACGCGTTGTGTTCGGCTCCTGTGTTAGGTACTCCTGATTACAGTAAGCCATTTACACTATACGTTCACGAGAGAGAAGGTTGTGCGTTGAGTGTTTTAATGCAACAATTTGGTGGTAAGCAGCGTCCATGTGCATATTTTTCCTCGACCTTAGACCCGGTAGCTAGAGCGTTGCCGAGTTGCTTGAGAGCGACAGCGGCAGCTGCGGTGTCTATTCGACAATCCGCAGGTCTGGTTATGGATAATATGCTCATAGTGATGGTTCCGCATGCAGTTGACACTCTCCTGAATCGTTCAAAAACTCAACATCTGACGAGTGCAAGGTTGTCCGGTTACGAGTTGACACTTTTGGCAAGTCATATACAGATCAAGCGTTGTAATGTGCTGAATCCGGCGACATTGTTGCCGACTAATGTGGAATCAAATGATGTACCACCACATGATTGTTATTTACGAACTGAGGAAGAAACGAAGGGTCGTGTGGACCTGAAAAACACTCCATTGATAGACCCCGATGGCACTTTGTATGTTGATGGTTCATGTTTTAAGTTGCCGAATGGTAATGTGACGACTGCGTATGCTGTAGTGACGTTGAGTACGGTTGTGGAAACTGCGAGATTAAGTCAGAATTCAGCGCAAGCGGCAGAGTTGATTGCGTTGACGAGAGCGTGTGTTTTGTCTAGAGGAAAGCGAGTGAATGTGTTTACTGACAGTCAATACGCGTTTGGTGTTGCACATAGCTTTGGCCGATTGTGGAGAGAGAGAGGATTCATGACACCGCATGGTACGAAGATCCAACACGGACAGCTTGTGAATGATCTTTTGGATGCACTTACATTGCCTAAACAGGTGGCAATCATTAAATGTAGTGCGCATCGAAAGGTTACGGATGATGTTGGTCGTGGTAATGCATTTGCGGATGAGATTGCTAAGGAAACGGCTAAGAATCTTGCGTCCCGAATGTATGTTACGAGTCCAGTGAGGTGGCCTATGGAGACTGGTATGTGTGAAGACACTGTTGAGAGCGTGAAAGCAATTCAGAATGAGGCCACTGAAACTGAAAAGACCAAGTGGAAGGAAAGTACGGGAAAGTTAGACACCCATGGATGTTGGGTTGACTTGTCGGAATGTCAGAGGTGGATGTTACCGGATGCATATGTGCTAGCCGTTGTGACTATGGCTCACGGCTTGTCACATATTAGCGCGAAAGGTATATGTAAGTTATTGTCTCCGGTATGGAAGAATGATGGTATCGCCAAATGCGCTGAGAGAGTGGTTAAGAATTGTATGATATGTTTGATGTATAATCCTGGCAAGGGCACCCCTGCTCCACCTGGCCATTTTGCCCCTCCTATGTGTCCCTTTGAGGTTATCCAACTGGACTTCATCCATATGGAGAGATGCAATAATCTGAAGTACGTTTTAGTTGTGGTTTGTGCGTTCTCCAGATGGATAGAGGCCTTTCCTCTTAAGGATAATACTGCCCTGTCCACAGCGAAAATCCTACTGAAGGAATACTTTCCTCGGTATGGAATGCCACGGATTGTGTGGTCAGATAACGGAAGTGAGTTTGTGGGAAGTGTGATGCAGAGTGTGTGTAAGGGCCTTGGAATTCGACAGAAATTCCATAGCGCCAATCATCCTCAGGCAGCGTGTTTGGTTGAAGGGTACAATGGTACTCTGAAACTGAAACTTGCAAAGATACAAGCTACGACTGGTTTGTCATGGCCTGATGCTTTGCCTCTGGCTCTCTTATCAACCAGGGCGACTGTGCACTCTCGAGTAGGGCTTAGCCCATATGAGATTGTGTTCGGCCGCCCTGCAAACATTTGGGGAGTCCCGAGGCCTAAGGCCTTTGATAGTCTTGAGTATCCAATGTTAATTGATTATCTTCATGATCTGACTGCTAAATTGAGGTTAATTCATCAACAGGTTTTTGAAGCTTTACCGGCACAGACAGAGGGTCCTGGACATCGGCTCCAACCGGGTGACTGGGTTGTTACCCGTAATTTTGGCAGAAAACGCAATCTGGAGCCAAGATTTGTGGGTCCCTTTCAAGTATTGCTGGCTACAAGGACTGCAGTTCGGTTGGAAGGCAGAAAGAACTGGGTGCATGCCACCCATACTAAAAAGGTTCCGATCCCTTCACCAGCAGATAATTGGGTGAGAACTGGTATTGCGACAGCGGAAACCGAGACCCCTCTATGTTACGTGCCGTTTAGCAATGCTCAACCTGTAGTAGACAATTCATTGCAGCCAGACACATCTGTTGAGTCGTCAGTCCTGGAGAACTCAAGGTCTGAATTGTCATCTGATCGACTGAACATTGTTTCACCAGCTGAACAATTATTTGAAGAGCAGACTCGACCTGGAAGAAGTTGATATTTTCTTCGTTCACATGACAAAGACTGATAAAAATTTTCTATATTTTCCTTTACTGTTGCCACGAACATTAAGAACAATTGCATCCTTTGCTGATTTTTGAGTTTCTTTCTACGTGTATTTTTTACAGCTAAGAGATTTTTATTAAGTTGGATGTTTGTCTAGGAAAACCTATCATCCGGGTTAACCGTAGGGCCGTGCGGGTACTTCCTTCTGTTTAGCAGGTTCCTGATACTAGGTCAGTTACCTTTTGTCGATTTCTGGGAACTCCTGGGAATTGATAATCGCTACTCAGAACGAAGTGCGTCAAGGACGTCACGGACGGTTTTTAGAGGATGGCGTTCTCTAAGCTGTTGGAAGTAGAAAGGATGACGGCGCAGAGATCACAATTGCATAAAATTGTACGAACAAAATGTTTTTTGTTTCAGGTATTTCTACTGTTTCTGACTGTTTCTATGCTATTGGTGAGTGGAGTATATTTTGGAATACAGTCGTTATTACCTTCCATTTCACCTACTTTTTCTCCTAAACTAGGTTCCCTTACTACTGTTTCTCCACATTCCTTTCATCCTCTGCCCCAACATGATCAGGTTAGGCGTGCAGAATTCATGAATAACTCCTTCGTTCAACTCCTACATCAGCATCAGTTGGTGATGAATACTACCAACTGTTGGGTGTGTGGGTTAATGCCACATACCATGGATAGGGGTATTCCGTATTTGGTTCTTCCTTACAGTTCCCAGGGGTCAGCTCGAGCATTCCAAACTATGTTCCGTAGTGCACTGGATTCCTACCCCAGTCGAGAGCCACGTTCTGCAAACTTTGGTCCTGGTCCGTACCACAAAGCCTTTGGTGATAGCGATTGCTGATCTAGATAGAGATATTTTTGATGTATCGCTTATTCCAGATGAAGAGGTACAAGCATATAAAGATTTGAGTGAGGCTGAGTATAGTATGTCAGTGGGTGATAGACAGCTCAAGAGCTCGTCTCCAATATGGATCGTACCCCACCTCGGTAATTTCTGCTTGAAAGGTCTTGGTCGGAATCCGAGAGCCCAGCTTGGTGAGAGTGCTTGTACTGACACGTACGTTCTACCGATGCTCTCTTCCCCTGTTTTCCTGACTGCCAAGGGTACCTATTTCGTATGTTATGAGCGTGCATATACCTGGTTGCCCCGTGACTTCTCGGGAACCTGTTATATTGCGAATCTTTTGCCACCGACTTTTACGGTTGCCTCAGACTATCACAAAACTAGAGTTGTGAGGGGCGTTATTAGCGAAGAGGACACCGCTGGTCAAGAAGCAGGAGATTTCTTTAAGGGTTTCTTGCCGTTTTGGGGACCTATGGTTAATAGTAGGAACCTGAGACAGTTGACCCGTGTGGTAGAATTGACTGCTAACATAACTGCGAGTGCTCTTGGTAATTTAACAGCGGAACTTCAGGCGGATAGACTTATGACGTTGCAGAACCGTATGGTTCTAGACGTTGTTCTTGCAGATAGAGGTGGTGAGTGCAAAGTGATTCATTCGAGCTGTTGCATTTTCATTCCTGACAACGCTCCAACCGTTTACCAAGCCATCTCGAAGTTGCATAAGATCTCCGAGTCCATACACGTGGACGAAGGTAATTGGACGCTTCTAGGATGGTTTTGGGACCTGATATCAACCTGGGGTTGGAAGATTCTGATGATCGTAGGGGTTGTTGTAACGTTTCTGTTCACGTGTTGTCTTTGCGTGCAGTGTGGTCCGGCCTTATGTGGCCTCTGTGCTACAACGTGTATAAGACGGCCATCAGTTACCAAAGAGACGTTGATGAATAGAATGATGTTCCAGCAGCAACTGAACGATTTGATGAATATCGAAATCGATTCTGATCTCGACTAGTGCTTGCCTACATGAGGGCAAAAGGAGCGTCTGAGGTTCCGTGGGAATCTGACTGACATTTTGGGTATGTTCGAACATGGACGAGTTTGGTATCTACGAACCGCAAATGACGAGTTTAGTGGGTGTACGCGTTTTTGCTACGCTACTATGTACGGGTCGTCTCATTCCTGGGCATGCCCATCTGAACCCTTGGGTTCCATTTTAGATACGGCGTCCATTTTGTCTCTTGCCCTCAAGTAGCCAGCGAACGGACACTGTCTGCTTCGTGACCCTGGGATTCCCAAGCTTTCGTGGAGGACACATGTTCCTTTGAAGGTGTCTTTATGATGAGGGGGATGACACGGCAAGGGCAGATGGCTCCGCTTGAGGCTCATCTTGCCGTGCTAGTTTATTGTTTCAGTCGTGCATGCATTAGGCACGGGTTCTTTGATCCTGCAATCAAGTTCCCGATATTGCTCTCTACACTGTTTTCTAAACTGTTGTGCATCCTTGTTTTCCTTTTCCCCTTTTCATCTGTTCCTTCCTCTAATTCGTTACGGTCAGAATAGAATATGCTTAATGTAGGGATAATGTGCTTTTACAGTTGGGAACCGGCAATGTTGCTGTAATTATGTTTCGGGTTTCTGAAAACATGAATGCGACCTTTTTGAAGTTTATTGTGGGAACTGAGTTGTAACCTTTTGTTCGCCATGCTGTTCAATGACGAAAATGTGTATAAAAGGAGCGATCCACTTTTGCAATTTGAAGCAGTCTCTCAGAACCTACACGTTGTGTCCTTCTTGCGATTTCTGTATCCCTGCAGTAAATAAATGCTGATCTTTGACGCCCCAGGAAGTGTCTCGTGTCTCTGTGTTTTCTACGCCGGAACAGGTAACCCACGAAGGTTTCAGGTGTTGTCCCCTGGCACCCCTGGGCCTTAGAATAGCCCAGTCCTTCAGTTACAGTCAGATAATTGCAGGACAATGGAGCTGTGTTCCCACTACAGTCCCCTAAGACACCCTTGCCTCTGAATCATGTGTGTCATCCAACACTGTGCCCATTCTCTGTGTGTTCAGCATAGTTTGGCCTCTGTGGCATAGTTCCCTGCCCTCATTTGTATTTCTCTGAAGTGTGCTACATGTGCCCATTGTACATGCTGACCCCATTTAGCTTGTGCATCCTCACACTGGGCAGTGCCTGTGTGTCTATGTACAACTATCTGTTGATGGTTGTTGATAATTGTCTGGACAGACACTCAACATGCAGTAACCCAGTCAGGTTTTGCTGGGTTTAATGTTTGTGATTTGCAGCATGTGTCAAAAATGGAAATACATGGCTCATGCTCATCCATTTTTGCCACCAGTGTGTGGTCGAGATGCTATGTACTTTGGTCTGTGTGTGCTGACATCTGTGTGGACATTCTTGCTTGCCATGTGGGTGTCTCCTCAGTGCATGTGCTCCTTATCCAGACACATTGCAGGGCCATTAGCTAATGCATTGTCCTGTGTTTGGACATGTGTGTCACTCCACATGACAGGCAGTGGGTCAGATGTGTTGCCAAGTGTGTCATCATGGTACGGATGGCCATGTGACAGGTGGCATGATTCAAGTTTTCAGTCAATAAGTATTGTACATTGGCACTGACTACACTTGTCAACATGTCTGCATTTTTCCTACGCTTCTTTTTGCTAGTTGGTTGTGAAGGACAATTATGTGCCTGCATGACAGATGTCTCCCAGGGAAGTGCAAAAGAAAGTACTTTTACACTTTCCGTGGACACGCAGGCACATTTCACTGGAAGCCACAGTTTGATTACCACTTGTCTTCTGTATATACATATCCATGTTCACACAGTGTGTTTGCATGTGTGTAAGTCCTTGGTTGTTGCTGATACGAACTTACCAGTGTCAAGTCATTCAGACCACCGTGGTGCCATGTATATGTACTTACTTCTACAGGATTTATTATTTACAGTGGCTTTTTAGAATTCGGCTGCCAGCTCATACAATGACTGTGTAAAAGTATTTTTGTGTGCACATCATTGTGTGACTTCTGTCATGCAGGCAGATGTGTCTTCTGTTCACAAAGTGGCACATTCACGCATTCTAAATATGTACATTGTGTAAAGTGTTGTGAGTCCCAAGGGTTTGCAATGTTTTTGGCTATGGTTTCCTAAGTACTCGCAGGTCTCAGAGTGTGGGGACACCTTCAGTATTGAGGTGTGTTATTTGGCCTTGGGTGCACCAATACTGTTTCGTTCACAGTGAACAAGAGGTGGCATGGATTCATATTCTTGCTGTGCTCAACTGTCCCCAGACACTAGCTTCTCAGTATAATTCGATATCAAGTTATTTGCTGTTGTGTCCTGATCTCCATTGTTTCCAAGTGTCATGGTGGGTCAACCAACTGGGGAGTGCAGGGTTACATATGTGCGGACTATTCTAGATGTTACTCATGATGCATTTCCTGATATGCACTGTGACATTTTAATTGTGACTCATGTGTCTGTTGTATACAGGTGACTGATTATTTTCTGTCTCTTCACCTTGCCCACAGCATCATCGGAGGACACCGAGGGAGACACCTGCACGGACGTGGAGGAGGGATCCAGCACCGCTGCCACCACTGCTGTGGAGTCTGTGGGAGCAAGTGGCACGGAGGGCGAGGGGAGTCAGGCGGAGGACCCGTCTAGTGACAACACTGACTACGACGCAGACGGGTCCGATGCTGAACTCCTCCAGGGGGCGGAGGCTGCTACGACACCTGGCAGCAGCACTACATCTGTCACCGCCCCCTCCATTCCCATCACCGCCCTCCCACTTGCTCCGGTCCCTTCTGTCCATGCTAGGCAACACCGTGTCTCCTTCGTGCCAGGCACCGCACCCCCTGCCCCTGTCCCCCCTGCTGCCCTCACTGCAGAGTCTGTGGACATTCTGCGACAAATGCAGGTTGGACAGACATCGCTGCTGAATGTCCTCCATAGCCAGAGCCGAATGATGATGCAGATGGTGTCGTACATGGAGGGCATGTCATCAGCGATGTCTGACCAACGGATGTTGCTGAGGTCCATGGACTCTTCACTGACGGCAGCAGTGAGTCTCCTGCAGCGCTTCGTCCCCCCCTACCCCTGCACCATCCACACTTCCCACTCCCATACCTGTCCCAAGCACACACAGATATTCACATGCACGCACCCCACCAGACACAGGCAGCAAACCACCACGTAACGGCAAGCGCACTCCTCCTGGCACGCACACCCAGGGGGATGAGGACACACCCACTGGGTCTGGGGCACACAGGCATACACGCAGCCACAGTCCGAGGCCGCATGGCACACTAACCAGTTCCTCCAAAGGCACTCCCCTCGGCTCCCCTACCACACCTCCAGAGAAAGAGGCCTACTTGGCTGTGCTGGGCCTCAGCCCCTCTGTCTCTCCAGCCCGCAAATGGGAACGGCACTCCACGGGTAGGGGAGTTGAGCCCCCCCTGTCCCCCCTCCCCCAGTAGCGCTGCACCCCATCACTCCGACCCCCCCCTCCTTTGAGGCTGTGTTGTCTTTGGGTGAAGGGGAGACGCTTGACGACCTGGCAGCAGTGTGCAGCGCCGAGCTGACCTCCACCTTTGGTGCTACCCCACCCCCTGTGGTGGAGGCGTCCGTCCCTGCACCCACCACACCTACCCTTCCACCTCCTATCCCTGCGGTGCCTGGTCCTTCCCCACATGATGCCCCCCCAGTCGAGGAACCTGCGGGTTCTAATGTGCAGGCAAGCTAGGGGAGATGCGTGGCCATGTGTCCCCCCCAAGGACTTCATATCTGGACTGGCCATGTGCCTTTGTTAATAGTGTCGTTAACTACTTTTTCTTTTAATGCTGAATAAAGCATTTTGTTTTCCCTTTGAACACATTTGCATTTCAGGTATTGATGTGGGTGCTGATGGTCCCAGAGTTGGGGTGGTGGTAATGTGTTATGTGTCAGGAGAAAGTTGTCATCTGATGCTAATGGGGTGGACCATGGTGTCTGCCTGCCATCACAATGTCTCTGCAAGGTATGTTTGGTCGTGTGTGCTATTTGTGTTTGGAGACATTGTCCCAAGGACTGTTCCTTCCTCTGTGGCACCTGACATCTACCCTGCAGGGAGTAGCACTTTTGTAGTGCTGACCTGTGCCTAGATTTCCTTTGTTGGTGACGGATCCCTTCAACTATGGCCATGCGTGCTCTCTTAGTGTAGTGGGCATTGACATGAGTATACAGTCTTGTGGCATGATCTCTGTGTGCGTATTGTGCTGCATCCGCCAGGGGTGGGTATGCATGTGTCATTTGTCCTCACACCCACATGTGTGGTGTCATGCAGTGGGGGAAGGACATCCATCCTCATGGTAGTGGGACACTGCTGTCAGTGATGTGTTGTTATGAAACTATCAACATAGTTGAACATTAGGGATGCGTACATACACCCATGGAGTTGTGCTCATCTGATCATGCTGTACACACACCCATGACTCTGTCCACTGCTGGGAGTCCTCTGCACCCACCGCTCATATGTCTGGACACTGCTGGGAGTGATATGCACCCACCCCTCATATGTCTGGGCCCTGCTGGGAGTCCTCTGCACCCACCCCTCACATGTCTCTGTCCACTGCTGGGAGTCCTCTGCACCCACCCCTCACATGTCTCTGTCCACTGCTGGGAGTCCTCTGCACCCACCCCTCATATGTCTGTCCACTGCTGGGAGTGATATGAACCCACCCCTTATATGTCTGGGCACTGCTGGGAGTCCTTTGCACCCAACCCTCACATGTCTATGTCCACTGCTGAGACTCCTTGGCAGACACCCACCCACCCACCCGCACCCTTGGTGCTGTAAACTGCTGTCCTGGCCATGTACACACCCCAATATACTGGTTATATGCTGCACCAGGCCCTAAGCCAACATTCGTGGCGTGTGTACACCTTGTATCACTAATGTACTGGTGCCCTAGAGGTACGGGTGATGCGGTCCGTACCCACTCCCTCAGAGCATGGGTACGGCCCGTACCACCATTGGAGTGGTGATGTAGGGGTACGCACCGTATCCACGCCCTCAGAGCGTGGGTACGGCCTGTACCACCATTGGAGTGGCGATGTAGGGGTACGGCCCGTAACCACGCCCTCAGAGCGTGGGTACGGCCCGTACCACCATTGGAGTGGTGATGTAGGGGTACGCGTGGTATGCGCTGTACCCACGCCCTCAGAGCGTGGGTACGGCCCGTACCACCATTGGAGTGGTGATGTAGGGGTACGGCCCGTACCCACGCCCTCAGAGCGTGGGTACGGCCCGTACCACCATTGGAGTGGTGAAGTAGGTGTACGCGTGGTAACAAACGTACACACGCTCTGAGGGCATGGGTACGGCACGTACCCCTACATCACCACTCCAATGGTGGTACGGGCCGAACCCATGCTCTGAGGGCGTGGTTACGGGCCATACCACTACATCGCCACTCCAATGGTGGTAGGGGCCGTACCCACGCTCTGAGGGCGTGGGTACGGCGCGTACCCCTACATCACCACTCCAATGGTGGTACGGGCCGTACCCACGCTCTGAGGGCGTGGTTACGGGCCGTACCACCATTGTAGTGGTGATGGGTACGCGTGCGTGGGGATTGGTGGACATGCCCCCCGCAGTGACCAGACCCTGGAGGTAATGTTAGGACAGTATATGGTATTTTACAAATTTGGTGGAGGTTATGTTTCCTGCCCCTCGCCCCCCCTTTGCCCCTGGATGTTGTGCTGACCTTCTGCGTCGTCTGCGTCGGTTTCTGTGCAGCAGGTCGTAGGCTAGGAGGGCCGGGATGACACGTAGGATGGGGTCCATGCCTGTCTATTGCATCCCGCAGCTCCTTCTTCGCTTCGTCCTCACTTTCCCAGGAGTTTTTAGCTGCCGTAAAAAATGATCCGTGCGGAGTGACGTAGGCACGAATCGTACTTGCTGGTCCGTAGAACGCTGCCTGACTCCCTCCGGACGTCACGTACGCGATGTCCCGGATCAGAATTGTGGGTATTTTTTAGCCGGTCGGTGTCTTGTACGACTCGTAAGGAAATGGTATTTCTGTATGAATCGTACTTGCGGGTTTGTAAGGTGGTTTTCCCAGGTACGAGTCGGACGAAGAATACGCTCCGTACGACCATTCGTACCCGGGTTTTACAGGATCGGAATCGGCACCTCTGTGTTTGAAAATACCACTTTTAGAAAGTAAGTATTTTCTTACCTAACCATCCAGCCTGCCTCGGCTAGCTTGTGTATTGGGTGTCTGGTTTTGTGAGTGACAGAGGTTGGGGATTCTAGGAGACAGGGTGAGTCAGCACAGGGCTGAATAGACCTATCTGCCTGTAGAATGGTGGGAGGAGTAGCACCTGGGTCTGAATACGGCTGTGCCTGCCTTTCACAATGCTGGCTCCACCCCCTGTGGTGTGTCTGATGTCCCTGGCCCACCCTGCCAAAGGAAAGAAGGAGTCCTGTAAACAAAGTGCTCCTGGACTGCAAAGAACTGGCTTGGACTAGGTACATGCCCCTCTGCCTTCAGAGGACAAATTATTTAGTAATATAAATATGGGGACCCAGACACCAAGACTTTAGTTTAGATCACTTCTGGAACAAAAAGACAAACCTCTGTCAAGGAGAAGAACCAAGGAAACTGTAGGAGTTGGACTGCCCCCCTGCCAGTGTGCTGTGTTGCTGGATTGGCCTACAGTGGTGTCTTCAGTGCCAAGGAGAGGAGAAGGAACTTTCAAAGAACTTTCATCATCTTGCAGAATATTACTCCAAGGGCTTTAACTTGTGCTTGCCTCCTGCTGAAGTCTCAGGGACCAAAGACTTTACCACCAGCTCCCCTCTGAATTTCCTTGCTGGGAATTCTGTCTGCTGAAGCCTGCATGTCGCTGGGAGCGGGACACAAAGAGAAGAAGCGTGTTGCAGTCACAGGTGTTGCCGTCGCATCGCCGGAGAAGCATGTCGTCGCCGCAGAGGTCGCCGCCGCATCACCAGAAGAGCGTGCCTTTGTCAAAGCTGTTACCCGATGCATCACCGGAGAAGCATGTTGCCGCCACAGAGGTCACCATCGCATCACCGGAGAAGCATGTCGCAGGGCCTGTCGCAGCTCCAAAGTTACAGAGTTCACCGCACGGCCGCCGGGCGTGCACGCATCGTCTTCACGTCATCGCATCAATGGCGCCATCATATCGCATCGCACCGGATTGTCGCATCACATCGAGGCGCCATCTTGTCGAATCATAACCGGAACGCAGTACAAGAATCAACGCATCGCCTCCTCTCCGGTAAAGACCAAGACGCATTCCCTACTCTGAGCAAGCATTGAGGCACCACGCATCGTATCCCCCGCAGCAAGGAACCAACGCATCTCCATCCCTGCGAACCTTTTGTTTGTTTTGCGGTACGCATCCAGGTACTTTTGAGAGAACTGTGTCACATTTATCATCAACTTGAACTAGGTGACTTCTACCATCTTTAAGACTATTTTTAGTACAGTATTGTGGATTTTTGTCATTTGTGGTCTTGTGTTAAGTCTATCTAAAGAATACTTATTTATATAAAACCTGTGTGGTGTCCATCTGTAGTGTTTTCACTGTATTGCTGTATGTGTTTACAAATGCTTAACACACTGCCTCTGAGATAAGCCTGTCTGCTCGTGTCAAGCTACCAAGGGGTTGAGCAGGGGTTATCCAGTAGTGTAATCCCCTTTGCCTGACATAGAAGCAAGGGTCCCTATTTGGTCAAAGGTACCTACCTCTGCCAACTAGAGACCCCCAGTTCTAACAGATACCAAAAGCAGCTGCTCGACTGTGAATAGGAACGTAAATGAATGACCTATTTCTGGATCATAGCTTAGCACATCCAATCAATAGTGGATACCTACTCTTCTTCCCTGGCTACAGGCTGAGAAATAAACACGTCATCACTGTGCCATATAATATACGTAATAAAGTATCTTCCTTCTACCATTTTTAAAATTTAACTCATATCTCCCCATTGCTTGCATAGTAAAAGATTTGAAAGTTCCAAAAAAGCCTACTGAATTCAAAGTTGTTCTGCATCAGAGGTCTCGAAAAATGTGAGGTTCCTCAAAATGTATGAGGACCCAAGTCCCCAAGAATTCTGGCAATTGTTCTACATAGAGGAGAGCATGACTTCAATTCAGCAGTTCTATGGATTGGGTGAAGCAGGCAGGATGTTGAACATATAGTGTAAAGGCACAGTTGGAAAAAATGATCTCTTCTATGGTGTCCCCCTAGAATTGTGCCTGGGCTGTTTTTGCTGACTGTAGAAATCTGTGTTCTTTACCCCTGCTAATCAGTGGGAAAGTACCTGTTCCCTCTTACAACATGATGAAATTGGCATAGCCCTAATTGTCATTTTTGACTTACTTATAAGTACCTAATATATGGTACAAGAGTGTACTCAGGGCCTGTAAGTAAAATGTCACCAGTGGGCTGCAGGTCTAGTATTGCAGTCTGGCTGTACAGTTTTAAAAAACTTCAAATTTGACCCATCAAAATAACCCCCTTTGACAAACCTAAACTTTCCATTAGAATATGAATCACCCATAAGCAGGTCTTACTGCCCACAAGGCAGAGTGCACAGGATTTACAAGTAGGAAATGATCATTATTTCCTTGCAGTGTAAATGCCCCAAAAGCTTTTTCCATTATAGCAGGGTTGGCTGTTCCATGAGAAAGCATTGGGATACAATAATAAACATAATAATGTTACCTTTTCGTAGCAAATTACTATAAATGTAGGTCGAGGCCTTTTTGACAAATGTATTACAAGCCCAATTCCCTGGTAAAGTCAGATTTGTAATACATATTTAGGAAAAGGAATCACTAGAAAGATATATGTTGCCTACCCAAAGCCTGTAAAGGCCCATTTGCATGAGCTTCAACTGTCACCTGAAAGATGAATAGCTCCCTGGATGAGGTGTAAACTTGCTCCCAGAGCTGAAACAAAAGGCCTTGGGTGTCTGGGGTTGTTAATTAATGCTTTACAGGATTGCCTTGAGTAAGACCCAAGATCTTGATTAATTTCAAAGAGACCTACTCTGTCACAGGCAAATGTAGCAACCACCTGGGCCAGCTCTTTCCCTTTGTCCCCCAGTCAGGCAGACACTAATCCCAGGAGGAAGTGAGCTACCTTCAGAACTAGTTTGGACTGACATCAGATTAGGGACTGTTCATTTTCATAGGGTCGGTGCAGGAGCTCTGCACAGGGGAAGAATGGTTCTGCCATCTTGATTTTAGGGAACAAGGGGTACTGTAGGATTTTCACAGTAGGTTACACAGGAAATACTGCAAAGTTGGATAAGGTTACACCTAGGAAGTTTTACTCCATTGGTTGGGGACTAACCTGGAGATTTCCCTACCCACACGCTGGTGCCAGGCATAAATGATGCATCTCCAGTACCTTCCACAGAACATGTTCTGGAGCTGTTGAAGAACAGAAGAGGGCTGGACCTCCAGTCTGTGACATGAGAAGAGCCCAGAAGACTGGAGCTGCACTCCCTCTTGTACATAGGGCAAAGACGTGGACTACAAAAGTCATAAAGATAAACTCCCATTCAAACCCCAGGAGTAGAATAAGCTACAAGAGGCCTTTGAAGCAGCTGCTGAACTAACCAGTTCCAACTGGACTTGCCCTAAACCCTGCTGTTGGCCTCTGCTAGAGTGATCCCTAAGTCTTAACCCCAAGTTCCTAGACCCTTGGCTTGAGTCAAAGTGTACTCCTCCTAATAAACCTTGAAACCTGGGACTAAGAAACCTTGCCAGGTTGAGCCAAAGAAGGCTATTTACCTCTATGCCAAAGATTCAGATTGCTCTCACTTGGAGCTTTTTGGCAGCAGTAAATCCCATTCAGTGGTATCATGTGGAGAATGTTTCAGGTCTTGTGGCTGCATCCACCAGGGGTGGGTATGCATGTGTCATTTGTCCTCACACCCACATGTGTGGTGTCTTGCAGTGGGGGAAGGACATCCATCCTCATGGTAGTGGGACACTGCTGTCAGTGATGTGTTGTTATGAAACTATCAACATAGTTGAACATTAGGGATGCGTACATACACCCATGGAGTTGTGCTCATCGGATCATGATGTACACACACCCATGACTCTGTCCACTGCTGGGAGTCCTCTGCACCCACCCCTCACATGTCTGTCCACTACTGGGAGTGATATGCACCCACCCCTCATATGTCTGGGCCCTGCTGGGAGTCCTCTGCACCCACCCCTCACATGTCTCTGTCCACTGCTGTGAGTCCTCTGCACCCACCCCTCACATGTCTCTCCACTGCTGGGAGTCCTCTGCACCCACCCCTCATATGTCTGTCCACTGCTGGGAGTGATATGTACCCACCCCTATATGTCTGGGCACTGCTTGGAGTCCTCTGCACCCACCCCTCACATGTCTATGTCCACTGCTGGGACTCCTTGGCAGACACCCACCCACCCACCCGCACCCTTGGTGCTGTAAACTGCTGTCCTGGCCATGTACACACCCCAATATACTGGTTATATGCTGCACCAGGCCCTA
The DNA here is from genome assembly GCF_964204655.1 of Triturus cristatus. Lineage (NCBI taxonomy): Eukaryota > Metazoa > Chordata > Amphibia > Caudata > Salamandridae > Triturus > Triturus cristatus. Next base: position 369,860,999 of record NC_140595.1, read on the forward strand.
AGCCAACATTCATGGCGTGTGTACACCTTGTATCACTAATGTACTGGTGCCCTAGAGGTACGGGTGATGCGGTCCATACCCACTCCCTCAGAGCGTGGGTACGGCCCGTACCACCATTGGAGTGGTGATGTAGGGGTACGCACAGTATCCACGCCCTGAGAAGGTGGGTACGGCCTGTACCACCATTGGAGTGGCGATGTAGGGGTACGGCCCGTAACCATGCCCTCAGAGCGTGGGTACGGCCCGTACCACCATTGGAGTGGTGATGTAGGGGTACGCTTGGTACGCGCTGTACCCATGCCCTCAGAGCGTGGGTACGACCCGTACCACCATTGGAGTGGTGATGTAGGGGTACGGCCCGTACCCACGCCCTGAGGGCGTGGGTACGGCGCATACCCCTACATCACCACTCCAATGGTGGTACGGGCCGTACCCACGCTCTGAGGGCGTGGTTACGGGCCGTACCACCATTGTAGTGGTGATGGGTACGCGTACGCGGAGATTAGTGGACACGTCCCCCAAAGTGACCAGACCCTGGAGGTAATGTTAGGACAGTATATGGTATTGTACAAATTTGGTGGAGGTTATGTTTCCTGCCCCCCCTTTGTTCCTGGGTGTTGTGCTGACCTTCTGCGGCGTCTGCGTCGGTTTCTGTGCAGCAGGGCGTAGGCTAGGAAGGCCGGGATGACACGTAGGATGGGGTCCATGGCTGTCCGTCGCGTCCCGCAGCTCCTTCTTCGCTTCGTCCTCACTTTCCCAGGAGTTTTTAGCTGCCGTTAAAAATGATCCGTGCGGAGTGACGTAGGCACGAATCGTACTTGCTGGTCCGTAGAATGCTCCCTGACTCCCTCCGGACGTCACGTACGCGATGTCCCGGATCGGAATTGTGGGTATTTTTTAGCCGGTCGGTGTTTTGTACGACTCGTAAGGAAATGGTATTTCTGTACGAATCGTACTTGCGGGTTTGTAAGGTAGTTTTCCCGGGTACGAGTCGGACGGAGAATACGCTCCGTACGACCATTCGTACCCGGGTTTTACAGGATCGGAATCGGCACCTCTGTGTTTGAAAATACGACTTTTAGAAAGTAAGTATTTTCTTACCTAACCATCCAGCCTGCCTCGGCTAGCTTGTGTATTGGGTGTCTGGTTTTGTGAGTGACAGAGGTTGGGGATTCTAGGAGACAGGGTGAGTCAGCACAGGGCTGAATAGACCTAGCTATCTGTAGAATGGTGGGAGGAGTAGCACCTGGGTCTGAATAGGGTTGTGCCTGCCTTTCACAATGCTGGCTCCACCCCCTGTGGTGTGTCTGATGTCCCTGGCCCACCCTGCCAAAGGAAAGAAGGAGTCCTGTAAACAAAGTGCTCCTGGACTGCAAAGAACTGGCTTGGACTAGGTACAGGCCCCTCTGCCTTCAGAGGACAAATTATTTAGTAATATAAATATGGGGACCCAGACACCAAGACTTTAGATCACTTCTGGAACAAAAAGACAAACCTCTGTCAAGGAGAAGAACCAAGGAAACTGTAGGAGTTGGACTGCCCCCCTGCCAGTGTGCTGTGTTGCTGGATTGGCCTACAGTGGTGTCTTCAGTGCCAAGGAGAGGAGAAGGAACTTTCAAAGAACTTTCATCATCTTGCAGAATATTACTCCAAGGGCTTTAACTTGTGCTTGCCTCCTGCTGAAGTCTCAGGGACCAAAGACTTTACCACCAGCTCCCCTCTGAATTTCCTTGCTGGGAATTCTGTCTGCTGAAGCCTGCATGTCGCTGGGAGCGGGACACAAAGAGAAGAAGCATGTTGCAGTTGCAGGTGTTGCCGTCGCATCGCCGGAGAAGCATGTCGCCGCCGCAGAGGTCGCCGCCGCATCACCAGAAGAGCGTGCCTTTGTCAAAGCTGTTACCCGATGCATCACCGGAAAAGCATGTTGCCGCCACAGAGGTCACCTTCGCATCACTGGAGAAGCATGTCGCAGGGCCTGTCGCAGCTCCAAAGTTACAGAGTTCACCGCACGGCCGCCGGGCGTGCACGCATCGTCTTCACGTCATCGCATCAATGGCGCCATCATATCGCATCGCACCGGATTGTCGCATCACATCGAGGCGCCATCTTGTCGAATCATAACCAGAACGCAGTACAAGAATCAACGCATCGCCTCCTTTCCGGTAAAGACCAAGACGCATTCCCTACTCTGAGCAAGCATTGAGGCACGACGCATCGTATCCCCCGCAGCAAGGAACCGACGCATCTCCATCCCTGCGAACCCTTTGTTTGTTTTGCGGTACGCATCCAGGTACTTTTGTAAGAACTGTGTCACATTTATCATCAACTTGAACTAGGTGACTTCTACCATCTTTAAGACTATTTTTAGTACAGTATTGTGGATGTTTGTCGTTTGTGGTCTTGTGTTAAGTCTATCTAAAGAATACTTATTTATATAAAACCTGTGTGGTGTCCATCTGTAGTGTTTTCACTGTATTGCTGTATGTGTTTACAAATGCTTAACACACTGCCTCTGAGATAAGCCTGTCTGCTCGTGTCAAGCTACCAAGGGGTTGAGCAGGGGTTATCCAGTAGTGTAATCCCCTTTCCCTGACATAGAAGCAAGGGTCCCTATTTGGTCAAAGGTACCTACCTCTGCCAACTAGAGACCCCCAGTTCTAACAGATACCAAAAGCAGCTGCTCGACTGTGAATAGGAACGTAAATGAATGACCTATTTCTGGATCATAGCTTAGCACATCCAATCAATAGTGGATACCTACTCTTCTTCCCTGGCTACAGGCTGAGAAATAAACACGTCATCACTGTGCCATATAATATACGTAATAAAGTATCTTCCTTCTAACATTTTTGAAATTTAACTCATATCTCCCCATTGCTTGCATAGTAAAAAATTTGAAAGTTCCAAAAAAGCCTACAGAATTCAAAGTTGTTCTGCATCAGAGGTCTCGAAAAATGTGAGGTTCCTCAAAATGTATGAGGACCCAAGTCCCCAAGAGTTCTGGCAATTGTTCTACATAGAGGAGAGCATGACTTCAATTCAGCAGTTCTATCGATTGGGTGAAGCAGGCAGGATGTTGAACATATAGTGTAAAGGCACAGTTGGAAAAAATGATCTCTTCTATGGTGTCCCCCTAGAATTGTGCCTGGGCTGTTTTTGCTGACTGTAGAAATCTGTGTTCTTTACCCCTGCTAATCAGTGGGAAAGTGCCTGTTCCCTCTTACAACATGATGAAATTGGCATAGCCCTAATTGTCATTTTTGACTTACTTATAAGTACCTAATATATGGTACAAGAGTGTACTCAGGGCCTGTAAGTAAAATGTCACCAGTGGGCTGCAGGTCTACTATTGCAGTCTGGCTGTACAGTTTTAAAAAATTCAAATTTGACCAGTCAAAATAACCCCCTTTGACAAACCTAAACTTTCCATTAGAATATGAATCACCCATAAGCAGGTCTTACTGCCCACAAGGCAGATTGCACAGGATTTACAAGTAGGACATGATCATTATTTCCTTGCAGTGTAAATGCCCCAAAAGCTTTTTCCATTATAGCAGGGTTGGCTGTTCCATGAGAAAGCATTGGGATACAATAATAAACATAATAATGTTACCTTTTCGTAGCAAATTACTACAAATGTAGGTCGAGGACTTTTTGACAAATGTATTACAAGCCCAATTCACTGGTAAAGTCAGATTTGTAATACATATTTAGGAAAAGGAATCACTAGAAAGATATATGTTGCCTACCCAAAGCCTGTAAAGGCCCATTTGCATGAGCTTCAACTGTCACCTGAAAGATGAATAGCTCCCTGGATGAGGTGTAAACTTGCTCCCAGAGCTGAAACAAAAGGCCTTGGGTGTCTGGGGTTGTTAATTAATGCTTTACAGGATTGCCTTGAGTAAGACCCAAGAACTTGATTAATTTCAAAGAGACCTACTCTGTCACAGGCAAATGTAGCAACCACCTGGGCCAGCTCTTTCCCTTTGTCCCCCAGTCAGGCAGACACTAATCCCAGGAGGAAGTGAGCTACCTTCAGAACTAGTTTGGACTGACATCAGATTAGGGACTGTTCATTTTCATAGGGTCGGTGCAGGAGCTCTGCACAGGGGAAGAATGGTTCTGCCATCTTGATTTTAGGGAACAAGGGGTACTGTAGGATTTTCACAGTAGGTTACACAGGAAATACTGCAAAGTTGGATAAGGTTACACCTAGGAAGTTTTACTCCATTGGTTGGGGACTAACCTGGAGATTTCGCTACCCACACGCTGGTGCCAGGCATAAATGATGCATCTCCAGTACCTTCCACAGAACATGTTTTGGAGCTGTTGAAGAACAGAAGAGGGCTGGACCTCCAGTCTGTGACATGAGAAGAGCCCAGAAGACTGGAGCTGCACTCTCTCTTGTACATAGGGCAAAGACGTGGACTACAAAAGTCATAAAGATAAACTCCCATTCAAACCCCAGGAGTAGAATAAGCTACAAGAGGCCTTTGAAGCAGCTGCTGAACTAACCAGTTCCAACTGGACTTGCCCTAAACCCTGCTGTTGGCCTCTGCTAGAGTGATCCCTAAGTCTTAACCCCAAGTTCCTCGACCCTTGGCTTGAGTCAAAGTGTACTCCTCCTAATAAACCTTGAAACCTGGGACTAAGAAACCTTGCCAGGTTGAGCCAATGAAGGCTATTTACCTCTATGCCAAAGATTCAGATTGCTCTCACTTGGAGCTTTTTGGCAGCAGCAAATCCCATTCAGTGGTATCATGTGGAAAATATGTTTCAAGTCTTGTGGAGTCCTCTCCAGCTACAGTCTGAACCCTTGCACCAAAGGAAGAATTCAAGCTCCAAAAAAGTGACTAAGTCCAAAAGACAAAATTGTAAGTGGCGAGGGACCTTCCTTGAGCACAAATGCAAATGTCTCTTACGCTTACCTTTCTCGATGAAAATCAATAGCTTCACCCAGACTTCATGCAGTGGCTATTCAGTAAAGTGGAGCCCTCTACGTCCACAGCCTGCTGCCTTGTCCTCCTTAGGATTTTTGACTTCTGTTTCAGAGTCTAAGGCTGAGGCCCAGATTAACTAAGATTTTGCATCAGGGTTGCAGCACTTTTATGGCACAATCCCAATGCAAAATATTTTTGGGCATGTACTAAGCCACCCAACATCAATTTACGTGGTTTCACATGGCTTAGTAAGTACAAAGTGACACAGCATATAGAGCTGCCTTGTGCTCCTTTGTTTTGGTTAGGTGTTGTAAGGGTGGAGCATGGGCGTTCTCATGCATTCACCTCTATATGTTTCTGTGTACCTAAATTTTCAAAGACTTGTAAACCTGGGTGGGCACCACAATTGTGCATCTACTCAACAATGGCATAATGAAGACAAATATCTTTATTTCTCCTTGTTACGTCCTCTCTCTATGCATGATGCATTCTGCATCCCACATAGAAAGAGGAAATTGCCACTTAGGATTGTTATTGTGCAGGAAAGTATGCCTTCCTGCATAAACAAACCTGCCTATAATGCTGCACCCTTGCAGCAGAGAGCAAGTGTGCCTTGTTGTGTTGCATTGTGTGGAATATTAGTAAAACTGCCCCAAGTCCTAAGGTGAAACTTCCAACCAAGACAACCCTGGTTTCTGTATCTGACCCGTGCTCCATTGAGGTCGGCCTTAACTTGCGTCTAGGAACCGGTGAAGCACAACCAAATGTCCACAGGTGGCACTTGATGTTTTTTGCCGCTATTTTTATGTATTATTATGTGTTCATAACTCTAGTTTCCCTTATTGGATTATTGTCATTTTGGTGTTAATTTATGTATTACAAAATACTTTATGTTTCTAAATTGGGTTGCAATTTTTTCTTGTGTTGTGTTTTCCTTTAATTAATGATTTGGTACTGAAAATATACTTTATTCATTGTCTCTAAGTTAAGTCTGTTTGCTTCGTTCTTTAAATTACCAGGGCGTTGAGCACAAGTTAATTTAGAGACTTTTGTGATTCACACTTACAAGAGTTGTGATTGTTCCTTGAGGTGTGTAGTCACCAATCCCAAAAGCAAATCCGATTTCTTACAGCATGCTCAGATCATGAAGCACTGTGAACAAACCTCTTAGTTCCCATGGAAGTAAATGGTAAAACATTTTAACAGCATCAGGGGATGATTTATGTAGGGTTGAATGCAACCTAGAAGAATGTGTGTGAATATTGCAATAGCTGCTGTGTATGTCTGTTAGGATCCTTCAGCCTGGTTCTGTGTCAATGGGTATGTCATGGAAAAATCCCAATACAATTTGGAACTTTAAAAGTGAGTGCTATGCGATGCCTACTGTTTGCTATGTGCATTTATCCTCTGGCACCTCATTTATGAATACCACTCAACATTATCTTTCACCTGCAGGATATGAACAAATATATATTATGGCTTTCATAATGAGTTGTCCAATGTAGTATTACCCAGGGAAGATAGATCCAAGAGGTTCTGAGATGCCTGGTGTTTCTGCACATGGATTATGAATTTGACTGCACCCCATATTCCTGGATGTGGTAAGTCTGGGCCCAGATTTACTCAGTATGGGTCTGAACCCAGAAAAACTGTAGACAGTGCCTGCAGGTGTCACCATATCCTGCTCCATCTGACACTGGCCAAAGAAAGCTAGAAAGCACTCTCTCCTCCCCAACTAGCAACTGTCTATACTGTCCCTAAGTGCACAAAACAGCTAAGAGTAGATGGTAAATGGAGGCAGAAAAGTGTGTGTTATGTGGCCTAGTAGAGGGAAGGTCATCCAGTTTTGGGAAATACCGGGTCAGCATATTATCTCTTATTCCAGGCTGTAGGAAAGTGGAGTATTATGTGGTGTGTGGAGTTAGTCCCCACCATGTAATACTATCACAATACCTCAAAGGTGTCCTTGGATCCTTAGCTCAGACCTGTTAGAGTGGCAAAGGTCAGTTAGGCTTTACTAGAGAATGTGTTAAGCATTTCAGAGTACCAACATGGACGATAAGTAATTGGCACGACTCAAGAGAAATCCTACACCAATTTAGATAAAGTACATGTTTATCTTAATTTCGATACCACAAATTAACGGAATAGCATACATGTAACCAGAGTTATAGATTTTTGAAGCAATAATAAATCAGTGCAAATTAATACATAGACAATGTAACATTGCAGGTCGAATTATGTGGAACCCTTATGGCGTTAAGGTCATGTGGGCCCCTGGACCAAGCTATTATAGTCAGATCAATTTTACCTAGCCCATGGAGTCCAGATGCAGAGTTGTCCTGGCTGTCCTTGGTGTGGAACATGAGCTGCAGGGATGTTGATTTTACCGCTTACACAGGGCTGCAAAAAACGGAATGCAAAACGACAACAAATAAACCATCTGCTGATTTTTAGATAAAGGCTGCACAGTGATCCCTGCAGATGCAGTGTCGCGAGTAGGGGTTAATTGCCAGATTAGCAACCAACAGGCCTTGGCAGTGATAAACAGACCTAAAAGGTACTGGAACTTCACTGGATTCTGGGGAGTGATGTAGCAGCCTGAAACCCCCTGGCAGGTGAGACTACAGCTCCCACAATGCACTGGACAATCTGGATTTGGGTGATCTATGGAGGGCCTGGTAGCCTGCGAGTCTTCAGGTCCGGTGAGTATTTTTACTTGCAGTTTGCATGGGACTAGTGTCACTGGTCCAGGGCAGTCTGAGGGTGCTCATGACTTCCGCAGGAGTCTCTGTTGTTGGGAGTGACAATTTTTAGCAAAGGACAATGGTGGTTCACTTAGTTCCAAGTCTGTCGCCAAAAGGACAAAGTATTCTTCTTTTGCTTTGGTGCTGTGGCCAAAGTCCTATCGTCAGCAAAACTGGTTTCCTCTTGGTCCTTCCTTGATGCTAGTAGTTCAGATTTGAGGTTCTGGTGTCAGGGGGTCCTTAAAATCCTAGATGTAGGGATGCTAGAGGTGTGGAAGCTACTAGCCAATTTGCAGATTGTCACTACTGCTATTCCACCCCTGTGGTGACCACATCTGGGGTTGTAGGTCACCTTTTCTACACAGAATCCTCCAATCTGTCATTCCTGAAGATGGCAGAAATCAAATTGTTGTGTAGGGACCAGGGTGCTCACCCTGGAAGTGTGACTAGGCTTCCGGGGGTGCACATCTCCCTTCATAGCTAATTTCCCATTTGCTCAGGTGAAGATGTGCCTGGGGCAGGAGGAGGGCTGTTTCTTCCACTGGCAGTCATCCCTGATGCATTTCAGAGGCAGTGCAGCATTTGAAACTCACTGCCTTGATGTGCCACCTTACTAGCATGCTTGGGAGGAGGGAGGTGTGACCTCCTTCTGGCCAAAGCCTTTGTTCCTGACTCCTGGGAATGGCAGGAGGTCAGAATCCTGTCTTGGCTGCAGCAGGCAAAGGAAAGTGTGGGCTGGCCAGCCAGAGCACAGAGAAGCTGAGGAAACCATGTGTGCAACCTGCCTCCTTGGCTGAGGATGCCTACCTTAGGTGTACCCCAGTTCAGACCCAGCCATATGCAAATCAGTTTTGACCCTGTTCCTCATGAACTGGGGTGGCGAAGTGCGCTAAACAACGATGATGGATTCAACCCTAATCTGTGACTGAGGGTAAGTGTCTGAAAAGTTTCAGTGCTCCGTCCATCATCACCTTGTGTTTGCTTTGTTAGCCCTAGGTTGGCAGGGTCTCTTGCTCACTTTGCCACTGGATTCAAGCTAGCCAGGCTGATGAGGTGTGTTACCCCCAATCCGGTCCCAGGATGCATGTTTCTGGTCCAGGGAAGACCTTGCTTGGCAGCTCTGACTGGACCGTTCCCATGAGGAACAGGGTCAAGACTGATTTGAAAATGGCCCGGTCTGAACTGGGGTGGCAAAGTGAGCTAAAGAACAATGATGGATTCAACCCAGATCTGTGACTGGGTGTGAGTGTCTGAAAGGTTTCAGTGCTCCATCCATCATCTCATTGAGCTTGCTTTACATATATTAAAGACAGTGGGGCATATTATCAAGAATGTTGTTAAAATTATCGCCGCTTTAGCGGCAGGAAACTGCCACTAAAGCAGCGATAATGGGCTTGATAATATGCCCTTGAGAATTTCAATAGAAGCCCATGTTCTGGTGTGAACCTGGACTTCTATTGGAATTCTCAAGAGCATATTATCAAGCCCATTATTGCCGCTTTAGCGGCAGTTTCCTGCCGCCAAAGCGGCGATAATATTAGCGCCGTTCTTGATAATATGTCCCAGTGTATTTGACTTGCCACAAATGGTGACGGCACAGTCAATTTAGAGCAGTTTGCAGGGCTCCTATAGTCTGCAATGGCAGGTCTGCTGTCAGTAATTTACTTGGGTCACTCAGAGTTGCACAAATCTTAGTTGCAGCCTTGGGGACCCCTTTACCAAATATGCCCTGGGTACCCCTGGTACCATATACTAGGAATTATAAGGGGGGGGTAATGTCCTTGTCAATTGGGTTTGCCAGGCTCCAGTGCCAGTGAGACCACTGGCAGTGAAGCCTGATTAGCATGTGTCAGTGCGCTGCCAGAGTTGAAAACCAGCATCTAGCACTCCAAATGGGGGCAAAAAGTGGGGGGCATCTGCAAAAAGCCCTGTTTTCTTACACAGGCCTAATAACTTGTACTAAACATATTTAGGGGCAGGGATTTATAACTTTCAGCTTTGTGAATCCTCACATCTAAGCCAAGGGAATTGTCAAGGCACCCTTTGGTTGTATGAAGACAATAGCTTGATGACTGACTTATATCCAAATCTTGAAATAACAAGAATAACTGTCAACGTTTGTATAACTTTCACAATATGCAATGAATGCCACAAAACTGAAGTCATGAGTTTGAGTATTACAATAGCTAACACTGACCTGGTTAAAACAACAATGGACGTTTATGAGTAATTAGACAAAAGCACTATTAGTATGTTCCCTACATTAAAATGAGACGTCCTCTTGAAACAAAAACACTCATTTACTACACCCCCTATCAATCAAAGTTTCTGTGTTTTCCTTCTGAAATTACATACTCTTTTGCCTTTACTGCCCTCAACCATTCAACTGTTTTTTGAGAAACTTGAAAATAGATTTAAGTATTTCATTTGGTATAATAAAAACATGAGGGCCATTTGCAAGGGTCCTTGACAGGTGAAGTATTATGACCTCATTGTAGAATCAATAGTTTTAACATTTGACAAGCACTTGTGTTCCCAATTGAATTAAAGCAATTTGCACTACAGTTGGATTTTGTTTAGCATGGTTTACTATTTTAGACTTGAAAATCTTGAATCCCTTCAAAGTCTTCTTATATAGTTTAATCAGTCTTTTGCACCCCGTAATCTTGCACAAGGCACACAAATCTAGGCTAATCTTCCTTTTACTGGTCATTCCATGATATATTTCTCAGTACAAATGTGAATAAACGTTTCAAATATATGTGGTTTATTTATTCCAGGTCCCTTTTTAATGGATACTTCTTTCAGGTGTGCCCAAATTCTATTCTATTCTATGATACTTTTAATTTCTCCAATAATCTGGCTAGTCTTCAAGTTGACTCCTCTAGTGGTGAGCCTTCTCTGAATCCATATCTCCAAACTAAAGTATTTACCAATAAAAGTTTATTTTATGTTTATTTAATCTTTCTAGATTCGAGTGCCCCAACAGATGACTCACGAATGAGAAGGTGGGGATTGAAGGATTTGCTGCCACTCTTTAAATTCTGGAGAAATTGATGTCTAGTTATTGCTTTACTTTCCGTATACACCTCCGTGTTCAACACTATGTTCTTGATGGAATGGATGTATTTTATAAGCCACAAGATGAATACATACTCTATAGATGGTAGGGGAAAATTGCCAGAACTTAAAGACATTGCCATGGGCATCTCTTTTTTTTGCTAACTTCCCAACAGCAATAGCATACTAGTGTTCTGCAAAGTTGTGAATACATTTCTCTAGCAAATCCCCTCTAATTCTTACAAATACTCAGAGTGGTCTGGCCTACAGGGCAATCAGGCAGTGCCCGATGGACTGGTCTCAGGTCAGTCTGTGGGCTGGTCTTTTGGCTGTTCGTGGGCCTGTTTTTTGTCTGCTGATCATTTCCCTGATATTAAAAGAAAGATTGTCTGCAACAAGATCAAATAGATGAATACCTTGCAAACAAATTATATCACATGTCTTTCCAAGTTAAAAACTGTCCCAATTTGCAAATATGTGTCACCTTTTATGGTGTCAAAATTCTTTAATGGGGGCAACTTTTATTTTGTGTCAGGACCTATTTTCTGGCCAAGGCAGACACTGCAAATGCTCTTTAAAATTAGGGAAATAATTTTAAAATCACCTTTGAGAAAATGGCATATCAACTTTCAGCGATACCAAAGGGGATGATGGTCGAGTGCTTGAGAAAATCAAACACTCACCCCCAGTCAACTGATCTGGGTTTAATCCATCATCATTCTTTAGCTCACTCCACCACCCCAGTTCAGACCTGGCCATATGCAAATAGGTCTGACCCTGTGCCTCAAGGGAACAGTCCAGCCCGAACTGCCAAGCCATGTCTTCCCTGGACCAGAAACAAGCATCCTGGGGCCGGTTTCGGGTTCATAACCCTCATCAACTTTCAGCACCAACTGCCACTTTCAAGGAAATATAGTCATTTGCAAGAAAAATATGCTGGGGATTACATTTAATAAAATCAGGTAACTTCAGTAATTATGGGTATGCCAATATTCAGGATCTACAGCAGACTTTGCCTTTATAATTACAAGTTTTCATACTTCTATTACATATTGAGGATATACTGGAAGATGAATTTGATTAACTGTGTGGCTCATTTTTATATGCAGAAATGATCTAAAACGTAATAAACCTGTCTGTTTTACTCTTATGTGCAGTCTAATTATACAAAGGCAGGAAACAGCATCAAAATAAAAAAGAATCACTTAATTTTGAGAAGATTTGATTTGGAAATGTTAGCAACAGCTTCAAAGGAAGGAAGGTGAACCGTCTAAGGACAAGGATAGAACTCCACTCTTGCCAAAGGTTTAATAAAAGCTTTTTCAGCTGGACATATGAATTTCTGCCTTGTTTGATTTCTCCCTTTTACTATATTGCCTATGGCTGTCCTTGAAGGGTGCATATTTGTTCAATCCCATTTACATATTTTGCAGATGAAGTCACAATTTCTAAAAGCAATATTTCTTTACTGTAATATTAACTGCCCTTCCCTTATGTTTGACAGTTAGTATATGTTTATCATCTTTTCATTTTTAATATATTTTTGTAACTTTTTCCATCTGATATAATATGTGGGATTATTTTTACTGTAAAATCAGGATTTAGGTTGAGAAAGTACCATAATAATCTAGTGGTGTCTCTATTCTGATGGTATCATACGAGGTGCACGCTCTGTTCCTTTTTCAATATTAAAATTATACTTGTGCCTTATAGACTGAAGACATAGCCAAGTTAGGGCAGTCATCCTCTAGCACAACTATGAGGATCATCCTTGGAACTTTGCAGAAGCCCATTATATAGGATGACTGAATCTTTGCTCCTGCTTCACAATGACTCAACAATCTTGGCAACCCCCCTGATGTTTCTAGTATTTCTTTTTTTTTGCTTTTCTGCTTCATTATTTGCCATTTCCAATCACCTTGTGCTCTTTGCTGACCTGCTCCACCTCTGCCTGGAAAGTACCAGCTCGATTGATGTCTGCGGTATGGCTCTTATATTCAGCAAAAGAAGAACACCCAAATTAGGAGCAAGATGAGAACGCATCAGCCCTCTGCCGGTAGACCAACAGTAAAAAACTAAATTTGACCATTTCACAGGGTCAACAGACTATTGTCTGAAGCCTTGGACTCAGCAGACAGAAAATGGTCCCCTTAGTACGTGGCCTCTCTACCAACACCACAGACTGTGAGACTTGTAAACCTGTGAAGGTTCCCCTTTGATACTTCACAGTATCACCAGAGAGGTCATAGTCTATTGGTTCCTTTTGCATATAGAAAATCTGCAGCCTCACTAGCAAGACTTCAGACTATAAAAGAGTTTCCACCTTGTTAGTTCTACTTTCATAGTTTGTGGTCTCAACACAAAGGTCATGAAATGTGTCATTCACTTTGGCTGCATCAAGTCCTCAAAAAAACAGTCACTGCATTAATGACACAATTTGGAACCATTAAAAGTGTAACAATGTAAATGTTTCTTTAATAAAATGTCCACTTGAGAATTGACTGACCTTGGGGAGGTGGGGACATTTAATGACTGAGGAATTGGTGCACCTAGCAACGGGGTCAGGACATCCTTTATAAGTTGAGATGGGGGCCCAGATCTCAGACTGGGCTAGGTACATATCAGCTGATGGCAATCCAAGGCAGGGGCTTTCCTAGGAATGATAGATTTTAAAGTTGAATTTGAGTCTGAAATAGAAATCTTAAGAGGTTCTAGGCATCTAGGATGATTGATTTGATTCAGACCAGCTGGCTCATTACATCTCACACCCTTGCTAGAATACAGCTTCTCAAAATGATCTATCCACCTGTATGGTTGAACATTGAAGGCCACTGTTGAGGTTAAGGAGCAACTTCCATGTGTGACAATACCCCAAAAGGTCCTCACATTTCTCACTTTGGCTGCGTGGACTAATTCTGACCAGACCGCATCCTCCCAGCTAAGTCTGGCATGAGCCACAGTTTCCTTATAGTTTCTTTATGCTGCGAGAATTCCAACCTGTTCTTTAACTAAGATGAGCTTCAGGAGAGTGGATTCTGCTAATGTACACTGAGCATTATAACATGGGTGTGAGGCTTTTTTGGTTTCAGGTGAGTTTTTAGTTCTCTTGAGAGCACATCTCCCAGGCATTAAAACAATTCCTAGTGAGATGCTACAACAGAATGGAAGCCTGAGCCTTGGGAGGGGAAGCTGCCAATTTTTTTCAGCGCATCAGCTGTTTTGATTTATGCCTGTTTTACTATGTTATTATGGGCTACAACATACTCCAATTTCAGAGTTTGGGTTTTATTGTTTAAGGTACAATGGTTATTAGACCCGCCAGATTTAACTTTAGAGAATTATGGTCACTATCCCCCTTTCTAAAACTACCATATCTCTCATGTGTGCCCTGGTCTGCAGGGATAACAGAATGTAGTCTATTCAGATTTATGGTTTAGGTGCTTGAAGGTGTGAGCACCCTTCTGGTTGGACAGCGATCTGCCATTACACGCTCTTAGACCTACCCTCAATAAACCACCCAATAGTTGGGTTGCTAGAGCTGAGCGTCTCTTAATTTGTGGGAGGCTGACTTTAGGTATTTGCCATATGGCATCTTCCTCTTCAGATAGGTTGCCCTGGTGCCAGCCCATGTTATCCTATGGACCGCCTATCACTTGTAGTGTACTTCAATGGTAAAGGCCACTATAAGTACATATCAGCTTGCAATTAAATGTCCACACCTTACTTTAAAGCACCCTGCCTCCTAGGCTCAGGAGGCCTTCCTTAGGGGTGACTGACAGATATTAGAGGCAGTGCATTGACTTTGTCACATCTGGTGAGGGCAAAGTCAAAGTGGAGCAGTTTACACTGGTCTTGCAGTCTGCAATGGGAGGTCTGCTGTCAGTACTTTACTTAGGTCAATCAGGGTGGCACAACCAGTGCTGCATATCCTGGAGATCCCTTTTACCACCCATGCCCTAGATGCCACTGGGTTCATATACTAGGGACTTATAAAGGTGGTAAAGTCCTTGTCAATTGGGGTGACAATTTAAACATAACAGATTTAGGGAGATAGGACTGGCACTGGGACCTGGTTAGCAGGCTACAGTGCACTGTCAGAGTCAAAAAGCCAACATCTAGTAGTCCAAATGGCGGCAAAAAGTAGGTTGGGGGCATCTGCAAAATGCCCTGTTTGCTTACACAGGCACACTTGTACATTTACAGCACACTTGGGTGCCGATTACGATCCGGTAAAAAAATTCCCCGTACGACTCGTATCCGGTCTTTTTACCGTACGAATCGTACAAGTGCCGTACAAACTGCCAACTACGATTCGCATGGGAAAAAGTCCATACGAATCGCATTGGGAATTATTCCCCACACGTCCCCGGGTCGGAAATTGTGTCCGACACGTCCTCAGACGATTTACCGTACAAATGTGAAAAGTGAAGTCCAACCGCGGAATTACGATCCATCCCGTGCGTCCGATGTTACAACCGTATGGAAAAAACACCGTCCGCACCGAACTCCCATAGCAACCATGGAGACATGTGCCCGCATATGCACCGACCCCCCCAGCCCCTGTACGTACGCGCCGACCCCCACCCAGCCCCCGTACGTACGTGTCGTACCCCCACCCGTGTATGTACACCCGTGTACGTGTCGTACCCCCCGTGTATGTACACCCGAGTACGTGTCGTACCCCCTGTGTATGTACACCCGTGTACGTGTCGTACCCCCCGTGTATGTACACCCGTGTACGTGTCGTACCCCCGTGTATGTACACCCGTGTACGTTCGAGTCGTACCCCCACCCGTGTATGTACGGTGCGTGCATACACGGGGGGTACGACACGTACATGGGTGTACATACACGGGGGTACGAGACATACACGGGTGTACATACACAGGGGTTACGAGACGTACATGGGTGTACATACACGGGTGGGGGTACGACACGTACACGGGTGTACATACACGGGGGGTACGACACATACACGGGTGTACATACACGGGGGTACGACACGTACACGGGTATACATACACGGGTGGGGGTACGACACGTACACGGGTGTACATACACGGAGGGTACGACACGTACGTACAGGGGCAGGGGGGGTCGGCGCGTACGAACGGGGGCTGGGGGGGTCGGCGCGTATGTACGGGGGCTGGGGGGGGTCGGCGTGTACGTACGGGGGCTGGGGGGGTCGGCGCATACGTACGGGGGCTGGGGTGGGGTTGGCGCGTATATACGGGGGCTGGGGGGGTCGGCGCGTACGTACGGGGGCTGGGGGGGTCGGCGCGTACATACGGGGGCTGGGGGGGTACGACACGTACACGGGTGTACATACACGGGGGGTACGACACGTACACGGGTATACATACACGGGTGGGGGTACGACACGTACACGGGTGTACATACACGGGGGTACGACACGTACACGGGTGTACATACACGGGGGGTACGACACGTACGTACAGTGGCTGGGGGGGTCAGCGCGTACGTACGGGGGCTGGGGGGGGTCAGCGCATACGTACGGGGGGCTGGCGGGGGTCAGCGCGTACGTACGGGGGCTGGGGGGGTCGGCGCGTACGTACGGGGGCTGGGGGGGTCGGCGCATACGTACGGGGGCTGGGGGGGGTCGGCGCGTACGTACGGGGGCTGGGGGGGGTCAGCGCATACGTACAGGGGATGGGGGGGTCGGCGCATACGTACGGGGGTTGGCGCGTATATACGGGGGCTGGGGGGGGTCGGCGCATACGTACGGGGGCTGGGGGGGGTCGGCACGTACATACGGGGGCTGGGGGGGGGTACGGCGCGTACCAGGCCACCTACTCTGGTCGTTTCGCGCCGTACTTCGCTTTTCCGGCACTTTTTGGTAGGGGTGGGCGGAATTTGCGTAATTGCGTTACGCAAATCTCCGCGAAACGGTAAAAAATCTCCGCGAACACGCAGAAATTCCGCGAACACGCGAAATTGCTTGTTCGCGATGCTTTTTTCCTGTTCGCAATTGCTGTTTGCGTGCTCGAGGAGAAATATCTCGCGAACATGCACTTTGAGAACGCGAACAAGCAAAAATTTCGCGGAAAGCAGACTTTTGAGCAATTTCGCGTTCTCCGCGGAACGCGAAATTACGCAAATTACGCAAATTCCGCGAGCGGAACCGAATTTGCCGCCCAGGCCTACTTTTTGGGTGCTGTGAAAATATCGCCGTCCGGACTGCTGTCGGTTCGAATCGTACTTCCTGGGTCGTGAAACGCTGCCTGAAAGCGTCCCGACGTCACGTCGCAGCATTCCCGGATCACATTCGTACGTATATTTTCGTCGGTCGGTGTTTTTTACGATTCGTACGGAAATGGTGTTTCCGTGCGAATCATAATTCCATGTTTGTAAAGTTTTCCGACCGGGTACGAGTCGGACGGAGAAAACTCTCCGACCGACGGTTCGTACCTGGTTTTTACCGGATCGTAATCGGCACCTTATTGTCCAGCACTGTTACCTACATACATACATTCAGTGTGTGTGCACTGTTCAGTACTGTAACTTTTCTGTATTGTACCAGGGTGTGCATTCACAAACACACACACCGCCAGCACACACACACTCACCATGTGCACGCTGCACATACTTGTATTGCGCACACACTTCACAGCATTACATCTCTTGTGCAATGTATTCCCAACACAGGCATATTTACACTCAGCACATGCACTAACCACACATATACTGCACAGTATGTATCCCTGTACTGTACCCTTCCCAGGCACACATACATCCAGTTCTGAGTCACTATTGCTCTTCTGCACAGCACTCCACACATACCTGATGCATTCAAGGATAATTTAGGCACACAGAAGCGGAACCCTAAAAAAGGTCAGTGAGCCTGTAGGTCTCACTCCAGTGACACAGGTTAAAAAGGGCCTGTTCTCTATACTGCTGATCACTAAACAGTAGGCTGCCACCATTGTGATTGTGCTGCTTAACTCTTGGTGAAAACAGTAACCTACCACCACTCAATGGTAGCACTTTGCGCAAAACACGTGGTCCAACCAGGACACAATATGTGAGACAGGCCTATGTCATGGTGCACATGCATGTTCTGTCTTTGCCAATGGCAAAAAAATCAGCATTCGGGATCCAGGAAACAGTGCAGTTGGACTCTCTGGGCAGGTGCACACTTCTTTAATCATGCAGAGGACTTGTCCATCCCAACGCAGGCACCATAAAGTAAATGTTTGCATGAGTTCAGCAGCTTCCATGTAAAATGGGCACATGAGAGGACTGTTCTGCTTTGAGGTATAATATTGTATCTTAATATGTTATGTGATCACAGATAATAATCATTTTTAAAACTGGGCCTGTGATGTAAGCTTTGGAAAGATGAGTTGAAGGCGGGTTTAGATTGTGGATTTCTGACTTACACACGGCAGAGTAAAGACATGTAAAATTACTCTCCATGTGTGGCATGGTTATTGGCAAGTACCTGGGCTGGTTGGATGTTACAACTTGCGATGAAATAAGGAATACGAAGCCCATACACTGAAAGAGCTCTTCCAGAGAGTTTGCCATGGTCCAGCAAACTGCTTGTGCGTGCCACGTGTGCTGCAGATGAAGTGCAGAATCGGCATTGGCACAGATGGAGTCTCAGCGCAATGCCAGCTTGTATAAAATGCTTCAAGATAAAGAACGGGACATTGAAAGTCTACATGTTGATGGCCAGGAACTGAATGAAACAGCCAAAAAATAAAGGTACTGCGCATTTACGCTAATTAATGCCATACGCTATACGGAATAAGGACGCTAAAAGCAGATGCAACCAGGTTATGAAACAAGAGCACATGAACATTTTAGTAGAAATCCTATTGAATTTCATGTGCTACAAAGCAGTGATTAATAAGGTGTTTTTGCAGAAATATTTCAACACAAAGCCAACCAACATTATCTGCTTACATGGATCTGCTGCATGTAAAGCTTTATCTACTTACCAACAACATTAACGAGTCATCAGTCTAAAATGTGCTGTGGAGAGGCCCCAGAAGCAGGGTCAAAGGGGTTGAGTTAGACAGCTTTGGGGGACACCACCAAAGCAGCCAGATAGAGGCCCATAACAACTCCTTAGACAGCCATAAGATAAAGAGCTCTGATGGAGAGTCAGGGAAAGATCCAAGCTCCAAATGAGTTTAAGGCTGACCCCGAAAGCAGCATGTCACCAGGCGCTAGGAAACTCTGCCTGATCAAGTTCCACAAGAAGTGCCTGAGAGACCACTACTGTCCACCAATGTAAGTAAGTAAGTAAATTTATTATGCATAATTAATTAAAATCATTGCATATGGTGATCATACAAAGAAAGCACAATTTCTTATTAATATAACTTTTGTACATATAAAATGAGAAAAACAATATTCCAAAAATCAGAAGATATTATACAATACAAAAAGAGAAAAGGTTAATATTCTTAAAATGTGCGAATAGGAGAAATGGGGCCATCATCAGAGGAATAGTCTCTGTTTCCCTGAGCCATTTGGGAATCTTTTTAGATATTTAATCTTTTCTCTGTAATATCCAGAAATGTTGTAAGGCGAGAATTTAATTGAGTGACGGTCGTATTAAAACATAGAAGTATTGCTTGTCTGCAGGACCTCACACCGAGCTGTATAAAAAAAGGCTTTTATAAAGATACCCTTATGTCTTATCTTATCTTATGCTATATTTATAGAGCGCACTGACACCAAAGGTTTCCTGGCGCTATGATTGAGATTGGAGGTGGGAGTCATAGCTTACATGAGTTTTGAGAAGAGCCATGTTTTTAGGCTCTTTCGGAAGCTTAGTAGGGTACCAGAAGTTTTAATGTGAAGAGGGAGGGAGTTCCATAATTTGGGTGCCAAGTAGCTGAATCTACAGCCGCCCAGTTTTTTTAGTTTGGCCGTCGGCGTGGTGAGAAGATGAAGATGGGCAGAGCGGAGGTTACGAACCGGACAGTGAGGGTTCAGAAGGGATTCTAAAAAGGCAGGGCCCTTGGACTGCCGGGCCTTGTATACCAGGCAGCCAATTTTAAAAGCAGCTCGCTGTTCGATAGGCAACCAGTGCAGCTTGGCCAGGAGAGGCCTGGCGGATTGCCATTTGGGAGTTTTGCAGATAAGTCTAGCTGCCTGGTTCTGCACCAGCTGGAGACGATGGAGGAGGGACTTGGGTAGCCCCCAGTAGATTGAATTAGAAAAATCCAGGCGGGAGAGGACGAGGGAGATGACAATTTGCACCAGGGATTCGTGGGAGAATAAGTGGGAAATCTTGCGAATTTTGCGTAGCTGAAACATGCTGGCAGAAATGGTGGTACCAACATGAGTTTTAAGAGAGAGATCAGTGTCGATGGTAACGCCCAAGCTTTTTACCGAATTCAAAGGTTTAGGTGGAATGCCAAGCTCCTTAGGCCAGAAGTGAGGGCCCCAGTATAGAAGGCTGGTACCAGGCAGGAGGAGTTCCGTCTTCTCAGGGTTTAATTTGAGCTGGTTGGAGATCATCCATTGTTGGATATGCAGCATTGCTCCCTGAAAGTTAGGTGCAGCATCCTGGGAATCTAATGGAAAAATGATTTGCATGTCGTCAGCATAATTGAGGACAGTGCAATTCCAAGAGCTCAGTGAATGGATAAGTGGGCGCAGATATAAATTAAACAATAATGGAGACAGAGAGGAGCCCTGGGGGACTCCACAGGTGGTGGGGACCTGGGTGGCGGTAAAGGGGCCTAGATGGACTGTTTGAGCTCGGCCCGAGAGGAAGGACTTGATCCATTCCCAGGCGGGTCCCTTGATGCCTGCCTGTCCGACACGGTGGAGAAGGATGTCATGATCCACCGTGTCGAAAGCGGCCGAGAGGTCCAAAAGGACCAACGCCTGAGGGGACCCTCTATCGGCATTCTCCCGAAGGGTGTCCAAAACTTTTAGAATGACTGCTTCGGTTGAATGCGCCGGTCTGAAGCCTGCCTGGTTAGGTAGCAAGAACCCGGAGCTCTCGACGAATGCCGAGAGGCAGGTGGTAACGTAGGCCTCGAGAAGTTTAGAGATATAAGGCAGAAGAGAAATGGGCCTATAGTTGGCAGGATTGGCGGGGTCGGCTCCTGTCTTCTTTAAGAGGGGGACCAATATGGCTTCCTTAAAAGCCCTGGGGACCGAGCCGGAGCTGAGGGAGGTATTCAGAAGGGGGAGAATACAATCAGGCAGAGCAGAGAAGGTTGCCCTAAGAACTTGGGGGGGGCAGCAGTCCCTAGGAGATCCAGATTTAACACGAGTGGTAAGCTCAGCGAGAGTGCTGGCGGTGATTGGTGGGAACTGGATGAAAGAGCAAGGGTTAAAAGGGGGGGAGTCAGAAAGGCTAAGAGGGGTAGAGGGAGGAATAGCATTCTTGATGTTTATAATTTTTTGGATGAAATAAGAATTGAGCGAATTACAGGTTTCCTGGGTGGGGGCCTGGGTTGGAAGTACTCTGTGGTCAGATGAGAAATCGTTGAAGATTTTAAAGATTTCTTTAGATTTATCACTAGCTGTATCGATTCTTTCCGTGATGTGTAAGGCCTTTGCTTTTATGTCTTTCAGTTTGTCACATATGCAGATAATGTGGATAATGTTCTCTTCGCCCAGTCCACATAATCTACATTTACAGTCTAGTCCTGTTCTTATCCATGGCGGCAATAAAACTTTTATGGGTCCAACCCCCAGTCTTAACTTCAGGAATTTTTGTTTTGTATGCATCTTTATTCCTAGATTTAGATAGGTTTGAGGATTGCCATTTTTATAGTTGTTAATAACTGTCCATCCATGAGCTCGTCTTGATAGTGCTTACTTGTCTAGTGCGAGGGAGATGCTTCTTTTTGCCTTTGTTGCTAGTTTTTTTAAAACAATATGGGACGCTGAAGTATTCCATAGGTTCTCTAAACCTAATTTCTCAATTGAATCTTTGAGATATTTGTTAGTTGGAGATTTGCTGGTTCGTGTTATCTCTGTCCATAAAAGGTTGTTTAAAGTACCTTTTTCAGCTAGTCTGATTTTATGCCAGCTTTTTACGTAGGCTCCCATTCTCTCCACTATTTGGTTTTGTACACTGAATTCCAGTCAAAGTTGGGCTGGAGAAACATATCTAGGAAGTTGGAATATCGAACGATATGAGGTGGTTATTATATTATTTAACGTCAAAGCGCCTCTCCCTCTCATTTGTTCACTCCCATATAAGATTGTAGGCTGAAGTTTGGCTCTCAATATTTTTAAAAAAGGTTCCAGGGAGAGATCTGGTAGCAGATTCTTCAATGGTTTGAGTGCCAAACAGGTTGTCATCCCTTTTTTCCGTAAGGTCTCCAGCTGTGGTTTGCATGAGTTGTACTGTCTACCAATGTATATAAGGCTGCTGCATTTTTTTTTTAAAAACGTCATCTGCATTTGAGGTTACAAGAATATGGCTATACAATTCCTCATCGTCCAGGGAAAGATCAGAATCCTCTTAATCATTTTTCAAGAGTGCCATTTAAATGCCCTGGTACACCATCTAAGACAACGGAGGTCTACGTCAATCTTATTGTGAAATTGAGCCCACTAACTGCCAGGTATTTGAAACAAATTGTTATGCTCTGAGCCAAGATAGTGCCATGTTAAAAGACATCATTACTCATCAGTCATGGAACCAGCCCTCTAGAACCCTCACTAATGACAATGAGTATTCAAAAGTGTAAGAGATTAACTTTTAGTGATTCAAGAAGTTCTCATTCTACAAGGTACACTAAATTTTATTACCGAGAGTCTTCAACAACAAGTAAACGATATTGCCCATGCGGGACATCAAGGAATAGTTGCCATTATGAGAGCTCTCCATGAACAAGCATAGTTTTCGTATTTTGATGAAAAGGTTGTAAAATATTTCAAGACTTGTCACATATGCAGCTGTCTTTCATCCCAAGTTATTCAGCACCCTTAGAACATCTCAGAATTGCCACATCATGCTTGGGAGAAAATTGGTATTTATTTCTTTGGTCCACAAGAGAATGGGCATCATCTTCTAGTTATGATCAACACTCCCGTTTTCCAGTGGTAGAAGACCTTTCATCTACCACACATGAAAAAGTTATTAAAACATTTGATGTACCTGCAATCTTACAATCTTACAATCTGACAATTGCCCACCTTTTATTAGTCCAGAGTTTAAAGTCTTTCTAAATCACTTTAATTTAAAGCATCAAAAAATCACTCCTCTTTCACCCCAGGCCAAAGGTCTGACAGAACGGTTCATGAGTCCTCTAAAGAAAGCAGTCCAGTGTGCTGCATTGGAATGGCTCAACCTCAAAGTTATTTTGAACATTTCTCTTCGAGCTTACCATTTGACCCCTCACTCAACGACAGGGAAAAGCTTTGCAACTCTTATGTTTGGAAGAGCCATGACAACCAACTGCCCCAGTGGACCAACCTCAGATCCAAAAATGAGGAAGACATTCATGCTACGAACTTTGGTTGGAAACAGAAGATGAAAATATATGCTGACAGACAACGTTATGTAAAAGATGTTGCCTTTACAAGAGGAGATCGAGTGCTGGTTAGACAACACAGAAAAAGAAAGTCTGATGCTCCTTTTGAGACTGAACCCTTTATCATTACTAACACCAGAGGACACATGGTGACTGTCCAGTGTCCTGGGAAGTCCCTTATGAGAGATTCCTCTCAAATCGACATGTGGACCATCACTAACCAAACATCATTGTCAATGTAGAGACTGGGTGCCAACAGACTGTTGCTGACTCTGTGCCTGCTGACAATTCTACTTCACCTATGCAGATCACTGACACTTTGACTGCCAGTTCCCAATTTCCAGTGACCTGATCAGGCTCCACAACGCTTAATTGAAGAATTGTAATTGGCTGCATATCTATGATTATCTATGTATTTATTCATGTATCTATTTGTGTATTTATTTTCTTATTTGCTTCCTTGAAAAAGCTGTAACTTTTTATTTAGCAAAGAAGGAAATGTAGTGTCTTGGAAATAAAAGAATGTTGAAACTCATTTAGTTCCCACTATACACCGTAAGACTGTGACACAAGCGCTGGAGAGATGAGTTGAGGCAGGCTTAAAATTAGTCTCCGTGTGTGGAGTAGTTATTGGCGAGTACATGGGCTTCTAAGATGCTACAATGAGTAGCCTCTTGGTCCAGAGATTATGTAATAGTTACTCTTTAGACAACTGAGTTATAGAGCACCAGCTTCCCTGAACTGAATGTGATTCTTTACCTGAGATAGTGTCAGGCTAAACAATTTTCTGATCGAGATTCTCAGCACTAAGCGGTCTCTTCTGCTAGTCTTTTGCAACTGTGAATTTAAGAAGCATAAGGTGTCATGGGGTACATTTACAGAATAAGAAAAATGTAGGCCTAGCCTTGCCATTGTAAATAGTAACAATAATTTCCTCATAACAGGAGAGGTGGGTATTGTCATGATTTCCCACATGATTTCCCAGAAGACCGTCAAGAAATGAACCTGTCAGAGCCCAACTCCCCTCTAAAGCATAGGGCACTAGTATAAACTGATGCCAAAGAAAAGGTCTGTCAAAGGGGTTAGTAATAAACCCAGTGACCAGTCAACCCCAGTAAAAAAAAAACACCTATCCCGTGCAACCAGCCCTACCGTAATGTGGCATGTTGTCAAAACTGTATAAGTGATGTAGGGTAAAACATGTTTAGGATTGACTACAATGTATTTGGTATACGATGGACGAAAATGTATTTGATATACTATGGTGTTACGATCGTTGTACATTTCATGATTTAATATTTGGTATACTATGGTGTTACGATCGGTGTACATTTCATGATTCAATATATAGAGCATTATGCCCAAGAGCAATTCTGTAAGAAGAAGAAAGGAAAGCTTACTGAACTCGAGCCGTACGCCTCACGGTCAGTAGGGCTTGTTCAAGGAAAAGGAATGTCCCTTAGTAATGCCACGTAATACTACTCATACATCGGTGTGGCGGCGATCATGGGTGTGACAAGACTATTTAAAGCCACACCCGATTCTGGAAGTTGTTTAACCTTCTGGTCTGTCAACCATAGCGATTCTGTATCTAGAGACGCTTATCTGAAACTGATGCGCTTTCATTTCCTCTGTCTCCTGGAACAAGGCATCACCCAGTTGGACATCGAAGCCTGTGGAAAGACAAGGAAGAAAGAGCTAAGTGTAATCTATGATTTTAAGGCTCCCATCGCAAGAACGAGTTAGTATTTAAAAACTCAAGTTCTCGAAATCACAACTAATTTTTGGAACCTTTTTTTTTAAAACTAATATCACATTTTGAAAAGAATTGCACAAAGTTTATTTCTAAATACCAAGGACAATGGTTGTATATCTTCGTATTTGCTCCAATTATAGTGGTGGACTTTTGTATTTGCATTGTAACACCTGGTAAAAAACGAGGATTTATGCAGTAGTGGAAATCAATGCAGTAAGTATTATTGTAGATGGTGTTTAAGTATAATGTGAAAAATCAGGGTATGTTACTGGTACAAACTTGTTTATATCTTTTTCATAGTATTACCAAATTGATGAGCCTAGTGAAGTTAACTACGCCATAACCATAACACTGCAGAACTTCAACCACTACAATAAACTACAAGGACGCTACGTACCACATCTTTAGATCGCAGGTAGGAGCATGTAGTTAACAAAGGGCATGTACTTGTGTAAAGGGAGGGACCAACAGTGAAACAGTGTTAGAAGATACTGACAACACATTCTTGTTGCCTTGCAGGTTGACAACAAGGATTCTTCCAGCGTCCAGTATCCGCCCTTCTCCCTGAACCCTACTACGTATTCCTAGTGAATTATAGATTACACAGGTTACAAGGTAGGGCACTGGGAAGTTGGTCCATAAAGTCTCAGCGAAACACTACCTTGCGGACTTAAGGTAAGAACGCATGGTTAATCTGACAGGTATCAGTTTAGTACACCCCAAAGACACAACAGAGTTCCTTGATATTCTGATCGACTAACACCCACCTAATATCACGAATAGGATAGTGCAGTAGTACAGCAAAGAAAAAGTAATTAAGTACTTTTCACCCCCATGCATTTTAAATATCAAAGGGGTAAGTACTCCTGAGCCATCTTCCTAGCATTGGTGGTGTACTATCATTATCACACTATTTATTGTTATCTGGAAAACATTGTGATTATTTCTGATCAAACTGTAGCACCCTTACAATCAAATTTAAGTAAGTCTACTCTTAGTCGGGGTGATAGGTGGACTCTTGCTTGTTAGCAAATGGACACCTCTGCCATGATACTACTCCTCATACCTTACATGTGTCCACTTTAGGCTCAGAAGGTATACCGTAGGCTAATGGGATCTAGGCCGGCGATTATCTGTGGGAGCCTATGAAGGCCTTGCGTTCCCTTTTATCTAGAATTTAGCTGTTCTGGAGCATTTGAGAAGTGGCTTAAGCTTAATATGAATGGTTTGTGATTATATTCCCAAGTGGGGTAAAAACGTTTGTTTTTGTAGGGAGCCCAAATGGGCTCTTTTCTGTTGAAAGTGGCGCTTTTGAATTTTTGTTTTCAGCATTGCCTTTTTCCATTATGCTACACAATAATGTAATTGGTCATTAAGCTGAGGGAGTCACGGGTAATTATGTGGTATTGTGGTACTGTTGTTCCTAAAAGAGGTGGAGACTTAGAAGAATTGTCAATGTTTTACAATAGAGAGAGAATAATGGCACTGGGATTTACAGTACCATCAGCAACACTGCTTGTTCTTTCTTAGTAAAAGAGAGAACAACGATCTGCCTTGTGGTTGACTGTCCAAATAGGGTGTGCTAAGGCCTATAACAGGAACTCAAAAAATATAGCTCTTTCTTCAGCTAGACCTAAGTAAAAATGAGTGGTTTGAAACTGAAATCTACTCAGCCTTTCTCCGTACAAGAAACTAAGAGACAATGTAACTGGTTTGCGTCCACATCTCACTGATAGAGATTGTGTTTGTCTGCAGTTGCTCCAAATTAATAGGGTATAGTGTGCATTGTGTGAGAAAATATTTAGAAGAGCAACGTGGAGCATATTTAACATCTCTCAGTTTTGTCCCATGATTGTAAATTTATTTTCATAAGCTGATATTTCTCCTCCTAGCAGCTTAGTCCTCAGGAGATACAAGATTTGATGTTGTTATCATGATATAGCCACATTGTGTGCTTCTGTGTAAGTAAAGCCTTCTTTATGTAACACAATTCTGAGATTGTAAACATTTTGAAAATGGTAAAGGGATGGCAGAAAAGACTGACCATATCTCTCTCATATCTGCTCGAAGCCCACTTTTCATTTTTGCAGAAGGCAAATTGTGACTTGACATTCAATCCTGGCATTTTAACTTGACCAAATTATGGGATTTTCTGTAAGTCACTGCATCTCAGTATGCCTATGAATTCTTCTATAGTACATTTTTGAGTGCTCAAATACAAAAACATTGCTGATAAGAAGCATTATATGACAAAAGTGTACAAATAAGGTATTAAAGGTGACATATCAGTAATAACTTCATCAGCTCCCACCTAATATTACCCTAGGTTAGTGTGATAATACACAAAAGAAAAATGTATGCAATATGTGGGGAACATGCATTTCAAGGGCGTGTTTACCTTGTAGGATTATGAGCGTTTACATACGCATTATTTGTGAATATTCACAAACTTTTTTCCGACTCTTTTCCAGCCTAGAAAGGGGCAGAGAGATTTACCCCTTTCAATGGCTGGACCAAATGACTTTCCAAAGTAGAAAGGGGAAACCGAATACAACCAAATTCTGTTGGGGTTTAAGGGAAGGGATTTCTCCGTAGGGAATATGTATTCCAAAAAACAAAAATTAAAGAATGTACAATTGCACAGCAGCACAATCTTCATACAGTGTGAGCTGGGACAGTGTTCAAAACACAAGTTTGTAGTGACATTACTTTTCTAGGCGTACTCCTGGTAAATGTTACGAGTAGCAAATGTTGGAAACCTGCTTCTGTGCAGGAAAGTGTAACGGTGCAGATTAACAATTTTTCTTTGTGAATTGTTCCCACTGTGGGGCACATTTACAACAGAACACAGAAGCGTGGTGTTAAGCAAACATTGCTAACACCACTCTTCTCCATTCTGAAAACACAGGGTTTCGCCATATTCACACTAGAATGCTGCACACCCCTTAGTTCAGCTGCCTAGCACCAACGCAGGCACCCTTGCACCATAGTGCAAGGGTGTCTGCATTCGAGGAAATGATTGTTTATGTGCAGGTAGGTCTCCCTTCCTGCACATAAACAACCATTCATGGCGTTTTGAAACTTCTATGGGACATATTCTCAAGGACTCATCTCTGATTTAGCGGCACTTTTCCGCCTGGAAAGTGGTGATAGATTTATCGCCCTATTCACAAGCCAGCACTAACAGCCGACATCGTCAGTTTACCTGCGATAGCTGCCGATAAAATCATCGCAAAGGTTGACAGCGACAACTAACGCTAATCATAGGCAAAGTAGGAGTTCCCGAACAAAAACTCACGATAACAACACTTCGTGATATTCTCAACGACCAGCAAGACCGGCGATGTGGTCCAAAAACAGGCGATAAGGCACGCTAGCAGCAGGGACTTTGCTTTTTTCCTGTCTTAAGTAGAATGGAAACCTGCAGTAGAAAGGGAGCGCAACCCAGAGCCACATCTGAAGACCAACAGATGCCATGGAGCTACTAATCATGCAGCTTGGAGACCCAAGAGGCGCACAACACCCACCACCACCACCCCCAGGACAACCCCCCCGGACTACCAGCGAGGCAGCACAGAACAAGACAGCGGACCTTTCGAAAATGCACCAGCCTCAGAGACTTAACGCCAGAGGATGTCATTGCCCACTATAGGCTCAAATGGACAACCATCCTCTGCTTCCTGACCTACATTGCCCACAGGTTGATGGTACCAACACAGCAGACAACCAACATCCTTCCGCAGACAAAGCTGCTGGCTGTGCTGCACGTGTTGGCCTCTGGTACCTTCCAATCAACAACTGCCAGAGTCGGAGGAGTCTCACAGCCAGCCCTCAAAGTTCCTCACAACTGTCTTGGATGCCATCATCAGCTTGATACCCCAGCACCTTCACTTCCCCACAGTGCTCAGGAACAGCTGGAGACCAAACAAGGTTTCTACGCCATAGCTGGCTTCCCGCACGGTTGGGTGCAATTGACTGCACATATGTCCTACTTGTGCCCCCTGCCGACACTGCACACAATTACCGCAACAGAAAGGACATGCATTCCATCAATGTGCAGGCAATAGTGGACCACCGGGGTCTCTTCACCAATGTCGTCGCCAACTTCCCAGGCAGTGTGCATGATTCCTACATCCTCCGACAGTCCATCATCAACCAGCGTTTTCAGGATGGCACCTATGGAAATGGACTACTCGTTGGTAAGTACCAATGGAACACACCACACACCTTAACTCCACAATCATACAACTCACAACTGTGGGAATGCACACGTAACAAAATCACATACAACATGCCAAACAACATGCCCACCTACCAGACATAACAACGCAAGTAACTGTGGTAACAGGGGCCAGACATATAGACAAACCATCCACAAAGGCAAAGCCACTCTGCCAAGGAGGCAAGTGACCCATGAATAAGAATGTGCACAATGCCAAGTGTGGCAGTGATGACTGGACAGTCTTGAGTATGCAGAGCACAGACATATCCATGTGGACATATACTGCTGGTGTTTGTAGTGAGTGTTGTGAACAGTGGACGCAACTTTGTCACCTTAGGCAGTGGGGAAGACCTTGGACATGTAGCTATGTCACCCCCTCCGTAAGCGTAGGCATAGTGGGCTGGGCCAGTGTATGCCAATCAAGCATAGGAGTGTGAATGAATAGCCCAGGGCTCTGGGCGTGGTTCTGTCCCGGGCTGGCCACAAACGTGACTATGGCATGTGTCTCTGTTGTAGTGTCTGCGCCACCCGGCACTTAATTAACAATGTTGAATGTAGCATGCACCCAGAGGGCGGGCTCGCCCGAATGGATAAATAAAGGAGCGCTAGACCGCTCACGGTCTTGGCTCATACATGCCAACTTTTGTGTGTGTTTCTTCATTGCCACAGCATAAGCCAAAGGCCTAGCCTCAGTCGCAGCGCGTGTTCAGCCAGGCTTGACCTCTACATCTGTGTCCGCCCTATCCTTACTATAAGGCTGCACACACGTGGCTGCCCACCTTCAACAGGCAACATTACAGTGTTGTTGTCAGGCTTGCGGACATGCACACACAGGCATGACAATGGTGTGTCGTAGGAGTGCAAGTGATGCAACTGAGCAGCACACACAAGGAAATAGGCTCGGGGGAGGGAGGAGCAGCTGTGGGACAACGTACTACACATTGATTGCACACATTTGCCAGAAGCAATACATGGCAAACATGAATCCCAAAGTAGCACAATTCACATGCCACACAACTTGTGAGTCTGCCAACACAGCATACAGAACCACCAATTTACACTAATCTCACTTACCTCTCACAGGTGGTCAAGCATATGCACTCTGCCCATGGATGATGACACCCCTTCGAGCCCCGAACCCCCCGGCCCAGTGGCAGTACAATGTGGCCCACAAACGCACTAGGGGAATTGTTAAGCGCACATTTGGCGTGTTAAAGTCACGTTTCAGGTGCCTCGACATCACAGGTGGAAGACTCCTGTACAGCCCAGAAAGAGTATGTAAGATGATCATTGCATGTTGTGAATAGCACAACATGCACCAATGCCCCATGGATCCAAGTGCTAGATGCACCGGACATGAGGAAGATGAGACAGGTGGACCACACCCCACTGCAGCAGGAATAGCCCGAAGGAACACAATCATTAACAATTTCTTTGCATGAGCACATCACATTGTGACTGTCCTTAGCAATCATGGAACAGTATAAAATGACCACATGAATAGCATGTGCAAATAAATTCATTGCAACACACATTCCCTGTGTGCATGTCAGTCCTCTGCATTAGCAGATCACTCTGACAAGTGTAAGTGCAACATTAAGTGCTAACAATATCACAAATAGCAAATAGATGGTGGGGATGTCACCTCTGTGCAGAGAGGCTGTTAGGGTGTCACGTATTCAAAATGCCATTTCAGGGTGTCAAATGTGGTACGTAATCCCACTCATCAGTATATCACATGTGTACAAAAACATGACATGAAGGCTGTAATTGGTGTTCAAAAAAAGACAACAGGGTCTCATTTGGGGTCAGATATCAAATTGTGTGTGTCAGTTGGAGTCAAATATGAACCACCCTGATGCAGAGATGCACCCTGTGACTCAAGTCCAACAACATGAGCAACACAGACGTAAGGGGGATCACGTCAGGGGTTGTTTGTGCATGTGGATGCGTCAGAGTGTGACCTGCTCCTTTATGGATGTGGTATTGAGGCATCCCCAAAGACATGGGGTATGTCCCCCAGGCACTGAATGTTAAGTCCTCTGACGAAGGCATGAGTGCCGAAATGCATTGGGGGTGCATGTTAACATAACTACTCAGAAGTATACGTTTTCCACAATGGATTTGGGGAAATGAAGTCTTCAACTTTTGTGAAATGAAAAAGCATCAATAAAGCTTTTATTGAAAAAAACTCAAAGAAAAATCTCAAGAACTATTTTATACAACATTGGATTACAAATGTGAAACCTCTTAGAGGACTTAACATTCAGTGCCTGGGGGACATACCCCATGTCTTTGGGGATGCCTCAATACTTTATACTTCACACTCTTATTCGGTGAGTGATACCCCAGAGCACGACAAAACCATTACAACTAACCCTACAAACCTTTAATCAGTGCGCGTATTATATCCCTTGCCTTTATGGATGTGGTCCACTCTCGGCCACCTCAGTGTTGTGGCATGCACCATGTCATGATAATTGAACTGCAGCCATGCTAATCGTCATGCAGTGTCACTTGCATTGTCAGTGTGGCTCATGGACCCGCAGCTTTGCTGGGTTCAGCACATGTGCATGGGTTTGTTGTGAGATTAGTGGGGTGGGCCCCCTCTGGGCATATTGTCGATGGCGGCCTGCTTTCTGTTTCTACGTGTGCTGCAGTATGCCAAGGAGATCAGATACATGATCCAGGGTCATTGTGGGTGTGCACTGTGCTATACTTAATTGTGCATGTTTGCCATTGTACCCATCTCCCCCCATCCCCACAGTCCCTGGTTGTTACTCTCCCTGTTGCTGTTGGGTCAGGTCATGTTAAGCAGTGTCTGGTCCCCCAACTCCTGCAACCGTCTCCCCACTGATAACTGTGGACACCATTTCCTCCATCTCATCCAGCTCCTGCTGTGGCGCTGGACTCCCACCTCCAGTCTGCATTGCTACTTTCCAGTTGCTAGCGAGTTTCAGCTTGGTTTTGCGCATCACATCATTCCTGCGCTTCTTGGCACATCACTCCAACTGCATTCACCTTGGACAAGATGTACTGCCATATTGCATTTTTATTTGCCAATGACACAGTGGAGGTGATGAACAGTTGCTTGCCCTTCTCCTTCCCCGAAGTCACTGGCTGGTCCTCTGGGGGTTTGTGGGGTTCTGGTTGGCCTCTGTAGTTGCTCCAGCTTCCTCCATGATGCTTCTGAGTTGTTTGGGTTTGTTATTATTTCTTTTTTTTTTTGCAGCTTTTATGTTGATTTTTACCGCCTGATGTGTGAATAGCAAGCCTGGCGCTTCTTATCGCTGATATTTTTATCGCTGTTGGGCCCATCGCAACTTTTTCCACGTTCGGGTTTCCTTTTTTATCGGCGTCCTGGTAATTTTAACGCAGACATTTGACGCGTTATCAGGGAACTATGGCCTGCTGCCAGCATGTTGAGAATACGCCATTAACACAGCGTTAGTTTCCAGCGATAGACGGCGTTATGTAAAATTGCGTTAACCTAGGTTGGCGATTATTATCGCCCGTTCTTTAGAATATCCCCCTATGTGTGCTGCTTAATGCAGCACACATAGAAGTTTCAAAACGTCTTTTTTTTTTTATTGTTTATGTGCAGGAAGGGTCACCTTCCTGTAAATATACAATCAATGGCAATTTGCTGTTTCCATGTGTGCTGCACAAGGCAGCACGCATGGAAACAGCAAAAACGAGGAGAAATAAAGCATTTCTCCTTGTTGCACCAGGGTAAGACCAGGTTTTCCTTGGTCTTAATGGTGGCGCTGCCTCCTATTTACGCCACCCTTGTAAATAGGAGGCAGCGTCAAAATCAATGAGTGTTGCGGTGAAACGCCCACTGCAACACCCATTGCCCTCCCCTTTCATGCTGAGTGAAAGGGGGCCTTATTTACAAGGCAGCTCTAAGCCACATTAAGTGGCTTAATGCTGCCTTGTAAATGAGGTGAAACCCCTAGCGCCATCACAACATCACTGGAAGTGATGTTGTGGTGGCGATAGGGGCTTGTAAATAGGCCCCTGTGGTTTTTTTTGAGGGGGGGGGCTATTAAGATCAGATTAAGATAAGCCTATAATGTACCTTTCTTGTTAATGCATATCTTACATTTTGGCTGATCTTTATTGTGCCTAGTGTAACAGATGAATTCTAGCGCTTATGAACAGTGTTTCGACTGTTAAATGGTTAAAAGGTATTTACATGAGTTAGTGATGGAGACATAGTGTGATTCAGAGAGAGAGCTGTTATATTTCAAGAGTCCACATCGTGCAGCTCGTTCAGTTCAAATCTTTTCTTTCCCTGCCCGGCCTTTGATTTTATAATGGATTTGTTCATGCAAAGCGCACTCTTCGAATTGAACTGTTTTTGTTAAAAGAAAAATGGAGAAACATGAAATCAATTCAAAAGTATGAAAAAACAGTGAGGGCAAGTATATTATTTTTTGTTGCTGTCTACTTTACAGTTTTTCTGGAGTCAACAAGGAAACCTCGCATCTACATGAAAAACGTGCACAGCTCTAAAATGCTTTAGTAGAACAAGAGAAACAGAGATGAACCTACTCTGACTCAAAATGGCCAATATACACATTATTCAAAGATGGCAGCTGAGCTCACATGATCCTAAAGCTTGGACGCATGCAGGAGTGCATTGTGTTTAATTTTCTTTTACTTTGTGCCTGTTAGAGCCATTGTCTCAGTGGAGTGTCTGAGCTGGAGGTACAAGGGCCGTTTCAGAGACAGAACAGATTGTGAAGGGACGTTTTAGCTGGACAATTGCCAAAGAATGTAGAGAGACCCAGACTAGTAGCTGCAATATCCTCCTCACCAACTAGACTTGAAACACAGGAAGGAATACTCCATCAATGAATGCCCTGATTACTTCCTGGTAATTCATTACTCCTAGTTCTATTTATCGTCCACCCAGTCATTAAGCAATGAAGATTGTCACTAATCAAAGGAGCAGAAACAAAAAAGGGACACTTCCACTCACTCCACCCACCCTCAGCTGAGTGCTATAATCAAAACGCCTCCCCCCAGCACTCCCTGTAATCTAAGTTCTGTCAAAAGCCTGGACATTAGGGTGGGGGGCAGGATGTAATGGCAGTGTTGAGGATGAGTGGGTGTTGGACTTGACCCTTTTGCAGGGTTATCCCCAAACGTTTTGCTTCTTCCTCCTATTCTTTCCTGACCTGTGTTTGTTGTTTTTAGGACTCTGGGCACTTTACCACTGCTGATCAGTGCTAAAGTGCATATGTTCTCTTTGTAAATTGTTATGATTGGTTCTCCCTGATTGGCATATTTGATTTACTAGTAGGACCCTAGTAAAGTGCACTAGATGTGCCAGGACTGGTAAACCAAATACTACTATTGGGCCTGCAGCACTGATTGTGCCACCCACACGAGTAGCCCTGAAAGGATGTTCCAGGCCTGCCACTGTAGTGCCTGTGTGCAGTTTGCTAACTGCCATGTCGACTTGGCAAGTGCACCCACTTGCCAGGCCCTAAGCTTCCCTTTTCCTACATATAGAACACCCCTATGGTAGGCCCAATGTACCCCTCTGGGCAGGGTGCAGTATATGTGAAAGGTAGGACATGTACTGATGTGTGTGACATGTCCTGATAGTGAAATACAGCCAATTTTATTTTTCACTATAGAACGGCTATTTTGCCCCATAGGACATAATGGGGATAGGACAGGAAAATGAAGTTTAGGCTCACTGAACTCAGAATGTAATAACACATCTTTTACTGAAGATGGTTTTTAAATTGTGTTTGAAAATGCCACTTTTAGAAAGTGATGAAGAGTACAAAGGACAATCATACAAAATGGATGGTGAAAGTATTGGAATAATTGTTTACTATGGAATACCTGGATAAATTGGATACTCTAGTGGGATCAGTTCCCAAATTTCACAGTGCGACAGTTTGAGCGCAAGAAGTGTGTCTCTTTTTTGAATACTTTTAGAAAGTAGGAATTTTCTTGTTTAACCATTCTGCGCGCCTCTGCCTGTTTGGGTATTGACTGTCTGGTTTTGGAGTGACAGGGCTGGGAAGGTGCATTCTCTCAGACAGCCACCGGGGGGGTTGATGTGTGTCTTGCCTTTCCTGAATGAGTCAGGGCTGGGCTGAATAGACTTGGGCTGCATTTAGAGTAGAGGGAGAAGTTCTCACTAGCACCTGAATAGGCCCGGTCTGCATTTAGAGTGGTGGGAGGAGATTTCCCTTGCACCTGAGTAGGGCCTGTCTGCTTTACACAATGCTGTCTCCACCTCCTGCCGAGCAGCTGCACCAGAGAGGACAGAACTGGTTTGGACTGGGCTCAGACACCCTTGCACAAAGAGAACAAAGACATTTTGAGGTATAAGTATTAGACCTAAAACCCTGAACTTTAGACTACTTATGGAGAAGAGCTGGAGAAACTGAGAAGAAGTACTGCCCTTGCTGTGTGTCTGAGGTTGGCCTGTGGTTGCTGTTTCTGCCACGGAAAGGGGAAGGACTTTGCTGTGTGCTGTGTCCCCTGCTTGAGGAAAGTCTCCAAGGGCTTGAGTAGAGCTTGCCTCCTGTTTTGAAGTCTCAGGAACACAAAGCTCCCCTGAACTTCCTTGCTGGGAGTTCTGACCTGCCAGGAGTGCCTGTCTGTGACCTCTGGAGGTTGCTTCTGCCATTGGTAGCTGGAAAGGAAATGCAACAACAAGAAAATCGACGCCTCGCTCTTCTTGCGTCAGTTTTTCTGAAGCAACACAGTGGTGTGAGAAGAATCTCCCGCATCGCCGCGCGTCTGCTGAAACTGACGCAGTGCCTGTCGCTGCTGCAAGAATCGACACATCGAGGTATCGTGGCTGAAAAAAAAATGACACAGCGCCGCTGGACGCCGCTGCATCGTTCACCGCCGCATCCCGGATTTCCACACATCATCCCTGCGCGGCAAGTTTTCCCCGACACATCACCTGTGGATCGGAGTTGTCTCAGAATTGGTGCATCGCTTCCTCCTACAGACCGGACCCGACGCACCGCTCCCCTGTGTCTAGCGCAACTGACGCATCGCATCCACGAAGGTCCCAGGAATCAATGCATCTCTTTGTTTTTCGATGCTTCCCATTAATGCTGCTGTTTGGCTTGGTGAATTTTGTCGCAACGACGGGTACTTTGCAAAAAATCACGCATCCATAGTTTTCTATGGACTCAGTTGCTAAAACCTTTTGAAAGTCATTTTTCTTAATACTTGTATGTTCGATTTTTATCGTTTTGGTCTTGTTAAGTTTAAGATAAAGATACTTTATTTTTCTAAACCGGTGTTGTATCCATTTGTGGTGTTATCAGTGTGTTACTGTGAGTGTTCGTACAAATACTATACACATTGCCTTTGGGATAAGCCTGTCTGCTCGTGCCAAGCTACCAAGGGGATGAGCTGGGGTTATCTAAAGTGTGCATCCCTCTTACCCTGACTAGAAGCAAGAGTCCCTATCTGGACAAAGGTACCTACCTCTGCCAATTAGAGACCCCAATTTCTAACAGTAGGACTATGAGTAAGGAAGATTACCAGTAAGTAATTGGAGTATTACCTCTAAGTCCCTCATCCCCAACCAAGTTATTAAACAATGAGGTATACCAAAGCCAATAAGTCTGTTGTCAAAATCAAACACAACACAAATATAAACATGACCACAATATAAATGTAAACCCTGGTGATTTAATTGCAAATACCATTATTAAAAAAACACAAAAACGGAAGCTTGTGACCAATTAAAGTTCAACGGACTGCAATACTTCTGGACTAAAATCTTTATAAATGTTCTGGACATTTTGAAGTCTGTAATGTCTTATAATGATGTGGTCTGAGGCCCAGGTACCAACTCTACAGATATCATCCAAAGCAACACCGTCTATCCTATGAAGCGGCCATATTCCATGTTGAGCGAACTTGTAGTTTGGGTGGGACAGACTGATCCAAGTTCAAATAGACAAACAAAATTGTTTCCCATAGCAACCTACACAAAGTTATCTTAGACGCCTTCATATGTCTACCAGGGAGGTCAAAATCAACAAAGAGACCGTTTTTTCTGAATTTGCTGCATCTGTTAAGGTAAATGTACAATGCACACTTAACTTCCAACAAATTCAGTGTTTTTTCATCTTCGGATGAATAAGAAGGGTAGAAGACAGGAAGTATATGCTCATGAGAAGAATGGAACTAAGAGTTGACTTTAGCTAAAAAGGCAGGACCCAATCTTCAGAGGCAACAGCAGCAGCATCAAAGAATCTAAACGAAAGAGGATGACACAATAGATTAGACAGTTTCTCCTGCCTTCGAGAGGAAGTGATTGTCACTAAGAAGAGAACCATATCAGTATGTAATTTCAATTTCATAGTGTTCAAGGGCTCACAAATTTGGACCCTGTAAATCTCTAGATGTCAAATGGAGATCACTGGGTGAAACTGAAGAATGAGATATGGGATGAGAGATGGCAAAACTCTTAAACATTCTTACAATCAAGACTTAACCACTCTTATAATATAATCAATTTCATGAAAGGCTTTGATTGCATACCATTGCACTTTGTGAGTAGAGAGAGGCTAATTTTTCTTAAACCCATGAAGAAGAAATTTGAGAATGGAAGAAACAGAAAATAGCACTGAAGAAAGATTGTGAGGAGAACACCACGAATCAAAAGTGCCCCAATATTTTGAATATAAAATAATCATAGAAAACCTTATAGATCCCTGCCCCAAGTCAATTAAATGTGTATATAAACCTTCCTTGTCAAGTGTCAGCCTTTCAACCTCCAACCAGATAGGGTGACACAGAAAAGAAGTAGAGGGCTGTGGCACTTTATAGGAGAAGGAAAATGAGATAGAACCCAGGGAGGTGGAGGAGACAACTCCTGGGCCAAGAGAAGAGAACCACCACTACCTGAGCCCTCACCTGCTGAATCTTCTACAACAACATTTGGTTTAAAAAAAAAAAGAGGAAACACAAGAATCTGTTTTTTTCCAGCCATTTTAGATATATAGTATCCACTCCCCAGGCTACCTGTTCTGGAACCTTGAACAAAACCTTGGGAGAACACCATTCAATTTAGATGCAAAGAGATCCAAATGTGGAGTCCCAAACCTCCTGTGGATCTTTTTTTAATTTTGTCCTGGTCCGATTCTGGTTTTGAGTGGAGGGAAAACCCTTTTCAATAGATCTGCTTCTGTATGGATCAGACCCTTGATGTGGACTGTTGCAATTGATAGTGGATGTTTCTCCACCCACAACACCGGGGAGCAAACTACTTTGTTCAAAGACTGTGAAGGAGTGCTGCCTTGATAATTGATAAAGGCCACTGTCGGCATGTTGTGGGACCTTACGAAGACATTGGTGTGAAGAAGCTCAGACATTAAATGAAGAAGCGCCCTGGCTACAGTGTTCAACTCTCTCCAGTATGTCAACCTTTATACTTCTGATGGTGTTCATTTTGCCTGCTTTTACCAACTCCCCAGTTTTGCACCCAGTCATAAGGTATTGGCATCCGTCATCAGAACGATGGCTGCATTGTGACTCCCCTGCATAGATTGTCCATCTCTAGTCACCACTGAAGAGCTGACCTGATTTCATGTGATACCAGAATCTTTCACTCCAACTTCCTTTCTGGTAAATGTCCATGTCTGCAGAAATGCCTCAACAGAGGTCCCAAGTGCAGCCTTGTCCATTGAACAGTGAACATTTGTTCCACTATAGATCCTTGAACTGCCATTCACTTGTAGATAGCTGCTTCCTTGAGAGATAGAAGACACAACAGATTCTAGAGATGAAAAATTATTTCCAACAGGATGAAGACTCGGCCTACGGTGACCCTTGTGCCTATGAAGACAAGCTCACTTGGGAAAATTGAGAAGAAAGTCTTGCTGATTTAGCATAGTTATGTTTTTCTCTACAAGCAGATTCAAAACTTGAACAGAAAGGGCTTAAAGCGATCAATCATCCAAGTAAAGACATCTTGATATTCCTTAGAAATGGAGACAAGTGATCAAAGGGGCGACCACCTTTTTGAAGCTTCTCTGTGACTATTATAGCTGGAACAGCAGGACTCTGTATTGCCAGTGTTGTACCTAAACACACAACCTCAAATATATGCAGATAAGAGTCAATCAAATCTAGTGTTACCAACAGGTAGTACTTTTAAATCAATGTACTTATTCTCTGGAGGGTTTCTATTTTGAAAGGTATCTTATTCACTGATTTGTCTCATTTCCTTTAATCTATACCAATCTGTAACCCCCTTTTTAGTTTTGGAACCAGGAAGACGATATATATACCTCTTCCTTTCTTCTCCTTCAATACTGGAACAATAGCCTTTTTCAGCAGAAGATATTGGGTTCCCTCCTCTAAAGCTCTCATCTTTTTGCTTAGGGAGTATGAATTGTACCTGAGTTGGTTAGGGGAGACAGAAACTCTATGGTGTAATCTCCCCAAATAATGTTCAACACCCACTTGTGTGGTGTGGATGTTTCCCTCATTTCCAGGAAGTGATGAATCCTGCCGCCAACCTCTAGCTACCGACCATTGTATTCTTGGGCTTCAGCATAGTCAGAAATGTTACTTAGCATTAGACTAATCCTGTTTCTGTTTCTGATGGAACTTTGAAGGAAAACATTATCCTTGAAATCTATACCCTCCTTCCATATTTTCTTGCCTTGTAGAAGGTTCTCTGAGTGACTTGTGTTTGAACAGAGTTGGGGTTTTGAGTATTGTTTCTGAAAGGAATAAAATGTTCTTATATAAAACTCATATTTTCTTTAATATGGTTCAATAAATCTGGGAAGATATCCTTTGCAATGTACTTCACCTTATGTTCTGGCGCAGGGGGAGAGGATACATTTGACATCAAAAGATCCTAGTTAATGCTCTCTTCCTGGGCTCCTTTAGAGGCATCTCATTTCTTTTCCTTTAGGAAGAATAATGTCTCCAAAATCAGTTTCATGATTCTGTCTTACTTTGAGACACCCCTACTCTTCTTAGGGGAAGAAGACGATTATGGTGATCTGCTCCAAGATGAAGAGGAATGCTCCTCTTACACAAATACTTCTCTAAACAGTAAAACACTGAAGCCAGCAAGGTAGATTGCCAAACAGTACATAAAGAAGGTTAAACAACCTACCTCTATAAATACTGCCCATAACTAACTCGATCCTCCCCAGCAGACACAGACAAGAAGGGCATGAAAAAGGTTTTACCCCGAATGTGTGAACCAGGAGCCCTAGATTTCAAGACCTCAAGCATGAGTGCAACTGATTTACGCCTGTGCAAATTAAGTGAAATCCAAAGCCAGTGGTCTCATCTTCAACCAATAATGAAGATGCAAATTAATGCAGGTAAAAGATAATGTGTGTGGTACAGTTTAATATCTGTAAATGAGGCATACATATAATTTTGCAGCAGTTTTAGAGGGTGTCTTTTGCCAGGACATGTCTGAAGAAATTAAGATGCTTATTTTGTGCAGCGCTCAGGAATCCTGTACAACACTCCTTCGAAAATCGTTCTCCAACAGTGGATATAGAGTTCTCCTCAAGCCCGGCAGGAAGAGATATTGTTAACGCATGTTAGAGGTCAGAGCCCAGCAACAACCTAAGCACTCCTAGTTTTAATCTTACAGGCAGGAAACAAATCAGGAAGTGCTAAGAAAATACTAGCCTAAAATAAGGCTGTGGGGTTAATGAAAACATTCATCTTTTGTTTCCTGTCCCGAGATTGGTGACGAACCTCATGGGTTATTGACTGGGTCTATGTCAAGGGATTTAAAGGCAATAATAATTTATGTTGCGTATCACATGGAGGTGGGAAATGTGGGTGTGCAACTGTGTATGATTTACTAGAAACGGAGGGGCTGAAGGCTGGTGTGGTAGAACAGGTTGAAGGTGAGCAGACCATGCATTAGTGGATGTTGGGGAGGGGATGTAGTTGCAGTTGTGGGACTTTGTAAGGCACTGGAGATCAGAGGTTGCTGACCTGTTAGCTGGTCCCTTGTCAATACTGAATCATTACCACTGAGCTGGTTTTACTGCAAACATCACTAAGCATATTGGGTATTACAGGTTTGTTTCTCCATGCTTAGTGAGGCTGAGAAAACAGGACTGACTAAATGACATCCTGTTGACTGTTTTACAAGTCTGGGTAACCAGGTGTATGGAGTAAAAACAGAACAGGTGTCAGTTGACATGGTTAAATTTTATTAATTGTGCTGCTGTGGAATGCAGTAGGTAGGTGATGCCCAAGAGCTGACACTTCTGGACAGCTACTGCAGAGTGAGTCTCCTTCACGAGGGTTTAGTTGAGAGCTATAGGATTGAGATGAATAGTGGGAATGAGAGAGGTTGCTAGGTTTAGGGGGTAAAGAGTGTGAAAGAGTGGTTTGATTAATGTATGCAGTACTAGTGAGAGCATAGAAGAATGACTCACTGAGCAGTTTAATTTGGGCGCTGGGAAAGGGGTTTAGTTCAAGAAGGAGCTGCTGTGGGACATACTGGAAAGATGCATGAGATACCCACGGTGGTGCAGAGAGTAGTTCTTCAGGGTTGTGGTGGTTGAAGAAAAGCTACACTGTTGCAGGAGCAAGTGAGTGCTAAACTGAAATCTTGGGGTGCCGTAATAGAGGGAGGAGCAATTAGTTGTGAGGCTGGAGGAGGTCAAAAGTTAATGGAACAGAAGGTTACTGCAGTAGAGTGCATTAAGTGGAAGGGCTTCTAGTGTTGAGTTAGGTGGAGGGGCTTCCCAGGGTGTTGTTGGTGCTGTAAAATTACTGGTGACATGATCGAATTGTAGGCTACATGAGTATTTCAGGAATAGATGCCTAATAATCTTTTTGTGGCACAATTCAGCCAGTCCAAGTGGTAGAAAATGGTGCCATAACGGAAAGTGCAGCTGTACAGGTTCTTAATTAGAGGGTTGGAGTAGGAGACAGTTGTGAATTCTTAGAGCTTTTGAGCAACAGAAATCGTAAGTAAACCAGAAATCTTAAGTAAGTCAGTGCGATATGGTAGAGAGTTTGCTTGACTAGACTTTTCTTTTCCATTAGTCAAATTGGTTTTAAATTTGGGTGCCAGAAGGTTATTTATTCTGCTGAACATCGGGATGCTTTTTTGAAGGAGATGAGCACTGTATAAATTGATTTATTATTATTATTATCATTATTATGAATGGCCTTGTGACCAAGGCAGCAGATCGTGAATTTAACTCCAGCCCACATGGGTAGAAAATGTAGTTCACGATCAAGAGGAGAAATGTGCTCATATTTGCCAGGAGAGTGGGCTTTGGGCAGGAACTGCACAGAGTTAGCCAAAAGAGAGTTACCAAAATGAAGACCAGAAATGACAGGGCCACGTACAGCCATTTTTAACAGAAGAGGTAGGATAACAGGATAGTCTTTTTAGACTATGGAAATTAATTAATTTATAAAACCCATACCAGTTTTGACTCAGAGAAAGTGGAGGTCACATCATATCCATGGAGAGTTGCTATGACAAGTACCAGTAATCCTTCAGGTGGAGTATGGTGGGGGCCATCTTGTTTTGCTTTAGGGCTCATAGAAAGGTTTGAAATAATCCAAGAGCGTAAGTCCTGCAGAAGGCTTTGGCTATTTGGTTGAAATTAGAACTGGGTAAAGGGAATTTTCCGGTCATTTGCTGGTGCACAGGATGCATCTGCCACCTCATTACCACCTTCTCAGAGCATTCCTGGGTCTAGGAAAAAAACATCTTGAAGAAGACTCTGCCTTACCTCTGGAAGAAGAAGACCCAATGACTCCTGACTGCTGCTAAAACACAGTTTGGGACTGGCATTCATGCGTGAAGTGGCTGGCTTTCTTTTACCTACTAGAGGGGCATAACAAAAAAAAGGATGACTGACTCTGTGAAGGTATCTTTGACCACTGTGAACTGGTCCATAAGAAATCATGATTTGAGAAAGACGTGGTGCCTGGAAGAATGCACTTGGATCTGAAGGCTACAAGAATTACAGGGTGGGACCTTTCTCTGTAGTTTGAGAAATGTCTAGAGGCCCTGGAAAAGGTACTGAAGTTTATCCAATGGAGGAGCAAGCACTACACACAGAGGGCAAGAACACAAGGTTAGTCAAGGCTTATATCAATAGTTTCAAATCCAAATCTTCAATCACCCGACAAACATCAATCACCTAATTACACACTGCACTTCACTAGTTTCAAACAACTATTGATGTAAGCCCAGATGGCAGTCAGTCATTGTTGTATATTTGTATAATTATTTTGGTTGTGTCTTTATAGTGGTGTATAGATTGACAAAAATGTGATTCATAAAAAAGTATTCAATTCAAATGGAACTATTTTTCTTAAATAAATGACTATTGACTATTGACTGATTAATGTTCATGCGCCATGTTATTTCACTTTAAATGAGTATCGGTATTGGCATTTCTGTTGTTTTTGCTGGCTACAGCTACCAGCCTTACCACACTGTTGGATTTTGAGTACCAATACAAGGGACATGGCCTGAAGGCCAAACCTTGTGCCTGGGTGAGCTCTCCAAATCAATCTGAGCACTAAAGAGACCTAGCACGCTAAAATATCCAGAGTTAGCCCATTTGGCGCTTTTGCACCAATCACAACAGTTTCAGCAGGAGCACAACAATAAAGGTGTATTGGACTTTGATGATCACTTGCCAGTTTCAATTTTAAGCACTGCCCTGCTGGAAGAATTTAAGTTTCAAAAAGTTAACTGTCTCAAAGGAAAACATTGATTTTCTTGGTTTAGCCAACATTCATTCCATCCCAGTACCCTGAAATTGTGCCTAAGTCCTTATCAAATATGAATTCAACATTTGCAGTAGTACTTTACCTTTTCTAGGCACCGTTTTGCTTAAAACGTTTAAAATTATATCTCTGGGTCCCTTTATTATATTTCAATGTTTTGATGTATTTGTACTCAATAACATGTTATCTATTATTTAAAACTGTTTTGGAACCATATTGTGTTTCTTTCTTGACTTAAAATGATTGGTATACCTTGAACTTAACTAATATTCCTCTGGGCAATTGTGTGTTGTGTGTAGCAAGAACCCCT
This sequence comes from Triturus cristatus, assembly GCF_964204655.1. NCBI lineage: Eukaryota > Metazoa > Chordata > Amphibia > Caudata > Salamandridae > Triturus > Triturus cristatus. The sequence goes on from NC_140595.1 coordinate 369,905,276, forward strand.
CACAAAATAAAAACTAATTTTCAGCCAGATTATGAATGTCAGTTTGGAATCAAAACCTATCCTCAATTTCTATACATTCATGGTGGCTCAGGAGGACTTGAAGGCTAGTTAAAGAGTAGTGCCTTAGGTCATGATTCCCAAGAATCTAAATTTTGTCTGAAGCAGAAGAAATTTTCCTTTATTCAAAGGCAAGAAAAGGTTGAAGCAGGAGGTAATATTGGGATTGTTCAGTGGACTGTTCTCCTGCTTTAAATTAATTTGCCTGTCATCTGCAAACCTATTAAAGTGTGTCTGGTACTGCTCAAGAAGCTGTGCCTAGAAAGGTATAGAGATATTGAACAGAGCACAGGAAATGAATGATGCTTAGGGAATTCCACAAAACATTGTGTGTGTGTGTGTGGATCACTTGATTATATAAACTTTTATATTTTGACCTAGGTAGGTGAGAAATCATTCGATCCATAGAACAGCAGATCAAATATGCCTGTGCAATGTTCTATCCTTTTCAGCAAAATCGTGTGGACAAGCAGGACATAGACAAAGAAAAAGCCAAGACATATAAGAGCTGTTTTCTTGTAATTGGCCATGGATAGAAGAAGGTCTTCCCTAATGTTGGCTGAGAAGCATTGATAGAAATTGTCAGTTTTCTACAGAGATGATGAGACTGTCATATATCCTCTTTCTAAAAGACTGCATTTTTTTAAATATGAGAATCGCAATCGCTCAAATGTGTTCAATTGGGAACCTTAGATCAGAATATATACCTAATTGCTGTAAGCCCAGATACAGTTCAATGCTCCAGATGAGGAAGGTTTTATTTTCTGCCATGTTTCTGTGGCTTCATTCACCTTTTAAACTGTGATTGTACCTTTTATTAGGTTGTGCAGAGACTGAATTGTGATCATCAACTTCCTTTCCTTGGACAGGAGATGTCAGGAACAAAAAAGGTAGGGATGGTAATGTGGATAATATTATCTGTTTCGGTGTTTCCCCCACTATGGTGATACTTCATAACCTGATTATCCTCAGCCTCTTCCTCTTCTACCTTAAATTAAAAAAATTATCCTTCTCAGACACCACACATGATGTCAAAGCTTGAAAATCCCAGCCCCCAGATATACCTCTGTAAAAAGTTGTTGTCCAGACATTTTCATTTGTGATTTGTGTTTTTGGATCATTAGTGAAGTAATTTAACTTGGATAGACATTGCTGATCAGGGCAATTTTTTCAGGATGATATTTTTAAAAATGGGTGATGTGTTGCAGTGGTGATGTAATATTTCGGGAACCATGAGACCTATATAGTTTCTTTTGGTGTCAAAACATAGGGTAAAGTAATTTTATAGAGACAGAAAATAACTCCTCAGAACAACCTCTCTGCCATTTTCCAAAATGGCAACTATAATAGAGTAAGAAGAGACTTATAAAGAAATTAAACAAATAGTAATGGTTTTTAATCTTTTTATGTAAACACCAAACAATGTTTGTGATCTGGATATGAAAAAAACTATGTTTATCATTGCTGTTTTAGATATATTTTTATAGGTCGCTTTATTTGTTTTGGCAATTGATTGTGGTACATTTGCAAAATGTTGAACATTTGAGAAGAGCATATAGACAGGGACATCTTTTTGTAGCAGTAAACAAACAGTTTGAACAAGAGAGTCCAAGGGAAAATTTTAAAGACCACTAAAGGATTGTATCCCCAAACAACTATTAACAAACACAAGAATCCTAGGGTCTACGAACTACCTCTAAGTTTATTATTTAAACCTATGTGATAGTAAACCTAACTGGAAAGAAACTAATGGACAAGATATGCATAAGGGCAGATCCCTTTAAGGACGTAATCCCTCACTCACCAATGGTGACATGCTTCATCATAGGGACTCTCCTCCCAAAGGAAAAACCTAGTTCCTTTGGGGGCTACAACCCCCTCTCTGAGAGGGAGGAGCTCAGGGATGTTTTATTTCTAATATTTAGGACTGACTAAGTCCACATATGATGAGCAAGGATGTGTGAGCAACGGTGCAGCGCTAAAAATGAAAATGGTGAGTATGTGAGAAATGGTGATAAACTAAAACTGGCTAGGAGGCACCAAAGCCAACTTTAATCATAAGGTGCCTACTGTCAGGATTAAAAAGCAGTACACCTGCAGTATGGATTTAGAACCGCTAAGGTGTGGGTTTTAGGTGGTCAACATGTTTCAGCCCACGAAGACCCAAGGTGGATCGGGGTTTCGTCAGGACCTTACAAAGAAACGCTACTGCAAGTAAATAAAGTGAACAAACTAAACCAAAAAGGATATAGGGCCAATGCAATATCATAAGCCTTTATCCGAACCTGCATGTACCTAAAATGAAAAGAGAGTGACACATGTCAGGAAAATGTGATGCTTTTCATAACAGTATAGAAAGTTTACTGAAAGAAGGATCTGCATACACAATAGTCATAAAAAAGGGAAAGAGATACCTTACCCGCAAAGGCTGGGTACAGGATCTCACCTCTGCCTGGCAACCGCTCAGGAAGGCAGCACCGCTCTACAAAAAAGTTTTTATATTATGGGGTGCAGCAAGAGTCACCAAAATCTCAAAAGATGATCGTATAATAGTCAGATGCTAAACATATCGATCATATGAAGATAACCATTAGTGTGAGGAGCTGTAGAATAATGAAAAACAGAAGCGGGGTTAACCTATATAAGCTCACATTACACATGTTTATGGGTCTTAAGTGGGGGCTCCAGAAATACTGATCACTCAACCTACTGCCCAGCAAAGGGAGGAAGAGCTGCCCACAAACTGTGTGAATAGTAGTAAACAAACTACATCGTCTAGCACTAAACAATCAAGTCCCAAAAACCAGCGTGATTCGTTTAAACTTCAACGCTGAAGGGCATCATGAAATGCTCACAACCACTCACCTATCCGTCGGTACCGCTAGACCAGGAGAGCCTGCTGCCGGAGGTAAGTGCTAGTCCACGATCACACTCTTAAATAGCCCTTGCCGTGATATCCTAATCGCGCTCAGGTGGTAGTAACAGTGTTTTATCGCGCATGCCCAGTGCGAAGTGTATTGAATTGTAATACAGCGCATGTGCGGAATAAAGATGCTGTTGTTCCAGATGACGGTAACAATGTTCTGTTGCGCATGCCCAGTAAAAATCGTAGTAAAGCGCATGCGCGGAGTGAAAGTGCTACATGTCAGCATTGCGCTTGTGTCTAGGGGGTCGCGTTGTGACCCGACTACCCACGCGTATCTTCAGTGTATTAAAAGGATAGTTATAATACATACCCTGCAACGATGTAGACCCCGAGTCAATCTCAGAATCTGAGAAGGAATCGACATCGCGGGTGCTCAAGGGGTGGAGATCAGTGTCAGAAGGCAAAGTTCGAACCCATAGTGAGCGCATTGTATGAATCCCATAGATCAAAGTGTCAAGCTCATCTAAAGTTCTACAAACAGAGACGCTATATACAGAATTAAGTTTATGGGCAAAAGAAAGATAAACAACATAAACTTGTGTGTGCACCCATATGGTAGATATGCGGGCGCTCCGCATAGAAACAGGGAGCATAGGAAAAATCATGTGCCCTGAAGCAAAGCGAGAATGCTAAGATTAACACGTATATATGAAAACGTGTACAGAAAAAACGGCTGTAAGTAGTACTCGATTGGGAAACAAGGAAACCCTACCCACAAGGAGCCTGGGTATTGTGTGCTGTAAGGAAACAATAGCTCATGCGGATTAATACTTATCAATATAGTATGTAATCTAAAATAATAATCAAAAAAGAAGCGGGGATTGTGAAAGATGTCAGAAGAAAAGGCAAAGCCATACACGTTTGTTCTTTTTTGTGAAGAATGATCTTCGTTTATATTACTAGAATATTTACACAAAAGGTGCACATAGATTTACAATACAATTTTGACATTAAACAAACAAATTACAAATTAGTGTCCCAATGAAGAAAAACCTTAAACAGACAATTAACATAACATACGACATACAAACAAGGTTTCCATTTCACTTTACAAAGGCAATCACAAACACTTAATAATTCAAATTGACAACACTTAATTAATATAGGTGTTGTTTAGTGATTTGCCTATCGCGTCAACGGCGTTTCGACCCTGTTCCAACTTAAAGGGTCTCGTCAGGACTGTCTAATATAGGGACACCTTAACGTCCAGGACTGGTGTAGCGTGTAAATATACAGTGACACCGTGTTCAAAAACAAAGGATAAAATATACTCACAGGTACCCAGCCGGGTGCCCTGTGAGAGGAGACTCACACGGAGGCAGTGGCCCACTGTAAATCGATGCGATCGTAATTGTACGTGATATAAGTAGAGGACTGGTCACAGTCCCCAAGATCTGAAATGGACTGTGTTGGAACGCCCCTTCATTCCCACACACTTGACAGATATTTCCTCTTTTCTGTTCAGGAAGGAACAACGGTGGGTTTACAAATTGGACACTGATCAGTCCGGTTTGAACGACGATATTCCCTGGGTGTCACTATAGCATATATTGCTGAATTGTCTCAGGTCTGGGTGCCACCTCCTTTTTGTGATGCCTTCAGTCTGTTGGGTACTACCTGCTGTTTGTTATGCCTTCTGTCTGTTGACCTTTTAGCTTTAATATAGCTATGGACTCTAGTGCTTCTCGGGGTTAACATCCTTGCACCTGTTGTTCAGAGGCTGTATTCATACTTACAGTGGTTTTTTCCGTACACGTTTTCATATATACGTGTTAATCGTAGCATTCTCGCTTTGCTTCAGGGCACATGATTTTTCCTATGCTCCCTGTTTCTATGCGGAGCGCCCGCATATCTACCATATGGGTGCACACACAAGTTTATGTTGTTTATCTTTCTTTTGCCCATAAGCTTAATTCTGTATATAGCGTCTCTGTTTGTAGAACTTTAGATGAGCTTGACACTTTGATCTATGGGATTCATACAATGCGCTCACTATGGGTTCGAACTTTGCCTTCTGACACTGATCTCCACCCCTTGAGCACCCGCGATGTCGATTCCTTCTCAGATTCTGAGATTGACTCGGGGTCTACATCGTTGCAGGGTATGTATTATAACTATCCTTTTAATACACTGAAGATACGCGTGGGTAGTCGGGTCACAACGCGACCCCCTAGACACAAGCGCAATGCTGACATGTAGCACTTTCACTCCGCGCATGCGCTTTACTACGATTTTTACTGGGCATGCGCAACAGAACATTGTTACCGTCATCTGGAACAACAGCATCTTTATTCCACGCATGCGCTGTTTTACAATTCAATACACTTCGCACTGGGCATGCGCGATAAAACACTGTTACTACCACCTGAGCGCGATTAGGATATCACGGCAAGGGCTATTTAAGAGCGTGATCGTGGACTAGTACTTACCTCCGGCAGCAGGCTCTCCTGGTCTAGCGGTACCGACGGATAGGTGAGTGGTTGTGAGCATTTCATGATGCCCTTCAGCGTTGAAGTTTAAACGAATCACGCTGGATTTTGGGACTTGATTGTTTAGTGCTAGACGATGTAGTTTGTTTACTACTATTCACACAGTTTGTGGGCAGCTCTTCCTCCCTTTGCTGGGCAGTAGGTTGAGTGATCAGTATTTCTGGAGCCCCCACTTAAGACCCATAAACATGTGTAATGTGAGCTTATATAGGTTAACCCCGCTTCTGTTTTTCATTATTCTACAGCTCCTCACACTAATGGTTATCTTCATATGATCGATATGTTTAGCATCTGACTATTATAAGATCATCTTTTGAGATTTTGGTGACTCTTGCTGCACCCCATAATATAAAAACTTTTTTGTAGAGCGGTGCTGCCTTCCTGAGCGGTTGCCAGGCAGAGGTGAGATCCTGTACCCAGCCTTTGCGGGTAAGGTATCTCTTTCCCTTTTTTATGACTATTGTGTATGCAGATCCTTTTTTCAGTAAACTTTCTATACTGTTATGACAAGCATCACATTTTCCTGACATGTGTCACTCTCTTTTCATTTTAGGTACATGCAGGTTCGGATAAAGGCTTATGATATTGCATTGGCCCTATATCCTTTTTGGTTTAGTTTGTTCACTTTATTTACTTGCAGTAGCGTTTCTTTGTAAGGTCCTGACAAAAGCCCGATCCACCTTGGGTCTTCGTGGGCTGAAACATGTTGACCACCTAAAACCCACACCTTAGCGGTTCTAAATCCATACTGCAGGTGTACTGCTTTTTAATCCTGACAGTAGGCACCTTATGATTAAAGTTGGCTTTGGTGCCTCCTAGCCAGTTTTAGTTTATCACCATTTCTCACATACTCACCATTTTCATTTTTTGCGCTGCACCCTTGCTCACACATCCTTGCTCATCATATGTGGACTTAGTCAGTCCTAAATATTAGAAATAAAACATCCCTGAGCTCCTCCCTCTCAGAGAGGGGGTTGTAGCCCCCAAAGGAACTAGGTTTTTCTTTTGGGAGGAGAGTCCCTATGATGAAGCATGTGAGTGGTGAGTGAGGGATTACGTCCTTAAAGGGATCTGCCCTTATGCATATCTTGTCCATTAGTTTCTTTCCAGTTAGGTTTACTATCACATAGGTTTAAATAATAAACCTAGAGGTAGTTCGTAGACCCTAGGATTCTTGTGTTTGTTAACATCTATTTGTAGCTCAGGTTTTGCAAGTACATGTATGTGTAAGTTCCGTGGGAACAGGCTCTAGAAATTTCATAGGTTTTAGCACCCAATGAAAATCTTCCCAACCAAATTCACATGATTTTTTCTCTATATATGCATGATCCAAAACATGTACACACCTTCTGATCAAGTCGAACACTCTATTAATGTGTCCACGCACAGAATATGACGTCGGGGGAAGGTCACTTAGCAGGACTGATGTCTTGAAATCACTGTACCGAAGATCATCAAATGTGTGAGAGTCAGAACTTTTTTTCAAAACATGTAACAAAGTATTTTTCTATGTCTTTAAAGTTACATTCTTTTTCTGTTCCCAGCAAATCCTTTTAGAAACTTTACAGGTTCAGCAGTTACAGCTCCAAGCTTTGTTCCAATTATGTTGATAGTGCCATCACCAGTAAGAATATGTGCCTTGATAAGAGCACTAGGCATCTCTTGGTCAAGCTTCTTGTACAGAATATAAAGCAGGATTGTGTCTTTTCTTGTCTGTTCCATAACATATTAAAAATTCTGACAATTCTTGTCTTATGAACAATAGCACAATAATAACATCTGTGCCATTTGACAGTGCAATGACTCGATTGAAACCATTTCGAACAGCCCACTCAACATTTGGCACAACATGAAGCTCACCTTCCACTAATTTGCTGTTAAGTTCTTGAACAATATGGCCTGTACCTTTTGAATATATCTCTGCAGACACCAACTCCTCATTGGCAATCATTCCACTTGCAATAATTGGAAACTCAGTGTTCACTGAAGCATCAGCAATGTTTCAGTGAGTTGACATCTCGAAGTTCATCTTGTTAGATGCTGATGACCAGAATTTATCAAGTTGCATAGGTATAGGTGTTGAATGTTTGATGCAGACAAGATCAATTGTTCCACTTGTAGATTTTTGTCTGATTCTCTCATATTCTTTGACAGATAATTCAAGATAACTATCCAAGACAATGTGCAGTTCTTGCAAGGTGCACACTGACTTTGATATCTGGAGAACAGTCTGAACAACCTCTCTGAAGTTTTGCATGGATGAAATCTTGACCATTCACAACTGTGACATATAGCTACAACAATAGCAGTTTTTAGGGCACCTTTTATAATTCTAATTCTTCAGGTGAGAGCATTTTTCAAGCTCTTGAACGAGTTTGTGCTTCAATGGTTTGGTTGCAGCATCTTCTGTAAATAATGCATTTTTTGGAAGAAGATCATGCAAAAGAATGTCCTTGATAAATCCACCCTTTCTTTTGCTACATCCATCTCTCTATGTGCTTGCGAAAGTTGGATTTTGTAACCTGTTTTGTAGTGGCTGGTTGGGCGAAACTCTTACTATGGCAATTAAAGTGTGAAAATGTAGCTTTAGTAATTATGTCAAACAGCCTTTTCTCTTTCAATACAAATCTCTCCTGCTTCAGTTCTGTGTTCCAGGACATCTAGTAGACGTGTCTTTATATTGTTATCCACATATTTTTTGGTCACAAAGTTGTGTAGTCGCACAGGCTCAGTCATTTCAAAGGGGTTTCCTTGCTGCTGCATGAAATGAAGAAAGCTATCAACATGTTTATTGAAATGTTCCTGTCTCTTTCCCACACGTTTTTGGTGAGGAACAGTTTCACGATGGAACATCAATTTTAAATGTATCCTCTTTTTGAAAACATTACAAGTAGAAATTACTTCATGGTAAACTAGCTGCCATTGAGCAGCATATCCAAATACCAGGACCCATATCTCGGGTAGTTTATGCAATCAAATTTGTGAAACACAGTATTCGGTAACTCCACAGTCCTCACGTGCACCTCCTACTTACCTTCCCGTTTAGCATCTACCAAGTTTTTCACTAGAGATATCATGTGAAAAACATTTCCCCAGTACTTGCAAAGTTCTGAATTTTCTTCACATTTTTTTACAAACTCTACTAACTTGTTTGTCAGGTTTTCTGATTTTGAACTGAGGGGCGTATTAGCAACAACTTGCGATGATTATCGCATACCGCACTTAGCGCGTTTTTTTTTATCGCCTCCTATTGCTGGATTCTATCACGGAGATAATGCAGTATTACCAACGTTTATCACCATGGCGATAGCAAATCCAGCGATAGCAGCGAATCCCATCTTTAACGTGAGATTTCCATCGATAAAGATCCTATCGCTAAGGAAAATCTTGCTAATAGGCAGGTGGGGACTTAGCCGTAGAATCCACCTCCCATTGACTGTTATGGCTAAGTCAGGTTTTTACCAGGTGTAAAATCCTGGCGCTAATCGCGGTTAGCGCGCGTTTTTTATCGCGTCGCGGGTATTGCTAATAGGGGATAGCTGTGCTAGCGACTGCTTTCAGTCGCTACCAGTTTGGGTACGCCCACCTTGCATTTCATTAGCGATAAATATCACTGACATGAAAGCGGGCCCCAAACCGGTGGCTATCGCCTGGAAGCTGTCGCTAAACTGCTGTTAGCGACAGTTTGGTAATTGGGCGATAAAAAAATCGCCGCTTTATCGGCAAAAAGTGCAGATAAAGCGGCGATCTAGCCCTTGCTAATATGCCCCTGAGTGTATTGAATATTTCCTGGCTTTGCATTATTGTGTTTTAAATGAAGAGCACCCTGTGCTTTGTAAACATTTGAGATAAGATATGCAAAACCTAATTTGCCATTCTTGTTCCAGAAAGCATTCTAATGCAGTATTTATATATCCTTAGAAATGATGAGCATACCTTGTAAGGAACGAACATAATGAGTTCCACTCAATCCTGACTGGACAGTTTTCCTTGCAAAGATTTGAGCCTGAATAAGAGAAATGTCTATGCCACATCCCCTGCAACACATCTTTTGTCATGTGGAGAATGCCCACCATTGGATTAAGATCATAACATTCTAATGGATTGCTCATAAAAATTCCAGCTACAACATAGAAAACACCTTTGTCACATAAAATTGGCAGGATAGGCTGGTCTTCAAGCTAATCATGCACATGTTGGAAATTTGTTATAGCTTTGTATACTGTTGCGTTGTTTGTGCCTGGAGTTGGTATTTCTGGTAAAAACCCAACCTTCTTTAGTGGGATGGTATTCTGGGAGATCGTGAATTCCAGCCTACTGAGGAACTGGCTTTTCTTCATCCTTCAGTCCGCACAGAATAAGCGATATGAGAAATTCAGTTAAATCAACTTTGCAGACTGCAACATCAGGTAGAAGAACATCCATGTCCTCAGAGCCTTGGAAACTTTAAAGTAGACTGGGACATGTTGATGGTGTTTAGTTATTTTACACACGTTGATAAGGCAGTTGGGTTATAAGTTTGCAGCTTTGTTTTTTTATGCCTACAGCTGACACAGCTTGTTTTCCAATAGCTACTTCATTGGTACAGTCTTGTAAAAGCATCATGACAGTATCTTGTGTGCTGGATATCCCAGACAAAGAAGAGCTGTCTTCAAAAGCAAAATTATTAAGATCAGCAAATGTAAATACATTTATGGTAAAGAGAATTGGAAGTGGTATACAGTCAGATTTACAAGATTTTCAGCATGAGCTGCTAACAAGTCCATCCTCCGCACTATGTTATTATAAGTTGTTAATACACCAGTTATATTCATTGAAGTGATTAGCTCTCTACTTTTGCACTTGTCATAGATCACATGGGCAGTCATCATGTATAAAGGAGCTTTATTTTTGCTGTGATGTAATTCATAAAAATTGATTTGGAAAAGACAGTACATTGAAAAGCTTAAGTCTGTCGGTTCATGGGATTGTCTTCCACTTCTTCACTTATATCTTCAAAGCCATCATCGATGTTGTCGGCTTCTGTTCCGAACTCAAGAACTTCAGTTTGAAGCAGTTTTTCTTTGCTGATATTAAATAATGATATAAAAAATGTTAAGACAACTTCAGGCATTCTTGTTGACTCCCATGATTTGCGGAGCTCTGGGGCATCACAAAATTTGCAGGCCTGGGTCGTGAATTTTGCTCCGTTTGCGGAGTTTGCAGAGTTTTCTGCACTCCGCACTCTGCGGAACTTGCAGAGTGCAGAAAATGCAACTCCACATAGTGCAGCAGAGTTTTCCCTGCTCACACTTGCTAACAGTTAGAATTCCTACTAGAGCAGCAGGAAGATCGGTGCGAACGGCAGTTCGCACTGCACTCTGCCGTCTTGCGGAACTCCCCAGAGTATATTTGCTACTTCACGGAGTTCTGCATAGCAAAACTCCACGAACTCCGCCCAGGCCTGAAAAGTTTTAATTAAGTCCAAAATCTAAGTCTTTCTGGACGTTTCTTAAAATTGTTCCTGCAGATTTTTCTGCATCTTGTGGTCTCATTTTAGCAGTAAGAACTTCAGGAGTCAAATCAGCTGAGAAAACCAAACGTGGCTCATTCTTTTTGTTAGACTGACATAAATTACTTCTGTCATTGCACTTTCTCAACAGAAAAATCTTAATTTCATTAGCATGGATCAATACAGTTTTATCAATGTTGACCATTATTTCTCTGATCTCACTGAGTGTTAACCCATAGCCAGCACTCAAGACTGGATTTAAACCTTAATTTTCAGTTTCAAAGAGTGCAAACTTAACTGAAGGCTCGCGGTTAGGTTGCTGCTGGGAGCTCATTGTGCATTCATGTTTTCAAATGGATGCACACATGCAGTTCGGGTGGGCCTACAAATCCACTGCAAAAGCATTCACCTTGCTGTTTAGATCAGCTACTTGAATGAAAACTTAATCTTGGAAGAAACTAATTACAGCTAAAAACATGTTTGCTCTTTGAGGCTCACATACCCTGTACCTTGTTCTTTCATCAATCCCTCTGGCCCTTGTTCTGCCTAAACCACAGATAACACATTGAAGATGCTCTGCTTTCTGATCATTTGTTGGAGGTGGATGAGGGATGGCCATCGGTCTTCTAAGTGGATGGGCATTGGGTTTAGTTGTCGTCGCTTTCTCAGAAGACTTGGATTCTTGTTGTGATTTACTGATTGCTGCTTTTTTTAATGAATTTTTCTAGGCTTTTTTCCATTGTTTGCTATGTGTAGCACTCATTGTTACAATGATAAAATATTTGATCCTCTTCACCCATCAGTTTCAATCTTTTGCAGCATCTCAAACTCTTCTGTCCAGTCACAGTTGATGTTAGCTTTTCTTTCAGATTAGTTTGGCACATGACACATTTTTCTATGTTTAAGGAGTCCTCAGATTTTGTAGTTAGCAACACTCTGTCAGGAGGGAAAGATCCTCTGCTACCACCAGCTTCGCTCATGTTTACAAATTTGAATCAACGGAAAACCTGAAACAAAAACAATATTAAAATAAATAACTAAAATGATTGCTAAAACACATCATTATAGAGCTGCCATCTTGGAAAATGGCATAAGGGTTAATCCGAGGAGTTATTTTCTGTCTCTAAAAGACTCCTTTACCCCCAAAACCTAAGCTTTGACACCAAGATGAAGTGCATAGGCCTCATTGTTCCTGAAATATTACATCATCAGTGCAACACATCCCCCATTTTTAAAAATGTTGTCCAGAAAGATTCGGCCTGGATTAGCAATGTCTACCCAAGCTAAATTTCTTCTCTAATCATACCAAAATACCAATCAAACTTGAAAGTCTCTGTGTAATAATTTGTTTTAAAGATGTATATCAAGGGACCAGGATTATTCAGCTTGTTCATCCAGTGTTAAGCCAGTGCAAGGCCCTTGTTGCAGGTATACTTTGAAATGGCTACTGTACTGTGCCTCTTGCACTTGCATTGATAGCTATTGTTCTAGCCACTCATACTAAAGCTTGGTGGTGAATCTGACAATAGTTGTTTTGGTGAATTTGATAAAAACTGTTTTGCTGCTTACTGCATGTCTTCCAGTTGATGACATTGGCAGAACAGTGCCAGCTGCAAATTCTGGCATCCCCACAAGATAAAGGCTCAGATTGGCATATATTTCACATTCCCTCCATCAATTACTGCCATTCTCTTTGTAGAACCACAACGCTAGGTTGAGTGCCTCACAATAAATAATTGCAGTTAAATATATTTTCTGCAATGTGTCATGATATTTTAATCTTTTAAAACCTAAATTCTTGAATTAAGCCACACTAAGAATGAAGCTATAACATTATGGCTATTCATTTCATGGTTTTCTTTAAAATAAAAACAAATAGGTGAAGATAGCACATTGAATGACTTTGACAAATTAATATTATACGTGTCTAACAAATATCTTACTTTTATTTATTCAAGGTAAAACAGAATAGCATGATCAATTATACTTTTATAATGCTTCACGCAATTGCCTAGCGACTGTGTCTGTTTAATTTTTTATGGTTTTAAATTAAACAACACAAATTAAAGAGCACTTTGAATTGAACTACAAAAGAATTTAATCAGAGTACACGTGCGCCCATATGTTTGTACTTTTGAAACATTTAAACATAAGTACTAGACCTCTGCGGGTGGTACAGTGAATGATGGATTTCCTCACAGTCAGACTCAATATAGATTCATGATGGAGGGGACTGTTTCCATCAATGAATCTCATACATGCATACAAGGTATTTAATGCTAAAGGTAAACAGGAAAGAACAGTGGCATGTTTCGATTTAGAAAAGCTCTTGATGTTATCAAATAGGATGTTATTCCGAATAGTAAGTGTTTTTCCCGGGATGCAATTGAACGACCTGGGGCTCTGTTCTTGCATAATGCCATTTACATTTCTACTATCAGCAAAGGAACACTGTTACATTTTTAGAAACTTTAATACACCAAGATAAAGGTGTTTTTTTCTTCAAAATTCACTGAAAAGTCACAACTTTTTCTCAAGCAGTGTGCATGCAGACTCTTTTTTTAGAGTGGCAAGTCATTTCTTCTCTGCTACAGACATGTACACATATGCTGACGTATGGTGCACTATGTTGTTTACAACAGTTTGCCTGTTTTAGGGTTGCATCAAATCCAGGCCCTTGTGATAAGGTGGATGGGTACAGGGCCGGCTTTAGCACTGGTGGCGCCCGGTGCCAGAATTATTTTTGGCGCCCCCACTCTCCATGACAGCCTTCTTGGATTCTCTTATTACCACCAGGCAAAAGTGCCCCTCATCTCTCCAATCATAACTTATTGCTAGAACCAGCTCTTTACCCCCCTCAGGTCAGCACCCCCTCCACAGGTCAGCGCCCACTGCGACTGCACCAGTCGCACTGCCCTAAAGCCAGCCCTGGATGGGTACTCTGTCACGTGTGTGGAAGAGTACCCGTCCACCAAACTATAAATTAGACCCAGTGTGTTTTCTCTGAATGTTTAGTCTGGTACTTCATTTCCAGAAATGCTATGGACACTGAACACTCTTGTGTATTGTGCTTTCGGAAGCGGTACAGATCAGGGTGAATTGTTTTTCTTTGTTTTATAACTACTGAGTATTACACTACGTAGTCTTTGTTGTGCAACTATTCACACTCCTGGCTCTAACCATCCCTCCCCAACAGTATTTCGTCAGCGATGTGCAGTCTTAGTGAATACATTGGCACCCTGCTCCTCACAGCAGAACATTGCATCTCCAGCAGCCCCATGCTCTTCGTATAAGATTTGCCTCTGTGTTGAGTGTTGTCATTCACCCCCGGCAGCTTAAAAAATGCTTTTTCTTTCTTTTTTTGGTGAAGGATTAAACATATTTAAAATATGCTTCTACAGATATTCCCTCCTAGTACTCTTTGAGAGGGCAGAATTCCTCAACTTTCAGTCACCAATGAGTGTAGTTGTCCTGTTATGAATGAGAGAATTTGTGAAGCAGAAGTAAGCTGAAGGTACAAGGCTGATTCTAATAGAGCAAACGTAGGTCTTTTTCACTTCACATTTGGTTCCCAGACAGAGGGGGAAACCAAACTACTCCACTTGAACCAGCAGTGGACGAAGATCACTAACACTTTTGTGCTCCATTTAGTACATGTCCACAGGAACGAATATGACACCCTGTCAGTTATACGGCCCTATCACTCTATCTCTAGTGGTGCCTCACACTCAGTTGCTATTGACAGAATAACTTGGGGGACTGGGAAGCGAAAAGAATAATAATCAGTTTGGTATTTTTTGTTTCTAATCTTGAAAAGGCAAACGTTTTTTGTCAAGCGATTGATATAAAGCTTTTGACTTAGCTCCTCCTGTACAAACAGCTCAGGGAGGACAGAACGAATTGTATCAAGGTCTCCCTTTTTCTATAAGATTGAATGTTACAGGTGGATCTGATATACCTTCAACTTTATTGAGCACCAGCCAGACAATGCCTTCAATTCATATGGGATTAGTAAAAATTATTCAGCAACCTTGATTCTGTCTTTCTTAAATCCCTTATTTATTCATTTATTTATTTTGAAATATCCCACTCATTTTAATTCAGGCATTAGTTAGAACTTAAGTTTAGGAAGAATTTCAGGTAGAAATATATCTGAAGAGAGAGAGAATTACAAACATCAGCACTGAAGAGGCTCAAACAAGGATCTGCCCATCAGGGGTAATTGAAATGTGAATTTGTGAGCCTCCAAGCACAGGGACACACTTGTGCCACGAAATACCTCTTTGAGCATCCTGGATACAACAAGCACACAGGCCAACCAGGTGCTTGTCTTCCAACACTTTGGCCACTGAGGATGAGCTAATAACCTTTCTGTGGATTTTCATGCAGGCGTAGAGAGCCATTGCCAAAGGATAGGAGTAGAATACTTGGCTTAACCGCACCAGTTATCCAAGATTCATTATGGGAGATTACTTAAAAGTAGTAGAGAGTTTACCACGGGTTGGCACAGCAAGTGCTTCTATCTCTGTAGACATGTTTCAGGACTTTTGTCCAACCTCAGCAGAGTAACAAGTTAGTTTGGTGTGCTTGAAAGTATACTTATTGTCTCTCAAATCAAGTACCACTCCAAAGCAAAAGCACACCCACATAGGCATATCAGCTCAATAGCTTTAAGGTGGAGCTCAATCATCACAGGGGCATGAGAGCACAGTGACAGACTTAAAATCTCCAACTCTCCCAGATGCTTTATGGTAGAAGTACTACATAAATACAGTCATTTCAATTTACTCACAAGTAGTGGAGTGCTCGTCAAGTGGTGGTACAGTCTGTGACTCTCAATAGAGCCTTAGTAGCAGGGAAGGCAAACAAAACCCAGGGCATAGGCCTTGCCTTAGGCTTTAGAAAAGTGATAGCATAATGCTCCACATTCAGTACACACCATAGCAGTACCCTGGCAAATCTGAGTGGATCTAAATATTTGAAATTCTACTATGGGATTCCAGATTATATTCACAGTCCTTGTCATGTAGGCAGGAGCTCACTGCTATGGGTTGCCAGTGCATTTTTAAATATACAAACAATCACTTAGGATGAAGATGGCTTTCCCCAGTCAGAAAGGATTTTGGATAACACTAGCATTGCCCTGCTCCAAGAATTCACAGTGAGGCTAATGCCTGAGTCACCCCTGGCTGGCATATTCCTTCAAAGTCTGTTCTGGTGACAAATCATACGTTTTCCCCTCAGACAAGATTCTTGGAAACTTGGAGAGCATAAAGAGAAGGAATACCTGGGTAAAGGGGTGTAAGAAACCAGGTCTTTTGGCAGATGCTTCCCACTTTTTACCACATTTGGACTACTAGATGCTGGTTTACGACTCTGACAGTACCCTGAAGCCTGCTAACCAGGCCCCAGCACCAGTATTCTATCCCGAAAACTGATATGTGTGAATTCGTAATCCCAATTGGCAAGGGCCTTTAATCTTGTTATAAGTCCCTAGTATACGGTACCAGTGGTATCCAGGACCAGGGCCAGAAGCATTGTTTGTGCCACCCTGAGTGACCCAAGTAAACTACTGAAAGCAGGCCTCCCCCAGCAGACTGCAGGACCAGTACAAACTGCTAGAACTCGACTTTGCCCTCACCATATGTGGCACAGTCAATGCGCTATTTTATTAAATACAAGTCTCTCCTAAGAAAGGCCTCCTGAGCCAAGGATGCAGGGCACAATATATTACGGGTGAAGACATGTAAGTGCAAATGTATAAGTCCGTATACTGGCCTTTTCCATTAAAGGACACTACAAGTGATAGACAGTCCATAGGATAAAATAGGCTGGCACCCGGGCAAACCTGAGGTTGGCAGCTCCGTTATGGTACCACCTAAATATGTCATGTTTAGTGTCAAACAATGTGCCTCATCACCCCTGACATGAATCTTATGTCAAGGATGATGTGGCATGCACCCAAGTGGCTCCCTTAGACGTTTCCCGAGCCTTTCCTGTGGTCTTGCTGCCAGCCCACATTTGCTGCCACCAAGACTGGAATCTGAAACCCTGCCAGGAGGTGTAAACTCTCCCAGGAGTCAGAAGCAATGGCCTGGACAGAGAGGTCATAGGCTGGCTAGTGAAGTGGCACATCAAGGGGGTGAGCTTCAAAGGCTGTGTCACCTGTGATCTACATCCAGGTTGCCTCCCAAAGGAGGAAACAGCACTCCTCCCTCTGCCCCAGGCACATTTGCACCCAGGCAGGTAGGGAAATTAGGTATTCAGGAGGTGTACACGCCCAGAAGGCTAGCTGCATCTCTTAGGTGGGCTACCTGGTCTGTGCAGCTAAGAAAGACTTCTGCCATTTTAAAAAGTGTTAGAATAGTGGTTTCTGGGAAGCAAAGATGCCCTACACCTAACATGTGGTCACCTCAGGGGCGGATTAGCAGCTGGGGCTAGTAGCCCATTCACCACCTGCACCCACACCCCTAGCACCCCAAAATATAGGATTTAAGGGCTACTCCTGACACCAGAACTTCAGTTCTGAATGAACCTGAATCAAAGAGGACAAAGAAGAGGCCCAATTCTGCTACAGCAGGAGTTGCACAAACCAAAAGAAGAATACGCTGCACCTGTGGCAACACTCCTGGATCTGCACAAGCGAGACTCGTCCTAGGCTAAAGCTTGTTTCCCCCAGACAGAGGGACACCTGTGAGAGCCAGAAGCAAACTCAGACTCCGCTGGACTGGTGGCACTAGTTCCATGCAACCGTAGGTAAAAACAATGTAATGAAACTAAAAAATTGCTGGCCATTGGGCCCACCGAGGGATCGCCTAGAAGAAGATGGTCCAGTGCATTGTGGGAAACATTTTCCTGACCTCAACAAAGTTTCAGGTGGCTACCATGTTTCCCAGGACCTCCGGAAGTCGAAATTACTTTCTACTGTGCTTGCAGCTGCCAAGGCTTGTTGGTCGCCAGTCCAGCAACCGACCCCTTTACTCAACGTTGCACCTTGAGGGAACTCCAAAAACCTTTATCTGACATCAGCAGTGACTTCATTGTCGCCCTTTTGCTCCCTGTCCACAACCAGCACCTTGTAAGTGGTAAAACCAGCTCTTCTGCAGCTCTCACTTCAGCACTAAGGACACCCAGTACAACTCTGCACCCAGGCTTCTCGAGACAGATAAAATTGAATTGACTGTTGTGATTTGGTCCTGGGACCTGCATCAAGATTATCCTCCTTGGGTTTCATGCAAATTGACCTGCAAGTGACCGATTGTCACTACCACTGTTTCCCTTTGAACATAATGCAAACATTCTGCAGTAGCAAATTGCTGTGATTTATGTTTTCTTCTAAAATCCATAACTCCGGTTAAATGTATCTGATCGCCTTCATTTAGTGTCTAGATTAAGATAAAAAAATCTATTATTTTTAAAAATTGCTATTGGATTCCTTTTGAGTCATGTCAATTACTTCTCTTCCATGTTAGTCCTCTGAAATGCTTAACACATGTTCCTCTAGTAAAGCCTGACTGCTCTTTGTCACTCTACCAGGCCTGAGCTAAGGATTTATTATTGTGAATTCAAGGACCATCTGTGAGAAATCAGGACCTGTTTGCAGTGTCCCCCCCCCCTTTCTGCCCCAATTATGTCTACTTGGTGCTGGTTTTCTGACTCTGATAGTGCCATGGGTTCTGCTAACAAGACACAGGGCCTATGCTCTGATTAACAGTACATGGTTAAGTATACTTATAATTGGCAATGACAGACTCCTATAAGTTCCTAGTATATAATAAGGCAAGAGGGATTCAAGCTACCTATGAGTCTCTAGTATATAATAGGGCAGGGAGGGTTTGAGGCCCAATAGATTTTCTGCACTATAGTGTGCAGTGCTGTGTTGCCTGCTGTGAATGGCTTGCAGGTTGCTTTTAAATTGTAATCATATGCAAATTTGACTTGGAATTACAGGTACTTCAAAGTCTCAAACTACCTCATTTTTACATTTAAGTCACCCCTAAGGTCTCCGCTTAGTGCCTCAGAGGGAGGGTGCCTTGTAACTATATGCAGGGACTTTATAAAAGATGTTTTATAAGTTCTGGTGAGGGAAAAACTGCCAATTCTGCTTTTTACCCATTGTAGTGAACAACTCCTTAGGTTAACACTGTAATATTTTACTTAAGTATAAATATTGATAGGAGCCACATAAAATATATGTCTAGGTATCTAATTAATAGTTAAGATAAATTCAAGAACTTGCCACTGTGATAATTATGATAACTATGACAGAAAATAAGTTCTTAAACTTTCTTTTCTGTGAGCCAAAATCCAGCCTTACAGCTGCTTTCTCCTGATATGTCAACCTTTTCCCAGGCTGGTCAGGCTGCTCTAATGACTTGTGAAAAGCACTGCTAGTGACAATAGGTTTCCTAAGGGCAGAGAAGAACACTCTGCAGATCGGATGGTAGGAAGAGGGTGAGGGGCAGCCAAACTGGTCTTTAAAATGAGAATGACACTTTGGGACAGCACAGGCTGACTTAGATTTGGGAGAAGGTTGGAAGGGGAGCCACACAAGTAGGTTGAGGGAGCCTGATCCAGCTCCGCTGGAGAGGTTTTCTCAATACTGGATTTTGAGAGAATAGTGCTCTCTGGGACAAGAATATGCCAAACTTAGAAGCAAGCGGGCATGCACCTGGGTGACACCCTACGTCCAATTGATCAGTGGTGCCCCCTGCATCAAGCCCAGGAGCACTGGATAAATATGGAAGAGCTGCTTAGCTTCTCAGATTTGCTGCCTGAAACTACAAGGACAACCCTGCTGCAATCTGGATATGCACCCTAAGGACTGCACTCTGAAGGAGTGCACCTGCTGCACAATCTAGAACTACAGCCCTAAGGACTTGACCTTGCTTCAAGAAGGATTAACAAGAGGACTCCCTGCAAGCTGCAGGATAAATGAGTCCACCTGCATCATCTCCTAGAGCCCCCATCCTGGAGTGTGTCCAGTGGACTTTTAAGGATTTGGCCAAGTGCACTGTGGAAATTGTAGTCCAGACATTCCAGGGACCATCTTGGAGATTCCAGACCTTTGTATTTGTGTTTTGGACAATGTGAACCCTCAAGAGGAACTTGAGGAAGAAGTTCCATAACTTTGGAGAAGTTTGGAACAGCTTTTGGAAAAACCTCTGAAAGGTGACCAACTCGATGTTGAGGGTCAAGCCAGCCACCTTCAACTGCGACCTGGTCTGGATTTCAGGTTTATACCACTGAAAGCTCCAGAGCTGCAGAGTTCCAGGATTCGAACGGGGCTACGCGTAGAAGCAATCTGCTAGAAAGTGTTTATTCTTTGGATTCATTGGATTTTTGTTGCTTTGGTGTCTATTTGTTCATAACATATAATCTATTATTATATATTGGAGTTTCATTTTTATTGTGTGTTGTGTCATACTTATTACAGCTATTGGTGTTTTTAAATTCTATACACACCTGTCTCCTAAGTTACGCCTGCCTGCCTGCTTGTTGTCAGCTATAGAGCAAGGGAGTAATTTATTGAGACCCTTACTGATCCATTTTTTGTGTTTGTGGCCTTTTTACCACTGGTAAGTCATTACTTATCGCTAATAATAATTTACTTTTCAACACCATTTTTTGGGTATTGTGAGAGTATTGCATGGTGAGACCAAACCACCATCACCGCATAATACACCATCTTCCTACTGGGGCTCTGTTGCTTTTCTCGGTGAACAGTTACCATCCTTTGTCTTACATTAACTGTTCATACTACAAACATTTTTTCACAATCACCTAGGGTATTCCTATTGCACTAAAAGTGATCACAGTCAATTTTCTAACTGTATTGGTTCTGATGTTTGTTGTCATTATTGCAAAGCAAACTTTGTACTATTTGGAAACACATGAATTCCTTACGAAATGTTACCACATAAGCGGTCCAATTTATCATAGGGGTTTTTGCTATTACAAAAACTCCTGATACCTACATATTTGTTTGCCATTTTTAGCATTAAATATTTTTCTGTGTTGATTTCTAAATTTGAACTTGCTAATTTCGCCGCAGTGATATCGTTTTGTTGCACAAGTTTTTTCTCTAAGGAGAATTTGCTGCTTGTACCTAGCTACCAAGATTGACGCGGATATTCCTGACAGAAACCAATTCCCCTTATAGCAACAAAATATTTTTTTTCTGGAAAATCAGTCACAACCCACACCAAGACTGTAAGCTCTCTCTTTCCTATCCTAACAATCTGGTTTCCAACAACATGCTTGCTCTATTGTTTGTGTGTTGTAATAAGAGATAGTTTAGAGATGAGTGAAGGGCTTTACACAGCTATATCGTTCAAACTATGGTGTCGCCTTAGGATTCAAAACCAGTTATCCTTCCATAGTCACCCAGATGTAGGCTCCTAATTTTCCAAGTCCCCATCAGCCATTCTGAAACAGAATGGCTGTAGCAGTGTGGTGGCACCTTTGGCAGGGAGTGTCACAGTCACAAGTGCCTCATTAGATCATGGTGATATTTCCTCCCATTTAGCTATCTTCCTTCAGTGAAAGGGTGCATTGTTGCTCAATATTTTATCAGCGCATAGTGGGCATTCTAGAGCTCTAAGGAATCGAAGCATCAGTGTTGCAGCCAAGCACCGACTTTCCCTATTTCCATATTTGATGTTCCAATTTATTATAGCTCCTCCCCTTTAGACCCCCCTTTATTATCACCTTCCATTCGAAACATTAGCTATGTACAACAGGGTGCATTGTTGCTCAATATTTTATTAGCACATAGTTGGGCACTACAGAGCTCTGAGGAACTGCAGCATCAGTGTTGCAGCAAAACCTCTCCTTCTTGCAAAAAGGGCCATGTCCAACACACTCCAACAGGCCAAGACGGCCTCTTGCAGTTCCACCTTTCTGGCAGACCTACTCACTTGACACCCAAGATCCTGACAGAACCTCTTTAGGTCCTTCACATTATACCTAAGCAACATCCTTACACTAAATGCACTTTCTGTCACAACTACTGCTGGATCACCGAGGTGAGACATGACTGACACATTAGGGGTGTCACCAAAATTTAGAAGAGAAGGAAAAAACAATTTTAAAATGACACTATGAGGAGAAATAAAAAACAGGAGAAATCCCTAAACCATGTGATTGTCTAAATGCAGGGTTTGTAGTGCAACCATGCGTCACTGTGGTACTGCGTAAATGGAAGTCCTATCCTCACCGCTGCCACCAATGTTAGAAATGGGATTTCTGGTTGGCTAGGGCATGCGCCTATGCCAGGTAGAAACCACCACTCTAGTCAGGGCAAAGGAGTTACACGCTGAAGATAACCCCTGCTCACCCCATTGGTAGCTTGACTAAGCAGGCGGGCTTATCCCAGAGGCAATGTGCAAAGCGTTTGCGCAAAACACAAACACAGCAGCGACACACTAGGCACACCACAAATTAAACTCCACACACGGTTATATAAAAATAGCCTTTGTATTATCCATAAAACACATCAGAGCACAATCACATATATATACACTGTGCCACCTGGCACTATGTATTACTTTACAGGGGATTATATACATTACAGGGCCAATCGGGCCACTCTCATCACCATTAGCACACACAAGTAGTGAGGAATAAACATCACCTGGAACTACTGGTAAAGGTGCTCTTAGCATCATACATTAGGCATCAACATCCTGTCATCACATCACTGGCAATGAAATAAAACATCATCTGTTTGCAATAGGTCCCACCACCGTAGGCATAACTCATTTGCATAACATCCGGGTGCCTTTGCACCATCGCTGAACATAGCCAGCAGGTCACAATATCCCTGGGTGCCCACTGGCCCCCAATTGGCACTCCTTGCACCTCTGCGCTCACCATTTGGACTCCGTGGTAGGCTTGTGAAGGTTCCTTCCTCCACCAAGGCTCCGGGGCCTCCATCTAGGTTTACCCCAAGCCACCAAGACCAATAATAAGGCCCCGGCCCCAAAAAGCCCCTTCCAGCACGAAGCCTTTAAACT
The DNA here is from genome assembly GCF_964204655.1 of Triturus cristatus. Lineage (NCBI taxonomy): Eukaryota > Metazoa > Chordata > Amphibia > Caudata > Salamandridae > Triturus > Triturus cristatus. The sequence goes on from NC_140595.1 coordinate 369,928,256, forward strand.
GACCCCCTGGCTGCCAGCACAGTTGAAACAATGCTCCCGAAAGATCCTCCAAGTACTCCGGCGGCGGGGTGCAACTCACCCTTGTCTCTTCACGTTGTGTTGCGGGGAGAAGGCAGCTGCCCGCGATTGTGCGGCGCAGCGGTGATCAGGCCAGACATATGGAGCGACTTCTCTCAGGGGCCTCCGTCGAGGTTTCACCCTGGTTCCTCACTCTGGGGTTGCCCACAACCATGAGGTGCAGCTGTTTTGCAGCCAAAAGGAAACACAGGCAGTCAGGCATGGAGCTAAGCTTCCGTGGGCCCCGCCCAAAACCAGGCATCCCTTGCCTGACTTCCTTTACCCTCTCTCCGTTGCTTCTAGGCAACATGCGTGGCTCCCCCTCTCCTCACAGAAGCCCCACCCATGGTCAGAAAAACACTTGCTTGACTTCCAGCCTCATCGTCGCTCGGGCAATCCCCTGCCGGTATTCCCTACTGCTTGTGTTCTTTCTCTGGGACACGGAGCAAGTCTCCTCCTGGGCACTCGGCCTCACAGCGGTCCCAGAGCGCGCTCTGCGGCACAGCTCCCAACAGTGTCAGCAAGGAGCAGCAACACTTTCCACACGCTGCTGCTGGGACCCTTGCATAGGGTGAAGAACCTAGTGCTCACCACGCATTGTCTTTACGGAGCCAAGCGCCCGGCTGGATGAAGCCCAGCCCTCCTGTAGACTTTCCTCCTTGTAGCAGAGAGAAACAGTAAAGAACAATCCAGATCCTCTCTTGGAGTCTTTCGGGTCCCTGAGACTCCCACCAGTAGGCCAGCACGCAGGGCCTCCCAGCAGAGGGCAGCAAATGGGTCCCACGGCAGTTCCTCCTGGCAGAGTGTTCTCTCCCCCAAGTCAGTTCCAGGAAGGTACAACTTACATGGGGTCACAGCCCCAATACTTTTACCATGTCTCCTTTGTTCTGCCCTGTTACAGGGCTTGGGACAGAGTTCAAATCAGTTCTGGGGGACTGTGTAGGTCCTGGCCCCAGACACACCACGGGGTGGAGCCAGCTTTGGGCAAGGCAGGCACAGACCTATTCAGGGTCAGGGGCTACTCCTCCCACTACTCCAAATGCAAATCAGGCCCATTCAGCCTAGCGCTGACTCAACCAGCCCCTCTGGAGCCACTGCACCTCCCCAGTCTCTGTCACTCCAAAGCCAGACATGCAATACACAACAGGCAGGCACAAAGACACATAGCACACAGAAATGCCAACTTCTAAAAGTGGCTTTTCGAAAGTTGTGATAATAAATCTGCGAACACCATTACGCAGCATTTATTACCACTATTCCAAACATACCAAACTTGATCACGCTACTCCTCTCAGATCAGGATTTATCACTGAAAGACATATTAGGGAATCCCCAATGCATTCCTTTGAGAGGGCAGCTTCACAGTAGTGAGAAACCAAAATGGCTGTTTGTCACTACCAGGACATGTCACACAGTTAAGACACATGTGCTACCTTTTACCTACAGCACACCCTGCCCATAGGGCTAGCTAGGGCCTACCTTAGGGGTGGTCACAGACGTGGCAACTACTTTATGTGCCACGTCAATATGGCAGTAAACTTCGCACGCAGGCCCTGCAATGGCAGAGGCCTGAGACAGGTTTGAAGTGGTTCAAGTAGCGCTGCAAGCCCACCAGTAGCATTTAATTTACTGGCCATGGGTATTTGAGATACCACTTTAAAAGGGACTGATAGGTAAATTAAATATGCCAAACAGGTGTAGACCAATCATACCACATTTGACCATGGAGAGCACATGCACTTTACACTGGACAGTAGTGATAAAGTGCCTAGAGTCCTAAAACTACCAACACCAGGTCAGAAAACATACCAGGAGGAAGGCAAAATGTTCAGGGATGACACTGCAAAAAGTCCCAAGTCCAACACCGAATATATAAGTCTTTGGAAGATTTGGGATAACACGACACGTGGTTTGCTGGTGTAGTTTTGTTTTCCTTGTTTATGAAACATGACAAACCATTTTGCTATTTTCTCAGGGAAATATCTCTACAATATCAAAGTTAGTGTGATCCACAAACCAAAGCGGATTGAGTTAGTATAAGTATGCTTTTCTGTATAGTTTTTCTGCTTAGACTAGAGGTCGATGTATATAGATTTTTGACCAAAATAGTTCAAGAGAAGAGAACAAACTAATCTTGGCATTAAGTGTGAATCTGTGGAGTTTGATTTATATGTAGGTGGTAACGGAGAATGTTCAGTTTAGTGGAGCAAGTGCAAAATCAAATGTCTAGTAGTATGGTGAAATTACCTCTGCCATGGTAATAGTATGAGAGATGCAAATCTGCTTGCGGATTCTTCAATGGAAGCAGGGCCGGACTGGGACCTGAAAGTGGCCCTGGCAAACTGCACTGTTGGACACCGGTGAGAGAGGGGCTGGGTGTGGGGAGTGTGGCCGAGCTGTTTGCTAGGGCCGGCTTTGGACGATTTTATTACAGGGGGCCGATATTGCCGGCCCCGGTAACAAACACGGCCCCGGGGACACAAGACTGGCCCCCACCCTGGCGACCCACCGGGGAAACACCCAGTGCCGCTACGGCCAGTCCGGCCCTGAACGGAAATAACACTCTCTTCTTAAATTGGAGAATGTTCCACTACCATTCAATTTTAAATAATGGCCCTTGCTACTGTGTAACATAAATGATTCATAGTGGCACTTTTTACTTGGTAGTCTAACAGAATATCATGTTTTAAATACCGTGAAACAAAAATGCTGTATCCAGAACATTTACAATCACATTACCATCAAGGTAAGTACACATAGGTAAGTATAGATTTGTAATTTTTAACTGCACATATAATTGCCCTGGTGATACATATATCTTCAAGATATGTAGATGTGGACTTAGGAGTAGTACATCTACACTTACACAAAATCGTTCTTCCTTCATGCCAACCCATGAATGCAGCTCCGAACAGTCCTGCCAGGACGCAGTCATGAAAGACGCGATTGCTTCAGCCACAAAAAGTTCATGGCTGGCCTGGGTCATAAATACCCCAAGGCCACTCTCTTCTCATCAGAAAATGTGCGCTTCTGACCTCTGGCAACAATAATGTTTTACTCCTCCAAAATGAAGACGTTTAGCAATTGGACCTCATTCTGGAGAAAAAATTGAAAACACGCAAAACAGGGATCAAAAGCCAATTTTTCGATTTCCGGACATGATTCTAAGGTATACCACAGCAATATACCGGAAAACAAGCTCTTTATGAAGGATACAAACAGAATATTAACACATACCAAAAAAAAAGTGCACATTGATCTTATGTTATATTTTTATTTACATTGTACTTATGCCACAAAACTTTGGCAAATAAATTAAAGTCGATGTTCTCTTTACCAACATGCTTTTCCAAACACTTCTGCATGCTCATGATACCTGTTTTATGTGTAAGAAATTTATTAGCATTATGGGAAACAAAGAGAGCGACCGTCTGCGTTTATGCCCATTACAAATCTTACTGCTGTTTCATAACAAGCTTGAAAAGCAGAGAGAAAAGTTTAATGACACGTTCATTTGGGTGTAAACAGTGCAGAAACATCACTTTCATCTCCATTAGGATCCGGGGGTTTCAGCATTATTAGTGTAAGCATGATATATTTCATGGCACGGAGCAAATTCCTATAAACCTTCTAGCGCTGCTCCATTCTAATATATTTACGAGTCGCACGCAGGCGCTGATTAAAAGTCTTTAAAATGCAAAACACATAACTGTTGTCAGCGTTTCACCTGCTATACTTCTTAACTTGGCCAAAGGCAGCGTGTCAAAAAAAAAACGCGTCACTGCGTCAGTCGAGCGGAACAAGCCTGCGCGTGGATGCACGCAGAGTAGACCCGTCAGGGCAACGCAAGAAAAAACACAGTAAATGAAAGTCTTTGTAAAGGCCGAGAGCACCTCTCGAAAAATCACAGAAGTGATGACATTTTTTTTTAATAATCCCAAGTATGTGAAGGACGTGCTTTTGTTTATAATGTTTATGCTCTGGTGATGCGCCCGGCGTGACTTGCTCGTCTTTATTGAAGGGAGCTTTGATGCTAAGCAGTGCTTATTCTAGCTGGCGTAGTGGCTCGGTGACTTAAAAAAGAAGTCGTTCGAAAAGATTTATTAAAAAGCTTAGTGTTTGTGAATCGGAGCGAGTCTGACTGGCGAATTAGTGTGCTTGCTTTCCAGGATAGTGGCAGTCTGGGGAAAATAAATAAGCACGTGCGTGAGGGCCTTGCCGGCAGGGCCCGACTGGTTGTAGTAGGCACCGGGCGTTTTCCCGGTGGGCGGTGGGGAGGGGGCTGATTTTGTTGCTGTGAGGGCTGGTGCTGTCACTGGGGGCCGGTTTTGCAGCAGTGCTGCAATATCGGCCCCCTGTAACAAACGCGGAAGCAGTGCGTTTTATCAGGGCTTTAAGTTGGATGAAAAAACTAGGGTGTCTCTCAAAGGGGCGTGGCCAATGTAATTAAGGGCGTGGCATAAGAACACTTAAGCTATATATGACACAACAAGTAACATTGTACCTACAAGCCAGGACTATTGGCTTTGTCAATGGTTGTTAGTTGCATAAGCTAAATAAGCAGCAACAATGGCTTGTATATAATATTGAAAAAGCTTCCACTTAACCCCTTCGCTGCCAGGCATTTTCCCCTCCTGTGCCACGCCCTTTTTTGGCTATTTGGGGAAGTGCGCGCTGAGGACCCTGTAACTTTTTGACCACATAAGGTATCCACGCCAAATTTGCGTCCTTTTCTTCCAACATCATGGGAATTCTAAAGGTACTCAGGGTTTGTGGATTCACCTAGAGGGGTCACAGAAATGAGCCAAAATACAGCAAAATGTTGTATTTTTTCGGAAAAATTGGAAAAACGGGCTGCAAATGAAAGCATCTGGGTTTTTCCCTGCAAATGTTATCAAAAAAGGGTTTGTGGGGTTGAAATCACCATTTTCCCAGCTTTTCGGGGATACCAGACTTTTGTCAGAAACCCAAACTTTTTTACACAGTTTTGGCATTTTTCTGGGACATAGCCTAATTCTGCTATTTTTTGTGCTTTTGACCTCCTTCCAGTTAATGGCAGAAATGGGTACAAAAGCAATAATGGATCCTGGAAAGCTATACATTTTCGAGAAGAAGACAAAATTCTGAATTCAGCAAGCGGTCATTTGTGTAGATCCATCAAGGTTTTTTTATAGAAACTAACAGTTAAATAAAGGATAAATTGAAAATTAGTTGAAAAAAACAGCCTTTTGTGTCAACGTTTTCACCTGTAACTTCTTCTAATTATGACAGCTCTTTGAAAGCAATATACCATTACATCCGCTGGACATTACTGGTTGTGGGGATATATAGCACTTGTAGGTTCACCAAGAACCCGACGAACCCAGAGCCAAAAACTGAGCAGCAACTTGCAATGGTTTTTTATTATGTACCGGGTATATAGTAATTATTCTGTAAAAATGTGTACATGGAAAAATCGGTATGAAAGACACCTATGTATTTCTGAAATGGGAACAAAATATAGAGTTTAGAAACAGTAGATATTTGCACATTTCTGACATTGGGAATACTCATACTAGCTTGAGAATTATCAGTCATTTTTTAGAATGACTTCTTTTTTACACAATATCTTTCATTTGGAAGGCAGACATGTATCGAAAGTCAATAGATAATAACAGTTCCTTTACAAATCTGAATTACCCTAAGTCTCCCGATAAAAATGGTACCTCACTTGCCAGAAACCGGTCCTAGGAAGCTTGTTTCCGGTCCAGGGAAGGCATGGCTTGGCAGTTCGGGCTGGACTGTTTCCATGAGGCACAGGGTCAGACTGATTTGCATATGGCCATGTCTGGACTGGGTTGGCAGAGTGGGCTAAAGAACGGTGATGGATCAAACCCAGATATGTTGACTGGGTGTGAGTGTTTGATTGGTTCTGATGCTCCGTCCATCACCACCCCCTTTTGTACAGCTTTGTTCGCCATAAGTTGGCAGGGTATGCTCAGACGTGAGTCCCTTGCTCACTTTGCCACTGGATTCAAGCAAGCCTGGCTGAAGACGGCTGAAATGCCAGAAACCGGTCCTAGGAAGCTTGTTTCTGGTCCAGGGAAGGCATGGCTTGGCAGTTCGGGCTGGACTGTTCCCATGAGGCACAGGGTCAGACTGATTTGCATATGGCCATGTCTGAACTAGGGTGGCAGAGTGGGCTAAAGAACGGTGATGGATCAACCCCAGATCTGTTGACTGGGTGTGAGTGTTTGATTGGTTCTGATGCTCCGTCCATCACCACCCCCTTTTGTACCGCTTTGTTCGCCATAAGTTGGCACGGTATGCTCAGACGTGAGTCCCTTGCTCACTTTGCCACTGGATTCAAGCAAGCCTGGCTGAAGACGGCTGAAATGCCAGAAACCGGTCCTAGGAAGCTTGTTTCTGGTCCAGGGAAGGCATGGCTTGGCAGTTCGGGCTGTACTGTTCCCATGAGGCACAGGTTCAGACTGATTTGCATATGGCCATGTCTGAACTGGGGTGGCAGAGTGGGCTAAAGAACGGTGATGGATCAAACCCAGATCTGTTGACTGGGTGTGAGTGTTTGATTGGTTCTGATGCTCCGTCCATCACCACCCCCTTTTGTACCGCTTTGTTCGCCATAAGCTGGCACGGTATGCTCAGACGTGAGTCCCTTGCTCACTTTGCCACTGGATTCAAGCAAGCCTGGCTGAAGACGGCTGAAATGCCAGAAACCGGTCCTAGGAAGCTTGTTTCTGGTCCAGGGAAGGCATGGCTTGGCAGTTCGGGCTGTACTGTTCCCATGAGGCACAGGTTCAGACTGATTTGCATATGGCCATGTCTGAACTGGGGTGGCAGAGTGGGCTAAAGAACGGTGATGGATCAAACCCAGATCTGTTGACTGGGTGTGAGTTTTTGATTGGTTCTGATGCTCCGTCCATTACCACCCCCTTTTGTACCGCTATCACTTGTGTGGGTAGGCATAGTGCCCGCGGCAGGAAACGGCGCAAAACGCAACGTGGTCACAACTCAATATCGCAGTGAAATTTTACCCTTTTTTGAACCCTAGCTCTGCGGGCACCTTGGGAAACCTAGCAAACCTATACATTTTTGAAAACTATACACCCAGGGGAATCCAGGATGGGGTGACTTGACTGCCTCCCACTAGGGTCTGTTACCCAGAATCCCTTGCAAACCTAAAAAATTGTCAAAAAAACACATTTTCCCCACATTTCTGTGGGGGAAAGTTCTGGAATCTGCGTGGATCCACAAATTTCCACCCACCCCGCCTTCCCCAAAGTCTTAAGAGAAAAATGGTACCTCACTTGTGTGGATCGGCCTAGTACCCGCGACAGGAAACGGCGCAAAACGCAACGTGGTCACACCTCAATTTCGCAGTAAAAAATGACCCTTTTTTGGCAAAATGTCTAGCTGTAGTTCTTGAACCCTAGCTCTGCGGGCACCTTGGAAAACCTAGCAAACCTATACATTTTTGAAAACTAGACACCCAGGGGAATCCAGGATGGGGTGACTTGACTGCCTCCCACCAGGGTCTGTTACCCAGAATCCCTTGCAAACCTAAAAAATTGACCAAAAAAACAAATTTTTCCCACATTTCTGTGGTGGAAAGTTCCGGAACCTGCGTGGATCCACAAATTTCCACCCACCCCGCGTTCCCCAAAGTCTTATGAGAAAAACTGTACCTCACTTGTGTGGGTCGGCCTAGTGCCCGCGACAGGAAACGGCCCAAAACGCAACGTGGTCACACCTCAATTTCGCAGTGAAAAATGACCCCTTTTTGGTAAAATGTCTAGCTGTAGTTTTTGAACCCTAGCTATGCGGGCACCTTGGGAAACCGGGCAAACCTATACATTTTTGAAAACTAGACACCCAGGGGAATCCAGGATGGGGTGCCTTGACTGCCTCCCACCAGGGTCTGTTACCCAGAGGGTACTTGGGCCTCCCACACGAGTGAGGCTCCGTTTTTATCGGGAGACCCGGGGCAACACTGGGTGGTAGGAAATTTGTGTCAGCCCGGTGATGCCTCAACTTTCCCACACAAAAATGTGTGAAAAAGGTGATTTTTTCAGCTAAATTTGAGGTTTGCAGGGCATTCTGGGTAAGGAAACTTTGGGGGATCCACGCAAGCCATACCTCCCTGGAATCCCCCGGGTGTCTAGTTTTCAGAAATGTGTGGGTTTGGTAGGTTCCCCTAGGTGGCCGCCAAGCACGGGGCCAAAAACCCAGGTGACCCCCCTTGCAAAACCAGGTCGTTTTGAGGTAGGCAATTTTCATGTCGCCTCAATACGTTTTGGGGCCTTGCCTGTCGCGGGTACTTGGGCCTCCCACACGAGTGAAGCACCGTTTTTATCGGGAGACCCGGGGAAACACTGGGTGGTAGGAAATTTGTGTCAGGCCGGTGATGCCTCAACTTTCCCACACAAAAATGTGTGAAAAAGGTGATTTATTCAGCTAAATTTGAGGTTTGCAGGGCATTCTGGGTAAGGAAACGTTGGGGGATCCACGCAAGCCATACCTCCCTGGAATCCCCCGGGTGTCTAGTTTTCAGAAATGTGTGGGTTTGGTAGGTTCCCCTAGGTGGCCGCCGATCACGGGGCCAAAAACCCAGGTGACCCCCCTTGCAAAACCAGGTCGTTTTGAGGTAGGCAATTTTCATGTTGCCTCAATACGTTTTGGGGCCTTGCCTGTCGCGGGTACTTGGGCCTCCCACACGAGTGAGGCACCGTTTTTATCGGGAGACCCTGGGGAACGCTGGGTGGTAGGAAATTTGTGTCACCCCTTTGAGGCCTCAACTTTCCCACACAAAAATGTGTGAAAAAGGTGATTTTTTCAGCTAAATTTGAGGTTTGCAGGGCATTCTGGGTAAGGAAACGTTGGGGGATCCATGCAAGCCATACCTCCCTGGATTCCCCCGGGTGTCTAGTTTTCAGAAATGTGTGGGTTTGGTAGGTTCCCCTAGGTGGCCGCCGAGCACGGGGCCAAAAACCCAGGTGACCCCCTTGCAAAACCAGGTCGTTTTGAGGTAGGCAATTTTAATGTCGCCTCAATACGTTTTGGGGCCTTGCCTGTCGCGGGTACTTGGGCCTCCCACACAAGTGAGGCACCGTTTTATCGGGAGACCCGGGGGAACGCTGGGTGGTAGGAAATTTGTGTCAGCCCGGTGATGCCTCAACTTTCCCACACAAAAATGTGTGAAATAGGTGATTATTTCAGCTAAATTTGAGGTTTGCAGGGCATTCTGGGTAAGGAAACGTTGGGGGATCCACGCAAGCCATACCTCCCTGAAATCCCCCGGGTGTCTAGTTTTAAGAAATGTGTGGATTGGGTAGGTTCCCCTAGGTGGCCGCCGAGCACGGGGCCGAAAACCCAGGTGACCCCCTTGCAAAACCAGGTCGTTTTGAGGTAGGCAATTTTCATGTCGCCTCAATACGTTTTGGGGCCTTGCTTGTCGCGGGTACTTGGGCCTCCCACACGAGTGAGGCACCGTTTTTATCGGGAGACCCGGGGGAACGCTGGGTGGTAGGAAATTTGTGTCAGCCCGGTGATGCCTCAACTTTCCCACACAAAAATGTGTGAAAAAGGTGATTTTTTCAGCTAAATTTGAGGTTTGCAGGGCATTCTGGGTAAGGAAACTTTGGGGGATCCACGCAAGCCATACCTCCCTGGAATTCCCCGGGTGTCTAGTTTTCAGAAATGTGTGGGTTGGGTAGGTTCCCCTAGGTGGCCGCCAAGCACGGGGCCAAAAACCCAGGTGACCCCCCTTTCCAAACCAGTCGTTTTGAGGTAGGCAATTTTCATGTCGCCTCAATACGTTTTGGGGCCTTGCCTGTCGGGGGTACTTGGGCCTCCCACACGAGTGAGGCACCGTTTTTATCGGGAGACCTGGGGAAACGCTGGGTGGTAGGAAATTGGCGTCAGCCCGGTGATGCCTTAACTTTTCCACACAAAAATGTGTGAAAAAGGTGATTTTTTCAGCTAAATTTGAGGTTTGCAGGGCATTCTGGGTAAGGAAACTTTGGGGGATCCACGCAAGCCATACCTCCCTGGAATCCCCCGGGTGTCTAGTTTTCAGAAATGTGTGGGTTTGGTAGGTTCCCCTAGGTGGCCGCCAAGCACCGGGCCAAAAACCCAGGTGACCCCCCTTGCAAAACCAGGTAGTTTTGAGGTAGGCAATTTTCATGTCGCCTCAAAACGTTGTGGGCCCTTGCCTGTCGCGGGTACTTGGGCCTCCCACATGAGTGAGGCACCGTTTTTATCGGGAGACCCGGGGGAACGCTGGGTGGTAGGAAATTTGTGTCAGCCCGGTGATGCCACAACTTTCCCACACAAAAATGTGTGAAAAAGGTGATTTTTTCAGCTAAATTTGAGGTTTGCAGGGCATTCTGGGTAAGGAAACGTTGGGGGATCCACGCAAGCCATATCTCCCTGGAATCCCCCGGGTGTCTAGTTTTCAGAAATGTGTGGGTTTGGTAGGTTTTCCTAGGTGGCCGCCAAGCCCGGGGCCAAAAACTCATAGGACCCCCTTTGCAAAACCAGGTTGTTTTGTGATAGGTAATTTTGATGTCTCCTCAATAGGTTTTGGGCCCTTCCCTGCCGCGGGCACTAGGCCTACCCACGCAAGTGAGGTACCATTTTTCTCTGAAAACTTTGGGGAACGCAGGGTGGGTGGAATTTTGTGGACCCATGCAGATTCCAGAACTTTCCAACAAAGAAACGTGAGGAAAATGTGTTATTTTGAACACATTTTTAGGTTTGCAATGGATTCTGGGTAACAGAACCTGGTGAGAGCCAGTGAAGTCACCCCATCCAGGATTCCCCTCGGTGTCTAGTTTTAAAGAATGTACAGGTTTGCTAGGTTTGCCTACGTGCCAACTGCGCTAGGGCCCAAAATCCACACGTATGCACATTGGGCTTTCTGCCGCCCTGGGGGGGGAATCGGGGAAGGGGGTTTCATCCTGATATGCCCCTAAAGGGGCAGAAAGACTGTGGCTATTTTTTGTGGGGGTGGGGGCATTGGTATGACCATTTTGGGCAGCCCCCACCCCCACGCATAAAAAAAGCCTGCATACTCGCTGGCGCCTACTGGGCTTTCTGCCCCTCCCAGGGGGCAGATCAGGGGCCACTGCCACCATCTGCCCTCCTGGGGGGGGCAGAAAGACTGGAATTTCTCTGGGGGTGGGGTGGGGTATTGTCATGCCCATTTTGGGGAGCCCCTACCCCTACACTAATAAAACAAAAAAATCCATGGTTTCTAGTGGGCATTCTGCGCCCCCAGGGGGGGCCAGATTGGGGGCTACAGCTCCCATCTGCCTCCTGGGGGGCAGAAAGACTGTCATTTTTGTGGGGGGGAGTGGGGGCATTGGCGTGCCCGTTACGGGCAGCCCCCACCCTAAAAAAAAAACTGAAAACAAATCCCTGGTGTATAGTGGGCTTTCTGCCCCCCCAAAGGGGCAGATTAGGGGTCAATACGCATCTGCCCCCCGGGGGGGGCAGAAAGACTTTGATAATTGGGGGGTGGGGTGGGGGCATGGGCCTGCCCGTTTTGGGCAGCCCCCACCCCTATTTTTTTTTTTATAATTCCCTGGTGTCTAGTGGTCTTTTTGCCCCCCCGGGGGGGCATATTGGGGGCCCGTTTTGGGCAGCCCCAACCCCTATTTTTATGGATAAAAAAATTCCATGGGGTCTAGTGGGCTTTTTGCCCCCCCCCCCCCCGGGGGGCAGATGGGGGATAATGCCCCCATTTGCCCCCCAGGGGGGGCAAAAAGCCTAAATTATGCCAAATTTACATGGGGGAGCAAAGGCCCTTGCCCAAGGGGCCGCTCCCCCCTCCCTGGTGTCTAGTGGGTGAATCCCTGCATGGGGATTGCCCTCCTGTGGCGATCCCCAAGCAGGGATCCACTGGGGAGGGGTACCATTGGAAAGGGGAGTTTCTCCCCTTTCCAACGATACCCCTCCCGTCTTTCTACGTGCTCAGGGGGTTGAGATAGCCCCCTGAGCACGTAGAAAGTGAAACTGAAATGAGCCTCTTGGCTCATTTCAGTTTCACTTTCACTGTAATGACGTTGTTGCGACGTGCGCGCCGATCGTCATTACAGTGAAAGGGGGGGGCCTCGGGAGCTGGGGAAGCTATTTTGGAAGAAAGGGAATCCCTCTGGTGCCCGCACCAGAGGGATTCCCTAGGGTATGCCTCATGACGAGCTGGACTCATCATGGGCACAGCGCGACTGTGCTCCATGACGAGTCCAGCTCGTCATGGGCATACAAGGGGTTAAAGCCCTGTTGACACTACGACAATGTTGCTGCTCCTGAGTTTCAAAAAGAAAGGGAAATCCAGAGAGAAAATGACTCTCTTTAAAGGATTTGCCTTCCCCCTACAAGGCTCACCTGGCATGACGTCATGCCGTAACTTCTCCACTAGTGAGAAGTGAGCAGTGTGAGCACGCGCACATGATGTGCATGATGTCACTGAAGTCCCGAGAAAACGGACCACCTGTGGCAGGGCACAAAACAGAGTCCGATAGAGACCCGTTTCGAGGCCCCCTTTAAAAAACTGCCGGTGCTCATCACCGGTGAGACCTGGCCCACTTATAGCCCTGTGTCTTACCAGTCTGGGCTGCTGGCTGAAGGCATGAGACAGTTAATTAAAATCATTGGGGTTTCCAAAAGAACGTATTGCTGACTGGTAGTCACAATTTTCAACAGTACCAACACCAAGTTAATTATTTCTCTAAAGCACCAAAAGCCTGTGCATCCCCATCAGAAAGATGGTAAAAACCCTGGCTGCCTTTCGGCCAGGGAGCGAAGTGAGTGAGTGAGACCTTTCCCAGGTGAGTTTTGGTAAACAAATGGACATGAAATGGTGTAATTTCCATTAAAAGTTCTGTAAGAAACGGACCTAAACCACAGTTCTTTTAGGCGTTATTAAAGGAAAACTCATAAAATGCTTTGTAGAATGTCTGGTTTGGCAGGCAAACCTGGTGTTCCAAGGGGAGTGGGTACCAGGCAAAATAGCAGCACCAGCTCCAGCATTTGGGAGTTAGGAGTCTGCCCTTCTAATTTAGTTAGTCATGTGGATGGCAATTGCTAACAGCAATTAACATCCAAATGCCTTACAAAACAATATCTGTGCCTCTGTGGCTAGCTGCCTTATTTTCACCCTGGCCAGTTAAAGGTCACGCATACCTAAGTGCACATGTGCCAGCTAACACGTTTTTAACTTTTTTTGTGGGGCATTAGCTAGCAAGCTAATAAAGGCTAACCTAGTACCTGCCTGGTTTGAAGTACTTGGAGGTCCTCAGGGACCACCCACTGATGATGCGCAGCAGCGTCTCATTTTAAAGCAGTCCCACCCATGTAGAGCACTAGTCCCATAGTTCCTGGGGCTGTCTGTCAATACCTGTTGATGTCACCTCACCATCACACACTTTCCCATGTAACCAGATGGTAGAATAGGGTCAACAAGCATCACGTCCCCACCCTTTCCCGATACGTCACTAGGTGGGATGGAGTCTGTGATTCTTGCTGACCCCACCTCACCCAGTGACGGTTTGGGAAAGGGTGGAGTAGCAGCTACAGCAATGACTGACATCAGTCGTTAAGTCATTCTTAATAGTACAAGCGGAGACTGATGTACGCTGTGAACTAAACATTTTTTCTTTTGTTTATGTTGGTACTGCTGAAGCTCATATGAACTACTCGCTCTTAAAGGTTCTGCACTAAACACCCATACTATGATTTTGCTTTATACATACAGTGCAATTAATTTCAACTTAATAAAATCCAATACAAGTCATACCCTGCTATTGATAATATTCAGGCAAACCGAGAGCTCTGTTTCTATAGACAGAAATCTTTCCACCAGAAAGACTATGTCAATTAGAAGAATGTACAAACACATTATGACTCACACGTAGAGCTGCTATTCATAATACCACCAATACTCACTCAGGGATCTGTCTTGAATAACACATTCTCACTCAGATCTCTGTGCATGATTATACACAGACTTACTCAGACTGTGCTACTGGTGGTACCAACCCTATTAAACTCAAACTCAGAGTTAGCTCCTGAAAATATAAAACGCGCAGTCAGAGTGCCGTTCTTTAACATGTGACGATGAATTCCAGGCTTTCCTCTTGAAAATACGCTAAATTAGATGTATGGGTCTAGTAGTATTTGTAACTTGGAGCCATGCATTTGATACTACTCAGAATCATGTCACCACCACCTCTTTGGCCCTCATTATGAATTGCCCAAAGCATCATCCCTATAGATTATATTGCTTAAGGCAACTGAAGTTTTGCTGGTGTCTCCGTGCTCAGAATCATCATATCTGAAAACCCTGCACTCAATAATTCCAGTAATATCACTGTGGGGTGGCTGTTCCTAAAGAGAAGAGGATAGATCAACCTATTATGGTTGAGAAAGTGTGCATCTCTTAGGAAGGTTGGATATGTAGAATGGATGGGAAATTTCTCCTTTTGGATTTAGTGCCCTCACACACCCGTGTAGGTGTCATGCCTCATCATTGGGCGTTGCTCCTCGTGGGGGTGGCGCTGCAGTCCCTCACGGGCCCCGCAAGAGGGCTCTTTAGCGGAGATCTTTTTAAGAGATGCCGCAGTTGTGCATGCGGGTGTGAACAGCCACCCCACAGTGATTATTACGTTTGTCTTTGGGAGCTTGGGTACTGGACCTCTCATTTTCTAAATTGCTTCCAGTCCCCCCCTCTCCATTTATGATTTATGACCCAATAATTCCAGGCCTGGATAGACAAACCCTGCACTCCTCAGCGGTGCTGCACAAGCCTCAAGCAGATGCTGGGCCTGGCCCTCACCCACCAGCATAATTCAGCATGGGGGTGCAATAAAATCTCTCCCATCTGAAGTAAGTGGAAAACTTCTCTTCCCTGCTGCCATATTTCTAACTCCCATCACCCCCCTCCCCCAGCTGATTAATAATCAACCACAACGTTTGCTTCCGGAGGAAAATAACCTGTATTTCCCGTTAACTCACAGGGAACTCATAATGAAGGCCTCAGTACTAACCTTAGTACTAACTTCTGGACAATAGCAGTCTCACAAAGGGTTGTGCTTTTATTTGCCCCTGGAGTCACTCAGAGCTAAGCTACTGTCAATCAAGACTTTGCTTTTTTAAATATACTTCACATAATGTGGTCCTAACTCTAAGAATCAATTGAGCAAAGCAGAGAAAGAATATTTTTGATTGAACCAAGAGAAAAGCATCTTGAATGTGTGTGTTCCTGACTCTCACTGAAAATAAAAGATGTTGCGGAAATAGGTATTGGGGAATTGTGATTGGCACAGTGCACTGTAAAATTGTATGTTTATTTATTTGCAGTTTTAGGCACAGGGCAATGTAGGGCCTTAAGCGCTGAATCCAGATATACAGCCCACTCTCCAGGTCCAAAGGGAGAAACTGAGCTGCTAGATCACTTCTGCCAAAAGTCAGAGTGCATGACTTGAAGTTGTGCCATGTTTGCACATCAGGCCACAATTCCCCAATATGCAGTTGTCTACTATGTACAATTCGTAATTTGGCTGTGGGAGCACAAGCAATGTGACACAACATACCCAGTAAGCTGCCTGGAAGGCTGTGCCTGACAGTTTTCCGAGCATGCTTATGAGTAGGTTTTTTCAATTCCCAAAATTAGTAAATCTGCATCTGTTCATAGGAGTACTACTAGATAATATAAGAGCAGACTTATGACTTTTTGTTGAGAATTAGTCCAACTTTAAAGCACAGTGTCAAATGTGCAATTTCGATTTAGAGTGACAAAATTTATTTTCCTGATATGTGTGAACTGCTGAGTTTGTTAATATGTCCATTACCCAAGACTGTTCTATGTGTATTTATTTTTATTATGTAGATAAACTTTGTATGCAACCAGACTGTGGAGAGCTTGGTTTCTGATAGTTCTAATAGCAGATGTGCATCCAGCCTTGATCACTTTACTAGTGTGACAGTTGAAGCCACTCAGCATGCCCTAGCCTTGTCAAAATCTGGGCCTCCATTAGACATTTGTCCAGCTAAGGGCCTTGCCTCCCTTTTGGAAACTCTTGCTCCAGCTGTATGTTCCTTGTTCAACCTATCCATCACAAGTGTAAAAATCAGCTTTGAAAGCTGCACAGGTGATTCTGATCCAGAAAAAAAACCATGTGTCGTTGGATGATTTAACCATCTATCGCCCTATCTCATTGCTCCCCCGTTGGGTAAACTGCTTAAAGGCCAGACAAATACTCAACTCATGATCTAGTTGGAGGCTAATCATCTTCTAGATCCTTCCCTATTTGGGTTTTGGCCTTGCCACAGCACTGAATTCATTATAGTGGCTGTTACAGATCACATTAGATGGGCTCTAGACTTCAACAAACCTATTATGTTGGTTCTACTTGATTTGTTCACAGCGCTTGTCACAGTGTCACACTCCCACCTTCTGGAGTAGCTTAGAGAGCGTGGCATTTGTGTTACAGCTCTGAGTTGGTTTGAGAATTTCCTCACAAATAGAACTCAGACCATTTCTCTGGGATTTTATAGATCCCGCACTGTTATGCTGGATAAAAGTGTTTCCCAGGGCTCCTGATTGAGCCCTATGCTATTTAATATTTATGTGGCACCTCTAGCCAGGATAGTAGAATCTTATGGATTGGATCTGTATTCTAATGTGGATGATACCCAGTTTTTGATTTCCTTCGACTGTGATCCCAACACAGTAAAAGAACATTTTGCAGATGGTCTGAAAGCCTTAGCAGGGTGGATGACAATGAATTGCCTTCAACTGAATGCAGGAAAAACTGAGATCATGCTATTTGGAAAGGCTTCCAAGCTATGGACCACAAACTGGTGGCCAGAAGAACTTGGTATTGCTCCAACCCCTAAGACGTTTGTAAAAAGATCTTGGAATGTTCCTGGACCAGTCATTCTCCATAGAAGATCAGGTCCGCAGAACTGTGGGACTTTGTTTTCAAATATTACGTTTGTTAGGACGGGCCTTCCTGCTTCTTTCTTTGTCAATAAGGAAGACCAAGTCCAAGCTTTAGTGGTGGCTCGCTTGGATTATGGCAATGCCTTACTTGCTTCTATTAATGAATCCTTGTTGACAAAACCACAGGTGTTGCAAAACACAGTAGTTCGCCTTACCTGCAATGTGTCTGCGAGGTCATCATCTGCTCCTTTTTTACGATCTTTACATTGGTTACCTGTTTGTTACAGCGTAGACTTTAAGATCTGTTGTATGACTCACAAAGCTCTAATGGGGAAGGGCCCCCAATACATGATCTCGAGGGTTACTCTATACAGTCCTGCGAAGGTTTTTTCTTCCCAGGAAAAAAGGTTTCTTGTATTCCCTCAGATTAAAAAGTCCTGCTCAGGGAGCACAGCGTTCTCCTATCTAGCTCCTCTCTACTGAAATGCCCTCCCTGTTTGATTTACGTTTCTGTATGGATCACCTTAAATTTAGGAAATCATGTAAAATAAAACTGTTTTAGGGATACTTTTTGTGGTGACATCGGCATGATGTCAGGAGGCACCTGCACCAAGATATTCCTCATGGGGTGATTTGTGCATAATATAAATGATAATAACATAACATAACAAGCATACATTAACGATGCGTCAAGTAAATATTTGTCGCAACTCCTGCAATGCAAGATGGGCGTGTGACTTCTGCCGGGCACAAGCACAGCAGTGCTTGGAAGAGCAGTGGATAGTGGACTCGGCGGTCCTTCTTTCATCACAAGATCGCCGCTCATATGCTGGAATCACGTTGTCCTCTGTTGTGGCATTGGTGGTATATTACAGCTTTGGTTCTGCTGGGACTTTGGATGTCCTGTGGCGTTCTTTGTTAGTTAACGTGACACAGTTGCTGTCCCGTTCCGCCCTTCCTGTCTTCTGTCACTGTGCCCGGTTCACTCAAAGCTACGGGTGTAAGGCAGAGCGGTGGGGGGCCAGGGCACCAGGGTTCAGGAAATAGCACAGTTTTTCTCCTTGTGTTTCCTTACCATCTTCACTGCTTTAAAGTGGTGTTGTAAGGCCCTGTATCTTGGTTAAAAGCCAAACTGCATACAACTTCAAACTTAAAGACTTAGGAGCTAATTTTGATGCGGTCAGAAATTGGTCTGATCGTCAGTCAGAGGCGTTCTGACCACATCGAAATGTCCCGTTCGGATTCCTTTCCAACCATCCCATTATGATGTAGTTGATTGGAAAGGAATCCAAACAGGCTTTCCGAATGGCTTCCGATGGGCTCAGGAAGGGGCCAGTAATCCCTAGGGCGACTCTTTCCGCCCGAGGGATTACGATGGCGGATTCCTACAGCCTTTCTGTGCCTGCCTTTCTGACACAGAAAGGCTGTCGGAATCCGTCTTTGGGGGCCCCCAGCAGGACCCCCATGGGGGCAAGGCCTCCAAATGGTGGCCGAGGGGACACCTTTGGTGCCCCCCTATTGATCCCTGCACCCGGTGGCAGGCACATAAGGTGCCTGCCATAGGGTGCAGGGATGAACTGCTCCTCAGCTCTTTACAATGAGAGCATGTACTCTGGTCGGAATGCATGCTCCCACTGTAAAGAATAGGAGTGCAACCAAACAGGTTTCAGTCACATCCTACTTGCTTGTTTAGGACCGCCGACAGGAGGTCGGTCGGTCAGTCCCAGTTCCAGATCGATGTCGGACAGACTCTGGTACTTCCGACATCAAAATCGGCCCCTCAGAGTTCCAGCTACATGGTGGAGGTGGAGGCTTCATCAAGACAGGGGGTACGTGAATTTTTATCACTATTACTGCTTCCGTTTGCTCTCTTTAAACAGCATTATTGGTGTGCCTGTCAGTTTTCAGTGTTTTTTATTGACTACTACTGACCTCCACTGACCACCACAGATTATCTGTGTTCATAAACTTCATAGCCTGCTGGTTAAAGACGGGTTGGGCCAAGGTGTCCCGTTTATTATAGGCTGCCATCCTGACTAAGGGTCATTGGCAAGCATAAGGCAATGACAATGGGAAAGATTCCACTTCCATATAGGCCCACTAGCATGGATACCTTGCTTGAGAGAGCCGTTTGGGTAGTTTCTACCAGGATTGCTTTGACTGAGCAAAGACTGTCCATTGAGGCTGAGAGATGTGAAGGGGGGTGGGGCACAGCAGTGCTGCGGGGGGATATCAGTCTGCAGCAGCACAGTGTGGGGTGCTTCCATGGAGACAGACTGTCCAGTAAAAGATACCAATGAGGTGAGTTTTCATTGTTCTATAGGAGTTGCAGACGAGACTACATTGGTAGAGATGAATCACTGAGTAAATCCCTACATTTATCTGACTTCCCAGAGTCCAGACATTGTAATTTCCTCCCCAGAACCCGCTGCCAAACAAAAAAGGACCAACATTTAGGCACCCAACTGACCTGTTCAACAGCTGAAATTTAGAGCTACCAAAGGGAAGACTGGGCGGGGGGAAGCTTTGAATCTTGATGAGATCTTTGGAAGATTTGTTGAAATTTTTCAGGATCATCTTGCCCCAATCAAGAAAAGTCTGACTGCCATGGAGGCCCAAGTGGTTAAATGTATTACTTGCCAAATGTCTGTAAGTGAGCAGAGTGCACCCAGTATGTGTTTGCCTGGACATGTCTGCAGTTGCGGATCCGGTGGGCTTGTTGTAGTGGAGTCAGGTCAGGGGTTCACCTTGCCACAAAAAAAAACTCATCACGACCAGCCAAGAAGGAGAAGTGACGAAGGCGAGAGGCCTGACTAGACAGCACATGGGGAGCGACCGTCCAGAGAAGACAGAGAATACAGATCCTGTTAAAGTCCACAACAGGAATACAGAGAAACATGAACATGGTGACAAGAATAAGTGGCAAAGATAAGACAGTGCCCAGCACTTTGACATTAGGTCTCCCCCCTGAGGTATGTCCATACGTGCTGGTTGTGGCAGGAGTCTCACCACTAAGGTCCACCAACCCAGAGTTGGAGGGTCAGGCCCACAATAAAGTCACACACTGGCTCTGGATGCATAAAGACTTTCCCCAGCAGAGAGAAATGAGATTTTAACCCTATGCAGGATTGGATGGATTGGCCCCTTGCCAAAGACTATCCGAGGAGATTGCCTGGTAGTGAACTTTTGTCACCCATCACCAGTGAAAAGGATGCTAAGGCATCATGAGGCAAGGTCATTTATTCCCATGAGCATTTTGTTTCTGCCCCTGGGATATTTCTATCAGCTACCTGCACAATCACCATTGGTTTACCCCTCCTAACTCCTGTAATCGATTAAGATAGTATATGTCAGGCAACAGTAGGTTTGCACCTCTTTCTGGCCTCAACAAAATTAACTCACTGCATGTACCTCACCTAGAATGAGTAAAGTCCCTGCAGCTGACAGGGAGGCAAAACCACCAATCTAACTCTAACAAGGGTTTGGAGATCCGGGACCACCATATTACGAAGACTTACTCCTCGGATTTAGGAAGAATATCCAGAGGGAACCAAATCTCTAACGAAGTGGTAGCTGCTGGTGCCCAGAGGACGGGGAACCCTGATCACTCATTTGCAGTCCTGTCTTGGAACATTACAGGAATTCGGATGAAGTTGGGAAATGAGGATTGGGTAGGTTTTGTGTCAGGTTATGATCTAATTCTGTTACAAGAGACCTGGGCTGTGAACGATTCTCATCTAAATGGTTTCTGTTCCCATTGTACACTGGCTACCCCAGCTATTTCAAGGAGGGCAAAATACATTGTGGCAGTGCTTACATCAGTTAAATGTGATGCAATAAAGTTAAATTAGTATGTTGTTCTAACTGGTATCAATTGCTTTTATTTGTCAATGTCTATCATAATATTATTGACCATAGAAATTCTGCAGTCGCTAATAATTTAAGTGAGAAAATTAGCAAGGTAAATGTTTCTAGACAGCCGTTATGTATTCTGTGGGCTGGTGATTTTAACTGTAGAATCTGTGATTTTAGCGGTTCAAGTATTTGCTGGTTGAAAATAAGGATGAGCAACCTATGGCTCATTTCTCTGACTTTGCTTATGCGGACTCCCTTAATGGTATCTTAATTTCTCATGACATGATTCCTTTATATGATTGTGTTTCAGATTGTGACACAATCTGTACGTCTTTCGTGGGAGGAGGATACGAGAGCACAATCGATTTTTTATGTTTCTAACCAGCAGCTATTGTAGTGTCACCCGGGATTTTAAAATGTTGCCAAATTATGTCAGTGACCACAATCTCTTAGTGGCCTCCCATAAACCAGACTTGCGGACAGGAAACCTAAAGTCAAATGACGCCTCTATCCAGTATAACCCGAATAAAGGTTTAATGCTGAAATGGGAACAGGTGACTTCCTAGGATTTGGAGTATGAAATCATGAGTGAGAATATTGCCCTCATGGAAAGGTGTCTGACATTTGGAGCCATGCCTGTTGCCCTCTTTCAAGATTTTGGGACACTTTGTTCAGCTATCTCATCAGCCCTATCAGACAGATGCTCTACTAAACCAGCTCGTCCCGACCGCTGATTCAATAGTGATTATACAATGGCCCACAAAGTGTTGAGAATAGCCCTAAATACTATCCTCCATAAAAAAGAGATATTCAGGGCATTGAGAAAGAAATATAAGGCGGTGATAGCCCAGAGAAATATGTATCTTACAACAGAGGCCTGGTCGGATTTGGTGGCTACCGGGGACTTGCAGGACATGAAAATGTTCAGTGAAGTCATTAACTGTCCTGTGTTCTCAGAGACCTTCTCAGAGACCTTTACCCAAACATGGAATCCCTGATACCAGGAGACATCTGGGTGTCACATTATTCACACATCTTTAACCCTTTAAACAGAGCCTTAAATTCTGAACATAGAGATGTCACTATTATTGAAGATAGAGAAAAAGCTCTGTTAAGGAGGTGGAGGTAGCAATAACTCAAGGCATCCACCTCAAAGCCCCCTGCCTTTATGGGGTTCCCCTTCACTTGTTCAAGGATAACCCCAAACTCTGGATGCCTCTTCTAACAAATATCTTTAGGGCTTGTATCACAGGTCCCCTGGCTGCTTCATGGAAACACGCTACAGTGGTCCCTATCTTTAAGAAAGAAGACAGGAGCGACTCCTCCTGTTACAGGCTGATATCTCTAATAGACGCAACAGTAAAAGTCTTGGGCAGGGTCTTCTTGGTTTGTCTAGAAGAGTGGGCTGTAGCAAATAAAGTGCTTTCTAAAACACAATGGGGCCTATTATGAAATCTGGCGGACTTTTGTCCGCACGACACTGTCTCGGAAACGGTACTGACTGACCTTCGGTCGGTGGTCCCTACCACCTCACTATGATGCAACTGCGCATTATATGGTCACATTCATCATTTCTCTATGGAAGCATGTGTTACGGCTGTAAACCAACCGTAGTACATGGTCCCATAGAGAAATGCTAGGTGATGTTAATCCCTGTAACCTGTGGCAGGCATCTTCAGCCACCAACCAGAGTCCTCAAAGGAAAGAGGGCCCTGCTAGGGGCCCCCAAACACGCTTTCTGACAGGGTTTCCATGTCGGAAAGGCCAACATGGAAACCCTGCCAGAAACTGTGAATCGTTATTCGGACGGCGTAAACCGTCGTCCATTTGGATTATGGGCTGGTTCTGACTAGCCAACTGGCTCCTTGAGCCTGCCGGAATGAACAGCCAGTTTTAATTCTTACTGGCTGAATCAAAATCAGCCGGTCGGAATTTAAACCGAGGATGTTGGTCATAAGGCCTCTGACCTCAGGTCGGAGGGCTTACAATCAACATCGTAAATGGGCCCCCATATGGTTTTAGAAGGGGAATAGGCACAACAGAATAGTGCCTGAATCTGTCACTACAGCAATGATGGTGAGGGAACAGATTCAATTGCCTCGACGATGGGGGTCTGCCAGGGCTGTAGACTGGTCCCTTTTCTATTTCTCATTTATACAAATGGTTTAGAGGGCCAACTATTGTAAAAGGGCCTAGATTATCCAAAAATCGGCCAAAACTTCCTTACAGCATGACTTTATGCCGATTATGCTTTCCTTGCAAGGACAGCTATGAGCCTTGAGAGAACCATAAAGGCATACATAGACTTTATGTCTTCCTTGGACCTAAAAGTGAACCGTAAACAGTCGTACATTATGGTGTGTGGCACCAAGTCAACAAATTCAAAATCTTTCACCATACAGGGCAATCAGATAAAGAAAGTTCAAAAGTTTTCCTATCTAGGGATTCTTTTTAACACCCAGTTATGGTGGGGTCCCTTGCTGACCCTTAAGGCACAGCAAATGACTAGAGCCATGGAGGCACTATTTCGTTTTGCAGCAAAATTGGGCCATAATAAGCCTATTAAAGAAATGACCACACGCTACAAAACTAAATGCCTCTTAATTGCTACCTATGGGGCTGGAGTGTGGGGTTTCAAAACATGTGGAAAACTCCAATTAGTGGAAAATAATTTTATTAGAAAGCTTTTGATGGTCTCTAAGAGTGAACCAACATCTTTTTTGCTACTCTGAACTGGGCCTTGAGTACATTACCGATCATACTGACCCTTCCCTTTTGTTATTATAGGTGAAAATCTGGGGTACACCGGAGCCTATTATGGATTGTCTTTCCATGGCCAATACTGAGAGGATCCCCTGGATTGTTTATCTGAAACGTGCATTTAGCAAATTGGGTGCAATAATGACCCCCTGTAATATGCCTCCTAAAGCAAAATGTTTATTAAAATCTTTATATTATTCAAGTGTCAGTGCACATCACAACCAGCAATTAAATCAGTAAAGAGCCTTGAGCATGGGCAATGTTAGTTTTTCTACCCATCAGATGCAACCCTACTTATATCTTATTCTGGAGCCTCAACATAGATTTTATGTAACAAGATTTTGCTTCAGCACGCTGCACTTCCGGGTAACTTTTCCTAATCAAGGTGGTTGGCAAGCCTACCTTTCACCCTGTCCATGTAATAATGTTGAAAAACAATCTACTCTGCACTTTGTCTTGTTTTGTGCTCCTTACAAAAATGTGGGATCCCAATTTTTGCTTTTGATAATGAGGCTTTGCCGCCCTTGTTCTTATAGGGGAAGTTTAAGTCACTTACATTCACTCTACTCTTTTGATATTTGTTTTGCTGTGTTAAATGTTATACGAGGAGCCCTCTCAATACAAAAATGATACGGATAAATTAATGCATTAATTTGCAGCGCATGCTATAGTGTTTTTTTCGCACTTGCACTTTACTTTATATTTCTTGGAAGGTGGGAATGTGATTCTCTTGTAACTGTAATAGATTTTGCAAGAAATGTACACAAGAATAGATGTATCAAGTTGCTGTTTATTTTATTAACCTATTTGGTTGCACTTCTCATGGTTTTTTATTGAATTTAGCATGATTTTCTGTATTTTAATTTAATTATGTATCTCTCTTCCATGACATATGTTATTGAATGAATTGCTATTTATGTGCTATTATAATTTGCTTGTCAAATCAAATAAAGTCTATGATTGATTGATTGATTAGTGCATTGTTTTTATTACTTAAACAAGTTATTAGCATATAAAGGCAGCTAAGGGCCCTTTGGGGTTAGATCGCCTACGGGCAAGTACAGCAGGTATTGTTGTTGATGGCAGTTTTGACTTTATATTTGGCACTTCATACTCTAGTCCAGTGGGCACTGTCACCTGAGTTCTAAAGGCTGAAACATTTCAGCACGTATCATCTCCCAATAATATTGCCTTAAGTGAGACCTTCTTCGGTCATTACTTTGAAGTTCTTTAAAATATGCCATTTGTATATTTTTTCTAAATATCTTCATGTGGGAACCTCCATGATTTTTTCTTTATGTTCTGAGTGGCCCATGCTTTGGTGTTGTACCATTTTAAATTGTTGAGGGTCAATGAGTCAGAATGGGAGGACGAGAAAAGACCACTAAGATGCAATGACTCAAAAGTTCGAAATACTAAATTGACTCCTTTATGTAGTATTAAACTAGAGCACTAATGTGTTAAACATTTTATATCTTTTACACTTTTCATTTTTTAGTTTGGTAAGCACAATAGGCCTATGTTCAAAGCTTTTTTGCAGTCGCAAGGGCTCCAATTTGTGGAACTGGAGTTTTGCGACTGCAAAATAGCTGTTGGGTATTTTCACAACCCAAATTTCAATTTGGTAACTTGTTACCGAATCGTAAAATAGGTTTGCGGCGACATACCAAATCGCTAATTGAAAGGGGCATGTCTTATCTTATCTTATCTTAAGTGCCATTTGTAAAGCGCGCTGACGCCGAAGCTTCCTGGCGTTAATAGACAGAGTGGGTGGGGAGGGAGCATAGAAGGCGGAGTTTTAGCTAATGGGGAGGAATAGGTGAGTTTTTAACAATTTTCTGAAGTTCAGAAGGGAAGAGGAGGATTTTATTGGAAGAGGAAGGAGATTCCAGAGCGCAGGGGCTAGATAGGAGAAGCGGCGACCGCCGAATTTCTTGGTTTTGCTTTTAGGAGTGATTAACAAATCGCGATGGGCTGATCGGAGATTACGTGTTGGGCAATGAGGATGGATGAGAGATTTGAGGAACGCCGGGCCAGGGCAGTGAAGGGCTTTGAAAGTGAGGCATGCCACCTTGAAGGCCGCCCTTTGGGCTATTGGAAGCCAATGGAGGCTGTGAAGCAGAGGCTTGGCTGATTGCCATCTAGGGGTTCCGTGAATCAAGCGGGCGGCTTGATTCTGGACGACTTGTAGGCGATGTAACAGGAGTTGTGGGAGACCGTGATAGACGGAGTTAGAAAAGTCCAGACGGGAGAGCACAAGAGAGATGACAGTTTGGGTGAGTGCCGCTGGGGGAAGAAGGTGACGGACTTTGCGGATCCTGCGAAGTTGGTACATACAAGATGATACTACCGCTCCAACTTGGGCTTTGAGGGAGAGTTCGGCGTCAATGATTACGCCCAAGCTCTTTACTGTTTTTGCTGGGATAGGGGGGGAGCCAAGCTCCGGAGGCCAAAACTGTGGGCCCCAGTGGGCATGGCTGAGTCCAGGGAGGAGGAGCTCAGTTTTTCCGGGGTTCAGCTTCAATTGGTTCAGATTCATCCAGAGTTGGATATGAATCATGACTGCGTGGAACGTTTTGATGGCATGTGGTGAGTTAAGTGAGAGGATGATTTGTAAGTCGTCGGCGTAATTATAGACAATGATGTCCCATTTCCGCAGAGGTAAAGATTAAATAGAAGTGGAGAGAGAGAGGAGCCCTGGGGGACTCCGCAGAGCGAGGGTTGTTTTTTGGCAGTGTAGGGACCCAGACGGACCGCCTGTGTTCTTCCAGTGAGAAAGGACCTGACCCACTCGAGAGCAGTGCCTTGGATGCCTGCCTGCTCGACACGGTGGAGAAGGATGTTATGATCCACCGTGTCGAACGCGGCTGACAAGTCCAGGAGGACGAGGGCTTGGGGGAGCCCCGTGTCCGCATTGCTCCTGAGTGTGTCAAGGACTGCCAAGATGACTGTCTCTGTAGAATGGGCGGGTCTGAAGCCGGCTTGGTTAGGCTCGAGATGACAGGAAGATTCGATGAAATTTGACAGGCACCGGGTGACATGGGCCTCCATTAATTTTGAGAAGTATGGGAGGAGGGAGATGGGGCGATAATTCGACGGCTCCGCGGGGTCGGCGCCGGGTTTTTTGAGGAGGGGCACTAGGATGGCCTCCATGAAAGAGGTAGGAAAGGTGCCACTGCTGAAGGATTTGTTAAGTAAGTGTAGAATACGATCTGGCAGGTTGAGGCATATACTCCGCAGGACCGACGGTGGACAGCAGTCATTCGGGGAGCCAGATTTCACGCGGTTGGCAAGTTCCGCTAGAGAGGGAGGGTCTAGAGCAGGGAAGGTGGTAAAAGTCAAGGAGTTGTTAGAGGAAATAACTGGTAAAGGTGACTGGGGAAGGGGGGGAATAGACTTTTTAATTTTTGTGATCTTTTCCAAGAAGAAAGAGTTCAGGGTGTCACAGGCCTCCTGAGTGGGGGTCTGGGCTGGGAGAGTTCTATCATCTGTGGTTAGCTCGTTTAGGACTCTGAACACCTCCTTGGATTTGTTGACTGCCGAGGAGATCCTATTGGAGAAGTGTTCCATTTTTGCTGAGCTGATGGCTGTTTTATAATCTTTACGTGCGGCCAGATAGGACTGTCTAGCAGAGACAGAATAGTCACGTCTCCAAATACGTTCTAGGACATCTCTTCCAATTTGTGTTTTCTTATGGTATGTGTTAGAAATGGGGGTCTCTAGTTGGCATTGGTTTGTACCCTGTCCATGTAGGGACACTTCCTTCGAGTCATTTTGAGCTTTGCAGATGGACTAGCCCCAGTATGCACATCATGGGTACACCATGAGTGACTCCTTGGGTCAAGTAAAACAGAGAGGTAAATTGTCCCAGCAGCTGGCGACAGCCACTCTGCTGTTCCAAGGTCAGTGTTGGGGAGAGGTTCACACTCTCCACAGTCCCATTCTGCTCCTTGGCAAACAGGAGGTCAGGAAGAGGCTCAGTCTCCTCTTCCATTCCCTCATCTGTGGCCAAGAGCATGGTCAATTCAAACCATTCAAAGTGTGGTTTGAGGTGGTTCACATGTAGGACCCTTAAAGGGTTTCTTGGGGTCTGCCTGTCCACCAGGTAGATGACATTGCTCTTGTGTTACTTCACCTCAAAAGGCCCAGACCACTTGTCCTGTAGAGTGTAAGGCTCCACTGGGGCCATGACCCACACTTTCTGGCCATGCTGAAACTCAGAGTGGCATTCTGGTCACACCTGCATTTCGTATCCTCCTGGCTGACTTCCAGGTTCGCCTAAACTAGCTTTCTGTACCACACAGTCTGGTTTCTAAATACCAACATGTAGCTAAATGCATCCTACGGGGGCTTATTAAGAGCTTGCTCCCAATGTTCTTTCACCAGATTAAGAGGTCCCCTCACAGGGTGCCCATACAGCAGTTCAAAGGGGCTAAAGCCAGGCCCTTTCTGTGGTACCTCCCTGAAAGTAAAGCAAAGGTATGGCAAGAGCAGGTCCCACTTATGTCTTATGGGGTCTGACAATCAGGCCTTTCAAGGTTCGGTTGAACCTCTCACTGAACTCTTTACCTTGTTGGGGGTGGTAAGGTGTGGTGCATTTGTAGTTCACTCCACACACTTCCCACATGGCAGTCATGTACGTGAACATGCAATTGGTACAATGGTCAGATACCACCTCCTTGGGGAAACCCATGCGTGAAAAATCCCCATCAGTGCCTGGCCCAACACGGTTGCCGTCACTGTCCTCAGAGGGATGGCCTCCGGGTACCGGGTGGCATGGTCCACCAAGACCAGAATGAACCTGTTGCCCATGGCTGTCTTGGGGGCCAGAGGCCCCACAATGTCAATGCCCACCCGCTCAAAAGGGGTGCTCACGACCGGGAAAGTCTCTTATATCTCCCTCTACTCTTGCCACTTGCCTGGCAAGTCTGACAAGTCCTACAATGAGTATCAGAACTCTTGCACATTTAGGGCCAAAAGAAGTGGGTGACTAGCCTTTCAAAGTTCTTGTCCTGCCCCAAATGTCCTGCAAAAAGGTAGATCATGAGCCAGTTCCAGAAGAAAGGCTCAGATACGCTGAGGTACCAAGGTACATAGACTGCCCCAGGCTCAGCAATGTTAGGGTCACTATACAGCAGATCATTCTCCCAGAAATCCAATGTGATCCAGACTCCTTACAAGCTGCCCGGTCTGCAGCCATCCACCGCAGACCCTCAAGAGAAGGAAATTCCTTCTGTTCCATGCAGAATGCCTCCCTGATGCGACCCCTTTCTTCCAAGGGGTCAGCTTATACAAGTCTCCGAGTTTGGCAAATGGCTCCCCTGTAGATTCCAGGATATCCCCTTCAGGGTTAGCCTCTTCCCGGACTGTGTAACTTCTGGGGCAGGTTTCCCCCTGGAAAATGGGCCACTCCTTCAGGCTCCAGTTTCTTTTGATCACCCTTGTAGGCTGCCATTGACTACATGATCATGCATGCCCACTCAGGCACCCCTACCATCTCCAAGTAAGACTAACATTCCACCTCACCCCATGGGGAATCCTCTAGGTCATTACCCAGCAGACAGTCAATAGGCATGGATGGACTCACAACTACCTTCAAGGAACCTGAGACCCCTCCATTCAAAGGGAACCTGGGCCACCTTGTACTGGTGCTCAGACATGTCCACTACAACTACTTGGTGAAACACATCAGGGGCCAACTGCTCCTCAGACAGCAGGTGACACCTTATGGTAATCACACTGCCTCCGGTGTCTCTACTGTTTCACTGACTATAGTCGGAAGAGTATATTTTACCCCTCCACAATCCAAAACTTTCCCTACTGTTGTACTCATTAGAGTGGGGATAGTACATTTTACCCCTCCACAATCCAACACTTTCCTTACTGTTGTACTGACTGGAGTGGGAATGTTAAATTTTACCCCTCTGCAATCCATTACTTTCCTACTGTTGTAGTGACTGGAGTGGGAATAGTAAACTTCACCCCTCCACAATCCAACGCTTTCACCTACTGTTTACTGACTGGAGTGGAAATAGTAAATTTGATTAGTGCGTCATGTGATTGGTTTTTTGCTCCTTTAAATGTAGATTTCAGGGGTAGTAGCATCCCCACTTTTAGTTTTCTGCGTCACATTTGCTAGGAGAATAAGAACTATTCTTTGGTTTTCTTTTCTTTTCTTTTATTTGAAATCGTGCAGGAGAAGAAAGACAGCCGACACGTGTTTCGCCCAGGGGCCAAAGAAGCCAGGGCTTTCTCAAGGCAGGAATTCTTCAACGGGTATAATCGAGTATATTAGTAATGCGGAAATCGCTGAAATTTACTGCGGTCCAAAACTTTCCCTTCTTTAGAACTTACTGGAGTGGAAATATTAAATTTGATCTCTCTGTTATCCAACACTTTCCCTACTGCTTCACTGACTGGAGTATGAAAAGTAAATTTTACACCTCCGCAATCCAACACTTTCCCTACTGTTTTAGTTATTGGAGTGGGAATTGTAAGTTTTACCTCTTCACAATCCAACACTTTCCATACTGTTCCACTGACTGGAGTGGGAATAGTAAAATTCACCCCACCACAATCCAACAATTTCCCTACTGTTGCATTGACTGGGGGCGAATTGTACATTTTACCTAGTTTTATTACTTTTGAGTTGTGTGAAGTGGGAGTAGTACCAACATTTTTTACATACTCACTATAACAGTTTGGGTACTTTTGTATAAATTGTAGTGAGAATAGTACATGTATTAAATCTAATATTTTATAATGTATTTGTTATTGTTATATTTGATATTATTTTGTTTTTGTATATTTAAAATTATAATATTTATAACTATTAATGTTTTTAATGTGTAAAACATGTTTATTAAATTCTATATTGTTTACTTTTTTATTTTAACTATTTTTTTTGCGTTTTATATTATTGAGATATATATATGTATTTTTTATATTTTATATAATTTTGAATTTAAAAGTATTAGTATAATAATTGTTTTTAAAAAGATATGTGTAAATGCATCTAATAATTATTATATAGAAGTGTTTAACTTTTTTTAATAAGTTTGTTATATTTGTTAAAAAATATATTACATCTATTTTATTTTTTTAAATTAATGTTACTATTTAATATTTAAAGTTTAAATGTAGATATATTTAAAAATGAGATTTAATACAACAATATTTATGACAACAATATTTTTTTCTCCATATATTTGTGCTTACCATTATAAGTATCGGATGACAGTATTTTTGACACTGTTATTTTGGTCACAATATTTTGACATGGGGATACTTTGGGTGGCGACATTTTGTCAGTGAACCCAAGTAGGAACCTTTCCTTCTAGTCAGGGTAAGGGAGTCACACTCCCAAGATAGCCCCTGTTCAACCCCTTGGTAGCTTGGTACGAGTAGTCAGGCCTATCTCAGAGGCAATGTGTAAGGCATTTGTACATAAATCCACAGTAATACAGTGAAAACACTACAAATGTACACCACACCAGTTTAGAAAAATAAACAATGTTTATCTAAAGCAAACAAGAACAAAACAAAAGAAATCCCACACATAGAACTCAAAATATCACTTAAAAAAGGTTTAAGCAATTCTGTCCATAGAACTCTATTGGTGCTGTGATTTTAGCACAAAGTACCATCGATGTGTCAACACCCATGTCGAAAAACAGCTGCAAAGGAGGAAAGCGTCAGAAATCACAGCGATGCATTTGTTCTGGAGTCCTTGGGAAATGGAAGCGTTAATTCTATGACTTGCAGGAGAAGTGTTGCATTGATTCCGGACTGCTGGGAGAAGTGATGCTTCAAATTTAGCAGGTGGCTCCTTTCTGTGGGCGATGCATTGAATACTTGGGCACATATGTGCGTTGCGTGGAAATCCGGCTGCTCTGGAGGTCCATGCAGCGGCGATAGTGGTGTGCTGATTCTTTCAGCCGTGGAAAGGTACTGTATCCATTTCTTCAGCCGCAGTATGGTGGTGCATGGATACTTCTCCTGCACTGTGGGCCAGGTTGGAAAAACAGCCTCTGGAATGGCACTGCAAGGATTTGTGAGTCTTTTTCTGCAGGGACCACCTCCAAGGGCTCGGAACTGAAGTTGGCATCACTTGGCACATCAGGATCTTCCTACAGTGGAGCACAGGCATGCTATAGGTTAAGTCTTTGATGGCCCTGAGACTTCTTAACAGGAGAAAAGCACAAACAAGCATTTGGAAATTCTTCTTAAGCAGCATACCAAAGCAACGTCCAGTCGGTGTCCCCTCAAAGACTGAAGCAGCCACTGTAGGCCAACCCAACAAAGCAACACAGCAAAGGGGAAGCACCTCCTGACACCTCTCGAGCTCCTCCACTTGGCAGAGTCTCCTCTTGATCCAGAAGCATTCTAAAATTGTGGGATTACAGGTGCAATACTTATACCCCTTTTGGCCGTCGAAGTAGGCAGACTTCAAAGGAAAGTCTTTGTTGTCCACAAGATCCTGCCTTGCCCTGCCTTGGAGACAGCATTGTGAGAGACCAGGCACATCCCTAGTCAGGTGTCAGTGACAACTATTTCGACCTCTCTCACTCAGGAATGCCCATTAGCCTGATGATGTGCCATCAGGATATGCAGGGCACATCTCAGGTCCCTTTGTGTGACTGTCTAGAGTGAATGCACAAACAACCCAGCTGTCAGTCTAAACCAGGCGGTGATTCCACAGGCAGGCAGAGGCACAGAATGTTAAAGCAAGAAAATGCCCACTTTGTGAAAGTGGCTTTTTCAAACACACAATTTAAAAACCACCTTCACTAAAATATGTGTTTTTAAATTCTTAGCTCAGAGAGCCCAAACTCCAATTCTCTAGTGCTTCGCAATTGAAAGTTACCCTTGTAAGATGTTACAAGGAAGCGCCAATGATAACCTAAGGGAAAGATAGTCCCTGCAATACTGAAAAATTAAATTGGCAGTATTTCCCTATCAGGACATGTAAAACACACTAGTACATGTCCTACCTTTTACACAGTCACAGCCAGTGCAGGTCAGAGCAGTGGGGCTGGGCAGGTGGGGGAAGTCAACAGATGATGGAATAGTTGAAATGCGGCGAGCGCAAGGTAAGTGGTTTTCTTTTTTTGTAATTTTATTTTCCCTATTCCATCATCTGTAGACTTCCCACCCACTCTGCCTCACCGCCCCACTGCTCTTACCTGCACGGGCCATGACTGCTTTCACATACACTGCACCCTGCCCCTGGGGGTACCTTGTGGCATGTTAATTTACTGATAAATGATGATGAATACAACTTCATGAGGAAATAATACCCTATGATACCTATGATTTATTTCTTGCCTAAGATTCATAAGTTATTCTTGAATTCACCTGAAAGGCCCACTGTGTAGGTGTGTGACTCTATGAGAATGTTTCTAATTATTTAGATTATTTTTGGCACCTATTGTCAAGACACATTGTTCCTATATAGGGGATACAGGTTACTTTCTAGGTACATTAGCTGATATCAGTTGGAATAGTTAATTAACCTTTGGTGACTATTGATGTGGTGTCCCTGTACACCTCTATTAGACATGAGACTGGATTGAAGACCTGTGAGTATTTTTTGAAGCAACGTAATTTCAAAGAACTACAACATATATAAATGGTATTAAGTATGATTGAAATGTGTCTTGCAAACAATGTGTTCTTAATCAACCATGAGATGTATCATCAACAATGTGGCACCACAATGAACATTTCTTCTTCTCCAAACTATGCAAATCTAACCATGGGTTGGTGGGAGAAAGAATAAGTATGGGGACATAAGAGTGATGAAGCCATGGAAAAAGTGATTCTTTGGTTGAGATACATTGACTATTTGTTCCTAATATGGAATGGCACACCTGAGGACTTTGTGAAATACATTGCTGATTTGATGAAGAATGACTTGGGTCTTCAATGGTCAAGTTTAGTGGGAAGACAACAAGTGACATTTTATGTAGAGGATGGACAAATAAGGACCACATTGTTCAGAAAGGACACTGCGACTAACGTTATTCTTCATGACACTGGTTTTCATCCAAAGTCATTATTGAGAAGCATACCATATGGTGAATTGATATGGATGAGAAGAAATTGCTCCAAAGAAGAGAATGTGCAAGTGAAATATAGTGCGGGCATCAAAACATTCAAAGATAGATGTTACAAATGAAGAGATCTGAGAAACGGTCTGGAAAAAGTGAGATCCAAATCTTGTATTGAGGCTCTGATCACTGAAAAGGAGCAAAGCACAGTTAGCAATGACCAAATACAATTGAGAATGGTCTTAATCTACAATAAAGAGAGCCAAGCAATCAGTAAAATATACAACAAACACTGGCATTTGATTTCCAATGACCCTGACATTGTTACCTGATATCGGAATAGACCTCACATAGGGGTCTATTAGGATGGCGGACGGATGGCCGCTGACGGGCCAGCATTGGCAACCGCCGGCGGACATCCGCCTGCAATCACAACCCTGAAAAACCTGAAAACCGCCAGTCCCATTAGCATGGCGGTGATGACCGCGGCGGTGAGAATCTCCACCCGCCACTTTTCCGCCGGTACCAGTCCGTAAGGAGGTGGGTAAAGACTGATTTGCATATGGCTGGGTCCAAACTGGGGTGGCGTAATGAGCAAAAAATGATGGATTAAACCCAGATCTGTGACTGGGGGTGAATTTTGCATTGTTTAGCATTTCGTCCATCATCTGTTCATTGTGCGTTTGTCTCTCACTTCAAAGGCACCACTGGCTATAAGTACTGGACCACCACTTCTGTGCACTTCAAGACGTATGGATACTCTGGCATCAAAAACTACTGGGCTGCTGAAGTACTTCCACTCTGCTGGACTGCACTCTGTTGGACTCCTGCTTTGCTGTGCTGCTCTCCTTCCTGCTGCCCTCTTGACTGGGTGAGAATGACTCGACCTGCATCTCTTGACTCCATATCTTAGAGTGAATCCAAGGGCTAGTTGGCTGACCTCCTGATCTGAAGCCTCAGGGACATAACAGGCTTTCCAACACCTGCACCTGGACTCTGTCATCTGTGAGTCTACCCTGCCAAGTATTGCCACCCAGATCCTGGACCCTTGGAAGTGTGTCTAAGGTGCTTGCAGGCAGAACCAATGCATGCTCTCTATTGAGCAGCGCATCCCTGAGCAAATCCGACGCATCTCCTCGGCTAAGCTGCGCATACCTGAGCAGAACCAATGCATTGCCGCTGCTGCATGGATTGGAATTGTCCCTACCTCCCACATCTTACTACCAACAGATCACCTTTAGAACCACCTGTGCGTGACACTTTTCCCGGCACAAGCTCCATGCATCCCTCTTCTATGGCAGCCTCAACGAAGATGAAACTCTGCATCCCAGCTTTACCGCTCATCGGAACCGACATATCACTTTCGCTGCACCATCCTCGACACTGGACTTCACATCACAAGCCCTGTTGACAGGATTCTCGACGTTGACGCACCAGGACCTTGAACCACAGCCTTGCTTCATCTCGGAACCAATGCATCGCATCGGCTCCGCAATGCATCTTCGGCGCTGATCAAAGCATTGCTTCACAAACATGATTTAAAATACTATGTTTAGAAGGCCTAACGGGGTTCCTGTTGCTGGCCCACACTCCATCATGGTCAGCCTGATCTTTTGTGACTTTGTCCCAGTCCGGATCAACCAGATGTCCCATATAGCACTATAGTGCTTTTTAACCCTATTTTCCATTGCAAACTTTAAAAATCAATATCTCTGGTTACACTGATTGGAATTTTGACATGTTATTCTTGTTTTAGTTATTAAAGTCAGGATTATGTCTGTGTGGTTTTTTTCACTGTTTTACTGGTCGAAGTGTATCACAAATACTTTACACATTGCCTCTAAGTTAAGCCTGACTGCTCTGTGCCAAGCTAGCAGAGGGTGAGCACAGATTAAGTTGGGGTTTGTCTGCCCCATACCCTGTCAAAAATTGTGTTTGCTGCTTGACCAGGGCTCATACCAAAGTCAACCAGTAACACAATTTCCAGCATTGTTGCTGTCCAATATGATTTGAAAGCCTTTGTGGTATGCTTGCATATCCAGCCACAAAGAAGATTCTTTCCTACTTTTTTATTTTTCGTGCATGCAAAAAAGTGAAGGTACTTTACTTTGAGTCCCCACACCCAATTATCAGCCATAGTTTCTGCTGTGATTGAATTCCTATAATCTGTACATCTAGCAAGTCCCTTACAGTGAGTACTATCCTACTCTAAATGTCAGCACCAACACTGTCAAGCAAATACAGTATGTTCTTGGTGAATCCCATAATGGCTAATACGAAGAGTACTATTGGATGAGAGCCTCCAGCATGCAGCTAGCCATGCTTGCACATAGAAACAAAAGACCTTGTCCATCACCTCACATTGTATTAACATGTTTTGCACAGTTACATTTAAATTTAAGAATGGATTTATTGTATTTCATCGAATTTTAACATGCTGGTTTGTCCCTACTTTTTTATCACTTGGTTGTTAAAAATTTAAGGTAGAAACTTTTCCAACACTTATCCCATGGATTCGGGTTTTTGAGGTTAAGAAACTCCAATATTTGTTCAGAGCCGTCATAGTCAAAATACATTTCTAAATGGAACCCAATCTATGGTCATCATTTAGTGGTTATCAGCATCCCATCTTCAAACACTAGACTGCAGATTGGGACCCCTGGGAGGTTGCTTGGGACCCATGTGTTCACAATAAATCCAATATTATTAGGATTAATTGTTGCCAGGTGAAGCTGAAAATAGGTGGTCACAACCTCAATATTCTGTCTTCTTTACACTGCTTGGAACCCCACCCAAACTGTCAAGGATGACTGTTAAATTCTATTGCTCGATACTGAGCTGTGGACCAATGGGTTTAGCTTCATTTATTGAAAGTGTTTGCAGGGGGTTTAGATGACTGAGACAGGTGAACAACAGTCTTGAAGGTGGAATCGGTGACAAGGAAGTTCCGCTCACTTCGGTGAATATACCCCCAACCAGTGAGTACAAACATTCTGACTTTCCTGATGCATGGTGTCAGCGCACATGCACAAAGTGCTGTCTAGAGTGTTTATTTGGGAGTTGGAGCTGCAAGAGATATTGGAGAGCTAAACACATATCTGTATGAAGTCAGCCACTAAGGAAAGTTAGTTTGACCTAAAGACAGAGCTGATAGCATATTCCACACTGTTTAATTATTTTGCTAATATGGAAAAGCTTCCCCACTTGCACTTAAAAATATTGAATAACAATAAAAGTTGAGTCATCCTCTGAGTCCTCGTTTGATAGTACTTAATTAGTAATGTATTGTCTGTTTTAGGTGTGACTGGTTGTTGGACCTGGCCCGCAGTGCAGGGTCACCCTTAAAAGTTTGCCTTCCCCTCCTATTTTTTCTGGTCTTGTTTTTGCTACCCTTAGTATTCTGCACACTTTATGACTGCTAACCAGTGCTAAAGTACTTGTGCTCCCTCTCCAAAATGTGGTGGAATTGGCTTATACCCAATTGGTATATTTAATGTACCTATACATCCCTAGTAAAGTGGTACTGCATGTACCCAGGGCCTGTACATTAAATGCTTTGGGTGGGCCTGAGGCTCTGATTGTGCCACTCTTAAGTAGCCCTTTAAACATGTATCAGGTCTGCCATTGCAGCTTGTGTGTGCAGATTTAAACTGCCATTTCAACCTGGCAAAAGAAATCTTTTGCCAGGCCCAAACATTCCTTTTTAGTACAAATAAGTCACCCCAACAATAGGCCTCGGACAGCCTGGAGGTCAAGGTGCAGTGTCTTTAAGAAGATGGACATGTATTTTTAAGTTTTACATGTCCTGGTAATGAAAAACCCTGAACTTCATTTTTCACTACATTCTCCCATAGGATAACATTGGAGTTCCCATATTGCATTTAATAAGTTGCAACTTCCAAATGGGAACAGGTAACCAGTTCTTGTTTGGTATCTTTAGAATTGTGATGAAAAAACCTCCATTATGGTGAAGTGAGATTTTAAATTACAATTTCAAAAATCCCACTTTTATAAAGTTGGAATTTTCCTGCCTTAGTCATTTAGTGCCTGTAGCCTACCTCTGTGTCACATGACTGTGTGTAACTGACAGTTGGGCTTTGTGTATTTCTCTTTGACAGTCACACACAATAGGGAGCTTATGTGTCCCTGGATGGACCATCACTTGCAGGATTGGAAGGCAGAGCTGTGCACGGCCCTACTTACACTTGAATAGGTTCTGTCCTGCTTCTACACAAAGCCACATATACCCCTTGTAGTTAGTCCGGAGCTAGGGCAGGGATGGCAGGAAGCCTGTGCACTTGAAAGAGACTTTCTAGAAGCTTCTCTCATTTTCCAGAGGAAGGGCACCAGGTATAAAATTTGGACCTCACACATCACCTTTTCAGTGCACGTCTGAGCCTGTGGATACACTGCCAGGAAGATGGACTGCTGTGCTGCTGCTGAAAGGACTGCCAATCTGCTGGATTGCTGCTCTGTAGGACTGCTGCCCTACTATGCTTACCTGTGGCATGTGCCCTCTTTCTTGGGTGTGAAGGACTGGTCATGCATCTCTTGAAACCAGGACTCCAAAGTGACTCCAAGAGCTAGTTGGCTGGCCTGACTAGAGCCTCAGGGACAGAAGGCTCCAGCAACTTTGAACCCAGCACCTTGACTCTGCTGTCTATGAGTCTTACCCTACCAAGTGTTGCCACGCCAGTCTTGGACACTTGGAAGTGGGCCTAAAAGTGATCTGCCAGCCCCTCTGAGGCTTGAGCAGAACCAACTTATCTCCTCTGCTGCATGCACAACCCCTTGCAGAACTGATACAACGTCTCTGCTGCGAGGGTTCCCCCAATGCAAGGACACCGGGACCACCTTGCAGCCCGCATTGGAACTGCCACCTGTGCGAAGCTTCCCGACATAGCCCCTCACATTGCAAATCTCTCATCGATGGTAGCCTTGGCCACGAGGCATGTTCTTGCATTACGACCTCACAGCTCAGGGGAACCAACACATCGCCCCAACTGAGTGACGCAATCCTTGATTTTGCATCACAAGTCCTTATCTATGGGATGCCCGACGATGATGCAGGACCTCGCATCACATCTCTGCAGCACCTCGGAGCTAGCGCATTGCCTCTGCTCTGCGCCCCATCCTGTGAGCGGGACCTAAAAACACTCCATAGCAAGAATTTAAGGTGCTCTCATTCAGCGGGCTTAACTGGGGCCTTGTTGGCAGCCTGCACTCCATAGCGGTCAGCCCGAACTTGCAACTGTGTCCCAGTCCGGTGCAACCAGATTTCCGCAGTTGGTGCTTTGCAATTTTTTGGTCATATTCACTGAAATCTTTAAAATGCCATATCCTCGGTACAGCTGCTTGTTTTTTGTCATTCTGGCCTTTTTTTTTATATATTATAGAATAATTTGTCTTTCTTGATCTGGTGAGGGAAACGTTTGTGGTGTGTTTTCACTGTGCTACTCTTTGAAGTGTTGCACAAATACTTTGCAAATTGACTCTAAGTTAAGTCTGACTGCTCTATGCCAAGCTACAAGGGGGTAGAGCACAGAATAATTTGGGGTTTGCTTCTGGCTTCACACAGACAAGGATTGTGATTCCTGCTTGGGTAGAGTTTGGCCACCCGTATTTAGTACCCACATTTTTTACACTTGTATTAAAGAAAAAAACATACAATTTGGGGTCAAGTACTGCTTATGGTGTATAATGAAGCACTTGCAAGTCATGGCTTAATTTCTTTCTAACATGGCATCGTTCTATCCAATTATGTATATCAAGATACAACACAAACATTTAGATATGTGTTGTGCAAACATTCTCTCAAGCTCTGTACACTACAAGAGAAAGAGGCAGAATTAATTAGAATGATGTTGCTTATTACCTACTCAATGGATTTGTGAGGATGAGCCACCCATGGAAGGCAGAGTCAGGGGCATAGAAGAACAATCAGCAATGAGCACGGACCTGGAGGGACGGACACTTGGACCTGGGGCAGAAGGCAGAATCCGGAAGACTCGAGAAAGGAAGGAGGAGTCAGAACTCAAGGGGTTAAAGAGGAGGAGGATGAAGGTGCCAGTTGGGAGGAAGAAGAAGGATGTTCAGTTCTGGCAGCCGAAAACCATAGAACAGCGCCAGAGGACGACGAGGCTCCCAAAGAGTGGAGAGAAGAGTGGTGGTTACCCTGGGAAATCTGAAGTTTCTGCCGCAACTCAGGGGAGAGTTGAGGCTTTACCGGGTACGTGAAAAGGGGGGGTGACAGTAGCCTTGGGGTTGTATGAGGTGGAGAGGGGAAACAAAGGGAGAGAAGCTTAGAGAGACTCACGACGAGTGGTGTGTAGGAATCAAAAAGAGAGTCCCTGATTCAATACCAATGTTAATGATTGAACTCAAAAGAAATAGGCAGACTTAAAGGAATAAAAGCAAAAGACAAATGTATACACAGAGAGTTTAAGAAGAAATGATTAAGGCAGTAGCTTAAGGGAAGTCATAGAAAGGATTCAGGAACACTGAAAGAAAAGTCCATGTAATTAGTTGGAAAAAGAAGAGAATAAAGCAAGAAAGATTTAGTTATACGCAT
The DNA here is from genome assembly GCF_964204655.1 of Triturus cristatus. NCBI lineage: Eukaryota > Metazoa > Chordata > Amphibia > Caudata > Salamandridae > Triturus > Triturus cristatus. Next base: position 369,968,496 of record NC_140595.1, read on the forward strand.
GTGTTTATTTGCTCTCTCTCTTCTTTTGGCACAATATCTTCCCATCTTTCCCAACCCCTTTATTAGAGGATGCAATAAAGAATTGAGGAGTAATAACTTAAGAAAAGCGGGGGGTTTTTTGTACACCTGGGTGTGGTGATGCTCTCTGTCATTATTAAACCTAATAGACAGACCATTTTATTTACATCGATTTCCTTGTGTTCTTTCCTGGTAACCGGGGACGACGCATCACTGGAAACCGGACCTGGGACCTAAGAAAATGGCAAGAAGAAAAAAGTTTTAGTAAGGAATAAAAGGTCCTAACAAACCAAAAACAATTATCAGAACCATACACATTTTTCTTTGTGTTTTACTCAAATTCTACTTGTTACATTGGCTTCTCAAAATAAAAACGCCAAGATTAAGAAACACATATGGTTTCCCAGATTTATTTTCCGCCCATCCCTCACAGGACTGTATTAGAAAGAAAAGAAGTAATTTTAAGAAGCTTGCGGAAAAGATGGCAATGCAAGTTAAACCAGTAGAACAAATAACTCTCCATATAAACTCACAACTCAAAGAAGCATTGAAAGCCCTGACCAGAGACACCATGAGCATTTGTTCCTGTAGACGCGCATACAAGGCGACACTCGCCACTAGAAAAGTGAGCATAAAGATGGAGGCCCGGGAGCAGTTGGCGAGGGCCTGCGTGGAGAAAGATTCAACAACCTCTTGGTAAATTGGTAATTCCCCATTTTTTAACCAAGCCCATAACAGCAACACAGACATCCACCTACTAGCCAAAAACTTGGGTATCTCATTTTAGCCATTTTTAATGATCCCCACTGCTCAGATCAAGGACAACCATTGTCTAACTCCAACAAGGACAAGGGGTTAAGGAACTGTCAGCCACTCATAGAATTGTACAAGGTGACCCTAGCCATCACCAGATGCCCAAGAAACAAAGACCCTGGGCCCGACGGAGTGCCTATGGATTTTTTTTAAAACAATGCTGAGCTATGGGCACATTTGTTAGCCAACATCTTAAACAGCGCCATCCGGTTCAGGCCCCTACAGTCCTGGTCCAGTCCCCTTATAGTGCCAATCTTTAAAAAAGGTGACAGAGGATCCCAAATGCTATCATCAAATTTCTCCTAGAGACAGCACAGCGAAAGTGCTGGGAAGGATACTCCTGGAGCGTCTGGAGAATTAAACAACAGACAATGAGATCTTAACCCCTTCGATGCGTGTGACGGAGCGGTTCCGTCATGCGCGTCGGTCGCGCTGTGCGCATGACGGAACCACTCCGTCACGGCCCCGCCCGCGCAACGAACCTTCAGCACGGCGCGGTAATCCGCGCCGCGCTGAAGGGGTTAACAACAGCTCAATTTGAGTTTAGGAGGGGACTAGGAACATTCAACCAATGCCTTAACCTCGCTCTCATTCATGTAAGTATGTTCGGGCCGAGAAAAGATTGCTATATCTCGCCTTCATGGACCTAAGCTCACCATTTGACAATGTTGACAAACTATGGGTTAAATTGCTGGACTTGGGAGCGGATGCGAGGTTGGGGCATATCCGAAGTAGACTACACAAGGATATTGAAGGATGTGTTTGGTAAGGTATTAATGGGAAGTGTACCCCATATTTTAAAATCAGCAAGGGAGTACGTCAAGGGTGTGTCCTTGCCCAATTTCTCTTTAGTATATACATTAATGACTTGGAGAAATATCTTGGAGATATTGTAGCAGATTCCATGAGGGCAGAAATGAGAGCCATCCCTGTATTAATGTATGCAGACGATTGCGTCCTCATGTCAAGAAGAGCAACTGCACTACAGAGGTTGCTGGGGGTTTCGTTACATTCATGGGAGCTCACGGTCTGCAAACCAATAAAACGAAGTCATTTACCCTGATCTCTGGCTGCTCTAAAAGGAAGATGAGATCATTTCATATCCTAAGCACTAGGCTGGAGACTGTGAGCACATTGACGTACTTGAGGGTACCCTTCGATGAGAGTTGTAATTGGAGACACCTGGAGTGGGTCAGATGCCTACACTTGGAACAAAAAGTGGGTGCTATATATAAATTTGCCAAGAAACTAGGATCCTCCCCAGTGGATGTGCTGCTTAACATATATAAGGCCAGATGCATTACAGCAGCCACCTATGGAGCTGGGATATGGGGAACACACAAGCCCTCTTCATTACAGGTTGTTGAAAATAAATTTGCACGTAAACTCTTATGCCCACCTAGGACGGTACCTACATCCATCTGTCACGAAGAACTGGGCCTTGTCATGTAGGAGATCTAGTTTTGCTAGTTCCACTGATGTTATTAGTCTCAGTTTGGAATCGCCTAGAAGCTGTCTTGACCAAGAACGTAATCAATGACTGTATGAAGCTAGACAAGGCAAGTATTATTGACTGGCTATGATATGTTAAGACTCAACTGACCCTTTTAGGGAGGCATGAACTTTTTAACAACCCCTTGTGTATCTCTAGGCATACGAAAATCCTTGTGAAGAGAGAATGCTTGGACTATATGATGAAGAAAAGAGAGGAAGAGGATCTTAGCAGGCTGACAGTTAAAGCATAGAACGTGTTAGTAACAACCAGAACTATAGAACCATATCTGTTCATTGTTCCGAGTTCCCACCTTTACTACATGGTAAGATTCCACCTCGGTCTGCCACATCTGGTACTAGCTTATCCATCTACAGCTAAATGTGAACAGGATCTCATAGCCTATCCCTGTGACTCGGTATCTGTTCACTCACAGCTGCATTTTTTCTTCTTTTGCAGGCCATATAAAAGAAATAGGAATGCATTGCTCGTCCCCTTGCTGAGGTCCCTCAAAATAAAGCAATGTTGACCTGCCCTGCTATATTTAAAGCTATTACAAACAGACATGGTCTGCTTTACTGTTTATAAGTATATTTTATCATCTGTCAGAGTACGGAAGTTGGTGGGTAAATAATTTTCAGTTATCATCACATATTGGTCCAGCAGACCCCACTTGTGTAACAGCTTCTCCTTACTATCATTTGAACCCATTGGGTTCATAGGTTTTAAGATTGAACCTTAACCCAGGATTGATTTGTTCTTTCGCTCACATGACCAAGGTAGTGAGCTTTAAGCACAATACAGTGCTTTATATTTTGCACAGCGCGAGCACTACATATTTCAACATATCATACATAGTTTGCTACCTATGTTGCAATATTAGTACATAGTTTTTTTATTTATGTCATTGATTGCATATGCTACATTTTAAAGAACTAATGGACTCTGCAAACGTATCCAAGTGCCAGCAATTGCCGTAAATAATCTACACTGTAGCATTTCATTGGCATCTTATTGTGCACTCCAACAAAACAAGTGTTTGCCCTCATCGTATCGAACAACCTTTTAATATTTAATGTGAAAAACTCTGTTGTTTTCTTTTTTAATATAGGTATTTGAAATACATTTTCCTTATGTTATTATGTATTATGTGCTTTTATGATTTATTTTTAAATCAAGTAAGGCTAGCTTGATGATGATGAACACTCCATATTTCACTTATTAAGGATATTCAAAGTGAGCTAGGATGCATGAGATCGATGAAAGCGAACATCATGTCAGGATGTGAGAACATCGAAGTTAGTTTGAATAAGGTGGCAAATGTCAAGTGTCAGGTCTAAGCAATTACAACTGCTTTCCCTCCTGACATCCCCCCGCACCTCCCCTAATATGAGGTGTGGTGAAACTGGAATGTAATAGTAATAATAATAATAATAATCTTTATTCGGCATAAATAAATATCTATACATCAAAACAACATGACTTTCATAAAATGTTGTTATCCCTCTAGGTCGCATAAATTCATACTGCAGCCAGCAACCTTTACTTCAGATAAAAAAAGTATAAACTCCTCAGTTAGTGTTTGTTTAACATGTAAAACTGAGCAGGTCCCACAAAAAAAACACAGATCAAGGCTTTTATGGCTACCTTACTGAGTGCAAGATTGGCAAAGACTCTTGTGGGCTTCAGGTATCCCTGGTGGTTCTCAGCTTTAAGGCAGATCTTAAAAATTTAGAAACACAAAAAAGTGTAAAAATATCTGATGACAGTTGTAAAAACAGTAAGGCAACGCGTGCTTGTCTAAATCTAAACTTTCTTAAAAATCCCTTAAGGAACACTCTTCTCGGGTATGAGTAATGCGGACAGAGGAGGACAAAGTGTAGTTTCCTGTGGAGACCTATTGTTGCAGCCACAGGGTCCTCTATGTTCTGTGTGTGCCATAAAACCGGGAGGTACAGCCAATAGGAGATGAAATAGGTTCAGCCTAAAACGTGTAATTAAGAATCTGTCATGTGCACTAGTTATAAGAGATACATAAGGTTCCATACCCTGCATTAACTTAACTAGAATGTGTCTGACCGTGGGTTTTTTAAACTCCCTTTCCTCACATTGTGCAGTGGCGTATTTAAAAAACAAATCTTTGATAAGTGCTTTTTTCTGTGATCCTACCTTATCAAGATTGGTAAACAGATCTGCACGTCCTATTGTGAAAAGGGTGTCCTTTACATATTTTAACCACGGGATCTTTAGCATATGATCGGGGGAGAGACAGTCCTGGATTACCTGCCTGGTGAAGCCTGCCTCGTCATTGGACCAGATCTTCACCAAACACAATAGGGGTTTCACAGCCACCATATCAGAAATGTACTTGGACCCCAATTCCTCATGAACAATGTACGTGGGGGTGCTATGAGGGACTTTCAGCAAGCGCCTAAAATATTTATTTTCTTCAATTTGTAGTTTATTAGCCACCTTAAACCCACACCTAGCTACCATATAAAACGTTGGAACTGCAAAAGGAGTTATATAACATTAAAATCGTCCCAGGTGACCAGTGGCCTAATCTATGAGCAAGGTTTGCGATTGCTCTGGTCGATCTCGTCAAACCAAGGCAATTCTCATCTAATAAATGTTTAAAACTCAATTTTTCATCAAATTCATCAAATAAAATGCCTAGGTATGAGAAGGCCGGTGCCTTCCCTAAAGTATGTGTGCCTATTGTATAAGGGTGAGGCTTCCTCCACTTCTTCTCAATTATCCATTATCTAAAATTTAGATAAGTTAGGGGACAAGTCCATCTTATTCATAAAAGTCACGAACCCATCTAGTAAAAGCTGCAGGCCCTTAGGGGTCGTGCAAGCAGTACGGCATCATCCGGGTAAAGCAGAACAGGGATCGATCTTGTGCCTATCCTCGGGGTGTCTGCTTGTAAGGCCGTCAGGGCAAAATCAAGACCACTAATATTTAGTGTAAACAAGCACAGCGCTAAAATACAACCCTGTCTGACCCCACTAGTGCAGTTAAAATGATCCGTGTTTTTTCCCTCCTGTTTGCATCTAACTGCTGCGTTTGTGTTCGAGTGTAGGGCCATTAGGGTGTTAGTTATTGCCGGGTCCACCCCGAGCTCGCCCATAAGTTTCTACAGTTTACAGTGGTTCACTCGGTCAAAGGCTGCAGTGAGGTCCATAAAAGCTAAATACAACGTCCCTGATTTGGCTATTGTGTATTAAGCAGTAACAAGATAAAGGTGAGGCATTGATCAGTAGTGGATTTGCCAGGTCAAAACCCATGTTGGACGTCCGTTATTATTTGGTTGGCCTCTGCCCATTCCGGAAACCTGTTTAGTACCATCCACCCCAAAACCTTCACTGTCACATCGATAAGAGATTTGCGACGGTAGTAATGTGGACTAGCCCTATCTTCTTTAGATCTCTGGAATGTATTTTAGATCTGGAAACAAATGTTTCTGTTCTACTCATGACACTGTTCTTGAGTAGGAGCATCAGATTTGTATGTCACTTTCTGTCTGGCTGTTAAAAGAAGCATATAGTAAAATTTAAGTTCCAGTTTTCATTTTAATTTCATTGTAGGACTTTTGCTGCCATTACACAAGTCTAGAGTCATCCCTTCAAAAAAAAAATATTAAGTTACAGACATTACTTAACCTGTCTTGGATACCATTTAAAATATTACACCCCTCTCTCGACTGTTGAGGGTTTTAGCGAATATTGACCGCAGTGGGATGACTAAATTGTGCACAGACCTTTCTATCCCATATTCAATATTTCACCATCTTGAATGATGAAGATAACTGTCTGACAGTGCCCTTGAACGCTTTTACCACCTACCAAGTCTACTTATTGCAACGCGTTTGTCTATTTGAATTTCCAACAATACAGAGGTATATTTCTTAGATGTGGTTTATCTTGGATTTAGTCAGTAGGTATATTGTACATTGACCAAGAACGCATTTCTAAAGTTGGAATGATCACCTGCCAATCATAGATTCTGAAGTAGCAATACACTAGAAGAAAATAATTAATTCTCCAACATTCACTTGTAAAAAACACGCACTGCAGGTCAAGATTGCAGAATGGTCAACTGTTTGTATATGCACTGAAGAACATATATCACACAGCTCCATGAAGAGAGACAAAGGAGTCACTTTGTCAAGTATGATTATCTCAGAAGCAGACATTGTGTTGAGCAATTCATAGCGAACTAAATGAGCAGATTATTTCAAGAATAAGAAGTTTAAGGTCCATACAAAGTTCAATAAAAATAATAACTTGTAAGATAACTACTATAAAATGTCAAAAAAGGCAATGCAGAAAAAATATATTTTAATTGAGAAACGAGAGACCTAGGGTGGATGGTAACATTGTAGGCTTTAGAAAGCAATAAGCCATCATAATGCGTTCTCTGAAGCCAGATTTAGGCTTGGTCACAAGGCATTGCAGTTGGATTGTGTTTGGAGTTTTTTTCCTTGCTGAAAAACGTTATCTTAGGACATGTCGAAGACTATTTTCTTTGACATGGGTCTACTGTGTACTGTGCTTAAAGAAGTTCAGCTCTGTTGTGGCAGCCTTGAAAGAAATACTCTAGTCACACTTGTCAGTGACTTAGGTTTACACTGCAGAGCGCAAATCATATTTACCTTTTGTTAAACTTGTGTATTTCTTTCGTCATGTTACTGTGGCATTATTTAAGAGTTAAATATAACATTTTGGTCCAAGGGTTATACGCACTGAAAGGAAGCATTGTAGTTTCCAAGCAAAATAAATGTAGGATGACTACAAGAAATAAGGAAAAACGTACAACATGGCCAATCCCAAAGCATGATAAAAATCAGGGGCAGGTTTACAAGAAACTAATGCAGTGCGGTGCCACAAGTCATTTTGCTGCGCCACGCTAGTTTCAAAGCAGAGGGATGCAACATTTTTACAACAATATGTCACATTTTTCACACAAAGTGTTGGGTGAAAAGGGGCGATATTTACAAACACAGGTAAAGTCATGCAGGGTGGCTTTACCTGTGCATGTAAATATCATGCAGCAGGTTGCACTGCCGGTGCGTCATGCAGCGTGATGAGTCAGCGGTGCAAGGGGCTTGTAAATCTGCCCCTCAGTTCCTAAGGAGCTGCACATTCAACACCAAGGGGCTAATTTACAAGCCCTGTGGTGCAAGGCAGTCACCTTGCTGCGCTGCTCTGCGCCACAGGGAAAGGGCAATAATGTGCCATATCTGCAAGATATTTGCATTTCTGTCCTCTCCCTCTGCACTGGCGTACAGTGGGCTGCCTAGTGCTGACACAGGCACCCTTGCACCATGGTGCAGAGATGCCTGTGTTGCAGACAGGATTGTTTCTGTTCAAGAGGGGACACCTTCCTGCTAACCCTGGGCGTAGTTCGCGTAGTCGCGCTTCGCGAAGCTTCGCGAAGATGTCATTGCACTACGCGACCTTCGCGAAGCTTCGCGAAGCTTCGCGAGCTTGCGTAGTTGCTTGTGGCAACCTGTTCGCGATGGCTTTTTCTTGTTCGCGAGCGCGGTAAGCATGTTCGGGGAACTGTTTGCATGCTCGGGGGATATATCTCGCGATCTTACCCATGCGGTCGCCAATGGGCGCGGCCATCTTGTTTTTCTATAGTCCCGCCCGCTCGCGATGCCTTATTTCCTGTTCCGGGTCGCGGATAGCGTGTTCGCGATGTGCATTGACGTGTTCGGGAGCGCATTTTACTTGTTCGCGATAAATTGTACATGTTCGCGAGAAATATCGCGCGAACTTACCCACGCGGTCGCGAATGGGCGCGGCCATCTTGTTTTTCACTCTATGCCATGTTTCTGGGCCTACTTTTGTATCCTCCCTTTATCACAGCAATCCTTTGTCTTTAAAGCCTTTTTCCTGACTTTTTTTAGTTATTATCTATCTCTCTGTTTGCCTCAGTTTATATTTTGCATTTTATTTCTACTTTTACTGTGTTTTTGTTACTTTTATAAAGTTCTTTCTATCTTCTTCCCCCTAACTTTTTTTCCCCTTCGGACTTTTCTTTTCCGCCTCCCACCCACCCCAGAACCATGGCCAAGGGCACACCAAGTCCCAAGGGCAAGGGACCTGCAGGCGCAGAGAAGCGCCGCCTGCCTTGCGGCAGAATGCGTCCTGCAGGGGTGCAGGCCCGGCAACTGTTTGGGGAGGAGGAGGTGGCGGCTCTTGTTTTTTTCATCCAGCGCCTCCTCCCCTTGACCTTGGCAGCAGGCGGCAGGCCCGGCTCCGGGTACGCTACCCAGGAGCGGCACCGTCGGTGGGCGAAGGTGCGCCGGGCCGTGTTCCGGTGCACTGGGATCCGGCGCACCCACAACCAGCTAGCTCACCGGTGGTCCGACATCCTGGACCGGGAGCAGGACCTGTTGGACCTGCTAGGTGTCGAGGTCATCGGGCTTGGTGAGTAACTGATTGTGTATATTAAATTAGATGAACAACAAGATTACTGCTGCGTGCCAAGCGTTGCTGGTAAATTACGTTCCAAAAAGCAAAATGTTCTTTGATTTAAGGACCCAGGTGCACGGTGGTACTCTTACTTGTTTGCAACGTAGTTTGAGCTAGCTTGTGCTGATGCTGATTATGTAAGAGTTTACTTTACAGAACTGAAGTTAGGTAATGCGATTTGCTAGAGAGACTCTAGTCCTTCCATTGTCCTACTGTGAAATAGTGGTGGATGGATATTGGATACTAGGTTTAGTTTGTTAGTAGTAGTTACTAATTGTTTTATGCGGTCTGCGTGACGCATCTTTTGTCACTGAGTGCTGCTTACCCCAGTCCTCCGTCGAACCTTTTGTACTTTGTTTAGTGAGTGGTAGGCTTAGCATGGTCAGTCAGTAGCAGAACTAGATCAGCATTATGCAACCAACCCACAATTTGTTGTATGTATGCACTAATGTATGCAACTATGCATGTGTCCTCCATCTCATCATCTATGCATTTGATGGCTGAAAAAAATTGAAGTGCAGACTTAGTGAACAATTGGCCCATCTGGAATAGGTGGTGTAGGTCAGGTGGTACTTACTAGGCTTTGTTAGTATTTGGAATCAGAATGATCAAGGAACACTGGAGTGTTCATAAATAAGTAGACGATCCGTAAATGCACTAGGAAGCAGCCAGTAGTCGATCCATCTGATTAGATAGGTCAATTTTATTGCACTTGTTGTTTCCTAAAATGTTCTTTGACTTATTGTTTTTCCAAATGATTTATTATTTTTCTCACAGCACTCCTTAATGTTGGTCTCTTTCTTTATTATATTTTACATGATCATCAGCACCACCCAGGGGCAAGAAGACGGGGTCGGAGTCGGCGGGGGAACCCCAGGACCTCTCCTCTACTGAGGCTCCTGCAGCTGGCCCCAGTAAGTCCTCCATTGGTTAGATTGACATTTATATTTCCTTAAATGTTATGTTACTGCATCTTTTTTTTCCCAAACTCTAAATTATGGTTCCACTTTCTGAATCTCTTTTTTACAAAAGCTTACTTCTTTGACCTTGACTATCTGTTTACTAATTCTGTTTATCCCTGCCTCGAAGTTGCTTCTAACTCCCTCTGCTATGACTCTCTGTGCTACTAATACTACTACTACTATTACTATTATTACTCTGTGTGTAGCGAAGCTTGCACAGTTGCCCACTCTTTAATAGAAGGTTTTCTTTGCAACAATAAAACTCTGATTGACCAATAGCTCTAGCCACTGGGTCCTGTCCTTTGGGTTGTCCTCTTCAAGTCTTCTCAATGTTGAGGCTTTGACAATTACCACAAACAAAATGCCCAACCAGATATTTGACTAGTATTTTTGATCGGATAGTAAATGATACTACTATTGTCTAGGATTCTGCAGAGCCACATACAGAACTATGCACAACAAAATAGGATGGTGCTGATGGGAGGTTGGATCTTACTGATCACACCTCAGTCCGAAGAACCCAGGATCCCCAAACAGACTAGCTATAGTGTCTCACATTAGGGTCCCACTCCCGACCCCCCCACGAAGACGATACACAATGTTGATGATGACGGAGACAGAGACAATCCAGAACATAATAACAAACACCATTTTGCTCACACACTTGTGTAAGTCCACTCCACCACACCAAATACCACAGAGTCTATGTGTAAGTTCAAAAGGTTTATTTGAAACAAGTATCAAACTCTGTACATCGTTAATATGAAATTTAATTTACGACAGCCATAGTCAATAAGCCAGCAAAAAGCCTAACATTAAAACAGTAAACATTTACAAGTGCATGATTGACAACAAGAACAAGAGCCAAGATCTTTATAATTCTGGAAGATCCCTCACCGTAGAATGTAGAAATACTGGTTACATCATCTTGCATCCACTATGCTCTGTAAATCTCTGGTTTGTAGAAGGGAATCTTCCGCCTATGATATATGAGAAAAACGCTGCGAGTTAGCCGTTAGATAGTATACTGGTGAATGATGCTAGCATTTTGCAGTCATGCCAAAAAGTGTAACATGTATGTGTGATGGCTAAGCAATATAAACTAAACAAAGTCAATATGTTGTTTTTTTTCGACCTCTTCACTTGTACGCAACAGTCAAGCGGCCTTAAAGGCATCTACTGCACATGTCAATACGCTGGCAGGTATAATATGCACCAAAAGAGTAGTAGTCGACATGATGAATCTAAAAGGGTTACTCATGGCTCAGGCTAACTTTCAAAAGAGTAGAGTAGGACTAGATGACCCTAGGAAGTGGAACCATATCCTACTAGTGTCTGTCTACTGACTGTACTTACTGTCTAGTGCTGATGTATGTTGCATCGCATTAACTTTTTGTTCAATGTTCCAAGTGAACACTTAAAATAGGGGGAGGTTTACAGGCATCTAAAAAATTTTTGATGCTTTTTTCTAGGCACACTACCATCCACCAGTGCCGTCGGGGCCAGCGATGCGGCCATTCCGGAGGGGGCAGGCGAACTGGCGGCACCTGCAGGAGACACAGGGCCCAGGGGGGATCCAGCAGCAGTGGCCGGCGGCGGTAAGTTATATTCATTACTTCTTGACATTACAGCTAGATGGAACTGTGTTCACTATTTCACTGTACTGTGCGACATTATACAACGGTTGAAGAAGACACCCTTTACGTAGCATTACCAGCGTGAGTAGAGTAACCAATGGCCTCTTCTATTTGACTCCAAAATCAGCTGTGAATGTTTTATGGAGAAGACAAACTCAGATCAGATGACCTTCATGGATGTGTTGAACATAGAGGGAAAGCACTAAGGGTGGAAGGACGGGTGAGATAAACAATATGACTGAACGGCAGAGAAGGATATGTTGTTGGAAGCATGTATAGGAGTCTGATAGTAATAAGATCAGATGCATGGGTTGTTGAAGGATGGGTGGAAGGTGAAAGAATGCCTGCCTGGGTGGGCGACACAGTATGGGTGGATAGTACTAGATAGCAAGAATCAGCGGTGTTTTTGGTTCAAACTCAAAGCCAAGGCAAGGAAGGAAGGAGCAGAAGCATGGGTGTTTGTTGGTGAAACCAACTAAGGTTTGTTAAGAGATATATACAAAAGGATAGACGTTTACTTTAATGGATGTATGCCTGGATGTACTATCACCAAGAGACAGTATAGGTGGAAAGTGTCACTGGAGATTCTTACTTTGAAGAAAATGTAACAGAAACTGCGCGACAGTAGCAAAGCCTAGAGGAATCAAGGTAGTATTATGAGCATACAGTACACTTGCAGTAGTTTGCAAGCACGTCATATATTATCAAGCGGAAACCCCTTCCTCCCACTCTGGGGACCACTCCCTACCTATTATTATTAATGTATTTTCGATTGGGGCAGCCAGCCTGCAAAGGGTGGCCTATCTGTTGTTTAATGTTTATGTATATTGGTTACACAAGCAATGAAAGCAAAGTACCCTCTGCAGTAGCGGTTGGTGGTGGGATTGTTGGCGGGCGGCGACATGGGGAGGGGACGGGTGGGTGGCACTGGCGAGTAAACTGTGTATTACTGTTACGGCCAAATACAGGTAATCAACATAAAAATAAATAAAACTATTTTCAAGGTGCGCACTGCACCGCCCAATGCGATGCAGTGTGTGCTACTGTGTGCAGCAATGTTTTTTTTTTATGTATTCTTTAATTACCTGTGAATGTCCTTAATCCATCGTTTACTATCCCCACCCTGCACCTTCCCACGTCACCGACCGGCAGCACTCCCACCACCGACCGCTACCGACCTGATGTCGTATATCGTATTAGCACTAGCAGCATCTATAATATGAATATAAGCAATGATCGTTGGATCCGATAAATAAATAATCAGCCTTTTTGTAGTACCCATGGCAGGGTGTAAGTGAAATTGTGCATGCCATTTGCCCTCATGTAACAGAGTATGACCAGTGCCAACGGCCGTAAGGCGTCAGACAAAAAGATGAGCTTCCCCACCTGCAGACAGTAGTAGTAAATAAAAGTAACGTGAGTCTGCATCATCATGTGGCTCATATCTGTTTCTCTTGGGTGCAAGCTTAGCTGATGGACCTGGCATGCCGCCTACAACAAGGTTATGTAATTGGGCTAAACTACAGATAAGAACAGCACGACTGGTGTACCGCAGTACATACATAGTACGATTATATTTATAAATAATGTCTGAATCGGTCACAAATGTTAGAGTCCAAGGAAGTAGGATTAGAGATACTTACCCCAGCACCAAATCCCAAATGTTATGAACTGTGCTTGCTAGTGATACTGTGACACTATGTGTTGAATGATTTTAGTGTTCCTGTTTTGCTAAGAGTATTGGCTCCAACATGTTCTTTTTCTTTCTTGATATAGATGATACTCCTTCCAATAAACCATCAAGAAAGGAGTTGGCCGCTAGGGCCCGGCGCCGGAAACTGGAGGCCATCTGCGAGCATTATCGCCGGCTGGTGGCTCAGGAGGAGGAGGAGGAGGAGGCGGCTGAAGCTGCAGCCTCCTCCAATGCCCCGGGCCCCAGTCAGGCCCGGCCTCCACTTTCACGGCGCCGTGGTCCGGCATTCGCCCGCCGCCGCGCCTCGATTTCCTGCACTGCTGCCCCCCACCCTGGAAGCAACTTTAGGGCATTTCGCCGCCAGCTGCTCCGCCGGATGGCCCGCTAGGAGGAGAACATGGAGGAGCGGGTCAAGATCCTGGTGGACAAACACCTTAAGGCCCGCCGACAATAGAGGACCTCGTCGTTTGCCCCTTTTTTAATTCCTTTTGTTGGTGGGTGGGTTTGTGGGCGTTGGGGATTTCTACGGACATTGGGACTTTGGACTTTCGTTTCGTTGGGGTTAGGGAGGGGGGTGGGTTAGGTCAGAGCGGGATTGTTTATTTTTGTTAGGGGATATTAAAAATATACTTACTATTTATTTATATGATGTTAATGTTTTTTGTGGTGGGTTACAGTTTTCCGAATTCAATGTAAGTTACTTGGTTGTTTACTTTGTTTCCGTGCTGCTGCATGCCCACAGCCAGTGTTTGATTTAAAAGATCTGCCGATTTTGTAACACACAAACCGATAGATGCAGTACCCCTCACTGAGTTATTTTTAATTGTCATAGTACTGTCAGTCTCTCCTCCTAGTCCATACCTCCCACCAAACTTATCTTACCTGTGATTGATGATGAAGTTCGGCACACTGATGGCTGCATGGTTGGTTTCCCAAATTGACGGAGTAGATGCCATTATAGTGGTGGTAGTAGTAGACACTGGCAATAGCGTTTGAAAAAAGAAAGAGAAAGTCACTTGACTGAGACTCAGGGAGTGGGAGTGGAACAGAACACAAAGTAAACTACAGCATGGGTGGTCAAGCAGAAGAAGATCCTTGCCCTGCCTTAGTTGAAATTCAATTAGTGTTGCTTTCACCACATCTGCCCCAGCAAGCGTGTGATCAATTGGTGTACATAGTCATCACATCACACCTCAATATAAATCACACAGCCCGGGGGAAGAGGGTTAGGGATTGATGATTGGATGGGAAGTGGGGTTTTGGGAAAGGTTTGAGAAAGAAAAACAGACAATATGCATGGACACAACAAAAGTAAAACACAATCTTGTAAGACGACCATGATCCATTATCAAAGAAATCAAAGTATGAAGTGAGAGAAAGCAAATGCATGCATGCTGAGGAGGATAACTTGATGGTTAATGAGATAATGAGTTGTACTATAACTACTATGACCCAATGAGACAGTACAGTCAGGGACGAAATTGAAATTTGCCTTGCCTGTCTGACGCCCTCAGAGCTCAGACCGAACCCAATTACATGCTCTACCGGGCTTACTTTCATTTTTCAAGCTAGCTAAGGAAACTAAAAAAAAGTTGGATCAATTAACAAACAAACCACAACACACAGTCGTAATGATTAAAGAGAAAAAAGCAAGCAAATAAATGTAAAGACGAATGATGATACTAAAGTTACTGTATTATCCTGGACCAAATGAGGAGTTGCATCATTCTCGTCATTCTTCTTGGTCCTCCCTTCCATGGACACTCCGCACATCAATCTTGGGTATCACTGCCTGCCTGATGCGTATTGGTAAGGTACGTGTGAGTCGTTTCTCCCACTGTAGCACAGGGTAAAGGGCCGGCCGGCCTGTAAGTGTAGATGGAAAAACAAACGGGGTATTGAAAAATTACAGCCTTTACAACAATAAACTCAATTACAGTGGAGTGCAAGACAACACTCTGGAGAGAACACTTTCAGACTGAGGCAGCTTGGATAGGCTACATAGTGTGTCTACTCTACAGCAAGCATTAAGGTACAACAACAACGGGACAGGATTCAGGAGCCAGCACAGCCACAGAACAGGAGAACCGCGGCACAGGCCAGGCACCCTACCCCTTACTTACATTTTGACCGAGCCAGAGAAATGTCAAATGCACTGCAGCAACCTAGAATTTTCCCAATGAAGTGACTAAATCAATGCGCCACTGTCCGTCATACCACTACACTCTACTCCAGTCCACACCACCACACGGACATCTAGCCTAGGTCTGCTGTGGTTCTTGTTCAAACTTTTTACCTTTTATGTCAGCCCATGAAACGCCGTTATTCCATAAATTTTCTCCAATCCAACTGACTGTGTGCAAAGATAGTATGCTCAGCATCCTCAATGATGGTGACCGTGTGGTACGTATTCTCCAACACCAACTCAGTCTGTAGTGACTGATTAAGTTTATAATATATTCCATATTACCAAATTGCAACGGATATTGGCCGGCACCTGCAGTGGTAGGAGTACAATGTGGTCATTATTAAACAACAAGGAAACATTAACTGTCACCACACCTGAGTCACTTGTACTTTGTCGATAAACTAGTATAGTTCTACTTCATGGCATGCACAATTCTTCGTAGTCAGCCAGCATCCAATGCAATGCATGCCACCATCATTCACAATAATCACTCATTACCTGTCTTGGTGTTCTCTTTGGCTGTCTGATCTGATGCCTGCCTAGCCTTCTGCCAGTCAGTGATGAGTTTCTTTCGGATTGGAAACAAAATGGAATATAGGTGGAGTCACGTTTCACTTCTTATGGAGGGACTGTTAGAGGCAACATGTATTGTACTATTCTCCATCTCCATCCAATGTCTGACTTGCTTGAAATGTACTTAGGGAGAGTAAGGAACATGGAGCAGGACCCTGAGGAGTGGAGTGGACAGTTATGCACAGACGTGCAACTCCAATAGGGAAATAAAAAAAGGAGACTGTTGATGGCTTTGTTGTGAATGTAGATTTTGAACCAGAAAAACAGATACACACAGTCACACACAAATAAAGGAAGGGAGAACAATTTGAAAGCCTAGTTGTCAGGGAAGAGGAGCTCGTCTTCAAACTCTGGTGGTTCGGACAGTAGTACGTCTAACAATCCACTACTTATGTCATCAAAGTCACTCTCCTCTTCCTCCTGTGATTCACGTATTTTGTACTCCGGTGGTATAAAGTGTTGATTCATTTTGATCATGGTTAACCTCTCAACACTTTTGGGTGAGAGACTGGTCCTTTTGACAGTAACAATGGCACCAGCAGCACTGAAAACATGCTCTGAAGAGACACTTGCAACAGGGCAAGCCACATACTTTATCGCCAGCCTGCTGAGCACTGGCCATTGGCTTCTTTTCCCATACCAATACACCAATGGGCTTTGCTCCATGTAGACCTCTGTTGTGTCATCTAGATAGGCCTGAACCATCCGCTCAATGTTCAGGGGTGCTCCGATTTCCTGGGCCTCTTTTGCCTTTGCATCAGTCATTGATGTGCAATACCCTTTCCGTAGAAACCAATCACCTGCCGTTTTTGTAAATGTGCCTGATGATCCTGTTGGTGCTGTTGATGTTATTGCTGCTGGCAGTGTTGACTGCTGGGAGGCAAACGCACTGCTCTTGGCTTCTGAAGTAGAACTTCGTTCTGGGTGCCCTGCAGTACTTTTTCTGCCCTGGAGGGGCGGGCCTTTAATGAAGATCCTTTCGTTTTCAAACTCAGTGGCTTCCTCAGCTATCAAAGTTTTGTACTGGGCAACATTCACTTCTGAAAAAGGAATGACTTCATTACTGCGCAGCAATAATTTGTAACGTGGATCCAAAATTGAGGCAGTAATGTAATGTGGATCTGACAGAATGTTATTTTGAATCCTTGTATTGTGAGATAAGCGAGCGGATAAGGTGTCTGCCAAAGAATGTGCGTCTACTTTGTCATCCACACCTGCGTACATTTCTGCCACCTCCTTCAGCTCTTGCTCTAGCATGTACAACAATGGGATAGCTTGGCCCATAGTACAGTCCTCCCGGCTCACTTCACGGGTGAAGACCTCAAAAGGAAGTAGCATCTCTGTCAGGCTTTTGACAAGGTCCCATTGGGCCATCTCAACTCTCATGCCTTTCACTGTAGGATCCCCTGACCTTTTCATGACATAAGCATTAAGTGGTATGTACTGCTCAAACAGACGCTCAAGCATGTAATACGTTGAGTTCCAACGTGTTGGCACCTCTTGGATGAGTGCTTTGACTGGCATTTTATGCTCACGTTGAATCACCCTCAGCTCCTTCCGGGCTTTAAAAGAATGGTTGAAATGTGTGCATATTCTTCTGCAGGTGGTCAGTAAGCTGCTGACTTTGCTTTCATTTTTCAGAAAGTCTTGCACAACAATGTTAATGCAGTGTGCCAAACATGGCACCCTGAAATACCCACCATCTTTCATGGCCCGAACTATATTACTGCCATTGTCCGTGGCAACAAAACCAATGGTAAGACCTCTTGGTCGCAGCCACTCAAACACCTTGCTGTTAAACTCATGCAAAATGTTAGCAGCAGTATGAGATTTCTCCATTGCAAACATGGCTACAGTTGCATGTTTGCGAGTGTCTTTAAAAATCTCAGCGGTGTCAACAACGCCGTCAGATATCTTATCTTTAACACCCGAAAAAGAGACCCAGTGTGCAGTGATGCACATGTAATCAGTGGCTTGGCAACTGGTCCACATGTCTGTTGTCAGGTGTATACTCTGAACAGCACTCTTTTTTAAGGCTTTTCCAAGCAATTCCAGCATGTCGTGATGTAGTGCTGGAACAGCAACTCTTGCAAAATAGTAGCGGCTGGGAACTTTCCATTTTGGGCAGATGGTGGTCACAAACTCAAGAAAACCCACCCCTTCAACAAAAGAAAAAGGGAGAAGGTCCAGTGCTAACATTTTTGCCAGCTTAGCATTGTACAAACGTGCTATTGGGTGATTGCGTTCGTACTGCCCCTCCGGCCTACTAAACATGCTAAGAATGGTAGGCTGCATGGTATTCCTTCCTGTGGTCGACGTCGCACTTTTTGGGCCAGCAGTACTCCTTGGTGTCTCAGGCTGGCTCTTACTCTTGTGCCAATGAGATGTGGCTGAGGATGTGGGCGTTACCACTGCAGTGCTGGGGACAGGGCTACTTTGTGTACCACTACCACAAAGAATGTCTCCCTCTTCTTCCTGTTCCACCGTGAGCGGACTTTCTACTCGTTTATGCCCAACAGCAATGGTTCCAGTTTTGATGAGCCTAAGGTGCTCCTCCCACTGGATTGCGTGGTGTTTTTTCAGATGGGTCATTTGGCCTCCGGTACCATAGTTTGTACCAAGCTTTCCACGGCTAACACAGGAATGACAAACGGAGCATACAGCAATGTTCTCCTCCTTTGGGCTAACCGTAAAGAAGTCCCACACTGGGGAGCTTAACTTTTGTCTCCTGCTGGAGGTGCCACTCCCACTTCCAATGCCGGATGAACTGGAGGGTGTGTGTTGAATTTGACTCTGTGCAGGACCACTACCTACTTCTGCTGAGGTGGTGCTTGTTGTGCTGGATGTAGGACGCTGCCGGCCCTTTGCTAATGTAAATATGGAAGCTGGAGGTCGTGTTGGTGTTACCTGTGTTGGAGGTATGCGTGCTACATCCCTCGCATCCATTTTGGATAATGTAAAAATGTTGCTCTCCATCTCCTCAGGCCCGGGAGTGATGTTTGTGATGACTAGCTCATCATCATCATCATCATCAACCTGCTCTTCTACATCAACATCCATAAGTGTAAGGCTTTCTGGAACCTTCCTTTTGCCATGCCTGCTCTTGTGATGTGTTTCCCTCTCAGACTCAGTTTGTGGCTTCCAAGTGACATCTAGATCATCAGAAGGGGGCTTGGTGAAGAACTTGATGTACTAACCCTCCTTTTCCTTGCTGGGGATTTAAAAGCCAATGCAACTCTAAAGGAGTGGCTTCCTCTTCTTCCTCTGCATGAGGCTCAATTTCCTGAACTGCCCCTACTTCGGGAGGAACAGCTACTATTGCGGGCGGTGGCTGCGGCTGTTGACCACTTATCTGCTGTGTTGATGATGTTCCCTCCTGCGTTGATTGTGTACTACTTTGAGATAGCGATAAGTTTAGTTCAGGCTCAGCATCACTGCTTTCTACCATAAGGCTGGCTACCTCTTCCACACTCATCTGCTTGGGCATGGGTTGGTGGGTTGGGCCCACTGATGTGGAGGTGCTGCCCCCAGCTTGCCCCCCCGACACCGCTGCTTCAGGCCTCATTTTTGGTGAACCAAAAAAGGTTTTGGGAGGCACACCAGACTTAAGTGACACTTCCTTCTTCTTCTGTTCCTTCTTCTCCATGGCAACTTTCTTGGTACCGGAGGACCTGCTACCTGCTTTCTTTGGGGGCATCTTCAACAGATGTCAAACAGCACTCAGTTGCACAAGTTGCAGAGATGCCTGGTCAGGTCACTGACATGTCACGTTGTGTACACTACAGCAGCAGGACGTCGGTCTGGCACCACAACAGTGGATGATGATGACACACCTCTGTCTTCTGTGCACCTAAAAGCAAAAAAGCCAGAAGAACATCAGTCAAAAGATCCATAATATAATATATAACTTATTAGTGTCTCGTGGGTGGTCATCACAATTATTAAATTTCAAGAAGTCAGTGAACAACATCAACAGTATAGCCAGCCATTAAGAGACTGACAAGGCCAGGGATCCTGTTGTATTTGTACTGTGTACACTTAGGAAGAAGAATAGCAAGGAACAAAAACCCGCCGTGATGATTGCTGAGTTGTACCCCTGGGCCTACTGTACGACTAGGCCACAAGTTTGGACGCCTATGGCAAAGGCACAATGCATGCCTTCCTAAAATGGCCGCCACACACATGCTCAGCCCACCCACCACAATAACACACAAAAAGTGATTGCAAAGGACAGGAAGAGGAAGTTGTAGTGTCTGCGGAACTTAATCCCTCTCATAAAAATGTTTTCCAGACAAATAACAGCTTCTCCCTGCTCCAAACCTACAGCTCAATGACAGCCTGAGGAGTTTTTTGTGCAGAAATGCACAAAAAAGCGTTTTCGAGAAGGGTCTATGTTGCTCGCGAGATATTGTTTGCCAGATTGCAAAAGCTGCGTGTTCGGGATCGCGAACTGTACAAAAAGGCTTTCTCGCGTGCGCGAACACGCATATTGCGAGCGCAAAAATGACGAAAACTGTAAGTCCGCGTTGTCGCGCTGTGCAGAGTTACCGAAAGTTCGCGAGCTGAATCCCTTGCCTTACATGCAGGCCAAAATAGCCCAATTTGTTTAGCACACACCCAAAAAATGCTATTGCACCCCAAACACACCTTTTGCAATAAAATCCAAAGCCATCCATGGAGTAAAGGAAAATCACCAGACAACACCAACTGTACATTTAAATCACGCACCACAGGTTGGAGGCCGACTACCTCTGGGCCTAGTGGAAGACTACTAGGCCACAAGCTTGGAACCGGATGGCAAAAGCAAGCACACTGCTTGGATGGCTTCACAAAATGGCCGCCACACACCCACAACAACCACAAGAAATGGGAGACAGTCAATGGACGCCTATGGCAAAGGCACAATGCATGCCTTCCTAAAATGGCCGCCACACACATGCTCAGCCCACCCACCACAATAACACACAAAAAGTGATTGCAAAGGACAGGAAGAGGAAGTTGTAGTGTCTGCGGAACTTAATCCCTCTCATAAAAATGTTTTCCAGACAAATAACAGCTTCTCCCTGCTCCAAACCTACAGCTCAATGACAGCCTGAGGAGTTTTTTGTGCAGAAATGCACAAAAAAGCGTTTTCGAGAAGGGTCTATGTTGCTCGCGAGATATTGTTTGCCAGATTGCAAAAGCTGCGTGTTCGGGATCGCGAACTGTACAAAAGGGCTTTCTCGCGTGCGCGAACACGCATATTGCGAGCGCAAAAATGACGAAAACTGTAAGTCCGCGTTGTCGCGCTGTGCAGAGTTACCGAAAGTTCGCGAGCTGAATCCCTTGCCTTACATGCAGGCCAAAATAGCGCAATTTGTTTAGCACACACCCAAAAAATGCTATTGCACCCCAAACACACCTTTTGCAATAAAATCCAAAGCCATCCATGGAGTAAAGGAAAATCACCAGACAACACCAACTGTACATTTAAATCACGCACCACAGGTTGGAGGCCGACTACCTCTGGGCCTAGTGGTAGACTACTAGGCCACAAGCTTGGAACCGGATGGCAAAAGCTAGCACACTGCTTGGATGGCTTCACAAAATGGCCGCCACACACCCACAACAACCACAAGAAATGGAAGACAGTCAATGGACGCCTATGGCAAAGGCACAATGCATGCCTTCCTAAAATGGCCGCCACACACATGCTCAGCCCACCCACCACAATAACACACAAAAAGTGATTGCAAAGGACAGGAAGAGGAAGTTGTAGTGTCTGCGGAACTTAATCCCTCTCATAAAAATGTTTTCCAGACAAATAACAGCTTCTCCCTGCTCCAAACCTACAGCTCAATGACAGCCTGAGGAGTTTTTTGTGCAGAAATGCACAAAAAAGCGTTTTCGAGAAGGGTCTATGTTGCTCGCGAGATATTGTTTGCCAGATTGCAAAAGCTGCGTGTTCGGGATCGCGAACTGTACAAAAAGGCTTTCTCACGTGCGCGAACACGCATATTGCGAGCGCAAAAATGACGAAAACTGTAAGTCCGCGTTGTCGCGCTGTGCAGAGTTACCGAAAGTTCGCGAGCTGAATCCCTTGCCTTACATGCAGGCCAAAATAGCCCAATTTGTTTAGCACACACCCAAAAAATGCTATTGCACCCCAAACACACCTTTTGCAATAAAATCCAAAGCCATCCATGGAGTAAAGGAAAATCACCAGACAACACCAACTGTACATTTAAATCACGCACCACAGGTTGGAGGATGACTACCTCTGGGCCTAGTGGAAGACTACTAGGCCACAAGCTTGGAACCGGATGGCAAAAGCAAGCACACTGCTTGGATGGCTTCACAAAATGGCCGCCACACACCCACAACAACCACAAGAAATGGGAGACAGTCAATGGACGCCTATGGCAAAGGCACAATGCATGCCTTCCTAAAATGGCCGCCACACACATGCTCAGCCCACCCACCACAATAACACACAAAAAGTGATTGCAAAGGACAGGAAGAGGAAGTTGTAGTGTCTGCGGAACTTAATCCCTCTCATAAAAATGTTTTCCAGACAAATAACAGCTTCTCCCTGCTCCAAACCTACAGCTCAATGACAGCCTGAGGAGTTTTTTTGTGCAGAAATGCACAAAAAAGCGTTTTCGAGAAGGGTCTATGTTGCTCGCGAGATATTGTTTGCCAGATTGCAAAAGCTGCGTGTTCGGGATCGCAAACTGTACAAAAAGGCTTTCTCGCGTGCGCGAACACGCATATTGCGAGCGCAAAAATGACGAAAACTGTAAGACGGCGTTGTCGCGCTGTGCAGAGTTACCGAAAGTTCGTGAGCTGAATCCCTTGCCTTACATGCAGGCCAAAATAGCCCAATTTGTTTAGCACACACCCAAAAAATGCTATTGCACCCCAAACACACCTTTTGCAATAAAATCCAAAGCCATCCATGGAGTAAAGGAAAATCACCAGACAACACCAACTGTACATTTAAATCACGCACCACAGGTTGGAGGATGACTACCTCTGGGCCTAGTGGAAGACTACTAGGCCACAAGCTTGGAACCGGATGGCAAAAGCAAGCACACTGCTTGGATGGCTTCACAAAATGGCCGCCACACACCCACAACAACCACAAGAAATGGGAGACAGTCAATGGACGCCTATGGCAAAGGCACAATGCATGCCTTCCTAAAATGGCCGCCACACACATGCTCAGCCCACCCACCACAATAACACACAAAAAGTGATTGCAAAGGACAGGAAGAGGAAGTTGTAGTGTCTGCGGAACTTAATCCCTCTCATAAAAATGTTTTCCAGACAAATAACAGCTTCTCCCTGCTCCAAACCTACAGCTCAATGACAGCCTGAGGAGTTTTTTTGTGCAGAAATGCACAAAAAAGCGTTTTCGAGAAGGGTCTATGTTGCTCGCGAGATATTGTTTGCCAGATTGCAAAAGCTGCGTGTTCGGGATCGCAAACTGTACAAAAAGGCTTTCTCGCGTGCGCGAACACGCATATTGCGAGCGCAAAAATGACGAAAACTGTAAGTCCGCGTTGTCGCGCTGTGCAGAGTTACCGAAAGTTCGTGAGCTGAATCCCTTGCCTTACATGCAGGCCAAAATAGCCCAATTTGTTTAGCACACACCCAAAAAATGCTATTGCACCCCAAACACACCTTTTGCAATAAAATCCAAAGCCATCCATGGAGTAAAGGAAAATCACCAGACAACACCAACTGTACATTTAAATCACGCACCACAGGTTGGAGGATGACTACCTCTGGGCCTAGTGGAAGACTACTAGGCCACAAGCTTGGAACCGGATGGCAAAAGCAAGCACACTGCTTGGATGGCTTCACAAAATGGCCGCCACACACCCACAACAACCACAAGAAATGGGAGACAGTCAATGGACGCCTATGGCAAAGGCACAATGCATGCCTTCCTAAAATGGCCGCCACACACATGCTCAGCCCACCCACCACAATAACACACAAAAAGTGATTGCAAAGGACAGGAAGAGGAAGTTGTAGTGTCTGCGGAACTTAATCCCTCTCATAAAAATGTTTTCCAGACAAATAACAGCTTCTCCCTGCTCCAAACCTACAGCTCAATGACAGCCTGAGGAGTTTTTTGTGCAGAAATGCACAAAAAAGCGTTTTCGAGAAGGGTCTATGTTGCTCGCGAGATATTGTTTGCCAGATTGCAAAAGCTGCGTGTTCGGGATCGCGAACTGTACAAAAAGGCTTTCTCGCGTGCGCGAACACGCATATTGCGAGCGCAAAAATGACGAAAACTGTAAGTCCGCGTTGTCGCGCTGTGCAGAGTTACCGAAAGTTCGCGAGCTGAATCCCTTGCCTTACATGCAGGCCAAAATAGCCCAATTTGTTTAGCACACACCCAAAAAATGCTATTGCACCCCAAACACACCTTTTGCAATAAAATCCAAAGCCATCCATGGAGTAAAGGAAAATCACCAGACAACACCAACTGTACATTTAAATCACGCACCACAGGTTGGAGGCTGACTACCTCTGGGCCTAGTGGAAGACTACTAGGCCACAAGCACACACATCCAACAAAGGTAAATCACACACGCACACCAACAGTGAAATACACCACAGCCACGTTTAGCATTTCAATCCTATGCCATCCATGCCCTACATGATGTAGAAATTCTACAGACACCACAAAACATGGACCTATGGGTACCCTACTGGCTGAAATTGCAGAGAAAAACAACTAGGCCCTATTGAAAGTAGTACAGGCCACCCACCACAACAATAATTTTTAAAAACAATAAAAATCCCAGAAAAATGTAGGTACAAACATGCCCCAATGAAACAAACACACCAATTCTCCAACTTACTTGTAGTAAATTAAATCTCAAATCAAAAATTCCTCAAATAAATCCAAAAAAATGGTATGATGCAGCAGACAGACACAAAAAGTGATCCTTCCAGCTCCAAATCCAAATGAAAGTGAACAACACATGCACAAAGCACGTGGGAGGAGCCTGCTGGACAGGAACAGGAAGTTGTAGACTCAGGGGCACTTCCTTCCTCTTGAAAAAAAAGTGTTAAAAAAATTAAAGGACTCTTTCTTACACAAAAGACTACAGCAAGATCACAATCTGAGGAGTTTTCTGAGCAAAATGATCATTTTAGAGAAGGTTTTATGAAGCTCGCGAGATATTCTTTGCCAGATTGCAGTTTTTCCATGTTCGGGATCGCGATCTTACCAAAACAGCCGCCGGAAGTCAGCTCGCGCGCACCAATGACGTGTTCGGGGTCGCACACTCTCGCGGGCTTGGGCAGCCATAGTACAAATCTCGTGGCGCTCGCAAACAGACAGAAAAGCAAGTTGGCGATCGCAGAATCAAGGTAAGACGTTACCGCGCGCGCGAGAATGAATATTGAGCGCGCGAGGAAGCAAATTTACTACGCTACGCGCTAGATTGCGTAGCAATCTGCAACTTCGCGCTCTACGCGAAGCGCGAAGTTACCTAAACTTCGCAAGCTCCGCGAACGGAGCGTAGTTCAACGCCCAGGCTTACTTCCTGCACAAAATGAATCCATGGAGACTTTTTCCTCCCTCTATGTATGTTGCAGAATGCAATGTGGCCTTGCGTTGCTTGGTAAATCTGACTTTAGTATAGAGTTGCCCTATGCAACAGCATGCATGAAGTTAGGGCAAGTAAATACTATGATAAAGCTGGCCCTAAATACCTATGGCCCAGAACAGTGGAGTAGAAAGAGAGCCATTGGCCCAGAAGCAAGCTATGAAGAAAATGTATCAGTCGTCTACTGTAGTAATTTAAAGCTACAATTGGTTGCTGGGGGCCCCTAAGACCACAGGGCCACGGTGCCAACGCACCGGCTGCACTGTTAATAACTGCACCCCTTGCCCAGGAGCATCCACTCGTTATAAACCACACCATGAACAGGGTGAAGTAAGGACATGTAAGAGAAATATCCAGAGTTTTTGGCTGCCTGCTCTCACGTGATTGTTGCTAATAACCGTTGTTAGAGGCATATAAATAAATAGACGCACAGTTGCATCTAACGTCAGCACGTCACTCCTACCCCCTGGTGATGTGCATTGTTTATTCACTTACAATAAATGTACATCTTTGAAACGTACTAATTGTGAATGTTCTGCACTAGGACATTCTCCTATTTATGTTCCTTCTTTTTTTGATGATACATTCGCAAGTGAAAATGTATTTTGTTGCGAACACTAAAGCATTTAAAAGCCCCAGCTGAAAAATAAATCTGCAAGGAGATAAATACAGTGCTCCGTCTTCACAGGGTGTTAGCAGAAGAGAGTGTTTATTGATTGGATAGACAGAAAGATGCGGTGGATAAATTGTTTGCCACAGGACTTTCAGTACATTCTAGTAATTAGAACCGTGGAAATCTGAGACATCTTGGTTTCTATGGTTAAGTCACATCTCAGCAACTCCAGCAAACAAAAGACTCGTTGTTTTAGCTCTCTGGTCTACAATCTGCATCATTATACATCTTTCACACAATGATCACTGTATGATATATGCAACATTTGCTGGCAATGCAGCCTTTACTTGAAATTCAGGCTCTCGTGTTTGGGGATTTAGCATAGGGCAGCATAGCAAGTCAGCTTGCTGTACTCCCCTACGCCAAAGTGAAAGGGCAGGAATGCACTGTATTTATGCAATATGGTGCAATTCTGTCATTCCACCTGTGCTGGTGCTGTTTTGGCACCCTAACGCCAATGCAGGCTCCCTTGCACCATGTTGCCAGCAGGATTGCATTTGTGCAAGAGCACCTTCATGCACAGAAACATTCCTAAGAGTCATGTTCCTCTTTCAGTGTGCTGTATTATGAAACAGGAAAAAACAAGGAGAAATAACGTTATTTCTCCCTGTTACGCCTCACTTTGGGAGGCATAAGGATTTGGTGCTTTGCCAGGTGTACATGGTCTTGTAAATCTGGGGAAACATCAAAATCCATAGGTGTTGCGTGGGAACACCCACTGCAACGCCCATGGAACACCTCCCAAGTGCAGTGAAGGCAATGCAGAAATGTGTGCTTCATATCTATGAGGCCATTCAAAGCCTTTCATAGTGGCTTTGCGTGGCCTCCTAGATATGATTTTGTAGTCTGTGCCACTGGAACATAAGTAATAAGGATACGTAACACACAAATAATCTGAACGAGGAAAGCTATGGACCACAAAGAGGTTTTTAAACACAGGATTCCCATCAGATGTAATGCATGGAATACTCCACAAGCACAAGTGAGAGGGGTAAAAGTTGCTAATGCCAAAGGACAAAGCATAAAAACTTTAAAAAATCGACGAATTTACAAATAATAAGAATCACATTACCATACTTGCAAAAACAGCTACAGAAAAACACGAAGATTAAATAGCATTCTGTGTATCACATTCAAGAGAACACAGAGCTTTTGAAAAGAGTAACTGTCTCTCATGAATTAAGGACAAATGTCACACAGCTTAAACTTTTGCATTTGAGAAAGCACAGGATTTTCTTTACTTGTCATAGCTGCAACAGTTCAATTTCACTTCCGTTTTCGATTTATTTAGTACCTTGAATTAGTTAGTTAAAACCATTGAATGACTGAAAGAACATTATACATTAAAAAGACCATATTATGTGTGACATAATTTACAACGACAACGTGAATATTGGCTTCAATAATACATATAAATTACAATGTTCATTTTCAAATTGGCAATACAATGAATTTGTTGAACATGAATTAAGACTATATGTCCCTTTACATTTCACCTCAATTGGTATTGAATGCTACCATCACCAAGGATGGAGCGCGTAAAGTGCTGTGCAAACTTGGAGCATGTTGGAAGTAACCCTGGACCATTTTTTGGGACCTTTCTTTGTCTCTACAGTCAATACTTCCAATGCTTGTTCTATTCTATTCTATTCTATTCTATTCTATTCTTAGCATTTCTTAAGTACATACCTACCCAACTGGCCTCCCAGTGCTAATAGACCATACCAGTCTCCGAGTCCTCAACCTTTACGTGAATAGTGCAGTCTTTCAACTGTTTTCTAAAGCTTGCTTCATCATTGTTATGAATGCTGAATGGATGAACAGTGAGAGTAGATATGTGGATAGTAATATGTTCATCACATGCCATAGTCCTAATCAGTTGCATCAGTTGTGGTCAGACAGTTAAAGAAGAGTGAGAGTGGGAAGGGTAGCCTCTGGCAGTGAGTGAATGTAAGGATTTTATGCATAAGTATATGCACATATTAAAAGGCATGTTTAGTTGATATATCAGTGTGTAAGTTGGTTGTCAGGCAGCTGTCCCCTGATTTGACATCAGCCTCACTCATGGGTAGACAGAACAGCTAATTTAGAGAGTCGACCCCTCACCTGTACACGCACTGCAGTTCACAATACATATATATTTTGATTGCAGCCTTACAATATTACGAAGGTCAGTGTAGCATTGATAGAACTCACTGATATATGTGAACTAATGGAAAAATAAAACCACATTGGAGTAAACCAAATCATGGAAAACTAATTTAATAAAAGACAATTTTTGGGAAATATAAATAAATAGAAAAAGGAACCATTTGAAACAAAAGAAATTTTAAGGAAAAATCCTAAATTGCATTAAACTTGGGAGCAGAGCAATTCCAGATGCACAATGAAGAACCTGCTTAATGCAGCACACATAGAAGTTTCAAAACTGCATTTCTTTTAAAAAGATTGTTTATGTGCCGGAAGGGGGACCTTCCTGCACATAAACAATCATAGGCAACTTGCTGTTTCTATGTGTGTTGCACAAGGCAGCACACATGAAAGCAGCAAAAATGAGGAGACATGAAGTAATTCCCCTTGTTTCTCCTGTATAAGACAAGGTTTTCCCTGGTCTTAATTTTAGTACTGCCTCCTATTTATGCTGCCCTTGTGAATAGGAGGTCGCGTCAAAATCAATGGTTGTTTGGGTGGAACGCCCACCGCAACACCCATTGCCCTTCCCTTTCACGCTAAATACAGTGAGAATGGCTGCCTTATTTACAAGGCAGTGTTAAGACACGTTGAATGGATTAATTCTGCCTTGTAAATAAGGCAAGGCCCCTATTGCCATCACAATGTCACTGAAAGTGACGTATTGGCGATAGCTGCTTGTATATATGCCCCGAAATTTCCTCAAACCCCCACCGACTGCGTCATTTTTGATGTCTTCCGTTGACGGATTAAGGCAACAAATACGTTGGACGCAGCCAGAGTTCTGCCTGCTCCATTTAGACTTCCCTTTCCATCAATGTAACCATGGCAGTCTAACCTCCTCTCTTGAGATAGTGGAAACAACCTACAGAAGAGGTCAAAGTCATCATAAAATATCCCCTAGAAAATCTGGTAATATGTCATTATTTTTGCTCTTCGTCGGAGTGTACCTGCTATGAACGAGGAGGAGGAGCAAGCACATCCGAATCAAAACCAAAGACCAAGGGTCAGCTGTAATTGTAGCCTTTAAACATTGTAAACAGTACTTTTTGTGAGTGAACCATGTTTTTTTTATCAAGGAAAGATACTTTACTACAGTTCTCAAAAGCGTAAATGTTATTAAATCTTTCATAAATCAGACCCTAACTTATCTATTAAAGAATAGATTTACAAATAACACATAATAATAACAAATCATTGATTTTTACATCTAATATGAATTGTATATTTTTTAAATATAAATATCAAATATGTGTAAAATTTAGATTTAGAAAGTATTACATATTTTGTTTTTCAAATAAACATAAAGTTAGATGGTATATCATGCTATTTATTATGTCATTTACAGGTCATACAACAATGTGTGGTTGTGTGTATATGTAAAATATATATAGGGTTACTGTGTGCTTTTTTGAGGTGTGGCTTTATGAATAAATGTGCAAATGGAATCTGTGTTTATCCCTTACATAATATGAAGTGTGTTAAATGGCTGTTGTCCTAACCTTTGTGTCATGATCATGTAATTGAATGAATGTCATTTATTTGAAAACACATTTTCACTCATAAAGCACGATGGTCAACTATATTACATGATTGTGATGTCATCAATGATGTCATTTGAGATGGCATCAGTGATGTCATCAGTGAAGTCACTGACCATGTCCTGAGTGATGTAATATATGAGGTCATAAGTAGTGCATTGCAGGGGAGCGAGTTATAGTTAGCTCAGCTAACTATAACTGCTGAATTTCTCTGATTTTGTGTGAGTGAAATGGCATCCTAACTATAACGTCCATGTAACCTTTGGTTTTTCAGTGAATTTCTAAGGTTTTTTAAAATGCGAATTCCTCACTATAACTTACCCGTAGCATTGATTTTTTCAGTGAATATCCATGTTTTTTTAAGTAGCAATGGTCTTTGCAGAATGCTGTGGAAAGGGGGCAGGGTCACTGACCAGCTCTCAGAAATCCCGCTGAGGACTTATAGAGGGGCCAGTAGGGCTTCTTGGTCCCCAAGGTCCTTTAGCATCCAAGACAACTTTATTCTCTAACTAGTACTATGCCAGGAAACACGTTTTCAGAATCATGCATGATGATTGCACAGGTAGAGCCTGTATGACTATGTGAGTGCCATTGCCAAGGACAGACTGTGAATACCTGGTGTTTTTGACAAAGTGTAAAACACATATTTAGACATATTTGAGATAAAGTTTTAGTGTAGCTATTTAGAAAGATACTAATATAACGTACCCCTTTGTATACATTAAAATTGCTAATAACTGCCTCCCCAGCCATTCCTTTAGCTCTGGGAACCTGGAATAATCTGAACTGTCGGTACAAAAGGGGGTGGTGATGGACGGAGCATCAGAACCAATCAAACACTCACACCCAGTCAACAGATCCGGGTTTGATCCATCACCGTTCTTTAGCCCACTCTGCCACCCCAGTTCAGACATGGCCATATGCAAATCAGTCTGACCCTGTGCCTCATGAGAACAGTCCAGCCCGAACTGCCAAGCCATGCCTTCCCTGGACCGGAAACAAGCGTCCTAGGACCGGTTTCTGGCATTTCAGCCGTCTTCAGCCAGGCATGCTTGAATCCAGTGGCAAAATGAGCAAGGGACTCACATCTGAGCATACCCTGCCAACTTATGGCGAACAAAGCGGTAAAAAAGGGGGTGGTGATGGACGGAGCATCAGAACCAATCAAACACTCACACCCAGTCAACAGATCTGGGTTTGATCCATCACCGTTCTTTAGCCTACTCTGCCACCCCAGTTCAGACATGGCTATATGCATATCAGTCTGACCCTGTGCCTCATGAGAACAGTCCAGCCCGAACTGCCAAGCCATGCCTTCCCTGGACCGGAAAAAAGCGTCCTAGGACCGGTTTCTGGCATTTCAGCCGTCTTCAGCCAGGCTTGCTTAAATCCAGTGGCAAAGTGAGCAAGGGACTCATGTCTGAGCATACCCTGCCAACTTATGGCGAACAAAGCGGTACAAAAGAGGGTGGTGATGGAAGGAGCATCAGAACCAATCAAACACTCACACCCAGTCAACAGATCCGGGTTTGATCCATCACCGTTCTTTAGCCCACTCTGCCACCCCAGTTCAGACATGGCCATATGCAAATCAGTCTGACCCTGTGCCTCATGAGAACAGTCCAGCCCGAACTGCCAAGCCATGCCTTCCCTGGACCGGAAACAAGCGTCCTAGGACCGGTTTCTGGCATTTCAGCCGTCTTCAGCCAGGCATGCTTGAATCCAGTGGCAAAGTGAGCAAGGGACTCACATCTGAGCATACCCTGCCAACTTATGGTGAACAAAGCGGTACAAAAGGGGTTGGTGATGGACGGAGCATCAGAACCAATCAAACACTCACACCCAGTCAACAGATCCGGGTTTGATCCATCACCGTTCTTTAGCCCACTCTGCCACCCCAGTTCAGACATGGCCATATGCAAATCAGTCTGACTCTGTGCCTCATGAGAACAGTCCAGCCCGAACTGCCAAGCCATGCCTTCCCTGGACCGGAAAAAAGCGTCCTAGGACCGGTTTCTGGCATGTCAGCCGTCTTCAGCCAGGGTTGCTTGAATCCAGTGGCAAAGTGAGCAAGGGACTCACATCTGAGCATACCCTGCCAACTTATGGCGAACAAAGCGGTACAAAAGGGGGTGGTGATGGACGGAGCATCAGAACCAATCAAACACTCACATCCAGTCAACAGATCCGGGTTTGATCCATCACCGTTCTTTAGCCCACTCTGCCACCCCAGTTCAGACATGGCCATATGCAAATCAGTCTGACCCTGTGCCTCATGAGAACAGTCCAGCCCGAACTGCCAAGCCATGCCTTCCCTGGACCGGAAACAAGCGTACTAGGACCGGTTTCTGGCATTTCAGCCGTCTTCAGCCAGGCTTGCTTGAATCCAGTGGCAAAGTGAGCAAGGGACTCACATCTGAGCAAACCCTGCCAACTTATGGCGAACAAAGCGGTACAAAAGGGGGTTGTGATGGACGGAGCATCAGAACCAATCAAACACTCACACCCAGTCAACAGATCCGGGTTTGATCCATCACCGTTCTTTAGCCCACTCTGCCACCCCAGTTCAGACATGGCCATATGCAAATCAGTCTGACCCTGTGCCTCATGAGAACAGTCCAGCCCGAACTGCCAAGCCATGCCTTCCCTGGACCGGAAACAAGCGTCCTAGGACCGGTTTCTGGCATTTCAGCCGTCTTCAGCCAGGCATGCTTGAATCCAGTGGCAAAGTGAGCAAGGGACTCACATCTGAGCATACCCTGCCAACTTATGGCGAACAAAGCGGTACAAAAGGGGGTGGTGATGGACGGAGCATCAGAACCAATCAAACACTCACACCCAGTCAACAGATCCGGGTTTGATCCATCACCGTTCTTTAGCCCACTCTGCCACCCCAGTTCAGACATGGCCATATGCAAATCAGTCTGACCCTGTGCCTCATGAGAACAGTCCAGCCCGAACTGCCAAGCCATGCCTTCCCTGGACCGGAAACAAGCGTCCTAGGACCCGTTTGTGGCATTTCAGCCGTCTTCAGTCAGGCTTGCTCGAATCCAGTGGCAAAGTGAGCAAGGGACTCACGTCTGAGCATACCCTGCCAACTTATGGCGAACAAAGTGGTACAAAAGGGGGTGGGGATGGACGGAGCATCAGAACCAATCAAACACTCACACCCAGTCAACAGATACGGGTTTGATCCATCACCGTTCTTTAGCCCACTCTGCCACCCCAGTTCAGACATGGTCATATGCAATTCAGTCTGACCCTGTGCCTCATGAGAACAGTCCAGCCCGAACCGCCAAGCCATGCCTTCCCTGGACCGGAAACAAGCGTCCTAGGACCGGTTTCTGGCATTTCAGTCGTCTTCAGCCAGGCTTGCTTGAATCCAGTGGCAAAGTGAGCAAGGGACTCACGTCTGAGCATACCCTGCCAACTTATGGCGAACAAAGCGGTACAAAAGGGGGTGGTGATGGACGGAGCATCAGAACCAATCAAACACTCACACCCAGTCAACAGATCCGGGTTTCATCCATCACCGTTCTTTAGCCCACTCTGCCACCCCAGTTCAGACATGGCCATATGCAAATCAGTCTGACCCTGTGCCTCATGAGAACAGTCCAGCCCGAACTGCCAAGCCATGCCTTCCCTGGACCGGAAACAAGCGTCCTAGGACCGGTTTCTGGCATTTCAGCCGTCTTCAGCCAGGCATGCTTGAATCCAGTGGCAAAGTGAGCAAGGGACTCACATCTGAGCATACCCTGCCAACTTATGGCGAACAAAGCGGTACAAAAGGGGGTGGTGATGGACGGAGCATCAGAACCAATCAAACACTCACACCCAGTCAACAGATCCGGGTTTGATCCATCACCGTTCTTTAGCCCACTCTGCCACCCCAGTTCAGACATGGCCATATGCAAATCAGTCTGACCCTGTGCCTCATGAGAACAGTCCAGCCCGAACTGCCAAGCCATGCCTTCCCTGGACCGGAAACAAGCGTCCTAGGACCGGTTTCTGGCATTTCAGCCGTCTTCAGCTAGGCTTGCTTGAATCCAGTGGCAAAGTGAGCAAGGGACTCACGTCTGAGCATACCCTGCCAACTTATGGTGAACAAAGCGGTACAAAAGGGGTTGGTGATGGACGGAGCATCAGAACCAATCAAACACTCACACCCAGTCAACAGATCCGGGTTTGATCCATCACCGTTCTTTAGCCCACTCTGCCACCCCAGTTCAGACATGGCCATATGCAAATCAGTCTGCCTCTGTGCCTCATGAGAACAGTCCAGCCCGAACTGCCAAGCCATGCCTTCCCTGGACCGGAAAAAAGCGTCCTAGGACCGGTTTCTGGCATTTCAGCCGTCTTCAGCCAGGGTTGCTTGAATCCAGTGGCAAAGTGAGCAAGGGACTCACATCTGAGCATACCCTGCCAACTTATGGCGAACAAAGCGGTACAAAAGGGGGTGGTGATGGATGGAGCATCAGAACAAATCAAACACTCACATCCAGTCAACAGATCCGGCTTTGATCCATCACCGTTCTTTAGCCCACTCTGCCACCCCAGTTCAGACATGGCCATATGCAAATCAGTCTGACCCTGTGCCTCATGAGAACAGTCCAGCCCGAACTGCCAAGCCATGCCTTCCCTGGACCGGAAACAAGCGTCCTAGGACCGGTTTCTGGCATTTCAGCCGTCTTCAGCCAGGCTTGCTTGAATCCAGTGGCAAAGTGAGCAAGGGACTCACATCTGAGCATACCCTGCCAACTTATGGCGAACAAAGCGGTACAAAAGGGGGTGGTGATGGACGGAGCATCAGAACCAATCAAACACTCACACCCAGTCAACAGATCCGGGTTTGATCCATCACCGTTCTTTAGCCCACTCTGCCACCCCAGTTCAGACATGGCCATATGCAAATCAGTCTGACCCTGTGCCTCATGAGAACAGTCCAGCCCGAACTGCCAAGCCATGCCTTCCCTGGACCGGAAACAAGCGTCCTAGGACCGGTTTCTGGCATTTCAGCCGTCTTCAGCCAGGCATGCTTGAATCCAGTGGCAAAATGAGCAAGGGACTCACATCTGAGCATACCCTGCCAACTTATGGCGAACAAAGCGGTACAAAAGGGGGTGGTGATGGACGGAGCATCAGAACCAATCAAACACTCACACCCAGTCAACAGATCCGGGTTTGATCCATCACCGTTCTTTAGCCTACTCTGCCACCCCAGTTCAGACATGGCTATATGCATATCAGTCTGACCCTGTGCCTCATGAGAACAGTCCAGCCCGAACTGCCAAGCCATGCCTTCCCTGGACCGGAAAAAAGCGTCCTAGGACCGGTTTCTGGCATTTCAGCCGTCTTCAGCCAGGCTTGCTTGAATCCAGTGGCAAAGTGAGCAAGGGACTCATGTCTGAGCATACCCTGCCAACTTATGGCGAACAAAGCGGTACAAAAGAGGGTGGTGATGGAAGGAGCATCAGAACCAATCAAACACTCACACCCAGTCAACAGATCCGGGTTTGATCCATCACCGTTCTTTAGCCCACTCTGCCACCCCAGTTCAGACATGGCCATATGCAAATCAGTCTGACCCTGTGCCTCATGAGAACAGTCCAGCCCGAACTGCCAAGCCATGCCTTCCCTGGACCGGAAACAAGCGTCCTAGGACCGGTTTCTGGCATTTCAGCCGTCTTCAGCCAGGCATGCTTGAATCCAGTGGCAAAGTGAGCAAGGGACTCACATCTGAGCATACCCTGCCAACTTATGGCGAACAAAGCGGTACAAAAGGGGGTGGTGATGGACGGAGCATCAGAACCAATCAAACACTCACACCCAGTCAACAGATCCGGGTTTGATCCATCACCGTTCTTTAGCCCACTCTGCCACCCCAGTTCAGACATGGCCATATGCAAATCAGTCTGACCCTGTGCCTCATGAGAACAGTCCAGCCCGAACTGCCAAGCCATGCCTTCCCTGGACCGGAAACAAGCGTCCTAGGACCGGTTTCTGGCATTTCAGCCGTCTTCAGCCAGGCTTGCTTGAATCCAGTGGCAAAGTGAGCAAGGGACTCACGTCTGAGCATACCCTGCCAACTTATGGCGAACAAAGCGGTACAAAAGGGGGTGGTGATGGACGGAGCATCAGAACCAATCAAACACTCACACCCAGTCAACAGATCCGGGTTTGATCCATCACCGTTCTTTAGCCCACTATGCCACCCCAGTTCAGACATGGCCATATGCAAATCAGTCTGACCCTGTGCCTCATGAGAACAGTCCAGCCCGAACTGCCAAGCCATGCCTTCCCTGGACCGGAAACAAGCGTCCTAGGACCGGTTTCTGGCATTTCAGCCGCCTTCAGCCAGGCTTGCTTGAATCCAGTGGCAAAGTGAGCAAGGGACTCACATCTGAGCATACCCCGCCAACTTATGGCGAACAAAGCGGTACAAAAGGGGGTGGTGATGGACGGAGCATCAGAACCAATCAAACACTCACACACAGTCAACAGATCCGGGTTTGATCCATCACCGTTCTTTAGCCCACTCTGCCACCCCAGTTCAGACATGGCCATATGCAAATCAGTCTGACCCTGTGCCTCATGAGAACAGTCCAGCCCGAACTGCCAAGCCATGCCTTCCCTGGACCGGAAACAAGCGTCCTAGGACCAGTTTCTGGCATTTCAGCCGTCTTCAGCCAGGCTTGCTTGAATCCAGTGGCAAAGTGAGCAAGGGACTCACGTCTGAGCATACCCTGCCAACTTATGGTGAACAAAGCGGTACAAAAGGGGTTGGTGATGGACGGAGCATCAGAACCAATCAAACACTCACACCCAGTCAACAGATCCGGGTTTGATCCATCACCGTTCTTTAGCCCACTCTGCCACCCCAGTTCAGACATGGCCATATGCAAATCAGTCTGACTCTGTGCCTCATGAGAACAGTCCAGCCCGAACTGCCAAGCCATGCCTTCCCTGGACCGGAAAAAAGCGTCCTAGGACCGGTTTCTGGCATGTCAGCCGTCTTCAGCCAGGGTTGCTTGAATCCAGTGGCAAAGTGAGCAAGGGACTCACATCTGAGCATACCCTGCCAACTTATGGCGAACAAAGCGGTACAAAAGGGGGTGGTGATGGAGGGAGCATCAGAACCAATCAAACACTCACATCCAGTCAACAGATCCGGGTTTGATCCATCACCGTTCTTTAGCCCACTCTGCCACCCCAGTTCAGACATGGCCATATGCAAATCAGTCTGACCCTGTGCCTCATGAGAACAGTCCAGCCCGAACTGCCAAGCCATGCCTTCCCTGGACCGGAAACAAGCGTACTAGGACCGGTTTCTGGCATTTCAGCCGTCTTCAGCCAGGCTTGCTTGAATCCAGTGGCAAAGTGAGCAAGGGACTCACATCTGAGCATACCCTGCCAACTTATGGCGAACAAAGCGGTACAAAAGGGGGTGGTGATGGACGGAGCATCAGAACCAATCAAACACTCACACCCAGTCAACAGATCCGGGTTTGATCCATCACCGTTCTTTAGCCCACTCTGCCACCCCAGTTCAGACATGGCCATATGCAAATCAGTCTGACCCTGTGCCTCATGAGAACAGTCCAGCCCGAACTGCCAAGCCATGCCTTCCCTGGACCGGAAACAAGCGTCCTAGGACCGGTTTCTGGCATTTCAGCCGTCTTCAGCCAGGCATGCTTGAATCCAGTGGCAAAGTGAGCAAGGGACTCACATCTGAGCATACCCTGCCAACTTATGGCGAACAAAGCGGTACAAAAGGGGGTGGTGATGGACGGAGCATCAGAACCAATCAAACACTCACACCCAGTCAACAGATCCGGGTTTGATCCATCACCGTTCTTTAGCCCACTCTGCCACCCCAGTTCAGACATGGCCATATGCAAATCAGTCTGACCCTGTGCCTCATGAGAACAGTCCAGCCCGAACTGCCAAGCCATGCCTTCCCTGGACCGGAAACAAGCGTCCTAGGACCCGTTTGTGGCATTTCAGCCGTCTTCAGCCAGGCTTGCTCGAATCCAGTGGCAAAGTGAGCAAGGGACTCACGTCTGAGCATACCCTGCCAACTTATGGCGAACAAAGTGGTACAAAAGGGGGTGGGGATGGACGGAGCATCAGAACCAATCAAACACTCACACCCAGTCAACAGATACGGGTTTGATCCATCACCGTTCTTTAGCCCACTCTGCCACCCCAGTTCAGACATGGCCATATGCAATTCAGTCTGACCCTGTGCCTCATGAGA
The DNA here is from genome assembly GCF_964204655.1 of Triturus cristatus. Taxonomy (NCBI): domain Eukaryota; kingdom Metazoa; phylum Chordata; class Amphibia; order Caudata; family Salamandridae; genus Triturus; species Triturus cristatus. The sequence goes on from NC_140595.1 coordinate 370,006,629, forward strand.
ACAGTCCAGCCCGAACCGCCAAGCCATGCCTTCCCTGGACCGGAAACAAGCGTCCTAGGACCGGTTTCTGGCATTTCAGCCGTCTTCAGCCAGGCTTGCTTGAATCCAGTGGCAAAGTGAGCAAGGGACTCACGTCTGAGCATACCCTGCCAACTTATGGCGAACAAAGCGGTACAAAAGGGGGTGGTGATGGACGGAGCATCAGAACCAATCAAACACTCACACCCAGTCAACAGATCCGGGTTTGATCCATCACCGTTCTTTAGCCCACTCTGCCACCCCAGTTCAGACATGGCCATATGCAAATCAGTCTGACCCTGTGCCTCATGAGAACAGTCCAGCCCGAACTGCCAAGCCATGCCTTCCCTGGACCGGAAACAAGCGTCCTAGGACCGGTTTCTGGCATTTCAGCCGTCTTCAGCCAGGCATGCTTGAATCCAGTGGCAAAGTGAGCAAGGGACTCACATCTGAGCATACCCTGCCAACTTATGGCGAACAAAGCGGTACAAAAGGGGGTGGTGATGGACGGAGCATCAGAACCAATCAAACACTCACACCCAGTCAACAGATCCGGGTTTGATCCATCACCGTTCTTTAGCCCACTCTGCCACCCCAGTTCAGACATGGCCATATGCAAATCAGTCTGACCCTGTGCCTCATGAGAACAGTCCAGCCCGAACTGCCAAGCCATGCCTTCCCTGGACCGGAAACAAGCGTCCTAGGACCCGTTTGTGGCATTTCAGCCGTCTTCAGCCAGGCTTGCTCGAATCCAGTGGCAAAGTGAGCAAGGGACTCACGTCTGAGCATACCCTGCCAACTTATGGCGAACAAAGTGGTACAAAAGGGGGTGGGGATGGACGGAGCATCAGAACCAATCAAACACTCACACCCAGTCAACAGATACGGGTTTGATCCATCACCGTTCTTTAGCCCACTCTGCCACCCCAGTTCAGACATGGCCATATGCAATTCAGTCTGACCCTGTGCCTCATGAGAACAGTCCAGCCCGAACCGCCAAGCCATGCCTTCCCTGGACCGGAAACAAGCGTCCTAGGACCGGTTTCTGGCATTTCAGCCGTCTTCAGCCAGGCTTGCTTGAATCCAGTGGCAAAGTGAGCAAGGGACTCACGTCTGAGCATACCCTGCCAACTTATGGCGAACAAAGCGGTACAAAAGGGGGTGGTGATGGACGGAGCATCAGAACCAATCAAACACTCACACCCAGTCAACAGATCCGGGTTTGATCCATCACCATTCTTTAGCCCACTCTGCCACCCCAGTTCAGACATGGCCATATGCAAATCAGTCTGACCCTGTGCCTCATGGGAACAGTCCAGCCCGAACTGCCAAGCCATGCCTTCCCTGGACCGGAAACAAGCGTCCTAGGACCGGTTTCTGGCATTTCAGCCGCCTTCAGCCAGGCTTGCTTGAATCCAGTGGCAAAGTGAGCAAGGGACTCACATCCGAGCATACCCTGCCAACTTATGGCGAACAAAGCGGTACAAAAGGGGGTGGTGATGGACGGAGCATCAGAACCAATCAAACACTCGCACCCAGTCAACAGATCCGGGTTTGATCCATCACCGTTCTTTAGCCCACTCTGCCACCCCAGTTCAGACATGGCCATATGCAAATCAGTCTGACCCTGTGCCTCATGAGAACAGTCCAGCCCGAACTGCCAAGCCATGCCTTCCCTGGACCGGAAACAAGCGTCCTAGGACCGGTTTCTGGCATTTCAGCCATCTTCAGCCAGGCCTGCTTGAATCCAGTGGCAAAGTGAGCAAGGGACTCACGTCTGAGCATACCCTGCCAACTTACGGCGAACAAAGCGGTACAAAAGGGGGTGGTGATGGACGGAGCATCAGAACCAATCAAACACTCACACCCAGTCAACAGATCCGGGTTTGATCCATCACCGTTCTTTAGCCCACTCTGCCACCCCAGTTCAGACATGGCCATATGCAAATCAGTCTGCCTCTGTGCCTCATGAGAACAGTCCAGCCCGAACTGCCAAGCCATGCCTTCCCTGGACCGGAAAAAAGCGTCCTAGGACCGGTTTCTGGCATTTCAGCCGTCTTCAGCCAGGGTTGCTTGAATCCAGTGGCAAAGTGAGCAAGGGACTCACATCTGAGCATACCCTGCCAACTTATGGCGAACAAAGCGGTACAAAAGGGGGTGGTGATGGATGGAGCATCAGAACCAATCAAACACTCACATCCAGTCAACAGATCCGGCTTTGATCCATCACCGTTCTTTAGCCCACTCTGCCACCCCAGTTCAGACATGGCCATATGCAAATCAGTCTGACCCTGTGCCTCATGAGAACAGTCCAGCCCGAACTGCCAAGCCATGCCTTCCCTGGACCGGAAACAAGCGTCCTAGGACCGGTTTCTGGCATTTCAGCCGTCTTCAGCCAGGCTTGCTTGAATCCAGTGGCAAAGTGAGCAAGGGACTCACATCTGAGCATACCCTGCCAACTTATGGTGAACAAAGCGGTACAAAAGGGGGTGGTGATGGACGGAGCATCAGAACCAATCAAACACTCACACCCAGTCAACAGATCCGGGTTTGATCCATCACCGTTCTTTAGCCCACTCTGCCACCCCAGTTCAGACATGGCCATATGCAAATCAGTCTGACCCTGTGCCTCATGAGAACAGTCCAGCCCGAACTGCCAAGCCATGCCTTCCCTGGACCGGAAACAAGCGTCCTAGGACCGGTTTCTGGCATTTCAGCCGTCTTCAGCCAGGCATGCTTGAATCCAGTGGCAAAGTGAGCAAGGGACTCACATCTGAGCATACCCTGCCAACTTATGGCGAACAAAGCGGTACAAAAGGGGGTGGTGATGGACGGAGCATCAGAACCAATCAAACACTCACACCCAGTCAACAGATCCGGGTTTGATCCATCACCGTTCTTTAGCCCACTCTGCCACCCCAGTTCAGACATGGCTATATGCATATCAGTCTGACCCTGTGCCTCATGAGAACAGTCCAGCCCGAACTGCCAAGCCATGCCTTCCCTGGACCGGAAAAAAGCGTCCTAGGACCGGTTTCTGGCATTTCAGCCGTCTTCAGCCAGGCTTGCTTGAATCCAGTGGCAAAGTGAGCAAGGGACTCACGTCTGAGCATACCCTGCCAACTTATGGCGAACAAAGCGGTACAAAAGAGGGTGGTGATGGAAGGAGCATCAGAACCAATCAAACACTCACACCCAGTCAACAGATCCGGGTTTGATCCATCACCGTTCTTTAGCCCACTCTGCCACCCCAGTTCAGACATGGCCATATGCAAATCAGTCTGACCCTGTGCCTCATGAGAACAGTCCAGCCCGAACTGCCAAGCCATGCCTTCCCTGGACCGGAAACAAGCGTCCTAGGACCGGTTTCTGGCATTTCAGCCGTCTTCAGCCAGGCATGCTTGAATCCAGTGGCAAAGTGAGCAAGGGACTCACATCTGAGCATACCCTGCCAACTTATGGCGAACAAAGCGGTACAAAAGGGGGTGGTGATGGACGGAGCATCAGAACCAATCAAACACTCACACCCAGTCAACAGATCCGGGTTTGATCCATCACCGTTCTTTAGCCCACTCTGCCACCCCAGTTCAGACATGGCTATATGCATATCAGTCTGACCCTGTGCCTCATGAGAACAGTCCAGCCCGAACTGCCAAGCCATGACTTCCCTGGACCGGAAACAAGCGCCCTAGGACCGGTTTCTGGCATTTCAGCCGTCTTCAGCCAGGCTTGCTTGAATCCAGTGGCAAAGTGAGCAAGGGACTCACGTCTGAGCATACCCTGCCAACTTATGGCGAACAAAGCTGTACAAAAGGGGGTGGTGATGGACGGAGCATCAGAACCAATCAAACACTCACACCCAGTCAACAGATCCGGGTTTGATCCATCACCGTTCTTTAGCCCACTCTGCCACCCCAGTTCAGACATGGCCATATGCAAATCAGTCTGACCCTGTGCCTCATGAGAACAGTCCAGCCCGAACTGCCAAGCCATGCCTTCCCTGGACCGGAAACAAGCGTCCTAGGACCGGTTTCTGGCATTTCAGCATCTTCAGCCAGGCATGCTTGAATCCAGTGGCAAAGTGAGCAAGGGACTCACATCTGAGCATACCCTGCCAACTTATGGCGAACAAAGCGGTACAAAAGGGGGTGGTGATGGACGGAGCATCAGAACCAATCAAACACTCACACCCAGTCAACAGATCCGGGTTTGATCCATCACCGTTCTTTAGCCCACTCTGCCACCCCAGTTCAGACATGGCCATATGCAAATCAGTCTGACCCTGTGCCTCATGAGAACAGTCCAGCCCGAACTGCCAAGCCATGCCTTCCCTGGACCGGAAACAAGCGTCCTAGGACCCGTTTGTGGCATTTCAGCCGTCTTCAGCCAGGCTTGCTTGAATCCAGTGGCAAAGTGAGCAAGGGACTCACGTCTGAGCATACCCTGCCAACTTATGGCGAACAAAGTGGTACAAAAGGGGGTGGGGATGGACGGAGCATCAGAACCAATCAAACACTCACACCCAGTCAACAGATACGGGTTTGATCCATCACCGTTCTTTAGCCCACTCTGCCACCCCAGTTCAGACATGGCCATATGCAATTCAGTCTGACCCTGTGCCTCATGAGAACAGTCCAGCCCGAACCGCCAAGCCATGCCTTCCCTGGACCGGAAACAAGCGTCCTAGGACCGGTTTCTGGCATTTCAGCCGTCTTCAGCCAGGCTTGCTTGAATCCAGTGGCAAAGTGAGCAAGGGACTCACGTCTGAGCATACCCTGCCAACTTATGGCGAACAAAGCGGTACAAAAGGGGGTGGTGATGGACGGAGCATCAGAACCAATCAAACACTCACACCCAGTCAACAGATCCGGGTTTGATCCATCACCGTTCTTTAGCCCGCTCTGCCACCCCAGTTCAGACATGGCCATATGCAAATAAGTCTGACCCTGTGCCTCATGGGAACAGTCCAGCCCGAACTGCCAAGCCATGCCTTCCCTGGACCGGAAACAAGCGTCCTAGGACCGGTTTCTGGCATTTCAGCCGCCTTCAGCCAGGCTTGCTTGAATCCAGTGGCAAAGTGAGCAAGGGACTCACGTCTGAGCATACCCTGCCAACTTATGGTGAACAAAGCGGTACAAAAGGGGTTGGTGATGGACGGAGCATCAGAACCAATCAAACACTCACACCCAGTCAACAGATCCGGGTTTGATCCATCACCGTTCTTTAGCCCACTCTGCCACCCCAGTTCAGACATGGCCATATGCAAATCAGTCTGCCTCTGTGCCTCATGAGAACAGTCCAGCCCGAACTGCCAAGCCATGCCTTCCCTGGACCGGAAAAAAGCGTCCTAGGACCGGTTTCTGGCATTTCAGCCGTCTTCAGCCAGGGTTGCTTGAATCCAGTGGCAAAGTGAGCAAGGGACTCACATCTGAGCATACCCTGCCAACTTATGGCGAACAAAGCGGTACAAAAGGGGGTGGTGATGGATGGAGCATCAGAACCAATCAAACACTCACATCCAGTCAACAGATCCGGCTTTGATCCATCACCGTTCTTTAGCCCACTCTGCCACCCCAGTTCAGACATGGCCATATGCAAATCAGTCTGACCCTGTGCCTCATGAGAACAGTCCAGCCCGAACTGCCAAGCCATGCCTTCCCTGGACCGGAAACAAGCGTCCTAGGACCGGTTTCTGGCATTTCAGCCGTCTTCAGCCAGGCTTGCTTGAATCCAGTGGCAAAGTGAGCAAGGGACTCACATCTGAGCATACCCTGCCAACTTATGGCGAACAAAGCGGTACAAAAGGGGGTGGTGATGGACGGAGCATCAGAACCAATCAAACACTCACACCCAGTCAACAGATCCGGGTTTGATCCATCACCGTTCTTTAGCCCACTCTGCCACCCCAGTTCAGACATGGCCATATGCAAATCAGTCTGACCCTGTGCCTCATGAGAACAGTCCAGCCCGAACTGCCAAGCCATGCCTTCCCTGGACCGGAAACAAGCGTCCTAGGACCGGTTTCTGGCATTTCAGCCGTCTTCAGCCAGGCATGCTTGAATCCAGTGGCAAAGTGAGCAAGGGACTCACATCTGAGCATACCCTGCCAACTTATGGCGAACAAAGCGGTACAAAAGGGGGTGGTGATGGACGGAGCATCAGAACCAATCAAACACTCACACCCAGTCAACAGATCCGGGTTTGATCCATCACCGTTCTTTAGCCCACTCTGCCACCCCAGTTCAGACATGGCTATATGCATATCAGTCTGACCCTGTGCCTCATGAGAACAGTCCAGCCCGAACTGCCAAGCCATGCCTTCCCTGGACCGGAAAAAAGCGTCCTAGGACCGGTTTCTGGCATTTCAGCCGTCTTCAGCCAGGCTTGCTTGAATCCAGTGGCAAAGTGAGCAAGGGACTCACGTCTGAGCATACCCTGCCAACTTATGGCGAACAAAGCGGTACAAAAGAGGGTGGTGATGGAAGGAGCATCAGAACCAATCAAACACTCACACCCAGTCAACAGATCCGGGTTTGATCCATCACCGTTCTTTAGCCCACTCTGCCACCCCAGTTCAGACATGGCCATATGCAAATCAGTCTGACCCTGTGCCTCATGAGAACAGTCCAGCCCGAACTGCCAAGCCATGCCTTCCCTGGACCGGAAACAAGCGTCCTAGGACCGGTTTCTGGCATTTCAGCTGTCTTCAGCCAGGCATGCTTGAATCCAGTGGCAAAGTGAGCAAGGGACTCACATCTGAGCATACCCTGCCAACTTATGGCGAACAAAGCGGTGCAAAAGGGGGTGGTGATGGACGGAGCATCAGAACCAATCAAACACTCACACCCAGTCAACAGATCCGGGTTTGATCCATCACCGTTCTTTAGCCCACTCTGCCACCCCAGTTCAGACATGGCTATATGCATATCAGTCTGACCCTGTGCCTCATGAGAACAGTCCAGCCCGAACTGCCAAGCCATGACTTCCCTGGACCGGAAACAAGCGCCCTAGGACCGGTTTCTGGCATTTCAGCCGTCTTCAGCCAGGCTTGCTTGAATCCAGTGGCAAAGTGAGCAAGGGACTCACGTCTGAGCATACCCTGCCAACTTATGGCGAACAAAGCTGTACAAAAGGGGGTGGTGATGGACGGAGCATCAGAACCAATCAAACACTCACACCCAGTCAACAGATCCGGGTTTGATCCATCACCGTTCTTTAGCCCACTCTGCCACCCCAGTTCAGACATGGCCATATGCAAATCAGTCTGACCCTGTGCCTCATGAGAACAGTCCAGCCCGAACTGCCAAGCCATGCCTTCCCTGGACCGGAAACAAGCGTCCTAGGACCGGTTTCTGGCATTTCAGCCGTCTTCAGCCAGGCTTGCTTGAATCCAGTGGCAAAGTGAGCAAGGGACTCACGTCTGAGCATACCCTGCCAACTTATGGCGAACAAAGCGGTACAAAAGGGGGTGGTGATGGACGGAGCATCAGAACCAATCAAACACTCACACCCAGTCAACAGATCCGGGTTTGATCCATCACCGTTCTTTAGCCCACTATGCCACCCCAGTTCAGACATGGCCATATGCAAATCAGTCTGACCCTGTGCCTCATGAGAACAGTCCAGCCCGAACTGCCAAGCCATGCCTTCCCTGGACCGGAAACAAGCGTCCTAGGACCGGTTTCTGGCATTTCAGCCGCCTTCAGCCAGGCTTGCTTGAATCCAGTGGCAAAGTGAGCAAGGGACTCACATCTGAGCATACCCTGCCAACTTATGGCGAACAAAGCGGTACAAAAGGGGGTGGTGATGGACGGAGCATCAGAACCAATCAAACACTCACACACAGTCAACAGATCCGGGTTTGATCCATCACCGTTCTTTAGCCCACTCTGCCACCCCAGTTCAGACATGGCCATATGCAAATCAGTCTGACCCTGTGCCTCATGAGAACAGTCCAGCCCGAACTGCCAAGCCATGCCTTCCCTGGACCGGAAACAAGCGTCCTAGGACCGGTTTCTGGCATTTCAGCCGTCTTCAGCCAGGCTTGCTTGAATCCAGTGGCAAAGTGAGCAAGGGACTCACGTCTGAGCATACCCTGCCAACTTATGGTGAACAAAGCGGTACAAAAGGGGTTGGTGATGGACGGAGCATCAGAACCAATCAAACACTCACACCCAGTCAACAGATCCGGGTTTGATCCATCACCGTTCTTTAGCCCACTCTGCCACCCCAGTTCAGACATGGCCATATGCAAATCAGTCTGACTCTGTGCCTCATGAGAACAGTCCAGCCCGAACTGCCAAGCCATGCCTTCCCTGGACCGGAAAAAAGCGTCCTAGGACCGGTTTCTGGCATTTCAGCCGTCTTCAGCCAGGGTTGCTTGAATCCAGTGGCAAAGTGAGCAAGGGACTCACATCTGAGCATACCCTGCCAACTTATGGCGAACAAAGCGGTACAAAAGGGGGTGGTGATGGAGGGAGCATCAGAACCAATCAAACACTCACATCCAGTCAACAGATCCGGGTTTGATCCATCACCGTTCTTTAGCCCACTCTGCCACCCCAGTTCAGACATGGCCATATGCAAATCAGTCTGACCCTGTGCCTCATGAGAACAGTCCAGCCCGAACTGCCAAGCCATGCCTTCCCTGGACCGGAAACAAGCGTACTAGGACCGGTTTCTGGCATTTCAGCCGTCTTCAGCCAGGCTTGCTTGAATCCAGTGGCAAAGTGAGCAAGGGACTCACATCTGAGCATACCCTGCCAACTTATGGCGAACAAAGCGGTACAAAAGGGGGTGGTGATGGACGGAGCATCAAAACCAATCAAACACTCACACCCAGTCAACAGATCCGGGTTTGATCCATCACCGTTCTTTAGCCCACTCTGCCACCCCAGTTCAGACATGGCCATATGCAAATCAGTCTGACCCTGTGCCTCATGAGAACAGTCCAGCCCGAACTGCCAAGCCATGCCTTCCCTGGACCGGAAACAAGCGTCCTAGGACCGGTTTCTGGCATTTCAGCCGTCTTCAGCCAGGCATGCTTGAATCCAGTGGCAAAGTGAGCAAGGGACTCACATCTGAGCATACCCTGCCAACTTATGGCGAACAAAGCGGTACAAAAGGGGGTGGTGATGGACGGAGCATCAGAACCAATCAAACACTCACACCCAGTCAACAGATCCGGGTTTGATCCATCACCGTTCTTTAGCCCACTCTGCCACCCCAGTTCAGACATGGCTATATGCATATCAGTCTGACCCTGTGCCTCATGAGAACAGTCGAGCCCGAACTGCCAAGCCATGCCTTCCCTGGACCGGAAACAAGCGTCCTAGGACCGGTTTCTGGCATTTCAGCCGTCTTCAGCCAGGCTTGCTTGAATCCAGTGGCAAAGTGAGCAAGGGACTCACGTCTGAGCATACCCTGCCAACTTATGGCGAACAAAGCGGTACAAAAGGGGGTGGTGATGGACGGAGCATCAGAACCAATCAAACACTCACACCCAGTCAACAGATCCGGCTTTGATCCATCACCGTTCTTTAGCCCACTCTGCCACCCCAGTTCAGACATGGCCATATGCAAATCAGTCTGACCCTGTGCCTCATGAGAACAGTCCAGCCCGAACTGCCAAGCCATGCCTTCCCTGGACCGGAAACAAGCGTCCTAGGACCGGTTTCTGGCATTTCAGCCGTCTTCAGCCAGGCTTGCTTGAATCCAGTGGCAAAGTGAGCAAGGGACTCACGTCTGAGCATACCCTGCCAACTTATGGCGAACAAAGCGGTACAAAAGGGGGTGGTGATGGACGGAGCATCAGAACCAATCAAACACTCACACCCAGTCAACAGATCCGGGTTTGATCCATCACCGTTCTTTAGCCCACTCTGCCACCCCAGTTCAGACATGGCCATATGCAAATCAGTCTGACCCTGTGCCTCATGAGAACAGTCCAGCCCGAACTGCCAAGCCATGCCTTCCCTGGACCGGAAACAAGCGTCCTAGGACCGGTTTCTGGCATTTCAGCCGTCTTCAGCCAGGCTTGCTTGAATCCAGTGGCAAAGTGAGCAAGGGACTCACATCTGAGCATACCCTGCCAACTTATGGCTAACAAAGCGGTACAAAAGGGGGTGGTGATGGACGGAGCATCAGAACCAATCAAACACTCGCACCCAGTCAACAGATCCGGGTTTGATCCATCACGCTTCTTTAGCCCACTCTGCCACCCCAGTTCAGACATGGCCATATGCAAATCAGTCTGACCCTGTGCCTCATGAGAACAGTCCAGCCCGAACTGCCAAGCCATGCCTTCCCTGGACCGGAAACAAGCGTCCTAGGACCGGTTTCTGGCATTTCAGCCGTCTTCAGCCAGGCTTGCTTGAATCCAGTGGCAAAGTGAGCAAGGGACTCACGTCTGAGCATACCCTGCCAACTTATGGCGAACAAAGCGGTACAAAAGGGGGTGGTGATGGACGGAGCATCAGAACCAATCAAAGACTCACACACAGTCAACAGATCCGGGTTTGATCCATCACCGTTCTTTAGCCCACTCTGCCACCCCAGTTCAGACATGGCCATATGCAAATCAGTCTGACTCTGTGCCTCATGAGAACAGTCCAGCCCGAACTGCCAAGCCATGCCTTCCCTGGACCGGAAAAAAGCGTCCTAGGACCGGTTTCTGGCATTTAAGCTGTCTTCAGCCAGGGTTGCTTGAATCCAGTGGCAAAGTGAGCAAGGGACTCACATCTGAGCATACCCTGCCAACTTATGGCGAACAAAGCGGTACAAAAGGGGGTGGTGATGGACGGAGCATCAGAACCAATCAAACACTCACATCCAGTCAACAGATCCGGGTTTGATCCATCACCGTTCTTTAGCCCACTCTGCCACCCCAGTTCAGACATGGCCATATGCAAATCAGTCTGACCCTGTGCCTCATGAGAACAGTCCAGCCCGAACTGCCAAGCCATGCCTTCCCTGGACCGGAAACAAGCGTCCTAGGACCGGTTTCTGGCATTTCAGCCGTCTTCAGCCAGGCTTGCTTGAATCCAGTGGCAAAGTGAGCAAGGGACTCACATCTGAGCATACCCTGCCAACTTATGGCGAACAAAGCGGTACAAAAGGGGGTGGTGATGGACGGAGCATCAGAACCAATCAAACACTCACACCCAGTCAACAGATCCGGGTTTGATCCATCACCGTTCTTTAGCCCACTCTGCCACCCCAGTTCAGACATGGCCATATGCAAATCAGTCTGACCCTGTGCCTCATGAGAACAGTCCAGCCCGAACTGCCAAGCCATGCCTTCCCTGGACCGGAAACAAGCGTCCTAGGACCGGTTTCTGGCATTTCAGCCGTCTTCAGCCAGGCATGCTTGAATCCAGTGGCAAAGTGAGCAAGGGACTCACATCTGAGCATACCCTGCCAACTTATGGCGAACAAAGCGGTACAAAAGGGGGTGGTGATGGACGGAGCATCAGAACCAATCAAACACTCACACCCAGTCAACAGATCCGGGTTTGATCCATCACCGTTCTTTAGCCCACTCTGCCACCCCAGTTCAGACATGGCCATATGCAAATCAGTCTGACCCTGTGCCTCATGAGAACAGTCCAGCCCGAACTGCCAAGCCATGCCTTCCCTGGACCGGAAACAAGCGTCCTAGGACCGGTTTCTGGCATTTCAGCCGTCTTCAGCCAGGCTTGCTTGAATCCAGTGGCAAAGTGAGCAAGGGACTCACATCTGAGCATACCCTGCCAACTTATAGCTAACAAAGCGGTACAAAAGGGGGTGGTGATGGACGGAGCATCAGAACCAATCAAACACTCGCACCCAGTCAACAGATCCGGGTTTGATCCATCACGGTTCTTTAGCCCACTCTGCCACCCCAGTTCAGACATGGCCATATGCAAATCAGTCTGACCCTGTGCCTCATGAGAACAGTCCAGCCTGAACTGCCAAGCCATGCCTTCCCTGGACCGGAAACAAGCGTCCTAGGACCGGTTTCTGGCATTTCAGCCGTCTTCAGCCAGGCTTGCTTGAATCCAGTGGCAAAGTGAGCAAGGGACTCACGTCTGAGCATACCCTGCCAACTTATGGCGAACAAAGCGGTACAAAAGGGGGTGGTGATGGACGGAGCATCAGAACCAATCAAACACTCACACCCAGTCAACAGATCCGGCTTTGATCCATCACGGTTCTTTAGCCCACTCTGCCACCCCAGTTCAGACATGGCCATATGCAAATCAGTCTGACCCTGTGCCTCATGAGAACAGTCCAGCCTGAACTGCCAAGCCATGCCTTCCCTGGACCGGAAACAAGCGTCCTAGGACCGGTTTCTGGCATTTCAGCCGTCTTCAGCCAGGCTTGCTTGAATCCAGTGGCAAAGTGAGCAAGGGACTCACGTCTGAGCATACCCTGCCAACTTATGGCGAACAAAGCGGTACAAAAGGGGGTGGTGATGGACGGAGCATCAGAACCAATCAAACACTCACACCCAGTCAACAGATCCGGCTTTGATCCATCACCGTTCTTTAGCCCACTCTGCCACCCCAGTTCAGACATGGCCATATGCAAATCAGTCTGACCCTGTGCCTCATGAGAACAGTCCAGCCCGAACTGCCAAGCCATGCCTTCCCTGGACCGGAAACAAGCGTCCTAGGACCGGTTTCTGGCATTTCAGCCGTCTTCAGCCAGGCTTGCTTGAATCCAGTGGCAAAGTGAGCAAGGGACTCACGTCTGAGCATACCCTGCCAACTTATGGCGAACAAAGCGGTACAAAAGGGGGTGGTGATGGACGGAGCATCAGAACCAATCAAACACTCACACCCAGTCAACAGATCCGGGTTTGATCCATCACCGTTCTTTAGCCCACTCTGCCACCCCAGTTCAGACATGGCCATATGCAAATCAGTCTGACCCTGTGCCTCATGAGAACAGTCCAGCCCGAACTGCCAAGCCATGCCTTCCCTGGACCGGAAACAAGCGTCCTAGGACCGGTTTCTGGCATTTCAGCCGTCTTCAGCCAGGCTTGCTTGAATCCAGTGGCAAAGTGAGCAAGGGACTCACATCTGAGCATACCCTGCCAACTTATGGCTAACAAAGCGGTACAAAAGGGGGTGGTGATGGACGGAGCATCAGAACCAATCAAACACTCGCACCCAGTCAACAGATCCGGGTTTGATCCATCACGCTTCTTTAGCCCACTCTGCCACCCCAGTTCAGACATGGCCATATGCAAATCAGTCTGACCCTGTGCCTCATGAGAACAGTCCAGCCCGAACTGCCAAGCCATGCCTTCCCTGGACCGGAAACAAGCGTCCTAGGACCGGTTTCTGGCATTTCAGCCGTCTTCAGCCAGGCTTGCTTGAATCCAGTGGCAAAGTGAGCAAGGGACTCACGTCTGAGCATACCCTGCCAACTTATGGCGAACAAAGCGGTACAAAAGGGGGTGGTGATGGACGGAGCATCAGAACCAATCAAAGACTCACACACAGTCAACAGATCCGGGTTTGATCCATCACCGTTCTTTAGCCCACTCTGCCACCCCAGTTCAGACATGGCCATATGCAAATCAGTCTGACTCTGTGCCTCATGAGAACAGTCCAGCCCGAACTGCCAAGCCATGCCTTCCCTGGACCGGAAAAAAGCGTCCTAGGACCGGTTTCTGGCATTTAAGCTGTCTTCAGCCAGGGTTGCTTGAATCCAGTGGCAAAGTGAGCAAGGGACTCACATCTGAGCATACCCTGCCAACTTATGGCGAACAAAGCGGTACAAAAGGGGGTGGTGATGGACGGAGCATCAGAACCAATCAAACACTCACATCCAGTCAACAGATCCGGGTTTGATCCATCACCGTTCTTTAGCCCACTCTGCCACCCCAGTTCAGACATGGCCATATGCAAATCAGTCTGACCCTGTGCCTCATGAGAACAGTCCAGCCCGAACTGCCAAGCCATGCCTTCCCTGGACCGGAAACAAGCGTCCTAGGACCGGTTTCTGGCATTTCAGCCGTCTTCAGCCAGGCTTGCTTGAATCCAGTGGCAAAGTGAGCAAGGGACTCACATCTGAGCATACCCTGCCAACTTATGGCGAACAAAGCGGTACAAAAGGGGGTGGTGATGGACGGAGCATCAGAACCAATCAAACACTCACACCCAGTCAACAGATCCGGGTTTGATCCATCACCGTTCTTTAGCCCACTCTGCCACCCCAGTTCAGACATGGCCATATGCAAATCAGTCTGACCCTGTGCCTCATGAGAACAGTCCAGCCCGAACTGCCAAGCCATGCCTTCCCTGGACCGGAAACAAGCGTCCTAGGACCGGTTTCTGGCATTTCAGCCGTCTTCAGCCAGGCATGCTTGAATCCAGTGGCAAAGTGAGCAAGGGACTCACATCTGAGCATACCCTGCCAACTTATGGCGAACAAAGCGGTACAAAAGGGGGTGGTGATGGACGGAGCATCAGAACCAATCAAACACTCACACCCAGTCAACAGATCCGGGTTTGATCCATCACCGTTCTTTAGCCCACTCTGCCACCCCAGTTCAGACATGGCCATATGCAAATCAGTCTGACCCTGTGCCTCATGAGAACAGTCCAGCCCGAACTGCCAAGCCATGCCTTCCCTGGACCGGAAACAAGCGTCCTAGGACCGGTTTCTGGCATTTCAGCCGTCTTCAGCCAGGCTTGCTTGAATCCAGTGGCAAAGTGAGCAAGGGACTCACATCTGAGCATACCCTGCCAACTTATGGCTAACAAAGCGGTACAAAAGGGGGTGGTGATGGACGGAGCATCAGAACCAATCAAACACTCGCACCCAGTCAACAGATCCGGGTTTGATCCATCACGGTTCTTTAGCCCACTCTGCCACCCCAGTTCAGACATGGCCATATGCAAATCAGTCTGACCCTGTGCCTCATGAGAACAGTCCAGCCTGAACTGCCAAGCCATGCCTTCCCTGGACCGGAAACAAGCGTCCTAGGACCGGTTTCTGGCATTTCAGCCGTCTTCAGCCAGGCTTGCTTGAATCCAGTGGCAAAGTGAGCAAGGGACTCACGTCTGAGCATACCCTGCCAACTTATGGCGAACAAAGCGGTACAAAAGGGGGTGGTGATGGACGGAGCATCAGAACCAATCAAAGACTCACACACAGTCAACAGATCCGGGTTTGATCCATCACCGTTCTTTAGCCCACTCTGCCACCCCAGTTCAGACATGGCCATATGCAAATCAGTCTGACTCTGTGCCTCATGAGAACAGTCCAGCCCGAACTGCCAAGCCATGCCTTCCCTGGACCGGAAAAAAGCGTCCTAGGACCGGTTTCTGGCATTTAAGCTGTCTTCAGCCAGGGTTGCTTGAATCCAGTGGCAAAGTGAGCAAGGGACTCACATCTGAGCATACCCTGCCAACTTATGGCGAACAAAGCGGTACAAAAGGGGGTGGTGATGGACGGAGCATCAGAACCAATCAAACACTCACATCCAGTCAACAGATCCGGGTTTGATCCATCACCGTTCTTTAGCCCACTCTGCCACCCCAGTTCAGACATGGCCATATGCAAATCAGTCTGACCCTGTGCCTCATGAGAACAGTCCAGCCCGAACTGCCAAGCCATGCCTTCCCTGGACCGGAAACAAGCGTCCTAGGACCGGTTTCTGGCATTTCAGCCGTCTTCAGCCAGGCTTGCTTGAATCCAGTGGCAAAGTGAGCAAGGGACTCACATCTGAGCATACCCTGCCAACTTATGGCGAACAAAGCGGTACAAAAGGGGGTGGTGATGGACGGAGCATCAGAACCAATCAAACACTCACACCCAGTCAACAGATCCGGGTTTGATCCATCACCGTTCTTTAGCCCACTCTGCCACCCCAGTTCAGACATGGCCATATGCAAATCAGTCTGACCCTGTGCCTCATGAGAACAGTCCAGCCCGAACTGCCAAGCCATGCCTTCCCTGGACCGGAAACAAGCGTCCTAGGACCGGTTTCTGGCATTTCAGCCGTCTTCAGCCAGGCATGCTTGAATCCAGTGGCAAAGTGAGCAAGGGACTCACATCTGAGCATACCCTGCCAACTTATGGCGAACAAAGCGGTACAAAAGGGGGTGGTGATGGACGGAGCATCAGAACCAATCAAACACTCACACCCAGTCAACAGATCCGGGTTTGATCCATCACCGTTCTTTAGCCCACTCTGCCACCCCAATTCAGACATGGCTATATGCATATCAGTCTGACCCTGTGCCTCATGAGAACAGTCCAGCCCGAACTGCCAAGCCATGCCTTCCCTGGACCGGAAACAAGTGTCCTAGGACCGGTTTCTGGCATTTCAGCCGTCTTCAGCCAGGCTTGCTTGAATCCAGTGGCAAAGTGAGCAAGGGACTCACGTCTGAGCATACCCTACCAACTTATGGCGAACAAAGCGGTACAAAAGGGGGTGGTGATGGACGGAGCATCAGAACCAATCAAACACTCACACCCAGTCAACAGATCCGGGTTTGATCCATCACCGTTCTTTAGCCCACTCTGCCACCCCAGTTCAGACATGGCCATATGCAAATCAGTCTGACCCTGTGCCTCATGAGAACAGTCCAGCCCGAACTGCCAAGCCATGCCTTCCCTGGACCGGAAACAAGCGTCCTAGGACCGGTTTCTGGCATTTCAGCCGTCTTCAGCCAGGCTTGCTTGAATCCAGTGGCAAAGTGAGCAAGGGACTCACGTCTGAGCATACCCTGCCAACTTATGGCGAACAAAGCGGTACAAAAGGGGGTGGTGATGGACGGAGCATCAGAACCAATCAAACACTCACACCCAGTCAACAGATCCGGGTTTGATCCATCACCGTTCTTTAGCCCACTCTGCCACCCCAGTTCAGACATGGCCATATGCAAATCAGTCTGACCCTGTGCCTCATGAGAACAGTCCAGCCCGAACTGCCAAGCCATGCCTTCCCTGGACCGGAAACAAGCGTCCTAGGACCGGTTTCTGGCATTTCAGCCGTCTTCAGCCAGGCTTGCTTGAATCCAGTGGCAAAGTGAGCAAGGGACTCACGTCTGAGCATACCCTGCCAACATATGGCGAAAAAAGCGGTACAAAAGGGGGTGGTGATGGACGGAGCATCAGAACAAATCAAACACTCACACCCAGTCAACAGATCCGGGTTTGATCCATCACCGTTCTTTAGCCCACTCTGCCACCCCAGTTCAGACATGGCCATATGCAAATCAGTCTGACCCTGTGCCTCATGAGAACAGTCCAGCCCGAACTGCCAAGCCATGCCTTCCCTGGATCGGAAACAAGCGTCCTAGTACCGGTTTCTGGCATTTCAGCCGTCTTCAGCCAGGCTTGCTTGAATCCAGTGGCAAAGTGAGCAAGGGACTCACGTCTCAGCATACCCTGCCAACTTATGGCGAACAAAGCGGTACAAAAGGGAATGGTGATGGACGGAGCATCAGAACCAATCAAACACTCACATCCAGTCAACAGATCCTAGTTTGATCCATCACCGTTCTTTAGCCCACTCTGCCACCCCAGTTCAGACATGGCCATATGCAAATCAGTCTGACCCTGTGCCTCATGAGAACAGTCCAGCCCGAACTGCCAAGCCATGCCTTCCCTGGACCGGAAACAAGCGTCCTAGGACCGGTTTCTGGCATTTCAGCCGTCTTCAGCCAGGCTTGCTTGAATCCAGTGGCAAAGTGAGCAAGGGACTCACGTCTGAGCATACCCTACCAACTTATGGCGAACAAAGCTGTACAAAAGGGGGTGGTGATGGACGGAGCATCAGAACCAATCAAACACTCACAGCCAGTCAACAGATCCGGGTTTGATCCATCACCGTTCTTTAGCCCACTCTGCCACCCCAGTTCAGACATGGTCATATGCAAATCAGTCTGACCCTGTGCCTCATGAGAACAGTCCAGCCCGAACTGCCAAGCCATGCCTTCCCTGGACCGGAAACAAGCGTCCTAGGACCGGTTTCTGGCATTTCAGCCGTCTTCGGCCAGGCTTGCTTGAATCCAGTGGCAAAGTGAGCAAGGGACGCACGTCTGAGCATACCCTGCCAACTTATGGCGAACAAAGCGGTACAAAAGGGGGTGGTGATGGACGGAGCATCAGAACCAATCAAACACTCACACCCAGTCAACAGATCCGGGTTTGATCCATCACCGTTCTTTAGCCCACTCTGCCACCCCAGTTCAGACATGGCCATATGCAAATCAGTCTGACCCTGTGCCTCATGAGAACAGTCCAGCCCGAACTGCCAAGCCATGCCTTCCCTGGACCGGAAACAAGCGTCCTAGGACCGGTTTCTGGCATTTCAGCCGTCTTCGGCCAGGCTTGCTTGAATCCAGTGGCAAAGTGAGCAAGGGACTCACGTCTGAGCATACCCTGCCAACTTATGGCGAACAAAGCGGTACAAAAGGGGGTGGTGATGGACGGAGCATCAGAACCAATCAAACACTCACACCCAGTCAACAGATCCGGGTTTGATCCATCACCGTTCTTTAGCCCACTCTGCCACCCCAGTTCAGACATGGCCATATGCTAATCAGTCTGACCCTGTGCCTCATGAGAACAGTCCAGCCCGAACTGCCAAGCCATGCCTTCCCTGGACCGGAAACAAGCGTCCTAGGACCGGTTTCTGGCATTTCAGCCGTCTTCGGCCAGGCTTGCTTGAATCCAGTGGCAAAGTGAGCAAGGGACTCACGTCTGAGCATACGCTGCCAACTTATGGCGAACAAAGCGGTACAAAAGGGGGTGGTGATGGACGGAGCATCAGAACCAATCAAACACTCACACCCAGTCAACAGATTCGGGTTTGATCCATCTCCGTTCTTTAGCCCACTCTGCCACCCCAGTTCAGACATGGCCATATGCAAATCAGTCTGACCCTGTGCCTCATGAGAACAGTCCAGCCCGAACTGCCAAGCCATGCCTTCCCTGGACCGGAAACAAGCGTCCTAGGACCGGTTTCTGGCATTTCAGCCGTCTTCAGCCAGGCTTGCTTGAATCAAGTGGCAAAGTGAGCAAGGGACTCACGTCTGAGCATACCCTGCCAACTTATGGCGAACAAAGCGGTACAAAAGGGGGTGGTGATGGACGGAGCATCAGAACCAATCAAACACTCACACCCAGTCAACAGATCCGGGTTTGATCCATCACCGTTCTTTAGCCCACTCTGCCATCCCAGTTCAGACATGGCCATATGCAAATCAGTCTGACCCTGTGCCTCATGAGAACAGTCCAGCCCGAACTGCCAAGCCATGCCTTCCCTGGACCGGAAACAAGCGTCCTAGGACCGGTTTCTGGCATTTCAGCCATCTTCAGCCAGGCTTGCTTGAATCCAGTGGCAAAGTGAGCAAGGGACTCACGTCTGAGCATACCCTGCCAACTTATGGCGAACAAAGCGGTACAAAAGGGGGTGGTGATGGACGGAGCATCAGAACCAATCAAACACTCACACCCAGTCAACAGATCCGGTTTTGATCCATCACCGTTCTTTAGCCCACTCTGCCACCCCAGTTCAGACATGGCCATATGCAAATCAATCTGACCCTGTGCCTCATGAGAACAGTCCAGCCCGAACTGCCAAGCCATGCCTTCCCTGGACCGGAAACAAGCGTCCTAGGACCGGTTTCTGGCAATTCAGCCGTCTTCAGCCAGGCTTGCTTGAATCCAGTGGCAAAGTGAGCAAGGGACTCACGTCTGAGCATACCCTGCCAACTTATGGCGAACAAAGCGGTACAAAAGGGGGTGGTGATGGACGGAGCATCAGAACCAATCAAAAACACTCACACCCAGTCAACAGATCCGGGTTTGATCCATCACAGTTCTTTAGCCCACTCTGCCACCCCAGTTCAGACATGGCCATATGCAAATGAGTCTGACCCTGTGCCTCATGAGAACAGTCCAGCCCGAACTGCCAAGCCATGCCTTCCCTGGACCGGAAACAAGCGTCCTAGGACCGGTGTCTGGCATTTCAGCCGTCTTCAGCCAGGCTTGCTTGAATCCAGTGGCAAAGTGAGCAAGGGACTCACGTCTGAGCATACCCTGCCAACTTATGTTGAACAAAGCGGTACAAAATGGGGTTGTGATGGACGGAGCATCAGAACCAATCAAACACTCACACCCAGTCAACAGATCCGGGTTTGACCCATCACCGTTCTTTAGCCCACTCTGCCACCCCAGTTCAGACATGGCCATATGCAAATCAGTCTGACCCTGTGCCTCATGAGAACAGTCCAGCCCGAACTGCCAAGCCATGCCTTCCCTGGACCGGAAACAAGCGTCTTAGGACCGGTTTCTGGCATTTCAGCCGTCTTCAGCCAGGCTTGCTTGAATCCAGTGGCAAAGTGAGCAAGGGACTCACGTCTGAGCATACCCTGCCAACTTATGGCGAACAAAGCGGTACAAAAGGGGGTGGTGATGGACGGAGCATCAGAACCAATCAAACACTCACACCCAGTCAACAGATCTGGGTTTGATCCATCACCGTTCTTTAGCCCACTCTGCCACCCCAGTTCAGACATGGCCATATGCAAATCAGTCTGACCCTGTGCCTCATGAGAACAGTCCAGCCCGAACTGCCAAGCCATGCCTTCCCTGGACCGGAAACAAGCGCCCTAGGACCGGTTTCTGGCATTTCAGCCGTCTTCAGCCAGGCTTGCTTGAATCCAGTGGCAAAGTGAGCAAGGGACTCACGTCTGAGCATACCCTGCCATCTTATGGCGAACAAAGCGGTACAAAAGGGGGTGGTGATGGACGGAGCATCAGAACCAATCAAACACTCACACCCAGTCAACAGATCCGGGTTTGATCCATCACCGTTCTTTAGCCCACTCTGCCACCCCAGTTCAGACATGGCCATATGCAAATCAGTCTGACCCTGTGCCTCATGAGAACAGTCCAGCCCGAACTGCCAAGCCATGCCTTCCCTGGACCGGAAACAAGCGTCCTAGGACCGGTTTCTGGCATTTCAGCCGTCTTCAGCCAGGCTTGCTTGAATCCAGTGGCAAAGTGAGCAAGGGACTCACGTCTGAGCATACCCTGCCAACTTATGGCGAACAAAGCGGTACAAAAGGGGGTGGTGATGGACGGAGCATCAGAACCAATCAAACACTCACACCCAGTCAACAGATCCGGGTTTGATCCATCACCGTTCTTTAGCCCACTCTGCCACCCCAGTTCAGACATGGCCATATGCAAATCAGTCTGACCCTGTGCCTCATGAGAACAGTCCAGCCCGAACTGCCAAGCCATGCCTTCCCTGGACCGGAAACAAGCGTCCTAGGACCGGTTTCTGGCAATTTAGCCGTCTTCAGCCAGGCTTGCTTGAATCCAGTGGCAAAGTGAGCAAGGGACTCACCTCTGAGCATACCCTGCCAACTTATGGCGAACAAAGCGGTACAAAAGGGGGTGGTGATGGACGGAGCATCAGAACCAATCAAACACTCACACCCAGTCAACAGATCCGGGTTTGATCCATCACCGTTCTTTAGCCCACTCTGCCACCCCAGTTCAGACATGGCCATATGCAAATCAGTCTGACCCTGTGCCTCATGAGAACAGTCCAGCCCGAACTGCCAAGCCATGCCTTCCCTGGACCGGAAACAAGCGCCCTAGGACCGGTTTCTGGCATTTCAGCCGTCTTCAGCCAGGCTTGCTTGAATCCAGTGGCAAAGTGAGCAAGGGACTCACGTCTGAGCATACCCTGCCAACTTATGGCGAACAAAGCGGTACAAAAGGGGGTGGTGATGGACGGAGCATCAGAACCAATCAAACACTCACACCCTTCAACAGATCAGGGTTTGATCTATCACCGTTCTTTAGCCCACTCTGCCACCCCAGTTCAGACATGGCCATATGCAAATCAGTCTGACCCTGTGCCTCATGAGAACAGTCCAGCCCGAACTGCCAAGCCATGCCTTCCCTGGACCGGAAACAAGCATCCTAGGACTGGTTTCTGGCATTTCATCCGTCTTCAGCCAGGCTTGCTTGAATCCAGTGGCAAAGTGAGCAAGGGACTCACGTCTGAGCATACCCTGCCAACTTATGGCGAACAAAGCGGTACAAAAGGGGGTGGTGATGGACGGAGCATCAGAACCAATCAAACACTCACACCCAGTCAACAGATCCGGGTTTGATCCATCACCGTTCTTTAGCCCACTCTGCCACCCCAGTTCAGACATGGCCATATGCAAATCAGTCTGACCCTGTGCCTCATGAGAACAGTCCAGCCCGAACTGCCAAGCCATGCCTTCCCTGGACCGGAAACAAGCGTCCTAGGACCGGTTTCTGGCATTTCAGCCGTCTTCAGCCAGGCTTGCTTGAATCCAGTGGCAAAGTGAGCAAGGGACTCACGTCTGAGCATACCCTGCCAACTTATGGCGAACAAAGCGGTACAAAAGGGGGTGGTGATGGACGGAGCATCAGAACCAATCAAACACTCACACCCAGTCAACAGATCCGGGTTTGATCCATCACCGTTCTTTAGCCCACTCTGCCACCCCAGTTCAGACATGGCCATATGCAAATCAGTCTGACCCTGTGCCTCATGAGAATAGTCCAGCCCGAACTGCCAAGCCATGCCTTTCCTGGACCGGAAACAAGCGCCCTAGGACCGGTTTCTGGCATTTCAGCCGTCTTCAGCCAGGCTTGCTTGAATCCAGTGGCAAAGTGAGCAAGGGACTCACGTCTGAGCATACCCTGCCAACTTATGGCGAACAAAGCGGTACAAAAGGGGGTGGTGATGGACGGAGCATCAGAACCAATCAAACACTCACACCCAGTCAACAGATCCGGGTTTGATCCATCACTGTTCTTTAGCCCACTCTGCCACCCCAGTTCAGACATGGCCATATGCAAATCAGTCTGACCCTGTGCCTCATGAGAACAGTCCAGCCCGAACTGCCAAGCCATGCCTTCCCTGGACCGGAAACAAGCGCCCTAGGACCGGTTTCTGGCATTTCAGCCGTCTTCAGCCAGGCTTGCTTGAATCCAGTGGCAAAGTGAGCAAGGGACTCACGTCTGAGCATACCCTGCCAACTTTTGGCGAACAAAGCGGTACAAAAGGGGGTGGTGATGGACGGAGCATCAGAACCAATCAAACACTCGCACCCAGTCAACAGATCCGGGTTTGATCCATCACCGTTCTTTAGCCCACTCTGCCACCCCAGTTCAGACATGGCCATATGCAAATCAGTCTGACCCTGTGCCTCATGAGAACAGTCCAGCCCGAACTGCCGAGCCATGCCTTCCCTGGACCGGAAACAAGCGTCCTAGGACCGGTTTCTGGCATTTCAGCCGTCTTCAGCCAGGCTTGCTTGAATCCAGTGGCAAAGTGAGCAAGGGACTCACGTCTGAGCATACCCTGCCAGCTTATGGCGAACAAAGCGGTACAAAAGGGGGTGGTGATGGACGGAGCATCAGAACCAATCAAACACTCACACCCAGTGAACAGATCCGGGTTTGATCCATCACCGTTCTTTAGCCCACTCTGCCACCCCAGTTCAGACATGGCCATATGCAAATCAGTCTGACCCTGTGCCTCATGAGAACAGTCCAGCCCGAACTGCCGAGCCATGCCTTTCCTGGACCGGAAACAAGCGTCCTAGGACCGGTTTCTGGCATTTCAGCCGTCTTCAGCCAGGCTTGCTTGAATCCAGTGGCAAAGTGAGCAAGGGACTCACGTCTGAGCATACCCTGCCAACTTATGGCGAACAAAGCGGTACAAAAGGGGGTGGTGATGGACGGAGCATCAGAACCAATCAAACACTCACACCCAGTCAACAGATCCGGGTTTGATCCATCACCATTCTTTAGCCCACTCTGCCACCCCAGTTCAGACATGGCCATATGCAAATCAGTCTGACCCTGTGCCTCATGAGAACAGTCCAGCCCGAACTGCCAAGCCATGCCTTCACTGGACCGGAAACAAGCGTCCTAGGACCGGTTTCTGGCATTTCAGCCGTCTTCAGCCAGGCTTGCTTGAATCCAGTGGCAAAGTGAGCAAGGGACTCACGTCTGAGCATACCCTGCCAACTTATGGCGAACAAAGCGGTACAAAAGGGGGTGGTGACGGACGGAGCATCAGAACCAATCAAACACTCACACCCAGTCAACAGATCCGGGTTTGATCCATCACCGTTCTTTAGCCCACTCTGCCACCCCAGTTCAGACATGGCCATATGCAAATCAGTCTGACCCTGTGCCTCATGAGAACAGTCTAGCCCGAACTGCCAAGCCATGCCTTCCCTGGACCGGAAACAAGCGTCCTAGGACCGGTTTCTGGCATTTCAGCCGTCTTCAGCCAGGCTTGCTTGAATCCAGTGGCAAAGTGAGCAAGGGACTCACGTCTGAGCATACCCTGCCAACTTATGGCGAACAAAGCGGTACAAAAGGGGGTGGTGATGGACGGAGCATCAGAACCAATCAAACACTCACACCCAGTCAACAGATCCGGGTTTGATCCATCACCGTTCTTTAGCCCACTCTGCCACCCCAGTTCAGACATGGCCATATGCAAATCAGTCTGACCCTGTGCCTCATGAGAACAGTCCAGCCCGAACTGCCAAGCCATGCCTTCCCTGGACCGGAAACAAGCGTCCTAGGACCGGTTTCTGGCATTTCAGCCGTCTTCAGCCAGGCTTGCTTGAATCCAGTGGCAAAGTGAGCAAGGGACTCACGTCTGAGCATACCCTGCCAACTTATGGCAAACAAAGCGGTACAAAAGGGGGTGGTGATGGACGGAGCATCAGAACCAATCAAACACTCACACCCAGTCAACAGATCCGGGTTTGATCCATCACCGTTCTTTAGCCCACTCTGCCACCCCAGTTCAGACATGGCCATATGCAAATCAGTCTGACCCTGTGCCTCATGAGAACAGTCCAGCCCGAACTGCCAAGCCATGCCTTCCCTGGACCGGAAACAAGCGTCCTAGGACCGGTTTCTGGCATTTCAGCCGTCTTCAGCCAGGCTTGCTTGAATCCAGTGGCAAAGTGAGCAAGGGACTCACGTCTGAGCATACCCTGCCAACTTATGGCGAACAAAGCGGTACAAAAGGGGGTGGTGATGGACGGAGCATCAGAACCAATCAAACACTCACACCCAGTCAACAGATCCGGCTTTGATCCATCACCGTTCTTTAGCCCACTCTGCCACCCCAGTTCAGACATGGCCATATGCAAATCAGTCTGACCCTGTGCCTCATGAGAACAGTCCAGCCCGAACTGCCAAGCCATGCCTTCCCTGGACCGGAAACAAGCGTCCTAGGACCGGTTTCTGGCATTTCAGCCGTCTTCAGCCAGGCTTGCTTGAATCCAGTGGCAAAGTGAGCAAGGGACTCACGTCTGAGCATACCCTGCCAACTTATGGCGAACAAAGCGGTACAAAAGGGGGTGGTGATGGACGGAGCATCAGAACCAATCAAACACTCACACCCAGTCAACAGATCCGGGTTTGATCCATCACCGTTCTTTAGCCCACTCTGCCACCCCAGTTCAGACATGGCCATATGCAAATCAGTCTGACCCTGTGCCTCATGAGAACAGTCCAGCCCGAACTGCCAAGCCATGCCTTCCCTGGACCGGAAACAAGCGTCCTAGGACCGGTTTCTGGCATTTCAGCCGTCTTCAGCCAGGCTTGCTTGAATCCAGTGGCAAAGTGAGCAAGGGACTCACATCTGAGCATACCCTGCCAACTTATGGCGAACAAAGCGGTACAAAAGGGGGTGGTGATGGACGGAGCATCAGAACCAATCAAACACTCGCACCCAGTCAACAGATCCGGGTTTGATCCATCACGGTTCTTTAGCCCACTCTGCCACCCCAGTTCAGACATGGCCATATGCAAATCAGTCTGACCCTGTGCCTCATGAGAACAGTCCAGCCCGAACTGCCAAGCCATGCCTTCCCTGGACCGGAAACAAGCGTCCTAGGACCGGTTTCTGGCATTTCAGCCGTCTTCAGCCAGGCTTGCTTGAATCCAGTGGCAAAGTGAGCAAGGGACTCACGTCTGAGCATACCCTGCCAACTTATGGCGAACAAAGCGGTACAAAAGGGGGTGGTGATGGACGGAGCATCAGAACCAATCAAACACTCACACACAGTCAACAGATCCGGGTTTGATCCATCACCGTTCTTTAGCCCACTCTGCCACCCCAGTTCAGACATGGCCATATGCAAATCAGTCTGACCCTGTGCCTCATGAGAACAGTCCAGCCCGAACTGCCAAGCCATGCCTTCCCTGGACCGGAAACAAGCGTCCTAGGACCGGTTTCTGGCATTTCAGCCGTCTTCAGCCAGGCTTGCTTGAATCCAGTGGCAAAGTGAGCAAGGGACTCACGTCTGAGCATACCCTGCCAACTTATGGTGAACAAAGCGGTACAAAAGGGGTTGGTGATGGACGGAGCATCAGAACCAATCAAACATTCACACCCAGTCAACAGATCCGGGTTTGATCCATCACCGTTCTTTAGCCCACTCTGCCACCCCAGTTCAGACATGGCCATATGCAAATCAGTCTGACTCTGTGCCTCATGAGAACAGTCCAGCCCGAACTGCCAAGCCATGCCTTCCCTGGACCGGAAAAAAGCGTCCTAGGACCGGTTTCTGGCATTTAAGCTGTCTTCAGCCAGGGTTGCTTGAATCCAGTGGCAAAGTGAGCAAGGGACTCACATCTGAGCATACCCTGCCAACTTATGGCGAACAAAGCGGTACAAAAGGGGGTGGTGATGGACGGAGCATCAGAACCAATCAAACACTCACATCCAGTCAACAGATCCGGGTTTGATCCATCACCGTTCTTTAGCCCACTCTGCCACCCCAGTTCAGACATGGCCATATGCAAATCAGTCTGACCCTGTGCCTCATGAGAACAGTCCAGCCCGAACTGCCAAGCCATGCCTTCCCTGGACCGGAAACAAGCGTCCTAGGACCGGTTTCTGGCATTTCAGCCGTCTTCAGCCAGGCTTGCTTGAATCCAGTGGCAAAGT
Organism: Triturus cristatus; assembly: GCF_964204655.1. Taxonomy (NCBI): domain Eukaryota; kingdom Metazoa; phylum Chordata; class Amphibia; order Caudata; family Salamandridae; genus Triturus; species Triturus cristatus. The sequence continues at coordinate 370,033,639 of NC_140595.1, forward strand.
GAGCAAGGGACTCACATCTGAGCATACCCTGCCAACTTATGGCGAACAAAGCGGTACAAAAGGGGGTGGTGATGGACGGAGCATCAGAACCAATCAAACACTCACACCCAGTGAACAGATCCGGGTTTGATCCATCACCGTTCTTTAGCCCACTCTGCCACCCCAGTTCAGACATGGCTATATGCATATCAGTCTGACCCTGTGCCTCATGAGAACAGTCCAGCCCGAACTGCCAAGCCATGCCTTCCCTGGACCGGAAACAAGCGTCCTAGGACCGGTTTCTGGCATTTCAGCCGTCTTCAGCCAGGCTTGCTTGAATCCAGTGGCAAAGTGAGCAAGGGACTCACGTCTGAGCATACCCTGCCAACTTATGGCGAACAAAGCGGTACAAAAGGGGGTGGTGATGGACGGAGCATCAGAACCAATCAAACACTCACACCCAGTCAACAGATCCGGGTTTGATCCATCACCGTTCTTTAGCCCACTCTGCCACCCCAGTTCAGACATGGCCATATGCAAATCAGTCTGACCCTGTGCCTCATGAGAACAGTCCAGCCCGAACTGCCAAGCCATGCCTTCCCTGGACCGGAAACAAGCGTCCTAGGACCGGTTTCTGGCATTTCAGCCGTCTTCAGCCAGGCTTGCTTGAATCCAGTGGCAAAGTGAGCAAGGGACTCACGTCTGAGCATACCCTGCCAACTTATGGCGAACAAAGCGGTACAAAAGGGGGTGGTGATGGACGGAGCATCAGAACCAATCAAACACTCACACCCAGTCAACAGATCCGGGTTTGATCCATCACCGTTCTTTAGCCCACTCTGCCACCCCAGTTCAGACATGGCCATATGCAAATCAGTCTGACCCTGTGCCTCATGAGAACAGTCCAGCCCGAACTGCCAAGCCATGCCTTCCCTGGACCGGAAACAAGCGTCCTAGGACCGGTTTCTGGCATTTCAGCCGTCTTCAGCCAGGCTTGCTTGAATCCAGTGGCAAAGTGAGCAAGGGACTCACGTCTGAGCATACCCTGCCAACTTATGGCGAAAAAAGCGGTACAAAAGGGGGTGGTGATGGACGGAGCATCAGAACAAATCAAACACTCACACCCAGTCAACAGATCCGGGTTTGATCCATCACCGTTCTTTAGCCCACTCTGCCACCCCAGTTCAGACATCGCCATATGCAAATCAGTCTGACCCTGTGCCTCATGAGAACAGTCCAGCCCGAACTGCCAAGCCATGCCTTCCCTGGATCGGAAACAAGCGTCCTAGTACCGGTTTCTGGCATTTCAGCCGTCTTCAGCCAGGCTTGCTTGAATCCAGTGGCAAAGTGAGCAAGGGACTCACGTCTCAGCATACCCTGCCAACTTATGGCGAACAAAGCGGTACAAAAGGGAATGGTGATGGACGGAGCATCAGAACCAATCAAACACTCACATCCAGTCAACAGATCCTAGTTTGATCCATCACCGTTCTTTAGCCCACTCTGCCACCCCAGTTCAGACATGGCCATATGCAAATCAGTCTGACCCTGTGCCTCATGAGAACAGTCCAGCCCGAACTGCCAAGCCATGCCTTCCCTGGACCGGAAACAAGCGTCCTAGGACCGGTTTCTGGCATTTCAGCCGTCTTCAGCCAGGCTTGCTTGAATCCAGTGGCAAAGTGAGCAAGGGACTCACGTCTGAGCATACCCTACCAACTTATGGCGAACAAAGCGGTACAAAAGGGGGTGGTGATGGACGGAGCATCAGAACCAATCAAACACTCACAGCCAGTCAACAGATCCGGGTTTGATCCATCACCGTTCTTTAGCCCACTCTGCCACCCCAGTTCAGACATGGCCATATGCAAATCAGTCTGACCCTGTGCCTCATGAGAACAGTCCAGCCCGAACTGCCAAGCCATGCCTTCCCTGGACCGGAAACAAGCGTCCTAGGACCGGTTTCTGGCATTTCAGCCGTCTTCGGCCCGGCTTGCTTGAATCCAGTGGCAAAGTGAGCAAGGGACTCACGTCTGAGCATACCCTGCCAACTTATGGCGAACAAAGCGGTACAAAAGGGGGTGATGATGGACGGAGCATCAGAACCAATCAAACACTCACACCCAGTCAACAGATCCGGGTTTGATCCATCACCGTTCTTTAGCCCACTCTGCCACCCCAGTTCAGACATGGCCATATGCAAATCAGTCTGACCCTGTGCCTCATGAGAACAGTCCAGCCCGAACTGCCAAGCCATGCCTTCCCTGGACCGGAAACAAGCGTCCTAGGACCGGTTTCTGGCATTTCAGCCGTCTTCGGCCAGGCTTGCTTGAATCCAGTGGCAAAGTGAGCAAGGGACTCACGTCTGAGCATACCCTGCCAACTTATGGCGAACAAAGCGGTACAAAAGGGGGTGGTGATGGACGGAGCATCAGAACCAATCAAACACTCACACCCAGTCAACAGATCCGGGTTTGATCCATCACCGTTCTTTAGCCCACTCTGCCACCCCAGTTCAGACATGGCCATATGCAAATCAGTCTGACCCTGTGCCTCATGAGAACAGTCCAGCCCGAACTGCCAAGCCATGCCTTCCCTGGACCGGAAACAAGCGTCCTAGGACCGGTTTCTGGCATTTCAGCCGTCTTCGGCCAGGCTTGCTTGAATCCAGTGGCAAAGTGAGCAAGGGACTCACGTCTGAGCATACCCTGCCAACTTATGGCGAACAAAGCGGTACAAAAGGGGGTGGTGATGGACGGAGCATCAGAACCAATCAAACACTCACACCCAGTCAACAGATCCGGGTTTGATCCATCACCGTTCTTTAGCCCACTCTGCCACCCCAGTTCAGACATGGCCATATGCTAATCAGTCTGACCCTGTGCCTCATGAGAACAGTCCAGCCCGAACTGCCAAGCCATGCCTTCCCTGGACCGGAAACAAGCGTCCTAGGACCGGTTTCTGGCATTTCAGCCGTCTTCAGCCAGGCTTGCTTGAATCCAGTGGCAAAGTGAGCAAGGGACTCACGTCTGAGCATACCCTGCCAACTTATGGCGAACAAAGCGGTACAAAAGGGGGTGGTGATGGACGGAGCATCAGAACCAATCAAACACTCACACCCAGTCAACAGATCCGGGTTTGATCCATCACCGTTCTTTAGCCCACTCTGCCACCCCAGTTCAGACATGGCCATATGCTAATCAGTCTGACCCTGTGCCTCATGAGAACAGTCCAGCCCGAACTGCCAAGCCATGCCTTCCCTGGACCGGAAACAAGCGTCCTAGGACCGGTTTCTGGCATTTCAGCCGTCTTCAGCCAGGCTTGCTTGAATCCAGTGGCAAAGTGAGCAAGGGACTCACGTCTGAGCATACGCTGCCAACTTATGGCGAACAAAGCGGTACAAAAGGGGGTGGTGATGGACGGAGCATCAGAACCAATCAAACACTCACACCCAGTCAACAGATTCGGGTTTGATCCATCTCCGTTCTTTAGCCCACTCTGCCACCTCAGTTCAGACATGGCCATATGCAAATCAGTCTGACCCTGTGCCTCATGAGAACAGTCCAGCCCGAACTGCCAAGCCATGCCTTCCCTGGACCGGAAACAAGCGTCCTAGGACCGGTTTCTGGCATTTCAGCCGTCTTCAGCCAGGCTTGCTTGAATCAAGTGGCAAAGTGAGCAAGGGACTCACGTCTGAGCATACCCTGCCAACTTATGGCGAACAAAGCGGTACAAAAGGGGGTGGTGATGGACGGAGCATCAGAACCAATCAAACACTCACACCCAGTCAACAGATCCGGGTTTGATCCATCACCGTTCTTTAGCCCACTCTGCCATCCCAGTTCAGACATGGCCATATGCAAATCAGTCTGACCCTGTGCCTCATGAGAACAGTCCAGCCCGAACTGCCAAGCCATGCCTTCCCTGGACCGGAAACAAGCGTCCTAGGACCGGTTTCTGGCATTTCAGCCATCTTCAGCCAGGCTTGCTTGAATCCAGTGGCAAAGTGAGCAAGGGACTCACGTCTGAGCATACCCTGCCAACTTATGGCGAACAAAGCGGTACAAAAGGGGGTGGTGATGGACGGCGCATCAGAACCAATCAAACACTCACACCCAGTCAACAGATCCGGTTTTGATCCATCACCGTTCTTTAGCCCACTCTGCCACCCCAGTTCAGACATGGCCATATGCAAATCAATCTGACCCTGTGCCTCATGAGAACAGTCCAGCCCGAACTGCCAAGCCATGCCTTCCCTGGACCGGAAACAAGCGTCCTAGGACCGGTTTCTGGCAATTCAGCCGTCTTCAGCCAGGCTTGCTTGAATCCAGTGGCAAAGTGAGCAAGGGACTCACGTCTGAGCATACCCTGCCAACTTATGGTGAACAAAGCGGTACAAAAGGGGGTGGTGATGGACGGAGCATCAGAACCAATCAAAAACACTCACACCCAGTCAACAGATCCGGGTTTGATCCATCACAGTTCTTTAGCCCACTCTGCCACCCCAGTTCAGACATGGCCATATGCAAATCAGTCTGACCCTGTGCCTCATGAGAACAGTCCAGCCCGAACTGCCAAGCCATGCCTTCCCTGGACCGGAAACAAGCGTCCTAGGACCGGTGTCTGGCATTTCAGCCGTCTTCAGCCAGGCTTGCTTGAATCCAGTGGCAAAGTGAGCAAGGGACTCACGTCTGAGCATACCCTGCCAACTTATGTTGAACAAAGCGGTACAAAATGGGGTTGTGATGGACGGAGCATCAGAACCAATCAAACACTCACACCCAGTCAACAGATCCGGGTTTGACCCATCACCGTTCTTTAGCCCACTCTGCCACCCCAGTTCAGACATGGCCATATGCAAATCAGTCTGACCCTGTGCCTCATGAGAACAGTCCAGCCCGAACTGCCAAGCCATGCCTTCCCTGGACCGGAAACAAGCGTCTTAGGACCGGTTTCTGGCATTTCAGCCGTCTTCAGCCAGGCTTGCTTGAATCCAGTGGCAAAGTGAGCAAGGGACTCACGTCTGAGCATACCCTGCCAACTTATGGCGAACAAAGCGGTACAAAAGGGGGTGGTGATGGACGGAGCATCAGAACCAATCAAACACTCACACCCAGTCAACAGATCTGGGTTTGATCCATCACCGTTCTTTAGCCCACTCTGCCACCCCAGTTCAGACATGGCCATATGCAAATCAGTCTTACCCTGTGCCTCATGAGAACAGTCCAGCCCGAACTGCCAAGCCATGCCTTCCCTGGACCGAAAACAAGCGTCCTAGGACCGGTTTCTGGCATTTCAGCCGTCTTCAGCCAGGCTTGCTTGAATCCAGTGGCAAAGTGAGCAAGGGACTCACGTCTGAGCATACCCTGCCAACTTATGGCGAACAAAGCGGTACAAAAGGGGGTGGTGATGGACGGAGCATCAGAACCAATCAAACACTCACACCCAGTCAACAGATCCGGGTTTGATCCATCACCGTTCTTTAGCCCACTCTGCCACCCCAGTTCAGACATGGCCATATGCAAATCAGTCTGACCCTGTGCCTCATGAGAACAGTCCAGCCCGAACTGCCAAGCCATGCCTTCCCTGGACCGGAAACAAGCGTCCTAGGACCGGTTTCTGGCAATTTAGCCGTCTTCAGCCAGGCTTGCTTGAATCCAGTGGCAAAGTGAGCAAGGGACTCACCTCTGAGCATACCCTGCCAACTTATGGCGAACAAAGCGGTACAAAAGGGGGTGGTGATGGACGGAGCATCAGAACCAATCAAACACTCACACCCAGTCAACAGATCCGGGTTTGATCCATCACCGTTCTTTAGCCCACTCTGCCACCCCAGTTCAGACATGGCCATATGCAAATCAGTCTGACCCTGTGCCTCATGAGAACAGTCCAGCCCGAACTGCCAAGCCATGCCTTCCCTGGACCGGAAACAAGCGCCCTAGGACCGGTTTCTGGCATTTCAGCCGTCTTCAGCCAGGCTTGCTTGAATCCAGTGGCAAAGTGAGCAAGGGACTCACGTCTGAGCATACCCTGCCAACTTATGGCGAACAAAGCGGTACAAAAGGGGGTGGTGATGGACGGAGCATCAGAACCAATCAAACACTCACACCCTTCAACAGATCAGGGTTTGATCCATCACCGTTCTTTAGCCCACTCTGCCACCCCAGTTCAGACATGGCCATATGCAAATCAGTCTGACCCTGTGCCTCATGAGAACAGTCCAGCCCGAACTGCCAAGCCATGCCTTCCCTGGACCGGAAACAAGCATCCTAGGACTGGTTTCTGGCATTTCAGCCGTCTTCAGCCAGGCTTGCTTGAATCCAGTGGCAAAGTGAGCAAGGGACTCACGTCTGAGCATACCCTGCCAACTTATGGCGAACAAAGCGGTACAAAAGGGGGTGGTGATGGACGGAGCATCAGAACCAATCAAACACTCACACCCAGTCAACAGATCCGGGTTTGATCCATCACCGTTCTTTAGCCCACTCTGCCACCCCAGTTCAGACATGGCCATATGCAAATCAGTCTGACCCTGTGCCTCATGAGAACAGTCCAGCCCGAACTGCCAAGCCATGCCTTCCCTGGACCGGAAACAAGCGTCCTAGGACCGGTTTCTGGCATTTCAGCCGTCTTCAGCCAGGCTTGCTTGAATCCAGTGGCAAAGTGAGCAAGGGACTCACGTCTGAGCATACCCTGCCAACTTATGGCGAACAAAGCGGTACAAAAGGGGGTGGTGATGGACGGAGCATCAGAACCAATCAAACACTCACACCCAGTCAACAGATCCGGGTTTGATCCATCACCGTTCTTTAGCCCACTCTGCCACCCCAGTTCAGACATGGCCATATGCAAATCAGTCTGACCCTGTGCCTCATGAGAACAGTCCAGCCCGAACTGCCAAGCCATGCCTTTCCTGGACCGGAAACAAGCGCCCTAGGACCGGTTTCTGGCATTTCAGCCGTCTTCAGCCAGGCTTGCTTGAATCCAGTGGCAAAGTGAGCAAGGGACTCACGTCTGAGCATACCCTGCCAACTTATGGCGAACAAAGCGGTCCAAAAGGGGGTGGTGATGGACGGAGCATCAGAACCAATCAAACACTCACACCCAGTCAACAGATCCGGGTTTGATCCATCACTGTTCTTTAGCCCACTCTGCCACCCCAGTTCAGACATGGCCATATGCAAATCAGTCTGACCCTGTGCCTCATGAGAACAGTCCAGCCCGAACTGCCAAGCCATGCCTTCCCTGGACCGGAAACAAGCGCCCTAGGACCGGTTTCTGGCATTTCAGCCGTCTTCAGCCAGGCTTGCTTGAATCCAGTGGCAAAGTGAGCAAGGGACTCACGTCTGAGCATACCCTGCCAACTTATGGCGAACAAAGCGGTACAAAAGGGGGTGGTGATGGACGGAGCATCAGAACCAATCAAACACTCACACCCAGTCAACAGATCCGGGTTTGATCCATCACCGTTCTTTAGCCCACTCTGCCACCCCAGTTCAGACATGGCCATATTCAAATCAGTCTGACCCTGTGCCTCATGAGAACAGTCCAGCCCGAACTGCCAAGCCATGCCTTTCCTGGACCGGAAACAAGCGTCCTAGGACCGGTTTCTGGCATTTCAGCCATCTTCAGCCAGGCTTGCTTGAATCCAGTGGCAAAGTGAGCAAGGGACTCACGTCTGAGCATACCCTGCCAACTTTTGGCGAACAAAGCGGTACAAAAGGGGGTGGTGATGGACGGAGCATCAGAACCAATCAAACACTCACACCCAGTCAACAGATCCGGGTTTGATCCATCACCGTTCTTTAGCCCACTCTGCCACCCCAGTTCAGACATGGCCATATGCAAATCAGTCTGACCCTGTGCCTCATGAGAACAGTCCAGCCCGAACTGCCGAGCCATGCCTTCCCTGGACCGGAAACAAGCGTCCTAGGACCGGTTTCTGGCATTTCAGCCGTCTTCAGCCAGGCTTGCTTGAATCCAGTGGCAAAGTGAGCAAGGGACTCACGTCTGAGCATACCCTGCCAACTTATGGCGAACAAAGCGGTACAAAAGGGGGTGGTGATGGACGGAGCATCAGAACCAATCAAACACTCACACCCAGTGAACAGATCCGGGTTTGATCCATCACCATTCTTTAGCCCACTCTGCCACCCCAGTTCAGACATGGCCATATGCAAATCAGTCTGACCCTGTGCCTCATGAGAACAGTCCAGCCCGAACTGCCGAGCCATGCCTTTCCTGGACCGGAAACAAGCGTCCTAGGACCGGTTTCTGGCATTTCAGCCGTCTTCAGCCAGGCTTGCTTGAATCCAGTGGCAAAGTGAGCAAGGGACTCACGTCTGAGCATACCCTGCCAACTTATGGCGAACAAAGCGGTACAAAAGGGGGTGGTGATGGACGGAGCATCAGAACCAATCAAACACTCACACCCAGTCAACAGATCCGGGTTTGATCCATCACCGTTCTTTAGCCCACTCTGCCACCCCAGTTCAGACATGGCCATATGCAAATCAGTCTGACCCTGTGCCTCATGAGAACAGTCCAGCCCGAACTGCCAAGCCATGCCTTCACTGGACCGGAAACAAGCGTCCTAGGACCGGTTTCTGGCATTTCAGCCGTCTTCAGCCAGGCTTGCTTGAATCCAGTGGCAAAGTGAGCAAGGGACTCACGTCTGAGCATACCCTGCCAACTTATGGCGAGCAAAGCGGTACAAAAGGGGGTGGTGACGGACGGAGCATCAGAACCAATCAAACACTCACACCCAGTCAACAGATCCGGGTTTGATCCATCACCGTTCTTTAGCCCACTCTGCCACCCCAGTTCAGACATGGCCATATGCAAATCAGTCTGACCCTGTGCCTCATGAGAACAGTCTAGCCCGAACTGCCAAGCCATGCCTTCCCTGGACCGGAAACAAGCGTCCTAGGACCGGTTTCTGGCATTTCAGCCGTCTTCAGCCAGGCTTGCTTGAATCCAGTGGCAAAGTGAGCAAGGGACTCACGTCTGAGCATACCCTGCCAACTTATGGCGAACAAAGCGGTACAAAAGGGGGTGGTGATGGACGGAGCATCAGAACCAATCAAACACTCACACCCAGTCAACAGATCCGGGTTTGATCCATCACCGTTCTTTAGCCCACTCTGCCACCCCAGTTCAGACATGGCCATATGCAAATCAGTCTGACCCTGTGCCTCATGAGAACAGTCCAGCCCGAACTGCCAAGCCATGCCTTCCCTGGACCGGAAACAAGCGTCCCCGGACCGGTTTCTGGCATTTCAGCCGTCTTCAGCCAGGCTTGCTTGAATCCAGTGGCAAAGTGAGCAAGGGACTCACGTCTGAGCATACCCTGCCAACTTATGGCGAACAAAGCGGTACAAAAGGGGGTGGTGATGGACGGAGCATCAGAACCAATCAAACACTCACACCCAGTCAACAGATCCGGGTTTGATCCATCACCGTTCTTTAGCCCACTCTGCCACCCCAGTTCAGACATGGCCATATGCAAATCAGTCTGACCCTGTGCCTCATGAGAACAGTCCAGCCCGAACTGCCAAGCCATGCCTTCCCTGGACCGGAAACAAGCGTCCTAGGACCGGTTTCTGGCATTTCAGCCGTCTTCAGCCAGGCTTGCTTGAATCCAGTGGCAAAGTGAGCAAGGGACTCACGTCTGAGCATACCCTGCCAACTTATGGCGAACAGAGCGGTACAAAAGGGGGTGGTGATGGACGGAGCATCAGAACCAATCAAACACTCACACCCAGTCAACAGATCCGGGTTTGATCCATCACCGTTCTTTAGCCCACTCTGCCACCCCAGTTCAGACATGGCCATATGCAAATCAGTCTGACCCTGTGCCTCATGAGAACAGTCCAGCCCGAACTGCCAAGCCATGCCTTCCCTGGACCGGAAACAAGCGTCCTAGGACCGGTTTCTGGCATTTCAGCCGTCTTCAGCCAGGCTTGCTTGAATCCAGTGGCAAAGTGAGCAAGGGACTCACGTCTGAGCATACCCTGCCAACTTATGGCGAACAAAGCGGTACAAAAGGGGGTGGTGATGGACAGAGCATCAGAACCAATCAAACACTCACACCCAGTCAACAGATCCGGGTTTGATCCATCACCGTTCTTTAGCCTACTCTGCCACCCCAGTTCAGACATGGCCATATGCAAATCAGTCTGACCCTGTGCCTCATGAGAACAGTCCAGCCCGAACTGCCAAGCCATGCCCTCCCTGGACCTGAAACAAGCGTCCTAGGACCGGTTTCTGGCATTTCAGCCGTCTTCAGCCAGGCTTGCTTGAATCCAGTGGCAAAGTGAGCAAGGGACTCACGTCTGAGCATACCCTGCCAACTTATGGCGAACAAAGCGGTACAAAAGGGGGTGGTGATGGACGGAACATCAGAACCAATCAAACACTCACACCCAGTCAACAGATCCGGGTTTGATCCATCACCGTTCTTTAGCCCACTCTGCCACCCCAGTTCAGACATGGCCATATGCAAATCAGTCTGACCCTGTGCCTCATGAGAACAGTCCAGCCCGAACTGCCAAGCCATGCCTTCCCTGGACCGGAAACAAGCGTCCTAGGACCGGTGTCTGGCATTTCAGCCGTCTTCAGCCAGGCTTGCTTGAATCCAGTGGCAAAGTGAGCAAGGGACTCACGTCTGAGCATACCCTGCCAACTTATGGTGAACAAAGCGGTACAAAATGGGGTGGTGATGGACGGAGCATCAGAACCAATCAAACACTCACACCCAGTCAACAGATCCGGGTTTGATCCATCACCGTTCTTTAGCCCACTCTGCCACCCCAGTTCAGACATGGCCATATGCAAATCAGTCTGACCCTGTGCCTCATGAGAACAGTCCAGCCCGAACTGCCAAGCCATGCCTTCCCTGGACCGGAAACAAGCGTCCTAGGACCGGTTTCTGGCATTTCAGCCGTCTTCAGCCAGGCTTGCTTGAATCCAGTGGCAAAGTGAGCAAGGGACTCACGTCTGAGCATACCCTGCCAACTTATGGCGAACAAAGCGGTACAAAAGGGGGTGGTGATGGACGGAGCATCAGAACCAATCAAACACTCACACCCAGTCAACAGATCTGGGTTTGATCCATCACCGTTCTTTAGCCCACTCTGCCACCCCAGTTCAGACATGGCCATATGCAAATCAGTCTGACCCTGTGCCTCATGAGAACAGTCCAGCCAGAACTGCCAAGCCATGCCTTCCCTGGACCGGAAACAAGCGTCCTAGGACCGGTTTCTGGCATTTCAGCCGTCTTCAGCCAGGCTTGCTTGAATCCAGTGGCAAAGTGAGCAAGGGACTCACGTCTGAGCATATCCTGCCAACTTATGGCGAACAAAGCGGTACAAAAGGGGGTGGTGATGGACGGAGCATCAGAACCAATCAAACACTCACACCCAGTCAACAGATCCGGGTTTGATCCATCACCGTTCTTTAGCCCACTCTGCCAACCCAGTTCAGACATGGCCATATGCAAATCAGTCTGACCCTGTGCCTCATGAGAACAGTCCAGCCCGAACTGCCAAGCCATGCCTTCCCTGGACCGGAAACAAGCGTCCTAGGACCGGTTTCTGGCATTTCAGCCGTCTTCAGCCAGGCTTGCTTGATTCCAGTTGCAAAGTGAGCAAGGGACTCACGTCTGAGCATACCCTGCCAACTTATGGCGAACAAAGCGGAACAAAAGGGGGTGATGATGGACGGAGCATCAGAACCAATCAAACACTCACACCCAGTCAACAGATCCGGGTTTGATCCATCACCGTTCTTTAGCCCACTCTGCCACCCCAGTTCAGACATGGCCATATGCAAATCAGTCTGACCCTGTGCCTCATGAGAACAGTCCAGCCCGAACTGCCAAGACATGCCTTCCCTGGACCGGAAACAAGCGTCCTGGGACCGGTTTCTGGCATTTCAGCCGTCTTCAGCCAGGCTTGCTTGAATCCAGTGGCAAAGTGAGCAAGGGACTCACCTCTGAGCATACCCTGCCAACTTATGGCGAACAAAGCGGTACAAAAGGGGGTGGTGATGGACGGAGCATCAGAACCAATCAAACACTCACACCCAGTCAACAGATCCGGGTTTGATCCATCACCGTTCTTTAGCCCACTCTGCCACCCCAGTTCAGACATGGCCATATGCAAATCAGTCTGACCCTGTGCCTCATGAGAACAGTCCAGCCCGAACTGCCAAGCCATGCCTTCCCTGGACCGGAAACAAGCGTCCTAGGACCGGTTTCTGGCATTTCAGCCGTCTTCAGCCAGGCTTGCTTGAATCCAGTGGCAAAGTGAGCAAGGGACTCACGTCTGAGCATACCCTGCCAACTTATGGCGAACAAAGCGGTTCAAAAGGGGGTGGTGATGGACGGAGCATCAGAACCAATCAAACACTCACACCCAGTCAACAGATCCGGGTTTGATCCATCACCGTTCTTTAGCCCACTCTGCCACCCCAGTTCAGACATGGCCATATGCAAATCAGTCTGACCCTGTGCCTCATGAGAACAGTCCAGCCCGAACTGCCAAGCCATGCCTTCCCTGGACCGGAAACAAGCGTCCTAGGACCGGTTTCTGGCATTTCAGCCGTCTTCAGCCAGGCTTGCTTGAATCCAGTGGCAAAGTGAGCAAGGGACTCACGTCTGAGCATACCCTGCCAACTTATGGCGAACAAAGCGGTACAAAAGTGGGTGGTGATGGACGGAGCATCAGAACCAATCAAACACTCACACCCAGTCAACAGATCCGGGTTTGATCCATCACCGTTCTTTAGCCCACTCTGCCACCCCAGTTCAGACATGGCCATATGCAAATCAGTCTGACCCTGTGCCTCATGAGAACAGTCCAGCCCGAACTGCCAAGCCATGCCTTCCCTGGACCGGAAACAAGCGTCCTAGGACCGGTTTCTGGCATTTCAACCGTCTTCAGCCAGGCTTGCTTGAATCCAGTGGCAAAGTGAGCAAGGGACTCACGTCTGAGCATACCCTGCCAACTTATGGCGAACAAAGCGGTACAAAAGGGGGTGGTGATGGACGGAGCATCAGAACCAATCAAACACTCACACCCAGTCAACAGATCCGGGTTTGATCCATCACCGTTCTTTAGCCCACTCTGCCACCCCAGTTCAGACATGGCCATATGCAAATCAGTCTGACCCTTTGCCTCATGAGAACAGTCCAGCCCGAACTGCCAAGCCATGCCTTCCCTGGACCGGAAACAAGCGTCCTAGGACCGGTTTCTGGCATTTCAGCCGTCTTCAGCCAGGCTTGCTTGAATCCAGTGGCAAAGTGAGCAAGGGACTCACGTCTGAGCATACCCTGCCAACTTATGGCGAACAAAGCGGTACAAAAGGGGGTGGTGATGGACGGAGCATCAGAACCAATCAAACACTCACACCCAGTCAACAGATCTGGGTTTGATCCATCACCGTTCTTTAGCCCACTCTGCCACCCCAGTTCAGACATGGCCATATGCAAATCAGTCTGACCCTGTGCCTCATGAGAACAGTCCAGCCCGAACTGCCAAGCCATGCCTTCCCTGGACCGGAAACCAGCGCCCTAGGACCGGTTTCTGGCATTTCAGCCGTCTTCAGCCAGGCTTGCTTGAATCCAGTGGCAAAGTGAGCAAGGGACTCACGTCTGAGCATACCCTGCCAACTTATGGCGAACAAAGCGGTACAAAAGGGGGTGGTGATGGACGGAGCATCAGAACCAATCAAACACTCACACCCAGTCAACAGATCCGGGTTTGATCCATCACCGTTCTTTAGCCCACTCTGCCACCCCAGTTCAGACATGGCCATATTCAAATCAGTCTGACCCTGTGCCTCATGAGAACAGTCCAGCCCGAACTGCCAAGCCATGCCTTCCCTGGACCGGAAACAAGCGTCCTAGGACCGGTTTCTGGCATTTCAGCCGTCTTCAGCCAGGCTTGCTTGAATCCAGTGGCAAAGTGAGCAAGGGACTCACGTCTGAGCATACCCTGCCAACTTTTGGCAAACAAAGTGGTACAAAAGGGGGTGGTGATGGACGGAGCATCAGAACCAATCAAACACTCACACCCAGTCAACAGATCCGGGTTTGATCCATCACCGTTCTTTAGCCCACTCTGCCACCCCAGTTCAGACATGGCCATATGCAAACTAGTCTGACCCTGTGCCTCATGAGAACAGTCCAGCCCGAACTGCCAAGCCATGCCTTCCCTGGACCGGAAACAAGCGTCCTAGGACCGGTTTCTGGCATTTCAGCCGTCTTCAGCCAGGCTTGCTTGAATCCAGTGGCAAAGTGAGCAAGGGACTCACGTCTGAGCATACCCTGCCAACTTATGGCGAACAAAGCGGTACAAAAGGGGGTGGTGATGGACGGAGCATCAGAACCAATCAAACACTCACACCAAGTCAACAGATCCGGGTTTGATCCATCACCGTTCTTTAGCCCACTCTGCCACCCCAGTTCAGACATGGCCATATGCAAATCAGTCTGACCCTGTGCCTCATGAGAACAGTCCAGCCCAAATTGCCAAGCCATGCCTTCCCTGGACCGGAAACAAGCGTCCTAGGACCGGTTTCTGGCATTTCAGCCGTCTTCAGCCAGGCTTGCTTGAATCCAGTGGCAAAGTGAGCAAGGGACTCACGTCTGGGCATACCCTGCCAACTTATGGCGAACAAAGCGGTACAAAAGGGGGTGGTGATGGACGGAGCATCAGAACCAATCAAACACTCACACCCAGTGAACAGATCCGGGTTTGATCCATCACCGTTCTTTAGCCCACTCTGCCACCCCAGTTCAGACATGGCCATATGCAAATCAGTCTGACCCAGTGCCTCATGAGAACAGTCCAGCCCGAACTGCCAAGCCATGCCTTCCCTGGACCGGAAACAAGCGTCCTAGGACCGGTTTCTGGCATTTCAGCCGTCTTCAGCCAGGCTTGCTTGAATCCAGTGGCAAAGTGAGCAAGGGACTCACGTCTGAGCATACCCTGCCAACTTATGGCGAACAAAGCGGTACAAAAGGGGGTGGTGATGGACGGAGCATCAGAACCAATCAAACACTCACACCCAGTCAACAGATCCGGGTTTGATCCATCACCGTTCTTTAGCTCACTCTGCCACCCCAGTTCAGACATGGCTGTATACAAATCAGTCTGACCCTGTGCCTCATGAGAACACTCCAGCCCAAACTGCCAAGCCATGCCTTCCCTGGACCGGAAACAAGTGCCCTAGGACCGGTTTCTGGCATTTCAGCCGTCTTCAGCCAGGCTTGCTTGAATCCAGTGGCAAAGTGAGCAAGGGACTCACGTCTGAGCATACCCTGCCAACTTATGGCGAACAAAGCGGTACAAAAGGGGGTGGTGATGGACGGAGCATCAGAACCAATCAAACACTCACACCCAGTCAACAGATCCGGGTTTGATCCATCACCGTTCTTTAGCCCACTCTGCCACCCCAGTTCAGACATGGCCATATGTAAATCAGTCTGACCCTGTGCCTCATGAGAACAGTCCAGCCCGAACTGCCAAGCCATGCCTTCCCTGGACCGGAAACAAGCGTCCTAGGACCGGTTTCTGGCATTTCAGCCGTCTTCAGCCAGGCTTGCTTGAATCCAGTGGCAAAGTGAGCAAGGGACTCACGTCTGAGCATACCCTGCCAACTTATGGCGAACAAAGCGGTTCAAAAGGGGGTGGTGATGGACGGAGCATCAGAACCAATCAAACACTCACACCCAGTCAACAGATCCGGGTTTGATCCATCACCGTTCTTTAGCCCACTCTGCCACCCCAGTTCAGACATGGCCATATGCAAATCAGACTGACCCTGTGCCTCATGAGAACAGTCCAGCCCGAACTGCCAAGCCATGCCTTCCCTGGACCGGAAACAAGCGTCCTAGGACCGGTTTCTGGCATTTCAGCCGTCTTCAGCCAGGCTTGCTTGAATCCAGTGGCAAAGTGAGCAAGGGACTCACGTCTGAGCATACCCTGCCAACTTATGGCGAAAAAAGCGGTACAAAAGGGGGTGGTGATGAACGGAGCATCAGAACCAATCAAACACTCACACCCAGTCAACAGATCCGGGTTTGATCCATCACCGTTCTTTAGCCCACTCTGCCACCCCAGTTCAGACATGGCCATATGCAAATCAGTCTGACCCTGTGCCTCATGAGAACAGTCCAGCCCGAACTGCCAAGCCATGCCTTCCCTGGACCGGAAACAAGCGTCCTAGGACCGGTTTCTGGCATTTCAGCCGTCTTCAGCCAGGCTTGCTTGAATCCAGTGGCAAAGTTTGCAAGGGACTCACGTCTGAGCATACCCTGCCAACTTATGGCGAACAAAGCGGTACAAAAGGGGGTGGTGATGGACGGAGCATCAGAACCAATCAAACACTCACACCCAGTCAACAGATCCGGGTTTGATCCATCACCGTTCTTTAGCCCACTCTGCCACCCCAGTTCAGACATGGCCGTATGCAAATCAGTCTGACCCTGTGCCTCATGAGAACAGTCCAGGCCGAACTGCCAAGCCATGCCTTCCCTGGACCGGAAACAAGCGTCCTAGGACCGGTTTCTGGCATTTCAGCCGTCTTCAGCCAGGCTTGCTTGAATCCAGTGGCAAAGTGAGCAAGGGACTCACGTCTGAGCATACCCTGCCAACTTATGGCGAACAAAGCGGTACAAAAGGGGGTGGTGATGGACGGAGCATCAGAACCAATCAAAAACTCACACCCAGTCAACAGATCCGGGTTTTATCCATCACCGTTCTTTAGCCCACTCTGCCACCCCAGTTCAGACATGGCCATATGCAAATCAGTCTGACCCTGTGCCTCATGAGAACAGTCCAGCCCGAACTGCCGAGCCATGCCTTCCCTGGACCGGAAACAAGCGTCCTAGGACCGGTTTCTGGCATTTCAGCCGTCTTCAGCCAGGCTTGCTTGAATCCAGTGGCAAAGTGAGCAAGGGACTCACGTCTGAGCATACCCTGCCAACTTATGGCGAACAAAGCGGTACAAAAGGGGGTGGTGAGGGACGGAGCATCAGAACCAAATCAAACACTCACACCCAGTCAACAGATCCGGGTTTGATCCATCACCGTTCTTTAGCCCACTCTGCCACCCCAGTTCAGACATGGCCATATGCAAATCAGTCTGACCCTGTGCCTCATGAGAACAGTCCAGCCCGAACTGCCAAGCCATGCCTTCACTGGACCGGAAACAAGCGTCCTAGGACCGGTTTCTGGCATTTCAGCCGTCTTCAGCCAGGCTTGCTTGAATCCAGTGGCAAAGTGAGCAAGGGACTCACGTCTGAGCATACCCTGCCAACTTATGGCGAACAAAGCGGTACAAAAGGGGGTGGTGACGGACGGAGCATCAGAACCAATCAAACACTCACACCCAGTCAACAGATCCGGGTTTGATCCATCACCGTTCTTTAGCCCACTCTGCCACCCCAGTTCAGACATGGCCAAATGCAAATCAGTCTGACCCTGTGCCTCATGAGAACAGTCTAGCCCGAACTGCCAAGCCATGCCTTCCCTGGACCGGAAACAAGCGTCCTTGGACCGGTTTCTGGCATTTCAGCCGTCTTCAGCCAGGCTTGCTTGAATCCAGTGGCAAAGTGAGCAAGGGACTCACGTCTGAGCATACCCTGCCAACTTATGACGAACAAAGCGGTACAAAAGGGGGTGGTGATGGACGGAGCATCAGAACCAATCAAACACTCACACCCAGTGAACAGATCCGGGTTTGATCCATCACCGTTCTTTAGCCCACTCTGCCACCCCAGTTCAGACATGGCCATATGCAAATCAGTCTGACCCAGTGCCTCATGAGAACAGTCCAGCCCGAACTGCCAAGCCATGCCTTCCCTGGACCGGAAACAAGCGTCCTAGGACCGGTTTCTGGCATTTCAGCCGTCTTCAGCCAGGCTTGCTTGAATCCAGTGGCAAAGTGAGCAAGGGACTCACGTCTGAGCATACCCTGCCAACTTATGGCGAACAAAGCGGTACAAAAGGGGGTGGTGATGGACTGAGCATCAGAACCAATCAAACATTCACACCCAGTCAACAGATCCGGGTTTGATCCATCACCGTTCTTTAGCCCACTCTGCCACCCCAGTTCAGACATGGCCATATGCAAATCAGTCTGACCCTGTGCCTCATGAGAACAGTCCAGCCCGAACTGCCAAGCCATGCCTTCCCTGGACCGGAAACAAGCGCCCTAGGACCGGTTTCTGGCATTTCAGCCGTCTTCAGCCAGGCTTGCTTGAATCCAGTGGCAAAGTGAGCAAGGGACTCATGTCTGAGCATACCCTGCCAACTTATGGCGAACAAAGCGGTACAAAAGGGGGTGGTGATGGACGGAGCATCAGAACCAATCAAACACTCACACCCAGTCAACAGATCCGGGTTTGATCCATCACTGGTCTTTAGCCCACTCTGCCACCCCAGTTCAGACATGGCCATATGCAAATCAGTCTGACCCTGTGCCTCATGAGAACAGTCCAGCCCGAACTGCCAAGCCATGCCTTCCCTGGACCGGAAACCAGCGCCCTAGGACCGGTTTCTGGCATTTCAGCCGTCTTCAGCCAGGCTTGCTTGAATCCAGTGGCAAAGTGAGCAAGGGACTCACGTCTGAGCATACCCTGCCAACTTATGGCGAACAAAGCGGTACAAAAGGGGGTGGTGATGGACGGAGCATCAGAACCAATCAAACACTCACACCCAGTCAACAGATCCGGGTTTGATCCATCACCGTTCTTTAGCCCACTCTGCCACCCCAGTTCAGAGAGACATGGCCATATTCAAATCAGTCTGACCCTGTGCCTCATGAGAACAGTCCAGCCCGAACTGCCAAGCCATGCCTTCCCTGGACCGGAAACAAGCGTCCTAGGACCGGTTTCTGGCATTTCAGCCGTCTTCAGCCAGGCTTGCTTGAATCCAGTGGCAAAGTGAGCAAGGGACTCACGTCTGAGCATACCCTGCCAACTTTTGGCGAACAAAGTGGTACAAAAGGGGGTGGTGATGGACGGAGCATCAGAACCAATCAAACACTCACACCGAGTCAACAGATCCGGGTTTGATCCATCACCGTTCTTTAGCCCACTCTGCCACCCCAGTTCAGACATGGCCATATGCAAATCAGTCTGACCCTGTGCCTCATGAGAACAGTCCAGCCCGAACTGCCAAGCCATGCCTTCCCTGGACCGGAAACAAGCGTCCTAGGACCGGTTTCTGGCATTTCAGCCGTCTTCAGCCAGGCTTGCTTGAATCCAGTGGCAAAGTGAGCAAGGGACTCACGTCTGAGCATACCCTGCCAACTTATGGCGAACAAAGCGGTACAAAAGGGGGTGGTGATGGACGGAGCATCAGAACCAATCAAACACTCACACCAAGTCAACAGATCCGGGTTTGATCCATCACCGTTCTTTAGCCCACTCTGCCACCCCAGTTCAGACATGGCCATATGCAAATCAGTCTGACCCTGTGCCTCATGAGAACAGTCCAGCCCGAACTGCCAAGCCATGCCTTCCCTGGACCGGAAACAAGCGTCCTAGGACCGGTTTCTGGCATTTCAGCCGTCTTCAGCCAGGCTTGCTTGAATCCAGTGGCAAAGTGAGCAAGGGACTCACGTCTGAGCATACCCTGCCAACTTATGGCGAACAAAGCGGTACAAAAGGGGGTGGTGATGGACGGAGCATCAGAACCAATCAAACACTCACACCCAGTGAACAGATCCGGGTTTGATCCATCACCGTTCTTTAGCCCACTCTGCCACCCCAGTTCAGACATGGCCATATGCAAATCAGTCTGACCCAGTGCCTCATGAGAACAGTCCAGCCCGAACTGCCAAGCCATGCCTTCCCTGGACCGGAAACAAGCGTCCTAGGACCGGTTTCTGGCATTTCAGCCGTCTTCAGCCAGGCTTGCTTGAATCCAGTGGCAAAGTGAGCAAGGGACTCACGTCTGAGCATACCCTGCCAACTTATGGCGAACAAAGCGGTACAAAAGGGGGTGGTGATGGACGGAGCATCAGAACCAATCAAACACTCACACCCAGTCAACAGATCCGGGTTTGATCCATCACCGTTCTTTAGCTCACTCTGCCACCCCAGTTCAGACATGGCTGTATACAAATCAGTCTGACCCTGTGCCTCATGAGAACACTCCAGCCCGAACTGCCAAGCCATGCCTTCCCTGGACCGGAAACAAGTGCCCTAGGACCGGTTTCTGGCATTTCAGCCGTCTTCAGCCAGGCTTGCTTGAATCCAGTGGCAAAGTGAGCAAGGGACTCACGTCTGAGCATACCCTGCCAACTTATGGCGAACAAAGCGGTACAAAAGGGGGTGGTGATGGACGGAGCATCAGAACCAATCAAACACTCACACCCAGTCAACAGATCCGGGTTTGATCCATCACCGTTCTTTAGCCCACTCTGCCACCCCAGTTCAGACATGGCCATATGTAAATCAGTCTGACCCTGTGCCTCATGAGAACAGTCCAGCCCGAACTGCCAAGCCATGCCTTCCCTGGACCGGAAACAAGCGTCCTAGGACCGGTTTCTGGCATTTCAGCCGTCTTCAGCCAGGCTTGCTTGAATCCAGTGGCAAAGTGAGCAAGGGACTCACGTCTGAGCATACCCTGCCAACTTATGGCGAACAAAGCGGTTCAAAAGGGGGTGGTGATGGACGGAGCATCAGAACCAATCAAACACTCACACCCAGTCAACAGATCCGGGTTTGATCCATCACCGTTCTTTAGCCCACTCTGCCACCCCAGTTCAGACATGGCCATATGCAAATCAGACTGACCCTGTGCCTCATGAGAACAGTCCAGCCCGAACTGCCAAGCCATGCCTTCCCTGGACCGGAAACAAGCGTCCTAGGACTGGTTTCTGGCATTTCAGCCGTCTTCAGCCAGGCTTGCTTGAATCCAGTGGCAAAGTGAGCAAGGGACTCACGTCTGAGCATACCCTGCCAACTTATGGCGAAAAAAGCGGTACAAAAGGGGGTGGTGATGAACGGAGCATCAGAACCAATCAAACACTCACACCCAGTCAACAGATCCGGGTTTGATCCATCACCGTTCTTTAGCCCACTCTGCCACCCCAGTTCAGACATGGCCATATGCAAATCAGTCTGACCCTGTGCCTCATGAGAACAGTCCAGCCCGAACTGCCAAGCCATGCCTTCCCTTGACCGGAAACAAGCGTCCTAGGACCGGTTTCTGGCATTTCAGCCGTCTTCAGCCAGGCTTGCTTGAATCCAGTGGCAAAGTTTGCAAGGGACTCACGTCTGAGCATACCCTGCCAACTTATGGCGAACAAAGCGGTACAAAAGGGGGTGGTGATGGACGGAGCATCAGAACCAATCAAACACTCACACCCAGTCAACAGATCCGGGTTTGATCCATCACCGTTCTTTAGCCCACTCTGCCACCCCAGTTCAGACATGGCCGTATGCAAATCAGTCTGACCCTGTGCCTCATGAGAACAGTCCAGGCCGAACTGCCAAGCCATGCCTTCCCTGGACCGGAAACAAGCGTCCTAGGACCAGTTTCTGGCATTTCAGCCGTCTTCAGCCAGGCTTGCTTGAATCCAGTGGCAAAGTGAGCAAGGGACTCACGTCTGAGCATACCCTGCCAACTTATGGCGAACAAAGCGGTACAAAAGGGGGTGGTGATGGACGGAGCATCAGAACCAATCAAAAACTCACACCGAGTCAACAGATCCGGGTTTTATCCATCACCGTTCTTTAGCCCACTCTGCCACCCCAGTTCAGACATGGCCATATGCAAATCAGTCTGACCCTGTGCCTCATGAGAACAGTCCAGCCCGAACTGCCGAGCCATGCCTTCCCTGGACCGGAAACAAGCGTCCTAGGACCGGATTCTGGCATTTCAGCCGTCTTCAGCCAGGCTTGCTTGAATCCAGTGGCAAAGTGAGCAAGGGACTCACGTCTGAGCATACCCTGCCAACTTATGGCGAACAAAGCGGTACAAAAGGGGGTGGTGAGGGACGGAGCATCAGAACCAAATCAAACACTCACACCCAGTCAACAGATCCGGGTTTGATCCATCACCGTTCTTTAGCCCACTCTGCCACCCCAGTTCAGACATGGCCATATGCAAATCAGTCTGACCCTGTGCCTCATGAGAACAGTCCAGCCCGAACTGCCAAGCCATGCCTTCACTGGACCGGAAACAAGCGTCCTAGGACCGGTTTCTGGCATTTCAGCCGTCTTCAGCCAGGCTTGCTTGAATCCAGTGGCAAAGTGAGCAAGGGACTCACGTCTGAGCATACCCTGCCAACTTATGGCGAACAAAGCGGTACAAAAGGGGGTGGTGACGGACGGAGCATCAGAACTGTGAGAAGTTGGCCTGATATGTAGTGCTCACTATTCTAGTGATCACTGTGTATCATTCCAAACGACCCTTATTGATGATTGGTTGTAAGTCAACCTTTTAGACCAGCTATCCTAGTAGCGTGGATACGAGCAGTCTTAGGCTAAACTCTAGAGGGCGTGTTAAGCCAGCTGTTTACCATCACATATACCCCTTGAACATCAAGTGAAAGGACACCACACAAGTTGTTATGAAAATAAAGGATATTTATTTATAACAAGACTACCCTGGCTCTTTATGAGTCAGGGAGCTAAGCACAATACAAAACTCTTGGGAAAATACTACTGGTTGCACAATTTACACAAATGCCCGAGGGGCACGGGAAACCATCTACACTTACAGGGAAATGCGAATGGATAGAGTCTGGAGGTACTGATTCCGGAGTGTTCCGATCAGTGGGACTAAACGAAAAAGGAACTAGACACTTGTAGAGCGAACCTGCGATGGAGCACTGAAATGCTCAAGTTACCTAGCCCAGCGGCTGCGGCTGCGTGAAGTTCGGCAAGATGTCGGGAGTCCTCGTGTAGTCTCAGGAGCCTGAAAGAAGAAGTTGCTGGCAGGCGACCAGTGTCGATATTCAGCGAGATCCAAGCCTGGATCGGTGATGAAGGAAACCTGAAAGCAGAGGGGACTCAGTTCTTAACCGCTAGCCAGCGATCGTGTGGGTACCAGGAGGGTACCGGCTGAAGTCACCTCGACCAGGTGAGTGGGTGACGTCGGACTCGGCTGTTCCTCGGACCAGGAGGCGCGGCGGCGACCAGGATGGAGGGCGAGCTGTCCCACGAAGGTGTCTGCTGTCGATGATGCTGAGCCCAGGAAGGGGCAGCGGATCTTGGCAGTGGCAACCCAAGCGGGGAAGTCACGATGGCGTCGGGAGTGGACCAGGAGGGTCCGTGGTACTCCTCTGTTGGAGGGAAGCAAGAGCCAGTCTGGAGCAACCAGACCGGTGATGAAAACAATCTTGGCGCGTCGTGTAGAGGGCCACAAGCCGGTCGGCAAGTGGTCGGACAACGCGGTGAACAGCAAGGAGCGGAAGGGCCCCCACGCAGATCTCGGAGATGCTGGGGAGGCAGACTTCGATGCTGGAGCTGCTCAGGGTTAGGGCTTCTCAAACCCTAGGTGCACTCACTCGAGGGTCCCTCGGTGGGCGTGCTAGATAAGCGTCGTGCAGGTTCTGAAGATGGCCGGTCCCGCAGTCTCGTCACACCTACGACTCTCAGCTGGGCTGATGAGGCAGGTAAAAGGTCAGAGATGGCAGGGACTCGGGTCTCGTCGAGCTGGGCAGTCTTGATCCGTAGGAGAGACGTACAGCAAACCGCAAGCGCTTAGGTGGTGCCTGCTGGTGCAGGGTGGCTACTCCTTAGCCACAAGGGAGAGTCTTCAGAAATAGTCAAGAGTTCCTTTCGTGGAAAGTGGTTCGTGATTCGGAGTTATCCGATTATCTGATTATCCAATCTGGGAAGGGGACTCGCTCCTACCTTTATTCTAAGAAAAAGGGGCTGGCCCGTGACTAGGTTCTACCTATGGGTGGAGCCAGGAGGGGGGTGGTTACACCCCTATCCTTTGTCCGGCTTCGCGCCAGCTCAGGGGCTGGTAGGCCCCCCGAAACTGGTCTGAGCCGGGCTATGCACCGTGAGCACCGGGGTGCCACTTGCAATCACCTTCCTTTCAGCCCTGCCTACCTGGAATACACAACCCCTGTCTGGGACGGTGCTAACACCGCCCTTGACAGGAAACCCTTTGTCCAAGCTCCCCTCGCTGGAAGGTCTCCCAGCAGCAGGAGGTCAGACTTGTGTCTGGTGGCAGCATCCATTTTGTGATGCTGAGGCTTGAGTCAACTTTAACCGGGGTTCAGGGTTACTTCCATGTCGTGCCCCTCTAGAAGGGGGGAATGCTAACCCCGTCGCCAGAACTAGCGAGGGGTTCGTATTCCAATTCGTATGACACCTTACTCGACATGTGCAGGTGATGCGATGCCAAAGTTAGCAAATAGTTGGCCCGCGTCACCATGGAACGGCTATTAGGACTTGGTTCCGCAAGCCGTCGACGGGCTCAGCTCGCGCCAGGGCACCATCCCACATGACTCCCCGCACTCTGCCTTCAGGATTGATAAGGCCTGCCATAGGAGTGACTGATAGGAATCCATGTGTCCATGTTAGG
This sequence comes from Triturus cristatus, assembly GCF_964204655.1. Lineage (NCBI taxonomy): Eukaryota > Metazoa > Chordata > Amphibia > Caudata > Salamandridae > Triturus > Triturus cristatus. Next base: position 370,058,178 of record NC_140595.1, read on the forward strand.
GTTAGGTGTAGGAATACTACACCTACAGCAACGGGTGATTACACCACGTGGCCCCAGCTGTCGTGCAGCCAGTTGTGTCAGATTTGGGCGGCCATTCCGGGGGTGGCATAATACATGCTTCAGCCCCTGGTAGGCCCTGGGTACACCGATGCCCTGGATACCGGTGGTATGCTGAGACAGGGGCTGACAAGGCGGCCCAGTTCCAATTAGTGGATGCACCTAATGTACATGTGTGTTAATTTAGAGAGAGAACAGCTAGGCTGTGGGTCTGATCGGCAGGCCCACAGCCGGGGAAAGTCGTAAACCAATGAAGCAAAAGCAAAAAATCTGGGTGATCATAGGATTGCAGACCCTACTCTCCTACATGACCCCCCCCCAAACTTTGGGACAATAAGCTAACCTTGACCAGGTGAGTCTTCTTGCTCTAAGTGGAAATACCTGGAGAGCCCATCTGCATTGCCATGATCAGTGCCAGGTCTATGCTCCACTGTGAAGTCCATCCCCTGTAGGGAAATGGACCACCTAAGTAGTTTGGGGTTTTCATCCTTCATTTGATTTAGCCACAAGAGGGGCTTATGGTCGGTCTGAATCTTGAAGTGAGTGCCAAACAAGTATGGCCTCAACTTCTTCAGGGCCCAAACCACAGCAAAGGCCTCCCTCTCAATAGCTGACCAATTCTTCTCTCTGGGGGTCAGCCTCCTGCTAATAAAAGCTATGGGCTGGTCATGACCATCAAAATTCAGTTGCGATAGAACAGCTCCCACACCCAGCTCCGAAGCGTCTGTTTGGACAATGAATGGTTTGGAGTAGTCTGGACTCTTTAGGATAGGTGCTGTGCACATGGCCTGCTTTAGGTCATCGAATGCCTTCTGACAGCTTGCTGTCCACTGAACTTTTTTTGGCATCTTTTTACTTGTCAGGTCGTTTAGCGGGGTCACAATGGATCCATAGTTTCTGACAAATTTCCGGTAATAACCAGTCAGGCCCAAGAAAGCTCGAACCTGAGTCTGGGTGGTTGGAGGAGCCCAGTCCTGGATGGCCTGTATTTTGCTCTCCAACGGTTGAACCTGACCTCCTCCTACAAGGTGGCCCAGGTATACAACCTGTGTCTGCCCTATCTGGCACTTGGTGGCCTTGATAGTGAGGCCTGCCTTCTGCAGGGCCTCTAACACTTTCCTCAGGTGGACCAGGTGATCCTCCCAGGTGGAGCTAAAGACAGCGATATCGTCCAGATACGCCGCACAGAAGTCGTCCAACCCAGTGAGAACTCGATTCACCAGCCTTTGGAAGGTGGCAGGTGCATTTTTCAAACCAAAGGGCATTACCACGAACTGATAATGCCCACCCGGGGTAGAAAATGCTGTTTTGGGCTTGGCCTCCTCAGCTAACCTGATTTGCCAATACCCAGCTGTCAGGTCAAACGTACTTAAGTAGTTGGCCGAGGCCAACCGGTCGATAAGTTCGTCTGCTCTCGGTATCGGGTGGGCGTCAGTCTTAGTGACTGCATTGAGGCCTCTGTAGTCCACGCAAAACCTCATCTCTTTCTTACCGCCCTGGGTGTGAGGTTTTGGCACGAGCACTACGGGACTAGCCCAGGGGCTGTCCGAGGGTTCAATGACTCCCAGCTCCAACATTTTCTGCACCTCCGTCTTGATGCAGTCTCTGACGTGATCAGGTTGCCGATAGATTTTACTCTTCACGGGTAGACTGTCCCCAGTGTCGACCTCATGGGTACACCACTTGGTCTGACTGGGTGTCAGAGAGAACATATGTCGAAAGGATTGAAGAACCTGTTTGCAATCCTTTTGTTGATGTCCAGAGAGGCTGCCACAAAAGACAACACCATCTACTGACCCATCGTCAGGGTTCTGAGAGAGCAGGTCCGGGAGAGGGTCACCCTCCTCTTCCTGTCCCTCATCTGTGGCCATGAGCAAGCCCATGCCCTCCCTGTCGACATATGCCTTGAGCCTGTTTACATGGAGCACCCTGTGGGGGCTCCGGGGAGTTCCCAGGTCTACCAGGTAGGTGACCTCTCCCTTTTGCTCAATGATCGTGTGGGGCCCAGACCATTTGTCTTTGAGTGCTGCCGGGGCCACTGGCTCCAGCACCCACACCTTCTGTCCAGGCTGGTACACAGTCAGGACAGCCTTTTGGTCGTGCCAAGCCTTCTGTAATTCTTGGCTCGCCTCAAGGTTTTTAGACGCCTTTTCCATGTACTCCGCCATCCGCGAGCGGAGACCGAGTACATAGTCCACAATGTTCGATGCCGGCTTTCTGAGAGGTCTCTCCCATCCTTCCTTTACCAAACAAAGGGGTCCCCTTACAGGATGTCCGAACAGAAGCTCAAAAGGGCTGTAGCCAACCCCCTTCTGCGGGACCTCCCTGTAGGCGAACAAGAGGCAGGGGATCAGGACGTCCCATCTTCGCCGAAGCTTTTCAGGTAGTCCGTGAATCATCCCTTTTAGGGTCCTGTTGAATCTCTCAACAAGCCCATTGCATTGTGGGTGATAGGGTGTGGTGAATTTGTAGTTGACACCACATTCCTTCCACATAGCAGTCAGATATCCCGACATGAAGTTTGCACCTCTGTCTGAGACGACCTCCTTCGGGAAGCCCACTCTGGAGAACACTCCAAGTAGGGCCCGTGCCACCACAGGTGCTGTAGTGGTCCGAAGGGGAATAGCTTCAGGATACCTGGTGGCGTGGTCCACCACCACCAGTATAAACTTGTGCCCTGATGCTGTCTGGGGTTCCATTGGTCCGACAATGTCGATCCCCACTCGTTCAAAGGGTACCCCCACCACTGGTAGTGGTATGAGGGGGGCCTTTGTCGTGCCACCTGACTTACCACTGGCTTGGCAAGTGACACAGGAGCGGCAAAACTCCTTCGTATCTTCGGACATGTGAGGCCAGTGAAAGTGTGGAACAATTCTGTCCCAAGTCTTATTCTGGCCTAAGTGACCTGCAAGGGGAATCTCGTGGGCCAAGGTGAGAAGGAAACCTCTCAGAGACAAGGGGATGACCAACCTCCTGGTCGCACCAGGTTTGGGGTCTCTTGCCTCAGAGTACAGGAGTCCATCGTCCCAGTACACTTTGTGGGTACCTGTGGCGTTCCCTGCAGCCTCAGCAGCAGCCTGCTGTCTGAGGGGTTCAAGTGAGGGGCAGTCTAACTGTGCCTTCCCCAGGTCTTCCCTGGAGGGTCCCCCTGAGCCCAGAAACTCAACCTGACCAGGTTCAAGCTCTTGCGGCTCAGTTTCCCTCAGTTCTTTAAGGTCAGCCTCCTCGGAGACTTGATCCATGACCTGGGGCAAGGGGGAAGCCGAAGCCTTACCCTTACTGCTCCTTTTCTTGGAAGGTGTCTGGTCCGTTCTTCCAGGATCCAGCACCTGTTCAGTGGGGCATCTTTTGGCCTGTGACCTGGTCACAGCAAGGACATGTGCTGGCAAACCTAACATTTCCATGTGAGTCCTCTGCTCCACTTCTGACCATTGTGACGTTTCCAAATCATTGCCCAACAGACATTCTACGGGGAGGTCTGAACTAACCACAACCTTTTTCGGGCCACTTACCCCTCCCCAGGAGAAATCAACAACTGCCATACTGTGATTGGTAGTGACGTTGCTGGCATTGGTCACTAGGTAACTGGTACCTAGCATGATCTGTCCAGGGTCCACGAAGTTAGGCGTCACCATGGTGACACTGGCACACGTGTCCCTGTAGGCCTGAGCCACTTTTCCATTTATCAAAGGTGTCTGCCTGTATTTGCCCAAAGTATTGGGACTGGCATCAGGGGACATATCCATATCCCCTGTACAGACAAGGACGGCCTGAGTGAGCGTGCCGACTAAGTCGTCACTCCCCTCGGTTCCCAAGGTTAACCCAACTAATGCCTTGGGAGGCACACTACCACTGCTGACTGTACTAGGGGGTGCAGGTGCCTTAGGGGCTGCAGTGGTAGGAGTTTGCCCTCCTTTCTTGGTGCACTCACTAAACCAGTGAGTCTTACTTTTACAGTATTGGCACCACCTTTTTGACTGGCCTTCTTGAGTCTTCTTCTTCTGTGAAGCCTGACCCCCACCCTCTTTGGTTTGTTGGGGACCTGTCGAAGACTTCTGGTCATTTTGTTCGTTCTTGTTACCCTTTTGGTCTGCTTTCTTCTGACCACCCTGGTTCTGCTTGACCCTTGTTCTGACCCATCTGTCTGCCTTCTTTCCCAATTCTTGGGGAGAGGTCAGATCCGAGTCGACAAGGTGCTGATGCAACAATTGGTTCTGACAGTTGTTTAAAATCTGTTCTCGCATGATAAGATTGTACAATCCTGTGTAATCAGTAACCTTGCTACCCAGTAACCAGCCTTCCAAAGCCTTAGTGGCACAATCAACAAAGTCAGTCCAATCCTGAGACTGAATTTTCTGGGTGTCCCGGAACAGCACCCGGTACTGTTCCGTAGTTAAGCCGAACCCATCAATCAGTGTGTTCTTCAGGACCTGGTAGTTGTTAGCATCCTCAGCTCTTGTAGTGAGGAGCTTGTCCCTTCCTTTACCCTCAAAGGAAAGCCACAGTATAGCTGCCCACTGACTTGGGGGGACGCACTGGACAGTGCAGGCCCTCTCCAAGGCAGTTATCCACTTGTGGATGTCGTCCCCTTGTTTAAAGGGGGGCACTATTTTACTCAGGTGTCTAGTGTCTATACCCCTGTCTTTCTCTCTATTGAGACTGCTGCCACCAGTGGGATCTAACCCACTTAATTTCTGCTCTCGGGCCAGGGCAAGTCTTTCTTTGGCGAGGGCAAGTTCTTCCCGCTCGATCCTCAGATTGACCTCCCTCATCTTCGCTTCATGCTCCCTTCTCTGAGGGGACGTCATTCCTCTCTGAGAAGATGCCTGAGAGACATGTGTATGAACCGATCTGCCGGAGCCTCTGGAGAGAGACCTAGCTCGTCCGTTCCCAAGGTTAAGCCTGCTTGAGCGTGGGCCCGGGGTTCCCCCAGTTCCATTCTCATGCCTGCTTAAGTTGGTCCTTGTAAGCCTGCCGACTACCACTGGACCTTTGTCTGCCTCGTCTCCCGATAACTCGTCCTCGTCCTCCTCCTCTGTGTGGAGGTCGAGGTCGGGGTCACCGAGGGTTCCCTCTAAGGGAGGCATGTTCCCATCTGCACTGGGGGGACCTGGGTTAGAGGACCTCCTAGCATCGTACGCCTCTAAGAGACCTATCAGAATTGCGATGGTAGGGTTAGAACCCTGGTTTAGCTTCCTGGAGGCACACAGTTGTCTCATCTCCTTGAAGCTAAGAGTTGCATATCGTGACACGACCTGTGGAGGGTCACTGACCACTAAGGGAGTCTGCGAGGACTCTCCGTGGACCGACATGCTTGTCTAGTGAGGTGTGAGTGATGCACCTACCTACACTATGTGTTTACCTACTGGTCCCTTGCTAAGAGTTGTAGTCAGGGTGTGCTAAGCCCTGTTACACTACAACAGCCGGTTCAGTAGAACTCGGAGTATTCTAAGTTAAGTTATATGTGCCTGGGTACTTATGTGATCTTTCACTGCGATATTCTTAGGATACGTGTGTGGTAAACAACAGCAAGCTCAAATCCCAACCGCTGCTCACCAATGTGAGAAGTTGGCCTGATATGTAGTGCTCACTATTCTAGTGATCACTGTGTATCATTCCAAACGACCCTTATTGATGATTGGTTGTAAGTCAACCTTTTAGACCAGCTATCCTAGTAGCGTGGATACGAGCAGTCTTAGGCTAAACTCTAGAGGGCGTGTTAAGCCAGCTGTTTACCATCACATATACCCCTTGAACATCAAGTGAAAGGACACCACACAAGTTGTTATGAAAATAAAGGATATTTATTTATAACAAGACTACCCTGGCTCTTTATGAGTCAGGGAGCTAAGCACAATACAAAACTCTTGGGAAAATACTACTGGTTGCACAATTTACACAAATGCCCGAGGGGCACGGGAAACCATCTACACTTACAGGGAAATGCGAATGGATAGAGTCTGGAGGTACTGATTCCGGAGTGTTCCGATCAGTGGGACTAAACGAAAAAGGAACTAGACACTTGTAGAGCGAACCTGCGATGGAGCACTGAAATGCTCAAGTTACCTAGCCCAGCGGCTGCGGCTGCGTGAAGTTCGGCAAGATGTCGGGAGTCCTCGTGTAGTCTCAGGAGCCTGAAAGAAGAAGTTGCTGGCAGGCGACCAGTGTCGATATTCAGCGAGATCCAAGCCTGGATCGGTGATGAAGGAAACCTGAAAGCAGAGGGGACTCAGTTCTTAACCGCTAGCCAGCGATCGTGTGGGTACCAGGAGGGTACCGGCTGAAGTCACCTCGACCAGGTGAGTGGGTGACGTCGGACTCGGCTGTTCCTCGGACCAGGAGGCGCGGCGGCGACCAGGATGGAGGGCGAGCTGTCCCACGAAGGTGTCTGCTGTCGATGATGCTGAGCCCAGGAAGGGGCAGCGGATCTTGGCAGTGGCAACCCAAGCGGGGAAGTCACGATGGCGTCGGGAGTGGACCAGGAGGGTCCGTGGTACTCCTCTGTTGGAGGGAAGCAAGAGCCAGTCTGGAGCAACCAGACCGGTGATGAAAACAATCTTGGCGCGTCGTGTAGAGGGCCACAAGCCGGTCGGCAAGTGGTCGGACAACGCGGTGAACAGCAAGGAGCGGAAGGGCCCCCACGCAGATCTCGGAGATGCTGGGGAGGCAGACTTCGATGCTGGAGCTGCTCAGGGTTAGGGCTTCTCAAACCCTAGGTGCACTCACTCGAGGGTCCCTCGGTGGGCGTGCTAGATAAGCGTCGTGCAGGTTCTGAAGATGGCCGGTCCCGCAGTCTCGTCACACCTACGACTCTCAGCTGGGCTGATGAGGCAGGTAAAAGGTCAGAGATGGCAGGGACTCGGGTCTCGTCGAGCTGGGCAGTCTTGATCCGTAGGAGAGACGTACAGCAAACCGCAAGCGCTTAGGTGGTGCCTGCTGGTGCAGGGTGGCTACTCCTTAGCCACAAGGGAGAGTCTTCAGAAATAGTCAAGAGTTCCTTTCGTGGAAAGTGGTTCGTGATTCGGAGTTATCCGATTATCTGATTATCCAATCTGGGAAGGGGACTCGCTCCTACCTTTATTCTAAGAAAAAGGGGCTGGCCCGTGACTAGGTTCTACCTATGGGTGGAGCCAGGAGGGGGGTGGTTACACCCCTATCCTTTGTCCGGCTTCGCGCCAGCTCAGGGGCTGGTAGGCCCCCCGAAACTGGTCTGAGCCGGGCTATGCACCGTGAGCACCGGGGTGCCACTTGCAATCACCTTCCTTTCAGCCCTGCCTACCTGGAATACACAACCCCTGTCTGGGACGGTGCTAACACCGCCCTTGACAGGAAACCCTTTGTCCAAGCTCCCCTCGCTGGAAGGTCTCCCAGCAGCAGGAGGTCAGACTTGTGTCTGGTGGCAGCATCCATTTTGTGATGCTGAGGCTTGAGTCAACTTTAACCGGGGTTCAGGGTTACTTCCATGTCGTGCCCCTCTAGAAGGGGGGAATGCTAACCCCGTCGCCAGAACTAGCGAGGGGTTCGTATTCCAATTCGTATGACACCTTACTCGACATGTGCAGGTGATGCGATGCCAAAGTTAGCAAATAGTTGGCCCGCGTCACCATGGAACGGCTATTAGGACTTGGTTCCGCAAGCCGTCGACGGGCTCAGCTCGCGCCAGGGCACCATCCCACATGACTCCCCGCACTCTGCCTTCAGGATTGATAAGGCCTGCCATAGGAGTGACTGATAGGAATCCATGTGTCCATGTTAGGGTTAGGTGTAGGAATACTACACCTACAGCAACGGGTGATTACACCACGTGGCCCCAGCTGTCGTGCAGCCAGTTGTGTCAGATTTGGGCGGCCATTCCGGGGGTGGCATAATACATGCTTCAGCCCCTGGTAGGCCCTGGGTACACCGATGCCCTGGATACCGGTGGTATGCTGAGACAGGGGCTGACAAGGCGGCCCAGTTCCAATTAGTGGATGCACCTAATGTACATGTGTGTTAATTTAGAGAGAGAACAGCTAGGCTGTGGGTCTGATCGGCAGGCCCACAGCCGGGGAAAGTCGTAAACCAATGAAGCAAAAGCAAAAAATCTGGGTGATCATAGGATTGCAGACCCTACTCTCCTACAAGAACCAATCAAACACTCACACCCAGTCAACAGATCCGGGTTTGATCCATCACCGTTCTTTAGCCCACTCTGCCACCCCAGTTCAGACATGGCCAAATGCAAATCAGTCTGACCCTGTGCCTCATGAGAACAGTCTAGCCCGAACTGCCAAGCCATGCCTTCCCTGGACCGGAAACAAGCGTCCTAGGACCGGTTTCTGGCATTTCAGCCGTCTTCAGCCAGGCTTGCTTGAATCCAGTGGCAAAGTGAGCAAGGGACTCACGTCTGAGCATACCCTGCCAACTTATGGCGAACAAAGCGGTACAAAAGGGGGTGGTGATGGACGGAGCATCAGAACCAATCAAACACTCACACCCAGTCAACAGATCCGGGTTTGATCCATCACCGTTCTTTAGCCCACTCTGCCACCCCAGTTCAGACATGGCCAAATGCAAATCAGTCTGACCCTGTGCCTCATGAGAACAGTCTAGCCCGAACTGCCAAGCCATGCCTTCCCTGGACCGGAAACAAGCGTCCTAGGACCGGTTTCTGGCATTTCAGCCGTCTTCAGCCAGGCTTGCTTGAATCCAGTGGCAAAGTGAGCAAGGGACTCACGTCTGAGCATACCCTGCCAACTTATGGCGAACAAAGCGGTACAAAAGGGGGTGGTGATGGACGGAGCATCAGAACCAATCAAACACTCACACCCAGTCAACAGATCCGGGTTTGATCCATCACCGTTCTTTAGCCCACTCTGCCACCCCAGTTCAGACATGGCCATATGCAAATCAGTCTGACCCTGTGCCTCATGAGAACAGTCCAGCCCGAACTGCCAAGCCATGCCTTCCCTGGACCGGAAACAAGCGTCCTAGGACCGGTTTCTGGCTTTTCAGCCGTCTTCAGCCAGGCTTGCTTGAATCCAGTGGCAAAGTGAGCAAGGGACTCACGTCTGAGTATACCCTGCCAACTTATGGCGAACAAAGCGGTACAAAAGGGGGTGGTGATGGACGTAGCATCAGAACCAATCAAACACTCACACCCAGTCAACAGATCTGGGTTTGATCCATCACCGTTCTTTAGCCCACTCTGCCACCCCAGTTCAGACATGGCCATATGCAAATCAGTCTGATCCTGTGCCTCATGAGAACAGTCCAGCCCGAACTGCCAAGCCATGCCTTCACTGGACCGGAAACAAGCGTCCTAGGACCGGTTTCTGGCATTTCAGCCGTCTTCAGCCAGGCTTGCTTGAATCCAGTGGTAAAGTGAGCAAGGGACTCACGTCTGAGCATACCCTGCCAACTTATGGCGAACAAAGCGGTACAAAAGGGGGTGGTGACGGACGGAGCATCAGAACCAATCAAACACTCACACCCAGTCAACAGATCCGGGTTTGATCCATCACCGTTCTATAGCCCACTCTGCCACCCCAGTTCAGACATGGCCAAATGCAAATCAGTCTGACCCTGTGCCTCATGAGAACAGTCTAGCCCGAACTGCCAAGCCATGCCTTCCCTGGACCGTAAACAAGCGTCCTAGGACCGGTTTCTGGCATTTCAGCCGTCTTCAGCCAGGCTTGCTTGAATCCAGTGGCAAAGTGAGCAAGGGACTCACGTCTGAGCATACCCTGCCAACTTATGGCGAACAAAGCGGTACAAAAGGGGGTGGTGATGGACGGAGCATCAGAACCAATCAAACACTCACACCCAGTCAACAGATCCGGGTTTGATCCATCACCGTTCTTTAGCCCACTCTGCCACCCCAGTTCAGACATGGCCATATGCAAATCAGTCTGACCCTGTGCCTCATGAGAACAGTCCAGCCCGAACTGCCAAGCCATGCCTTCCCTGGACCGGAAACAAGCGTCCTAGGACCGGTATCTGGCATTTCAGCCGTCTTCAGCCAGGCTTGCTTGAATCCAGTGGCAAAGTGAGCAAGGGACTCACGTCTGAGCATACCCTGCCAACTTATGGCGAACAAAGCGGTACAAAAGGGGGTGGTGATGGACGGAGCATCAGAACCAATCAAACACTCACACCCAGTAAACAGATCCGGGTTTGATCCATCACCGTTCTTTAGCCCACTCTGCCACCCCAGTTCAGACATGGCCATATGCAAATCAGTCTGACCCTGTGCCTCATGAGAACAGTCCAGCCCGAACTGCCAAGCCATGCCTTCCCTGGACCGGAAACAAGCGTCCTAGGACCGGTTTCTGGCATTTCAGCCGTCTTCAGCCAGGCTTGCTTGAATCCAGTGGCAAAGTGAGCAAGGGACTCACGTCTGAGCATACCCTGCCAACTTATGGCGAACAAAGCGGTACAAAAGGGGGTGGTGATGGACGGAGCATCAGAACCAATCAAACACTCACACCCAGTCAACAGATCCGGGTTTGATCCATCACCGTTCTTTAGCCCACTCTGCCACCCCAGTTCAGACATGGCCATATGCAAATCAGTCTGACCCTGTGCCTCATGAGAACAGTCCAGCCCGAACTGCCAAGCCATGCCTTCCCTGGACCGGAAACAAGCGTCCTAGGACCGGTTTCTGGCATTTCAGCCGTCTTCAGCCAGGCTTGCTTGAATCCAGTGGCAAAGTGAGCAAGGGACTCACGTCTGAGCATACCCTGCCAACTTATGGCGAACAAAGCGGTACAAAAGGGGGTGGTGATGGACGGAGCATCAGAACCAATCAAACACTCACACCCAGTCAACAGATCCGGGTTTGATCCATCACCGTTCTTTAGCCCACTCTGCCACCCCAGTTCAGACATGGCCATATGCAAATCAGTCTGACCCAGTGCCTCATGAGAACAGTCCAGCCCGAACTGCCAAGCCATGCCTTCCCTGGACCGGAAACAAGCGTCCTAGGACCTGTTTCTGGCATTTCAGCCGTCTTCAGCCAGGCATGCTTGAAATCAGTGGCAAAGTGAGCAAGGGACTCACGTCTGAGCATACCCTGCCAACTTATGGCGAACAAAGCGGTACAAAAGGGGGTGGTGATGGACGGAGCATCAGAACCAATCAAACACTCACACCCAGTCAACAGATCCGGGTTTGATCCATCACCGTTCTTTAGCCTACTCTGCCACCCCAGTTCAGACATGGCCATATGCAAATCAGTCTGACCCTGTGCCTCATGAGAACAGTCCAGCCCGAACTGCCAAGCCATGCCTTCCCTGGACCGGAAACAAGAGTCCTAGGACCGGTTTCTGGCATTTCAGCCGTCTTCAGCCAGGCTTGCTTGAATCCAGTGGCAAAGTGAGCAAGGGACTCACGTCTGAGCATACCCTGCCAACTTATGGCGAACAAAGCGGTACAAAAGGGGGTGGTGATGGACGGAGCATCAGAACCAATCAAACACTCACACCCAGTCAACAGATCCGGGTTTGATCCATCACCGTTCTTTAGCCCACTCTGCCACCCCAGTTCAGACATGGCCATATGCAAATCAGTCTGACCCTGTGCCTCATGAGAACAGTCCAGCCCGAACTGCCAAGCCATGCCTTCCCTGGACCGGAAACAAGCATCCTAGGACCGGTTTCTGGCATTTCAGCCGTCTTCAGCCAGGCTTGCTTGAATCCAGTGGCAAAGTGAGCAAGGGACTCACGTCTGAGCATACCCTGCCAACTTATGGCGAACAAAGCGGTACAAAAGGGGGTGGTGATGGACGGAGCATCAGAACCAATCAAACACTCACACCCAGTCAACAGATCCGGGTTTGATCCATCACCGTTCTTTAGCCTACTCTGCCAACCCAGTTCAGACATGGCCATATGCAAATCAGTCTGACCCTGTGCCTCATGAGAACAGTCCAGCCCGAACTGCCAAGCCATGCCTTCCCTGGACCGGAAACAAGCGTCCTAGGACCGGTTTCTGGCATTTCAGCCGTCTTCAGCCAGGCTTGCTTGAATCCAGTGGCAAAGTGAGCAAGGGACTCACGTCTGAGCATACCCTGCCAACTTATGACAAACAAAGCGGTAAAAAAGGGGGTGGTGATGGACGGAGCATCAGAACCAATCAAACACTCACACCCAGTCAACAGATCCGGGTTTGATCCATCACCGTTCTTTAGCCCACTCTGCCACCCCAGTTCAGACATGGCCATATGCAAATCAGTCTGACCCTGTGCCTCATGAGAACAGTCCAGCCCGAACTGCCAAGCCATGCCTTCCCTGGACCGGAAACAAGCCTCCTAGGACCGGTTTCTGGCATTTCAGCCGTCTTCAGCCAGGCTTGCTTGAATCCAGTGGCAAAGTGAGCAAGGGACTCACGTCTGAGCATACCCTGCCAACTTATGACAAACAAAGCGGTACAAAAGGGGGTGGTGATGGACGGAGCATCAGAACCAATCAAACACTCACACCCAGTCAACAGATCCGGGTTTGATCCATCACGGTTCTTTAGCCCACTCTGCCACCCCAGTTCAGACATGGCCATATGCAAATCAGTCTGACCCTGTGCCTCATGAGAACAGTCCAGCCCGAACTGCGAAGCCATGCCTTCCCTGGACCGGAAACAAGCGTCCTAGGACCGGTTTCTGGCATTTCAGCCGTCTTCAGCCAGGCTTGCTTGAATCCAGTGGCAAAGTGAGCAAGGGACTCACGTCTGAGCATACCCTGCCAACTTATGGCGAACAAAGCGGTACAAAAGGGGGTGGTGATGTACGGAGCATCAGAACCAATCAAACACTCACACCCAGTCAACAGATCCGGGTTTGATCCATCACCGTTCTTTAGCCCACTCTGCCATCCCAGTTCAGACATGGCCATATGCAAATCAGTCTGACCCTGTGCCTCATGAGAACAGTCCAGCCCGAACTGCGAAGCCATGCCTTCCCTGGACCGGAAACAAGCGTCCTAGGACCGGTTTCTGGCATTTCAGCCGTCTTCAGCCAGGCTTGCTTGAATCCAGTGGCAAAGTGAGCAAGGGACTCACGTCTGAGCATACCCTGCCAACTTATGGCGAACAAAGCGGAACAAAAGGGGGTGGTGATGGACGGAGCATCAGAACCAATGAAACACTCACACCCAGTCAACAGATCCGGGTTTGATCCATCACCGTTCTTTAGCCCACTCTGCCACCCCAGTTCAGACATGGCCATATGCAAATCAGTCTGACCCTGTGCCTCATGAGAACAGTCCAGCCCGAACTGCCAAGCCATGCCTTCCCTGGACCGGAAACAAGCGTCCTAGGACCGGTTACTGGCATTTCAGCCGTCTTCAGCCAGGCTTGCTTGAATCCAGTGGCAAAGTGAGCAAGGGACTCACGTCTGAGCATACCCTGCCAACTTATGGCGAACAAAGCGGTACAAAAGGGGGTGGTGATGGACGGAGCATCAGAACCAATCAAACACTCACACCCAGTCAACAGATCCGGGTTTGATCCATCACCGTTCTTTAGCCCACTCTGCCATCCCAGTTCAGACATGGCCATATGCAAATCAGTCTGACCCAGTGCCTCATGAGAACAGTCCAGCCCGAACTGCCAAGCCATGCCTTCCCTGGACCGGAAACAAGCGTCCTAGGACCGGTTTCTGGCATTTCAGCCGTCTTCAGCCAGGCTTGCTTGAATCCAGTGGCAAAGTGAGCAAGGGACTCACGTCTGAGCATACCCTGCCAACTTATGGCGAACAAAGTGGTACAAAAGGGGGTGGTGATGGACGGAGCATCAGAACCAATCAAACACTCACACCCAGTCAACAGATCCGGGTTTGATCCATCACCGTTCTTTAGCCTACTCTGCCACCCCAGTTCAGACATGGCCATATGCAAATCAGTCTGACCCTGTGCCTAATGAGAACAGTCCAGCCCGATGTGCCAAGCCATGCCTTCCCTGGACCGGAAACAAGCGTCCTAGGACCGGTTTCTGGCATTTCAGCCGTCTTCAGCCAGGCTTGCTTGAATCCAGTGGCAAAGTGAGCAAGGGACTCACGTCTGAGCATACCCTGCCAACTTATGGCGAACAAAGCGGTACAAAAGGGGGTGGTGATGGACGGAGCATCAGAACCAATCAAACACTCACACCCAGTCAACAGATCCGGGTTTGATCCATCACCGTTCTTTAGCCCACTCTGCCACCCCAGTTCAGACATGGCCATATGCAAATCAGTCTGACCCTGTGCCTCATGAGAACAGTCCAGCCCGAACTGCCAAGCCATGCCTTCCCTGGACCGGAAACAAGCGTCCTAGGACCGGTTTCTGGCATTTCAGCCGTCTTCAGCCAGGCTTGCTTGAATCCAGTGGCAAAGTGAGCAAGGGACTCACGTCTGAGCATACCCTGCCAACTTATGGCGAACAAAGCGGTACAAAAGGGGGTGGTGATGGACGGAGCATCAGAACCAATCAAACACTCACACCCAGTCAACAGATCCGGGTTTGATCCATCACCGTTCTTTAGCCTACTCTGCCACCCCAGTTCAGACATGGCCATATGCAAATCAGTCTGACCCTGTGCCTAATGAGAACAGTCCAGCCGATGTGCCAAGCCATGCCTTCCCTGGACCGGAAACAAGCGTCCTAGGACCGGTTTCTGGCATTTCAGCCGTCTTCAGCCAGGCTTGCTTGAATCCAGTGGCAAAGTGAGCAAGGGACTCACGTCTGAGCATACCCTGCCAACTTATGGCGAACAAAGCGGTACAAAAGGGGGTGGTGATGGACGGAGCATCAGAACCAATCAAACACTCACACCCAGTCAACAGATCCGGGTTTGATCCATCACCGTTCTTTAGCCCACTCTGCCACCCCAGTTCAGACATGGCCATATGCAAATCAGTCTGACCCTGTGCCTCATGAGAACAGTCCAGCCCGAACTGCCAAGCCATGCCTTCCCTGGACCGGAAACAAGCATCCTAGGACCGGTTTCTGGTATTTCAGCCGTCTTCAGCCAGGCTTGCTTGAATCCAGTGGCAAAGTGAGCAAGGGACTCACGTCTGAGCATACCCTGCCAACTTATGGCGAACAAAGCGGTACAAAAGGGGGTGGTGATGGACGGAGCATCAGAACCAATCAAACACTCACACCCAGTCAACAGATCCGGGTTTGATCCATTACCGTTCTTTAGCCTACTCTGCCACCCCAGTTCAGACATGGCCATATGCAAATCAGTCTGACCCTGTGCCTCATGAGAACAGTCCAGCCCGAACTGCCAAGCCATGCCTTCCCTGGACCGGAAACAAGCGTCCTAGGACCGGTTTCTGGCATTTCAGCCGTCTTCAGCCAGGCTTGCTTGAATCCAGTGGCAAAGTGAGCAAGGGACTCACGTCTGAGCATACCCTGCCAACTTATGGCGAACAAAGCGGTACAAAAGGGGGTGGTGATGGACGGAGCATCAGAACCAATCAAACACTCACACCCAGTCAACAGATCCGGGTTTGATCCATCACCGTTCTTTAGCCCACTCTTCCACCCCAGTTCAGACATGGCCATATGCAAATCAGTCTGACCCTGTGCCTCATGAGAACAGTCCAGCCCGAACTGCCAAGCCATGCCTTCCCTGGACCGGAAACAAGCCTCCTAGGACCGGTTTCTGGCATTTCAGCCGTCTTCAGCCAGGCTTGCTTGAATCCAGTGGCAAAGTGAGCAAGGGACTCACGTCTGAGCATACCCTGCCAACTTATGACAAACAAAGCGGTACAAAAGGGGGTGGTGATGGACGGAGCATCAGAACCAATCAAACACTCACACCCAGTCAACAGATCCGGGTTTGATCCATCACCGTTCTTCAGCCCACTCTGCCACCCCAGTTCAGACATGGCCATATGCAAATCAGTCTGACCCTGTGCCTCATGAGAACAGTCCAGCCCGAACTGCCAAGCCATGCCTTCCCTGGACCGGAAACAAGCGTCCTAGGACCGGTTTCTGGCATTTCAGCCGTCTTCAGCCAGGCTTGCTTGAATCCAGTGGCAAAGTGAGCAAGGGACTCACGTCTGAGCATACCCTGCCAACTTATGGCGAACAAAGCGGTACAAAAGGGGGTGGTGATGTACGGAGCATCAGAACCAATCAAACACTCACACCCAGTCAACAGATCCGGGTTTGATCCATCACCGTTCTTTAGCCCACTCTGCCATCCCAGTTCAGACATGGCCATATGCAAATCAGTCTGACCCTGTGCCTCATGAGAACAGTCCAGCCCGAACTGCCAAGCCATGCCTTCCCTGGACCGGAAACAAGCGTCCTAGGGCTGGTTTCTGGCATTTCAGCCGTCTTCAG
This sequence comes from Triturus cristatus, assembly GCF_964204655.1. Classification (NCBI taxonomy): domain Eukaryota; kingdom Metazoa; phylum Chordata; class Amphibia; order Caudata; family Salamandridae; genus Triturus; species Triturus cristatus. The sequence goes on from NC_140595.1 coordinate 370,074,542, forward strand.
CCAGGCTTGCTTGAATCCAGTGGCCACGTGAGCAAGGGACTCACGTCTGAGCATACCCTGTCAACTTATGGCGAACAAAGCGGTACAAAAGGGGGTGGTGATGGACGGAGCATCAGAACCAATCAAACACTCACACCCAGTCAACAGATCCGGGTTTGATCCATCACCGTTCTTTAGCCCACTCTGCCACCCCAGTTCAGACATGGCCATATGCAAATCAGTCTGACCCTGTGCCTCATGAGAACAGTCCAGCCCGAACTGCCAAGCCATGCCTTCCCTGGACCGGAAACAAGCATCCTAGGACCGGTTTCTGGCATTTCAGCCGTCTTCAGCCAGGCTTGCTTGAATCCAGTGGCAAAGTGAGCAAGGGACTCACGTCTGAGCATACCCTGCCAACTTATGGCGAACAAAGCGGTACAAAAGGGGGTGGTGATGGACGGAGCATCAGAACCAATCAAACACTCACACCCAGTCAACAGATCCGGGTTTGATCCATCACCGTTCTTTAGCCTACTCTGCCACCCCAGTTCAGACATGGCCATATGCAAATCAGTCTGACCCTGTGCCTCATGAGAACAGTCCAGCCCGAACTGCCAAGCCATGCCTTCCCTGGACCGGAAACAAGCCTCCTAGGACCGGTTTCTGGCATTTCAGCCGTCTTCAGCCAGGCTTGCTTGAATCCAGTGGCAAAGTGAGCAAGGGACTCACGTCTGAGCATACCCTGCCAACTTATGACAAACAAAGCGGTACAAAAGGGGGTGGTGATGGACGGAGCATCAGAACCAATCAAACACTCACACCCAGTCAACAGATCCGGGTTTGATCCATCACGGTTCTTTAGCCCACTCTGCCACCCCAGTTCAGACATGGCCATATGCAAATCAGTCTGACCCTGTGCCTCATGAGAACAGTCCAGCCCGAACTGCCAAGCCATGCCTTCCCTGGACCGGAAACAAGAGTCCTAGGACCGGTTTCTGGCATTTCAGCTGTCTTCAGCCAGGCTTGCTTGAATCCAGTGGCAAAGTGAGCAAGGGACTCACGTCTGAGCATACCCTGCCAACTTATGGCGAACAAAGCGGAACAAAAGGGGGTGGTGATGGACGGAGCATCAGAACCAATGAAACACTCACACCCAGTCAACAGATCCGGGTTTGATCCATCACCGTTCTTTAGCCCACTCTGCCACCCCAGTTCAGACATGGCCATATGCAAATCAGTCTGACCCTGTGCCTCATGAGAACAGTCCAGCCCGAACTGCCAAGCCATGCCTTCCCTGGAGCGGAAACAAGCGTCCTAGGACCGGTTTCTGGCATTTCAGCCGTCTTCAGCCAGGCTTGCTTGAATCCAGTGGCAAAGTGAGCAAGGGACTCACGTCTGAGCATACCCTGCCAACTTATGGCGAACAAAGCGGTACAAAAGGGGGTGGTGATGGACGGAGCATCAGAACCAATCAAACACTCACACCCAGTCAACAGATTCGGGTTTGATCCATCACCGTTCTTTAGCCCACTCTGCCACCCCAGTTCAGACATGGCCATATGCAAATCAGTCTGACCCAGTGCCTCATGAGAACAGTCCAGCCCGAACTGCCAAGCCATGCCTTCCCTGGACCGGAAACAAGCGTCCTAGGACCGGTTTCTGGCATTTCAGCCGTCTTCAGCCAGGCTTGCTTGAATCCAGTGGCAAAGTGAGCAAGGGACTCACGTCTGAGCATACCCTGCCAACTTATGGCGAACAAAGTGGTACAAAAGGGGGTGGTGATGGACGGAGCATCAGAACCAATCAAACACTCACACCCAGTCAACAGATCCGGGTTTGATCCATCACCGTTCTTTAGCCTACTCTGCCACCCCAGTTCAGACATGGCCATATGCAAATCAGTCTGACCCTGTGCCTAATGAGAACAGTCCAGCCCGATGTGCCAAGCCATGCCTTCCCTGGACCGGAAACAAGCGTCCTAGGACCGGTTTCTGGCATTTCAGCCGTCTTCAGCGAGGCTTGCGTGAATCCAGTGGCAAAGTGAGCAAGGGACTCACGTCTGATCATACCCTGCCAACTTATGGCGAACAAAGCGGTACAAAAGGGGGTGGTGATGGACGGAGCATCAGAACCAATCAAACACTCACACCCAGTCAACAGATCCGGGTTTGATCCATCACCGTTCTTTAGCCCACTCTGCCACCCCAGTTCAGACATGGCCATATGCAAATCAGTCTGACCCTGTGCCTCATGAGAACAGTCCAGCCTGAACTGCCAAGCCATGCCTTCCCTGGACCGGAAACAAGCATCCTAGGACCGGTTTCTGGCATTTCAGCCGTCTTCAGCCAGGCTTGCTTGAATCCAGTGGCAAAGTGAGCAAGGGACTCACGTCTGAGCATACCCTGCCAACTTATGGCGAACAAAGCGGTACAAAAGGGGGTGGTGATGGACGGAGCATCAGAACCAATCAAACACTCACACCCACTCAACAGATCCGGGTTTGATCCATCACCGTTCTTTAGCCCACTCTTCCACCCCAGTTCAGACATGGCCATATGCAAATCAGTCTGACCCTGTGCCTCATGAGAACAGTCCAGCCCGAACTGCCAAGCCATGCCTTCCCTGGACCGGAAACAAGCCTCCTAGGACCGGTTTCTGGCATTTCAGCCGTCTTCAGCCAGGCTTGCTTGAATCCAGTGGCAAAGTGAGCAAGGGACTCACGTCTGAGCATACCCTGCCAACTTATGACAAACAAAGCGGTACAAAAGGGGGTGGTGATGGACGGAGCATCAGAACCAATCAAACACTCACACCCAGTCAACAGATCCGGGTTTGATCCATCACCGTTCTTCAGCCCACTCTGCCACCCCAGTTCAGACATGGCCATATGCAAATCAGTCTGACCCTGTGCCTCATGAGAACAGTCCAGCCCGAACTGCCAAGCCATGCCTTCCCTGGACCGGAAACAAGCCTCCTAGGACCGGTTTCTGGCATTTCAGCCGTCTTCAGCCAGGCTTGCTTGAATCCAGTGGCAAAGTGAGCAAGGGACTCACGTCTGAGCATACCCTGCCAACTTATGGCGAACAAAGCGGTACAAAAGGGGGTGGTGATGTACGGAGCATCAGAACCAATCAAACACTCACACCCAGTCAACAGATCCGGGTTTGATCCCTCACCGTTCTTTAGCCCACTCTGCCATCCCAGTTCAGACATGGCCATATGCAAATCAGTCTGACCCTGTGCCTCATGAGAACAGTCCAGCCCAAACTGCCAAGCCATGCCTTCCCTGCACCGGAACCAAGCGTCCTAGGACCGGTTTCTGGCATTTCAGCTGTCTTCAGCCAGGCTTGCTTGAATCCAGTGGCAAAGTGAGCAAGGGACTCACATCTGAGCATACCCTGCCAACTTATGGCGAACAAAGCGGTACAAAAGGGGGTGGTGATGGACGGAGCATCAGAACCAATCAAACACTCACACCCAGTCAACAGATCTGGGTTTGATCCATCACCGTTCTTTAGCCCACTCTGCCACCCCAGTTCAGACATGGCCATATGCAAATCAGTCTGACCCTGTGCCTCATGAGAACAGTCCAGCCCGAACTGCCAAGCCATGCCTTCCCTGGACCGGAAACAAGCGTCCTAGGACTGGTTTCTGGCATTTCAGCCGTCTTCAGCCAGGCTTGCTTGAATCCAGTGGCAAAGTGAGCAAGGGACTCACGTCTGAGCATACCCTGCCAACTTATGGCGAACAAAGCGGTAGAAAAGGGGGTGGTGATGGATGCAGCATCAGAACCAATCAAACACTCACACCCAGTCAACAGATCCGGGTTTGATCCATCACCGTTCTTTAGCCCACTCTGCCACCCCAGTTCAGACATGGCCATATGCAAATCAGTCTGACCCTGTGCCTCATGAGAACAGTCCAGCCCGAACTGCCAAGCCATGCCTTCCCTGGACCGGAAACAAGCGTCCTAGGACCGGTTTCTGGCATTTCAGCCGTCTTCAGCCAGGCTTGCTTGAATCCAGTGGCAAAGTGAGCAAGGGACTCACGTCTGAGCATACCCTGCCAACTTATGGCGAACAAAGCGGTACAAAAGGGGATGGTGATGGACGGAGCATCAGAACCAATCAAACACTCACACCCAGTCAACAGATCCGGGTTTGATCCATCACCGTTCTTTAGCCCACTCTGCCACCCCAGTTCAGACATGGCCATATGCAAATCAGTCTGACCCTGTGCCTCATGAGAAAAGTTCAGCCCGAACTGCCAAGCCATGCCTTCCCTGGACCGGAAACAAGCGTCCTAGGACCGGTTTCTGGCATTTCAGCCGTCTTCAGCCAGGCTTGCTTGAATCCAGTGGCAAAGTGAGCAAGGGACTCACGTCTGAGCATACCCTGCCAACTTATGGCGAACAAAGCGGTAGAAAAGGGGGTGGTGATGGACGGAGCATCAGAACCAATCAAACACTCACACCCAGTCAACAGATCCGGGTTTGATCCATCACCGTTCTTTAGCCCACTCTGCCACCCCAGTTCAGACATGGCCATATGCAAATCAGTCTGACCCTGTGCCTCATGAGAACAGTCCAGCCCGAACTGCCAAGCCATGCCTTCCCTGGACCAGAAACAAGTGCCCTAAGACCGGTTTCTGGCATTTCAGCCGTCTTCAGCCAGGCTTGCTTGAATCCAGTGGCAAAGTGAGCAAGGGACTCACGTCTGAGCATACCCTGCCAACTTATGGCGAACAAAGCGGTACAAAAGGGGGTGGTGATGGACGGAGCATCAGAACCAATCAAACACTCACACCCAGTCAACAGATCCGGGTTTGATCCATCACCGTTCTTTAGCCCACTCTGCCACCCCAGTTCAGACATGGCCATATGCAAATCAGTCTGACCCTGTGCCTCATGAGAACAGTCCAGCCCGAACTGCCAAGCCATGCCTTCCCTGGACCGGAAACAAGCGTCCTAGGACCAGTTTCTGACATTTCAGCTGTCTTCAGCCAGGCTTGCTTGAATCCAGTGGCAAAGTAAGCAAGGGACTCATGTCTGAGCATACCCTGCCAACTTATGGCGAACAAAGCGGTACAAAAGGGGGTGGTGATGGACGGAGCATCAGAACCAATCAAACACTCACACCCAGTCAACAGATCCGGGTTTGATCCATCACCGTTCTTTAGCCCACTCTGCCACCCCAGTTCAGACATGGCCATATGCAAATCAGTCTGACCCTGTGCCTCATGAGAACAGTCCAGCCCGAACTGCCAAGCCATGCCTTCCCTGGACCGGAAACAAGCGTCCTAGGACCGGTTGCTGGCATTTCAGCCGTCTTCAGCCAGGCTTGCTTGAATCCAGTGGCAAAGTGAGCAAGGGACTCACGTCTGAGCATACCCTGCTAACTTATGGCGAACAAAGCGGTACAAAAGAGGGTGGTGATGGACGGAGCATCAGAACCAATCAAACACTCACACCCAGTCAACAGATCCGGGTTTGATCCATCACCGTTCTTTAGCCCACTCTGCCACCCCAGTTCAGACATGGCCATATGCAAATCAGGCTGACCCTGTGCCTCATGAGAACAGTCCAGCCCGAACTGCCAAGCCATGCCTTCCCTGGACCGGAAACAAGCGTCCTAGGACCGGTTTCTGGCATTTCAGCCGTCTTCAGCCAGGCTTGCTTGAATCCATTTGCAAAGTGAGCAAGGGACTCACGTCTGAGCATACCCTGCCAACTTATGGCGAACAAAGCAGTACAAAAGGGGGTGGTGATGGACGGAGCATCAGAACCAATCAAACACTCACACCCAGTCAACAGATCCGGGTTTGATCCATCACCGTTCTTTAGCCCACTCTGCCACCCCAGTTCAGACATGGCCATATGCAAATCAGTCTGACCCTGTGCCGCATGAGAACAGTCCAGCCCGAACTGCCAAGCCATGCCTTCCCTGGACCAGAAACAAGCGTCCTAGGACCGGTTTCTGGCATTTCAGCTGTCTTCAGCCAGGCTTGCTTGAATCCAGTGGCAAAGTGAGTAAGGGACTCACGTCTGAGCATACCCTGCCAACTTATGGCGAACAAAGCGGTACATTGCCAGAAACCGGTCCTAGGAAGCTTGTTTCCGGTCCAGGGAAGGCATGGCTTGGCAGTTCGGGCTGGACTGTTCCCATGAGGCACAGGGTCAGACTGATTTGCATATGGCCATGTCTGAACTGGGGTGGCAGATTGCGCTAAAGAACGGTGATGGATCAAACCCAGATTTGTTGACTGGGTGTGAGTGTTTGATTGGTTCTGATGCTCCGTCCATCACCACCCCCTTTTGTACCGCTTTTTTCACCATAAGTTGGCAGGGTATGCTCAGACGTGAGTCCCTTGCTCACTTTGCCACTGGATTCAAGCAAGCCTGGCTGAAGACGGCTGAAATGCCAGAAACCGGTCCTAGGAAGCTTGTTTCCGGTCCAGGGAAGGCATGGCTTGGCAGTTCAGGCTGGACTGTTCCCATGAGGCACAGGGTCAGACTGATTTGCATATGGCCATGTCTGAACTGGGGTGGCAGATTGCGCTAAAGAACGGTGATGGATCAAACCCAGATTTGTTGACTGGGTGTGAGTGTTTGATTGGTTCTGATGCTCCGTCCATCACCACCCCCTTTTGTACTGCTTTGTTCGCCATAAGTTGGCAGGGTATGCTCAGACGGGAGTCCCTTGCTCACTTTGCCACTAGATTCAAGCAAGCCTGGCTGAAGATGGCTGAAATGCCAGAAACCGGTCCTAGGAAGCTTGTTTTCGGTCCAGGGAAGGCATGGCTTGGCAGTTCGGGCTGGACTGTTCCCATGAGGCACAGGGTCAGACTGATTTGCATATGGCCATGTCTGAACTGGGGTGGCAGATTGCGCTAAAGAACGGTGATGGATCAAACCCAGATTTGTTGACTGGGTGTGAGTGTTTGATTGGTTCTGATGCTCCGTCCATCACCACCTCCTTTTGTACCGCTTTGTTCGCCATAAGTTGGCAGGGTATGCTCAGACGTGAGTCCCTTGCTCACTTTGCCACTGGATTCAAGCAAGCCTGGCTGAAGACGGCTGAAATGCCAGAAACCGGTCCTAGGAAGCTTGTTTCCGGTCCAGGGAAGGCATGGCTTGGCAGTTCAGGCTGGACTGTTCCCATGAGGCACAGGGTCAGACTGATTTGCATATGGCCATGTCTGAACTGGGGTGGCAGATTGCGCTAAAGAACGGTGATGGATCAAACCCAGATTTGTTGACTGGGTGTGAGTGTTTGATTGGTTCTGATGCTCCGTCCATCACCACCCCCTTTTGTACCGCTTTGTTCACCATAAGTTGGCAGGGTATGCTCAGACGGGAGTCCCTTGCTCACTTTGCCACTAGATTCAAGCAAGCCTGGCTGAAGATGGCTGAAATGCCAGAAACTGGTCCTAGGAAGCTTGTTTTCGGTCCAGGGAAGGCATGGCTTGGCAGTTCGGGCTGGACTGTTCCCATGAGGCACAGGGTCAGACTGATTTGCATATGGCCATGTCTGAACTGGGGTGGCAGATTGCGCTAAAGAACGGTGATGGATCAAACCCAGATTTGTTGACTGGGTGTGAGTGTTTGATTGGTTCTGATGTTCCGTCCATCACCACCCCCTTTTGTACCGCTTTGTTCGCCATAAGTTGGCAGGGTATGCTCAGACGTGAGTCCCTTGCTCACTTTGCCACTGGATTCAAGGAAGCCTGGCTGAAGACGGCTGAAATGCCAGAAACCGGTCCTAGGAAGCTTGTTTCCGGTCCAGGGAAGGCATGGCTTGGCAGTTCGGGCTGGACTGTTCCCATGAGGCACAGGGTCAGACTGATTTGCATATGGACATGTCTGAACTGGGGTGGCAGATTGCGCTAAAGATTGGTGATGGATCAAACCCAGATTTGTTGACTGGGTGTGAGTGTTTGATTGGTTCTGATGCTCCGTCCATCACCACCCCCTTTTGTAACGCTATAATCTGAACTGTCGCATTTACATGCGAGAGAGATGGTTAGTAGTTGTTTTGGCAGTGATCACAAGGGCAATGAATGGTGCAAGCTGCAGTGGCCTCCTGGTCAAAGCTCTGGCACTTCATATTTTGCAAATTAAGCACTGGGGACAACATCTATGTTATACCATCTAAAGAAGAGTGAAGCTGGCGGATTATCTACTTCAGTGGCAGCAGCAACAATTCCTGGTCAGAAACTCTTTTCTGAGGTGCAGACTACTGCCACGGGTATGGCTCCAGAGTTGTCAAGAATAGCCATGTACTGCATGTACTGTAGTCTGAATAATAAGTGCTGATAAGCAGAGTGTTACAGGTATTCAAAATGCTGCCAATAATCATACATCGTGTTTTTTTCCTCCTATCTTTTCTGCACATTTCATAAAGGAGTTTAAGTGAGCATCACGAACGCAATGCAAAGCTGAAGGATCCTCGACTTTAATAGCAGCACAAAAACACCAAAGCAGAGAGTCAATACAAAAGTCCAAACTCGGCTTCAAGATTTGGGTCCACAGTTTTCCCTGATGGCATCATACTGCATGGATTGTCGAGTTGTAGTTAGTGCTGGAGGGAAGTCCACAATGGCCCTTCAAAATGCTGGCTATAATAATAAATGTTGATTTGTTTTTTTATTTTTGACATGCATAGTTTTTCTACATTAGCAGGCATTTTATTATCTTACAAAATGATAATCTAATATCTATCTTTTGTTCTTTTTATTATATTCCAATTTATTTTAACACTGCTTACATATAACTTGCCATATACACAAGTCGAACCATCCCTCTACAAATAAATACACAGCTAACTTTTGCCAGTTATCATCATCTACTTTTTCACTTTTTAAATATAAGTCAACAGTCTGTGTTTACATCTTCTAGTAAGTGCATCAACAAACATACTCTGCTTTTTACAGAATACTCTATTACATTTTGTAATCTCTTTTTTAAAATGATCAACTGTAATATATGTGTCTTGTTATGAAACTCCTCCTCTTAACACCTCTTAATATTCCCTATAATCCTGTTTAGGAACAAAGAAACGAAACTGCACATCACCAGAAACCGTTTCTACATCTGCCACACTACCATGCAAAAGTGCTCAACGTATTTCTCCTAAACATAAAGCAGCAGTTTTCACATAATAGAGTGTCCTACCTAAAGTTGGCATTGTTGAGTGGTATAACTTATTTTTTGTTTTGTTTTAAACTTTGCCTTGGAAAGATAAATAGGAATTTTCTTAATATATTAATGGGTTCCTGTCTAATACTAGAAACACTACTATAATCCCATTTGTATACAGTACCCTGACTACGCCTTCCTTGTACCTCTTCTGCAATATCTTCTTCTACATTTCTAGATACCATCACCTCTTTTGCTATAGGACTACCAGTCTGCATTTGATAACATTGTCCTCTTTATTCAATAGCATGAACTAATTTGTTACACTTGATATTAGCTTCCGTCATTAAAGAAAAAATATTGGTACAAGCAGTATATATTCATTGTCCACTAAAAACTTTTCAACAGTTACTTCAAATCACTAATCTTTTCTTCTGGTTTTGTTCCTTCATACAAAACATTATTTTATCAAGAGTCTTCATTCTATTTAGAATCAAAATGAAAAGCTTCCTCTTTAAAGCACAGGATTTCAACCACTCCCACAACTTGTTCTTTCTGCATCTCTCTTTCTTCAACACTTTTTTAAATGTAACACTAAATGTACAAGGCTGTAACTATGCAGTCATCTTAACATTTTCTCAGAACCTATGGAGCCATCTAAACACTCACTTACAACTCATGCATGCATTGAAATTCTGAGGCATACGCGTGAACTGATAAAACAGTCAGGCCCTACATGATTGTTTAAGCCCATGCGTAGCACCTAGCCTATTGGATGAGTGGATGAATAGTGTTTCAGTGATTGGATACTGCCCATGTCTTTTTGGTTGACTGAACAGGTAGTGCCTGGATGCTTACATACCTACATGGGTAGTGCCCAGAGAACTGAATAAGTGCATCAGTAGTGCCTGCCTAATTAGAAGACCACATGACTCGTGTCTGAATGTCTGCATGGATCCATTGTTAAAGCTTGAGAGATTGGATAAAAGGTAAGTATACTGCTGGGGTGACTGTATTAGTACAAAACTATTGGCTCAGTAATTGAATGACTGCATAGGTACTGGATGAGTGATCGGTTTACCACAATGGTACTCTCTACGTAATCACATGAGTAGAACCTGACTGTTTCATCAGTGTGCTTGTGTGCCTCAGTATTTCAATGACCGCATGGTTTGTAAGTGGGTGTTTTGATGGTTGCATAGCTTTTGTGCAAATGGCATAATGATTGCATAGTTACAGTCTTGTTAATTACATAACTCAATAGATAGTACCTAGGTTATTAGATGAATGTATATGTAGTGGCTGCATACTTCAATGACTACATCATTTTTGCCTGCCTGATTGCAAGAGTACATGCATAGATTCTGGATACTGAATCACTGATTTAATTACTGCCTGCTTAGTGGCTGGGTGATTCCACAAGTGCCTGAATACTGCCTGACTGACTGAGAAAGTACCTTCATTGCTGTTAGATACATAACAGTTGTCAATATATCACTGAACCATCAGTAATCTCTTTCTGTCAGTATCAAAGTACCTGTTTTACTGTATACATGCTTTTCTTCTGAGCTATGTGTGCATGAAATCTAGGTATCCCTCTTGATATATAATTGCATACATGGCCCTCTAGAATCATAAATTGCTTTGTTACTGAGTGTACACATGCATCAGTATGTTTCTAAAATAGAAAACAACATTTTCACATTTTTCAAAGCACTAAACGTTTTGTAAATTGCATACCTACATAATTTCTCAAATACTTCTTCTGCTTCTAAAACATATATGAATCATATCTCAAACTAAATTTACACTCAAAATGAAGCAAGCATAGGAAATCCTGGGGCATTCTGCACTAATCATTTTAAACAACCCATGTTTAAAGAAAAACACTACCCTCACCATATACATGAACTTTTCATCAACCTTTCTGAACACAGATCACCTCAGACAGACAACATAGTGGTGATCAGCGCTATATAAAAAACCATACATTTACACATTTACATTTACATCACTCCCCATCTTCACGAGAAACCTCAAAACCTGGCTCTTCGATAGACCTCCTCCTTGATGGACTGGAACCTGCACCTCCCCCCTCCCCAGCGCCTTGAGACCCTTACGGGTGAGTAGTCACGCTCAACAAAACCATGATTGATTGATTGATGTAAGCATATATGTGATTTCTTAATAGATTTACACCTTCAAACCATCTTTCCCAAAATATATACCTCTCTGCATCTTTCAGCAAACTCAAAAGTCCCACCGTATATAAAGCTAAGTGCAAGCACAAAGACGACATCTCACCATTTAAGCATATGCAAACTGGTTAAATAAGTTAAAATCCACATTGACAAAGACTTCTCAATATTTACCTAACAAGTATTACCTCTTTCTAATACAGATACATCAGACAACATGTTCTCAACTTTTATTCCTCCCCTCACTATTCCTGTTGAATATGCTACCTAGAGAATGACAACTCCTAGAATGCAAATAACAGATGTATCTATTCTGCATATGGTGTTTATTTATTATATTTATTTAAAGGATTTATAAAGCGCACAGCTACCGAACAGGGTTTTCTGGCCCTGAAAGCAGTTCAAACTAGATTGAAGCTCAGTTGGCATAAGCCTGACTAAAAAGAATGGTCTTTAGCTTTTTTAAAAGGCTTGGCAAGATTGACAATTCCCAAGTTCTACCAGAAGAGAATTCCACAATTTTGGTCCCAGGAAGGAAAACGAGCGGCCACACATACGGGTCAGCCGTACTCTGGGGACTGAGAAGAGAAAAAGGTTGGCCAATCTAAGGTTGCGAGAAGGTCGATAAGGCTTGACAAGATTGAGTATGTACACGGGGTGCAGGCCATGCTGAACCCTAAACATGTAGCAGAGGCCCATAAATGTAATATGCTTACTAACCCTCAGCCAGTGGAGTTGATGGAGCAAAGGGGAAACAGAGGCGTGCCGAGGCAACCTAAAAAGTAGACAGGCTGCTGCATTCTGAATAAGCTGGAGACAGTTTACAGAGGTCTTGTCCGCACCCAGACACAGTACATTACCGTAATCAAGCCTGGAGATCACCAAGGCCTGCAAAACAGTCCTCTGAGCAGCAGGTTGAATTAGCCAGAGAATTTTCTTTAACCACTTGAGGACCACAAAGCAGGCCGAGGTGACTCCCGAGACCTGAGCAGTGAGAGAGAGCTTGCTATTGATGGAAAATCCCAGGTTCTTAACCTTAGGAACCGGGGTAGGCAAAGGTCCCAAACAGACAGGCCAGTGGCTGGATCCCCAAAGCTCTGGATTGTTCCCCAGGATGAGCACCTCAGTCTTAGAACCATTCAGGCTTAAAGCATTTCTGGACATCCACAAGGAGATGTTTTGCAGGCCAAGTTTAAGTGAAGAAGGATCCTGATGTTGAGCAGGCTATAAAGAAAAACAAATCTGCGTATTGTCAGCGTATGAAAAGATGGTCAACCCAGATTTTTCTGCAATGTCTGCCAAGGGTGGAAGGTAAAAATTAAAATGCAGAGGCCTCAGGATCGAACCCTGCGGAACTCCAGATGTTAAGGCAACTGGGTTAGATTTAGCGGTGTGAGAGAAAACTTGAAAGAGCGTTTCTTTAGAAAAGAGATCAGCCACTGAAAGGCTACACCTACAATACCAGAGCTTTCAAGGTGATCCACCAAAATGGAATGGGAGACCATGTCAAAGGCAACGCTCAAATCCAACAGGATGAGTGCTGCTGTGCCCCCAAAGTCAAGCTGCTGCCTAAGGTCCTCCGTGACCCCCAACAGAGATGATTTGGTACTGTGACCAGGACAAAAACCAGACTGTGATGCATGAAATAGCTTATGTTTTGTCACATGTAGAGAGAGTTGAGAGTTAATGCGTTTTTCCAATATTTTGGAAAAGGTGGAGAGGATAGATATAGGCCTGTAGTGTGACCAGCCGAGGGGATCTAAACCAGTCTTTTTCAACAGTGGAAGCAAAAGAGCATGCTTCTAACTACGAGGCAACTGGCCCAGATTTAGGGAGGAATTATGGAGCTTAGCAATCACCTTGAGGGCAGGCTCATCTAGGCATCTGAGCTTAGATGGAGGGAGGGGATTAAGTGCGGAGTCAGACCTTATGTTTCCCAGTCGATTCTTCAAAAATCTCAAGAAGATTTATCAGAAGCGAGGTCAGGGGGAGCAGTCACGACCCGGTCAGAGAGTTGAGTGGTGGGAAAGATGAAGTTGTCATGAGGAGAGGAATCCAACTCAAGCTCACGATGGATAGACGCGACTTTATTATGAAAAAACAGCGTGTGTTCATTGCAATGATGTATTGAAAGGGAGGGGAATGGCAAGAACGTACTAGGTGCAAAAAGTTCCATCACAACTTTAGGGTTTTCTGACAGTTTTGGGCAGTCATAATTTTATCCGTGTAGAAGGAGGCCTCTGGCGAGTAATGCATTCTCCACAGTCTCTCTAAAACTTTACATTGTTTTTTTCAACTCTAAGTGAGTCTGTAAACCACGGAGCGGGGTAAAGCACTCTAGGTTGAGATTTAGTGGAAAGGGGAAGAATGGAATCGGTAGCCTCAGACAACCAGTGATCAACTAGTAGCTGGTCTGAGTCCAGTTGAGGTGTGATAGAGGGAGCAGTCTGCAGAAGGAGCTCATTAAGTGCCTTCATATCAAGTTAAGACCAATTCTGCATTTTCTTAGACAAGGTAGAAAGACGAGGCGAGTGAGCCAATGAGAAGTCAAGGTAAAAGGAATAGAAAGGTGATCAGACCAGCCTAGCTGAATGGGAGGTGCAGTGGACAAAGTAGGGCGATTCGAAAAATAGGGTCCAGAAGATGACCTGCTACATGAGTGGGTAAGGAGTTGACGAGTGAGAGATTCAGGGTCAACAGATCTTCCAAGAGAGTTCGGACAGATTTATTACTAGGATCATCAAAATGAAAATTCAAGTTCCCAAGCACTGGAAAATTTTCCACATGAAGAACATGAGGGGCAAGTGATTCAGTCAACAGGGAACCCCTGTTTTTAGACGGGCCAGGGGGATGGTAAATGAGGGCACCAGAAAAGGTGAAATTAGGGGAAAATAGAATAGAAAAAAATAGGGCTTCACAGTTGGGGATTGTGAGTGCTTAAATTATGCAATTATAGAGGTTTTTTTTTAAAGATAATAGCACTTCCCCCACCAGTTTTCAAAGGTCTGTTGATAGCTAATAGAGCAGAATTTTGCGGTAACTCCGCAATCACATTTCGGCATGGACCCGTCGTGGAACCAGGTCTCAGTTAAAAAAAACACATCCGGATCCATGTCAACTAGGAAGTGAAATAGATGCCACTGGTGTTTGGAAAGGGAGCGACAATTGAGACTAAAACAGCAGAAAACTTTAGATGGATGTGAGACAGAATTGTCAACTCTGGAAAAGTGGGCAGTCTCTCCATCGGAGGAAGGGTGGGGGCCAAGCCAGGAGTAAGTGGGGTGGATATTATCAAATAGACAGTGAGAGCAGTACCTGATGCTAGCATCAGGGGCAAGAATCTGACAGTCATCGTTTGGGGTAGGTTTATGACTACTAAGGTCTTGAGAGGAGTAAATGAGTCGAGGCTGCAAGTAAAAATGAGCAGGGGTTCTGGCCCCTGGCCCCTACCGGATGCGGTTTAGACATTTAAAACATACTTAGTTCCTCAATGCAACTTTCTGCAAAGCTATACTGTTATTTTTCAATAAAATACACAATGCAATAAACAGCCACTAATTTATTTTTCTCTTACTTCCCAAAACATTCACCACTAACCTCTTAAACACATGCCCTCTAATAGATACAGTTCATCTCATATATTTTTTCTCATCACTTTGATACTCCTTTTAATCATACTCTCATATACATGTTCATTTCTAATGTACATTTTTAAAATAATTACACAGTTATATACATACCACTAAATTGAGTTTGTAGATTGTATTGTTGTTTTAGCACTTTCTGCATAGTTGGGACACTGTTAAGATTTGTAAAAACTAAGCACAAGAATAATACACCACTCTCACACAAGGCAAGTCTAAAATGGCAACCTCTTCAACTTTCCACTCTATCATCATGAGAAAGGCAGCAAATGAAATCATGTATTTCATTTTATACTACTGCATCTCCACTTGTGAATGGTTATGTCAGGCCTCCAGAGGACGAAGAGGCGGTAATGGGGGCAACGTTGGGGTCTTTCTGCTGCCCAGAACTGAACAGAAGGGCAAAGAACAATTCATGGACAGAACTACAAAGAAAGAGGAATTCCAAGATGGCGGCCGCTCTGGAAGCATAAGCGGCAGTCTAGTCTTTCTCCCCACAGGTGTTCCGAGGTTTGGAGAGGCGCGCGCTCCTAGAGGACGACGCACTTCACTGAGGAGATTCAGAGAGTAGCATCTTGACATTAGAGTTCCTGAGGAAAGAGTCAGAGAGAATAGAATTAGAGTTAGTTAGTTAGCGCCAGGTTTACAGAATAGATTTCCAAGTCAGAAACCTTTCACAACTCCAAGAAACCCCCTGAAGAGAATTTTCAGGAAGATTTACAGAGACAGAAAGACGACGAAATTCTCTCCAACCTTCGAGAAGACTTTCAATGCATCTCCGTGTATCCCGAGCAGATAGTCGGAGGTCTTTTGGCGCCATCCTGTGACAGAAAAAGGAAGACCGAAGCTAAGTACATTGAGAGACATGAGATGAATGAGAAAAGTATTTTGACAGGAAAGATTGCATAGAAAACGTACCTGATAACTCTAGTAATCAGAAATTCACCCCTCAAGTAGAAAGATTAATGTGCAGTCAAATAGAGTAGAAGAAAATAATACAAAATACACTCACCACCGTTCACTAGTACAAGATACCTAGAAATAAGGAAAAGTAAGGTAAAGACAAGTTTAGTACTAGAACCGTATAGGGAGAAAATATAACTCTGCTAGACGAATACACAGAAGAAGAGGACAAGCAAGAATATTTCCACTCTAGAAGTAAGCCCAAAAACAATTATTTTTTAAGTTAAGAAAAACAATTAGAAAAGGGCAAAGGGAAAGAGAAAGAATTAATAGAAAGATGTTTTGTAGGAAGGAGAGTCGGCAAGAAGTGACCAGACCCACAGAAAGGAATTGAAAAAAGAAACACCACACAACAAGACAGACATACAGAAGAGGGGCACAGTGCTTGAAACCCAGGGTAGGTGTTAACACATAGAGAGTGTTAGAAGTCGAAGGGAATAGAAAGTAATAGTGTCGTGTTTGTTTCAAGGTTCTCATTAACCAGAGCTGGCAACAGCAATAAGAAGAAGCTGAGGAGAATAGTGAAGAACCGGAGTTTCAGGACCAGTCTCTTCTTTATTTATTATTTTATCCACTTCCCCCTTCCCCCTGCGGGGTGGTTACAGAGTCCAGGTGAACATTACTGGAACTCTGGCTGCCGTGTAGAGGGTGTTGGGAACCAGCATCTCTGTTCCTGTGCAAGCACTTCAGGATACGTCATCTTGACTCTGACAGAGTGAAGTGCCCAAGTGGTAAACTTGCACCCGGACAGAGATGGCAGAAGGAATAAACTTACAGACCTTGGGAGTAGTGCTAGAGACCATTCAAAAGGAGTTGGTGGCAGTGAGAGAAGACAACCAAAACCTGAGGCAGGAGGTGATTAACTCGAGAAAGGAGACAGCAGAGTTAGTTCAACGAGTTAAGCAGCCATTCGGCTCAGGGAGGAACGCCTTAGACCCATCCACTGAAGACCCAAATAGAATAACTACACAAGTGATCCATTCACTGTCCCCAGTTATTCCGTTGGCTCCTCCGGAGCGCTTTAGTGGGGACCCACAAAAGGCACAGCTATTCATCACACAGTGTTCTTTGCACTTCATGTGTCGCCCTTCCATTTTCCCAGATGCGCAGTCTAGGGTGGCCTTTGTTCTATCGTACTTGAGCGGAGATGCAGCGTCCTGGTCAATGCCTCTGGTTTCCCGGGATGATCCACTGTTACAAAACTATGAAGACTTCAAACAAGAATTTCTTCGAATTTTCGACAGGCGGAGAATATCTCAAGCAGTAGACAATGAATTATTGGACCTGAGACAGGGAAACCGAGATCTAGTAGCATATCTGGCCCAATTCAATAAATTAGTCGTAGAAACGGACTGGCCAGAAAGCAAGAGAGCTGCAGTTTTTTATAGAGGTTTAAGAGATGAACTTAAAGATGTGTTGGCACAGATACCCAATAGACCCACAGAAATCTCAGAATTAGTGGACCTGGTCTTAGAAATAGACTTTCGTCAAGGAGAGAGGAGAGGAGAAAAAAGGAAAGAATTCAGGCCAGTAGCTCCAAGATTTGATCGGGTTCGGCCGGAAGGGAATAAGGCTGTGGAAGGACAACAAGGTTCGGAGCCCATGCAAATTGGAACGATAAGAGGTCCCCTAACCAAAGAAGAGAAAGAGAAAAGAAGGGCAGGAAATCTTTGTATGTATTGTGGCTCCAGTGCGCATTTTGTTAGGGGTTGTCCAAGAAAACCGAAGACCCCCTTTAAGCCGAAGGAAAACTTGCAGCACCACCAGTAGCGGGAGTTGGACCGGTGGATGCTAATCAGAAGTCAACTCCAAAAGAACATCAAGTGGCTAACACTCTCCAGTCGTCAGCTCCACATCTAATTCTATCCATGGTACTCAAGTTCCGGCAAGAAACGTTGACAGAAGTTTCAGTGATGATAGATTCCGGAGCCACCGGAAACTTTTGTGATATAAAATTTGCTGCTAAGGTGGGGTTACGAGCCATCTTGAAACCCAAGAGTGAACCAGTTCGGGCTGTAGATGGGACGAATCTCTCATCTGGACCAATAGTGAGTCATACTGAACAGGTACAATTGATTTACTGTGATGGACACGAAGAACTCATTCAATTCAATCTAATTGACGCGCCACAGTTTCAACTTATTTTGGGCCTTCCATGGCTCACGGAGCATAACCCAACAATAAACTGGAGCACAAGAACCATAGTGATGGATTCAGAATATTGTCGAAAAAATTGTTTTGAAACAAAAGAAGGAACCAGAGAGTGTAATCCAGCTCAGGCCTTGTGCACAGCGGAGATGTCTGTCTGTGCGATAGAATCCCAGAAGATCCCGTCGGAATATGAAGACTTTGCCGATGTTTTTGACGAAACAGAAGCGGAACAATTGCCACCCCACCGGGTTTATGATTGTAAAATAGATCTTGAGCCAGGTTGTAATCTCCCCTGCAGTCGGGTATACGCGTTGACAGAAAAAGAACATCACCACTTGAAGGAATACTTGGATAAATATCTAGCAAATGGATTCATTCGTCCATCCCAGTCACCCGTATCTTCGCCGCTTTTCTTTGTGCCCAAAAAGCAGAGGGAGATCTCAGAACTTGTATAGACTATCGCGCAATCAATAAGATCACCAAAAAGAACAGATACCCGCTTCCTCTGATTTCTGATTTATTGGATCAGTTGAAGGGAGCGCAGATCTATACAAAACTAGATCTTAGAGGAGCCTACCACCTTGTGAGGATACGCGAGGGGGATGAATGGAAGACAGCCTTCAGGACTCGATTTGGGCTGTTCGAATATCAAGTTATGCCTTACGGTCTGTGCAACGCCCCGGCTGCCTTCCAGCATTTCATCAACGATGTTCTCAGTGAGTACATAGATCAATGCGCAATAGTGTACATCGACGACATATTAATCTATTCGTCTGACACGAGTCAACACCAGGAACACGTAAGGAAAGTGCTACAGAAGCTTAGAGAAAACAAATTATTTGTAAAATTGGAGAAATGTGCATTCGGGGTCTCCCAAGTGGAATTTTTGGGGTTTGTTTTATCTCCGGCTGGAATGAAAATGGACGAGCAGAAGGTCAAGGCTGTGGTAGATTGGAAATCCCCAGAGTGTGTCAAGGAGGTACAGAGCTTCATCGGGTTCGCGAACTTCTATCGAAGATTCATAAGCGAATTTTCACGGAAAATATTACCCTTGACACGTCTACTGAGAAAAGGAGTGCGTTTCGAATGGACGGAAGAAACAGAGAGAGCCTTTCAACTCCTAAAAAAAGACTTCACGACCGCACCGATACTCCTGCATGCTGACCCTACTGAACCTTTTTACGTGGAAACGGACGCCTCAGATCTGGCAGTTGGAGGGGTATTATCCCAACGGCATAAGGTAACCGGTCAACTACACCCAGTCGCCTATAGATCACGCAAACTAACACCTGCAGAGATAAATTACACCATAACTGAAAAAGAGTTACTGGCAATTAAGGATGCATTTAAAGAGTGGCGACACTATCTCATGGGGGCTCAGCATCAAGTGACAGTCTTCACCGACCACAGAAATTTCAAATTTTTGAAGTCTGCCCGGACGCTAACACCAAGACAACTCCGTTGGTCATTGTACTTCGCGGACTATGATTTTGTCATTACCTATAGACCAGGAGCCCAGAATGGGAAAGCGGACGCTCTATCCAGATTGGGAACAAATGACCAGAAGAATCAAATCAAAGATCAAACAATAATTCCGGAAGACAAAATAATTGGAGCTACAATATCTTCTGACTTAAAGGAGCAGATCCTCAAACAAATGAGCCCAGAGGAAATACAGGAATGGGTAGAGGAAGACAAGGAAAGAAACATTCAGCAACAGTTGCCTTACTTTAAGGAAGCTCTCTACTTGCCAACCCCGGAGTTACGGAATCAGGTGATGGCTGAATGTCACGACAATCTTTTGGCAGGGCACAAAGGAGAAACGAAAACAGAAGAGCTGATCAAGAGACATTATTGGTGGCCGCATATGACCAGAGACATTGAGGAGTACGTTAGAACTTGTGAGATCTGCGCACAGGGAAAATCGGAACGGCAGGCCCCCAAGGGGTTGTTGCAACCTCTACCCACTCCACCATACCCATGGCATACAGTTACACTAGATCTAATAGTGGATTTACCTTCAAGTTTAGGTTATAATACAATTCTAGTGTTCGTAGATGCATTTTCTAAGATGGCGCACTTTATGGCCCTAAAAGAAATTCCAACAGCCAAACAGTTAGCCCACCACTTCACTACACAAATTGTAAAGATACATGGGGTCCCCAAGGTCATTATTTCTGATAGGGGAACACAATTTGTATCTCATTTTTGGAAGGCCTTTGTGGGTGGATTGGGAATTGAAGCCAAGTATTCGACTAGCTATCATCCGGAGACAGACGGGCAAACTGAGAGAGCGAATCAGGAGTTAGAGCAGTATTTGAGGTTGTTCCTTCTGAAGCAAGAAGGAGAGTGGTCGGAGTTGTTATGGGCGGCAGAATTCGCACATAACAACGCCAAAAATGTCTCGACAGGTTATTCCCCATTTTATTTAAATTATGGGAGACACCCAAATGCAACTATTAGACAAACGGATATTTCCGTTCCAGCAGTGAAAGATCTGGTGACCCATCTGGGTAGAGTTCATCAAACTGCTAAACAAAATTTAGAACAGGCAAAACAGAAATACAAGCAATATGCAGATAAAAAGAGACAAGAGGGTCCTTCCCTAGAAAAAGGAGATAGAGTCTGGTTAAGCACAAAGAACCTTAGACTAAAAGGAAACAGGAAATTTCAGCCCAGATTCATAGGACCATATCTGATAGAAGAGAAAACCTCACCAGTTAACTACCAGTTAAAATTACCTCCTAAATTGAAAATTCATCCTGTTTTTCATGTTTCCCTGTTAAAAAAGGCATCAGCAGGCTTACGCAGTGAATTGACTCCAAAACCCATTCAGTTAGAATCAGGGGTTGAGTACGAGGTGAAAGAAGTTCTGGATTCCAAAGTAGTTAAAGGAAGACTATATTACTTGATAGACTGGAAAGGCTATGGGCCCGAGGAACGATCTTGGGAACTAGAGTCAGATGTTCATGCTCCTAGATTGGTGAAATCATTCCATCAAAGATTCCCTACCAAACCAGGAATGAGAGGACCTCCTTTGTTGGGGGGTACTGTCAGGCCTCCAGAGGACGAAGAGGCGGTAATGGGGGCAACGTTGGGGTCTTTCTGCTGCCCAGAACTGAACAGAAGGGCAAAGAACAATTCATGGACTGAACTACAAAGAAAGAGGAATTCCAAGATGGCGGCCGCTCTGGAAGCATAAGCGGCAGTCTAGTCTTTCTCCCCACAGGTGTTCCGAGGTTTGGAGAGGCGCGCGCTCCTAGAGGACGACGCACTTCACTGAGGAGATTCAGAGAGTAGCATCTTGACATTAGAGTTCCCGAGGAAAGAGTCAGAGAGAATAGAATTAGAGTTAGTTAGTTAGCGCCAGGTTTACAGAATAGATTTCCAAGTCAGAAACCTTTCACAACTCCAAGAAACCCCCTGAAGAGAATTTTCAGGAAGATTTACAGAGACAGAAAGACGACGAAATTCTCTCCAACCTTCGAGAAGACTTTCAATGCATCTCCGTGTATCCCGAGCAGATAGTCGGAGGTCTTTTGGCGCCATCCTGTGACAGAAAAAGGAAGACCGAAGCTAAGTACATTGAGAGACATGAGATGAATGAGAAAAGTATTTTGACAGGAAAGATTGCATAGAAAACGTACCTGATAACTCTAGTAATCAGAAATTCACCCCTCAAGTAGAAAGATTAATGTGCAGTCAAATAGAGTAGAAGAAAATAATACAAAATACACTCACCACCGTTCACTAGTACAAGATACCTAGAAATAAGGAAAAGTAAGGTAAAGACAAGTTTAGTACTAGAACCGTATAGGGAGAAAATATAACTCTGCTAGACGAATACACAGAAGAAGAGGACAAGCAAGAATATTTCCACTCTAGAAGTAAGCCCAAAAACAATTATTTTTTAAGTTAAGAAAAACAATTAGAAAAGGGCAAAGGGAAAGAGAAAGAATTAATAGAAAGATGTTTTGTAGGAAGGAGAGTCGGCAAGAAGTGACCAGACCCACAGAAAGGAATTGAAAAAAGAAACACCACACAACAAGACAGACATACAGAAGAGGGGCACAGTGCTTGAAACCCAGGGTAGGTGTTAACACATAGAGAGTGTTAGAAGTCGAAGGGAATAGAAAGTAATAGTGTCGTGTTTGTTTCAAGGTTCTCATTAACCAGAGCTGGCAACAGCAATAAGAAGAAGCTGAGGAGAATAGTGAAGAACCGGAGTTTCAGGACCAGTCTCTTCTTTGTTTATTATTTTATCCACTTCCCCCTTCCCCCTGCGGGGTGGTTACAGAGTCCAGGTGAACATTACTGGAACTCTGGCTGCCGTGTAGAGGGTGTTGGGAACCAGCATCTCTGTTCCTGTGCAAGCACTTCAGGATACGTCATCTTGACTCTGACAGGTTATCATCAGTTAACCCTTTCCCTCTCTTTCAAAACAAGGGTCCTGTCGGCATGTTTTTGTGATTTTTTTGCAATCATCGCAGATTAATCGTCAAAAAAAGGCGTTCAAACTGATATCTAGCTTCATTTTTCTGAAATTTAAATACTGCATAAGTTTTATACATAGTCCTGAGTTGGAAATTAGAAGTTGCCATTACTTAAATTGCGTCATCACTCCTAAACTTTGAAAAAAATGTTCTGTCCCTTTAACACCTTTCCCCACAATACACTCTTAGCTCAGTGTACCTAGCAACCCAGTGGAACCAGTAGGTCACAAGTTCACAGCACATTCTAGAAGGAACATGCTGCTTCCAAATAAGATACAGCAGGCCTGCTTTACTCCACACATTCAAAAGCATATCCATGTCTGTATTACATTTAATTCCTTAAGCAACCGCCAATAATAAGACTTCTTGCTAAGCAATCCAACACGCTACCTAATTTTATTCACTTTCATGCTGACAGCATCCAATGAAATATATCTTTTTTTTTTTAAACACCTCCATTTTAACTGCTTTTCTTTTGGAAAACTACCTCATTCAGGTCCAGCCTTCTCCTGACTACTATTGCACCTTCACTTCATAATGCTCAAAGTATGGATTGTGGTCCACAGCTATTTCTATTGGGCAAATTCTGTCCACAGATTGACAAAGCCAGGGAACATATTAATAAACTGTTTCTGCATTCCTCAGAGACCATCGCATGGGCTGTATCTATAACAACAATCTGCGTTTTGACATGCATGGAATTTATAGAAATAATGGAGTGCACTTTACAGATGAAGGCAACAGGGAGTTTCTAAGTAACCTGAAACTCTGTATCTGGTCTTCTGTGTAGCAGCCAAATATACACAACCAACACAACAGCTCTTGCCAGAGCCACCCTAGTACACGAAATATTGTGAAGTGTTTTTCCAAAGATTTTTTTCCTTTTATTTTTGGGTATCTTTATGATGATGTCGCGATCCCTGTGAACATGTTGTGAAAACGGAAAACAAAAGCAGGCATTCAATGGCCACCACCACATTCAATAATAATATGTAAAAAAAAGTATTCTGAACATTGACCTACATGCATTAATATATACATACTTCTTTCAAAGCATGTTTAAACTCATATTTTGTACTAAGTTTTTTAAAAACCATCTTGCAGACCTATTTTCCTTTTTCGTGGTTATTCGGGACATCACAATGATGTTGTTAACCGCAACGATTGCGCCTTTCCCATATATGCACAGACATTACAGTATTCTTCACACTAGAGGTTTCTTACTGTACACTTCAAACTCAGGTTTTTCTAGTGTATTTCTAGTATAACCATTTCTAAAACCTTTTTTCCATTTTTGCAGTGACTCCGGGCATTAAGATGGCTTTGCTCGTTGCTATCCCTGCGGGTATATCGCAAAAGTGAAAAACAAAAGCAGAATTTTAGTAGCCACCACCACATTCAAAAATTATAACTAAAAAATTAATTCTAACCATCACAGTAGATATCTCACTATATAAATAACTCAAAAGCATTTATCAGTCTCTCAATATCTGTATTAGAATGTGCATTAATGATTCACTAATATTCACGACAACGTTAATAGTCAGATGTCCCTGCGATGGTACACGGGGGCCACGCTGGCAGTTGCGTGGTTGTTGCAAATATGGTGTGAAATAAAAAAATCTATTTTGGACACATAACTTATGTCACTAACACCTCGATTTCTCAATCACGGGGTCAGAGTATCTCCACCCTGACCCCTAATCTGGGCTTTCACACACATTTTCAGTCCTGGGAATCATTCCCAAAGACAAAATGGCAACCACAACTTTCTACAAAGGTTGCGAGCAGCCAATCAGAGCATTCCTGTTGGCACATGCATTCGCAAATCATCGCAAAACCTCCACAAAATATCCGTGGCCAGAGATATCACTATAATTTTAAACTTACATTTCTCAAAAACTACTGAATGGTTTTAAACCAAATAAGCAAAAGGCACTTCCTTGAAGCGACATCTACCTCCCTTTCAAATTTGGTCTAAGTCCGTTCAGTGGTTCGGGCTGTAGAGGTGGCTAAGGTTACTATGGGAATTAAAATTACAAACGTAAGCTTATTTCACACCCAAATCCCCACTGCATGGATCACCCCCAAACTTTCCCAATAATTAGTACCCACCCTGACACTTTTTGAGCAAATTTTCATGCAGATTGGTCAAACTGCGCCAAAGTTAAAGCCAAGTCAAAAAATGCTTTTCCTATGGAAACTAGGTTCTAATTATAACTACCTACTGGTGCCTTCCAGTAGGTAATATATATATATTCACAGAAAAAACCATAGGTTTCAGGGGTGTTATAGTTAGCTGGTCATTTCACTCGTGCAAAACCATAGAAATTCCTCCGTTATAGTTAGTTCTGCTAACTGTAACTGGCGCGCCCGCAATGCACTGCTAATGATGTCACATATTGCATCATTCATGACATGGTCAGTGACATCACTGATGACAACACTGATGACATCTCAAATGACATCACTGATGACATCATCCACGTGACAATCTGATACACCTCATCATACACTAGTATAACCTTTCATCACTCACTGTAAAATACATTGTACCATATTTGAAACCATTGACACACCAATACCAGTTACTACATACCGACTCAATGATTCCTAAGTCTACACACACAACTACCCATTCAACAACAGAATCATTTATACATGCAGTCACTAATTAATAGAACACTATCAAATGCACTTATACACGTATATAGACATTGACACATCAGCAATCATCTTAGTCGGTTATGCAGTCATCCTACTCACTCATGAAAAAAATAAATCACACTTACATTTACTCACTTACACAATTATCCAACAACACCTCATTTATTCAAACACATAGTAACTCATAGTTAATATGTTAAAAAATCACCATTACAATTATACACTCATTCATATAGTTACTCTCACAATCACTGACTCTTACACATACTTATTTATATACACCAACTCTCACATACAATGCCTTTTATTTTTTTACTTTGTCGAAGATGTACAACTAAAACATATATTTGCTTACCAACACACAAATAAATACACTCATTCACCCAAACAACTGTTTCCACATGCACTCTTAAACCTATACACCTAGTCAATCAACTATTCACACATCTATGCATAGAGTTACGCACACACCATCCAACCACACACAAACTCAGTGTTCCATACAAATACTCACCCAACTAATCAATAACTAATATACACACTCATGTAGTTAGTGACCAACTGATGGAGCATGTTACAACATCAGAGACAGTGATGCACACATTCACATAGTTTAGTTACTAATCCATGTATTAAGTGACACACTTTTAATTACTCACTTAGACAGTCAGACAGCTACTAAATCCTCCATCCAGACAGTTATATATCCACTCAATCTTCAATACAGATTGGTATATATATAATAAATATTTAAATTTCAAACTAAACCACATTCACTGGATGATGTCATCAAGTGATGTTATTTGAGATGTCATCAGTGATGTCACTGACCATGTCATGAATGATGCAATATGTGACATCATCAGAAGTGCATTGCGGGCGCGCGAGTTTTAGTTAGCAGAACTAACTATAACGGAGGAATTTCTGTGGTTTTGTATGAGATGAAATGGCCAGCTAACTATAACACCCCTGAAACCTATGGTTTTTTCTGTGAATATATATATAAACATATATATAATTGACATATCTATATAAATACAAATATAAATGCATGCATACATATATGCATACATATGCATGTTATGTACATGAAATTTTGAAAAACTCTAATACAAGCATAGCTTAAAAGCCACCTAATTACAAACATAATTGCTTTAACTTAAACGAGGGCGAGACCTATTGCATTTTCAATACTTGTTTACTTTAGTTGCATCAAGAAGACATTCAGATGTGTCACACATTTGCCATAAATTCTGAATGGTAGCACTGTAGTTGCTCATTAGATCACTGTAGTAAAGCTACTGCTCACCAGGGAAGTCTGCTGCTGGTATTCAAAGTGCATGTTTCAGTCTGCATGTCAGAATGTTTTAATGAAATAGAAGAGGATTTCAGAAGTCAAAATGCACCCTAATTTTTCTTTCTGCAGCACTAATCATAATTTCTATGGCAAAATGAACCCCCTCATTTTGTTCCTTTGCAAATTAAATGTTTTAAGTGTTACCACTTTATTCCTATCAAGATGGCTTTAGGTGTGCCATACTTTTGTCATAAGTAAGACTGTTAGCGCTCTAGTTGTTCTTTAGAACACTCTGGGACATTCTGTCATTGGGCTATCCTTGGGCTACATCTGGGTGATATTTGTGCAGCATTTGGGCTCGTTTGTCTCTGGTGGCCATCTTGGGAGACTTATTTGTTATGAAGTTTCCTAATTTCCTCATTTACTACAGTCTCCTCAGTAGGAAATACTTTCAGGTATTTTACTTTAATTCCATCAAGAAGGCATTCAGATGTGTCACACATTTGCTATAATTCGGAATGTTAGCGCTCTAGTTGCTTATTAGATCACTGTAGTAAAGCTACTGCTCACCAGGGAAGTCTGCTGCTGGTATTGAAAGTGCATGTTTCAGTCTGCATATCAGAATTTTTTAATGAGGATTTGAGAAGTCACTCAAAATGTGCCCTAATTTTTCTTTTTTCAGCACTAATCATAATTTCTATGGTAAAATGAACCCCCTCATTGTGTTCCTTTTAAATTAATCTACTCACTCACTACTACTCACTCGCTACTACTCTCTACTACTCCCTCTCCACTACTCACTCTCTACTACTCACTCTCTACTACTCTCTACTACTTTCTACTACTCTCTACCACTCACCTTCTACTACTCTACTACTCACTCTCTACTACTCTCTACTACTCTCTCTCTACTACTCCCTCTCTACTACTCACTCTACTATTCTCTACTACTCACTCTCTACTACTCTCTACAACTCACTCTCCACTACTCACTCTCTACTACTCGCTCTCTACTACTCACTCTCTACTACTCTACTACTCTCTACTACTCACTCTCTACTACTCTACTACTCTCTACTACTCTCTCTACTACTCACTCTCTACTACTCTCCACTACTCACTCTTCACTACTCGCTCTCTACTACTTGCTCCCTACTACACTCTACTACTCACTCTACTACTCACTCTCTACTACTCTCTCTACCACTCACTCTCTACTACACACTCTCTACTACTTGCTCTCTACTACACACTCTCTACTACTCTCTACTACTCACTCTCTACTACTCCCTACTACTCACTGTACTACTCACTCTCTACTACTCTCTACTACTCACTCTCCACTACTCCACTACTCTCTACTACTCACTCTCTACTACTCACTCACTACTACTCTACTACTCCCTACTACTCTCTCTCTACTACTCACTCTCTACTACTCACTCTTTACTACTCACTCTCTACTACTCTCTACTACTCACTCTCTACTACTCTCTACTACTCACTCTCTACTACTCACTCTCTACTGCTCAATCTCTACTACTCACTCTCTACTACTCTACTACTCCCTACTACTCACTCTCTACTACTCACTCTCTACTACTCACTCTCTACTACTCTCTACTACTCACTCTCTACTACTCACTCTCTACTACTCTCTCTCTACTGCTCTCTAGTACTCACTCTCTACTACTCACTCTCTACTACTCACTCTATACTACTCTCTACTACTCACTCTCTACTACTCACTCGCTACTACTCTCTACTACTCACTCTCTACTACTCTCTCTCTACTACTCACTCTACTACTCACTCTACTACTCACTCTACTACTCACTCTCTACTACTCTCTCACTGCTACTCACTCGCTGCTACTCACTCTCTACTACTCACTCTCTTCTACTCTCTACTACTCCCTCTCTACTACCCACTCTCTACTACTCTCTACTACTCACTCTCTACTACTCCCTACTACTCACTCTCTATTACTCTCTACTACTCACTCTCTACTACTCACTCTATACTACTCTCTACTACTCACTCTCTACTACTCACTCGCTACTACTCTCTACTACTCACTCTCTACTACTCTCTCTCTACTACTCACTCTACTACTCACTCTACTACTCACTCTACTACTCACTCTCTACTACTCTCTCACTGCTACTCACTCGCTGCTACTCACTCTCTACTACTCACTCTCTTCTACTCTCTACTACTCCCTCTCTACTACCCACTCTCTACTACTCTCTACTACTCACTCTCTACTACTCTCTACTACTCACTCTCTACTACTCTCTACTACTCACTCTCTATTACCCACTCTCCTACTCTCTTCTACTCACTCTCTACTACACTCTACTACTCACTCTCTACTACTCACTCTCTACTACTCACTCTACTACTCTCTACTACTCACTCTCTGCTACTCTCTCTACTTCTCTCTACTACTCTCTATTAATCTCTACTACTCACTCTCTACTCTCTATTGCTCATCCTCTACTCTCTAGCTCTCTAACTCTCTCTACCTCTCTCTCTCTCTACTACTCTCTACCTCTCTACCTCTACCTCTCTCCCTCTACCTCTCTACCTCTCTGCCGCTCTCTACACGCACACATATGTACATATATATATGCATGTATATGCATATGCATTTATATATATGTATGTGTATATATATATATACATACATACATGTATAAACATATATATAATCTGCATATCTATATAAATACACATATAAATGCATGCATACATATACATATACATATATGCATACATATGCATGCAATCTACATGAAAGTTTGAAAAACACTAACACAAGTAAAGCTAAAAAGCCACCTAATTACAAACAGAATTGCTTTAACTTAAACGAGGGCGAGACCTATTGCATTTTCAATGCTTGTTTACTTTGGTTCCATCAAGAAGTCATTCAGATGTGTCACACATTTGCCATAAATTCTGAATGTTAGCACTCTAGTTGCTCATTAGATCACTGTAGTAAAGCAACTGCTCACCAGGGAAGTCTGCTGCTGGTATTCAAAGTGCACGTTTCAGTCTGCATGTCAGAATTTTTTAATGAAATAGAAGAGGATTTGAGAAGTTATTCAAAATGTGCCCTAATTTTTCTTTCTGCAGCACTAATCATACTTTCTATGGCAAAATGAACCTCCTCATTTTGTTCCTTTTTAAATTACATGTTTTAAGAGTTACCACTTTATTCCAATCAAGATGGCTTCAGGTGTGCAATACGTTTGACATACGTAGGACTGTTAGTGCTCTAGTTGTTTTTTAGAACACTCTGGGAAGCTGCAGTAGAACACAAAGGAGTCAACTGACAGTCTCTTCCCTTGGATGTACATGTTTTACTGAGAATGTCAGACTTCATTCTCATATGACTGAGAAAGATAATGTGAATTTACAGAAAAAATGCTCTCAGTTTAGCTTATAGATCACCTTCCAAACCTCTGTGGGAAAAGCATGAGAAAATAGTTTTCTCTCAAACATAATTCATGATATCCCAGAAGAAGGCTTTTTCAAATGGTAAAATCACCTTAGAACACACCACAATTCCTAAAATGAGTATGGTACCATCAACAAATGATTTATAATGTAACTAAAGTCTTAAAACCTTCTATTAACTGCAATGCTTTTTAATGAGGTGCTATCATGTATATTGGTCCCAAGATGGCTGCCAACACTTCTTGGATGAAGTGCTGACAGCCAATCAGATCTCACGATGAGATGTGTGGTTAGGCTCCTCCCAGATATATATGGGATTTTACTTTGGTTTTTCTCAAGATCTACTGAACGGATTTACACCATTTAACCAAAAGGCATGACTCTGAACCAAGGGCTACCTTTTTGCCAAATTTGGTGTAATTTCGTTCAGCAGTTCGGGCTGTAGCTGCGATTAAAGGTTCATATGGAAAACTGCATGTGGAAAACACGTTTTGGAACCCCCCTTTTTTCTCGGCCGCCGCTTAATGAATCAGCCCAAGACTTTCAGGATAGATTCGTCAACCGGCGCCAAAGTTATTCCAAATAGAATGTTGCGGATTTCCTATGGATAATAGGGCCTAACTATAACTACCTACTGGCGACCGCCAGAAGCAGGTGCAGCATCTAAAGAACGTAAATACATTAAAATTTATAGTCATAAAACATATACAAGCATTAAAAAAGCTGCATTTATGAACCTCAGAAAGTTTTTAGGAGGGATGCATAGAAGCAATACAGGGTACAGGGAACTAAAAGTCCACACGGAATTCCATTGTACTCTGTCGGTGCACAGGGCTACCTCAGTGTCTAGATTCCATATGTGCATTATAGTTTACTTATTTTTTATTTTTTTTCCAAAGTTTCACGCATATGAGCTATGTCACTGTAGTTCCCCAGGGCCTGTGTTACTCATGGAACCAGGTACTGCAAGCTCAGTGACCTGCCAAATACCTCCTCTTTAGCCTTTCAAAGGGTATCCAGATACAATCAATGCTTAAAGGTTGTGTGTGGTAGACGTTCTAGTTCAGGCTGCACTGGTATCGCTGTAATAATTATAATGTACAAGCAGTGTTAATCGTTTTCTTTTATGCATTATACTTTTATCAGAGTTAGGGAAACATAATCAGAACTTTACTGGTTGCATCTCAGGTGTGCAGTGTTTCATTACCTCTGTGTGTCTACAACATTAACAATGTTTCTTATGTCCTTTGATATTGGAGCACTATTTACTGTAAGCAAACCATCTTCTGAATTAGATTTAAGTGCCACTGCAGACAGTCGCTACATAGCTATTTCATTTCTTTATTGGTAGATTTTCTGCCATGGATCTGCTGGAGAATCTCACCACAAAATGTCTTTCACGTTTTGGCTCTTTGACTGTGGACAATGGCAGATGTCCTGATGATTGAGGGGCTGATGCAAGTATATGTGACAGAAAGTTGTCTGTGCGTATTCTCTAAATAAAGTAGGTGGACCACTGTCGTGCTGATGGCATATCTGCTAAAATCCAATTGTTTTCCGTTTCCATCCATCTCTAATTGAGAGCCTTACCATAGTTCCAGCTGGAGATGCCCCACAGACTTAGGGTTCCACCAGTGAATGCCACAGCAAAAGGAAGAACACTCAAACCGGAAGTAAATGCTCAAGTTTATATTGTAAATTGTTTACACTATTCAGAAAAAACTCGTAACAAGGGAATAAGAGGCAGGAATCAAGGTCAAAATGAAAACAGATATATGTAGGCCTTGGAGTCTCAGAGACCCGTCTGAGAGAGTCCACTGCATATAGGGAGCCTCTCACAACAGAGATGGGGAAATGATACCACTTCCCCTGGGATCACAGCTTACTGGACTTTGGACACAGCTCTGGCTCGTCTACCGGTTTGTGTCCCCGTCAGCCCCCCCCCGCCTCTTTCCATGCTGTCTCTCACCCTCCCCTCCTCTTTCCCTCCTCCATTCTCTGTCTATCTTCCCCTGCTCTTACCCCCTCCCCTGAATCTCTCCCCTAGCCTGCTTTCTCCCTTACGTATATGTCCTTTTTTGTTTGTCTCGACCTTACTTGTCACTATGTTGCCAGGCTCTAATAACTGTGTAACCTTTGTAACGATGTAACCTGCAATTATGATCTGATACTCATGTAAAGCGCTCTGATACCTCCGGGTCTAGCCAGCGCTATATAAAATGTTTAAAATAAAATAAATAAATATTGTCCAGGACAAAAATAATGAAAGTGATAAACTATAGTTGATGATGGGACCCTTGAAAGAAGCACAACAGCCGAAAAAGTAGCATCTGTAGAAATATGAGGAATAACAGAAAATCCTTGTAGGGGACAGAGCCCCCTCATAGATTTATCACTGTTAATCTCTGAGAAATATGTGGCAAGCCCTGTGAAAAATGACAGGTGTGACTAGCCCAGCAAAGGTCTTTCAAATTACCTTTATGCTGAAAATATTCCAGGGGTTAAAGAAAATATTTTAGCATGTCTCTCAGATTAACACTTTTCTTACATAATGCCTGTCACATCTATGTAAAGAACTGAAAAAGAACATTCTAGATTTTACGAAACATATTCGTATCTAGTAGTAGATTAGAATCGGGTTGGAAGCAACAGAAGAGCTTGTAAAGTCCATTCCTTTTGAAGAAGAACTCTTTGCAGTTTCAATTACCATTAGGCAATGCAAACCACATTGCTATTGCATGCAAGGATTTAGCAATCATGTCAAATGGGAGGGTTCAAATAGTATCAATACGATTTTGGCTGAACTTATTTAGGTTTATTGGCAAAATATTGGTGTGAATTATAAATCCCTTTTCATATTATTGGTATGGTCACCAGTTAAACAACAGAAGCAATAGAACCCTAATTAAGACACTGGTGATAGAGTAAATGGACTGTTCATTCTAAAGGTTTCGAGAGCTAATCAATTTCAAAGGATCTCTACCAAAACTTGGCGACTAGACTTCATACTGTAATCCACCTAATTGACCCTAAGCAATCTGGGTGTGTCACACAAAATATGTTAGGTGGGCAACAGATATGATCGGCAACGTTCACATTAAACACACATCAGATGTAGTGCTATGTGCTGAGGAAGGATTTGAAATTGCAAATTGGTTATTTCTGTGGGCTGTAATAATATTGGTGGGACTGCAACAATTTTAGTTGGGTGATCACAAACCGCTTCAGCCCATCGCCATAATAAGCTTAACAGACATAGATTCAATTAAGACTATTCTTAGAGGAGGTATAAGAAAGGAATGCACTCTCCCATTTGATCTTTTTATATCATCCTTACCATTGAAGTCCAGGGAATTAAAAGGACTATTGGATCGCATGTACACAAGGTCAGTGTTTTCGCAGATGTTGCATTGCTTAACTTGAGCAACCTAAATAATTCTCTTACAGTTCTAATCCTGGAACTGTTTGAAATAGTGTCAGAATAAAGCTTGGGACATTGAAGGTACTTAATATTAAACTTGATCCACTGATGCTGAAAGGTCTAGAAACAATGTTTTTTTTTTACATTAAAGTCAAATAAGCAACTCAATATTTGTCTTACAAATTTTTCATAGATAACAATGAAGATTAGCTTGCCCAGATAACTCATGGATGCCCTAAAAGATCCAGGTGACACCACATGTACGTCTCAAGGTCGGATAGAATGATAGCTCAAAATGAATATCTTCCCTAGAATGATAGCTCAAAAATGAATATATTCCCTAGGATGATATCTTTGCATCAGGCGCTGCCTATACTTATTCCTAACTAGAAGTGAAGGCATTTTAGACAGTACTACACATAGGCAGAAAGCAGGGCAAAAATAGCTCATGATGTATTTTTAGGCTGTCTGGTTTTAGGTTTAAACCTATAATAACTGATAAAACCCCATGGAAAGGGTAATAGCCTTCATCAGTGTAAACATATAAACACTGAAAAAACACCTGTACAACCACAAACTAAATGCCATTCAAAGAAAGGAAAAGGAGAGTGAAGGAGTAATTTTTTTTCTTCCTGAAGGGGACAATACAATGTAACTTTGCTATGCAAGCCAGCAGTAAAAAAGACTGGGCTAACATTTTTCTGCTTACGTTTTGTTGTTTATGGATGTCACTAAAATATTGTTTCTTCTTCCTTTTGCTTTTTACAGTTTTGTGGTCTTTGATCTAAAGATGTAGGGTTTAGAAGCATGTTTAGGTCTTGTTTAATTATTTTTTAAACCGCAGAGAATCAGGAAATCTCCAAATTATACTTGATATTTTGGCTGCTTTTAATTCTTTCACTGATAGGTAAAATGGCTGGTTCATAAGAATCTTTCCCAATATGTACTTTCACATTTACCCACAGAGAATGGGTAAAACCCTTAATACATCAGCCCCCAGTTTCTAGTGAGTCAGTATTGATAGTAGGTGAATTGCCAACACCTCAGGCTTTAAACATATAATGCAAGGTATAGTGATGAGTATATGTGAAAAGAGTGCTATCACAAACAATCTGGGATAGTGGTGAAAACATGAAAACAGACTTTTGGAAAACATGAAATGCAATGTCACTTGGAATGCTGCTGCAGAAAGGTTCTTTCCAAGTTTAACAAAGATTGGCAAGATATTGTTTGTATTTGCAGTGATCCAGCTACATTTATGAAAAATGTGTGTGATGGTCTATCAAAATCGATACCTGAGCTGAAGTGCTTCCCTGTAAGATGCCACTTGGTAGATGGTATGCTGAAAGGATCTTTACAGTCTTCAGTTAATGAAGAATGCATTTGACTTTTGACTGGTGCATGGTTTTGTCATGTGCGGGAACCAAAACGCAAATACTTCTCATTTTGTGCTTTGTGTGGTATCAAAGAAAGAGTCATCCCAACTGTGTCACTTAGCTGATGGTTCTCAGTACAAGGGGCTGTGAATACTATATTAACCATGTGGCAACCGTTTACAGAACTTTTGCTGAGTGATGATGCCAAAGGCAAGAAATCTGAGGATGTTTCATCGCATATTGATAGTGATGTGAAAAAAAATACACTCTACTGCATGCTTAGATTTTTACAAGAAAACATAACTGATGTAGTGGACATAATAAAAAATCTAGAGTCTGCCAACACCCTTGCCTGACAAGTGTTCAGCATAATTGGTGTAGATGTGAAACATCTCCTTGAGAGTGGACCTCATATACACTGTACATACACGGTCTATATACCATGCACTATCAGTGCAGAAAGCAAGCAATAATAAAAGCAAAACGTTCCATAAACACCAGAAAAACAATGTTTCTGTTGTTTTAATGGCACAAAAATGTGTAACCACTAATAACCACTGTTTTCTTAAGGTATTAAAATCACTTGAAAACACTGAAAAAACCCAACCAGAGTTTACCAAAAATAGAAACTGAAAACAGGAAAGCCTATGTATTTTTTACATTGAAATCTATCAAAAGGAACTCTGCTTTGGCCTGACACCAAGCAATACAATCATGCAGCTCAGATACTTTTAATGGTTGGACCATGAGAAAGTGACACGAGATGTGAACCAGGTGCTTACAGGGAGAACACTTTTGGAAATGACATGTTACCCAAATGAAGTACTAGCAGTCTATAGCTGAATTTAATGACTACAAGGCTGATTTATATTTCTGAAAATGGAGCAATTACCTTAGCCTTGGTGGAATACTTACCTGTCTCTATGGGTAGGGTAGTTCACCTGCCGTATTTAGAGATGCATTTTAAGTTTGATGTACAGCTCCATCAACATGACAGAGCCATATCTCAAATTTACAACGTTTTTTTTATTTTTAAGAAGAAAAAACAATGGCCCCCTCTCCATAAGAGCATCTTTACAGTCTTCAGTTAATGAAGAATGCATTTGACTTTTGACTGGTGCACGGTTTTGTCATGTGCGGGAACTAAAACGCAAATACTTCTCATTTTGTGCTTTGTGTGGTATCAAAGAAAGAGTCATCCCAACTGTGTCACTTAGCTGATGGTTCTCAGTACAAGGGGCTGTGAATACTATATTAACCATGTGGCAACCGTTTACAGAACTTTTGCTGAGTGATGATGCCAAAGGCAAGAAATCTGAGGATCTTTCATCGCATATTGATAGTGATGTGAAAAAAAATACACTCTATTGCATGCTTAGATTTTTACAAGAAAACATAACTGATGTAGTGGACATAATAAAAAATCTAGAGTCTGCCAACACCCTTGCCTGACAAGTGTTCAGCATAATTGGTGTAGATGTGAAACATCTCCTTGAGAGTGGACCTCATATACACTGTACATACACGGTCTATATACCATGCACTATCAGTGCAGAAAGCAAGCAATAATAA
The DNA here is from genome assembly GCF_964204655.1 of Triturus cristatus. NCBI lineage: Eukaryota > Metazoa > Chordata > Amphibia > Caudata > Salamandridae > Triturus > Triturus cristatus. Next base: position 370,110,901 of record NC_140595.1, read on the forward strand.
AAGCAAAACGTTCCATAAACACCGGAAAAACACTGTTTCTGTTGTTTTAATGGCACAAAAATGTGTAACCACTAATAACCACTGTTTTCTTAAGGTATTAAAATCACTTGAAAACACTGAAAAAACCCAACCAGAGTTTACCAAAAATAGAAACTGAAAACAGGAAAGCCTATGTATTTTTTACATTGAAATCTATCAAAAGGAACTCTGCTTTGGCCTGACACCAAGCAATACAATCATGCAGCTCAGATACTTTTAATGGTTGGACCATGAGAAAGTGACACGAGATGTGAACCAGGTGCTTGCACGGAGAACACTTTTGGAAATGTTATGTTACCCAAATGAAGTACTAGCAGTCTATAGCTGAATTTAATGACTACAAGGCTGATTTATATTTCTGAAAATGGAGCAATTACCGTAGCCTTGGTGGAATACTTACCTGTCTCTATGGGTAGGGTAGTTCACCTGCCGTATTTAGAGATGCATTTTAAGTTTGATGTACAGCTCCATCAACATGACAGAGCCATATCTCAAATTTACAACGTTTTTTTTATTTTTAAGAAGAAAAAACAATGGCCCCCTCTCCATAAGAGTTTCATACTGTGTGGAGGGGGGCATGGAGCACTTTTCAATGGCCAGTATCAACAGGTTTTTTCTTTTAGGATGGGCTTTGAAAATCAGCTTTATGTCTGCCCATCTAAATTAAGTGGGTGGTCATATAACCAGCCCTCCAAAGGCCCTGACTTTGTCAAGCTGTTAGATCAGTTAGGCCATATCGTGTCCTTGAAGTCATATGCATTGCAGATCAAACTCCATATGGTTGAAGCCAGGAGCACTGGTGTTGGCAGGTGTCAGGCCGCAGTGTGAAGGCCAGCAGTGCCGCATGCGGTGCCCTCAGGTCACGGTGCAGGCAGCGGCTCTGTGATGGTTCTCCAGTGGTGTCAGCGAGATCCGGGTTGCAGTGCACAGTGGTGCGGTGCTCGTCGCGGTGCTAGCAGGTCACGGTACAGGCAGCTGCGTCATCGTTGCTGAAGCATTGTTGTTGGCTGACAAACTGGAGTTGATGGTGCCGGCATCAGTAGGCCAAGGTTAAAGTGTGGGGTGGGGCAGTGTGTCGTGTAACTTACAAGCGATGCCCTCATTCAACGAGCACAGCAAAGAGTTCTCATGTGACAGGCATAAACAGAGTTTTGCAAAAATAAAGAAATGTAGTGTTGCGCGCAAAAGCAGCATCATGGCTACCGGCCTCATGCTAACTTAAAGATGTTGACAACGTTACTAGTGACCATGTGACACCCTTCCCTTGGCCAGGTTTTAGTGCATAGACAGACAAACAGCCAAACAACATTCAACATTCCAAATAACACTTGTCTCAAACGTGTTTATTTGGATAGTGGAAATTCCACTTCATAGTGCTATACAGGGCATATTTAATTGGCGCATAATGCTAGTATAAGCTCTACGTGATAAAAAGAATTGAACATATTTCATATGTTAGCGCAGACCCAACTAGACATTGCTCTGGACATGCTCTCTTATTAGTCTTTGATGTCTATGGTAACGGAAAGAAAAAGGAAAATCCTTACATGAGCATATTATTAATCCTATATCAGAGCAGTTAACTATGGAATCAGCACTACTACTTATATTGCGTGATAAGATAGAATTTCTTCACATTCGTAAAGGACCAACTACCTCATTTATTTACGAAGCTGTATTCATACAGGTACCGCCACAAATTCTTTTATATCTTTATCCGCGGCCCAGATAAATCATTCACGGTGGGTTTGTGGGCACCTAATTAGGTAGAAACACGACAACCTCAAAAATTCTGTTTTAGATAACAATAAGATTTATAAGAAACAACTAATAACGCTTTAAAATACCGTAATTCTGTCCGCATAGAGTCTAAAAAGACTTCACGACACACGTATTTCTCTATTTAGGTATTATTCATAAATCTCCAACACAAACGATTTAGGCACCTATAGACAAAAAATGAGTGCCATGTTATATTCGTACCAAATCGTACATTTCCTAGGTAGTCATTTAACACCCTGTTTGGGTCTCACATGATTCCCATGAAGAGTTCTTTTAACACGTTCCCAAATATGTAAACCCAAAGAAGCAAAATGCTTCTAAACTATTCGGCACTATAGGCATTCTTATATGGTTCTTTACCAAACGATTCTGTTGTTATCACAACTATGTCTAACACCCCAACACAGAAGGCCGCATTGTACGCACCGCGACAGGCAAAACGGAGTGCTTTATTGGCACCGAACCCTGGTTCGAATATATTTTATACCTACATTTGATGGTGAAGCAGGGATTCTATAGATGAAAGTTGCCCAAGGTGCCTAAATCGTTTGCGTTGGAGATTTATGAATAATACCTAAATAGAGAAATACGTGTGTCGTGAAGTCTTTTTAGACTCTATGCGGACAGAATTAAGGTGCCCACAAACCCACCGTGAATGATTTATCTGGGCCGCGGATAAAGATATAAAAGAATTTGTGGCGGTACCTGTATGAATACAGCTTCGTAAATAAATGAGATCATTGGTTTTAATGTAACTGCTATTGGGACTCTATTTTTATCTTTCCTGATGAAGGTGTTGGCCGAGAATTATTGCCCACCGAAACGCGTCGATGCTCTTTAATGAGGAAACCATACAAAATCTTTGATTACAGCTCTTTGTGACACATTTAATAGAAAGTAATATCAATTGGGGTCGCAATTAATGAGTCTTTGGTTTGGTGATTTTCCTCTGTTAAATAGGACTATTTTGTCCTTTTTTATTGTGTCCCGAAACCTTTTATTTTAGATTAAATTGTTATTGTGGATGATGTTTTTTATTATGTATTGATGTGTCTATATTGTTGTTGCTTCTTAATTAGCCATATGACAGTATTGTATTCTTAGATCTCTTCAATGAATTTGTTAATAAATTTTTATGACATATATTTTTTCTCTCAGTTATTATGATCACATTTGTGCTGTCCATCCTCACCTTTGCAGTGTGTAAGGTACTTTGATTGTGATGTATTGATTGCCATGTATTGATGACAAGGAGGCCCTGTTTTTTGACTAAGGTCACTATTGGTACCCCTCTCCTTTGTCTTTGGGGTCCCTCTCTCCTTTTTTGAAACATTTAGTGCATAGACAAACAGGTGACAATGATAAGCAGAGCCAATTTGCAATACGGTCGATCCAAATAGCATCAATCAAAAAAGGTGAGAGAACAAAAAAGATATATATATATGTGTAATTTAGTCAGAAAAATCCAAAAGACTACGTGCACCATGGAATGCAAGGTGTTCCAAAATCATCATCATTGTCGTTAATAAAAAAGAAGGATGTCATCCAATTCAGCAGAGAGAATGAACATTCATGTTCCTCATAATCCAGTGCATCCAGCAGCAGAAGAGGGCAACTTGTGTGGTATTTAATGAAACTCTCCTGCAAGAGGCGCTGGACAGCCTGACAGATATTCCAACATGCCAACACTCCAAGAGGAGGAGATAGAAAAAGTTGAGAACCTCTTAAAAGACAACAAAGGCTCAGAAAGAGTAAGAAAGGAGTGGGTACATAATCTGGAAGATTTACGCTTGAAGTTTAGAACTAAAATGGAGGAGAAAGTAAATCAACAGTGGGAGGTGAGCGGATCCAGAGATATTACACAAGGAGAATGCTGTGGAAAGCTTCTGGCTTGGAAAGCAAGGTTGGATAGAAATCAACATTTTATAGGGAAGATTCTAGAAGAGGAGACCGGGGTCATAGTGGAGGAGAGTGAAAAAATCAGAGCTGCATTTACTAACTTCTTTCAGGAGCTATAGATAGAAGAGCAAGAAATACAAGGTTGGCTCTTAATTAGGCAGCTTCCTAAGCTTACAGAAGCTCAAACTCTCCATCTAGGACGAGAAATCAGTGGTAGTGAAATCCTGGACATTTTGAAAAAGCAAAAAAATAGGAAAGCTGCAGGCCCACACGGGATTCCGTTCAAATTGTATTCTGTACTACAGGAAGAGATTATCCTGGTTTGGGTCAAATTATTCAATTCTCTCCTGATAGAAGTGGTCCCAATTCTAATGTCATGGAACGAAGCAGTAATCTCCTTAATTTTGAAGCCCGGCTAGAACCCGACACACTGCCAATCATTTCCCCAAAAATCATTATTTAACAATGATTACAAAATCTTTTCTGGGGTTCTTGTCCCACGTTTGAATAAAGTAATGGGGCTGCTGATTCATCAAGACCAAAAAGGTTTTCTCCCTGGGAGATATATGAATGAGCTCAACTATTCTTTGATAGGTTCCATAGATTTAGCCATAACACAGAATGCCCCCCTTGCAATTGTCACATTAGATGCTGCAAAAGCATTTGATCATGTTAATTGGAGGTATTTAAAGACTGCATTAAAACATTTTGGTTTGAGTGAAAATATGATAGACATTTTTACATTTATAGAGCTAAACTGCAAAGATTCTAGTTAATGATACTCTGTCTCCTCCTATGCAAATTGAGAGAGGTACAAGACAGGGTTGTCCTCTGTCCCCTTTATTATTTGTTCTCTTCATAGAACCCTTTGCTCAAAGTTTGAAGTTCAATTAAGAGACTGAATCTTTTGAAATTGGGGCATACTCCAGGAAGATCTCGCTTTATGCTGACAACCTTATGGTTTAGTATCTACCCAACCACATCTTATGGCGGAAGTGAGGGAATTTGGGTAAACCGGCAGGATATGCGGCAAATTAAGAAAAAACAGAAGTAATGACTTAGAACCAAGATGGTGGAGAAATAAAATGTGAGGAGGAATTGAGATATTTGGGGATTCAAATAATTGAAGACCTTGGGAAGATAACGGCAGTTAATCTGGAAAGAGTAGGAAAGGAGATAGATGTATTGCTAAAAGGATGGCAGAACCTTCCACTTACGATCTATGGTCGGAATAATTTGGTGAAAATGTCGATCTTGCCAAAATTCACCTTATTCTTTGATAATATTTTGTTGTACTTTGAAAAAAAAACACTTCTGAAGCTGCAGGGGAAGATTTCTTTTTTTATATGGGCTAGCAGAGGAATACGCCTCTCATGGAAAAAGCTGAGACGGAAAGCGGGAGTGGGAGGCATGGGTCTCCCCGACCTTCAGATCTATTGTTAGGCATTCCAACTTAAAAACAATAGAATGCTTCTACAACAACCCAATGAATCCCTAATAGGGGTTCTGTTTAAAACCATGCTGGTGGACTTATCCAGTCAGCGGCAAGAACTTGGTACGAGTAAAGATCGATCCTAGGTGTACCTTATTACAGCAGACTGTCTCCCATATGGGATTCTCCAGGTACCCTGGAATGTCTATCAGATAGCCAAGCAAAACCACTGAAACAGCCAGATGTTAGGCAGTGGGGTCAACTGGTAGATGATGGACAAAAGTTAACTTGGAGCTACTGGCATGACAAGACAAAAAGGGCAATATCCAGATTTAAAATCTACCAGATCAATATTAGGCTCAAGAGTCAAAATGGGCCAGACAGAGACTCAAAACAAATGGAGCTGGAATTTCAGACCACAGCGGCATGGAAAAAAGAGATGGTACTTTGGCATCAATTCCTCCGGGAAGCAGAACTGGCGGAAATGAAATCACGAACAAAAGGAATAGAGAGACGGTCGCACTCCTTTCTTCTCAATAGTAAACTGATGATTCCAATTTCACAATGTATGGGTGCTATAGAGTATCACCTCCTGACCTTGAGGTGTGATGATAAGATGAAGAAAAAGTCCTTCTCCACTGGAAGGGCAACTCATGTGAGCACGCCATCGTGAGAGAATCACTTTAAAATGTTAACTCTCCATTAGTTATATTTCACTATGGTTTATTCACATCATATTTCAATAGTGAAGAAGTCCATTCGTTTATGCAAAATGTATATTTTTTTGTTTTCATTGCAATCAGATATTGAACATTTATTGCTGATTTCACAGGAATATAAACACAAATCCCAGATGCAATTCGGGACCAGCCCTTCTTCAGGGGGTTCTCCTTGTAAGCAAAATAGGATACTCTTAGTGATCCTAGAGTTGAATGCGCCAAATCTTTAAAAAACTATTGTGACATTGTTTCGAAGAAGATAAAAAGTGTGGTGCACTCTGTGATTCCTGAGAGGTCATAATGAATACCAGGCAGGTAACAAGCCTATGTGACAAAGATACCATGCATTCAAACTTGCTGAAAATTCTGTGCTCAGTGTTTAGGCAAAGAATGGAGACTAAGTGTATACAGTGATCCTACGTACTCAACAGCGTGCCAAAAATAGAAACACCAGGTTCGGGACTACCGGCCATTTTGATTACTGCGTGCTCAGAACTGGTGTTCTCAGTGCTTAAACAGGAAATAGAAACTGAGTATATACTATCAAAGGTCTAACTGTGCAATACATGTCCATAGTAATCCGACGTGCTCAACAGCGTGCCTGACATAGAAACACCTCATTCGAGGCTAGCAGCCATTGTGCTTAAAACGTGCTCGAAACTATGCCTGAAAAAAAAAGCAGTTCGCTTGAAGTTAGCCCAGGTAAAGATGTGCGCATTTAAAAAAAAAAAGAACAAACATGTAAGCAAGGAACGAAATTGTGCAGGTTCAATGGTGATAAAATGGTTAAAAGGTCCGCTGTGATAACGTACAAACATGCAAAATAACGGAGTAACCGCGGTTCCGTGAGGTAACATCTTGGCTCTTTACCTGTAAAATGCTCGCAACCGAGCATGCTCCGTTCTAATGCTCGCGGCGTGAATACTGTTCAAACGCACTATCGGAAGTAAATAGTGCAGAACTCCGGAAATGAACTGCGCGAGTGCAATAGAAATTAAAAGCGGACAGTAAAAGGAAATGCCTCTAGTGTGTGACATAGCTTTGTGAGTGTGTGTGCCGAGCGTGGAACAATAAAGTTTCCAACCAATAACGCTGTTGATTCCCAGAACCCAAATACCATTGCAACTGAAATCACCACATAGTGCATGGGATGAATGCTTGCTGGAAGTGGAGCTGGCAGATTTATGGCAAGTATCTTGTGCTATACTTTGTCTGGTGGTTAAACCTGCTACTTTAAAGAAAAATCACTTTTTTACCTTGCATAGAATCTATTGGGCCCCAAAAAGCCGGGAAAGATAAAAGGAGGCACAGATTCAAAGTGCAAGCAATGTTGTAGCAGAGAGGGGGATGACGTGCACATGTTTGCCAACTGCTCAAAACTGGGAGAATTCTGGTCAGCAGTGGGTAAGACCATTTCACGCTCAATGGGTGTCAACATAAAGGTAAGCCCTGAGTTGATTATGTTTGGGATATCCCATCAGGTTAAAGATAAGTACGATCTGCAAGTAAACTGTCATTATTTGATTTTCTACTTAATACTACTAGCAAGAAGAGAAATCTGTAAACTTTGGACACAATCGGAGGCCCCTTCCTGGCAGGGTTGGAAGAACTCTGTGTTTTATTTTAAGGAAATTGATAAAAGTAGTCTCAGGTTTTGGAACTTGCTAAAATAGGGAATTACTTCTCTATCCAAAGATTACACCCTCTCAATTCAGTAACTGGGAGGGCATTGCAAAGTTCAAAATAACCCAGTAAATCTGATTGATTCATAGCAGATTTTGGGCACTCACGAAGGGCGCATCAATTGGTGCTAATCGGTGGTGACATAAGGACCCAAAAAAAACCACTCCAAGTGCAGCCGCATGCATCATATGGGAGTCACTCGAACATTCCTGGTCATGGGCCAGCAAGGGACCCACCAACAGATCATAATCCGGGTCAGCATCTGATGTTGTGGAGGGGCAGATATCCAAGGCCCAATAGACAGGGCACCGTGTGCAGTGGAACACAGGTTGCACACAAGTGAAGGAAGCAAAGCAAAAGGTAAGCTCATAGCTCACACTTAGGCGTCTATTAGGATGGCGGACGGATGGCCGCCGCCTGGCCGGCGGTGGCAACCGCCGGACCGGTGGCGGACATTCGCCCGAGATCGCAACCTCCTAATTGGACCGGCGGATATGCCGCGGTCCTTGTGGGCGGTCTTTGCCCGCTACCATGGCGGTCAGGGAGAATTTCCGACCGCCATCCTAATGGGGCCCTTAGTGTTGCCAATGGCAAGCATACAAAAAGTTGCTGCATTCTATCACGGTATAGTCACCATGGTCCTTGTCTGTGTAGAACCAAATGATCGGCATCCATTGCGGAACAGGAGGAGAAGTACCAGCACTCCACACGCCAGCAAGAGAATAAGTGGAAAACCACTAAATGCGACAGAAAAAATGTAAAGTATAAAGGCAGGTATTACTCCAAAAAATTGTCTGAAAAGATGAAACAAGGCCAGAGCCCACAAGTTAAAAAAAATGTGCAAGGCCTTCAGTATCAGACGCATTAAAGATTTGATGAACCAGTTCCCCAAAATGTAGTGGGTGATTCGTATGCAGCAGTGACTGAATTTCACTAGAGGTTCTAGCCACCTGAAATTCGAAGGTCTCTCGAGCAGAAGTGAGAGCAACATCTTGTTGAAACAATAGTGCTTTGAGTCTGCTTAGTTTTTTGAAGACTGTTTTCAAAGTGGGAATGGAAGGCCACAGGGAGCTATCTAAAATTCCATGTGCAGGAAGAAAAAGAACATTGCTGCAACAAGTAACTTTTTCGTAAACCGTTCTAATATATGAAATGCCTGCCCGTTACCCACAGCAGTTGTGGTTATTTAGGATAAGAAAACTACCGTTAGAAAGCAATGTGAGTGTGGGAATTATTGAGGGAGCTGGTGTTCCTTTCAGAAAACGGGCCAAATTAGCATTGATACGTTGCAAGTGCCGTGAAGCTGAAATTGTGTACAGACTAATGCATGTCTATTGTAAAATCACAATCCTCCCGTGTCAGGAAAATCTTCTTATCCTCACGTAGACAGTGAAACTTATATGGTAAAGACCATATTTCGTGCAGAAAAGTACTACCCAGAGGTTCAAATCTTCCAATAGAATAATGTTTCAAACAGGCAGTAAATTGAAAGAGGGAAATAGGCAAAGAAATAACCCCATGTATTAACCATACAGAGGAATCAGTCTCTGCTATTGAGAATGGTAGTTGTTCTAACTGCTCAATATGTAACAATGTGTATGTTGAATCTTTCATTGACATAAGCTTTTTTTTGTCAGTTAGATTGAAAGGCAAAAACAGGGCAGTTGTGTTCAAATAATTCCAAGGCACTTTCCCATTTTTCAATGTTTGCAAAGTCCAGCCAAACTGCATTACAGAACGCAGCTGATTTTGACCATGATACAAAAGAGATACATCATTCTGCACAAGGTCAATAACAGATGAAACAATATTCGAGAAGACAAAGTATTAATGCTGTTTTCTACCACATCCAAAACTTTACGCAAATTGTCTTGATCTAGTTGCCGTAATCTGAAAGCTGCCACAATTTGGGACAGTTCCCAGATTTCATTATATGCTGCATATGCAAAATGTTTTGGACGAGGAGACCTGGGACCTAACAGGTAATCTAACAGATCAATAGCTCCACATAAACGTGAGAGATGTTGTTTCACAGATGATAGCGATGACTGTCCCAACCACTGTTGACACAACTTACCCGCAGAATATGAAGTAACAGTATGTGTATGTGAAAAACGAGGGTCAGGTCTACTGAGCATAAACTCCCCTTTTTGAATTTAAAAAATGCAACTGGCAAGCATCAGAACTAAGGAGCCATATAATCCAACCCAACGAAGCAATAGTAGACGAATTGAGGGTACCGTTGGGGACCATACGCTCTAAGTCCTCCATAGTATAATTTGTATGCTGCTGCCAGTCGGCGTAAGCTGCTAATGATGGAAATTAGGGAACATTTTAATTCTTAGCAGTAGCTAAACCAAAACATGTAGTTTGTTGCACTGTCTTATTCAAGAATAACAGCTGTGACAGTATCAAAAATGCACGCTGCAATGATTCAGATGCCTGCACCTGCCAATTTTTGGTACCCCATATTGATTTCAAATCAATTGTGTCTTTCCAATAATCACAAACTTTCAAGGATAAATTGGTTATGAAAGTCGAAGAATATACCAATTTAGAATGTGTCAGCATGAATTTCGTGTGTGTTTGTGCACTCAATTTATAATAATAGGATCGAGGGTCAGATAGATTATAGCCAGAAAAGTGGACAAACTTATTTTTCTGTGTTTGCGAACTACTTTCAAATGAGGCAGGGCAATGATCCCATTGCGTATAATTAACCTGATTGTGGACTGTGTTTGCCTTATGTAAAAAATAATGACCATAATGTTGGAAACAGAATAAATCAACATAATTGGCAGAATTCAAATACAAATCCGTTTCGAAAGCAGTGTAATATTTTAAATCTAAAAATAACAAATGTACTGCATTGTTGGAATGCTTCCCAGGTGTGATGACGTCACCTAGTGAGACACGAAAGACGTATGGCATTCGAATCGTGTCCGTCGGGCCGTATATTTTGTATTGAACTTTACCCCAAACAATGCCATCTACCACTGGCACAGCAGAAAAGTTAACATGGGATTGATCCCTTTTCATTATATGAGAGGAGGTGTGTGGGGCTAAAACACCATTAACCAAATGTACATCAGAGCGTCCAGGCAAATAATGACTATTAATTATAAGAACAAAGACACAAACCCAATCCACATGAAGAAAAATACCATTGTAAGTACCATCCAAATAAAGGTCCAAGGAGGAACCAGATAAGTTCTGTGAAACCAGCAAAAGAAAATAAAAAATCGACTGGGGGGTTTCCTCCGCAGTTGAATTCAATGAAGTCGAAGAAAAGTTGTCTCTGTCCATGTAAAAACCAACAGTCCTTAGTCGATACAAATGTGGTCAATCAACATTAAGATATGATTGGAGCGCATGTGTAGGAATGTCCACAGCAAGCTCCATAGGTGGCAAGTCATTATTTCGAGGTGTAGTCATTGAAGCTGATGACAAAACAGGCAACATCAAATGAGGTTTCCACTTCACGCTCCTGGTGTACCGTAGTTGCCATCGAAGACCTCACAGGAAGTGAAACATCTCTCCACTGGACGGTTTTGGGCATACTATTCAGTTTCGGCCAAATGGTGCAATTTGACATGTTCAATGGAAATCTAGTAATTTCCCTTGTGTCCAGGTAGTGGAGGCAAAATAACAGTTCGAGTGCCCTTTAATCCAAGATCAGGGACAGGTGCACAGTAGGAGGGACCAAATTCATTTTTGTTCTCTATCTTCTCCCGGACCAGATCTCCAACTTTAGGAAGCCACCCTGTGACTGGGATCAGCACTGCTGTGTCTTTGGACGAGTGCAACTCAACTCTAGCAAGAGTGTCTTTTGTAGATCCTGCAACATAGCACAATGGTTATCTACATCAAATGTTGTGGCAGCCACCACAACATCTAAACCATCAAGGTCTGACATAAACATTTTGATGCCAAAGAGCATTTCGTATGGGGTCCACCCACCCAGAGATCTTCTTGGGAGATCGTATAGTGCATGTTGAACCCCATATAAATGAGTCAGCCAACCCCTGCCAGTACCTAAGACTCTAGCTGTCAAAGATTGTTTTAAAGCACAGTTCATTCGCTCCACTAAAAAATTGCCCTCAGGCCTGTATGGAGACGAAAATTGCAATAGCACCATCAGCGACCTTATCGCATTGTTGTAAGCCTTAGAGGCGAGCGCAGGACCTTAGTCAGAATGGAAGGTTCCACAAGCAAATGTTCTGTTAAAGACATGCAAATCTCTAATGACATTTCGAGTGTCAGCTCTACGTTGCGGCCTAACCCAAAGGAATGTAGTGCACGAATATACTGCAACCAGAATATGTTTATAGGCAATGTCTGACGTCAAAGGACCGCAGTGATCAAGATAAATATAACCAAATGGTTGATTCGAGATGTAAAGCTGCCTGTGAGGTGAACGTGCAACCGTGGACGGTTTAATCTGTTGACGAATATCACAAGAAAGTACATAATTACAAGTCTGTCTAGAAAGAGCACGCCACCAATAATGCTGCTGCAAAAGAGACACTATCACTAAAACTCCAGCATGTGCAGATACCATGCCTTCATGAGCGGCAGCTACCAAAGGAAGCCTGCGGTCCTTGTTGGGAATCAGCCGATCCCCAACTTATGGGATGGAAACAAAGGGAGCTTGTTCTGGTGATAAATGATAAGAATATTTAGAACGGAAACCTTGCGGGAACGTTGTCTCATCTCTCGTAGCAGCTATAGCTGCCAGAATGTCATTATCAGTTTTATTTATGGACCTTGTAACTGCTGCTACTGAACACGTGGCAAATGCAGATTTGGCTTCTTCATCAGCCAATGAATTACCAACAGCATGTGCGCCCACATGCTGATGGCCTTGAGTATGTATAACATGTGTGAGCGGCAAGCTTTCTTTCTGCCACTCGAACCCAAAGTGTTTTATGCTTGATTGCGCTACCTTTAGAGTCCCGATAATCATTTTGAGACCAAAAGAATAGATTGTCATTAAAGGACTGTACACAATAGAAAGAATTGCACACTACAAGTGTAGGTACATCAGGATCAGGAAATTCGAGAGCCAATACTAAAGCCCACAGCTCAGCCAACTGAGCTATGCAGTCACATGGAGACTGTGTGTGGACCAAGGAAGACTTAAACTCACCGTCCACCATAGAGCCCACCACAATAGCACAGGCGGCGGAGTGAGCATGTTTGGGACCAACGGCCGGCTGTGCCGATCCTTCGGTGGAAATGATACACTTGTATTGGTCAAGAGGAAGCAAACACTGTGGGGCAGGATACATTTATTCGTACTGTAAACACTCCTGCGTCTGCAAGGATGGGTCAAATATAAAAGTGACATCAGCCGATGTCAAAAAACTTGCCCACTGACTTCAACTCGGGTGTAAGGCCTTAGAATTTGGCTCGCTCGCCTTTGTGACCGCCTCTAGAATAGGCAGAGGCGATACCATAAGAATGCGTTTTCCCTGAGTCAAAGAGTGCTTCTTCAGGTTCGCTATCTGTACTGCTGTAAGAATTTTCGCAATAGGGGAAAAACGCATCTCTGCTGGTGTGTGCAAATGCTATTTGTAGGTAATGGAGACTGTATCTCCCTCATTGAATGTCAGGTAAGTCAAACCCACTGCACCAGGTACAATCCGTATGACTAAGTTAGTTGTGTTGCCACGAGTTAACAAGAAGTTGGTTGCAAGCAGATCAGACTACAAAGACCGAAGAATTTCTGTGTGTTCCGGAAGCCAGCTCGAAGAGGGTTGTATCAATGCGTAAAGCAGTTTGATATGCTGAGCATAATCAGGAATGCATGTCCTCCCAAAATTAAAAAAACCCAGCAAAGATTGTACCTTCTTAAGAGTAGAAGGAGGATGTAACTGAGCACATTTCTCCAGAAAGTGGGGTGCTAAGCCCCTCCCTTCATTATTGAGTTCATAACCCAAAAAGAAAACCACCAAATAGATGATATAAGACTTATCAAAATTAAATTTGTAACCTAAGTCTGCAAAGGACAATATGATGCAGTCAACATACACCGGATGCAGTATCAATTCGTCAGCATTCACATATATGTCGTTGACGTAAGAGAAAGCATCAGGATCTATGTCGTGCAAAAGTGACACGACACGCGCAGTAAACATGCCAGGGCTATTCTTATAGCCCATGGGCAATCTTGTAAATCTTTTTTGATTGCCGACCACAGTAAATGCAGTCCAGTCACAGCTCTTAGGAGCCAAATTGTGACTGTAAAATCCATTGGAAATATCTAAAGTGGTTTTATACTTTTTACGGACAATGTTATTTATTAACGCAGAGCTGTGGGTGTTCTCTACGGCAAACATACGAACATGACTGTTCAAATTTCTATAATACAAAGCTCTACGTTATGAACCGTCTGGTTTTGATATCGGAAAAAGAGGATTTATCATTGATGAAACACTGGGTTCAATGACACCCTGATATTCCAACAGGGCCAAAATGTCACTAACGGATGCTTTCGCCTTCCGTTTGATTGGATATTGTACCTGAGGCTGTGACATTGATCGCAAAGGGATCTCATGTGCCACTGAATCCCTATCCCAGCCCACTTGATTGCGATACACAGCCGGCGCTATGGCTAAAGCCCATTCTGATGCATAAGCCTGTTTAGCCTCTTCAGAGATGTAACTAGAAAAACTGGAAGTATCACGTCCTCACCTCGGGAAGAACCAAACAAATGGAGGAGGTCAAAATTTCGTACATCAAGGTAAGTTTATCCCAAAAGATACCCTCAATTGTACGTTGTATATCACCTTCACTTTGGAGGACTATTTCATAAAGTCTATCAGGGGTGCAACTTTTGTATCAGCTGTTTCAACTGTAATAAAGGTGTCCACTGCTCTCGCCTTCAGACAAGGATGGAGGACATCCCATACTATGGTAACTTCTGCCACGCTGTTGAGGAGTGTCACCGCACAGCTCCAATCGAGAAGCAGTGTTCTTACCATCTGAGGCATAGTTTGCTGTTAAGGCGGCAACTTTTTTCTTTTGAAACGGAGCGCGGTATGGCTTTTGTCCCTCTGGTTTGGTCTTTATGTCAAACTGTAATGGTGGATCACGACGTTGTTGCGTGGTCTCGCCTTGTCTATGATCTTGACGCTTCCCTCCACTGGACTGTTTATCTGACGAATCCTGCAAGGAATGAGGAGAGAGCAGAGATCAGAAACCTGAAACCTCTCTGGCATCTTAATCTTAGAGTGGTCCCACAAATCATACCTTTACTCAGAAGCATCAGGTGCCGGTGAACCAGCACGCAAACTTTGCTTCTGCTGTTGCTGTTGTTGTTGTTTATTCTGGTTCCAATTCTTTTTAGGAAAGAATGTACACCCCTCCTTTTCAGGAGGGGGTTTATTCTGTGGTTGAGTAAAAGGTTTAATTCCCAAATTATTACACCCTAACGATTTATACCCCTTTCCGATAATCTTAGGCAATTCGCATTCTCTATCCACGTCAGTAACTGCCTCAAGGCGCTGACTTACTTGCAAACTAACTTTTTCTCCTTTTATATTTGCTAGTATCATATCAGAGACTATAGGGAATACTCCAACTAGTCTCATCCCCAACTCCAGACTGGCATCCGCCCCATGTTCCGCCTGAACCTTCTTAAGAACTGTCGGAAGCACCATCATGGAGGGGGTGCCAAAGCATAGAGAATACAGCACCGTAAACAAATTCCACTAAGTGGTGCAGTTGGCTAAATTGGGAATAAGACCCTTTGGTAAACTCATTGTTAGTATCCTGTGTTTATCCAAAGGAGTAGTATTGGGAAATACAGCTTCGAGTTGCTCAAATTGCTCTGCCAACCAGAACGGTAAATCATCCCTATTTTGAGGAAGCTTTCTATCCACTGAATTATTCATGATTGGGCTAATTATCATGCCTCCATGTCCTGGTTGCTGAGCAGGGGCTCCAGCCGGAGCCACTTGGATCATGCGAGACATATATTGTAACACACTTCTGTGAATATGAACTAAAGAATCTTGTAATTCTCGCAGCTCTGCGTGTGTAACATCACGATAATTTGAGTGTGGTGTAAATCCCGCCAAAATGGGCCATGTGGCCCGTTGACCGATAAAGGGCCTAACAGACCATTGTAACAGGGTGAGGTAGGGGGGCATAAAACCAGATATTGTGCTCCCAAGCTGACAACGGAACTTCAAGTGACCGATAAGGTCTATAATCCCAGGGAACTGCGGCATGTTCATATTCATGAAAGAAATTATCATTCACATCAACCGCTGGAAACTTAACCCAAGAGTAAAAAACCTCCAAGTGAAAAGCAGCGTTCACTTCAACCACAAAGATTATGTCTGCCCAGTAGCCGTGACTCTGTGTTGAGTCAAATAAGTAGTTAGTGCTGCGCGATTATGAGCAGCAATAGCAATTGCTATCATCTAAACAGAGAGGAAGAAAGGAGGAGAAAGAAAACGGTAGCGCAACACTCGGTATGAAAGAAGAAAACCTTTTTAAATCCAAGCTTGAAAAACCTATAATCTCTAATATAGGAGGTAAATCCCTTGCTCCACAGACGTCTTTATTTATTTATTCATTAATATTTATTTATTTATTAAAGAGTTTTATATAGCGCTGGCCAGACTCGAGGGTTTCGGAACGCTTTACAACATTCGTAACACGGAAATCACACAATAAAGCAGTAGTATACATATTGGCTCATGGCGCTTCAGAGGTCTCAGCGCGCTGTATAGCATTAAGGCAAGGAAATCATGTAGAATTCTAGTAGTGTGCACATTGACTCGAGCCGAACCTCCGCCAGGGAGGGGGGATAGAGTGAGAGGTCGGGGAGGTGGAGGAGGTAGAAGTCTTAATGTCAAAGTTTCAGTATGCTGCAATGATCAAGCTTGTGTGCTTCGGCGGCAGCTATCGATTCAGGAGAGAACGATTGAGGAAGAGGTCATTGAGCTGCCTTTTGAATTTTGAAAAGGAGGGGGTAGTGCTTATATGAACTGGGATTGAGTTCCCGATTTTTGGCGCACTTCCACAGATGGAGCGGGCTGCAGTTTTTTGTTTGAGAGTTTTCGGCGGTATGAGGAGAAGAGGCTCTTGTCTGACTGGCCTTCTTAAGTTTGGAGGCCAGGTAGGTGGGTTTCCCTGTGTGCAGGGCTTTGTGCGTGAGGCAGGCAGTTCTGAAGTTGGCACACATTTCGACTGGGAGCCATTTTAGCTCTCTGAATGCGGGTGAGATGTGTTCATATTTCTTTACTCCTGTGACCATTCTGGCGGCTGCATTAAGAGTAGCTCTGAGGGGAGCTAAGTGGGATTTAACTGCACCTGTGAGGGTTGCGTTCCGGTTGTCGAGTCTGGACAGCACCAGGGATTGAGTAGCTTGTTTTAGGTCCTTGGGTGGGATGACGGGTTTTATTTTGTTGAGTAACTTCAGGTTGAGGATGGAGCTCTTTGCAGTTTTCTTGATGTGGTTGGCCATGTCTAGTTTTGTGTCAAGGGTGATTCCCAGAGATTTTACGGAGTTAGCCAGGGTGAATTTGCCGTTGAGAGCATCAATAGCTTTTAGCCATTCTACGATTTGGGGGTTCTCCTCTTTGTTAGAAATGAGGAGGAATTCCGTTTTGCCTTGGTTGAATTTCAGGTGATTTAGTGATAGCCAGTGTTGGACTTCTCTGAGAGTGTTGTTGTGTCTTTAAATGTCGTCAATGAAGGAGGTTTCGAGATAGATCTGGGTGTCGTCTGCATATAGTTGGAAGGGAATGTTGTTTTTTTTTAGTATGGTGGTGAGGGGTTCCATGTAGATGTTGAAAAGTTGCGGGTAAAGAACTGACCCTTGGGGGACATCCGTGCTAACAGAGTGTAGGTTGGATGAGAAGTTTTTTATTTTTATTTTTTGGGTGCAGTTATGGAGAAAGGAGGAGAACCAATATAAAACCACCTTTTCCACACCTAGCATTTCTTGAAGTACTTTGATGAGTAGCTTGTGCTCAACCGTGTCAAAGGCTGCCAATAAGTCCAGAAGTATGAGTAAGCAGCATTGGTCCATATCGAGTGACTTGTGGATATCATCTATGACGTTAAGGATCGCTGTCTCTACTGCAGCCTTTTCTGAAACGCGATTGGTGGGGGTCTAAGAGGTTGATGCTGTCCATGTGTTGAGTCTGTTGTAGGAGGACACACCTTTCCAGGATTTTAGATAGGAGAGGAAGATTGGAGACGGGTCTGAAGTTATTTAGACCGTTAGTGTCCAAGCCTGGTTTGTTCAGAAGCGGCGTGACTTGGCCGACTTTGAGGCAATCCGGTATGGTTCCGGTTCTCAGGGAGCTGTTTATGATCTTTCTCCAGAGCGGGGCTAGAGAGAGTTTTAGTTTTTTGGCCAATTGGGCAGGTATAGTATCAAGGACGTGTGATGAGGGTTTGGAGGTGGATATCAGTTTTACTATCTCGACTTCAGGGATGGGGTTGAAGGTTGGGTGCTTGGGTGCGATATCTTCTGTCCTTAGGGACGGGCTCCTGTGGGGGGTACTGCGGTTGTCATCCAGGGAGAGCTCAATCTTGGTGATCTTGTTGTTGAAGAAGTTGGCGAAGTTGGCAAAGTTGTCGCACAGGTCTTTGGAGGCTAAAAGTTATGTTATGTTATGTTATGTTATGTTATAATAAACTTATACCGCGCACTAATACTCAAGAGTGTCCTGGCGCGAGAGCTGAAGAAGGACCACTGTGGAAAGGCCATTAGCACGACTCTGAAAATAGAAAAGTTTTCAATTGTTTTTTGAAAAGCCTAAAATCTTGGATGTTCCGTAGCTTCAGGGGCAGAGCGTTCCAGGTGATGGCTGTTTTAACTGAAAGGGACTGGCCACCTAGTCGAGCCCTACGAAAGCGTGGGATCGACAGCCGACGCAAGGAGGCGGACCGCAGCGCTCCATTCGGAACATAAAAGGCAAACCGCTTTTGAATATACAAAGGGCCAACATCATGCAATGCTCTGTGCGCCAGAGTCAGAGCTTTAAAATGCACCCTTTGGAAAACAGGCAGCCAGTGCAGATCGCGCAGATGTTTTTTTACGCTAAGTCTACCTGAGATGTTAAACAGGAGTCTGGCAGGGGCATTCTGTATAGTCTGCAATTTTTTAAGTAAGTATCCCGGGATCTCCATATACAAAGCATATGCATAATCGAGATGGGAAAGGATAAGGGCGCGAACAACGGTTTCCTTAGCTGACTGAGGCAGCAGCGGAAGGAACCTTCTCAAGGACTTAAGAATGCCGAAGCACATTCCAACCAGTTTCTTAATTTGGTTGGTAAACCGTGAGTCTTCTGCAAACCAAACCCCCAGTTTTTTTACTGGGACACCCTCAGAGATCGGACGAGGAAAGTCAGGCGGCCACAGAGATTCTCTGAAGTTAGATGTAAATTGACCATACAAGATGACCTCGTTACATTTCAGCTGGGTGGAAGCCAGCCACAGAAAAACCGCAGATAGGCAGTTCTGCGCAATCCCAGTTGACAAATCTGAATCTTTCCATGTTTGAAGAGAAGTTGCGTGTCATCCGCATATGCGATTATTTTAGCACCCAGCTCCTCTGCCAAAAAGATCAGAGGGGTTAGGTAGATATTAAAAAGCAGAGGGCTCAAAGTAGAGCCCTGCGGGACACCCGTAGACACCTTCCTGGCAATGGAGGAGAAAGGAGACATCCATACCTTCTGGGACCGATCCTCAAGAAAAGATTTCATCCAATCCCAGGCAGGACCAACAATATCGATATTAGATAGGCGAGATAGAAACAACTGATGGGGAACCGTATCGAAGGCGGCAGAGAGATCGAGTAAAACCAGAGCTGCTCTGCCGCCCGCGTCAAGGCACTCCCGAATTGCTTCGGCCATTTCCACCAGAGCGGTCTCGGTGCTGTAGGATGACCTGAACCCCGACTGCGCTGGGTGGAGAAGGCCAGATGTTTCCACGAAAGCCTCCAATTGCCGAAAAACCACCTTCTCACAAACTTTTGCCATAGCTGGGAGAAGAGAAATGGGACGGTAGCTAGCTAGCTTAGTAGGGTCAAGTGAGGGTTTTTTCAGAAGTGGTAGGAGTTTGGCCTGCTTCCAACTACTCGGAACAATGGTAGTCTGCAGAGATAAATTTATAATTCTATTTGCCTCCAAAGAGACCACCTCAGCGACACCGGCTAACACCCTGGCAGGAACGAGGTCAGAAGGAGACCCCGATTTAAGAGATTTTAAAATAGCCAAGGTGTCTGACTCAGCTACGTGCATGAACTTAGTGAAAAGAAGGGAAGGGGCTATGGGAGCAGAAAGTATCAAGTAGTGGGAGTCAGTCGATGAAGGGGAGTCCAATCCAAGACTATCTTGGATCACTTGGATTTTTTCAATAAAAAAAGAGGACAGTTCCTCACACCATTCAAATGTGGCTGGGAGGGAAGTTTGTTCAGAGACGGGGGATAAAAAACTTCTGACAATAGAAAAAATCTCTTTGCTATTGTTCTTGGCTTTAGCTATTTGCGCGGCATAAAAGCTGCTTTTAGCTGCACCAATGGCTGCATAATAGTTCCTCTGGGCTTTACGCAGGGTGTTTTTTGCCAAAGGGCAATAGTCTCGACGCCAGAACCGCTCCAATGCCTTGCAGGCCAGTTTGAGATCTCTAAGAGAGGCAGAGTACCATGGTTTAGGCGGAGTAGTCCTCGGCCGACTAGCAGAGGGGGCTTTAGACACCGCCCTGATGCCAAGGCTAATCCATGAGGAAAAAGTGAGGGTGGAGGGGGCTTGGAAGTTTGTTGCCTAATGAGGTTGAAGAGTTGTTTGGGTCTGTTTTTTGCGTTGTCTAGAGTATTGCAAAAAAAGGACGTTTTTTTGTTCTTGATGTGTTTTTTGTACTTCCTACATGCTGATTTAAGTTGATCGCGGAGGATTGCGGATGTGTTGTCTTCTTTCGGAGTTTATGTCTGTGTTTAACTAGGATCTCGATGGAATGTTCCTGATTTTTTAGTTTCAAGGGGGCTAGTTGGTCCAGAATGGAAGTCATAGTTATGTTGCAGTGAGAGGATAGTTCTGTTGTGGAGAGATCATCTGTGGAGATGGGAAGGAGAGACCTTACCCTTTCCTCCAGGTCTGCCAGGGGAATCTGAGTTAGATTTCTTGCCCATTTGGGGAGGTCCAGCGTGGGGGGGGCTGGCATAGGATTGGTTGTTTGATGTGGAATAGGATGATGTGATGGTCAGACCAGTCAACAGGCAGGATGTGGTTGATAATGACTGTGTCGCGTTGGGCAATAATGGCATCCACGATAGATCCTCTGTCATGTGTTTGCTCTGAGCAGTGTTGGGTATGGTTGTTGTTGTGTAGGAGATAGGTCAGGGTTTTGGTTAGCGGGTTGTTTTCCTCATTCCAGTGTAGGTTGAGGTCACCTAGAATTAAATTGTTTGAGTCTCAGAGTGAGCAGTGGGTAATCAGATCGGACAGGTGTTCACCAAAAGCTGTGGTTGGCTGATCTGTAGTTTATGAGCATGCATTTGGTAAAGGTCGCCCCGTTTTTGTGTTTCTTAATTAGGGGGCCCTGGGAATGTTAGTGAGATAGGGAGTTGGGAGTCATAGACTGTAGGTTGGGGTCGCAAATTGATTGTTGGGGGAGGTGGTATGGGGAGGGAGGGGGTAGGTGGCAGTTGTCAGAGGGATGGGGACCCTCCTTGGTGTTGTACCTCTGGTATGTGTTGGAAAGGAAGAGTATATTGTGCGTGCTTTGTGTGGGGAGGAGGGAGGGGAAGCTGTTGTCCAGGGGAAAAAGTTTGGCCGGGTTGGCAAAGGGCATGGGATTAGTTTGTGGGATCTCCTGGCGGGTCAGTCTGTCAGGGGATAGGGAGTAGGTCAGGCGGTGGTGATGTGTGTGAGAGGGGGCATTTCGTAGAGAGGGGAAGAGGGTGTCGAATGCATCTAGGTTGTCATTGTTGTCTTAAATCAAGACTGTGCCATTGGAGTAGATGGTCACAGAGGTATTGCCCTTACGCATAGGCCGGTTGGGGATTGATTACGTTAGCTTGCAGCTGTAGGGAGTGTTGGTTGATTTGAATATTTGGAGCTGAGATCTGAGAATGGAATTCCAATTTTCTGGTCTTTCAGTATGGAAAATGAGATCTATTTTCAGTTGACCTTTGGAGGAGCAGTGGTAAATGTCCGCTACTAGAGGTTCTAGGTGTTGTCTAATCAGTCTGTGTCTGAAGTTTCTTTTTGCTTTCGATGAGAGGTTGGGGGGAAAACAATGGAGAAGAGTTCGGACCATGTGGTTTAAGGTAAATTGATGTGGAGGGGCTGAGGGAGAGTGGGGAGAATTTTGTATTAGTTGGATGGAAGGACGGCTCCTCGTAGCTCTTTTCAGGCTGTTGGGCTTTTGCCAAGACCAGCTGTTTTTTGTTGGCAATATGTGATCAGCAATCACGGGAATGTTCTGAGTTCACTGGTCTTGGTTGGGTCTGAGTGTTAGCCCATGGAGGTTACCCCAAACTGAAGGTATAGGAGGAGTAGAGGTGATTGAGCCGGTGTGACGGCTTGAACAAGTTAGTGGGGCTTACGCCTCGGGATCTCCATTGGTTGTGGGAGGTGTAGGAGGAAGGCGCGTGGGGATGTCAGGGTTTGTTTTTACTCATAGGTATCTTGGGGACTGTTGTATAGAGTCTTGCCTTTCCTGTCTTGAGGTGTTTTGTGGCTGGAGGCTGTTAGTTTTGGCTATCTGGTGCTTTGTCGGGTGAGAGGCTGTTGATGATGGACAGAGGCTCCCGTCTTGGGGGCAGGCATCGGGTTGCTGTCAGCTGTAACTGCTAAAGCTGTGGCTGGTTCTTCTGTGGTGGTTAATCAAGGGAGACTAGGGATGCAGTTGAGGGTTGGTCAATTGTGAATTGGGATTACATCGCTCGTGCACCTTGTTGTTGAGGCTGGCATGACTGTAGGGTTATTCAGGGGGGCGTGGGGATGTTACTTAGGAGATTGGTAGGTCGGGGTTCATTGGAGAGAGTCTGGTGTTTAACCTATTGGTAGTAGTAGATGTTGGATGAAGGCTGCCATCTTGGGGCCAGGCATCGCGTTAAAGACCGATCACAGCAATTGGGTTTCTAGCTGCCGTGCCTTCTGTCGCTAGGGCAGCGAGGCAGTAGGGCTGTTGTTTTGGCATAGGTTTGTTGAGTTTTCGTGGGGGAAGTCCGGAGCTTTGTCCGAGTAGATGTAGGCTATTTATAGCATTTGGTATTATAACATTTGGTTCTCAATGGGAGTGTGAGGGGGCCGTAACTGCCATGAGGGGGAGACTCTCAGCAGCTCATCGAGCAGCTCCTCACAACTTGATCTCTGCTTCCCCGTTTGGGTTTCTTTATAACCAGTATTGCTCCTTAAACTGTTCCTGCGGGATGCGCTTCGGAGGTGTGGGGACTCGGTGCACTGCCATCTCTGGGTCAGGCATTTGTGTCCTGATGAGCGGCCATCAAGGTACCAGGCACCCCAGTGATTATAGGGGCACGAGCGTTACTCAAAGAAAAGGAGTTAGTAGTTTTGCTCGGGGTGCAAAGTGAAGAGTGCCAAAGTCCCGATCCTAGCGCATAAATTAAGAATCACACATCGTAGGTGAGTGAGCTCAGGGAGCCGCCATCTTATGATCAGGCGTCCGAGTTTTGAGGCAAATTGGGGCAAATTTGAGGCATCAGAGGTGTCAGAGGCAAATTGCTGTGGTGGTCTGTTGAGAAGACCCTTTTTCTAGGATTCAGTACCCTTTCTCATTGATTCTGTACTCACCTGAACAGTTTTCTGGTTGGGGAGAGTTCCGTATGCACGCCACGGACGAACATCTTAGGGTCAGGCAATTTCATTCTTGAAGATGGCGGTCGGAGGTAGCTCGGTGTCAGCTTTTCCTTGGCCCTGGGGTTACCGTGACTGACTATGGTCGGCTGTTACTCGGGTTCTCTGGCGTGTCCAATGCAGGGAAGTCCTGGAATCGTCTGGTGCGGAGTCTGCCAAAATGATCACATCCAAGGCATCAGTTGCAGTCCTGCAGGTATCAAGGTGCGGATCGTCGATTCTAGTAGTGGGTACGATGCAATTCCGGATCTCCCCCCTTGGGTTAGTGCTCCGGTGAGTCACTGGTTCTCGTGGGGGTCTCGGGGGGGCAACAGGGATTTACAATGAGGATGTGATCCCGGCGCCCAGGAGCTCGGTCTTGGAGCTCCTTCCTCGTGGCCATCTTCAGTCTCTCCGGTAAGTGGTGAGAGGGTATTGTGGACAAGCACAAGAGCTACTCAGGTGCCTCATGAATAAGTACAAGGCAAAATGTTGAACTAAGCAAACACACGGAGATGATGGATGGAGCGCTGAAACCTTTCAGACACTCAACCCCAGTCACAGATCTGGGTTGAATCCATCATCATTCTTTAGCTCACTTCGCCACCTCACTTCAGACCCAGTTATATGCAAATCAGTCTTGACCCTGTGCCTCATGGGAACAGTCCAGCCCGAACTGCCAAGCCAGGTCTTCCCTGAACCGGACACAAGCATCCTGGGACCGGTTTCTGGGTAACACCCTTCATCAGCCAGGCTAGCTTGA
The DNA here is from genome assembly GCF_964204655.1 of Triturus cristatus. Taxonomy (NCBI): domain Eukaryota; kingdom Metazoa; phylum Chordata; class Amphibia; order Caudata; family Salamandridae; genus Triturus; species Triturus cristatus. Next base: position 370,135,048 of record NC_140595.1, read on the forward strand.
ATACAGTGGCAAAGTGAGCAAGGGACCCAAGTCTGGGCATACCCTGCCAACTTAGGGTGAACAAAGCAAACACAAGGAGATGATGGACGGAGCGCTGAAACTTTTCAGATACTCACCCCCAGTCACAGATCTGGGTTGAATCTATCATAATTATTTTGCTCACTTTGCCACCTCAGTTCAGACCCAGCTATATGCAAATCAGTCTTGACCCTGTGTCTCATGGGAACAGTCCAGCCCGAACTGTCAAGCCAGGACTTTCCTGAACTGGACACAAGCATCCTGGGATTGGTTTCTCTGTAACACCCTTCATCAGCCAGGCTAGCTTGAATCCAGTGGCAAATTGAGCAAGGGACCCACGTCTGGGCATACCCTGCCAACTTAGGGCAAGCAAAGCAAACCCAAGGAGATGATAGGCAGAGCGCTGAAACTTTTCAGACACTCAACCCCAGTCACAGATCTGGGTTGAATCCATTGTCATTCTTTAGCTCACTTCGGCACCTCAGTTCAGACCCAGCTATATGCAAATCAGTCTTGACCCTGTGCCTCATGGGAAGAGTCCAGCCCGAACTGCCAAGCCAGGTCTTCCCTGAACCGGACTCAAGCATTCTGGGACCGGTTTCTGGGTAACACCCTTCATCAGCCAGGCTTGCTTGAATACAGTGGCAAAGTGAGCAAGGGACCCAAGTCTGGGCATACCCTGCCAACTTAGGGCAAACAAAGCAAACACAAGGAGATGATGGACGGAGCGCTGAAACTTTTCAGATACTCACCCCCAGAAACACATCTGGGTTAAATCTATCATCATTCTTTAGCTCACTTCGCCACCTCAGTTCAGACCCAGCTATATGCAAATCAGTCTTGACCCTGTGCCTCATGGGAACAGTCCAGCCCAAACTGCCAAGCCAGGACTTCCCTGAACTGGACACAAGCATCCTGGGATCGGTTTCTCTGTAACACCCTTCATCAGCCAGGCTAGCTTGAATCCAGTGGCAAAGTGAGCAAGGGACCCACGTCTGGGCATACCCTGCCAACTTAGCGCAAACAAAGCGAACACAAGGAGATGATGGACGGAGCGCTGAAACTTTTCAGACACTCACCCCCAGTCACAGATCTGGGTTGAATCAATCATCATTCTTTAGCTCACTTCGCCACCTCAGTTCAGACCCAGCTATATGCAAATCAGTCTTGACCCTGTGCCTTGTGGGCACAGTCCAGCCCGAACTGCCAAGCCAGGTCTTCCCTGAACCTGACACAAGCATCCCGGGACCGGTTTCTGGGTAACACCCTTCATCAGCCAGGCTAGATTGAATCCAGCGGCAAAATTAGCAAGGGACCAACGCCTGGGCATACCCTGCTAACTTACGGCGAACAAAGCAAACACAAGGAGATGATAGACGGAGCGCTGAAACTTTTCAGACACTCCCCCCCAGTCACAGATCTTGGTTGATTCCATCATCATTCTTTAGCTCACTTCACCTCCTCAGTTCAGACCCAGCTATATGCAAATCAGTCTTGACCCTGTGCCTCATGGGAACAGTCCAGCCCAAACTGCCAAGTCAGGTCTTCCCTGAACCAGACACAAGCATCCTGGGACCGGTTTCTGGGTAACACCCTTCATCAGCCAGGTTTGCATGAATCCAGTGGCAAAGTGAGCAAGGGAGCCACGTCTGGGCATACCCTGCCAACTTAGGGAGCACAAAGCAAACACAAAGAGATGATGGACGGAGCGCTGAAACTTTTTAGACACTCACCCCTAGTCACAGATCTGGGTTGAATCCATCATCATTCTTTAGCTCACTTTGCCACCTCAGTTAAGACCCAGCTATATGCAAATCAGTCTTGACCCTGTGCCGCATGGGAACAGTCCAGCCCAAACTGCCAAGCCAGGTCTTCCCTGAACCTGACACTAGCATCCTGGAACCGGTTTCTGCTAACACCCTTCATCAGCCAGGCTAGCTTGAATCCAGTGGCAAAGTGAGCAAGGGACCAACGTCTGGGCATACCCTGCCAACTTAGGGCAAACAAAGCAAACACAAGGAGATGATGGACGAAGCGCTGAAACATTTCAGACACTCACCCCCAGTCACAGATCAGGGTTGAATCAATCATCATTCTTTAGCGCACTTCGCCACCTCAGTTTAGACCCAGCTATATGCAAATCAGTCTGGACCCTGTGCCTCATGGGAATAGTCCAGCCCAAAACTGCCAAACCAGGTGTTCCCTGAACTGGACACAAGCATCCTGGGACTGGTTTCTGGGTAACACCCTTTATCAGCCAGGCTAGCTTGAATCCAGTGGCAAAGTGAGCAAGGGACCCACTTCTGGGCATAGCCTGCCAACATAGGGCGAACAAAGCAAACACAAGGAGATGATGGACGGAGCGCTGAAAGTTTTCAGACACTCACCCCCAGTCACAGATCTGGGTTGAATCCGTCATCATTCTTTAGCTCACTTCGCCACCTCAGTTCAGACACAGCTATATTCAAATCAGTCTTGACCCTGTGCCTCATGGGAACAGTCCAGCCCGAAGTGCCAAGCCAGGTCTTCCCTGAACCGGACACAAGCATCCTGGGACCGGATTCCGGGTAACACCCTTCATCAGCCAGGCTAGCTTGAATCCAGTGGCAAAGTGAGCAAGGGACCCACGTCTGGGCATACCCTACCAACCTAGGGCGAACAAAGCAAATACAAGGAGATGATGGACGGAGCGCTGAAACTTTTCAGACAATCACCCCCAGGCACAGATCTGGGTTGAATCATTCATAATTCTTTAGCTCACTTCGCCACCTCAGTTCAGACCCAGCTATATTCAAATCAGTCTTGGCCCTGTGCCTCATCAGAATAGTCCAGCCCGAAGTGCCAAAAGATGTCTTCCATGTACCGGACACAAGCATCCTGGGACCGGTTTCTGGGTAACACCCTTCATCAGCCAGGCTAGCTTGAATCCAGTGGCAAAGTGAGCAAGGGACCCACGTCTGGGCATACCCTGCTAACTTAGGGTGAACAAAGCAAACACAAGGAGATGATGGACGGAGCGCTGAAATGTTTCAAACACTCACTCCCAGTCACAGATCTGGGTTGAATCCATCATCATTCTTTAGCTCACTTCGCCACCTCAGTTCAGACCCAGCTATATGCAAATCAGTCTTGACCCTGTGCCTCATGGGAACAGTCCAGCCCGAACTGCCAAGCCAGGTCTTCCCTAAACCTGACACAAGCATCCTCGGACCGGTTTCTGGGTAACACCCTTCATCAGCCAGGCTAGCTTGAATCCAGTGTCAAAGTGAGCAAGGGACCCACATCTGGGCATACCCTGCCAACTTAGGGCAAGCAAAGCAAACACAAGCAGATGATGGACAGAGCGCTGAAACTTTTCAGACACTCAACCCCAGTCACAGATCTGGGTTGAATCCATTGTCATTCTTTAGCTCACTTCGCCACCTCAGTTCAGACCCAGCTATATGCAAATCAGTCTTGACCCTGTTCCTCATGGGAACAGTCCAGCCCGAACTGCCAAGCCAGGTCTTCCCTGAACCAGACACAAGCATCCTGGGACCGGTTTCTGGGTAACACCCTTCATCAGCCAGGCTAGCTTGAATCCAGTGGAAAAGTGAGCAAGAAAGCCACGTCAGGGCACACCCTGCCAACTTAGGAAGCATAAAGCAAACACAAGGAGATGATGGACAGAGCGCTGAAACTTTTTAGACACTCACCCCCGTCACAGATCTGGGTTGAATCCATCATCATTCTTTAGCTCACTTCACCACCTCAGTTCAGACCCAGCTATATGCAAATCATTGTTGACCCTGTGCCTCATCGGAACAGTCCAGCCCAAACTACCAAGCGAGGTCTTCCCTGAACCGGACAAAAGCATCCTGGGACCCGTTTCTGGATAACACCCTTCATCAGCCAGGCTAGCTTGAATCCAGTGGCAAAGTGAGCAAGGGACCCACGTCTGGGCATACCCTGCTAACTTAGGGTGAACAAAGCAAACACAAGGAGATGATGGACGGAGCGCTGAAACTTTTCAGATACTCACCCCCAGTCACAGATCTGGGTTGAATCAATCATCATTCTTTAGCTCACTTCGCCACCTCAGTTCAGACCCAGCTATATGCAAATCAGTCTTGACCCTGTGCCTTGTGGGCACAGTCCAGCCCGAACTGCCAAGCCAGGTCTTCCCTGAACCTGACACAAGCATCCCGGGACCGGTTTCTGGGTAACACCCTTCATCAGCCAGGCTAGATTGAATCCAGCGGCAAAATTAGCAAGGGACCAACGCCTGGGCATACCCTGCTAACTTACGGCGAACAAAGCAAACACAAGGAGATGATAGACGGAGCGCTGAAACTTTTCAGACACTCCCCCCCAGTCACAGATCTTGGTTGATTCCATCATCATTCTTTAGCTCACTTCACCTCCTCAGTTCAGACCCAGCTATATGCAAATCAGTCTTGACCCTGTGCCTCATGGGAACAGTCCAGCCCAAACTGCCAAGTCAGGTCTTCCCTGAAACAGACACAAGCATCCTGGGACCGGTTTCTGGGTAACACCCTTCATCAGCCAGGTTTGCTTGAATCCAGTGGCAAAGTGAGGAAGGGAGCCACGTCTGGGCATACCCTGCCAACTTAGGGAGCACAAAGCAAACACAAAGAGATGATGGACGGAGCGCTGAAACTTTTTAGACACTCACCCCTAGTCACAGATCTGGGTTGAATCCATCATCATTCTTTAGCTCACTTTGCCACCTCAGTTAAGACCCAGCTATATGCAAATCAGTCTTGACCCTGTGCCGCATGGGAACAGTCCAGCCCAAACTGCCAAGCCAGGTCTTCCCTGAACCTGACACTAGCATCCTGGAACCGGTTTCTGCTAACACCCTTCATCAGCCAGGCTAGCTTGAATCCAGTGGCAAAGTGAGCAAGGGACCAACGTCTGGGCATACCCTGCCAACTTAGGGCAAACAAAGCAAACACAAGGAGATGATGGACGAAGCGCTGAAACATTTCAGACACTCACCCCCAGTCACAGATCAGGGTTGAATCAATCATCATTCTTTAGCGCACTTCGCCACCTTAGTTTAGACCCAGCTATATGCAAATCAGTCTGGACCCTGTGCCTCATGGGAATAGTCCAGCCCAAAACTGCCAAACCAGGTGTTCCCTGAACTGGACACAAGCATCCTGGGACTGGTTTCTGGGTAACACCCTTTATCAGCCAGGCTAGCTTGAATCCAGTGGCAAAGTGAGCAAGGGACCCACTTCTGGGCATAGCCTGCCAACATAGGGCGAACAAAGCAAACACAAGGAGATGATGGACGGAGCGCTGAAAGTTTTCAGACACTCACCCCCAGTCACAGATCTGGGTTGAATCCGTCATCATTCTTTAGCTCACTTCGCCACCTCAGTTCAGACACAGCTATATTCAAATCAGTCTTGACCCTGTGCCTCATGGGAACAGTCCAGCCCGAAGTGCCAAGCCAGGTCTTCCCTGAACCGGACACAAGCATCCTGGGACCGGATTCCGGGTAACACCCTTCATCAGCCAGGCTAGCTTGAATCCAGTGGCAAAGTGAGCAAGGGACCCACGTCTGGGCATACCCTACCAACTTAGGGCGAACAAAGCAAATACAAGGAGATGATGGACGGAGCGCTGAAACTTTTCAGACAATCACCCCCAGGCACAGATCTGGGTTGAATCATTCATAATTCTTTAGCTCACTTTGCCACCTCAGTTCAGACCCAGCTATATTCAAATCAGTCTTGGCCCTGTGCCTCATCGGAATAGTCCAGCCCGAAGTGCCAAAAGATGTCTTCCATGTACCGGACACAAGCATCCTGGGACCGGTTTCTGGGTAACACCCTTCATCAGCCAGGCTAGCTTGAATCCAGTGGCAAAGTGAGCAAGGGACCCACGTCTGGGCATACCCTGCTAACTTAGGGTGAACAAAGCAAACACAAGGAGATGATGGACGGAGCGCTGAAATGTTTCAAACACTCACCCCCAGTCACAGATCTGGGTTGAATCCATCATCATTCTTTAGCTCACTTCGCCACCTCAGTTCAGACCCAGCTATATGCAAATCAGTCTTGACCCTGTGCCTCATGGGAACAGTCCAGCCCGAACTGCCAAGCCAGGTCTTCCCTAAACCTGACACAAGCATCCTCGGACCGGTTTCTGGGTAACACCCTTCATCAGCCAGGCTAGCTTGAATCCAGTGTCAAAGTGAGCAAGGGACCCACATCTGGGCATACCCTGCCAACTTAGGGCAAGCAAAGCAAACACAAGCAGATGATGGACAGAGCGCTGAAACTTTTCAGACACTCAACCCCAGTCACAGATCTGGGTTGAATCCATTGTCATTCTTTAGCTCACTTCGCCACCTCAGTTCAGACCCAGCTATATGCAAATCAGTCTTGACCCTGTTCCTCATGGGAACAGTCCAGCCCGAACTGCCAAGCCAGGCCTTCCCTGAACCAGACACAAGCATCCTGGGACCGGTTTCTGGGTAACACCCTTCATCAGCCAGGCTAGCTTGAATCCAGTGGAAAAGTGAGCAAGAAACCCACGTCAGGGCACACCCTGCCAACTTAGGAAGCATAAAGCAAACACAAGGAGATGATGGACAGAGCGCTGAAACTTTTTAGACACTCACCCCCGTCACAGATCTGGGTTGAATCCATCATCATTCTTTAGCTCACTTCACCACCTCAGTTCAGACCCAGCTATATGCAAATCATTGTTGACCCTGTGCCTCATGGGAACAGTCCAGCCCAAACTACCAAGCGAGGTCTTCCCTGAACCGGACAAAAGCATCCTGGGACCCGTTTCTGGATAACACCCTTCATCAGCCAGGCTAGCTTGAATCCAGTGGCAAAGTGAGCAAGGGACCCACGTCTGGGCATACCCTGCTAACTTAGGGTGAACAAAGCAAACACAAGGAGATGATGGACGGAGCGCTGAGACTTTTCAGACACTCCCCCCCAGTCACAGATCTGGGTTGAATCGTTCATCATTCTTTATCTCACTTCGCCACCTCAGTTCAGACCCAGCTATATGCAAATCAGTCTTGACCCTGTGCCTCATGGGAACAGTCCAGCCTGAACTGCCAAGCCAGGTCTTCCCTGAACCGGACACAAGCATCCAAGGACCAATTTCTGGGTAACAACCTTCATCAGCCAGGCTTGCATGAATCCAGTGGCAAAGTGAGCAAGGGACCCACGTCTGGGCATACCCTGCCAACTTAGGGCAAACAAAGCAAACACAAGGAGATGATGGATGGAGCGCTGAAATGTTTTAGACACTCACCCCCAGTCACAGATCTGGGTTGAATCCATCATCATTCTTTAGCTCACGTCGCCACCTCAGTTCAGACCCAGCTATATGCAAATTAGTCTTTACCCTGTGCCTCATGGGAACACTCCAGCCCGAACTGCCAAGCCAAGTCTTCCCTGAACATGACACAAGCATCCTGGGACCGGTTTCTGAGTAACACCCTTCATCAGCCAGGCTGGATTGAATCCAGTGGCAAAGTGAGCAAGGGACCAACGTCTGGGCATACCCTGCTAACTTAGGGTGAACAAAGCAAACACAAGGAGATGATGGACGAAGCGCTGAAACATTTCAGACACTCACCCCAGGTCACAGATCAGGGTTGAATCAATCATCATTCTTTAGCGCACTTCGCCACCTCAGTTCAGACTCAGCTATTTGCAAATCAGTCTTGACCCTGTGCCTCATGGGAACAGTCCAGCCCAAACTGCCAAGCCGGGTCTTCCCTGAACTGGACACAAGCATCCTGGGACTGGTTTCTGGGAAACACACTTCATCAGCCAGGCTAGCTTGAATCCAGTGGCAAGATGAGCAAGGGACCAACGTCTGGGCATATCCTGCTAACTTAGGGCAAACAAATCAAACACAAGGAGATGATGGACGGAGCGCTGAAACTTTTCAGACACTCACCCCGAATCTCAGATCTGGGTTGAATCCATCATCATTCTTTAGCTCACTTTGCCACCTCAGTTTAGACCCAGCTATATGCAAATCAGTCTGGACCCTGTGCCTCATTGGAACAGTCCAGCCCGAACTGCCAAGCCAGGTCTTCCCTGAACCTGACACAAGCATCCTGGGACCGGTTTCTGGGTAACACCCTTCATCTGCCAGGCTAGCTTAAATCCAGTGGCAAAGTGAGCAAGGGACCCACGTCTGGGCATACACTGCCAACTTAGCGCGAACAAAGCAAACACAAGGAGATGATGGACGGAGTGCTAAAACTTTTCTGACACTCACCCCCAGTCACAGATTTGGGTTGAATCCATCATCGTTCTTTAGCTCACTTCGCCACCTCAGTTCAGACCCATCTATATGCAAATCAGTCCTGACCCTGTGCCTCATGGGAACAGTCCAGCCCAAACTGCTAAGCCAGGTCTTCCCTGAACCTGACACAAGCATCCTGGGACCGGTTTCTGTATAACACCCTTCATCAGCCAGGCTAGCTTGAATCCAGTTGCAAAGAGAGCAAGGGACCCACGTCTGGGCATACCCTGCCAACTTAGCGTGAACAAAGCAAACACAAGGAGATGATGGACGGAGTGCTGAAACTTTTCTGACACTCACCCCCAGTCACAGATCTGGGTTGAATCCATCATCATTCTTTAACTCACTTTGCCACCTCAGTGCAGATCCAGCTATATGCAAATCAGTCTTGACCCTGTGTCTCATGGGAACAGTCCAGCCCGAAATGCCAAGTCAGGTCTTCCCTGAACCTGACACAATCATCCTGGGACCGGTTTCTGGGTAACACCCTTCATCAACCAGGCTAGGTTGAATCCAGTGGCAAAGTTAGCAAGGGACCCATGTCTGGGCATACCCTGCCAACTTAGGGCGATTAAAGCAAACACAAGGAGATGATGGTCAGAGCGCTGAAACTTTTCAGACACTCACCCTCAGTCACAGATCTGGGTTGAATCCATCATCATTCTTTAGCTCACTTGGCCACCTCAGTTCAGACCCAGCTATATGCAAATCAGTCTTGACCCTGTGCCTCATGAGAACAGTGCAGCCCGAACTGCCAAGCCAGGTCTTCCCTGAACCGGACACAAGCATCCTGCGACCGGTTTCTGGGTAACACCCTTCATCAGCAAGGCTAGCTTGAATCCAGTGGCAAAGTGAGCAATGGACCCACGTCTGGGCATACCCTGCAAACTTACAGTGAAAAAAGCAAACACAAGGAGATGATGAACGGAGCGCTGAAACTTTTCAGATACTCGCCCCCAGTCACAGATATGGGTTGAATCCATCATCATTCTTTAGCTCACTTCGCCACCTCAGTTCAGACCCAGCTATATGCAAATCAGACTTGACCCTGTGCCTCATGGGAACAGTCCAGCCCGAACTGCCCAGCCAGGTCTTCCCTGAACTGGACACAAGCATCCTGGGACCGGTTTCTGTGTAACACACTTAATCAGCCAGCCTAGCTTGAATCCAGTGGCAAAGTGAGCAAGGGACCCACGTCTGGGCATACCCTGCTAACTTAGGGCAAACAAATCAAACACAAGGAGATGATGGACGGAGCTCTGTAACTTTTCAGACACTCACCCCCAGTCTCAGATCTGGGTTGAATCCATCATCATTCTTTAGCTCACTTCGCCACCTGAGGTTAGACCCAGCTATATGCAAATCAGTCTGGACCCTGTGCCTCATGGGAACAATCCAACCCAAACTGCCAAGCCAGGTGTTCCCTGAACTGGACACAAGCATCCTGGGACTGGTTTCTTGGTAACACCCTTCATCAGCCAGGCTAGCTTGAATCCAGTGGCAAAGTGAGCAAGGGACCCACGTCTGGGCATACCCTGCCAACTTAGGGCATACAAAGCAAACACAAGGAGATGATGGACGGAGTGCTGAAAGTTTTCAGACACTCACCCCCAGTCACAGATCTGGATTGAATCCGTCATCATTCTTTAGCTCACTTCACCACCTCAATTTAGACACAGCTATATGTAAATCAGTCTTGACACTGTGCCTCAGGGGAACAGTCCAGCCCGACGTCTACCCTGAACCGGACACAAGTATCCTGGGACCGGTTTCTGGGTAACACCATTAATTAGCCAGGCTAGCTTGAATCCAGTGGGAAAGTGAGCAAGGGACACACGTCTGGGCTTAACCTGCCAACTTAGGGCGAACAAAGCAAACACAAGGAGATGATGGACGGAGCGCTGAATCTTTTCAGACAATCACCCCCAGGCACAGATCTGGGTTGAATCATTCATAACTCTTTAGCTCACTTCGCCATCTCAGTTCAGACCCAGCTATATGCAAATCAGTTTTGCCCCTGTGCCTCATGGGAACAGTCCAACCCGAAGTGCCAAACCAGGTCTTCCTTGAACTGGACAAAAGCATCCTGGGACCGGTTTCCGGGTAACACCTTTCATCAGCCAGGCTAGCTTGAATCCAGTGGCAAAGTGAGCCAGGGACCCACGTCTGGGCATACCCTACCAACTTAGGGCGAACAAAGCAAACACAAGGAGATGATGGACGGAGCGCTGAAACTTTTCAGACAATCACCCCCAGGCACAGATCAGGGTTGAATCATTCATAATTCTTTAGCTCACTTCGCCATCTCAGTTTAGACCCAGCTATATGCAAATCAGTCTTGGCCCTGTGCCTCATCGGAATAGTCCAGCCCGAAGTGCCAAAAAAGGTCTTCATGAACCGGACACAAGCATCCTGGGACCGGTTTCTGGGTAACACCCTTAATCAACCAGGCTAGCTTGAATGCAGTGGCAAAGTGCGCAAGGGACCCACGTCTGGGCAATCCCTGCCAACTTAGGGCAAACAAAGCAAACACAAGGAGATGATGGACAGAGCGCTGAAAGTTTTCAGACACTCACCCCCAGTCACAGATCTGTGTTGAATCCGTCATCATTCTTCATCTCACTTCGCCACCTCAGTTCAGACCCAGCTATATGCAAATCAGTATTGATACTGTGCCTCAGGGGAACAGTCCAGCAAAAACTGCCAAGCCAGGTCGTCCCTGAACCGCACACAAGCATCCTGGGACCGGCTTCTGGGTAACACCCTTCATCAGCGAGGCTAGCTTGAATTCAGTGCCAAAGTGAGCAAGGGACCCATGTCTGGGCATACCCTGCCAACTTAGAGTGAACAAAGCAAACACAAGGAGATGATGGACGGAGCGCTGAAACTTTTCAGATACTCACCCCCAGTCACAGATCTGGGTTAAATCCATCATCATTTTTTGCTCACTTCGCCACCTCAGTTCAGACCCAGCTATACGCAAATCAGTCTTGACCCTGTGCCTCATGGGAACAGTCCAACCCGAAGTGCCAAACCAGGTCTTCCCTGAACTGGACAAAAGCATTCTGGGACCGGTTTCCGGGTAACACCTTTCATCAGCCAGGCTAGCTTGAATCCAGTGGCAAAGTGAGCAAGGGACCCACGTCTGGGCATACCCTACCAACTTAGGGCGAACAAAGCAAACACAAGGAGATGAGGGACGGAGCACTGAAACTTTTCGGACAATCACCCCCAGGCACAGATCTGGGTTGAATCATTCATAATTCTTTAGCTCACTTCGCCATCTCAGTTCAGACCCAGCTATATGCAAATCAGTCTTGGCCCTGTGCCTCATCGGAATAGACCAGCCCGAAGTGCCAAAAAAGGTCTTCCATGAACTGGACACAAGCATCCTGGCACCGGTTTCTGGGTAACACCCTTAATCAGCCAGGCTAGCTTGAATGCAGTGGCAAAGTGCGCAAGGGACCCACGTCTGGTCATACCCTGCCAACTTAAGGCGAACAAAGCAAACACAAGGAGATGATGGACGGAGCGCTGAAAGTTTTCAAACACTCACTCCCAGTCACAGATCTGGGTTGAATCCATCATCATTCTTTAGCTCACTTCGCCACCTCAGTTCAGACACAGCTATATGCAAATCAGTCTTGACCCTGTGCCTCATGAGAACAGTCCAGCCCAAACTGCCAAGCCAGGTCTTCCCTAAACCAGACACAAGCATCCTGGGACCGGTTTAGGGGTAACACCCTTCCTCAGACAGGCTAGCTTAAATCCAGTGGCAAAGTGAGCAAAGGACCCTTGTCTGGGCATACCCTGCCAACTTAGGGCAAACAAAGCAAACACAAGGAGATGATGGACAGAGCGCTGAAAGTTTTCAGACACTCACCCCCAGTCACAGATCTGGGTTGAATCAGTCATCATTCTTCAGCTCACTTCGCCACCTCAGTTCAGACCCAGCTATATGCAAATCAGTATTGACACTGTGCCTCAGGGGAACAGTCCAGCCAAAACTGCCAAGCCAGGTCTTCCCTGAACCGTACACAAGCATCCTGGGTCCGGTTTCTGGGTAACACCCTTCATCAGCCAGGCTAGCTTGAATTCAGTGGCAAAGTGAGCAAGGGACCCATGTCTGGGCATACCCTGCCAACTTAGAGTGAACAAAGCAAACACAAGGAGATGATGTACGGAGCGCTGAAATGTTTTAGACACTCACCCACAGTGACAGATCTGGGTTGAATCCATCATCATTCTTTAACTCACGTTGCCACCTCAGTGCAGACCCAGCTATATGCAAATCAGTCTTGAGCCTGTGTCTCATGGGAACAGTTCAGCCCGAAATGCCAAGTCAGGTCTTCCCTGAACCTGACACAAGCATCCTGGGACCGGTTTCTGGGTAACACCCTTCATCAACCAGGCTAGGTTGAATCCAGTGGCAAAGTTAGCAAGGGACCCATGTCTGGGCATACCCTGCCAACTTAGGGCGATCAAAGCAAACACAAGGAGATGATGGTCAGAGCGCTGAAACTTTTCAGACACTCACCCAGAGTCACAGATCTGGGATGAATCCATCATCATTCTTTAGCTCACTTGGCCACCTCAGTTCAGACCCAGCTATATGCAAATCAGTCTTGACCCTGTGCCTCATGGGAACAGTCCATCCCGAACTGCCAAGCCAGGTCCTCCATGAACCGGACACAAGCATTCAAGGACCGGTTTCTGGGTAACACCCTTCATCAGCCAGGCTAGCATGAATGCAGTTGCAAAGTGAGCGAGGGCCCCACGTCTGGGCATACCCTGCCAACTTAGGGCGAACAAAGCAAACACAAGGAGATGATGGATGGAGCGCTGATACTTTTCAGACACTCGCCCAAAGTCACAGATCTGGGATGAATCCATCATCATTATTTAGCTCACTTCACCACCTCAGTTCAGACCCATCTATATGCAAATCAGTCTTGACCCTGTGCCTCATGGGAACAGTCCAGCCCGAACTGCCAAGCCAGATCTTCCCTGAACCAGACACAAGCATCCTGGGACCGGTTTCTAGGTAACACCCTTCATCAGCCAGGCTAGCTTGAATCCAGTGGCAAAGTGAGCAAGAGACCCACTGTCTGGGCATACCCTGCCAACTTAGGGAGCACAAAGCAAACACAAGGAGATGATGGATGGAGCGCTGAAATGTTTTAGACACTCACCCCCAGTCACAGATCTAGGTTGAATCCATCATCATTCTTTAGCGCACTTCGCCACCTCAGTTCAGACCCAGCTATATGCAAATCAGTCTTGACCCTGTGCCTCATGAGAACAGTGCAGCCCGAACTGCCAAGCCAGGTCTTCCCTGAACCAGACACAAGCATCCTGCGACCGGTTTCTGGGTAACACCCTTCATCAGCAAGGCTAGCTTGAATCCAGTGGCAAAGTGAGCAATGGACCCACGTCTGGGCATACCCTGCCAACTTACAGTGAACAAAGCAAACACAAGGAGATGATGAACGGAGCGCTGAAACTTTTCAGATACTCACCCCCAGTCACAGATCTGGGTTGAATCCATCATCATTCTTTAGATCACTTCGCCACCTCAGTTCAGACCCAGCTATATGCAAATCAGTCTTGACCCTGTGCCTCATAGGAACAGTCCAGCCGGAACTGCCAAGCCAGGTCTTCCCTGAACCGGACACAAGCATCCTGGAACCGGTTTCTGGGTAACACCCTTCATCAGCCAGGCTAGCTCGAATCCAGTGGCAAAGTGAGCAAAGGACGCCCGTCTGGGCATAGCCTGCCAACTTAGGGTGAACAAAGCAAACACAAGGAGATGATGGACGGAGCGCCGAAACTTTTCAGACACTCACCCCCAGTCACAGACTGTGTTGAATCCATCATCATTCTTTAGCTCACTTCACCACCTCAGTTCAGAGCCAGCTATATGCATATCAGTATTGACCCTGTGCCTCATGGGAACAGTCCAGCCCGAACTGCCGGGGGGTGACTGCTTGCATTGTTCACCACTCTGTCCATCATCCCCTTTAGTTTTGCTTTGTTCGCCCTAAGTTGGCAGGGTATGCCCAGACGTGGGTCCCTTGCGCACTTTGCCACTGGATTCAAGCTAGCCTGGCTGATGAAGGCTGATTAGCCAGAAACCGGTCCCAGGATGCTTCTTTCTGGACCAGGGAAGACATGGCTTGGCAGTTCGGGCTGGACTGTTCCATGATGAACAGGGTCAGACTGATTTGCATATGGCCATGTCTGAACTGGGGTGGCAGAGTGAGCTAAAGAATGATGATGGAATAAACCCAGATCAGTTGACTGGGGGTGAGTGCTTGCGTTGTTCAACACTCCGTCCATCATCCCCTTTGGTTTTGCTTTGTTCACCCTAAGTTGGCAGGGTATGCCCACACGTGGGTCCCTTGCTCACTTTGCTACTAGATTCAAGCTAGCCTGACTGATGACTGCTGATTATCCAGAAACCAGCCCCAGGATGCGTGTTTCTGGTCCAGGGAAGACATGGCTTGGCAGTTCTAGCTGGACTGTTCCCATGAGGCACAGGATCAGACTGATTTGCATATGGCCATGTCTGATCTGGGGTGGCGGAGTGAGCTAAACAATGATGATGTATTAAACCCAGATCAGTTGACTGGGGGTGAGTGCTTGCATTGTTCAACACTTCGTCCATCATCCCCTTTGGTTTTGCTTTGTTTGCCCTAAGTTGGCAGGGTATGCCCAGACGTGGGTCCCTTGCTCACTTTGCCACTGGATTCAAGCTAGCCTGGCTGATGACGGCTGATTAGCCATTAACCTGTCCCAGGATGCTTGTTTCTAGTCCAGGGAAGACATGGCTTGGCAGTTCGAGATGGACTGTTCCCATGAGGCACAGGGTCAGACTGATTTGCATATGGCCATTTCTGAACTGCGGTGACGGAGTGAGATAAAGAATGATGATGGATTAAACCCAGATCAGTTGACTGGGGGTGAGTGCTTGCATTGTTCAACACTCCGTCCATCATCCCCTTTGGTTTTGCTTTGTCAGACCAAATGTTAGGCACCATGTTGCTGGGATTCTGCACATACACAGAATTATGCGCAGGATTATGGGACCTCGGTGTGTCGGGGCTAAGCCTTCCTTCCGCATTAGTGCCCACGAGGGCAAGACCGACTAGCTACAGTGCCTCACTCGCTCTCCTACTCATAAACGGAGAAACCAATGATTAGACACCCCCGAACACAACACTCCCAGATCTCCCAGGGATTGCGGTAACAAGATACACCCTTCCCCTCACTCTCTCATACTTGTCCACAATCAGATCGGAGAGAGACGCGAAGATAGTTTAAAATATTTATTTTAATTAACGTAATCTATACGTGCCACAACCAGCAACAAAATGCATAATATCAATACATTTAGCATTGCAACAAGGCCATATATCATAAACTGAGATGCCATTTTGTAAAGACAGTGGCTAAAGGACTATAAGGCCTAACCACCCTCCCCTTCGTAAGCAAAAGTATTATTATATAACAGAAGATCTCTGAGCTTTGTCAGCAGACCCCATACCTCTAGCTATAAAGCCATAGATCGTATTTCTACATCACAGGTGCGGGTTGCTCTTTTTCCTGGAAAGGTCCCTCTCCAAGTATGTGTTACCTAAACTTGCATCACCATAAAATCAAAGTACGAGTATTCAGAAAAACAGCTGCATTGGTATGTTTCGTCTAAGTGCTAGGTCCTGACAAGAACAGAATAACATGAGTCAGTGTTTATCGACCTTGCTCACAATTTACAGACTAAACTCCAGGAACAGCAAGAGAACGAGCACAGTAGAGAGTTCTCATGTGAAAGGCATAAACAGAGTCTTGCAAAAATAAAGAAATGTTGTGTTGTGTGCAAAAGCAGCATCATGGCTACCGGGCTCATGCTAACTTAAAGATGTCCACAACGTCTCCAGAGACCACGTGACATAAGATGTTGCAAAGCAACTCCTATGTTAGCCTCTGGGACAGATAGCCTTGCAATAGTGAAAAGAGGAATTGGTAGTATTTCACCACGAGGACATGTCACACACACCAGGACATATCCTACCTTTCACATACACTGCACCCTGCCAGCGGGGTATCTTGGGCCTACCTTAGCGTTGCCTTACATGTAAGAAAAGGGAAGGTTAGGGCCTGACAAATGTGGGCACTTGCCAGGTCGACATGGCAGTAAAAACTGAGTGCAGACACTGCAGTAATACTGCAGTGGCAGGTCTGAGAGACATTTGAAAGGTTGCTTGTGTGGGTGGCACAATCAGTGCTGCAATCCCACTAGCAGCTTTTGATTTTACAGGCCTTGGGCACACACCGTGCACTATACTAGTAAAGCAAATACGCATAACATGGAAACACCAATCCATTAACACAATTTGCAGTAGGGGCACTTGCACTTAAGCTCTGAAAAGCAGTGAGAAAGTGCACAGATGTGATAAACCAGCAAAACAAGGTCAAAAACAGGAGGTCAAAAAGTTAAAAGAACATGCCAAAAGATGCCAGATCTAACAGTGATCATCTTACTTCTGCTGCTTCTCTTCAGCCTGCTTGTTCTTAAAACTTTAAATACTGCTCTGTCATTAAGTGTTAGTACTTATCTTGGCACACACAGCAATAAAAAAGGAAGATGGCTACTGGCTCCAGGGTTTTATTCTTCTTCTGAATTGTTAAGAATATTTACATGATCACACTTTACTTTCTCTTGCATATGGAGCCAATAAATGAAGAATGTATAACACTGGCATCCAGGCCTGAAATAAGATCTTGTTTCTTAAGTTTCCAAATTTAAAGAGGCCATCTAGTGCTGGGAACCAAATAGTTGTATTTATCCAGTCCTGCATTGCTAACAATCACCAACACTAGACTTCCCAGACTGTTCTTTGTTTGATTATGTTTGCTTGTGTTTTGAGAATCATTGTGACATAATTCACAGGATGGGCCATTTAAACTCAGAAAACTCGAAACAACTAGGACAAATTATCAATTATTTAGGCCCTGTTCCAAATTAGAGCAGTGGAATGTTGAGAGCTCTATTGGAGACAATGGAGTAGCTCTGTGCTTATAATGGCTCATATAAGCCCAGAGCTCTAACATTCCAATGTTTCTCTTCATATTTCTCCCTTTTTATTTGAGAACATTCTGTTGGTGGAATGTTCTAATAGCCTTAAAGCCCTTCTCCCTCGGGCTATATTGTTGTTAAATGTCTTGTCCATAGTTGTAAAAGCTTGGGTTCAGGGCCTTTAACAACCGGTATAGCCCTCGACCGAGAGATATAACGCTATAGTTTAATTTTGCACATCAAAATAAATAGCAATGAAGTGAGACGCATCATGCATACTTTTATAATTCTGATATAAGCTATTTTTCCTTTTGATAGGAGTCAGCACATTTACAATCAGAGCCATTTGAATTTCAAATTGTCAAAATAAATATAGCCTGACTCTGCAATGCATTATACTGAAGAAAGGTCACCTTGTGGAGAAATGTGAAAGAATTGTACATTTCCTAATTTGATTTCTTTAACATAGTTTAATATACAAATCCAGTTTGGGTTTTGCATCACATGCTGTAAAATGAATTATGCTTCCTGGTAGTTAGATGAGTGCATTTGTCGGCTGCGCAGAGAAGAGCTTTTACTGTTTGTTTGTGTTATATTAAAGGAATCTGGAACATTCATCTAAAATTGGAAACACAAGCAAGAAATGTATTTCTCTTTTCTTGTCCATGGTGCATTTTTAATTAATGACGTTATGACTTTTAGTATAACACTTGGAAGTGTTACATTTATGAACTATTCTTTGGACTGATGTTTTTGTACAACAGTTGCATCCTCTCCTTCCCAAGGACAATCATTTGCATGTCTTAATTATTTCGGGAGGGAAGGGTGATACATATTTTGCAGAGTGCATTATATAACCATTTGTCCTGCAGTACCATCAGCGCTTTCTGTTTCAAAGCTATTATTACGGTAATTGCACATCTGTGGTTTTCACTTCACATGGTTGCGTTTTTAGTGGCATGTTGGGCTCGGAGTACCTTAAGATCTCGCTGACGACGTACTCTACTTGATATCTGAAGTTCATGAGACCACTCCTGGTTCCTACAGTCGTCTTGTGTGACCTTGGTTTTAGACAGGCTTCTGTCTCTCTTGGGAGCGAGGATGGCAGACTGAAACGTTTCCTTTTGCGCAGATACTTCGTGGATGACTTTAGAACGATGCTGGAACCTGATTTTATGTGAACTATAATATGTGTAAAGTGCAATTGGCGACAGTGTAAAATAAAAAAGAACTCAGATGAGGCGGAACATTACGGGCTTCTTTCACAATAAAAGTCCGGACTTTTCACCTGCAGGTTTGAGAATGTTTAGAATTCAGAGAAGGTTTTTAAGTCTCTGCTGGAACCGGGTACTCGTTGCCAGGGTTGGACTGGTGTATAGGACAATCAGCAGGGCCGTATTGGGAACCAAAACCGGCCCTGGCAAAGTGCTCGGCCGGCCTCCCAAGGGCGTTGGGAGGACGGCAGAGCTGTTGTCCAGGGCCGGATACAGCCAATTTTTTTACAGGGCTGATATGGCAGCTATGCTGTAAAAATGTCCCTGTAACAAAAAGGCCACCTGGGGCCCAAAACCAGCCCCCACCCTGGCGGCCCACCGGGGAAACGCCCGGTGCCCGCAACGGCCAGTCGGGCGCTAGCATTCAGACAGTGCCCGATGGGCTGGTCTGACAGATCAGTGTGTGGGCCGTTTATTAGCAGCTTGTGGACCTGTGTTATGGCCAGATGGGCCGTTTTTCACTGTTGATTTCCATGATAATACCACAACCATTGCCTGTGTTAGAGAGGAAAATCACGTTTACCGTTAGTGACAAGAGAAACCGAACATGGCACTTTCTGAGAGAAAAATTAATAAATGTGTGTCAAATACAGAAAAAAATAGGAAAATAAAGAATTTTAGTTGCTGAGTCGTAAAAGCATGCACAAAAAGAATAGTATAGATAATTTCATTCATATAAGTCATATAGGTTGTGATGGTAAATAGACATAATATCGAAAAAAAAATATCGAGTAGCAAGAATATCGAGTTTTTAATATCGAATGGACAGAATATCGACTTGCAAAAATATAGTGGTGAAGAATATCGAAAAACAGGTAAGAAATATCGATTGCAATAATATAGTTGTTAAAAATATCGATTTTTTTATAGTGTTTTAAGTGTTAGTATATGTGTTAAAAGTATGTATTAATATTGGAATGTATGTTAGAATATTTTTAAATTATTGAATTTTATGTTTTTTTATTTTTTTGTAATTTAATTCCGTAGAGGGTTGTGGGTTTATAGGGGAGTAGGGTGGGAAGTAATTTAATTATAGTACATTAAATAATAATTTATAGGAATTATTAATTATTTTTAATTTAATTTTGCGTTTTACTTCTGTAGCGGGTTGTGGGTTTATAGGGGAATAGGGTGGGAAGTAATTTAATTATATATTATTAAATAATAATTTATAGGAATTATTAATTATTTTTAATTTAATTTTGCGTTTTATTTCTGTAACGGGTTGTGGGTTTATAGGGGAATAGGGTGGGAAGTAATTTAATTGTTATTAGTTAATTATTAATTGGTATTGCAAATTAATTGGTTGTTGATTAATTATTAATTGGTAAATAATTAGTATTAATTGGTAATTAATTTGTATTAATTGTTTAATTGATAATTATGTTAATTGTATTCATTTAATATTTGTAGCGGGCAGTGTGTTTATAGGGGAATATGGTGGCAAGTAATATAATTGTAAATAAATAATTATGTAATTTATTTGTGTATATTGTTAATTAATATATCTTTAATTTAATTTTGCATTTTACTTCTGTAGCGGGTTGTGGGTTTATAGGGGAATAGGGTGGGAAGTAATTTAATTGTTATTAGTTAATTATTAATTGGTATTGCAAATTAATTGGTTGTTGATTAATTATTAATTTGTAAATAATTAGTATTAATTGGTAATTAATTAGTATTAATAGGTAAATTGTTTATTATGTTAATTGTATTCAATTAATATTTGTAGCGGGTATTGTGTTTATACGGGAATATGGTGGGAAGTAATATAATTGGGAAAAAAAAATTATTTAAATAATTTGTGTATATCCTTAATTAATATATTATAAATTAATTATTAATTGGTATTATTTGCATTTATTAATGTTTGTTATTGAAAAACAATTGTTTGTTAATTAATTATTAATTGTTAATTAATTAAACAAAAATTTATTGGTATTTAAAAATTATCAATTCTTGTGTGATTGGTAATTAATGGTAATACTTGTTTTTGTATTAATAATTAATTAATTTAAAAATAAAAATAGATTTATTATTTTCTCTACTATTGCACTTACTTGAGTGGGAATAGTAATTTTTACCCCTACGCTATCCAATGCTTTCCCTATTATTGCACTCTCTGGAGTGTGAATAGTAATTTTTACCCTCCCGCTATCCAACGCTTTCCCTACTGTTGCACTCACTGGAGTGGGAATAGTAATTTTTACCCTCCCGCTATCCAACGCTTTCCCTACTGTTGCACTCACTGGAGTGGGAATAGTAATTTTTACCCTCCCGCTATCCAATGCTTTCCCTACTGTTGCACTCTCTGGAGTGGGAATAGTAATTTTTACTCCTACGCTATCCAACGCTTTCCCTACTGTTGCACTCACTGGAGTGGGAATAGTAAATGTTACCCTCCCGCTATCCAACGTTTTCCCTACTGTTGCACTCTCTGGAGTGTGAATAGTAAGTTTTTACCCCTACGCTATCCAACGCTTTCCCTACTGTTGCACTCACTGGAGTGGGAATAGTAAATGTTACCCTCCCGCTATCCAACACTTTCCCTACTGTTGCACTCTCTGGAGTGGGAATAGTAATTTTTACCCCTACGCTATCCAATGTTTTCCCTATTATTGCACTCTCTGGAGTGGGAATAGTAATTTTTACCCTCCCGCTATCCAACGCTTTCCCTACTGTTGCACTCTCTGGAGTGGGAATAGTCATTTTAACCCCTACGCTATCCAACGCTTTCCCTACTGTTGCACTCACTGGAGTGGGAATAGTAAATGTTACCCTCCCGCTATCCAACGCTTTCCCTACTGTTGCACTCACTGGAGTGGGAATAGTAAATGTTACCCTCCCGCTATCCAACGCTTTCCCTACTGTTGCACTCTCTGGAGTGGGAATAGTAATTTTTACCCCTACGCTATCCAACGCTTTCCCTACTGTTGCACTCACTGGAGTGGGAATAGTAAATGTTACCCTCCCGCTATCCAACGCTTTCCCTACTGTTGCACTCACTGGAGTGGGAATAGTAAATGTTACCCTCCCGCTATCCAACGCTTTCCCTACTGTTGCATTCTCTGGAGTGGGAATTGTAATTTTTACCCTCCCGCTATCCAACGCTTTCCCTACTATTGCACTTACTGGAGTGGTAATAGTAAATTTTACGCGCCCGCTATCCTACACAGAAAATATTTAATATTTTTAATTAATATCACGTTAAGATATATGTATTAATTTTTTTTTTTACTTACTTTAATTATTCATTAAGTTTACTGTTATTTAAGTATTTTTAAGTATGTGTCAGTTAATTATATGTATTATTTCATTTATTTAACATTACTTTTAAAACATTTAAAAAATTCGATATTTTGACTAACTATATTACTTACAACGATATTTTGGATTCGATATTTTTGTAATTTCCTGTTTGGAGATAGGACTTCGATATTTTGGCATTCTATATTTTGGCATCGATATTTTTGTAAGTCTATATTTTTGTAGTCGATATTATGTCAGTGATCCGGTTGTGATTTACTAAAGAAAAGAAATATATAATAATGTGTTAGAGAAAAGTGTGCAAATGATGAACTCTCATGTTATAAACTGTACCTCTAACTGTTTGTGAATATCATTTAAATGGAAGCTTAGCTAATGAGATATATCAAATGGTATGGTTAATCCTGATTACGATAGTAAATCGTATTAAAATCTCCTATGTATGTGTAACCATGTGCACCGAAAATGGCAAAAGAAAAGTATGTGCAACACATTTCTATTTGATGATGTTTCTGTGAAACATTTAGAGAATGTACTTCACCTATACAATAATCTTATTAGTTTGAAACCACATTAATAATTTATGACTTGAAATGTATTTGCATGTTGGTACATACAAAAAGTTATAAGTGCTGTATACTTACATACATTATTTGTAGTCCTACTACATGTTTCTAGGTGCATCAGAAGGTAATCAGAAAATATGACATGTTCATGTTTTTTATGGATTTATGCTTATAATTTTATATGCTGCATTATATTAGCCTAAATTAATAAAGGCCTGAATACATTTACAGGGTTTTCTGCCTCGCTAAGCTTACTGTCTGTGAGCAATTTCTTCAGTGTGATTAATTATGTGCAATAGTGTATTTCCTTACTGAGTTTACCTGTATTCTACGAAAGATTTTGCTACAATTATGTTACTATAAGGACATCTGCCTGGGAAACTGTCCTTTTTAACCTTCTCCTGTGCTCTAGTGAAAGGAGCATTGTTCTAATGTTTCACTTACAGGATGGCTTAAAGACTGTGTAAGTGACCCACCTATTTCTCTGCATTATGTGTCTTCTTTATGTCGCCTGACACAAACACCATATGAACTGACCAATGGACTGAGTGGGCTGACCAGATGAGGTGACACCAGGAGGGTTCACCGTCAGAAATGGACGGTGAAAAAAATATTGCCTGACTTAACTATTATCATTGCTCTGGTTCACGCTCGCTCGCTCACTCTGGCTGTCTCTCTGCCGCTCACTTTCCTGAACATTTTTATGAAAATAGTGATGGATGATTTGTTCTTCTGCATTGCCAGCTGATTACGAACTACTGACAGAGATCTGCAGCACGTACCTAGGAAATTAACTTGCCTGATGAGGACTCATCTGGCCTCTTTCCTGAACTGACACATATGCTATATGTGCTAGTGGTCTCTTCCTTCGGGGACTACTTTAGATTGACAAAATGTTCCCTTTCCTGAACTCTTGTTCTTTTGGTACTTAATTTGACCTTTCTTGGTCTTTTTACCCTATGCGATCTGTTGATGCTCTTATCTTTTGACATTTTGATAAACTAAACTAAATGTTATCCTTTGCCTCAGCTGTTATGATTTAGCATTATAGAAGTGAAGGTGCATTTCCAATTTGTCGGATTACTAATGACTAGGGATATCATATTAGAGAGGTCTTGGAGCATCAGATTCTAATTCTATTCTTCTGTATAGCTTAGCGGAACTCTTGGTGTGTATGATTTTGTCGCACCTACATTTCTTCAGGAGATTTGGGCTTGCAGTGACAATTCTTTATCTTTATAGTATTGGCATGAGGGTAATCAACATGAGTTTGATATCAACATTGTCATTCAGTTGTCCAATTATTGGTCCTCATTGGATGACAGTTAGGAACCTTTATATTCACCCCTCTTGGCACCTAGCAAGGTCCATCGGAGGCACAAAAGAGTGGTAAATTCATCCTTGAACATTCCTGTCCTTTAGGTATTTTTGTGGCCCAGTTAACACTACAGCACCTGCAACAAACGCCCATGCGCGCAGTCTACCATCCATTGCAAAATATTCATACGGCCTGTCTTTATAAGTTCAAAACTGTCCTAAGTTGCAAATGTCGGCCACATTTTTAGTTATCTGTTTTGCTACTGGTGGCCACTGTTAATTTGGTGCTCGGGCATATTTTGTGTCCTAGTCTGAGCCTGCCTTTTGCAGTTTTATGAGTGCTCCTGGAAAACGTTAGTGCATTTAATTTCCTTCCTTAAAATGCATGTAGTTTTGGATGTCCCTGCATACAATTTTTTCTCATTGCTAAAATGTTTTTCAATTTCAAAATGCCTACCCCTACATTCCACGATTTTTCCTTGTTTTGCTTTCCCCTTCCCTTTCTCATCCCGTAAAGAGATTAAGAGCTTCATATAGATGTGCAGGCAGGCAAGTGGCATATGTTTAATTTCAGAAAATGTCCCCTCTGCCCGCTTCGCTGCTCCCCTAGTTTTGGAATCAGCATGTGGTCTGAGGATCTGTACTATGACCATCCCACTTTCACGGAACAATCAGACACAGCCTTGATCTATGCTCAGGTTACAGAGCACTTCTCCCACTGGACCCAATCCACATACATTACCCCTTCAGGGATGCGCAGCAACATCCATGGAGAGTTCCTAGGCATAAGACTGCCCCTCTCTGCACTTGCCAGGGCTCCACCCAAACCAGTAGTCATGGGCATTATTATTATTATTATTGTAGTGATTTGTAAAGCGCGCGATTATCAAGTAGGTGTCCTGGCGCTGTCCACTACTCCCTGATCCTAAAGGCCGAGTTATTTGCCGAACAACCAGGTCTTCAATGCTTTCCTGAAATGCAATAGGTTATCGATGCGTCTCAAGTGGAGCGGCAGTCCGTTCCAAAGCTTGGCTGCCCCGTGCGAAAAGCTACGTCCTCCCCAGCGGGCTTTTTTTATGACAGGGACCGTGATCAAACTGGCTTCTGACGAGCGAAGACGCCGGGCAGGAACATACCTTATGAATCGTTTTGTAAGGTAGTCAGAGCCATCTCCATTCAAGGCCTTGAACACCAAGCAAAGAGACTTAAACTGGACTCTACTTTTAATTGGAAGCCAGTGTAGGTCTCGGATGGCCTTTGATATAGGAGAAAATTTCGGGATGCAAGTTAGCAGTCTGGCAGCTGCATTCTGCAATAGCTGTAAACTGTGCAGCAGGTTTTCCTGAATATTCAGGTACAGACTATTGCAGTAATCCAACCTGGAAGTTACAAGTGCCAGTACCACCGTTTGTCGGCATTCATAAGGTAGCAGGAACAAAATCTTTTTCAGCATTCTCAGGATAAAGCCCGTTTTAGAGGCTACCGCCTTAACCTGTAATGCCATGGTAAGTTTGTCGTCCACCACCATCCCGAGATTTTTTACTTTATTGACCGGGCTAGGGAGGGCCCTCAGTTCCTGCGGCCACCATAATGGGGTCCAGAAACTAGGGTTGTTCCCAAACAGCATGACCTCGGTCTTGTTTGAGTTCAGCCTAAGGCAGTTGCTAGCCATCCAGTGGGCCACATCCGACATACAGGCCTGGAAATTGTGGTCCATCCCCAATTCACAGCCAGGAAGTAGAGACACAACTATTTGCGTGTCATCCGCGTACGAGGTGACACTGAAACCGTGGCATCTGATAATGGGAGCAAGGTAGGACACGTAAATATTAAACAAGGTGGGACTCAGTGAGGACCCTTGCGGGACCCCGCAGGGTAAAGAAAAAGGTAGGGAAGAAAAATTTCCTAAGGCAACAGTTTGACTCCGCTCGGAAAGAAAGGAATTTAGCAGTTCCCATGCTTTTTGCGGAATTCCACCTTTCCTCAATCGGTCCATCAACAAACCGTGATGGACCGTATCAAACGCGGCCGATAGATCCAAAAGGATCAAGGCCGCTCTGCCTCCCTGATCCACCGCTGACCTGATCTGTTCTGTGGCCGTGATCAGAGCGGATTCGGTGCTGTGTCCCTCCCTAAATCCGTGCTGGGAAGCATCCAGCAAAGAAGTTTTCTTCACAAACGCAGTGAGTTGTTGGTTCATTGCCTTCTCCACTAGTTTAGCTGGAAGGGGGAGACGGGAGATGGGCCAGAAGTTGTTCGGATCAGACGGATCCAGACTGGGTTTTTTCAGCAGAGGGAGAATAGAGGCCTCCTTCCAAACATTTGGAAATGTTCCTCCTTCAAACATGCCATTAAAAATAGGAGTAAGGTGGATGGCTATAGGCAACAGAGCCAGTTTAATGATTTTCAATGGGCAAGGGTCCAGAGGGGATCCAGAATTGGCTTTGGCAAGTAGGTCCAAAGTGTCTTGTAAAGTGAGAGGCCTAAACGCCTCCAGGATGAACGACATCGTGGCCCCCTCTTTGGCCACCTGCTCGGACTCCCGCTCATTCCTAATTGAGTCGCTGAGACTGGTAAAAATGCTATTAACTTTGGTTGAAAAAAATGAAGCAATTTTTTCACAAAGCTCTGTACTACACGAGACCGAGGCAGATTTGACTGAGGTTAACTTAGTAATGGTGGAAAAAAGCTCTTTCGTTGAGTTTTTGGCTGCTGATATCTGAGCAGTTTAATGCTTTTGTTTGGCCTCACGTAACATGCGTTTATATGAGGCCAAGCTTGCCAGATATAACACTTTTTCCTCCTCAGTATAACCCTTCCTCCAGTTTCGTTCCAATCTCTTACATGTACATTTTTGCAATTTAAGATCCCTCGAGTACCAGGGGGCTGAGGGCACCATTCTTTTAAATACGGCTTGTTTTGGGAGGAGCGAGGTCTACACAGGCCTGCGTAAGCCAATTTGGGTAGGACAATGCAGCCTCCTCCATGTTGCTGGCAATGGGTATGGAAGAGGTGGTAAGTACTTTAGATAGGGTCTCAGCTTCCACCCTGTTCCAGGCTCTGGTTTCTTTCCGCTCTGTTTGATTGGCTGTGTGGGGTGTGGGTCTGAGATTAAAGCGGACTCCCGCATGGTCTGACCAGGCCAGAGGTAACAGAGCTGAAAAAGATAGTTCAGGGGTGTTAGAAAAAACCCCATTAAGGGTGTGTCCAGCCAAATGAGACGGGCCAGTTACATGTTGTGACAGCTCTGCTGTTTCCATAAGATTTAGGAGGTGAGCCGTGTCTGGCTCGTCTGCCTGCTCGAGGTAAAAATTAAAATCCCCTAGTATGGTATGCAAATTTCCCAACAGGGCATCCTCTAAAAGAGTGTTTAGCACAAAATGATTTGTTAACCTAAGATTAAATGCGAGTGCTTCGCAAGCCTGCAGAGAAAGCGCCTTAAAAGTTCCCTGAAATGCGCTATGATATAGGATGGCCCGGCCGCCGCCCCTCTTATTACACTCTGGTCTCATAGGCTAAACTTTATCCAAACCGAATGCACAAAACTTTTTCTAGCGAACAGCAACCATTAAGCTTTCCTTTTTGATTTTCTTTAAAACCATGGAGCAGGATCCTCAAGTTTGAGTACAGATTTAAGGTTCCAAATTTGAGGATTTTATCATTAAGATGTGAATCCTAAATGGCATATCCCTGGATTCCCCTTTCAGAATAAGGGATTCCTTAAATTAGGGAAGAAAGTACCTGCACCTCTGAAACACCGCCACATTCCCTTATGTCAGGAGACAGTCACCTTGTCAGGTTATTTGTTCCCTGACACCTTTGACCAGGACTTAGGCTTTAGTGACTTGCATCCTGTAATGCATCAGTGATTTTGCCTTGTACCAAGGGAAAATTATATCTCCTCTATTAAGAACCCTTTATTTTTGCATCACATCTTTGGTGGTTTCAACAGTGGTACCACAGAATTTAATCTTCAAGCACTCTAATAAAGAAATATTCATTAAATTGCAAACTTTTCTCCATATAATATCTGTGAAAACATCTAGATGTTCTAAGTAGCTCTGCATTCATTATGATAGATGAAAGTTCTATGATTTCTGCTGCTTGTTACATAACTGATAAATTACTTTGTGATGGCATTTGTGAGATCATAACCGAAATCATGAGCAGTGTTGTGAGAAATTTAATTTTAAGGCTTTATATTGCAAGAATAAGGCTTCTTTAACAAAGTCATAATTATTTGAAGTTAATAGAATGAGATCTGCAATTTGAGGGGCATTATCTCCTTTATGTTAGGAAAAGAGAGATTGAAACGACTGAGCACCTGCTAACGAAAGGAGAGTTCTTCTGTGAGCACTAGACCATTCTTTATTGAAATAGTGATAAAAGGTTACAATTGTAATATCAACATGATGAGTGTATACACACAACCAATAAATAGCATGAAGCAAAGGATATTGAATCAGAGGCGAAAGTCTGCTTCTGTACCATGGTCGCCAGTTGAGTGAGGATAATACTGCTTGTAGCCCGCTCAATAAATCTGATTGAAAATGTTACTGATTAACATGTCCTTACAGTGAAAAAAAACCCAAAGCTATTTTCATTGTAGCAGGATTTGTTATTCCATTGGAAAACACTTGTATACAATATAAAATGTAATCATTTTTTGGGCTAGGAAATGCTCACAAATTCGATTCTTGTACTTTTTAAAATATGTCCTACAAGTTCATGTCACAGGTAAAGTCATATTTGTAATAAATGTTTTTGAAAATATACTTTATGAAAGTTACCTTTTGCCTCTGGAGGCCATTTCCATGAGCTCCAACTGTTGAGGTGTGAACTTGCTCCTGAGCTGCGTCAAAGGCCTTCGGATGTGGAGAGGTATTCTGTTCCTCCGTCGGGATGAACATCAGGATTGTACCCAGGAACTTGATGAATTTTAAAGATATCTACCAAGTCACAGGAAAATATTAGCTGGCACTTGAGCAGGGCCCTCCTTTGTTCCCCCGACCAGACAGGCACCAATCACAGTGAGAGAACAGCTGCTCCAAGAACTGGCTTGAAGGTACCACAGAGAAGTTACTGGCCATATTTCTTGATCGGGCACACAGGCTCTGCACAAGGGGGGAAGAGCTTCACCATCTTACAAGGGTTAGGCAGAGAGGGGCACTGTCAGATTGTTTGCAGTAATGCACACAAGAAGAGCAACAAAAGTGTGTAGGGTTATCACTAGTAACGTTTGCCCATTTGGTTAGGGAGGAGCTAAGTGTTACCCCCACCCTCAGTCTAGTGCTGGCATACATGCAGGACCCTTGGACACCCTCTTCAGAAATCTACTTGACCTGTGGAAGACAAAAGAAGTACTGTGCCTGCTTTTGAGACCTGTCAGGAGACCTGAAAGGCTGGACCTGCTCCCACATCTATCCAGGACAATGAAACAAGTTCCAAGAGTCAGTTGGTTGCAAGAAGCCCTTTTCCTGATGCTCGAAGATGCCCGGTTCCAACTGAACCTGCCCTGGACCCTGCTGGTGACTTCTGCAGTAGTGAGTCTTGACCCCAAGTGTGTTTCCCGAGATCTGGTGACCCTTAGATGTGCAGAAAAATCTGAGGCTTACAAATGTTGGCCTCCAAAGACTTCTGGAGGACTGGGACAAACCTACCAAGTCAATCTGATGAATGTGAGTGGCCATTGGGCCACAGATTCTGGTTGCTCCAGCAAAGAGCTTTTTTGCAGCAACAAATCTAATTTACTGGGGCATCGCAGGGTGGGTAACCAGCCTTGTGGAGCCCTATTTAGCTACAGCTTACAGCCTTGCCCTTCTGGAGGGATCTGATCTCCAAAAAGGTGAATTTGCTAAAATGTAGAAATCTCCACCGGCTAACGCAACAAAAGAATCTGGCTGGCGAAGGACATCCCTGGGTGAGAATTTTGAATTTCTTCTTCTCAGAGCTTTTTTCGCTAAAGTCAGTTGTTTTACCGGGACCTTCTCCAATGGCTATCTGGCCTCACGGAGCCCTACACAGCTACAGCCTGCTGCCTTGCTCTGCTGAGGATTTTTTACTTCTATTTCAGAGACTAAGTCAGAAGCTAGAACTTCCTACCGAGTCGGGCACGTTTCTGTAGCTATCCTAGCTCCATTAAGGTTGGTCTTAAATCGCAACTAGGGCCCGGCAAGTTTAACCAGTTGACTGTGGTTTCCGCTTTACACTTTTGGTGCTATTTCTATTCAAAACTTTTAAAATTCATATCTCCAATTCCACTTATTGGATGTTTGCTGTTTTGGTGTCATTTTAATTATTCAAATATTTTTTATCTTCATAAATTTAAGTGGGATTTGTATAGTGTTGTGGTTGCAACTTTTGAATTGGTTTGGAACTTCTAAATGTTTTACAAATTTTCTCCAGTTAAGCCTGTCTGCTCTGTGCCTTAGCAACCAGGGGTTGAACTCTGAAACATTTACTGGTTCTAACAAGAACAGTGCCATTATTTCTTGTGATGGACAACCATCCACCCCAACTAATAATCCACTTTCTCATATGTACCTTTTATGTACACCCACAGTTAGTGTACACAAACTGTGCAAGTTGTGTAAAAGTTAAATACCCAGTGAGGAATGCAATGAGATTTTTGGTGACCCACATGTGACTCACTAATAAGTCGGTATCACCACAGACAAGATGGTTTTAAAGTAACAAACAACATATTTTTGATATGTAAGCCATAGCTCTGATCTTTAGTCGTCTGTAAGGGTTTTTTCAGACACCAAGGCCTAGTTCCATAATCTTCATATTTGAATTGAAGAGGCTGTGCTTGTTCATATATGAAATTTTAATACAGACAAAAAGGTTCTATTGTCTTATGGTGGTGGCAATTTAGATGTTGGTAACTTTGAACAATGTTTAAATACCTACTTTAATAGCTCTGGCCTTAATTGTCACTTAATTTCACTAATGTATATAATTATAAATCATTACATTTCATAAAAAGTATTTTTAGAAATGTATATTTCAGTTTTTCTCCAAACAGCAGGGCATTTAATTGAAATACTTTGCTGCACCTGTTTTTGTTGGCATTAGGACTCTGTGCACTTTACTCCTGCTACCCAGAGGTAAAGTGTTTGTGCCCTAAGCATTACACATGATAAAAGTGATATACCTGTAATTGCCACTTTTAAGTTACTTATAAGTTCCTAATAAATAATACTACATATAACATGGTTCTGTAAATTAAATGATACAAGTGGGCTGCAGCACGTATTGTATACCCCACTAAAGTAGCACTGTAGTCTGTAGTGCAGTTATAAACTGCCATATAGACCTGGCAAAATAAACCTCATGCCGAGTCTAAACGTTCTTTTTTAATACTTATTAGTCACCCTTATGGTGGGTATCAAAGGGCTTATAGAGCAGAATGCGTGGTATTTAAAAAGTAGGACAAGCGTATTTAAGTTTTACATGTCCTGACAGTAAAAAAGTCCTTAGGAAGTTTTTCACTGTATCAAGACCAGCTCACCCACAAAGGGTTGCCATAGTACACTTCATAAGTGATAATGGCTCTTTTGTGGTGTGATGTGTATTGCTTCCAGACAGTTGACAAAAGAGGCTTGGGTGTGTGGAAGGGTGTTCCTTTCCTGATTAGGCTGGCCTGGGGTTGTACTCAGCAATTCCTGAGCTTCACAGGGTATCCAGAGGGCTGTGAGCAGCCACTTACTGAACTTTGAAGGTTTCTGCTCTGTCACTGACAAGTGCAACTGACTCCTCAGCCTTGTGCCCTTTGGTGGAAGAGGCAGAAGTGACCAGAACCTGTTTATGGGCATACAAAGAAAGGGCCCCCCACACAGGCTGGCACTGGATATAAAAGTCTCAGAAAACCCCATCAGAACACTCCTGGACCTGTGGAAGATTCAGAAGGACTGCACTACTGTCTGAAGAAGGAAGAATGGACCTACTAACCTTGAATCCAGGATCCCCAGAAGAGACTCCAAGGGTCAGTTGGTAGACCTTCTTTTTGAGCTACAGGGACACAACAAGCTTCCATAGGCCTTCCCAACAACTGCCCAGCTGGCCAGCCCCAAGTGGACCTATCTGAGCCCTGCTGCTGGTGTCTGCTGGAGTGAGTCCTGATCCCAAAGAGGTACCCCATCAGGTCCTGGATCCTTGACTGGCGTCAGAGTGTACTCCCCCTACTTCAAAACTGCAAGACTCCATGCCAGGTGAAAATCCAAAACTTTAGGGCGCCTGACGACTGCGATTCAATCAAGCAATCAGGGAATTGTAAGCACGCTACTCACCGGTGAGGGTCTCACGGCGCTGAGGGGGGGTTCTGCAGATCTGTTTAGCTGAAGAACCAGGTCTTGAGGGTTTTCCTGAAGGTGTTCATGGAGGGAGTACATCTGATGTCTGCCGGTAGCTCGTTCCAGGTCATGGATGCAATGTGAGAGAAGGATCTTCAACCTGCTCTGGCTCTGTGGATGCGCAGGATTTCAGCCAGTGCGAGGTTGGAAGATCGGAGGTTTCTTTTGGGTACGTGGAAGTTGATTCTGTTGTTGAGGTATATGGGTCCGTTGTTGTGTAGGCATTTTTTAGGCATGAGTGAGGATTTTGAAAGTGACTCTTTTCTCCACGGGGAGCCTATGGAGACTTTGTAGGTGTTGGCTGATGTGTTCATGTCGGGGGATGCCAAGGACGAGTCTGGCGGCGGTGTTCTTTATTGTCTGGAGTTTGCGGAGTAGGGACTTGTTGATGCCGGCGTAGAGTGCGTTTCCATAGTCCAGTCTGCTGGTGATGAGTGTATGGGTGACTGTCTTCCTTGACTCAGGGAGGATAAACTTGAAGGTCTTGCGGAGGATAAAGAGGGTGTTGAAGCAGCTGGAGGTGACGGCATTGACCTGTCAGTTCAGGGTGAGTGATGAGTCGAGTACGATGCTGAGGGTCTTGGCATGGTGTGAGGGGGTAGGTGGGCTTCTGAGGGTGGTCAGTCTCCAGGTGCTGTTCCGTGCAGAAGGGGTGGTACCGAGGATGAGGACTTCTGTCTTCTCGGCGTTGAGCTTCAGGCAGCTGTTGGTCATCCAGACTGCGACGTCTTGCATTCCTTTCTGGAAGTTGAGTTTGTCAGTTGTGTGGTCTTTGGTGAGGGAGAGGATGAGCTGGGTGTCATCGGTGTAGGATACGATGTTGAGGCCGTGTTGTCGGACGATGGCTGCAAGGGGGCCATGTAGATGTTGAAGAGGGTGGGGCTCAGGGATGAACCCTGTGGGACTCTGCAGGTGATTTTTGTGGGGTCGGAGATGAAGGGTGGGAGTCTGATCCTTTGGCTTCTTCCGGTGAGGAATGATCGGATCTATTCCAGGGCTGTACCTTGAATGCCTGCGTCGTGTAGTCTGGCGACTAGTGTGCGGTGGGAGACGGTGTCAAAGGCCGCTGATAGTTCGAGTAGGAAGAGGGCTGCGGAGTGGCCTTGGTCCAGGAGGGTGCGGATGTCATCTGTGGCGGCGAGTAGGGCAGTCTCTGTGCTGTGGTTGCTTCAGAATCCGAATTGGGACGGGTCAAGGATGGCGTTCTCTTCAATGAATCGTATCAGTTTCCTGTTGACTGTTTTCACTGCAACCTTCACTGCGAAGGGGAGGAGTGAGATGGGCCGATAGTTCTTGAGGTCAGTGGGGTCAGCTGTGGGAGTTCTTGAGGTCGGTGGGGTCAACTGTGGGCTTCTTGAGCAGGGGTCTGACTTCTGCGTGCTTCCAGTTGTCTGGGAAGGTGCCTGTTTTGAAGGTGGTGTTGATGGTGCGTTGTAGTTCGGGTGTGATGGTGGCCACGGCTCTGTGGTAGATGTGAGGGGGGCAGGGTTTGGTGGGGGCTCCCAAGTGGATGCTTTTCGTGGTTGAGGCGGTGTCTTCGGCTGTG
Organism: Triturus cristatus; assembly: GCF_964204655.1. Classification (NCBI taxonomy): domain Eukaryota; kingdom Metazoa; phylum Chordata; class Amphibia; order Caudata; family Salamandridae; genus Triturus; species Triturus cristatus. The sequence continues at coordinate 370,168,764 of NC_140595.1, forward strand.
ATCAGTGTCCAGTTGGAGATGGTGGGCTGGTTGGTGTTTCTGGGGGTGGGGGGCCATCTGTGGTGCCTGGTGGATGGTCGATGAAGTTGACATAGAGGTTTTTGATCTTGAGGTGGAAATAGGTTCCAAGCTTGTCGCAGAGGTCTTGGGATGCGGTGATGTCTGTGGCTTCGCTGCATGGGTTGGTGAGTTCTTGAATGACACTGAGACGTTCCTTGGAGTTGATGGAGTTGGCCAGGATTGTCCCCCGTGTCTCCTGCCAACTCTAAGAGTTGATATATCTGGCGGAGTGGTTGGGGGCCAAGGTGATGGGCTATGCTGATGACACCCAGCTGCTTTTTACCTGGGATAAAAATGCGGACTCTGTTCTATTGGTTCAACACTGTCTATCTTCTATTTTAAAATGTTTGGTGGAGGCACAGCTCAAGTGCAATGAAGAGAAATCTGAGATTATTCTATTTGGCAAATTTCCTTCTAACTACCGAGAGCAGCTTTGGCCTCCTGAGTTCCCCTTGTCCACCTCCACAGGGAAGCCTGTTGAAAATCTGGGGGTATGGTTTGATGAGAGTCTCTCTTTTTCGACACACATTAAGAAGTTGACTGGTTGTTGTTTCGGCCTTCTCAAAACCCTTAGAAAATGTTTTTCTCTCCTACATCAGGCGGCGAGGGAAACGGTTACTTGTGCACTGATTTTGTCATGGCTGGACTATGCCAATACCCTCCATGCTGGTATTCAGGGCTTCCTGTTGAAGAAGCTCCAGGTGGTTCAAAATACGACAGCCAGACTTTTTACTGGGTATTTCGGCTAGGAGCAGCATTCACCATCAGTTGTGATCACTTTATTGGCTCCCTGTGATGGATAGAGTTACGTTTAAATCATTGGTTCTGGCCCATCGTGCTCTTCATGGTGGTGGTCCTATTTATCTGCAGAAACATTTTTCCTTTTACGTTCCTTCACGACCCCTGCGATCTATGTCCCTTTTGGGGTTCCTCTCTTTAAGTATCAGAGGTTAGTGGGCAGCTCCTTTGTTGTGAAGGCCGCTGTTGCTTGGAATGCCCTTCCTCTTGCCCTGTGTAATATTCAGGACCCAGTGGCTTTCAAGAGGAAACTGAAAGCATATCTTTTTGCTTGAAATTCATTTCCAAACTCCGCTAGGCATTGCTCCGGGACCCTCATGAGTATCTGTGCACGTTACAAATTTATATAACATAACATAACATAAGATCTGACAGTGGCCTGCTCTTCATGTCAGCCATGGCCAACCGTGTCTCCTACTAATGCAAAGGTTCAGCTGTGACTTGCTCTTCGCATCCAAAAAATATCCTCGCGTTCCTCACCAATGCGAAGTTCTGGCTGAAGTCCTACAGTAGAGTTGGACTGTGTGAGAAGGTAAACTCTTTACTGGGATGAACCTGGTCCCTGTATCATTATTACTCACACTCCATCATGGTCAGCTCAAACTTGTGACTTTGGTCTGCTCACGCACAACCAGATAACTGCAAGTGCCGCTTTGTGGTACAATTTTCACCTGAAATTTACAAATTCATAACTCCAGGTTTTACAACTTTTTTTTTATTGCTTTGGTGTCAATTTATTCATTTAAATATAATCTGTTTTCCTAAATTGGTTTAAGGACTTTTATTGTGTTGTGTTTTTACTTTAATACTGATTGATTGTTGCATAAATACTTTACACATCACCTCTAAATTAATCCTGACTTCTTTTGTGTCAAGTTACCAGAGGGCTAAGCACAGGTTTGTTTAGTGACTTTAATTGTTCACTGTGACAAGGATTGTGTGTATAATTTGAGTGCGCCCCCACCCATCTCAACTAATATGCCAATTTATTTCACCTTCCATGTTAGGAACATTTGAGACGTAGTTTCCTATCATTAAGTGTGTTTCAGAAATAGGAGGACCCTTTCATTTACTGGCTGTCCTCTGTATGCAGGCTATCAGAAAACAAGGGTCTTTGAAAAGATGACTTAGGACTTAAACAGGATTGATGAGTATTTGTGAATTTTGCTTTAATGAGGAGAGGGCAGAACATGACTAGCATGTACTGACTTGGGCTGGGTCAAGTAAAGAAACCTGGTCAATCTGTATTCTCCCATTTTTGAAAAAAAAAAAATGTTTCCTTCAATGATTTTACTTGAAAGAACAGAAAGTGCTGAGGTGGAAATTGTGTGGTAATGGCCCTGTGACATGGTTTTGAAGTTCACCACTCATTTGTGGGTCAGCATTATGAAAATGAGCTCCTACAGTCTTGAAGCCAAAGTGATGCTGGTACAGAGAAAAACAGGGATGTATCATGATACCATTCCCTGCACTGCACTGATGCAGAAGGCGCCTGTGTGTTTATTTTACCCATCTGCAGTACATGCATTATTTCTAAAAATCTTAGAGTGGGCTTCAGACTGTAAAGCTCATGACCAAGTTACCAATTCATATTGTGCATTTTGTACATTTGAAAAAGCATTTTTCCAGTCGCAAACGACCTAATTCCGCTGATCGGCCCGTTTGCGACCAGAAAAAGGCGTTGTACATCTGGCCCTGAGTCTTTGAAGTTTATGTTTGGTGTCTGATTCCTTGTGAAGTGCAAACTCCTCAGCCCTCTCTTCCTCTTGAAAGCAGTAATGACTCCAAATATGATAGCTCCACAACACAAGCCATGGGAGTGCGTAGAGTTCACACCTGTATGTCAGCCACCCTGCTATGTGCCTCAAATGGCTGGCCACAGGACTCAGCCCTACTCATAATGGTTTCCTTATCAGCTCTATCTCCTTTCTGGGATGTGACCAGGCCCCTTCCTTGTGACCTCTTGCTGAAACAAAGAGCACCCTTTAAAGTGTACAGAGGAAGCCTGGATCTCACCACTCTAGTGTGTTCCACCCAGTTTACAGGAATGCAAAAATAAACAATGTCTGGGAGGATTCCTCTACCTTCTCTCCATGTTTCACCATGCAGGTCTGGGACTCTCAAAATGGAAACCAGAGTTTGCCTTGTATTGTACAGCAAGGTGACTTACTGCGCTGCTCTGCGTTGTGTTACAATGACATAAATATGCCCCTTTAGTATATATATATTCACCAGACAAAAAGTGCTTTAATCAATTACAAGGGGCTCAAATATAGCAATGAACACCTATCTATCCAGTGTGTTAATTTAAAATAATTGTATACAGTTCCTTTGAAAGAAAGATGTGTGTGATTTCCACACTTAATTCAAGGAAAAATCCTTTCTGTATATATCCTTGGGATGTAGAATATGCTCCAATGGGTTCACTGACAGAATATCGACACCTAAAATATCCCCATACCACAGAATCCAGTTATAAAAATCAATGTCAAAAATATTGATATCCTATATTCCTAATGTAAGTACAAAAATATGGAAAAGAAATATCGATGTCATATAGTTGAACAAAATATCATATTTTTTATAAAGAAAATATAATATTTATAAATATTAAATACATTAAATAATAAAATGAATGAAAAATATACATTTCAACAAATATAACAAATAAACTTAATTTAAAAAAGTTAAACACACATAGATAATAATTAATATATATATGTACTTTAAACCAATTATTAAACTAATAATATTAATGTATTTTATAATTTTAAAATTATATAAAAATGTAACAAATAAATATATATGTATAATATATATATATATATATATATATATATATATATATATATATATATATATATATATATATCAAAGTCCAAGTTGCCCTATGCGAGACGCCACACAAGTAGTAGTTTCTCCTTACATTTATTGAGGGAGCAGGAAACAGCGTGTTCATTCCCCCAAACACAAAATGCCATACCGGTTTCGGGCAACACGCCCTTGTTCACTGGCCATGCGCGTAGTTGACAGCTGGTTGAACTTAACCTTCAATATCCCGCCTTTGTAGATTCACAGGTAAGTTGCTTTCTGGGTAAGGTAGTTCGTTATTTCCACAGTGGGTACTGTAAAACTGCGTGCATGTATTTTATTCCCCTTGGTGGTTTGCATGTAGGAACAAAACAACGCCGTCATGCATTGAAAGTCCCGCAATAGTGGAACTGCCACTTCCACAGCTGTTTTGTCTTCAACATGAACCAGTGAACAAGGGAGATTGCTCCTGAAACGCATCTGGTAATGAAAGAATGAAGCTGCAAGAGCCTCGCCGAGCATGCTGTTGTCCATCAGAATAAAAGGTTAAATGACGCTGGTGTGGTGCCTTCTCATTTCGGGTGACGACGATTGGCATATATGTGGCCTGCCCTGGCCACGAAGGCTACCCCACTGCTTACCCCAGCAGGTCCTCCGCCAGTGAATGAAAGAGCGGAAATGGAACAGCGTTTACCGTCTGGTGAGACTTGAGACAAGCAGCAGCCCAGCCGGTTTCCGAACAGCGACCCAGAGGGGGTTTTAAACACGGAGGAAAGCAAAACAGCAGCATCCACTTTGGTTTTAAGAACTTACCTGCCTACAATGACCAGAATTCCTTGCTGGGATACGCCCATCAGGGCGGGTCTGACTACAAGTAATCGCGAGTGCGATTCGAATTTGCACAGCTGTTTTGTCTTCAACATGAACCAGTGAACAAGGGAGATTGCTCCTGAAACGCGTCTGGTAATGAAAGAATGAAGCTGCAAGAGCCTCGCCGAGCATGCTGTTGTCCATCAGAATAAAAGGTTAAATGACGCTGGTGTGGTGCCTTCTCATTTCGGGTGACGACGATTGGCATATATGTGGCCTGCCCTGGCCACGAAGGCTACCCCACTGCTTACCCCAGCAGGTCCTCCGCCAGTGAATGAAAGAGCGGAAATGGAACAGCGTTTACCGTCTGGTGAGACTTGAGACAAGCAGCAGCCCAGCCGGTTTCCGAACAGCGACCCAGAGGGGGTTTTAAACACGGAGGAAAGCAAAACAGCAGCATCCACTTTGGTTTTAAGAACTTACCTGCCTACAATGACCAGAATTCCTTGCTGGGATACGCCCATCAGGGCGGGTCTGACTACAAGTAATCGCGAGTGCGATTCGAATTTGCACAGCTGTTTTGTCTTCAACATGAACCAGTGAACAAGGGAGATTGCTCCTGAAACGCGTCTGGTAATGAAAGAATGAAGCTGCAAGAGCCTCGCCGAGCATGCTGTTGTCCATCAGAATAAAAGGTTAAATGACGCTGGTGTGGTGCCTTCTCATTTCGGGTGACGACGATTGGCATATATGTGGCCTGCCCTGGCCACGAAGGCTACCCCACTGCTTACCCCAGCAGGTCCTCCGCCAGTGAATGAAAGAGCGGAAATGGAACAGCGTTTACCGTCTGGTGAGACTTGAGACAAGCAGCAGCCCAGCCGGTTTCCGAACAGCGACCCAGAGGGGGTTTTAAACACGGAGGAAAGCAAAACAGCAGCATCCACTTTGGTTTTAAGAACTTACCTGCCTACAATGACCAGAATTCCTTGCTGGGATACGCCCATCAGGGCGGGTCTGACTACAAGTAATCGCGAGTGCGATTCGAATTTGCACAGCTGTTTTGTCTTCAACATGAACCAGTGAACAAGGGAGATTGCTCCTGAAACGCGTCTGGTAATGAAAGAATGAAGCTGCAAGAGCCTCGCCGAGCATGCTGTTGTCCATCAGAATAAAAGGTTAAATGACGCTGGTGTGGTGCCTTCTCATTTCGGGTGACGACGATTGGCATATATGTGGCCTGCCCTGGCCACGAAGGCTACCCCACTGCTTACCCCAGCAGGTCCTCCGCCAGTGAATGAAAGAGCGGAAATGGAACAGCGTTTACCGTCTGGTGAGACTTGAGACAAGCAGCAGCCCAGCTGGTTTCCGAACAGCGACCCAGAGGGGGTTTTAAACACGGAGGAAAGCAAAACAGCAGCATCCACTTTGGTTTTAAGAACTTACCTGCCTACAATGACCAGAATTCCTTGCTGGGATACGCCCATCAGGGCGGGTCTGACTACAAGTAATCGCGAGTGCGATTCGAATTTGCACAGCTGTTTTGTCTTCAACATGAACCAGTGAACAAGGGAGATTGCTCCTGAAACGCGTCTGGTAATGAAAGAATGAAGCTGCAAGAGCCTCGCCGAGCATGCTGTTGTCCATCAGAATAAAAGGTTAAATGACGCTGGTGTGGTGCCTTCTCATTTCGGGTGACGACGATTGGCATATATGTGGCCTGCCCTGGCCACGAAGGCTACCCCACTGCTTACCCCAGCCGGTCCTCCGCCAGTGAATGAAAGAGCGGAAATGGAACAGCGTTTACCGTCTGGTGAGACTTGAGATAAGCAGCAGCCCAGTCGGTTTCCGAACAGCGACCCAGAGGGGGTTTTAAACACGGAGGAAAGCAAAACAGCAGCATCCACTTTGGTTTTAAGAACTTACCTGCCTACAATGACCAGAATTCCTTGCTGGGATACGCCCATCAGGGCGGGTCTGACTACAAGTAATCGCGAGTGCGATTCGAATTTGCACAGCTGTTTTGTCTTCAACATGAACCAGTGAACAAGGGAGATTGCTCCTGAAACGCGTCTGGTAATGAAAGAATGAAGCTGCAAGAGCCTCGCCGAGCATGCTGTTGTCCATCAGAATAAAAGGTTAAATGACGCTGGTGTGGTGCCTTCTCATTTCGGGTGACGACGATTGGCATATATGTGGCCTGCCCTGGCCACGAAGGCTACCCCACTGCTTACCCCAGCAGGTCCTCCGCCAGTGAATGAAAGAGCGGAAATGGAACAGCGTTTACCGTCTGGTGAGACTTGAGACAAGCAGCAGCCCAGCCGGTTTCCGAACAGCGACCCAGAGGGGGTTTTAAACACGGAGGAAAGCAAAACAGCAGCATCCACTTTGGTTTTAAGAACTTACCTGCCTACAATGACCAGAATTCCTTGCTGGGATACGCCCATCAGGGCGGGTCTGACTACAAGTAATCGCGAGTGCGATTCGAATTTGCACAGCTGTTTTGTCTTCAACATGAACCAGTGAACAAGGGAGATTGCTCCTGAAACGCGTCTGGTAATGAAAGAATGAAGCTGCAAGAGCCTCGCCGAGCATGCTGTTGTCCATCAGAATAAAAGGTTAAATGACGCTGGTGTGGTGCCTTCTCATTTCGGGTGACGACGATTGGCATATATGTGGCCTGCCCTGGCCACGAAGGCTACCCCACTGCTTACCCCAGCAGGTCCTCCGCCAGTGAATGAAAGAGGGGAAATGGAACAGCGTTTACCGTCTGGTGAGACTTGAGACAAGCAGCAGCCCAGCCGGTTTCCGAACAGCGACCCAGAGGGGGTTTTAAACACGGAGGAAAGCAAAACAGCAGCATCCACTTTGGTTTTAAGAACTTACCTGCCTACAATGACCAGAATTCCTTGCTGGGATACGCCCATCAGGGCGGGTCTGACTACAAGTAATCGCGAGTGCGATTCGAATTTGCACAGCTGTTTTGTCTTCAACATGAACCAGTGAACAAGGGAGATTGCTCCTGAAACGCGTCTGGTAATGAAAGAATGAAGCTGCAAGAGCCTCGCCGAGCATGCTATTGTCCATCAGAATAAAAGGTTAAATGACGCTGGTGTGGTGCCTTCTCATTTCGGGTGACGACGATTGGCATATATGTGGCCTGCCCTGGCCACGAAGGCTACCCCACTGCTTACCCCAGCAGGTCCTCCGCCAGTGAATGAAAGAGCGGAAATGGAACAGCGTTTACCATCTGGTGAGACTTGAGACAAGCAGCAGCCCAGCCGGTTTCCGAACAGCGACCCAGAGGGGGTTTTAAACACGGAGGAAAGCAAAACAGCAGCATCCACTTTGGTTTTAAGAACTTACCTGCCTACAATGACCAGAATTCCTTGCTGGGATATGCCCATCAGGGCGGGTCTGACTACAAGTAATCGTGAGTGCGATTCGAATTTGCACAGCTGTTTTGTCTTCAACATGAACCAGTGAACAAGGGAGATTGCTCCTGAAACGCGTCTGGTAATGAAAGAATGAAGCTGCAAGAGCCTCGCCGAGCATGCTGTTGTCCATCAGAATAAAAGGTTAAATGACGCTGGTGTGGTGCCTTCTCATTTCGGGTGACGACGATTGGCATATATGTGGCCTGCCCTGGCCACGAAGGCTACCCCACTGCTTACCCCAGCAGGTCCTCCGCCAGTGAATGAAAGAGGGGAAATGGAACAGCGTTTACCGTCTGGTGAGACTTGAGACAAGCAGCAGCCCAGCCGGTTTCCGAACAGCGACCCAGAGGGGGTTTTAAACACGGAGGAAAGCAAAACAGCAGCATCCACTTTGGTTTTAAGAACTTACCTGCCTACAATGACCAGAATTCCTTGCTGGGATACGCCCATCAGGGCGGGTCTGACTACAAGTAATCGCGAGTGCGATTCGAATTTGCACAGCTGTTTTGTCTTCAACATGAACCAGTGAACAAGGGAGATTGCTCCTGAAACGCGTCTGGTAATGAAAGAATGAAGCTGCAAGAGCCTCGCCGAGCATGCTGTTGTCCATCAGAATAAAAGGTTAAATGACGCTGGTGTGGTGCCTTCTCATTTCGGGTGACGACGATTGGCATATATGTGGCCTGCCCTGGCCACGAAGGCTACCCCACTGCTTACCCCAGCAGGTCCTCCGCCAGTGAATGAAAGAGCGGAAATGGAACAGCGTTTACCGTCTGGTGAGACTTGAGACAAGCAGCAGCCCAGCCGGTTTCCGAACAGCGACCCAGAGGGGGTTTTAAACACGGAGGAAAGCAAAACAGCAGCATCCACTTTGGTTTTAAGAACTTACCTGCCTACAATGACCAGAATTCCTTGCTGGGATACGCCCATCAGGGCGGGTCTGACTACAAGTAATCGCGAGTGCGATTCGAATTTGCACAGCTGTTTTGTCTTCAACATGAACCAGTGAACAAGGGAGATTGCTCCTGAAACGCGTCTGGTAATGAAAGAATGAAGCTGCAAGAGCCTCGCCGAGCATGCTGTTGTCCATCAGAATAAAAGGTTAAATGACGCTGGTGTGGTGCCTTCTCATTTCGGGTGACGACGATTGGCATATATGTGGCCTGCCCTGGCCACGAAGGCTACCCCACTGCTTACCCCAGCAGGTCCTCCGCCAGTGAATGAAAGAGGGGAAATGGAACAGCGTTTACCGTCTGGTGAGACTTGAGACAAGCAGCAGCCCAGCCGGTTTCCGAACAGCGACCCAGAGGGGGTTTTAAACACGGAGGAAAGCAAAACAGCAGCATCCACTTTGGTTTTAAGAACTTACCTGCCTACAATGACCAGAATTCCTTGCTGGGATACGCCCATCAGGGCGGGTCTGACTACAAGTAATCGCGAGTGCGATTCGAATTTGCACAGCTGTTTTGTCTTCAACATGAACCAGTGAACAAGGGAGATTGCTCCTGAAACGCGTCTGGTAATGAAAGAATGAAGCTGCAAGAGCCTCGCCGAGCATGCTGTTGTCCATCAGAATAAAAGGTTAAATGACGCTGGTGTGGTGCCTTCTCATTTCGGGTGACGACGATTGGCATATATATATATATATATATATTCACTGAAAAAAACATAGGTTTCAGGTACGTTATATTTCGAAATTAGCATTTAAAAAACCTTAGAACTTCACTGAAAAACCCATAGGTTTCAGGGTTGTTATAGTTTGTTAGACATTTCACTCAGTGAATGACTAAGGTTTTTTAAATGCTAATTTCGAACTATAACGTCCCTGAAACCTATGTTTTTTCAGTGAATTTCAATGGTTTTTGAAATGCTTATTTCTAACTATAACGTCCCTGAAACCTCTGTGTTGCAGAGAGGTGTAAAAAAGGGCGTGGCCTCAGACCACCTCTCTGGAACACAGTCCTGTGGCGCTTACTGGAGGTACCTGGTGGGCTAGTTGGCCCCCAAGGACCCTCAGCATTGTAGGAGAATTATTTCCCCAACTTAAAACCCGCCACTGGGCACGTTTGCACAGTGGTGCAGGGAGGGGGCGGGGACTGATGTGACAAGTATGCAAACGAGATCTGTGACATGTTTTAAGTCAGGGGATTAAGTCCCCTTGAATCCTGAGGGTCCTAAGGGGCTAACTAGGTACATCCAGTAAGCTCCACAGAGCTGTGTTGCAGAGAGGTGGTCTGAGGCCATGCCCCTTTTTACACCTCTCTGCAGCACAACACTGTGGAACTTACTGGACATACCTGGTGGGCTAGTTGGCCCCCAGGGACCCTCAGGATTCAAGAGGACTTAATCCCCCAAAATAAAACGTGCCACAGGGTGTGCCTGCACACTTGTCACATCAGGCCCCGCCCCGCCCCGTCCCTGCACCACTGTGCAAACGCGCTCCCTGGCGTGTTGTAAATTGGGGGATTAAGTCCCCTCAAGTCCTGAGGGTCCCTGGGGGCCAACCAGCCCACCAGCTACCTCCAGTAAGCGCCACAGAGCTGCGTTGCAGAGTGGTGTAAAAGGGGGCGTGGCCTTGAACCACCTCTCTGCAACGCAGCTCCCTTACGCATACTTGAGGTACCTGGTGGGCTAGTTGGCCCACTGGGACCCTCAGTATTCAAGGGGAATTAATTCCCCAACTTAAAACGCACCAGGGGGTGCATTTACTGAGTGCTGTAGGGAGGAGGCAGGGCCTCCGGCATGATGCCAGCTTTTCTTTTTCTTTCTTTTTTTCGAAGGGGTCATTTACAATATTTGAGGCCCTGGGGGCCCCATCCCCCAGGGCATGACCTGTTTTTTACAATTAGAAAAAAAAACAGGAAGGGGGCCCCCATCCCGAGGCCAATTTCAACCCTGGGGACTCAATCCCCCGGGGCATGGTCACATATTTAATTTTTGTTTTCAAATAATGTTTTAAGGGGGGTCTGCGTGGCCCCCCTCCTGAGGCCTCTATTTGCCCTGGGGACCCCATCCCCCGGGGCTGTGCCTCTAATTATTTAAAACTAGAATATTTTAATGAGAGGGGGGCACGTGGTCCCCCTCCCGGGCCACTTCTGACCCCGGGGTCCCCATTCCCCGGGGCCAGCCCTTTCCGTTGGGGACCGTGTGGGGACCCCCAATGCCCCCACGGTACCGCCGGCTCCCCGCCTCCTGTGGTAGCCGGCATTGCTTTTCCACAAGGGGAGCTGCTGACATGCAGCTCCCCTTGTGGAAAAGCAATTCTGCTTTGTTTCGTTGAAGCAAGAGCATGTTCTCCTGCTCTCGCTTCAATGAAGCAAAGAAGAGTTTGCTATGGCAGGTTGGGAGGGGAGGTGGCGGTGCCCGAGGCAGTGTGGGGGATGGGACCCCCCACGCACTATTTTGATAATAAGCCCTGGGGAGGTGGCGGTCCCCAGGGCTGTGGGGGCCACGTGCCCCCACACATAATCTACATAGCCCCAAGAAGGTGGCGGTCCCCCGCTATTATTTTTTCACAATGCCCCTGGGACCTGGCCCACCCGGGGGCCTCATTAAAATGCTTAATTTTTTCAAAAACTTTGGCAGGATTCAGGACCCCAGCACGAATTCCGCTAAAATTTAAAAATAAATATGATTTTTCTTGGCCCTCGGGGTCCTTGTGGGACCCCCTGAGCAGGCCTAGGGAGTCAGGGTGTTTCTACCCTGCCCCCTTTTCTTGTTTTTTAACTTTGTTGTACTGTTTTCTTGTGACTCGGTTCTACAGAGTCACAAGATGGCTGCCAACACTTCCTGGTTTAGAGTGTTAGCAGCTAATCACAATGAAGCTCGTGCTCTGGAGGGTTCGCGATCCCACCGCTGCCCCAGATATCGAAACTTTTTCTTTTTCTAATTTCTCAGCAACTGATGAACAGATTTACACCATTTAACACAAAGGGCTCTTGCTGAACCAAGACATACCTTTTTGCCAAATTTGTTGTAATTCCATTCAGAAGTTCGGCCTGTAGCTTTATCTAAAGATTCCTGTGAAAAATAACATGGGGAAAACACGTTTTGGGGCTCCGCTTTTTTCTCGGCCCTCGCTTGACAAATCACCCTGAAACTTTAAAGACAGGAGCTGACTGGAGCTGATCACTAGTTTTGAAAAATTCGTGAAGATTCGTCAACCAGTGCCAAAGTTATTAGGAAAACAAAAAATGCTTTTCCTATGGAAACTAGGTCTTAACTATAACTATATATATATATATATATACCAATAACATAAAATCTATAAAAAAGTTATTCTATTACAAATCAGAACATTAAACTATTTAAAAATCTTTAAACTTAAATTTCCCACGCCAGTCACTGCAACAGTAGGGAAAGTGTTGGAGAGTGGAGGGGTAAAAATGACTATTCCCATTTCAGTGAGTGCAACAGTAGGAAAAGTGTTGGATAGCGGAGGGGTACACATTATTATTCCCAATCCAATGAGTGCAACAGTAGGGAAAGTGTTGAATAGCGGAGGGGTAAAAAGTACTATTCCCACTCGAGTCAGTGCATCAATAGGGAAAGTGTTGGATTGCAGAGGGGTAAAATGGACTATTCCCACTCCATTCAGTTCAAAATTATAAACAAACAAAATACCATCAACAACAGAAAAATATTTTTAAAAAGAAGTAAATAAAAAATATATATAAATATGTCAAAATAAAATATATTTAAAATTAAATAATAAAAACATATTATAATGTAAAATTCATATCACCAATATCTACAAATATTACATTAAATACAATTTTAAAAAAATTCTCAAACAAATAAATATTTTTATTTAGAAATTATTTAACAAAAACATTAGTTATTACATACATTTAGTCTATCTACTTCCTACCCTATAACACCACACAAATCACACCCCACATCTAAAATAAAAACAAATTTGCCTAAGAAACTATTAATTATAGTTTAAACAAATTTTATTAATTATAAAACAAATTAAAACACATAAAAAGGTATTAACTTCCCACCCTCTATGCCTATAATCTCCACAGCCCACACCTAAAATTAAACTGTAAAAAAGTGAATTACACAATAAAAAAAAGTCAATTAAAGAGCTAATAGTATTTAACAACTAATTATAAAGTAGGTAAAAATAGATTACTCCCCAACCTTTTACCCCTCGACACCCAAAACCGGCACCCAAAACCGAAAAATCCCTCCAATTAATTATTGATTATTATTAATTATCAACTAATTAAAAATACATTACTTCTCACCCTTTACCCCTAATAGCCTCACAACCCACAAGTAAAATTAACTACACAATTTACAGATGTAATTGTCAATTAATTAACCAATATTAATTAACAACTAATTATCAATTACTTAAAAAAAAATACTTCCCACCCTTTACCCCTATAAACCCCACAACCCACACCTAAAATTAATTACACAAGTACAATAATTAATTATCAATGAATTTATATTAATTAATAAATCATTTATAAATACTTTCAACCTTATACCCCTATAATCCCCACAACCCATGCATAAAAGTTAACCAAAAAAATAAAAAACCCAATTAACATTATACAATCTCAGTTAAATAAATATTAATATATAAGAAATATTAATTAATGTATTATAAAGAAATTACTTCCCACCCTTTTCCCCTATAAACCCACATCCCCCTATGGAACTAAAAAACGCAAAATGTTATTAAAATGAATAACTACAATAAATTTAACACATATATTTACAAAAATAAACAATTCTTATACCGAAAAAATATATCACACACATTTGAAATATATACTTAAATACATAAGTAAATAAAAAATCGATATTTTAAACAACTATTTATTTGCAAACGATATTGATGACTTCTATATTTTGAAATCGATATTGCTTACCTTAAAACTGATATTCTTGACCACAATATTCTTTTTGTCTATATTTCTGTGTCACGATATATAAATCTCGACATTAACTGTAAGTCGAGATTTCCAACTCAATATTTTGACTAAATACCGCTCCAATGATGGTTTGTCTAAATGTAAGTAGTGGAGTGTGTATCTAAGGAACTTCTAGCAGCCCTAGATGACGATATCACTGGAACAAAGGATGAATATCTCTATCTACCATATCCCTCAGCATCAGTAAAGCAAATGCTAGCGCCACAGCAGCATAGCAGCACATCCACTTGTCTTATTGTAACAGGAAGTAGAATTGTTTCATTGAATTTTGAAAGCCCACCCTTGTTGATGCATGGTAATAAGCTGGTAATCATACACCAGATGTGGAGATGAAAATGCCTTTAAAAGGTCCAGAGTACTATGGGGATGACAGCGATACTTCTTTCTCTATCTCCATGGTATTTATTTATTCTAATAAAATTTAACAAACACAGTAGACCTATCCACTCTACAATCTTGTCTAAATGAAAGAAATAGTTAGCTACCACATGTATTTTATTCGAATCATTCTGTTCTCTGGATGAATATTATTCAACAAAACTAGTTTACACCAAAAAGTAAACATTTAAAATATTCTACTTTCAATAATTCGATGATTCCCTGTTCAGAACCTGGTGATCCATATTGCAGCCTTTATTAGGCTCTTTGTATTGTGCTGTGTTTGTTCTGCTGTTTCTACTGAAGATGCTTAATTTCAATTTTTCCTGCAACATCAAAATGTACCTGTAGTACTATAACTACCTAAAGTGAATAGTGTGCTGGTGTATTTATTTTAAATATATTGTAATGTGGGCAAGTACAGCATCAGAAAGTGCTCTGCAATTATTCAATTAAAAAACACAAGGATTTTCTAATGGCATACAACTCGAGTCTGCACTTAGTTGCTCTCAATTATCCCTTCTCTTCATTGAGACGGTACCTGCTGGGTGAGTTAGTCTTAGCACTTTATTAATAGAGAAATGCATAGTGTGAATAATAACAGTTAAAATAAACTGTCAGATTTCTAACATTGTGCTGCAACGTTCTAGTGCAATTATGTTTGATTTAGGTAGCATATTACTTTTTGATTATCATAATATCGTATAAAAAGTTTTGGCTGACACGATAGTAACACAAGCCAAACTCTACAATCACGTACGGTTCACTGCGGTTGGAACATAAACTTCATTTACATGCACAAATATAAACATACAATTATGTTCTTATCTTAACCTCCAACCCACCTCTTAGGACTTCTTTCTAGCTCCAAACATTTTATACCGCTTCAAAGATGAACTTAAAACATAGCTGATAAGTACAGGCAAATAAGTAAATTGCAGACAAATGTAAAGTTTGTTAAGGAAAAGGTCACAAGCAGTGAGTTTTCCTTTCACCCAATTAGCTCCACACAATGTATAAAGTTAGGGCACAACCTTCTTCTCTGAAACCACTATAGTCTTGACACTAAAGTACTTTTTACCTGTCTTACAGTTTTTGTTGCAGTAATATCGCTCCAGAGAAATTCTGTATTTTCCAGTTACAGTATTCCAGCACCTTTCAATTTTTTCTGCAGCTTGGAATGGAGAATACATCTGCATGTAATCAGCAGAAATGAATTGCAAAACTCTGAATATTGCTGTGTTTTGATGTATGTTTTTCATCAGATTCCTCCCTGATAAAACTATGCAAGAAAAATTGCTCGATGCGTTAATGTACTCCCTTTTAATCCCATTTTAAATGAGAGCCCCATTTTCACCTGAATTGCGCTTACAAGAAGACACTTAGGCCTCGATTACGAGGTTGGCGGTCGACGGGAAACTAGACTTACAGAGGCGCGGTGGTGGCAGTCTCCCCACTGCCCTATTAGGAGATGAGCAGTGGAACTGCCACAGCCCGGCCTCAGCCACCAAGGAACTGCTGTTTCCTGGTGGTGCTGTGGTTGTGTAGAGCCATCCATATGCTTGGTGAGAACAGCGCGGTCCCGCCAAGCACATTTGGAGTTTCCTCTCTGCCAGAGTTTTCCTGCTCCATGAAAACTCTGGTGGAGAGGAAACAAAGGTGGCCCTACAGGGCCCCCTGGTGCCTCAGCACTCTGTGGATGCACACAGGGGATCACAACATGCGCCCCCTTGTGTTCATGCACACCACTTCCTGTACTGCATGGACTGAATATTCCATGCAGCGCAGGAACTGTTTTTGGCGTTCCGGTGCCCGTTTTTTGAGGCGCTGCCGTGGGAATGCCCGAAAGAAGCCCTACACACAGGAGGAAACTCTTTATCTGGTAAACTGACCACGGCTTTGCCGGTGAGGCAGTGGGAGGAACCCGGGGCTGCACCACCAAAATCGGGCTCATAGGGGCCTAATAATCAAAAAGTCACACAGGGCCGCAAGCAACCTTGCTTTGCTGCATGACACAGAATGGGCAGGAATGAACCATATCATATGCCACATTCCTGTCTTTTCCCAGTGTTGGAGCACAATGTGTTGCCTAGCACCTATGCAGGCACCTGTGCACCATGGTGCAAGGGTGGCTGCATTGTAAGCAGGATTGTTTTTGTGAAGAATAGGGCACCTTCCTGTAAAAAAACAATCCCCTGAGGCCTTTTTCGCTATCAATGTGTGCTGTCTATGAGAAAGAGAAAGAGGAAAAAACTAAGAGAAATAAAGATATTTCTCCTTATTATGCCTCACCTGGCGAGGCGTAGCAGTTTTGGTGCATACCCAGGTCTACCACTTCGGAGAATGCATAGAATCCATGGATGGTGCATGGGAACATTCACACACCACACATGGAACGCCTCCCCAGGGGAAAGTAATCCAACGCAGTCCTTTGCGCTGCGCTGCAGTACTCTGAATTTATCAAGCTATGAAAGGTGGCCTTGCATGGCCTTAAAAATTGATTTAGTAGTTGCGTTGTGCATGCATGCCTTTGAGGTGTGCAAGTGTTATGCAACTACATGTTAAATATGTTCCATAATGAAGCATGAAATGCAAAGGGGGAGGGCATGAGAACATTGGATGTAGAGTACTCTATGTACCTGTCTGACAGGTCACAACAGTCATTATTATTATTATTAGATCACTTATATCGCGCACAAATCATCCCCAAGGGGATCTCTCTGTGCTGACAGTCAACTATGGAGGTGTGATTTATTATACATTATATGAATTATACATAATATCTAGGGTGAAGTGCTAACCGGTGATGCTGAGACAAAGGGGTTCCTGACATAGTCTAGTGTCAACAGAGGACTTGTAATCACAATGCTTTTAGATGCTTTATTTGAAAAGAACTATTGTGTGATTACCATAATTCCTCACACCATCACAAATCATGTATTCTCCACCCCCTTTTTATGGTTAGTCACTTTTACAGCAACTCTATTCTTACACTCTCAGTAGCCTGCCTAATCCCATCTCACGAACACTGAATTAAACCCATCTCTAACAATCCTATACTGTATGCAACCTATCTCACTCTGGGGCAAATGTACAAAAAGTGCGACGAGCGGTTTCCTAATTGTGATTCTTACCAAGTTGAATTATTAAATAGCAATTCCTATTGGAAGAACGCTTACAACCATTAAATAGGGATTCCCCATGGCTCTCAAATCAACCTACCTCATGAATATTAATGAGGTAGCCGCAGTTTGTGACCCATTAGGAATGATGGCCCTCAGAGGAATGGTGGCCTGCTGGGGTCAGCAGACAACCATGTCAGTGATTATTTTTAAATAAAGCAACATCCTTTTTTTAAAATGCAGCCCATTTTCGTTAATGGGAAACAGGATGTGTTGAACAAAAGAAAAACTTTTGAGTTTCATTTTTTAAGCGTTGGGAGGGGTCCATGGGGCAACTGCGTGCTCTTAAAAATTATTTTGTTGAACATTCTCAATGTGGATCATGGGGGACCCCTTCCAATTTTTGAATGGTTACCACTTCCTTGCAGGTGTTGGTAAAAAAAGAATTAAGGTCACAAAACATCCTTACATATCCCTGTGATTCAGTATTAGTAAGGGACACCCTGAATATGTCCCTTCAAAATACTAAATCAGTAAACCAAATTGTGATTCAGTAACAAGTTACCAAATCGTAGTTTGCAATATGTATATTAGTCATCACTTTTTTGTGGTTAGGTCTGCGAATAGGCGCATTTCCAACCACAAAAATGTTTTGTACATATGCCCCCAAATTCTTCTAGTAATCCTGTTTGTGTCTTCTTCATTTTCTTTCTAAGCAGTTGGCCATAGAAATCCACATTTCCATCGTTTGCCTCTGTCCAACCATCCATCATTTGTCTTAGCTCCCCATTTAATCCATTTTGTACTTTGCACTCCTCATTTTCGAATTTTCACCCAGTTCCCAACCCCAGAAAGCTTTTGATTAGTTCTCATTTTTCTTAGTTCCCCATTTAATCCATTTTGTACTTTGCGCCCAAATGTTTCCAATTTGCACCCAGTTCCCCACTCCAGAAAGCTTTTGTTTAGTTCCCCTGTAACATTCATGATTTGCTCCCCCTTCTCTCTTTTACTTTGTGTTTTTTTGTTCCCTTTTCTCTAACACAGAATGTTCTAGTCACTGCACTCATCTGCTCTTTGCTTTATTCCACAATCATATTCATATAGTTCACCCCCTCCTTCCTAACGTGTGCTTTGTTTTCAACCAGTGGTTAATTTGTGAAAAAGTAAACACTTGTCAGAAGGCAGCATGCACAGCCCATTTCTCCTGTTGGCGCCACCTAAAACAGAACCAACTACTAACCATGACAGTGGGGAGAGGATGTGGTGTGATGGCCAGAGCTGCCAATGTTGGAGCTGGGTAACCAGGTTCGAGTCTCGGCGCTGGCTCATCATCCTGTGATTTTGTGGAAATCACTTAATCTCCCCGTAAATGAATGTGCCCTTAACTGGTGCTCATGAGAAGTGCTGGTGCTAATGACTAAGTGCCGGTGCTGAGCACCGAAAACCACCGGCTTAAATTAAACACTGGTTTCAACATTAATCCATTTTGGGATGTGCCTATGCTCCTTCTCTTTTCTCTTGCATTATTTAGTCTCATTTATTGTCAACCAGGGTCTCCATTTATACGTCATGCACCTCATCACATTCTTTCTTCTGTCTGGTATCTCACTACCAGTTCTCATCTGTCTCTATACACTTCTATTCTTTCATTTCTTACTCATCTGTCCAGTATTTTTTTGCACTCTGTCATCAGTATGGGACTTTGATCATCTCTCTTATCCTCTAGTAGCCTTGCTCCTATTTATCATATTTGTTGTACTTCATTTGCCTCTCGCAACTATTAGTCAAGTAGATCTACACCCTCATTTATCACAAAGCCACAGTTGTACCCCATGATTTGGTCTCCTTACCCAGCCATCTTCAATCTTGCTCTAGCATTCTGTATATCTTGGACTTTGTAACAGTCTCCAATATAGATTTTTGTTTAACTTCCCTCTCTCATATATGTTTATCATCATCACTCCACCCATTGACCATCTCTCATTTGTCATGTGCTTTAGTTCTCAACCCTTTCTCACCCATTTTCTACCTTAAATGACTTTCAACATATTCTGCCCTGTTCTGTTTCTGTGTTGGTCAGTGCTCATATTGTCTAGTGAACATGTTCCAGTACCTCATATCTATTGCACCTTGATTACCTCTCTCATGCACTGTGTGACTTGGTTTTATTCCTCTGGCATACTCCCCTCTTACAACAGCTATCTGTCAGAGGTGCCTTGTTTACTCATTGAATGTGTATGCCTTCTCTCATTCATTTAGGCCTCAGCCCCTCTTTCTTCATATTTTGTATCTGAGTGCCCTTGGTAATTCTTTTTTGCATTACCTGCATTACCTGTCTGTCAAATGTGTTCTTCCTTGCAACTCTTTACTGCTCTACTTTTTGGCATGAGTCAATCTCCCCACTCATACTCAGTGAAAGAAGAGATTATTTTTGTAGTGCTCCCCTAGTTTGTCTTGTTTAGTTTGACTTGCTTTAGAATTCTCTGCACTGTCCCCCTGCCAAACAGTGTTACTGTCTGTGTGCTGTTCCCCTAAAACCTACACTGTACATTAACACTGTGGTGGATGCCAGCCCAGACAGAAAGATGGAGAGGTCTTGACACAAGTATTATTACTAGGCTATCTGGTTTTAGGTTTAAACCTATAATAACTGATAAAACCCCACCCAAAGGAAAATAGCCATCATCGGTGTAAACATATAAACACTGAAAAAACACCTTTGCAACCACAAACTAAGTGCCATTGAAAGAAAGGAAAAGATGAATGAAAAATAATTTTTTATTTCTTCTTGAAGGGACCAATGCAATGTAACATTGTTATACAAGGTAGCATCAAGAAAGACTAGGCTAACATTATTCTGCTTGAGTTTTATTGTTTTGGGATGTCACTAAAGCTTTCTCTTCTTCCTTCTGCTTTTTTCAGTTTTGTGGTCTTTGGTCTAAAGATAGTGTTTAGAAGCATGTTTTAGGTCTTATTTAGATATTTTATAAACTGTAGAGAATTGGGAAATATCAAAATCATATTTGATATTGTGACTACATTTGATTTCACTGATAGGTAAAATGGCTGGTTTCATAAGAATCTTTCCTAATATGTACCATCACATTTACCCACAGACAGAGAATGGGTGAAATCCTTTGATACATCAGCCCCCTTTTCTAGTGAGTCTATTGATTGCAAGTGAATTGCCAAACACCCCAAGCTTTAAACATTCAATGCAGGATGTAGTGACAGGTATATGTGAAAAGAATGTTCTCACCAAGCATCTGAGATAGTGATGAAAACATGACTCCAGACATTTGGTAAAAATGTAATGCATTATCACTTGGGATACTGCTGAAAAAAAGTTCCTACCAAGTTCAATAAAGATTGTAGTGATATTGTTTGTATTTGCAGTAATTCAGCTATGTATGTGAAACAGTTGTATGATGGTCTGTCAAAATCGATACCTGAGCTGAAGTTCTTCCCTGTAAGACATCCTTGTCACTTGCTAGATGGTATGCTGAAAGCAAATTTACAATCTTCAGAGTTAATAAAGAATGCTATTGACTTTGTAGTCCAGTCTGGTGCAGTAAAAATGTATTTGAACCTCATATACCCTGTGCACACGCTATCTATACACATGTACTATCAGTGCAGAAAGCAAGTAATAATTAAAATTAAATTAAAATTCCATACACACCAGAAAAACACTGTTTCTGTTGCTTTTAATGGCGCGAAAATGTGTAACCACTGATCACCACTGTTTTTTTAAGGTATTGAAAAAACTGAAAAAAACCCACCAGAATTGACCAAAAATAGAAACTGAAAGCAGGAAAGCCTAATTATTACCTACTGATCGTGACTCCTTGCATCATATATCCGGATTTCTCTTGAGGATTGGTCATTTATCGAACAGAACACTTGGTCCTTAAATTCAGACTCTACATGGAATCCAAAACTATGCATATGATTAGCAGAAAAAGCCCTAGGCCTGTGCACCGGTAGATAGGCCAAAACACATGTTGGCTGATAATTACAATAAATAAACAACAACAAATACCTCAACTGAAGGATATGTAATGAGTTCTTGTCATTACCCAGATGTCAATACTCAGTATTGAAGTGATTTGTGCATAAATACTTAATAAGGGGGATTCTGTAGTTGCACTTATTAAAAAGGGTATGGTTTAAGTATCCACCACAGTGTTAAATTCCCAACCAACAAGATTTATGGCATATACCTAGATTTGATGCACAAACAAGTACTACCTGTACAAATAAATGTGTCTTGGGGTGGTGTCGCATTTGGACCAATAGCCATTCACCTTTTTTTACAACATACTCTAAACTGGTTAACCTAATTGCCTTACTGAACTTCCCAGTAAAGACATGGTAGTCTTGCGCAGGAGTTCCACTAGTGGTGTGGAAGTTGAATAACACATGTGGGCTGCAGTATGTAATTACACCACCTACATATATGCCCAAAGTTCATGGCTCCAGAGAGCACCGTTGTGCTGTGGCAAGACTGCAGCTTAAAATCACTACAATATCACAGGTAAAGGAATAGTCATTAGCCATGTTAGAAAACATACTTTTATATATTAAAGTCACTCCAAACGTGTAGCTTCTAAACCCATAATACTGGGTGCTTAATACAAATATGCTACATATTAAAGAAAAGTAAGTTCAGCTGTGAACTGTTGCACACATCAGTTTGTCACTGTGTAGGTAAAGATTTGTTTTTCATGAGAATCCTAGTTATTAATAAAAGCTTCTTTTCAGGCAAAATAAAAGACCTTTCAAACATGGGTATTTTCTGTTTACTATTCAAAATGTAACTGATGTTAAAAGTGGTTTTGTTGTGTTTCCAAGAACAAACTGTTTCAGAAGTATTTTGTCTAGTTGCCCTGCCCAATGAATGAAATATAAGACTCAGACTGGCACTAAATGACTGGTGTCCTAGAGTACAAAGGGCTTGCCTATGCAAGAAGGAGGGCTGGAGTGGTACAATAGTGGTCATTTATCCAGGAAGAAGTCAGAAACAGTTTCCAACACACAGGGCAGCCATAAAAGCTATTTCCTTTACAAAAATTAGGATCTCAGGAACTGATACCATTCTTCTGAAGAGCCTTTAGAAAACTTTTATTTGTGCTCCTAGCAGGAGGAAAAAGCAGTTCCACGACTGTAAGAGGTGAGGACTCAGCATTTCCATAAGAGAGTGACTTGGAAGAGGGACAAAGCTCCTGCTGCTACAGAAAGAGTAGGGCCAACTTTGATTAGGAAAGTTTGCAATGAATGGAGAAATTAAGTGCTGCAAAAGGAACTTGAGGTTGTGCAGAAACGTCAACAGGATTGACTGTAGGAATTCTACAATAGCTGTCTAGTTCACAGGCTAAGACTTGCATCTCACCATAACCTACTTATTCATAGACATAGGAAGAAACAACTGGAATAAAGAAGAAGACTGCATGGCTGCTAGAAAAAAAATGACCATGTATTTTGCCTCCTGCTGGCATCATGTAATGGAAAATGCTCTCCAACAGCCAGGTGGGTGTTCTCCCGTTGGTGCAGTTCAAACACTAAAATCTAAATTGCTCCCATACCCAATTACGGCCAGCTGACCACTGTGGATTGGACTTTGAGTGAGCCCTTGAACGAAAGTGCCTTTTTTGACATGGTTAGCCCCCAGCTTTTGGCTGGAACATGATGCGATTTAAACTGACAGTGCACTGGGTCCCTGCTAACCAGGTCTCGAGTGCCATATCTCTTTCCCTAAACTGTACCTTTGTTCCACAATTGGCACAACTTCAGCCCCCTTATGTGTCCCTAGTAAGTGGTACCCCTGGTACCTAGGGCAGTGGAACCGAAGAGTGTCCACGAGGGCTGCAGCATGTATTGTGCCACCCTGGGGACCCCTCACCAAGATTATGCACATTGTCAGTGCAGGCTGTGTGTCTTGGTGTAGAGAAAACTGAAGAGTCGACTTGGCACACATCCTTTTGTGCTGTTTACACTGCGGCAGGCCTTACAGCCCTAAGGCAGGGTGCACTATATCCCATGTGTGGACATATTTGCCTTAGTAGATATGACTCTACAATCTCCAAGTCCATTCTTGGAAATTTTAAGTGTACAAAGAACATGGGCTGGATACTTGTCAGTACAAGTTCCCTAGCTCCATGATGGCTTCACTGCACCCACAGATGTTTGGTATCAAACATTTTGTCTTAATACACCCTCACTGATGCTAGTGTTGGAATTATTAATTGATAAACACAGAGGACACCATAGAGGTGTCCCCTGAAAACCTACCAACTAATAGTTGGGTTACAGACTGGTTTTGGCCAGCCTGCAACCACTAGACATGTTTTGGGCCTTGTGGGGTGAGAGCCTTTGGTCTCAAAGGCCAGGAACAAAGCCTGCTCTTGGTGGATGTGTTTCACACCTCCTCAAAGCAGGATCTGCCACCTAGAGCGGGAAGTTTCAAAGGACATGATGCCTTTGAAATGCGACCTAGGCCTCTCCAGTTAGTGGAGAATGCCAACCATCTTGCCCTGACCCACTTTTGGCAGGGGAACAAGTGGGGCGATTAGTAAGATTAGGATGTGTGCCCACAGTCAGCCAGCACCCCCTCAGGAGAAGCAGGTGATGTGGACCCCACTTTTCCAATTCCTCCATCTTGGGTTGGATAAAATTAGCTTATCAGGCTCAGGGTTGTGCCCCTTCCCTCACGGAGTTGTTGCATAGAGGGTAAAGACAACCTAAATTAGGGAGTCCATTGGCTACTACCTGTCACTCCCTTTAACGCTCATAAATTTTGTATTTAGGTGACATCCCTCGACCCAGATCATCATACACTATGGATCTAAAGATAATCTGGATGAAGAAGACCTTCTGAACCCGAGAACAGAGTACCTGCTGCAGAAGTTTGGTGCAAAATCCTGCCTGCTGTTTCAAGACCCGACCATCATTGTGTGCTGCCTCGTCCTGCTACTGTGAGGCCTGTAAGAACCCTAGAAAACCTCCAGACCTTCACTAATTGCCAAAAAACTCCCTTGGAGTAGAGGAACTACTCCCCTGCAGACCACAGAGTCTGGCTTACTGACATGCTGCTCCCCGGCAATGCTGATGAAGCAACTCCATCACAAGAGGTACACTAGCTCTGGAGGATCAGATCTGTCCCCCCACTGGGTGTGAATGCACCAGGACCTACTGGAGCCATGCCGAAGCAATACCCGAGGTACTGGACCCCCTGCAACCTACACCAAGACAAATAGTCAAACCCAGACTCCAACTGCCCAGGAAGCAAGCACCCATTGAGGAGCATCAAGTCACCTGAGACCTACTCTGTGAGTTACATAGCTGTCCTGGCACCGTCCCTGTAACCAACCTGCCTCTGACCGGGAAGACCTCCTTGACGCACAGAGCCCGGCTGACCAACCAGCTCAGCACCCAGCACACCTGGCCTGGGTACCAATGAACCAGCTGTGCTCTTGTGCTCCTGAGGCCCTTACAACCTAATGCCTCATTTGGGACCCTTCGGACATACCTGTAAGTCCACTTGTGCAGCCTGTTTTGAGGTGGCTCTCCTTCTTTGTAGCATGCCTGCTACCAACGACTCCAGTACCCTGCTGCAAGCTGAATCGGGGACACTCCCTACAATCTGCTGGTGAAACATTAGACCTGGGCTTGCCACTACCCTAAAACCAGAAGGCAAACCCCGAGAACCACCTAGACGATTTTCTATACGTTAATGTATATTCTCCCATAGGAATGTATTGTGCATAATTGCGCACAACTGTGAGTTATTTTCCAAAGTTTGAAAATTCATAACAAAATAAGTACTTACTTTGAACAAAGTTATTGGTCTAAAACATTATATGAAATTAAGTGTCATTTTTGTAAATTGGTCTCAATTTAATCTTTGAGAGTGAGTCTCATTTATTGCCTCTGTGATTACAACAAATGGTTAGCACTACCCTCTAATAAGCCCAACTGCTCGCCCACACTGCCACAAATAGAGCTGTAGCATTATCAAATGTTGCCGCTGTACACCAATCTGGGACTCACTGGACTCTCTGCATAGTGTACTTATTTTTAGTGCACTAAATAGTGAGCCAGCCTCCTACAGCCATGTCGAGAGAAAAACCTTATGCCTAGAAGCCTGCTCCGAGAACATGAGGGTTCTAGGATTGAATAGTAGAACATGCTATGCATTGACAATTATTTCCACCTCTGGAGGACCAGGAAAAATTGCAGAAGCTTCCCTCAGCTTCTCTTGGCAGTCAATAAATGTAGTTGTGCCCCAGATCTTTTTGCTGCAAAACAAAACGCTTCACCTGGATCTATAGGTAAAGGTGTCTGGCTTTGTGTGCATTCAGTAACTCTCCCAAGTGCTGTATCAAGAAGAGGGCTGCAGAGGCTTTTTGCCAGCAGCCAACACTTATTTAGGGCCCTAAATAATTAAACAGAAAGCCTGACCAATTTCTTCTTCTTGCGGCCAACACAATACAAAACTATGTAGAGCCAACCACTGTGTTTTATTCCCCAGCCTACTTATTTTCTTTTTGACAAACTGCTCCTTAGATCAAAGAAGGCACCTAAAAAATGATGGTACCCCCCCACGAGGTTCTGGAATGTCAACCTAGCCTATTCACTTTGTAGTCTTATGCCAGCTCTCACCTGCATGTTCCCGCTTTCACCTTTCCTATGTCATTGCCCCAAACGTATCTGCTATGTGAAGTGGCTTACTTCAACATGCATCTTAGTCTCCATCCTCTTCGGGATCCCCTCTCACATTTGTAGAGTCCATTCTGTGATGCTTTTATTTAAAAGTTAATTCCCTTTCTTGTTTGCCCAGTGACTAAGTCCCCTCGCAGATTGAACTTTAGTCTTTAATACACTCCCTTAAAAACAGTGTGCCTCAGGTTCCTCTTTCACCAGTTTTATGACTTGGTATCCTTCCACGAAAAGAATCACACAGCTCTTTCATTCGACTTACAGCACACTGCCTCCCCTCACTTGTTAGTCCTTTAGGACCTGATTTAGAGGATGAATATTTGCCAAACATTGGTAAATGCCTGTTCTGGCTTCCTCTTGATTTCCCCGCCTCACTCAGAGCTCTGGGAATGACAACTTTCATGAGTGGCTTCTGTCTCTGTCAGTGAAGAAAAGCATAAGTTGACCCAATACTGGTTAGAGAATGTATTCTGAGTGATCATCCTATTTTAGTTGCTACTACTTATATCATACTTGCCGGTATTTTTCCTGGCTAAGACACCTGTAAAAAAAGCTATTATATGACACTAGAAAAAATCTCTCAGCAAAAGGGAACATTTTGTTCTGAAGAAAGTCTGCCTCTTTGGTGACCTTTCATTAGAAAAAAAAACATAGATATATCAGCCGTGTTGCCACAGCAGATCTGAAGTCACTGTTTTTTACTGACTGTGGCTTCTATTAAGGAGGCAGGAGCCTCTTTGAAGACAAAAATGCCACTGAACAGTTGATAAAGGGTTGAGGGTTCTCCGTAGTTTGGGTGAGGGAGTCTGAACCTCTTCCACTCCAGCTCAATTTGACTGGCCTGCCAATCCCTAAAGTAATTTTATTATTCATTCTGTGATCTAATTCTAGCTCTTTTCCACTAAGTGCTTTGCTCCCTTCTCTCAGGTGGCATATAATGATGTCACATTTTTTTAATATGGTGCAGCTCAAACACCTCTTTACCCTAACACCTGTCTTTTTCTCATCTCTCTTCAAATGTTCTCTCTCCCTTCTTTCATTTGTCTTCTGAATCAATCTGCTCTCTTGTCTGTCTGTCTCCTCCTCATCCATCATTTGCCTTGTTTTACTCTCTCATTCATCTCTTGTGTCCATCCCATTGTCTCTATCAGTTTTTTTTATCCCATCCTTTTTTATAATTTACTGTGTACTTTTGCCCTCTCTCTCATTGATGCTGTCATGTTATTTTCTCTCTTACACACTGTTCTGGATGTTGTCTTTTATCTGAAACATTCAACAATGCCCTCTCTCATCGCATTATTCCTTCAGTCCAATGACTAAACCACAATCTGCTAGACACCCTTTTTAGTTAGGTTTTGCTTTTCACTCTTTTGCCTCCCACCTTTGTATCTAGATCTTTAATTGATATTTATTCTAGCATACCGCCATCAAGCACTCACTACACTCCTCCCTCACTGTGATTTACTTGACATTTCTCTCACATGCAACTTCTTTCTGCCTCCACTCTCTTACTCCTCATGTGTCTATATGTGCTCTTATTGGCTTGCAATACTAATGTATGTCTCTAGCCTCACAATCATACAGCATTCCTCACCTGGAAAGTGGCATGTGTATAGCTGTGCACTTACTCACTGCTTAAGATTTGTCCCTCTCTCTCACATGACTTGTTCCTTGGTCTCTGCTCATAGCCTTCATATTCATACCCTTTACTGAACATTTGTGCTCCCTACAATCACCCATCTTAATCCTCATTGAAACATCTAGGTGGTGTTGTGTCTTGCTCTCTTCTATGGTTTATCTTTTGCCTTGATCCTGGGAGAAATGAGCACAAATTTAGAAAACCGACGTACTCACTGTTTTAGAATTACAATTTGGAATGCTTTAAATGCTGCAAAAATGCTTTGCGTTAGACAATTACTATTAGGCAAAAAGTTTAAATGCATAATGTCTAGAATATTAAACCAGCGGTAAACCAGCCACACAATACTATAATACCTCATACTCACCTTGGGCCCATAAACACACACATTCACACAGGCCAGTTTAATCCACTGGGGTACATTTTTATATTTACCTCTTTAAGATTAGTAATCTGACATTTCTAACCAATCTTTCACAGAGCAAAACATTCTTTCTTCTGGCCAATGGACCATTAGTTGAACTAGTTGATGGTGAAATGACATAAATAAAAATCTACTTTCTCTGTAATGAAAGAACCACAGACTCTGGATTTTTTAAAATGTTTATCTAAATGAAATTCATGTGAGTCAATTATCAAAGTAAAGAACGGTGTCCGTGACCCATGGAAGGAAAATAAGGATTCAAATGAATAAGACTTTCAATGACGATACTTGGAAAGGAGAGGTTTAGAGAAAGCAGCACAAATTAAAATCTACAGAACATTATAGTTACCTAGGATGGTGTGGAAACCAACCCCTTAGCGAAGGAGTTGTAAAAGATCCCCCAGGAAAAGACAGGAGACAAAAGCTTTAGGTTTTAGGACAGGATTCAGGACAGGATGAGGTGACCTCTTCTAGATCCGACGCCTGCGTCGCACCCCTCTCTGACACAATCTTCCTCCTTGATTCTTCCGTGATCTTCTTCTAATTATATATTCTAAGTTTGCAAAAGGATTCTTCTTCAGCATTTGCTCGATACTCTGACAGGAAACCGAGCTCTGCAGCATTCCGGGCTCTCTGTTCTAACTAATTAACTAAACTACCTCAATTATACCCTTCTAGTGCCATGTACCACCCCTTAATGTTTCAGTTTCATATAACTCCTAATTCTGGTTGGACAGGCAAAAGGGATGATCATCACACCATGCTAAGTTTCCGTCATTTTTCTTTAGTTCATTGTCTAATGATCCCGCCCCTTCATTTCTTATTCAAAATCTTTATTCCCACCCGTATTCATATTTTTATCATCACAAAGTATACATTTGGTCCAATATTTCTTCCTTTCAAAGGACACCAGGGTATGTTGCTGATTCTTTTCTTGGATGACATTCAACGATGACAGTGCGGCTTCTGGCTCACTTTGATTGCGCATGTGCAGTGGGTCACGTGAGATAAAGACTCCAGACCTTTATAGAGGCCCAAATATGAACTAATAAGAAAGTCAAAAAGAAAGATATTAATTTCAAAATAAAATGATTTCACTGTATACCACCTATCTCTACTCTGGTCCCATGTGCTTATTAATGCTCTCCCCGCATTAGCAATTAGTAAAATAGCTTTATTTAGTTTCAGCAAAGCAGATGCTTAGCATGTGAGCTTTCAAGCGGCCATTTTTGAGGTATCTGCGCAAGTGCAGAAAATTTCCTCCAAGCAAAAGCTCGTCATACTATGTAGGAGCAGTTGACGCATGCACAATAGGTTTTCCCACTTTAGCGGCCAGTTTAGATTTCACTCGAGTTACTTGTTAATAATACACGTATGCAAGCTTCTCTTATTCTTGATATTTGAAACGTGGTGCATATTAATTACACAATATATTAATTAGTATGACGTTATGAGTTATACAAGAGGATTGTCTCCAAGAAAGTCTCTTTTCTACGAGTCCTTGCTCCATCAATATTCGTTGCCAAACTGTGAAAAAATATTAGTTAATCACATGTAGGATTGAGAATGCTCCTAGAATATTTTCAAATCAATGCAAGTTTTAAAATGTTTGCACCAATCAACCATATCTTAAGGTGTACATTAACAAGGCCCTAAAGTCTTTTCAGTCAACTCTTGCTCACAGTTACCTGAATAAGACATTTAAATAAAACTACTTAGCATTAGTGACATCCTTTAAACAAGCATTTGCAATGCAATAGGTCTCACAGTTACCCGAGTTTAAGCTATTGGCATTTTCAATGACAATGCCTTTTATTTATGTTTTTAAAATGAAAACAAAAATAAAAGGCATTGTTATTTGCAATGTCAATAGCTCAAACTCGCATAAATGCGAGGCCTATTGCATTGCAAATGCTTTGGTCAGTAGATCCCAAGGTCGGCCCTCTTCAGCTCTGCTCTGTCTCAGAAAGTGGCAGGCAGCTGGACAAGGAAGGGTGCCAGTTTACGAGTTCCCAGCAAGGCCGGACTCATGTTTTACCGGAGGCTGGCATGGTGGTAGCTGTTTATGAAGCGAGTGGGGGGCTGATTTTATTACTGGAGACTGGGCTGGCCACATTTCCTGCTTGTTCTTTTTCCTCGGTGCAGTGTTGTGTGGCATATTAGCATCCCTAGGATAGACCACCCTAGCCATTCATCAACGCGCCGCAGCCGCATGTTCCTACAAGCCCTTGTTCATGCCTCGAAGACATTGTGCAGCTGAATTGATTAAAACGCACTGGTGCGGCCTAGCAATGTGTTTACACAGACACACTCGCACACATTTTCAAACACACACACCAATAGAGACACATACAGACACACAACACACGCACAGATACAGACACACAACACACACATACAGATACACAATGCACAGATTGGGACACAGTACACATTCAGACTCACAGAGACATAGAACACACAGGCACACACATGTGCACATGAATCAGGACCGGAGAGCCGTGCACGCCCGGCAGTGCCCTTGTGTGCGTTGGCTGGCGCTGGCTCCACTGCATAACGCTACAAACGCCTTCATGCTGAAGCAGATGGAAGTGTGTTTTGCCTGTAGCTCAGTGCTGAAGTCTTGTTTAAACAAGTGTACTTACGTACATTTACAATGACTTTGTCCCATAACTGTTTTTAAGAGCATTGTTTTCCTTCCTAAGTAACAGAGTTAAGCTCAGTCTTGAATGGAAGAAATGTACAGCATAGATTGATGCGCCCCTTATGCCTTTGTCTTAAATTGTCTGTTTCCTTGCACCGTCAAGCACGCTGTTTTTATGAACACTTTCTAGTAAAGGCAGTATTTTCTCGCAAGCACAGTGGTCAGCCCTGCCCCCACCGTGAAGGCAGCACGCCCCCGAGACCAGGGTCAAAGGAATTGTGTATGGCCGACGGGGACAGTGAAACAAAAGATGAGAGATGGCTGGCAGTAGCCTCGGGCTGCACCGGTCAGCCCATTGACCAAATGACCACAGCGAAGGAGATGACACCCCCGCTCTCCCAAAGCAGCGTGTACGTAGCTCATTATCAATTATTACAGGCAGGTGGCACGAGAGATACTGCCATTTGAAGTGGCGCGCCACGCATCTTGAAACTTAGTGGTGTAGCTATTTTCTATTCACCTATAGCAATCTATGCAGTGTTCTCTGAAAGCAACATTAGTTTGAGAGATTGCAGTTAATCATCTGCCTTTTTGTTCTTTGTGTATCCTTTTTTTTATTCAACTGCAGATATATATGTCGTTAGTTATTTTGCACAAATTGACAATTTAAAAATATACATTTACAATTACAATTGAAGCAACGCAGCTATATTTCTTTTAGAAAAACATGGAGACAAGGACGTAGCATGCGTCAAGCATGTGTGTGTCAGTATGTGTATATCCGCACATTTCTGAATCTGTGCACGTGTGTGTGACTGTGCCTGCAAGTGTGTATCTGCGTATGTCTGTGCAGGTGAGTGTCAGTGTGGATTTAAATAGGCATATAAATATAAAATATGGATATTTTTAGACTTGAACAATAAACAGCTGTTCACACAGTAAACAATAAACACAAGCTAAGTCAGATTACGGCTGCTGGCCCGCACAATCTGCACAGGTATATTTCAAGGCAGCATCTTTGCTTTCGTCGTTCTTATTTTTCCCCGTCTTTGTGCTGACTCCAGACAAACCCCCCTCTTTGATGGAGGATACATGCTGAAAGGTATAATTCTGAATTATCTTCTCTAAATTATCCCATGCTCAGAGAGCAAGTATTGACTTTGAAAATGACGGAGGCAGACTTCGAGCCGCGGCCACCCCCGACCCCCAAAGCACAGCAAACGGCGGTCACGTGCCTCAGCTACAAAGAGACCCCGGCGCGGGCATTGTTTCAAAACATCAAAAAGTCATCAATCAGGCAAATAGTAATCAGAACAAGTACACTGGATCATTTTTTCCATTTACAAGCATCAGTTTGTGGAGCTACCAGGAGAATGTGAGTAATACCAAGGAGATTAACACATGCAGCTAAATAAAATATGCCACAATCCAACACTTTGAATGCACTACCACACCAGAAATTCATTTTCTTTTACTTCCGCTTGGCTTTCATGATCAGATGAGAGACCGAACAATCCATTTACGAGTGTCTAAGATGCTTCACAGAAAGGTTCCTTCCTCACCTCTCCCGCACACCAATGCATCTCTCGGCCCTTGAAATCACAGACGGAAAAACCACCTGTACTCAGCCTTCGAAATAATGAAACAAAAACTCTGATATGTAGCATCCAGGATGAAACTGGTTAACACAAAGTTGGCAAGGAGTATGTCATTACAGAGGTAAAGTACAGAGAGTGCTTTATTTGGTTTTATTCAGAGGCATGTATACAAAAGTCAGATTAAGTCGGAAAGCAAATTGTTTGTGGGGACATTCAGATCCTATAAAAACATCCCTGCTCTAAAACCACTGGAAGGAAATGGCTAGCATTCTTTAAAAACAAGTAGCATGCGCTGCCCGCCCCTCGCGCACACCGGCTCCTTGTGTATGCTCCACTGCCATGTTTACGTCAGGCAGAGACGAGCAAGAAAAAGAAAAAGTCCGAACAGTGCGGACGAAAACTGTAGTTGGTGGCTGCTGCTTCCCGACTACACGGAAGTCAGTTGGACATCAACAGCCAATCAAAACAAAGGTAACAAAAGCAATACGAACATTCAGCAAATGGCAAGCAACAGGAGACACTACCGGCCGCTTGCAAACATATAGAGATTACTTTATGTCATGCTGAGAAAGCGCAGGCAGCGCATGCGCTGCCAAGGCGAGACTTAAAAATGATGACTGTAACATTGTGTTCATCTAGCTCCACACCACATATTGGATCATATGTTAGAATACAAAGAGCTTATTAAAACTGCTTATTTTAAATCATGACTTAGAGACTTTTCTGAATGCTGCTTCCGATTAACATTGATAGTTGCTTTCATAGGTTTCATATTACTGACTAGCCATTGTTCACACATCGAGTTCATAGTGCATCCTTCAGCTTAGGTAAGAGGGTTCTCATGAGAACCTTACCTCATGTAACAAGTGCTGTAATAAAATGTATTGATAACGAGAAGCATTGCATGACTGATTTCGCTAAGCCTATGTTAAATATTTCTCCCGTGAGAAGAGGCTATGGAACTATTTGAGAATTATATTGATAACCATTACAACCTCCTAAGGATTGTTGCGGCTTGACGAAGGAATTTGGGGTCTGTTGATCCTACTCCGAAACGCGCGTCGGCGCTTTTGTCTTCTGTTTGTTGTCTTCCTGGTTACATTTCTATTTTTTGTACATATCTATGAAATGTATCAATGTTTTTTAAATGTATATCCTTGTTATATAGGGTGATTTCAATTGTTTTTGTTATAAGACATGAAATATGTTTTTGTTGTTTAATATATGTTCTGTTTCTGTCTCACGTTTGTTTCTGATTCTGATGTGATTAAGTTAACTTAACACATGATTATTTGTACCTGTAAATGTATGTCGTCAAAGATAAAAATATAAATACAAAAATAATATATATATATTTTGATTAATAAAACTGTGAACTATAATTTAATTTCTATGGTACTTGGTTGCGGTTGTGCATCGATTGTGGAGATACTCCCCACTGTATAATTTGTTGTTGAGAAGAGGTTTTTGTTCAATTTGTGTTTTTTCTCCCTGCCCTCCTCTTCTCACACCTAAACATCAGGGACCCTCTTATGTTTATTAAGGAACCTGAACAGACAAATTACCTAGGGTCACTTTTGGTGATGCTCCAGTGGCGTAAAACTTGAAATCATATCTATAAGACTACACAAAACCACTTTGCTTGGCTTTAAATTTCCTCATAGATATGGAGTAAGGCAAGGCAGAGCAAATTGCTACGTTACCTTACTCTTCGCTAGAGAAGCGTTTCATGGGTGTTGCAATGGGTTTTCCCATGAAACACCCATGAATTGTAATGCTTCCCCAGATTTACAAGATAATGTAAACCTGGGGTAGTGTCAAAACCTTACACTTCCAGAGATAAGGCATAACGAGGAAAAATAACTTTATTTCTCCTCAGTTATTCCTCTTTCCGCATGTGCTGCATCCTACAGCACACATAGAAAGAGGGAAACATCTCTCAGGAGTGTTTGTGTGCAGGAAGGTGCCCCTACCTACACAAAAAGAATCCTGCCAGCGACACAGGCCCCCTAGCACGTGACTGCAATGGTGCTAGGCTGCCGAAACAGAGCCAGACTTGGGGGAAAGAAAAGGGATGCACTGTATTAGATAAATACGGTGCATTCCTGCCCTTTCACTTTGACGTGGGGCAGCGCGGCAAGGGGACTTGCTGTTCTGCCCTATGTCAAAACCCCATAAATGAGCCCCCTAGAGTAAGAAAATTGAAAAGCAGTGAGGAGACAGTGTACTGTGTCAGAAATTATTAAAGGGCTGAAGGCCTGGTTTAGAGTTGATTGGTAAAGAAAACTTTGGCTTTTTTCTCTAGAACCTGCTTTCATGCTTGCACGTTAGTTCCAGATCGCCAAATATTGGAAATCTATTTTCACACTATTATATCTTTTTTTCTTATTAAATACGGTGGATGTACTCAACATTTAGAACCAAACCAAATATTGAAAAACAATAAAATAGGAAAACTACACAAAATGATAGAAACAAATCAAGCACCCCCTAATAAACTAAATCGTTAATGTACTTATTCTCTATTGTAGAATGAGTGTTTCAACACATTTGACAAATTTGCAAAACACTGTCAATTAACTGCCCTATTAAGTATTGCAAGGAGTGTCATTCTAATTACAGTGCTTTTTGTTGAAGTATTAATTATAGAGTGCATTTCTGATGAGATTAAATTGGCAGGACTGGGAATGGCTTGTCACATTATCCGAAGATAGTACTATGTGTCGGTAGTTCCAATGGAGGTCTTAAATATTAGAAA
The DNA here is from genome assembly GCF_964204655.1 of Triturus cristatus. Classification (NCBI taxonomy): domain Eukaryota; kingdom Metazoa; phylum Chordata; class Amphibia; order Caudata; family Salamandridae; genus Triturus; species Triturus cristatus. Next base: position 370,203,912 of record NC_140595.1, read on the forward strand.
ACAAATTATAAGGAAATAATCTTATTTTTTAAATTGTATTCAGTGGCTCAGCAAGGGGGAGACATCCATTACAACGTGGTCTTTACACCGCGATATGTTTACAAAGTGGCCATTACAACGCAAGTCGTTACAACGACTTGCGCTGGATGGCGCTATACACTAAGAAATAGTATGATTTACTATGTAGACACCTTCCCTACTGTTACGTAGGCTGGAGTTGGAATAGTAAATCATACTATCCCTAAGTCCAGTGCCTCTAGCGCAAGTCGTTGTAATGAATTGTATTGTAATGACAGCGTTGTAAACGTATCGCGGTGTAAAGACTGCGTTGTAACGCTATACATTCTCAGCAAGGGTGCCAAGGGCACTGGGGTCCCTAATGCCAGAAAGAGTGATGCCATCCCTGACAGCTGTTTCGGTAGAAAATTACAGCAATAATTTGTTTTCAGTGTACCCTCTCCCCGGGTCACTGATTTGCTGAGCCACTTTTCTTCATGCTGCATTGCTAAATGTGCCCCTGATGAACCACATTTGCTAGGACCAAAGAAAACAGAGTCCTGTTAGCAGGACCTAGTATTAATAATCATTTTATGACATCACCTGTGGTGATCTAGGAGTCTAATATACGTGATGGTGTATGTAAGAAATCGGGTCGATGGCTGACTGGGGTGTTAGTCCTGGTGAAGCTGCAACCACAACCCTTGTCAGGGTGAGACACAAGCCAACCCTAAATTAACCTATGCTTACCCTCTGGTAGCATGGCACAGAGCAGTCAGGCTTCACTTAGAGGCAATGTGTAAAATATTTGTGCAACACTTCAAACAGAAATGAAGTGAAAAACAACATACAAAGAGGAACCCACAAAAAGTTAGAAAAAAAAGTTATTTTTAATAAATAAAACAAGACAAAGATCCAATCAGTAGAATCAGAGGTATGCAGCCGGGTCTGGTGGCTCAATGGACTAATGCATCCACTGCAGGGGCCTGTGTTCGACCTCATGGTCACAGGTTGAAATCCCGGCAGGTCCATTCAGCCTTTCATCCATCTGAGGTCGATAAAATGAGTACCTTTAAGTTGGGTAACAATAAACATCTGTTATTCAGCCCCAAGATGCCCCGTCATAGGTGAACGTGTACTTTAAAAAAGCATATGTTATGTTAGTTTTAAATATTTCAGTGAAAATTCCAGGTAGAATATCCACACGTCCAGAAGTGTACCGAAGAGTTGATGAATGAGCTCCAGTATTTATACTCAATTATGCTTTTGTAGTGAGTAGAAGCTTCTAGTTTCTTGCCTTTGAAATGTACAGATGCCCTTCCTTTCTTGCTTTGGCTCCCAACTAACTACAGTGGGTATGCAGCCCTTAGCTTGGAGGCAGGACACAACCTTTTCAAGTATAAGTGGGTCTTTGCCCAACCCCTCCCTCCCATCCTGCCAGTGATGGCCCATCCAGGCACATCTAAGCTCCCTATTGTGTGTGGCTATGTAGGGGGAATACACAATGCCCAACTGCCAACTACTCCCAGTCATGTGACCCAGAAACAGGTTGCATGCACCAAATGGCCAAGGCAGGAAAATTCCAACTTTCTAATAGTATATTATAGACAATGTATGGAGCATCCTTGTGTCTCTAGGAACCTGGGTACAAATATACTAAACTAAAGAATGGATCCCTTATGGGAAGCTAATAGCCTATGCTTCCTAGGCAATCGTAATGGGATGTTCTAGAGCAAAATCAGTTTGGAAAAGACCAGCTGATTAATAGATTACAATATACACATATGCACAGGAATGTGCATGCATTGAGTATACCTATACATTGATAGTACCTTACAAACAAGAACAGAAACCATACAAACAACAGCAGGTGTTCTAAGTGAATGGCGCAGTGTTAGTGATTGGTGAAAGATTGTAAACAGTAGCGTGCAGTGACGTAAGCAGCATAAGTTTTAGTAGTAGGGAACCTGGGCTCAAAGCGACCATATAGGTTCCATCGTTAGTAAACATTCATTAAAGCCAACACATATATGTCAATGTGTTGACCCCTATGAATATATTTATATCATCAGGGCCAAACTGGTATACACCTCTCAAGAAAGGTCAATTCTATGTGGATCAATATCTAACTAAAGTTCACCCAACCAAAAGAAAATTCCTGTTATTTTAAAAAAAAACAAAAAGAATAAACAGTACAAACCTGTCTCAGTGACATGAACCTTGACTACTTCAAACTCCAGCTTCACTGACTGCTAAATTCACTTGGATTCACTCTGGACACCTTTCTCACCCTCAAGCAATAAATTGCCAAAAACGAAAGACAGCCTGGTATCAGTTATCTTCTAAAGAAAATTAAACTGTTTCTTTGAGAAAGTGACTTTGGAACTGCTATTCAAGCCCTCATGCTCTTGCATCTAGATAGTGGTAATACCTTACTTTATGACATCAGAGACGCCACACAGGCACCTCTTAAGTGCATCTACATGCCACAGTCTGTCTCATACAGGGCCAGAGAAATATGATCACATCACCCACACCTAGATGGAACTCCATACCCTTCCCCGTGCCATCCTGAACCATCTTCATCATCTTCAAAACCAGCTTCATCATTTACAAAGAGATCATGAACAGGATTCCTGCTTATCTTCCAAACCACCTCACAATCTCTGGTGGTTCACTGCACACCCGCAACCAGGATACTATCAGACTACTGACAACAAAGTATTAACAAGAAAAACAAGGCAACAGACCTTTTTCCTCTATGCACCCAGGACTTGGAACAACATTCACACCTCCCTCCCCGGCGCTGCTCCAATTTGGGAAAGGGATAAACATTTTTCTTTAAAGAACTCTACATTGGAATGCATTATTAGTCCTAAAACTAGCTATCTCTCCTATCACTCAATGACGTCATGCTTGTCTTTGGTAAATGCGTTTTAGCGTGTGAATGAAATTTGTTTTATTTATTTATTTACATTACTCCGGTCGGCCATGAGCCGAAGTTTACTACCTCCCACCCTGCCCCTCCACCGCCCCACCGCCCCATGGCACTCCCTCCACAGGCCGCTACTGGCAGCAAGGTACCTTGCTGCGCTAGATTGCACTGCGTGACAAGTTCGTAAATAGCCCCCCTAATGCTTATTTTAAAAGTAGGTGCCAGAGCATCAGCAAACTGAAGGAAATAATAAAAAATATTATTTAAACACAGTTAAATTTATGAAATTGTCTACTGGGTTAAAGGTGGGGTGTATTCGTTTTGTAACATGCTTAAAATCTGCAAATTATCCATAGTTAAGCAAAAAACAATTCCGTCATTAGGCGTCATATTTCAGCGTGAATTGCATTCTTGTGTCAACTTTTGACACAAGAGCACATTTCACTCTAAAAAAAGCAAGGTAACAAATTCACCACAAACAGCAATTCCCGTTCTGTTGCTTTGATGCAATCGCTGTAATTTTTTACCACAAGCGGTACATTTTTTTATCAATTTTTTTATATGGTATGCAAATTGGTGTAATGGCATACTGTTTTGGATTCCACATAACAAGTGTAATAAGAAATTCCAGAAATGACAACAAGTACGCTGCCGTAATTTGTACTTCGCTCAGGCTGGTTAAAGGCATTCAGAGAAAAACACCTACCAATATAACAGCACTTTCCAGTCGGGTCAAAACTGTGAAAGATAATTCCATTTTTGGAGAGCCGAGGGCTTCCTTAAAATGGCATAAAATGGTAAACTGCTGTCTTTTGTACCTGTTGTAGATATACCCCCATCTATTGCTGATCCATATTCCTTTCAATCATGAATATTCATATATGCACTCGCTGACTCCAGGGTCCTGAAGAGGCGCTATCATTCACCCAATTTATAAAAGTGGGAAGAGAAAAAATCCAAATGATTATCGAATGATAGCACTCCTCGATGTTGAGTCTAAATATTATGCCAGCATTTTCCTGGAAGAGCTTCTGGCCTGGGCTGATACAACAAAGCGCCTCCCTTTTAACCAGATGGGTTTTGTGGCAAATTCTGGAACCACAACCAATTTACTTACGTTAACCGTCTTGATAGAGAAAGCAGCAGTCCAACAAACCCGACTACACTGCTGCTTTGTTGATTTTAAGGCGGCCTTCAACCGAGTGCCTCGGAGCCTGCTGTGGCAAAAATTAAAGTTCTGGGGCATACCACGACACTTCTACACGGAATAGTCCAACTCCACTCGAAAACATGAATTAGATATAAGCTGGACAAAGGCTCCCACTTCTCTAGGAAGATCGGAACTAATAGTGGTGTCAAAAAAGGCTGTGTGTTGGTCTCACTCCTTTTTAATTTGTTCATATTGGATTTATCCCCAATACTTGATAGTGTTAACTGTCACCCCCCTCAACTGGACGGAACCCGCATCAGCAACCTGCTGTATGCCGACGATTTGGTGTTGCTAAGCCAAACAAAAGTAGGCCTATAGAGGTTACTCGTTGAATTGCTCTCCTACACAACAAGAAACTCCCTACAGTTGAACCTACTAAAAACAAAAACAATTTCCTTTGGGAAGCAAAAGAGGTCACGCGGAGGGTGTTATTTTAACAATGTTAAGCTTGAATCAACACCCCACTACAAATACCTGGGAATCTTTCTTGATACCAGATGTTCATTCTTCAAGCAGAAAGAAGCATTAAAGGCCAAAGCTTTGTCACTAGAGGCCACCGCTGAGAAATTGTCAAAACAGCTACATGGCCCAAGTCTCACCCCTAAGCTGAAAGTGATGAAGGCAAAGATATCTAATTCTCTGTCATATGGGCACGAGATCATGAAGGGCTCAACAAGCACTTTACTGAACAATCTAACAACCAAAATTTATAAAAGTGCGTTCCGCCTGCCAAAATCTGCTTCGCCAGCCCAAGTCCGTCTCGAACTAGGCCTAGTAGGCCACCATGGCGTGGAGGCTGGCGCGTTTATAAAGGTCTGCAACAGATTGCGTCAAGCTCGGGTGGGCTCCTTGGAGGCCAGACTTTGGAAGGAAATATCGAAAAGCCCTACCAGCCAGAAATATCAACATCATTTGGATCACAGTCTAAAATTATTTGGAGTTAAGGAATTCTGGGGAACAAATCCCTCACAGCCGGCGCTAAAGGCGATCATCAAGAAGAGCATCCGGCACTGGTTCTTTCATTCTGACAGGACAATATTGTCAAAGAGAAAGCATGCATGGGCAGTGATTTCCAAATTTTTAAACCAGGCGTTGAGTCCCCCCACTTAGCAAGCACGTTTGCACTTTGAGGTTTTTAGCTCTGAGGATGGGCGAATGGCCTTTTTTGAAGAACCTTCCTGACTGGCGTCGTTCGGACAACAGTAATAAATGCAGAATGTGCGGCTAATACTCTGAATCCATTGAACACATAGTCGGTGTATATCCAATAATGCTCACAGACAGACGGTCTCTATTGCAAGAAGAATGGATCAGGTTAGAAGTTCGGTCATGCCACCAAGCGATATTAGCTGCCTTAGACCCGGACAACACGAAGCTGAACATTGGGTTCACCAAATTCGCCAGTAAAGTGTAAAAACTGTTGCAAGATACTAGACCCGCTGACACCCCTTTACTTCAGCAGAGTGGCATTTTGTCTACAGGTCCCATCACAGAATCTTTGACTGTTAATCATTACCGATCTGAACCTGACTTTTTAGCTCAATTTTAACTGCTTACATTGGGGCTCATACATGAGCCCCTGCGTCACTTTTGCGCCACCGGTGCGTCACTTTTTGTGATGCACCAGTGGCGTAAAACATGCGCCATGATGCGCCATATTTACAAAGTGACGCATCTACCTAGATGCGTCACTTTGTAAACCCCTGCGCTACATTATACCTGCATCAGGTATAATGGGGCAGATTTATGTTGCCTGGCGCATCCCTGCAAATCAGCAAGGATGCGCCAGGAATGATGCGTCACGCAAGTTTACCCTTGCGCCACACATGATGCGCCGCATTTATAATGCGGCGCATCATGGCGCAGGAATAAACAGATGCGTGACGCATCCAATGGCGTAAGGTTGGCGCAGTGCTTCAGTTGCGTCGCAAGCGCGACGCAACTCCAGCACTGTTCCAACCAACCCTATCCCTAACATGGTGCGTCAAGCCTTACGCCTGCTTCAAGCAGGCGCAGGGTTTTGGCGCATCAGCGTTGGGAAAGTGACTCAGTCAAATCTTATAGATTTGACTGAGTCACTTTTCAGGGGCGTTCCTGCGACGGAACGCCCCCCCCTATGTCGACACGCCCACGTGAAACCTGACGCAGGTTTTAAGTGGCGCAGGGCTTTACATCGTGACGCATCTCCATAGATGCGTCACGATGTAAATATGGCGCAACGTGGCGCAGGGTTTACACCGCCGCTGCGTCACAAAAGTGACGCAACGGCGGCGTAAAAGTGGCGCATCTCCGACATAGATCTGCCCCAATGTATGCAGGGTGGGCGTTCCCACGTAAGTAAGCATCGTAGAAGTGACGCAGTGAAATCTACGAGATTTCACTGCGCCACTTCTAGGGTGCAAATGCGTCAATATCTTACGCCTGCCTCACAGCAGGCGTAAGACTGACGCAGGCCCTTTCACATGGGGCTTACCCCATGTGAAAGGACACATTGCTGGAGTTGCGTCACTTTTGTGACACACTCCAGCAATGCGTCACTTTTGCGCCTACAGATGCGTCAAAAATACTGACGTATCTGTGACTCCTTGCGACATGATGCGTCATACTGTAAATATGACGCATCATTGGAGTCGCAGGGAGGGCGCAGTGAAAAGTGACGCATCACTGTTTTCACGCAGTGATGCATCACTTTTCATAAATGAGGCCCATTGTTCTTAGCGAATCGGAAGAAAAACACAGTTTTGTAATTTTTATTGAGTTTTCTTTTTCACGAATGAACTGAACGTGTTTATATTGTAATGGTTTTAACTAATCAAACAATAAAAGTATATATACGCTCGCTGACAGTACTAGTAACTTTTAAAATGTTAATCCTTCACTAAAATATAATACTTCAACTGTGCATTACTGAATGTTTTATTATATCGTTTTCAATTATACCATTAGCAATAGTGATCAAGCAATTCTCATCTGTCAATCTCTCTTATTCTCCTTTGATTCACTAATAAAGCTAAATGAGGATGAATGTGAGTTTATTTTTGTCATAAAAAAATTACAATCATTCTTCCAGATATTATTTTTCTACCTCTGACCCGCCTAACCCACTACAACCCCCCGCCCCCACACACACGCATAACAAAAGAGAAAAGGCAGGGGTGTAATGTCTTCTGAATTCAAATACACAATAACAAAAGCAGAGAACATGTATTCAGAAAATATTAATAAAATAGAACAGCCACGCTCCCAAGCCCGTATTTTAATGTGCACGTCCAAATAATCCCAGCTCTATTCATCATAATCAAATCCATTTAGGTGACTTTTTTCCACTGGAGCCTTGAAAGCGAAGGCCCTGCATTCATCTAAACCCATTTTCAAAGTCCCTATCCCCCTGCCTTGTTTTAATCCATTGTGCCTACAGTATCTCATTTTTTTTACATGTGATTAAAAAATATGAAAAGAGGATTACTGCTAAACTGTCTGACAGAAATGCCCGAGCCCTTGAAAAAAAAATCATTTGGTTTATTATAAAAACATTGATAGTTTTCTCAGAATCTTCCCGGTGTGGCATTTCTCCAGCTATCGAAACTGATGAACCCTCTAGGCTGACAGAATGAAAAATGTAATTGTCTAAATGGCGCCAGCATGGGTCCCGTTCTCCAGATTGGGGCCGAGGTGCACCGAGGCAGCACAGCGTGAACAAAGTGTTAGTGCTGCGGTAGCCTCTTGCCTGTGTCAGAGAATGATATGATTAAATGTGTCAGCTGGTTACTGTTCTTCCACTTGTGAATCGCTGGCATATTTCATGTAAGCAGCTTAGTGGCTTTCTCCCTGGTCATGATATTGAACCAGCCAGCTCCCACAATGGGCAATGGCTTTTGATTTTCTTCCTAATAGAAGTTTTATCTTTCACACGTGATACAAAAGTCAGGGCATTGACTTTACTTCTATAGATAAATCTAGTAAAACATTTTCTTTCTATTGATGAAGATATGCAAAACGAATTACAAATTCAGAGTATATCCTTTCTTGCACGATGTCTGAAAGTACGATTCTTTGAATTAACAATTCGATAAAGGATTCACCTGATCTCTAAGAACATGCATATTTTTCCCCTGGTAATTTCACAAAATTTCAAGTAATTGTGCGGATTTACACTTTTAGTTGAAAGTATGGCATGTCAATGCTTTGCGTAATTTTTTTCCACTTTTTACTCGAGGACATATCTGAGGTTAAAAAAAGTGATACAAGGAACCGAGAGAAAACTGGTTCGAGCAGAAAATGTCTTTAATTGGGGCACTCCCTGCATGAATCACTATCTGGGGAGCAAAAACTATGTGACGTCGTGTTTTGTGACAAGACCAGACATTTGGCAATTTTTCTGTAACTCAAAATTCAGGAATTAGGGAAGTAATTAGTGTGCAATTTAAATTTTGCTCGGATTGAATGGAAATGAAATATATTTAAAATGTAAAATCACAAAGAAAACATAAAAAGAATTAACTGCAGGTCACGGTGTTTGTGTAAAGATGGTAGTTCAAACTGTAAAGTGCCTGTGAATTAGTGCTATGTTAATCAACGACAAGGCACCACTGTGATGAGACTGCGGGAAATGGGTGAGTCTCAGATAATCTAGGTACACACTGTCAAGGTTCAAATTTACGACAATCCATCATAGCACCAATATGATGCAGGAGAACAAAGATGAAACTGGGGGGACGTGTGTTTGCTCCTTTTATCTAACGTGGTTTATAAATTATAATTTTTATGATATTCGAGTGGGGTTCGATTGTCCTTGCGGAAGTCAGACAACTCAATCTGTGTATAATCTGTGTACTTTGTACCTGAAATTTCATAAAATTTCAGTTAGACTGCTGTAGGTGAGGGCATACTCCAGGTAGAAAAGATACTCGAGGTAACAAAAAAGAGTAGTTGTAACTAAAAAGTCCTACAATGAGACATTTTCTGTTTGAACCAGTATGTCATGGGCAAAAAACATACACAAAGATTAGAATTGAGCCAAACGACAAACACTTTCCACATTTTGCCTAACGTGAAATTTTACAATCGGTTATAATTGGATCTGTGTCATATATCTATTTGTACAGCAAGAATGGTGCTTGAACAATGAACAGCAGCGATCAAAAACGCTGCAATATCCTGCCATTATAGAGTTATCTGAATAATTGGTGAATCTATTAGCAAAACTCTATCATTAGCAATCACTGAGATAAGGGACACAATACTTTTGTGAACACACTTCTCTGAAATGCACATTGGCACTTATTCACACAAAGGATCTTAAATTAGTTCTATAAACTCAATTTATTGTCACGTTTGTGCATATGTTTTAACTGCCACAGTTCACTATTCAGTTTGAAGGGTTGTATGATAGTGCCCATTATGCAAATACTGTGTGGTAATGCCCTGTATGAAAGAGAATACACAAATATATTTCCAGCAATAGGCGTGTCAATGGTGGGTTTGTGGTATTCCCACATAAATAAAGGGGCTTCTCTACTCCAAAAATGGGGGTCAAAATCCTCCCGTACACCCCTCTTGACAGCAAGCCCTAATGAGGCTCAAGAGTTCCCTAAAATAGCATGTATATGTAAATAAACTTGCCTAAATATGATCGGTGTATACCTTCAAAGCACATTTGCTGTAAAACTGAATTTGTGCAGAGTTGTGGGGGGTGTCAGTGGGGGGTGTCAGGGGCAGGCCATATTTGGATGCCATGCCTATCAGTGTGGTTAGATCTAGGTTCCTCATGCAGCAGATATGTCTTCACATGATCTTCTTTTCCTAGTCCCTGGTCTTCATGCAATGAGTACAACCATCTACCTAATGGTATTCTCAAATACAGCAGGGACAGGTGGAAGGGTTATTGCATGTTTAAAATAATGGTACATATACATTTTCTTCAATTTGCAGACCGACTTCTGTGTTCATTTTCATTTTTCGGAGGCAGCAATAGTGAACTAATAATTTCACAAATTGAGTAGCATTGTTGGATTTCCAGGTCTACTAGAGCTGACCATTCATATTGCCCCACAGTTTTGATTAGTTAGTCCTGTCTGTGCGGAATTTCGATTCTTCGTTGTATATCAGAATTTAAGGACAGATATGCCATCCTAAACATTCCAAACCAACCTATAAATACTCACTGTAGGACAGTGAGTTATTTATTTGAGTGAATGTGAGCCCACCACTAGGAAACATCAACACCAAAAACTTGTCAGGGTAAACAACAGTTTCAATTATTTAAACCTGAACTCAATACTCTGGTAGCTATGACACAGAGCATTCAGGCTTAAATTAGGAACATTTGCAAAGTATTTAGCAGTAACAAAGATTTAAAAAGTCAAAACATAACACTATAAAAATCTCACAACCAATAGTGAAAAAAGTGTTAAGCAAAATTACACTAAATCATGAAAACCATTAAGAAGAGAAACTAGAGATATGAATTGTGGTCCAATCAGTGGTCATTGTTTGTAACTGACAACCACCAAGAAGCGATTTCAGGTGATTTCAAATGCAATGGAACACAATTTGGTTACACCAAGCAGGTTTATCCTAATCAAAGGTTTTACATTCCTCCCTAGTCTCTGAAATGGAAGTAGAAATCATCCAGTGGGACAAGGTTGCAGGCTGTATCCCCCAAAGTCCTCTTGAAGCTAAATAGTTGTTGGCAGAGTTCCCACTAAAGCTGTTGTTGTTGGTGAGAAAGCTCAGAGCAGAATAAATTCAAATGTTGCTGCTGCAGAAGACCTCAGTTTACGGCGGATTAATTTTTACATCTTTTCTCAGTTAAGATTTCTACCTTCGTACTTTGTCTTTTTTATGGGGCTCAAAATCCTGCAGCAAAACAAGCTTGAAGGTGTATTTGATCTTGAAATTGGCCTTTGCTGATGCAAGATCCCACTGAAGCTTTCAAGGTGTTGGAAGTCCACAACTTTCTTTAAGTTTCCTCATTTCAAGGTTTCTATTGATCACTTTTAAGGCTTCCAAGACCTCAGGGCATTATTTAGAGGCCAGGACTCATTGCAGAAGAGGCCACCAGCTAGGGCCAGTTTAGATCCAGTTGAAACTAGTTAGTTGGACATTTAAGAAAAAATACCTCTATCAGCTTGTTGTGCCTCCGTAGTCACACAGGAGGGCAGACAACTGGCACTTGGAGTGCACTTCTTAGTCCTGTATAAGTGGGAGCAGGTCCAGGTCTTCCGATCTCCACACAGGTCTCAAATGGCAGGCCCAGTCCTCTTCTGTTCCTTTGCAGGTCCAGAACATGTTCTTATGAGCTGTATGTGAGGTGCTACTTTTGTAGAATTCACGTGCCAATGAGAGTTGGAGACACTTGGACACTTCCTAAACAGTTAGTTAAAAGTTCCTAAGGAAAAACCTTTCCACTTGTACAGCATATCCTGTTTGCCTTGCAATGAATACTATTCTGAGGCAAATCAATCATGGCAGCATTTTTCTGCTAATAAATGGAGCTTGTGTGCCAGCTGGTGGTGTGTTTAGGGAAATGAGCAGTCCCCTTCTCTTCAGTACACCAAACTGGTTTTGAGACTAGCTTGTCCTTCTACAAAACTAGTGCCATATGGTGACAGATAGTCTAAAGCTCAAAAGGCTTTACTTCCTCAGATCTCCCAATACACTTAACATGAATGGTCAGACCTCACCCTGGCCTTTTTCAAGTTAATTACATTTCAAGACCCTCCCCATCTGTCATTCCTGCGCTGAGAGGAGTCACATTCCTTGACTCAGAGCTTCCTGTCAGAAGGCCTAAACCTTTGTCCCTTCTCTGGGAGCAGTTTTCACACATCCTTAAAGGGAAGCACTGATAGGATCCAGCTTCTAGCTAATTAGCATATTTGAGGATTTGAAGATGTAAAACATAACTTTCTAAAAGTCACTTTTCATAAATATTTATATGACCACCAATTAATTTGATTTTTAAAATAAATGATCAAAATAGTGGTATAATCACCTCTATAGCTTATCACAATTCGTAGTTAGCAGACTTATGCTTTCATCCGAACGTTAATGTCTCATATAGGTCAGCGACAACCCTAATGGTGAAAGTAGCTTTTGCAGGCTAGTCATTTCAGGTACATGCAAACATCAGATTATTTAATGTGCCACTTTTAAAGACCAGGCACTCCTACCTTGTAGGCTAAAAGGGCTTTTTAGAGGAGTTATTTAATAAATAAAAGTAGGGTTCTTTCTGGTAAAAAAAGGTTATTTTGACAGATACACCTGCAGATTTAAAAGTTGCAAGAGTAAGGCTACACAAGTAGGCCTGAAGCCATGCTTCTTTGTTACTCTTGTAAGTGGTACAATAAGTGGTGCAGTCTACAGGTGACATTTAACTTTTCATAGCAATGGTGTATTTTTCTGCCACATATACTATGACCTTGATGTAACAGTAAAGGTGGATAATTGGGGATTAGCAAATGTTATCACATTTTAGGGGTTAGAGCACATCCACTGGGGATTTGATAGCAGTGCATCAATGTGCAATACCATTCAGCAAAATGGGTGTGGCCATACAAAAAGAGCCACTTTCTTATACTCTCCTTCACCATATTGTGGTTTCATCATTTAGGCCACAATTCTGTGTTGGACTATATTTGGTTACAATATTCTGGTACTAAACCACATAGCAGTCAAGTTATTGTCTCTTTCAGCCACTGGGTATTATCTTTCCATATGAGGGATGACTGATCTAGAGATGCAACAAAGGTATGTCATACGCAAGAAGAATGCTATGTTGTGACACCATGGAGATTCACATCTTGCACTCTCCTATGGTCACAAATATTTTCAGTTTGAAGATTTAGAAAGATATTGTCATTTTCTGGAGGTATCAAGAGCCCCTTGACCTGGTATTTAATCAAACAGTTTAACATCCTGGCAAAACACTTCTCGTCAGTACCTGTCACACAACAAAAATGTTTTCTTCAAATCCAAAACATTTTAATAACATTTTTTTATTTCATTTGTCAGAATATGAATCTAAATATGTTGTTTCGTACATTGCACTTATATAAACCAAAGGGAAATACTTTTATATTTACAGTTTTTCGCATGTGATTGGATTTAATATCCAAACTTTGCAATTCATATACCTCAATGCATTTCATTCCATAAAAGCAATTCAGAAGGAGACTGCTGGTAAAAAAACAAAAAAAACACTTGATGTTCGTATACCTTTTAAAAACAGAATACATAGCATATTTCAATCATGTAGGAACCTATTAAAATATAAAATATTAGTTTCAATAATTTATCTAGATGGCAAAGTCTTGTAACCTCGACCACCCTTGATGACAATCCAATACAGTGGAGTTCTTCTTCCCCTTGCTCCCATCTTAATCTTGTTCGTACTACGATGCTTCTCGGCAATACGACGAATCACGTGATTTCTTCATTGAAGAGTGAACTTTTCATTACGACTATAGTTCATAGACAGGCAGAACATTCGGACGGTGAAAAATGTCTCATCTCAGTGATTTTAAAATCCTCTTGAACCTTGAGGGGGCCTCCCTGCAAGGCACCTGGGGGGTCCCCTCCGGGCTCAATCAGGAGCCCTGCAGCCAGAGTGCTGTGCTGAGGGGGCCCCCAGGAGCTTGCCCCCCCCCGCACCTCGGGGGCTGCTGGGGCCTATTTTACGTCCCTGTGCACTTGGTAGGGTCGAATACAACTTTGTTGTTCAAATAAACCACTGCTATTCACTTTTTTTCATTGTGCTTTCTCTCTTCTACTCTGAAGAATTACTTTCAAAATCAGAGAAATTAATTTGGCATTTGCTAAACTTAGCTTCTATAAAATGGATGGCTAGATGAGTCTTTGTATGACTGGTCCAAATATTGCTTTTGAGTCCCTTTGCCCTGATTTGGATATTTTTAAATTTTCATTTGTACAATTTGCTGCAAAAACATTTAAAAAGTTTAACACAGTGGTTGTAGTTGCGGCCAGTGCAGGTAAGAGCAGTGATGGGTGTGGGAGGAGTCGATATACGATGACGAGTCAGAAAAAAAGAAAATCACTTACCTTGCGCTCGCTGCATCACCAACTCAGCGATACGGCGAGCGCAAGGTTAGTGGTTTTCTTTTTTTATTTCCTCGTTGTCGTCCGTCGACTCCCCCACCCCACCACTCTTACGCTCTTACCTACACCAGCCACAACTGAGTGGTTGGTGTCATAGGTAGCTATCTGTAAGTTTTGGTTCTATCTTGGGGCAGTGCAGCATTACCTTTAATCACATTGCTGAAGTTCTAACAGTCCAGATGCTAATTTTTTTGTGTCCACTTCTACACATACCTTGGGCTACAGGAATAACATTTGAGGATTCCCTTAGGGCACCTTGTTGTTTTCTGTCTTTTTCAACACCCATGATTAGATGCTGGAAGCTTGGAGTTTTTATGTACGCTGAAAACACCCAGATTATTCTCAGTCCTGGGGTGGATCAGGAGTCTTATTCTGTTCATCTCAGGATTGATGCTCTAGAGATACTTGCACAACTTGTAAAAAGCCAGTGTTTACAAAGCTGAGGTTTCAATGGTCAGTAGAAAAACAGACCAACCCTGGGCTGGTGGACACAGTGCTCCACCAGTGCTTTTGCTTTGAATTGATCTTGTAATTGCTTCAACGAGTTCACACAGTTACTGCCTCTTTTGTTGTATTACTTGCCATTTATTGGGAACTTCTTCATAAGTTTGATCTCAATTGGTGAGCACTTTTCAGTTACAGTCCTGCTCGGCTCCCATCTTGATTAATGGAACACTTTTCTTTTTCGCAGTTACATATCAAGAAGCTACAGCTGATTCAAAAGTCTCCTTTCATTGTGAGTTTTGGGCTCTGTAAATCTGATCCAATAATATGCCATTTGTCCATATTCCATTGACTACTGCATGTTAGTCGATTGACTTTAAGGTGCTATATACAAAGCATCATGGCATGCACAGCTTGGCAAATTTATTTGAAAGAGACAGAATCAGTCTCATGCCCAAGCCCGTTCCTGTAGCTCCTCTAATCAAACTCTTATTCAGGTACCACTCTTTCAGGGGAACTAATTGGATAGTAGTAGTAGTCGTGCTTTTTTGGTGCTGACCTCTTCCCAATAGACCACTCTGCCCTTGTCCCACAAGTCACATTCTTCTGTCAGACTATGCTGAAAAAAGTAAAAACGTTTCTTTTTCATCTTTAAAGTTGGTCGCTTGTACCTCTTCCTGAAAACTAATAACTGTTTGTGGATTAATAAAAATACAATTTATAATAAATGATTCACAGGGAAACATTGGCTAATGGATAGTAATGCCAAAGTAAGGGTCATTTGCAGAAGTTGCTGGACATCGGTGCCCTTGTCTTAATGTGCAGGGCCCCTCTGCATTATTGATATTATTTTCCTGCGTTCCTGTATTGTGAACTTGGCCAAAGAGCATGTGACATGAGCACCAGATTACTTACACTTTTTAGTCCAGACTTCCAAATAAATCACCCAACGAAGTGCAGCAAGTGAAGTTTCTATGCTGCACAGAGTGAATGGGAGAGAGCAGAACCGTGCCATATTTACAAAGATGTTCTGCTCTACCCCTGTGCTGGATCACTTTAAGCTGCCAGACATCAATGCAGACAAACTTGTAACAGTGCAGGGTTCATGATGGATGGAGCCTTTTCTTTCCCTGAGGCTGTGATTGAAGGCCAGCCAACTAGCTCTTGCAGTCACTCTGATGGTCCTGTATTTAAGGTGCAGGTCCAGTCCTTCTCACTTATGTAGCAGGGCAGCAAAGAAGCAGAACAGCAGAGCAGCAGGGTAATAGAGCAGTCCTTCTTGCAGCAAAGCCGTCCTTCTGAGTCTTCCACAGGTCCAGAAGTGATCTGCAGTGTGGGTTTGAGGGTCCATTTTTTACAACCGGTTTCTTCTTTGAAGCAGGAGAAGTTTCTAGAAGTCCCCGCTTGCAGAAGTGCTTGCAATGTCGTGCTTCCCTGTTCTGGATCTCGCCTGGCTACAGGTACAATATATCAGTGTGAAATTGTGTGTGTGTGTGTCCAGGGCACAGTCTATTGAATTGCAAATGGGGCTGTGCCCAGCTCCGTCCCTCCATCCTTCTGAGATAGCCCATCCAGGCACACCTAATAGCTCTATTCTGAATATATGTCTGGAAAGATTATACAAAGGCCAGCTGCCACTGACACCTAGTCAATTAACCCAGTAATAGGCTCCAGGCTCCAAATAGTTAGGGCTGGAAAATGCCTCCTTTATAAGAGTTGCAAAAAGAACGATTGAAGGACAGAGTGCTTAACAATGTCATGCATTCACCCAGTACAGTGATCTGGGCTAAATACATCGTTTTTTTGCTTCCCATGCCATTCCACTTTTGACCCGGACATATAAAAATCAGTCTTGACCCTGTTCCCCATGGGAACAGTCCAGCTCAAACTGCTAGACCAGGTCCTCACTGGACTGGAAACAAGCATCCTAGGATCAGTTTCAGGGTATCACCCCCCATCAGCCAGACTAGCTTGAGTCCAGTGGCATGGAGGGCAAGGGACCCACATCTGGGCAATCCCGTCCTGCAATTCGGGCTGGACTGTTCCCATGAGGAGCAGGGTCGACTGATTTGCTTATGGCTGGGTCCAAACTGGGGTAGCGTGGGGGGGGGGAAAGAACGATGGATTGAATCCAGATCTGTGTGACTAGGGTGAATGTTTTCGTTGTTCAGCATTCCGTCCATCAATTGTTCCTTTTGCTTTTGTCACCCTAAGTGGGAAGGGTATGCCCAGATGTGGGTCCCATGATCACTGCACCACTGGATTCAAGCAAGCCTGGCTGAGGTGGGTTGATGTCCCGCAACTGGTCCCAGGATGCTTGTTTCTCATCCAGGGAGGACCTGACCTGGCAGTTCGGGCTGGACTGTTCCCATGAGGAGCAGGGTCAAGACTGATTTGCATATGGCTGGGTCCAAACTGGGGTGGTGTGGTGAGCAAAAGAATGGTGGATTAAACCCAGATCTTTGTGACTGGGGATGAATTATTTCATTGTTTAGCAATCCGTCCATCAATTGTTCTTTTTGTTTTTGTTGCCATAAATGGGAAGGATAGTGTTTTGAAGTGAAAGTGATTTATAAAGTGCAGTCTCATGCCCAAGGGCGTCTAGGCGCTATAGAAACGGATATAGCTTACAGAACTAAAGGTTCCTACAGATACTCTGATATCTCCTAGTCCTGGGAGAAGAGCCAGGTTTTCAAGGCGTTTCTGAAAGCAAGTAGTGAAGGAGCTGCTTTTAGTTTCAATGGTAAGCTGTTCCAGAGCACAGCAGTAGTCCTGAAGAAGCTTCCCATGAGGAGCAGGGTCGACTGATTTGCTTATAGCTGGGTCCAAACTGGGGTAGCGTGGTGAGCAAAAGAACGATGGATTAAATCCAGATCTTTGTGACTAGGGTGAATGTTTTCATTGTTCAGCATTCCGTCCATCAATTGTTCCTTTTGCAATTGTCACCCTAAGTGGGAAGGGTATGCCCAGATGTGGGTCTCATGTTCACTGCACAACTGGATTCAAGCAAGCCTGGCTGAGGTGGGATGATGTCCCGCAACAGGTCCCAGGATGCTTGTTTCTCATCCAGGGAGAACCTGACCTGGCAGTTCGGGCTGGACTGTTCCCATGAGGAGCAGGGTCCAGACTGATTTGCATATGGCTGGGTCCAAACTGGGGTGGAGTGGTGAGCAAAAGAATGATGGATTAAACCCAGATCTTTTTGACTGGGGATGAATTATTTCATTGTTTAGCAATCCGTCCATCAATTGTTCTTTTTGTTTTTGTTGCCATAAATGGGAAGGATAGTGTAGTGAAGTGAAAGTGATTTATAAAGTGCAGTCTCATGCCCAAGGGCGTCTAGGCGCTATAGAAACGGATATAGCTTACAGAACTAAAGGTTCCTACAGATACTCTGATATCTCCTAGTCCTGGGAGAAGAGCCAGGTTTTCAAGGCGTTTCTGAAGGCAAGTAGCGAAGGAGCTGCTTTTAGTTTCAATGGTAAGCTGTTCCAGAGCACAGCAGTAGTTCTGAAGAAGCTTCCCATGAGGAGCAGGGTCGACTGATTTGCTTATGGCTGGGTCCAAACTGGGGTAGCGTGGTGAGCAAAAGAACGATGGATTAAATCCAGATCTTTGTGACTAGGGTAAATGTTTTCATTGTTCAGCATTCCGTCCATCAATTGTTCCTTTTGCTTTTGTCACCCTAAGTGGGAAGGGTATGCCCAGATGTGGGTCTCATGTTCACTGCACCACTGGATTCAAGCAAGCCTGGCTGAGGTGGGATGATGTCCCGCAACAGGTCCCAGGATGCTTGTTTCTCATCCAGGGAGGAACTGACCAGGCAGTTCGGCTGGACTGTTCCCATGAGGAGTAGGGTCCAGACTGAGTTGCATAAGTCTGGGTCCAAACTGGGATGGTGTGGTGAGCAAAAGAATGATGGATTAAACCCAGATCTTTTTGACTGGGGATGAATTATTTCATTGTTGAGCAATCCGTCCATCACTTGTTCTTTTTGTTTTTGTTGCCATAAATGGGAAGGATAGTGTAGTGAAGTGAAAGTGATTTATAAAGTGCAGTCTCATGCCCAAGGGCGTCTAGGCACTATAGAAACGGATATAGCTTACAGAACTAAAGGTTCCTACAGATACTCTGATATCTCCTAGTCCTGGGAGAAGAGCCAGGTTTTCAAGGTGTTTCTGAAGGCAAGTAGTGAAGGAGCTGCTTTTAGTTTCAATGGTAAGCTGTTCCAGAGCACAGCAGTAGTCCTGAAGAAGCTCTTCCCACCCCAGGTTGTCATCCTAAAAAGGGGGACAACCAGGTTCATAGATGAGCCTGAGCAAAGTGTCCTCCATGGAGTGTACCATTTGAGATTGTCCTTGAACCAAGCTGGCCCCAGTCCCTGTTATGATTTATAAGCCAGGCAAAAAGCCTTGAACCTAACCGGCTGTTTGACTGGAAGCCAGTGAAGCTTCTTGATGGCTCATTTAACTGATTCATATTTAGGGATTTTAAAGAGAAATTTTGCAGCTGCATTCTGCAGAATCTGAAGTTTATTCAAAGAGCCTGAGGCAAGATTGAGATATAGGCCAATACAGTAATCGATCCTTGAAAGTACTAGAGCAATTATTACTGTCTTCAGGAGCTCTGATGGTAAAAGGTTTGCAATCTTTTTTATAAGCCTCAAGGAGCAAAATAAGGCAGATGTGATTTTATTCACTTGGTCTTTTAATTTCAGCCTTTGTCTAACAGAAAACACAGATTTTTTACTTTATTTACTGGTTCAGGGAGGAGGGTTAGCTCAGGAGGGCACCATTCAGACGTCCAGAATGAGGGGTTATTGCCAAAGATGAAGACTTCAGTTTTAGCAGCCTTCAGCTTAAGACAATTTGTGTCCATCCATTTGATTACATTGCTCATGCAGGTTCTAAATGCAGAGCCTGACTTGTTCTCAGGTTTCGCTAGTGACACCACAATTTGAGTGTCATCTGCATATGATGCTAATGAGAAGCCATATTTTTTGATAAGTGAGGCCAGTAGCGTGACATAGAGATTAAACAGTGTCGGGCTCAGTGCAAAGCCCTGAGGAACACTTCAGGGTAAAGAGAAATTCCTGAATGTAAATTTGCCCAACGCCACACTTTGTTGTCTGTTGACTAAAAAAGTTTGGAGGAGACCTAATGCTGTATCCGCAAACCCCAGACTCCACATGCGTTCACCCAGTAGCTCGTGGTTGACTGTGTCAATCGCCGCGGAGATTTCCAGCAAAATCTAAGCCGTAGTCCCCCCTGTCCAACGTTTCATGAATCTCTTCGGTGGCCACTGCCAATGCGCATTCTGTGCTGTGATTTTTCCTAACCCCGTGTTGGGTATCATCCAGTAGGCAATTTTCTTCAATGTACTCTGATAGATGTTCGTTCACCACTTTCTCAATCAACTTAGTGGCAAATGGAAGTCTAGATATGGGGCGATATTTGTTCACATCAAGCGCATTGAGATTATCCTGTTTTAGCAGAGGCAGGATCGAGGAAGATTTCCAGTGTGCAGGGAAAACACCCCCTTCAAACACTGTATTGAAAATTTGCCCCAGATATTGTGCCACTTGTGTTGGAATCAGATGAAATATTTTTGTGAGGACAGGGGTCCTGCGGAGCTCCCGATTTGATTAGTGGGATTAGATTCATAAATTGTTTTCCTAGAGGAACCTTGAAGGTAGATAGTCTGGCTAGACCTAATATCACAGTTAAGGGTTGCTCCTCCAATTGTGAGACTGTCCTGCATGCTGGGTATGCCCAGACTTGGGTCCCATGCTCACTGCGCCACTGGATTCAAGTTACCTGGCTCATCAGGGGTGATGCCCCAAAACTGGTCCCAGGATGCTTGTTTCTGGTTCATGGAGGACCTGGCCTGGCAGTTTGGGCTGGACTGTTCCTATTAGGAACAGGGTCCAGACTGATTTGCATATGGCTGGTTCCAAACTGGCGTAGGGTGGTGAGAAAAAGAACAATGGATTAAAACCAGATCTTTGTGACTAGGGATGAATGTTTGTATTGTTCAGCATTCCGTCCCTCAAATGTTCATTTAACTTTCTAACAGTGGCATTTTCAAAATTGTGACTTAAAATCTGACTTAACAATGAAAGAGGATTTTAAATTATAATTTCTCAGACACCAAACAGGACTTTCCTACCTGCTTCCAATAAAACGTTAACACTTATTAAACGTAATAAAGTAAACCAATTTTATCCTATGGGAGAGGTATGCTTCGCAGTAGTGAACAACGAATTTATGTGTTTTCCACTACCAAGACACGTAAAACTTAATAGTGCATGTCGAACATTTTAATTGCAATGCACCATTCCCTATGGGCTACCTAAGGCCTTCTTTAAGTGGTGACATATGTATTAAAAAGGGAGTTTTAGGCATAACAAAGAGGCTATTTTGCCCAGTTGAATAGGCACTTTGAAACTGAGCACACAGTTTGCAATGGCAAGCCTGAAGCGTGTTTAAAGGGGTTCTTAAGTTAGTGGCACAATAAGTGCTCAAGGTCCATTAGTAACATTTAATTTACAGGCCCTGGGTACTAGTAGTATCACTTTACTAGGGACTTACAATTAAAATAAATGTTCCAAGCGGGTATAAGTCAACATTACTATGTTTAAATGATATGTTTAAATGAGAGAGCACAAGCACTTTAGCACTAATTAGAAGTTGTAAACTGCACAGAGTCCTAACGCCAATAAAAAACGAATCGAGAAAAATGGAAGGGGCGAAGGTAAAAAGTTTAGGGGTGAACCTGGAGAGAGGACCAAGTCCAACACTATGAGAAAAAAAACTGCGCATCCATACGCAATTTTTTCGGTCAAGTCCCTTGCCAATGACACATAATATTGTTGGCTTAAGCAAACAACATTAGTCTAGTATTTTTAGAAATTGTAAGTCTTCCATACAAAACCTCAGAAATAGGCATATGGCATTTCACTAAGCCAAGAAAGACAAAAGAAGAGAGTCACGAGGCAGGCATGCGCTCCCACTGAATAAAACTTTCTATCAGCGCCTCCTTGATGAATTTTTCACTCCAAGAAATTCTGAATCGTTTTCATATGCAAAAACAGAATTCTTAAACATGTTCGTGTCTAGTACAGAGCATTTTGAATACATACATGAATTAAAGCATATGAAAAAATCATAATGCAGAGACACTTGTTGATGTAAGTGTGAGCGTGAATACGTTTAATCTCATCAATACATCCTGCTAAGTAAAAAGGGGGTTGGGACACTCCCTGCCATCCCTCTCCGCACCAGTTGCTTCCATCTGGTTGTCTTTCACGACCTCTACTGATGACAATGCCTTTTTAATATGTATGTAAGGCCTGTGAGTGATATGTTTGATGCACAGCTCTTTTTGTTTCAGTTTGGTGAATTCATGTAATGAGCTCCGGTTGTCGTTGTCCGTTTGGACAAATCTCATACAAAATGATTTGTGGATATGAACTGATATTCTGTTTTATGGAGACGGATATTTTACAAACAAAAAATCAACGTGTAAAACATTTGTGATAGATTTACTAAGTATTGGTGAAATGCAGCTGTAATGAAGTGTCGATCCGCTTGGAAGTGGTAAAATGAAGATTTAATAACGAGTACAGCAGGATCGGTGAAACAGCACCAACTGTTCAGCCGTCGTTTCTCCCTCTCTCTCTCTCTCTGGAATGAATGATACATCACACGATGCATCACTCCATTCCATGACACAGAGAGAGTTCCAACAGTGTAAATCATAACACATCCCCTTCCCAATAAAACAGAACAAAAGAAAACATGTATGTTAACAATAAAACTCATTCCCATAAAAGCACAAAAAGAGCAACCTCACAATGTGACAACCTGCAAGGAAAACATAGCATCAAATAACACAGCAAAATGAGAATAAGCACTAGTACAATACATAGTCTTTCATTTTAACAGGCACCCTCCTGCACCTTGGAAGATGATAATTGGATTCCCCACTGTCAAGAATATCCGTTCCATCCAAGCGATTTCCATCAGGCAAAGAAGGTCCAGGAACCCCCACATTCTGGAAACCACTAGTGTGTTTGACTAATCTAGACATACTCCACCAGCAGTCTGTGTTAACCTTCACCACATTCTTCCTGATGGCCACAATGGTAAAGGGATCCAGAAAACCAGATCTGCCTTTAAAGGTATGTTTGGGATTTTTCACCAGCACCTGGTCACCAACGCACCACTTCCTGTATCTCACATTCATCCTAGAATCATAACCTGACTTATACTTGTTCTGATAATTAGATATTCTGGTTCGTCTTGTGGCTGCTGACATACCACTTCCAATACTTGGAGGCAACCAACTAGGATTAAGCTTGGAAGAAGCTTTCCTCCCTCTCAAAGCCTCAAAAGGAGACCTTAGTGTTATAGCATCCGGTGTAGTGTGAGTCCAAGTTTAACCCCTTCGCTGCGGCGGTAATTCAGCCGCAGCGCTGGGGGGTGCGGGGGGCAGCGCGGTGGCCCGGTGCTCATGACGGAGCCACGCCGTCATGAGCCACGGTTGGGCTGTGCTCATGACGGAGTGGTTCCGTCATGACTCCGCCCACAGCGCTAATCGCCCGCACAGGCGGGGAATTAGCGCCGCGTGGGCGGCGCGGCCGCCAACGGCCGCAGCATGACGGAACCACTCCGTCATGAGCACACGGCAACCGTGGCTCATGACGGCGTGGTTCCGTCATGAGCACGGAAGGAGTTAAAGAGAAACATAATCGAAGTACGCGTAGGGGAATTGGTGCTTAGCGGTGTTGCCTGTCCCCAATCAGGCGAAGTCTGCTCGTCGCCAGTGTAATGAAGTGTCGATCCGCTTGGAAGTGGTAAAATGAAGATTTAATAATGAGTACAGCAGGATCGGTGAAACAGCACCAACTGTTCAGCCGTCGTTTCTCTCTCTCTCTCTCTCTCTCTCTCTCTGGAATGAATGATACATCACACGATTCATCACTCCATTCCACGACATAGAGAGAGTTCCAACAGTGTAAATCATAACAGCAGCACAGCGACAAATGTTGCTTCTCCGATTTGCCATGAAGGGTGAAAGAGAAACACTGCCACATAGCTAATGAGCTGTTATTCTCTCCAGATTCAAGATTCAAGATTTTTATTTAATTTGATTTAGTCCTCTACTGAGAACAACAAATCATAAAATATACATTATATTAAGACAATGATAATATAACTACATCAAAACAGTTTAAAAAAACTCTTCAAAAAATGTATACAGGTCATGACAGACAAATTCATCAGGCGGTTATTTAAAAAGCAATATGAGACCTTGTACCATGATATTATTGAATCGGAGCTGTTCCTCTGTCTACTAGCGCTGCACACTTTAGGCAGTCATGTGTCAAAGTGCAAGGGTGTCTGCATTTTGGGGCAGATTTGCAAGCCCCTTGCGTCACTTTTGCACCGTTGTTGCGTCATTTTTGTGACGCAGCGTAAACGTTGCGGCCCATTTACAACGTGACGCATCTAGGGAGATGCGTCACATTGTGAAGCCCTGCACCACATTAAACCTGCGTCAGGTTTAATGTATGCAGGGGCGGCGTTCCGTCGCAGGAAGCCCCGTAAAAGTGATGCAGTGAAATATACAGGATTTCACTGAGTCACTTTTACGTCCATGCTGCGTCAAAACCCTGCGCCTGCTTGAAGCAGGTGTTAGAATTGATGCAGCATTTTAGGCATAGGGCGCTCCTGAGCATTGCTGGAGTTGCGTCGTGCTTGCGACACGACTCCAGCAATGCGTGACTTTTCCGTCAACAGAATTTCTGACGCATCTGTCAAACCTTGCGCCATGGTGCGCCGTATTGTAAATACGGCGCATCCATGGTGACACAAGGATTTGGCATTTTGGCGCAGGGAAAGTGACGCATCTGCCCGTTTGTCTATAAACTTTGCCTTAATACTTTTGCATGTTGTATATGTGCAGCACACATGGAAAGTTGGAAAACTATGGAGACTTTTAGAAGTTGGCCCACTTTTAGGTCTGCCTCAAGTAAATGCAGCTTATCCCTGTCTTTAAATGTTTGTTGATAGGCATTTGTATATAAATCCAGGGTGGCTACCTGCTAACTTTCAGCAAGTTCCACCAGAACACTTTGCACCAGGTTAGTGATGCAAACCCAGCACAAAATATTACTAAATCTGGGCCTAAATATTCAGATGTTTGCTGACTGAAGGTGTAGTTAAGCACAAGGTGTCAAATAAAGCGCTGTATTGCAACAAAGGGCACCACTGTAACTCATCAAGGTAATTTGAGGGTTAAGTCATTTAGTATTGTGCGTATACAATTCAAATCTATATGCAACAACCATGTGTTCTAATAAGTCACAACATAAACACCGCTAACTCATTTGAGAACTTCAATGCGGTATCCAGACTTAACTTTCACTTATATATTCATTTAAAATATTTATTTAACTGATCCTCATTAATATCACGTCTGATAAGCCTTTATGAGGATGTTGATGCAGTACTTTTTAAACCGTGACTGCTGCATAAATAATCAAAATTTTTATAAATAGTATAGTTGATTTTTAAGACTGTGCTATCTGTTGTTTTATTTATGAGCAAACATTAGAAAATATTTTGGGAGATTTTATGTTCCTTGAAGGGATATATTTTACGACCTTCAATTAGATTAGTCATAAAAATGTTTTTCATAGACAGTCATTTTCTAACTAAATGAATTTCTTTATAGAAACTAAATAATAGAGGTAAAAACCAGTATTAATTTCCTTTCAAGTATTTCTCTACCTCTGAAAAATTACTAAAAGTACAAGTGAAATACAATGTTTTCTACAATGCTGCACCAAACAAGGAAGTACTGCTGCTTTGAACATTAGGAGAGAAAGAATCAAGAGACATTATTAGTTTGCAGTTCTTACATGGGTGAGTTCAAATTAGATGCATGGTCCTGATAGGCTTTAAGTGTGAACAACATTTTTAAAAAAAAGGTCATATGTTCTTATGTCTACATCTAGAACCCATGAATTAATATATGACATCTTCAGTGTGATGAGTATATTGGCCATCCACTCTGAGACAGTAGGGCTCTAGCTTTTGAATCAACCTTCTGCAGACCTGGCTCAACATCCTGTATTTTAGGCAAATCATTTCCTTCCTATGCATAAAAGTGTGCAGCGTCTGTTTCCCTTGTAAAGCACTCTTACACCTTCTGCAACGTTTGTGCTATATGCAACTGAAAAAATATTAAACAACATCCAATCAAGCAATCAAACAGTCAATCCGTAGATTTGTAGATCACGTCTTGCCACCCTTGAGGGCACCTAGGCGCTGAAAGGATCTAGTTGATTAGGTGAATTCAGGGACTTTCAGAATTCTGAAAGAGATGGGAGGTCCATAGATGAAAGGGTAGCTTGTTCCAAGTCTTCACTGGTAAGTAGAAGAACGAGCGACCTCCACAGCTGCTACGTTAGATGCAGGGGGGTGAGGGTTAGAGAAAGGGACGTGGAGTGGAGGTGTCTGGTGGGCTGATGGAATTTCAGGTGGTGCTTCATGTAGGTGGGTTCGCAGTTGTGTAGAAACTTATATGCATGGGTCAGGAGCTTGAACTGGAGTATTTTCTGAACAGGGAGCCAGTGGAGTTCCCTGAGATAGGGGGTGAGGTGGGTTTGTCTAGGGAGATCCAGGAAGAGTCTAGCTTTGGTGTTCTGTATGGTCTGTAGTCATCGGAGGAGGTGAGCTGCAATCCCTGCATAGAGAGCGTTGCTGTAGATAAGTCGGCTGGAGATGAGGACCTGGGTGATGGTGCATCTTGAGCTTTGGGGTAGCCATTTGAATACCTTGTGAAGCATGCAGAGAATAAAGAAACAGGAGGAGGAATTGGAATTGACCTGGGTCATTATGTTTAGCTTGCTATCCAGAGTGATGCCTGATGTGGTCAGTGGAAGTAGGAGTCGGTTCGAATTCTGAGCGCCACCAGAATGATTCTCATGGGGAGCTTTTGTTTCTGAAAATTACAACCTCTGTCTTGTCTGAGTTGATTTCCAGGCAGTTGTCCTTCATCCAGTCGGCAAAGTCTGTCATGCATTTGTGTAAGTTGGTGTCTTCGGAGAGGGAGAGGGAGAGGCTGAGTTGTGTGTCTTGGGCTTAGGATATTATGTTGAGTCTGTGGGTTTTGGCGATGCTGGCCAGAGGTGTCATATAAGTGTTGAAGAGATTGGGCTGAGTGAGGAGCTTTGGGATACTCCACAGATGATTTCCTTGGGTTCGGAGGTGAAGGGTTGAAGGCAGACTTTTTGTGTTCTCCCTGTGAGAAAAGAGGCGATCCTTATGAGAGTGGCTCCTTGGATGCCTATGTTGTGCATCCTTGTAATGAGTGTGTGGTGGTAGACCATATTTAAGGCTGCAGAGAGGTCTAGGAGGATTCAAGCTGCAGCCTGTCCTCGGTCAAGTAGGGCTTGGATGTCATTGGTAGCCGTGATGAGGGCTGTTTCA
This sequence comes from Triturus cristatus, assembly GCF_964204655.1. Taxonomy (NCBI): domain Eukaryota; kingdom Metazoa; phylum Chordata; class Amphibia; order Caudata; family Salamandridae; genus Triturus; species Triturus cristatus. The sequence continues at coordinate 370,231,114 of NC_140595.1, forward strand.
GTGCTGAGATTACTGTGAAATCCGGGTTGGGTGGAGTCTAGTGGGAGGTTCCAGTCCAGATGTAGGGAGAGTTGTTGGTTGAAGGCTTTTTCTAATACTTTGGCCGAGAGCAGAGATATCGGTCGATAGTTGTTGAGTTTGCTGGGGTCTGCCGATGGTTTCTTTAGTAGGGTTTTGACTTCTGCGTGTTTCCTCTGGGAAGGTGGCCATGGCAATTCAGGTGTTGAACAAGGTGGTGAGTACATGGCTGATCCAGGCTCCGCCTAGGTTGAAGATGTGGTGAGGGTATGGGTCAGTTGGGGCTCCTGAGGAGACTGAGTTCATGACGGAGTTGGTGTCCTGTGGAGCGAGCTGGCTTCATTCAGTTAGGCAGATGTCTGAGGTGGTAGGGGGGTTGTTGTGTTGCTTGAAGAAGTCAGTGGTATTGGGCTGTTTTTTGAGGTTTCTGTAGATGTCGGCAATCTTGTCATGGAAGATGTGTGCAAGGTTGTCACAGAGCTCCTGTGAGGAGGTAATGTTGTTTGTTTCAGCTGAGGAGTTGGAAGATTCTTTGAGAATGTTGAAGAATTCTCAGCTGCTATTGGAGCTTGATTCGATGTGTGAGGCTAAGGCCTTTTTCTTCAAAACTCTCAACTGTCTGTGGTAGAAGTTGAGGATTGTCTTGAAGGCGGTCTTGTCAGTCTTGTTCTTGCAGATGTGCCATCTTCTTTTTGGTTATTCACATTGTTGTTTAATGGTTCTGAGGTTTTCAGTGTACCAGCTAGCCTGCTTGGTGGACCTTCTATGGGTGTTGTTGCTGATGGGACCTATGCTGTCTGCGCAGTTGGTGATCCAACTGTTGAGGTTTCTGATGTTCTGGTCTAGGTAGTTAGAGGAGATGTGGTTGAGGGTGCTGGGGGAAATAATCCATGTGTCCTTTGAGACTCTGCTCCAGCTGTGGTGGGGAGGCATTTGGCAGACTGGGAGCAGAGGCCTGTGAGCTGGTGGTGTTGAAGTAGAGAATGGAGTGGTCGGTCCAGGTGAGTTCCGTTGTGTGGCTGTACCTGATGCAGTCGCTGGACATGAAGATGGGGTCTAGCATGTGGTCTGTGGTGTGTGTGAGATTGTGGACGAGTTGGGTTGGTCATGATGTCGAGGAGGTCAGAGTGTTGATGTCATTGTGGTCATTGAGAGGAAAGTTGAGGTCGCTGAGGAAAATGCAGTTGATGGAGTCTATGGAAAGGGGGGCGATGAAGTTGGTGATGAAGTTGCAGAAGGTTGGATGTGGTCCTGAGGACGGTAGGCAAGAATGAGAGTTTTGCTGTCTGTTTTCAGGCAGAAGTTGAGGTTTTACATGGCTGGGGTGATATCGTCATTTGTGGTGGTGCACTGGATGGATTCCTTGTGTATCATGGTAATCCCTCCGCCAGGCTTGTTGATGTAGTTGGTGATCTTGTATCCTTTGGCTTTTGTAGTGGCAATGTCGAGCCAAAATGGGGGTTGAGCCAGGTCTCAGTGAGGAAGAGGACATCGGGTGTATGGGTTGAGTTGAGGTTCCAAATTTTGGGGGGATGTTTGCATCCTAATCGTGTGTTGAGAAGGGAACATGCAAGTTGGTATTTTTGTTCAGGTGGTGTCGTCATGTGTTCAGGGTGGGGCTGGTCATTGGGGTGGTGTGTGTGCTGTGGCAGGTGAAGTGGCAGTGTGTGCAGATGAAAGGTCCTACCGTGGAGAGTGGGTTGGCATGGGGGCAGTGTTTGTTGTGGCTTCCAGGGTTGAGACTGTCGAGCTCAATGATGGTGTATGTGCGAGGGTGGGAGGTCCAGGAGTAGTGATGCTCAGCACGGACGGGCACAACCAGGCTTGCATTTAGCGTGCCTTTGACATGCCAGCAGCACAGTCGAGCTGTGGGCTGCATTAAGTAGGCCCTTGAGTGGGCAGGGCTTCTGTTGACGGGAAGAATGGTGAGCGGGAAAACCCAATCTGGAAAACCCGGCCTGTGGCGGTGTCATTGGATCAGGCTGGAACATGCAGGAACTGGAAGTACACACTGCCCTCATTCACCATGTGCTCCCTTCCCCAGGTCATAAAATGTGATGTTCAAAATATATCAATAAGGACATCAACATGCGTTAAACAATCCAATATTTGTGAAGAGTCAGGTAGGCAGACAATGCTGGGCCAGGCATTGCACAGTGTGGGCCCAATTCTGTAACATTGGAAAAGTATAGTCATGGCCCTTACAAGTATCATTGATCTCATGAGAAACTTATTCTCTACTGGTAAGTTATTCTTTTGGTACGCTTCCTACTTTTTTCAAACTTATTGGACAAGTTAATAAAGAGAAATCCAAGGCAGGGAAACACCATAAACTAAGCCCCAGGGATACAGTGCCAGGTTAAATGTATGTGTTGTTCTAATAGCTTAAATATGAACCAGAAGACTACCAGGACTGTGAGAGGCGTTAGAACCAAGATCAACAAGATCAAAAGAAGATAAACTCCCTTTCAAAAGTACGGTCACCATTTGGCAAAGAAATAGAATATGATGAATGCCATCTTGAAACACCAAAACAAATGCAAAACAGATGCACTAAGCATGCATTGCATAATATTGTAGCAGTTCCATTGGCCAGTGTTTACAGTCAGTGATTAAATTTCTTCAATTGCGATAAGAGGAAGGCCACAAGTTGTTGTCTTAAGACTCTTCAGTAGAGCACTGAACTTCCCCAGGAAGCGCATATGTCCTCAGAATCTCAGTATGGTGTTGAACTTGACTCTTCTTTGATCAAAAGCATAATCAGACTCTCTTCTTTTGACGGTACCACTCCAGAGGAACCTGGATCCTTTTAAGCTTAATGTGAGGTATTTCAATGAGAACTCTGCAAGTTGGCATAGAACTATAAAAATTACATTTATATCAGTCATCAAAAGTAAAAGGAAAAGTAACTTCCATTCACCAAACTGTTGATCTTTGCGCCTCACTGTTCTCCGTTTACTACCTATGTGAGAGACATACTGTATCTCCCCAATTCCCCTTATTTGATGGCAGCAAATTTCTAAGCTAAGCATGTAACTTCAACATCTGTAGCAACAGTAAACCTCTACAACATATTCTGAATGATGTCTTGTGATTGTACGGGGAGGAAGTCGATCATGCAGTGTCAGGAGCATTTTAATCTCCCTCTGCATAGCCAATAATACTCCCCTATGTGTCTTTTAAACCAGTTTTAGTTTTAAATAATTTAGCAATGATGCCTTCCCAATTGTCACGAGAGGTCACCCACAAATAACATTTAAATAATCATTGATGGTGACCTCCATGGTGTTCATGTATGCAGAGCTTCAGTTTCATTGGATTGTCATGAGAAAAGAACTTGGGAGCAATCCACAGTGCCCAAACCAAATGCTGTAACCCTCTCATATAAAAATATGAATGTATTCTGGATATGATAAGGGACATAACTCAATTATAGTCTATGATGGATAGATAGTGCAGCCACCAGGAATCTACCAGCCACCAGTAATCAATCATCTTGGATGCAGCTGCAAAAGTACAACTCTGAACACTTGCTAGTGTAACACAATGAGAAAACAGCACTAGATTGAAAAAGCTGCCCATGCTATCACCGATTCAGAATACAAGAGAAATACCTTGCCATAATTGTCAGCAACCTGCACTGCTGGTGATAAATAGTACTTATATGTGAAGACCATATGATACAGCAATGTCTAATAGAAAACACCTTATTGGATACAATCGACTGACAAGATTCAAAGAGGGCCATCTTGCATGCCATTATTAGAATACCACTTAAGAAATCTGAGACATATCCAAGATGTATCCGTAAGTACATTTCTTCCTTGTAGCATGCTTGTTTCTTACAGCATTTGTTTGTTGATGCTCAGCCTGTTAGCAATCCTCAACACCAACCCTAAGTTTTGCAGGGTTATTAGGGCCTCAACCATCCATGGAAAACCTCTATATACAATTTAAACAACTATAGTAATTACATAAATAACATATGCCTACCCTCCAGGACAACCCACGCAGTTCAAACTCCCTCAACCATAGATATACTTTGTTCTGAATAAGTAATCAAGATTAAGAAATCATCTCATCTCCCCCAGAAATCCTGAAGGAGGCACCAGAGTTAATAAAAGCAAATGTCATCAGACATTCAATTGGTCGAACCAGTTAATAAATATGCTAAGCTAGATATCTACACTCAGTTTGCATTGATTATGTTTGAAAATGTATAAACAAGTCGAGGTAATAAAGCTTACCATTAAATAGCATATTCTTTCAAATGTTTACACCAGGTCACAATTTAATGGGCAATAGATGACAATATGTAACACAAATTAGGAAAGCCACACAGTCTGGTGTTGGCTGCCATGCTTTTGGTTTTGCCAATGCCTGTTTCATCATGGTTTTGGCAAAAGTATTTTTTGGGGGGAGGTCTCAGGCTCTAGTCAATACAAAAAACATTAGTTAAAATCAAAAAATGTATTTTGGTCTTAAAGAGCACTTATTGCCATAGTAGTCCCTGTAACACAAAAGAACTACTTTGTGTGGGGGTGTGTACTTGTGAAAAAGCAGAATACTTTCACTCACAATCAAGTTAGCCAAGGTCTGAAGTGGACTGACCCATTTCTCCATGATGTATGCTGTAGGGGTGGAAGAAAAGTGTAAATAACACAGCAACAGGCCAATACATTAAGAGGACAAGCTGAAAGTCCATATAAGTATTATACATATAATTTTACTAAAATCAAAAGGTCTTGGCAGACAACAGAGGTACACAGTAAGAACAGTGTTCAACAAGGCTATCAAAGCTGATTCGTCATCTTCAGAACAGTGGGTAACGAAACTTGAGCCCCCCCAAACCAACGGCCCACCACCTACCACTTTTGCTGAGGGGAGCCCCTGGAGCACGGGGACTGTGGGGGCTTATGTTACACCACTGCTTCAGAGTCACTATTTCATAGTTTAGAAGATGATGGCAACAGTTGGAAAGAAATTTCAATACATAGACTGGGTGTACCTCAATTCATTGCACCCGTGAAGTGAAAAGGCATCCGATGGACATTTAGAATAGGAACCAGGAGTCTGCCATTTTAGATTCAAGAAGAGTCATCAAGCAGCATAGTGCAACAAGGCCTTGCCCTGGAGCGGAACACTGACATTCTTCAGAGTTTCTCAGGGCTCCCCACAAAAAACTCACTGATGGAGGGAAAATGCACACTGAAGGAGGAGGCAGTGATGGCAGAGACTGGGGTAAACTTTCAGGTAGTTAGCCTGCTGGTCCCATTCTTGAGTCAGCTTTGGGAAATGAAGGACAAACAACAGCCGGGAGCTAATATCAGTCCCATCAGAAAACAGCCTATCAACTTTGGGAATTCAGCACGTGAAACATAACTATCTCAGCCCTCGAAAACTTTGCGGCACCTCTAGTACTGCCCAATGTGACTTGTAAAAACTGGGAATATAATACCAATTTAAAAACTATTTTGGAGTTAAAACTCTGTTGAATATCTGTTATATGAAATCAAATGGATTAATTTAGTTGTGATGATAACAGTGGCTCCAAACCTATTTTTGCAGCTGCTCATCACATCTATATTGTTTAATGAGAGCTAGTTTTTCAATCTCTGATTCTGAATATTTTGATAAATGCAGTGATTATGGCAGGGGCAGTAGTAGCATTTCCACAAAGTGTGCAATAAAGAGACAAGCTGCACGTCTACAAAGTTCCAAGTCCATACTAATATGCACAGAGTAAATAAACCACCCTCTCCATTTGACAAGGTGAGGTGCTCTTCAGCTAAGATGCAAGCATGCCGAGGAGAGCACCCAATAGATATCATCCTCTTTCAGCACAACATCCCCTGACTTGGTTGGAGTACAAGTTGGGATTAACCTACACACATCTATTCAGTACATATGAATGATTCCAAATACCAGCTGCTTCCTTTTACTGGTGAATGCACGTCTTGCGTGCACTAGAGCCTTGACATTTTCTACATATTTTTGTGTATGACGACTATATTGAATTCTTGAAACTTGACTCAAGCTGCAATGGAATATCACCCCATTGTAATTCAAGTGTAAAAAATCAAAACATTTCGACAACACACGTTCTCAACACATTACATATGGACATTTTTGATATGCAGTTGGTGCCGGTAATAAAGACATTGTTTTAGGGGAAGGTGTGCCGCAGGCCTCTCTATTTTCATGTGGGTAGACAATGTGGGAACCACACACTGGTTGATATGCTTACACTTATTTATTAATTTGAAGTGGCTTGTAAGTGTGAGTGTATCCCATCCTCACCATTGTGTGCATGTTAAATTCCATAGCTTTACCAATGGCCAGTACAGGTATATTTACAAAATGCAATCACTGTTACACACCGGCCTCTGTGCATAGCCAAGTGCCATCCATATCACTTCCTCATTTGTGCAATGAACTGTAGCATAACATTCGAAAAAAACTAAGCAAATTCACTTGAAACTCCCTATCGAAAGGTTTTAAAAACATTGAAATTACCTTAAAATGAGTTTTGGTTAGGTTTATAAACTAAAAACACGTGAAATACATTTCTTTTGGTGATCACACACAGTCATAGCACCCCACCAATGCACTGCTCCTGACCACTCACAAGATGTCCCAGATTACCTCAGAACTTACATGGTGAGTAACATGTCTGAAGCATCTATTGGTTGTAGTCCACTCCACTAGTCTGGCTAAATTCCAGGGCCTGTGCTCTAATTGTCCTGGGAATGGTCAACGTTTCAAAGACAGTGCTCCCTAAGAGAAGGAGTACTGAGAAGTTGCAATGAGCCATTGGCTAGCACCCAACCTCACAACAAAAATCCAAAAGCTGTGTCCAGCGAATACTTAGGTGTAGGAAAGGTTTCCATGTGAAGGCCTTCATTTCGAGCCAGATAGAAAGCCAGGCACAGAACCCAAAAATTACTGGACACAGTTAAGGCCTTGTGTAATGGTTTTGAAAGAAGTGGTGCTTAATGTCGGCAGTGCATTCAAAGAGTACTGCGTTGCAATCTACAAGTGCAGAGATTTTGAGCAACGGACAGTGACCTAACTTGAGAGGTTATGAGTAGTGTATTATTGAGATTTTTGTTGTTGTACTGTTCACCATAGATAGCAATAATATATATGTATATTATCTACTGGCGGTCGCCAGTAGATAGTTATAGTTAGGACCGAGTTCCCATAGGAAATCTGAAAATTCTATTTTGAATAACTTTGGCGCCGGTTGACTTATCTTCGTGAAATTTTCAAAACTAATGGGGTGCTCCGCTCAGCTCCTACCCTGAAAGTCTCGGGGTGATTCATCAAGCGGGGGCTGAGAAAAAAGGGGGTCCCAAAAGGTGTTTTCCCCATGCATTTTCCCATAGGACCTTTAGTCGAAGGTACAGCCCGAACGGCTGAACAGAATTACTTGAAATTTGGCAAAGAGGTAGTCCTCAGGTCAGGCATGTGCCTTTTGCTTAAATGGTGTAAATTCGTTCAGTAGTTCCTGAGAAAATCAAAAGTAAAATCACATATATATCTGGGCGGAGCCTAATCACACATCTCATCGTGAGATCTGATTGGCTGTCAGCACTTCATCCAAGAAGTGTTGGCAGCCATCTTGGGACTAATATACATGAAAGCACCTCATTAAAAAGCATTGCAGTTAATAGAAGGTTTTAAGACTTTAGTTACATTATAAATCATTTGTTGATGGTACCATACTCATTTTAGGAATTGTGGTGTGTTCTAAGGTGATTTTACCATGTGAAAAAGCCTTCTGCTGTGATATCATGAATCATGTTTGAGAGAAAACTATTTTCTCATGCTTTTCCCACAGAGGTTTGGAAGGTGATCTATAAGCTAACTGAGAGCATATTTTCTGTAAATTCACATTATCTTTCTCAGTCATGTGAGAATGAAGTCTGACATTCTCAGTAAAACATGTACATCCAACAAGGGCAGAGACTGTCAGTTGATTCCTTTGTGTTCTACTGCAGCTTCCCAGAGTGTTCTAAATAACAACTAGAGCGCTAACAGTCCTACTTATGACAAACGTATGGCACACCTGAAGCCATCTTGGTTGGAATCAAGTGGTAATTCTTAAAACATTTAATTTAAAAAGGAACAAAATGAGGGGGTTCATTTTGCCATAGAAAGTATGATTAGTGCTGCAGAAAGAAAAATTAGGGCACATTTTGAGTGACTTCTCAAATCCTCTTCTATTTCATTAAACAATTCTGACATGCAGACTGAAACATGCACTTTCAATACCAGCAACAGACTTCCCTGGTGAGCAGTAGCTTTACTACAGTGATCTAATAAGCAACTAGAGTGCTAACATTCTGAATTTATGGCAAATTTGTGACACATATGAATGCCTTCTTGATGGAATCAAAGTAAAAAACTGAAAGTATTTCCTACTGAGGAGACTGTAGTAAATGAGGAAATTAGGAAACAGCATAACAAATAAGTCTCCCAAAATGGCCACCAGAGACAAAAGAGCCCAAATGTAGCCCAAATATCACCCAGATGTAGCCCAAGTGTAGCCCAATGACAGAATGTCCCAGAGTGTTCTAACAAATAACTAGAGCGCTAACAGTCCTACTTATTACCAATGTATGCCACACCTGAAGCCATCTTGAATGGAATAAAGTGGTAACACTTAAAACATTTAATTTACAAAGGAACACAATGAGGGGATTCATTTTGCCATAGAAATTATGATTAGTGCAGCAGAAAGAACAATTAGGGCACATTTTGACTTCTCAAAGCCTCTTCTATGTCATAAAAAAATTCTGACATGCAGACTGAAACATGCACTTTGAACACCAGCAGCAGACTTCCCTGGTGAGCAGTAGCTTTACTACAGTGATCTAATGAGCAACTAGAGTGCTAACATTCAGAATTTATGGCAAATGTGTGACACATCGGAATGCCTTCTTGATGGAACTAAGTAAAAAACTGAAAGTATTTCCTACTGAGGAGACTGCAGTAAATGAGGAAATTATAACATTTCATAACAAATAAATCTCCCAAGATGGCCACCAGAGACAAAAGAGCCCAAATGTAGCCCAAATATCACCCAGATGTAGCCCAAGTATAGCCCAATGACAGAATGTCCCAGAGTGTTCTAACGAACAACTAGACCGCTAACAGTCTTACTTATGACAAAAGTATGGCACACCTGAAGCCATCTTAATTGGAATAAAGTGGTAACACTTAAAACATTTAATTTACAAAGGAACAACATGAGGGGGTTCATTTTGCCATAGAAATTATGATTAGTTCTGCAGAAAGAAAAATTAGGGCACATTTTTACTTCTCAAATCCTCTTCTATTTCATTAACAAATTCTGACATGCAGACTGAAACATGCACTTTGAATACCAGACTTCCCTGGTGAGCAGTAGTTTTACTACAGTGATCTAATGAGCAACTAGAGTGCTAGCATTCAGAATTCATGGCAAATGTGTGACACATCTGAATGCCTTCTTGATGGAACCAAAATAAAAAACTGAAAGTATTCCCACTGAGGAGACTGCAGTAAATGAGGAAATTAGGAAACTTCATAACAAATAAATCTCCCAAGATGGCCACTAGAGACAAAAGAGCCCAAATGCAGCCCAAATATCACCCAGATGTAGCCCAAGTACAGCCTAATGACAGAATGTCCCAGAGTGTTCTTAAGAACAACTAGAGCGCTTACTGTCTTACTTATGAACAAAAGTATGGCACACCTGAAGCCATCTTGATTGGAATCAACTGGTAACACTTAACACATTTAATTCAAAAAGGAACACAATGAGGGGGTTCATTTTGCCATAGAAATTATGATTAGTGCTGAAGAAAGAAAAATTAGGGCACATTTTGAGTGACTTCTCAAATCCTCTTCTATTTCATTAAAAAATTCTGATATGCAGACTGAAACATGCACTTTTAATACGAGCAGCAGACTTCCGTGGTGAGCAGTAGCTTTACTACAGTGATCTAATGAGCAACTAGAGTGCTAACATTAAGAATTTATGGCAAATGTGTGACATATCTGAATACCTTCTTGATGGAATCAAAGTAAAAAACTGAAAGCATTTCCTACTGAGGAGACTGCAGTAAATGAGGAAATTAGGAAACTTCATAACAAATAAATCTCCCAAGATGGCCACCAGACACAAAAGAGCCTAAATGCAGCATAAATATCACCCAGATGTAGCCCACATGTAGCCCAATGACAGAAGTGTGCAAAACACTTATTTTTTGTGTATTTGCAGTTTTATATAGTGCAGACTTGTCAATTATTGGAATGCTTTACATGAGCATTGGCTACAACACACAAGATCAAATTCATTTTGGTTGTAGACATGGGGAGATTAAGTGATTTGACCACAATCACAGAATGTTGAGCTGAAGCAGAAACTCCAACCTGGTCCCCAGTTGCAAAGTCTGCAGCTCTGGAAGTAACACCACATCCTCTCGCCAAGGTGCAACATTTAATCAAGTGGTCAACTGGATAAAAAAACATAAAGATTACAAATAATTTAAAAGTTCTTTGTCGCTATTTGAAAACTCAGAAAATATGTCCTCATTTTAGTTTTTTAGAGCACTAACCATAATTTTGATGCAAATAAGACCCTCTCATATATGTAATTTCTAAAGGAAATACTCTAGGTATTACAGTTTTGATTACATCAAGATGACGTCAGGCGTTCCACACTTTTGTAATAAATATAGAATGTTAGCAATCTAGTTGTTCATTGGGATACTGTTGAGAGGCAGAGGCCAGGGGCACGGACTCTGAAAATTGAAGGCAGGTTGCAGAGTGCAGAGGCAACAATTTGACCACACTGGGCAGGCAGGAAGGGCAGTGGCAGCACAACAGACTATGGAGGGCAGTGGAAAGGGGGGCAGGGGCAACAAACCAACAATACAGGACTGGCAAGAGAGGCAGGGGCAATATAATAGACCATTGTGGGCAGAAGGAAGAGGCAGTGGTAGTACAACCATACATGCCAACAGACCCGTTTCAGCCAGGAAACGTCCAATTTTTTTAAGCTAAAATGGGCTTTATTTGATCTGTCTCCTGTCTACAATCTCCTCTTTTTCAATGTAACTCAAAGGGGAAAATCAATACCCCAGTTTTTTTTCAAAATCTCCCTCTTACCAAGTGCAAAATGTTCGCAAGTATGGTACATTGAATCATGGTAGGCAGGAGGAATTGGGGTAGGGACATGGACTCGGATAACAGAGGACAGGAGGGACATGGAGAGGTGCATCAAACTAACCCTACAGGGCAGGCATCAGGGTTTGCAGCAGCACAATACACCACACAGCGCATGCGGGACGGGAGTGCAGCACACCAATCCATAGAAAGCAATAGGGAGGGGACAGGACCATGCACATGGAAAACAGAGAACAGATGGGAAAGAGGCAATGGTAGCTAGCTGACCATAATGGACAGACAGGAGAGAAAGCTGCAGCATAACAGACCATAAAGGGCAGGAGGGACGGATCAGGGGCATTACAATGGAACAGACAAGCCAGGAGGGAGGGAATAGGGGGTCTGCACATGGAAACAGAGGGCTGGGGGCAAGGTGGCAGGGCAGGAGCAGCAAGATGACCATGGAGGTCAGGCAGGATGGGCACTAGAAACAAGACACACCATGGAGAGCAACAATGAGACTATGGTGGCATACACACAGACCATGGAGGGAAGGTGGGAGGGGGTCAGGGGCAGCTAGCTGACCACACAGGGAAGGTGGGAGGGGCCATGGCAGCACAGAAGACCATGCATGGCAAGCGGGAGGGTTAGTGGCAGCACAATGGCTATGATGGGCAAGAAGGAGGGTGCAGGGGCATGCACAAAGGACCATGGAGGATAGAAGGGAGGGTCAGGACCTGGGCACAGACAAGAGAGTTCAGGGAAAGGGGCCTCCCAACAGACCGCGCAGGGCAGGCAGGAGGAGCAGTTGCAGCACAACAGACCAGGGAGGGCAGAAGGGTGTGGCAGTAAAATGGACCATGAAGGACAGGAGGAAGGGGATAGGGGCATGGCATGTGGACAGGCAGGGTGGACGTGGCAGGGACAGGTTACAGTCATCTGACAATGCTAGGCAGGTGGGAGGGGAGTGGCAGCTCAACAGAACACTCAGAGTAGATAGGAGTGGCAGGTCCATGGAACATAGTGGGCAAAAAGGATGGAGCAGGGGCATGCACAAAGACATCGGAGGGCAGGGGGAAGGAGAATAGGGGCAGCAAGCTAAGCACAGAGGCTAAGCAGGAGGTCAATGATGGGCCATAGAAATGGGCAATGGAGGGCAGGAGGAGTGGACTGGTACATCATGCTAAATGGAGGGCAGTGGCAGCATATCAGACCATGCATGGCAGGAGGGAGGAGGCTAGTCCATGGATTCAGACAACAGAGGATAGGGAGGAGGTGGATGGGGCAGCAAGCTAACTGTTCAGAGAAGGTGGGTATTAGGAACTTATTGTTTTTAAAATGTGTGTCTGTGCGAACTACTTAAAATATGAACAAGTATGCAGCATAATCTCACTTTTATTCAGGAAGAAGAGGACGTTTGTGACTGTGACTCTGGGCTCACTTGGCAGAAACACCCCCTGACCCTCCACCCCCATCGCAAAATGTAATGCCCGTGAAAAGGGTAGGTGGACGCAGTGGTATATAGAACATAGTCCTGAGAGCACGATTGAAAATGAAAACTAGATGTAGTATATGGTATAAACTATGCACCAAAAAGTGTGATATAAGATGAACCGGGGCGTGAAATATAATATGAAATACATTGTGCGCAATGACAGATTAATTGGAGAGCGCGAGATAGCACAGGCACTAGCGCATGCTATGCGATATGCGCCTTGGAGTGTAATATGCACAGAGCAGTGTTGTGTAACATAACTAGTCTCTAAAGTTGTAATATAAAATATGTGCTGGGGAGTGTAACGTTGCATATGCACTGTGACAAAAATATGGATCCCAGATTGTAATATGTATGGCATAGCGCTGTGCGTTATAACATACACATTGAGGAAGGCACGTTAGATGGGGCAATATAACCCGTGCGAAGGCAAGTGTGGAATTACATTACAGTGCACATGGGCTACAGAGTGTAATAGCATACGCACTAGCTGGTGGAATACAACACAGAGGTGTGAGGCAATCGGCGGGCACTGGTGGGTGTAACACAGCATTGGGCTCAGCCAGGAGCACGCTGTGACTCTCAAGTGAGGTTCGTCTCCTTTCCAGAGAGTAAAATAAAAAGTATCACACATCCGGCGGTGGATGTGTATTTTATTAACCGTGACGGGGGTTTCTTGCATAGTTTGGTCGAATTTTTGTCGAATCCCCTTTGAATGGCTTGGTGTGCGTGTATATTAAATATGCCCGTCAATAGCTACCCATGTTTGTATAAATAAACGACAAGGGTGTCTACTTGGAGAGCTCCCACCGGCGGGGGCGCCGGGATCAGGCACGGTAGGGCCTCAGACACGTCAGAGCTTTATTAGCGGTGTAAATACAATCCATGTGGATTCATTCTATGCATAGTCGCCTTTTAATGAATATCACGCAAATCGTCATGGTGATAGGTACATACGGTTTGTCCAGCATGTCCTAGGTGTTTCTCTAAATATATATATTTTTAAAATATTAAAAAACAAAGGCCGGCCCCGGGGGAGCGGGTCCCCGGAGCCATGAGTGGCCTGAGGAGGGGGGCAACGCAGCCCCCTCCAAAAGAATTTAAATTAAAAAAAGGCCATGACCCGGGGGTTGGGGTCCCCGGGGCCGATTAAGGCCTTGGGAGGGCCAAATTTATTTTCTTCAACAAAAACAATTAGGGTGCAGGCCCTGGGGGATGGGGTTCCCAGGGCCAGTAAATTAGAAAAAGAAGGGGGGCCACACAGTCCTCCTTCTTAAAAAAATAAAATAAATAAAAGACCGGCATCGCGCTGGAGGCCACGCCCCCTCCTTGCAGCACTCTGCAAACGCGCCCCCTGGCCAGTTGTAAGTTGGGGAATTAATTCCCCTTCAATACTTAGGGTCCCTGAGGGCCAACTAGCCCAACAGGTATCTCCAGTGTGCACCAGGGAGCTGCGTTGCAGACAGGTGTTCTGAGGCCACGCCCCTTTTTACACCTCTATGCAACGCAGCTCTGTGGCGCTTACTGGAGGTACCTAGTGGGCTAGTTTGACCCTAGGGACCCTTAGGATTCAAGGGGACTTAATCTCTCAACTTAGAATGGCCACAGGGCGCGTTTACACAGTGGTGAAGGGAGGGGACAGGGCCTGAGGTGACGTGTGCAAACACGCCCTGTGGCGCATTTTAAGTTGGGGAAATAATTCCCTTTCAATCCTGAGGGACCCTGGGGGCCAACTAGCCCACCAGGTGCTTCCAGTAAGTGCCACTGCTCTGCGTTGCAGAGAGGTGGTGCAGGCCGTGCCACTTTTTACACCTCTCTGCAACGCAGCTCTGTGGCGCATACTGGAGGTACCTAGTGGGCTATTTTGCCCCTAGGGATCCTCAGGATTCAAGGGGACTTAATCTCCCAACTTAAAAAACGGCAACAGGGCATGTTTACACAGTGGTGAAGGGAGGTGACGGGGCCTGAGTTAACGTGTGCAAACAAGCCCTGTGGCACGTTTTCAGTTGGGGAAATAATTCCCCTTCAATCCTGAGGGCCCCTGGGGGCTAACTAGCACACCAGGTGCTTCCAATAAGCGCCACTGAGCTGCGTTGCAGAGAGGTGGTCCAGGCCGTGCCACTTTTTACACCTCTATGCAACGCAGCTCTGTGGCGCATACTGGAGGTACCTAGTGGGATAGTTGGACCCTATGGACCCTCAGGATTCAAATGAACTTAATCTCCCAACTAAAAACGGCCACAGGGCGTTTTTACACAGTGGTGAAGGGAGGGACGGGGCCTGAGTTTTAAGTTGGGGAAATAATTCCCCTTCAATCCTGAGGGACCCTGGGGGCCAACTAGCCCACCATGAGGAACTTTGATTTTCGATCATGATCGAATCGACCCGCCATTTTGTGGCCCGCCGCCATTTTGTGTTGCCATCACTCAGGCAGCACGGCAAATAAAGTCTATTCTGCTTTTTCTGTAGCCTGGTGTCGAAATACGCCTTCAGTCTCTATTTGCAAAGCTGGTGTTAGAACTAACCGAGTACACTAATCACTGTCTGGCTTTTCTAATCCCCGTCTCAACTATCTGTTGGCTCACACTATTCTTTCCTGACCTTATCTTATCGACTGGCCTTCACTGTCTCCTGCTAGCATTCTCTCGTTTCACAACTGTCCTCCAACACACACAAACGTATCTCGTCACCTGCAAGTTAGTTATGAATCTGTTAATAAATTAGCTTGAGGGAGGGGTGACAAGCATAGTTGGAGGAGAGGTCTCTTCGAGTCATCTGACACTTTTGTTTTCGAACCTTTCCCATTGGTTCCATCCTGTTTTCTACTTTTCTTATTGGCTCTTTCTTGTATGTTCTGGGAGGGCTTTGGGTCAAAATGTCCGAACCTTGTATAGTATTTAACTCTGTGCGCCACAGAGTGAAGTGGCAGTCTCCTGAGAACCTACTTTGTGTACTTCTAGGATAACTGTACTAGCTGCAGCTAAATAAATATGATCTTCTAACGCCGACAGAGTGTCCCGTGTCTCTGTGTAGCGAAGCAGGTGAACTCCGGAGACTTTGGGCGTACCCTGCGCCGCCAGGCCCAAAAGGTTCTGGTTCTTCAACTGGCGCCCAACGTGGGGCGGCTGCAGTGGTACCGGTTCTGCTCGAAGGTCGTGAGGAACCCCGCAAGAAAATTCCGGAGGGTTCGCGAGCCACATTAAGCGACCCCTGTATGTCGAAAGTGGTCCGAAGGTCTTTTGCAGCGCGGTTACTCCTTCCTGACGGCTACTGACGACCGCTGCCCTGACTGCCGCCCTGCTTTGGCCCTTCCTTTGATGATGTATGGTAAGGCGAGACGATAGACGGGCCTCTGTTGGTGGAAGAAGACATCCTTAGTTAAGTATTTTCGTGGGTCGCGCCCACAAGTTTTGGTTCTTTGATTGATTTCTTTGGGTTCTTAGATTTATCTGTTGCAAGAGATAAAGCCGAGGGTAAGTGCATTTGTGCTCCGTAAACTGATTTTTACTCCCTTGAAGTTTGTGAACAGACAGGAAAAATCTCGAGATGCCTGGTCTGACTAAGTTTGGAAGAATTTGTTGTCTTGGTTGTAATAGGGATTCCCGACTTGAGGACTTTTGTCCGATTCCTTCGGTTGGAACTCCCACATATGAGCTCTATTCAAAACATGGTATCGGCCCCATTGCCTTTAACGAGACATGGACCCGATACACAAAGAAAGATGGTGTTCTCAAATGGCCAGAAAATGGTAGTTTTGATCCTGATGTGCTAGATAATTTGGAAGTAGTTTTATTCAAAAGAACAGCCCGGCCGGCAATGTTTGACTCTTTCCGCCTTTGGCGTAAGGAAGCCAAACAGAAAGAAATTAAACAAGCAAAACGAGATAGGAAAGCACAGGGTATGACAATTATACAGGCTGCCCAACAGTTCAAAAATGATGAAATTGATAATGCGGCTGAAATTTCAGAAAGACAACATCGTATGGCGATAGATAAATGCTATCCGGTGTTGCCTGTTTCTCCTTCTGATAATAAGAAAGATATAGAAGAAGATCCCCTAATGTCCCATTTATTAAGGTTGCCTCCGCCCTATGCGCAAAATGCCAATGTACCTCAGCCGTTACAGCCTGTTCAGCCACCAGTGGTACTTCTGCCTGTTCCGGCTCCTCTGCATTTGCCTCCTCCTGTATTACCGCCCTTGCCGGTTTTACCGTTAGCCTCAACTTCTTTACCCTCATCTCCTGATTTTAGATCTCCTTTGCCTTCTGCTCCTCCTGCAGTTATCCATTCTTCTCCTGTCAGTTCCCCTAATACTCTGTCTCCAATTCTTATGTCTAATTCTTCGTCTGTGCGTAAGCGTCTCACAGACTCTGTCACTAGTATTCTATCTCCTTTCTTTGAAGCTTTAAATGTGTCTCCGGCTTTTGTTCGAAGACAATCTCGTAGTCAGTTCCCAGATTTTGAGGAACGAGAGAAGTTAGACTCCCTCGCACGAAAATGGATCAAAAAGGGTCCACAATACAGTGTGCTTGATATTATGCCTACCTTTTTGCAATGGAATGCGCATACGCAAAGATATGCTTTCAATGTAATGTGCGACACTCTCATTAAAGAATGGGAAGATGTGAGTTCGAGTCCGATCTCACAAGATCTGTTAAATATTCAGACTGATTTTGAAAAAGGACTTATTGTGGGTTCTAAGGTTGAGGAAGCTGTAAGGACGCTTATCTCTTATAGATCCTTATTGTTTTCTCAGATTTTCCTTGATTCCAATCCGTCGGTTAGACTGACGTCGAAAAATTATCCTATGAGAGAGGTTCCTCCAGTATGGAAAGAAGAGGTTGCGGGAGTAGGTGGTAATGCACCTATTCCTGCTCATTTCCAACGTATATGGGTACATGTCCTTTGGAAGAGATCTGAAGTTTTGGCCCTTAAGCAGACTCTACCAGATCCTCGTAAGAACCCTGCAGGTTATTATAAAGAATTATCGCAGACAGTTGACGCCTGCATTAAGAACCTAGCAGACATTGACATGCTAATGGGAAATGTAGTCCCGCAGACAATATGGGCTAAAATTCGTAGAGAGGATCACGCGCAGGAACTAGGTGCTACTTGGGACGTTATAACTGATACAGATAGAGACCAAGTGGGTGGCGCAAAGCCTGACGCTCTGATTTCGGAACTCCCTGGTAGAATCATTACGCTAATGAAAACTATGATGCCTGCATTGAGAGTTAACTGGGATAAACTAGCAGCATGCAAACAAAGGAAAGATGAAAGTGTCTCTGACTTCTTTACTCATTTCGAGGAGACATTTATCGACCACAGTGGTCAAGATATGGCTACAGAGGGTGGACAGCGATTATTCGTGGGCAAATTTGTATTCAATTTGCTTCCCGAGCTGTCACACAAATTAAAAGATTCAGAAAGTTCATGGGCTGTTTCTTCTTCGGCCCAGATATTGGCTACTGCGCAATATTACGAGAATAGAGATAAGGAAGAAAAAGAAAAGCAAGAGAAAAAGACAAAATAATTCAAAACGAAGGTTCTCTTGCAACAAGCCTATCTGCCACGTTATGCTCAGCCTCAAATTCAGCAGCCCCCGCAGTTTCAGAGGTTATATCAAAAACCTGAGCCATACAATCCGCGACCTTTGTTAGGTCCTAATCAATGTGCCTATTGTAGGGAGGAAGGTCATTATAAGAATAGTTGTCCGGTTTTATTGCAGCGCAGTGGAGCGTTACCTCCTCCACGAGGTCGTGCTGGCCTCCAGTCAGCAAACAGAGGTAGAGGTCGAGGTGCGTTGACTCAAGAACAGCGTGCCCTTCCTTCTCCCAATTCCATGAACTACTTTGATCAGCAGAATGTGAGGTCTGCACAGTATTATAATGAAGACCATTATGTTGAAGGTGAGAATGAGAATCTTCATGCTAACTAGGACAGCCATGGACAAAGTAAGGGAGTTGTGCCAATCCCAGTAGATCAAAATGGACCTTATGTTAACGTCACTACGATGGGTGTTTCAGAGCCATTTCTTCTGGATACTGGAGCAATAAGAAGTTCTATCATTCATTCTAAACTCCCTGGGGCACCTTTGTCTGGCTTAACAAATACTTCCGTAGGATTTTCTGGTGCCCCTGTTCGCAATCCAGTTTCTTGCCCTTTGCCTATTTCAGTTGGTCCTTATGATTTGGAAGCTCCACTTCTGTTAACGAATGGTTGCGGTGAGAATCTGTTGGGTCTAGACCTATTGAAAAGAATGCATGCTACAATATATTGTTCTCCTTCTGACGTACATCTTACTTTAGGACAGAAATTGGTCTCCCCAATGTATTTGTCCAAAGATCAGTTTCCACCTGAATTACTTTCTCTTCCAACAGCACTTTGGGCCACGGGTCCGAATGATGTGGGTTGTCTTGAGATTCCGCCTTATGTTGTCACTCTCAAGCCCAATGTTGAATTACCGCGCATCCCACAATATAGAATTTCTGCTGAAGGTGAGAAAGCGCTTTCGGGAATCATTCATGACTTGATTCGGAACGGTGTGGTTGAAGAAACAAGAGGTAATACATGCAATAGTCCTATTCTTCCTGTTCTTAAACGCACTGATCCTTCTCAGCCTCCTGTGTATCGTCTCGTAATTGATCTGCGAGAAGTAAACACAAATTGTGATTCCACAATTTCCTGTTGTTCCAGATATCACTGCTTTGTTGACAATGATACCTTCCACAGCGACTTGGTTTTCTGTTATTGATCTAAAGAATGCCTTCTTTAGTATTCCCATTGCAGAAGAGAGTAGGGATATTTTTGGCTTAAGCGCGCACCCCAAGGCAATTGTGAAAGTCCCTCTATTTACAGCCAAGCTTTAAAATGTCATCTTGATACTTTTCATTTGCCGTCTGGTGCTGCTCTTATCCAATATATGGATGACTTATTAGTCGCCGCTGATTCAGAAGATATCTGCAAAGATGTCACTGTTGCATTGTTATGCCACTTGTTTAAACTGAATCACAACGTTTCACCTTCCAAACTACAATATGTTTGTCGAGAGGTTACCTACTTGGGTCATCTCCTATCAAAGGAGGGACGACGATTGACACCAGAACGAATTCAGGCGATTACGCGAATGTCTGTACCATCCACACAAAGGGAAGTACGTGCCTTTCTGGGTATTACTTATTATTGTAGACAGTTGATCCCTAACTTCTCTCTAATTGCCAAACCTTTGCTGGCACTCACTTTAAAAGATACGCCTCAGCCCCTTCCATGGACTGATGAGTGCCAAAAGAGTTTCACTGATTTACGTACCGCTCTGTGTTCTGCTCCTGTACTAGGCACTCCAGATTACACTAAGCCTTTTACGCTTTATGTGCATGAGAGAGAAGGTTGTGCATTGTCAGTTTTAGCGCAGCAATTTGGAGACAAACAGTGGCCATGTGCCTATTTTTCGGCTACGTTGGATCCTGCAGCTAAAGCATTGCCCAGTTGTCTCAAAGCGACAGCAGCAGCCGCAATTTCTATTCGTCAGTCTGCTGGAGTGGTGTTGGATAACACTCTCATTGTCATGGTGCCACATGCAGTGGATACTTTACTAAACATAACGAAAATACAGCATCTTACGAGTGCTCGTTTAACTGGTTACGAGCTGACGCTTTTGGCTAGTCACATACACATCAAACGATGTAATACCCTAAATCCAGCTACTCTGTTGCCCCTTCCAAATGAGGAAAGTGTTCAGGGTCAGCATGATTGTTTCTTCCGTACTGAGGAAGAGACAAAAGGAAGAATTGACCTGAGAGACACACCGCTACAGAATCCGGATGGAACTCTATGGGTAGACGGTTCTTGTTTTAAAATGCCTAATGGAGATACAGTTTCAGCTATGCTGTAACTACTTTACATACAATTGTGGAAACTGCACGTATTCGACACAATTCAGCGCAAGCAGCAGAATTGGTAGCATTAACAAGAGCTTGTGTATTATCGAAAGGGAAAAGAGTGAACGTATACACTGACAGCCAATACGCTTTTGGTGTAGCGTTCAATTTTGGGCGTCTCTGGAAGGAAAGGGGTTTTCTCACTTCACATGGCACCAAAATACAACATGGTCAGTTGGTGACTGATCTCCTCGAATCACTTGCCTTACCCACCCAAATAGCGATAGTGAAATGTAGTGCACACAAAAAGATTACGGACGATGTTGGTCGAGGAAATGCGTTTGCAGACGAAATAGCAAAGAAAACAGCGAGAGATTCAACAAGTCGAATGTATGTGGCAGGTCCTGCGAATTGGGTTAGAGAAAGAGGAATGTGTGAGAATACAGTGGAAAGTGTAAAAGCGATTCAAAAAGAGGCTTCAGAGAGGGAGATGAGCAAGTGGAAAGAAAGTATGGGAATGTTAGATGAGATGGGTTGTTGGGTGGAATTATCTGAACATCAACGTTGGCTGTTACCAGATGCCTATTTTCTCCCAGTGGTTACTATGGCACATGGTCCAGCCCACTTAAGTGCAAAAGGCATTTGTAAACTTCTGGCTCCAGTGTGGCAGAATGAAAGTATCCCAAAATGTGCAGACAATGTAGTGAAGCACTGTATTTTTGTTTAATGTACAACCCGGGAAAGGGAACCCCAACTCCAGCAGGTCACTTTGCTCCTCCGACATATCCATTTGAGGTGTTGCAAATCGATTACATTCATATGGAGCGGTGCAACAACCTCAAATATGTTCTGGTGGTAGTATGCGCCTTTTCAAGATGGATAGAAGCATACCCTCTAAAAGATAATACAGCCCTATCTACAGCTAAAATCCTTCTAAAAGAATTCTTCCCCAGGTTTGGTTTGCCGCGCATTGTCTGGGGTGACAATGGGAGCAAATTTGTTGGCCAAGTCATGCAAAAAGTTTTTGCAGGTCTTGGTATCAAGCAAAAGTTCCACGCGGCAAATCATCCACAGTCAGCGGGTTTAGTAGAATGTTACAACGGAACCTTGAAGTTAAAGTTAGCAAAGGTTCAAGCAAGTACAGGACTCAATTGGCCCAATGCTTTGCCGTTAGCTCTGCTATCCACCAGAACTGCAGTACACTCTCGTTTGGGAGTTAGCCCATACGAAGTAGTGTTTGGCCGTCCGGCTAACGTATGGGGAATCCCTCGCCCTAAGAAATACTCAGACTTGCCATATCCAATGTTGATTGACTATCTGCATGACCTTACGACTAAATTGCGTGTTCTTCATCAACAGGTTCAGAGTGCTCTGCCGGAGGCTTCCATAGACCCAGGTCACTCCATCCGACCAGGTGACTGGGTATGTGTGAAGAATTTCCAGTAGACCAGCAATTTGGAACCCAGATGGCGGGAGCCCCGGATGGTCTTGCTGACCACGAGGACAGCAGTTAAAGTCGAAGGAAAGAAAAATTGGATTCACGGTGTGCATTGTAAGAAAGTGCCTTTGCCTTTGCCATACGATCAATGGGTACGCAGAGGTGTTGGTGACTGTGAAAGTGAAAGAGTTCCACGATTCGTACCCTTCAGCGATTCACTCCTGAATGGGACACTGTCTGAGAAAGAGGACGACGACATTTTACAGGAAGCAATTCCATCACATCGTCGCTTGGATACGACTAAACCACGAACATTGTTCCAACACCAGAATGTTCTGGGGAAGGAACGATATAATTTAAGACCTAGACCAAAGAACATTTAAGACTCTTTTTCTCCCTTGTGTAGTATTCTGTCCCAGTTGCAGGGTCACGGTAGGAGTCTAAGTCACGACCCGAGTAGTGGCAATAGGCCTGCAGGATCTTCAGTGTCATAGGACGGTGGAACATCGTGACTTAAGTGATTGAGGAAGATTGCCGTGAGCATCCATTAGTAAGATGGAAACTACACTAGGTAATAAAGAAAGAAAAGATGAAATGAAGAGAGCATCCTGTAAAATAATGTACAGTCGTTTCAGCATAACTTTATGTGTTATTATATCACTATGTATTGTTTTGGCGTTTATTAGTTGGATAATTTATGCTTTGCAGCCAAAGGATGCCTCCCCTTCTTCCTCTTTGCCTTCTTCTACTATCTCTCCACACCTCTTTCATACTCTTCCTTCACATGAACTCGTCAGAAGAACTGAATATTTTAACAATTCCATTATCCAACTATTACATCAGCACCAATTAGTGGTTAATACAAATGATTGTTGGGTGTGTGGTCTTATGCCACATACCACAGAGAAAGGAATGCCATATCTAGTTCTCCCTTTTTCTTATGAGGGTTCCGCTTGGGCTTACTTTGTCATCTTCTCCAATGCTTATCAAAGCAAATTCAGACGATCTGTTAGTTCACATATTAATTATCCGGATTTTAGTCATAGTTCTTTGATTAAAGGTATGGTAGTTATGGCTAAAATTATGGAAAATAGGAAAATCTCCATTGACGAAAGAAAAGCGTACACTAATTGGAACGTCACCCAATATATGTCTAGTCTTAGTAGTAAGGTTGGAAAAGGAAAGTCCTCACCGATTTGGATTATACCACATCAGGGTAACTTCTGCTTACAGATAAATGATCACTCTTCTGACACTACACAAAGGAATAACTGCTCCTACACGTACGTTTATTCCTCTCAGAACTCGCCTCCTCTAGTGCCGTCTCAAGGCACCTATTTCATCTGCTATAATAGAGCTTTTACTTGGTTACCTCTGGTACTTGTTATATAGCCTTTCTTCTCCCCCCTACTTACACCGCTTCCGCAAATCATCACCGAACCCGATACGGCAGAGGGATTATTGATTCAAAGGACACAGCAGGACAAGAGGGAGGAGATTTCCTAAAGGGATTTCTTCCCTTCTGGGGTCCAATGGCTAACAGCAGAAATATAAGGCAATTGGTCTGTGTCGTAGAGACTACAATAGACATCACTGTAGGAGCCTTAAGTAACATCACGGCAGAACTACAGGCGGATCGTCTTATGACATTACAAAATCGAGTTGCCTTAGACTTTGTTCTTGCCGATCGTGGTGGAGTATGCAAATTGATCGGGTCAAGTTGCTGTATTTTCATACCTAATGACGCTCCGACAGTATACCAAGCTATCTCCAAGTTGCACATAATCTCTGAGTCTATTCATCAGGACGAAGGAGATTGGTTTTGGGGACTACTGTCCAAATGGGGTTGGAAAGCATTGACGTTTCTTGGTATAATCTTGACCATTATTTTCTCCTGTTGCCTTTGTATGCACTGTGGTCCCGCTATCTGTGATCTTTGTGCTACTATGTGCATCCCAAAACCCAAACCACAAGTAGCAGAAAACATAAGAATGATGTTACAGCAACAGCTCGATGACCTCATGGCTATTGACGTGGACTCAGATTAACATGGGTCTATCTTGCCTGAGTTCTGGCAAAAGGAGGGTCTGAGGAACATCGATTTTCGATCACGATTGAATCGACCCGCCATTTTGTGGCCCGCCGACATTTTGTGTTGCCATCACTCAGGCAGCACGGTGAACAAAGTCTATTCTGCTTTTTCTGTAGCCTGGTGTCGAAATACGCCTTCGGCCTCTTTTTGCAAAGCTGGTGTTAGAACTAGCCGAGTACACTAATACCTAATTACGCATCAGTTGAGGCACATTATAGGCATTCGTCTTTTAAACATTTCATATGGTAACAGAGTCACAGAGAATTTCAAAGTCCACAAACAAATCAAAAATTTAGTTGGTTATCATTTGTTTATTATTCCTTTCTTGGATTGTCCAAATTTCAATATAACACATAACAGCCGACACGTGTTTCGTCCATCCGGACTTTTTCAAGGCTGTAACAAATGGATACAAACATACACTATTACAAAATATATAAGAACATTAGCTGTCTAAAGTGTTGATGTTAAAAAAACACAATTTTGTTTTAAAATGGTCCTCTTGTTAAAATACAAATTGACATACATCTATGCGATATTGATTCCTTTTTCTGTAGCCTGGTGTCGAAATACGCCTTCAGTCTCTATTTGCAAAGCTGGTGTTAGAACTAGCCGAGTACACTAATCACTGTCTGGCTTTTCTAATCCCCGTCTCAACTATCTGTTGGCTCACACTATTCTTTCCTGACCTTATCTTATCGACTGGCCTTCACTGTCTCCTGCTAGCATTCTCTCGTTTCACAACTGTCCTCCAACACACACAAACGTATCTCGTCACCTGCAAGTTGGTTATGAATCTGTTAATAAATTAGCTTGAGGGAGGGGTGACAAACATAGTTGGAGGAGAGGTCTCTTCGAGTCATCTGACACTTTTGTTTTCAAACCTTTCCCATTGGTTCCATCCTGTTTTCTACTTTTCTTATTGGCTCTTTCTTGTATGTTCTGGGAGGGCTTTGGGTCAAAATGTATGAACCTTGTATAGTATTTAATGCTGTGCGCCACAGAGTGAAATGGCAGTCTCCTGAGAACCTACTTTGTGTACTTCTAGGATAACTGTACTAGCTGCAGCTAAATAAATCTGATCTTTTAACGCCAACAGAGTGTCCCGTGTCTCTGTGTAGCGAAGCAGGTGAACTCCGGAGACTTTGGGCGTACCCTGCGCTGCCAGGCCCAAAAGGTTCTGGTTCTTCAACCAGGTGCTTCCAGTAAGCACCACTCCGCTGCGTTGCAGAGAGGTGGTCTAGGCCGTGCCCCTTTTTACATCTCTCTGCAACGCAGCTCTGTGGCGCTTACTGGAGGTACCTAGTTGGACCCTAGGGACCCTCAGGATTCAAGGGGACTTAATCTCCCAACTTAAAACGGCCACAGGGCGTGTTTACACAGTGGGGAAGTGAGGGGACGGGGCCTGAGGTGACGTGTGCAAACACGCCCTGTGGCGCGTTTTAAGAGGTAGTTTTAATCCCCTGCCCTATTATATACTAGGGGCTTACAGAGGAGGTCATGCTGATCACAGGGGGACCCCAACGCATAGTGTTCCCTAGTGTATGTAGGTGTTTTCACTGTATTCTGAGTGTCTTTTAACATAGCACTGGCTCTAGGACTGGTTAGTCAGACTCAGTTACCACCAGTATCCGTCTGAAAAAGTTGAGATAACAGGATGATTTTGCAACAAGGCTTCTTTCTGCTCTTCTGTTTGTTCTTTCTGCACGTTATCCTTCTTCCTGCACTTTTCTTTGTCTTTGAGGACTTCTGTTGCTTCTTTCTGCATTTCTTTTTTTTTCTTTCTGTGCGTTTTTTCTTCTTTCTTCACATGTCCTAACTCTGTAGGCATAGTTAGAAATTAGCATTAAAAAAACCTTTGAAATTCACTGACAAAACCATAGGTTTCAGGCACGTTGTAGTTAGGAATTAGCATTTAAAAAACCTTAGAAATTCACTGAAAAAACCATAGGTTTCAGGGGCGTTATAGTTAGCTGGACTTTTCACTCGTACAAAACCATTGAAATTCCCCCGTTATAGTTAGTTCAGCTAACTATAACTCGCGCGCCCGCAATGCACTGCTGATGACGTCACATATTACATCACTCATGACATGGTCAGTGACATCACTGATGACATCTCAAATGACATCACTAATGACATCACTGATGACATCATCCTTTCGATAGAGTGGCAGACCTCCTCTTCCCCTAATATAACCTTTGATACACACATTCAAAAATAGAAACTACAATGTTCAAAACAATGGACATACCAATACCAGTTAAAACAACCTATTCAGTAATTCTAAGATCCACATACACATCCACTCATTCACCAACAGTCCTACACAGTCACTCATAAGTATGCTCACTCATCATATGTACTCACACACCTATACATCCTGTTACACAACGCCACTCATCCATAGAGTTACTCACACACATAGTCACTCATGCTAATAAAGAATCAAACATCCATTTGCTTGCATATACAGTTATACACATACCACCACACTTACTTCTACAGCAACTTACACATACTTAGTCTTTTAAACAATCACTTATAGAAACACATACTTATTCATACAGGAACTCTTTCAATCTCTCACTCTCACATATACTCACTTATATACACCAATAGTCACATATACTAGTTTAAAACATATGTAGTTACTCATAAAGACACTATTGAGACAGTCTATCACTCACTAACACACCCATGCACACACTCATCCACCCATACAGTCCTGCACACATGCTGTCTTCAACACATACAAACAGTGAGTCACTCATTCATGCACCTATGCACTACGTAATTCCCCCCACCGAACCATACAGACACTAGACACTCATACTGATACTCAAAAAACCAACTAATAACTGATATAGACACTCATGTAGCTACTCACCAACCCATGCAGCCACTTATACACAAAGTGAGAGACTGATACAGATATTTACACATTTAAACATTACTCACTAAGCCGTGTATTCACTAAGATACATTTAATCAGTCAGTTATACAATTAATTTTTCAAAAACAAATCTTCCATTTAGACACTTATATACCCATTTATTCTTTCATCGACCTTGAGATATACGTATATAAAACATATGTAATTTTCAGAAAAACACACATTCACTGGATGATGTCATCAGTGATGTCATTTGAGATGTCATCAGTGATGTCATGAGTGATGTCACTGACCATGTCATGAGTGATGTAATATGTGACGTCATCAGCAGTGCATTGCG
The DNA here is from genome assembly GCF_964204655.1 of Triturus cristatus. Taxonomy (NCBI): domain Eukaryota; kingdom Metazoa; phylum Chordata; class Amphibia; order Caudata; family Salamandridae; genus Triturus; species Triturus cristatus. The sequence continues at coordinate 370,258,426 of NC_140595.1, forward strand.
GGCGCGCGAGTTATAGTAAGCTGAACTAACTATAACGGGGGAATTTCAATGGTTTTGTACGAGTGAAAAGTCCAGCTAACTATAACGCCCCTAAAACCTATGGTTTTTTCAGTGAATATATATATATATATATATATATATATCCAATCCTCAAAAGTCGGCACTAAAAGCAACCAAACAGTCGCCTTTCCCTTGCCTCTTGCGATGGCGGTCCGTGGAGAGGAAGCGAACCTCAAAACATTCAACTCACGCTGATTTTCCCGTTCATGAGAAACAAAGACAGCAACCACGGACACTTTCGATCAAAATGCGCTATTTAATTGTGCAAAAAATAGCCACTCGACGCGTTTCGGGATAAATCCCTTGATCACGAGTGTGGCAGTCCTCTCATCACATTGTTTAAATAAAGTGCATTGAATACAAACATGTAAACATAGAAAACAGACTGTGCGAGTTAGAGTTGACTCACTCCCAATATTACAGTCGCCATCTTGGAATGGTCAAGGAGTGTAGCTATAAGTCTGGAAAAGGTAAATCCCCAGAATATGCTGTCGTTGTGCAAATCACTAACGACCCAACGTTGAAACCCTCACATGTGTTAGAATGAATACAGCGATATAAACAGCCTCATACATAGCACATTTACGTGCCAAAAATCTATATATATATAAAAATATAAAAAATGCTGTAATTATACCCAAGTGGGTCAAAAATAATAAGATCTTAAGTGCTGAACGAATATACGTGAAGGGTACAGCTGGATCTCTAGGATAATTGTTTCGTGACGTGCATAAGATACCTAACAACTTGACAGTCTCAAAATACAACCCAAGTGGGTAAAGACTAATGAACCAATCCTGACCAAAAAGATACTTAATCATATTGGTAGCAACAATCCACCATTACTTTAGCTTTTTGCGTTCTTCCAAGAGTCAATCAGTTTCTGTGAAAAAAGAAAGAAAAAAACATTCCTATTACTAAAAAATCTCAAAGACATACATACTGATAACTACCACAATAGGACACATCATAGAAAATTAGATATGTACAATAAAATCATGAAGCATGTTACATAAGATGGAAAGATGATCAAATAATCATTCTACAAGACTTCTGTAAAAATTACAGAACAAAACAAGGTAAAAAAGCTACCCCAAATGGACTTCCATTTCCTCATCACAATTGTGCCCGTTAGGCACTAAGGTTTTGTATTGAATGATAAGCTTTGATTCGAGGCGTCTAAGGTCTTGTACTCTGTTCCCGCCCCTCTCATTGAGTCTGACTGAATCAAGTACACAGAAACTGAGTAATGAATTATTCTGTTTGTGTGTGCTCTGGAAATGTCTCGCCATGGGATATTGTTTGTCGCCGTTCTTAATTGCACGAAGATGTTCTAATACCCTTTTCTTCGCTTTATGGATCGTGCTCCCAATGTACGCTTTGTTACATGGGCAGAAAAGGGCATATACTGCAAATTCAGTATTGCAAGAAGTGTGTTTAGTGATTTTGAATGGTCTACAATCAGCTGTTAAAACACATTCTTTCATGTGACGGCTATTTCTACACGCCTTGCAATTACGACAAGGATAGAACCCTTGGCTCCCCAAACTCTTGGTTTCCGTTGGTACCACTGCTCTACATAGAGTATCTTTCAGAGATCTGGCCTTTCGAAAAGTGATCTGTGGTAAAGTTCCGATGTTGTTTGTGAGGTCATTATCTGTATGTAAAACGGGCCAGAATTTAATAATGCTTTTTCTAACCTCATGTGCCTGTTTACTGTAAGTAGTGATGAATCTGATTTCGGAATCTTCACTAATTTCTTGTGTCTCTTTCTCAATAAGTAATGAGGCTCTAGTTCTTTCTCGGACTTTAACTTTAGCTTTGTTGATCACAGTATTCGAATAACCTCTCTCTAGGAATCTCTTTGTCATGACACTCATCTCCCTTTCGAAGCTTTCGACCGTGCTGCAGTTGCGTTTTGCACGGAGGAATTCTCCGAAAGGGATACTGTCAATCAAAGATTGTGGATGGCAGCTTTTGGCATGGAGAACACTGTTCCCTGCCGTTGTTTTTCTAAAGAGAGAACTCTCCAATTTGTTGTTGTGTATTGTCAGTGTGAGATCCAGAAATTCTAACTTGGTGTTAGACCATTGACTAGTAAACTGTAGATTGAAATTATTGATGTTAAGTGTTTCAACAAAATTATTTGCTTCTTCTTCACTGCCCTTCCATACACAAAAGACGTCGTCAAAATAACGAACCCACAATGCTATTTTAGAGCCAAAAAAGTCTGATTTCCTCAAGATAAGTTCCTCCCAGTACCCCAAAAAGAGACCCGTGAAGCATGGAGCAAAGCAAGTCCCCATTGAGGTACCGAGAGTCTGCCTGTAGATCTTATTATCAAAGATTAAAAATTTTTGCTTCAGACAGATAGACATGATTTCAATGATCATTTCAGTATGGTAAAAATATGAGACTGATCTCTCCTTCAGGAAGTGCCTGCATGCCTGGAGCCCCAGGTCATGCGGTATGCATGTATACAGGCTCATAACATCTAATGACAATAAGGAAAATTCTTCATGCCATTCAAAATTGTCGATTTGTCTAAAAAAATCTCCCGTATCTTTGACATAAGATGGCAATGTTTTAACAAAGGGCTGGAGAAAGAAATCAGCGTACCTGGATGCATTTTCCATGCAACTTCCTCTGGAGGACACAATCGGCCTTCCAGGAGGATTTTGCATGTTTTTATGAATTTTAGGGAGCAAATATAATGCCGGGAGTTTGGGATATTTACAGAGCAGGAAACCGTATTCACTCTGATCAATGAGTCCTTTCTCTTTCCAATCGGAAAGGCATTGATGAAATGCTCTGATGGAATTCTCGTACTCCATTCTATTGCTCCTCTCGTAGCTGTCTTTATCTGCCAGCTGTCTGATCCCTTCCTCAATGTACCCTTGTTTCGATAGTAAAACTACATTGCCTCCCTTGTCTGATTTTTTTATGACAATAGTTTTGTCATTCTTAAGATCTTCAATTGCTGACATTTGTTTTTTAGAGATGTTTCTCCACCCATAAAATCTCTTTTTGGACAATTTTGAAAATTCCTGAATTATGCCTTTTTCAAAGACATCAATTGCCTCGTTTTTAATTTGAGGTAAAAAAATTGATTTTGGCTTAAAGATTGTTTTGGCACTTAGATTCAAGGGGACATTCTCAGGTATTAAACCAACAAATGGATCAATGTCAACAGTACTTTCATTAGCTAACATGTGCATAGTATGTAAGGTTTCAACATCAGAGATCGTGGTTGAGCTAGGAAAATCTCTCTCTCCAAATGTATAGCCTGTGATTTTGGTGGCATACCATTTTTTTATACGGAGTTTACGAGTGAAATGAAACAGATCGATTCTGCTCTGCGTGTAGTCAAAGTTATTAACAGGACAGAAGGTAAGTCCAAGTGAAAGCAATTCTACCTCCATTGGGCTCAATGTCCTATTTGAGAGCTCAAATAGGACATTGAGCCCAATGGAGGTAGAATTGCTTTCACTTGGACTTACCTTCTGTCCTGTTAATAACTTTGACTACACGCAGAGCAGAATCGATCTGTTTCATTTCACTCGTAAACTCCGTATAAAAAAATGGTATGCCACCAAAATCACAGGCTATACATTTGGAGAGAGAGATTTTCCTAGCTCAACCACGATCTCTGATGTTGAAACCTTACATACTATGCACATGTTAGCTAATGAAAGTACTGTTGACATTGATCCATTTGTTGGTTTAATACCTGAGAATGTCCCCTTGAATCTAAGTGCCAAAACAATCTTTCAGCCAAAATCAATTTTTTTACCTCAAATTAAAAACGAGGCAATTGATGTCTTTGAAAAAGGCATAATTCAGGAATTTTCAAAATTGTCTAAAAAGAGATTTTATGGGTGGAGAAACATCTCTAAAAAACAAATGTCAGCAATTGAAGATCTTAAGAATGACAAAACTATTGTCATAAAAAAATCAGACAAGGGAGGCAATGTAGTTTTACTATCGAAACAAGGGTACATTGAGGAAGGGATCAGACAGCTGGCAGATAAAGACAGCTACGAGAGGAGCAATAGAATGGAGTACGAGAATTCCATCAGAGCATTTCATCAATGCCTTTCCGATTGGAAAGAGAAAGGACTCATTGATCAGAGTGAATACGGTTTCCTGCTCTGTAAATATCCCAAACTCCCGGCATTATATTTGCTCCCTAAAATTCATAAAAACATGCAAAATCCTCCTGGAAGGCCGATTGTGTCCTCCAGAGGAAGTTGCATGGAAAATCCATCCAGGTACGCTGATTTCTTTCTCCAGCCCTTTGTTAAAACATTGCCATCTTATGTCAAAGATACGGGAGATTTTTTTAGACAAATCGACAATTTTGAATGGCATGAAGAATTTTCCTTATTGTCATTAGATGTTATGAGCCTGTATACATGCATACCGCATGACCTGGGGCTCCAGGCATGCAGGCACTTCCTGAAGGAGAGATCAGTCTCATATTTTTACCATACTGAAATGATCATTGAAATCATGTCTATCTGTCTGAAGCAAAATTTTTTCATCTTTGATAATAAGATCTACAGGCAGACTCTCGGTACCTCAATGGGGACTTGCTTTGCTCCATGCTTCGCGGGTCTCTTTTTGGGGTACTGGGAGGAACTTATCTTGAGGAAATCAGAATTTTTTGGCTCTAAAATAGCATTGTGGGTTCGTTATATTGACAACGTCTTTTGTGTATGGAAGGGCAGTGAAGAAGAAGCAAATAATTTTGTTGAAACACTTAACATCAATAATTTCAATCTACAGTTTACTAGTCAATGGTCTAACACCAAGTTAGAATTTCTGGATCTCACACTGACAATACACAACAACAAATTGGAGAGTTCTCTCTTTAGAAAAACAACGGCAGGGAACAGTGTTCTCCATGCCAAAAGCTGCCATCCACAATCTTTGATTGACAGTATCCCTTTCGGAGAATTCCTCCGTGCAAAACGCAACTGCAGCACGGTCGAAAGCTTCGAAAGGGAGGTGAGTGTCATGACAAAGAGATTCCTAGAGAGAGGTTATTCGAATACTGTGATCAACAAAGCTAAAGTTAAAGTCCGAGAAAGAACTAGAGCCTCATTACTTATTGAGAAAGAGACACAAGAAATTAGTGAAGATTCCGAAATCAGATTCATCACTACTTACAGTAAACAGGCACATGAGGTTAGAAAAAGCATTATTAAATTCTGGCCCGTTTTACATACAGATAATGACCTCACAAACAACAGCGGAACTTTACCACAGATCACTTTTCGAAAGGCCAGATCTCTGAAAGATACTCTATGTAGAGCAGTGGTACCAACGGAAACCAAGAGTTTGGGGATCCAAGGGTTCTATACTTGTCGTAATTGCAAGGCGTGTAGAAATAGCCGTCACATGAAAGAATGTGTTTTAACAGCTGATTGTAGACCATTCAAAATCACTAAACACACTTCTTGCAATACTGAATTTGCAGTATATGCCCTTTTCTGCCCATGTAACAAAGCGTACATTGGGAGCACGATCCATAAAGCGAAGAAAAGGGTATTAGAACATCTTCGTGCAATTAAGAACGGCGACAAACAATATCCCATGGCGAGACATTTCCAGAGCACACACAAACAGAATAATTCATTACTCAGTTTCTGTGTACTTGATTCAGTCAGACTCAATGAGAGGGGCGGGAACAGAGTACAAGACCTTAGACGCCTCGAATCAAAGCTTATCATTCAATACAAAACCTTAGTGCCTAACGGGCACAATTGTGATGAGGAAATGGAAGTCCATTTGGGGTAGCTTTTTTACCTTGTTTTGTTCTGTAATTTTTACAGAAGTTTTGTAAAATGATTATTTGATCATCTTTCCATCTTATGTAACATGCTTCATGATTTTATTGTACATATCTAATTTTCTATGATGTGTCCTATTGTGGTAGTTATCAGTATGTATGTCTTTGAGATTTTTTAGTAATAGGAATGTTTTTTTCTTTCTTTTTTCACAGAAACTGATTGACTCTTGGAAGAACGCAAAAAGCTAAAGTAATGGTGGATTGTTGCCACCAATATGATTAAGTATCTTTTTGGTCAGGATTGGTTCATTAGTCTTTACCCACTTGGGTTGTATTTTGAGACTGTCAAGTTGTTAGGTATCTTATGCACGTCACGAAACAATTATCCTAGAGATCCAGCTGTACCCTTCACGTATATTCGTTCAGCACTTAAGATCTTATTATTTTTGACCCACTTGGGTATAATTATAGCATTTTTTATATTTTTATATATATATAGATTTTTGGCACGTAAATGTGCTATGTATGAGGCTGTTTATATCGCTGTATTCATTCTAACACATGTGAGGGTTTCAACGTTGGGTCGTTAGTGATTTGCACAACGACAGCATATTCTGGGGATTTACCTTTTCCAGACTTATAGCTACACTCCTTGACCATTCCAAGATGGCGACTGTAATATTGGGAGTGAGTCAACTCTAACTCGCACAGTCTGTTTTCTATGTTTACATGTTTGTATTCAATGCACTTTATTTAAACAATGTGATGAGAGGACTGCCACACTCGTGATCAAGGGATTTATCCCGAAACGCGTCGAGTGGCTATTTTTTGCACAATTAAATAGCGCATTTTGATCGAAAGTGTCCGTGGTTGCTGTCTTTGTTTCTCATGAACGGGAAAATCAGCGTGAGTTTAATATATATATATATATATATATATATATATATATAACCATAATGGTACAAGGGATATGCAAAGATTTAATTTGAAAAGCAAAATCTAAGGTATATATCAATGTTTGGCCTATCCTTAGTACACTCAGCGGCATATTCTCAAGGACTAATCGCCGCGTTATCGGCACTTTATCACAGCCAAAGTGGCGATAAATTTATCGCCCTATTCACATGCTGGTGCTAACAGCCGATATCAACAGTTTTCTTGCGATAGCAGCCGCAAAAAACATAGCCACAGATGACACCGGCAACTAACGCTAATGATATGCAGAATAGGCGTTCCCGTGCAAAAAGGCGCAAAAAACACCACTTCCCAACATTCTCAACGATCAGCCAGATCGGCGATAAAATCCCAAAACAGGTGATAAGGCACGTTAGCAACAGGGATTTAACACCTGCTCTTACCTGGTGTAAAGTCGGACAACAACCTGCACCATTAAAGGGAGCCCAGCCCAGAGCCACACCTGCAGAGCAACAGATGCCATGGAGCTACTGATCATGCAGGCCGGACACCCAAAAGGGCCACAACACCCACCGCCACCACCCCCAGGCCCGACCCCCCGACAAAGATATGTTACATCAACTTTACAAAATCATGAACAAAACAATTTGCCTGATATCGCACAATTACAACAATCAACATTCATGTGTGGTCAGAAAAAGGAGCATCATTCACTCATCTTTGAATTTCCAAACAAATCATTTTATTCAAATTAAACTGAAAACTACTATTTGGAAGAGTCATGGCAGGTCTTCTCTGGACAATCTGTAAGTCACATTCTGCAAGACAAAAGTCAAGATAAGAAGGTGTGTCATGCGTCATCAAAGGACAGAGAGAGAGAGAGAGAAAGAAAGGAAGAGAGAGAGAGAGAAAGTGAAAGGAAGAGAGGGAGAGAGAGAGAGAAAGAGAGATGCATTGTACATGTTTACATACAGACTGCATGACATGGTACATTGTGACTGTTTGGGAGGAACTGCCTATTTGATGTGTGTTTGTACTTGTACATCATCATCTCACATTTCCCTGCTATGCCAAATGTGATTGGCCAGTTTCTGCACACAAGCGGCACCAGTTGTGTCCTCTGTTTTTTTGTGGGCGTGTTGCTGTTTGTACCACATTGTTGTCAATGTTGATGTGCTCTGCATGTAATGTGTGTGTACTGCATTTTGGGAGAGTCGCCCCTGCAGCTCTGATTTTGCTGCCCCTTATCCCTTTCATGTGGTGTGCCTTTGAGTTCTGTGCTTATACAGTGCTAAGATGTTGCAGACTTGGGTACATTGGGCTCTTGGTGGGAGTTGGGACTCTGGGTATGGTTTGTCCGCAGATGTGTTGTTGACATCAGGGGGTGTTTGTGCACGTGGATGTGTCAGAGTGTGACCTGCTCCTTTACGGATGTGGTACACACTCAGCCACCTCAGTGTTGTGGCGTGCAACATTTCATGATATATTGACTGCAGACATGCTATTCGTCATGCAGTGTCACTTGCATTGTCAGTGTTGCTCACAGACATGCCGCTTTGCTGGGTTTAACACATGTGCATGGGTTGGTTGTGAAATTGGTGATGTGTGGGAAGGGCCCCCTCTGGGCACATAGTTGAAGGGGGGCCTACTTGCTGTTTCTAGGTGTGCTGCAGTGTGCCAAGGGATCAGAGACATGCTCCAGTGTCATTGTGGGTGTGCACTGTGCTCTACTTAGTTGTGCATGTGTGCCATTGTGCCTATCTCCCCCGTCACCCCAGTCCCTGGTCGTTACTCACCCTGTTGCTGTTGTGTCAGGTCATTTTGAGCAGTGTCCGGTCCCCCAACTCCTGCCACCATCTCCACACGAATGCATGACATTACAACACATACATTTACAATGCATGCATTTACATAGCAGTTTTTACATCACAGCATCCTTTACAACACATTCTTTTACATTGCATGCCATTACATAGCATTTTCAGAAACTACCTTTACAACGCATTCCATTACATTGCATTATACCTTTACAACACATACCATTACAATGCATACCAACATAGCATTTAAGGTAAGTGTTGGATAGTATAAGGGTAATAATTACTATTCTAACTCCAGTGAGTGCAACAGTAGGGTAAGTGTTGGATAGTGTAGGGGTAAAAATTACTATTCAAACTCCAGTGAGTGCAACAGTAGGGTAAGTGTTGGATAGTGTAAGGGTACTATGTGTTGTAATGGTATGCATTGTAATGACTTGCGATGTAATGCCTGCTTTGTAGTGACATGCGTTGTAATGACATGCTTTGTAGTGACATTCAATGTAATGGCTGCGTTGTAATGACATGCGATGTAAAGGATGTTGTGATGTAATGACTGCTATGTAAAGGTAGTGTGATGTAATGACTGCATTGTAAAGGTTGTTGCCCTCTCCACACTGATGACTGTGGACACCATTTCCTCCATCTCATCCAGCTCCTCCTGTGGCGCTCGACTCCCACCTCCAGTCTGCATTGCTGCCTTCTGGTTGTTGATGAGTTTCTGCTTGGTTTTGCACTTCACTCCATTCCAGCGCCTCTTGACCTCTTCCATTGTCCTCCTCAGCACTCCGACTGCATTCACCTTGTCCACGATGGACTGCCACATTCCATTTTTTCTTGCCAATGACACAGTGGAATTGACAAACAGTAGTTGATGGTGTTCTATCACTTCCGTTATCAGGACCCTGTATTCCAGCGGACTGAACCGCGTCTTTCTCTTCTTCTTGTCCTTGCCCTTCCCTGACCCCGAGGTCCTGGCCTGGGCCTCCAGGGGGCTTGTGGGGTTCTGGTTGTCCTCTGTACTAGCTCCGGCTACCTCCATTGTGCTTCGCTGTTGTTTTGCTTTTGTTTCTATTTTTTTTTTACTTTTATAGTGATTTTTCCCACCTGACGTGTGTGAATTGCAGGCCTGGCGCAGCTTATCTCTGATTTTTTTATCGCGGTTGGGCCCATCACAACTTTTTCACATTGGGGTTTAGATTTTAATCGCCGTCCCGGTGTCTTTATCGCAGACATTTGACACGTTATCAGGAGACTATTTTTAAACTTTGTGTATTGAATTCTGGTTCCTTACTGGCATTTTGCACAGTTGGTGGGGAAAGGAGGGGAAGTCTGCTGTGGGTGGTGGCTCTCTTCTGAGGGTATTTCCACCCTGGTCCACAGCAGCGTGTGCCAATTGTTGTGGAGGGCATTGCGCTGTACCACATTAGCTTCCTCTTTGCCATCCTCACTTCCGGGGCCGAGTGTGGCGTGGGTGGAGCGGTCTAGTGCTCCCTTTGTTCACGCTATTAAAACACATGCTCAAGCGGGCACGAAGCAGGCACGCCACTGGCGCGCCAAAGGCGTGCCTGGATGGCGCCAGGGGCCAGGACCCCTGTCTCTCTTATGAAGCTCAGGAAAATGTACAGCGCTGAGGCGTTGCTGGCCCTCTGATGTATGGTGGACACTGTCTGTCTACACTCTCTGCGGGCGTGGGGCAGGCAAAGGGACTGTGAGCACTGTGACTTTTGGCTGACACCTGGTGTGGAAGCAAGGGGTAAAAGGGAAGTGCTAAGAACGACTGGCACCCCTTTACACTGTCTCTCTTTGAACTGTAGATCGCTTAGTAAGCACAGCACAGCACAGACATTTGCGATCTTCTTAATGACCAAAAACCAGCTGTACTATTCCTAGTTGAAACCTGGCTTAACGAGACGTCCGCCCCTGAAATTCTGGACGCTATACCCGAAGTCTATGCGATTCTTAGGGTGGACAGGTCTGGCCAGAGAGGGGGACCTTGCTGTGATTTTCAGGTGAGATCTTCAGCATAAATTGGACAAACTCTCGCTTTCTAGCTGTGAAGCAGCTTTTTTTAGCCTGAATATCACTAGCTCTAGATCTGTTTCTGGGCTCCCTATTTATAGACCTCCTGGTCCGGGAAGAACCTTTATTGATGGACTTCTGGCAATACTACCCCCATATGCCCTCCGCTACTCTAACTTTCTCCTTCCACATGCAACAGAGGTCATACGTTAGATAACATTTTCACAAATTGCACAGAGAAAGTTGCTGTACCGCCGGTCCCTGTAGCCTGGTCAGACCACTACCTACTGCCTTTTAGTATACTATTCCAGGATGCCTTTGAAGAGGCACTGGCTGGCAGTCCTCCTGAGGTAGGGGACAACATGCAGAGAGCTGATAATTTAATATCAAGTTGGATGATAGAGGCTGTGGACTCCCTGATACGGCTGAAACAATGTAAAAGTGGGCGTATATCTGCCTCTGCAAAGTGGTTCTCGGTAGAACTGGCGCAAATGAAATCCAGCTGTAAGCATCTTGAGCGCCAGTGGAGGAAGAGCTATCGGGATGAAAACAGACAGAAATATTTAGAGGTTTTGAAGCTCTACCATTGTCAGATCAGGAGAGTGCGGAGGGAATACTATACAGGGCATATAGAGCTAGCTAAAAATTCTACTAAGACCATCTTTCAGGTAGTGAAACAACTATCCTCTCTGGAACGGGTGACAGCTGCACTCCCTGCTTCTACAGATTATTGTAATAAGGTCACTGACTATTTTATTGATAAGATATATGCCACCTTTCCAGAAAGTAGTAGGAGGCAAGTCCCTGTGCCTAGTATGGAAGCACCGTGGAACGAGGATAAGTTTGCCCTCTGTCCTCTGGTGGAAAACGAGGTCCTTGGGCTGATCGAGGCGGTGAAATCTGGGTCACCTCTGGACCCGGCACCTCCAAAATGTTTGCAACTGGGGAAGAAAATTATTGTTCCTGTTCTCACCTCGCTACTGAACCTGTCCTTTAGCACGGGGCAGGTCCCCAGCAATTGGAAACATGCCATGGTGGTCCCACTATTGAAGAAACCTTCATTGGACCCCGCTCTTCCTGAAAATGTAAGACCCTTATCTCAACTTCCCTATGTAGCAAAAATTGCAGAAAAAATGTGAATGTCCAACTCTCGAGGTTTTTGGAAGAGAGGCGGGTTCTTCATGATACCCAGTCCGGCTTTAGGCCTATGCATAGTACGGAGTCCGCTCTCCTCCTGGCAGCCGAAGTGTTGAGGATTGCGGCCGATGAAGGTAGGACCACTGCCTTGATTCTGCTTGACCTAAGTGTCGCGATCGACATGGTGTCCCATGGCCTCCTTCTTGAGAGGTTATGGGAGGTCGGGGTCGGAGGTGTCACGTGGATTTGGTTGAAGAACTTTCTGAAGAATCGATCCTTCCAGGTCCTGCAACATCCTTTTAGCTCCAGAGTCTGTCCTTTGAACCAGGGGTTGCCGCAGGGATCAGCTCTCAGCCCCACCCTGTTTAACATTTATATGCGCTCGCTTGCAAATATTATTTTGAGACAGGGAATTAAGCTGGTGTCATACGCTGATGACACTCAGCTAGTTGTGACCCTGGAACAAAAGGAATCTCGAACGGCTGCCAGGCATTGTCCCTGCCTGGGGGAGCTTATGGACTGGATGAGACTGAGTTTCCTCCAGTTAAATGCAGGGAAGACAGAGGTGATGGTGATTGGGAAACAGCCTTCTCTCTGGTCGCAGCATTGGTGGCCGGAGGCACTAGGCCCTAGTCCAGTACCGAAAGCCAAGGTGAAAAATTTGGGAGTGTGGTTCGATGAAAATCTCTCCTTCTCTGAGCAAATTTCTGCTGTGGCCGGTACATGTTTCGGCATTCTTAAAATGCTATGTAAGATTCTGGACCTCCTCCCCCTGGATGCTAAAAGAACTATTGTACAGGCTCTGGTCACGTCTCGCCTTGATTTTTGCAATGTTCTGTATCTAGGGGTGACTGCAAAAAACCTCAACATCTTGCAGAAGGTCCAAAATGCCGCAGCCCGGCTTATCTTGAGTATCCCAAGGAGGGCCTCGTGGGAGAAGCTTTGATGTAACTGCAATGGCTCCCAATCAGGGCCAGAGTTACCTTTCAGGCCTTATGCTTCAGTCATAGGATCCTTAGGAAAAAGCGGCCGCGTTTCCTAGTCCCCCTCCTGATGGCCTACCAGCCCGCCCGCGATTTGAGATCATTAGGCAGTGCTAGATTAACTGTGCCCAGGGTGCGGCAGGCACGGGCTGGCGGGCGATCCTTTGGTTTCTTGGCAGCCAAGGCATGGAATGAGCTCCCTGTGGATCTGAGGACATCTGAGTCGGAGTCTCTGTTCCGCAAGAAACTGAAAACCTGACTCTTCCGTCACCCTTCGGGAGGTCTAAAATAGTTGGGTGCCATTTCTGTGTGGAGGTCTGCGTAGGAAGTTGGTTAGGTTGGGAGGGTTGCTGGATTTCATTTATGTCCTAGCGTGGGGACACTCCGTTTGGAGTAACCACAGCGCTTTACAAGCTTCCTAATAATAATAATAATAACAATAATAATAATGTTACCGCCGTGTTGTGAATAGGGCGTTAACACAGAGTTATTTTACCGCGATAGACGGCGATATGAAACATTGGGTTAACGGATTTTGGCGATGATTATCGCACTTTCTTGATAATATCCCCCTCAGTTTTCAGCTTTTCTACTTATGCTAAATCTTAGTTTTTTTCACCAGAAACTATCAACATTACCTTGCAAATACTTACAGAAAATACACGGCCTGTTTTCTCTTGAATTAAATTAAAAAATGTGCATCGTGACTTTGAAACAGGATACATGTTTGCAATCTTTGCTATACTTGCAGAAACTTAACAGGGACGCAGTAGCATGAAAACCCGCTTGCAGAAGACTTTGAGAACTACACATAGTAAGCCCAGCATCCACAATAATTAAAAAATTTGAAACTTCGCAAATTCCTTAATCGTCCTTCAATTCAAGTTCTTTAGGAGAATTTTCAATGTTTCTTTAATAAAACATATTATTGTCACCTTTCAACAAAGACCTGTCCTTCATCAATGTACCTTCTACATATTTCACAGAGCCAACGACAGACACTGCACTGGAGGTTAGGATGCATTTTCTATTGAAAAGACCTATTTTAATTGCCAAAAGAAAATGACACTATCATGAATCTGCACTAAATTTGAGAGGCTGCTAATGAGTTAAGCTTCGTTTTATATAAATTTTACGTAGATCCTTTAAGTAAATATGACTGGACATTGTCTATTGAGTTATTTCTGGATTCTACATGAATAGGCATATTTAGACAATATAGATTATCTGATTGGCTTGCCATGAGTGAAAATGTTTGTTCCAGCTGCCATTATTTATATAATGTGGGTGACAAAAAAGCTTTCACAAATTCCACATCGCATAAAATAAAATGTAGGCGACGTAAGGATGCAGGGTAGGGGCTTAGGGAAAGCATCTCATGACAACAAAGAGGCGTTTTGCCAAAAATTGTGAAATTTCAGTTTTTCTCGCAATATCCACAGATGCGCTTGAAGCATTTCATATTTTGGGAACAATATTGCAAGTCTGACAGATGATCAAGAGTGACATTTTCCACCTAGTAAATACAGTTCTATATAGTGACTGTAATTCGAAATGGTGAGCATTCACATTGAATGTGTGTCATGCTCACAGGACCACAAATCGAGGAAAATGTTGTAGGGCCAGCCAACAGTCCATCATCTAAACTTGGTAATAACTGAACTGAAATAAACTTGGGAAGAGCTGAACATTAAAACGGGAGGATATAAATATGCAAAATGTAGATGACAGATGTTCCGCCTAAATCTGCTTTTTATATACGTGAGAATGAATTAATGGAAAGTAGGTATTTTTCTAGAATAAGGCATCATTAGATTTGAGGGGCTAGATTTACCAAGATTTTGTCTGAGTTTCATCACTTTTGTAATGCAGGACCGACACAAAATACATTTGGCCTTTACTAAGCCATGCGAAGCTGATTTGTGCGAAGCACATAGAGCTGTCTTGTGTTATTTTGCACCAGGTAGGCATTGCATGGGTGGAGCATTGACGTTTGGGTGCTTCCACCCATGTATTTTGGCATAAACCCAGATTTACAAATACTTGTGAACCTGAGTTTGCAGAAAAATGGTGCACCTACTCGACAGAGGAGTAACAGAAGACATCTTTATTCCTCCTTGCTAGCTGAGTTTCCAGCGAAGTGGTGGAGACAGGTTGGCGTGGTGATATGGGCCTTCGCGGAGAAGAAGAAAGCAGCAAGAGTGTCATCGCAATGTCTACCGATGGGCTCGGCGTTGGCGGCAGGGGCAATGCCCAGCAGACACTATAGGCCTTCTGGCCCCGGGTGAGGGATGAGATCTGCAGCCTAACAGTGAAAGATTTCAGAGTGCAGGAGCTCCCCTTCGCACGTGTTAAAAAAACTCATGAAGTTGATGAAGATGTAATGATGATCAGCGCAGAAGCTCCAGTGCTATTTTCAGAAGCTGCTCAGATTTTTATCATGGAATTGACCTTACGAACAAGGATTCACACAGAGGATAACAGGCGCAGAACCCTGCAGAGGAATGATATCGCTATGGCCGTCACCAAATTTGATCAGTTTGACTTTCCTATCGACATAGTTCCCAGAGATGAGCTCAAGCCCCCTAAACGACAGGAAGAGGTGCGTCAGGCTGTGACTCCTGCAGAACCTGCCCAGTACTACTTTCCTCTGGCGCAGCAGCCCACAGCTGTCCAAGTTTAGGGGAAGCAGCAAGGACAGCAGACTATGACGACTGGAAGCATCATCCAACCTGGTCCGATCATCGTTGTGCCTTGGTTGCAGGAGCAGGGCACGCCAATGGCCATTTCTCCTTGCTACTTCCTCTTTCTATGAGTGATGTATTCTGCATCATGCATATAAAGAGGAAACTGCCTCTTAGGGGTCTTTTTGTGCAAAAGAAATCCTGCCTATAAAGTAGGCACCCTTGAAGCATGGCGCAAAGGTGCCTACATTGTTGCTAGGCAGTACACACTGTGCGCCAATCTCTAAAAAGAGTAGAAGTGCACCATATCTCAGTAGATATGGCAAATTTCTGCGTTCTTCCTTTCACACAACACAACCCAGCAAGCTGCCTTGCCGCACTGCCTTAAGTGAAATAATGGTAAATCCGCCTAGAGGATTTTTGGGAGGTTCTGTCCATGTATTTGGTGCAATCAGCACCAGATGAAGCAAATTAAATTTCTATAGCTTGGAATACAGTTCCTTGCACAGGAAAGATTAACATAGAAGGTATTTTTGTCTGTTAACCAACCCGTTGACACATGCTGGTAAAGTTTCCTTTTGGATCTTCATTGTCCATCTGCTTAAAATACCTGTACCACCACTTCATTATTTCATAGAATATTCATTAAGACATGGATTTTCCCTGCAGCACATTTTATATTATTATTCACACATTGGAGCGTCAATTGTTGTACTACTTAAACTACAATGAAGCTAATTCTTTTACTGTAATGAGAGAAGTAGATACAATGAAAACACATTCCTATGAATATTGGAAACAAACAGGATTTAGTAAGAATGTTTTTAACAAAGAAGCAGTATAGTATTTCATATTGCTTCCAAAATAAGTATATCAAATGGAACAAAGAAATCTTACAATTTTCTAATGCTACTGCACTCAATAAAAAAGACAGTCTCTTTCATAAGAAAACGCTCAAAGGACGTTTTCGTGTGAAAAGATGAAAATGTCAACCATCTCCCTCTGAGTATACGATATATAGGTCAAAAACCTGTGTGGACTTCAACACTAACTTGCTGTGCAGATGCAGTGTTAGCTCATCCGAGCTGAGTGACACAAATGTCATTGTACCGTACAGTGGGCGACCCTTTGTTTGACTACTGTACCTCTCCAAACTAAGCAAGTTATCTAGCAAAGGGAAGTCGATTCCCCATGTGAGGGGCCTGACATTTTCTCCATTGGCCCCAGTCACACTGTGAATTGTCTTGCCATGTGCTCTGTTCTGACCCGCTTGAGGGCATGAACCTAACTCTGATCTATAGGAAGGCCTTTGTAGATCTAATTTAACTAGACATATTTTCTCTGGCTTTCCTATCAAAGTAAATCCTACAGCTTAGTCAAACCTGCCACTGGCCGAGCAACCCATCTTGAAATTCTTGCATATATAATTAAGTGGCTATTCAGGCCTCCTGTCACTTCAACACAGCATTGGGCTCTGAGAGCTGCATGGGGACGCTTTGTTTAACTGCCACTGAAAAGCGGCTCTCAAAGCTTCTGTTTCCACAAAGAGGCCTGGTGCCATTCACCGTTAGTATAGTATCCTCCTTTTCATGTCTGCCTTATTTCTTTGAGGATCTCTGCGTTGGTGCTCCGTGGCAAATCTCACAAAAGCTCTGTTTTGCAGGCTTTTCAGAATACTGCCACTGACAGAATGTTTTTAAATCCCACATACATTAAAGCATATCATTATTTTCCAAACGCTGGAGGCTGTGCTTTAGAGTGATCGTTCTTAATTCTTTTTATTCTGACATAATATTCTTGTAAATCAGCTTCCCGGTCTCGAAATCTCATTTCTGAATCTTTAGCAGGGAACAAATAGGCGGAGGAGTTGTGTGGATAGACTGCCAGGCAGACAGGTAGGCGGGTTGGCAGGTAGACAAGCAGGCAAACAGACAGTCAGAAAGGTAGAAACATATGGACAGAGAGAACAGTTGAGGCAAACACATCGACATCTTTATGGGTAGGAAATAGAGAAGATCACAGAGGCAGGTGGGCATACATAGAGCTGAATGAAAACAGACCAGTTACAAACATAGAAATAGAGAGAGTGGAAGGCGAGGAGGCAAAACAGGAGGCAAATAGAAAAATGCACAATGAGAAATGCAGGCTTTGAAAAAGAGAGAGAGGCAGATATTGATTCAGGTCATTTAGGCCCTGTCAGCCTGCCAGGTCAGAGGAGAACATGACTTTCGCTTCCATGGCATGAGAGTCCATGCAGTCTTTATTGATCCCCACATATCTAGAGGAAATCTCTGTGACAAATATGCATCCACTGCATTGGCAGATGCACTTTGCTCATAGTTCAATGCACAGTCGGTCACCATGTTTTTGGGCCTGGTTGGCATTTCATTCTGCTTTTTATCAACCAACGTGCATAGCAGGGTTTTGTTCCCAAAAGCAAAATAATGGTGACCTGTATGTGCAGGGAGTCTCCTCCCTGCATTTCAGGCCATTGTTTATTTTCCTTGCCTTTACCCTTCATGCTGGACATGGTAAGAAGCCAGGTGCAGACCTATGCCAGTGTCTGGCAGTTCTAAGGGTGATGGATTGCCAGGTCAAGGGTAAGGGTTTTCAGTGGTGGAGATAGCTGAATCTCTGCCATTGGTAATCCAGTGGCTTCCCAAATCGAACAGACTCACAGGAACTGAGAGTTCAGTCAGGAAGAAGTCTATTCAATTTATGGCAGAACTCTCTCTCCCAAATTCCAAATGAACCCTTCAGTCTGTCACAGAGGCATTAAGAGGGTTAGACAGATAGATAGTTCAATGGAGAATAAAACAGGCATTTGAAAAGTAAGAGAAACAGACATGTGAAGAAACAAAAACAGGTAAAATTTTATAAATATATATGTTTCTGTTGCAACAGGAACATCCCCATCATGGTGTACAGTCGTGGCCCAGCCCTGCGTACCAGACTGCATCACGTTTTAACATGGCTTTCAGATTTTGGCCCCAGTCTCATGATAATCTAGCATTCGCAACCTCATGAATTATGAACAGTCCTGGTCCTGCCGGGAGATAGAGGGACGCACAAAGTGGACCTTCTGTAAGGACAGAACTAGCCCGATAATAGGTCAACACATATAGCATGGTGGTGACAGCATACTGTGTTTTACACTGATTTCAGTATGACAAGAACTTCATTACCTCTGTAATTGTAATGCGGCACTACTGGCCCATTGACCAAAAGGTCTGCTGCTATATGTGAATCCAGAATCCTAATGCTGAGATCCTGTTCTCTTGTATGTGTGCCTGTATGCTAGTGATGACTGGTATGCATTGCATGAGTGCCTGATGTTCCATTTTGGAACCCCCTGGCCAGCACTTGGACAAAAGATAAAGACGGAGTTGCTTTCCCAGGCAGTGGATGCCTTTTTCTGTCATTCCTTAGACTGGAGGGAAATAATCTAGACAGTGAAGTGGGAAAAGTGGTGACAGACTTCTCCTTAGAAATTGAATTACATTCTTTTTGATACAGATGGCTGCTAATTTGTCTTCCTGAGGCTACCATTTGTAGGATGACCCTGGTTAGGGGTGGGGCTGTATTTCTGTCCCAGGGTGTAAAGGGTCCTTTGTAAGAGGAGAAGCCCTTTGTCTTTGTTTGTGGTGACTATCAGTTGTGACTTTTGTTTGCCGACTGATCACACTTCTTTTCACCTCGAATGTAGGTTCTCCTACCTGGAGATAATCCTGCTGTGACAACATCACTCAAGACAAACGTTGAGGCTGGAGGACAGTTTGAGAAATAAACAGGAAAATTGAACTGACCCAAACTGGTTTTGCCAAGACACACACAGAATTCACAGCCCCATTCTGCTAATTCGGTATAAAAGCAGGAGCTTACTGCAAAACCAGGGTTGGTGTCTGCCTGACAGCCTGCTTCCCAGAGATAAGGGGTAGCACCTGAAGTCTTATCTGTAGGAAGAACGGTATGACTTGTCGTAGGAACCACAGGAGTCCTGTCTGAAAAAAGGAAAAGTAGCTAGTCCACCCTGGAGGACGAGCTAACATTTGGAAGAAGGCTATAAGCATTTGATTCAGGTTCAAGGGTCTATCTACCAGAGACTCGCTGACTCTGTGTTCATAGTTGTGAATCAGTCTCAGAGATCCTTGAAAGAACCGCAGAACATCTGAATTGTGCCCAGGCAGCCCCCTGTATCATCTCCATAGTCACTGTAGTGTGACTTGACAAAGTGCAACAATCAGCGTTTGCTCTGTAGCACCTGCTGCTTGACTATAAACCCAGACATCATGATCACAACACTTCTAAGTCTGTGCTGTGCAATCCCAGCCTCCCTGAAAGAGAGGACTGCAAGCCTTTGGTACCCACCCAGAGTACTCCTCAATGAGTGGGTAGCCTGGTCCATTGCCGCAAGGCTCTCTCCCCAGTAGACCTCAGTCCATAGACAGTGTACTCATTGGAGGGTTAAAGGCCGCCATGCCTCTGAGGCAAGTTAGCAAAGAGAGATCATCAGAGCCCGGAAAAGGGTAAAACTAGAAGCCATTGCTCCTGACACTGCCCTTATTACTGGACAGCCTGAAGCCACCGCACCTGAGCAGGACTGACACGAGCCATGGCCCTGTACACCACCAGTGAACCTAACTGCTCTATGGGATGTTTTCTTTTCAAACCCTATGGGCATACAGACAGGGAAGGAATTGCCTGCATTAATTATTTCTTGTAAAATACTTAGGGCCTTATTTCGAGTCTGGCGGTCTTCTGACCACCAGACTCGCAGTGGCAGTTCACCGTCTGCCGCATTATGACTTTGACAGTCATTGCGGCAAAGGACCACTGACTGTACCAGGGAACAGTCGTTCCCTGATGGTGGCGCAGCTGCTCCACAATGTAAGATGCTCAGCGGGACTGGTGCACTCCCACTGAGCATATTACAAGTTCTGCCACCACCAGCCATTTCATGAAAAGGTTGGCGGTGGAAGATCAAAGGGGGGCCTATGGGCCTCCATGGCCCCCACCCATGGGGATACATTCAAGCGGGCAGAACATGTACCCCCCCAAAGTTCCAGGATGGCATGGACGTCAACGTCCATGCTGTGCTGGAACGTTTATGTCTTTCCCATAGGGGGTTCCCCTTTTTCAGGCATTGCCATGGGAAAGGTGAAGGACCGTCTGCCTACATGAGTAATACGGCAGCCAGTCATTGCGTTAGTTTGGTGCAGCTGTGCCAGCAGAGAGCAGCACGACTGCGGCAAAATTATAATCATTCCCTTAGTTTTTACTGTATACATTTTGTGACATAAATATTGTGTCCAGAATATAGTGGTGCCAAAAAAACTGACGACAGATATAGCGACTGTAAGAATTTCGTTTTATGTGTTCTTTTTTATATAGTTGTCAAAAATATCATTTATTAAAATATCCCTGTTATAAATATTGTTTTTATGGGTTAATTTATGTGTGTTTTTAATGTGTTTTATAATGTTTGTATGTTACTTTTTGTGTTAATGTGCTTAGTTAATAATTGTAGTAATTGTTTTGAAATATATTTACATTTTTTAAAATTTTAATTATGTTTTTCATTATTTTATATGTAATTGAGTTATAGGTGCAGGATGTTGGGTTTTAACATTTGAATATTACTTAGTTATTTTTTTATTGTATATTTGTGCGTGAATAATAGAATATTTCTTGTTTTTATACATATTTATTAAATGTTCATTTAAAATTATTAATAGTTATTGCTACTAATAATTATTAATGAGATGTAATATTTTTAAATACACATTTGTAATTTAAAATAATGCGTAAAGTAATTTTTTAATGAAATAAATATATTATGAATAATTGTTTATTATTGTATCAAACATATATCAGTAACACACATTTTACATTTTGTATTCAATCAATAAATATATATTTTGTGTTGGGAAATGTACATTTTAAGGAATGTTATATATTTTACATTCACATTTCTTGCGGTAAAAGTATAATAATGTTCACTGTTTTAGTGATAAACAATTCCTAATAAATGGAATAGATTGGAGTCGGAATAATAAATGTAACCCCTTAAGTGTCCAGCACGTTTCCTGAAATTATGTGGATTGTAGTGGGAATATTAAATGTAACCCATTTGGTGTCCAACACCATCACTGACTTGGTAGATGTTGGAATGGGAATATAAATGTTAGCCAACACCTTCCTCAAAACAGTATAGATTTGAGTAGGAGCAGTAAATCTAGCCTCTTATTGTCTATCACTTTCCCTGAAATTATTTAAATTGGAGTGACAATGGTAAGTGTACCCCCTTTAATGTAAAACACCTTCTTTAAAATGGTAGAGATTGGAGTGGGAATAGTAAATTTAAACCCTTGAATGACCAACATTTTCCCTGAAATTATGTAGATTGGAGTGGGAATAGGGAATGTAAATCCTTAGTGCAACACTTTCCCACAGCGGTATAGATTGTGGTGGGAATAATAAATGCAACCCTTTATTATCCAACACCTTCCCCACAATAGTAAACATTGGAGTGGGAATAGTAAAGGTAACCCCTTTAGTGTCCAAGATAAACAGTATACGTTGGAGTTAACATTTCATTTTTCACATACTTGGGTATATTTTATACTTTTTATAGGTATATAATAAACTTTGTTTTTTAAAAATAAATTATGTATCAATGTATGCATATTTTTATTTTTACTTATAGAAAAAGCATTCACATTGTTATTTAAAAAAATATATTAGTAATGTGTCTATAAAATATGTAAATAATATATTGATATAATAATATTATTTGATGTATTGGTTTCATGGTTTTTTGACCGAATAAAGTTTATTATGAACTGACCTGAGCTATATAGATAGTATTGTATAGTTGTCATTTTTTAACATTTTACTTTGTTTATTTGTACATTAACACACTTTTTTCACATACATGTTTTTTTTAAAGTTTTACAATTTTTAAGTACATTTTATATATTACTATTTTTTTATAGTATCATTTATTTTACACTCTACATCAGTGGTTAACATTGTTGTTGTGACATGTTTAAAATTTGTAATATCTTTAAAAAACATTTTAGAAACTTTTAATATTTAATCCCCATTGCTTTCTGGAGGGAAATAGTATTTTTTTTAAATTGGTCCGCTAACTCATCTTTTGTACTCTATTTGTCAAAAATGTTGGTTTATTTTCCAAAAAGAAAGTCATGGAAAGGTGCTGTGATTTGTTGGGGCATGTACAACCTTTTAAAGATTTTTATGGTGTTTTGGTAGTAAATAGATGTCATAGGGGCTGATTCTGATGTCGGACGAACTCAGGTCTGTCCGACATCGGTCAGGAGCCGTAACCGACCGACCTGCTGTCATCGGTTATGGCCCTGCTAGTACAATGCGACCGAACAGGGTTCGGTCGCACTCGTATACAAGACAATGCAGGCATGCATTCCGAGCGGAATGCATGCCTGCATCCTTGAAAGCAGGGGTGCAGTTCATCCCTGCACCCTGTGGGTGGCACCCCAAGGTGCCTGCCACCGGGTGCAGGGATCCACAGAGGGGCACCATAGGTGCCCCCAGACTGCCATTCGGCAGCCTCGCACTCATAGGGGCCCTACTGGGGGCCCCCAAAGACAGTTTCCGACTTTTCGTGCCAGAAAAACCGTCACGAAAAGGCAGTGAAAAACTGCCATCGTACTCCCACGGTCGCAAAGAGGCGGCCGGGGGAGTACTGGGAGATTTTCGGACGGCAGACGGGCTCTCCGAGCCTGCCGTCCTCAATCCGGAAATCCGTGTCGAATTCTGACCGAGCCCATCGGAATGGCTCGGCCGGAAAGGAATCTGGCTGACATGATCCGAATCGGTTGGAAGGGCTCCAACCGTCGGTCGGAGCCCTTCCGACCAGAATCGGAATCGACCCCAGAGTATTGTTTTGTGTTTCCTGCTAAGTTTAAATAGGTTTTGAGTTTTTGTTGTTTAGATGTTTCTGTTAGGTATAGGATGCATTTGTTAGTGAGCTTTCACTGTTACATATTGTATTTTGTTATATTATGTGCATTGTATAACTTAATTGTTATGTTTCTTTTATATATGATCAAACAGTTTTTTGTCAGTGGCTATTGTTTCTGTTCTTTAGATTTATTAATTTTAGGGTATCATATGGACATTTGGATTTTCTGTTTCTTTTTTTAAAGGAATTCATTTTGGTTAATAGCAAACCAATATTTTTTGTTTTGATTTCCTTTGATTTTTTGGTTTTCCTGGAGCATTTCATCTTGTAATTATTTTTAGGAGTTTTGTATGGTTCCTTAAGAATTTGGATTTGCTTTGATGGATTACTAGTGGACCTGTCCCATTTTTGCATTTTTTGAGGGTTTCTTTCCATTTTATTTTCCCTTTGTTGGTGAATTATATATTTGACAACATTGCTACAGAGGAAGATCTTCATCAGATTGTAAGTTATGTTTAATTTATTGTTGGATGGGAACAAATAAATTAATGTATAAATTAGTTTGGGATGTGCTTCTTGTGGATAATATTATATTCTATCTGTTTAATTTTATTGATTTCTAATATTTTCTTTATATTATACATTTTGGTAGTTGGTGACTCTTCAATTTTTAATTTATTAGTATACACATGAACTTTGAGCATGAGTTGAATTTTTATTTGTGTGTTTTTTAACTAATATGTAAAAATAATGTGTTTATTCATCAGTTAAATACATGTAACTGTTGCTAGTTTGGGGTTTTGCTTTGGTAATGGGTTCAGTGTAGAGAATTACATTTTTTACAATAGAGTTATGACTACTGATTCTAAGTAGGGTAGAGCTTTTCTTTATATTGTAGCATGTCATACATGGTTTGTTTGGTTACTTCAGGTTTAATTTGGGTTACTGATTGTTCCAATCATATTTCTTGGTAGCTTTGCTATTTTTGTACAGTTTCAATTAATTTGTATAGTGAACATTGGGTTCTGCCTAGTATGGATTAGAAGGCATTGTGACATTCTTCCACTGCGATGTTTGTTTTGGCTTTCTGTGCCATGGTGCTGTCAAAGACATTCCACCATGGTATTTTAAATTTGGGTTGGTATCTGTGACCTTACTGGGGCAGTCTGCCAACCCAGGTGGGTTCAAATTAGTCCATTAGGGGACTTGTATTCTGTTTGTTTTGTAGGTAGAAAAGAGACTTTATATCAGTAAGTTGTAGTGGTTAGCTACTTCTGTGACAGAGACATAGGCTAGTGATATACAGTTTTTAATTTCAATGGCAAATTGACTGTTGGTTGCATACTCGGCACTTAGTATAGATTGTTTGAGGTGTTTCTAAATACTGAACACATATAAAGTGATAGTAACAGCCTTGTGTGTGGGTGAAGTTTTAGCATAGTTTGAATCATGGCTTGTTCAAAATCTATTATTATTTTATGTAGGAAAGTAGTTTGTTTAACTTTTGATGTGGGTTAATAGTTTTGAATAAGTACTACTTTGTTTATTAGGTAGTAGGGCATATAGGAATGGTGTATACGTAGGTTGGTACTAACCATGTGAGGTGTATATCTGAGTGAATGGTTTGGGGCAAATTTTGAATATGCTATCCATCAGCCATGTTTGACATTGTGCTAGTTTTAGTAAAATATCAGTGGTTGAAAATATAATGATACATTTTTGTTGTTTTGGTGATCATATAACAGGAGGGGTTCCTCATATGTGTTATAGTTAAATTTTTAGGAAATTGAACACCTTGGTATCTTCTAGTGGCAGTGGTGTTTTTTTTAGTTCATGCTACTAAGGGGTCGATTCCGATGTGGGTCGGAAAGCTTTCCATCCAGAGTGTTTTCCGACCGAGCCGGACCCCTGCAGTATGACCGAGCGAGTACGATGCAGCTGCATGCTGCCAGACTCAGTTCGGTCAGGCTCCCATAGAAGTCAATGGGAGCCGGTCGTACGACGCATACATGGGCTCCCATTGACTGAATGTGTACGTCTCGCACAAGGGCCCCCCCTACAGTGGGTACGCGTCTGTGCCATCTGCACCGTACATGCCTGTGCTGTGTCCAAGTTGTAAGGCTGCATGGGATGGGGGTCTGACGCGGACCCCCAAAGGCAGCTTCCCGGATGTTTTGCAAGCCTGAAACTTTGGCTCGATCCGGCTGTCCGACGCGTACATCGTACTTGCTCGGTCGTGAAACGTCTCGATTGTGCGGTGCAAATTGTGTCCGTATGAGTCAGTTGGAGCGTCTCTGATCCGGAAACGGTTCGGTCAGAACACACGCGTACACTCGCATCGTACTAGCTCGCTCATACAGGTGTCCGAGTCGGTCGTGGAACACGCGTCCGACTCATACCTTTTTCCCGCAGGATCATGTTCGGAGCCCTTCCGAGCGAGATCGGAATCGACCCCTTAGTGTTTTAAAGTGAGTAAAGGTGGTAGCTGGCCTCTGATGTGGTTGGGGACTTTGGGATGGTAATCTTTTAATATTTTACTGGTGGGCTCTTCGGAACTGGTACTTGCCTATCTTAGGGGCTTATTTTGAGTCGGGCGGTCCGTGGCCTGAAAGACTGGCAGGGGCGTGGTGGTGGAGGTCTTATGACCACCATATCAGGACCAGGGTGGTTGGGTCACGCTGTGACCACCACAACCACCAGGGACCAGAGATCGCTGGTGGTGGTGCGGTGATCTTGAGACTGCAATATGCTTGGCAAAGTGCAGCTACGAGCTTCCTCACTGTCACATTTTTCATGGCGGTTTGACTGCCATGAAAAGTGTGGTGGTGAGGAAGCAAAAGTGTCCCTACAGGCCATCCTGGTGCCTCACGCCATGTGGATGCACACAGGAGGCACAAAATGTTCCCTCCTGTGTGCTTGCACACCAGTACCTGCACAGCATGCACAACAGAAGTCCATGCCGTGCAGGTACTGCCTTTGACATTCCCATTGCGGTGCCTATTTCATACATATGCACCACCCTGGGAACACCAAAGGACCACCCACCAGACCAGGAGAAAACTTCTGATCTGGCGGGTAGCTCCTACACGGGTATGGTGATGTCGGAGCAGGGAAGTACCACACCTGCATTGACAAACTCATACTAAGTCCCTTCAATTTTGTAGTGCATGCCTTACTTCAATGTCTGTGACATTTAGGGGATGGTTGTGATTCTTTATGTTAATAATAATGCCATCTTTTGGTATGGCCCTCTCATGGCATACATTAGAGTGAAAATTAGTACATTTCCAGTGATTGGTTCTCTGCTTCTACTTTCTTCACTCAAAGACCCTGAATACAAGTCTGGTAGCCCACGGACTGCCAGACACACAGAGGTGCAGCAGTGGCAGTCTCCCAACTACCCTACTACAACAAGGGCAGTGGGCCCGCTACAGCCCAGCTGTAGCCACCAGAGCACTGCTGTTCCCTTTCCGTGTTGAGGCAGTCATGAGGCAGTAATATGCTTGGCGGTACCGCCGTGGTCCCACTAAGCATATTAGAAGTTTCCTCTGCCACAGTTTTTATGGCAGTTCCACCACCATGAAAAATATGTCAGAGGGGAAACAAAAGGGGGCCTACAAGGCCCCCTGGTGCCTCATGCCCTGTGAATGCACCCAGAGGGGCACAACATGTACCCCCCTGTGTACATGCACAGTAGTTCCTGCACGGCATGGATTTTTCAGTCCATGCTGTTCAGGAACTGTTTTTTGGCATTCTCATTGCGGTGCCCATTTTCAGGGCACCACCATGGGAACGTCAAAAACAAAGCCCGCCAAACAGGAAGAAACTCGTTGATGGCAGGTGTCTGTTGGACTGTGTCACCTCATCAATATGGTGACTACTCTATTGTCTCATTTACCATCACTGTCAACTCATTCATTCACTTAGCATCATTTTTTGAAACATCACTTGTCTGTCACGAACACTCTTTGTGAATAAACACTCTTTACACACCTATGTTTTTGTGTCAGCTCCATGTTTATCACAGTATGTACAATGTTGACTCAGATTCCAATGTACCAGAAGCTCTGATTGTGATGGCATCACAGCCAGTACACAACACTAGTCATCAAGGTACATAAACCAGCACACATTATAATGAGAAACAATATCAACATAGACATCATGTGGATGGTCATGACTACACTGTGCCACAAACATCAGCCATCCGCACAGAGCCAACAACAGGCAGCAGTCAAAAAGCTCCTCTAGGCCTTTTCACTACCATCAAAGACAGCAGACAATGGTACTGTTGTACAATGTCACTCACACTCAAGGCAAGTAGTGGTTGATGAGCTGTTGGCGCAGGTCGACACCTTCCTCCTCTCCACTATCCTCATCACTGTACATGTGTGGGCTTGCAGGGGGGCATTTGTTGTTCATCATCGTCCAGGAGCAGGGGAATCTCTTTGCGCAAGGCCAGGTTGTGGAGCATGCAGTATGCAACTACGATCAGACACACCTTTAGGGGAGAGTAGAGTAGTGCACCTCCGCTCTTGTCCAGACACCGGAATCTAGACTTCAGAAGACCAAAAGTACGCTCCGCCGCACAATTTGTCCTCCCATGGGCATCATTATAGCGGACATCACCCGGGGTCCTGGGATTCCTCAGTGGGCTCAGCAACCGAGGCCAGTTGGGATATGCAGAGTCACCTAGGTGTGAGATACACAGAGCAATTTTGCAATATAACTGTAGCTGAGGACAGTATGTCACACATACAGCACACTACTTGACTCTGCGTACTCACCCACAATCCACGCACGCTCCGGATGCAGATTTGCCATCAGCTGTGGTTCGAGGCTGTTATGCTGTATGTAGGAGTCATGTGCTGATCCTGAAAATTTGGCACAGACATGGGAGATTATCATATTCGCTTGGCATAACACTTGCACATTAATGGAATGGAAATGCTTCCTGTTCCTGTATATATGATCACGTGCCTGTGGTGGAACCAGGCCAACATGTGTGCAGTCAATGGCACCAACAACATTAGGGATGTGGGCAAGATCATAAAAATCACCCTTCACAGCTGCCAATTCATGTCTCCTGAGAAAATGGATGTAGCGGTCCTTGTATGTCATTATAGTTGACAAGACATCACGTAGCACCATGCTGAACATTGGTTGAGACATCCCACCTGCGCTGGCCACCATGTACTGGAAGGAACCAGTTGCAAAGAAATGCAGGGCCGCTATCACCTTACATGTTGGTGTCAAAGCAGTCGGATAGGTTCTGTGAGGCCTCAGATGGGGCTCCAACTGACCACATAGGTCTTGAAGGATAGGTCGATCCAAACAGATTTTGTGTATGATGTCCTCATCCTCCATCTCCGCCAGCAATGTGAATGGGCAATGCACATTTGGTTACCTCCTACATAAGATAAAAGGGGACACTTGTCAATTCAATTGCCCTATGAGATGTGTCCAACATCTTACGTTTTGACTGACACAGCGCCAACAATGACTGGCCTGAAAAACAGCTTACAGCACAAGTCACATGCAGAGACACCGTGATCTAAAGTAGTTGTACATGTTCAGTATGCACATAATGAGTACCCCCAAAACAGATTCAGACTATGGTACATTCCGACATCTTGTGTCACCAGGCCTGAGAGTAGATGACACAGCACATGTCTGAAACAGCAACACTCTACGTAGCTGCTGTACCTGTCACACCTTCTTGAATGAGTCAGACAGGGCACACATTAACAACACAATGAGCACAGTGTGTGCATCAAGATCAAGTATCAACATGAGTTCAGCAATCTACACAGTGAAATAGGCACATTATGTAGTCAGTCAATTGTTACTGTGGGTTGCTTAGTTATCTCACACATTTGCATGGTTACATATTTGAGAGTCCATCACACAACAGATCTGTATACATGCACAACAACATCATAAGTGACATGTGAGGGAGTACATGCCAATGCATGTAATCCTGTGCACTGACATGGCATGTGTAGTCATCAGTGAGTTAAATGTCACACTAGCATTGAATGTAACTATCTGGTGACATGATTCATAGTAAGTGTCTACTGTTCAATGATGAGAACTGGCCATTGCCATTGCTACAGCATGATGTGTCCATAGGTGCAACGCCAATGCCCATGCCCTTTCAGCCAATGGGAACCGCGATCGCGGTAGTGAAATACAAATTTGAATCCTGCGGTAGGCGTGCCCCGCAACCACAACCACAACCACGGTTATAGGCACCAATTGAAAAATGCCAATTTGCGGTAGCGACCGCCTGGCCCCCGCGGTGTGACACCGTCAATGCCCATGCCCCTTCAGCCAATGGGAACCGTGATCGCGGTAGTGAAATACACTTTTGAAACCTGCGGTAGGCGTGCTGCTCCACTGCAGCGGGCCTGGTCATTGGGTACAATTCAAAGATGCACGATTGGGGTAACGACTGCCTGGGCCCCGCAGTGTGACACTGACAATGCCCTTTCAGCCAATGGAAACCGCCATCGCAGTAGTGAAATACACTTTTGAAACCCACGGTAGGCGTGCTCCACTACCACGGGCCGGGTCATTGGGTTCAATTGAAAGATGCATGATTGCGGTAGCGACCGCCTGGCCCCCGCAGTGTGACACAGCCAATGCCCATGCCCTTTCAGCCAATGGGAACCGCGATCGCGGACGTGAAATACACATTTGAAAATTGCGGTAGGCATGCACCGCCACGGCAGTCCTGTTCATTGGTTACATTCAAATAAAGCTGACCTGGAACACCAATTGTAGCAGCTGAGTACCACTGAAACAACCCCAGGGGACTATATATGTCTGGGAGAGAGCCACACATTTCCACTGCATCCAGACACTGCTGCCTGCCATTCTTCATCCCCAACTGCTGCTGTTCCTGTCTCCTGAACCCAGTGATGGCAAGAACTGAGACCAACAGTCCCCGTCCCTTCACCACAGAAGAGCTGGAGGTCCTGGTGGACGAGGTGCTTTCACTGTATGGGAGGCTATATGATGCTCTTGATGTAATGGTAAGTGTTTTAGAGTGAATGTTTGAGAGTGCAAAGAGTGCTAACATGATGTTGCTCTGCTGTAGTATGTGCCTGTGAGTGCAAGTTAATGTGCATGCATCCTCATTTTTGATACACCATGCTCCATAGATGGTCCAGTAAATATTTCACTTGAGTATTTGGGGAGGATGGCAACATGGACATTTTTACAGCCCTTCTTCAGCAATAACAATACAAACGTTGGTCTGAGACTGGGTAATGTAATTGTGTGATACACTGCCTAGCATGCTGGCTTCAGGTAAATGGGGTGTGTAGCATTATTTCCACAGATCCATGGCTGCATTTAAGGATGGGAGGGACATGCAGTGTTTTTGCAGCCATACAGTAACACTGCTGGTTTGGACAGTGGAAGTCTGAACAAACATTGCCTGTGCTAATGGATGTCATAGTCCATGAGGTTTTCACATGCTCATTTGTGACATTGCAAATGTGTTTCGTTCAGAGGGTACTGAAGGATGTGGGTACAATTTTCGTATTGTCCCCATGGATATGTATGCATTATGCACAAGATTGAAATGCCTGAGTTTAACACTCTTGGTGGAATTTCACCTATGACACATCAGATTAATGTATTTCGGAAATATCATCCTTCTATTGTTTTCATTATATGTTGTGACTCTCATGTGTAGCCACTGTTTACCCTCTCATATTGTACATGCATGTCAATGTTCTGATGGCCCACGTTTAACCTCAGTGTGAGTCCCCATGGCCTGCACAGATACTGCCTAATTTGACAAGGACCCATCAGTAAATGGACAGAGTGAAACATATGTGTTGTCTGCCACCCTATTTCTCACTGAGCTATCTTAGGCCTGAGGACTACACAATACAGACCTTGTGAGAAGAGTGTGAGAATGTAGGATCATGTCCCTAAATGTCACCTCCATGATGCAGGTAGCCATTCACAGGCCAAGGACATTGAGGGGTGTGTAGTGTTGGACACAGTGAGTCTGCCTCGACACATCATTTCCAATGTATTGTATGTCTTGCTCACTCACATACTGTATCACAGGTGAGGGCCTTCTTCACATTGCTTTCTGTGCTGGTATTGTGCATGTGTATTAGATGGCCATGTACTGTGTCCATCATCATACCTGCATACATTTCTATGAGATTATCTGATGCAAATGTACTAAGTGTCATGCTATATGGCCTCTGCTCAACATTTCTGTATTGGTGTGCTATGTTTGTGCATGCTCCTGTACTGACACACAGTGATACATAACACAGTGTCACTGATACTTCCTCTTCTTGTCTCCCATGCCTGCAGCTTAAAGTCCGACGGTGTAAGGCCTTATGGAGGGCCATTACACATACGGTGCGGGATCTGGGTGTGTCCAACCAACGGCACACACACTGTCACAAGAGGTGGGATGACATCTGCTGGCTGAGTAAAAACGTGGCAGAGATGATGCTGGGGATGCTCCCACAAACTTGAAGGTTGCCGCACAGAAGCATGACACCACTAATGGCCCGCATCTTGGCAGTGACACAGCCAGAGATGGATGGACATTTGAGGTCCCATCAGCAGCAAGTTGGTGGTGAGTATTCTGCGAAGGGTGACCATGGGTGTGAGTGACTGCATGTATCCCAACGCTGAGCCAGTGCGGAGCTCTGTGATGTTTCCAGTGTGATGCAATGGCTTCTAAGTGGCCTCTGTGTTGAGTGCAGCTGCCATGCATTTTCGCTACATGTACTTTCTCATGTGTTTAATACAATGGCTCTTGACATTGCAAGATGAGAAGTGGCCTTATGACATCTGCTGCATTATGGGTGTCATAAACATCACCGGGCAGTGAACAGCAGCGTGCATCATCTTAGTGTGCTTTCAGCGATGTGTGTAGTGCCTGACTTGGAAATTGTGAGAACTGCACATCGGACACCAATGTTCAACGGTTGTTGTGCTTCAAAGCACAACATGGTGGATAGCAGTAGCTCATGGCCGTTATGAAAGGACGTTTTGTAGTCAGTATCTGTGTTGTTCCCTTACAGTGACTCCATATGTGACTGAGACAACATGTCTCACCTACAGGCACATAGGTATGCTTACAGAGATCAGTATGTTAGGTTACAAGGAGGCATGGGTCAGCTATTTGGTTGTGCGATGTCACATGGGTCCTTAATGTCAACTATGCATGTTTCCATGTATCTTCCGAGTTTGGCATTAAGGTTGCACATGCAGACTGCACAGGTTGGTGGGCAACATGGGGGTATCATATTCTAGTTTTATGCTTTTCTTGCATATGATGTTTCTGAGTATGGCACTATACTGAACCTACGTCTCTGTCTATTGCAGCATCTACCAAGGGCACGGAAGGACAGGGGACAGACACCAGTGGTGAAGCTTCTGGCAAGAGTGCTACACATGAGGTCACTGACACTGATGTTACCAGCGCCTTGCAGGGGGACAGGAGTGCCCTGGAAGAATCATGCCCAGAAACACCAACCTCAACATCATCTGACTCCAGCGGTGACTTCTCGATGTTGGCAGGCACCGGGAGTTTGAAATCTGCCTCCTCTTCCACCACACATCGTCCAGTGCCTACCCTCCCGGCTACTACCACTAGTGCTGGCCGTGGCCGCAGCCCTAGGAAGGGTAGAGTGTCCTTCCCCCAGGCACTGCTGCCCCTGCTGCTGTCTCCCCTGCTGCCGTCAGTGTGGAGGTGGTGGACCTTTTGCGCCAGCCGTGTGTGGGTCAGACTACTCTCCTGAATGCCTTCCAGGATCATGACAATAAGCTAGTACAAGAAGTTGCCTTCATGGAGGGCATTCATTCTGCCATGCGTGGGCTACACAGAACTGTCCAGTCTTTGTACTCCACAGTGACGGCAGCCATTCAGCTATCACAGGCTCCCAGTCCACCTCCAGTCCCTTCAGCAATCACCCTGTTGTAAATTGAAACAACAATGTGATTAAGCATTTACTAAAGACATTAATTCCCTTACTTTAGATCATGTTTTCTCCGTTATGTTGACCGAAGTTCGGACTCCATTTTGTATTGTCATGCTTCCACGTGTTCCCCACGAGAAGAGTCCAACCTCTGTGTTAGTTGCTCTTGTAATCTGCCTAGTAACAGTCTATAAATAGCTCCTTTGTCCATCTGGCGCATGCCCAGACTTGACCACATCTGTTATCAGTTAGCCTTGCTTGACCATGTTTTCGCGGGCTCAAGGAGTGTGTTAGCTCCGCCCACATATTGATTCAGTATCGAAAATGACCATAAATGGTAATGTTCTTCGGCCTCATGTTGTATCCACCCACTTATGAGCCCCTCTATTGTGTATAAAAGGGGACCATGTCCGCAAGTTCTTTGTGCTACTCTATGCAATACTGAAGAGTGTTGTGTGGATTGTAGGACCACCCTTAAGGGTTAATAAATGCTGTCTTTGTACTTTGCAGTTTCCGTGCCAACTTCCTTATAGATTCCATTACAGGAGAGCGAACCCTTGTGTCCTGCGGGCCTAGCTGGGGCCTGTATTCATCAATTGGCGCCCGTCACGTGGGGCTCATCGGCGACTCGGATGCTCGAAGGACTGGTCGCGACGAAGGTGAGGAATTTGGCCGGGGACGTGATCACTGCCAGCGGCGTCTTAGCCCTGGCATCCCGAGGTTTTTCTTCCTTCCCTTCCGAGCTGACCGTCTGGGTGGCGCCGGTCCTCGACTGAGACCTCTTCTGTCGGTCCTGCCGTGAAAGCCGTTTGGGCGATTGTGGAGCTTGGCAGTTGGAATCTGGACTCTTGATTGGTAAGAACCGGTGTACGGTACTTGCTCCGAGTTTTTGAAGCCTGGTCCGGCTATTTGAGTTTGATTTGTGATGACTAGTCATATTTTGTATTTGTCTTTGTGAAAATATATGCGTTGCAACACATATAGGCAGGTAATGTGGAGAGATTTCTCCGGAGCTGTGTAACTTTGAACGGCGCAACGATTAAGTGCCATTTTCTCTATAATATTGCATATTTTGCATTATTCCTGAGCATGCCTGCTTTTAGCGCACTCCGTAAGTGGTGTTGCTGCTTTGGAAACCGGTTGAACCTCGAGGAATCTGCTCCAGCTCCCCCAGAGGGGACTCCTAATAGGGATATGTATGTGAAGCATGGTCTTTCTTCCATAATGTACAGCACAGTATGGAGGAAATATACTAAAAAAGATCCTGAGTTACGATGGCCTTTGTATGGATCGTTTGATATACGTAAGATTGAGTATGTGGAACAGTGTATGTGTAAGCGGCGTGCTCATCAGGATATGTTTGAGTGTGTGCGGTTGTGGGTGAAGGAGGTGCGTGAGCGAGAGAAGCGTGAGAAAGCGCTGTTCGATAAAGAACAACGGAAGAATGATCATGTGCGAGCACAGGAAGCGAGGCGTCGGGAGGACAAAGAACAAACGGAGAGACAAGAGAAAGAGCGTAGGCTGCAAGTCTCGGGTCAATATGCTGTTCGGCAGCCACTTTATCCTGTCCTTAATAATCTTGATGATGATTTTTATTTACTAGATCGCTCTCCGCCCCCTTATGTTGGCGCATCTGCTCCGAGGCCACAAGATTCTGTCCCGGGTCCGGGTAAGGTAGATACGCGGTCCATGTTATCGGCTGAGCATATGGCTGAGCTTCGGCAAATTTCCTTCCGTGCACTTAAGGGCAAGGTGTCCGTGGATGAATTGTTCCATACTTCGGGGCCGTGGCAGGATAGAGAGAGATTGTATTTTCTGAGTCATTTCGCTGAGGAAGTGATTGCTGCTTTCCGGAAATATTCTAGTGTCTTTGAGCCTGAAGAAGTGACATCGGATGCTAAAGCATTGCATGATGGTGTTTTCTCTCCCTCTAAGGCTCCTGATACGGCTCGGCGGCTGTTCGCCTTGCGGGACGCGGTGCTGGCCCATAAAGAAAAAGCGCGCCAACGAGCAGGGGAGGAGAAGCAGTCGGATTCGTGTACCGCAGAAGGCCACTCATCCACCTCTCAATCAGATAAGAGCGATCCAGTGCATGCTAAGCCAATGCGCGAGGCGGCGCCTTTGTATGTTCCTCCTAAAGGAGCGGGGACTAGCTCGGATATTACCTCCGCCGATGCTAAGGGATATTTTGTGTATAATTGGGTTTATACTCCCTGGCACAGGGCTGACGTCATGGCATTAAAGAATGCGTTGCCTGATCCCCGCAAGAATCCAGCGGCCTTCTACGAAGAAGTCGAGGGGGCCTTGAATTCTTGCGTTATGACTTTAGCAGATATAGACCTGTTCTTTGGCCTTATTCTACCACCGGATATGTGGCGATCTGTCCGAAAGGTAGATGATATAGTTGCCTTTAAGGCCCGGTGGTCTGACCTTGAGGATGAGGATAGGGAGCGGAAGCCCGCACAGAAACCGCTCCAGAGTATTTTAGATCTCCCTGCTGCTATTGTGGCTAAGTTGAAGACAATTACTCCCCCTAAAAAGATTGACTGGAATATGTTAGCTGCATGTAAACAGAAAGTTGACGAGTCAGTTGCGGACTTCTTTACGCGCTTTGAGGAGACGTTTCATGATTTTAGTGGCCAGTCGCTTACTGACGATACGGGCCGCCACCTTTTTGCGGATAAATATGTGGCTAATCTGCTGCCGGCAGTTGCGGCCCGTTTAAAAGCGAGCGAAAGTTCTTGGTCTTCCGCAACACCGACGGCCCTCCTGACTATCGCCCTGTATTATGAGCGTCAGGAGCAAGAAGCAAAGGGCCAGGAGGAAAAGAAATCGAAAGATTTAAAAACAAAGGTGATGTTGGCACAAGTTTATGGCCCGCCCCGACGGGGTAGTTATAGAGGTAGGGGAGGATCTTATGGTCCTCCCTCGGGCCGATCTGATTTGAATAGGAACCAATGTGCGTATTGTAAGCAATCGGGTCATTGGGCTAGGGACTTCCCGGTGTTGCATGCATCGCGTCAGGGGCATACCCACGGTGGCCCGCGAGGTAGAGGGGGTTTCTCGAACTTTAGAGGGAATTCTAACGAACAGGCTCGTTTTGACTCTGCTGGGCAGCACCGAGATAGATCAAATGTTTTCGATCGCCAGCATCAGTATCAAGTGTCGGGGATTGACCGGTCGGGGTACCATGACTCTCAGCATGCATAGGGATGCGTTGGATGGGGGTTAGAATCAGTTGAGGTGCCGGTCGATCAGAAGGGTCGTTATGTATCGGCTGAGGTTTTGGGCTCTACTGATCAGTTCCTAGTGGATACAGGAGCGACACGTAGTGCGCTGTCTAAGCAATTGGTTCCGGGGGCTCCCCCATCCGGCTTAATGGTCACATCGGTAGGGTTTGATGGTACACTCTCCCGAAGCCCTCTTTCGCAGCCCCTCATGTTTAAGGTTGATTCTTTTTCTGCACCCTGTCCGTTTCTGCTTGCCCCGTACACACCGGACAACATTATGGGTCTTGATATGTTAAAGCATTTTAGGGCTACGATCCGCTGCTCCCCTGCTGGTGTGCGGGTAATATTGAATGACAATTACCCCCGATTAGAACGGATGTGTGCGATGTCAGAGGATGCGCTGTTAGCTACCCTCCCTCGTGCTTTGTGGGCAACTTCGGATACTGATGTGGGACAAATGGTGATTCCACCTGTCCACATTAGCGTCCAGGAGGGGGCGGTGTTACCACGCCTCCCACAGTACCGTATTTCCCAGGAGGGTGAGGAGGCTCTCCTACAGATAGTGCAGGATTTGATGGCGGTAGGGGTAGTGGAGGAAGTCCCCTACAACATTTGTAACAGTCCGATTCTTCCCATACTGAAAAAGGATACGGATGCCAGAGTTTATCGGTTTATAATTGATTTGAGAGAAGTGAACAAGATCGTGATACCTCAGTACCCAGTGGTTTCCGATATCACGACGTTGCTTACTTTGGTCCCACCTACGGCGACTATGTTCTCTGTGATCGATTTGAAGAATGCCTTCTTTTCCATTCCCATTCACCCCGATAGCCGATATCTTTTTGGGTTTACATTAAATAATAGATCTTATCGTTTTTGTAGGATCCCCCAGGGCTACACAGAAAGCCCTAGTATTTACAGTCAGGCTTTGAAAAGACAATTGGATTCCTTTGTTTTGCTCGAGGGGGTCGCCCTCATTCAATATGTCGATGACATCTTGCTGGCGGCTGACACCCTGGAGTTGTGTGAAAAAAGTACGTTATCCTTACTTTCCTTTTTAGCATCCCACAATCATAAAGTATCTAGGAAGAAATTGCAATTCTGTAGACCAAAGGTGACGTACTTGGGTCACCTTTTGTCTAAGGAGGGACGTGCACTCACACCGGATCGTATCCAAGTAATTTTGGACACACCGAGACCGTCCACACAGAAGGATGTGCGTGCATTTTTGGGCCTTGTTTCTTTTTGTAGACAGTGGATATTGGGGTTTTCACACATAGCTAAGCCATTGTTAGCCCTCTTGACAAAGGACACGCCTATCCCAATCCCTTGGTCAGATGAGTGTGATACTGCTTTTCAGCAACTACGACAGGCCCTTTGTTCAGCACCAGTGTTAGGGACCCCTGATTATGCAAAACCCTTTTCGTTGTATGTGCATGAGAAAGATGGATGTGCATTGTCAGTTTTAGTGCAGATGCACGGCGATAAGCAGCGCCCTTGTGCATATTTTTCGGCTGTACTTGATCCTGTCGCCCGAGCATTACCAGGGTGTTTTCGCTCGGTTGCGGCGACAGCTGTGTCAATACGCCAAAGTGAGGGAATTGTGTTATCTCATAAGCTGTTGGTATTAGTCCCCCATGCTGTCGATGCCCTTCTTAATCAAACGAAGACGCAGCATTTGACCAGTGCCCGCTTAACGGGATATGAGTTGACGCTTTTGGCTCCTCATATTACGTTGAAAAGGTGTGTAACGTTAAATCCGGCCACATTGTTGCCATACCCCGAGACTCGATCTGAGGCACGAGAAGCACATGATTGTATCCTTGTGACCGAGGAACAGACAAAGGGTCGTATTGATCTCCAGGATACGCCCTTTTCAGATGTAGATGGAGAACTGTGGGTGGATGGGTCATGCCTGAAGCTACCAGATGGTACGACTTCAGCAGCGTATGCGATTACCACATTGCAAACAATAGTGGAGACAGCACGCATACCACAGAAATCAGCTCAAGCAGCGGAACTGATAGCATTAACACGAGCATGTGAGCTCAGTACAGGATTGTGTGTGAATGTTTATACAGATAGCCGCTATGCCTTCGGAGTAGCGCATGACTTCGGCCTACTCTGGAAGGAGAGAGGGTTTTTAACGTCACATGGAGTACAGATAATGCATGGAGAGTTAGTTCACAATCTTTTAACTGCACTGACATACCCAAAGAAAATTGCCATCGTTAAGTGTAACGCCCATAGGAAAGTAGTTGACAAAGTTGGAGAAGGGAATGCGTTAGCAGATCGAGTAGCACGGGAGACTGCGATGCAACCCGGTGCTACTGCTATGTATGTAGTAAAGTCACAGGTGGAAAGATGGCATGATGCGAAGGAGGAAGTGCGAGAAATGCAAAGGACCGCTTCTGACAAAGAGCGGGAACAATGGGCTAGCGAGGGAGAACTGGATGACGAGGGCTGCTGGAGGAATAAGCAGATGGATAGATGGAAATTACCTACGGCTTTTGTACAACCTATGGTTCAGATGGCACATGGGCTAGCACATGTTGGAGCTTCCGCAATTGTGAAATTGCGTACCCAAGTCTGGGAGCATCCAGAGATTGCTAGCACAGCGAAGAGGGTGGTGCAGACCTGTATGGTCTGCCTGAGGTATAACCCAGGAAAGGGTACTCGAACTCCAGCAGGAGGATTTGTGACACCTACTGCACCCTTCGAGGTTTTGTAGATGGATTACATCCAGCTTGAGCGCTGTAATAATCTGAAGTATGTTCTAGTAGTGGTCTGCGCTTTCAGCAAATGGGTTGAAGCGTACCCTACGAAAGACAATACTGCAATGACTACTGCGAAGTTGCTGCTGAAAGAGTTCTTCCCTCGATATGGCGTCTGTAGACTTCTGTGGAGTGATAATGGGCCTCACTTTGTAGCGGATGTTATAAAGTACGTTTTGAAGGGCCTAGGCATCACTCAGAAGTTCCACGCCGTGTTTCACCCTCAGTCTGCAGGACTAGTCGAGAAGTGTAATGGTACACTGAAGCTCAAGATCGCTAAAATTCAAGCTTCGACGTCCTTGACTTGGCCAGACGCTCTGCCACTGGCATTATTGTCAATTAGATCGGTACCGCACTCTCGAACTGGCCTTACACCGTACGAGATTGTCTTCGGACGCCCAATGAATATTTGGGGTCCACCAAAACCTAAGGCTGTGTATGATGTACCTTGTGTAATGATGAACGATTATCTGGCACAGTTAACGGATAACTTGGTTTCTATTCATCAACAGGTCCGAGAGGCGCTCCCTGATCGGTCTACCGGTGAAGGACATGGTCTCCGACCTGGTGACCACGTGATGGTGAAAATATTTGACAGAACAAACAGCTTGGAACCGAGATGGGTGGGTCCTGAGCAGGTCCTCCTCGCACGAGGACGGCTGTGCGAGTCTCCAACAGAAAGAATTGGATCCATTCCCTGCACTGTAGGAAGGTGCCGCCCGGATTGGTGGAACCTGCCGTGCTGACCGATCAACGAGAAATCTTGGCTGCAGAGACAGGCCGTGCTGCGGAGCCAAACGCCATTGAGGAGCTCTTTCCGGACCACGCGACTCCTGGAGGAAGGCGATATCATCTTCGACCAAGGAAGTGAGTTTTCCAGTACCGGGACATACTGTCAGAACGGCCCTTGGGTTAGTGAAACGGAGAGCCGATGAGGCAAGGGGGGGGGATCAGCCCTGCATTAGTGTAGCGACACCCGTCTTGGCCCGCTGGTGAAGAAATCAACCGCTGCCCAAGGGGAAGAGTTCTGACAGACTTTTAGTTTCAGGAAGATATTGGGTTTTTATTTTTTTTTACTTCGACATGGAGAAAAAGAAAATCCTTTGTGCATTAGGGTTCATGTTGACAGTAGCCATTGTTGGGATAACTACATGGTTCGTGGAGGATGTAACTCCCGCTCGGAAGATTCTTGTGTTGACAACTCCGGTGCCTGAGGAGCACTACTTTTATACATTACCGTATCAAGAGTTGAAGCATCGACAGTCTTACTTGAACAACACTTTCATCCAGATGCTGCATCATACCCACGTTGCTACGAATGCTACGAACTGTTGGATATGTGGGATGATGCCAGCTCATCAGAAGAAAGGAGGAACGCCATTTATACCACTTCCTTTCTCTCATAATGGCTCTTGTAGAGCATGGTATACTTTGCTTTTTGCCACTCGGAAACCGACAGTGGGACGATTGCTCTTCAGACTCAATAAAGAATGCCATCAAGACAAAAATGGGTATCCACAAGCGAATGGGACAATTTGGGAGTGGGAAGAGTACCGACCAGACAATGAATCCATTCCCTACATCTTCACGAACACAAGAGACACTGTGGGAAAGGACAAATTTGTGATTCAAGTAGCACAAGCTCAAGCGGACCTGTGTGTCCAGAGTGTGGGTTTTATCCCTGTTGGTGTTAGTGATTGTATTACTGTTCTGAACATTGATGGGTTGAACAATAGTACCTTTTTAGCCTCCCATAATACTTACATTGTGTGTGGAAATAAAGGTTATTACCGTCTGCCGGCTGGGTGGTCTGGGGTATGCTATGTATCATTTCTATTACCTCCTGTATTCCTAGCACCCGCATCTTATCATAAGGATCTGAAATTATAGAATAACGTGACTGTAAATAGGTATAAACGTACTTTATCAATTGATGATGTAGATCAGACTGATACCAGTCTGCAGCAGTATATTGATTTTAACTTAGGACTGTTTTTCTTTGTTGGAGCTGCCCTGAACAGTAGGAAGATCCGAAGATTAACAAGAGTGGTAGAAGCTGTGACAAATCAGACTGCTGCTGCTCTTGGGAATCTTACGGAGGAATTGCAAATTACTAGAATTGTTGCATTGCAGAATCGTATGGTATTAGACGTTATGCTAGCTGACAAAGGAGGAGCATGTAAAATTATTGGAAGTAGCTGTTGTGTGTTTATCCCTGATCATACGCCATCAGTTTATAATGCCATCAATAAACTGCATAAAATTGCAGCTGAGATCCATACAGAAAACGGCACTTGGTCCTTTTCTGGATGGTTTTGGGCGTTAATTACTGCCTGGGGATGGAAGGTTCTAACTGGTCTCTGCATTATTGTAGCAGTTCTATTTTCGTGCTGTATCTGTGTTCAATGTGGTCCCTTGCTCTGCTCATTATGCGTATCATTCTGTATCCCTGATAAGAAAGCTATTGCCGATGTTGCTCACCAGAAACGTTTAGCTAAAGAAGTTGAAGAAATGATGACAATTGACATATATGATGATTATCCTAACAAGCCGGATGTCTTCAGTAAATGCTGAAAGGGTCGTCTGTTGTAAATTGAAACAACGATGTGATTAAGCATTTACTAAAGACATTAATTCCCTTACTTTAGATCATGTTTTCTCCGTTATGTTGACCGAAGTTCGGACTCCATTTTGTATTGTCATGCTTCCACGTGTTCCCCACGAGAAGAGTCCAACCTCTGTGTTAGTTGCTCTTGTAATCTGCCTAGTAACAGTCTATAAATAGCTCCTTTGTCCATCTGGCGCATGCCCAGACTTGACCACATCTGTTATCAGTTAGCCTTGCTTGACCATGTTTTCGCGGGCTCAAGGAGTGTGTTAGCTCCGCCCACATATTGATTCAGTATCGAAAATGACCATAAATGGTAATGTTCTTCGGCCTCATGTTGTATCCACCCACTTATGAGCCCCTCTATTGTGTATAAAAGGGGACCATGTCCGCAAGTTCTTTGTGCTACTCTATGCAATACTGAAGAGTGTTGTGTGGATTGTAGGACCACCCTTAAGGGTTAATAAATGCTGTCTTTGTACTTTGCAGTTTCCGTGCCAACTTCCTTATAGATTCCATTACAGGAGAGCGAACCCTTGTGTCCTGCGGGCCTAGCTGGGGCCTGTATTCATCAACCCTGCCAGTGGCACCACCTGACAAGAGTGCCCATACACCACAGCCGTAAAGGCGCCAAGTACTCCACACGCAGCATACAACAGCACACTCGAAGCAGCCCAGAGCACAGACACCATCCCCAAAACAATACTTATTTTAAAGATGAGCAAAATGAATAAATGTGAGTTTGACTTACCATGTTAAGTGATAAAGGAATGCAGAGGGCAGATTCTTTTTTTTTGTCTCAGCAATGCAGAGAAATTCTCTTCTCAAACACTGCCACTGCTGGCCATTCAGTATATTCTGCAGATGGAAAAGTCCACTGTTAGTGTATTTACCATAATTAGGATTACATATTTTCAAACTAATGCAATACAACAAAATATTGATTTTTATAAACCCTTAATAGCTTAGTGCTATGGTGTGTGGAATATTTGGAACATCTACACCTCATTAGAAATTCACATCTCA
Organism: Triturus cristatus; assembly: GCF_964204655.1. NCBI lineage: Eukaryota > Metazoa > Chordata > Amphibia > Caudata > Salamandridae > Triturus > Triturus cristatus. The sequence continues at coordinate 370,301,386 of NC_140595.1, forward strand.
ATTTTTGTTTTCAAACGTGCATACATCTCTCAATCCTATGCATAATTTTCTACCATTCTCTGAGCAACTCTCACACCTCGTTAGGACGTAGATAACACAATCTTATTGCCATCCAAGTGACAGCGTGCCCTTCTCACTGCAAAAAACAGACACACAGGAGCGCAAAGGCAAAAGCCCTTCACATGACACTCAGGGGCATCAGGCCAAGAGCAGGCCTCAAACTCACATTCATCCAAATGACCCTCATACAAGGACACTCCCTTCCCAACACCTGCTCCCAAAGGCAAACAAACAGTTGCCCTGTCTGCTGTGAAGCTGGTGCCTACAAAGAGTCAGCACATACAGCTCTCTAAGGCAGATTCACCCACAACATCAACTCCCACCCACACCCCTGTGACGCTAGGACAGGAGAGCAAAGAGGGAGGTTTACCTGGACAACAGGGGATAGAGGGGAAAAAGCAAGGCCACCCCAAGCGTACAACCAGATCCAGCAAATCCACACAGGGAAAGCCACCTGCACCTGATACACCTTTGGTGGAGAGTGAGGCTGTTGTGCCTGACCCAGTTCCCACTCCTGCAAAGACAATTATTGCCTATCGAATCCCCAAGAATTGGAGAAACAGCCCTCCACATTCACCCTCACACACTGTGTCTCATGGCAGCATGTCTCCGCCTCCCCGTGGCACCATGCCACCCAGTCCAAGCAGCCCTCAGGCTCCCATAGCCACTCATGCCTCTACCTCAGCTGGTTCTCTCTCTCCCAGGTCCAGTCTTCCAACTGGCCCCGACAATCAGCCACCTCCCAGTTCAACTGACAGTAAAGTCTGAGGCAAAGTCCCCCTCCCGAACCCATTTCTCCCACAGCGATGCCTGGACTGCCTATTTTATCCCCGGAGCTGTGGTGATTCCTATGGCAGTGTATGGTGTTACCCATTCCCTATGCAGTTTCTCATGCACGCATGTACATACTTTGAACTATGAACTTGTCTATGGCCTTGCTGTTTGTCACTTTGGATGCCCATTCCCTGTGCAGTTTCTCATGCACACATGAACATACTGTGAACTATTGCTGGCCAAAGGCCTTGCTGTTTCTCACTTTGGATGCGCATTCCCTGTGCAGTTTCTCATGCACACATGTACATACTTTGAACTATGAACTGGCCAATGGCCTTGCTGTTTGTCACTTTGGATGCCCATTCCCTGTGCAGTTTCTCATGCACACATGTACATACTTTGAACTATGAACTGGCCTATGGCCTTGCTGTTTGTCACTTTGGATGCCCATTCCCTGTGCAGTTTCTCATGCACACATAACCATACTGTGAGCTATTGCTGGCAAATGGCCTTGCTGTTTGTCACTTTGAATGCCCATTCCCTGTGCATTTTCTCATGCACACATGCACATACTTTGAACTATGAACTGGCCAATGGCCTTGCTGTTTGTCACTTTGGATGCCCATTCCCTGTGCAGTTTTTCATGTACACATGTACATTCTTTGATGTTGTACTGGCCAAAGGCCTTGCTGTTTTCTACTTTTGATGCCTATCTGTGTATTATCTAATAAAGACAGTTACTCCCGTTGTCTGCTTTGTCAATGTCCTTGCTAAATACATGGTGTTATGTATGGGGATGGTTTCATGTGATACATGCTCTGTATGCCACTTTAACATTGCTAATTGCTAGTTTTACTTTTTCAGAGTTTGCCAGAGGTGACAGGCACTTTAGTTCTTCTTGACTCTGAGGCTTGAGGGTGCAATGTTGGTTTTTTGGGATGATCTACTCTTCTCCTAATCATTCTATCGTCAGGTTTGCTAAATTGTACATGTCATGTTATGATGCAATACCAGAACAGAGGTGAATTCTATCCACAGGATTACTTGCGGGCTGGCCAGGTTCCATCATATCTGTGTGATCTTTTTTGATGTGTGAACAACAGTGTTGATGTGTGGTCATCTTGTGTAGGCCTGTCTTCCTAGTCACATGGGTACATTTGAATATGTGAACTTGAGTGGTCATACAGTGTGAATGGGCTGTCATTGTCAGTAGTGTTGTTGTGTGTGTGCCCCTGCAATGCCAACTGCACACATGTATGATCCAGGTAATGAGTGCCTGTTAGTTTCAATTGTCTGCCATTTGCTTCACATTGTGGGCACATGTAGGAGTTGTAGGTTGGGCACTGTGCAGTGTGTTGGTGTGTCCTTGCACTCCTGGGGACACCTACTTGTTGTCGCTGCCACTTGTGAGTATGCAGAGTGTGTGACTGCCAAGTCTGTGTTGTGTTTTGTTGATCAGCCATGTGTCTTGTTACTGTTTGAGTTCACTGTGCAGACCTGCTCAGCCACACTGACATTATTTGTGAGTTTTCTCATGCATTGCTGTCACTTGACCCATTTTTGGCTCCAGTATGGTATGTGTTATATGGAGTCATGCCATCCCCTATATGTGCTTCTGATGCCTACACATTGTGATTAACTCTATATGTGTTTGTTACTGTACACTCCTCACCTATCCACTACTGAAGTACACACCACTTCAATCTCATCTCTTCCACCCCATGGCTTACCAGTGTGTGAGCCTCCCCACCACTTCATAGTGTGACACTATACTGTGGGAGGCTGATCTGTGTACAGGACCAATGTGCCACTCACAATTAGTTATGTGTTATTTTCTTCTACTATTTTGCAGTCATGGTTGCTCATGTGCAGTGCATATGTTTGAGCAGCACAGTCCTCTAGTTATGTTGTTTGCATCTGGGTTTCCCTCAGTTGTGCATCTGTGGGTGATGGATAAGCTGTATGTGTGTTTGCAGAGGTACTAATACCCTTCCTGAGTGTTATGTTATATGTGTGCTGTGATGATTTGTGAGAGTTCATGGTGTGGCACTCAGATATGTGTGCTACTGGTTTGGTTGGTGTGCACACACTGCTTAGTGTGCATGCAGTGTTGTCAGTGTATGTTGCCTTGTATTTACCTGGTGTGCATCCCCCTGATGTCCAGCTGAGTTTGCAATGTGATTGATGGGTACGTGCATCTGTTGTGTTTTTTTTATAGAAGTATGCAGTGTTTGGCCTGTGTTGCATCTTTCTACTGACAGAAGCTAGATGTGTGTGTTAGAAGGTGGTTCTGACACTCTGGGCAGCCCCGATTTGTTGAGCGTTCATTCTGGGAGAGCCTCATAAGTTGTGACTCACCCACAGTGAACTCATGATGAAAGAGACTGCGTGTGGATTTTACTGGTGTCCCCCTAGTTTGACTAGACCGCTGCGCAGCAGCTGGAGTAAGGGGCACCGGGCGTGTACATGCGTGTGCACACGTGTGTGGGCTGCGCAGGGGAGATTCCTGGCGTGCGCAGTCCAGGAGCAGCTACAAAGTGAATGGTGTGGCAGGACTTATGCAGAATTGGGTGGTGACATGGAAGAAGCTTTATAAAGTGGGAAGAAACATGCCAGGGAAAGTCAGTGTGCTTTACAGTGTTTATTCCATTATTCTCTTATGGGGATAGGGAGCAAGTGGACTAGTTTTACTTTCCTAGGGCCTACAAATTCCAGACACGCACCAAAGACCACTGTAACGGGTGTGAGAAGAAGTATTCTGCAAAGTCCAAAGTCATATCTGACCTGCTTTTGGGTCATCCAGAAATGTCATATTTCTCTGAGTCAGCTGATAACCAGGTCCTGGCTGGGGTCTGTCCCTGGCAGTTTACATTAATGACCTTTTCTCCAAGAGCCGAGGCCTCCTCTCCAAAGAAGAGAAGATGGGTGGAGCCACAGGCTAATTCATCAGCAGTCACTGGGTGCCAGGCTGCACAAGGGAGAAGGCAGCACTGGGGGGAAGGGGCTTTTTCAGAGACCATGTGGCAGGAGACCCCTGGACGACGCTATTTTGAACAAACCCAGAGGCCTGGGCAAGAAGGAGGGAGCAGGTGCCGAGAAGTGATGTGTCGCTGTGTGATAGGGCAAACAGAGACTTCCTGCCAGCCCCCTCCCCAACTTCTTAAAATAAAATGAACAGGAAGAGAAGCTCTCTCTGGGGTGTGGTCTGCGGAGGCAAAGTGTGCTGGAGCCTGGCGCAATGGGCAGTTGAAAGGAGGAACCCCCTGACTGTCCCAGGATTCTGAACAGTGCCAGGAGAAGAGACCAGGACCAGTGCACAGAAGCAGGGTCCTCTGCGCAGGGAGAAGAGAGGCCGAGGAGGAGAGCTAGGCGAATGGCTGGCGCAGGGAGCCAGCGAAGACACCTCCCTGCTGAATCCACCCTCCGTGTGACCAGGAGGGCGAAGGAAAGTGCTCCCAGTGGCTGGGGTGCGCCACCAGGAGCAAGAAGAGGCCAAGATCACCAAAATCGGCTGCCAGGGGGCCGAGATATGCCCCCCCCAGAAGGTAGGCAACCTTTGACCTCTGGAAGGACCAACGACAAAGCGCGTGGGGCTCCGCCACCGATCCATAATGTATCCCTGGGGTTGGTCTGGTCCCGGGGCTGCCCCCAAGAGAAGTGAAGTCAGGGTGTGCTGTCGCGCACCCCGTGAAGGATCCCCGCAGGGTGCCAGGAGCACACCCTGGCCCCTGCCAAATATGAGGCCGGGGCGCGCCGTCGCGCTCCCCGTGAAGTTGAGCGGGGGGAGGGGCCCAGGATCCCAACTCCAGGCCCCGTGTGAGGAACGAGGTGGGGGTGCACCGTCACACCCCCCGGAGAGATGAAAGTCAGGGGAGCGCTGTCATGCCCCCCCATGAAGATGTGCCCAAGAGGCCTGGGGCCCCATTCCCGGGCCCCGAAGAAGAAGAGGAGCAGGGGCGGGGAGCGCTGTCGCGCCCCCCGCGAAGAGGTCTCGAGGGGCCGGGGACCCCATCCCTGGGCCCTGAAGCAAAGCCGGGGAGTGCCGTTGCGCTCCCTGTGAAGATTTCCCCCAGAGGGTGCCAGGAGCCCACCAAACCCCCAACGAAGAAGTGAAGGACAGGGAGCACCGTTGCGCTCTCAGTGTAGGTGAGCAGAGGTGCCCGGGACCCCATCTCCAGGCCCCGAAGTTCTGGAAGGAGGGGGCAGTGCCGTCACACTCCCTCCGAGGTCCGGCGAGGCCGAGGAGGCCTCCGCGTCTGCCGCCGGAGTGGGCAGACCTGAATGGATGTGCCGGCTCCCGCAGTCACACCCGGAGGTGCGGGCCGAGCAGGGAGCCGGCAGGAGCAGCTGGGGGTGGGCTCCCCGTGCTGCCCTTCAGCCTGGTTATGCGCGAGGGCCCAGGAGGGATTGGGCCTCTCTGAAACAAAAAGAGCGGCTCTCCAGCAAGCCGGACGCATGGGGTTCCCGAGAGTGTGGTGCAAGGGGCCCGGATGGGACCAGGCCCCCCCTGAAAATCGGCATAAGTGGCTGGGGTGGGCTCCCCGAACTGTATCACTCACCTTGTTGGGACCGGACCCTCCAACGGCTAGCAGACGCAGCCGGAAGCCCACATCGCGGCTCTCCCCGGAGCAGTGGGAGAGCCGCTGTTCTAAAATGCAAAAGTTCCCATAATGCCTTGCAGGCCAGGACTGGCATGCAAGGGCAAACAGCATTTCCTCTGCTTGTGGTGGTCCCAGGAGAATGGGACCACCATCACATGTGTGCAAGGGTGCAGGAGAACGCAGCCTCCCCCAGCATGAAGAAAAGGAGTTCCTCCCTAAGTCTCATGGGGACTTGAAAAGAATAACCCCTTAAGGGCTCAGCCAGCATTTTAACACCTCCTGGACTATAACTTTTGTTCTACAGCTGGGGGTGTATTGAGAAATGTTCCAAGGAGTGAAGAGCTGAGTTGGGGATGTCTGGAGAAGGGCATCCCCTGGAGGTGAGGAGGTGTAATTGCACCTGTAGTGCATTTACTAATGTTATTTCTTTCAGAAGGACTGGAAGTAGCATGTGCAATGTGAAGTACCTGTGTACGGTGATGACATAAGCACAGTGGGGTTATGTTGCCAGACATGCCTGCTAAGGTGTCTGGCTGTATATGCTTAATCCTGTGAGTTTATCTGTGATGCCTTTAAGGCCTGTAATTGCAACGCATTATAATGACCAATCAATGTGATGAATACTGTCATTCTAAAGTGATGCTTAAACATGTATTCTTGCTGCTGCGCTTAGGTGAAGAACCCAGACTGTTAGCCCTTAAGATGTAGAGGTGTTTACTTCATGATCAGTAGGAAATGCTCAGTCAGGGTTGTGTGTCACCAGGGCAGGTGTACCTATTTTAAATGCTTGTTGTGGTAATGGGGTGGGTCACCGCTGGGATGATGCCAGTGCACAGGGCCCGTGCCCCAGGTTATGTTCAACTAACTGCATTGGGGCACGATGATGTGCATACCTGGGAGTGGTGGTACTAGACCCCAACCCCCCTGCGGGAAGGGTGGAGAGTTATGCAAAAGTAATTCCAACAGCTTATGTATATTTGTAAATTGGTGCATAGTATTGAGTAGTGTGTGTATTTAATAAATGTACTCATACTTTTATAAAGCAAAGTACGGACTGGACAATCAATTATTGAGTCTTATTTCTGCACACCTGCAAATGGCGATTACTAACCTACATCACCTCCCTTGAGTAAGCCTCAGACTGCTCTGCAACGCTACCCTCTGAGAGTCAGGCGCTCCAATTGGGTGCTTGGTTCCCAGTGAAGGACAAATGTAGTCATGTTATTTGTGCAGGCCTCACAGATACTGCCTCGTTTTCCAACAGTGTGTGATGTTCTATTTGCATGACATTGTGTGTGAGTAGTTTGTGCATTGTGATATATTCAGATGTGTGTTGCAAGTGTAGTATGCATTACTAGTGTGTCTGTCACATGCAGCAAGGTGGTGTCTTGTTCATGAGTTTGTTTGGAGTGCACAATGGTGGTTTGTCCTCCTATTTTTGACCTGTCACTTGTCAGGATTGTGCATGTGCATGCTTGTGGTACACTATAAAACCATGTTCACTTCATGACTGGTGTGGTGTCTCTGTCTGCCTTATCTGATTTGTCCCATTGTTCCCAGTTAGTGTTCATGATTGGCTTTTGATGATGCAATTATTGGTGTTAGGGTATGGTGTCTGTGCATTGGTCCTGAGTGACAATGTTGGGTATTCCTGTTCTGTCTAGGGTCATATTGCCTTTCCACTGTTTGGCTGCACATGTCCGGGCTTGTTGGACTTCTGTGGATGTTGTTTGTAAGCTTTGTGTTTGGCTATTGTTTTTGTGTCCGCATTGGTTCAGGCATACCTGAGTGTGAGTCTGATATTTGTGGATACACCACAGGGAGTGTGATTGGTTGTTAGTGAATTCACAGGACATCATTTGCACCATTATGTGTGGTTCTCACAGGTGTTGAGTGTTGCAGGTGTGAGGTGGGTAGAGGAGGGGTATGTGTGAAGGTCCTACTTGTGTTTGACAGTCAGGGAGTGTGACAATGAGCCATGTGTGTTGTGCTGATGACATACAGGTCAAGTAAGTTGACATAGATGTGTGGCTGGTCACTGTATAACTTCAGAGACTTCAGATCATTCCTGTGCCTTTGCATGGGTTGCCTTGATGTATCCCTGAGTGGTTGCACAGAGGTCACTTTGGTTTAATTTCACTCACTGTGCCACCCATGTCTGATTTGGTGGCCTAAGGGTGGTGTGATATGTTCCTTCTCTTGCATGTGATGTACACATGCTATGTGGCTTGCTCCATGGTTTTCCAGCACTGTCACTTCACTTTTGGCATGCCCATTTATTGTCCTCCATTGCTGCTGACCTATGGTATGAGTATGTGGCTGGGGGTCAGTGTGAGGTGTTTCTGAGTAACTTGACAGGCAGTGTGAACAGTTCAGTGGATGTTGATATGCAGTGTGAGTCTTCATTTTGTAATTATACTCAGTTTACTTCACATGAGTGGAAGGTAGGTTTGAGGAGGAGGGTTGCCCAGCCCCTGAGCTTCTGTGCAGGGTGTTCCTCTTCAACCACACCTTCCCAGTCAATCTCCCTTGGCCTTTGATGTGTGAGGTGTGAGGTCTGGCTATATCTGGCTGATTAATTGTGCAGGGGGGAGACAGGAGGAGGACACAGCATGTGTCCAAATGGGTGTTTGATGCATAGTGTTGGAAGGGTGAAGGTGGAGCCCTGTAAATCTGGCCGGACTGCCCATGCCTGGTGCAGGCCCTGCCTAATACATTGTGCGCAGGTTTTCCTGCGTCTTCACCGTAGCAGTGACTTTCCAGGACATTGCAGTGATTTCGCAGTTGATTAGTGACCCAGATCCAGAGGGGTGAGTTTCTAACAGGTAGGACATGTGTGGGTACACTGGGGGAAATGTTCCTGTCCCCACCAGAGTGTCTGATACGGACAAGAACCGAATGTCAGCACAGGAGTTGTGTGTTGTGGTTGTATGATGAGTTGTGTGGCGTTGTCCGCGACGGTGTATTATTTGTTGGTAGTGGATGAGGTACAGCAGCGGAAAGGCTTGAAGAGCTGGATCCATTGCGGTCAGGACCGGGTGGAGGGGACCGGGAGTTGGGAGTCGGGTTTTGCTCTCCTCTGTCGTGCTTCTGCCATCTCCGGGTGGGTGGATTCTCCGCTGCGGTGTGATGGGCTGTTTGCAGCTTCGTGATTTGTACGGCGGTGTGTCTCTATTGAATCCCTCCGGATGGAAAATGGTCTAAGTTTGCCCACCGTAATATGGTGGACACGTGGACCGCCGCTGGAGTGCGGAAAAGGACATTTTCTGCCCCCGCCAGCACCACGGATGTGCCTCCGCCCATCATCCTAATGAGCCCCTAATTCTTTCCCTTTTTGCGAGGTGATGTTGTATCTTGCCCTCTCTCTTATTTTGTAATAAAAATAGTATACTAATCTGAAGCTTTAAATGCTTAAAAATGTTAAATACATTTAACATTAACATGCAAAAATATCTGTTTGTGTTTGCTGATTTATAATTACATGTCTGTGTTTGCTAAAAAGTGCTCTCTTTATTTTTTGTTTTTCTGTTGGGGTTACGTTTATTATGACCCAGGTGCATCCTTTTCTGTTAGAGAAAAAAAAGTGTGTAGCTTTACTTTAAATGTTTGTTTTTTGGTATTAATCTGGGTCAGAGGCAGTTAAGTTCGTTTATACATGTTTTAGGGTGAGCTTGTGTTTAGTAAATGTTTAAATTAAGTTACTTTTGTTAGTCTTTGTCCAGGTATTTAATTTCTGTTGCTTGTTGGCAGTTCGGTATTTTTGTGAAGGTATGGTAATTGCTTTTTTGTAACTATTTGAAGAGACAATGTTTAGTCAGGTTATTTTATTTTAGTATTTTAAAAAAACTTGTCTATAAGTTAGTGTAAATAAATGTGTTCCTTACTTTGAAAGGTAGTTGTACATATTGTTCCACTCTGTTTGTATGTTCTATTTATAAAATCTTGCAGAGCCTTGTCTTCTTGCAGCTTTTGCAGTTTTTGGAGCAGTAATTAGCTGCATTTTGTGTATCTTTTATTTTGTTAGTTAAATTGCTTGCTTAAATTTATAGTTTTATTTTTTTTGTATAGTAATTTCTATTGGTTAGTGTTCTTTTAGCTTGAGTTTGTTTTCAGTTATTGCCTTTTATGGTGAACACTAATTAGTGTGAATTTTATAATGTTATTTATCTATAGTATATATTTGTTTTCATGTTACTGTATGATTTATTTATGTACATAAAATATTTTGAGGTTATTGTTTACATTTTAATGATTGTTAAAAATGTACTTCTGCATTTTTATTTTGAGCTTTTGATAAGTTTTCCTTTTTTTGGGTTATTTATGTTTATTTTAATGATGTAAAATTGTTATAATGTTAGAAAAATGATCAAATTTGTTATGGCCAATTTTAAACCTTTTTATGTGAAATACTGTTATTTATTTTATGTTTTTGCCTTAAAACTATAGATTTGTTTTTATTTTTAGCCCATATGAAAAGTTATATTTGTTTGCATTTCTATGTTCATTTAAAGGTTACAATGCTTTTGTGTCTGATACTTTTGTTATCGATATAAGCGAAAATAGATATTTATGACAGATATATTTGAGTGATAGTCCTTGAAAATGAGTTATGGTAGGACAGAATTGATCTCTTCAAAATGATGCCAATCTCACTGTTAACATCGTTAAAGTTCCTATCTTCCTCTGTTCTATTTCCTCTGTAAGATACTCTAGATTGTCCTACACTGATTTTGCAATGTGGTTCAACAATGCCCTTTAGTCTTGTGTAACATTTTTGAGTAAAATGTTATATAAAGCCTATCCCTTGGTGAAATGTTGACCTTGGACATCCTCCCAAAGGACATAGACATTCAACATGGCATGCAAGCAATGGAATAAAAAGAAGGACTAAACAATTTAGTTGTCTTTTGTGAATACCATCACCTGGCTCCTTTACTGACTACTAATTATCATCGAAGAATGCTCTTAGTCACAAGTATTTTAAGTGACTCTGAGGAATCACAAAGGAAACTCTGTTTTCTGATCTATATTGTTGTATATTTCTCGTTCTTAGTATAGTGGTACATATCCAAGGGTCTTACTGACTAGACCATTACTATTTTTGGATAAATATGTGATCGAATGGGGTGCTGAAAGAGCTTCAGTTTTTTTGTGTTCTGTTGGTTGCACATCTGTTTATGCTGACAACACCTTTTGGTACTAGGTGTTTGGGGCTGATCTAGCACCCAGTTGCTGTAATAAAGCTAAATAATTTGACTTTTCACGCTTAATAGTTACTGACTATATTGTGCTCAGTGAATGTGCGGATATTTCCCTGCGAGGGAACACTACTACCTGTATGTTTCTTGCCTTATCACAACTACTACTGCCGAATCACAATATAATATGGGTGACAAATAGCAGAAGAAGGGAAAGAGGAATGGGATAAGATAGAAAGTATAGAAATTGGATACCACTCCTCAGCCTCATCACTCTGCTGGGTCCTGATATTTGTAAATTGGATTGGATATCTAAAAATAAATAGGAGATTTAGGTGTATGGTTTTCTTGGTAGATAGGAATGACTTACCATCTCTGGAAACAAAATTGGATTCCATCATTGAACTGGAAGTCTAGAACTGGTCCATAAAAAGGAAGGAAGACTAGAGACCAGATAAACCTTCCGACTGTCTAGGCCAAACAGCAAGGCGAAAAGCACGACAAAGAGCAGGAACTGGAGAAGGCAGAGTTGCTGTATATCTAATGAGCAATCAATCAAGTAAAAACAAGTACAACACAACTGGGCTCAAAATTGTCTGCCTTTCAATAGGGTAAAACAGGAAATTACATAATTCCAAACGCGTTCGTCCTTCTTAAATTGGGAAGCCAAATCAATGCTAAATATGAAAATAAACCATTATGTTTCTAAATTGGGCTGAAGAATCTCTGTGACCCAATATATTATTTTCAGGAGTAATAGACATTGTCAGTAAGGGATTGCTTGTACAACTGGGCATGGAGCAGAGGTACATCTCATCCCTGAGCGTTAGAGAGGGTTACTTGAACCACTGGGTGTGGTGGCAAGTCAGTACGCATAGGCTCTGGGTGTGATATAGAAGCTAACATTTCAATCTTTCTTTTTTAGTCACAAAGGTTAGGGCTATTGATCCTAACACTGGTACCATCTAAAAAAAGTTAGAGGTGTTCCCATTTTTTCTCCACTTGTACTTCTGGGTATTAGGCAGTGGTACGCACAACTCCTCGGTATGATATAGGGTGTAATTCGCAAGATAAGGAAAATTAAGATCTTGGTGTAGCTTGTGTCTGGCCACAGAGGGCCAGGTTATTCCTTTTTCTCAGCTCAAATCATTGCTAATTTTTGCCCGCTGAGCCAATAGTGACAGACTATCAGGATAACTTAGCTCTGGGTACTATGTAGGGCAAACCCCTCTCCTCTGGCTATAAGCACTAGGCGGGGGCCACATATTTTAGACAAAATAGCTATCTTTTCTGTCAACCTTTTTTTAGTCTCTTTTAGATATTTTCTATTTCTGCATTTATTGATGTTGTGGTGCTGTTGAAATTGTGCAAATCATGCCATATTTTTAAATGTTATGTCATGTTAGTAAGTCCAAGCTTTAGGTTATAATTACGTTTTTTCCAAATCAGGAGTTCATGATGGCTAGTTTACTGCTGCAAATCAGCTCGTACTGCTCTGAACTAATAATTGCACTTTAGCCACAACTTGCTATTATTTCATTGCATTTTTGTCTTTATTTAATATTAAAAATTGATTATTTCTGTTGATGCATCAGTACTTATCGAGCTCTTAATAAGTAGTTTGGTTTTCAGTACCACCCCATATACACAGTTCCCTAAAAGTAGAATTTGTAATTATTTAAAAATATCAAAACAATATTTTGCAAAAGCCTTAGACAAACAAGTTTCCCAATCCATCATGGAGACTCCACTAATCCACATGCAAGCGAGGTTCCACAACCAGGCAAGGTAACTAGAGAAACATTGCCAAGATTGGCACGTCCATACTAAAGCCTACACTTTTTCCTGGTCTGAGGGGGGAACGTTTGACACCAACACCATAGAACATACAAAGACTCACATACAGACCAGGTATATCGGACATAAAAAGGAAAAGCGGGAGGCTACACTAGAACTGTGGCCAGCTTTGAGGTGGCCCCAGCCTATAAGACTATCCCGAGTCTGTAAACAACGTATCTGCACCTCCTCCATACACTGGTAGGGATGTGCTCTCAGTGATGTTGGCCATCACAGTCGTCAACACCTTAATGGGTTACACCAATCTGCCATTCGAGAAGGCTGCCGGGTCGCCCTTCTCGGGGCAGCTAGCCACTAAAAGGAGAAGAGGATCCCAGGTCCCACCAGCCCAAGCGTGGTCTGTTCCATACCAAGCCCCCTCGGGTTTAGGTCCCTCACCCATCAGCTGTGACCTACTGGACCCAAGCTGAATAGGGAGCACATACTCTGGAATACCCCACTGGACACCATATTGTGATAGGGAGAAATGTGTGGCCCTCCTAGAAGGTGATTCCACCAGTGGAGGGGGAGCAAGGAGCAACAGTCCCCCAATCTCTGACTTCAAAGGGGTAGCCATGGGCTACGCTCCAGCCAGGCAGGCTGATGGCATGGAGGAAGCAGCAGGGAGTGAGGGTGAGACCAATATGTTGCCTAGAAGAACAGCACCTAGTCTTGAGAGAAGGAGGCAACCCAGGTGGGAGTAAGAGGTTAGGCGAGAGTTAAGTATGGAGAGAGAGACCTCTCGCCTGGGAAGCCCAGCAAGGAGAGAGAGCAATCTTCCCTCCTCTGGAGGGAACAGGTGCTTGGCCTCTGGCCCCAGTGGGAGATAAGCCCAGGGATGAGTCAGGAGGAAGGCCCCTAACAAAGTCACACACATCACTAGGTCATCTGCATTAATAAGGGCTGACCAGGAAATAATCAGTCAGGAAAGCCTGACAGAGACAGGGCAGCCCCAACAGAGCATCCACCTCCAAACCCAATCACAGGACAATGCACATGCATCACATAATCAGCCTCAAGGAAATAAGCTGCACCCACCCCATTGGGTAGGTAGCCAACCACACGGCAATCTCTGCAATAGAGAGGGAGTTCAGTTGTGCAGGGACCGGACCCACAGCTACAGCAATATGGGGGTGACTGTGTGGGGCAGCATGCTATAGCACAACCAGACGGCACAAACACATCAGAAGTCCAAAATCATCCCCCTAAATGACACATCCCATCCATATCACTCAAGTTGCACTTCCTTACCTGCCTCCAATGCCAGTCTGCGGAACAGCTATGCTATGTTGATCAGGAATCCTCACTAGAGTTTGTCACCCGAAAGCCTTGGGGGCCCAGGGCCCCCTCTATTGTTAATCTTTCAGGGTGGGGTTGGCTGACTATGCCCCTGATGTAAGTCAGTTTGACAATGGAGCTAACACCCCTGACCACTCACCCAAGTCCAGCTTTGGGCGGGATATGTAAGTCTCAACCACCTCTGGGCTTGCCACCATACGAGGCCCTCCTTTAGTTCCAAAATGAGACAAATGCTCCAGCACCAACTTCGGGATCCAGGTTGCTCAACATGCAGGGCTCAGCAATGGCCACGATGGCAACAGTGTCCCAATCCATTAGAAAAATCCATCAAAACCCTTTAGCAAAACCATCATCAAGCAGAGCACATAGAGTCCCAATGAGACCCCTGACTCTCACTGAGAAAACACTGCAAGCAAACATAGTCTGGGATGCTCTAGGGTAGCCATGCGCTTTATAAGTGCCCCTTCAATTCAATTCAATTCAATAGTCCCAGCCATGTTTCCCCACAGGTTCCAGTGAGGGTCCACACACAACCTTCCAACCACCTCCAGTATGCACCTAACAGCGCAGGTCCCCTCCCACCGGGACCCACACAAAACATCCCAAAGATGGCGTTGCCCAGTAACCCAGCCTAAATTAGCGAAAAACCTCACTCCACGCCACATGCAGAGACTGAAGGGAGGTGCACATGTCAATGGAAATATTAGCCGGAAATTAAACATCTGCCTCTCCTAACAATTGCACACTTCCCCATGCATGTCGAAAGGACATCCTCACACCATTTCAAACATCACACCTTTAAGCAAAGTAGCCCACAGGGGGGAGTACTGTTCCCACTGTGGCAAAGAGAGTGGGGAAACCCATAATATGAATTGCATTAAAACAAGTTTAAAAGTCACAGCTTTCCCCAAAATTCTAGTACCTACTAAAATGAGTGTAAACCTCAACATTCCACTAAAATGTGAACACCTCCTTCCAGTACCCTTAGGGAAAATTCACCCCCATCAAACTCTAAAACATATCAGTCACAAATACACTCAGGAATGTTCTGAAACTGCCTGACAATGTGTTTTTTCCAAATTAACCCACAACCAGCAGCTCTTATCCTACAGGTCTGTGCTCAAACTACAAGTGCACCAACACTGCCACGTCCCACCATTTCCTTCCATCAAAACTTTCCAAAGACTTTCACAAGTCCAATCGCTCAAGTAACACAGATTTCGAACTGACTTTTGCAACCTCGTTTCAAAGAAATTTTTTGCACGGCACCTGGATGAGATACCTCAGGGCACCCAGACAACAGACACCAGATGGCAAGCCAGATGCCAGACATCTCCCCTGAAGATGGTCTAACTGCTTGCGAATGCTTCCTAGTTATGTGTTTCTGTCTTTTTGTACACACTCTCCTTAGCTGGGTGCTCTGGAGCCCCTCCGAAGCCAAAAGTATGCTTAATCTCATAAGCACCACTTCTACATTTGTGCAATGCATGTGCAGAGACCTCTCTCACTTCACATACACCTACATTGAACCAAACACTAGTATTCCTCATGCACTATACAGCACACTCCTACACAACACCTGGTATCAACATATGACTGACATAGGCACCACACAAACTATGAATGGGTCATTTTATATCTGTTCACTGATACCACGTGCTATTGGCACAGATAAGCTTAACTTCTCACCCAATAGCACCCAAAAAGGAAAAGTGCCTCGTCCACCTGTACCTATGTAAAATCAGGGCAAAGATCCAACCTAATAGAGTAGAACCCCATAGGATACTATTAAACATCACCCAGGATGTGACCAACCCCACTGCACTGTTTCTGTCACTGAACTGAGTGATATCTAATTTGAGGTAGAAAGGATGCGCAGAAAGGGTATAATAGGGGAGGACACTGTTTGGCCACAGGACTACATAGAAAAGAGGTTCATGGAGGTAGCAAGACCACTGCACCAGTGCACACATATGTCTGCTCCCACCTCTGTTTATGTCTTAGGGCAGCCCTTAACATCTTTGGGCCTACCTTCTTTAAACGTAAAATGGACCCTGGACATAGAATTCCAGTTCAGGGCCACTAGTCTCAATCATGCAGGGGAAATGAGTCCCATGGCAAGGGGTCCAATGCCAGTGCCAGGAAACCTGGGATAGCAAGATCAATAGGTACAAAGGGTTGGAAGGAAAGGGGCAACCCCTAATTGTACGAAAACTTACAATGTACTCTTTATGTTTCAGAGTCAAAGGAACCATACCATTGGGCAGCAATGAGAACTACGTCATGGTGCTACACATACCGGATATGCAATGGGGCACCTCCATGTTGATGGATTTCTACTGGCAGTGTGACAACCTTGGCTACACCCAGCTTGTCCCCCAATGGCGGGGCCTGTGCACCCTCATGACCATACACATCCTAACACTGGTCCTCCCTTGAAAAGATCTGTATGAGTTGTCTAAACATCTGTTACAGAAGAAAACAACTCTGTTGCATCAGGCTTGAAGGTGAAGAACTCATGATTATTTTGGCTGAGACCAGTACAAGGACATTCAAGAAGAATTTAGACTGTTCACAGAGACTCAAGTAAACGCCGGAGGGTCAATGCCCTTCTTCACCTTGCAAACAAAAGCGAAAGCCAGCTGGTTACAAAAAACCAGGGGGGAGATGATGAAGATGATAAATAAAACTGAGCTCAGCCTAAATGCCATCAAGGAAGACCTGAGAGCTGTCCAACTTATGGTGATCCAACATCGTTACGTGTTGAAATTGATGACCGCTGTGAAGAGTGCGGTGTGTGCCAAGAGTGATACATCCTGTTGCAGTTTTATTCCCAGAAATGAGATGTACAATAGGACACTAGCTCGTGCCAACCGTGAGCTGCATCATCTGCGAGCCGACATGAAAAACAAGGGATGTGCCCCAGAGCAGGACTGGTTGCATAGTATCTTTTTGTGGATCCCCCTATGGGTGTCCAAACTATTCATTGAAATTATGCCGGTTTTAATTGTTGCACTTCTATTCTGTTGCTTCCTACAAGGGATGTGGAGGTTTTGCTGTGAAAATACAGTCCTTAAATTAGATAGTATGCACATCGCTAGGGAACAAATAATAGACTCTGCGGATACACACACACTTTCAAATAACATAACTGTCATGGAGGAGAAAGTAGTTGAAGAATCGAGTAGATGGGGGAGTTTTAGAATGGTTAAAACAATGTAAATGAGTAGCAGAATGTGTGCAGGCCCAATAACGGCAATTCCCATAAATATAATGCCATCCTATGCCATAACCTTTGCCCCTATGACAATGTCAATGCTCATAAATACTATGTCAATGCATGTCATAATCTATGTCTACACAACAGCGATGATACAAGCAGTAGCAATGTCAATACATGCCATTATCCATGCACACAAAACAATGTTGTTACCTCATGATCTAGGAATGCATAACTATGTCAGTATCAGTAAAAGCAATACCAATGTACGCTATGACAACTATACACAATCTTGTGAGAATGTCGATGAAAATGAGACTAGCGACTGCTATATTATTTTCAGGAGTTCCAGTGAATTGGCACCATTGCTGTTGGATTTACCCATGGCAGTCTCCCCATCAAGCCTGAGTCAGGGATATGTGGTCACGCAGGCCATGCTACCCACATCCACGCCTATTGAATAACAAGTCACAGGCGGGATTACTCTTTAACCCAAAGTTAAACGCACACCCAGGGAATACCTTGATCAATCCCTCACACAGATAGTTGCACCACAAACATTTCTGCGGAAATTGGCCCCAATAAAGCATGTTTGGCCAAAGGTTTGTGTTCCCCCAAAACACCACAAAGCTAGATATCACCTTTAGATAGAAACATCCAGCCAATCAGAGAACGACATGCACACCACAATTAGTGATCATGTAATCCTCATACCAGTCATCTGGATGCATACACACTGGCCACACTAGCTCTCCCTGTGGTCGAGAGACATCTTTGTCCTTATTAGATGCCCAAAATTGTTTATTTACAATTATGATGTATTTTAAAAATGCAAAAATTGTGTTATGGTACTTCACAAGATGTGCATACAATTATCCAAAACTTTGCACACTGAGACACTTTCCTCAGATGCGTTCTGTCAAGACTCTTCCGGCAGCAGTGTTCAATTAAACTAACTTGTTCCTGTTTTGTCAAACTCCTCTTGTCTTTTAATTTCTTTAAGGCAAATTCATATCCGAGCAACAGTAGCTATGATCCACACAGACTTATATATGCCGAATTATGAATTGAACAGTTCAGGGAATGTGTTTATTTGTTTGACTGGTAATGATGGCATTTTAATAAAAAATAAAAAATACTGATAAAGCGCCTTCTTAGCAGCTAAACAGGTTACCTTTACTTTGAATCATGGTCACAAGTGGATTTGTAGAAAATCAGAACTTTGGTAGAAACTATTGGCTTAGTAAAATAAAACTCTTTTTAAAATGCATTTCTCTTAAACGTTCTTTATAAGGACGTCAAGCACTCTAAAGCACTAAAACGCCATTGATGGAGCATTACACATACATATTCATACATTCACCCATGTATTCTTCATTCAATTGTTCACTCACACTGTGGTTCAAAGCAAATCTTCTGCTATTCATGATTCAAATGTATCGTCTTCTTTTTTGGACTGAATAAGAAAATGCAAGTTATCTTAAATCAAACACAGCATTTACAGTTTTTCACAACATATTGGTCATTCAGAGGTCTACTATTGGAAAGCAGGAAACTGGTTTACTGCCGGTTTCGTCCTGTGATTGCGAATAGATTCATGTCCGTAATTAGAGCTTAAGTCATATCTTCGACCTTTGGGTGTAGGTTTTTATCGCCTTTGGCTCTTTTCCATTTTGCTGGCCAGTATACCTATTTTCAGCAGCTTGGTAAGTTATTGAAAGCTATAAAATGAAGAGACAAGCCAATCTAAATTATACAGTGACCCAAAACACTAAATATAATGAGTGACTCAACCAGAAAACCTCCCACAGAGGACAAAATGAGAAACATTAAGAAGAAAACACCGCAACTAAAAACAGAGGCGCAACAGATAATGTACAAAAAATGTGAATGCTCAAATTTCTTTGCATTATCGCTGGCTTCATGGACCCACAGCTAGTTAAAAATACAATATTTGGCTCCCGTGTTGACTTGTATGTTAGTGCAAATTCCCCATACATCTTTAAAGAGTTCTACTTCTCAGCATTCCTATTAGTGTTGCTTATCTGCACTAACTCGCTCAAGCACCGCCCCAGACCATAGTGCACGACGACCATCAATGGCTGCTAATTCAAATTGACATTGTTAAAAGTAGATATTCCACAGGCACACTTTCTTTCATTTAAAAAAAAGAAATAGTTCTAACGGCTTTCTGCCTTTCCTGTATCAGCACAGCATGTAAATGATGCTTGTACTGCTGCTGCCTCTTCTGCATCAGGACAGCATGTAAATGATGCTTGCACTGCTGCTGCCTCTCCTGTATCAGCACATCATGTAAATGATGCTTGCACTGCTGCTGCATCTCCTGTATCAGGCCATCATGTAAATGATGCTTGCACTGCTGCTGCCTCTTCTGTATCAGGCCAGCATGTAAATGATGCTTGCACTGCTGCTGCCTCTTCTGCATCAGGACAGCATGTAAATGATGCTTGTACTGCTGCTGCCTCTTCTGCATCAGGACAGCATGTAAATGATGCTTGCACTGCTGCTGCCTCTCCTGCATCAGCACAGCATGTAAATGATGCTTGCACTGCTGCTGCATCTCCTGTATCAGGCCAGCATGTAAATGATGCTTGCACTGCTGCTGCCTCTTCTGCATCAGGACAGCATGTAAATGATGCTTGCACTGCTGCTGCCTCTCCTGTATCAGGCCAGCATGTAAATGATGCTTGCACTGCTGCTGCCTCTTCTGTATCAGGCCAGCAATGTAAATGATGCTTGCACTGTTGCTTCCTCTCCTGTATGAGGACAGCATGTAAATGATGCTTGCACTGCTGCTGCCTCTCCTGTATCAGGCCAGAATGTAAATGATGCTTGCACTGCTGCTGCCTCTCCTGTAACAGCACATAATGTAAATGATGCTTGCACTGCTGCTGCCTCTCCTGTATCAGGCTAGCATGTAAATGATGCTTGCACTGCTGCTGCCTCTCCTATAACAGCACAGAATGTAAATGATGCTTGCACTGCTGCTGCCTCTCCTGTATCAGGCTAGCATGTAAATGATGCCTGCACTGCTGCTGCAACTCCTGTATCAGGACAGTATGTAAATGATGCTTGCACTGCTGCTGCCTCTCCTGTATCAGGCCAGCATGTAAATTATGCTTGCACTGCTAATGCCTCTCCTGTAACAGCACAGAATGTAAATGATGCTTGCACTGCTGCTGCCTCTCCTGTATCTGCACTGCATGTAAATGAAGCTTGCACTGCTTCTGACTCTCCTGTATCAGCACAGCATGTAAATGACGCTTGCACAGCTGCGGCCTCTCCGTTATCAGCACAGCATGTATATGATGCTAGCAAAAGGGAGATTTAGTAGAGATCTCTGCTGCATCAAGAGGTGGTTGGTAAGCTTGCAAGAATTTAGCTTCAAAGTGGAGTATGTTCCTGGAGTCAAGATCGTCTGTCATGCTTAGTAAGAGAGGCAGACGGTTGTCAGGGAGAAGTCAAAGACAAAGACCAGGTTGAGAACCCTCCCCTAGAAAATGTATGTGTCATTACAAAAGGGTCAATTAGTAACCCCCACTCCAATTCGGCTCAAAGTTCATCACATAATTATTCATATTCATTTTGTTTACTTATCTATCCCACCTGGTACCCAGCAACATTCACTGTGAGATAAACTTGTTTTTGAAAAATGAACTATCCGTTAAATCATGGACTCTCTTTCAAAAATATCATTATGAGCAATCTTTTGACTCATTTCATCTGGAATTACAGGAATATTTCATTCTGGCGTGATATTTTTAAGTGTGCATACTTGCTGAAAACATTAAATGATTATATGTCAAGTTACAGACAATGGAAGAAACAATACTTTGGTTTCTTATGTTAAAGAATGATTTGATTGATGGTCTTGGAGGCATCTTTCGTTAAATAACTAAGGGGCATATTATCAAGCACGACGTTTAAATTATCTCCGCTTTAGCGGCAGAAAACTGCCGCTAAAGCGGCGATAATGGGCTTGATAATGTGCCGCAGAGAATTCCAATAGAAGCCCAGGTTGACACCAGAAGATGGGCTTCTATGGGAATTCTCGAGGGCATATTATCAAGCCCTAAAGCGGCGATAATTTTAACACAGTTTCTTGATAATATGCCCCTGGGTACTAATTCCAGCCTCCAGATTCCACAACTGAATCATTTCCCTGTACGAAACACGAGACTACAACTTAAGGATCTTTGCATGGAATACCAGGCAAAACAGAAAGCCCCCCCACATATTCTCCGCCAGTTGGTCACTTCTCACCGGACCAACAGGGACATTGGGTCCAACAACTTCGGTATCCTGGCTCTTCCCAGAGTCGAGAGAGCCAGAAGTGAAGGCCGCTCTCTTACATACCTGGTACCTAAACTCTGGAATGCTTTACCTATAAACCAGAGAATGGAAGTCAACTACATGAGGTTTAGAAAGAAACTGAAAACTCATCTTTTTCCTTATGCCATTCCTCTTTCCATTTGTAGTCTTCTCTCTCCTCTTAGTACTGAAAGCACTGGAAAGCCCGCTCGGGTAGCCATGCACTCTATACATTTGGAGAATAGAAGAGAATAGGATAGAACAGACTGAGGGTGCTGCATAACTACACCCTTAGCTGGGGACCTTATAGAATCTCTATAGGTTACTTGAGTCACCAACATTGAGGCAGAGAGCATCAGAAGAGGTACAAATCAGTATTTCAATGCATGAGCTAACTTGAAAAATGACTGCATGGGTTGCAGACAACTCTGTTTTGTCTTGATGGTAGGCCACGGAAGGTGCACATTTGCCTAGTGTGGGGCTGTGCTTCAACATGAAATCTGGTTCTCTTTTCCACCACCAAACATAGGGGCAGATTTATGAGGGTTTGCCGTAGGGAAGCGCAGCAGGCCTTCCTGCTGCGCTTCCCTACGGCAAGAGAAAAGGGCAGGGATGCGCCATATCTATGAAATGCGGCGCATTCCTGTCCTTTTCCCCTGCGCCGGCGCACAATGGGCTGCCTGCGCCAACGCAGGCACCTCTGCATCATGGTGCAAGGGTGCCTGCGTTGCGGGGATGAATATTTTTGTACAGGAAGGGAAACCTTTCTGTACAAAATCAATCACAAGAGGTTTTTCCTCTTTGTATGGGTGCTGCAGAATGCAGCACACATAGAAAAAGGAAAAACTAGGAGAAATAAAGATATTTCTCCCCGTTGCGCCTCCCTTACGCCTCTCCTGGGGAGGCGGAAGCTTTTGGCGCTGCCTCAGATTTACGATTTCTCGTAAATCTGGGGCAGTGTCAAAAGGCCATGGATGTTGCTGGGAACGCCCCCAGCAACACCCATTGCACGCCCCTTTAACGCAGAACACTGCGTTAAAGGGACTGATATTTATGAGGCAGCATTAAGCCAAAAAAAGTGGCTCAGTGCTGCCTAATAAATATCACGCGGGCTTCTGCGCCACGGAACGTCACAAAAAGTGACGTTCCGATGGCGCAACGGGCCTCATAAATCTGCCCCATAGGCTTTTTGTGGTCCATTCAGCAGCATTGACAAATGAACGCTTACTGTGTGGCACCAGAAAATTGAGGAAGACTTTTTCGGCGGCCTCTTGAATAAGGTTGGTATAAATGTCTCCTAATGTGCCTACATTATAAAATGGAAACAACGCATCTACAATGAGTTTTAGCATTATATCCTAGTTGAAACGCATTTCAATGTTTAAATGTAGTAAGGGAAATAAGGAAGGGGGCCTTGAGGGTCTTGTCAAATTCTTCAAATAACTAATAAAACGTGTTGGCATCCAGTCCCTCTCACAACATTCTTGGTACCTAATGACAAACCGTACTGGGATTATGGTACTTTATTATGTGACAGCTGTTGCATGACAAGCTTACATTTTTTTCATACAAATTAACGATTTGCCCCCACCCCACCACCCCCTTAATTGGATGAGATACGTGATATTCTTAGCAAACAGTTTGAGAGCTTTGCGGGACGGATCAAGTCTCATATTAATGATTTGTCTTATTAAAGAGTTCTGCTCCAGCACGACAATGGATTTACGCAGTGAACATAATTATTGCCTTAGCGAACAAGCAAGACCTATGCCGAACCCTGTTGTTGTGAAAGATGCGGCTGAAGCAACCTACAGATATCATGGCAGGCTTCACTTCATCCCCATGGCATCCAGCTCTTTCATTACCAATAAAGCCCCCCGAGTCATATTAAAAAAATAGCTTTTCAATTTAAACGGCTTCCATTTCCTACACTAATTAGTCACTTATAATTAATTCAATCACATAAAATGCTGCTTTGGCATTCTGACGACTTCAAACATTTTTCTCTGTACTTTGCTCTGAAACAATTTTTTTTGTTTTTTTGTTAAATTTTCATGCCGATTGCCGCACATTCTGTCAGGGATAACAAGACTAGAAAATGCTTTCTCTCTTTACAAACCGCTGCATTTTGTGAAACGTCAGGAGTGACGCGCGTTTGTGGGTGAGTTGCTGTGATGACTGTGTTGTAAATTTCATGAGAAGTAATGTCAGGATTTTGAAAGATTTTCATTAATTGAATTTTGTTTGAAAGACCATAAAATGATTTGCTTGTTTGCATGAGCTGTGTACTGACACGAGTTTATAATGTAATCTCTACTGCTTATAAAACAATACTATTATGCAAACGTTCAAAAAAAGTTAGTTATTTGTGCTTCAAAAGTGCGTTTCATAACAATTGAGGATCTTATTTGAGTCACTTAAGAGTGATGGCTGACAGATCTAGATGCTAAAGCGAATAAAAGACAAAGGGGGATATGTACAAGGAAGTGGCGGAGAGAGGTGTTAGCCATCATGGCTTAAGGCCTCTCTCCTTCACTTCTGAAACGCAAGGCTGTACCATATTTACAAGAATGTGGTGCAGCCTTGCGTTTCCCCCTGCGATGGCGCTAAGTTTAGCAACTTCGCGCCAATACAGGCACCCTTGCACCAAAGTGCAAGGGTGTCTGCGTGCAGGGGAGGATTGCTGATGTGTAGGAAGGTGTCCCTTCCTGCACATAAACAATCCTAGAAATGCCATACTGACACTTTCAAAGCAAAACCAAAGGGGTTGATGGACGGAGTGTTGAACATTGCAAGCAGTTACCCCCAGTCAACTGATCTGGGGGTGATATAGGCCCAGATCTCTGTACTGGGGTGAATCTATGACATTGTTCTGCATTCTATCCATCAACTGTTGTTTTTGCATTTGTCACCCCGAGTGGGAAGTGTATGCCCAGCCGTGGGTCCCGTGCTCTCCATGCCACTGGAATCAAGCTATTCTGGCTGAAGAGGGGTGAAACCCTGAAACCGGTCCTAGGATGCTTGTTTCCAGTCCAGGGAGGACCTGGCTTGGCAGTTTAGGCTGGACTGTACTCATGAGACACAGGGTCAAGACTTATTTGCATATGGCTGGGTTCAAACTGGAAAGGCATGGTGAGCAAAAAAACAATGGATTTAGGCCCAGTTCTCTGTGCTGAGGTGAATGTATGACATTGTTCTACATTCTGTCCATCAACTGTTGTTTTTGCATACTGTCACTTTCATGCGTGCTGCTTAATGCAGCACACATGAAAGTGACATTTTTTTTTTTAAAGTTTGTTTGCACCTTCCTGTACGTAAACAAACAAAGGCATTTTGCTTTTTCCATGTGTGCTGCACAAGGCAGAACACATGGAGAAAAGCGAAAATGTGGAGAAATAATGCATTTCTCCTCGTTTCGCAATCTTAAGACCAGTTTTTACCTGGTCTTAATTTTGGCGCTGTACCCTTGTTCATAGGGGCAGCGTCAAAATGAATGGTTGTGGTGATGGAACACCCCTCCGCAGCACCCACTGACCACCCCTTTCACACTAACCATGGTGTGAAAGGGGGCCTTATGTACAAGGCAGCGTTAAGCCACGTTAAGTGGCTTAACGCTGCCTTGTACATAAAGTGCAGCCCCTATCGCCACCACAACGTCACTATAGGTGACATTGTGGTGGCAATAGGGGTCTGTACATATGCCCAAAAGAGTGATTGTGCCCATTCACATATTTCTCTCCAGTGGCAGCATCTATTGTGTAAGAAACCGTTCACCTGCATAGCAAAGGGTAAAAATGTGCCCCCCAACTACCCCTTCTAGCAAGGGGAAAACAGAAAATAAAATATTTACTCTTAATTGGTAGCTGTCGACATGGCTTGGAGTTTCTTCAACCAATAACAAGTAAGAGAACCCCTTCTCTCTCCCTGAGAGCACCCATGCTCGACCTACCCCCTTCCCCTCAGCCAATCAAGCAAAACAAACCGCTGTCCTTTCCTGTAAGAGTGTCTTCCACTTAATTGATGCCCCAGGTACTCCTAATGTAAACCCTCCCCAGGCTTCCACAGTATATTCTATTTGCCTTCTCTCACAGAGCACTTGTGTTGCCCTGTAATCTAGAATCAAGCACTCATTCATTTTGCAGTTGGCACACAGTGCTCCTGTACCACCCCTTCCGCTCTGAGCTGCGGACTTGGGTACTGCAATTTGACATGTAAGGGAGAAGACATGAGCCTAGAGAACCAGCGGGAGAAGGGATGGCTTAGAAGGTAAGTAAAATAAATGTTGATACTGTGCCGGTGTGTGCCTATGTACATATCTGCGAGTTTGTGGAGCCCATTTATGGGAAAGTCATGCAGTGCAGCACAACAAGTCACCTTGCTGCACAATGTGACAAGGAAACAGCAGGAATGTGCCGCATTAAAGACAATATGGCATGTTCCTGTCCTTTCCCTTGCACTGGAGCACTTTTGTCAGCCTAGCAGCAGAGCAGGTACCCTTGCTGCATGGTGCAAGGGTGCCTGTGTTGCATGTCTCCTTCACCAGGCAAGAGTGCAGCAGGTCAGCACAGCAGTGCAGAAGTTCCTTAAAGCAGCAGTCCAGTAGAGAAGCAGTCCTTGTAGCAGCACAGCAGTCCTTCTTCCTGGAAAAGTCACAACAGCTCCAGAAGTGTACTGAAGAGTTGATGTCTGAGGTCCAGTATTTATACACAGTTGTGCCTTTAAAGTGGGGAGAAGGTTCTAGAGGCATGCCTTTGAAGTACAAAGGCGGCCTGCCTCCCCTGTTCTGGCTCGAGACTAACTACAAGGGTTGCAGCCCATTGTGTGGAGGCAGGACACAGCCTATTCAAGTGTAAGTAGGGATGTGCTTAGCTTCTCCCTCTCATCCAGTCATACCTAAGCTCCACATTGTATGTGGTTGTCTAGGAGGAATACACAAAGCCCACTGTCAGCTACAGCCAGTCTTGTGAACTAGAGACAGGCTGCAAGCACCAAATGACTAAGGCAAGAAAATGCCAACTTTCTAAAAGTGGCATTTTCAAAATGGTGATTAAAATATGCTTTTATGGTTGTACTTTTTAAACCAAATAAAGCTTGAATTGATTGATTTAAAATCTGGCTCCGCCATAAGTTAGGATTTTAAATTAGGATTCCTAAGACACCAAGCACGACCTGGCTACCTATTCCCATTTGGAAATTACACTTATAAAATGTAATAAGGTAACTCCAATGTTATCCTACGGGAGAGGTATGCCTTGAAGTAGTGAAAAACACCAAGTACATGTCCTACTTTTTAAATACATTTCACCAGGGCCTACCCTAGGTGTTACTTATATGTATTAAAAAGGAAGGTTTGGGCCTGGCAAAGGGTTTACTTTGACAGTTCGAAATTGCAGTGTAAAATTGCACACACAGGCTGCATGGCAGGCCTGAGACTTGTTTAGAGTGCTACTTAAGTGGGAGGCACAATCAGTCCTGCAGGCCCATTAGTAGCATTTGATTTACAGTCCCTGGGAACAGGTAGTGACTCTTTACAAGGGACTTACAAGTAAATTAAATATGCCAATTGGGCATAGGCCAATTCCACCATACTTAAGGAGAGAGCGCAAATACTTTAGCAATGGTTAGCAGTGGTAAAGTACACCGTGTCCTAGGGCTAACAAAAATGAATTCAGCAAAAATAATAGGAGTAAGGCAAAACACTTAGGGCTGACCCTGTAGAAAGGGCCAAGTCCAACACGACCCCCCTCCAGCCAAAAATCAGAGTAGACTAATCAATACCTTGATGGGCTTCTCTGTTTAGGCAATAGAACATGATTGAAGGCCCTGTTATACAGGGTCACATGTCAGTTATATGACTCTCTGAACTTAGTTGGATCCTTATGTCTATACTCTCCTGAACCACTGAACTGCCCAAAGTGGAACCCTTCTCCTCATCTGTGGACCCCTTCTTTGCAACATATAGCCTACATGTGCTCACATATGCATTCCAAGGTGTTGTGACCCATTCCACCCTTTGGATCAGACTTCTGTCCCCAACCCAAGGAAAACTCTGCCCATAAGGACAAAAACTAACAGAGGCCCCTGACAGCTGTCAGAGTCAAGAGCTAGGCACCAGGCCATCAAAGTGTAGGATAGTGGAGTATTATGGGGTGTGGGGGTATGGGGTGTGGGGGTCAGTCCTCACCATGTAATACCATCACAATACCCCAAAGATGATCCTTGGATTAACACTAATAAATCTTCAGCTCAGCCCTGGTAGTATGGCAAAGAGCCTTCAGGCTTAACTAGAGGAACATATGTTAAGCATTTCTGAGTGCCAACATGGACGATAAGTAATTGACATCACTTGAAAGAAATCTGACACCAATTTATAAAGAAAGAAGTGTATTTTAATCCTAATTAAGAGACCAAATGAATGCATTTGCATAATTACAATAATTACAATCTAAGGTATAGATTTTAGAAGTAATGGAAAAGCAATGCAAAATAATACATTGAAAATTGACCTTTGCAGTCAATGGCAAAAACCATTAGTGGCAATAGGTCACTTGCAGGTCGAGTTGTGCTGTACCCTTGCTAGGTAAGGGTGATGCAGTTCACAGAACCAAGCCATGACCGTCAGTTCAATTTTACCTGGTCCATTGAGCTTGGACGCAGATTCAAACTGGTTGTCCTTGGTGCTGAACGGGAGCCGCAGGAGATGCCAAAGGATAACAACGGTGTGGTTGCTAATGTCAGTAGAAAGTTTGATGGAGTTCCCTCTTAATGCAGTATCGAGTAAAGGGCTCAGTTGCTTGACTGTTGAACAACAAGTCTTGACAGTGGTAAGGAGTGCTGTAAATAACTTTGACATCTGGTGGCTCAGGGGAATGTGGTAGCTGTTGGTAACTTCATGAAAGGCAGGACTACAGTTCCCACAATGCACTAGACCATCTGGATTTGGGCAATCCCACAGAGGACCCTATGGCCAGTGATTCTTCAGATTCTGAGTGTTGTTTTACCCGCAGTTTGCAGTAGACTAGTGCCACTAGTCCAGGGAGTCTGACAGTGTTTCATGCTTCTACAGTGGTCCTTCAAGCTGAGGGAACCTAGAGATAGCTTAGGACGAGTTTCAATCTGGCAGTTCCAAGAGTAATACGACAGGTGCAGGGTATCCCTATTATGCTTAGGGCAAATCTTGTTGTCACTGGTTCAAGGCTCTTCTCCTGTCCTCTTTGATGCAGGTTCTTCAGAACGGAGGTTCTGGTATTAGGGGGGTCCATTAAATCCTAGATTTAGGGGTGTTAGGGGTGTGGGAGTTAGTAGCCAATGGGCAGCTAGTCCCTGCAACTAGTCCTCCCATTAGGTGACCACATACTGGGTGTGGGTCACCTTTTTCACCTATAACCCTCTATTCTGCCACTCCTAAAGATGACAGAAATCACATTTTAGTGTGCAGACCAGGCTGGTTACCCTGGAGGTGTACCTAGCTGCCTACTAGGGGTATACACATTTTTACATAACTAAGTCAGCCCTGGTGCATATCAGTGGTGGTGCAGCATTTGAAGGTCACTTGCCTAGCCTGGCTGGGAGGAGAGAGGTGATAGTGCCTTCCTGTCGAAGCCTTTGTTCTTAACTCATGGGCATAATCACACTGCCTGGCAGGAAATCAGAATCCTGTCTTGGCGGCTGCAGTTATGGGAAATGCGGGCTGGCCCTGGCAGAATTCACAGAGTTGTGCTACACAGAACTCCGCGAAGTGCCCAAAAAACTCAGAGTTCCGCGAGTGGGCAGAATTACTCGCCATACCCGTTCTCATGACGTATTATGTTTTCTTCAACACTAAGTGCGTTCTCACACCAGATATCGCGTGTGAATGACACCATACAGTTCGCATAGGTGTGGACATGTTGTTTTTGCTCTGTTTCTGGTGCATGGCCTATTTTTAAATCTTTCTTTAATATCTTTAATCCTCTACCTATATAACTTATCTACCCCTCATTTTTATTTATTATATTAAAGTGTATATTTGTGTTTGTCTATTTTACATGTGTTTATCATTTTTTGGGTGTTTTGTGACTTTGCACTTTTTAAATTTTTTGCTTTACTTTGTTTTTCCCTTCCTTCCTTCCTTCCTTCCTTCCTTCCTTCCTTCCTTCCTTCCTTCCTTCCTTCCTTCCTTCCTTCCTTCCTTCCTTCCTTCCTTCCTTCCTTCCTTCCTTCCTTTCCCTGTTTCTATCCCACCCCCACCCAGCGCCATAGCAGAACAGAGGTACAGTAGCACCAGCCCCCCCAAACCACCTGCAGTACCAGATGCCTACCTTGCGGTCAGAGGCACCCTGAAGGGTTGCAGCCTGTGCCAATTATTCAGAGATGAAGGTGGCTGCACTCTTTTATGTGCAGCACCACTTGCCATCCACACTGGCAGCGGGCCTGGCAGTGGGTATGGCCTTCAGGAGCATCCGCAGCACTGGGAGAAGGTGCGCCGGGCTGTGTGCCGCAGCTCTGGGGTCCAACGCACTCAACAACAGCTGACGCACCGGTGGGCCAGCATCCTGGACAGGGAACAGGACCTGCTTGACTTGCTTAGCATTGAGGTTGCGGGGCTTGGTGAGTAATACATTATTTATTTGGTGTGTTCTATGATAATATTTTTTCCCAAATACCAAGCATGCTGCTTACACTTGGAGGTAAGTTAAGTTTGTGTTACAAATATTATGTGATCATCATCTAGCCAGGTACTCAGAGCTACCGAATCCTACTTGTTGGTGCTCACTTGGGCTGATTTTTTAAGAAGTTATGCAGAGACTCTTCTGTCATGTCAATAAGATAGTGGTAGATTAGTATTAGCGAGTTAGCATTCTCCCACTTCTCTGTGCCTTTTTTTGTAGTTCACACATTCCCAAGCAATCTCCCAGTGATGTGTAGTATGCATGCATCTATACATTGAAAAAAATGCAAACTGATTTGGCCCGTCAAAGGTGGTTGAGAGATTGAGAATGAGATGAGAAGCAAAGTTCATTCCTTGCAATTAATTAGTAGTTCCAAAATGTAAATTAGGAAATTTGGAATAGGGTTAGGTTTAGGAAATTAGGAATAGGTCCACGATACTATTACTATTGGCGGTCTGATTTAGAAAAGTTTAATGTTACTGCGTGTACCTTTCTTGGGTAGATTATTAACTGTATCAGTATTCATGTCATTAGTAAGCTTTATTCAATTTCAATTGAAATCATAAAAGCATCAAAAGCATTACAGTTTTGAAATATATATATGTTAAAAACAAATACATAATCAAATATTACTATATAAAACATCAGAACATGACATAAAAAGATGTTTAGACAGTAATAGTAAAACATACATACAATACAAGGATCAATTAAAAACTTGCCATCTAAAAACACCATTCATTTATATAAAATTGTCCATAAGTTAAAACTTCTTTCTTGCAAAGATCACTGATAACAAAAAATTTGACAGATAGCATTATATATCCATAGAAGGAAAGATTTGCAAAAACAAATATGCGGGGTGGCATTGTTTCAAATTAAAAGTCTTTATAACTGGAATACTGTAGCGTTTCCTCTGTTCTATATACAGTTTGCAAAAAAAGCACTATGTGCATAGTGCTCTGCTTTGACACTGGGTCACAGAAACAGTTATTGAATTTTTTAGACCGATCATAAATTACGGGGAAGCTGGTTAAACGGTGCAAGATATCCATTCTGAAACACACCAGTACAAACCTATGTCAGGGTTCGGAATAAACTTAAGGTAAGGTTGCATATCGTACGTAGTCAACATAGATTGATTTTTTTAGGACTGTGGGTTTTAACAACTGTCAAGGAGCCCAAGACCCTTAATTTTCAGATTTCCTACTTATGTCTAATAAAGTCCCAGGCTGTTCAAAATATAATGGTTGACCCAAGTCACAACAGAATTGCCTTATATAAACCAGCCATGGGAAATGCATTGCAGGGCTATGGTTGACGTAATCTCTAATAATTGCCTGATAAAGGCCAGTAAATTCCAAAGTCCAAATCTTGTGCCTTAACAAAATTGGCTGCATCTTAATTATATCAACAAGAAATGATAGACCTAGTTCTGTATGGCAAACATAAGAAGAAGCACTTTTAGATACAGCAAGAAGACGCCTCAAAAACTAATTTTCTACTATTTGAAGTGCCTTGCAATTAACATGTTTCCATACACCTTCCCCATAAGTACCAATGGATTGGCACTTAGCCTTATAAATCTTTAGCATTTCATGGGCTGGGCTTTTGCTTGGCTTCCCTGCAAAGTTGGACAGAGACAGAACTGATTTCTTATACAAAAGATTCCTGGTCTTGAGATATTGAGTCCATGAGCTCTCCTTCTCAAACAGTATACCCAGATAAGAGAAGGTCACTGTAGTATTAATCTTCGAATCAAGTATTGCTATATTGTGGTATTTTACTATTCTACTTCCACAATTCATAATAAAGGTTTTACTTTGATTGATTAGAAGACCCAAGTCTTGCATATAATCAACAAAGTTTGAGAGGATTTTTTGTAGGTCCAATGGAGTTCATAAGAACAGCTTTTTCCAAATAGAAGAGGGCCGGTATGGGTCGATGACCGGTTTGTGGGAGCAAATTCACTCCCAAGACTGTTTATATATCAAGAGAATACTAAAGGGGCAAGCATGCAGCCCTGTCGCATTCCTAGCTCTATGCAGAAGGTCCTGGAGCACTCCCCCCCCGAAACCGTATAGAACTCTAGGCTTGCCGCCTGAATATTGTTCCCTTAGCAAGTGGATTACAGATATCTCCACCCCTAAATCAGTCAAGATTTTCCACTGGTTACTATGGCTAATTCAATCAAATGCAGATGAAAGATCTACAAAGGCAAGGTAAATATTCTCTTTCTTAATCTTAGTATATTTCCTGATTAAGCAGTTTAGATTCAGACCCTGTTCTATAGTCCCCACTCCAGGGAGGAAACCATGCTGTAGATCGGAAAGGATTTTGTTTGAATCTGTCCAATCCTGGAGCCTGTCAAAGATAATCCGGCCCACTATCTTTGCTAATGAGTCAAGTAGAGATATCGGGTAGTAGCAAGCAGGATTAATATGATCCCCTTCTTTATAAATGGGGACTATAACTGACTCTGCCCAAGTTGGTAAGAAACCTATTCTACAGCAGTTGCCTAGAACCAAAGTTAATAAGGGACCCCATAATCGGGTGTTATCATTGAACAAGTCTACCAGGATGCCATCAAGGCCTGGTGCTCTGCCCCCTTTACTGGCATTAATAGCACTAATGACTTCATCTAAGCTAAAAGAAGGGTTAATGCTGCCATAAGGTAAATGTTTAGGTGTACGATGATCTGTAGTATGCACTGGGATCACTGTCTCAGTAGGTGGAATTGAATGTATTCCAGAAAAGTGTTCAATCCATTCTTGTTTCAAAATGGCTATCTCCAGCTCAGGGGCCCCCACTACTATTAGTATCGTTGTGTTGACCACTTGCCAAAACGCAGCATTATCTTTGTTCAGACTTGCTGCAAGCAAAAATTCCCATGCTTTATTTCCTCTGTTTCATTGCTCTCTTATAGTCAGCTCTACAAGACTGTATTGTAGTTTTGAAACTAATGGTTGAGCACCCTCTTGAAGAAGAAAGGCCCTCCTTAACCCTCCTACAAGTCTTTAAAAATGCTTCAATATGGGCGTGTGGATCAATTGTATCATCTAGGCATGCCATAAAAGCATCCCTATGGGAACATATTAACTGCTTCAGGAAACCTTCTGGTTCTATCTGGGTGAATCGTAGCATATAACTATTATGAGAGGCTAATTGAATATTGTGTGCTGTAACCACATATTTTTTTGGGTAAATGGACATCAGATAAAATGTTGAGCAAGTTGGATGCTCTGAGGGTAGTGGTCACTTAACAAGATTTCATGAGTAACAAACTTATGAGTTCTATTGGCGAAACTACTAGAAAGTAATACAGAATCCATAACACTATGCCGGTCTCTACCATTAAAAGTGGGCTTGAAGGAAGCATAGCAGGCAGAAAGCTCATTAGCTAATTCATATTAATAAAGTAAATCATTCAATAGTTCACCATAAAAGTTATGTACAAAATGTGTTTGTGCTGATTTCTCATTGCTAATTAATCCACATACCCTTTTGGGAGGCAGATTGCATAAATGTAGGTTAAATGTGCCCCCCAGGAAAAAAATAGGTCCTTTTGATTGACTTTGCATAACAACTCTAGATCGTTTTCTAGATGTGGAAGCACACTATTTATATCAATTGACGGGGTGTTAGTATAAGAATTTATCACAGCTAGTATAATTGTATTTGATACATCACAAACAATCAACACGCAAGACCAAGTTGTGTGCTACCATTTGAATCTTTCTAAATGTCATATAATTGTATACGTAGGTGCAGATTCCTCCCTTCGGTTTACCATGACTGGATGAAGAGGCAGGGACACGGTACGTTCTATACCCATTAATATGCACAGGGTTCAGCAACCAGTCCTCCTGTAAACACAATATACTGAACGCAGCGATGAAATCCAACCATTCAGGGTTGGTTACTGCAACACTAATCTTTTTCAAATTTTCTTTTCTTGCTTTCTTACATCAGCATCCAGGGGCAAGAAGAGGGCGGGGCCTTGAACTACCGGCGGGTGAAGGAGCTACAAGGGCATCGACTCATGAGTGAACACCCAACTTTAGTGGATAAAGCGGGAGTTGAGTAGTTAATGGCCTCTTCTATCTGCGACTCAGCAGATAAAGGTTCATAATGAACTTTACCAATGATGGATAGATGGAAAGGGGTAAAAAGGATGGAAGGATAAAGGATGGGTGAAATGTAATATGAGTGAAAGTATGCATGGGTGAAAGGATGCAGAGAGCTGGGTGATAGAATGCATGGGTGGGTGAAGGATGGGTGAAAGGGTATACGGGTAAAACGATGCCTGCCTGGGTGAATGAAAGGAATGCTCTGGTAGGCTTTAGCAGGATGGGTGAATGGTTGAAAGGAGGCATGGGTGGGTAAATGGATGTTGGTGAAAGTTTTGTTGAGAGCAATGTTTGGATGGATGAATAAATATGGATGGATGGTTTTCATGGTAAAAGACAGGTTTAGAGAATGTAAAGCTTAAATGGTGTGTATCAAAGCCAAGGGTGAAGAATACTCAAAAAACTAAATATTGAATGGAAAATTGCTTGGATGAAGAAACATGGGAGCTCTTCTGGAAAGGAGCATGCTCACCTACTTCTCTTGCTTAGAATAGTATTATCAAAGCTTTGATTGAGAGGGTTGGGGTGGTATTTCTGTCAACTCCCTTGACTCACAGTATTTTGTAGGCCTGGGCGAAAATTTCGTTCCGTTCGCGGAAATTGCGATAATTTGACATTTTCGCGTTCCGCGGAGAGCGCAAAAATGTCAAAATTTCCGGTTTCCGCAGCTTGGCAATAATTTGTTTCTTGCTCGTGCTGTAAAATAATACATTCTCGCGCGCGCGCGATCGCCTTACCTGAATCCCTGCGTTCGCCGACAAGTTTTCTTGATCCGGTCGCGTTCTCCATGAGATGTTGTATTGTTTTTAGCCATTTGCGCTGTCTCGCGACAGTTCGCGCCCGCAGTGACGTCATGCGTCGCGCGATCACGTCTTTCTTCTCGCGATCATGCACCGCGAGACAACTCAAAACAAGATGGCCGCGCCCGCAAGCAACCACATGGTTAAGTTGGCGACCCGCAACCATGCAGAAAATCTCGCGAACATGCGGGAAAAAAACTTCCGCATCTTCGCGATATTTCCGCTTGTTTGCGATAATTTTAAACATTTTCGCGATAATTTGCGAAAGTTAATTTCGCAAATTCCGCCCACCCCAGTATTTTGTAAGCGAGGCAGATATTATGTATCCCATCCATCATCAATCATCACCACCCTCCCTACCCATGACATTTCGCCAGTGCCACCTATGATGACCTACAAGCTGCATGGTTCAATTTGTCACAGCAGTTTGGCTGTGCCAAGTGCGTCTGCTTCGGTTAATGTGGCATTTATAAAGTTTTCAAGGCATGGCAATGCGAAAACAAGGGGAGGTTGCCTTCCCTCCCAGTGCCCACTCAGTCACTTCCTAGTACTTCACTCCTTCTTAATTTTGTTCTTAAGTTCTGTCCCAGCCTTTCACAAAATTTGAAAAATCCATTCTTGGCATGTGCCACATTTTTTAGGTCAAGTTATATATATCATCTTGGCTTCCATAATGGATTTATGCCTGTTCAAAGTTTTCCCTTTCAACATTTGTCAACCACAGTGATTCACTAGCCAAAGCTCAGACATATGATGATGATCAGTGACAGCCCTCTAATCTGTAGTAAAACGTCTACATACCCAGCCTAATCCCCCTAATTTACCCTGCAGTAGAGTATGTTGAGTTCTCTTTCCTTACTTCTAAGCAAATGTATTTGTTGGAAAAAATTATTATAAAGTGTGCTGGAGGGGGAGGCCAGGGTGCAAAGTGGGACTAAGTAAGTGCCTTGACTTTTGCAGATAATCTGCGAGGAACATCTCAATTACAATTTATATCCCGGTCTTTAATCCTTTCCCTGCACTGCAGTCCATCGTTTTTCCCACCTTCTACTTACGGCAGACAGGATGTCCGCTTGATTTTATACCTGACGGGTATCATTATTATTCATCTGCCTTATAGCCAGGGTAAAATTGAAAGGAGATAGAGTGGGGCCTTTGGAATAATATATTTGTCAATTACAGCTGCCCCAGCTGCACACGGCAGAAAGTAGCAAAGTATGAGTAATGAGTACGACTAGGGCACCAGCTAGCATGCCTCTAATAATTTAGCACAACAAGAGAGAGAATACCAGTACTCCTTAGTGCATACTGCCTTACTCATTAATAAGAGGTAATTTTTTGTTTTTATTTTTCCACACAAAGTGTCTGTTTAGTTTTTCTTACTAGGAAATCTGTCAAAATAAAAAAATAAAAAAATGTTTAACTGGTGCGTTACTTATTCTGCCTTAATTACTTTCAGACAGTTCGTGCATTTGCCATTTGCCTTTAGTTTTATGTGGGGCATGTGTGGGTAATGGTTGTAACTCTAATCACATCAAAATCAAATGGCCCTAGGGTACCAGCAATGTATTGCTACAATGCCACTACATCATTTTGAGCAAGTGTTTTGCACAGAGCATTGTTTACATTTTGTCTTTTTTCTTTCTGGATATAGCTACTCCTGCTGGTCAATCTTGGCAGGATATAGCAGCCTGGATGCGGTAGAAGAAGCTGGAGGCCATATGGGCAGAGTACCATGGCTGGTGGCCCAGCAGAAGAGAGGCAGCTGCTCAGGGCCCCAGCCAACTGCCAGCACCTCCAGCCTCACAGCAACAACATCTGCACCAGTCAGGTGGCAGCTGCCTGCCGTCATTCCATCACTGCTGCTCCCTGCTCAATTTCAGAACGCACCATCCAACGCTGCATCCTGCTGAGGCTGGTGCACATTGAAACCAAGCAGGCGCCGAAAGAGGGGGACCTCAAAAAGCTCTTGGCCTGGTGTGTCTAATGCCCTCTTGTTTACCCACTATTTTAACATTTGTTTTGGTGGGTGGGGACTTGTTGTGGGTGGAGAAGGTGAAAATGATGGGAGTTGGGATTAGGACAGTTTGGATTTTAGTTTTTTGTTGGACATTTTAGACATTGGTTGGGGACAGAGAGATTTGTTCGGGGAGAGGTGAGGGCGAGTTATTGGTTGAAGGGATGTGTTTTCTAATATTGTTCAAAAGGATAATAAATATGTATTTTATTTGATTTATGCCTCAAATCTTTTTTGGGGAGTTTTACTTTGCACTGCTGATATATCGGATGTCACAATTAGTTATGCAGTATCCTTGCCCTACTACTCTTCCAAGTCTTTGCAGTCCATAACTATATTGACCACTAAGGAGGGGGAGTTTTCTGAGGTATAAAAAAGTAGATTTCCTGTATATAAGGAGTATCGGACCTATATTATGTAAGCATGATGTATCTATACGTATACTCCCTGTTTGATATATATGCTTTTGCTTGGAGGAAACTTGTTTATTTCCTCCCTGTATATCTATTGCTAAAAGAGTAGGCCGAAAACCATACAGACGACATCTTCTGATCATATGCTTGAGCACGGGCCGTGATCACGCGTTGATCACGTGCAGTTGTCAGGCCCCAGTTCATCTGAGTTACTGGTAGCAGCTGAAGGTAGGCTGTTTTACTCGACTGTTCTTAGACTCAAGGTCGCATCTGGCTTTGGGGGCGATAAGCACATTCCTGGAAGCGCCGTGTCTACACTCCCAGGCACCAAGACGAAAGGGAGTCACCCCTCCTGACCTCATCAGTAATAGATAGTCAAGCCTTTGTACTGGTCTGACGTGTGCCATATAAGGTCCTTTCCTGGAGCTCGAGGGCCAACTGGTATTTTTCCTTTTACAGTGATTGTATGTGTGGAACTGAAAAGTATCTAACCTCATGTTTGAATATAAGCCAACAGTCTTCTCGGCGCACCTGATGGGTGAGGTTTGGAGAGGCTCCTCTATAGAGTATTTTGTTTAATAAACGATTGAACCTTCTTCACTGCCAACTGACTGATTATTTGGTAATGGTACTGGGACTATTAGTAGGTATAGTCTTTTAGTTTATTTTTATGGTACATCAGTTTGCGACTCCGCCGGGACTCCTTGACTGGGTCGTCCTCTCCGTAAATGGGTGTTAAGGACAAGTGGTAATTCTGGTCGAGCGGGTGGACGGAAAAAGGTTCCTTTTTAAATTTAGCCATCTTTGGTATGAACTTACTCCGCTCTCATGATCAGAGTATCCCCAGCTGCTAGTGACCCTTCAACGGAGTCCTACGGGCGTAACCCAGGAGCTGACCGTGTTGGTCTTCAGGAGTTGGCAGTGGAGAACACGCAATTGTACCTGTGTGCACCAGGTGAGTGGAATTGTTTTGATGTTTTTAGCATGCACTGTTGAGCAGTGCTTTTTGAAGCAGTTACCTGTGTAAGTATTTGGTGGTCAGTGTACCACGGAGAATCTTGAGGGTCTGACGGGGCAGCATTGTAGTGGCTGCACGTATAGATGCTTCACGGACTTTTTGTGAATAATAGAGACGCCGATTGGACGCCCGGTGTGGCACGTGTGGTGCGCGTCCGGCCGGACTGCTCTCGGAAAAGCCTGTGGCTGTACCTGGGTAGCCTTAGGAACACATCTGAAGCGGTGCTAATGAAGTGGGCTTAGTCAGAATAGTCCCAAGAGTGAACCAGGAAGGCTGCGGGATGGTCTTTAGGTCGGTCTGTAGTTATACCTGTCTGACGGTCTCTTGGTAGTCTTTGGACTGCTTGATTTTGGTATCTGTCGGTCTTGGAATCTGAATTTGATTGATTCTCCACGAACAGGAGTCGACGGGCTCTGTTCTTTGTTTGAAAAGACGTCATTTTGAATATCTTTGTATGTATATATATATTATTGTCTTGTGTATGTTTGAATGAGCGTGAGGTTGTATGTTTTGTGAATGTTTGAACATGGCCATGTTTGGAAGTTTATTTTTATGATCGAATGAGGAACGTGTGACGACAACAACCATGCCGTATTTTAGCAAATTGAGTTGTTTTGGATGTTGTTGCCGCCCTAATGATACGCGTTTGGCTGAAAGTCAACCTGCCCCGCCTGAGGGCAGCCCAAATTATGATATGTATGTAAAGCATGGTATTACACCTCTCTTGTTTAATACACTATGGCATAAATATACTAAAGATCATGTGGAATTACAATTGCCCTTAACCGGGTCTTTTGATGAAAAAACGATACTGCA
Organism: Triturus cristatus; assembly: GCF_964204655.1. Classification (NCBI taxonomy): domain Eukaryota; kingdom Metazoa; phylum Chordata; class Amphibia; order Caudata; family Salamandridae; genus Triturus; species Triturus cristatus. Next base: position 370,340,551 of record NC_140595.1, read on the forward strand.
TTTTCTGCAGGATCAATTATTTTCCAAACGTAGTCGACAGTCAATGTTTGACTCCCTAAACCTGTGGCAGAAGGAAGCAAAGCGTAGACGTATGCTGGAGGAGAAAGTATGTAGGATGAAAGGAAATCAGACGACTACGCAGAAAGCTATAGCTTATTATAAAGCACGAACTGAACACGGGATTGATTGTGCAGACAGACAATTTAGATTGCAAGTGGATAAGACCTATGTGGCTAGGACTGAAGCGGAAGATGAGATAGAAGATTTATTGGTTACTCGTCCACCTCCACCTTATGCTCCGCAGCGTATATATCCAGTTGTTCCCCTGACTCTAGAACAGGTCCCTTCAGCTTCCGCCCTTGTTGTTTCCTCTTCCCTTGCCTCTCCGGGAACGTCCTCTGTTTTGTCTCCCTCAGTGTCTGAGACCGCTACTTTATGGCCTGTTACACTGCCATCTTACGTTACGTCCACAGCTGTTTGTCTCCCCCCCACCCCTGTGTGGGCTTCCCTTTCTGCGAGCACGACCCCATCTCCAGCTGTTTCGACTCCATTTCGTGCTCCGGGGGATTTTGACGCACGGAAGTTGTTTACCCGTTCAGCTGTAGGACCGAATGAGAAACAGATGATTGAGAATCAGTCATCCCAGTGGATGCGACAGCCTATTTACACTATAACTGATATATGGAACACACTTCGAGACTATGAGCCTGTTATGCAGCAAAATGCCTTGAAACACATGGCTGCGCGTATTATTACTCTCTGGGAACAGTGTTTTCCAGGAGGGATGGCCCCCCAAGTGATGTATGACATCCGGGACAGGGCTCATAAGTCTGAACTTAGTCCAGATGAAGTGTATAGAAATGGGGAGGTTTTATTAAATTATCGAGAATGGATGCATTAAAAGTGTCCCTTGTGGGACACTCAGCATCCTATGCGAGAAGTTCATCCTATCTTTCATCCTGAAATACCGGAACTAAAGAATGACCAGGGCGTGGTGACTAGACCTCGTGTAGAGGCCCAAGTGCAGGAGCAGTGGGTTTACACCCCCTGGAAGAGGAGTGAAGTCCTCTCGCTAAAATCACAATTACCCGACCCCCCTCAGATTCCCACGGCTTATTATAAAGAACTCACAGAAGCGGCCTATTCGGCCGTCATGACCTTAGCTGACATAGAGCCATTTTTTGCATTGTTAGTTCCCGTTGACGTATGGCGTCAGGTGCATGATCAGGACCATGCTCAAGAATTAGGCGGAACATGGGAGCAGATAAAAGATTGGGACAAGGATCGTAAGCCTGGAGATAAGCCGAAACCTGAATTATTGGCATTACCTGGCCGTATTATCACTTACATGCATTCCTTAATTCCGCCTCGGAAGGTGGATTGGGACAAATTGACCGCATGTAAACAGAAGAAAGATGAAAGTGTTTCTGATTTTTTTCACTATATTTGAGGGCGTATTCATTGATTTTAGTGGACAGGAGTTATCGTTAGAAGGCGGTATACGATTATTTGTCAATCATTTTGTGACCAATTTGTTACCAGAAGTCTCTGCACGGCTACAAGCCGCTGAAAGTACCTGGACCACTTCCACGCCCTCGGTAGTATGGCCCAATATTATGAACATAGAGAAAATGAGAGTAAGGATAAGACGGAAAAGAGAACGAAGGATCTTAAAACACGGGTGTTGTTGCAACAAGTTGTTCAAGGATGAGGCAGAGAGAGAGGCGGTAGAGGGTTCGTCCCGAGGGGGGCGGGAACTGGATGAGGCAGAGGGCCGACTGTTGTTTTGGGAATAAATCAGTTTGCTTATTTTAAGGAGGAAGGGCATTGGCGATTTCAGTGTTCGTTGTTGCCGGCCCAGAACAGGGCTATGAGAAGTAGAGGAAGAGGTTGGGGATGTGTGGATCGCAGTGATATGCGACATGAAGGGGCGACGCAAGTTGGACAGGAATATAATTATTTTGATAATCCAAGATGTAGGCAGTATTATAATGAGGAGTGTGCAATGGACGCGACTGAAGGGTATGCTTATACATAGGATAGCCGTGGACAGAGTGAGGGCCAGGTGTCAGTACCCGTTGATCAGCAAGGACCTTATGTAGAGGCGCATTTGATGGGGACATCTGAAAAGTTTTTAGTTGATCCGGGCGCAATGAATAGTTCTATTTCTCGTTCCCTGGTCCCAGGGGCTGCTCTGTCCGGGCACAATAATGTTTCGGTAGTATTCTCGGGAATTCCGGTGGTGAGCCCCATCTCCAAACCTATTCCTTTTACAATTGGTCCTGTTACGATAGACTCCCCGTTTCTTTTGACTTCCCATTGTGGCGAAAATTTGTTGGGCTTAGATTTCTTGAAGAAATTAAATGGCTAAGATTCATTGTTCACCTGATGGTGTTTACTTGACTATTAATTCCCTTGGGAAGCATACTTTGCAGTGTTTGACTAAAAATGAACCCCTCCCTCCTGAGTTTGCTGTTATTCCAGCAACATTGTGGGCCACTGGTGACACAGATGTAGGATTATTAAAGATTCCGCCCGTTTCAATTGCTTTGAAGCAAAATGCTCGGCTTCCTCGTATACCTCAGTACAAAACTTCTCCAGCAGGCGAGAAGGCTTTGCTCTCCATCATACAAGATTTGGTAAAAAGGGGTGTGGTGGAAGAGACAGCTGCTAATGTGTGCACCAGCCCCATTTTTCCTATCTTAAAGAAAGCCCCTGTTGGAAGCGATCCTGACTATGCTGATACCTATCGTTTTGTGATTGATTTGCGTGAAATTAATACAATAGTGGTGCCCCAATACCCTGTGGTTTCAGACATCACTACTATTCTCACTATGATTCCTCCTACTGCTAAATATTTCTCTGTGATTGATTTAAAAAATGCTTTCTTTAGCATTCCGATTCATCCTGATAGCCGCCATATTTTAGGTTTCTCATTGTCTGGTCGCAGCTTCCATATCTGCTGCGCTCCCCAGGGGTACACAGAGAGTCCTAGTATTTATAGTCAAGCTTTGAAAACATTGTTGCATGATTTGAACTTGCCCCCTGGTAATGTGCTTTTGCAATACGTAGATGATTTGTTAGTGGCTTCTGATACCGAGGAAGGTTGTAAGAAGGCCACCGTACAATTATTGTCTCTTTTGGCTGCTAATGGCAATAAAGTTTCTATATTTCAATATTGTCGACAGGAGGTGACCTATCTCGGTCATCTTCTGTCGAAGGAGGGGAGGAGACTAACCCCTGAGCGTGTGACTACCATTTTTAATATGTCTGTATCTCGTACTCAGCGTGATGTTCGTGCATTTCTCGGCATAACTTCTTACTGTTGCCAATGGATCCCTAATTTTTCCCGTCTTACTAAACCTATTCTGTATTTAACCACTAAAGATGTGCACGAACCTTTACCCTGGACTGATGCTTGTCAAGATGCTTTTGACTCTTTTAAATCTGCGCTTTGTTCTGCAACTGTTCTTGGTACTCCTGACTACCGAAAACCTTTTGTGCTTTACGTACACGAGGTGGACGGTTGCTCGCTTTCTGTGTTAACACAAGGATTTGGTGGTAAGCAGAGACCTTGTGCCTATTTCTCGGCGGTGTTGGATAACGTCGCCAGAGCACTCCCTAGCTGTTTAAGAGCTACTGCTGCGGTTGCGGTGGCTATTCGACAGTCGGAAGGGCTCGTTCTGAACACCGACCTCACAGTGATGGTACCACACGCTGTACATACATTATTGAACAAAACAAAGACCTAGCACCTTACGAGTGCACGTCTTACCGGATACGAATTGACTTTGTTTGCTCCACATATTACGATTAAACGATGTGCCACGCTGAACCCTGCTACGTTACTACCCCTCCCTTCGAATTAAAAGAACAATGATGTTCATGATTGTATATTTCGGACTGAGGAAGAAACTAAGGGAAGGATAGACCTGACTGACACTCCTCTATCTGACCCTCAAGGGGAGTTGTGCGTCGATGGCTCTTGTTTCAAGTTACCAGATGGCACGACAACTGCTGCATATGCGATAACTACTCTCCATACTATAGTTGAGGCTTCTCGAGTACCCTATCAGTCAGCACAGGCGGCTGAATTAGTGGCATTGTTTCGGGCCTGTGAGTTAAGTGAAGGACTGAGAGTAAATATTTACACCGACAGCCAGTACGCCTTTGGCGTGGCTCATAGTTTTGGCCGACTTTGGGCAGAAAGAGGTTTTCTTACTTCTCATGGTCAGCGAATACAGCATGGCCCCTTGATTTTACGATTACTGACAGCATTGACGTTACCAGAAATAGTGGCTGTAGTCAAATGTACTGCACACAAGGCAGTGGTTGATGCAGTGGGGGAGGGTAATGCCTTTGCCGATCAAGTAGCTAAGGAAACTACGAAATCCAAATTGACCTCAATGTTTGTGACTAGCTCTGCTAGGTGGGTGGCTGAAACAGAGATGTTTGATAATACCATGGAGAGTGTCCGAGAAATACAGAAAGAAGCTACCATTATTGAACTGGCTCACTTGAAAGAGCGGATTGGGAGATTAGATGCAGATGGTTGTTGGATTGATTTGACAGAAAAGCAGCGGTGGCTATTGCCTAATGCATTAGTGAATGCGGTGGTGACAATGGCACATGGTTCAGCTCATATTGGGGTGAAATGTATTTGTGCATTATTAGATCCTGTATGGTACAATCCCAATATTTCTAGGACATCTGTTCATTTGGTACAATATTGCATGGTTTGCTTGCGACATAATCCAGGGGGCAGCACCATCTTTGCCTTTTGAGGTGCTTCAAATGGATTATATCCAGCTGGAGCGCGTTAACAATTTGAAGTATGTCCTAGTCGTGGTATGCGCTTTTAGTAAATGGGTGGAAGCCTACCCGACAAAAGAAAACACTGCTTTGGCAACGGCAAAAGCGTTGGTAAAGGAGTATTTCCCTCGCTACGGATTGCCTTGTGTGATCTGGAGTGATAACGGAAGACATTTTAATGCAGAACTCATCACACATATGTGTAATGGACTACAGATTAAACAGAAACTCCATGCGGCTCGACACCCCAGTCCGCTGGGTTGGTCGAGAAGTATAATGGGATATTAAAGCTCAAATTAGCTAAAATTCAAGAAAGTACTGGATTGAGGCGGCCAGATGCTCTGCTGCTGGCATTAATGTCAATACGAGTTACCCCACATTCTCGTTCTGGTTTGTCTCTGTATGAGGTCATTTTTGGGCACCCTGCTAATGTTTGGGGCGTCCCGAGACCCAGAACGTTTCGTGATATAGAGTATCCTATGCTGACAGACTATTTGTATGCTTTGACTAAAGATCTTCGTTCCATTCATCAACAGGTCTCAGCAGTTTTGCAGTCCCTGCCGGAGGGTCCTGGATATCGCTTGCAACCAGGACAGTGGGTTCTGGTCCGTAACTATCAGCGAAAACCCAGCTTGGATCCTCGTTGGTATGAACCCTTTCAAGTCTTGTTGGCCACGCGGACGGCGGTAAAAGTGATCGGCAAACGACACTGGATTCATGTGTCATATCTGAAAAACTACCCCTCCCGCTTCCATATGATCAGCAAATCCAGGACGGGGTTCTGATTCAGGAAAGTGAGCAAGTTTCTCGATTCATCCCTTTTTCTGACGCCCAGGTAATTGGAGAAGAGCAAGGAGAAGGTGCACCGGGCTCGGAAGGGGCTCTGTCATCTGCGCAATTGATCGCCCCATATTCTGTTCTTCCTACAGCTAACCCAGAGGCTCGCAGTGCCCCTGTTTCACCGGATTCGACATCCTCTGTTTTGTTCTCTGATCAAGAAGTGCCTGGTCATACTCGATACAACCTGCGGCCCAGAAAACAACAGGGTACACCAGGTGAACATGGTAGGAGATAGGGAGAGACTTGAGTGATAGGGTACAGACCTGTGCTATGAATGTCTGTTAGATACACTTCTGGTGTACTGAGCGAGACACTGGACTGAACGCGCTGAGAGCCTTGAACATTTGTTTGCTCTGTTCAGAAAGACTGAATTTCTTGTTCAAAGGGGCCCAGGTTGTGTTTTCTTCAAGGGTTGTGTGAGAACATAACTCCAACGTGAGAAGGTTGTTTTGGTATTATCTGTGATGAACGATAGGAGACTGCCTGTGAGGCTCTAAACGGACACAGGAAAGAAGCACCCTTTGGCAGGTTGGACTGCATTGCCCTAGTTTATTGTTGGACTTTTAGTTAGCATGTATCCCTTTGCTCGTTTTGTTCCTGAAGAGGAACGTCCTTTTGTACCACGCTATTTTCCTACATATATGCCTGTTTTTTCTAGTTGGACCAATCATGCTAAAATTGCATTTATAGCTATAATAGCAATATTGCTAATTATATTACTGGGAGCATTCATATATTTAGAATTTCGCCACCCTATTCATACTGTTTTAGGAACAATTACCCCACCTCCGGAACATGTGTTTCATACTTTAGCCCCTCATATGGAAAGGCATCGTCAGACCCATGTGAAAAATGCATTAATTGAAATGCTTCCTCAAACACACAGTGCCTCCAATACTACAAATTGTTGGGTTTGTGGTCTTTTACCATCTGTTATGCATCAGCACGACTTATTTATATCCATACCTTTGTCTCATCTGGGAAGTTGCGAGGCTTGGTTCAAATTGCTTTCTATGATGTATATGCATTACACTGTGGACGCTCGAAGGTTTTCAGAGAGGGATTATGAAATGATTTTAGCATATATTGAGGTTCATCAAGGATTCAACCCCGAAGGGAATAATGGAGAGGGAACCTTAGATCCGAATGCTTGTATGAATATGTATATAACGCATGAAAATACCACTTGGTTGAAAAATGAAATTTTGGAATTTGTTGAATTCAATTTTTTCGACACTTTCAGGACCGTAGTGTTACTGAAGATAGGGCTATTCCAGTGCATGTATTAAACAGTACCTCTACGTTTTATGTTCAAGGAGTAGGGTACATATCAGTAGGAGAAAGCCGATGTAATTATACTTATCAGTTGCGTACCTTTAGCAGCCCTCCATTGTTAACCCTTCCTAATGTATATTTTGTCTGTGGAGAAAGTGCCTATACTTGGCTTCCGCGAGGTTGGACTGGACGTTGCTACCTGTCCATCCTGTACCCTCCAGTCTATATTGCCCCTTCTAATTATCACAAGGATCACCGACTAGATAAACGCAGCGTACTTATTAGGAGAAATAAAAGGGTGATAGATACCACCAATATAGATCAGACCGATACTCCACTGCAGCATTTCACCGACATTATGAAGGGGGTGTTACCCTTTTGGAGGCCTATGATTACTAGCCGAAAAGTACGACGTTTGCCTAGAGTAGTTGAAGGGGTAATTAACACTACTGCAGGAATACTGACCAATATAACAGTAGAGCTACAGGCGACCAGACTCGTTTCGCTTCAAAACCGTATGGTTTTGGACGTTATCTTGGCAGATCGAGGAGGAGCATGCCGCGTGATCGGCAGCTCTTGCTGTGTTTATATTCCTGACTCCGCCCCCTCCGTTCATTTGGCTATGCAGAAGCTGCATAGTTTAGCTTCCGAGATACATGTAGAAACTGGTACGTAGTCTCTCTCTGGTTGGTTCTGGGGTTTGCTGTCTACTTGGGGATGGAAAATTTTGATGGTGCTGGCATGTATAGCCGGTATCATATTCATGTGTTGTGTTTGTGTACAATGTGGACCTGCATGTTGCTCTTATTGCACGACAAAACTCACTTCCTCTGTGTCTGGTCCATCCCCAACAGGGGTAAAAGCTCAGCTAGTTCAGCCGGAGCTCAAAGACTTAATGCAGATTGATGAGGGAATATTTGAAGATTGAACTGTTTTTGTTAGCTACATCATGCTAAAAGGGCTGTTCTGAGGGATATCAGACCTATATTATGTTAGCATGAGGTATCTATACGTATACTCCCTGTTTGATATATATGCTTTTGCTTGGAGGAAACTCGTTTATTTCCTCCCTTGATATCTATTGCTAAAAGAGTAGGCCGAGAACCATACAGACGCCATCTTCTGATCATGTGCTCGAGCACGGGCCATGATCACGCGTTGATCACGTGCAGTTGTCAGGCCCCAGTTCATCTGAGTTACTGGTAGCAGCTGAAGGTAGGCTGTTTTATTCAACTGTTCTAAGACTCAAGGTCGCATCTGGCTTTGGGGGCGATAAGCACATTCCTGGAGGCGCCGTGACTACACTCCCAGGCACCAAGACGAAAGGGAGTCACCCCTCCTGACCTCTTCAGTAATAGATAGTCAAGCCTTTGTACAGGTCTGACGTGTGCCATATATGGTCCTTTCCTGGAGCTCGAGGGCCAACTGGTATTTTTCCTTTTACAGTGATTGTATGTGTTGAACTGAAAAGTATATAACCTCATGTTTGAATACGAGCCAACAGTCTTCTCGGTGCACCTGATGGGTGAGGTTCGGAGAGGCTCCTCTATAGAGTATTTTGTTTAATAAACGATTGAACCTTCTTCACTGCCAACTGACTGATTATTTGGTAATGGTACTGGGACTATGAGTAGGTATAGTCCTTTAGTTTATTTTTATGGTACATCATGTCATTGCCTATATTGGCTACAAAAATGCTCCATAGTTCTCTTACCTGAAAAGAGGAAGCGACAGATGCATGGTTTGCCAAAGTGCCATCTTTAGGTGGTGGTAGTGGTAGCAGGCTAGCGCACTAACAGTGAAGGAATCAGAAGCGAGGTCCCACTCCAACTGTAGGATTAATTGGAAAGATTATTCATCACAGGCAACTAGATTGAAATGAAAACACTGAGTTAGTGGGTTATATATTATTACATAGCTTTACAAACAATTGAGAACAGACTACTACACAACAAGGAATTCCTTATAGTGAAAGTATAACAACGAAAAAACAATATTAATTTCTTCAGAGCAATGGTGAGCTAGCATTTTAATTAAAACCCAAGTTATGAAATACTCAAATTGTGAAGTGGACTAAGTCTGGAGTGGACAAGGGTACATGTTTACACAACACAATGCCGAAATGATGATGCTGATGAATGATTTTCTTCAATAGCTAACATGTCAATCACTTTTTATGCGTGGGTGGGTAAATGGGCCCAATGGGCAATTGCTTAGGTAATTGAACTGAAGAGCCCACATGAGTTGCTGTTGCTTTCACCACATCTGACCCACCAAGTATGGGAAAGAGGGTTAGGGGTTTGATGGGTGGATGGGAAGGGGGATTTGGCAAAAACAAACACCACACAAAAACAATATTCATCTGAGCAATGAACAGCTATCCATCTTCAATCTGTTATGGAAGGAATTGAAGAAATGAGTATGACACAGTTAAATTAAATGCATTGCACACAGTCTGTCAGCCCCAGAGATCCAAAGTATTATATTATTATATATCTAAATATTCTGTCACTAGGTTTGAAAAATAGTAAATACAAATTATGGAAGAGTGAAGAGAACCCACACAGTTCTAAAAAATGATTCTTCAAAGAAAAATGATACTCTATTGTCAAATTGGGTGGACATCTTCATTCTTCTTGGATTGTCTGTCAATCTTGGGTTCCTGGCTGAAGTGGTCGGGATACGGTAAGCATGAATGTTATTGTGCTTTTGCTTTTTGTGCAGGAGAAGAGAAGGTGTGCGGATTGTAAAACAGACATTATATTTTAGATTCAAGGAGAAGGACAGAAGGTAAGCTTCGTAAGGCCTGTACCTAGAAGACTCAGAGGCAAAGCAAGAGCATTGTCCTTTGCAATCATTCATGTTATGTCTCATCGGCAATCAATTAAGTGAGAGCAATTACAACAACCAATATTCACAGACAAGTGGCTGCATGTATCAGGCTGATCAAACGAGCAACTGTCAAGATTATCATCATAACATTTCGCCTAGCGCGTGAATAATGCGATGATGTAATGTGACATCATCACATGTCTGTCCACAGTAGCTTACAACAACAGGCCCCCCACCCAACCACATATTTTCAAGTTTGAGCCAGCCACCACCCACACTCAGCATCATTGCATTTCTCAAATCAAATAATCAATGCACCTCTCACCAGTCCACAGAGTTGAGCAGGTTTTGGTTTTGTGAAGTTGATAACTTCCTTCTTCTAGCAGTTGTTGAGGGTAGTCACGCCTTGAATCCTTCCATCATTTGCCTGACTCCGAGTAACGAATATGTCTAACTCCATCCTGACCCAAATGAAAGATATCGACCTGTAGAGCAATTCTGTCGATGAACAACAAGTGAAACTTTGAGTATTTTTTGGTGCAGACTAGATTTGTTTTTGTTAGCTAAAAAAACTGGTTGGGTCTTTGAGTAGTGTAAACCAGAAAACAAAGCAGTGTGGACCCAGCAAACAAATCTCGCTAAGTGTTAAAGAGGAAGGAAAAAATTGCCTTTAGGAAAAAAAAGGTCACCCATTAGGCCACCAACATTGTAAATCATCACAAACACAATCAAGCTTACACATTGGAGTTGATCACCCACCTGCTGTCTGCCACCACATGAATCATGTCAACACTTACAATCACTCATATATCACTTGATGGTGAACTACCTACCTGTTCCATTTCAAGCACAGGTTTACATTGTTGATCCGCTTTGATTCACTAAACACACATTGGCCAGCCTTGTAAATCAAATATCCTGGAGCAGTCCTTCTAGGGGATGAAAGAAAGGATAGGCATGGGATGGAGGCAGGCATTGTCTCTCCGATGTCTTTGAAGGGAATGAGGGGGAGGCTTCTTCACTGCACACTGTTCCAATTCCAATTCAGCCATACATATGTCTAAAATGGTGGGCTGCATTAGTCATTCCGACACAAAGAAACAACAAAATATTATAATATTCGCTTAGCTATATCCTTTTTTTCTGGTCAAAGCAGTTTGGCAATAGAAAGTACTGTGATGGCCTAGGCTTACCCGGTAGTCAGGGAAGTAGAGTTTGTCCTCAAACTCAGCTGGTTCACCCAGACATTGGTCAGCTAACACAGTACCATGAACTGAGTCTGACCAACCACTCTCATCCTCCTCCTGCTGTACTTCGGGTATGGTGTAATTAGGTGGTATAAAGTGCTGATTCATTTCGATCATAGATAATCTCGTCATATTTTGGGGTGAGAGACTTGTCCTTCTCACTACTAAAGGTACTGCTTTGTGAAATAGGTAACTCCAATTCAACCTCACTGCTTGTCACGTTGCTGTGATTAGATTGGCTATCTCTGTGACAGACATGGGCTTGGGCCTAGTTCAGGGTGGGGTCCTTGATCAGGGAGTGCTACGCCCAGCTTGCTCCCTGGAGGCCGTTGCCGCAGGCACACAACTTTGCCCGGTAAAGGTCTGGGGCGACATAGCAGTGGTGGTAAGCTCCTTGCTATCACTGCCCACTTTTTTGGTAGCATCTTTATTTTATTTAGGGCCATCTTAAAGCTGTCAGTTTGCAGTGGCACTTAGCTTCACAAGCTGAAGAGATGTCCATGTTGTGTTGTCACAAGTCCTGTGTACAGGCTTTCTGTCTGGCAGTACTGTGGGTGAGGTCTCCTCTCTTGTGTACCTAAAAGCAAACAAGCAAGAAGAACATCGGTGGAACTTGCCATTGTTGCAGTTTGAATTAGTAGTACAAACAATATAATTTAGTGTCACAAAGAAACTTACTTGTGGAGAGGCTTGCGTGTGCTCCCTGCTCCCTGCTCTCCTACCGGATCGCTGCCGTGGGCTCTCCTCTGCTGGTGTCTCCCTCCCGCCGCCGCGCTTGGTGGCCTCGCGACCGCGGCTGGAACGGGGGACTACATCTCCCGGCAACCTCTGCCTCCAGGGGGAGGAAGTTCCCACCCACTACTCGACACCTGCGCCTGGAGGCGCTACAAAATCACAGCCTAACCTCCGCGTCGCGGATCCGCGCGCGGGCAGCGCCGGGAGAAGCCCGGGACAAGGGCGGGACCGTCTGTGGCCGTCCGGGGCCGACGAGGGCCGGGCTGGGCCAGCCCCCTAACTGCCACACCAAACTGTGAGTACCGCTATTACCAACTGCGAAATAAATCTTTGTACATTATGACTACTAGAAGGGGCGCCAAACCGACACCTATAGGAATGGTTGCAGGGACTCTCGATCAATTTATAACGAGAGCGTCATCAGTCCTTGAAAGAGAAATTGTGCTGACGCAGCGCCGTCTGTCCCAAGACCCTATTTTTTCGAGGACATCCTCTCTGGGCCCGTTTGCCCATGTATGTTCACCAGCCCCTATCCAGCCAAATAGAGCTACTTTGGATCCCCCTACAGACGAAACTGAGAATAATCCAGGTGTCCAGGCTGACGCCTCAAATCGACTAAACCAATCATTATCTGGCCAGGGCATAAACACACTTCCTGCTCCAACGGTAATGAGCCCAAATGAACAGAAGAACTCTTGTTCTAAGGAAGGTGCAATTGCTAAAAAGAAGAAGGCTGTTACTGCACCTCGGGCCAGCAAACCCAAACAGCCTAAACCCAATAGCTCTTTGGTACCCCAGCCCACAGAGCCATGCACCCCTGAGGTTTTAATAGACACCTCTCCTAAGGCCGGTAGAGAACTCAAAATTACATGCCCTCCCTATTTTGACTCTCTGGTGGGGAAATTGAGCCTGGCCCTATCCTCTTTTATTCATCCTGTGGTGCAAAAATTGAATTGCTTAGATGAAAGACCGGGGAAACTGGAGTCTCTGCTTGGGGGAAATATGGACCTTAGAACGGACTTTCTTGCAATTCAAACCCAAGTCGAGGCTTTAGTAACAACAGTCAATGCCCCACAGTTACAACTTAAGCCAACACATAACATTGCAAAGGACCAACTTATCTTGCCCACCACATTGGGATCAACCTTGAGCTCTAATCCAATTGGCCCAAAAAATAACTTTTCTACTGTGGACAATGCAAATCCCTCTCAATCTGACAATCCACCCAGTATCGCCATTCCAGGGAAGGAGTCTTCAAACCCCTGTGGAGGGAAATTTATCCATCGTGACCTACCCTGCATCAATTTACCTCCGGATTGTGCCCCATTTGTAGTGATTCTCACGGAGGTCCCTGAGTTAATGAGTCCCAAACAGGAATCTTATGAGGAACTCAAAAATAAGACAATCCATTGGTTGAACACCCACAGACCCTTGCCCAGATTAACCCAAAGCAAGATTTTGTTTGTTAGAAGAGTGGGGTGGGTGGGACATAAACCAAAAAATGTGGACGGGATTGTATAATAATCAATTTTGAGGATCACAGGGCTGTCGATCACATTAGTGGTTGGCAACAGATAAGTCCCAATACAATGATCAAATCTCTGAGGTTAGACTACTTTTATCTAACAGATCATGTTCATCCCCCCCCTGACTATGGTAGGAATCTTGTGACGCCACAGCAGGAGGACACTTGGCATTATGCACATAGAAGTAGGGGTGTTCAATGTAGGGGAGAAGCAATTGGAATCCCGTTGAGCAATAGATATAGTTTGCTTGATCAGGTGGATTGACTCCCTGCACTCCCCAGTTCCACACAGACTTACCACCTAAATTCTATTAATACGAAAGGGGTTTTTAAGCCCACCAGGAGGGAGTACACGGAGGTAGCCAAAATTGCTAATAAATCTTCGCACCATATAGCAGCTAGAATGATGTACAATGAAAAGTCTTTAGCTAGTACAGGGGAGTCTGAGGTTGACTTACTTCTTCCCATGTTTGACCATTGTCCCTCGGATACACAAATCCAGACTGCCACTGTGCAGCCAGCTCTACTTTTAGTTGACCCCGGGACACTTGATCATGATGGGTCAACGCGTAAGGTATGCCTAAGGCCCAAGCAGGCACTGCCAATTGGGTCTCTTAAAATCCTATCATGGAACATAGCGGGACTTACATCCAATCTAGACATCCCGGATTGGTGTACCTTCGCAGACTCTCATGAGCTCTGTTTATTCCAGGAAACGTGGGCGGTCGATCCAACTCATAGACTGGGGTTTGTCACTTTCACGGAACCTGCATCTAAAGGTACCAGAGGAAGACCATCAGGAGGTTTGTGTACCTGGGTGGGCATCCACTTAGGTTTCACGTTGAAAAAACTAGAGACAAACAGCCCTGACATCCTATGTATTTTGATGACTCATAATAAAACACCAAAAATAGCTTTGATTAACATCTACTCCCGGTCAGTACAATCTGGCAGAACCTCTACAACTTTGGACAACCTAACTGCACTGCTACACACGCTTGGGGGGACGTAGTTCTGCTGATTTGAGGGGACTTCAATTGCCATTTCGAACCTTTGCAAGGGGTCCCCCTTATCACATTGGCTGAGGATGAAATTTGGGCAGTCCCGCCATCCAATGCATATCCTGTGAAAAATTGGTCTGCCCTATCCCTCCAGTTGACCTGCCTTACTTATACGTTTTCTCTTAGAGCCTTCAATGGACGCTTCAAGAGTGACACTCCAGCCCAGTTTACTTACAATGCTCTGGGGCACACATCTATCATTGATTACTTTCTAGTGAGTTTGGCACTTTGGCCAAAAACCCATGATTTTAGTGTACCTACCCGTACAGAAAGTGACCATAACCCCCTGATAATTGAGTTGGATTACCAGTTAATCAGTGGGGATAGCACCCCAGTTAACTCCCCAAGTAATAATCTAAGAATAGTGCAAGGTGGGAGAAGAATTCGATGGGCGGCTGTCCTTTCATCTACCGAAACTATGGCAAAACTATACCACGATGCTATCCCCCTGTTTGAAAGGGCCCATTGCACAGTCACCAACTCTTCGAATGTGGAAGTCGAGTCAATGACCGAAATCCACAGTGGAATGGTTGCTATACTTAAGGACACTTTTTACAAAGAAGGCATTGCCAAACCCAAACAATGTAATGATAACAATCCGTGGTTTAACAAATCCTGCAGGGATGCAAAAAAAGCGCTATTGCTGGCTCTAAGGCTAGGCAGCAGGCCTAATGTCATCATAGCCAGAAAAGAATATAAAAAACTGACAAAAAACGCAAAATTAGAATGGGAGGTGGATCGTTGGGTGGCCATTACATCCGCACTTGCGATAAAGGACTCAAGGACTTTCTGGAATCTTGTACACACAGGGATTCCAGAAGGTAGGACCACGATCTCCCATAATATCTCAGAAGAAGCCTGGTCCACCTACTTTAAAGATCTTTACTCACTCCCTCCTCTCTGTGCAAACCAAGTTCCCCCTAGCCCTTCACCCCTGAACCTTATATGGCCAGCGCAACCTTTTTCACTGGAGGAAGTAAAGTTGGCCATTTCTAGCATCCAGTCTAACAAAGCGCCAGGACTTGATAAGATCCCCGGCGATCTATTTAGAGAAGAACCAGTAGTTTGGGGCCCATACCTTCTGGTTTTATTCAATGCGATTCTGCAGGGCCTACCACTGCCAAGTACTTGGTTAGGGGCTGAGATTATCCCAATACATAAAAAGGGCTCTCCTCTCCAGCCCTCTAACTATAGGCCGATCAGCCTTATTGACGTTACACAAAAAATCTATGCCAGGCTACTGCTTCATCGATTAGAGACCTGGATTAGTGATAATGACATATTGACGCCGTTACAGGCGGGGTTCAGGGCAAAAATATCAACAACCGACCAACTATTCCGGTTGCAAGTGCTCCATTGGAAGCACGTGACTTTGGACAGGGGTAGCCTCTACCTCACATTGGTTGACCTAAAGTCAGCATTTGATATGGTGGTTCGGGACCAGCTTTGGTCCATTTTATTATCAATGGGGGCGCCACCTTATCTATGCCAACAATTTAAGAACTTACATGAAGGCACTTATGCGAGAGTTCGCTTCGGTAAACTAGGACAGCTAACTGGTCCGTTCCCGATTGAGAAAGGTGTTAGACAGGGATGCGTCCT
Organism: Triturus cristatus; assembly: GCF_964204655.1. Taxonomy (NCBI): domain Eukaryota; kingdom Metazoa; phylum Chordata; class Amphibia; order Caudata; family Salamandridae; genus Triturus; species Triturus cristatus. Next base: position 370,356,480 of record NC_140595.1, read on the forward strand.
TGCCCCGACTTTATTTTCCCTGTTTCTCAATGGGCTAATCGAAGATCTTTTAGCTACAAATGACATCGACTCCCCCAAATTGGGTGCCCGGAGATTCCCCGCCCTAATGTTTGCGGATGACACGCTCCTGCTTTCAAAATCCCCAATGGGGATGCAGCGTGTGTTAAACCAATTCTCTAATTTTTGCTCCAAAAGAAATCTGGTGGTCAACGTAAACAAGACTAAATATATGGTCTTTAATGCCAATACCGTCAATTGCCCCCATCCAACAATGGACGCCAGACCCCTCGAAAGGGTCCCGACCTTTTAATATCTGGGTCTGACTCTGAATGATAAAATGGGATGGGGCCCACAAATGGCGAAAGCTAATCTAAGGCTAACCCAAGCAGCAGGTGGAATTTTGAAAGTACAGAAGAATTGCACACACAAAATAATAAGTGCCCCCCTTGAAATCTTCAAAGTCCAAGCTAGGGCATCTTCCCTGTATGGGGCGGAACTTTGGGGACACACATCAGTTAGTAACCTATCACTAACTGAAAATAATTTCATAAGACAATTGTTGGATTTACCCCAAAGCACTCCTTTGGTTCCTCTAAGATTAGACCTAAACATTTGCCCAATCTCAGAAGTGATTGCCCTCCGGCCCTTACTGTATTGGAAGAGCCTGTGGAGCACCCCTGAGTTGGTGCACTACAAGGAGGAGCTTAAAATAGTGTTAGCTTCATTGGGCTCTGGCAAGATTCCTTGGTTGGCTTTTGTAAAACAGTCACTGACATCAACTGGGTTTGAGGAACTCTGGTTTAATCCCGAGGTTGCCTGCCCAGCCACATCTAAACAAACTATGATAAGTACTGTTAAAGAAATTAACTTAATGAACCTTTTTAGCTCTACAAAAGGTTCAAGCCTGACCGATATTTTCTTGGACACTAAATACTTTTATAGTTTTGAGCCTGTGATTGATACAATCCAACCTACACTAGCAAAGAAACTGTACTTGCAATTTAGATATGGCACTTTGCCCCTTTTCCAAAAAATCGATAGGTGGAAAGGGGGCTTTGTGCGTCCTTGCCCAGGTTGCTCGCAAGAGGATGAAACTTCTGTGCACGTCATCCTCTTTTGTCCAGCCTACTCCTATACTAGAAAGAAATGGATAATTCAGCTATGCAAGAACTTGGGCATAAGGCAATACTTGGCTTTTTTTAGGATTCTGAAAACTGACACAGATGCAGTGATTGTCTCTGCAGTAGCTAAATATTTACATTCCATGTGGATAACCCGAAGGAATTTGATAAACAATGCTGTAGCAGTCTAACACTAAGTCCATGACTACCAAAAAAACATTTTATCTCCTTTGAATGATCTGACTTTTATCAATTTTAGAATTTTTAAGAACTATTTAAAAAAAATGTTTTAAAAAAACAAAAATATGTCTAACAATCAACTAAAAATTCTTGAGATTAATATATTGGAATGTTTTGCTTGACCTGTTGTATTGTTGGGTTCCTTTTTTTCTATTTTCTTTTTCTGTATGTGCTTTTATGGTAAATCTAACCGCAATAAAGCTGATTTGAATTGAATTGAATAATTTAGTGTGGTTACTTTAATTATAAATAATTAACAATAATACAGTATATTGATTTAAGTAAAATGTCATAAACTTTAATTTACAAACAGGAAGGATAAGAAAGAGCAACAACATAAAGATGTAACTGTTTGCTTTATGTGCATCAAGTTGGGAATGGGATTTGGCACTCAGGCAGGTGCAGGTGACAATGAAATAACCCTTAGAAAATGAATGCTGGTTGTGCGACAGTGCATGATGAAGCTGCAGTTCCAGTTCTTCTTCCCCAGGCAGAAGGGCAGCAGGTCAGCAAAGCAGGGCAGCAGTTCCTTTAGAGAAGCAGCCCTTGTAGCAGCACAGCAGTCCTTCTTGGCAGAGTCTCCACAGGTCCAGAAGTGTACTGAAGAGTTGGTGTCTGAGGTCCAATATTTATCCACAGTTCTGCCTATGAAGTGGGGAGAATCTTCTAGAGGCATACTTTTCTTTGAAGTACAAAGGTGGTCTACCTCCCCTGTCCTTGTTCCAGGCTCAATACAGGGGGTATGGAGTCCTTTGTGTAGAGTCAGGGCTAATCCTATTCAAGTGTAAGTAGGGCTGTGCACAGCTCCTCCCTCCCAACCAGTCAAACACAAGCTCCCCATTTTGTGTGGCTGTCGCGGAGAAATATACAAAGCCCCACTGTCAGACACACCCAGTCATGTGACCCAGAGACAGGCTGTAGTCACCAAGTGGCTAAGGCAAGAAATTGCCAACTTTTAAAAAGTCAACAAAATATCTGGTGCCTCGTTACGGACCAGTTTCAGGTCGCTCTGCTGATCAACTGTCTCAGTACCTTTTTATATCACATCGCCTCCATTTGAATTATAAATTTTAACAGACAACTATGGATAAATATGATTACTTGTAAGACTATATAGTGCTTTACTGAGATAGTTGATCGGGAGTGTGACCTGAAACTGGTCCGTGACGAAGCACCAGATATTTTCGTGATATTCAATTTTTGCCTTGGTACAAAGCACATTTCTGAGTTCGAAAACCAAGATTTTGCCTGGAGCATCACCTAAGCAGTTTAAGAATTTGGAAAAACAAAAGGGAAGGAGTGCATCTCATCCAGTTCTCTTTTTCAACTTTCTAAAAGTGGTATTTTCAAAATGGTCATTTAAAATCCAACTTCACCATAAGTTAGTATTTTAAATTAGGCTTCCAAAGACACAAAACAGGAACTGGTCACGTATTCCCATTTGGAAATGACCCTTATAAATGTAATATGGTAACTCCAATGTTATCCAATGGGAGAGGTAGGCCTTGCAGTAGTGAAAAACTGATTTAAGAGCATTGCACACTACCAAGACATGTAAAACTTAAACCTACATGTCCAACTTTTGAAATACGTTGCACCCTGCTCTCCGAGCTGTCCAGGGCCTAACCTGTGGGTGATTTATATGTACATTAAATATGCCATTTGGATATAGGCCAATTCCACCATATTTTAAGGAGAGAGCACATACACTTTAGCACTGGTAAGCAGTGGTAAAGCGCACAGAGTCCTAAGGCCAACAAAAACATATTCAGCAAAAACAGGAGGAGGAAGGTAAAACATTTGAGGGTGATCCTGAAGAAAGGGCCCATTTCAGCAGCTAGAAACTTTGAGGCCCCTGATTGTGATAACTACATTATCTCTCTGAGCAGGCTCTCACAAAGAACTTAGACATTGAGAGGCACATTTATCACAGTTTTGTATGGCCCTTGCGCCATGTAAGGTAGCACAAGGGTGTAGCAAAACATAGAATGATATTTATCAAGCTACGCAAGGCCATCTAGTTTGGCCCTGCATGCCTTTTCTGAATCTGAGGTAACACAAGTCAGCGCGATTAACCGCCTTGTGTTACTCTGCCTTAGGGAGGCGTTCCATGGGTGGAGCGTGGGTATTCCCACGCATACACCCATGAATTTGTGCACAGTCCCAAATTTACCAAGACTGGTAAACCTGGGAATGCATCAAAGTGCTAAGCCTTTCCAGGAGAGGCGTAACGAAGAGAAATATCTTTATTTCTCTGTGTTTTTTTCCTCTTTCTGTGTGTGCCACATTCTGCAGACAGGTAGAAAGAGGAAAACATCCTAGAGAATTGTTTTTGTGCAGAAAGGTGTCCCTTGATGCACAATAACAATCCTGCCTACAAAGCAGGCACCCTTGCAACATGATGCAAGGGTGCCTGCATTGGCACAAGGCAGGCAAAAGTGCACCAGTGCTAGCAAAGAACAGTAATGCGCCACATAATGGCAAATATGGTGCACTCCTGCCCTTTCCCATTGACGCAGCGTAGCAAGGTGGCTTGTTGTGTTGTGCTGCGTGAAAGAATGATAGATTTGCACTCTAATATATTCCAAGGAACAAATGGACCTCTCTGCGGTGATGCTGCCGCCGATCTCTGAGCCTCAAGACATTTGGCAGCCTCTTCAGGTGTACATTTGAAATCACCCCACTATAACTGATACTGATGAAGGCTCACATAGAGTTCTTGTACAGCGGGCAGTGAACTCGCACTGAAGGCTATGCTCTCGCAACACCAGGAGATGTCACCATGGGAGACCCCAGGGAGTGGCAGTGTGCAGAAGGTCACAGAGCCCATGCCTTGATGACAACGTAAGTGCACACACCTCGGTTCAAATGTTGGACTCCATACACTAACCATTATTATCCGCATCGGAGTGTGTGCCTCTGCCATGGACGACTGTGTGCAATAACATGCCAATGTAATGTTTAGTGTCAACACTATATTGGAATGAGTTCCTTTAATTTTTATTGAATAAAAGGCACAAATAAAGAATAACACCCTTTTAGAAAAGTTTCCTAATTAAATGTCAACAACTTTCACCTATAAATCCCAGAAATATTGATGTCATTCTTGGGTTTCATTATAAAGTAACCAGATGGCTCCTGTGAAAAGGCTGTAATGTACTGTCACAGCACAGCTATGCTCCAAACATGGGAGGGTTGTTTTCTGATTTAGCCGCAGGTCAGCTTTTCCCACTGCTCCAGCATTGTAAGACTTTTGCATGGCACTTGGGAGGACACCAATGGCATCAAGTCAGTTTATAAAGATCCTTTGTTGTGCCTTGAGATGTAGTCTTCGGAAGTGTGACTCCCACTGATTATGAATGTACCGGTCAGTCTTTGTCAATTTTTGGGACACTTGAGGTTATAAAAGTTAACCTGTTGTGCTTCGTTTGATCCTCTCTAAATAGTCACATGCGTTTAGCTCGCAGTGACAATAAAAAGTGCCCTATGTGCTATAAATAGAGAAAGATTAGCAGTACACGGAAGGAAACAAACAACACTTCTGAGTAAATAAACATGATACAAATTCAGTGGGAAATTGTAAAGGCTTAGGAACCCCACCTCTGGATTAAGAATGCAAAATAAAGCTAACAGAATTGGCTCAAAACACATTTTCAAACTCAAGGGGAAGGCTTTGATTCCACGTCTATGTGAAAGAGCAAGTTTACAAATGGTATCAATTGATGTAATTTTGAAGTTATTCAGCACATGTACTGCTATTTGAAAAAAACAAAACTTTTATTTGTGGCTATATGGTAACATCTGAAGTATTGTGGGAAATCTAATTCAAGATTTTTATGGTAATATCTGAAGTATTGTGGGAAATCTAATTCAAGATTTTTATGAACCGGAAAGATACGGGCCTCTGAGAGCCTGAAACTAAAGAGCTTTTCAGATGTTCACTCTTTAGTAGCCTGAGGCAGCCCTCCAGCTATTCAGCATTCACTTCTAATGACACCCTAATAGATATGTGGCCCACCTCATGCATCCTATTGAGCATCTGTTAACATCTATTGGTCAGTAACAATTCCGGAGACCTGATATAAAACTCCTCTGGGATACCCCAACGGGGGCAGGGGTTGGCTCTGAGCTGAAACTGATATTCCAATGACCTATGAGGTCTGCCATAGGCTACCATTAGACCACGCTATGCATTACTAGCATGAAATGGCAAGAAAGGACTTCGGACCAAATGTACAAACACATTTTCTGGTAAACAAGATCTGCAATTTGGTAAATCACAGAGTTAGCCACAAGAAAATGTTATGATCAATGGGACACTTTCAGAGAGATTTAAGATCACTAGGGGAACGAGACAGGGGTGCCCATGCTCTCCCCTGCTAATTGCAGTCTATATAGATGCGTTCATACGGAAACTAGAAAATCATCCGTTAGTGACTCCGATAAAGGCATTTAATATCGATACAAAAATCCTAGCGTATGCCGACGATATTGCCATAGTCACCTGCAATCCTATTCAAGCAATGGCAGCTATAGAAGAGGAAGCGAATAGCTTTGGTAAGATCTCCGGATACAAGCTGAACTCATCTAAAACACAGATAGTCATTAACGATAACCTAAAGATGGTTGACTATATAGAGTAACGGAACATGCTGTCTACCTAGGAGTTGATATAACTGCAAGCATTGATAGTATAGCAAGCTTAAATTTAGACCCACTGGTTAAACACACTAAGAAAGAACTAACCCGGCTTGACAACCTACATCTTACTATTGGCGGGAGATGCAACGTTATCAAAATGATATTTTTACCTAGATTCTTGTATCTCTTTCGCACAATATGCCTGGAGTTCACTCCCCAACAGTTCAAAAACATAGAGAATATTTTTTCCAGGTTTATTTGGGGTTATAAGAGACCTCGCAGAGCACTTAAATGGCTTATGCTGCCCAAAGAAAGAGGCGGACTCGGAATGCCTAATTTTAAGTTATACTATTGGGCTACGGTAATTAGATATAGTATTGTGCTTTTATCAACAGAAGACGGGCACAACTCCGATAGCATCACTCCACAAGAATTGATCCTAGGGATAGGCTGTGAGGGTTGTCTTTGGCGACACATGAACGACAACTATTTTAAGAAAGTAAAACTTAAGACTATCTCCAATATATATAAAGTTTGGATTAATGTAAGAAAACTGCTAGGACTGAGCCGTTTTTCATATTATACCCCAATTAAGCTTAATTATGACCTACCCGCTTTATTCCATGACACATGTATGTCGAGATGGATCGAGAATGGCATTCAGCATCTAGACTGTTTTTATAACTCTAGTGGCCTAAAAACTTTCTCTGATCTACAGACTGAATATTCCATCAATCATAAAGACATTTTCAAATACTTGCAGATTAGGGATTTTTTGCAAAAAAAAACAGGGGGTCGTGACAAATTTCAGAATAATATCCTACTAGATACTATATGTAGACCAAATACGCCTAAAATTGGGGTCATCTATGAACTTCTTAGGGATAAACTTCCTGATGACTTAGGAAAACACCTAATGCAGTGGCAGACCTCTCTTGCAATTCAACCGAATATTCCTCTGCGAGCATATGAATTATCACAAGTGTGCTTAATGTCTATAAATCTCCAGGCACAATTTTATAAAACTTTCTTCTCCCTTTATTATACACCATATAAGATTGCAAAATGGACAGTAGGAAAGGGAACAACCTGTCCACGTTGCTCAACGGGTGCTGCCGACATGATCCACATGTTTGCCTCATGCGACAAACTATCAGGTTTGATAAAAGAAATCTCTGACTTCCTTTCTGAAATTTTCCAAGTTAATATATCTATCACTCGAGAGGAAATTGTGCTAGGAGTATCTAATAATCAAAGACCTAATCATATCCAGGGCCTTATTTTTGTAGCCATGGCCGTCCACCGACTCTGTATAGCTTCAGCGTGGCTGGATGCTACCTCACCGGCTTTTGTACAATGGAGAACTAGATTACTATCAATTTGTACTCTGGAAGTGGCCATATATAAAACTAAAGGGAGGAGAAAAAAGAGAAGAGGGATGCAGATCTGGGGTCCGCTATTACATTGGCAACTAGATCACACCTAAAAATGCTTGGTCTATAATATGGTCTTAGTTGGGAGAATATTTATTGCAATTATTTAGATGTTGACAATACATGCTGAATTATTTTATAGACTTACCGAATTGTTTTTTTTCTCTTGTGGATGGGTATGATGTGAAGTAATATCTTGGTCCAAGGGTGGGGTGGGGGGCTTATGTAAATATTATATAATATAATTTTGTGAAAATTGCTAATAAAAATCATTTAAAAAAAAAAGAAAATGTTTTCATGAAATGTACTAAACACATTTAGCGATTCGGATACGTTACCGAATCACTCAATGGTCTTAGGGAACTGTCAGGAATCTCTATTTGGGGACAGCCTTTTTAGGGTGACCCTTCCTAATAGCAATTCATTACGGTATACATTAATGTTCTGTAAACGAAATCTGGTCGCGAAACATTCTTATTTTACCGAATACTGAAAAGTAGTGATAGCCTGTTTGCATGGTCAGATAACAATTGTTTTGGGGTAGACAGTGGTCCGATAGTTTTAAAAAATGTTCTTTTTTAATCTCATCCTGTTTTCCTTTACGAAGATGGGCTGTGTTATAATAAAACAAAGCCAAGATTGCTTTATTTAAAAGCAATCACAGACATAGTGATCTGGTGACCCCAGCATGCCACCATTCCTGTGTTGGCAGTAAATCATAGTAGGACGCAATTTATGACCTACCTTATTCATTATAATTAAACCTGTCAAATCACAATCCACTGTGAGTCAGTTATCTGATCTGATCTTTTAGTCCATAAGTCAGTTTGCAAAATACCATAGTATTGGTGAGAAGTTGGTGCGCAAATTGCAACCACCTTTTGCAAACCCTATTTTAGTACATCAGGCCTTGAAAGCCTATAATCACAAATAAATGGTCAAGGTCTTTACAGTGACATTACTCTCACTGCACCAATGACACATCTATGCTCTCTACTCATGAAAGGGAATCACCCTGGGCAATTGCATCTGGGTTAATTCAGCACACTCAGACTTGTTCTCCTTTGATCTTTGTGGTCGTGACAAGCCGCACACTCCACTCAGACTTTATAACTCTCACTGCAATAAATAGTGATCTCAAGGCATACACTGACCACACACAGACCACCAGCACTAGCAGACCTCTCAAGTTTCCTGAATATGTGAGCAAGAAGCTCATCTAGTCCAGTGGCTTCATTTACATCTGGGACTTGTAGTCACAAATTCAAGATTGTGAGTGTCAGAAGGCAAATAAAAATACTAGAGTAGATTAGTGGCCCATGCATGGAAATAGGAGACCTGAGAGTGCTGAACAAGCAACTACTTTTTTTGGTACTGAAACCTTTCCACCAGTACCTGGGTATTCTATTCTCTTGCGGCGTCATTCACTTTACGCTTCCAAACGTATGCATTAATAGGAGTTATATTACCCCAAGTGTAATCAAAACAGAAATTTAAAGTCACATCTGGGTTCCATGTTTTTGCTCTGCAGCTTCATAAATAAGTCATCTAAGAGAAAAATTAAACAGCTTTATTCTCAATTCGCTAGGAACACTTACAGGCTACTATTAGCCTGCCAACTATAACTACAAGTAAGCTATTCTACAGTCGACACAACCAGGGTCGCCTTTCAAGTTGGTGGCGCCGGGTGCGGCAATGTTTGTGGATGGCCCCCCACCAACACAGTTTTTTTATGTTAAATGTATGTCTGTGTCTAGTGTGTGGATATGTGTGCAAGCATGGGAGATGTATTTGGCATGCCTTTGCGAGTGTGTGTGCATGACTGTGAGCATAAGTGTGAATGTGTTTGGTGTAATAATACTGAGGCACTAGGAGATGGACACATCCTGTGGCCGAGACAAAGTGCTGTTGGCTAAAAAGCTATGCTGGCTGAAGATTTCACACATAGGATAAAGTCAAGAGACAGCTATGTTAAAATGTATTCAGGGAAGGAGATGGAAATTAGGAGAGCTACATTTGCAACATTATAAGTGCCCGGGCCCTCGTGAGAAGAACACTGCTGCTTGAACTACCATTGTCCCTGCCAGCGCTGCCATCGACAGTACCCACACAACTTCTAATCATCACACTCCTACAAGTGTGACAATTCAGACTATTTCAGGCCCTCAAAGCAATAAGAATGGCGTGGGAGGTAGGTATTAGTAGTTTTAATGTATATTGAATCAATAAACAACTGTTGTTCTGCTAATCTCTAAATGATATAAACCGTGCCACCATGTAGCAAGCTGTCATAAGTGCCGGTGTTGACAATTAAATGTTGATGCTTACCACCGGAAACCACCGGCTCAAATTAAGCACTGGAAAGAGGAGAACAGCCACATTTATGGAATTTAATACCCTTATTCGTTACATGGTTAGCAATACTTGAAGTCACCTCCTCATGGCTTGTATTTTATTTTGTATCTAACATAAGTTATTGTCCAGTTATTATTTTCATGACGACCAGTTCATTAGTCTAGTCAAAAAAGAAAGTAATCATTTATGTTTAAGTGGACAATGCAGATAATAGAAATGAGTTGAAAATATTTTATTTCATTTGAAGCAAATGGACAAGGTACTGTGGCCTTCTGCTTCTATACTGTCGCAGAATGTCTCTGTCACTTGCAAGTAATAAAGAGGAGGCAGACTTTATCGGATACCTAATTTCATATTAAAACCTTAGAAATACAATACATGAAGAGACATAAAAATGATATACACAAGAATCTTTCAGGGGTTTGATTTTAATCAGAAACTCTCACTTAGTCACATTATTCTATTAAGTTCAACTATTTAAAACACTTTTCTTCTCTCCATGCCTTCACTTGACTTATTCCTTAACTGGCCACTCCTTTCAAGGCAGCATGGGCTGTAATTAAAAAATATAACTGATGCTTGACAAGAAATCAATCCTAAAATTGTACTTGAGCATGTCCTCCTTTCAGACAGAATGGCACCTCACACTGAGATACCATTTCAGTTTCACCTCATACGGTGTACATTAGAGAGCAAACATCATTATATCAAGTTGAACTCCTTGTAGGACAAGCAATCAAGGCTGTGCTTGGAAGGGGACAGTCTTGCTAAGAAGAAAAATATAATCATGAAAATCTCAAACATGATTTTATATTCCATCAATCTCTCTCTAGCCTCTGCAGTGCACTCTATTGCAAATTATCTGCCAGGCTAGAATCATATTCAAATCGCTTTTTTTAATTATAAAAAGTATAACTGTGTGCTTAGACACTGATTTGCCCATTCTGCGTTTCAGCACTCGCTAGCCATATTTATACAGAAACTGCACAAAAAGAAAATAATGCATCTGTGTAAATGATAGGAATCTAGAAACAACCACACGATGTCACACAATCTTTTGAGAGACTCCAGGGGCCGTATTATATAAAGTGCCCTGGGGACGCAATTGACATTCGCGCCCAGTTTGCGTGCCCCCAGGGCACTTTGGAATTACAGAAGGGGACGCCAACGTTTGTGCGGCCCCATCTGTAATACCAATAGCACTGGTGCACATAAAGCACCAGCGTTATCTTCAAGAGGGCGTTTCCTTATTTGCATGGGGGTGTGCCCCATGCAAATGAGGGAATACCTTTACCTCTGTTTAACCAACGTGGGATAGAGGCAAAGAAGCCCTCAGGAAGCGCATGTTCAAAAGGTGCACCCGGCACAATGAAGGAAAATGCGCCGCATGAGTAATACGGCCTCAGGTGCACTCCTGGATCCTACCCCGTCCAGTGCTCTAGTGAGGTTTGCTCCTGAAAAGTGCCACTGCATGCATACATGCAAATAATGCAGTGTACATAGAGAATTATTCATAGTATAGTGACTAAACTACATCCTTTGATAAAACGTCGACCAAATAAACATGTGAGTGTAGTGTCAAAAACTAACTATGGTTCATGAAACTTCATGAATGATTCCAATTGTGATATAACGAGTTTGGAAACAAATGCTTGAACACAACCCCCATTGATTTTTACCATCATTAGTACATCGCTTGACATCCAGGATTTAATAAGGTGAGCTTCATATAGGGCAGTTCAGAGTATTGACACCTGCATCCAGTGCTCTGAGTGAAATGAGACAGTGGCAGCCCACACGCCACTTATTCTTCGCATGGGACTGACTGAAGGACATACACACATTTCCTCCCAGTCTGACCATGCTCGGGATACACCATTCATGTGGTGACATGTATCCACCAGTGTTAAAGCACATGCAGGATAAACCAGCACCTGATGAGAATTGAAAATCCTGTTCCAACCTGAGTGTGGTGCATGTCAAACCTTAATAGGGAACTGCATGTAATTGGCATTGGGCTGATGCCCAACTACAATGGATTGTATAAACTTGAGACTCGATCCTGCTAATTGAAAACTCTAGCTTCTGCTACATCTGTGTCAATCCTTTGTGGCGTCCTGAATGTAGAGTCAATGCTGCCTGTTGTCTCTGGAGTCAGCCTGATTCCCTATTTGCCCTGTGCCTTCCGACTTTATATGTGTTGAAAACTACAGCTAACCAAAGAAGTCTGAAAATGCTACCTCAAAGCACCAATAAACCCTTAGTCCCCTGCAGTCAGAGGCGGAATAACCAAATGTAACCCTTCAAGGGCAGGTTAGTAGTAACTCTGTCTGGAGGTGACAGCTCCTCCTGCTAACACTTGTTTAAATCAACTTCGTTTGACCCTCCCCATCTTGTCCTTACCTGGTATCTACTAGTAAACTTCTGTGCCTATATGGAGCACAGACCATCATCATCCTCTCTGTTCTGGGTTATGTTTTCAATCATTAACCTGGGCCGTGCCGGACTGTAGCTTGGTGCATTACCCTTCTGTGGTGCTAGATTGCCGGATTCAGATCTCTAAAAAGGTCCTGAGCTGTGTTTGTGTGATGCCTTTGTCCTTGTGGGCTTGAAACAGATTTCCTCGAGGGTCTGAATTCTTCTTGAGAATCTGTGCCCAAGTTCATCATTTCTTAATTTGAAACCAATGGAAGTGTATTTCTGGCACCTTCATATTATGTGATAACCAATGTTGAAGGTATCCTGAAACCCAAAGCCTAAACTGGGAGGGCATGGAAGTTTCCTGGGTAAGGACCTCAAACACTACCACCCAAATTACTAGAATGAAAATTCTTGTGAGACCTGTAGGGTGGTCTTGCCCCAAACAATTTGCCCTTGCCCTCCACGTTTTGCTGCAATTCATTTTTATTGACCATAGGACTCTGTGCACTTTACCACTGCCAACCAGTGCTAAAGTGCATATGTTCCTTCTCCTAAAATTGGTAAATTTGGCTTATATAAGATTGCCATATTTAATGTACTAAGAATTCTCATGTAGAGTGGTATACCATATACCCAGGGCCTATAAAGTAAATGCCACTAGTGGACCAGCAGCACTTATTGTGTCACCCACTTAAGTAGGTCCTCGAAACATGTCCTTGCCCTGCCATATATGTTACAATCAGTGTCACATAAGACTAATGATATTCTATGGGGGAGATCTGACTTGGGATCTCCAACTAATTATGAGTCCCTCCTATTCATGATCATGATAAATTCAGTGATATTTAAATATGTTTAAAATATGTAGATTATGATACTATATCATTGGTAGCAATTGACATGTCATTATATTGGTGGGTAGCTGAAAAACTGTTTACTTGCCAACGTTTGCATCCTAAGCTATACTGTTCAGAGTCACCAAATGACTGCAGTCACTACTAATATGATAACCAAAATATGATCTAATAAAGATCCACTGCAGACATATTCAGAAAAGGATTGTGAGAAATTGGGTTGTTGGTTGAATGGGGTTGACCCCTGTTCAAACAACAGCCACAATTTCCATCAGGGAGAACCACAAAATTCACTAAATTGATGTATATTCATCCCTATGGTAGCTTGGAACAAAAGAAGCCAGGATCAACTTAGAGGTAATGTGTAAAGTATTTATGAGGCACACAAACAGAAGGAAAGTGAAAACACAACACAAGACAAATTCCACACCAACTTAGAAAAATAGAGCAAATCTAATAAATTATTAAACATCAAAATGGCATAAATTCAATCAGTAGAACCAGAGACATGCAATTTTAAAGATTTAGGTGAAAATAGTGCCTAGAAGCACAAAGTGTCAACTGTGGTATCTGGTTGCACCCGTCCAAGACAAATTCAGAAGTTCAGACAGACCATGATAGAAAGCTGCCACCAACAGGGACCCAGTTAGGCCTGCTGAACAAAGCACACTAAAAACTGGCTTGCGGTGCATTGCTAGTATCCGTGTCAAAGATGTATCACGCAGCTGAAGCATTTAGTCAGTTCGAAGGTGTGGCGAGGCTGCCGTGTGAGGTCCTGGGTCATCATCGAGGATCCCATGGACGAGGGCTTGCGATGCTAGATCCAGCGTCCAGGATGTGTGTTGCAGTTGTGGCGATGCATTAATTCCAAGGTGCTGCGAGGCTGCAGTGCAGAGTCGGCATCATCGTCGAGGCTGCAGTCGATGAGGGCTGCAAGGGCCTGCACCAAGGATGAGTTATGTAGCAGCGGTTCCAATGACACGACGGGCTATGATGCAAGACTTTGCAACAATACCAATCCATTCAGCAGTGGCGATGTGTTGGTTTTGATCAGGGTTGCGCCGTGCAGCAGAGGAGATGCGTCAGTTCTTCTGGACCCACAGAGGCTGGCAAAGCACCTTAGGCCCAATTCCAAGGGTCCATGATTGGGGTGGCACCCCTTTGCATGGTAGACTCACAGATTGCAGAGTTCAGGTGCTGGGGTCAAAGTTGTTAGAGCCTTCTGTCATTGAGGCTCAAGTCAAGATGCCAGTCAATTAGCCCCTGAAGTCACTCTAGTAGCCCTGTGTTCAACAGATGCAGGTCCAGCCCTTTCCACCCAGGCAAGGGGTGGCATGTCAGCAGAGCAGGTCAGCAGTCCTTGAGAGCAGCAATTCAGCAGAGGTTCAGGTCGCTCATGATGGAGTGTGGGTTGGATACCGGGGCCAAACTGATCAGAGTACCTTAAATCTTGGTTGCGGAGAAATGTGAAGTCCAGCTTTGAGGACATATCATGCAGCAGCATTGATGTGAGGTCTTGTGTAGGAGATCTGGCATGCAGCGGTGGTTCCAATGTACTTTGCAAGCTAATGTGAAGTCCTGTGTGGAGAAGCATTGGGCTACAGCAATTCTGAGGAGCTGTAGGCTGCTATGCGAGGCCATGATTCATGTGCCTCAGTTCCGGGGAGCTGCAGGGATGTGAAGTCCTACATCTACTATGCAGTGCACAGTGGTTACAATGCAGAGTTCTGTGAGTCGATGCATCTCACTGAGTTGGTTTGCTGTGACCACAGCTGGGCTGGCAGAGCACCTTCATATCCACTTCCAGGAGTCCACGATATGGGTGATACCACTTAGGGGGCAGGACTCACAGCAGACATAGTCCTGGTGCTGGGTTCAAGGTGGTTGGCGCTTTATCTTTTCCTGACACTTCTGATCAGCAGACCATCCAAGTGACCCTTGGAGTAACTTTCGTGGTCCTGGGCTTAAGGTGCTGGTCCAGTCCTTCACTCAGGCAGCAGATCAGCAAGCAGGCAGCAGAGCAGTAGGGCAACAGAGTAGCAGTCATTCTTTCAGAACAGCACTGCAGTCCTTCGGAGTCTTCCACATGTCCCTATGTGAACTGAAGAGTGGGTCTGAGGGTCCTCTTTTTATACCTGGTGCCTCCTTTGAAGTAGGAGAGGTTTATGGAGCATTCTCTTTGAAGTGCTTGGAGTTTCCTGCCTTCTCTGCCCTGGCCCCAGCCTGTCTGCAGGAACAATGAGGTAGTGTGAAGTCCTCTGTGTGAATGCAGGCTCAGCCTATTGACTTGTAAGTAGGGCTGTGCCCAGCTGCCCCCTCCCTATCCTGCCAGTGATGGCCCATCCAGTCATACCTAATTGCTCTATTGTGTGGCTATCTGAGAGGAATAAACAAAGTCCAACTGCCAACTACAACCAGTCACGTGACCCAGTAACAGACTGCAGGCACAAAATAGCAAGGTCAGGAAAATGACAACTTTCTAAATGTGGCATATTCAAAATTGTGACTTAAAAGCTGTCTTTACCATTGAGGAGGAATTTAAATTACAGGTTCTTAGACACCAAATATGTGCATCTCACTTGCTCCCAATTAGCAGTTAGCACTTATTAAATGTAAGAAGGCAGTCAATTTTATTCTATGGGAGAGGTAGGCCTTACTGTAGTGAAAAATCAATTTAGAAGTTTTTCACTACCAGGACATGTAAACGTTAAAAGGACATATCCAGAAATGTCATTACAATGCACCATGCCTTATGGGCTACCTAGACCCTACCTTAAGGGTGAATTATATGCAATAAAAGGGAGTTCAGGGATTGGCATGACGGTTATATTGCCCAGTTGAATTGGTAGTTTAAAACTGCATACAGGCTTTAATGGGCAGCCTGGGACATGTTGTAAGGGGCTACTTTAGTGTGTAGCACAATAAGGGCTGCAGGCCCACTGGTAGCATTTAATTTACAGGCCTGGGAATAGAGTATACAACTTTACTAGGGGCTTATAAGTAAATTAAATATGCCAATTAGGTGTAAGTTTTAGAGAGTGAGCTCAAGCACTTTAGCACTGGTTAGATTTCTAAATCCACTAAAAATACAAATTTATTGAAAACAGGAGTCTGAAGACAGAAAGTTTGGGGGAGACCGCGCCAAGATTGAAAGATGTAACACTTTACATCAGGATTTGTGAGTGAGAATCAATGAGGGTGAAATGGTGAGCGCAAGTGTAAGTGTGTTTGTAAGTGAGAGTAAGAACCAGTGAGTGTGAATATGTTTGTGTTTGAGTGACAATGAGTGGGAGCATGGGTGAGAATGAGGAAGTGAGAGAATTTGAGTGAGTTACAGTTAGTATGGTGGAATGAGTGAATGAGACAGCGAGTGAAAATGAGTGAGAGAGTGAGAGTAAGAATCTGCTTGCATGTTTTATAATTGTGAGTCTGCTACTTGTCACAGCATACTCAATATAATTCTGGAGTTATGGGGCATACGAAGTATCATGTCGCCGCTGGCATATGGGAGGCAATTTGTGGCATAAGGGAAGGCTCACATGCAAAAATGAAGGACCTGACATACTAAACGTAATTCTTGGCATAGGGGCACCTGTGGAAAAATCCTAGTGCTGACATACTGGGGGAAATTCTTGGCACAGGGCACTTATGGTAAAATTCTAGTGCTGGTACATTGAAGGTAATTTTTGACACAAGAGAGGACATCCATGGGCAAAATGCAGACCCTTAAAGACTGGAAGTAATACTTGACATATGTTGACTGCTATGGCAAAATGCTGCTGGTGTACAATCTTGGCGTCAGAGAGGGCAGCCATGGTTTATTGGGGCTGACGGGGTGGGTTAGGGGAAGCAAACCATCTTACAATGCTAGCTCTGAAATACTGGAGATAATTTTGTGTCACCCCTGGTATACGGGCAGCATCAATGGTAAAATCATGGTACTGGAATATTGGATGTAATTCTTAGCATAAGGGGATACCCTTAAAAATGCTGACATAAGCAATCTGGAGGTAACTCTTAACATATGGGGAAACCCTCAAAGCTTTTTTTCTGAAAAAAAGGGATGAACTCCTGGCGAGTATTATCACTTTCAAAGATCACCAGACATCATCGGTGACCCAACAATTTTAAGCCACATTGTTAAAAAGCGTATCTTTTTTTTATCTAAGATTAATTTCTTTAATTTTAAAAATATGTATTTTTCCTGAGTTTGCACATTGGTTATGAGAACTCATTAAATGAAACATCAATAAAAACTTTACTTCATGGCATTAGTTGGTGCGAGGTTCAGCATAAATGATGTACCTCGAACGATTTGATCTTTACTATCAGCAATGAAATTACAATCATTACACATCCTTGTGACTTCCTAATACACACCTGCAAAGCCCATCTCTTAATTGGACCAGTCCAACATGACACACCATTCATGGTGAGGTCAGTTTGTTCCCAATCATTTGCTCTATATTCTCGTCAATGGTCCCAGATCTTATTAAATGTTTGTGGGGATCCCATTGCTTTCTAAATGAATTCTTCCACTAACATGCACATTTATTTCATTCTTTGTCAACTCTTTAGGCACTTTTCCCTGCCCGATCAACCCGGAGAGGTATTATTTCTCTATACCTGGTGTTTATTTCACTTAAACATTCAAATATCCGTCATTCAGGCAGGGAAATCAAAGCCAAAGTAAAACTTTTCACTGTGGACTTTTCAGTAGCGTTTTTAGGACTCTGCATGGAATATATGACATTACAACGCATGCTTTTATAACGCAGTCTTTACATCTCAACTACCATTACACTGCATGATTTTACCACGCATGCCATTACAACACATTTTTAAAAACTACCATTACAACACATATCCTTTACAACGCATACTGTCACAACACATAAAACCTTTAGGGCAACAGGAGGGTAAGTGTTGGATAGTGTAGGGGTAAAAATTACTATTCCCACTCCAGTGAGTGGAACAGTAGGGGAAGTGTTGGATAGTGTAGGGGTAAACATTACTATTCCCACTCCAGTGAGTGCAACAGTAGGGAAAGTGTTGGATAGTGTAGTGGTACAAATTACTATTCCCATGTACCCCAAAACCCATACTCACCCTAATACAAAAAAAATCTCCATTACTTACCTTATAATGCGATGAAATGGCATGTGTTGTAAAGGTATGCGTTGTAATGGCATGCGTTGTCATGACATGCATTGTAATGGCATGCAATGTAATGGCATGCAATGTAAAGGGAGTTGCGTTGTAAAGGTTGCATTGTAAAGGTAGGTCGTTGAAATGACTGCGTTGTAATGGATGTTTCCCCTCTGCATAATGTAAGAATGACACAATCATTCTGTTCCAAAGGAAGAAAGGTAGTCGGGAGTATTCCAAATTCTCTTTCTTGTCCTGAGTAACATGAGCTAATCAAGAGGAGGAACAGATCAATTCAAACTTAAACTCAGTCCTGGATTGATATAATTTCATGATGTTTCTGAGTGACTTTTTGACTAACATAGAACTGCAAGTTACATACTACCGTACTCCATGGCATGCAGCCTAATGGATTTTTAATTATTTAGTTGTAATTTTATATAGCATGAGCAAGAACCAAATGGGTATATGAGTGCCTTACGTAAGAACAATTACTTCTACATCAGGCAATTTACAAGAGAATGATTACATATATTTTGCAAAATGAAAAATTTGCAAACGACTTAAAATAAGTTAAAACAGGAGGCAGATTTATCAATATTTCATGCAACGTAATGCAGCAAGACACCTTGTGGTGCTGCACGGAAGGTAAAATGCAGGAATGACATAGTTAACTTTATATGGTGCATTCCTTTTATTGCTGTCACACTTTTGGCTGCCTAGCGCAAATGCAGGCACTCTTGCGACATGGGGTAAGGGAGCCTCGATTGCAGGCAGGATTGTTTTTTGATGCAAAAGACACCTACCTGCACAAACAAAATCATCAGAGGCATTTTCCTCTTTGAATGTGTGCTACGGAATGCAGCACACATAGAAAGAGGGAAAAAACGAGGAAATTAATGGTAAATCTGGGAATGCGCCAAAATCCATGGATGGATGCGTGGGAACACCCACTCTCCATCCATTGAACCCCTCCCTGAGGCAGAGTTACTCTAGATTTATCAAGCCAGGCAGGGCCATGCAAGGTGTCCTTGCACGGCTTGATAATTTTTACTTAAGTGTTGTGTCGCTCCCTCCTCCCACGCGCGTGGTACAAGGGTGACGCAAAACTATGATAAGCTGACACCACCTCCTTCTATGGATATGACGCCTATATCCTTTGGGGCCTGCTTGCTATTTCACGGTGAGTTTATTGGAGCTTGATCGCACATATTTACCTTACCTGGAAAAAAAAAGAAAATATTTTCCGAAAAATAACACTGCTATTCCTTATACATTTTAAATGATTTTTCTGGGGTAAGTTTCATGTCAACACAGATTGCAGGTGCGTATTTCACGTTTCCTACCTTCCACTCACCAGCACTATTCTGAGAGAGCCTCCTACACCTATTATAAACCTACAATTCCACATTCCAGAGGCAGTTAGGGTATGTCGGGGGGGGGGGGTATTTATTGGCAAATTTACTATGCATATTTCCACAGATTTGACTGCAGTTGAGTGGACCTATATGTATGATCCAAAACCTAGTCAAAATTCACTTGAAGTCAAATGGGCCATGTTGAGGTAAAATACCTCATTCATGATGCGTCAGTGCTCAGATAAAGCTTTAAAATAAAATATCTGCACATACCCCCCTTCTATGGCACTTGATCTGATACAGGTCTGAGCAAACTAATAATGTGATATGTAAATGAATTGGATCACAGCAAATAATTGTGCCATTTGTATTGTACAAAATGAAGAACAAAACGTTAATCATCACTGTGGTCGAGCTTGAATAATAGCTGTTGAAATTGGAACAGCTCATCAGAGAAGCAGAAGAAACGAAGGACATAATTAACACTGAGGGATCGGATTTATCTGTATTGATGCTGAGCACTATGCAGAAAAATAGATGAAAGTATACAGCCACATGCATTTCCTAAATTATTCATCATAAATTATCTAGTTTTAGGCCGAATGATTTTCCAGCGACAAAATAAATCATTATAAATTATAGTTATGATTGTCAAGTTGCCAGCTCCTTTGATCACCCCCACTCGTTATTTGGCTGTATTACTTTAAAATCATTACTAAGCCTACTGTGCACAATACATGCACTTTACTAGGAAATGGGCTTCTGTAGAGAACTCTGTTCCTGAAGCCTACATGTTAGCAGCCTTTTGCAAGCCTAGAAAAAGTCATTTGTGGCAACAACGCCTTTATTTTCTCGAAAGAAAAAGACTAATTGACTGCAGTGTTTTGAGTCCAGTGGTTTCTTAATGAAAGACTAATGAGGAATTAAAAAATATGCAGCTTTAATTCTGCACTCCATTTCCCAAGCTTCACATTTGCATAAGAGCTTTATCAAACAGATCTACCTGTTTTGTTTTTTTTGTAAAAAATAAAATGCAACATTTGTTGCCTTTACAAAATGATTATAAAAATTAAAGGTAGTTGATTTTAAACGTATTCCATGGTGTTCTTGATGTCCCACTTCACTGCTTGCAGGGGTCTTTATTGTGGGCACGTGCTTGGTAACTGTATTATCGTCCAATAATGTAATCAAGGCGTTCCTCTGACGGCAAAATATTAAGGTTGAAGGGAAAGTGAGCTGTAGATGTCAACAGAACCGTACTGGCTTAGTTGGAGCAAAATATGCATGTGATCAATTGCATATTTTTAATGTATATTTATTTTCATATCGCTAACATAAGATTTGCGTTTTTTAGAGAGCAATATGCTACTTAAAAACCATGGGACAGATTTACAAGAACCTAACGCAGCGCGGTGCCGCAAGTCATTTTGCTGCGCCGTGCTGCGTTAGTATCGAAACACAGGGATGCGACATATTTACAGCAATATGACGCATCTCTGTGCTTCACCCTGCGCTGTCGCACAAACTGCTGCCATGCACCGGTGCAGGCACCCTTGCACCATGGTGCAAGGATGCCTGCGTCGCGGGGAGATAGTTTTTGTGCAGGAAGGGGCACCTTCATGCACAAATACAATCAATTGAGGGGATTTCCTCTTCAAATGCGGGCTGTAGAATGCAGCACGCATTGAAAGAGGGAAAAATGGGGAGAAATGAAAACATTTCTCCTCGTTGCACCTCACTACGCCACTCCTAGGGTGTTGTAGCATTCTGACGCATTTCCAGATTTACTATTGCTTGTAAATCTGGAAATGCATCAGTAGACCTGGGTACACCCATTTCATGACCCTAACACGCAAAGTGTTGCGTGAATAGGGGCGATATTTACAAGCACAGGTAAAGCCACACAGGATGGCTTTATTGCTGCTTGTAAATATCACTCAGCAGGTTGCGCCACCTGTGCGTCAAGCAGCTCACCGGCAACGCAAGGGGCTTTTAAATCTGCCCGCGTATTTTAAATTCTGATTCTGCTTGTGCCTAACAACTCAAAGTATTTAGGCTTGATTTATAGTTGGCCAGATGTGGGCGGCCATGAAAATCCGTCTGTTTAAGCGTCCACTGCAACAGTGGCTTGTCTGTCCTATTTAGAGTATGTCGGTTTGCACCACCCAAAGCGCCATGAAACCGCATGGTATAAGTGCGCTCAATAAATGCTTATAAATTCCAAATTCAAATTCGGTTTGACAGCCGAAAGACTATCATCTGACCGTCACCTCCACCTCATTTTTCTTACTTGCTAATAGCTGCATACCCTAAACACAGCAGAGGAAACAACGGAAGTCAATACTCATTCCACTGTATTTAGGCCCAGGTTTACTACAGTTTGTGTCGGGTTGCTTCAGTTTTAGTGTGCAGCCTTGATGCAAAATCTATTTTGGGATTTACAAGGACCCCCAAATCATATTCGTATTCTTTAATGCAATTGTATTTTTGTGGAAAGACGGCCTGCTATGTATATAGAGAAGTTAGTACCCCACCTGCCAAACTCAAAATCAGGCACACCATGTTATGTTTGAATTTTATATTTTTGTTGACAGGAATGTTCCCTTCATGGTGTCTACCCATAACCCATGACGTAGATTTACATTTGCAAGTATCTGTTATCTCTCAGTATTTACTATACAGACTTAAACTCAAACAAACACATGTGTGTAGGAAGGGGTAGCCTGAATGTGTGACAATACTCTGCTCATACTGTAGAACAGGAACTGAATGTCCACTAAGAGCATCCCCTAAAGCAATGGTCAAGGAAATGTATCATATCACAGAGTAGTAAGAATACCATAGTAATGGCAATACCTCATGTTTATTACAGATCTGAGGATGACCAAAACTTTTTACTAGCTCTGCCTGAGTATAGACCTCAGGAATCACTTAGTTAAGGTCTGGTTTTACGTTTGGGTGTAGACGTACTCTGTCAGTAATGCAGTAGATATCTCAACTGCCTTGTTACAAGTGAACTATTGTCTAAGGGGCATATCAACAACAACCGGCGATAATTATCGCAAAGCGCACTTAGCGCTAGGATAATTATCGCCGGCTAGCGTGGATTTTTATCGCTGAGTTAGCGTGCTATTAGCAACGCTTATCTCAATAGCGATAAAAATCCTCACGCTAACTGGCTAACGTGAGATTATCACTGGAAACCCAGCGATAATCTCATGTTAGCTTGTTGATAGGGACTCACAAACTTAGCCATGATATCCTCCTTCCAAAGGATATCATGGCTAAGTCAGTCCTGAAGCAGGTGTTAGGAAAGTAGCGATAACAGGTGTTATCGCTACTTTTCCTGACGCTATGCTTCATAACGTGGGGCTTGATGATAGGAGAAATGTCGCTTAGCGGCATTTCTCCTATCATGTCAGGTCAGGAACGCCCACTTTGCATCTCATTAGAGATGCAAAGCTGGGCGTTAGAAATCCCCACGCTAAAGCAAGGTTTCACGCGTTAGTGTGACCTTGCTAATATAGCGATAAAATTATTGCCGCTTTTCGGCCGAAAACGGCAGCTAAAGCGGCAATAATGTTTTATCGCCTCGTTGTAAAAATGCCTCCAAGTTGCTTTTCATACAGCAGATTGGATCTCCTTCATGTTTGGAATGGAGAATCACAATCTCCAAATTATCTAAAAAAGATATTATTCTTTTTAAATCATGCTTGTTAGCTAGCATTTGCATGCATATGTTAGTACACAAATTAATGTCCAACCATGTTGACATGCACAATTACAGACAGAAAATCAGTAAAGAATTGATAGTATAGATAGTAGACACAGAAAGCATTGTGATGATACATAAGGTTTGATTTACTGTTTGGTAACCAAGTTATTGAGTGACTAATGTGACAGACCTACAAGTCTAATATATCCTATGGCTTTTGTAATGCAGACAACAGTATAATTGCCATGTTTGTGGTGTTGTATACCAGCCATCGAACTGTAAAGAAGGGTTATAAGCATCATCAATATTTTCTCAGGGGATGTAACTTGCCTCCTTGTTGCTGCTCTATAGCCTTCGGCTCCCCATCCAAGTTGGAGTAGGCCACTGCCAGAATAAACCAGATCATGGGGGTTAGCAACAGCCACACTTGCTTTTTCTGCTGAGAGGATCTTCCCTGTTAGATTTACTGCACTCAGGCTGGTCCACCGCTAAAGGTACTCCCAAAGATTGTGGAAGTGGATGCTGTGGTGCCTCAGGAAGCCCTTGTTGGAGCACTCTGTTTGCAATTGCCCACCATTTCTTCTTCTTTTCATAGGGCTGACATACACAGTGTAAGACAAGAAAATAAAAAAATAATACTATTGATAAATGTGTAAAGGAAAACAATACATAAAAAGTATGAAATATTGTGTTATTTCAACTAAAATACATTGTTCTGATTTATTGATGTTGCCAGATGTTTCGTTAAATTTTTACAAGGACAAACATCAATTTTGAGTGATGCAAATAAGTACAATACTGTGGTCCTGATTTTGTGGCTCATGAATGAGTGTTTCCATCACAAAGTGACGGATACCCCATTGGCCTTATACAAGTGCATTATATCCAGTGGAGTTGTAATAATGTGTACAGGACATTTAGAACTTTGTGGTGGAGTAACCATTCTGCCAAACTGTAGCTCAGGGCCTTTGTATTTTATGGAGAGGGTGCTTGATCCAAAATGTGATCTACTGCCCTGTCCACAAAAATGACAGTATCAATGCACACTCTTTTTAGAGTCAAGTGCACTGTGATCTTTTCACCCGCAGTGTCCACACTGCCTTGGCTGTTAGACAAACTACTTACACATAAATCACTAATTCCATCTCTACACCATTCAGTGCAAAATATGACATGCTTTGAGATGTAATGGATGCCCATCAGATTGTTGTTACCCTGGTTGACTGCCCAGCTTCCCCATGCAAAAGGGATGCCCTGCATGCCCTGAACAGTGCACAACATAATACAGCTTTTGCCTATATATTTATCAGGAGCAGTTCTTTGGATCTGATTTTGTGCTTTTTGTCTGTAATGATTGAGGAGTACATTTTATAACAAATCCTGACATACTACTGTACACCAAATTCAAAATCAGATTCAAAACAGTGTTCCAGGCAGAAATAAATTACCCAAAAAATTCTTTGTGGTCTGTGGTCGAGCCATGCTTTGGACTTGCAAAAACTGTGTGGTCACCTAGGACACTTTGAATGTTCCTATGTAACCCATAAGTAAAATAAAGCAGCCAAAGTTAAACAGGTGCCACATTTGTTACTACAAAACAATTGTGTTGGAGTATTCTTTGCGGAAAACACAAATTGGAGGATCAGAGAACTGGCAAAATATTTATTAGTGCGGATGTGACATTTTCAACATGTATGTGGCTTATCTGACACTCTGCTAGATCCATATAGCTGCCAGTAGTTCATCAGAAATTTGCACACAAGAATGCCCAGTTCATCTGGAGTGAAGTTGGGGGCCCTGTCACCTGCATCTTCAGACTTGGCCAGCCTTGGTCAATCACAGAAGATGTTACTGAGCAGCAACAGTAGCAGCGGTCTCTGACATATGGTGGCTAGGAGGCAAGTGACCTCCTGGGCTTAAAAAAGTATACGCCAATGTGATGGATTTTTCATCAATGGATGCGTACATGGCAGAGACAGATTCTGTCAATCACAGACCAATTTAACTAATGTAGGACTGCAGCCATGGGTAAAGGTGTCAACATAGGCCTGACAATATGGTAGATTAGTTGTACATTACTGAGGCTTTGATTTCATCATTAACAACTAGAACACCTCCATTTCAAACAACTGATCTATAAAGTTCACATTTAACATCTGTCAACGTTGACATATTTCTAAAAAAAAAAAGGAACAAAGCAAATGGTGAAATGAAATGGTTTTGCTTTTTAAAATTATATATGTGGGTGGCCAAGATGGCGGCGTGAACGGACGCGTTGCTCCGGAGCTCTCGCCGAAGGCTTGCAATAGCACCGGCTTTTTAGCCATATCAGCGGACATGGGCCCTAGCACGGGGGCTGGCAGCCTAGCAAAGCTTGTGGGGCACCGGCAGTATGGATTTGGAAGGGCCGCCTGCGAAGAAGCAGAGACAGCAGGGACCCACTGGTAAATGTAAATTGATACTTGTATAGCGCACTACTCACCCGCAAGGGTCTCAAGGCGCTTGTACGAATACCGCTGTGGAACCCATCCTGGCTTTCCCTGTGAGGCGTCCACTCCTGGGCACCCCCAAGGTGGAGGCCAGGCATCCTTAGCGTTGTGGGGGCCGTTGTGGAGATTAAGCAAGCTATTGCCCAGAGTTGCAGAGTGGGACTCCATGATTGGAATGGCACAGAGGGGAGAATTATCAGGTCCTTGGAATTTTTGAGCCGAAGAGCCGCCGAGGCAGGGAATTGAACCCTGGTCCCAGGCTAGATCTCTGCATCAGGGTCTGCCGCTCAAATCATTGCGCCACACTTCTCCACTGGTGGGTCTGATCGGGGCGGCTGAGACCTGCTGTCGGGTGTAGCGGACACCGGCCCTGGCACCGGAGGTGGCAGAATAGCGAAGCTTATGGGGCGCCGGCAGCAACGAACTTGGAAAGGCCGCCTGTGGAAAAGCAAAGATAGCAGAGATGGACGTGACTCACCGGTGGGTCTCAGCAGGGCGGCCTGCTGACGGGGCCGGTGTGCTCCGGGTGTCGTTGCAGCGGAGCTCGGAGGTGACCGGGTGCAGTACCCGGCGTTGGAGACCTCTGCTCAGTGGAGGGGCAATCAAGAGTGACGAAGGTGGTGTGGAACCTGGTTGTGGCTGATGAAGAGCGGCAGTGCGGTGAAGGTTGCGGCCCGCCATTTTGAGATTGGGCCTTCGACATCCAGCCTGCCGCGACCCCGGTTTGGAACCTGTCGGCATCCTTAAGCCCTCCAGTTGCGAAGAAGCAAAGGACTGGACCATGAGCAAGAGCTTGGACTGGTGAGCGGAGTGGGGGACCGACAGGTAGGCAGCTGGTATCGGTGGCAGTGGTGCGGAGGGACCGAGCCTGAGAGACACTGCCCATTGGAGGTTCCCGCCTGGCTGGAGCCGCGACACAGGAGCCGGACGCAGACAGCCCGGGGACATCTGTGAGAACACTCCTTTGGGCACTGACGGCGGGACACGATCGGTCGTGGCCTCACAGGAGCTCGGCGCCCAGACGATTACCCGGGTAAGGGCGATCAGCGGCCTGCACTACCGCGATATACTTCGTAGCCTGAGGGCGAGACTCTGCTGGCGCGGCACGTGGTGGATACCCACAATCCACGGTGCTCTGAATTGAAGGGCCCTTGGCAAGAAGTCTGAGCACGGGGTCTCTGGGGGTCTGAGTGAATGCCTGGGTGCTGGGAGTGACGATCGCCCCCCACACGGACTATGCAAGATGGCTAATCTTTTCCGGTGGGTGGCCCCACCTTCACCCCCCTCTCCCCACTCTCACGTTTATGCATGTAGTAGGGGACAGCAGGGAAGGACTTCTGCACTTGGGTGACTCCCGGCTCCGCGGGGAGGTGGCTTCTCACCGGAACGCAATCGCCGTTTTGAAAGGCTTGGCGAGTCGCTACGGCCGGCGCCTGAGACCCAGATCAGGCAGGGGCCAAGGGCCTATGAAAGAGAAGTGGACTCCACGGACTCTGTACAGGAGAGGACTGGTTTACGTAGTCGCTGACGGTGTGGAATCGGGGGCCTGCCGAATGTAAAGAGCACTACATCCTGGTAACTGTTCGGCTAGTTGGGGAGATAGGGCCTCACGGACAAGGAGACCGAGGAGGTCATGTGGGTTACCAACGGCCGATCTTTACAGATACTGCATCTGGCAAGAAGTAGAATTGCATGTTTGGGGTGCCATGCAGCCTCCTACAGTAACACAGTCATCTTCAGGCGGGGGGGTCCTCTGAGCACAACCTTGAAACGGGCGTGGGTGAAGAGAGGCACTGTCCACGTAAGCGGCGAGTCGCCAACGGCATTGGATGTGGTCTGGGCCCTTTGGAAGGGATATTTTGAGTGAGACTGTGAAGAACGCATAGTAGCAGCATCTCCCGCCATTGTGCACTTCCGCCCACACGCGCCTCGCGCTGTGGGGGAGGTGTCACATAGGATCTGGACGTTTTCTGGGGGTGCGGCCTGGGCGAAAAGAGAGATCACGGCCAGCTTATAGCTTCCCTGGGACTTAATAGTGAGTGTCATGTCTACCTCCCGGGGCCGCCTAGACAAGACAATGAAGGACTTATTCGTGAAGGCACAAGTAGAGAAGAAACCTGCGGACATGGTGACCAGCACAGCATGGTCCCCAGACGCACAAAAGGAGGGGATGGAACCGATCACCAAAGCCTCCTTCGAATCGCTGTTTGAGGCACTACGGGAAGACATTCACACGCTCAAGAGGGAATTTGCTGAGGAAATAAAGGAGGTTTGCAGAGATGTGGACGGTATAGGGGAATGAGTTGCCGAGCTGGAAGATAAAAGAGACGGAAGAGACGTAGAACTAGCAACACTGCAGCAAGAAGTCCTCCAGTTTCACGATCAGCAAGTTGACCTCCAGACACACCTGGAAGACTTGGAGAACCGCTGCTGGCGCCATAACATCCGGATCCGCGGAGTGAAACTGGCAGAAGACACGAAGGACCTTTTCCAATATGCGAGGGAGCTCTTCAATCACATCCTAGGTTGACCCCTAGACACAGAAATTCGCCTGGACAGAGCGCACAGAGTGGGTGCCCCGCGAGCTCCGTCGGCTCCACCTTTGGACATCCTGGTGTGCATGCAGGATTATCGCACCAAGGAAGACATCCTCCAGAGAGCCCACCGGCTACACCCACTGATGTTTCGCGATCAGACACCAGTTCTATATCAGGACTTGTCAGCGCTCACCCTGCAAAAACGAAGAATTTTCCGACCCATCACTGCTCACTTCCGACAGCGCAACATCTCCTATAGCTGGGGCCACCGATTCCGGCTGGTGTTTCGCATGGACAATAAGTTATACCAGCTACGATCCCTAACGGAGGCCTGCCGGTTACTGGACGTAGATCCTCCGGAGGAGGAGGATGACACAATGGGCCACACAACAGAGCTGGATGACTCCAAACCCAGGTGGCGTAAGCAAGGCCAAAGGCATCATGCCCGGAAACCTCCTGCAGCAGAAATCGCAAAGGGCCAGCAAGCCGCAATTGATGCCGTGTCGCCGGACTTGACCACCTCCCAATCTGACTGAACTCATGATATGTCAGGGCCCAATGAGGGTTCGTCTTTTTGCTCCAGGCTGTTGGAGGGAGGGGAGCTTATGGGTTCTTGACGGATTACCCCAATCTACCATTCTCCCAGCCACCTACGGATGATGGACAATGTGTTTTGGTTCTCTTGTTAAAAAAACTACCTGAACGAGTCAAGTAGACAGGAACCTAACCGGGAGAGACAAAAGGTGTAGGAAACAATTTGATCCTTAAAGACACCGTTTTTAGAAAGAAAGGGAAGGATTATCTCTTTCTATAGTCCCCTCACTCACCAGGGTTTCCCCACGGTGACATGCTTCATCATAGGGGTCCTCCCAGTCCTCTACGGACTGAGGCGTGCTACGACTTGCGGTGTTACGTAGGAGCACTAGAAACTTGTGGACTATGTGTAGTGAAAGTGAATTAGTGGTGGAGTGGGATAATTAAAATAATCAGCTAGTGGGCTACAAAATAAACTTTATTGGTGCTCTAAGCTGAAAAATTAAAAACGGGATAATATGACAAGGGACCCTAACTGTAATGGAAAGGTGTGCCTAGCATATATTCAGGTCAACTAGTTTCGAGCTTCCCCAGCTCTTCGTCAGGACTACACTGGGACCAGCCCAGTGTCGAGAAACTTGACACTCCTAGTCAACCTTATTAAGGTGCAATAAGTGTGATGCCACAATAGTAAGGCATGCGTTTTTTTAAAAAATACATACGTAATGTACGTCAGCACAATGGTCTGTAAGGTA
This sequence comes from Triturus cristatus, assembly GCF_964204655.1. Classification (NCBI taxonomy): domain Eukaryota; kingdom Metazoa; phylum Chordata; class Amphibia; order Caudata; family Salamandridae; genus Triturus; species Triturus cristatus. The sequence goes on from NC_140595.1 coordinate 370,386,081, forward strand.
CAAAACAACAGTTAATTAGGAGGAAAAAAATATATATGTATAATGTAATACGTAATTGTCACTAAAATTTGTGAGCACACTACACCCAAGTGTGTGCACACTTTCATATCTGACGTGCCGCTAAGTGAAAGAGAGAAGAGATGCAATTATTCACTCCATGCCGGCGCGGTGTTGGAAAAAGTGTGCTGAAATTAATAAAATTATTAAGTCTGACTAAATACACACAAAAACATACAACATAGAACATGTAACATACTTAAGAAAAAGCAACACTGTGCCTCATGGTCACTGGAGGGGATGCGGCGATCTCGTACATCTAATGGAGGATAGGAATCGAGATCGTTAGGGAAAGCGGCGTGTTCCGTAATGACGGATCGCCCAGCGTGGTGAGAGGGAGACGGAGAAGGGTCTCCTCGCTCCGTACGGGTATGGAGATTGGTAGCACTTACTTGTACGTTGAACCCCGCATACTTCTGACACCTACTCGAAGCCAAACCTCTCGGACCGCATTCTGGCGTGTCCTCGTTGCTGCACTGTTTTTATGTGCTGGCGAGCGTGTCACAAGAATAGAGACAGAAGAGAGAAAGCTCCGATGCCGGTATGCGAGTGGAGCCGCCATATTGGAAAGGGATGAGACTGTGGGTTTAGATACTGTTAAGTATTGTAATATATTTTTAAATGAGGTCATTGTACGTCTCATTGCTCCGGAGTGGGTAGGTAATCACTCGCAACTTAGAACAAGTTATGAGGGCGAGAGATGGTGAGATATGGAGCGATGTTGTTGTAAAGTTAATATAGTAAGGAAAAACTCGAACTTTATTGAGAAGGCAGGTAGGAGCTGCTCAGACATAGGTCAATGAGACCGGCTGTGATGGAAGCCGCCATCTTGGAGTGGGATGGGGAGGTAATGAATACTGTTGAGGAATGAGATGCTTGTTTCAAGTAGCTATGGGGCTGTGGAGAGATAGTAATCACTCTCAACTTGGGTGACGTAGGATGCAGAAGTGAAATATGAAGGAGGGATATTGACTGATGGAATGATGTAAATATTACAATAATGGATAACCCTGAGCGAGGTTATCGCAATGTCCAACCTGATAGATATTAATGGCTTATTCAGCAGGTATACCAGAGATAGTTGGTCAAGTAAACTGGCACCAGGGTATATCATCGTTAAGACCCCTGTCGTCTGAGCGTAGCTTGAACACCCAACGTTGTTCCTTCTCATGTAGCTGTTTCTCCATGTTGGGGTGATTCTTGATATGTTCCAAAACAACCCAGTTGAAGTCATTGGGTGTGTGGCGTTTTTCCAGGAAATGGGTGGTCATCTTGGTGTTATCACGTTTACACCTGAAATTACTATGGTGCTCAATCATTCGGGTGTTTACTTTCCTGGTAGTCATACCTACGTAGTGGAAATTACAAACGCAGGTTATCAAGTAAACAACACCTGTTGTATTGCAGTTTGTGAAAGACCGAAGATTCCAGGTTATCCCATTGTTGCATTTCACTGTCTTAGTCACTTTTGTGAGGTGACATACACTGCAGTTACCGCACGGGAAATGGCCCTCTGGTAGGGGTTGGAGCAGGCGTTGGGGACCTGCAGTTTTTGTCGTAGTGGGACGTGTATGGACAAGATGATCCCTCAGGTTGCGGGCTTTGCGATGGCTGAACATAGGTTTCTGTAGGTCTAAACCCCCACTGTTCAGGATGCGCCAGTGTTTCTTGATTATTTTACTAACCAAGTTAGATGCAATACTGTATGTAGTGATACAAATTTGTCTTCGTGGCTCATCCTGTATGGCTACGGTTTTTGTCTCTAAAAGGGCCTCCCTATTGTTATTGAAGGCTCTTTTTCTGGATCTGGACACAAGATGTTGCGGGTATTTCCGTTGTATCAATTTTTCTGATAGTTCTTTGGCTTGAATGTTGTAGTCTTGTCTCGTCGTGCAATTCCTTCTAAGGCACAAGAATTGTCCAAATGGGAGGTTGTCTTTGAGGCTGCGAGGATGGAAGCTGTCATATACCAGTAGGCAGTTCCTTGCTGTGGGTTTGAAATGTGTGGTACCTCTACTTTCCCCTTATTTCTTGATAAATTGGTTCTCTTGTTCCCATTTTCTTTTTTCCTTTTTAGGGGGGGAGGGTTTGTTTGGGGGGAGGTTCCGGTGTTCCTTGTCCACCTACTTCTAGACATTTTAGAGCAGGAGCATGTCCTATGCCTCAATAGTATTAGCCTCTGCTCTCTACCATCGCTTCTTTACACTACTATCAGGGTAAATGCCTGCTGCTCAGCTTAAAATACTCACGTTAAACATGAGGGGTCTCAATAACCCAGTTAAGCGCAAGGCGATCCTTTCCTGTTTAGAACATACACAAGCTGATATCTGCCTATTACAGGAAACGCACCTTTTATTGCAAGATTGTCATCGGCTCCGGTCCTGGAAGTTCCACATTCAGTTTTTTTCTTCCAGTGCTACTAAAACAGCCGGGGTTGCTATCCTGGTGGCCCAGCGGTTTAAGGTTCAGGTTCTACACAAAGAAGCTGAGATAGAAGGTAGACTATTAACATATAGGTTCGCCATAGGTGGTTCTACATTCACCATTGCTTCAGTGTATGCTCCTAATGAAGTCCAAGAAAGATTCTTTCACTTAGCTCTTACAGAAGCCTCAGCCACTCCCGATCATCACATTCTGCTGGGGGGAGACCTAAACCTGATTCTAGACAACTCTTTGGATAGGTCGTGTCAGCGCACGCACCAGTCAGGAGCGCTTTCCACGGAGGGGCTGACCCGTTTATATGACTTCCACCCCCAAAGCCGTGAATATACGTTTTATTCCAATGCGCAAAAAACATACGCCCGGCTGGATTACCTGCTGGCTTCCACACCCATGCATGCACTGGCGCATCCTGAACAGTAGGGGTCACCTCCCTCTCAGATCATGCCCCAGTGACCGTTGTTCTCTCCCTTCCAACAGCGCACCGACCCTCTAGGACATGGCGCCTCAGGGAAACTATACTGCACCGCAAGGATGTGGTTACAAGGCTACAGCGCGTTATCACTGACTACCTCTCTCCCAACAGTAACACTGACTGCAATGCAGTGGGCGGCCCTGAAAGCAGTCATTACGGGGGAGTTAATAGCCATCTCTGCGCAGACAATGTTGAGCGCAGACGCAAATGGGAAGAGCTCACCCAGCGAACTAGAGAACTGGAGCAGATGCACCAGAGGACAGGAGCCCCTCGAGTGTGGAGGCAACTTAAAGCTGTGCGCCAACAACTTGCAGCACTCGACCAAGATACGGCGGAATTTGCAGCCTTGTGACTGAGACACGCTTATTATACAGGGGGTGATAGGTGCAGATGCCTTCTGGCTCAGAAATTGCGTGAGGCTAGACAACAACAGAGGGTGAAGGAGATTGTTCGGAGAGACGGAGGGCGAGTCACGGAGGACAGCGGCATTGCTGAGGCGTTCCTTGATTTCTACGCCAACCTCTACGCTAGCTCTCCATTAGAGAGCTCAATTGGAGAAGCCTTCCTTGACTTCATTCCTCTATCAGCTCTGTCTAAGGATCAAGCTGACTACCTTGACAGAGACATTCAACCGGAGGAAGTTATCGCTGCTATCTCGCGTCTCAAGCTGGCGAAGACACCTGGGCCAGACGGCTTCTCAGATGCCTTTTATAAAACGTTCTATGTCCAAATCGCCCCCCTTCTCACTCGACTTTTTTATTCCTTCTCGGAAACCAGAGCGATCCCGGGAGAATTTCTGGACGCCTCTATAAGAGTGATCCCCAAACCGGGGAAAGACAAGACTCAATGCGGGGCGTACCGCCCTATCTCCCTTCTTAATGTCGATCTTAAATTATATACGGGGATTCTAGCCTCACGACTTGAACCTCTCATGCCCGGGTTGATTGACCCCGATCAAGCGGGATTTATCCCAGAACGCAAAACCTCTGACAATATGAAGAAAGCCTTGCACCTCATCGAAAAGGCCACACGTAGACAGGGGGAGTACATGATGCTAGCTATTGACGCCGAAAAGGCGTTCGATAGGGTTCATTGGCCCTATTTGGAGCGGGTTCTGGAGAGGGTGGGGTTGGGCGTGAAATTCCGCACATATGTCTTGAACTGCTATAGGTTCCAAATGGCAACAGTCTGGGTCAACGGAAACACATTGAGAGAGGCACAAGGCAGGGGTGCCCTTTGTCGCCTCTCCTTTTCGCTCTCTACATGGAACCTCTTGCCCAAAAGTTGAGACTCAATCCGTTGGTCACAGGGATCAAATTTGGTGGCTATGTCCACAAAATCAGTCTTTATGCTGATGATGTCTTGCTTTCATTATCTAACCCACAGGAGGCACTGCCGGCATGTTATGAGGATTTAGATATTTTTGCCCGAGTGGCTGGGTTCAAAGTGAACATGGACAAATCGGTCGCCCTTGATTTGTCTCTGAAACGGCCCACCCGGGAATACTTGCAAAGCTTATTCCCCATTCAATGGGCGGAGGATGCGATCCCATATTTGGGGATTCGACTGGCCTCCTCTCTCCCGAACATGGCTACTATTAATTACACCCTGCTGTGGCAGACAATCCGACGGGAATTGGGACGATGGAAACATTGCCCTCTATCACTGCTCGGCAAAGTAGCGGCTGTTAAGATGACCATTCTCCCGCAGACCCTCTACCTGTTTCATATCATTCCTCTCAAGCCACTGCCGGGCTGGATTCAGCAGATGCAATCGGAACTTGCCCAGTTCATATGGAATGGCCAGAAGCCACGCCTGAAACAGAGACTGTCGACGCTCCCCCGGAGGAAGGGGGTCTTGGTCTACCTGATCTACAGCTCTATTTCCAGGCAGCACAACTGTGTTTCCTGGTTGAATGGAGTCGGTGGGAATCAGAGAAACACTGGTTATTCCAAGACCAAGCGGTGGCTGCCAGACCCCTGCAGGAAATCCCATTCCTCCTCAAAAAACACAGACCCCCTAATTTATATGCTTCATATATCACGCAGGTTCTAATGGAGATATGGGATCAGACCAACATCAAGCATGAGCTTACCACATACCCGTCTCCACTCACTCCCTTGATAGATAACCCTGAAATTAACCCAGGGATGGACACGGCGGCTTTTGCGCGGTGGAGACCCTCTGGGTGCCGCTCCTTCTATCATATGTATACCACGGAGGGAGTTCTCCCTTTCTCTCAATTCAAACAAGAGTATGGGATGCCTGAGGAGGAGACACTTCGGTATCTGCAAGCGCAACATTGGGCGCTCAGTGACCAGGTCCAGCCCATGGCTGATAGACACCTTCTCCCTTACGAGCGTTGGCTTATTACGCGCATGACAGACAAAAAGCTTATTTCCGACTTATACAAGATACTGCTGACCAGATTTGCCCACACTTACAGCTCCGGCCGGGCAAGATGGGAGAGGGAACTAGGTAGGACACTCAATCATAATGAGTGGGAAGGCATATATTATAGGGCTCGGCATTCCACTTATCACATGGGACTCACAGAAACTCTCACGAAGGTAGCAACCTACTGGTATTATACCCCCGAACGTATCCATGCCATAGACCACACTAGAGAAGCAACTTGCTGGCGAGGCTGTGAACAGGTAGGCACCTTAGTACACCTCTTGTGGGAATGTGTCCACCTCCAATCATACTGGATGCAAGTGCTAGACGAAGTAGATAAACATTTTGACACAGAAATCCCACAACTTCCCTTCTATGTCCTTCTAGGTCTTCCAAACCCTCTGACGTATCCATTGCGCTCCCCCAGAGGCCGCCAGATAGCGATTGCGCTAGGCACAGCAATGCAAAACATACTCACACACTGGCGCACCGCACACATCCCAACCTTCACAGGCTGGCTACACCGTCTGTGGCATGTACTTGGTATGGAGAATCTGACACTGACAATGGCGGGAGAGGGAGCCAAATATGCAGAGCTTTGGCAACCCTTCCTTTCCATCTTGGCCTCTGAATTTCTGGAAGTTACTTGCCCCCGATATCTCCGCTTATTGCGTCTCTCTGATACGCAACAGATGCAATAGAGCTGGGAGCCAGGCACGGACTAGAAGGTTTGGGTGGTGGACTTGGAACCCGAGTGGGGGTGGGAAGGAGAAACGGGTAGGTGCTAGGGGTTTTTGTGTTGTTCTAGGTTCCATTTGTTATTCTTGGTATATGTACGGGATCCCCAAATTGGCGTGGTTCCCCTTTAGCACTGTCAGATCTAGATTCTCCTTTTTTAGGTCCTGGATTAGCAACGTTAAAAGACGTGATGACTAAACCTGTAGGAATGTTTTGTTCACGATTGAAAACTTTAATAAAGCGATTTAAACCTAAAATTATATATGTGTTAAAATGTGAGACTTTAGTTATTAAAAAACGTTTTAAAATAATTAAAACAAAATTGTTTTAAAGTGTGTATATAGGTGAGTACAGAGCTGCATACTTGTTTTTATATATATTTATGCATATCATGCATTTTATATATTAGATTTTATAGTATGCAACTAACATGATCACAATTACTCACATTTTAAATATTTAATATGTGTCTGCATTTACACATGTAGCCAAATTTACATATTTAGAAAATGTGTCCACCAAACATGTTCATATATTCTTTAGGCATTATACTCATATTTACAGCTATGTTCATCATTCACACAAGGCAAGATGGAGAACGGTACGTCAATGTGATGATAAAGCATACTAACCTCGTTCGGACACATCGTTATTTATTCTGCTCGACATCAGAAATCAGACTGCGATCCCCGCTATTGTGACGAATAAGACATTATCGTTTTCTGTGTTACTCAGTAGCGGCTCGTGGAGGGAGTTCGGTGGGTCAGTGAGGCGGGGCGGGGGAGGGGCATGGTGGGGAAATGTAAGCACCGGAATATGGATGAATGGAGGTAAGTACACATTTAAATTAATAAAACGAATTCCTTTGCGGCCGCTGCAGCGCGCGCAACGAAATTCGTTTTATAAATTTAAATGTGTACTTACCTCCGTTCATCCATATTCCAGTGTTTACATTTCCCCACCCTGCCCCTCCCCCGCCCCGCCTCACTGCCCTACCGAACTCCCTCCACGAGCCGCTACTGGTGTTACTGGCTCTTTCCAGTATACAGTTAGTGACTCGAATGAGATTTTCAGCTCACTTTTTCTGCTGTCCTCACCAGGTCCTGGATGTTATGCTTAAATGCATGAATGACTAAAATCAATTTCCAATGTATAATGCTACACTGAACAACATCAAGGCAGATTTTTAAGGATTGGGAAACATACTACAAGAGTTAGGTGGCTGAGATGGAAGAACCTTTGCATTCGAGTCCACTAGTGACAGGGAGAAATTATATTCCAATAGAAAGCATTTACACTTCATTAATGTGCAGGTGGTTTGCATTGTGGGTCTCTACATAATTGATATCTGTGCAAGATAGCTTCCATCCATGACAAAGTGCTAAGCAGCATCTGCACAACAAAACAGATGGCTGGCAGACTTATAGGTAAGTTTCAGCCATTATGTGTGCACCAATTGTATTATTATTGCCCAACTATATATCAGTTCTCTTACGTTTGCAATTGTATATTTCAGGGGACACAGGGTATTTGAGTGATACCTAGCTTTCAACACCTCTGAGAAACCCAACAACGCCAGCGGAAGTCTGCCTCAGTGAGGACCATGCCCAAACAAGGGTTTCTGAGGAATGGGTTTTTGGGTTCCTGAAGACTCGGTTCATGTGCCTGATCATGACCATAGGGGTTCTCCTCTACTATCCTAGCAAGGTCCACAATATTATTGTATTATGTTGAATGCTTCATAACAGTGTCCTGTGGAGAAACATCACATTCATCCCTAGTGACATTTACCAGTGGGAATCCCAGAGTGATGTTGGTGACATGCATCACCAAAATGACAGGCAGTGATGAGGATGAAGGCACTAACCTCAGGCATGAACTCATTGAAAACATCTTAGCGTGATGGTAGGTGACTGTAATGTATGTATCATTTTTATGTCTGCCATCAAATAAATCTATTTTCACAAACATAAAAACAATCAAGATCATGCATGAAGACACATGTTGACGATCACATGAAGAGGTGAACAGAGCATGTACTGATAATGTAAAGCATATTTTATGTTGCATTAAAATCCCAATAAAATGTTTTAAAAAAAAGACCATGCATGAAGATAAGTTACGTTTTCCAGCGGACAATGTTAGTTTGTAAAAATGGTATTATCAACAAAATGAATTGATACAATGCTAGCCAAAATCTTAAGAATATATATTTTTTAATCCTTCAAAATCGTGTCATTTTGACATCGGATGTGGCACTACCAAGTGATTGGTGAATACTTTGAACTGTTGCACAGATACTGGGTTTGAAAAGATCCTCAGTGAAAGTTTACTGACCATTGGTGAAATAATTTAGAGGGACACTTCCTCTCAGCCATATAGTATGCCTTTGTTCATCAGTTTCACCAATGGTACCTGTCACATGCAGTTTGTGAGTGTGTCAAAGCCTAGAACTCACATTTGATGTTATCAGCTGTAGCTAATCTATGGAAATTTGGTGTAGGGTATGTCTGTTTCTGAGCATTAAGGGGCATATTATCAACGGCCAGCAATAATTATCGCTGGCCGTGCTTAGCGATAATAATATTATCGCAGGCTATCTCTGGAATTTATCGCCCTGGTAGCGCGTTATTAACAACGCGTTTCTCCAGGACGATAAAAATTCCAGAGATAGCGAGGTTATTGCCCTTTTGCAGGGATCATCGCTGGTTTTCCAGCGATGTTCCCTGCAAAACGGTGATAACCTTGCTGATACGACCCACAGGGTCGTATCAGCATAATCCACCCCCTATGTTAGGGATGGCTAAGTCAGGATTTTAGCAGACGTTAGATTTTGGCAAAAACTAACGTCTGCTAAAATCATGTGGGCTGCCTTGTAAATATCGCGATGTAAACATCAGCGATATTTGCAAGGTAGTCCATCTGGGGTACGCCTAGTAACGCCCAATTTGCATCTCATTGGAGATGCAAAGGGAGGCGTTGGGAAAAAGGGTGCTAACATGTGATTATGCATGTTAGCACCCTCTTGTAATTAGGGCACTGGTTTTATCTCCGTTTTTTTGGCTTTTTAAGCCAAAAAAGCGGAGATAAAGCCCTTGTAAATATGCCCCTACATTTGTGAAAAAGATGAGGACAGTCCATTTGTGCTCCTGCTGTATTTCAATGGCTTGTTGCCACTGATAAATACCATGCATTTTATATCTGCACAATAGGTGGATTCCTTACATACCTTGCATTGGATCATCAGCATTACACTTTTCATTATGCCTCATACAACTTTTTCTATTAAGATCTCTTCTTCCTAATGTTGTGTCATCTCTGCATTCTGTCTGTAGATAAGTGCCTGTACACATTGTTGATGAGCCTTTCCCCTTGCTTGGATTTTGGATATCTAACACATTTAAAGTACATTTTTATTTTGACAAACTAAAATTGCTGTTGATCTACATACTGATCTCAGTTTTACTATAATTGTTTGCGATCATACAATGTGTTTTTTGTTTGGAGACCACATGATTATCAATCATTATAAATTTGATAAGAAGTACTTATTGGATGTGATCGAAGATCTTATTTAAAAATAGTTCATTAATGCATTCATTTAGAATTATGTTTTTTTGTTAGTTTTCACCCAGTAAGATTCTCAGAAAATAAGGTGCATTTTTTGTTGGCTAAAAAAATTAGGATTATTCAAAAGATACTAAGAGTACTTTTCCAGACCATGAACACATCGGACATGCCTGTTCATCAGGTGGATAAGTAGACTAGTCCAAAAACTCACATTAAGTGACGAATTCTAGCACCTGTTGGTGGTGGTTCTTTGGTTTTGTTCTCAAATGGACTAGATGAACGACCGTTTCTAAAGAACACTGAAGCAGCCTGAGCCAAGGGCTAGTGTCCTGCGTTCTGTGGAGCTGCTAGCCGTAGATGGGACTGAACAGGCAGTAGAAGATACTTGACCACTGAAAGTAGCACCTAAATCAGAAACTGCTGCAATGTTCTGATGTTATCCTTCACTGCCCCAGAATACAGAGCTATGAAATTCAAGTGACACTTGAGGAAATATTTTTGTCCCTAAGGAGATTGTTCTAAGCCCTTAGGAGTTCAATTATCTGGCCAAGCTGATCCTCCTGCCACATAGCTGCACCCATCAGTTTCTATCCAAGATGTTCACATTGGTGACTATACCCTGAGCCTCACTCTCTGCAGCAGATCATGCCCAACCCTTGGCCAACTGCCTTATGGCCTTCACTGGAAGGACTCAAGTGTAGAGTGTTTTGGCTGTTGTTTGGGGTGTATTCCAGGCGGGCAGGGTGCCTGCAGGTGCAAGACAATCATATTATGCTATTACCAGACTATACTTGCGCTGTGCAGCACCAATGCTCTTCTTTCTTGGCGGTGAAACATTACCTTAGCCAACAGGGAGTACAATATTCATTAATATATCCAGCACGCCTCAAGATAATCTTGAAGAGCCCCACTATCTTCTTTACTAACCCCACATAAGCATGGGATTGGGCCAAGCAGCATTCAAAAGAACCGGGGAAGGCAGATACAGACCGCACCCTAAAATTATGAGTGCCCCGGAGCAAGCAATGATGCAAAAATAGGACTCAGTCACACATGAGGCCTTCATCTCGAGTGTGCTTGGCTAGCTCCCCAAATTAGAACAAATCAACGTGGACTACAGGAGAGCCCTATAAGCTGCAGCAAATATATGGCATGCCCCCACAGGGGGAACAACCTTTACATTGCGGTTAGTACACCGCGATGCAGTTACATCGCAATCGTTACAACGACTGCGATGTTACCATGCCATGCCATTACAACGCAAGTCTTTACATCGACTTGCACTAGATGGCGTGCTAACATTACAAATAGTGTAGTTTACTATCCCAACACCTTCCCTACTGTTAAGTGGACTGAAGTTGGAATAGTAAATTACGCTTTTTTAATGTTAGCACGCCATCTAGTGCAAGTCGATGTAAAGACTTGCGTTGTAAAGGCATGGCGTGGTAACATCGCAGTTGTTGTAACGACCGCGATGTAACAGTACGCGTTGTAAAAACTTGCGTTGTAACATCCTACATCCCTCCACAGCCCCGGACTATGAGAAAGGTCCCTGAGTCTTTACTTCCAAGGAGGATCGCAGCTGCTAGTTTGCTGCCCCCCATAGTGAGACGGCGGATACCCTCATTTAAGTGCCTCACAATGTCATATTCTTACCGAAGGTCACAAGTCAGTTTAGCTACGTACCAGCGGCTCCCCGATGCTGCCGGCAAACTTTCATCCTGGACATTAAAGGACAGTTAACCCACTCTGTCTTGGGCACACATTTAGCTCACCCCCACGATCCACTAGAGTATACTAAACATGTTCTGTTTGGGCATACCACCAGATGTGGTAGGCTCCCAGTATTGGGAATATTCCCCTCCCCAGTTATTAAAGTTTCCCTTCACTACTCTAATCCTCACACCCTCAGCACTATGGTAGGCAGGTGACACACAGCTTTGGGGACGAGGGCAAGGGCAATGGGAAAAGGCCCCCCTAAGTGCCTCCCCTCCCCTACTATTATATTGCCATGGCTTCAAACACTGACTCCCGTCTTCGCACCATAACCATTCACTGCATGTACACCACTAGAAAGCCCTATGCTATCTACTCCTACATCAAACCCCAGCAGGTGCAGATAATTTTTCTGCAGGGGACACACCTTACTGCAGAGGAACTAGGCCGCTTGCGTAAGCACTAGAGGGACACTTTTTGGACTACAACATAATTGACATATGCTTGCGGTGCAATGGTGTAGATCCACCCTGGAGAACCCTTCCTGGAAACTTACAGGGTAGTAGACAAGGACGGTCGGTACGCTGTACCTGAGGGACACCTTGATGGCCAGCCCATCCTCCTGGGCAGCATCTACGCACCCAACACTGAACATGGAAGTTCTGGGACCCCCTCTCTGCCATGCTAGCCCACAACACAGTGTCACCATGGATATTAGGGGGGATTACAATTGTTTGCATGGCCTGACCCTAGACAGGTCCCATTCTCCCCTTCCACACTCTCCCCCGTATACACAGATAGAAGACTTTCATGCCTGGGCACATCACTGAACACTTGCTGATGCATGGCCCCCTCACCTCCCACACCCCCTTGGAAGCTTCCACGCAACTGCCTTGAAGATCAGTTTTTCCAAAAACCAAAACAAAGCATCCACCAGGACACTGGAGTGGGATGCTTTTAAAGTGGTGATTAGGGGAACCTGCATCCAACAGATAGATGGGATCTGCAGGACACTCGAGAGAGAAATGGAGGAGACTGAGCTGAACTTATCTGACCTCATCAAGGCGACTGACGCTAATCCTGCACTCTCTCTGCAGTTGACTGAAACAAAAACCACCTATGTGGCCCTTGAGAACCTGAGATGCTACAACTTTAAGGCTCACACTGCCGCGGTGCGCCGAGAAGGTGATAGGCCTGGCAGACACCTAGTATGGCTCATCAGACAAGACTCAGTGACTCACCCCATTACAGAAGTGGTTGCCTTCACCGTTGTCAGGGTCCGCAATCAAACGCACATTCTACAAGCCTTCTACGACTGTTTCTTTCCCATATATCAGGTGCCACAGAAAAATCTGACTCAACAGGTAGATAAGTTCCTAGCTGACTATCCCCTTCCGCAGATCCCCACTCAAGTGAGGCGCTCCCTAGACTGACATGAAGCAGGCAATCCTTGACCTGGTCCAAAATAAAACCCCAGGACTGGACTGCTTATCTCAAGAATGCTACAACACATTTTCAGCTCTCCTGGCACCTCGGTTGGTGGCAATGTACAAAGCAGCCCTAAAAGATTGTGAGCTTCACCACTCGCTTTGTGAGTTTCTACTAATCTTGATTCCAAAACCAGACAGGGACCCCAACCAGTTAGCCCTTTAGGGCAGACTACAAAATTCTCACCAAAATGCTAGCTCACCATATACACAAGTCCTCCCAGAACGTGTGCATTCAGAACAGAACGTCTTTGACCCCAGCCAAAGCACCTGCCAAAATATCCGCCACCTCTTTCATGTACAGGAGCAGGCAAGCAGTCAGTTTCCTTGGGCTGCCTGCCTCATCCATGACTTACAGAAGGCATCTGACACCCTGTCCTGGCTTTATCTATTCGCAGTACTCACCCGAATGGGGGTAGGACCCAAACTTCTAGCGCACACAAAACTATTGTATTCGAACCCCACCTTCCGGATCCGTTTGGGCTGTCACATCTCAGCTCCTTTCTGGATATGCATTGAACGAGACAGGGATGCCCGCTCACTCTCCTATTATTTGCGCTCGCTATTGAGCCCTTGGCCATGCATGTATGAAGAGGAGATTAGAATGGGGCATTCCCCTGGTTGGCAGGACACATGCAGTGCCCCTGTATTCAGATGACCTGCATCTCTATATATGGGATATAACAGCCAACCTCGCCCCCCTATGAGTCACGCTAACGGACTACGGGTTAATTAGACAAAATCAGCCGTTTACCCACTTAGCCCCAACCTCCAACCTCGAGAGGTGTACACTGGTGACTACGCCTTGCTTGGCATGCGCTTGCTTGGCATGCACAGGCACCTCACTATTTGGGATTCCATCTGTATCATAACCCCCATGATCTTTACGAGGGCAACCACAGTAGGGCATTGGCGGGCATACAAACTCAGGCATTGTTTTTGAGGAAACCTCCCCTATCCACCGTCAGCAAGATCGCCTTGCCCTGGCTTTTCTACTTCTTTGCAAACCTTCCAGTTATCCCACCCCACTCATTCTTTAAAGAACTGGACACAATCCTCTGCACACTCATATGGGGAACTGAATGCCGGAGAGTAAACCTGGTCAAACTACAGCTGCTAGCAGACCGGGTAGTCCTTGGGCTTCATACTTCAAGTCTTACTTACTGGCTGCAAACTCCAATGGTTGTCCCGCTTGATGGCTGGGTGCTATCTTGGAGGGACCTGCTCAGAGTCCATGCCCCTGCCACTGCCAAAATAGGTCTCCTGAAACTCAAGATTCAGGAACATACAGTTCTTCATTTTGAACAGGGCCTATCTAACACCTGAACAGCACCACCACCACTTCCCAGAGTCACAGTTCGCTTGCCCCCCCATGTTAGACCTCTAATGCAAGACTCATACACATGTTATGGTCCTGCTCTGCTCTACAAAACTATTGGCTCGCCATTCATGACACGCTGCAGGAAGTCACATGACTCCCGGACATACACACTAGGGAGGCCTACTCACCAGAAACGTCTGAAACAACACGGGCAGAGCCACGCATCCTGGAACATCGCAAGTGTAACCACGCTTGCCCGAACAACGCATCTGCCTAATCATGTATATGCGTGGTTAAGGCAGATAGTGCTCTAGTGTTCCAGATGGGCAAGGACTCGGGGAGAAGCTTTGGAACAGGAAGTTCCAGACGAAGACAGGTAAGTGAGGCTGGGGTCGGGTCTCACGGCCAGTTTTGGGGGGGTACGTTTGGGATGGGCAGGTTTTTAGGGTCTCTGGGGGAGGGGTAATTTTAAGAAGGGCAGATTTATAGGGCTTAGAGCGGGGGAGGGAGCCGGGCTAGCTTTATGGACTGGGTTTGGGAGGAGTTTTTTTAGGAATGGGGCAGTATTAGGGCTCAAGGCAGGGGGATCTGGGTAGATTTCTTTCAATTGGGTGCAAGGTTTTAGGCCTCAGGGCAGTGGAAGGTGTTGGGGTAGTTTAAGGGACAGTGCGGGGTGGGGTTCATGGTAGTCTATGTTATGGGGCAGGGTTTTAGGCTTCAGGACAAGGGAAGGGAAAGGGGTAGTTTTCAGGACAGGTTTTGGGCCTCAGGGTGGGGGGGATAGGGTGTTTGTAATTTAAGACTTAGGGAGGGGGATTTAGGTCAGAGTAGTGGCAAATTTAACCAAACATACCCCCTTACCAATCATGCCTTTGCAACAAAATTGCGTGGTAAAGCCTTGCCTGGCAAAGGAATGAATGTTTAAGACTCATTTGTTGTTTGGACTGCGTGGTAGAGGCATGCTTGGTTTAGCCATGTGTCCTCTATCATAAAACCCTGCTCACTAGGCATATTCAAGCGTAGGAAGCAACACAGGGTTCAAACATGCTTTGATGCCCTGGCCCTCCTCCTGGCCAAGTGAGCGATTACACTTCACTGGTGTGTACCTGCAGGCCCTCCAGTGGACGCATGGACAGGGGCACTGCACAAATGGGGTGCTGCAGAGGAAGAAGCACTCCGATAAGAAGAGGTACGTCGGATACGCTGGTGACCCAATTTCCCCACAGAGGGCCATCTTATTCATGAACATTCAGCAAGCAAATGACAAAGATAATGCTCCCCTGCAGACACAGGGTCCCTCCCCTTGGTATCAAGAGGTGCACACCTCCCCTTAGAGTTGACCATCCTCCCCAACGGAGCCCACCCTCCCCGAGCCTCTAATAACCCCCATTACTGTCTAACATGCTGGGGAGCCCTGTCATTCTCTCCCGTGCCCAGAACCGTACACCCTACTGTCATCATTGCAACAGCACATGCCCACATCCCCTCCTCCCCTGCTGCCCTGCTGCCCTTCATAGTTAAGAGTTGAAGTTTCTATCATAGGTAAGACACAGAAATTCAGCACCTTTTAAAGTGGTAGCTTAGTGCTCCTAGGAACGCTTCTCGTCACATCCTAATGTTTAGTGTAGAAACTTGATAGGCCTCTTTAATTCTGTTGCGTTTACCCTGTAATGTAATTTGACGCATGTGGTTGCAATTTGCAATGCAACAAAACACAGAAAAATCCAATAAAATCTTTTAAAAAATTAAATCAATGGTTGTTGATTCCCAGTAACTCAGCATACTCTGTTTTGTCGAATTGAGTCTATTAGCAAGATACATAGTGCAGGTACAGCACTACATCGCAGTGCTTGAATAGTATGTGAGACTGCATTTTTCCTACAAACTGTCAAACAATTTCTGGCCATTAGCAGCCAACGGTGTCCTCTGATAACAATCTGTTACCAGAGTTATGTTATGCCGCAGTTGAGTGAGACATTTGAACCAATCTGTGAGAATGTGGATTATTAGTTAGGGGGAGGTGAGTGCTCATCAAGTAATAACGTCAGACTTCCCTTCCAGACCCATTTAGGAATCAATAATTAAAACCTGACATCAACCCTTCCTCATCCCTTGTAATTGTAGCACAGAGCATAAAGGCTTAACTTTGGAGAAATGTGCAAAGCATTTATAAGTACTAAAGCAGTTAAAAAGTACAAAACACAACACAATAAAAATCACACTCCCATTTGTAAAATAGAGCAAAGTTAAATGAACAAATAGACATAAAAATGACAAAAATCAGATATAGGGAATCGGAGATATGATTTTTAGGGGTTTTAAGTCGAAATAGAGCTTAAAAGCGCAAATAGTCAATCACTGTTAACTGGCTGTGACCACTGGGTCCAAGTTAAAAGTTAAGGCTTTCTGCAAGCTACTACCAGTCGGAGACAGGGACCAGGTTCATCCCAGTGGAAAGTTTACCTCTGACTTCTGGAGTAATGTCCACCTCGATGGGTCGTCCATGGGTCGGGCAGCAAGCTGGATTAGAAAGAGCGATTAATAATAGCAGCCTGGTGAAGCCCAGGTGCTCGTGGGAGCCTTGACTCTGGTGAAAAACTTGTTGCAGTGGTCATCTCCTGCAGGAAAGCTCCAAGTGGGCAAAGTCCAGAGTTTCTATCCAGGAAAGTCTTGCCTGTGGTTGATTGCTACTTAATTGCCGTTAATCTCGGTGAAGCCTCTCTACGTTCAGACTTAGAAACTTGCCTGGCAGTTGAAATCCTTTTAGCAGGGGAAATCTACAAGCTGAGTCCAACTGACAATTTAATGTCAGTAGCTGTGGTTTCAGTGTCAACACCACTCTCCGCTGGTTCTCCAGAGGAAAATTTTTGAAAATGTTTCTAATTGTGCCATTTTGTAGGTGGAGTGCACGCTAATACCAGCCAAGAGTCCAGGACCTTATGGACACCACGTAGGGTATAGGGCTCACAAAAGCCAGCATCTCGGTCTATAGCAAATCTAGTTGGAATTCGTGAGCTGGACTCTTGAAAACAGAAGGCTTTTTGTAGCTTTTGTAGCCCAACAGTTTACCAGGAGGTCAGTCAACTGACCCTGGGAGTCCATTTCTCTGTGCTGGGTACAAGTGGGAACGTGTTCATCCCTTGAGGTTTCTCTTCCTAGGTTCAACAGCAGGTGCAGTCCTTCTTCTGTCTTTGACAGTACCACATATGTTCTGAAATATATTTCTAGGGGTGCCATTTTTATGAATGCCACTAGCTTGTGGGTGGGGAGACTCCATTTCCAAAAGAGAAAAGGTTCCCTGGAGCAACCCTATCCCTTTGACATCACTTCCTGGGGATGTGGTCCAAAACATTCCCACAGTGCAGTGTTCTGCCAAAAACCTACATGGCAGAGCCTTATTTTCCCTAGGCTCTAGCTACACCCCTGATGTGTACTTAGAGAAATGAGAATCTCCCACTGCAATATGGCTCTGGAACTGTTTTTTTCCCACTGGGAGTGGTGCCACTCTGGCTACTTTCACCAGGCCAAGGTGTCAATTGCATCTGCCTATGATAAGAGCTATCCCTTTGAAGCTGGTGTAGTCTGTGGGCACATCTCTCCGGCCATCCTGTCAAGAGAAGGTCACTCCTCCTCATCCCACCCAACAACCTTTTGTTCCCTTTCCTGGGGGCCATTCACACGTCCTTGCAGGGAGGCAGCACGCTACTAGGTATAGTTCAGGATTAAGATCTGGTAGACTCTGAAATGTCTACCAGATGCTTTAGGTAGAAAAATCTAGTTATAACACTGCCCATCTAAGCTGCTTAGGCAGTCCTAGAATCATGTTTGACACAGTCACTTTAGTAGTGGCACAATAAATACTATGGTACACTCGTAACATATAACTTCCAGACCCTGTGTACACAAGGTACCATTTGCTATGGGCTTACAAGCAAGTTAAATATTCCAATCAGGTTTCTCCTGCTGTGCACATAATTTAGGGAACAAAGCACATGCACTAGGTCCTAGTTATCATGGCCTCAGTTCAAAAGATTTGATGAACCAGCAGCATTAGTCCCAAATGACTGAAGATGTTCCCGCAAAAAACATATCATTTTCTAACACACTCTGAACAGCAGGCACAGGTCACTTTGCAGCACACTTCAGTTACTCGTATGCAAATTGCTCAATTTCAATGGAAAATGAATGTGTGTTGTTTTTTAAAATAAATGTGCACTTTTGAAGTCCCAACCTACTCACTGCTATTAGTGAGGATAATGTTAGCCACAGAAGTGTGATTTCACTTTTATTCTTTTCCTTGACTTTAGTTTTAGGTATCAATTGAATTATTTCTGTTAGCTCAATAGTCAAAATTAAAATTATGAATAAACTCAGAGAATTCAGTCATGTTAAAACAAAACCCAGAACTGGAAAACGTTGTCCTGGTGACATGTATTTATCTGTTCAGCCCTGTACTACTAGATAGTTTCCATATGACATTGTAGTGGCTCCAGAGATTTAGTATGCTCTATGTGAATATGAGAAGGGTTGGTATAGCTTACAGGGAGATGAATAAATTGTTAGCTGTTGCTGTTACATAGAGAAGCGTGTGTTTTGTGTCCAAATTTAAGGTTATACTGGTTTGATTGTGCTTCCAATATGAGTTGTGAAAGAAGAATGGTGTGGCAGAGCGAGAAACTTCTAGATTGTGGTTACATAGTGAATACAGTGAGTAGTGACAGACGACAGGTAGCATACTTGCATGAATAAGTTGTAATTTTTGAAGAGATACGCAGAAATGATTATGATATTGTTGGTGCCAGAGTGCAGAGAGCATGATTTTGATGGAGAGATCTAGTGATTGTAATTACCAGTCTTAAATCTGCCTGCAATTCCCACAATACCTTCAGTTGGAGCATAGACAACATCTTTTCTTCCCAGGACATGAGGTTGAGGGGCCTCAGATGCCCACCACTGATTGCCAGGGCATCTTGATGTTTCTCAGAAGTGCTTGAACGAACCCCCCCCTTTCCACCACTAATAGATCTTCTCAACCAGGCATCTGGTTTTGGAGGCAGCTTTCACATTATCCTGGATTCTGACCTGGATTTATCTTCTCTGGCTTGTGTATTGGACCTGCATTCAAAACATCTGGGGCTCAACCCAAATTATCTCATCCTTATTCAAGTTAGCCCATTGTTATGGTTTCCTCTTCCAGACATCGCTATAAATAATTTAAAAGGTCTACTGCTGCTGATTTTGTTTTGTGAGAGGTAAATGGTTTGTGTGGTTTGAGCAGTGTCTGTTCTTGTGGGAGCTTCAGGTGTTTGTCGAGTAGATTTTGAGCAAATGTGTGTTGACAGATGCATCCATTAACCTTGACAGACAAGTATGTAACTGGAAAGCCCATATGCCATTGTTGTTCTCCATCTTGAAGGTCCCTATTCAAACTCTAATGTTAGACAATTTTAAATATAGTGGATGGTTGTCCGCATACCAAAGCTGAAGGGGTAGTGTCTTAAAAAGGAGAATGGGGGAACAACATCAGAGGACTGAAATCCAGCCAACTGTCCTTCCTCCATCATCATTACTAATGCAGACAAAATTAAGCAGTAGCTCATCATTGCTGTAGGTAAGGACATATGATTTGTTAATCTTTATTATGGTATTTGATTACGCTGTTTATTATTTTTCATTATGGATGCTATTGGAAGCTGCTGATTCATACTGTATTTATTTTTTTGTCCTCATTTGAAAAATAAGTGAGAAGTCTGGATGGTGATAACGGTGCTGTCTGGTTCTTTGAACCCCCTGGGATCCGACAAAACCAGCTGCTAGAAGAGGTAAGTACAGAGGGTGCATGAGCTCCACAACATGAAACCTCTTCCTCACTTCTCACTTATATCATAATCATTGGACTTTATATGTGTTGTGACATTTCAGGATATTATTGTATCAAAATTATTAACCCAGCCGTCCCAACCCCTCCACATTCTTATTCTTTTTCTTGAGGTGCTAGCAAGATCCAACCTATGAAACTGTCTCACCGAGGAAACCCAATCTAATATTGGGAAGAGGAGTTGGCCTAACGGCTAGGGCGGTTGACTTTGAACCTGGGGAACTGAGTTTGAGTCTCGGCACTGACGCTAAACATGCTGTGATTATGGGCAAATCAGCTAATTTCCCCGTCCCTACAAAAATGAATGTGTCCTCACGTAATGCAACTGGTGCTATGTAAAGCGCTCTGATACCCGATTCGGGTCAAGTTTCCACTATATAATACTCTATAAAATAAAAAATAAAAAAAATATTACTGAGGGTTGAGAGGAAATCCATTTTAAACTAATTTCCCTCCTTGCAAGAAGAATCAACAAAAATAGAAGGGAGACCTGTGAGTTAGACAGATTGTAGCAGATACTCTCCTCTGGGAAGACCCCAAAAATAACCCAAATCAGGCTTACCTTGATCTCTTGCCCCAAGACCTCAGAGACAATCTTACCAATATTTTGCCATAAGCCCTGGATAGGAGAACACTGCCAGAAACTGTGCATGCCGTCTTCATCATCAGAGGCGCACTTCACACAGGCCTTCCGATATTCACCTCCCAATTTAGATAGTTTCTTCTGGTCCAGTATGCCCTATGGAGTGTGGACATATGATTCCTCTTAAGATGGGCAGCTTTGACCACATTCCATAAAGTGTGCATCGATAGTTGCCATAAGTATGTTACATTGGTCGAAGGCAGGTATCTTCTCCATGACTTCTCCATAGGTATTAATGGTGGTTCCCCCTTAATCAAAAGCCAATACTATTTGGAGACCTCTTTACGTTGAAGGAGGGAGCCTCTTAGAAAAAGTTTGTGTTCTTCATTTACTTCTCCTTCTTTATCTAAGTGAGCAGCCCAGCTAGATAACTGATAAAACTTAAATCTTGAAAGTCTTTGATGTGTGATATTGTAAAGTACATCCCATGGAAGAAGTTTGTTCTCTTGAAGCATTTGACCCCAGTTCAAAATACCTCCTTCCAATAAAGAGGTCGATAGACTGTCTTTTAGGCAGGCGGTAGTACCTGGGGAGTTGCAAATAGGGGCCCCTGCTCTATAATTTGGAATCTTCGGGATCTTCCTAGTATGGTGCCAAACTTCGCAGGCAGATCTTAAAACCTTAAGTTGGATTTTTCTAAAGTATTTTGGGTGCCCAAACATAAACACACAGCCATCACCCCCCTGTGGAGTATCTTTGGACATTGCTAGAAACAGGAGAGGGAAACAGGAAGAATGGCCTTACGTTTTTTAGTTGAAAGGCATAACAATAAAAATGGAAATCAGGACTAGCTATACCCCCCTCTAGCTTTGCACATCGCAACTTCTTCCACGCAATCCTCAGCCCCTTGTTGGACCAGAGAAAACTATTTATAAGCCCTTGTGATTATTCAAAGAATATTGATCGAAATATAAAGGGATTGTGTCGAAAATTAAATTGAATTTCGGCATGATTGACATTTTGATCAAGTTAGAACAGCCCAGGATGGACAATGGAAGACCGCTCCAAGATCTTAATAACACAGCGGCCTCTTTCCATTTAGACTAAACATTTACTAGGGCTTATTCGGCGATATCTTGTGTAATTTGTATACCTAAGTAACGGATTTGCTGTTTAACTGTCACGTTACTCAGTGGTGTGTTCCATGTCATAATTTCTGTCTTTTGGGCATTAATTAGGTAACCTGAGACCCTCCCAAAATTCAACAGTATTTTCTCCAGACAGGGCAGGATGACTTGGGAGCGCAACTTTTTTTTCCCCAAGCCTCCCACCCAAACGAAGCAAAAATATTACTAGCATTAATACTACAGGCCAAGGGTTCTATGTATCGTTCGAATAGTAGTGGGGAAAGGGGGCACCCCTGGCTCAGTTCTAACTTGATCGATTTAGAGAGGTTGCCATTAACAATAAGTCTCGCGGTAGTGGTTTTATAGATGTTATTGATTGCTCTGACAAAGTGCTCTCCCAACCCAAACGTTCGGATCATATAGGTTAAAAAAGGCCACTTCACTCTGTCAAATGCCTTCACTGCATCAAATGCGAAAATCATGAGGGGTAAGTTATAGGTGGAAGCTATGTCAATTGCCCCAATCAACTCATGCATTAGGTCATGAAGTTGATGGCCTCTAATTACCCTTCTGGTCAGGGTGAATCAAAAAACTCATTACAGGGTTCAACCTCCCTGCTATAATTTGTGCAAAGATTTTATAATCGCAATTTAGCAGGGAGATTGGTCTATATGACTCACATTTTCTTGGGTCTTTGTTTGGTTTTAAGGATGTTAAGATCCCATATGTGAATGCTAGGCGTTGTGAGGGTGCAGCGCTGGATGTGATTGTGACAATAAATGTGATTCTAAAACTACCTAGTAGGGACAAAACATTTTTTATTGGCTTGTCCAAAATGGCAGGATTAAAAAGCAGTGCAAAGCAGTGTGAATTAGACTGCTAAGTTGGTATGGTCGGTCAACATGTTTCAGCCTATTTGATCTAAAAAGATATCCAGGGTTTCATCAGGACCATAAGAAATAAACAATGCTGCTGAATATGTGAAAACATAATAATAATGACAAATACAGTGATACCAAACCAGTAATCCAATTGTTTAAGCTCGGTATTACTGGAACTTATCTGTAGATGTGAGACACAAAAAAAACAGTGCAACAAGTCAAACTACATTGCCATACAATATCCTTATTGTCAATGTGTGATCGACATGAGTGAGAAACATATCCATAGAGTACTAACATAGTACCCATTATAATCCCACTTACCCAGATCGATGGATAAGTAGACCCACCTCTACCTGGTAACAACTCAGGGAAGGGGGCCCGCTCTGCAAAACAACAAAGACCATGTGTCACTCATTCCTTGTGGGTAGTGTGAACACATGTCTAGATACAGAAACATTAAGTGTTGGAGGTAAAAACTCCTCAGTGACGAAGATATATACATGGTGCAATAATGACCGAGTACTTACAGCTAACTGTGCACCCACTGGTTTAATCGTTACTAATGCACCTTGGTTATTTCTTGAAGACAAATTATTTCTAAAAGACTGGTCCCTCATCGCCTGGCGGTGTATGAGGGATTGGCTTACACTGATTATTAATACAGCCAAACACATAGCAGATACCATCTTTATAGAAATGCAAGCGCTTGAAACCCAGATTAAATCAGTGCTAGTGACCTCTGTATACAAGAAACAAGCAGAGGAAACAAATAAGAACAATAAAGAGTTTAAAGACTCAGTATTAGCAACTAAAATAGTGAAGTTCAAGATGGACCTTGCAAAGTTTGCACTCGACAAAGTGTACCCCTACACTAGCGACTCCTCTGTACCGCCGCAAATCAACCAGAGATGGAGGAGATATGGGTCCAACTATTCAACATCAGCAAGTGAGGACAAATCAAATGACTCAGACTCCTCGACACATGAAGACAGAGGTTGGAGGGGCTACAATAGACGAGGCAGTGTCCAGAGAAGAGGAGGGCAATTTGACCATGGACCAACACAGTGGTGGCCCCCTGGTTAATATGGGTATCCACAACCCCCCTTTCCAACAACCGATGTACCCCTTTCCACCATACAACAACATGATACCTGCGCAGCCTTTTTTAGGATCTGGCCCAGGTCGATCAAGGGGCCGCAGAAGAAATCAGGAAGCCTCTGTACTTTGGGACTCACCAGTAACGTCAAGGACTACTTGCAGCATGGCCAAGCCGCCTGTGCATCCAGGGAGCAGCCGTAAATCGATCTGATCATGAACATGAGTACAATAGTACTGACGGAGGCTGAGTCGTCAGTCCTTGACCAGGGCTTAGGCTTTGTCCCAACGTACGAAGGAGACTCTTTTCAGATCAGACAAGAATTGGCCATCTTCTTCCGGAAGATTAGTTTACACTCATTCTTTGAAGACCAATGGACGAACAGGAAGAAGACAAAAAGAATACGGGCTTAAGACCTAAGTCCAACTTTAATCCACCAGCCATTGGTAACCAGTTGCATAACTCAAGTGGTAGCTCGGGAGAGTACAGCAGCATCCTACCCTGTTTGCTAGCAGCTCTCCAGAGCAGGTTACTGGTGGGTCAATTACATAAAAGTAATGACCTGCCTCTGCAAACAAAAACTGTGGTAGTGACAAGGGATGCACTGCCTCCCTCTCGATGAAATTGTGGATTGTCTTGAGTCCCATGTAGCCATTGATATGCATACATCTACTGCGCAATAGTATAGTTCAAAATCAGGGCCGTTAATTCCCCCTGCAGAACAAGGTTTCGGTTAATATATCCCATTTTACCCATGGCGGTTTCCTGGCCCATACAAGCTGGGTCAGGAGGGACCGCAGTTTGTGAAAGAAAGAGTTTGGCAATAATATGAGTATAATAACAAATTGGAACAAAAACCGTGGTAATACAATCATTTTCAGGCGCGAAACTCGACCCATTAGGGATAGAGGCAGTTGGATCCATTTCTCAATAGATTCAGAGAGTTTCTGTATCGCTCGCCGATAGTTTTCACAGTTATCAATGTCTGGGTCAGTGTGTACTTGCACCCCGTGATAGCGAGTCGGTTCCAAAGTCCACTCGATGGGATAAGTGACTATCACTGGGGAGTGGAGGGGGTCAGAAGAAACACAATGGATTTGTTTCCGTTGATGTGCAAGCCTGAATGTTGTCCAAAGCGCACCAGCTCCTAGAGTATCGGCATTAGATTCTTATCAGGTTCGTTTACATAAAGGAGTGTATGGTCTGCGTAAGCAGTGATTATCTAATTGTATTGCGGAAGTCTTATTCCGCAGTGATCATGGTATTTGCACAATGCGCACCTCAGTGGCTCTGCTGCCAGAGCATTCAGTAGAGGAGAGAGAGGGCACCCCTGTCTCGTGCCCCGTGTGATATGTATAGGCTCCGTGAGAAGTCCGTTTATGCGTACCCGCGCAGTGGGTTGCTCATATAGCACATCCACTAGTTTAATAAAAATCTCCCCTACCACCACACGTCTCAGCACAGTTCTCAGGAAACACCACTCAATGGAGTCGAAGGCCTTCTCGGCATCGAGAAGAATTGCAGCGATACCAACCATTGCGCCAAAGAGAGTTTGTAGGTTATTTTTTAGTGACCGAGTAGGTATAAACCCAGCCTGCTCAGGGGCCACAACTATGAGAAATAAAGGGCTGAGCCTATTCGCCAATATTTTGGCAAATATTTTGGTATCCGTATTGAGCAGCGAGAGAGGTTGATACGAAGAGCATTGTTGTGGGGGCTTGTCTTTTTTTATCAAAGTAATTAAAGTTGCCTCGCTCATGCTTGGGGGCATGATGCCATCTGTGGCCATTTCTTTGAATAGATTTACCAGATGTGGAACCAGCTGATCCTGGTAGGCTTTATATAATGCTACGGTAAGCCCGTCCGACCCTGGGGCTTTGTGATTGGACATTGTACTCAACGCCGCGGTTATTTCACTGGGGTGTAACGACGCCAGCAAGTGTTTCCTATGTGCATTTGAAAGCCACTTCATGGCTAAGTATGATGAATATTCTTCGTCCGTCTCATCCAAGTCGCACACGCTTAATGTGTATAGCTCTGTATAAGAAGAGCGAAATCTGTCCACTATCAATGCAGCCCGTTCAGTGTTGTACCATTCTCGTCCCACAGCTCTAATACTTAATTCAAACCCCAGATTGGTCGAGCACGTGCTGCCAGTGTAGCACCTGGCCTCTACCCCTTCTTATATATTTTTGCAGTTGCATATTTCCCCAAGTGTACTACTTCCGTTTGAACCTCGTCGTTATATTCATTTATCTTAATTTTAATCTGTGCTAGGATGTCAGGCGAAGACTTCAAAATCAATTGTCGCACCATGTCTGTTAATTCTGCCTCTAATTTCTTCATCCTTCCTCTGATGGAGCGCAGCACCCCGGCGTGCTTTGATATAACCACCCCTCTAATGAAGACCTTGAAATTCTCCCATATTGTGGACATTTTAGGGACACTACCAAGGTTCATGGCAAAGAAAAGATCTATTTCTTTAGATACTTCAACCTTGAATACCTCATGTAGCAATGAGTACTGAGGAAAGCGCCACATTCGGGTCCTTGGCTGGAGGTCATCTATTTTCAGTTGTAACATAAGCGGTGAATGGTCTGAATACGTGTGAGGCAAATGTTCGCATTTAGTTATGAACAGTATTATATCACGGGATGCTATCCAATAGTCTATACGTGTATGTATGGCGTGTACAGACGAGTAGTGTGTGTACCCCCACCAGTTGGAGTACGGTGCCGCAAAAAAATCAACCAAGTCATCCGTCTGGGCAATAGCCATGATCGCCCGCATTGCTGCGGAGGGAGAACGAGCTGGGCCCCTTGACCTGTCCAGCTCGGGGGATTGTACACAGTTAAAGTCACCCCCCCACAAGGTGGGCACTGTCGAGTGCGTGGTAAGTTTATTGTGCAGAGTACAATAGAATTGGGGATTATGATAATTCAGGCCATACACTCCAACAAAGTGCACCTCAAGGTTCCCACTACGGCAGTGAACAACAACACACATTCCCTCAGAATCTATGCAATGTCTATGCAAATATAAAACTACCTTGCGGATTTTTCACTGATTATTTAGCCCCCGTACCTTCCAGGTTAAAAAAGTCAGATAGTGACCCCCCTGCATGGTTGTAAGGTCACCCCCGCTCATATTCTAACCAGATAGCATATTTCTCTGTGTACACATAGGTGTCAGAATGAGAGCATTCAATCGTATCCGTGCTGCTGCCATAGATCAATGCATTATCAGTAATCCCCCACCCCTCCCACGTCGCGTCCCCAACTTTTGACATGACATCATTATCCCCACTCTCAGAACTTAACAACCCTTCTAATGATCGAATGTGGCACACTATGGGACGGAGAGTGCCCGACCTATTATCACAAACTTTAACATCGCTACAACTATGCTTCCTCTGCATATAATCACCCATAGTTATCTTTTGGCAAAAATACACTTTGTGCCAATTGTGAATATCTAAGCAGTTACATTTCAGCTTACTATTATATAGAAGTGAGCAGCCCCTCCTGCATCCCACTGCTAAGCAACACAGTTTATTCTGGCGACAAGTTGGTGCAGTTACCATCCTATTAACTTGAATAGGCACCTCTATGCCTGTAAATAAAGTGAGACCCACAGAGCAGTTTTGAATCCGTTATGGTGTCTCAGTCATTCTGGTCCATGCCTGTATAACGTCATTTTTGGCAGTCAAGCAAGAGAACACTGAGGCAATGGTTAACGCACATTGGCTGAGCACTCTAGAATCTGGAAGCATGGAATCACCTTGGCGACGAGTGCGTTTCGGACCATCACACTAGCAGTGAACACTACACAGAGAAGAGCGTACATCATTTCATCGCCTATGGAGCCTTTCATCTGAGGAGCGCACATTGCAGACAGCCATTGCCAGTGTGGTAAGGCCGGACCAAAAGGTATAGACAATTGTGCACCAGTTAAAGTCTGCCCCAAGGAAACATGTATTACTCTTATGTTGCCAGGGGATTTGTGAGCATGGTGAGTTATGGAAGGTGTATCTTATCATCGAGAGACTGCATCCAACAGTGTTCAGACAGCTGAGGAGTAGAGAAGGAGGTCAAACAAAAAGAAATTGAGTCTTTGGCTTTGTTTTATTTTTAAGTGATTTACTTTGCCCATTATTCATCTTGTCTATGCCTGAGTTTTAAGATTTCTGAATAAAACAGTGTTTCGTTATTATTTTAAAAAAAAGATTATAATAGTAGGCTGTCGTGCCAAAGAAAGCTTACTTTTTGGTTCTGAAATAGTTGGTGTGATGGAGATGTCAGATATTACACCACGGCCACAGTTTTTAGCACAACCTGACATTCTTGATAATTACTTGGAAGCACTAGACGGACATGAATTTAACTCTGAGTAGGAAAAAAGCTATTTTACTTAGTTCTTAGGGGGAAAGAAGGACAGCATGGGTTTAAATATTTACTGGTGGCCCTTGAGAATGGTGGGGGCACTAATTTAAGAATGTGTACGAAGAACTACATAAAAGACTGGAAGTAAGGTTTGCAAAAAGTGCCAATGTGGGTATGAGAAGGTACACATTCTGTACACAGCCACAAAGGGAAGATGAGTCTGTAGAGGAATTTGTAACACGGTTAAAGGAGCTTTCAATTAAGAGCAAATTTGGTGCTTTAAGAGAAAAAGTTATTAAAGATCAGATCATAGTTCAGTGCAAAAATACGAAAATGCAGGAAAGGTTAAGGGTGGCAAAATATCCCTCTTTAAAGTATGCTATGGAGATTGCACAAGTGGAAGAGGAATCAGAGTGCAGCCTGCGGGAAATGGAGACGAAGGAAGAAAAAAGGAGATGAGGCATCTTCTTTGGAAGGTGAGGTTGTCGCAACATGAACAGCTTCAAAGAGGGTGAACAAAAATGCAAGAGCAGATAATGCCAACAGAACACCATACAGAAACTGCTGTAAGTGTGGAAGCAGTAATCACGCTTCTGATGTCAAGTTTTACTATACCATAGGAAAAGAATATAGGAGGTGTGGTTTAAAGGAAACTAGATACATCAGGTAGTTAGTGTTATGTCTTAACATCTGGCAGCTCGTGGGTTGCTTTAGCAACGGAGTCGGGATTCTTCTGTGGTATCCATTGGGACGGGGTGTGGGATACCAGAGAGAGGAGTGCTGGCAGTTGCGGGCAAAGGATGTAACTGGGGGTTGCTCTCTATTACTTAATAAAGACCTTCTTACATTATCTTGTCTGCTCGTCATAAAAGTGGCGACAGAGGATGGGATCATTTTGAGCATACAAAGGAAAAAAAAGAAAAACAAGACGAAGGAGAACTAACAACCCCCAGATGAACTGAGGACACACAGCGAGTGGCATCGCGATCCCTGTTACAGGAATTCCGAGGACGTCCTAAGGGTGAGATCGTCCTTGAATGAGTGTGGATCGCTGTGCTTTATGGAGTAATAGACTGGCTTGCAAGCGTTAAATACTGTGTGGAAGGAAAAGATTTGGCCCCACAAGGGAACGCGGCAATTTTGAACATATCTAAGTAGATTTACTTGTACGCTGAGAAATATATGATTGGAACGTGCAACGTGAGGAGGGACTACATACTGAAAGAAAGGAAAAAATGAAAAAACATTCACTTTGGGTCATGAACAGAGTTTCCCACAGAGAGTGTGTGGTCGCGTGGTGAACAAATATGAACGAGGTCGCGATTAAAGAAACCAAAGTTTAACCATCAAGTGAGCCTCGCGGGCGCAACATTTAAAACAGCTTACCTTTGGAAACGACTGTTGGGGGCCACGGTCTTGACTGCTGCCATAGATACGCATCGTGTGAATCGGCTTGTTTCTTCACTCTTTAGTGTTCCTTACGTTGAATGCATGCAAAGCATCATGGGAACGGCAACGCGTTATGACGCATGAGTCGTCGACGCTGGGAATCACAAAACAACGTTGCCACAGCAACCAACCCACCCAATACAGCGAGTTAACAGGAGCTGACGGGAGAGATCCACATACACGAAGAGACGATGAAGGAATAAACAGTATCTTATAAAAAAAAAATAAGCAAATGTTACAAATATAGCATAAAAGCTGGAAGATATTTAAGACAATAACATTTTCAGTGTCTATATGGCCATTTGAAGAAAGAATATTTATGAACTACGGTCTACACTACTTGCGAACTACAGACAACAGTGACTACGTTAGTTTTGTTAGTTTGTTGTTTTGTTACTATATTTCATTGTTTAAACTTACAGAGTTCATCAAAATTAATCCTTGATTTCAACTAAAGTTAAAACGGCACACAAATATCTCAAGATACTGCATACATACATGGTATTATTGATAAATTTGATTGCGCAATAAGAGTTAAAACTAACAAGATGGATATATCAACTATCATTGCTCCACCTAAATTTTTACAAAACCCAGGAGAACCTACATTACCTTGGGAGGATTGGATAGAATCCTTTGAAACTTATTTAGAAGCCATTGGTGGGGAGGACTTCCTAGCCTCCAGGAAGGTAGCAATATTAAAACATAATCTGGGCATAGAAGGGAGGAAAGTTTTAAAAACATTACCTATTGGCTCTATGTCAAAACAAATAGTCATTAAAGATAAAAGCAATGATGATGAGAATAAGGAGGAAAGTGATGTAACAGAGATATTGTATGAGGACACAAGTCTCACTGATGAATATGTTAGTGTAAAGAATGCTTTAGAGGAAAACTTTGGGAGAAAAACAAGCATAGTAGTAGAAAGACATAAGTTCTTTTCTAGATCTCAACAACCAGGAGAAACTGTAGAACAATACATTTCAGTCTTAAGAACACTTGCAGCCACATGTAAATTTAGAGATCTTCACAAAGAAATCATAAGGGATCAATTCATAAATAGAACTAGTAACACTAAAATTCAAGAAAGACTTTTAGATTTGAATAACCCAACATTAAAGATAACCATAGAAATAGCAAGAAGAATCGAAAATACTTCTAAGTATGTAAAAGAATTAAGTACAGATAAATCGAGCACAGCCAAAGTGTGTGTAGTTGAAAAGAAAAAACAACAACAAAGCAATAACAAAGAAAACATTAGCAGTAAAACACACATAGTTCAAAAACATAACAGAGCGTGCTACAGATGCGGTAGCACTAGACACACAGCTGATTTTGAAAAATGCTATGCAGTCAAGGAGAAATGTTACAAATGCAAAAAAGTGGGACATCTAGCACGCATGTGTAAAGCAGGATCTATTTTCAACCCAAAATGGAGACATCCTGTAAATACGATAGAGGAAGACATTGAGCATGATAGTTCAGGAAATGATGGAGAGGTAGAAATAATGGTCATATGCGATAATGTTATAAATGAGGTATCAGAGAACTATAATCTGCCCAAGTGTGATTTAGGAATAAATGGGCAGATTCATGTTCCCCATACACTATTATTGACAACAATGCATGGGAGAAGGTAGGAAGTCATGAATTGAAAATTGCTGATGTTGAACCGGTAGGATATTGTGGAGTTAAACTTGCCTTGTTAGGTTATTTCGAATGCATACTGTCTCACAAAGGTAGGACGGCCACCAGTAAAGTATATGTGGTGGAAAGGGGAAGAGCATTATTGGGATGGTGTGAACAGAAAAAATTGGGGATCACGTTAAATCCAAATCATCCACAACAAGTTTTAACCACTGAAGAAGCGGAAATTAGCAAATGGTGTACCAAATTTCCAAAGTTATTTAATGAGAAGGTAGGTTGTTTACAAAAATTTGAACACCGCATTATACTCAAAGAGCAAAGTGTACCGTGTGTTCACAAAGTAAGGAGTGTACCATTCACCTTGAGAGAGAAGCTAAGATTAGAGCTACAAAGATTATGTGAGGCCCAGGAGATAGAACCAATAGAATCATCAGAATGGCTTAGTCCGGTAGTTTTGGCACAAAAACCGGATGGAAATTTACGGATGTGTGTTGATTTGAGAGATTTAAACCGAAACATTCTTATTGATCGTTATCCATTGCCTCACATAAATGAAATGGTGTCTTCTGTGAACAATGCAACATACTTTTCTCTGATTGACCTATCTAATGCTTATCATCAGATCAAACTACATCCATCTTCCAGACACCTCACATCTTTTATCACACCTGAGGGAGCCTTCCAATTCTTGAGAATGCCATTTGGCCTAGCATCGGCATCAGCGGTTTTTCAGAGGGTTATGTCTAAAATCTTGACAGGACTACATAGAGTGTTAGTGTTTCAGGATGATGTATTAGTCTGGGGTGCCAATCGTTTAGAGCATGACAAAACAATGACTAAAACTTTAGAGAAGTTGCAACAAGCAGGTCTAACTGTTGGAATTAAAAAGTGCAGATTTGGTGTCCAAGAAATTGAATACTTAGGACACACCTTATCCAAAGATGGGGTCAAACCTAAGAAGAAATTACTAGATGCAATCACGAATGCTCCACCACCTCAAGACAAAGAGCAGTTACGCTCCTTTTTGGGTCTGGCGGAATTCTATTCCAAATTTGTCAATCACTTTGCTGACAAAGTACACAGACTCAGAATCTTAATGAAAAAAGGAGAAAAATGTAATTGGACAAAGGAATGTCAAAACGATTTTACCTTTATTAAAGAACAAATCGTTAAGTCTGTTCATTTGAAACCATTTAATCCATCACATCAGAGTATCATAGTAGTGGACGCGAGTGCCTATGGCTTAGGGGCTGTTCTCATGCAAAAACACTTGGATCGAGAACGAGTAGTGGCATTCGCATCACGCACTCTGAAAGGAGCAGAAGCCACATACTTAGTAATTGAGAAGGAAGCACTCGCGTGTTGGTGGGGTGTAACATATTTTAGAAATTACGTATGGGGCACTCGTTTTGAGATCAGATCAGACCACAAACCTCTGATAGAGTTATTTATGACAAAAGGAGCAATAAAGGCAACTCCTAGAATAGCCAAATGGCTGTACAGATTGCAAGGTTATGATTTTTCCCTACAATATGTACCGGGGAATCGCAATGTCAATGCTGACTGCCTTTCACGGTTACCATTAGAAGGGGATGACAATGACATAGATTCAAATGATGATTGTGTGGTAGCGGAAGTAGTTGGATCGTGTAAAGGAGCTATATCGTGCGGTGAATGGAAGGAAGCCTTAACCAAAGATAACATCATTACAGAGTTAATGGGTGAATTATCAAAACCATTGGTTTCTGATGCTATACTAAAAAAAAAATTTGGAGAGTTTTGGACGGTATGGACAGAACTATCTGTGGTGGAAGGAGTACTACGTAGGAATGGTAGATTGGTAGTTCCGATAAGCCTACAGAATAGATTACTTAATTTAATACATGAAGGTCATAGTGGTATGTCTGGAATGAAAAGGAAGGCTAGAGAAACATTCTGGTGGCCTGGTATGGACACAAATATAGAGGAATATGTGCGTGACTGCATGGAATGTATGTGTAGTGACAAAACTCTCAGGGTAGAAGAATCAACCATCTCCTCAACACAATTTCCGAGTAGACCATGGGAGAGGGTTGCAATGGACATTTGTGGTCCATTTTCATCCAAGGGAATTACAAATAAGTTTGCAATAGTACTAATTGACTATTATTCCAAGTGGCCGGAAGTAGCATTTACAAGCGACATTAAAGCTTGCAATATTATAGAGTTCTGTGACCAGATCTTTCGCAGAGAAGGGTGTCCAGAAAAGTTACTCACGGACAATGGGCCACAATTAGTATCAAGCAAATTCAATTCATATCTTAATACCATGGGTATCATTCATCATACTATGGCTGTTTACAATCCGAGAGAAAATGGTCTTGTAGAGAGATTTAACAGAGTGTTGAAAGAGTGCATACAATTAGCTGAGGAAAGTGGTGGTGATTGTAAAGAGGCAGTAAAAGAAATGTTGTGGAATTACCGTATCACACCTCACTCAGTGACGAATGAATCACCATTCAAACTTCTTAAGGGTAGACAACCAGGCACAAACGTTACTCCAGGGTGGATGTTAAAGGGGTTCTCTAGACCAGTGTGCACTTGGAGTTTGGAATGCAGAGTAAGAAAACATCAAGATAAATATGTACAAAGACACAATGAGAAGATAAAAAGGAGTGAGAGAAATTTCAATATTGGCGACTGGGTGAGGACATATAGTGTGGGGTCACAAAGGAGGGGGTTATCAAAATGGTCTGTACCAAAGCGAATAACCAAGATTCGTGGTAACAGTGTGTGGCTAAACGATGGCAAGGTGTGGAATATTCGAAGTATAACTTTATGTAATAAATTGGAAGTGAAATCTTGTGCATCAAGGGATAGTGACAACACTAGTGTCAAGAGACATGGTGAAACATGCAAGGACAAGCGTGCCCGGATGACTCCAAGATGGCTCAATGATTATGTGACTTATTGAGTGTCCCTGCATTGACCAGGATGTATATAATGTTTATAGTTTCTATTGCTGGTAGTGGTTAAGGCGCATTTGTTATGTCTCCTGCATTATTGTATTATTGTATTATAAAGAAAGGAGATGTGTTATGTCTTAACATCTGGCAGCTCGTGGGTCGCTTTAGCAACGGAGTCGGGATTCTTCTGTGGTATCCATGGGAACGGGGTGTGGGATACCAGAGAGAGAAGTGCTGGCAGTTGCGGGCAAAGGATGTAACTGGGGGTTGCTCTCTATTACTTAATAAAGACCTTCTTACATTATCTGGTCTGCTCGTCATAAAAGTTAGGGAATGGATTCGGATAGAGTATTGTGTGTGAGTGATCATCAGGAAATGGAAGAAAGGATAAACAGATTGAAAGCACTTTTCAATATCAAAGATAGAAAGGTTGAGTTGTTGATTGACTCAGGGTCATTATATACCATTTTTCCGAAATGTTTGATTGTAAGAGAGTGGCCTCACATATGATTATTGCCCAAAGACATTAACCTTGGTGGGTACCAAGGAGAACAGTTAGACATTATAGGATATATGTTAACAACCATAGACAGATAGGACATGGGTAAAGTGTATGTGGCTGAATCAGGAACCCCAATTTTGGGATGGTTCCATCAATACGATGTACACATTATCGTCAATCTACATGCCCCGTGGTGGAGGAAAATATCACACATGAGGACATTTTGTCGGGGGCAAATAATGTTTTCTGAGAGGAAATGGTTGAGTTGAAGGGTGATACTACAATATTAAATTGAAATATGGAGATGTCCCTTGCAACACAAGATTAGGAGGGTACCTATTGTAGTGAGAGAGGAGGTTAAAAAACTGTTAAGGGAAATGATTGAAAGTGGAGTGATCGAGACAATAGGGACCTCTGAATAGATCTCTCTGGTGGTTAGTACAAAGAAAAGTCATGGAAAGTTGAGGGTCTGTGTGTACTTAAGAAGTTTAAATAAGAGTATTGTGACAGACAACTTTTCATTACCCGACATTAATGAACTTGTGTTGCTTTCGAAAGAGGGAAATATTTTTCCAAGTTAGGCCTTATATATGTTTGCCACCAGGTATGTCTTCACAATAAGTTCAAATCCTTAACCAAGTTCGTCACCATGGAAGGCACATATCAATTTACAAGAATGCCTTTTGTGTTATCTTTGACAGTGAGTGTCTTCCATAGGATGATGAATGAAGTGTTAAGGGTTTAGACAATCTCATATTTTTTCAGGTTGATGTCTTGGTTTTTAGAGACAGCGTGGAAAAACACAATGCAGCTTTGAAGTAGGCTTTTGATAAGTTATCTGAGTCATGTTTAACATTACATAAAGACAAATGTGAATTTCTAGTTGAGGAGATCGAGTATCTTGGACATATGTTATCTGCAGTTGGTGTAAAACCCAAAAGAGACCTTTTGATGCCATAAAGTCTGCTACCGCACCAAAAGATAAGGATCAGATATATTCCTTTCTTGGGTTCATAGAATTTATTTCTAAATTTGTAAATGACTTTGGCAAAAGGACAGAATGTTTAAAGATGTTGATGAGTAAAGCTGCAAATTTCCTGTGGAACAAAGAGCAACAGGCAGGATTTCAGTACATTAAGAATGAGGTGTGAAATGCTAGAATTGTATTCCTTATGTTACTAAAAGAAAATCCATTGTTACTGTGGATGCAAGTGCCACAGGCTAAGAGGCATTTCTATCGCAAATGCATGGGTCCTTTGAGAAAACCGTAGTTTTTGTTTGAAGTTTTTTGACGACAACAGAATGCCATTACTCAGTAATCGAGAAAGAAGGCGCTGGCAGCGGCATGGGGGCTGGAGTATTTCAGATAGTACATTTGGGGTTGTCACTTTGTACTGCAAACTGATAATAAACCACTTCTAAAGATATTATCACCAGGTGAAGCAGGAAAAGGCTCCACAAGACTTGCTAGGTTAGCCTCACGACTACAAGAATCTAATTATGAAATTGAATATATACCAGGTTGAAAATATATTCAGACAGACTGCTTGTCATGCCTACCTGTGGAGTGGAGATGAGTAGAAGAGAAAGACGTTCTTCACAATAACAAGATAAAACTGTGGCTAGTGTGGGAGATGTTGTAAATTGGAGCCAGGGTTCTGTGAGTAAAGAGAAAGGGTCCAACGCCATGGAAAATGATAAGGTGCTTATACATTTTGTGCTAATGATAAAAAAGGAGGAAGGAGAGAAAGTATGTTGCCTATGGCTTTAAGGTCCCATGGTAAAATTCTGGATGAGTTGTCAGAAGTGCAAGGCAAATTCGTAATGTGTGGAGACAAAATAGTACCACCAGCAGAAATTCAGAAGAGGCTATTTGTTATACCTCATGAAGGTCATTTGGGCCAAACAGTTTCAAAGAAGAGGCTGAGGATGGAGTTTTGGTGACCCTCCATGGACAGTGACCTAGTGCAATGGGTGAGAGATGTACTGAGTACAAAAAGAGCTAGAAAAGACTGATGATTGGCACACAGGCAAACTTGGTAGTATACAGGATCTTGGTACGACTTGGCATAGTGTGTGTATGGGCATCAGAGGTCCAATGACTAATGTCAATGAAGGAAAGAGGTTTGCCATGGTAATTGTGGATGTACATTCACATTGGTTAGTTGTGAAGTTTTTGACTGAAATCACAACTAGAATGACTGTACAGGTCTTACGTCAGGTGTTTAGTGAAGAGGGTTATCCAGCAGTATTGATCACTGACAATGGAACCCAATGGACTTAAGCAGACATTAAAGAGTTTTTGAGTGTGTGTGGTGTAAGGCATTCTTGCACTGCTTTGTAAAATTCACCGGCCTATAAAATAGTAGAAAAAGCAAATTGCATAATTAAAGGAGCTTTGCAAATAGCGGTGGTTAACCACATTGATGGGGAGGACATGGTTCATAATCTTGTTTGTGCCTATTGCATCACGGAGAATTCCATGACAGGGAACGTCCCTTTTAGGTTGATGAGGGGAAAAATAACATTTCCAAACTCAATCCCCCATGGATGCAAAACTTGGTTTAAGTGAGAGGCGTTCAGACTTACAAGGTAAACATCACAGACGGTTGCAATTTTAGGATTCAGTCAGGGGATTTGGTAAAGATAAAATCAGGAGTATCACAAAGGGGTTGTCTAAATTTAGAGGACCTTTCGAAGTTAAAGAGGTACATGGGTGGCATGTAGTGCTAGATAATGAGGAGGGATGGAATTTGCAAAGAATTTGGAAGTATGGTGGCTCAGAAGGCAGAAGCGTATGAATGAGAATGAAGGATGCAGTGGTTACATGTTGATGAGCGATGAGGAGGTAATGAATGGGATACAAAGAGGGGTGGATCAACATGGTCAGAATGGATGATGAAAATTGAAATCGTTATTGTCCTTATGACCTCAACAGCAGGGGTGGTAGGATGGTGAGCAGAATTTTTAGACTCAGGAGGCCACCAAGTTAACTTCAAAATAAAGACTTTAGGTTACCCATACGAACAGGTGGTTTTTCTATGATTGCTGTTTACATGATTTTCAGTTTAACCGTATACGCAGTACTATCACTTATCCATACGGTGTGTGGTAGTGTTTAAACATGTGTAATCTGAAGAATAAAATGCATGTATTATAGTTATTTTCTGTTATCTTTCATGGTAATGATGCTCTCCCTTATTTGTGTAACAAAGAGGGATGTTTTATAATCCATTTCTTAGTTTATTTCAACTGTTGCTGTAAAGTATAAGAATGTTAGTAACCTCGAGATTCCTATTGGAATTGTGTTCTTTTGCTGGGTTCTGGTCGCTGGCAATTGCTGATGGACTGGTGAAGGGAGCACTGTGTTGAAAGCTTGCTCAAACAAATAACGGCCTAAGCCTGTTAACCAGTATTGTACACATCTCTACAGGGTCCTTAATGTTTTCTTTTAAACTGGACAGTTCTATGGGGCAGGGCGTTACGGGGGGGGGGGGGAAGCTGACAGATGATGGAATGTGTGTTATTTATTTATTTAATTATACCTCCGACGTCTGTTGACCCCCCCCAACCTGCCTACCCGCCCCTGCCCCGACTCACCATGCTTACCTGTGCCGGCTGCTGCTGGCTCTACAAAAATAAAGATAAGTTCTAACCCTCATTTATAATAGACCACTAGATAGTAGCTCATGTTTGTCCACAATATGTTATAGTTTTAAATATTTATTCAGCCTGATACTGGACTATTCCATAGACAGTAACGGCATTTGTTGTAGGCAAATCCAAACCAAAGTTCATGAAACATTCAATGTTTTAAGTTTTCTTTTAAGTGTGAGCTTCTGCACATTTCGCTTTAATGCCTGGTTTGGCATCGCAGTTCATGTGGCTCAAGCTAGTGCAAAATTCGCGTTTTGATGAGGTCAGTAAAATCCACTGAGAGAATAATTGCTTCCCCACAGGAAACTCATGCATCTCAAATGCTACGGCACCTCAACTTTAATCTGTAAAAGCTAGGGTTGATTTTCTGCCACTTTTTAAGAAAGAGGAATCCAATACACTTGCCATCCATGGCCCCAGGTATCTGTTTGATATTCAGAGTATCCTCTACAACATTTTGGTTGTTCCTCATCTTGCTATAAGTGAAGAAGCGACAGTAATGTTACATTTCAAATTGATTTATTTTTTTCGAGCCCTGGTGGACAGAACATTGTCTCATTGTGATTCTCTGTTTCCATTCTGATTGTGAAGCATTTCTGATTTGAAAGTATGAGATTATTGTTTTCTTCTATGAGCATTTTGCCGCGTCGAGAGGCCATTGCAACCAACTACATTATAGCAGCAATATTGTTTTTTCAACTCATATAAAAGGAACCTAAACATAATATATGATATATAATATATTATAATGTAATGTAATATGATGTAATATAATGTAATGTAATGTAATATGGTGTAATATAATATAATATAACATAACATAATATAATATAATATAATATAACATAATAAATATAATATAATATAATATAATATAATATAATATAATATAATATAATATAATATATCATTCTGAGACACCTAATATAGTTTGACGTAATACTGCATCCAATAAATACTGATACCGTATTGCGCGCTAATTGCCTGATGCAAAGAAGTGCACATAGTATTAACATGCATGTTTTCCCTGTTCTGAGGTGCGCAAACTCAGACTGTGCCTTTTTGCACAGCTGAAAATTGTATTATCAAATTACCATAGTGTAATCATTGTGACACACCTCGAAATCCCAATTTGAGCACAAATGTAACTTTCTTCAGGAATTTGAGATATCATGTGCAACAATAATTTTTATATATTCATTTATTATATTATAATATGATATTTGTTCAGTGTTTTTCAATTCAGTGTTTATTTTTCTTTCACCATGTCTTTTTCTCCCATTGAATCTGTCGTAGTAAAATCATGCTTCACCATTTCCTTGGAATAGTACCTTAAAATGCCAATTGACCACATACATGTAGAGCCTTTAACATATCGTAATCCTAACTAATTTTATTCAATGACAAGTGGCACAGATCAGCGTATTTAAACATGAGAATGAAAATCTAAACACATTTGTCCATAATTGCAAAAGTCTTAAGTCTCATGCGGAAAAGTACAAATTGTTTAAGAATGGAAGGCAAAATAAAAGCATGTATTTAAAATATTAGTTTTTTCAAAAATGTGTACAGTAGGTACAATCTAGATGCATAACTGCAGGAATTCTGTCCCACTACAGAATTCCAGTCATCATTTACAAAAAGTGCCCGTGTCCAAAAATTGGCAGAGAATGCTTCAAGAAAGACAAGTCAAATTATCATCCAGGCCAGCAAGTGTTGAAGTCCTTCCGAAGAACTTCTAACTTTCAAAACCTGAGACACACATCAAGGTCTTTCCATAGTCCAGGCAGGAGCAATCTATTCTTGTTTAATTTCAGCTAAATTGTAAGTACTAAGCTATTTTAATTTAGCTTCCATCAATAGACAGGAGGTTTAGAAATGAGAGCTACAGAGACTAATGTTGACATTCTTTAGTATGTTGACAAAAAGCTGCTGGTAAGTATTGATTCTAGTAAGAAACAGATGTATTAGTTTTTGTGGTGGAAGCCCACCTCAAATAATATTCACAATCCTTGTTAGGGTGTACCCCATAAAGTTACTAAATGAACCTGTGCTTAACCCTCTGGTGGCCTGGCACAAAGCAGTCAGGCTTACCCTAGAGGCAATTTATAAAGTGTTTATGCAGCACTCAAACAGTAATAAAGTGAAAACACAACACAGGAACAATCCAAATCCAATTTAGAAAAATAGAGAAAATTTTAATAAATAAAATCATACCAAAACAATGATAACCCAATAAGAAGATCCGGAGAAGTGATTTTATTTTTAAAGTTTGAATTAAACATAGTGCCAGAAAGCAAAAAGCGCCAACTATGATTATCTGGTTGCACTAGACTGGGTCAAAGTCAGAAGTTAAGGTTGACCGCAATGGATTGCCAGTTGTATACAGGGACCAAGTTCATCCTAGTGGAAATTTTACAGTCTGTTCTAAAAACTTTTATGGAGGAAAAGTGGTTGTTGACGATTAGTCTGCTGGGCTAGCAGTCAGCTGACTCTGAAACAGAGGTAGACGACAGTGTGCTGCTGAAGTGCGGGGTCCTATTGTAGTCATCGATGAATTCAGGAAAGTGGAGGAAGGTCTTGATGGCTATCAGCTTTGGTTCAGCATCAGTTCCGTTGGCTGTTGAAGTGTGAGGTCCTGGTGTAGTCATCCATGAAGTCAGGAAAGTGGAAGAAGGTATTAACGACTATCGGCTTTCGTACAGCATCAGCTTTGTTGATGCACTCTATGTTAGGACTAATAAACTATTTGAGGACGCCAATCTCCTTCATGGGTGCAAACAAGCAAGCTAAAGCTGACCAATAATTCCATGTTGAGGGCTGCAACTTCAATGGCATTCCAGTCACTGAAAGTTCTCCAGGCAAAATGTTTCTGAATCCCATTTCTTGCAGTTTGGTGACAGGAGGAGTACATTCTATCACCAGCTAAGGGTCCATGACCTGGGTGGCACAACTTGGTTGTTAGGGCTCATTCTAACAGAGACCAGTAGAAGGGTGATTGCCATGTCCCGTTAGAACTGGTCAGCTAGGCATTTACGGGGAGAGAGGCCTCTGGAAACTTGTTGTGTCCCTATAGTTCAAACAGGAGGTCATCCAACTCACCGTTGGAGTCACTTCAGGGTTCAAGGAAAGCAGGTCCTGTCTTCCTTCAGGTTCTTCAGACAGCAGGGTAGTCCTTCTCCCGATTCCTCACAGGATAAGGAGTGTTCTGAGGGTTAGTCTGTAGGGTCCACTTTTATGCTGAATGCCAGGCTATGGGTGGAGGGCAAGCTTTGTCCCCCCCTATCAATTCTGGTCAATTCCTCCTCTTCCACCCAGTTTGGTGCCAGACTGACTAGAGAGTCAAAAGGGATGCAGGCCTAGAAGTGAGTGTCATCTGGTAGGCAACCTTTGAATCTCAGGAAGGTCCTGAGCAGAGGCCTCACTTCACCAGATCCAGAACCCTTCGTCCATTGGCTAGGAGCAATACACATCTTCCCACAGGGAAGCCATCATGGGTCAGGTGACAGCTGGACATTGGCAGGAAGACCTTTTGGTTTCAGGCAGGAAAATGACAACTTTCTAAAACTGTTATTTCCAAAATAGTAACATAAAATCTGACTCGTCCATTAAGTTGGATTTTAAATTGATATTAAAATGAATTTTTGAACCATTGTAATAGCTATTACCAAGCTGGATGTAGCACTAATTAAAGGTAATAGTGTAACCCAGTGAATCAATGGGGGAGACAGCTTTGCCAGAGTAAAACACGTCTTTGGAAGTTTTTCACAGCCAGCACATGTGAAATCTTAAATATACATGCCCCACCTTTTAAATTCCATTAACCCTGCGTAAAGCTATTCAGCTCCTACCTTAGGGATAAATTATAAATATTAGAAAGGAAGATTTTGGTCTTTCAAAATGTTTATTTTGCCAGGTTGCAAAGGCAGTTTCAAATTGCATACACAGCCTGTAGGGGCAGGCCTTGAGGTGTATTTTAGAGTGCTACTTTAGCGGGCGGCATGATGAGTGCTGCCGTCTACTAGTAGCATTTAATTTACCTGCCATGAGTACATGTGGTATCATTTATCAGTGGCTTAGAAGTAAATTAAATGTGCCAGTCAGGGGAATGCTAATTCTAACATATGTAGAGAAGAGATTACAGGCAGTTTACCACTGGTTAGAAGTAGCAAAGTGCCATGAGTCCTATGGCAAGCAAAATCAGTTTAACCAAAAAAAAGCTAAAATCTGGGGGAATAGTCTGCATTTGCAACTTTGGGCAGTTTCGAAGTTGTAGATACAAGCTATATAGTTGTTTTGTAAAGTTTGGAAGAATTAATGTATTTGTGCTTTTTGCAAGCAGTGTTTGAGATAACATCAAGCAGATCAGCAGCATAAAGTGGCCTACCAGACCATAAAAGAGGTCCACAAACAGCAGAAAAGCTTAGTCACACTCTAACCTGTCAGACCAGCCCTTCTGGCACTGCCAGGATGCCGAGTTAGCCAGTCCAAAACTGTTGGCCTCACATCATCAATTGTCCCCGCTCATGTCATTCCAACTCATGCTGAGATATATGCTGAACAGTACATTCTTGCAACTTTCCCCTTTGAGAGGACATCTGACTTTGCATTTCCAAAGACATGCAGGCCCAAATGCTTCTGTCAGTGGCTATGCTGTCTCAACCAACACTTGAGCACCACGGGGCAGATTTACAAGCCCCTTGTACTGCCAGTACATCACTTTTTGTGACGCACTGACAGCACAAATTTTCTGCCCCAGATTTACAAGGACAGGAACAGCCACCCTGCGTGGCTTTTCCTGTCCTTGTAAATACGGCCCCTTTACACGCAGCACTTTGCGTAAAAAGGACGTTCCATGGGTGTTGCTGTGGGTGTTCCCATGCAACACCCATGGAACAAGACACATTTCCAGATTTACGAGGATTCGCAAACTTGGAAATGCATCAGTATGCTCCGCCACCCGGCGTAGCGAGGCGCACCAAAGACAAATGTTTTCCTTTCCCCTCGATTTTTTCCTATTTCATTGCGTGCTGTATTCTACAGCACGCATTGAAAAAGGAAAATGCCCGAAGTGATTGTTTTTGTGCAGATAGGTACCCCTTCCTGCACAATAACAATCTCCCGATGACGCAGGCCTCCTTGCACCATGGTGCCAGGGTGCCTGCGCCTGCGCATGGCAGCTGTTTGTGCGCCAGCGCAGGGGAGAGCACAGGAATGGGACATATCACTGTAAATATGTTGCATTCCTGTGCTCTGGAAGTGCCGCAGCGTGGCACAGCCAAAGGGCTTGCGGTGCCACCTTCTTGTAAATCTGGCCCCCAATCTTTATGTCTTAATCAGTGCAGCATAGGCAATGAATGCTACAGCAGTTTTTACATTTTCATTATGTGTTTAATCCAATGAAGCTCTGTATCACAATTTCCACCACTGACAAACACACAATGTACACACCATTTGAGATGAAAGGGGTTACTTCCTGCATCTGCATAACACTTTCAATGATACCAAATAAAAGCTTTGTGTACTG
Organism: Triturus cristatus; assembly: GCF_964204655.1. Classification (NCBI taxonomy): domain Eukaryota; kingdom Metazoa; phylum Chordata; class Amphibia; order Caudata; family Salamandridae; genus Triturus; species Triturus cristatus. The sequence continues at coordinate 370,429,958 of NC_140595.1, forward strand.
CAGTTCAGCTATTACAGCACAACTACAAGAAGAGGCCACCATGGTGACATATCTTTGTGAGTAGCAGCTGAAATACAATTGTATTCATATACCAGTAGAGCATAACCTCTCTAACATAACTTAGAGGTGCTGGCATGTAGCATTACATTTGGAAAGGCAATAGTTATTAAAATGCACGTCCAATCTGACTCCCAAATTAACATCATGACTAAAATGAACTCTAAAAGAAGCTCTCTAGGAAATAGGGAAGACATGCCTCTTCGAACTTCAAACATGGATCCCTAACATGTCTACATTTGGTCTAGCAGAAAATGTTCTCTCAAATAAATCGGTTTGATAACTTATTCAATTTATTTTAGTGTTTTTTTTTTCATGGCACTCACACAATAAAAGGGAGAGATATAGGGCCATATGTATCAAGCAAAATTGCAATCGCAAACGCCGAATTTCGCCGAATTTCGGCTTTTGCGATCGCAGTTTTGCTAAGTGGTATGTATGAAGACAAACCTGCGTGCAAAATAAGGAATAGCAAAATTTGCTATTCCTTATTTTGCAATTGCATTTAAGGAATCGCAAATTTTGCGATTCCTTAAATTCAATGTAAGAAACACCAAAAAAGTGCAATTTGGCCTTAAGGAATCGCAAATTACCACCAAATACAGGTACAGGTACTACTTTATCCCATGCTCATTTCAGGTGTGCAACAGGGTGTCCTTTTGACACCCTGGCACACTTGAAATTGCATTCTCAATTTGCGATTCTCTAATTGAGAATCGCAAATTGAGAATGTCTTCCCATTCATTCCTATGGGCCTCTGGGCCCATAGGAATGAATTGGAAGGTATTCCTTAATTGCGAATTGCAATTTGCAATTCGCAATTAAGGAATATGTAGGATTCGCAAAATGTATTGCAAATCCTACTTACATAGCATTCTCAAATAGCGATTCCCAGAAATTCGCTATTTGAGAATCGCAAAACCTAACATTGATACATATGGCCCATAGTGCTTATGCAAGAGTTGCAGCTCAGTAGAGTTGATTATGGAAGGTGCAAATGCCGGCGGAATAAGTGTGCCCTCCTATGTTTGAGAAAGAAAGAATGTTGGTTTACTCTTGGAGATTTTGTGGAAGAGAAGTTCAAAGACAATAGCCTTGATGACTTGCCTCCCAAAGTTTCCATACATATTGTTGAAATGAAAACAAAAAATCTCTAAACGCAATAGTCATGTGCTCTGGTTCATTTCCGGTTTATTTAATAAAGAATTGCGGGGCTTATTTACAAGCCCCTAGCGCCGCCCGTGCCTCACTTTTAATATAGGAATAAGTGACCTACGGGCGGCGCAAGGGGCTTGTATATAAGCCCCTGCATGTCACAAATGTCTAATAAGCCGAGTAGTCTTCACAAAGGTCTCTTGTTCTTAAACTGTAGAACATCCCACCTGCTGGCCATTTCCAATGCTAAACTGCACCTAAATTAAATCTAAGCTTCCCTTTAACGCCCCCTTAGCCCCCCTTAACCTCAAGTGTTCATTTTCTCCTGCTGTTCTCATTATTTTTTAAGTCGTTTCATTGAAGACAATGCTGATTTGATTAAACTGCCCTCATTGAAGCATACCTGAGATGTGGATAAATTGTCCACTTCAGGCCCCAGGGCGTTATACATGGCACTGTTTAAGAGCTATGATTTCTAACAAAAAACAAAGGAATAAGCTAGGTTCTTAACTATATAATTATAATGTCTTTCAAAAATCACCACAAGCGAATGCTCATTAAGATTGTATTTACCCATTCAGCAGTAAAGAAAATAGGGAGCTGTCGATTCTTGTTTCAGCCTACACAGCACCATGAAATAGGCATTGAATTGAACTGCACTTCGAAAGGAAAATGTTCAACATTACAATTACCCCATTACACAGCTTGGTGTTGAGCATTCAGTGATTGTAAATAGAAAAGTTGCTGAAAAACTGAGACTTAATTATCTGTCAACAGGCTGACAAGAATACACACGTGTGGGTTGCTGGAATGAAAGGTTCTCGTTCATTTTTCTGGCTCAGAAAATATCAGTTAGCCAATAATAGACATACAGAGAACAGTCTTTACATTTCTCTTTGCAGAAAATTGATACAATGCAAGGTATAGGGGAAGATATAGACAAAATCAGTGATAAACTGCATGTGATTTTCCTATTAAGGTCATAGTTGGGAGAGGACTTTCTTGTGTGTTATGTATTGTTTGAACTCGATTAACATATTCATATTGGCTGCTTATAATCTTTACCATTACTCACCTCATTCCTGTCTCTCTACCCCCCTACCCCAATGAACAACGCTGTGTTTCATTATAGCAAGGTTTTCAATTAATAAATCCTATATGCACATATTAAGGACATCAAGACATGAAGGGCCAGATGTTTATGACAGATTTGCGAGTCGCAAATCGGTCACAAACGGCTTTGCAAAGGAAAAATGGGCCGTACGGCATGTGTGAAGCCCATTCTCGAACTACTAATACAATTGCGACTAAGGGCCAGATGTATCAAAAAAGCATTTTGTGATTCCCATATAGCGATATTTACCGAATCGCTATTGGGGAATCGCAAAATGCTATGTATGTAGGAACGAGTAAAATGTTTGCGATTCCTTATTATTACCTAATAGCGGTTCTCTAAAAAGCGAATCATCATTATTAGGTAATATGACTCCATTCAATCCTATGGGCCTACAGGCCATTAGGTGCAAAGGGTTTTGCATTAGTTAATTTGCGATTACCTAATAGGTAATCGCAAATATGTAAATGAAAAGCCAAGGGTGCTTGGGGGCCTAAGGCCCCCTGAAGCACCCCAACAAAGGAAACTGTGCACATGTAAAGCACACACATGCCCTAAGGGCACACACTTGCCCCTATGTGTGCAACATGGCACTTTGAAAAATGCATTTTTTAAAGTTTGCACATGGTTACCTCAACTTGAAGTTGATGGTAATTAGCTTTTCCTAAATGCACAGTTCACATTTGGGAAAGGCTTCTTACATGTGCATTAGGGGTTTGCAAATTGCGATTCCATATTTGCAGTCGCAATTTAGGTGTTCACAAAATAATAAGATTACCTGAATTGCTAATGCAAAAGCCTTTCATACCTGAGAAAAGGCTATTTTGCATTTGCAAACAGCTGAATTTTGTGATTCGCACCATTTGCTTTCACACATCTGGCTCTAAATAGTGAATCGCTATTTTTGCGACCCCCCATTTAGTGCATTGGTATTTGCAAATTACTAATACCGATTCGCAAAATGCATGTATAAGGTAGTCACAAATAGCGAATAATGTCTAAATCAGCCGTTTGCACATGCAATTAACCACCAATTCAAACCAGGTGGTAAATTAGTGTAAACTATAAAAACTGGACCTGAATGCCTTGGGCCTTTCCATAATGGCTGCTGTGTACCTGATAGCGAAGAGGAGGTGCATCCTGGCCATGAAACAGAGAAGGAGTAGGAGACAGCAAAGGATTCTTTTACACCAGGCTGACCCTGTTCAATAGGACAGAGGAGGAAATATGAGACCAATACAAGCTAAGCAGCACAGTTATCCTGGACACTATTGAGTTGTCAAGGCTATATTTTAGAAAGCAGTACGCAGCACAGGTATTCAATCCCGCCCACGTGCAGGCGTTGTGCTCATTAAACCTATTAGCGAGTGGAAGTTACTAGGATGTTCTAGGTCTTGCAGGAGGGGTGTCCCAAAGTGCGCTTTCGCGTTTCTTAAGGCGATTTCTAGATGCCATCTACATTCACCGCTATATATACCTTCCCAGTAATACCCCGGAAATACTAAGCACAAGATGGATTTTTACAGAATAGCCCATTCCCCCATGTCATAGAGTGTAAATATGGAACACATGTAGCCATCTGTCCACCATACCATAATGGATATCTATTTAGAAACCGCAAAAAAATCACATTCCCACAACATACAGGTTGTGTGCAATGCCCAATACGTAATCACAGATATTGTGAAAAAATTTGGTGGAAGAACCTATGATTCCTACATGTTTTGGCACAGCAACATTTACAGACGACTTGAAACTGGGGAGTTTGATGATGCATATATACGTAGGTATTGAAAATACATGTACAAAGAAATGTAGTTGCACAAGACGCACAATACGTTTGTTGACTTACACAATTTCACATCTTTCAGGCCCATGGATCGCCACATCCTACCTCTTGGCATCCAGCTTGAATCAAAGGAGGTACAACACAGCTTATCGGCACACCAGAACAGTGATAGAGCACACATTTGGCCTGCTCAAATCCAGGTTTTGCTGCCTGCACAAAAGTGGTGGTGCCCTGTAATATGCGCCAGAGATTGCCTGTAAGATGGTAGCAACCTGTGCCCTCCTACACAACATTGCATGCAACAGAGACCTACAAACTGCAGAGTCTGATTCAAAGTCAGAGAATGAACAACCTGTCCCACCAATGCAACTGCCAACAGAGAAAAGAGTAGCAGAGGGGAGGCGCTGCAGGGACCCCATTGGGACACATTACTTTGCAAGGTGAGTCATGGTCATATTAACATCATGAATGAAAACGCGAATTGTTGGAATGATGCATGTGAACAAAAAATGTTATTGTAAGGTCTCAGAAACTGTCTGTAATTTAACAATTTAGCACATTACTGTGTGCAATATCCCAGAACATTTTGTTTGGTTACATCACCAACCTGACATGAATCAAAAACATGACCCTCCAGGATCAAGAATCCTCAATGTCCACTATGTGTTGCTGCATCATGTGGGGGTGTGGGAGTACAGGTAGAACTGCGTCACAGAACTTGGACTTTAGTGGCAGAGAGGCTGCTGACACGTGGCCTAACTTCCCTATCAGGCAGGCATTCAAAACCCTCACCAACAATGTGTGCATTCTGTATGGCCCCACAGCAGTGTTGATGTAGCCAAGGGCCTTTGCAAATCCCCACTGACCTGTCCTATTTTGGCCTGTAGTCTCACAGTGCATTTGGAGAAGGCTGAGTTCACATGTGCAAGACGTCCAATGGAGCTTTTTAAGGCAGCCATGTGCACATCACTGCTCCTCTCTCTCTCTGCCTCCTGTTGCTACTGCACTAGGCCAAATGCGTGCATAATGTTTTAATTATATCAGTCAGTATGTCCATTTATTGACCGCTGTATTGAATCCCAGGGATACAGCATGCTGAGTCTTATGTAATTCTCGCCTCCTATTTCTTTGTGCTGCAAGCTCTGAATAATCAGCATGGATGCCTCAAGATCACCAAACACTAATTCCTGTCCTGCACTGAGGCTTGTGTTTTTTGGCTCAGAAACATGAAACCCAGAATATCATGGACAGGGGCCTTAATTTTTGGTGTTTCGTTGCCCAAGCCGCCTTGTAGTAAATTCATACAGAAATTCATTGCTATGAATCATTTGGCTGCCATCTATGAGGCCTTCTGCTGCTGAGTTCTTCTTTGATTTTCAATTATATGTGTTTCTTTGCTTTTGCTGCAAAATTAATGGAAAGGTTTATTGTTACGATTTGTACTGACCAGGGTGTATATTTTCTGTGTTTGATGAGCATTGCCTATATGAAAGACTGATTTGTCACACTTTCAATGGCAATAGGGTCTAATGACGTAGTTATATAGGTTGCAAGCCCCCAACTGGATGACCCTTTTCTTCTTGCTTTTTATGCCTGAGTGTATTACTAAAAAGCCAGTGAGAAGTTCGGGCGTCATGCACCATGTCTCCTGGCAACAACGTAGGGCATGGTTTTTAATTAAGTTGAGAGCTTTGTCACTGAACATTACTCTCTGTAGACCTGCAACATTCCATGATCAAAATGGAATTTGTTTTGTTGTCACTTTTATATTTAAAGGACGCTTAATGATAGGGCACTAGGAATATTAGTGTTTAATAGCTACTCCCATATAGGACTCTTGGGTGACATTGATTGATTCTGTCAGTAAACATGATCTTTGTCACCCAATGTTCCGATTAACATGTATGTCAGAATGAGCACCGGGTATACTATCTGAGGACCCTTTAGCAGATTTTAGGATAGTTAGAGGTCTGCAACTGTTGTTCAGTAAGTGTGATGGCGCGTGTGGCAGTAGTGGTGCCGGATAGTGTTGCACAGCCATTTTAATGATGTTTATACCCCATTTGCAAGCTCTTCTTTCTGCAAATGCATCAGGTCTACTATCCATTGATGTGCCACTTTACCGCTGTTTTTCTGAGTTTCTTTCCCGTTGTCAAGCATAAAGAGTCTACCTTTTCAACATCATTTGATTTTATGAAACTCAGGGCCTCATTTACAACATATTGGAGCAGGGTAACGCCACAAGGCTTCTTGCTGCACTGCCCTGTGTCAAAAGGAAAGGGCAGGATTATACCGTAATAATGAAATACAACACATTCCTGTCCTTTCTGCCAGTTAACAAATTGGTGCCTTACACCAATGCAGGCACCCTTGCCCCATAATGCAAAGGTGTCTGCATATCTGGTACGATTGCTTTAGTGCAGAAAGAGACATTTTCCTTCACAAAAATAATAAATGGAGGCGTTTTCCTCTTTCTGCACAGAAAGTGGAAAAATAAGCAGAAATAATCTTATTTCTCCTCATTATGACTCCCCTGTAGAGTTTTTATGTGTTCCCAGGTTGACAGATACTTGTAAGTCTGGGGCAGCATCAAAACCCATTGGTGTTGCATGTGAAATCCTACCCCAACGCCCATGGAATGCCTTCTTGACGTTGAGGAAGGCAAGGCAAGGCTTTGCACTGCCTTGCCTTACTCCATATCTATGAGGCAATGCAAATCCTCCTCATAGATATGATTAAGAGGCCTGCGCCACCTGAGCATCATAAAAAGTCATGATCCGACGGTGCAGACCTCTTATAAATGAGGCCCTGAATTTGGGTAGAGCAGGTGTCACTGTTTGCCCCTCTTTAGGATGTTGAAATTCCCTTTAGAGTAATTACGTCGAATGAACATCGGCAAGGAGTTCTTTGTATTCCATCTTTCTATAGATGAAGATGCAGTTTGTTCTTTTGTGCTCCTAAAATGTCTTTGTAGTAGGTTGGGCCTTCAGAAATCATATTGCACATGTTGGAAGTCGGGCTAGGCTTGCAGTTGTCAATGTCTGCACATTTCTTGCGGTGTTACTAAGTATTCTCCCTGTTTTTGCAATGCTCAACTGCTTTGGAGAGTTTTATGCTTAATTGAGAGATGTGGTCTTGACTTTTTTGGTGTTGTTTTGTGCAGCAGCGGTCTGTGCAGGTAAGCACGGTGGGGGACATGTTGACAGATGACGGAATAGGATTTATTTATTTTTCCCTATTCTGTCATCTGTCAACTTTATCCCCTCCCGCCCGCCACACCCCCTCACCACCATGCTGATCCGCACAGACTGCCGCTGATTTTGGGTTGAATGTTTGTTGATATGTTCCATTACACTTTTTGATTTAATTGGCCGAGCAGAACTGTTATTTGTCGGGACAATGATAAGCTGGTCCTCTTGAATTTCATATTAATGCAGACATTGATTGCCAGGTTCAGTGGGGTAAGATTTGTCTTCCTAAGGGTCATCTTTAACCCTTCCCATGAGGGCTCTTATGTGATGAGGAGTGCCCACTTTGCTGTCTGTGCATTTGGCTTTTTTATCACCTCTAAATATAATCCCTGATGACTGAGAGAGCTTTCTTTATTTTTTTCAGTTATGGTTGTTTTGTCACAAAAGATAATTTGACATTTATCAGCTGCAGGTCATGGATTCCTGAGCCAAGGAAAGTGTTTTTGGCCTTTCCCCCTGCGGCTCATTTTTTGAATTATCCAAATTAATCTAGGACTCGATTATGTACTTTGTTTTGGTGAGCATTGCTTGGATTTGCCACAAGCTACTTCACTAAATAGTTGTTTGTCTTATTTTGTTTATTTCTTTTTTTTTGTCTTTTCCATTTCTTTTTTGGAAAGAACAACCTTATCTTGGAAGATTTTTCATTTAAAATAATACAGTAGTGTTCCTGTGCGATGCCTACTGGATTAGACTGGGTTTTATCCTTCACTGTTCCGGAAATACTGGTCTGCTGCTCAATTTCTATTTCATCTCTGCATATGACTTTGCAGTTGCTTGTTAGGTTAATGGTGTGTTTAATCTCACCCACATTTGGTTTCTTTGTTTTACCAGCAGATTAATGAAGAGTCTGCTCATTCATATCTGTGGTTTCCTTGGAGAAACGATTCGAATGTGTACCTAAGTTTTTATTGGGGTCATTTTCAGGTCATCAGTCAGTGTTTGTAACAAATGCATAAGAGACTATAATTTATCATTGAGAGCATAAACAGTCTGCATACAGTGGCTGAGGATTAGAATCTAGATGGCTGACTGAGCTTGACGTAGATGGAACCTTGTTTTCTAATTTGATAATTGTTGATGCTATTGTTTGCAAGAGATCAACTTGAACTTCCATTTTACTGGAGTGTTGGGCTAAGACTTTTATAAGCAGCTCAACTGGTTTAGCTGGCTTCTGCCACTTGATGAATTGACACTGAGGATCAGATGTGGCTGATGAATGGATACATTTCATAGGATTTTGTTTGAGAATGGACCACTCAATAGAGTTTTAAAAATTGGGACTTATTGGGGAAATTTGGAGAATGATCAAATGAGGAGTGTGAATTTCTTTTTTGGGACAGCTGGATGAAACTTTGATTTGAAGGGGACACTCTTTCCTCAGAAGTGTCTTCTGCATCCAGGTTTGTCCCAATAATGATCTTTCGAAGTTACTCAGTTTAGTCACTGTAGCACTGTTAGATATAAGTGTGTTGGCATGGCTCGGCTCCTCTGAATGATGTTGGCAGTGACACTTAATGTTTTCACCCTCCCCTCTATTATTTTCTATTGTGGTGCTTTGTCCAGTACTTCTTGCATCTGCATGGGAGAGAGCTTCTGATGCTTTTAATGACTTCTGATTCTGACTAACAGCCTTAGCTCAATCCAAATGACTTGGAGATTGGGCCTTGATTGGCCTGTGGTGATGCTTGCAGTAGCATTGAGTGTTGGACGTTTCTTCACATACCTTGTGTTCCTCATGTTCTGAATTTCACATTTGATTCAGAGTAACCATATGTGCTTTACTGCTCTGTGATGTGGCGCTGCTCTTCATCTGTCTGCTCATATTGTATATGATAAAGCTATAATGCCCCAGATACCCTAATGTGCCTTCCTCCCATGAGCAGTGAATTAATGCATTATACTGGTGACAGGCTGTTGACTGGCAGCTTCTCTTCTGCTCTGTTGGAGAGAGCCACTGTGGGGGCTGTTTCTATGGAAGTGTGAGGGTGCAGTCCGGAGTGGATAGATGTGGTTTGTTATGATTAGTAGGCACCTAAGGCAACCCTGGTTAAGAAGTCAATGGTTGCCGATGATAGTTGCTCTCAATGGGCTACTCTGTGCTCTGGCTGATTGTGAATGACGTAAATATTGGTGAATCTGTAATCGCTCGCTTAGTTACTGTCTGCACCTGGTGTGTGCGACGGACTACTTCCTGCTCCTACACAATGGGCATTCCTAGCTTCCTGTGGTTGTTAAATGCAGGAGGACACATGGGAGGAAGGCCACGGCACCCATGACGCAGAATGCAGCAATCTGCCGCCCCCCTGGCGAGATACATATGCATCCAACCGCTTCTGCAACAGTTTTGAATAAGCCCTGGCCCCACGCATACCATTGAATTCAGCGACTGCTTTCCTGCCTGCTACTTTTCCTGTTTGCCAGTTGATTGCCTGCTTCATCAATTAATCATCCATCCACCTCTGCTGTTCGAGGCATTTGAGCAACTTAAGCCCCCATACATCTCTCTATCCTTCTAGTGCTGACCTTGTGAATTCTTGCGGGCTGAAGGTGAGTTAAAGCTGAAGCAGCTCAGTGCTAAACAGGGCAGGGCAGGATGGGTTGGGGTGGGTCAAGCCGGCATCTGCTGCCAAGAAGCACAGATGAGCACAGAATGTGTAACATAGCATTAGAATATGTATTTAGGGTTCATGGTTGCATCATATGATTATACAGTATGGGGTAAGTGGGAAAAGTGGGATGAAGGTTAAATTCTGAATAGTTGTGTTATGTATGTTACACTCTCCAAATGTTAATTATTTTTACTAGATCAGAATCGCACCACTCTTCCACACACAGATCTTAAATGTCCATAAATTCTCATTAGATCCAATACATATAGGAGAGGCCACTATATTTATTGGATCTAATGAGAATTTATGGACATTTAAGATCTGTGTGCGGAAGAGTGGTGCAATTCTGATCTAGTAAAAATTGTTTGTTTCCTTTTGTAGGTAGCACCTTTGGACAGAGGGTATTTTCAGAATCTGCACACAATTTTGATTGTGGTTGAAGTGGCGGACGGTTGATGGACTTTCATCCATCAAACGGCCATACTCCTAAATGGCAGGAGATGGTAAACAGATGGTTTTTGAAAGACCCATCCTCATATTCTAAACTCCAAATCAGGCCCTAAGCCTTTTAAGGAGATTTACAAAGTCAAATATTGTAAAAAAAAAAAAAAAAAAAGAAGCTTCACAATGATAGCTAAATAATTTTCTTGACAAGATTTTGCTGCAGAATTAAGGGCACTTTTTGGAGTTTTGTGAATAGGTTACTCCATCACACAAATTACAGATGTTCCCTCCCTCGAATTGTAAGTGCATAATAACCTTTATCACTTGTAGCACGACAGATAGGCTATTTGTCACATTTTGACAGAGTATCGCATCAGCCAAATTCTAAATAGGGCTCTAAGATGAAAGTAGAAATCTTCTTAACTAATCCTTCTTACACATGAGATTAGTAAAGCAATACAGTACTTGAAACCCTGCCTTGAATAGACGAAGCACCTGATAGTCCCATTATGGATGTTTCAGAAATTGTCACTGGATAATCAGAGCCGCATGTTGGATTAAAACTGAATTAAAAAAAACAAGGTGACCGTCACATGGAATTTATTTATTGGGTGGCCCTGTAGTTTTGCTAAAAAAGTAAATATTCAAAAGAGCATCTATCTTAAACAATAAATAACGTCCAGCATTAACACTCCAGCTAATTTACAGGGGGTGAGCCAACTTCCTTTGAACTTTGGAAACAGACCACTCTAAGACTTTAAAAGGACACCACATTTCAAATTGAAATACCCTGGCTGTAAATGCCACATCTTGTGGACACTGATGGGTTAATAATTAGGTAAAAAAACTAACCATTACATATATGTGATAATGCCTCAGACATAATTGACTAAAATCATGTATTAATGCATTCGTTCATAGTTTTCTGGGTGTTTAGTGTGAAAATAGTAATGGTTGTTGCTCAAACCACTGCATGAGGCAAATGGCACGGGTGCCTCAGAAACACATGAACTGATCTCTAGGCAGCTGTCTTGAACAACTCTGAAAAGGGAATCTCTCTTAAAATAGTAGTCACCTGTGGTCTGCTTATAAGTTGGTTTCTAGTCTTCTGATAACAAAGAATTATACATGTAATGCATGAAACAATTCATTATGAAATAGATGTCTTCGAAAAGGCTAAAGATGTGTGAACATACCATTGGATAGCAAACAATTATTAGATTTCTGAAAGCTCTTTGATTCAGTTTAAATAAAACTTCAACAGTTTTCTAAAATACAAAATATATAAACCCTTTCCGCTGCAGAAAACTGATTTTGTATAAATGTTGGTAAGGAGGTTAACTAGTTAACAGGAAACTAAATGAAAAAGCTATGTAACAAGGAGCTTCTCTACAGTCCATTTCACTTTACTCATTGTCCAATAAAGAACAATGTTTATGTACTAGGCTATGCAATGTCGATTCATCTGTGGCACCTAAAAAGAGATCTTTTCGATGGACATAATTTAGATTTACTACCTAGCTTGCACATCACCATAACCCAATTTACGATGAATTAGTTCTGCCTGACTGTAATATACAACAACAAGAACAACACCAATGACAAGGTGATGGATGGAATGCTGAGATTAATCATAGCTACAGGCCATCACTCGGGGGGCATCCAGGTGCATCATTTTTCACCCACTATGCCACTCGAGACAAAGACCCACCTTATATAAATTAGTACCAACAATCTTCCTCTTGGGAACAGTCTGTCCTGAACTGTGAGGCAAAGCCCCCTCCAGGAGGGACCACAAGCAAGCCCAGATCAGGTGTGCCCTATTTGGGTTTGTTAGTACGGTCTATCTTGAGTCCTATGGCATAGTGATCACCGGACCCACATTTGTTGCACCTAGGGTGACTAATGCAACAACAACAGGGACATTTTCAGTCTATGTATTTTCATTGTGACGCCCTAAGTGAGACAGACATGTGGGTTCCACGACAACTGTACCACTAGATCCCAACTGTACCTGACTGAAGAGGCCCAATTGGGCCAAAATAGTCATGGGTTGCTTGTGTTCTGTTTCTATTGGAGCAGTATCAATGCTGAGTTGCATATGGCTTTGTCTAATCTGAGGTGGCATTCTGGGCAAAAGAATAATTGACTGGGTTGAAGCCCTGAGTAATTAACAGTGGCAGAATTAACTCAAACATTTCATCCATCAATTTCCTGCATTTTTATTATACTATATACAGAGCAAATCACATTCCTAAACTAGGAGGTCGGGTAGCAATATTGCTACCAAATCACTATTAATTATGGTTGAACAGCTCCTCCTTGAACCTGACTGTGACAACTCTAATATTCTCTTCTTCAAGTGCAAAGTTAGCAGTAACAAGTTGGACTTTTTATTGATTTATCACTTCATCTCATACTCTGTACTCTTTACTGAACAAGCTGATGGATGAAATTGGAGCCTGTAATGAAGGGCACACCCAAACCCTGCACTCCCACCTGGGGGGCAAATTTACCACTGCACCTTCTAAATAATACACATTTGCATAGCACTCCCACTCTGGAGGCAAAAAGACAAATTCAGGTGCTTTTTAAAATAACACACACAAGCTTATTAATGCAATGTTCAAAACGGTAGGCCAAATATATCAGTAAATGCAGATTCCCATATATCAAATGACTAATTAAATGTACAATTGAAATAAATGATCAAAATAGAATGCAGTATGTACAGGTAGCAAAGAGTAGAAAATATATACACAAATGGTTAGGAACACCTCACCGACTGATTCTGCAACATCCTGCCAACTCTAGCTGGGGAAGTCCTTTCAACAGCCCAGGAAGGAGTTTCAGTCAGGACTCAAGTTCCATCACCTCCACAGCAATACGTTTATTCTGTGGTGAACTTGCACCTGGCCCCCGAAAGCACCCAGCTTTAATACCATTATTCAACATGAAGCGAAGCTTCTAGAAAACCTCGCCCCTTTCTCATTCGAAAAAAAATAAGCTGGCTAGTACCAGTCTGCATCAAGGCCAAGACGGAGGCTGGCCAAGCTCATGTGTTTTGACTCTGAGACAGAGTTGTACATTCCACCGATAATATCCAGTTCACTCAGGTCAGTGAGGTGTGAAAAACAAGTGAGGAGCAGAAAGACCTTGAATGTGAATCGCAGGCACTGCTTTGCATGAAGAAGCAAGGCAAAGTCAGAGAACAAGAAGACATGAGGCCATGTCAAAGCCAATAGTTAAAGTCAGAAAGCAAGATGACATAAGGCCATGTCAAAGCCAATAGTAAGCACTCATAATTCTCATAACCCAAACAACTTGCAAGCACCACTGTGCACGCAGAAGAGCTTGAAGCAAGGTAAAGTCAGAAAGCAAGATGACATGAGGCCATGTCAAAGCCAATACTAAAAACTCATAATAATAATTCTTACCAATGCACAACACCGAGCACATGTGTGCACCACCGCCCACAACACTGCACTTCGAGACCAAAGAGTACATTCCACACCTCTCTCTCTCTCTCTCTCTCTCTCTCTCTCATGCCTTTAAATGCACATCCCACACCCTATGCTCTTGGCAAGACTGTTCCACTCCGTGATAGCACCCGCTGAAAGACAGCAAGATTACAGGACAGGAGAAAAGCAGGCATATGCAGTACCATCCTACATCAAGGCTAGGGCAAAATAACACACTAAAGTTGGTTAAAATGATGGTAGTCGGAGGTCATCATAGGGTGCCCAACCACAAGAGTGTCTCTTTTATTACAGAGCCCAAGCCCTAAACAAAGGGCAACTATCATTCCTAGGTGACCTTAATATATGGTGTACCAATAAATAGGATGTATCACTCAATTAAAATCCACCATGGAAACATTTAATCTTCATTTAATTGTTTCTGAACACACACAAAGCAGGCCGTCTATTGAACAATACTGACACTCTCAACAACATTCTAGCCAATCCCTTTGACAATGTGGCACCTGGAGCCATCAATATATAACAAACAGCCTAATAAATTAAACTAGATGCCACAAGAATGTGCATGCTAAAATATATGAAGAGATGATGACATTTCTATAAAAGAAATGGTAATGGGCCAAATCTTGCCAAAGAGTTGTTCAGAATAGTTATTGAGCTTTCCCAGGATGCACTCTCTGACTTGATACTACCTCAAGATCTATGTAAACAATCTATTGTCTTTCTACAAGAGTAAATTTGACAATTTCAGGATGAGATTGCCAATCAAAATTAATGTTGATTATCTCAATCGTTCTACAGAGGATATACTGTAGAGCTTAATAAAATGGACCAAATTGCCCTGATGACTATTACAAATTACTTGAGAATTTATCTAGGATCCTCCCCTCAGGGTCTTTAGATGATCCTGTCATAGCTAAAAGGCTAAATACATTTAAATCAATTCCTGAGGTGTTCTATCATTGTATTTATCTGTAGCTTGAAACAAGCTATAGTTCCAGAGATCTGGTAAACATATAATGGTAAAACCACTATTGAAAAATCCCACGCTCTCAGTAACTGAACTAAGTAACTGTATGCCCATCTGGGGGCCAACAGTGGGCGGCAAATCAAGATCGTCTCTGTCTTACATGGGTCTGCCTGCCAAGAGCTATAATCTGTCATAATTCTCTTGCCAGTGCAGCCGTGACTCCCCACTTAGCAGCAAATTCATTTTGAGAGCATGCTCCGAACCTCTTGGGCTTGTAGTGATCTTTCCCGTGGCCCTGCTGATGCAGAGAGGTGGACGAATCGGTTAGGGCCTCTTAGAAAGTACCACCTTTGACATATCTAGCCCCCACTTTTTGTCTGGTATTTGATGTGGTTTCGATTTTAGTGGACAGGGTCCCTGCTAGCCAGGTCCCCTGTGCCAGAACTTGTTCCCTAAACACTATTCTGCAATTGGCCCTTCAGGCCCCATATGAGTCCCTAGTAGATAGTGCCTGTGTACCTAGGGCATTGGGACTGAAGAGGGTCTCCTAGGGTTCCCTCACCTAGGCCGTGCAGACTGCCACTACAGCATGCATGTCCTGGTGCTGGCAAAATGACAAAGTCGACATGTCACACAGCCTGTGTGCCTTGCCAACTAGCACTGCCTGAGATGTAGGTAATTCACCCCTCTAGCAGACATTATCAGCCCTAGGGCAGGGTGCACTAAATCACAGGTGTAAGCATATCTGCATGAGCAGATATGCCCCACAATATTAGGCTCTATTCCTTATTATTGTAAGCGACAGGGAAGCCATAGAGAGTACATGGGCTGAAAATACGACAACTCGAGTTCCACAACAACATGGTGGTTTCACTGAACAAGGGAGTGTTTGGTAACAAACTACTCCCCCAATAAAACCACACTAATGCTAGTGTGGGCTTTATTGGACCATGTACTCAAGGTACCTCAGAGGTGCCCCCTGAAAACCTACAAACCCTGGTGTGGTCACAGACTGGCTGTAGGCAGCCTTCCACCACATGTTTCTGGACCCCTGGGTCCAGAGCCTCTACTCTCTGGGACCAGAAACAATGCACATCCTAGGCAGAGTCACACCTCCTCCCCCAGGATGGGTACAGTGCTTGAGAGGGAAGCTTAAAATGCCTGCTGCCTTTGTAAAGTGACCCCCAGCCTCTGTGACTAGCAACAGATGGCAGCTCCTGGTTTACTACCCCACTTTGGATAGGGAAACTTATGAGAATAGGAGGTATGCCCACCTCTGCCAACTCCACCCCTAAAGTGGGAGAGGTGAAGCTCATCTTTTAAACCCGCCATCTTGAACATGGGGAGACCCATCCAATCAGGGCTAGGCCTATGCCCCCTCCCCCAGGAGGTTGGCATCATTGAGGGTGTAGGCACCCCAGGTAAGGTGGCCATTGGTAGTTCTACCTGCTACTCCCCTAAAACACCCCTAAAATGTGTATTTAGATGGCTTCTCAGACCTGGAAACTAGTTCCCTGCCGACCCAAGAAGAAGGATGAAGAAAACGCCGTGCAGCCAAGCCTGAAGACAACTTCTGACTTTCCCCTAGCCCTACTGGCCTCTCTCCAGCTTTAAAGACCCTGCAAAGAAGATGACACCTATCCTGCAGCCAACGACTTCCAGAACCCGAGGAAATCTGCCTGCACTTTGACAAAGACCAGAGATTCTCAAGGACAGAGGCTCTGTCCCCAAGAAACCTACACAAAGGACTCTGGTGCCCTCTGGATCCGCGAGTCCAGCCCACACTGCACCCGATGCCTTTAGCCCTTGTCCATGTTGACCAATGACACAGAACAGGTTCCCCAGTGATCCTGGCCTCAAGTCTAGCATTGGGTGACCACTACTGGACTCCACGATGATGCCTGCAGCCTGATCCTGTGGCTCACCATGACCGCGACTGGCTCCGGTAAGAAGAAGAATGCGACGTCTATCGGATAAACGCAACATTATCTTTAAAAGAGGTCTGACAGTACGTAATATTTTGAGCCCAACTTTTTATAATCCAGTGACAAACAAAAAAACGACACAATGGTTAGGCACACCACCAGTGGGTTTTTATAAATGTGGCCACTGTTCTGTGTGTCCTTATACTTTAGATAAAATAAAAAGTTTTAGGTACAATACACAAAGAAAATATACCATTTCCTCATTTATGAATTGTAATACCAAATATATGGTATATTGTATTATTTGCGTATGTAAAAAGGTATATGTTGGGAGTACGATCAGACCTGTAAAAGAGAGACTACAGGAGCACATACGGGCCATTAGAAATGCTAACACAAACTATCCCCTAGCGGTACATTTCAACAAAACACATGGTTCAGCTAAACTGTCAGGTGTTAAATTTCATGGACTTGATATTGTTGAAGACAATCCTAGGGGGGGTGACAAAATTCTGCGTTTACGTAAATTGGAAGCTGCTTGGATTTGTAAATTACGGACGGTAGAACAGGGTCTCAATATTGATAGAGAAATGTATGTATTCCTCAAAGATTAAACCAATACTGTATCCAATTTTGGTTCCTGTAAATGTGGTAATATTTCTGACTACCATTCGCAACGTTGTTTGAACAGTATTTTGACTTTGTCTATTCTGCCTTTACTCTCAATTTGGAATGTTATTTACTGTATTTGCTTTGCTGTTATTATAACATACTTTGTGCAGATACTTCATGTCTTAATGTCCGTGGCATGACATATTGACCGCACATGTGAACGTGGTAATTTTTGATGTAAATGTTTATTACTGTTCATACACACATTCTTTTGACTGTGTAAATCTTTTTAATACATGTCATTTGTCTCCTTGATTTGCTTCATATTGTGACACTGATTTTGAACGGAATACTTAATTTCAGACATATCTACTTTCCTTCTCTTACTAACTACTCAATGCATGTGTATTGTTAGTTGGGTCTTCTTTCTGTTTCTTTCTTTATAATATCGCTTACACTTTCTTATGGATAATATGTTTACATAAACTTTGGTATTTAGTATTCCTCTGCGAACGCATTAGAGCGCATTTCCAATATGATTTATATTGCTGTTATACTGAGAATGTTCAGGTCATGATTTCTTACCTGCATCTGTTACCGCTTATTTTTTGAAGACGGGAATTGGTCATTTGGCTAATTAATAGATTTACTTTGTTGATAGATCTTACTATGAGGTAACTTATTAGGATACATTTATTTTTTCTACAACTGTTGTCGTTCAATTTTGGTTGCGTTTATATAGAAACTACTAAAATGGCGGTGATACGCATGACATTCGTGACGTGTTACGACGGTCAATTACAGATGACGTAATTGGGCCCTTTTAAGGTCGGGTTTTCAAAAGATGGCGTTTTGGGTCTTACTTACAGGCCGTGTCTCATACTTTGTTTGGTGAGTTGTTTATTTGCTTACTCCCCCCTTTTTTTGGGTTGTAGATATATCTTAGTGTTGTGTATCCCCAATACGTGATTTTGATGGGGTATACGTTCCTCATTAGACTTATGCCCCTTTTCTTAACTATTTTTACAGAATACTAAGGGATGTTATCATAATCCCGGAGGGCGTGTATTTGGGCCCGTACTCAGCTACAATTCTGAGCATTCTTTCGGGTCCCTACTGTGGTCAGGTAAGCGTTTTATTAAGATGATTAATGCCATACACTAATGAGTATGACTCTTGTACACATCTAGTGGGGCGCATATATTAATATGAGTCGGGCTATTCTTTAAATTACAGGATCGTTAAAATGGCATATGCTAAATAGTGACATTTGGGTTTTATTGAAACGATTGCTATGCTGTCGTCGTAAATGATGAGATAGTCTTGAATTTCTATATGTTACGTTAGGTAGGACGTATGTTGTTTTTTTTTAATAACTTTGATAGATCTGTATGAGTAGAGACGTTGATTAGGGTATTATCAACTTGGCAGGGTGTATTATGTATTCACCCGACTCAATTACATAAATATCTTTGGGACTAAAGCCATCAGCAATGCTTCCAGCCTTTTGCACCTTACGTTAGTGCACAAATGACGCTTTGACTAACTTGGATGCCTTAATATTTAGGTTTTATGACATTTTACTTGTGTTGTATGTTTGTCAAATATATTTTTATATACACACATTCTACTCCGATCTCTATAGGAAATACAGAGTTATTCGTGGATACATATCACGGGCTCTGCGACAACTGTGCAGACCAAGTCGCTTTGTTGAATGCCATTTGTTTTCGAGTGTTTAAGGTGATTGCGTATTTTTTCATTTGTTTCTTTTTCTTCTCATTTTACTTGCTTTTAGCTCTAATTTTGTTTCACATTGGGTGTCTTATTACAAAATTCCTTTCTTCATCTAGGTCCCTATTACTTTTCAATTTTTCAATTTTTTAACTTATCACGATCTGTATTCTTTTTCTTTTTCATTCCTATTCTTGGAATGATATAGTACTATTCAAATGGTCTTTCCATAGGGCTTGTCTTAGTCTATGGCTTTTCTCAAATTCTTTCTCAAGAGTTATTAATCTTGTATATTTTGGTGTTGTTTTTTTACAATCAATTGCTCTTCTCCTATATAATTAATTTCTACTTTTTCCTTCAGGCACACCTTATTATTATTACCTTATCTTTTTACCTGCTTCTTACATGTTTTTTTTTCAACAGCCTTGAAAAAGTCGCTTTAAGCGACCAAACACGTGTCGGCTGTTTTTCCTATATCTACGTGTCAACATTTTGTCAAACCGGGCTGTTTGGTTCTACGTGTCAACAATTTGTCAAAATAGTCTATCCATAACAAGGACTGTGAAACAAGGACTTTTTGCTTGAATAATAAACCTTCAATTGTGGTTCTGCAGTTTTGACTTCCAGGCATGCAGTGTTCTGCTTTTTGAAATTGCTTCTAGGTTCCCCAGTGATCCTGGCCTCAAGTCTAGCATTGGGTGACCACTACTGGTCTCCACAATGATGCCTGCAGCCTGATCCTGTGGCTCACCCTGGCTGCGACTGGCTCCGGTAAGAAGAAGAATGCGACGTCTATGAACACCCCTGCACCCAAAGCCCCTGGACAGTGGTGAGCTGAACCAATGGTGCCCTATGACCCTCTACATCCCAACATACCTCTGCTATCACTGGTCTCCCTCCTGCAGCATCTAGTGTGACACCAGAAGCCCAGAGCAAGTTCTCCATTGAGCATAGGGTGCCCGACCCTGTAATTGAACCCTGCACCTGGCCGCCCCTGTGCTGCTGGTGGTGTATGTTTGGTGATGCTTGTGGCACCCCTGTGCTGGCTCTAACTCCCAAAGCTTGCCCCCTGCAACCAATTTACCTACCTGCAAGCAGTGTGGCTTCGAGCGCCCCCCTAGTCTCAATTGAAATGCATTGGGCCGAACTCTGATTTTGACCTCTCCACCCAGCTGTCCTGTGCTGCTGGTGGTGCAGTTTTGGTACTCACCTGACCCTTGCCTCTTGCTGACCTTTGGTCCCGAAGACTGGAACTGTAAATCGTACACTTACCTGTATAACCGCATTATTGTGTTCCTCCATGACATAACATTGAACTCTTTGAAAATTGAACTGTATTTTTCCTGCAAAATGTACTTACATTATTGCGAAGATCTTGGTCTTAAAATAAAACTCAAACAGAGCGTATTTTTATAAAAATTGATATGTATCTCTTTCTTGAGTTGTGTGTGTTCCGTATTGGTCATTGGTGTGCAATAAATGCCTTACACTCCTCTGTGTTTGTCCTAAGGCTGCACTCCAACACTACCATTAATAAAGCACATTTGGGTTTACATTGAGCCCTGTACACTTTGGGGAATCTCTGGACTCTGTGCATGGTATAACCACCTAGAGGCATACAATATACATAGCTAACCACCTACAGGGCTTATCAGGGCCTGGCAGCACTGTGGCGGCACTGCAGGGTGCCCTGTTTCCGGGACAGATTTCGAGTCGCACCCTGCGCCATCCCTACTCTGCTGTTGTCCTGCACTCTCCATTGTTGGCAAACCCACAGGTACACTCAGTAAGTTGGAAGGCAGGCGTTGGGGTGCTGAGAGCCCGACCAGTTGCCCGTGAGGCGGTTGCTGCCTTTGCTTGGGGGACTGCAGCTGCATCTGCCCTCATTCTCCCCACCTGGAACCACTCTCCTCCCAGAGACCGAGGCTGCTGATTCCGGACCTCTGGCTAGATATGACCTGGTGACTAAATGGGGGCTGGCCCTCTCCCTCTCTACCTGACCCGGGAGGTGACCGGCCATGAAGGAATAATATAGCAGCACACCGGAGCGGGTACCACAGAGGCCTCAGGGGGCTGTTGATTGGTAACAGTCCCGGTATGCCCAGTGCTGGCCTGATTTAGGGTTGCAAGGGCCCTAGGCCTTATCTTTGAACCCGACTGTGGTGAGGGAGACATCTGTGGCATGCCAGCACTCCCTGGGTCTGCTCATGCCCCCCTTGTGGGCACAAGACTGAGGTGGGACGAGATTGGGGAACCTGGAGCTGACACTCTGGGACATTTGATACTGCTGAGCCACTTGTGCTGGAGTTGCAAAGGGCATGCATGACCTCAAGCTATCTAAGCTGTCCTTACAGGTTCAGAACAGTGGGTGCATGGAAGAGATGCCTCACAGCAAAGGACCCTGCTGGGGCCCCCTTTGGTGCTCAATCAGGACATCAGGGGCATGTTTGTGAACCTATAGAACAGCCTTCATGCTGTAGACTCCAAACCGGACACACTCACACTAGACTGGACCATATGAAGGAGAGATTAGACAAGCACAGCGGGCCCATTGACCAACTCAAGATGCGAGTACCGAAAGTGTAAGATGCTCACACAGCTTCTAATAAACATCTTCTGAGGATAGAAAAAGTCCTGAAAAATGTAAAAGCAAGAAGGAGGATTTGGAGGTGAGGTCCCAGCTGAACAACCTTCACATCCTTGGAATACCAGAATCAACAGCTATGAAAAAAATAGACACTTATGTTGAAGTCATGCTCCACTCCCTGTTTGGTGATGCTCTGTCCCCAGTGTTTGGGAATGAGCACAGCTAACTCTCACTGGGCTCTCGTCCTCCTCTGGGGGCCCTGGTGTGCCCAATAGTGAAAACGTCTTCTGAACTAACAAGACAGACACCATCCTGAGGATAGCCAGGGAGGACCGGGAATTCCAATACCAGGGGACCTCAAGTTCTCTTTACCCTGACTTCACACTTGCGAAGTTCCTTCCAGCCAAACGGTTAGTCCAGAAAGCTGATGTAGCATTCTCACTGATTTACCCTGCCAAACTCCACATTTCCAACCAAGGTAAAACTCACCTTTTCACGATCCCTAAGGTGGCCTTGAAATTTTCACGTAAACTCTTGTCTCCCAAGCGAACCTGCCCTAGTTCATCGGAGGCTGCAGAGGGTGTCAGTCTCAGTGACACTGACTGATCGTAATCCCACCTGGCCCCTGCCGAACACTATCACGTCATATCACACTGCAGCTTGGACTTCTGATTGTGTGGCCCTGACCTAACCACGGGTGCCCTGTTTATCTATTAATTATGAGGCCCTCCGCATCCACTGATTTTTCCTCTCGCCCACCTATCTCTTCACCACTGGGTCATTCGCAAGGCCTCCTAGCACCCTGAGGGATGTATTGCTTGTCTTCGTTCCATAGATTCTTCACTGAGAAGGGAAGGGGTGGATTTGGACAGTTAAACCATTATGCCGTATGACAGTAGACCTTGTCATTTCTCATGTAGCTACAACTGCTCTTAGATGCCGTACTTGGAATATCTGTGAGTTAAATGATCAGCGTAAGGTTTGCCTAGTATTTGCTGATCTCCTCTGGCACCGCATTGACATCTGCTATGTACAGGAACTCCACCTGTATAGTGCCTAACACCCTCACCTGCATATTGACTGGACAGCAGAATCACACACAGCAGTCTGCTCTAACTTTGCACATTTGTGATAATGAAGGCAAGTATGTTGACCTTTGTGGCACACTCATTGGCCACTTGTTCACCCTGGCCTTAGTATATGGACCCAACACTGACTGTCACGACTGTGTTATAGAAATTTGGCAACAGATCCGAAATGTTGGACTGATTACTGTCTTGTGGGGGGGGGGGAATTCTAAGTACTACTTGATCATAATTAAGGGTCCCAGTTTTCCGCTTAAACTTATTTTTACATATAAATACAGACGGAAAACATTTTGTTTTTTGTCTGTATTTATAGATAATAATGGGAAAATGCTTACAAAACAAATGCTACTGCTGCCTTTGTACTCCTCTGTAATATCCGAGTCAGAGATGCACAGGGGCTGCCAAAAGAAATGGCTAAACTGATGCCCTCAAACTGCACCAGAGATGGGGGAACAAGTGCAGCTGGGAGCGCCATGTCTGCAGAGACCTTCCAGCACCCCTCACAGCTGTTGTCACACAAGATAATTGTTGGAGCAGTGCAAGCAGCCAATGTCCATTAAGAGGTGAGAAAACACCCCAGGACATCAGCTGCAGCCCCAGCAACCTTTTGTTTTTTTATTGCATGGGACGGTGAAGGAGGTTAATGTGGCAGGGCACGGGCAGCCATGCCTCCAACAACCATTAGCATAAAGCCTGGCTGCATCTCTCAGTGACTATGCACGCTGTGTGGCAATGAAGCTGAGTGAGAGGTGAGCAAGTCAGTTAGCATGACTTCTTTTTTCTTAGCAATAACAGCCAGACTCTGGAAAATTAGTAGCACATAAATAAAAATAAAAACAGAAATGACTGTTGCACCACCTTTGCTCTACATTTTCTCCATAGTGCCCATATCAGAACACTATTCTGTACAGGTGAAGATGCAGTATTCTTTAGATATTTTGGTGATTAACAATGCCTCGTGGGGTAGGTTGTCTTCTAGTGAACGCTAAGAATGATCTGATATTCTTCGAGCAGACACTCTCTGTGATGGCTGATTAAATGAGAGTAAAAGTGAGAGTAATGCATTGACATTTTGCCAGACAGCAGTGCAAACGAGACCTAATTAAAATCACTAATTCACGCATCTTTTCTTAGAGGACAGGGAAGAAATTTGCTCCCAATATGTAAAGTGCACTTAGCATAGGCTCCAATTAAAAAAATAGCTATAACATCCTAGTGCAAGTGTGCATGCCAATTTAAATAATAAATGTGGATAAATACAGAAAAAACAACCCAAAAATAAATATGGATAAATACAGACGGAAATGTTAAAAAAATAAATACCATAAAACCGGGAGCCCTCATCATAATCTTGACAGGTTCAGTGACACCAGATGGCCACACCCATTTGAAGCATCTCAATTGCCCCTCATAATGCATGACCACCGGCTCATTGATTTGTGGAGACAACAGCACCCCCAAGGAAGTGAGGGTACCTGTATGGGTGCCACACACAATACTTAGTCCCGATTGATTATTGACTGGCGACAAGGAATGCAATCTCCCAGCTGACAACAATCAAGCACCTCCTCAGGACACTCTCTGACCATACGCCGATCCTTCTTGAGCTCACTCTCCCCAGCAAGCGTGCCTGGGCATATATTTGGTGACTCCCTGCCAACCCCCTCTATGACCCTGTATTCTGAGGTGAGGTTTGCTCAAGCATCACAGAATACCCCTCCCATAAATCTCAATCAGGGACCTCTGTCTCCACATAAGGGGAGGTGTTTAAGGCTTTCATTCGGAGCATCTGCATTTCCAAGCAGGCTGGGGTTTTGTGAGCTGTACAAGTGCAACTTGCTAAATTCGAGTTGGAAATCTGCACCATTGAGCTAGCCTTCTTTAAGTATGATGACATTGGCACTTTTGCTTCCATTAGGCAAAAGCCCACCAAATATAATGAGGAGGCAGCCAGGGAAACCCACGATCTGGGCAAGGAGATGGTGGCATGATGTTACGGTGAGAAGGACAGGTGCTGGAAAAATATCCTCCACCGGCCCTGGACTAGTGACTACATCACAGAAATACTTGGCAATCAGCACACCCCACACTCAGACCCTGAGGGGGATCTTGAGCACACCATGACTACCACAGATACCAATCTCTATTGCTCCACAATGACTAATGACCCAGCACAAGTAGGCAACGATTTGGATTTAGTCCAGCTTCTCTGGCTCAAGAATGCCCACCGTTAAGGCCTCCCATACACTTAAATGGGAGCTGGTGGAGCCATAATTTGCTTCAAAGTAGGGCCCTATGAAGTCTTCTAAAGATGCCTGAAATATGGGTCTTCTAGGGAGTCATGTTGAAGCCTTGATGTGGGTATGGGTGCCATTCCTTTCCTCCAGGTAAATTTCAGCACCAACGGGTAATGAAGTGAGAGGGTGCACCCCAGATATCCAGCATCTCCACCCTCAGGTACTAGGTTAGTACGACAGCCAATGCAGTCCAATCTGACGTGGGCATCATAAACCAATGAATAGACAGAGAATTCCTATAGTGTTGGATGTGGATGATGTCAGACATACTTATATGACCAGTGTATCATTCATTCCCTAAGGGCCTTAGAAGTTCGCTTATACTGGAGCATTGGAGAGGGTCAGGTGGGACCTATCTAAACCCACATCTAACACTGTGTAGAAATCTCCCCCTATGAGTGTTGGAGGATCAGACCAGTATAGGGGGAAAAGGATGTGAAGAAATGTGCTTGCCCAATGTTCTCTGCATGAATGCTACTGAGAGCATGGCACGCACTGTCAGTGTGCACCATGACAACCTCCCATACCAATCTCTGTTGCTCCACAACTACTAGGGGCGAGAAAGCAAAAGACGCACAATTGATGGACGGCATGCAGAACAAATCAAAACATCCACCCCCAGTCAAGAGATCTGGGTTAAATCCATCATTCTTTTGCTCACCATGCCACCCCAGTTTAGACCTGGGGTTAGTCCAGGGAGGACCTGGCCTGGCAGTTCAGGCTGGACTGTTCACATGAGGCACAGGGGCAAGACTGATTTGCATATGGCTGGGTTCAAACTGGAATGGCATGGTGAGCAAAAACACAATGGATTTAGGCCCAGATCTCTGTACTGGGGGGAATGTATGACATTGTTCTGCATTCTGTCCATCAACTGTATTTTTTGCATTTGCCACAACTACTAGAGCATCAGCACAACCAGGCAAATATTTTGATTCAGTCCAGCTTTTCTTGTTCGAGAATACCCTCCATCAATACCTTGATTATCCCTTCACTGCTGGGGACTTAGTCCAGATTATCCAAAGCTTGCCTGATGATCGGGCTCTGGGACTGGACGGCCTGACCATCACCTCTACAAGGAGGATGCAGAGCTCCTTGCCCCCTACCTCTTGGCTCTCTATGGTGTGGCTTTCCGGTCTGGACGTCTCCCCCTTTCAATGTGGGGGTAATTGATTGTCACCATTCTGAAACCTGGGAAGCCGCCCGATCTATGTGATTCTTACCGCCCAGTGTCTATGATTAACTTGGACAACAAAAATATTCCCAAAAGTATTTGTGGCTCACGAGTTGCAATTCACTAGGGATGCTACAGCGCAATGTGCGTACTGCCAAAAACAACTCACTAAATAATGGCACTTGGTGCCCCAAGGGTCCCGGCGTATGTAAATCTGCCCTCCCTTTGTTTCTTATCCAGCATTTGACAACCCCAGTCCTCAATCACGAGAGGGACTACCACATTCAAGGAGATCAACATCCCACCCCCAGCCTGTCAACTGATTCCTAACTGGGGCTCGACCTCAAGCAGTCACATGTCCTGCTGTCATAGTGACGCATGCTACCTTGGCCCCAGTGCCACCTTGCACACATGATTTGATACATAATATGCCTGTTCTATTGCGCCCATGCTTGCTGGTAAGCCTGTCCTGTAGCACATCAACTATCTGCGTGACTAGTTTACTTAAGTAGTGCACTGCTTCTTTTTTTCATTTTTTGTTCACTTTCTCCTTTGTTGCAATCCGTACGCATTGCATAGAAACCATTCAATACAAAAAGAAAATATAGGCCCTCTACCTGCTCTACTCCTTTTTTGGTGAAAGGTTCTTAGGAACTTGCTTTGCAGTCAAATACTTAGTTATTTTTAGGAAAATGGCTAGTTGCATCATCCTCAGGTCAGCATATTTATCTGGCGTCTGTTGGATGATCTGAGATGGCCTGCTGATAGGAGTGAGGTCAGGAATTTATGGGCAGTCACAAATGGTCATATAAGCAGAATTGAGCCGTATGGAGCAGCAAAATGCTTTTTCAAATGTACAAACACCAAATTGTGATTCAATAACTTGCTACCAAATCACAATTTGGATTGCGCCCAAAATCAGACACTCTATTTGGAAGGGGCATTTTCAGGGTGTCCCTTCTAAATAGGAAATCTGAAAGATATGTCCTAATGTTTTCTGACCAAAGTGCGTTCGAAAAACATTGATACTCTGCCACAAATTCAAAGTTAATGGTAACCCAGTTGTTTTACAGACCACTGCCTACTAAAAAAAAAATGGAACATTTAATTTTTAAAAGAAATGTATTGTCTTTTCCTTTAAGAACGGCCTGCATTTCAACAAAAAATATTGCTTTATTGAAAAGCATTCACAGACATGGTGGTCTGCTGACCCCAGCAGGCAGTGGCGTAGCCCCAGGCAGCAAGAGTTTTTCAGGCGTCGGCCTCTCCCCCGCTCTTACCTGTGGATGTCGCACGGTAGCAAACACAGCGACAGAACGGGCGGCCAAAGTTCAAGCTATGCCGTGGATCACAATATGTGACCTACCTCATTAATATTCATGAGGTATGACTATTTGCGAAGAATATAGCACATTACTATGCAATGTATTACATCACGTGCCTTTCCAACGCGGTCGTTACAACGACCGCGTTATTAGTACGCAATGCATTTACATCGCAAGTCATTACACCAGCTTGCAGTAGGGGGTGTGCGGGACTTTGGAATAGTATTATTTACTATTCCTACTCTAGTTTGCACAACAGTAGGGAAGGTGTTGGAATTCATATCCAATACCTCAGCGCCCCCTACAGCAAGTCATTGTAATTACTCGCGATGTAAATGCACCGCCTACTAACAATGCGGTCGTTGTAACGACTTTGTTGTAATAGTACTGTGATGGAATGACAGCATTGTAATCACTGTTTCCCATTTGGGACCAACTATGAATCACTAAATTTGGAAATAAGGGCCAGATATCACTTTCGAACATTAGAAATAGTTATTACCAAATAGTGATTCACAAAAAATCCATTCTATTTAGATGCTTTCTGCTTCTTTTGTTCCCTTGCTAGTGTTGCTCTCATATTAGAGGAAAAGACACAAAAATGATAGAAGGAATGCGGAACAAATCAAACATTCACCCCTAGTTAAGAGATCTGGGTTAAATCCATCATTCTTTTACTCACCATGCCACCCTAGTTTAGACCCAGCTATATGCAAATCAGTCTTGACCCTGCTGTGACAGTGAGCGCGGGACCCATGTCTGGTCAAGAGCCAGGCTGCCAAACTCAAACGTTGTTCATTAGAAAAATAATCCCTGACTGGATGAAAGACAACTGCCTAAAACTCAACACAGACAAAACAAAAGTCCTCTTATTTGGGAACAACACCTCCCTGCAGAGCGATACTTGTTTGCCTTCCAAACTTTGATCTTCACCCACTCCAACAGACCATGCAACCTTGGCGTCACACTAGGCAGAAAATTCACCATGAAAAACTAGATCAATGCACTCTCCTCCACCTGCTTCCTCACTCTTTGCACGCTTCATAATATCTTCAAACGGCTCCCTGGCAACACCAATTAAATCTTGTAGGAAAGTGGCTTTGACATGGTTAATCCATACTTTTTGCCTGATGTGATTTTGAGCTGTAAGTGCACTGGGTACCTGCTAAACAGATCCCCAGTGCGAACTCTCTTTCCCAAAACCTATACCACGATTGGCACAACTTCAGTTACCCCTGTAAGTCCCTTGTAAATTGTACCCCTGGCACCTAGGGCATAGGTACTGAAGAAGGTCCTATGGGACTGTAGCACTGGTTTTGCCACCCCAGGGACCCCTCACCAAGGCAATGCAATCTGTCATTGCAGGCTGCATGCCTTGGTGCAGAGAAAACCAGAGTCGACATGGCCCGCGGACATGGAGCAAGACCACTGACTCATTGTCAATGAAACTGCTCTCCAACCCTCGCAACTCCACCATTAAGTAAGGCCCTCCTGAGCCCCTGCACTCCTGTAGTGTTGGTGTTCAAGGCCCTCCTCCACCTGCAGGTTATACCTGCGCCTCATCCCTGGTGGTCCCATGGACATCTGACTCCTTCTCTCGCTGCGCCTTCTGCCCCCTTCATCCTCTCCTTTCTGCTCTGTTTCCTCATTTTTCACCCTTTATCGTTTTCACCCTTTTACTCTTTCTATCACTTTTTCTTCACTTTTTTGCTCACTGCTGCCAGCACACCTGCAGCACTGCCAGGACCACGGACCCAGCACAACCCACCCGCAAGAACACAACTGCACCGAAGACCCTGCAATGCATCCTCCTCAACGTCCGATCCCTCCACAAACACGCCACCGAAATCTGGGACCTCCTAGACACACCACCCCAGACGTCGCATTCTTCAAAGAAACCAGGACCAACACCACCTCGGGATCGGACATCGCCCTTGCCATTCCCCGAGAATACAAGATCTCCCGGAAGGACCGCCCCAACCACCCTGGAGGAGGAATCCCCATCATCCACAAATCCACAATCCGGCTGAGCACACACCCCGACGAGCCCACAGACCTGATGAAACACCTACACTTCAAGATACAGGCCAGCCCTACCACCACCCTCTGAGTAACCCTCATCTACCGACCCCCCAGACCTCACGGACCATTCACAAACTCCATCATGGACATTATCTCCTCGCAAGCCATCGCATCCACCAACTACCCCTTGCTGGGGGACTTCAACTTCCACCTCGACAACCAACTAGACCCCAACACCCCATCCCTCCTGGACAACCTCCACAATATTGGACTCTGCCAGATCGTGACCGAACCCACGCACTCAGCAGGACAAATCCTCGACCCCATTTTCACAACAGGAAACTCCATCACTTTCAGCCACACCACTGAACTCCCATGGACGGACCATCGATGCATCCACTTCACCTTTAGAACACCCACCATCCACAGACCCCAGCACCTGCTCCCATGAATAAACTGCACCAAAATCACAGACGACCAGCTCACCTCCTCACTCGGCAACTCCACCCTAACCATCGTGGAAGACGACGATCCCAACACCGCAGCCCGAACTCTGCACAGATGGATCTCCAACAGTGCCAACACCCTAGCCCCCCAAAGAAGAACAACAACACACACGTCAAGAAAGCCAGATGGTTTACCACCTAACTTCGAGATTCCAGATGCGCATGCCGCCGCCTTGAAAAGGCCTGGAGGAACTCCAAATCTACAGAAGCCCACAACAACTTCAGAGTCACCACCAGCGCTCACCAGCAACTCATCTGCGATCAAAGACAGAATCTCCACACACGTGCACAACAGCAAAGTGCTCTTCAGTATCATCAAGGAGTTCACGCAACCTACCAGCGAGTCTACTGACATCTCTCCTTCACAAGACCTCTGCGACAAACTCAGCACCTTCTTCCACCACAAAATCAAGAACATTTAAGACAACTTTGACGAAGACAGCCAACACACTGAACCTTCACCAGCCACCCCGACACCCTAAAACCAACAATTGACAGCTGGACAGCCCTCACCAACAAAGACACACTGAAGACGATGAAGTCAATCCCCTCCATGCCCCTTCAGACCCCTGCCCCACCACATCTTCAACATAGCCCCCAACACCATCGCACCCATGCTTTGTCACACCATCAACTGCTCCCTAGCGAACACCTTCTTCCCCAACGACTGGAAGCACGCCGAGATCAACCCACTCTTGAAGAAGCCCTCGGCAGATCCCACTGAACTAAAAAACTACAGACCCATCTCCCTGGTCCCGGTCCCAGCGAAAGTCATTGAGAAAGCCATCAACAGCCAACTCACAACCTTCATCAAGGAGCACAACATCCTTGATTCCTTCCAATCTGGCTTCAGAAAAAAACACAGTACAGAAACCACCTTCCTCGCCACAACAGACGACATCCACTCCCTTATGGACAGAGGAGAAACAGTAGCCCTCATCCTCCTTGACCTCTCAGCAGCCTTCGACACAGTCTCTCACCGCACCCTAACACGCAGACTTCATGACGCAGGGGTCCGGGCCAAGGCCCTCAACTGGATTCACTCTTTCCCCTCCGGTAGAACGCAGCAGGTAAGACTCCCTCCTTTCCTCTCAGACCCTACACCAACCACCTGCAGAGTCCCCCATGGATCCTCCCTCAGCTCCACACTATTCAACATCTACATGGGTCCGCTCGCCCGCATCATCAGAAACCACGACCTCAACATTGTTTCATATGCAGACAAAACCCAATTCATCCTCTCCCTATCCAATTAATCCAACGCAGCCAAACACAACTTTCAAGAAGGCATGGAAGCAGTCGCCAAATGGATGAAAAGCAGCTGCCTACAACTCAACACTGACAAAACAGAAGAACTAATCATGAGCCCACACCCTGATACCTGGAATGACACCTGGTGGCCCCCTGCCCACGGAAGCCCACCCACCCCCAAGGACCACGCATGCAACCATGGAATCTCCAAACTCAAAATGGACCACCAGATCAACTCCGTTGCATCCTCCTGCTTCCACACCATCTGCCTCCTACGTAAGACCTTCAAATGGATCCCCCTCAAGCACAGGAAGACCATCACTCATGTCCTAGTCACCAGAAGACTTGACTACGGCAATGCACTCTACGCCGGAATAAACAAAAACCTCACCCACAAGCTACATAACATCCAGAATGCCGCCGCAAGACTGGTCTTTAACCTGCCAAGACACTGCCACATATCCCAGCACCTGTGCACACTCCATTGGTTCCCCATTAAGGCTAGAATCACCTTCAAGATTCTCACCCACGCACACAAAGCCCTCCACATAACTGGACCAGCATACCTGAACAGCCGTCTCAAATTCTGCGCACCCCAAAGGACCCTACGATTAGCCAAGCTTTTCTACGCCCTGGTCCCCGCACCAGGAAGACCAGATCGGGAGGCCGCCCCTTCTCCTTCCGCGCAGCCAGGGCCTGCAACGATCTACCGCTCCACCTCAGACAGACGACATCACTCCCCATCTTCACAAGAAACCTCAAAACACGACTCTTCGATAGACCTCCTCCTTGATGGACTGGAACCTGCACCTCCCCTCCTCCCCAGTGCCTTGAGACTCTTACGGGTGAGTAGTCACGCTCAACAAGCACATGATTGATTGATTGATTGATTTGTGTCATGCCACCCATATACAGCACAAGGTATAGGTAAGTCACCCCTACTGCAAGCATTTAGCCCTAAGGCAGGTTGCACTATATCCTTTGTGTGGGAATATCAGAATGAGCAGATATTCCCCTACAATATCCAATCTATTCTGAGATATTGTAAGTGCCCAGGGAAGCCATAAAGAGTACATGATCTGGATACTTGTCAACATGAGTTTCATAGCTCCATGAAGGCTTCACTGATTTTTAAGGTATTTGGTATCAAACATCTTGCCTTTATTAATAAATTCACACAGTAGAACCTTTTAGAGGGTCCTTTGAAAAACTACCAAGCACTGGTGTGGTTCCTGACTTGTTTTCATGAGCCTGACACTACCAGACATGTTTCTGACCTCATGGGGTGAAGGCCAGCGCTCTCAGAGGACAGAGACAAAGCTTGCTCTGGGTTGAGGCTCTTCACACCTCTTCCAGGACAGGATGGCCTTTCTGGGCAGTAAGCTTCAAAGGTGGTGCCACTTTTGAAATTCAACCCAGGAACCTCCAGATAGTGGGGGAAGCCAAGACCAGGACAAACAAGACACGCTGCTCGAGAACTGGAGCCCTGCTGCAGAATAAAAAGGAGAGAAACCCTGCATCCTGCTCCCAGGACCCAACAACCATTCTTACTGAGTTAGTCTGAAACTTGAAAGGACACCAAGAACCCTGGAGCACCTCCAGCCATTAAGACATTGCCAAGAAGCTCCCTTGGAGTGAAGGTATGTCTCATCTGCGCACTGCAGCACCGATCCCATGAAGTATGGTTTGTCGACGTGCTGCTCCCCAGTAACCTCAATGCAACAGTGAAGCGAGGAATGGTACAACAGCTCTGGAGGGTCAGATGTGTCTCTTCACCAAGTTTAGTGGCACTCCTGCTTGCAGAAAGCAGAGTTTTCATCTGTTTCCTTGCACTCAAATAAGCGTTCAGGGAAATAGATAAAAACACTGCTCCTACAAGCAGGAAGCTACTATTTAACACAGCTCCCTGCTTACGGCAGCAATGCTGGCTCCCGCAGGAGGCAGGGAGCCAGCTGGGACAGTGGTGGCCTTGAGGCTCCCCCCACAGTTCCATTGCATACTTGGTGCCCTGGAGGTAACCAGGAGACATGGCCCCACCCTCGGGAATGGGGTCCCCGGGGCTGAAACCAGGCCGGGAGGGGGGCTGCACAGACCCCTCTCCTATTCAATGAAGGCCAGAACTCGGGGGATTGGTTCCCCATAGCCAAAATTGACACAGGATGGGGATGACATGGTCCCCCTGCCTTCTTAGGAATAGGAATTTTTAAAGGACAAGACCCAGGACCCCTTCTCCATTTTTTCGGGGCCTGCCCCCAAAGGGTTAGGGTCTAGAGCGAAAATAAGCCTCGAAAGAAGGGCCACATGGCACCTCTCTCCACTGAGTTATGGCCATGCCCTAGTGAATGGGGTCCCAGGGGCTGTTTGTGGTCAGGGAGCAGGGTTGTGTACTGCCTTCTTCCACTTTAATGAATGTATTTGGCCCTGGGGAGGTGGTGGTCCCTGGGGTATGTGCCGCCCCCTCAAAAGTTTTAGAATAAAAGCCCCAGGAAATTTGTGGTCCCTAGGGGGTCTGCATGCCCCCCGCTTTCATATAAATATGTAAGCCCCAGGTAGGTGGTGGGCCCCCAGGCATACATATGCCCACGAGGGGGCCCCATGCACCTCCTCCTTTACTTTTAAAATAAATGGACATGCCCCCTGGACCTGGTCCCCCTGAGGGCATTTTCCTAAACAATTGCTTGTTTCCCCCCCCATTTTGCTGTGACCCGCACGCATCCACTCACAGATCCACTCTGTAACTTACACACCCCTCATAGTCCAACTCAGAGACTTATGCACCCACTCACAGACCCACTCACAGACCGACACACTCACTCACAGACTCAGTGAGACACTTCTGCAGCCCCTAGGCCCACTCAGATACTCACACATCTACTCACACACATTGAAACACTCACAAACCCGCTAAGACACTCATGCACTCAATCGCGCTAACAGGTTACAGGTTACAGTTAGGAAATGCAATTAAAAAACCTTAGAAATTCACTTTAAAAAATGTTACAGGGATGCTATAGTTAGAAAATAGAATTTAAACTATAACTTACATCCCCACAATGCACTGCTTATGACCTCACATATTACATCAGGCTCATGGTCAGTAACATCACTGATGACATCTCAAATGACATAACTCATGACATCATCCACAGAAACACCCACACATCCATTCACACCCCTATATATCCTCATCTACACCCACTCCCACACAACTACTCACAACCTATTCACAGACTCATACAAGTACCAAAACACCCACTCACTGATTCAGAGAGCCTCTCACACATTCACTCTTACAGCCAATCACATAACCACTAACTCAACTATATAGCCACTCATGCACCTACTCACTCACCAATACAGCCACTCACTCATCCAGACACACAGACCCTAACACACCCGCTCATTTACCCATTGAGCCACTCGTGCACTGAGTCAGTCACCCATATAGCTACTCACACACCTACTCTCTCACCCATAGTCACCCTTACAGCCACTCACCCATAAAGTAACATACACACCCATTCCCTTACTCATTCAGATACTAACACACATAATCACTCACCTATAGAGTCACTGACACAAGCACACAGTCACTCATACAGCCACTCTCACATATACTCACTCACCGATACAGTCACTCACATACCCACACACTCATCCATACACCACTTATCCACCCTCTCACGCAAACAGCTACTCACACACCCCATTACTCATCTATATATCCTCTCACATAACCACATACTCACCAATATATCAGCGATATACTCACTCACTCACTTAATCACTCACTCACTCTCTCACTCAGCCACACAGAGTCACTCACCCATACAGCCACGCATACAGCCACTCACTCGCTCATACAGCTGCTCACACACGGATACACACAGTCACACAGACACACATAATATATGTTACAAATAGCATTACTCTTTTTTAGTAAGCAAACTATACATATTTAGGTTCTGTAGTATATTAGTATATATCTTTAATAATCAGAAACGTTTAGAAAACACACACACTGGATGATGTAATAAATGATGTCATTAGTGATCTCATCGGTGATGACACTGACCATGTAATGAGTGTTGTAATATGTGTGGTCATAAGCAGTGCATTGCGAGGGCTTAAGTTATATTTAGCTCAGGTAACTATAACTGCTGAATTTCACTAGTTTTGTACGAGTGAAATCTGAGATCAATTATAACGTCCCTATAACTTTTTGTTTTTCCAGTATACATGTATATATATATTCACTGAAAAAACCATAGGTTTCAGGCACGTTATAGTTAAAAATTAGCATTTAAAAAACCTTAGAAATTCACTGAAAAAACCATCGGCTTCATGGGTGTTATAGTTTGTTGGACATTTCACTCGTACAAAACCATAGAAATTCCTCCGTTATAGTTAGTTCTGCTAACTATAACCTGGACCCCCGCAATGCACTGCGGGTGCGCGAATCTTGTAGTTTTTTAAAAAAAAGAATGCTTTTTTTGGCCCTGGGGGTTCTTGTGGGACCCCCTGAGCAGGCCTAGGGGGTCAGGGTGTTTCTACCCTGCCCCCTTTTCCTGTTTATCATGTTTCTTTTTCTGTTTTCTTATGCCTCGGATCTACCGAGGCACAAGATGGTTGCCAACACTTCCTGGTTTGGAGTTTTGACAGCAAATTAGCATGAAGCTCGTGATCGGGAGGGTGCACGGATCTACCGCGGCCATAGATATCACTATCTTTATTTCTTAATTTCACAAACATTTCGGAACGGATTGACACCATTTTGTAAAAGTGTGCTTTCTGAGCCAAACAGTATCTTTTTGCCAAATTTGGTGTAATTCGGTTCAGCAGTTTTTGCTATAACTGTGTCTAAAGCTTCCTATGGGAAATTGATTTTTACCTCTATTTTTTGAATTTCTCAGGAACTATGGAACGGATTTACACCATTTAAAAAAATGTCTCTTTCTAAACCAAGGGCTACCTTTTTGCAAAATTTGGTGTAATTCCATTCAGCAGTTCGGGCTGTGGCCAGTTTCAAAATTTCCTATGGGAAATAACATGGAGAAAAAGCGTTTTGGGACCCACCTTTTTTCTCAGGACCCGCTTGACGAATCACCGCAAATCTTTCAGGATAGGAGCTGACCAGAGCGCCCCACCTGTTTTGAAAATTTCGCAAAGATTCGTCATCCGGCGCCAAAGTTATTGGGTAAAAAATGTTACGATTTTCCTATGGTAACTAGGACCTAACTATAACTACCTACTGGTGACCGCCATATATATGTTTGTGTGTGTGTGTGTGTGTGTGTGTGTGTGTATATATATATATATATATATATATTTAGCCATGCATGTGGCCTTTCTCACAACAAGGAGCATTCAACATTTTGCCCCTTTTATACACATTTTCTTTGTTTCTTAAAGTGACATAACCAAAACGAATTTCATGAAACAGAAAAACTCACCCAATACGTGAAATCTACTGTGATCACATAGTCGGTCACAATGTACTTCAATACCACAATAATTCTAATCTGGCATTCCACCTCAAATCACTGAATGTCACATAGAGCGCAAATTTCTCGATGTCACTATTTCAAACCACATTCTGTATAACATTAGATGAATTCTAATTATTACAGCTACTAAAAAAGTTGCTAAAAACGTTAACGGGGTTTGAATCAGTTCCATAATTCAAACCATCTGGAATAATAACTGTGAGTATTTAAAAAAATTAGCATTGATTTTAGAAGCAATAAAAATGCTTTTTAACTTGATCTGGCTCTAGAGTTCTAATCCAACACAGAACTAGATTACTGAAGATAATCTGCTGTATTGGGTGCCATTCTGTTAAACTAACCAGCTTTCCAACGCCTCACTTATCTAATCAGCAGTATGAATTTGTAAATGAAATTTTTTTTAATCGTTCTTGTTACAAGTAAATAAGAAAAATAGAGGAGACCGAACAACAACATGGACTTTGTTACAGAAAGGGAGTTAGAATATTGCCATCAGTAATGTAGATTTTCCTAATAAGTTATGACGGAAAGTCTTAATTTTATTAAAGACACGGAGGCGAGTATTATGCTTCTTTTCTTGCGTTTATTCAAATAGCAGCAAGACAAGTGAAAACCACACTCCCCAGAAGGCTGCAGGAGAAAACTACTAGCCAATGGGGAGAACGATAAAACACAGAAATCCAATCAGGTCAGGCCAACCATATAAGGACCTATCTGACCGCAAGCAGTCCTCTTTTCTTGTGCGAGTTAGGAAGAAATCGAAAACAAAGGAACCAAAAACAATAATATGCAAACGGTCAAAACCCAGGTAAACAGTTCTTGACCCAGGAACACCAGGGACAAAACATCCTGAGGAAACCATGTTGGAAGACAGATGGACGTCGAAGGCAAGAACTCGGATGAGGCAGAACAATTCTTACAAGGAAGCCGGTGGAAGTGCTGGAGTACCTAAAGGGGGGGGGGAAAACAGAACGAATTAGAGCTGTTGTGGAGGGATAATACTCACCTCCGTGTCATTAATAAAATTAAGACTTTCCGTCATAACTTATTAGGAAAATCTACATTTTATGGCAAGACCGGAGGCTCCTATTATGCTGGTTCAAAGCATATCGACAACCAAAGAAGAAGCAGTAATCACAGGTTTACAATAAAAGGTCCTAAACACATTATCGTTAGACCAATCTGCTGACTTAAGGATATCCTCCAGACGCAAGCCTGCCCAAAAGGCTTTAAAGGCCATGGCACCCCTGGTAGAGTGAGCACCAAATGTAGAAGAGTCAATGCCCGCGAGAGACATGATCCAACGGACCCAACGGGCTAAGGTAGTGGAAGAAACAGGGAGATGAGGTTTGCGGAAAGAAATGAGCAATTGCATATGGGAAGAAGTCCTCAAGTCAGCAGATTTTTGTTCGTAGGCTTTTAAGCAATGACCTACACATAACTTCGGCTGAGCTGGAAAATAAGGATAAAACACTGATTGTAAATTTGTTTTTGTACGTCTCTGCACTTGAAACAACACACCAGTAGAAGAAAACTGTCTTGCGGAAAGATCTAAGGCCCTAACATCAGAAACACGTTTAATGGATATTAAACACAATAACATAGTAAGCTTTGCAGACAACATTTTCAGGGAGAGATCAGAATTGTCAGGCCAATCCATAAACAATTTGAAAACCAAATTAACATCCCATAAAGAAGTATACTTAGCCAACGGAGGTATGGAAAAACGAACTCCTCGGAGCAAACGGCAAACCAGTGGATGGGATCCAACCAGTTTATTGTGGATGGGGCAGTGATTAAGCGAAATAGTTGATCTGTACAGGTTCACAGTGCGATAGGATTTACCAGCACCGGCCTCAGAGGCCAGAAAATTAATCACAAAATTCACAGAGGCTGAAAAGGGATCGATAGACCGTTCAAGACACCAGCTTGACCAAAGAGACCAAGCGGATTTGTGTGCCTTGGAAGTACCGGGAGCCCAGGCCCGGCTGATAAAGATTGAAGCCTCTTGAGAAAGGAGTTGGTCAGAAGAGAGAGACCGGACAGTTTCCAGGCCAACAGAGTCAAAGTCCAGTCCAGAATGATATTGTGAGGGGAACCTCGAGGATCCAAGAGAAGGTCCCATGAATGAGGGAGAAGGACAGGAAAGTCCACTGTCAGTTCCAAAAGAGAAGGAAACCATATCTGGGATTGCCAAAAGGGCACCACCATGACCAGAGACGTCTGTTGACGACGAATCTGGGAAAGGACCCTGTTGATCATAAGAAAGGGAGGAAAAGCGTAATTAAGATGAAGAGACCAATCCTGAAGGAACGCGTCGGTCGCTAACGCTAGCGGATCCGGGCACCAACTGTAGAAACGAGGTAACTGGGAGTTGAGGCGAGATGCAAATCGGTCGATGAAGAAAGGACCCCACTTGAGAGAGAGAGAATGAAATACGGAGGGAAGTAATCTCCAATCGCTGGAATCCCGGAGATACCGAGAGTGCCAGTCGGCGATGGAATTGAGATCGCTGGGGAGATATTCGGCTTGGAGGGAGAGATTGTGAAGGAGACAAAAGTGCCAAAGGCTCTTGGCGAGTTCTGCGAGGGGTTTGGATCTTGTGCCACCGAGACGGTTGATGAAATGGACCGCAGAAACATTGTCCATCCCGAGAAGAATAGAACAACTTACCTTGTTCTTTGCGAGACTGCAGATTGCAAAGGAGCCTGCAAGCATCTCTAAACAGTTGATGTGCAATGACGACTCCTCTAGAGACCATGTTATTCCAGTCGAGATTGGTCCACAACGGGCACCCCAACCCGTCAGACTGGCATCTGATTCTAACACAAGATCTGGGGCCGTGGCGAACATAATCCTTCCGTTCCACTCATCTAAATGGTCTATCCACCATTGTAGTTCGGAACGCGAGTCGTGATCTAGGAGGATAAGATCTGAGTAAGCCAGACCCTGACGCAGATGGCGTATCTTTAGGCGTTGAAGGGCCCGATAATGGAGAGGACTTGGGAAAATGGCTTGAATGGAGGCGGAGAGAAGCCCCACTATCCTTGCAAGAGAGCAAAGGGAAATTCGGGAAAGAGCAAGAACTTGAGAAATTTCTGAATGAATAGATGCGATCTTTGCGGTAGGAAGGAAAAGAGACGCGGAGGGAGAATCTACGCAAAACCCTAGAAACTCCACACTTTGAGAGGGAAGCAACATGGACTTCTCTGGGTTGATCAGAAAACCCAGATCGGAAAGAAGGGATTGGGTCACTTGAAGGTCGTGTAAAAGACCTGGTTTGCTCACATTCATAAGAAGAATATCGTCCAGGTAGATGATCAGACGAATTCCCAAGGCTCGGAGAGAAGCTACTACAGGCTTCATGATTTTGGTGAAACACCAAGGGGCTGAAGAGAGACCGAAGGGGAGGGAACAAAAGTGATAAGTGACGCCCAGCCATTGAAACTGGAGGAACTTGGAATGAGAAGGATGGATAGGAACCGTGAGATAAGCATCTTGAAGATCCAAACGGACCATCCAATCGTTGACTCGCAGAGTGTCTCGTAAGTGGATAATGGTCTCCATTTTGAAATGTCTGTAAACGACAAACCGATTGAAAACCTTGAGGTTGATTACATGTCGCATCTTTTTGTTCTTTTTGCGAACAAGAAACTAAGTGCTCAGTAAACCCGAGGGCTCGAAAGGGAGCTTTTGGATAGCTTTCTTTGTCAACAAGGAAAGAATTTCCTGAGAGATCAGGAGAGAAACGTCGGCGGAAAAAAACAGAGGTGGAGGCAAAGTATCCTGGAAAGGAGGAGCGTAAAATTCTATGAGATAGCCTTGGACAGAACTGAGAACCCAAGGGTCTGAAGTTAAAGTTTGCCATTTGCTTAGAAAGAGAGCTAAACACCCTCCTACAGGAGGGCCAGAAGGCAGGCTTACCGTGTTGGGGATAGTTGGAGTTGTTGCCTCTGTGGCCCTTCTGTCCACGACCCCTGAATCCACGGCCATGTTGGGGGTAGAACTGTGGCTTGTACTCTTGGTAACCGGAGTTGGAAGCTCCTCTGGAACCTTGGAAGGAGGAAAAACGGCCGGAAGAGCGGCTCCTGCCTCTGCCGGCCCTGCCAAAAACCCGAGGGGCGAAGACTTTTTTAATAGAGAGTTGCACCTTGTCCAGTGAGGCGAAAGTTGACACAAATTTAGAAAGATCCTTGACCAACGAGTCACCAAAGAGAAGACCGTCCGCTTTGGCGCCAGGGTCCTGAGACGCCAAATTGGCCAATTTAGGGTCTAACTTGATAAGGAGACCTTTGCGTCTTTCATGGGTGATGGCGGCATTGGCATTGCCCAGTAAACAAAAGGTGCATAGGGCCCAAAGGGAAATATCCTCAGGATTTCGGCTGAGATTCTCTGAACGCGCCATCTCCGCCAGATCAAGAATGCGGGCAAGGGGACCCACCATATCCAGAAGTTTGTCCTGGCAAGAGGACCATGCTCTGTCAACCCCCTTACGAGGGTCCTTGCCGAACTTAGAGAAAAGTGTGAGAAGCGGTTGATCAATAGAAGGGCTAACTGTGACGTGAGAGGCCAAAGAAGGTTTGGGACATTCAGATTTTAACTTTGCTCTGACTGACTTGTCCAGGGGTTGTCTGAGTTTGGAAGCGATATAGTCTCCCACATGGGGAATTGGAAACCATTCAGTTGAATTTGGATGCCGAATCAATGCAGGGTCAAACATAGGTACCCCTTCCGAGTCAAGGATAGGCTCGGATTCAAAGGGGGACAACTTTTGCATCTTAGGCGAAGAATCCCCAACCCCGAA
Organism: Triturus cristatus; assembly: GCF_964204655.1. Lineage (NCBI taxonomy): Eukaryota > Metazoa > Chordata > Amphibia > Caudata > Salamandridae > Triturus > Triturus cristatus. The sequence continues at coordinate 370,471,664 of NC_140595.1, forward strand.
AAAATCAAAGAGATTGTCATCGTCCGTGTCACCCATATCGTCATCCGTATCTTGGATAGTATCAATGACCAGCTACTTAGGAACCTCCACGCTTTTAAGTTTGGTTTTACTCTTACCAAATGTCAAAGTAGACCCCTCCTTTGACTGAGGCCTGGGAGGAATAGAATCCTCATTCTTGCGCGAGGAACCCTCGCTAACCACATGTGACACTTTTTTGGCTAAGACAGTGGCAGGAACCAGTTTACGTTTTCTGCTTCCCCCGCAGACTGGGCCAAAGCTTTGGTATAATACTTATTAAAGAATTTTCCATAGTTCTGGAAACTCTCAGCATGGAGTTTTCCACAGCATTTTCAACTGAAGAGTTGATAAACTGACTCAAATCAGTTTTGAAATTAGCGCTTTCCTCATTATCAAGCTCAGGAGAGCTGGAAATATCCATTTGCACTGTCTGGTTAGGACGTGGGAAGCAAGGGGTTAACAGAAGGCAGGGGGCGTGTACAAAACTATCTTGCCGGTGAAACACGAGCGTGTGGAGAGGGAGGAGATAGTCGCTGAGGGAAAAACCTTGTCCGGCGACAGTTGAAAGGCAGGAGGCAGCGTTGCAAGCTGGCAATTAACGAGACGTGCGCTGAGGAGGCGAGCGTCATTATGAAAATGTCGTTAAGGTAAACAAAAGGCACGCGCAAGGGCAGATGCGCTAAACCCTGTGAGCCGAGGGGGGAAAAAACGGAATGCGCAACCACTTGAAAAGCGCTAACAATGGACACACTGCTCAGAATAGAGCGCCACGCTAGCGGCAATTAATGAATAAAACTGCATTAAATAAATAGATGAACACTTTAGTAAACACTTTAGAAACCAAAGAGGAATGATATAAGCGGCTTATCTGACTGCGAGCAGCAAGAAAAGAGGACTGCTTGCGGTCGGATAGGTCCTTAAATGGTTGGCCTGACCTGATTGGATTTCTGTGTTTTATCGTTCTCCCCATTGGCTAGTAGTTTTCTCCTGCAGCCTTCTGGGGAGTGTGGTTTTCACTTGTCTTGCTGCTATTTGAATAAACACAAGAAAAGAAAGCATAATAGGAGCCTCTGGTCTTGCCATAAAATTTGCATTTACTGCTTCAGAATGATGAAATACCTCCTCATAGGAAACCCACTCTCAGGTGAAAATATACTACTCTAGTTAGCCTATATTCAATGTTTCTTTTGTGATATTGGCTACCCAGAGTATTTTTAAAAACCAGAAACACTAAACGTTATTAGCAGAAAGACCCTGAAGGAAGAAGGGATGGTGCATCTGGATAACCTTTGACTGCTAATCATAGCTCCCAAACTACGTGTATTAAAAATCAACTGATTTTAACCACTTTTAACATGCAACCTTACCTCAAAGCATTTATTGAATGACAGACATAGTTTTGTTCTGACCCGCTTAAGACTAGATATATTTCATAGACTAGTCAGTTTTCCAAAAATGAACAACTGGTCTACAAACTTGATCAACTGTCCCCCCAGGATACAAAGCATGTGGTCCTTTTTTGCAAATTAAAAAGCCATCAAAGAAAAAGATATATCATTGCGATGATTAAACCATATTGTTTTACACAATGCTGTCCGGCATACATATATTTGCAATCATTGCCCACCTTAGAGATTTGTTGTAGAATGTATTTTTAATTTAATTGGATTTGGGCAACATTGTGTACTTATGTATTTTATCCTGATCAGTTTAGTGTATGTGTGGACCATATTAGTCGGAGGGCCGGGTGGACCAGGTCCTAGGATATTTTGTCCCACCCCTTAGATCGGTCATGTCCAATCATAGGTCCGATTACAGTTCTATGGTACGATGGATGATTCTAATTTACTGTCCTTTTATTCCTCCTGATACATGATGAAATGGGATTATTCAGTAATGTTAACACGTGGGCACTTTACATATTGTTTCTGGGAATGTTTGCTACTGAAGGTGTCACTGTATAGCGGGCCGTCTGTTACATTCAATTAGGACATGCATATATGCATAAATATCCGATGACAATTGAATATTTTAAGATTTAATTTTTGCCTGTATTGTAACTAATAATTGATGCTTGTCCTTTAGGGTAAGTACTGTATAACGATGTCTGTCTTGTGTTATGCTTTTATGGATGTATTTATACTTCCAAATAAAGTCTTCAACTAACTTACTACTCTTGTTTAATGTTTTAAATTTGGCGGATAAACAATGATATAGCCTAAAATGGTTCTGCAATTACTTTGAAAATTCAGAAGTACTTCTTGACTTGCAGGATTTTTCACATTTGACCGCAATAGGCACAAACTTTGAAAGCCATTATGAAGATGATGAATGTTGCAGGTGCCGCTGTTTTAAAATTTTGTTAATTTATTACTTTGAAATGTATTATGTTTGTATTCAAGTTGCTATTCAATTTGAGAGAGTCTTTCTTTTTGGATGTTTCTCCTTCACCTCCTCTGCCTAAGAAACGTTGCTGATGGAACACAGTGTACCACAGCCCTTTTTGCAACTTGTCTTGTGCTGTTTGCATGAGATTGACACAGCAAAACATGAGTTTTTCAATTTAAAGCACACATCACACTGGTTATTGAAAAAAAAGTAGCTTTTTCCAGGTAGCAGGCAGTTCCACCTCTGACTCTGTAACGTTTGGCACAGGGGAACCATAAGTCCCCAGATACCTCATCAGTGTTCCTTACGCACAAGATTTGGGCGCCTAAACACGTTTGACTACTTACCAATGACGGTTTATTTTTCATGTTGCTATCTGTAAATCTGTTCCTAAAGCCTGTCCTTGGGATCAAGAAATGAGTTATTCTCCACAAGCAGAGAAGATATACCTTCACCAGTTGGAAAAAACACAGTCTTGTACTCTGAGTTACCATTTCAAGTTAATTCCATTCTGGCAATCAGTGCTAAGTTCAGCTTTAGTGGGTTCGAGAAAGTAGCTTTTTTCTGTGGAAAATACTGTTCCATGTCTGGAAAACCCCCATGCACCTGTTTCTCTCAAGCAGGGCTGAAAGTACAGTGTTTCTAAAGTGAAAAAAGAAATCTACAATTTCCATTAATAGGTTGGTAGAAAGTACCACTATCATGTATAATTGTGTAGCCCTTTTCAAGAGTGATTTCTAAAGTAGCACAAATTAACCCTAATTTCTTTTTGAGAAAACCAACCTCATACCCCATGCACAAAAGGTTAGGCTTTGTAAAATAGTGCAATTCGTAACTGTAGAGGGATTTAAGTACATATATGTACATATATGTATGTAAAAGGCTTTTATTCACATTCCAAATTTAACTTTGCAACTTCTCTGGCACAAGGGTTCTGCCAGCCCTATTTAGAGAAAATGTGGTTGTGTCCCAACAGTTAGACTGCCAGACCACATTTTATTGTTTATCAATAGGGCTTTTCCATTGTGCTGGCCTACCTGTAATTGCATACCTATAGTGGCACAATATCATGGTAACAATATAGTTAAAAATAAAATTGTATCAAAAATATAATTTACCACGATATTGAGCTCCTATAAATATTAATGCTAAGTACAAAAATATCCGAAAAATATATATAATTGACACTAATATCATCCAAAAAGATACAGAAATATGGATTTTTTACATAAATAGGGTTTAAAGCTATACATGTTAAATATTTTAATATATTAATGTAATATAACGTAAATTAAATAAATGGCACTAAAAAAACCAAAGGTTTCAGGGGGGTATAACTAGGCTCAGATTTCAATCGTGCAAATCCATGGAAATTCTGCAGTTATAGTTACCTGAGCTAACTTTACCTTATGCCACCACAATGCACTGCTTATGACCTCACATATTATATCGCTCATGAAATGTCAGTGACATCACTGATCACATCACCGATGACATCTTAAATGACATAGGTAAGAAGACATTCCTGATTTCTGCTTGCTGCTCAAAAGATTCCCATCTGATTGGTAAATGGCTATGAAGAGAATTGTGGCTCTGCTGTATCTTTAATATCTGGAACAGGAAAGTGTCTTTAAGGTCTAAAGATAACAAATTCTTGTGACCCACACAGACAAAAGGGGTTGAGGCCCTGTGCAATTTACCTTGCATGACTGGAGAAATGATCCTATTGAGCGGCGTAAGGAAGAGTCTCTTGGTGTCAAAGAAGGTTGTGTCTGCTTGGGAGACCAGCAGACTTTTGAAAATGTTGAATTTCTTCATATTGCGTCATGTGTGCCTAGTGCAGGGAGAAGACCCTGCAGACTTAGAGCACAGAGGAAAGCCAGAAAACAGTTGTAAAATTGACTTTTTCATGTGTAACTGCACTGGTTTTTTGATAGCCTTCCTGCTCCTTCAACATGTGGGCGTTTATCCAAAGATTAATTTCCTGAAAAGAGGACTCTTTGAGAACCAGAGGCAAAGTTACAAAATATTATAGGAGAATGAGGACTTAGATAGTGTTAATTTAAATTGAACAGAAGCAAGTGGCCATGTTTACACTAACAACATGCAGCCCACTGGTCCACATTTTTGCAGCTGTCCTACCTAGAGCTTTTGAATAAAAGAATGACAATACTGAAAGAATGTTTGGTATCCTGAAGGAAGGAGCTCCAGGAAAGGTAAATATTTGACTGGGATGAGCTAACAATTCCTCTTTGATCTTGCTCTTTTACCAGTAAAAATGTGGAGGATTATTAGTGCCTCGTCCTTCATGAGCCAATGCTATGTAGTATTGAAATCCTACTGCAACACATTGACTAGCATTAGTTTTTAGGCTCATTTTCCTCATATCTTATGTTATTTCTTTATGTTTAATATATTAAGTTTATCTCTTTTCGCCTAAGGTGTTTGAAAATATAGAATATTTTGCTGGTGTTGTAGCACCTATTCCACGTGCTATCTTCTCAGAAGAAGAGTTTTCTTCCTATATAAAGCTACCAAGGGTGAGCTAAGAATCCCACACCAAAACAAATGTACCTAATAGGGATCACATTGTTTGGCTCTGTAGATGCTCAGATACATCTATTATCAAGGCTGTGGATGTTCTTTAGCCCATTGCTTCATAATACTGTTTCTTGCACAGTTCATGCAGCGTTACTGAAGTTCATTTAAGAGGATCATGAATGAATCCTAAAGCTACAACCATATATTTAAAACAGAAGCAGATCCCAGATAGCAGCGTACTAGGGTGCCAAGTGTGAAGTAAATGGCTTTTTTGTACAAATGAATGGCCTAACAAAGTAATTTTTTTCTAGTGGGTATATCCCTGCAATGTTCAACTGTTCAGTGGTGACTGCTTCACTGAAATCCAGCCTTCTGCACTCACCATCCAGTACCCTCCCATTGGAGATCAAATCCATTGGTATGAAACTTTCAGCACACAATTATTTGACAGTGTGCCACTGCATTTCCTACCTGCTAGTAGTGGAATGACAGGTGGGTGTGCAGTAAACAAGGAAGGTATCTTTGTCTCAGGTGAAATCGAGTAAAGTCTGAATACTCCACAGTGCGTTGTCAAGGTCAAAGTTGTATAACATTTTTGGACAAAGTGTCCACAAGGTCTATAAAGCTTTGAAGATCCTGAATATTAGCATAGTACAAATGAAAGGTGTTTAATATTAGATCAGGTAAAGTGAAGTTCAGCTGGGCTCTAAATTGCCTGGACATTGATACAGTCAAATAATTGTTTACCAGGTTTATCCAAAAGTGTCAAATCTAAGACTATGCCACCTACAATAGAACGGAGACTAATAAAGCAATGTTGTACTATTTGAAGTGAGTGGAGTGAAGTTTGAGGTGTACATGATGACAGTCTATAAAAGGATTAGGCCTATTGCCCTCTAACTCCTCTGAAAATTTTCTAAAACCATGGTGAAAAACCAAAACATGGCAGAAACCTTTACAGGGGGTTGCAATGTATGTAGACACAATCAAATGTTAATGGTACCTTCCCTCACTGGTCACATTGAATTACCTGTGTCATTTGGTCCTTCCTTCAATACTGTGTAGACAGCCTGGCCACTGTGAGATGATTGATAGTGCAATATACTACCCTGTAAGGACAATAAAAGACTGATTATCTCTCCAAGTATATCCCCAAAGAAACTGCATGCCTCTTCTAACTTGTAATCTTATGAACTTGGGTCAGCAGTAATGAGACTTCAAATGAATCTTTTATTTCTGGCAGATCAACTATTTAAAATGTCCTTGATATCTGATCTTGCTTGTCTGACATTATTTTAAATGATTTGCACTTTGTGTGCTGACCTCAGAAAATGCTATTTGAAACCAATCTTAATTGATCATTGAATACACATACATGGAGATCAGAATTTCTCAGTAACAAATATTTCATTGTGATATTTATGACACACTCACACTACCAATGTCTCTATGAGGGCCTATTAAACCAAAACAATGGTAAATATGTAGTCACCCATGAAAAAGGATGGATGGAGAAAGCATTCTATTAAATAATAAATGGATAAGGGTATTTTTTCTTAGGAATTAACGGGGAACTGAAATAAATACAGTTGTTCAACAATATTCTGCATGTTGACTGGGGTGAGAGCCCTGGTCAAGCAGCAACCACAATCCTTGTCAGGGTGAGGCACAAGCCAACCCTAAATTAAGTTGTGCCCAACCCTCTGGTAGATTGGCGCAGATTCTCCAGGCTTAACTCAGAGACAATGTATAAAGTGTTTGTACAGCACTTCAAACAGTAATAAAGTGGAAAATCACACCAAGTGTGAAAAATAGAGCTATTTTTAATAAATAAAACAAAACTGAGGAGCTGCGAGGTTGCGATGCGGGGACATATGTTGTCATCAAGGCTGCAGTCAAAGAGGGCTATGAGTGTCTGTACTGAGCATGCATTGCACCAAGACTGGTTGTGATGTTATGTGAATCTTAGCGATGATAAATCCCATAAAGTGGCAGTGATGCATCTGTTCTGTTGGGAGTTGCAATGCACAGCAGAGGAGATGCGTAGGTTCCACACAATCCAAAGACGGACAGAGCGTCATAGACCCATTTCCAAAGGCCCAAGACTGGGGGGGAACCAGTTGGCAGGGTAGACTCACAGATGGCAAAGTCCAGGTGCGGGGATCGAGGTTGTGGGAGCCATCTGTCCCTAAGGATGAAGTCAGGAGGCCAGCCAATTAGTCAACTGGAGTCACTCTAGGGGCCTGGGTTCAAGAGGTGCAGGTTCAGACCTTCAGAGCAGCAGTACAGCAAAGTGGCAGTCCGTCCAGCAGCATAGCAGTCCTTTTTCCTGGCAGAGTTGGGTGCTGAGTGCCAATATTTATACCTAGCTGTGCCTTTGAAGAGGGGAGAAGCTTCTTGAGGAATTCCTTTGATGTAAACAGGTGCCATGCCTTCCTTGTCCTGCCTCCAGACTAACCACAGGGGGTATGCAGACCTTTGTGTGGAGGCAGGACACAGCCCATTTAAGCATAGGTGGGGATGTGCTAAGCTCTTTTCTTCCATCAGCCAGTGATGGCCCATCCAGGCACACCTAAGTTCCCTATTGTGTGGAGTTGTCTAGGAAGAATATGCACACAAAGCCCAACTGTCAACTAATCCCCGTCATGTGACCCAGAGACAGGCTGCAGGCACTAAATGGCCAAGACAAGATAAAAGTAAACTTTCTAAAAGTGGCATTCTCAAAATTGTGATTTGAAATCTGACTTCATAAATAAGTTAGGACTTTTCATTACAATTTTAAAGATACCAAACTTTAATGTGTACCTGTTCCCATTTGGAAGGTACAGCCTATTCATTGTAATAAGGTAACTCCAATGTTATCCTATGCGAGAGGTAAGCCCTGCAGTGGTGCAACACAAATTTAAGAGTTTTTCACTACTAGGACACGTAAAATTCAAAAGTACATCTCCTACCTTTAAAAACATTGCACCCTGCTCTCTGGCACAATGTCATCATCACATCTCTGACTCTTCACTGCTTGGTGCCAATGCATTACTTTGTGCTGCTCACATCACCTACAGCCCAGCAGTTTGATGACCCATCGCCCTGATGTTCAATGCTTCTTGACTCTCTGTGCTTCTTCGACTTTGTGCAGCTCGAAATGGATGCATCACCCACTTCTGCGCGATTGACAGCAACACATCGCCTCCCTTGCTCTATACATACGACTGCCCCAGGCACATTTTTACTACCCAGGCAGGTGGGAAATTAGAACCAGAAGGCTAGCCACACCTCCAGGATGGCAGCCCAGTTCATACACGGTAAGAAAGGTTCTGCCATTTTTAGAAGTGTCAAAAAAGAGGGTTCCGAGTAGAAAAGGAAACCCACACACCAAGCTGTGGTCATCTCAGGGGTGGACTAACTGTAAAGACTTGCAGCCCTATGGCTACTTTCTCCCACTCCCCTAAATCTGGTATTTAAGGGACACCCCTGTCATCAGAACCTCAGTTCTGAACAACCTGCATCAAAGAAAACAGAACGAGAGACTTGTGTCTTTGACAACAGGACTTGCTCAAAGCTAAAGAGGGATACTCTACATCTCTGACAACTCTTCTGTAACTGCCTGATTGAGACTTGTCCTAGGTTATCTCTTGGTTCCCCCAGACAGAGGGACCTCTGTGGAAGCCTGAAGCACCCTCAGACTCCTTTGGACTAATGGCAGTAGCCCCCTGCAAACTGCATGTAAAACAACACTCCGGATCCAAAGAATCTCTGGCCATCGGGCCCTCCATGGGATAGTCTGTGGGAACTGTAGTTCGGCCTTTCACAAAGTTATAGAAAGCTACCACGTTGGCTATAAGGAATGAGTTCAAGCTATTTATGTATAAAAGGAACAAAATCTGTGACAGGACAGAGCCCTGTTTTACAAGTTGAGATAACCCAAAGGTATCAGCGCACTCCCAGTCTGTGCCACCTAACCTGAAACCCTGAATGTAGTGCACGTGAGAAATCAACCAAAGGCTTTGACAGACCCATCTCCTCAAAGTTGAGCGCAATTTAGATTGATTCAAGTGATTAAAATCACTACATAAATCCATGAATGTGAGGAAAAGAGAGCTCTTTTATCTTTTGCATATTTTCCAATCAGTAGACTGAGGTTTAGGCACAGTTCCTGCGTCCCCAGCCCCCCTCTCTAAAACCATATTGTACCCTTCTGATGACACCAAATTGCTGGGCCCAGGACTCTATCCTTTAAATCATCTGGCCAATGACTCTTACTGCCAAGTTCAACAAAGATCGGGACTATGATAGCTAGCTGCCAAGAAGCAGGGATCTGACAAAGTACCTCAGATTACATGGCGTTGGTAATAATAGGGGACCACATAGCAATATTTTTCTTGTAAAGGTCCATCAGGACTCCCATCAGGCCAGATGCCTTTCTACATGGACTGCAAGAGATGACAGTAATCACTCATCAACATTAAATTTAATATCATGGGGAAATGAGGGAGAATCTTATACCAAGTCATCACTCTGGTCGAGAGTAAATACGTTTGAAATGACCACTCCCCCTATCTGCACTAATAATGCTCTCTAGCCCATTACATTTGATGCTCATTGACCTTCACCCATTCACAATGTCCTGAAAGCCCTTGGGTCCCTCTCTTTACAGGTTCTTATAAGACTTTCCCAAGTTTCCTCTTCTAGGGCGTGCTTTTTTTTGAATGGCCATTTTATAGTGATGTATTTCTTTGGCCATGGCAGTTCTATCCCTATAGCGGCATTTCATCGCCTGCCACCCTAGCCTGAGTCTAATCTCCTTAGAGGTTAAGTAGGACACAAATTTACACATGGGTGATTGGAAACTTTCAGGCAGGCAGAGTGCTAGATCATTAGGGTTGTGTTCACTGAACCCACTTTCTAACGTGCCACCATCTCCATACACTCAACAATGCACTTGGAACGAAAATATATAATCTGTGATTGTTCCTTGCCCCCAGTCTACAAAATGAGTGCTTGTGCCTTGAAGTAATCTGCGATTTGGGCCATGTTACACAGACCAAACATGATTAGAGTGAGCAGCAAAAGCTTGCCTCTCTAGTCTGTCTTTTGATCAGGTGGCATAACATCTGAAGCCATGAAGGGACTGCATTGGGATATATTGCAGCTTATTGTTGCATTACAATCCCCTCCAATAATCACAGAAAATTAATTCAAAATATGAAAAAAGGCCTGGATTTTACAAGCTAATTCCACCATGGGTTACAGTAGCTGATAAGAAAACATTTCAACCTATTTGGGAGCACTGCCTAGACCAATTTTATTCCAGGGTGGCTACAAGCAATTGTAATTACCTTACGCTGTTTAGAAATTTCAACCAAGTTAACCAACCACCCTCCCAACCTCTACCCCCAACAGAATGGGTGGTGGATATAGAGAGGGATTCTAACCAATCCTAAACAATGTCACTCAGATGCCAGGATTCATGTAGCTACATAAATGTTACATTTAGAGAGATGGTTGCACCAGTTCGGGTCCAACCATTTTGCACTTATGCCAGCAACATTACAGCATATCAGATGGGTTCATGTGTCTTTGGTATGCCGGACCTCTGGGGAATTCTCCACATGTGCTAGACCTTATAGATTACTGCAAGCCCTGTTTTGGTCTACTGCTTCTGCAGTCAAGGGGCAGTCACTGGCTAGTCATTCTATGTCCCTTCAGCTCATTACTGGAATAAACCTGTTGGCAGTAGGGATACTTGTGTGGGTTGTGGGTCTGGAATACTGAGGGGGCAATGGAGACCTAATGGACTGAGAACAAAAAAGATGGCTGTAAAAATAGCCCAATGGCAGAATAGTAATACGTTTGTTCTGAAAGTTACAATAAGTATGTTGAGCAATATGTGAAAGCAGATGCGTGGCTAGATGTGGATTCTTACAATTAATCACCACACAATCCCTGCTAGAATTTTTTGTTAGGGGACCAATCCAGTTAACTCTTCTGACGAAGACAATATCTTCATACTCCAAAAGGCTGAAGTCTGAGTTGCTGGTTAGCCAGTGGGACACATTTTTTTCAAATTGCTATGAGTTTCCAAGCAATCTGGAGGCAGGCTGTGGGACTTTTGTCAGTATTGCTACATAAGGGTAACAGGTGTAACAGGGAGCATCTTATATTCGGGACAACCCTCCTGTCTTGGTAGCAGGGGCAAAGCTCCTGATTTTTGAGGATTCTTGCTAGACTTCCCCACCCCTGATAGACTGAATTCTAACAGCAGGAATGAATTAATCAATAGATGGGATAAGTGTCACAATAGTCGCAGATTCCTGTACACAGGTCTTCTTATATACTGCTGATGTGAGGGCTTTGTTTGCTGCCACCACTGCCCCGATCCCTGTAACTTTTGGAAGTTTATTGATACGGTCAGTTAGCTTTATAATTATTTGTTTCAAGTTTACAATTTTCTCTGTTGGGGGTAACACAAATATTTAGTATTCAAATTAATATTTATTAAAGATTTGGAACTCCAATGAGGTCCACAGTAAAACACATACAAATTATTACATAGATAAAATATAACATAAAAAAAACTCATTTCTCTGACCATCATAAATTTTCAAAAGCCTACAAAGCAGGTCTAGATTTTCCTTTACATAACATTAGTAGATGTTGACATTTACCCTAATAGGCGAAATAACTAAGGTTTTCAACAGTAATACCATTTAGCTCATAGGCAAGAACAGAGGCCCGGGAGACCTCAGCCAAAGCAAGCGACGTATATTTAAGACCATACTAAAAAAATACCAGCTTCATGTAAGTATAGAATAATATGCATCTCGTAAGTGCTAGTTAAGATTTTTCAAGCATTTAGGTATCAACACGTAACCGCTTTGGCAGGCAATAGGGTTTGGTATTAACAGCAGAAAGATTGAAATAACATAACGTAGAGGGTGCAAAAAGCAATAAATAGCAGCCAGTTCATGTGCAGAATATAATCCAAAATTCAGCTTCGACAGAGTTCAGTTTAAAATTAGCAGCAAGAAAAAAGGAGTAACAGGGAATATCCTAATCTGTGCAAAGAGCAATTCAGTAGCAGCCAATTCATGTGCAAGGTACAGTCCAATATCCGCTTCAATTGAATTTTAAGATTCGCAATGAGAGAGAAAAGTGAGAGACAAGCACAACATATCCTAACTTTGCAAAGAGCAATAAATAGAAGCCAGTAAATGTGCAAAAAGAAAATATGAATACTTCATAGAAGAGTGACAGACACAGGGGTTAACAACCCATTTAAAAGAATATATAAAAGATTTAAAATATATACATAAACTCCTTAAAATAATTGAATAGTTTTACACAGACTGCTTGGTTCTTGGGGCAAAAGAGAAAGTCACGAGCTGAAACTACATTTTTAACACAATTTTGTAAAAACATCGGCCGAAGCCAGCGATGATGACTCAGAACCAATGCTGGACAGACGAACAAAATATGATCCAAGGTCTGAATGTTCAGCTTGCAGAAATTACAAATGTTTCCATTTTTCAAATTCTGGGACCAGTTTGCTGTCAAGTCGTTTAAAGGTAAAAGATTAATACGACATTGAGTGAGCAGTCGTCGAGTCCCATGTTCTAAATTCCAACATAGATATTTCTGTGAGATTCTCAGTGATTTTGTCCTGGCTATTATCTTTAGTGTCTCTTTAGACTTACACAATTTAATATCTCTATTATAGCTAATCTTGCCACTTAAGGTTTTTAAAAAAGGTTTAAGTTCTAATGGTGGGAGAGTAACCACTGATTCCTCTTGTACACAAAAAAGTTTAATGCCAAAGAGAAATCACGATAAAAGGACTAGTTCCCTGCCCTCTCGCCAAAGATTTCTTGACACATGAAACCTCTTAATGAATTAGACTCGCTATTTTTTAACTGATATCCCCAACGTAAAACCCTGGATATACCTTGGATATAGGAGCTTATCAAGCCAAATTCCATTCTAATAGCAGCTGATGGAACGAATGTGTTAAAATTGCATAGATTACGTAGAATCTGGCCTTCAATCCTATCTAAAAATCTCCAGTCCTTAACAGGAATTGATTCAATGGCATAGAGCAGGCTTGGAGGCATTTTTGCTTTGAAAACCATCAGTAGATGTAGAAAATGCCTTCTGCCCAAATAGTTAGTAGGGTTTTGATCTTCTCCAACATTGGACCCAGGTGAAGCTTTCAATTTCACTGTAATTATCCCCAGAGCTTAAACAGCGTTCCAATTCGGTATGACTGGGTACTAGGTTTGCTTTGTTTTTGTTTTATTCATAGGGCTCCCTGCCTAACCATTGCCGACACCCTTGCTTTGTTATTTCCTCTTGGCGAATGAGCCTCCTTCGCTAATGTGCGAGTAATCAGGATCAGTTACTTTCCATAGGGAGGGCGTAACCCTCCTGGTAAAGTCACGCTCCATGGAAACAGATTGAATAATAATGCCACTGAGATATTGAGAGGGTGAGATAAGAGCATAAATAATCAATTAATCACTCTAATCCAGGGATAGACACCTTTCTTCCAGGTCAGCCTCTCTGGAAATGACTCAAACTGATCTGGCAGAAAGGCATCCAAAGTAGAGCCTACTGTGACGGTTGAAATTTTAGCTTTGTCATCAACTCCCGGCAGCTTCAGTTTCCCCATGGTGCCAAAAAAAGCAGATCATCTTTTACGATGACCAAAAAGTACAACAGAGTGGTTAAGCCGCACATGTGATGCCAGTCATGTAACCTCAGCTTAAGAGGCAGGTAATGGCCTCAAGGTCAGGGAACACTACCTTCTTAGGGAGTCCTCTGCATTACTGAAGGAAGTAACCAAAAACCCTCGAAGCAGCTTCATCCTCCAGCCAAGAAGCATGGCCCAGCCAACCCTCCTTCGGGCAATGATGGGCAAAGATGGGCTTCGTCCACGCACATCCCATGCTCACTTCACCCAGGGGGGCTAGGGGCAGCACTATGTAGCGTGTGATGACTGCACCCACTCCTGCTGAGTCACTACCTCCATACATGCAGGCTCATGCACTAGCCTGGGATCTTGAGTCCCCACCACAATCCAGTCTCTCCCATGAAGCGGGGCTGGGGGCAGCACTATGTAGGACGTGTTGACTCCACCCCCTCCTGCCACATCTGTTTCTCTGTGCATGCAGGTTCGCGTAGTCTCCTGGGACCTTGAGTACCCACCATAATAAAAACTCTCAGGTGCAATGGGGCTAGCGGCAGTGCTATGTAGAATTGTTTGGCTCCCCTTCTGCTGCGTCCGTTCCTCCATACACGCAAGGTGACACAGTGTCCTGGGACATTAGGTCCCAACCACAATCTTCTCTATCTCACACAGCGTGTCTAGAGGCAATGCTATGTAGCACATGTTGGCTACGCTCTCCCCTGCTGCATTAGTTCCTCTGTGCACCCAGGCTCGTGCATTCTCCCCGGAACTTGAGACCCCACCACAATCCAGGATCTCCAAAGTATGCTGATTTTACAGGGCCCCTGCTCATATTTTACTCCTAGGAGCACATTAACATGTACATTTCTTTAAAAACCTGTCAAAATATGTAAAGTACATTTCCATCCATGAATTAGTGGCCACAGTATGAATAGTTTAATCACTCATGCTTTTAATGATCAGTAAAATGTGTATTATAAGGTGCGGACAGGAGTCTTTAGTGTCTCAACTCTCCCTTCTCCTTTGCTAATTCTATGCTGGAGAATGACTGTAATTTGATAAAAGAGGATGGCTTGTGTGGTTTTCAAGGTATCTCTGGGTTAAGGATGAATGAAGTAAAGTCAGTGCCAATTACAAACCCCTGCTCACTTCCAAACACATTTCAGCTGGTGGCTGATGCGTGTGTGCACCACAAGTTGTGCACAAGCATCATTTTTTGCAGATGTATAGTTCACAAATCTATTTGTGCACAAAATGCACAATTTCAAATCAGCATTAATGTAGATCAGGAAATATTCCCATGAATGTATCAAGCAGTGTTTCAAGTAATGTGTTTGAAGTGATTTTTTAATCTCTGAGACAGGCCTTGCAGCTTGTGCCAAGCTACCAAGGGTGAGCCAAGTATTCCTCACAGAAAAGGTTGCATAGTAGAAAAAATGTTTTTGCTTTACAAGAATTCAGCCACAGTTCAGAAATGTATAGTGGCCTTTCTCCTCTATAGTTTAAAAATCCAGTTTCATAGCGCCTTATTGACTGGAATCTTGAGAGGATTATTTTGTACTTGCCATGGTCTCTCTGATCATTTCTGGTTATTGCTTATATAAATTAAGATATGAAAGAGTTCAACCAGTACTTTTTTTCTTTGCATTAGTATATTATGCACCTTATGATTTAGATTGATGTGTAGCTAGTTGGAAGTCCTTCTCCATGAGTTAAATGTGAATCTTTTAATTATTTAATAGTGCTCCCTTTTAATAATTAATCTTGAGAAGCAATTCTCAGCATGCTCTCCGATCTCTCATATGCTACTAATCTAACTATTGAAAATGTTGTTATAGGTTTTTTATGCTTCAGCCCAGCGCTCAACTTAATCCATTCATATTTGATACCAAATCGTCAATTTGTAAGTTCTATTTATTTGAAATTATTTCTGCATATCTTCTACCATTGTAGTGAGCACCTCGGCTGATGTACGAGGTGAGACAAGAGCATCAGAGGAAGGTCTGTGCAATTGAAATTGGTTGTGACCTATAGAGCTGTCCTATCACTAATTCATTGGCCTACCTGCCAATGCAACATAGCTGTGGGAATCTGTTGGACTTGGCCTTTTTGGCTGAAGTTCCTAAAACGTTTTGCCTTCCTCCTAGACCTTTTGTCTGACATTATGTTGCTGACTTAGATGCTTTGGGCACTTTGCCACTGCTGATCAGTGTCAAATTGCAAGTGCTCCCTGTATAAAGTGCTATGGTAATTGGTTTTCCATAATTGGTATGTTTGCTTTACTAGTAAAGTCCCTAGTAAAGTGCACTAGATGTGCCAGGGCTGGTAATGCAAATACTGCAAGTGGGCCTGCAGCACTAATTGTGCCACCCACACAAGTACCCCCAAGAAGAGATCTCAGGCCTTCCACTGCAGTGCCTACGCGCAGTTTGTTATCTGCCTTGTTGTCCTGGCAAGTGCACCCACTTGCCAGGCCTTACCTTTCCTTTTTTATGAACATCAGACAACCCTATAGTATGCCCAAGGTGCAGTGTGTGTGAAAGGTAGGACATGTACTGAGGTGTGTACCATGTCCTGACAGTAAAATACTGCCAAATTCGTTTTTCACTGTTGCAAGGCCAACTTGCCCATAGGACATAATGGGGAATGCTGTGTCCCATGTTTCCAGCATATCTTCCCATAGGCATAAGATGGAGGGATGGAGTTTGGTGTGCCTGAACTCAGAATTTAATAACACTTCTTTTTCTGAAGATGGTTTTTGAATTGTGTGTTTAGAAAACACGCTTTTAGAAGTGGCTGGTTTCTTGTCTTAAACGATCCTGTGTGCCTCTGCCTGGTTGTGTATTGCCTGTCTGGGTTTGGATGTGACAAGGTCTGGGAAGTGTCCTGAGCCCAGGGAGGAGTAGGTGAGACAGCAACAGGCTGGCCTGCGTTTGATGTGGGGGGAGGAGTAGCCTCCTGGATGTGAAGAGGGCTGTGTTACAGCCCCCAGAGGCTGTCTCCACTTCCTGCTGAGTGTCTGGACCACAGACCAAAACTATCAAAGGAAGAGGGTGTGCACTGGCAAGAAGAAACCCAGGTCTGGTTTGGACCGGGATCAGAGCCCACTGAACACAAAGACTTCAGAGGTATTTAGGGGTATAAATGTAAGAGCTGAAACCCCTGAACTCAAGACTGAAATCCACACTGAAAAAGGATTGAAACTACTTTGTGATCAAGAGGAACCTCAGCCAAAGACAAACAGCTGAAGTAACTGAAGAGAAGACTGCCCTTGCTGTGTTCTGGGGCTGGCCTACAATTTGCTGATTTGACTGAGGAGAGGACAAGGGACATTGCTGTGTGCTGTGTCCCCCTGCTTGAGAGGACTTTGCTATGTGCTGTGTCCTGAAGTAACTTGTCTCCATGTGCCCGAAGAGAGCTGGTCCCCTGTTGTAGAAACTCAGGAACATAAAAGTTTCAAAGTGTGTCTCAGCTACGCTGTGTGCATGTTCTTTTTGCATTCCTGAGACTGCCGTGTGGTCCGTGGTGCTGTTTATGAGGTGCCCTGTGACCACATTGCCCCCGCAGCATGAAACATCATCCACGCTGCTGCACTGCTGTTTGTGGTCCGAGCCATCATCTTAACTGAGGCTGTGAGTAAAGATCGCCGCCACTGGTCCGAGCCGCAACGTGCTAAAGGCTTACTTGAAACTTAGGACCGTGTCTCAGCAACGCTGTGTACGTGTGCTTTTTGCATGCCTGACACTGCTGTGTGGTCTGTGGTGATGTTTATGAGGTAGCCCCATGACCGTTTTGCCCCCGCAGCGTGAAACATTGTCCACGCTGCTGCATTGCTGTTTGTGGCCCAAGCCGTCATTGTAACTGAGGCTGTGAGTGAAGATCGCCGCCGCCGGCCCAAGCTGCAACCTGCTAAAGGATTTCTTGAAGCTAAGGAAGCTACAAGGTGGAAGGGATCGTGATCGTTTTTCGTCGAAAGGAATCTTCCCAAGATCGACAATGAAGGAGAAGGCTGCGCCGTAACCCATTCGGCTACAGCGTTGCCTCGCAACAGAGCTACAATGGGATCAGGATCACCCAGCAGGACGTCCGACGAGCTGAGAGAGAGAGCAAGGAAGCGCACCACCCCAGGTAAGACTTGGACTCCGGTCAGGAGTCACAGGCGTATGTGGCCTGTGGAGGCGTGCAGGAGGAGTACAGGAGTGCTCCGATCTCTCCTCCGCTGCACCGCGTTAGACGCACTGAGTCCCCGAGCGGCCGGTACCTGCCCAGCAGTACCAGGACGACCCCTTTAAGCTTACGACCGTTGTCTCTGCTAATGGGGCCTAGTGGTGCCTGAGTTGACCGCGTTGATTGGCTTACCACATTATTCTTGCATTACGAACTGCCTGATTCTTGCATTATGAACCGCATTATTCTTGCATTACGAACTGCCTGATTCTTGCATTACGAACCGCATTATTCTTGCATTACGAACTGCCTGATTCTTGCATTAAGGACTGTCTCATTACTATATTACGAACTGCATTACGAACTGCATAGCATTGCATTAGGACTGCAGAAGAGATCGTGAATTGCTCAATAATACCGTGAGAACCTACAAGTGATTGCTGGCCTAGTAACAAGCCAAGTGAATTATTACGACTACGCATATGTTGATTTTCTATCATCTGGTCTCATCGTATTCTTTTTTATAAAGATACAGCTATTTTAATGAAACGAGTGTGGTGTCCGTTTGTGGTGTTATCACTGTGTTACTGGGAGTGTGGTTGCAAATTCTTTACACATTGCCTTGGAGATAAGCCTGGCTGCTCATGCCAAGCTACCAGGGGGTGAGCAGAGGTTACCTAAGAGTGTGTCCCTCCTTACCCTGACTTGAAGCAAGGGTCCCTATTTAGACTAAGGTTCCTACCTCAGCCAACTATAGACCCTCAGTTCTAACATTGGTGGTCAGCGGTTGAGGATTTGAATGTGTATTTGCAACTGACTCACAGTGATTGGTGTACATCACTAGTTTTAGTGCAGACCACGACGCAACCACATATTGTGTTTTTGATTTTGTGGTTCTATATTTGAGCGTCCTTTAAGCCACACATCATGTCTCAAAGGAGTCAAGTAGCCAGTGAGGCTGCAGAATTGGAATTTGACATTGAAGCATTGCTTACCTACAAAGTTGATCAATTGAGGCAATTCTGCAGAACTTTGGGATGTCCCATGAAAAGTAGCTCCAAGAAGGAGGAGCTGAAAACGGCCTTGAGGGCCTGGTGGGAAGCCAAAGAGGCTCAGGAGACAGGTGATGCTGAGGTGGATGAGGATCACCCAGAGAATGGATTTGGTCCACAGGATTTGCCGGTAGGAGGACCAGCCTCAGGGGCTGGTAGTAACCATTCAGGGAAGAGTTTTTCCCCAGAGGAGCTGGAGGAAAACCAAAGGGTCAGAGAGCATGAGTTGAAGGTTTTAAAACTTAAAGCTCAAGCAGAGGAGAAAAAGCTGCTTATTGAAAGTGAAAAGCGAGCAGAGGAGAGCAAGAAAACTCTCGCCTTGGAAGAGAAGAAGATTCTCTTAGCTCATGAGTTAAGCATGAGGGAACTGGACATTAAGGCTAAAAAGGTGGAGTCCAGTTCGAATGGTGGCAGCGCACAGCCAGTGCCAGCGGGTAAGGTGTACATTCCCAAAGACTTAGTGCAAGATTACCAAAGGGGTGATGGTATTCATGCATGGTTCACAGCATATGAGGTCGCACTGAGGATGAATGAGTTGCCTGAGAAGCTTTGGGGGGCGGGCCTATGGAAACACTTTGAGGCTTCTGGGAGGGATGTTTTACCACCCTTAGAGAGGGTGGGAACCCTGACCTACGCCAATATGAAGGAGGCTTTATGCGTCAGGTATGGGCTTACTCCTGAACAGTACAGGCAGAAATTCAGGAACTTCAAGAAACTGAAATCCAGTCCTTGGGGCGGGGGTGTGGATGAGTACATGCGTGGATTGCTCAATTTGGGCCCCAGGAAGCCCCGGCTCAGTAATCATTTTTCAGAGTTTCTCCAACATCTGCTACAGTGTGAGCTCTTTGATTCCCAGGAGCTTGCACGAGAGACAGACCTCTGGTTAAGGGACAGAGGGTCTGGAGAGGCAGTAAGGGGGAATCCACCAGGTCCCGTGGGAGGGAAGAAGGGCAGACTGGTGCAGTCACGTCCCAGAGAAGTGGGGGGGTGTGCAGGCTAGCACCCTGTCTCAAAGGAGAGGGAGGGAGCATGAGCGGCATCCCCGGTGGTCTGCAGCTCCATCACAGAGGCTGGAGGGTTCCTGAGAAGAACACACGGTTGGAGGTCTAGAGCCTACTTGCCAACTGTGTGAGGAAGAACAACTAACACCACGAGGTCATGGGGCATTTGTAACCAAAGCACCCGCAGTCCTGAAGTTTGTGGGTGCCATTCCTAAGTGGCAGGCCCAGAAGTCTAGACAAAAGGTTGAGAGGGGGTGTTCCCCAGTAGGAAAACCTGTGGGTCAGGGCCCAGCCAGAAGGGCTGGGTCCCCTAGAAGTCACCAGGGTAACCCTGCCTGGAGTTGGCAAGGGACAAGCACCCCTAGGGGGCCCAACTGCCAGGAAGTATCAGTGTAGTAGCTTTGTTGGCCCAGGGAGTTGTAGCCAAGGGAATCCCCTGGGGTCAGGAAGACATTAAACAGGAGGGTGTCCCTGCAGTAGCAGGCCCGTGTCCGGGATCTATCACCCCAAGCAGGGAAGTTCATCAAGGTAGTTGGTTGGCCTACCCTGGCTTTGGGCTGGGAGGGGGTTGTGTTGGACTTGGCCCTTTTTGGCTAAAGTTCCTTAAACGTTTTGCCTTCCTCCTAGACCTTTTTCTGATATTATGTTGCTGACTTAGATGCTTTGGGCACTTTGCCACTGCTGATCAGTGTCAAAGTGCAAGTGCTCCCTGTATAAAGTGTTATGGTAATTGGTTGTCCATAATTGGTATGTTTGCCTTACTAATAAAGTCCCTAGTAAAGTGCACTAGGTGTGCCAGGGCTGGTAATGCAAATGCTACTAGTGGGCCTGCAGCACTAGTTGTGCCACCCACACAAGTAGCACTAAGAAGAGATCTCAGGCCTGCCACTACAGCGCCTGTGCGTAGTTTGTTAACTGCCTTGTTGTCCTGGCAAGTGCACCCACTTGCCAGGCCTTACCTTCCCTTTTTTATGCACATCGGACACCCCTATAGTAGGCCAAAGGTACTCCCCTGGGCAGGGTGCAGTGTATGTGAAAGGTAGGACATGTACTGAGGTGTGTACCATTTCCTGACAGTGAAATACTGCCAAATTCGTTTCTCACTGTTGCAAGGCCATCTTGTTGATAGGACAGAATGGGGAATGCTGTATCCTATGTGTCCAGCATATCTTCCCATAGGCATAAGATGAAGAGATGGAGTTTAGTGTGCCTGAACTCAGAATTTAATAACACATCTTTTTGTGAAGATGATTTTTTATTTGTGTGTTTAGAAACCACGCTTTTAGAAGTGGCTGGTTTCTTGTTTTAAACCATCCTGTGTGCCTCTGCCTGGTTATGTATTGAATGTCTGGGTTTGGATGTGACAGGGTCTGGGAAGTGTCCTAACCCCAGGGAGGAGTAGGTGAGACAGCAACAGGCTGGCCTGCATTTGATGTGGGGGGAGGAGTAGCCCCCTGGATGTGAAGAGGGCTATGTTGCTGCCCCCAGAGGCTGGCTCCACCTCCTGCTGAGCGTCTTGGCCCCAGACCCTGTCTATCCAAGAAAGAGGGTGTGCACTGGCAGAAAGACACCCAGGTCTGGTATGGACCGGGGTCAGAGCCCCCTAAACACAAAGACTTCAAAGGCATTTAGGGGTATAAATGTAGGAGCTGAAACTCCTGAACTTAAGACTGAAATCCATACTGAAAAAGGATTGAAACTACTTTGTGATCAAGAGGAACATCTGCCAAAGAAGAACAGCTGAAGAGACTGAAGAGAAGGACTGCCCTTGGTGTGTGTTCTGGGGCTGGCCTGCAGTTTGCTGATTTGACTGAGGAGAGGACAAGGGACTTTGCTGTGTGCTGTGTCCCCCTGCTTGAGAGGACTTTGCTTTGTGCTGTGTCCTGAAGTAACTTGTCTCCAAGGGCCCGAGAGGAGCTGGTCCCCTGTTGAGGACGTACGACGAGCGGAGAGAGAGAGAGCGAGGCAGCGCACCCCCCCAGGTAAGGCTTGGACTCAGGTCGGGACCCGCAGGCATGTGTGGCCTGGGGAGGTGTGCAGGAGGAGTACAGGAGTGCTCCAATCTCTCTACTGCTGCACCACGTTAGACGTGCTGAGTCCCCGAGCGGCCCGTACCTGCCCAGCAGTACTGGGACCGCCCCTTTAAGCTCACAACCTTTGTCTCTGCTGATTGGGCCTAGTGGTGCCCGAGTTGACCGCGCAGATTGGCTTACCGCATTATTCTTGCATTACGAACTGCCTGATTCTAGTATTACGAACCGCATTATTCGTCCATTACGAACCGTATTGTTCTTGCATTACGAACTGCCTTATTCTTGCATTACAAACCGCATTATTCTTGCAATACGAACTGCCTGAGGCTTGCATTAAGGACTGTCTTATTACTATATTACGAACTGCATTACGAACTGCATAGCAATGCATTAGGACTGCATTAGAGATCGTGAATTGCTCATTAAGACCGCAAGAACCTACAAGTGATTGCTGGCCTAATAACCGGCAAAGCGAAATATTACGAATACGCATATGTTGGATTTTTATCGTTTGGTCTCATCATATTCCTTTTTATAAAGATACCGCTATTTTTATGAAACCAGTGTGGTTTCCATTTGTGGTGTTATCACTGTGTTACTGGGAGTGTTGTTGCAAATACGCTACACATTGCCTTGGAGATAAGCTTGGCTGCTCGTGCCAAGCTACCAGGGGGTGAGCAGGTGTTATCTAAGAGTGTGTCCCTCCTTACCTTGACTAGAAGCATGGGTCCCTATTTGGACTAAGGTACTTACCTGAGCCAACTAGAGACCCCAATTCTAACAGTATACAAAACCAACTGATAATTTATGCCTATGGTGGCTTTTTACCTTCAGCCCTTTTTACAGTATCTTCATTTGTGCTGATCGAATGTATTTATTTCTCCTCCTAGGTGTCGAGTCGATAGGCTTTGAGTTTCAGTTGCTTCAATCAGTTCAAAAGCACTGGGTTTGGCTGTGTTTGTGGATTTTTCCATGCTGATATGTTCCGTCAGATGTCCATGCATGATTTGCAAAATAGACCCTCCAGAAAAGTGACTCATTTAGGAAGATTTGAAAACCATTGATGTTTTTGAACATCAGAAAAGTCCAAGGAAAGTGTTTCTAATATCTGAATGTGTACTGCTACTTTGTTTTATGTGAAAAGGAAGTTCTTTAAATATTATTTAATATAGAAATTTGGTCTGAGGTAATTTAAAACGTTTTTTTATAGAGTGAGGGTTTCTAGGGTGCACTTTGTAAATGGCAGTGCTTTTAAAAAGATAAAAAGCTATGTGCTGAAAGCTGTACTGTGCTATTTAAAGGAGTAGAGCTAAGGGCATGGCAGGATACTGATCTTAGCTTTTCCTGATTATGTGTTCTCAAGACAGATGTTCTTGTAAAATGGCTGTTTCTTGTATCACTCTTGACTGGGATCAAGAGAATGGAAATTAGAAAGAACAGGGCGATTTCCTTCTGAGGTATACACGTTTGGAACATTCTTTTAGGAGCTACAGAAATCTTAACTATCTAGTACGCCTTCTAAAACGCTGGAGGTCAAACTGAGGGAGTAAGGGGTGCTCAGGCCAATTGATTGTGCACCCTCCTTGGAACATTTTTAGCAGTTCCTGAAAGAGTTCCTTGGTAACCCTTGGGGCTTCTGTTGTGACCACTCCACACAAGGAATCAACATGTATTTTAAGGTTTGGTAACTTCCAGTTCTGTGCCGTAGTAGTGACTGTGCCATTCCTGGTGGCAAAGAGCCATTTTTCTGGGTAAAACAATGGTAGAGCAATTGAACAAAGACACGAACAAACATAGATTAGCTTCATATTTTGTTTGACTGTTTTCTTCTGGAACTGAGGATCGGTACTCGGACACCTAGACGTCAGTTGGACTCACCATTGCTGTTAGAGGTGGAGCCGTGGATCTCAGTGCTGCTGGATGCGCCAGTACTTCCCGCTTGTTAGACCTGGCATCCTTGGCGTGGTTTTCCCTGACTTTTTGCCTCTACCTCCCTTTGATGCTATGCTGAATTTTGTTTTTGCTGGCTTAGATGCTTTGGGCACTTTGCCACTGCTGATCAGTGTCAAAGTGCAAGTGCTCCCTGTGTAAATTGTGAATATGATTGGTTCTCCCTGATTGGCATATTTGACTTACTAGTAGGTCCCTAGTAAAGTGCACTAAGTGTGCCAGGGCTGGTAAATTAAATGCTACTAGTGGGCCTGCAGCACTCATTGTGACACCCACCTGACTAGCCCTAAAGAGAGGTCTCAGGCCTGCCACCGCAGAGACTGCGCACAGTTTGTTAACTGCCATGTCACCCTGGCAAGTGCACCTACTTGCCAGGCCATACCCTTCCCTTTCTGTGCACATAGGACACCCCTATAGCAGGCCCAAGGTAACCCCCTGGGCAGGGTACAGTACAAGTGAAGGGTAGGACATGTGCTGATGTGTGTAACATGTCCTGATAGTGAAATACTGCCAATTTTGTTTTCACTATTGAAAGGCCATCTTGCCCATAAGGCAGAATGGGGGATGCAGTGTAACATTTTACCAGCATATCTTCCCATAGGAATAAGATGGAGAAATGGAGTCCGGTATCCCTGAACTCAAAATTTAATAACACATCTTTCAGTAAAGATGTTTTTTAAATTCTGTGTTTGAAAATAGCACTTTTAGAAAGTTGCTATTTTCTTGTTCAACCTTTCTGTGTGCCTCTGCCTGGTTGTGGATTGACTGTCTGGCTGTGGAGTGACAGGGGCTGGGGTGGCCCCAGGAGTCTGGGTGAGTCAGCCTGGGATAAATAGGCCAATCTTCATTTGGAGTGGTGGGAGGAGTAGTACCTGTCCCTGACTAGGGCTGTGCCTGCTTTCCACAAAAGACTGGCTCCACCTCTTGCGGTGCATCTGAGGACCCTGGCCCACATTCACAAAGGAAGAAGTTGTGCACTGGCAGAGTGCACCCAGAACTGGTTTGGACTGGGTCCAGGACCCCTGACACATAGAGAACAAAGACTTTTGGGGTATAAAAATGAGAGCTGAACCCTGTAATTTAGATCATCCTGGAAGTAAGAAGAACCTTTGCCAAGGAGAAGAGCGCATGAAACTGAGAAGAAGGACTGCCATTGCTGTGTGTTCTGGTGCTGATTTTCAGTTGCTATTCTGCCAAGGGAAGGAGAAGGACTTTTTTGCTGTGTGCTGTGTCCTCTTCTGAAAAGTAAATCTCCAAGGGCCTGAGAAGAGCTAGCCTCCTGTCGTGGGAACTCAGGCATATCAAAGTTTCTAAGATCGTCCATGTGAAGCTGTAAGCGTGTGTCTGGCCTACAGCTGGTGACCTTTGTGTAGCCTGCCATGTTATTTGGAGATCGTGATTATTCCCAGCCTCGGCACTGTGTGCCTGTGTCTGCACATGATCCTGCCTGCGTGGGGATCTCCGTGGAACCAGCGCGCCACAATGCTGTGTGCGTGTGTCTACACCAGTGCTTAGTTTGTGCTAGTGCTGGCTGGTGCTCAGCACCAACACTTATTTGTCAACACAGGTGCTTACTTTTTTCTGTCCTTCACCACACAGAGGCACTGTCTATTTATTTTGCAGAGGAGCATAACAGCAGGTCGTTTTGAGCTTCAATACACTCTGCATTTAGCAATATTAGCAGGGTGTGCAAGCTGTGGGGACCTCACATGAAGTACTTTGGGCCCTGGCACTTATTTGTATACAGATTAAACACTGGTCTACACTCAGTGCTGCTGAGACCATGACCCTCGTGGAGCCGGCAGCGTAATCACAGTAGAAGAAAAGCCGTGCTGCGCTCCTCGGTTGAGAGGCGTTGCCTAGCAACCAGGATTTCCCAACACGTACAGCCACCTAAGAGGGAGTCGCCCACCCGGACATCAGCCCGAGTCGAAGGGAAGCCGTGCTCAAACCCGGGAAGGTGGCCCGTTCCCCTGTGAAGTGCCATTGAAGGAGAGGGGCTCCCGTCGGAAGATCACCAAGGCGTGAACCGAAGTACAAGACCGGCGCTCCAGGTAACGCTCGATCAGCACTGCTGTGTGTGGTGTTGTCTTGAGCGGGTGGAGAGTTGGCGGGGCTGCCCAGAGCCTGAGCCTGGTTACCGAGGCCTGTTGGGGACTGTGTTAGTCTGCCTCTGGATAGCGGGCCCCCCTCCGGGTGAGATTCATGGCCCATACTCGCACAGCTGATAGTTGTGGTACCGGGGACGGTCTCAGTGAGATTCCTGGCTGCATGCATTTACGGGCATAATTCCTTTTTGACTGATGCCAGACAACAGCATTTGGGGGCATACTTTTGCCATCACAGATCGTGGAGGTAGCAGGCTCGTGGGGGAAGGTTACCTAACCATAAAAGTGCTGCATGCAGGTGCTCAGGAACTGAATTGTGATCATTTGTCGGAATTCCCCTAAAGAATACAGTCACATTCTATCTACCTAAACAGACTACTACCACTACAAGTTTATTTTTGGTCACATCTGTGAAGTATAGAACCTACAAGAGAACATTTTAAAGAAAAGATTAATTGTGAATGTGAGAGTTTTTGTCGTTTTGTTCTTGCATAATTTAGATAAAGATAACTATATTTTTCTAAACCTGTATGGTGCCCATTTGTGGTGTTTCACTGTGTTAATATGAGCGTTGGTATAAATACTTTACACATTGCCTTGGGGATAAGCCTGTCTGCTCGTGCCAAGCTGCCAAGGGGGTGAGCAGGGGTTATCTATAGTGTGTTTCTCCCTTACCCTGACTAGAAGCAAGGGTCCCTAACTGGTCAAAGGTATCTACATCTGCCAACTATAGACCCCCATTTCTAACACTGCTGCACAGGACACTTTGCTGTGGCACTATGGACTGGAATTCTCAAGTCAAGAATTCAGGTGGGCTCAACAGTGCTGTTGAAGCCAGGGCTATCAATCACAACGCTGTTTGAGGTGCAGGTGCTTCCGCCTGCAGGGCACACTCAGGATGAGCCCAAGCACTGCCAGGGCAAAAACTGGGCCAAAAGTGTGCCCTTCTGTGCCCCTCGGAGCCCAGACAAGGC
Organism: Triturus cristatus; assembly: GCF_964204655.1. Lineage (NCBI taxonomy): Eukaryota > Metazoa > Chordata > Amphibia > Caudata > Salamandridae > Triturus > Triturus cristatus. The sequence continues at coordinate 370,498,579 of NC_140595.1, forward strand.
TGGGCTGGACCACCCCTCTTGGCCCTGAATTTCTCCTTTTAAAAAAAAATATCCTGTCCCTTTATCTTTTCAACATTCAGGGAAATAACTAAGAGAACATATACTGCAAGTGCTGGAATGGAACACCCTATTTCAAATTCTATTGTTAGCTTTCTTATGAATGTATTGGTTACACTTGATCAGGAAATTGACTCCATAGAAGAATGGCTTTTTTATTGTCAAAATGTCAATGTGCGAGAATTCTGACTGCACTATCAGACGAAAATCCAAATGTTATAAGGCTTCCATATCACTCTCTGACAGAGTTTCTGGGCCAACCAGTGTGTTTTTGATCTTCCTCTACAAATAGACCAGGCAGTTGATACGGGCTCTAAATCGAGCACTTTGCATGTTCTACATCCCCCAGGTAAGAAGACAGGCATTTCCTTTGCAATCAGTCTCGCATTTGTACATTTTAGAGCTCTAAAATTGAAAATGACAATGTATTTTACTTTAGTTTTTTGTTTGCAGTGGAGTGTTCATATTCACTTTGCACTATTGCCATTCGTATGACCTCACAGCAATGACGAACCAGAAAAAAGGAAATAGGTTTTGAGGTTCTGAGGCAGGGGAGACAAGAGTAACATGCTGCCTGGAAAAAAAAGTAACAACATTCTGGAAAAAGCAAACACTCATAGAGAATGCAAGAATAAGTAAAGCATGTGAAATTTAAGCAGGGACACCATGGTTACCTTAACGCTTTTACACTTATTTTTCAGAAATTAAAAAAAAGTGGTTTTCCCTGAAAAGTTAAGGACATGACTATAGGGGCCAGAAGAAACCCGTTTCAATGTCCATTACTGATATCCTTACAAAAGATAAGCAGTATGGTTTAAAAAGACCACATCCTTGAACACAGAGTGCGGTACATATTTTATAAACTAAATTAAGGATATCAGCTGATTAAGTTCACATAAAACATTTTCCATTCTACGCATCAACCAGGTTTTGCAGTTCCTCCCGGAATGGTGCACATCCCCATGGGTGGGGAAAACAATATTGTGCAAAGAAAGACGAGAAAACGAAAGTAGCGCTTCACTGGCAAACTCCGAAAAGTGGAGCTAATGTGTGTGGGGATGAATAAAACCAATCTTGCCACTTTGCGACCACTCTGTCTTGCTTTATTTAGTTTTTTACTTATTTTTCATATTTTGCACCTTTTTTTCTCCCTGTCCCGAGGCTGCACTTTGGAAAAGAAAAATGTCAGAAAAATATGACATTTGCAGCAAAAGTGTTTCTTTATATCTGGATCCATTTCACAGGTAAACAAATAAAGGAAAGGAGAGTAAAGAGAGGGTAAGCGCAGTTTGTTAAAAGTCACAGTTTTCAGCAAGTGAGGAGGAGTGAGACAGAGACAGTAAGAGAGGGAATAAGAGGAAGAGGAAGAAGGGGGGTAGCTGCCAGCAGCAGAGCAGGAGAAGTGAACACTGTAAGGAGATAGGTGGGTTGTGAGAAATGAGTGTGGTAAAGGGGACGGAGGTGGGGTTCATCATATTCAGAAGGGAACCCCTACACTGTGATGAGGCAGATAAATACATGCAAACGCTTGGATTTATTGTGAGTGGAATAAAGACGTGCATTGAGACCAGACATATACAAATAAGAAAAACATTCTTGCTTGTGGATTTAAGAGTTACTGCGTCTTTTTTTTAATAACAAGTCACATGTACATTTAGTGGAAAAAAAACTGCGGTTACAACACCTGTTTCATTTGTTACCACAACATTGCCATAAAAAATAAAACTAAAACGCTGTAGGGGAGGCAGAGGGCATACTTCCTCATTTCTGTGGCACTTTTGAAGCAGTGCCTAAAACTCATCTTTGCAGCCGCGGTCGGTAGTAGGAGTAACTGCAGAGCGGTGATGTGGGGAGGGGGCGGGGCAGGGTGGGGGGTAGTAAACTATGGATTACAGAGGTTTACAGGTAAGTTAACATATAAATTAATAAAACGAATTTTGTTGCGTGCACAGCATCGCCTTTGGGGATGCAGTGCACGCAACGAAATTCGTTTTATTAATTTATTTGTTAACCTACCTGTAAACCTCTGTAATCCATAGTTTACTACCCCCCCACCCTGCCCCTCCCCCTCCCCACGTCACCGCCCTGCAGTTACTCCTACTACCGACGGCGGCTGCATCTTTGTGTTTCAAAGCAAGGGGATCACCACCTGTATGCAGGACGAGGGTGTTGAGGGCTTCAACCATGTGCAGAAGAGCAGGGAACATTAAGCCAGCAGGATGTAACACGTTTTAACTCATGGCAGTAGGAAACAGCTTATAAGGATTATATTAAACGCTTTCCACTCTATGCATCAACCAGGTATCGGAGTCACACCAGGATTGGTGCACTTCCCCACTCAGGAAAAACAATATTGTACAGAGAAAGACGAGAAAATGAAAGTAGCACTCTGTCTTGTTTTTTTAGTTTTTTATTTGATTTTCATATTTTTAACCTTTTTTGTTCCTTTCCGTCTCAAGGCTGCACTTTGAAATAGAAAAATGTTAGAAAAAGATTACATTTGCAGCAAAAGTGTTTCTTTCTTTTTTGGATCCACTTCACAAGGGCACAAATAAATGCAGCACAGGGTAGGTGGGGAAAAAACATAAAGCACCTCACTGGACCTGAAGGATCGAGTCCAGGTGTGGGCTCAACATCCTGTGAATCTGGGCAAATCACTCCATCTTCCTGTGATCATGCCTAAAAATAACATTACCGTGTTTATAGTAACCTGTGCTCAAGTGATGTACAGTGCTCCAACACCTCAGCCAGCAAGGTGGCTTTATGGAAGGAGGCCCCTGCTGCATGTTGAAACCACCTACTGCAGTGACTCGTTGCAAAGTCCTGATATTTCTTCCAGTGGTGTCAAGGAGGGAAGGGGCCAGTGAATTTTCCCTCATTGTCTCGAGCTGGAGAATTTAGAGGGTCAAATTACAGGGTGTATGGACTCTGTCATCAGGCGACTGGGAATCAGTGACAGTCAAATCTCTAGCTTGAATTCAAATCCTGTTCATCACACTGTCAGCACTAATGCAGAAGCCACAACTTGAGCTTCCTTTGACTGGGCTCCTGTTGCACCAAACCAACATGTCCTTAAAACAACCTTCTAACATTTCCAAATCTGTTGCAGTCAGAACACCAAAAAATAAAATCCCCAACCTAAATTAGGACAATAGAGTAATATGTGCTAAACAAAATAAAAGCAAAATGACAAAAAATAGGAAAGAAACTCAAGATATGAATTTTTAAAATTTAAGTTAGAAATGGCACTAAAAAGTAATATGCGCCAAAGATAGTCTGAGAAAGTGGTAGACCGGGAGCTAAGCGTGATTTGAAGCCAACTGAGACGGAGTGCTAATCAGATGCAGCAAGTGGATTGGTCTGGTAAAATGTCAAAAAGATTTTCAAAATTTTTTCGAAACACAACGTAGAAAGGTACCCTGTCCTTTTTTGAGAAGAAAAATCATCCATGTGGGAGACCCTCAGGAAAGTTTTGTCACCCTGGTGCTTTGAAGCTTTATTGCTGGAAACGTTCTAAATCCCCAAATAAATGGCCTGGAGATGCCACAATTATGACTGGCCCCAGGTAGTGGGTGGGTGGTGACTCATGGGTACTGCGTAACCAATCGGTCAAAAGCTCCTGAGTGCCCCTCCCTCTCAAAATCTAAGATGATCAAGCCCTTCTCCTCTTGCACAGACCCTGTGTGCCCACCAGGAGGTGTGGCCAGGATAATGAGCAGTCCCCCTCCATGGTCACTTAAAGCCAGTTCTGGGGCTTGCTTCAGTCTCACCAGGTTTGCTTCCAGCCTGACTGTGCGGATAAAGACTTGGGCTATTCCAGGTGTCACCTAACATTTGCTTGTGACAGGGCAGACCCCTTTGAGGTAAATTAAGTCCTGCGCCATCCCAGCTGATCTTCCTCCCGGGTTAAGAAAACACATCCCCACTCCCATGACATTGACTCTGCTCTGGGAGCAGGTGTCAGACCTCTCTCACACCCAATTCAGACTGGGAAGTTGCTGGAGAGCTAACGCAAATTAGCCCTCAACAGCTTCAGGAAGGGTAACTGTAATTCTCTAAACATTTACATTTTACACATATATAATAAAAATCCAACTTTACCATTAGATTTTTATTTTAAATATAAAATAAATCTTTGAATGAAACCTGTACCTGGTACAGGTCCCAGGTTATTGTTCAAAGTTTATAATCTATACTTTTACTTTTCCTATGTACCAGTTGTAGTGTTGTGAGCCTTTGTGTCCTAGGAACCTTGAAGTTCTGGATGGAATCAACAGAGGAATTGCATAACTTAATGGGGGGTGTTAAGGTGTGGTTATTAACAGTTATGACATAATAAGAGTGCAATGTGTCATCGTATGCTGAGGAATAAAAAGTTCTGTTAGAGAGCTCCATGTGTCGCATATTCGTTTGCCTGCTCCTGTGCTGGGGAGGAGGCTACAACTGGCAACGAGTAGGCGATATGTGCCTCAAAGAAACAAGACTGCTTTCCCTGAGAGTTTGCAATGTTATGCAAACTGCATGTTTGTGCCACATATACCCAAATCAATGAGAAGCAATTTGAAGTTGACTTGTGTGGAGTCAAAGCCCTGCTCCAGCCCAGTCATGGCCCTTGACAATATTGAGGGCCCTACAAAGGAGCATCTTCAAAATCTCAACAGAAACCTAACGGTGAGGTCAAAAGAAGAGAGACTGCATCACATCATAACACAGAGTCATTATCCATGCAAAGAAAATGCTAAAAGCAGTGATAACCAGGTACGAATGTACAAATGTACTTACCAGCACAAGCGAGGGAAGTGCCACACAACCTCAAATTGGGTGGGATGACCCAGACCCAGGAAGCTGTTAGGTGCACAATGGAAAGTGCCATCCATGGCAACAAAAGCCATCGGAATAGTGAGATGTTTCAATGTCTGCAGAAGGAAGTGCGAAGTACGATGCAGCTGTGTTTCTGAAACCATCACCACCATTCGACACCATCAAGAAGCAGAATATTGTTGCCATGTGGATTGCATGGATCGAGACGTTCGATGACATCATAGATGCCCTAGAAGAACTAGATTATAAGAAAATCATGCAGTATTTAAAGAACCTTGCCAGTGATGGAGTAAAAGAAGTGCTGAAGAAAAACTTCCAGACTGATGCAATGTAGAACCATCAGAACAAAGAAGCATTGGGTACCAAGTTCAATCCAATGCTGAATGTCGACTATAAAAGGTACATTTTCAATCAAGCGAGACAGCAAGCTGGTGAACGATGGATGTGTTTGTTGAAAGACTTCATGTGCTTGACAAACACTGTGAGTTTAGTGAATTTTATGATGAAGAAGCCATACGCCTCAGAGTCATTAGGGGCTGTTTTTCAGAAGATGCATTTGAGAGAGGCGCTCAGTTTAGAAAAGGTGCTAATGGCTGCAAGGGCCAATGAAAAGGCAGATCATCAAGCTGCTGATATAGAAGCTGGAACATTGAAAAACTGAATCAGAGCTGGCCATGAAAAGCAAGCACAAGGTAGATGCACACAAGTCAACGTCTACAGAGAAGAAAATGTTTGTTTCCAACGTGGGTTTTCATTTCCCCATGAGGGTAAATGTCCAGCCATGGGACAGACAGGCAAAGGCTGTGGGAAAGAAAACCACTTTGTTATGGTCTGCAAAGGGAAAGAGAAACCAAATACATCACAGCGAGAAGAGAAAATAGGCTCTAGACGGTTCCAGAAGCATTCTTGTCACACCCACAAGGCCAAAAGGCAATATAAGGTACGACAAGTAGGAACACAATAAAGCTGATTATTGTCAAATACATCATACAAAGGTTCTTCAACATCCTTATCAAGCATCAGTGAAGAAGATGGATGCGTGATCATGGTATTGCCCTAGGATTGACAAGTACGTGTAGATTTGACTGCTTGCACGGAAGAACAAAAGACAAAGGCAACCCACCAAATGAAACAACCAAATTCATTTGGGCACTGCCCTAAGATTACAATATAGTTCAACGGTTGTCCCATAACCTTGTTCATAGATAGTGGTGCATTGTTTAACATCACGCCAGTTCAAATGTTCAATAGCCTTTCTCCTGTGCCATGCCTCAACCAACAATACAAAGGATACACATGGGCTACTTCTAAACCATTGCAGAGTCACGGGCATAAAGCAGTATCAGTGAAGGCGCCAATTCACATTCTTCAAGGAACTTCTTACAGTTCATGCCTACTCAGTTTTGTCACTGCTACTGACATGGTACTGATATCTCTCAATTACAAATCCACACTCACTATGAAATTGTGAGTCAGTTCCCATCATTGTTTCATGGCCTAGGAAGGCTCAAGACAATGAAAGTACAACTTCATGTTAATGAGGATGTTTGCTCATTTACCCACCAGCACTGCAGAGTTCCTTTTCACTTACAATAAGCAGTTGAGACAGAACTAGTAACACTGTTGAAGCATGACATAGTTGAGCGCTCTACTGGCCCTACACCATGGGTTTTGCCCATAGTGATGGTGCCAAAAAAGAACAGTGGAGGTACAGTGCGCATATGTCTTAATATGCGCCAGACCCGCAAAGCAGTCCACTCATAGCAGACATGATCAAGCAACTGAAGGGAGCTAACGTCTTCTCTTGTCTTGACCCGAACAAGGTATACCAGCAACTCGAGATGGAAGAAATATTTCAGGATGTTGAAAATTTCAAACTGTCATGCATGTTTTAATTACAGTAATGACATACTGGTATTTTGAGCAACGCAGAGGGAGCATGACAAGGCTCCTGCAAAAGTTTGCTAATTACTTGCTGAAGCTGGTCTCATTCTGAATGCAGCAAAGTGTTTTGCAAGAACAAAATTACATTCTTTGGGTATATACTCTTTGATCGGGTAATGACTCCAGACCCAGATAAAGTGCAAGCTCTGTCAGCTACTTGCCCCACACAAGATGTCACCATGCTGCGATCCTTCTTAAGCGTGGCCCGGTATTGCTCAAGGTACATTCGCGACTTTGCTACTGTGAGTGCCACATTGACAGACTTGACTAAACAAAATGTCAATTTCCAGTGGTCTGCTGAATGTGATCAAAGCTTCAAAAGAATGAAACATGCGATTGAGAATACAACCAGAGATGGCTTATTCTGATTTGAAGTTACATATTCAGATCACAGTAGATGCAAGACTGGTAGAGATGGAGGCCACCCTTGCTTAACATAATGGTCATCCAAATGCTCAGGGACACATTGTGGCCTTTATTAGTCAAGGCCTGTCTGACACAGAATATGCCTATTTTCAGCCAGAGAAGGAGAGTCTTGCTGTAGTATGGGCATGCAAACATTTTCATGTGTTGCTCTATGGAAAACATTTCACTATAATTACAGACCACCAAGCGCTGCTTACTATTTTTGTGACCGGAAAGCCATGATGCCCCCTTGCAACTGCAAGAGTACAACATTGCAATTGTACACAAAACGGGTAAAGATCAGAACCGTGCTGATTACTTTTCATGAGTGCCAATACATCATCACAGTTCAACATCCAAAATAGCCGAGGAGTACATTAACTTGATTGTGAGGTCCAGCATGCAAGCCCCCCTACGCATTGAACAGATTATTGCTGCTACTAATGCTGATGAGAACTATACTCAAAGACATCATTTCAACTCAATCATGGAAGAAGAGTGCTCGACCTCTTGCTGTTGATGTTGAATTTCAAAAATTCAAAAATGTACAGGATGAGCTGTCCCTGACTAAGGAAGGTATTGTATTGAGAGGCTCAAGAATTGTCATACCTGAGAGCCGATGACAGCAAGTCTTTGAACTAGCCCATGAAGGACATCATGGCATTGTAGCCACCAAAAGAGCCCTAAGAGACAGAGTGTGGTTCCCACGCCTAGATGAGCGAGTTGAGAGGAAACTAAAAGAATGCCATTCTTGCAACTCCATCTCCCCCAAAGTGATGCAGCATCCATTGATAATGTCTGACCTTCATGCACAGGCTTGGTTAAGAGTTACAGTTGATTTCTTTGGGCCCTTAGGAAACAGACATCATTTCATGGCAGTCATTGATGAGTATTGATGCTTTCCTTTAGTAGAGGAGTTATCATGAACTCATCAAGATAAGGTAATTGAGCGGCTCGCTGACATTTGTGCAGCATGGGGTGTCCCAGACATCTTCAAATCTAACATCTGTTTAATAGCAATTAATTGAAGTTGTTTCTAGTCACACAATATATCAAGCATTAAAAGAGTGCACCTCTATGGCTCCAAGCCAATGGTGTTGTGGAACGATTCATGGGTACCCTCAGAAGGGTAATTCAATGAGCAATGATGGAGGGGATTGAGTTAAACCAGGCCCTGTGTCAAGCCCTTCATGCTTATTGTTCAACTCCTCACTCCACAACTTCTTAGAGTCCTGCCAACCTTCTATTTGGGAGAGCCATCGGAACAAAATTGCCACAATGGACAGTAGACAGATCCTTGATTGCTGATAAAGTTTGTGTCACAGACACTTCTCAAAAGTACTAAATAAATAAATATGCCAATCGGCAATGACGAGCTCAGGAAACAGTCTTTGATGAAGGTGAAAGCAGAAACAAAGCAGAAAACAGACACTCTGTTTGATGTTGAACCTCTGAGGGTTGTGACACGCAAAGTACGCATGGTGACGTCAGATCGTCCTGGAAAGTCCACCAAACGGGACTCATCACACTTTAAGCACCTACCTCGACTTTTTTCAGCTCCGGCAATTATGAATGAGGCGATGCTGCTTAACAGTCCAGATCAAGCATCAGAACCTTTGCCATCGATGCACAATCCAAGTGCATCTCAACCACCTGTTACCACTCGATTGGGCCGACTAGTGCGAGTACCTTGACAACTTATTGAGGAAATGTGATGTGACAGGTGTTTGTACTTTTTATTTAACCAAGGGGAAGATGAAGTGTTGTGAGACTACGTTCACTAGGACCCTTGTTGTTCTGGGCAGACTCAACAGAGGAATTACTTAATTTGCTAGGAAGTGTTAAGGAGTGGTTTTTAACAGTTATGACATACTCTGAGTGCAGTGTGTAATCGTATGCTGAGGAATAAAGATGTCTGTTACAGAGCTCTGTGTGTGGAGTATTTATTTGCTTGCTTCTGGGATGGGAAAGGCACTACATCAGTTAAAGTCTGACCCGTGACAATGTTGTTTGCACCTAGTCACTGGCGGGAATACTATTTCAATTGTCACACATGGTTAAATCCTACATATGGTCCACCCTACCTTGTGTTCAGCAAGTTGTGCTTATGGGAGACTTAGTTCATATTTTAAATCAGGTTTTCCCACTGGTCGAGTGTGACTGTAGCAGGAATGAGCAGCAGGGTTCAAGCTGTTGCTGTCATGATATCCAAGGTAGGTCTGTAGCCATGTATTATCTGCCAGTGTAGCAGGTGGCACAGTGGGTGCTGCAGTCTACGGACAGAATTCAACTCTCCATTCCAGGGGCATATTCCCACACTTTGTACTATGGTCTTTTAGAACAGGTAACTGCACCAATTCGGTTTAAGTCCGTTGTGACATCTTTAAAGAGGGAGCACTGGCACTTTACTCCTGTTTATCAGGGGTAAAATGCACTGGGTTCCTAAGCCTGAAAAAAAGATTGGTCAAAAAGTGGGCGACAGCAAAAGATGGTAATTTCCTACGCTATACATCAGCTTTCACATTCACTCTTCTTTGTACTTCCTACCACAGGTTCTTTTAGTGAAGTGGTAGGACTAGGATAAACAGCTGGTTCCACATCATTAAAAAATTACAGCCCAAGGTCTTCATTTTACAATTAAGTGTTAACATCTGTGTTGGTACAACTGTGTTAATTAAAATAAAGACCTAATGGGGCAGATTTATGAGTTTTGTGATGCAGGGCAGCGCAGCAAGTCACCTTGCTGCACTGCTCTGCATCACAGGGAAAGGACAGGAATGCATCATATTTGTCCAATAGGGCAAATTCATGTCCTTTCCTCTTTTGCTGGCACCATTGTGGTAGCCTAGCAACAACACAGGCACCCTTACACCATGGTACAAGGGCTCCTGTGTTGTAGGCAGGATTATTTTTGTGCAGGAAGGAGCACCTTCCTGCACAAAAACAATCCTGGGAGGCTTTTTCCTCTTTCTATGTCTGCTGCAGAATGCAGAACACATAGAAAGAGGAAAAAACGAGGAGAAATAAACATATTTCTCCTTGTTAGGCCTCTCCTGGGGAGGTGTATCTTTTTGGCACATTCCCAGCTTTGCTAGATTTGGTAAATCTGGGAATGTGTCAAAAATCATGGGAGTTGTGTGTGAACACCCCCCGCAGCTCCCAAGGAGCGCCTCCCTTGAGTGATGCAACGCAGAGATTTGTGCTGCGTTACATTACTCCATATTTTTTAAGCCATTCAAAGCCACGCAAAGTGGTTTTGAATGACTTTAAAAAATGACTTTGAGGTTTGCGTCACACATGTACCACATTGCGTGGTGCAAGCATGACACAAAGCTCTCATAAATATGCCCATACGTCTATAAGTACAAGAAGAGTGCACATGGTTGCGGAATGAAGCAGGCTGCAACAGGAGCACCAGGATGTCAACGTTGTATTAAGAAGCATATGCTAATTTTCATAAGAAGGGACTGAGCAGTGATATATCAAGGCTCTTGCATTATTGGTACTAGCGTTATTGGATTGTATGTAGTAATATTAATGTGCTTAGCCAACATTGAAAAATACATGAAAATTAAGTTGCCCATCTGATTTTAGACACATTGTTTTCTGCTCCTGGTACTCATAATTGTTCCCTTCTTTACGTGTATTGTGGATTAGGTAGCCTTACATTACATTTATATAAACGTGTACATTCAGAAAGTGTGTGCGTGTGATTGCGATTCCATACCAAATAATATGAGGTATTTTATAAAACCATTCTTTATTGTGTTAATAATTTTATTACGAGTGATGATGAATCACAGCAGGTCTTGCAAATGCTTGGTTAACTTTCGAATATTATGAGTTATCTCCTAAAATATGCCAACACTGCTGCCTCGAGACTCTGCCAATGAAATGAAGACATGTGCCTAAATCTACCAGAAGGAAAAACATGTTTACAAGCAGCACTTCTGAATTACATATTCACATTTCATAAACATCATTGTTGAAAGATAAGGTGGAACTTGAATTGTTCATTTTAACAAGTTCTCAGACTTATTAATATACATCATACCTACAGCATCAGAAATTCCAGTGAGATTTGTAAATACCCAGTCAATATAAATCTGACAGCTTATGTGCAACTGTTTATACATCCGCTGGATAGCCCTATGCCAAACTATCCTCTATGAATGGTCATAAATGGGCCAAGGGATATAGAAGTGAGCCATCAGAAGCATCATTTTTGCTGTTGATGGGTCTTTTTGTTGTTTTTGGGGTAGTTTATTGTTGCTGCCTTCATCAACCATTAAACCATGAAATAGCACAATACATGCCGGGGGTATCATAGGAAAAGCACAGGGTCGCAGAAACTACCGCTAATTACCCAATATTGAAAGTCATATTTAGACTTATACTGAATCATTCGACCAAACTCTACATCAGAATAATCAAATGAGCTGGGCTTGACTTTCAGAGCATGTGTGTAAAATGTAACCTTACACTTATAAATATGTTTATTTGTGAACACTATTACCCAACAAAGACATAAAATTGTGCATCAGTAAATCCTCCATCTAGGGCTGAAGTGAGCATTCTATGGGGTGTATTTCCTGTAAAGTTTGATAACATCCACAAACTCACGCCCCATTCACACCATGCACATTGTCAAAAATGTACTCTTGTCAAAAGGCAGGAGTACATATTATTTTAAGAAAGTTAGTGGGGAAGAACCTATTTATAAATGATGACTTGTGGTAGATGGGAGTTTCTAAATGAGAAAACGATTACCCTTTGGAGGGGAAAAACAAATAAAAGTGCCACTCCAAAAATCTAATGTTATTTCCCAATATAGCATTTTCAGTTTTATGCAACATGGCATGTATTAATCCCTCTGCATAATTGTGTGTACAATTCACAGTACCCATGGAAACCTGTGACTGTCACAAGTATCCAAGACTATTTTACCTTGGAAACCTTTGTGAGTTTGAAAAAGTCCAAAATCTGTGCCCATGCAAGTTCATAAACATTCAAGTGCAGATTATTGGCTTGTTTTTGTGAATGTGGCCGACTTAAACTGTGTAGGACTATGGATATATGCATTCTAGGTACACTAGATATGGATACTTAAAAAAGTGCACTCACCAGCAATAACAAACTTGACTTCAAAAATAAAGACCAAATCTCATATCTTCTGAATTTTGCTTGACCTCACTCCTCCAACCAATTATGGGACCCATTATGATGTCGTGCGGCGGTCTGTAATCGCCCGACCATAGGTCAGCGGTTCTGACCGCACAATTAGGATGCAGCCGGAAAACATCCATTCTATTATGGCAGCTTGTGCGGAGGGCAGACAAGGCCTGCAGCACAAGCTGCCATAGTAAAATAGATGTTTGAAAACATCCCTGCACCATGTGGCAGGCACCTCACAGTTCCTGCCACATGGTGCATGGATGTTTTGGGGGGCACCTCTGGCCCTATAGCGGAGGAACAGAATGGAAGAGGGCCCTGCTAGGGGCCTCCACCGTCATTTTCCGACAGCCTTACCATGCCTGAGAGGCCAACAGGCCAAGGCTGTCAGAAAATGACATCATAATCCCAAAGGCTGGCTCCACCGTCATTCAGAGATCATGTTCATTTCTGATGTGGTGGGCGGACCACAGGAGCCGATGTTGGATGGACCGCAACCAACGGTCGGTCGGTTGCAGTCCGTCCAACATCATAAATGATTGGATTCTAGGATAGTTGCAAGAGCGACGGCTGCAGGCGATGTTGGGAAGTTCTGGTGGGGTCAACTGAAGGTGGACTCGGACTCTGGAGTGCTGGTGGACCTCGCTGGAACCGGTGTGTTAGACCTGGCACCTTGGCGTGAGTCTCCCTTCCTCTTTTTGTCGCTGTGCCTCATGTGTTTTTATGGTGTTGGCCGCTCAGCGCGCTGTGCCACTGCCAACCAGTGTCGCGGTGCGAGTGCTCCCTATGTAAATTGTATATGCTGGTTGGATTCCATGATTGGATTGTTTGATTTACTGTCAGACCCCAGTAAAGTGCGCCGGGGGCGCCAGGGCATGTAAATGCGAACACCGCTGGTGGGCTTGCAGCACTGGTTGTGCCACCCACAGAAGCGGCCGGTAAAATATGTCTGAGGTCTGCCATCGCAGAACCTGCGTGCAGTTGGGTACTGACATGCTGACCGGCAAGTGCCCACACTTGCCAGTCCCTAAAACCTTCCCTTAGCTGCATGTTAGTCACCCCTCTGGTAGGCCCACGGGCAGGGTGCATTGTAAGCCTAAGGTAGGACAAGCCTGGATGCGTGGCATGTCCTAGTAGTGAATTACCGCCATCTTGTTGTTCACTACTGCAAGGCTACCCTGTTCTCATAGGCCAGTATGGGCGGCCTGGATTATTACACCCTATGATCCTAACCGACCCAGGGAACATGGTAGAAGATCGAGTTTAGTATGCCTGAACTCGGAATAATAAGGTACATCTTTTCGCAAGGTTTATTTTAATATTCCGGGTTTGCAAAGGCCGCTTTTAGAAAGTTGGCCTTTGCTTGCCTAAACCTTTCAGCCGCCTCTGCGTGATGTGTATCTGATGTCTGGCTGGTATGAGTGACAGGGCTGGGGGAACCCAGATGGGCAGGGCTAGGTAGCCTGGTAATGAATAGGACGATCGACAGGTAGATGGGTGGGAGGAGTGCTCCTAGGCTCTGAATAGGACAGTGCTCTGCTACCTCAATACCGGCTCCGCCCCCTGTGGAGCGTCTGATGACTCTGCCCTGCACTCTGAAAGAAGAAGCCTGCATCGCGTAAACAAAGTGCTCAGAAACCGGACTGAACTAGGCAAGGGCCCCCCTGGCCTGGGAGAACAAAAGATTTGCTGTATAAATGGAGGAGCCCTGCTCCTGAGAAACTAGATCCGCTTTTGACCAAGAAGAATCTCTGCCTGAGGAGGAGGCACCGGGAAAGCTGTAGGAGGAAGACTGCCCCTATCCTGGGGGATTGGCCTGCAGTGGTGACCTTGCTGCCAAAGGAGAGAAGAGAAACTGTTGCTGAAGACTTTTACTTTACTTTTACTTTCAAGACTTGTGCTTTTCCAAAACGATATCCAAGGGCTTGGAACTGAGCTTGCCCCCTGAACTGAGCCCCAGGACCATTGGGCTCTACCTGATCTTCACTCGCCTGCTGCTGGACTGTGGTGTCCTTTCCCTCGCCGGAGCTGTGACCCTCGTGCCCCAGTCCCTCCTTGAACCGTGACCAGGGCTGCTTAGCCGCCCCCGCCTTGGGAAGAGCCTCGCTCGATCGGAGCCGCTCCCCCTACGCTGTGCTGGGCTGCCCCGTCACCTCGCTCGTTGGAGGCTCGCTGTGCACCTTCACCCTCCCGCCGGAATCGGCGTTTGTGAGCATCTCCAAGCCTCGGACGGCCCGGACGCATCTGCGTGCCCGGCTGCCCCGCTTTGTTCACCCGCCACCTACAACACCCCGCTCTTGTCGTGAGCCTGAAGATCAGACACCCTCGTGAAGTGTGGGAGCCCCGGACGCCGCCTCGCTCTTCTGTCGAAGAGCCGCTGAAATCCCGCACCCGCCTTTGCGTCAAGAAACAAGGTACTGTACTTACGAACTCGACCGCGAGCTCGCATCGGATCCAGGGTCCGCAACGTTCTTATTTCCCTGTCATCTGCTGTGTGCTCCCTGGGCGCTGCCTCAGCCCGAAGTGCGCTGAGGCCTACAGTTACCTTGTGCCCGCCTAAAGAACTTTCCGTAACACAAAGAGAACTTTACTGTATTTCCAAGAATTGTGGCCCCATCAGTTCAACGTTACTGGGCCTTGTATTTGAATCTGCTGAATCTACATAAAAGCTTATTTTTATATACATCCTGATTGGTGTCCGTTTGTGGTGCATGCAAGGGGTTTACTGTATGTGTAATTGCATTTGCTTAACCGTGTACGCCTGAGACTTAGCCTAGACTGCTCGCGCCACGCACCTAGAGGGTGAGCAGGGGTTATTCTGGGGAGTCATCCTTCGCCCTGACAAGAAGTAAGGGGTCCCTGCTTGTTGTGGGTTCACACCTGCGTCGACCAGAGCCCCCTCATTTCTAACATTGGTGGCAGCGGTGGGATTCACGGATTTGCATTTGTGGTTTGCGTATAGTGAATCACTGATCACCACGTAGTGAGAGCAGACCAGTAACACAGCCACAAGGCTAGCATTTGTTTTTGTTTTGCCAAGAGTCTCCGTTGTTAGAGCCATGCCTGGTTCACTTTCAGCCGGAAGGGCGGCTTCCATAATCTCTGGATTTGAAGACGTAGATTGGGAAGAAGACGCGCTTCTGAATCGTACCAATGAAGACTTGAAAGGTCTTTGCTCCAAGTTCAGGATTGCCCAAACTGGATTGAAAAAGAAGGAACAATTTGTGAAGGCGCTGAGGGCCTGGTATGAGTCAAAGGCACCAGAGAATCAGGTGGAAGTGGTTCCACTAAAAAGTGTCCATGAGTTTGGCAGATGCCTGTCGCCAGAAGAGTTGGCGGACAGGGCAGCAACCCGGGCACACGAGGTGGAAATGGCAAAACTTCATGGGCAGATGGATATGGAAAAACAAAGATTAGCCATGGAAGAAAAGAAACTACAATTAGAGCATGACATGAAGCTGAGGGAGCTGGAGCTGAAAGCAAAAAGTTTGGAGCTTAATCCCTCTGGTGGCAGCACACCGCCAGTACCGGCGGAACCAAGAGTTTATATTCCCAAGGATGTAGTGAAGGAGTTCTTCAAGAATGACGACATCGGGCAGTGGTTCAGAGCCTACGAGGTAGCCATGTCTTCCCACCGGGTCCCTGAGAAAGATTGGGGAGCGGGGTTGCGAGGACGGTTCCTGAGTGAAGGGCGGGACACACTGTTAGATTTACCTGCTGATGTTCATAATTCTTATGCCCATATGAATGAAGCATTGATGGCTAGGTATGGGTTGACCCCTGAGTTATATAGACAGAGGTTTAGGGGTTGCACTAAGATTCCCAATAGTACGTATGTGGAGTATGTGACTTTCTTTTGCAGAGCGCTGGATGGTTGGGTAAAGGGTAGTAAGGTGAATGACTATCAAGGGCTTCTTGATTTAATGGCATGGGAGCACTTGTCCAGTAATTGTTTTCCTGAGCTACGCCAGCACCTGATCGACAGTAGGCTGACTAACCCTAGGAAGCTTGCTGAGGAGGCGGACCGCTGGGTCAGTACCAGGGTCCACAAGGGTACCGTGGGAGATTCCGCCAAAGGTGGGCAGGGTCCCCAGCAGAAGAGTGGGGGGGACAGGGGTAAACAGAAGTAGTTCCAAAAAGGGCCCCAAAATAGTCCCCAAGGGAACCAAGGGAAGGGTTCTCAGCCTCCCCCACCCCAGAAACCGACCGGGGCCCCGACAGGTCCTCCTGTTCCAAAGGGGCCCGTAAGATGTTACAGGTGTAACAATTTGGGGCATTTTGCCTCTGATGTAAAGTGTCCATTGTTTGGTAAGCCAGCACCCACTGGTGCTCCATCCCGGCAGGTGACTAGTGTAGCCTTGGGGGAGGAGAGGGATGTCCAAGGTGGGTGGGGTCCCGCAGAGATGTCCCTGGTCTCGCTAGGAGACCGTGAAGTGGTCCCTCCAACCCAGCTGCCTGAGAACACTAAGAAGTACAGGCAGTGGGTGACCATAAATGGCCATAGAGTGGAAGCTCTTAGAGATACAGGAGCCAGTGTGACAGCTGTCAGGTGTCACCTGGTGTCTCAGGAGCAGGTGGTCCCCAATGCATTCTATCCCGTTGTTGCCGCTGACAACACAGAGAGACACTGCAAGGTGGCTCAGGTTCCCTTTGAGTGGGGGGGGGTCTCTGGTACTCTTCAGGTAGCTGTGAGGCCCGCCATGCCTGTAGACTGTTTGTTAGGGAACGATTTGGAGAGCTCACCTTGGGCTAAGGTGGAGCGGAGTGCTCACCTGGAGATGTTGGGTATGCCGGATTGGGCGTGTGTCACCACACGGTCCATGGCAGCCAGTAGAGGTACTCAAGAGGTCCTGGAGCCTGAGAGGGAGGCCCAGGAACCGGCCTCAGAGAGAAGGAGCAAGGGGCGCGGGAAGCCGGCCCCTGAAGTTCCCACGGTCCAGGAGGAAGCAGACCTTGAGGGGCATGCCCTGGAGCCTACAGGGGAGCAGATAGCTGAACTGGGAGACCTGCCGGAGCTGACCCATTGGCAGCAGGAAGGGGGTCCCACCAGGGAGGACTTTTGCAAGGCACAGAAGGAGTGCCCTTCTCTCGTGGGTATGCGGCAGCAGGCTGCAGACCAGGCCGCAGGTGATCAGTCAGGATCGCATTTCGTTTACTGGGAGAACGACCTCCTATATACAGAGCCTAAGGTTGCTGAGCCTGGGTCAGCCCGTGCGCTGGTGGTACCCCAGGACTTCAGAGCCTTCCTACTGGGGCTGGCTCACGATGTGCCATTGGCAGGGCATTTGGGGCAGGACAAGACCTTTGAAAGGCTTGTCACCCACTTTTATTGGCCTCAAATGCGCAGGAGTTCAGATACTCACTGCAGGACATGCCAGACTTGCCAGGCAAGTGGAAAGAGTGGAAGGAAGCAGAAGGCTCCACTCCAGCCATTCCCTGTGGTCGGTACCCCATTCCAGCGAGTGGGGATTGACATTGTAGGGCCACTGGACCCCAGGACAGCGATGGGCAATAGGTTCATCCTGGTCCTGGTGGACCATGCCACCCGGTACCCGGAAGCCATTCCTCTAAGGACAGTGACGGCCCCCGTGGTGGGACGGGCACTGATGGGAATTTTCTCCCGAGTGGGATTCCCTCTAGAAGTGGTGTCTGACCGGGGTACCAATTTCATGTCCAAGTACATGAAATCTCTTTGGCAAGAGTGTGGTGTAACCTACAAGTTCACCACCCCTTACCACCCCCAAGGAAACGGGTTGGTTGAGAGATTCAACCGAACCCTCAAAGGCATGATAATGGGCCTAGAAGGAGCCATGAGGCGCAAGTGGGACGTCCTCTTACCATGCCTTCTCTTCGCTTACCGTGAGGTGCCACAGAAGTCTCTGGGGTTCAGTCCCTTTGAGCTTCTGTATGGTCACCCAGTCAGAGGACCTCTAAGTCTGGTCAAAGAAGGCTGGGAGCAATCTCCCAGGAAGCCCCCCCAGAATGTATATAGTTACATGCTGGCCTTCAGGAATCAGACTAGGCGATTCAGGCAACTTGCTGAGGCAAATCTGGAAGCCAGCCAGGAGGAGATGAAGCGGTGGTACGACCAGAATGCCACTCTGGTAGAGCTTCAGCCTGGACAGAAAGTATGGGTCTTGGCCCCCGTGGAGCCGTGTGCGCTCCAGGATAAGTGGACCGGTCCCTTTGAGGTGGTGGAGCGCAAGAGTCCTGTTACCTACGTGGTGGACCTGAAGTCTCCTAGGAACCCCTTAAGGGTCCTACATGTCAACCGCCTCAAGCCCCACTTGGAGAGGTCCCAAGTGGGCATGCTCTTGGCAACAGATGCTGGAATGGAAGAGGAGACAGAACCTCTTCCTGACCTCCTGTCAGCCAAGGAGCAAGATGGGTCAGTGGATGGTGTCATCCTCTCTTCCACCCTGACCCCTGAGCAACAGAATGATTGTCGCCAGTTGCTGGGACAGTTTTCTGACCTGTTTTCCCTGGTCCCTGGTGTCACTGATTGGT
The DNA here is from genome assembly GCF_964204655.1 of Triturus cristatus. Classification (NCBI taxonomy): domain Eukaryota; kingdom Metazoa; phylum Chordata; class Amphibia; order Caudata; family Salamandridae; genus Triturus; species Triturus cristatus. The sequence goes on from NC_140595.1 coordinate 370,517,485, forward strand.
GCGTCCATGATGTGGACACTGGGGACAGTCCACCTGTGCGGCACAAGGCCCACAGGGTGACTGACAGGGTGAGGACATGCATCTAGGAGGAGGTCTCCAAGATGTTTGCACTCGGGGTAATTGAGTCTTCTAGCAGTCCTTGGGCCAGCCCCGTGGTCTTGGTCCCAAAGGCTGCAGCGCCGGGAGCCACACCCGAACTCCGGTTCTGTGTGGACTACAGAGGACTCAATTCGGTCACTAGGACCGACGCACACCCCATCCCCAGAGCTGATGAGCTCATCGATCGGCTAGGGGCTGCCAACTACCTCAGCACGTTTGATTTAACGTCTGGGTATTGGCAGATCGCCTTGACCGAGGGGGCCAAAGAGAGGTCAGCATTTTCCACCCCAGATGGGCACTACCAGTTCCGGGTTATGCCATTTGGGATGAAGAATGCCCCTGCCACCTTCCAGAGATTGGTCAACCAGGTGTTGGCTGGGCTGGATTCGTTCAGTGCAGCCTACCTGGATGACATCGCAGTGTTCAGCTCCACTTGGGAGGAACACTTGCGTCACCTCTGGGAAGTGTTGATGGCGCTGCGCAAGGCAGGCCTCACGATCAAGGCGAGTAAGTGCCAGATCGGGCAGGGTTCCGTGGTGTACTTGGGACACCAAGTTGGGAGTGGCCAGGTGGCACCCCTTCAGCCCAAGATAGAAACCATCCTGAATTGGGAGGCGCCCAAAACCCAGACGGAGGTGAGAGCCTTCCTAGGTCTCACCGGGTACTACAGGAGGTTTGTCAAGGGGTATGGCAACATGGTTGCCCCCTTGACCGCGCTGACTTCAAAGAAGCAGCCCAGGAAAGTGATCTGGACTGACACCTGTCAGAAAGCTTTTGAGGCCTTGAAAACTGCTATGTGCACGGCGCCCGTGCTCTTGGCTCCCAACTTCTCCAAAGAGTTTATCGTTCAGACAGACGCTTCAGAGCATGGTGTGGGGGCTGTTCTTTCACAGATTAATGAGGAGGGCCTAGATCAACCCGTAGCCTTTCTTAGCAGGAGGTTACTTCCACGGGAACAAAGGTGGAGTGCTATTGAGCGTGAGGCATTTGCTGTGGTCTGGGCGCTGAAGAAGCTAAGACCCTACTTGTTTGGGTCTCACTTCCGGGTTCAGACGGACCACAGGCCCCTCAGATGGTTGATGCATATGAGGGGTGAGAATCCAAAGCTGTTGAGGTGGTCCATTTCCCTACAGGGTATGGATTTCACGGTGGAACATCGCCCTGGTACAGATCACGCCAATGCTGACGGTCTGTCCAGATTTTTCCGCCTTAGTGATGAGGAACTCCCTGGGGTAGGGTAGTTCTCCCCACTTTTCAGCTGGAGGGGACACGTGTTAGACCTGGCACCTTGGCGTGAGTCTCCCTTCCTCTTTTTGTCGCTGTGCCTCATGTGTTTTTATGGTGTTGGCCGCTCAGCGCGCTGTGCCACTGCCAACCAGTGTCGCGGTGCGAGTGCTCCCTATGTAAATTGTATATGCTGGTTGGATTCCATGATTGGATTGTTTGATTTACTGTCAGACCCCAGTAAAGTGCGCCGGGGGCGCCAGGGCATGTAAATGCGAACACCGCTGGTGGGCTTGCAGCACTGGTTGTGCCACCCACAGAAGTGGCCGGTAAAATATGTCTGAGGTCTGCCATCGCAGAACCTGCGTGCAGTCGGGTACTGACATGCTGACCGGCAAGTGCCCACACTTGCCAGTCCCTAAAACCTTCCCTTAGCTGCATGTTAGTCACCCCTCTGGTAGGCCCACGGGCAGGGTGCATTGTAAGCCTAAGGTAGGACAAGCCTGGATGCGTGGCATGTCCTAGTAGTGAATTACCGCCATCTTGTTGTTCACTACTGCAAGGCTACCCTGTTCTCATAGGCCAGTATGGGCGGCCTGGATTATTACACCCTATGATCCTAACCGACCCAGGGAACATGGTAGAAGATCGAGTTTAGTATGCCTGAACTCGGAATAATAAGGTACATCTTTTCGCAAGGTTTATTTTAATATTCCGGGTTTGCAAAGGCCGCTTTTAGAAAGTTGGCCTTTGCTTGCCTAAACCTTTCAGCCGCCTCTGCGTGATGTGTATCTGATGTCTGGCTGGTATGAGTGACAGGGCTGGGGGAACCCAGATGGGCAGGGCTAGGTAGCCTGGTAATGAATAGGACGATCGACAGGTAGATGGGTGGGAGGAGTGCTCCTAGGCTCTGAATAGGACAGTGCTCTGCTACCTCAATACCGGCTCTGCCCCCTGTGGAGCGTCTGATGACTCTGCCCTGCACTCTGAAAGAAGAAGCCTGCATCGCGTAAACAAAGTGCTCAGAAACCGGACTGAACTAGGCAAGGGCCCCCCTGGCCTGGGAGAACAAAAGATTTGCTGTATAAATGGAGGAGCCCTGCTCCTGAGAAACTAGATCCGCTTTTGACCAAGAAGAATCTCTGCCTGAGGAGGAGGCACCGGGAAAGCTGTAGGAGGAAGACTGTCCCTATCCTGGGGGATTGGCCTGCAGTGGTGACCTTGCTGCCAAAGGAGAGAAGAGAAACTGTTGCTGAAGACTTTTACTTTACTTTTACTTTCAAGACTTGTGCTTTTCCAAAACGATATCCAAGGGCTTGGAACTGAGCTTGCCCCCTGAACTGAGCCCCAGGACCATTGGGCTCTACCTGATCTTCACTCGCCTGCTGCTGGACTGTGGTGTCCTTTCCCTCGCCGGAGCTGTGACCCTCGTGCCCCAGTCCCTCCTTGAACCGTGACCAGGGCTGATTAGCCGCCCCTGCCTTGGGAAGAGCCTCGCTCGATCGGAGCCGCTCCCCCTACGCTGTGCTGGGCTGCCCCGTCACCTCGCTCGTTGGAGGCTCGCTGTGCACCTTCACCCTCCCGCCGGAATCGGCGTTTGTGCGCATCTCCAAGCCTCGGACGGCCCGGACGCATCTGCGTGCCCGGCTGCCCGCTTTGTTCACCCGCCACCTACAACACCCCGCTCTTGTCGTGAGCCTGAAGATCAGACACCCTCGTGAAGTGTGGGAGCCCCGGACGCCGCCTCGCTCTTCTGTCGAAGAGCCGCTGAAATCCCGCACCCGCCTTTGCGTCAAGAAACAAGGTACTGTACTTACGAACTCGACCGCGAGCTCGCATCGGATCCAGGGTCCGCAACGTTCTTATTTCCCTGTCATCTGCTGTGTGCTCCCTGGGCGCTGCCTCAGCCCGAAGTGCGCTGAGGCCTACAGTTACCTTGTGCCCGCCTAAAGAACTTTCCGTTACACAAAGAGAACTTTACCGTATTTCCAAGAATTGTGGCCCCATCAGTTCAACGTTACTGGGCCTTGTATTTGAATCTGCTGAATCTACATAAAAGCTTATTTTTATATACTTCCTGATTGGTGTCCGTTTGTGGTGCATGCAAGGGGTTTACTGTATGTGTAATTGCATTTGCTTAACCGTGTACACCTGAGACTTAGCCTAGACTGCTCGCGCCACGCACCTAGAGGGTGAGCAGGGGTTATTCTGGGGAGTCATCCTTCGCCCTGACAAGAAGTAAGGGGTCCCTGCTTGTTGTGGGTTCACACCTGCGTCGACCAGAGCCCCCTCATTTCTAACACGGTGGGCCACTCAGACTCGGGCCATAGGCCTCCGGTGCGGTGGTGGTTCCAGGCGTCAGGTTTCATTGTCCTCAGCAGGTTTGGAGTCTTTCTTGGCTGTTTCTTCCAAACAGAGCTGCTATTCACAGGAAATACGGTCTTTGTTGATGGCAGTCAGTCCTCCCAGGGGTTCTGTAGGTCGCTGACTAAAGGACAAGGCGACTTCTGGTGCAGGATCTCTGGAAACTGCAGACGGGACGGTATGGCTGGGGCCAAGTCAGTTGTTCTCTGCAGTCTCCTCTGCTGGTAGTCTTCTTTCATCCTTCTTCCTAGGTTGCAGGAATTTCCCTTCTTGGTTCAGGGCTGCCCCCTAAATACTGTATTTAGGGGGCATTTTAGGGGTCTCAAGGTCAGCAGCCAATGGGCTACTGACCTTAGGGTGACTACACCCTTGGTGTGCCCAACACACTTGGGGAGTGGGCACAATCCCTAATCCTGATTAGAGAGTGCCTGCCATCTGCAAGATGGTGGGCACTGAAGAGTGGGCTTCACCTCGCTTCCCCTACCTGAGGGGTGGGTTTGGTAGAGTTAAGCACACCTTCTGGGCTGTGCTAATTGTTCCCACCTGTATTTCTGCCAAAAAGGAGGGGAGACAGGAAGGGGGCTGGCTCTTGATAGCAGGAGATACTGCGGGTCACATTACAAAGGCGGCAAGGCCTTTAAAGCTCCCCTGCCACCGATGGTTTTTCCTTGCCCGGGAGGAGGTGTGACCACCTCCGCCTAGGAGAGGCTTTGTTTCTGGGCTCAGGGAGTGAAGGCTCCCACCCCAGGGGTCCAGAAACATATTTTGTTGTGGCAGGCTGGCATGTACCAGTCATGGAACCTACCAGAGGCTGGTCGTTTTCAGGGGGACATCTCTAAGAAGCCCTCTGAGTGCATTTTTCATTAACTTCCACACTGGCATCAGTGTGGGTTTGATGTGCTGAGAAGTCTGATACCAAACTTCACAGTTTTCAGTAAAGCCATTATGGTGCTGTGGATTTCATAATGACAAACTCCCAGCACCATATACTCTTAATGGCATTACTGCACTTACAATGTCCAAGAATTGGTCTAGACACTGTAGGGGTACAGCCCCTATGTGCCAATGACATAACAGTGATTACACTGTAGTATGCAATACAAATCATATATTAATTGTTATCTCATTAATTTAATATTTTGCTAATCACTTCCTATATTCGGTTATTTGGCTTATTCAATCTGTCTTTTTTTTAACCCCTTCAGCGCTGCGCGGATTCCCCCGCGGTGCTGAAGGGTTCTAGCGCGGGCGGGGCCATGACGGAACGGTTCCGTCATGAGCACAGCTCAACCGATGCTCATGACGGAACCGTTCCGTCATGAGCATCGAAGGGGTTAAAGTAATCCCGGAAAGAACTAACAAGCATTTAGCAAGGGCAACATGTGCTCCTTGTGCTGACAAATGTCTGGGCATAGATGCAAAAATCTTTTTCAGTTTATTTGGAAAAGTATCATTTTGTTCAGTGTGCTGAAACAATATGCACAGGTTCAGTCAATTTGATGCATTAAGGTTAGAGAAACAGAGAAAGAAGTATACAAACCTGAGACATCATATACCTTAAATCCACAGTTAGGGGACAATAACGATCTGTGGTCGGAGGTTTTCTGACTGAGATCGTCGGTTTTCCTTCCAACCGCCTAATTAGAATTTAGGTGGTCGGAAGTGAAACTGGCCAGTCATTCCGTCTGGATTCCACCATCCCGATTTCAATGCTCGGTTTCCGGCAGGATTTCGATTCTGGGCTTTCCGACATGGAAAGCCTATCGGAAAGTGAGTTATGGGCCCATAGCACAGCCCCGTTCACCCTCTGGCCTATGGTTGGTGGCAGCGGAGGGCACCTATGGTGCCCCCCTGTTGATCCCTGCACTGTGTGGCAGGCACCGTAAAGTGATTGCAACGTGGTGCAGGGTTGAACACAAACTCCCATTTCCCTATGGGAGCTTGTGCTACTGCCAGTTTACGGCAAAACAGAGGGCACAAAACAAGCACGCAGAGAAGGCAAAACAGAGGCAGAAAAACTAGCAGAATATGCAAAACAGAAGGCAGAAAAATTAGCAGAAAAGGCCAAAGAGAGACCAGGTAAATGCACAGGAAAATGCAAAACAGCATGCAGAAAAGGCAAAATAGAACAGAAGAGGGCAAAAAAGAGGGCAGAAAAGGCAAAATGGAGGGCAGAAAAACAAGAAAAAAGGTGAAACAGAGGGCAGAAAAATGAGCAGAATAAGACAAAACAGAGCAAGAAATAAGCAGAGGAGGCACAAACAAGGGGCAGCAGGTAGACAGGCAACAGAGGATAGCAGACTGCAGGCAAGCTGGATAGAAGAACCGTCGCAGGGAGAGGTAGCACAAGGCCAATTTCAGAAAACCCTAATATTTTTCAAGGTACTTCTGACCTGCTTCTCTGGTACTTTTCCATGTCATGTGATCTGATATTTTCATTCACAACATGTATCACCTTTGCCCCCTACCACTGAGTATTATTTCCATTTAAACTCAGATATGTATTTTTCCTCGAATCTCAATCATTTTGACATCTTATTGAAATGATCATCTTTTGCATGGCAAAATGGAGGGCAGAAAAACAAACAGAAAAGGTGAAACAGAGGGCAGAAAAAAGAGCAGAAAAGGGCAAAACAGAGGGCAGAAAAGACAAAACAGAGCAAGAAATGATCAGAGGAGGCACAAACAGGGCAGCGGGTAGACAGGCAACAGAGGGTAGCAGACTGCAGGCAAGCTGGACAGTAAAACTGACACAGGGGGAGCTGGCACGAGGATCTTCTCAGTCAGTTTATGGTCTCAAGATAATTTTTACATACATTGGCAGTGCAGTTTATGTAAGTATATAAGTGATCAAAATGTTAGTTGAAGCGGGTGCAAAATTAGTTGCTGTAACGTATTGGCAACAAAATATGGCCTAGACATGTGATTATTGAACCCACTAACAGTATGGGTAGGAACTAAAGATGCTGAGTCAAAGCCCTGTCTAGCCGAAGATTCTCCAACGAGTAGCTCATGAGCTATTGGTAGTTCTCTGCAGCTATCTACAAGTAGCTGTCCTGTGTGCAGCACAGCCTACTAAAGTAGAAGATTTAGGGGGTTGAATTAAAATTGAAGTATGCATTTGAGATGAAAATGTAAGTATTTTCACATGTCATACACTGGTGTTTGGAGGAAATGGTTGAATTTGCTAAATATATTTAAAGATGATATTTGAGTGATAAATCATGGGTCATTGGGGGGATTTTTTACTAATATAATTAGCTTTGTGCCTATTGGAGCTATGGCTGTTATGTGTTACTCATGTAGAGATATTCCACATTGATGAATCCTTTTTCATATTAATGCTAGCAACCATGCCTGATGAATTGAGGTGATCACTGCTGGTAATCTTTTACGCTGTTGCAACAATAGTAATATTAGTAGCTCAGAATCACTTTCATTGAGCACACATAGCTCTTATTACAAAAAAAGGTTTGAGAAGCCTCAACTAGTCTATCAGAATGGATCAGTGTGAGAAACTGGGTTGCTGATTGCTGGAGTGAAACTCTATTCAAGCAGCAGCCACAATCATGTCACTAAATTAACCTATACTTAACCCTCTGATAGCTTGGCACAAAAGCAGTTTGTTTAACTTAGAGGCACTGGGTAAAGTATTTATAGGGCACTTAGAAAGTTAGAAAGTGAAAACAACACACAAGTTCCACACCGGTTTGGAAAATAGAGTACATTTTGATCAATTATATGAGAGCAAAACAAAAAAATCGAATTAATGGAACTCTTGTTTATCATGCTGTGTGAGACCATGTCAAAGTCACAAGTTTAGGGCAAACCCAATGGAGTCCAGGCCGGATACAGGGACCATAGTAGTCCCACTGAAAATTACTTTCTCAAAGTCTGGCATGTTGAGTCTTGTTCACGGTGTAGGAGCCCATGAACCGCAAGGTGCAGGGAGATCCTCGCAGATGGTCATTGCTATTGTGCAAAGAGCAGGCCGGCAATCATAGAGAGTCCTCATTGTAGTATGATGATGTCATGTGCCCGAGTTAGGCCTGGTAGGAATTAGTATAATACTTTCATGCACAAGAACCCCTTTCCCTAAAGTTGCCTTCTCTTTGCCACATTAACATTTTCCACACATTTTGCATTTGTGATGCTTGGACTGGTTTTACAGAAACACTGACATTGCAGACACAGAACACTTGTGAGAATACTATCACACTGCCTTGGTATGTGATGCAGGGCCTCTCTTCTGCGTAATACACATGCATTTTATTATTACATCCATATGGCGACACAGCTATCTGTAGGACACAAATAATGGTTGCCCGTTTACAATCTCGACCCGAGGCAAGGGTGCCATTTTCTACATATAGCCTTTTATTTCCTAACATAATCAGAGGAGATACTTCTGCTTATCTCGAGAGGTCCCTGCATGCTGAAGCTTTTGCCTAGTAGCTGACTGACATCACCATGAGGAGTGTCCAGTTTGTGACCAAGACAAGGTCATACACTCTTACCCACCAGGTAAAGGTGTTAGATCATCCAGATAGGGGATTTCTTGTCAGACCATACAGTCACACCCTAGACATATAGGTTAGAGTTAGCATCATAGGGGTACATTCGATTTTTATAATCTCTCAACAAGATGGTGGAAATCTTTGTTTTATTCCCTGTGTAATAACTATTATCTGTTTCTGTCTATTAATCATCGTAGCTCATATATGCTTTACAAGATTCACACTAGTTCAATAAATATTGAAAACACCCCTTTGTGTATTCTTTGTCTATTTCTCTGAGCAAAAGAAAACACGAGTGACTGAGAAAAAGTTTGAGTCTGTCACCATGGTTCCTGAGGGAACAGAGTTGTCATGTTCAGTGGCTGCCAGAACTGTTCGTTCCCTGTTCAGGTTTAGGGGTGCTAACGGTGTCACTGCGAGATAAGTGCTCCAAAGGACAACATATCACACAGGGGTGCATGACATCATTCAGTTTATGTCATCCACAAACACGCAGTTCCTACTGATTGGTGGAAACTACACAACATGATGATGCCAACGTTGTTTCTTATTTTGTTTACATCAACTGAGTAGCTCAATCGTGCTTCCTCAGAGACTCCTACACTTCTTTTAAACAGGACACGTTGTTGGTGGAAGGCAACATCCTCCTCAGCTGAGTAGGCATATCCTGTGTATTGGCTGTTGGTAGATTCAACCTTGAAAGGCTATTGTTACCACTGTGTTAGCCAAATTCTGCAATTATTTTTTTTAATAAAACATGGCACAGAACATTTCTGAGAACTGCAGACTTGCAGTCACTCAAAATTCCCATCAACATGGCCTCATACTAGATGGTGGGGATGTTATCTTCATGGTAGAGGCACACAAGGCATTTAAGATTAAAGTATTTTACTCATGGGTTAAATTTCCTGCTGTGGATGATAGCACATAGTTATTTTACAGATATGAAGTAAGTAGTTGACACACTGGATGCATACACTCCTTACGAGGAGGTAGAAATTCCTCTAACTTACCAAGGACATACCAATTGGTTTAAGGGTGCCCTTCCCCATATCATAGAAAATGTGAGGCTGAGCCAGCTCAGCAATGAGGGGATGACATGGCCATTCCTAGTCGAATACAAACCGCATTCCAGTTTTGATTGTCTGACCGCAGGCCAGATGAGGGGATTATACAATAATCCAGTAACACTATACAAGAGTCTTACACAATTCATGATGTGAATATTAACACTCGCTCCTGCGAGGACTGTTCAAGCAGTAGCACCATAATTAGCTACACCAGGCATTAGCCCTTAATCATTAAATGCAGTGATGGGGAAAATTCCCACCATAAGGAAAGACATTCTGTTTTGGATTGCACAAAAAACAAAACAGCTTGAAGCAGTATTTCCCCACACGGCCCGCAGGATAAGAATAGGGTATTAACAATTTGCTTGCCAATGGGGTTGGCTCATCTGGTAGAAAATTGTGCCACTTGGGTTACAGATTTTACTGCTGTATATACCAGAAGACATGGTACCCCTTCACTGGTGGTGTTAAAACAGGTACAGAATGAGCACTGGGTAGCACCGGCCTTGATCTTAAGGATGAAACTGATAGACACTTTTGCCTCAGTATTCGCCATTATGTTGGGTTACATAAAAGGGGAAACAGTGGCATTAGCTTTACACCACGCCTGTGGGATTTGCCTCTTGCACAACAGGAGTGCAAATTGCCTAAAATTATTGAAGAAACCTACGCTATGCTGGATAGAGATGATCTGCCAGCCAAACCAGGGAAATCACACAAGTACAGAGTTATCCTGAAAAGAATAACTCTAAGCAAGCACCTGACTCTTCCACAAGGATACAGTGGGACAACAAGAAAAATAAAGGAAAAACTACATCACAGTGTGGGTCTCCTGCACATGAATCTATTGAAAAACGTTCCAACTTACCTAACCATGATAATGTTATACCACCTGACAGATATCAGTATACTGACACACGCTCCTCTCGTTCCTTTCAGGATACATCTGACAGACGCTGAGAGAGGAGGATGGTCAGAGTTGAAATCGGGACAGCATGTGAAACAAAGAAAAGACTCACAGTGCTCATCTGAATACATAATTAAGCAAGAAGAGAAACCCAAAATAACAAACCCTCAATTTAAAAAGAAAAAGGTAGCTGAACTAAAATTCAGGCATGGCCCAGATTTTTAGGATTCTGCTTCTGAACGGGGAGTGAACATTTACAATGCTGGACAACATGGCAGAAGTCACAATAGTTCACCAGAAGCTGATGGATTGTCTGGTGGGAGTAGTGCTGATTGAGTATATCATGGTGAAAACACCTGATACCAGGGTAAGTGCTTGGCATCAGTTACATGAAGTCCAACTATGGTTGGAAGGGGATGTACCCGGATTTATAAATGTCCTCTTTTTGGAGGAAATCACTCAAGGTTATGACATTTTGCTGGTCGAAAAAGATTGGACACCTGACTTCGTAATGAATTGGCCAAAAGTGTAAACGCTCAAATTACCAGCCTTATCCTACCTCGATCCAGAATCAATGAAACACTTATATGCTAGGGAATAGGCTTTAGTGCTAGCTCCTGTGTTATGCCACTACCATGTGGGGTGGAATGTTGGTTACCCTTATCATGAAATATCCTTGAGGACAACCCCACAGACAATATCCTATAAAAATTAACCAAAACAACAGGTTAGGGAGATCCTAAGACAACTTGCATATCAGGATGTGATTGAAAGTTGCACCTCTTCAATGAATAATCTTCTGTTTCTGATAATGAAACCAGATCAATCATATTGACTAGTATTAGATTTTAGGCATTTGTACACCGCTACTTGCACATTTGCAGCACAAAATACACATAGTACCGCACTAATGAATAACATCGTGCGGAAAAAATACAAAACAACATTTTATATCCCAAATCTATTTTTCTGAAAATATATAGCACCTGGAAGCAGATATTTGACTGCCTTCACAGTGCTAGGCTCCCTGAAAGATTTGTGGTGTTTGCCCCAGGGGTACAAGAATAGCCCTCGGCTGTTTTCAGCCAGAGTCACAGAACTACTTGAGAATATTGTTGATCAGGCATTGCCATATGTTGATGAAATATACTTAATGGACGATGGCCTGATGGAGCACTTGACCAGGGTGGACCGTATAATCTTTGGGATCACTCACATGGGCTACAGATTTAATTAAGACCACCTCAGTGTCCTGTTTCAGGGATACGAGTTGTTACATTAGGGAAAGCGCCTGGTGATGCATATTTTAGAAGATTCTGACAGCAGATCAGACTACTGTAGTGAAAGCGCGTACACTGGCTCAGGAAAAACTAATTATTGTTGTGACCCCTGTAGCGACATTAGAGGCGGTACTGAGCTAGTGTTTCAAATGCAAAAGCTCTACATCCAAGACGGACACAAAAGACAAACTCCCTCACTGCAACAGATGTAAAGTGTAGATTTGACTCTACATTACAAACACAAGCATTTGTCCAGTACGAGGAAGAATATCCTCTGCTTAATGAAATAATGCCTCTACATCGCTGTGACTACATCATTTACACTGATGGTTTTGCACAACCTGCCGGAGGGACAACACAGCAATATTCAGCCGAATTTGCAGTCATGAAAGGCCGCATGCATGATGGAGCATTGCATCCTGAATAAACCTACACACAGTCATTAGGTGATTGCACTGCACAGTTTACAGAACTTAAGGCTCTGGTACTTGCACTACAGAATAAGGATGCTGGATTCCCCATACTCATCATGTGTGATTCATATTATTGTGTGCTGTTATATAATGAGTATCTTCATTATTAGAGTCAGAATGGATTCAGGGATTCAAAGGGCTGCACAGTGAAGCACAATGCTTTAGCAACAGGTGGCAAAGCTGACCGAATGGTTGCCACGTGCCCATGTTACACATACACTGAGTCATCAACGTGTTGGCGTGCATGTTGCAGCGAATTAATTGGCTCATGAAGCCACAAAAGCAATGGTTCGTACTGCCGTGTTTGCTGCGTTAACTCGTTCAAGTCTGAGAATAGACAGAGACATTATGGTGGCCGTCAATGTCGCGCACAAAGACACACACTTATCAAAAGGCTTTTTACTCAAGTACTCCTACAAATGAGCTGCACAAAACATACTGTATGCTCATATTCCAGGTGTTGGGGATAGAGTAATACTTACAGTTTTCACAGTCTAGGATTAATACTGGCTGTACATGAGGGTCTGACTTCGGCACATGCGGGTTGGCTGCAACAATTTCTCTATTGCAGCAACACTAATGGCAGCCAAGTCTTTACAAACAGACCAAAGGCTTTGTCCTGAGTTTTGACATTTGTCAACAGATGGAAGGTTCTGCAGCAGACAGCCCACCCCAGACACCTCTTTTGAGTTCAAATCAGACTCTGGCTTGTGTATATTTGTACCTGTGTGGCCCTCAATCATCTGAAGCTGCATACTATTCCATCTTGGTGGCAGAGGATTCCTGCTCTCGATTACTATAGGTATGGCCACATCGATCAGATGACGCACAAAGGGGCCGATTCCGATTCGGGTCGGAAAGCAGTCCGACCGAGTCAGATCCGGAGTGTTTTCCGACCGAGCCGGACCCCTACAGTCCGAACAAGAGAGTACGATGTGCATGTATGCTGTCGGACTCTGTGAGCTTTTGCGAGCCGGACACTGGCTCGCACAGGCTGTCCGGCGCATGCATCGTACTGGCTCAGTCGTGAATCGCATCCATTCGCACGCCACGGTTAGCTTACGACCTACGGAGCGATTCGGACCCGGAAATGACTCGGTCGGTGAATTTCATGTAGCTCGCATCGTACTGGTTCACTCGTACAGCTGTACGAGTCAGGCGGAAAACACACGTATGGCTCGTAGTTTTTCCGGCCAGATCGCGTTCGGTGCCCTTCCGACCTGGATCGGAATCGGCCCCAAACTGTTATAAAGGATCTGCGAGTCTTTATCGGGACATACGCAGTTGGTACATTGCATTCCAACCAGGATCCGTTGCTTAGCTCTCAGGCTTACAAAGAGGCTATAGAAAATTTGGGTGTGACCCTGCGTTTCTCACCTCCCTACTATCTCAAGGGAAATGCATTCATGGAGAGGAAAAACCAGGACTCAAAGCAGTGTTTAACAGCAAGGGTACTAGGCTCTGGTTGCAGTTGGGCCCATCACCTGTATGTAGTCCAGGGGGCTTTGAATAACATGCCAAGAGAGTCCCTGTGTGGTTGTAATACTTATGAAATCCTGTTTTGGGTTAAGGTGTGGGTCCCAGACCTCGATAATGCCAGCACAGTAGTAGCAGAAACATCATTTGACATCAATAAACGTTTGGTTGTTTTACAGGCATTGAATGACTTCAGGGACGAGCAAAGCAACATCCAAGTAAAATGCACCACCACTGGAAAAGTGAAGGTTGTTCCAGCAAGAACTAGCTGGATCTTAAAGATTGGGGATCTGGTCAGGGAAAAGATTGTGGACAAAAAAGAGTTTGGGTCATCCTACAGAGCGCATGTGTCTGTCCTGGCTGTTGAAGGTACTCAAACTGTACTTCTTCCTCCCCTTGTCGGATGCAGAGACCAAAGGTTTGTCTCTATCAATGAGACCAAACCTCACTATGTGGCCGATTCTCAAGAGTATGCTCCGTGGAAATCCTAGGTAGCTACCAATCCTCTCTCGTTGCTGTTCAGGAAGTTCAGATGGGAGCTTTATCACAAATGAAGCCTGTTCTCTTCAACATGAGATAACTATGAACAACAATGTTGTAGGTCTTCCACCTGTTTAAAAAAAACATCTACTCTGCTGTCTACAGGTACAGAAACACAGATTTCAATTCAAAATCAAGACATGAACAATACCTATGTCAAAGACACCACAGATCAAATCTTCTTTTAATTCGAACCAGGCTGAGGTATTCAAGATATTACGATATGATTAGCGCAGTATACCTAATGATAGTTTACCGCGTTATGGTGAGTTAAACGGCTCGAGATCCCCGATTATGTTTAGTACGACAAAAAGGGCCGAGAAACCGAACTGTCTCCATCTTGGATTACGGCTCTCTCTCTCACTTAAGAGTCACGTGGTCTTTTCCGCACACCCTCTGCTTTCCCCTTTCCTTGCATTTAATTAGGAGACAGGCTGAGTTGCTGAGAAGCAAGGTCACATCTGCTAAAAGGGAGTATCAGGCAAATTCCTCTAGGCCTGGGACGAAAAGGGAGTTACCCTTTGGACCTTCTCTGTAAAGATAGTAACCCTTTGTATGTGTAACCAAAACTAGAAATGGGCATGAGCTCATTAGGGGCGCCAGGCATAACTGGTACTTTTCCACATATATGGTTTTGTATGCTGTACTGATAATGTATAAAAGTGTGTTACTGTCAAGGAGCCAGCAGTCTTCCTCGGCGCACCTGATGGGTGAGGATCGACGAGGCTCCTCTATATAGAGTTCTGTGATTGCAAATAAACGTTTGAACCTTCCACGTTGCCAACTGCTCCTTCTTACCTAGCATTTCGGGTCAATGGTAAGTGTGGCCCTTGGAATAATTATTTTGGACACTTCAAGGCTGCAGAGCTGCCCAAGACAAACCTGACGGCATCTGGATACTTCATCGAATTTAATGACTTCTCCTCCGATGCATGGGAGGTTCCACCTCCCTCGTCACCCCTGCCTTTCAATCTAAAGGTGCGTGTCTTCTATTGTTGGCAGAATAGAACACACCTTGTGTCTCCATGGTTACACCTTTGGATTACAATTGCATTACTTTTCCTGGTACTTTGGATTGGTTTTGTGACTATGTTTTTCCAGCTCTGAAATGAACACTTTGTCCCAGAATGCTCTGCAGTAGACACTGTGAATTTGGTGATCAAGCCACATGCATTGCCACACCATGAACTGAGAGATTTGTCCCTCATGAACATTTCAGCTGTTCCAGATCTGGAAGGGGTTGTATGAGACAAGGTATCATTTAATGTGTATGATCTTACTGAACTGTTACAAATTCCAAATTTGTTTAAATTGTCCTTAAATGATATTATCACCCCTAACACCATTTCTGATGATTGGGACATTAATACTGTGTGTGAAATGTTACAAGATCTAGAAAATTCAACTGTGTTTTCTTCTAATGAGTTTTTGATGGTTCAGCTAATTTTGAGAAGTTGTTCTGTTATCAACTTTATGGTCATCATTTTCTGCACAGAGCTAGTACACCTCATGAAGTGTTTATTTTTACACAATAGGAACATTTCCGTACACCACCAAGGGGTAGTTCAAATGCATTTGCACAGAAACGTCACCATTTTTTTGGTTGTGACACATCTGACCAAGCCTCATTTTATTATAGGGTTGCACCATCACCTGCAAAAAATATGTTTACTGACACTAAGCTGATATATTCTGCTTCCTTTCATTCCGACGTCTCTGTACAAGGTTTTGACTGTTGGAGGGACACAATAAAAGTAAAATCTATCTGGGGGACTAAAGATTGGCAGATTTAGGGCCTGCTTAATATCGCAGCACCTAATTTTCCTCAACAAAACAACAGACTGCGTGTCTTGGCCTTGCTAAGATAAAAGACTTGAGCACACCACCGTTTTCCACTGTTAAAGGCTTCAACAACTGCCAGCAAATATCACCATACAATGAACTCACTATTCATACCAACCATGCTGTGTACGAGTAGACATAACTCTTCTGATCCCATTTGGAAGGGATAGTTAGTGTGGCCACTCGACGCTAATAAATGACGGGATATATTCCTGTGCAGCACAGAGGGATTTACAGCAAATAGGCCTAACATGCAAAATGTGCAGAGTGAACAATCAGGGGTGGTAACCACTTACAGTTTTGGGAAGTTGTGCCTTGATTGGCTAAAATCCTTGACACTGTCCCAGGTAAAACGTCATTTGCCCCATTTATCTGATAACCTTGATTTTCGAGACTTTTTAGTAGGTCCTCTGAAACCATGTCAAAAGCACTTCCTTTATGCTGTCTATAACAAGAAATGAAAAATATCTCAACAAGAAGCTGCTGAAAGGCTGCATGAAATTGATAGGGCTAATTTAGAACAAGCTCTGGCAATGGTGGACAACAGGATCACTACATTATCATCTAGAATGTATTCCCTGTGTAACATTGTCTCATCCTCACTAGATGTGCTTTGGCAAGACTTCTCAGGAGTACAACATGGGCAGTCCCAGCTTAGGTCGATTCTATTGTTGAAATGGACATTACAAACATTATGATCTGGCCACGTGACATTGCGACACGTTGACATCACAAACCTGTTTTGCCTTACCATCTTTTGGAACAACAAATAACTATGGCACAGAAAGATTCCAAATACACAATGTTACACTTTGAGAAGCTAGACATTATACCTTTTACTGTTGCCGAGATAGCATCCTTGGAGTGGATAATCCATCGGTACATTACACTTCCGATCCCAACTTTTCACTTTTAGTCTAAAACACCATCAAATAGGCAGGTTTGATGGGTTCAGGTTTGATGGGTTAGGTGAAGGGTTCATAAATGAACAATGGAGAATTCTTTCACTTTCCGGTGTAGGAAAAAGGGCACTGAAGTTTTTCTCAACGGTTTGGACTGCCAGAATAACTTGAGTGGGTCCTTAGTGTGCAAAGACGCTTTGTTGTGCGGGCACACAATGCATTTGCGGCTAATCTTTCTTGCCACTTATGAGAGTCTCCAGCAGCCATGGTACGTCCAACTTTCAGACTGCTCTAGAATGGCAGATACATGATGTTGAACTACCAAGGTTGTTGTGGAATGAAGCGATGGGTTGCCTACGTGATGACCGTATCTTCCATTGCAGCATGTTGCACATCAATCCTGTTTCTTCCTACCCGTGTAGTTAGGGAGGACATGCTGTGGCCTTCAATTAATCTTACCAATGTGTGCTTTGATTCCCTGAGAAAAATGAAAGCCTTATTGTTTCAGAAAGAGGTGGCCTTAACTTAAAGACGTCTAATCTTCAGGTGGCACATTCCTCTTCAGAGATGCAGGCGCTTCTCTGTCTAACTTCACACATCATTTTGAGGAGCTGGTTCATCATATTTTTATCATGTCTAATATGACTGTAATTATAGGGTGTTTCAAGAGCATAGGCTCTGGGTTGATCAGGACCTTCCAGACAGTGTTCAGAATTGTTCCATCCTTCATTTGCACCATCCGCAGATCCTAGTTGCAGGGCTTCTGCTTATATTATTTTTTTTCTGCAATGGATGTCCCAGTTCATGAACAGCTGCAGCTGGCATTGCCTCGTGTCCTGCTGTGCCATGAATGCTTGGTGCATTTCTTTGGCATACCTCTGCTTCAATAACTGGATAAACATTGGTTTCTGTCTTTTCGGCCTGTGTGGTTCCATTGTGTAAAGTCTGTGTTCTGCTGCCTCTTGTGCACTTATGAGTGTACCCTGGACCTGTGCTTTGGATCGCATTTGATTGAACCTGGGAACATACACATGCTGGTGGACCTGCTAAAGGCCCATCTGTACTGCTTTCCCCTGGAAATACATATGCTTCTGGTCTCGTTCTTCGAGCTCCCCTGGATTGCCTCTCTACCTAGTGGTTTGCATCTATGATCTGTTTAAATAGAACATCAGGTATCTGTGTTTCCTCCCTCAGTGGCTGCTGTGGGGCCTGGATGGGAAGATATTTGCTTTATCGATTTGCCTCTAGGAGCTTTGTCTGCGAACGTGGGGACTGCAATCATTCGCCGAACACGTAAACATTTGAGTTTCCATGTGGTGGGAACCTTTTATTCAGCCTGTTTTTGCTTCAATTTTGTTTTAAACTGCCTTTGTTTTAAGTGATTTCAATTTTGTATGTATGTATGGCTTTCTTTATGCTTTGGGCTTCCAAATAGCATGAATGCCTATTTTTTATGTGATTTTTTCAAGCGAATTTACTATTCATAGTTTTTAGCATTTTCTTTATGCTTACGTGTGATTTATTTGCTTTTCATAGCTTTTCACCTATATATGTATGAGGAGTGTGCCAGAGTTAGGCCCAGTCGGAATTAGTATCATTCTTGCACGCACACAAATCTGTGCATTTGTGAAGCTTGGATTGGTTTTGCAGAAACACCAACCTTCCTGACACGGAGCACTTTGTGAGAATCCTATCACACTGTCTTGGCATTTGGTGCTAGGCATCCCACGTGCATTATACAAATGTGTTTTATTATTACATCCATATGCTGACACAACTATCTGTGGAACACAAACGATGGTTGCCCAATTACAATCTCAAACCAAGGCAAGGATGCCATTTTCTATATATAGACTTTTGTTTCCTAACATAATCAGAGGATACACTTCTGCTGATCTTGAGGGTTCACTGAATGTTTAAGCTTTCGTCTAGCAGCTGACTGAAATCTCTCTGAGGGGTGTCCAGTTTGTAACCAAGATGGGGTCATGCACTCTTATCCACCAGCTAGAGGGGTTAGATCATCCAGATGAGGGTTTTCTTGGCACACCATACATTCACACCCTAGACACATAGGTTAGGGTTAGCATTGTAGGGGTAGGCTAGATTGTTGTAATCTTTTATATATATGCATATATAGTTTGTCTTAACAAGATGGAGGAACTCTTTGTTTTAGTCTCTGTGTGGACACCCGTTATAACTTTTATTTGCTTCTATTAATCATCACAGCCCATATATTCAGTTTGCAGAAAGAATATTGAGTTTAAAATGTCGAACTACAGAAATATCTAGTCCTAAATATCAGAAATAATCAGAAATATCGACAGCAAGAATATCGTGGTCAAGAATATCAATTTTAAGGTAAGAAATATAATTTTTAAAAACATAGAAGTCATTAATATTGTTTGCAAAATATAGTTGTTTAAAATATCGATTTTTTAATTAGTGGTATGTATTTTAGTATATATTTTAAATGAATGTGAAGTTTTTTGTGTTAGAATTGTTTATGTTTTTTATTATATGTGTTTTTTGTAGTTATGACTTTTATTTCAATAAAATTTTGCATTTTTTTAGTCTGTAGCGGGTTGTGGGTTTATAGGGAAATAAGGTGGGAAGAAATTTAATTATAATAAATGAATGATTATTTTTTATATCAATATTCATTTAATTGAGATTTTGTAATGTTAATTGAGGGGAGTAATTTCTTATTAGGTAATTATTAATTGGTTACTAATTAATATTAATGAAATAATTGCTAATTAATTATGGTAATTGTGTATTTTTTTTGTTGCAGGTTGTGGGATTTATAGGGGTAAAGGGTGGGAAGTAATTTATTTTTAATTTATTACTAATAAGTTGTGTATTATTATTAAATACTTAAAAATTAAATATGCAAATTGTGTAATTAATTTTAGGTGCGGGTTGTGGAGTTTATAGTGGTAATGCATGGAAAGTAATTTCTTTTTGATTAATTAATAATGTAATGTTCATTGAAATTAATTCATTCATTAAAAATTAATTATGGAAATTGTGCAATTAATTTTAGGAAAGGGTTGTGGGGTTTATGGTGGTAAAGGGTGGGAATTAGTTTATGTTTAATTAATTAATATTAAGTTGATCATTAATATTAATTATTTAATTGATATTTAATTATGGTAATTGTTTATATTTTTTGTCTGTGGGTTTCTTTTTTATAGGGATAAAGGGTGAGGAGGAAGTTAATTTAACTGACTTTATAATTAGTTGTTAAATACTATTATTGTTTTATTGAAAATAAGTTTTAATTGTGTAATTAATTTGTTTACAGTTCAATTTTAGCTTTGGTTTGTCAGGGTTATAAGGTAAAGTGCGGGAAGGTTATTGCTTTTTAGGAGTTTTTATTTGCTTTTTAATTAATAATATTTCTTTAACTGGTAATTAACCATGTTAATTATGTAAGTACTTTTTTAAAATGTAGATGCGGGATATGAATTGTGTGGTGTTATAGGGTAGGAAATAAAAAAATGTATATTTATGTAATAATTCATGTTTTCATTTCTAAATACTTTTTAATAAAAAATATTCATTTGTTTGCATTTTTTTAATTGTATTAAGTATAATATTTGTAGGTATGTGTCATATGCATTTAACATTATAATATGTTTTTTTTATTTGTAATATTAAATGTATTTGTATTTTACTTTTTAACATATTTATATATTGTTTTATTTATTTTGTTTTTTTAAATATTTTTGTTGTTGTTAATATTTTGTTTGTTTTTAATTTTGAACTGACTGGAGTGAGAATATTAATTGTTACCCCACCACTATGCAACATTTTCCCCACTGTTACAATTATTGGAGTGGTAATAGTACATTTTAACTCTTCTCAATCCAACAATTTCTCTACGGTTGCACTGACTGGAGTTGCAATAGTAATTGTTACCCCTCTGCTATCCAACACTTTCCCTACTGTTGCACACATTGGAGTAGTAATAGCAATTTTTAACCCTCCGCTATCCAACACTTTCTCTACTGTTACACTTATTGGAGTGGGAATAGTAATGTTTACCCGTCCGCTATCCAACACTTTCCCTATTGTTGCACTAACTGGAGTGGGAATAGTCAAATTCAAAACAAGCTTTATTCGGTTAGTATACAACAATAAAAGCGTTCTAAAAAAACATCAAATATGAAAACATTAAAACATTTATCATAAATCATCACAATGGGATATAAATAATTTATCACGATGAGAAATAGTAAAATTCATGTATGGTTCCATTACAAGCTAGGTTATCATTATACATAAAGTGCTACGTGCATTTTGAGGAGAAGACCATATTTATCTTTGAAGCCAATGGGTTTGTTTGAGTTTAATAAAAAAAAAAATTTTTTTAAACTATTTTGCCTGGGAATTTAAAACGCTAGTTATGCTAAGAACGTTATAATTTCCATAGACTAAAATCATTTCATTTCCCTGCCCGATTCAATTACTACATTCCATATCGTCTCCTAATACCCAGTTCTACTTTAATGAAACTCATCATTGCAGAACAAACGATAGAATTTTCCAGTAGTTGCAGACACTCATATCCCTCTAAGTATGTACATGGAGAGATATTTTTTAGTATTGGTCTAAAAAATCTCCTTCTCGGATCGTCATAGAGTGTGCAAAAAAGTGTAAGGTGCATAGTGCTCTGGGGAGTACTATTATCACAGGGACAGAAACTAAGGGTTTCCACCCACCCGGTTTGTCTAGGAAAAGCAAGCAAAAATTGCAATGTAGCAAGGCGAAATCTGGTTAAATAAAAACTCATCTGACAATTTGTAGAAAAAGCTAGATAATACTGCTGGTTAGACAAAAAGGCACATTTCGGGCCAGGCGCCTCTTGCTGAAAATGTTTCCCGTGTGCCCAGTCCTCGTATTGCTTCTTGATTATGCCTTTGGCATTTACGGGGATATTTGTTGGATTTTCATAAAACTCACCCAGCCCAATGTCATAAAATTTTCCCTTCACATACCGAAACCAGGGAATAGTCATCACCTTATCAAGGTTAGGGCAGTCTTCCATTATTTCCCTAGTAAACTGTAGTTCTTCTTTCAACCAAATTTTAGACCGTAAAAGCAAAGGGGCAGAGCTAATGCAATCCTCCAGGTAATCCAACCCTATCACTCGATGAAAGAAAGAGGTGGCCGTACTGATTGGGATCATCAATAAGCGTTTTATAAATTTATTTTCTACCACTTGTAACAAGCGGCTTTTTGATCACCCCAAACCCTCGCCCCGTATGCTGCCACTGATGCACATTTTGGTGCTGATCACGATCCGGTAAAAACCGGGTACGGACCGTCGGACGGAGCATATTCTCCGTCCGACGCATACCCGGTCGTCAAAATATACATATATGGAATTACGATTCGCACGGAAACACCATTTCCGTACGAATCGTACAAAACCCCGACCGACGAAAATAAACGTACAAATGCAATCCGGGAAAGCGCCGACGTGACGTCGGAACGCACGCAGCCTGCCATTCATGAACCAGGAATTACGATTTGCACCGACGTCATCCCGCACGGTGAATATTTTCCGGCTGCCAAAAACTGCCGGGAAATCAGGACGACGCGAACAAGGAGTACCGGTACGCGACGGACAGACAGGACGACGCGAACAAGGAGTACCCGTACGCGACGGACAGACATGGACCCGAACCTACGTGTCATCCCGGCCCTCATAGCAGTCGACCTCCTCTACAGGTTCCGACGCAGACGCCGCAGAAGGTCAGAACAAAAAAGGGAGGGGGGAAAGGGGGGGGTGGCAGGACCAGGGCAGGCCACAAAACCCCCACCAAAGTCACACAGCACACATGCCCTGGACATACCTGACCCTCAGGCCCTGGTCACTACGAGGGGGTGGGGGCGTGTCCAGCTAAGCCAGCGACCGCCACAACGGAAGTTCTTGACGACGTGAACCGGCAACACAACCAGACAGGTACGTCCCGTACCCACGCCTTAAGAGCGTGGGTACGAGTCGTACCACGCCCACACCTACGTCACCCCAACAATGGCGGGATGGCTCGTACCCACGTGGCAAAGGCCTGGGTACGGCCCGCACAAGCATCACATAGCGTGGGGACGGATATGTACGGACCGTACCCCCACCCCGTATGCATGGAGCATACCCCCAACCCCAACAGTGTAAGTACGACACGTACCCCCACCCGCGTATGCAAGGAGCGTACCCCCCACCCCAACAGTGTAAGTACGACACGTCCCCCCACCCGCGTATGCATGGAGTGTACCCCCCACCCCAACAGTGTAAGTACGACCCGTACCCCCACCCGCGTACGTATGGAGCGTACCTCCACCCCAACAGTGTAAGTACGACCCGTACCCTCACCCGCGGACGTATGGAGCGTACCCCTCACCCCAACAGTGTAAGTACGACCCGTACCCTCACCCGCGGACGTATGGAGCGTACCCCCACCCCAACAGTGTCAGTACGACCCGTACCCCCACCCGCGTACATATGGAGCGTACCTCCACCCCAACAGTGTAAGTATGATCCGTACCCTCACCCGCGGACGTATGGAGCGTACCCCCCACCCCAACAGTGTAAGTACGACCCGTACCCTCACCCGCGTATGTATGGAGCGTACCCCCCACCCCAACAGTGTAAGTACGACCCGTACCCTCACCCACGGACATATGGAGCGTACCCCCCACCCCAACAGTGTAAGTACGAACCGTACCCTCACCCGTGGACGTATGGAGCGTACCCCCCACCCCAACAGTGTAAGTACGACCCATACCCCCATGGAGCGAACCCACACACGTGTATGGACTAAGCGTACATATTGTTAAATAGGAGGGGTGTGTGCCAATCACTCCCAGCAGTGCCCAGAGTCAGGAGGGGTGTGTGCCTATCACTCCCAGCAGTGCCCAGAGGCAGGAGGGGTGTGTGCAGAGTCCTCCCAGCAGTGCCCAGACACAGGAGGGGTGTGTGCAGAGTCCTCCCAGCAGTGCCCAGACACAGGAGGGGTGTGTGCAGAGTCCTCTTAGCAGTGCCCAGACACAGGAGGGGTGGGTGCAGAGGCCTCCCAGCAGTGCCCAGAGACAGGAGGGGTGGGTGCAGAGGCCTCCCAGCAGTGCCCAGAGACAGGAGGGGTGGGTGCAGAGGCCTCCCAGCAGTGCCCAGAGACAGGAGGGGTGTGTGCAGAGGCCTCCCAGCAGTGCCCAGAGACAGGAGGGGTGTGTGCCTATCACTCCCAGCAGTGCCCAGACACAGGAGGGGTGTGTCCCTATCACTCACAGCAGTGCCCAGAGACAGGAGGGGTGTGTGCCTATCACTCACAGCAGTGCCCAGAGACAGGAGGGGTGTGTGCAGAGGCCTCCCAGCAGTGCCCAGAGACAGAAGGGGTGTGTGCAGAGGCCTCCCAGCAGTGCCCAGAGACAGGAGGGGTGTGTGCCTATCACTCCCAGCAGTGCCCAGACACAGGAGGGGTGTGTGCCTATCACTCACAGCAGTGCCCAGAGACAGGAGGGGTGTGTGCCTAACACTCACAGCAGTGCCCAGAGACAGGAGGGGTGTGTGCCTATCACTCCCAGCAGTGCCCAGAGACAGGAGGGGTGTGTGCCTATCACTCCCAGCAGTGCCCAGAGACAGGAGGGCTGTGTGCAGAAGCCTCCCAGCAGTGCCCAGAGTCAGGAGGGGTGTGTGCAGAGTCCTCCCAGCAGTGCCCAGAGTCAGGAGGGGTGTGTGCAGAGTCCTCCCAGCAGTGCCCAGACACAGGAGGGGTGTGTGCAGAGTCCTCCCAGCAGTGCCCAGACGCAGGAGGGGTGGGTGCAGAGTCCTCCCAGCAGTGCCCAGAGTCAGGAGGGGTGGGTGCCTCTCACTCCCAGCAGTGCCCAGAGTCAGGAGGGGTGTGTGCCTATCACTCCCAGCAGTGCCCAGAGGCAGGAGGGGTGTGTGCAGAGTCCTCCCAGCAGTGCCCAGACACAGGAGGGGTGTGTGCAGAGTCCTCCCAGCAGTGCCCAGACACAGGAGGGGTGTGTGCAGAGTCCTCCCAGCAGTGCCCAGACACAGGAGGGGTGGGTGCAGAGTCCTCCCAGCAGTGCCCAGAGACAGGAGGGGTGGGTGCAGAGTCCTCCCAGCAGTGCCCAGAGACAGGAGGGGTGTGTGCAGAGGCCTCCCAGCAGTGCCCAGAGACAGGAGGGGTGTGTGCAGAGGCCTCCCAGCAGTGCCCAGAGACAGGAGGGGTGTGTGCCTATCACTCCCAGCAGTGCCCAGACACAGGAGGGGTGTGTGCCTATCACTCACAGCAGTGCCCAGAGACAGGAGGGGTGTGTCTTTATCACTCACAGCAGTGCCCAGGGACAGTAGGGGTGTGTGCAGAGGCCTCCCAGCAGTGGGCAGAGACAGGAGGGGTGTGTGCAGAGGCCTCCCAGCAGTGCCCAGAGACAGGAGGGGTGTGTGCCTATCACTCCCAGCAGTGCCCAGACACAGGAGGGGTGTGTGCCTATCACTCACAGCAGTGCCCAGAGACAGGAGGGGTGTGTGCCTAACACTCACAGCAGTGCCCAGAGACAGGAGGGGTGTGTGCCTATCACTCCCAGCAGTGCCCAGAGACAGGAGGGGTGTGTGCCTATCACTCCCAGCAGTGCCTAGAGACAGGAGGGGTGTGTGTCTATCACTCCCAGCAGTGCCCAGAGACAGGAGGGATGTGTGCAGAGGCCTCCCAGCAGTGCCCAGAGTCAGGAGGGGTGTGTGCAGAGTCCTCCCAGCAGTGCCCAGAGTCAGGAGGGGTGTGTGCAGAGTCCTCCCAGCAGTGCCCAGACACAGGAGGGGTGAGGGCAGAGTCCTCCCAGCAGTGCCCAGACGCAGGAGGGGTGGGTGCAGAGTCCTCCCAGCAGTGCCCAGAATCAGGAGGGGTGGGTGCCTATCACTCCCAGCAGTGCCCAGAGTCAGGAGGGGTGTGTGCCTATCACTCCCAGCAGTGCCCAGAGTCAGGAGGGGTGTGTGCAGAGTCCTCCCTGCAGTGCCCAGAGTCAGGAGGGGTGTGTGCAGAGGCCTCCCAGCAGTGCCCAGAGTCAGGAGGGGTGTGTGCAGAGTCCTCCCAGCAGTGCCCAGAGACAGGAGGGGTGTGTGCAGAGTCCTCCCAGCAGTGCCCAGACACAGGAGGGGTGTGTGCAGAGTCCTCCCAGCAGTGCCCAGACACAGGAGGGGTGGGTGCAGAGTCCTCCCAGCAGTGCCCAGACACAGGAGGGGTGGGTGCAGGGTCCTCCCAGCAGTGCCCAGAGACAGGCAGGAGGGGTGTGTGCAGAGGCCTCCCAGCAGTGCCCAGAGACAGGAGGGGTGTGTGCAGAGGCCTCCCAGCAGTGCCCAGAGACAGGAGGGGTGTGTGCAGAGGCCTCCCAGCAGTGCCCAGAGACAGGAGGGGTGTGTGCCTCTCACTCCCAGCAGTGCCCAGACACAGGAGGGGTGTGTGCCTATCACTCACAGCAGTGCCCAGAGACAGGAGGGGTGTGTGCCTATCACTCACAGCAGTGCCCAGAGACAGGAGGGGTGTGTGCAGAGGCCTCCCAGCAGTGCCCAGAGACAGGAGGGGTGTGTGCCTATCACTCCCAGCAGTGCCCAGAGACAGGAGGGGTGTGTGCCTATCACTCACAGCAGTGCCCAGAGACAGGAGGGGTGTGTGCAGAGGCCTCCCAGCAGTGCCCAGAGACAGGAGGGGTGTGTGCCTATCACTCCCAGCAGTGCCCAGAGACAGGAGGGGTGTGTGCCTATCACTCACAGCAGTGCCCAGAGACAGGAGGGGTGTGTGCCTAACACTCACAGCAGTGCCCATGAAACGCAAAGGGCGGAGTAGCCACAGATACCATGCCCACAAATTTCAGTCAGGTGCACAAAGACCCTGCAGTACATGTACCACATGTGTGCGAGGGTGGGAGTATACGCATGCATAGCGCAGAACAGAAAACATGTACACATGAAGTCATGTCAATAGTCCACATACACAAGTGCAATGACTACCAAGAATGCCACGAATGATGCAGGTGGAGACATCGCTCAGCATGCATGTGCAAAGTAGAAGGAGTCCGTCACACACCCAGCTAATGTACACACAGCTCTGCACAAAATATTGGGAACACCCTGCAGGGAAGATGTCAGGGTACACAGAGGAAGGAATACACCTTTGGACAAATTCACCATGCAGCAACTGCTTACATGAACACAGAAACCTAGCTAACACCGTGTGATGGCACACAGATCCCAGGGTCCCCCCTATGACCAGCACACTACTACATTTCCCACACAACCAACACATGATCACCACCCAAAATCATGTAGCAGCACCACCAACAGCAATATCAGAAAAGCAGTAGTGTTCAAAGGAAACAAAAATGGCTTTAATCAGCAAGATCAAAAATTGTATGTTCGCAGAAAGTTCAATATTTAAAAAGCCCATAGGGCAGTCCAGAAGTCACAGCTGGATGGGGGACACAGTGGGATGCGTGTCCCCTAGCTTGCCTGCACAGTTACATTCCGTTGTCTTCCACAGGGGTGAGGGCATCATGTGGGGGGGAAGAAACAGGCACCGCAGGGACAGAGGGTGAAGGGTAGGCGTCGTGGGTGCAGGGATGGAGGACTCCACCACAGGGGGTGGGGCAGGGCCAAAGGTGGAGGCCAGGAGCTCGCTGCACACCTTAGACACGTCCGCCAGGGAATCCCCTGCACCCGAAGGAACCACAGGCCCCAAGGAGGGGGGGGTCAGAGGGATGGGTCGCAGCGCCACTGGGGGAGGGTGTAGACAGGGGGGGGAATCAACCACCCTGACCGAGGACTTCCTTGACCGCTTGCATGGTGGCGTCACTGTGGGGCTCAGGGACAGAGCGGCCATGAAGGAGTCTTTGGGGGAGATGTGGCCAGGAGAGCTGAGGGGAGGGGATTTGGAGGGAGTGGATTGGGTGGAATGCGGACTCCCACTCTGGCTGCGTGTCACACGTTTGCCCCCCGACCCAGTGGGTGTGCCTACTTCACCCTGTGTGTGCGTGCCAGGAGGTGTGCGGTGGACCTTCCCTGCTGGTTTGGTGCCTGTGTGTGTTGTGGTGGGCGCATGCTGATGTCTGGGTGTACGTGGGACAGGCATGGGTGTGGGAAGTGTGGATGGGGCAGGGGTAGGGGGTGGGACGGAGCGCTGCAGGAGACCCACTGCTGCAGTCAGTGTCGAGTCTATCGACCTCAGCAAGCTACGTTGGTCAGCCTGCGATGAATGAATGCCCTCCAAGTATGCCTCCATGTTGTTGAGGACCTGGCTGTGGCCATGGAGGACATTAAGGATCGCAGCCTGACCAACCTGCAACTGCCGCTGGATGTCCACAGACTCGGCATTGGCGGCAGCAGTGGAGACAGGGGCAGGGGGTGCGGTGCCTGGCAGGAAGAAGACATGTGGTGACCGGGCATGTTGGGAAGGGACACGAGCAAGTGGGAGGCGGCTGATGGCAATGGAGGGGGCGGGGCGAGATGTAGTGCCGCTGTCAGCTGCTGGTGCAGCCGCCGCCCACTCGGAGAGATCATCCTCGGACCCGTCAGCTTCATACTCTGTTGTGCCAGTCGACAGGTCCCCGGCTTCACTCTCCTCCGCCTCTGTCCCACTTGATGTGCCAGCCCCGATGTCACCGCTGGCACTGGTGCTCGGTCCCTCTGCTCCGTCTGTGCCCATGTCTCCCTCCGTGTCCCCCGACGATGCTGTGGGCAGGGTGAAGAGACAGAAATTAATCATACACCTGTATACATATGTCACATGAGTCCAATCTACATAGGTCACAGTGCATAGCCTGAAACAAAAGAAGAGTTACATCTACAAAACAAGGTACATATGTAGGGCATGCAAGACACAGTTGTTTGACCCACCATGCCACCGAAAAACTATGGAGAGCATGACACAATAGCAAATGAGATGGAATGGAATTTTGACTGAGGAGCAAGGCCCTGGGGACAATACAGCACTGCATCTGCACCACACAGCGTGGCAGGGAATAGGGATGAGCAGGGACCATATCCAGGAACAAGAGGCACATGCAGCATAGGTTATACTGAAAACATGCCCACCATGACTGGGCCACTGCACCTTGAGTGCATGTCCAGATAAACATCACACACTGGCCAGTCCTAGCAAGGAGATATCAGGTTGTGACATGAAGGCCATGCCCGCACAACCCACCCCCTACATGAGACTATTATTTGGAGACACAGGAAGCACTTACATCCCTTAGTCTGGGTGAAATACACATGGGATGCAACAATTCAAGGTTGCACACAAAATACCCAAGGTGCGCCTGTCCAAATAATCATGTACAAATGGGCATCATCAGATGATTCTAACAAGACACACAGGCAATGTCCACCGTGAATATGAACAAGGAAAATCAGGTCAGTCTGTACAATGGACACTTGTACTACATTTCACGTCAAAATACATTTGGCCAGGGGACAATGGCACAGAGCACAACCTATGCTGTAGACACAGAGCTTGTCAACATATTCGGATTACACACATGATACCTAGGAAAATATGCCCCTGGGGACAGTAGTGGCCACACAACTCCATGCTCCTGAATGAGAATGACTGCAACACACGCTACCATCCCCGCACTATGCGTACCGCACACTCATGCACATCATGTCACAGGCCACCACATAGGACATGCGTGCTGTAAGGCCTCACACTTGAGAGACTAACTCCCATGTCTGGACTCAGCATTAGTGCCAACTGACATGGAACCCACAAGACCAGAACTGGACAGGGCACAGGCAAGGTCCCAAAACCTGTTACACACCACCCCCACACATGATGCTGCAGGCATTGTACACGTGGAGAAGGTGCCAGGCTACATAACCTTGTGATGGAGTGACTCCACACAGACCAGGGAACACATTGCAAGGAGGGGAAGGGAGGCAGGAGAGCACTGCAATACTGTGGGTAACAGGATCTGCACAGCACCATTAAACCCTGGCAGTGCATCCATGGAACAGTGCACCTACAAATGCTGGTGAAACACAACAAACACACATGTACCTACCCCCTTCCTGCTGCTGCATCTCCTGTAAGCGCCTGTCCAAGTCTGGAAAGACCACCGCCAGCACACGCTTGTGGATGTGGGAGAGACGGCGGCGCCCGCGGTTCTTATGGCTCTCAGGTGAGTCCCCCAGCAGGACCCGTGCGATCCTCCGCGTCCAGCACCGGATATCCTGCCAGCGTTTCCTCACCTGGGACAGGCGCCGCTTCCGACCATCCGCACTCCTCACGGCACTGACGACGGTCAGCCAGATCTGCTCCTTGGCAGAGGCGCCTACCTGTGAGGATGAACAAGTGACACTACATCAATACACCTGCAACATGTCACAGAGACACATATGAGAACAAATTAGCTGGTTACAACAAGGCATGTCATGCAGCCAACGCATTGCACCTTTGCAATAGGGACATACTCCTCTGGGGAAGGGCAAAAGCAGTACGTGCCAGTGAAAGTACACAGGTGGAATGAGGGCAAAGACACAATCAATCATCAAGGCTCACACTGTGCATCACACCCACCCCTCCTGTCTCTGGGCACTGCTGGGAGTGATAGGCACCCACCCCTCCTGTCTCTGGGCACTGCTGGGAGTGATAGGCACACACCCCTCCTGTCTCTGGGCACTGCTGGGAGGTCTCTGCACACACCCCTCCTGACTCTGGGCACTGCTGGGAGGCCTCTGCACACACCCCTCCTGTCTCTGGGCACTGCTGTGAGTGATAGGCACACACCCCTCCTGTCTCTGGGCACTGCTGGGAGTGATAGGCACCCACCCCTCCTGTCTCTGGGCACTGCTGGGAGTGATAGGCACACACCCCTCCTGTCTCTGGGCACTGCTGGGAGGCCTCTGCACACACCCCTCCTGACTCTGGGCACTGCTGGGAGGCCTCTGCACACACCCCTCCTGTCTCTGGGCACTGCTGTGAGTGATAGGCACACACCCCTCCTGTCTCTTGGCACTGCTGGGAGTGATAGGCACACACCCCTCCTGTCTCTGGGCACTGCTGGGAGTGATAGGCACCCACCCCTCCTGTCTCTGGGCACTGCTGGGAGTGATAGGCACCCACTCCTCCTGACTCTGGGCACTGCTGGGAGGCCTCTGCACACACCCCTCCTGTCTCTGGGCACTGCTGGGAGACGTCAGGCATTCCCCCCCCCCTGGCACCCCCCCTACAGTACATAGCATGTGTGTCACACCTGGACACAATGGCAGAAGTCACAGTCACCAAAAAAGGGACACAGTCTGTGCTAGTAGCTCTGTACTCACCTGATACCCTGGTCGCCCATACAGCAGGGGGTACTGTGGGAGGATCACATCCAGCAATGCCAGGTTCTCCTCCAGGGTGAATGGCTGTGACCTCTCCACAGACCTTGACATGGTTCCAGGGAATCACGAGCAGCAGCAGTGTGGTAGATTCGAAATATGTGCAGGCAAGTGCTCCCTCATGGGACCTGGCTGCCTTATATCTGCCTTGCTGGCCTGTTTCATGCACAGGAGTACAGAGTGATTGGTCACTCACATTTGCATCCTATGTTTCCTCCAATCCCTTCAAACCTAGCACAGTCACTGGGTTCTTATTGTGTTTTTTTCTTCAGCATGATGTCAACCCCACAAACACATTGCAACAAAGTAGATTCATTCCAACTGACTTCTGCTGTGCACCTTCCAGAACAAATTCAAACTTAAAACTTGGTCTCCATGACAACCAGCATGCATGTAGGCCGTAATACTTGTCCCTCATGTGTCCCCTATGTAAAATTGAGCTTCACAGACACGTACGGTGCGTTCCGGGCCCCTAGGGCACCCCAAATGCATAGCAACGGCCCGTACACGCGTGCGTACATTCATTATCACCATAGGTGTCCTCGCGTATGCGTACTCGTACTGGTACGGCCCGTACACATGCCTGTACGCTCACAATCACTACGAGTACGCATACGCGAGGACACCCATAGTGATAGTGAACGTACAGGCGTGTGTACGGGCCGTACCAGTACGAGTACGCATACGCGAGAACACCCATAGTGGTACGGACCGTACACACGCCTGTATGTTCACTATCACCATGGGTGTCCTCGCGTATGCGTACTTGTACTGGTACGGCCCGTACACACGCCTGTACGTTCACTATCACCATGGGTGTCCTCACGTATGCGTACTCGTACTGGTACGGCCCGTACACATGCCTGTACGTTCACTATCACTACGAGTACGCATACGCGAGAACACCCATAGTGATTGTGAACGTACAGGCATGTGTACGGTCCGTACCACTATGGGTGTTCTCGCGTATGCGTACTCGTAGTGATATTGAACGTACAGGCGTGTGTACGGGCCGTACCAGTACGAGTATGCATACGCGAGGACACCCATGGTGATAGTGAACGTACAGGCGTGTGTACGGGCCGTACCAGTACGAGTACGCATACGCGAGGACACCCATGGTAATAGTGAACGTACAGGCGTGTGTACGGGCCGTACCAGTACGAGTACGCATACGCGAGAACACCCATAGTGTTACGGACCGTACACACACCTGTACGCTCACCATCACTATGGGTACACATATGGCAGCACTCCCATAGTGATATGGGAACGTACACAGGCCCTCTAAGCAGCAGTACGGCGGTTTTCACACATCACAGTGGTGACAGGCAGCACACAGGAAGGAATAGGGCGGACATACTTGTCCATGGATGGACATCAAGGCATTGTCTGGGCAGTACTACATGTGTGGGGCACAGGTGTGACAGGCTGTGATGTGGCACATTACTCCTGAGTCGAGAAGGCACCAGATGTATGATGAGATGTGTACAGATGTAATGTGTCATGGTGCAATGTGTGCCAGGCATGCCCTTGACTTCTTTGACATGTGTGCATGTCGTACTGCACACTTGGGATGACCGACACTGGCATGGCACGGACACCAACACACGGAAGTGTCCCCTGATGCCCGGTACAGGGGTTACCACACCTGACTTGTCACTACCCACGGTGCACGATGTGACTATGTCATGTATGTGTGGGGGTTTCCCATTAGGTTGATGTTGGAGCACCCTCAAAAGCTGCAGCTGTTGCAGCAACCAACATGTGTCTGTGTGTTGATTGACATTGCACACTGTTCCGCACACCATGCCACATGTGGTATCGGATGTGAGGTGCGTATGTATGCATGGGACACGGAGTAGCGTAACAAGGACATGTCTGCATCCTCTCTATGAATGTGTGGTGAGTCATGACATGTGCACCTTCATGCCAAGGTGTGTGGGCTGTCCTAGTGTAATGTCATGTGACCTGTGGCTCTAGTGTTCCGCTACCAGTCTCTGCAATCGACATCCTACTTCTGCTGATGTGTGGGTGTATGTCACTCCTGTCTTGCGTCTGGCTGTTCACTTGCACTGGGACACAGCTAATTCCATGCCATGGCATGTGGAGGTTCTCAATCTCCGTGTGTAGCTGGGTCTTGGTAGGAGTGTCACCTGCCAGCCATACGTGTCCAGGGCATGTGGCACATACCTCACTCCGTATGTAGCATATGTGTATAGACAGATTAACATGTGCTCAGTACAAATTATTTGTTGTTGTGGTGCACTCACTCTTCCTTGTCACTTCCAAATTACTGCAGAGCGCCGCCTCTTCCCCGACCAATTCCAGACTTGGCTGCCATGCGGGAGAATGATTGTATCCGGTGCTACCGCTTCCCCCAATGGTTGATTCTGGATTTGACGGCGAGACTGGCACCACACCTGCAACCGCTGCACAGGTATCCTACGGCACTGACACCCAAGCTGAAGGTAATGGCAGCCCTACATTTTCTAGCCACGGGTACCTTTCAAAATACCATAGCTCATGTTGGTGGCATGTCCCAGAGCATGTTCTGCCGTGTGCTGCATGATTTCTTAGAGGCCATGTTGATTCACCTGGATGACTTCATACATTTTCCTACCCCAGAAATGTTGACTGGGGTCAAGCGTGGATTCTATGCCCTGGGAGGAATGCCCCATGTCATTGGGTCCATAGATGGGACACATGTTGCTTTGGTACCACCACAGGCACAGGAGGTAGCGTACCGGAATCGCAAGCACTACCACTCCATCAATGCCCTTGTGGTGTGTCTGTCCAACATGGTGATTTCACATGTCTGTGCTCGTTTTCCAGGATCAGCACACGATGCCTACATCATGAGGCGTAGCAGGGTGCCTGAAATGATGACGCAGCTGCGCAACGAACGAGCATGTGTTGTTGGTGGGTACAGTCTGTCTGTCCTGTATTTTGCGTAGACTTCCAGCACGACCGCTTCTCCTGTTCTAACGATGTCCATGTGCTTCCCATGTAGGGGACTCTGGCTATCCCAAGAGGCCATGGCTGATCACACCTCTCCGCAACCCCATCACGCCGGCCCAGCTCCGCTACAACACCGCCCATGGCCGGACAAGGCGAGTGATAGAGAGGACGTTTGGCCTGCTGAAGAGCCGATTTAGGTGCCTACACAAGACCGGCGGCGCACTCCCATATGCCCCGGCGAAGGTCTGCAAAATCTTCATGGTCTGCTGCATGCTGCACAACATGGCAGTTGAGAAAGCTGTGCCACTCATCCTGGATCAAGATGACGAGGACCATCCACCCGTGGAGGACGAAGGGCTTGGCAATGGGGCTAGTGATGTGGAGGATGTGGAGCCGCAAGAGGACATCCGGACTCGGCTCATACGCGACTTCTTTGCTTAGTGGTGAGTACCAGTGTCTGAGTGTGCACGCATTGGTCCCCGTGTGGCATATGTTGTGATGTGTGTCTCCACCTGCATGTATGGCACGTGAGTCAGAGGTGTGTGTGGGTGTGTCACTGGAGTGATGGTGCCAGTGATGGTTGTATTTCCCCAGTCATAATTGTGACCTAGCATGTTGTCATCCATACATGTGTCGAGTAAATGCACATGCAAGTGGCTGTGCTTTTTGTGGCTGACTTCTTGTGTGTCTCTCTTCCCCAGGTACTTGCGCATGCCGTCTGCTGCTTGCATTGTTGTGGCACTGCTATTCCTCATGGACACGTCATCGTGTGCTAACTCAGCGTTACAGGCACGGACACGTTTTGAAGTCTCCTTAGGGTAAGGGATGCATCAGGAGTGTATTGGGTGTGGAAGTTGTTCACGATGTATGCACACTGCCCCTGTCGATGTTTGTTTCCTCTGCAGCCATGTTGCATCACCATGGTACACATGACATGCAGCTGGGTACACCTGAATAGATGGTCAGACTTGTTGACAGTCATCAGTGATGGGATAGTGGATTGTGATGATGGCATCAATGTGTGTAACACTGCCCTCGGACACATACGGTTTGCATTGGCTTGACATGGTGTGGGACTTCCACATCAGCGGATCAATGGTGTATGGCAGTCTCTTCGTGAGCAGCAGGGGGTGTTTAGCTGTTAGCCGACACTTGTGTGCCAGTTCCATGGCTATCACGCATTTGTGCTGCAGAAGGGGGGTTTCAGTGTTGGACCCACATGTTACTCCACATGACCCGTTCATGTGTACTCCGAGTTGCCTCTGCAATCCCGAAAACATGACTAATAAAGGTGTCCCTATGCCTCCAAGGTGCCTCTTCTAAGTCAATGCTGGTGTGTTGCCACGGTGCATCCAGCATATCTGGCATGGTTTTCCCTGATAGTGGCTATGTGTCTATGTGTCGAGTAGCAAGATGCAAGCTGTGTGTGTGGGATGAGACTGTGTATTGTGCATGATGTCCATGACTGTGTGGGTATTGTGACATGTGCCATCCCCATGCATCCAACGTTGGCCAGGCCCCCATTATCTGCATCCACCGGACTCAAGCTTGCAGGACATGGTCCTGCCACCTGTCTACACATACCTGGGTGCCCCCAAGGACACTGGACATGATCCCTGACCTCTGCGCATGACTGTTGCTGTACTCAATATGTCTGTCAGCACGGTTGTGCGGCCACCCCCTCAGCTGGTTGGGCCCATCACGGGTGTGTATTGTGCTCCATGTCTGTCTTGCCTAATACACTGTGACCCGTGTGTCCTGTGCCAGACTCAGGCCCCAGGGTGTGGATGGTTGAAGTCAAAAGAGAACTCAGGCATGTTTAGACTTTACAAGACACATGTAAGGTAATAATGCAACCAGCAGGCATCTTCTCTTCATGGTGTGACTTTTTATTTTAGTGGGGGGGGAGGGGGTATGACATGAGGGGCTTTCCGGGTGTTTGGAATCCAAAGTTCAGTAGGGGAGTTGGTGTCCTTGCCATTTGAAATCCTCAGAGTCCATGCCACAGTCTTTGTCAACATTGGTCAGACAGTGACCAGCAAGGCCATGTGGCAGAGAATGTCTTTTGATGCTGTGCTGCTGTTGCTCCAGTGGGCCAGGTGCCAGACCAGGTGTCCTGGGAGATGGTGCTGTAGCGCCGACCCTCACGGTCTTTTCCGTGGACGACCCACCCTCCTGCGGGGACCCTCAGAAGCAGGCCGTGACGATGTTTGGGATGCTCCATCGGATGTTTCCTCCTCCTCCTCCTGATCCCTCCCTGTGGGTGGTGATGTTCTAAGCCTTCTGGCACAGGGAGGGTTGCCCATGTTGTCAGCCATCCGACGGAGTGTATTGTGAATTCCCGTGTACACCGTCACGAGCTCAGCCTGTCCGTCCTCCATCCTCCGTTGGTGTTGCAGTAGACAGGCATGTAGCTCCGCATGTTGCTGGGCCTGCTGGGTCTTGATCCCCTCGAGGACGGACACAACCTGGGCCATGCCCGTGGTGTCCTGCCGGTATGTGTCCAGGATGTTTCGGACATGGGAATATACCAGATCCCCAGCCAACTGGTCAGGCTGGCGCCTCCGCCGTCCTCCACTCCCACCACCCCTGCCCACTTGCACCTGGCCTGCCCTTGTGGGCACATCGGGTCTCCGGGACCCCTGAGGGGTGGCATTGGCGTTGTCGCCTGCCTCCTCCTGGGTGCCCGGGACACCGTGTCCTTCCTGGCTAGCCTGGCTGCTTTGTGGTGGTGGGGCAGGGATCCTGGGTGTCTCCTGGGATGTGGCAGGAGTGGGGGTGGTGGTTGGCCCCATTGTACCTGACGCAGGTGCTGCAGGTCGTTGGACACCAGAGGGGCCAGGTTGGTCGGGGTCGTCCACAGAGTGGTGAGAGTCGTCGCTGCTGGTGGGATCGGCCTCCCGCTGAGCCGGGTCCTGTGAGTCTTCCCCCCCAGTGTTGGGGGGTGAACCACGAGGTTGACCTGTGTGTGAGAGAGACAATGTTAATTTTGGTCCATGCAACATCCATGTTTCATCAGTTTCAAAGTTGGAACATTTCCTCTTGGAATTTGGATCTGTCTTGCATTCCACTCACAGTGCACTTGTGCATGGGTGTGTCCCTTGGGCACAGCTTTGGCGCATTTAACTATGTGTGGCACAGTCTTACTTGCTGCGTCACGTGGGACTGCAGTCAGCAGTGGAGTGGGCAGGTGTGGCGAGCCGTGCATTGGCGCCTTCTGTGTTGCACTGTACGTGGGCACATGAAGTTGTTCCACACACTTCAATGATGCAGGTAGCTGTCGTTGTGCTCGTGCACAGGTTGTGACATGGCCCTTTGTTTTGCCATGGAGGAGAGGGGGGGTGCTGGCACTGGCCACCCTTGTCTACATGCACGCAGTCCACCTGCTGACGAGCAGACATTCCCACACACCACATGACTGATTTGCTCTCCCTGTGTCTCCCTCCCTCTGTGTCCCCCTCTCCCTCCCTCTGTGTGTCAGCCTCCTCCCTCTGTCCATCTTCCTGTGTCTCCCTCCCTCTCTGTCCCCCTCTCCCTCCCTCTGTGTGTCAGCCTCTTCCCTCTGTCCGTCTTCCTGTGTCTCCCTCCCTCTCTGTCCCCCTCTCCCTCCCTCTGTGTGTCACCCTCTGTCACCTCAGCCCAGCTTCCTGGGCACACACTGTTAGCAGATCTTTGAATGGCCCTTGGCTTGTTGATGTGAGTTTGTTTCTGATCTCCAGGCACCCATTGGGTGTAGTGTGTGTCTCTGCGCTGCTGCTGTGGTGGTGTGTGCTGCCACTCTTTCACAGTGTTGGCTGTTCATTAGCTGCTGTCATGTGCAAAACAGTGCCTTCACCCCCATGTGTTAATGCAAGGCGTCCGCCATTTGCTGGCGAGTCTTTCCTGTGTGGGGACACACTGTTTGTCTGGCTGTGACCTAGGCCATATGGGCAGAGGGCATTGTTGTCTGCTTCTGAGTTGCACTATGTGATTTTTTGGGCCCACCCTCCCGCCATCCGGGTTACCGTGTCATGTGTTGGTGTCTTCTGTGGCCTGTGACTTGACATTGTCCAGCTGGGTGCATGGGGCATGGTGGCGCCAGTGGCATGTGCGTGTTCATGGAGTGTGGTTGAGTCATGCGATAGCTTGGGGTGGTTGCGTGCCTGTTTGTGAGTTTGGTTGTGGATGACGTTCCCCCCATGTGAGGTGCGTTGTTTGTGTACTCACCCGGGTCTCGGAGTCCTCCTAATCCTTCGACTGTCTCCACCGGCAGTATGGCCAGCACCCTCTCCTCCCAGGGATGGTAGTGTACGGGTCTGCGGGACGGCCCTCCTCCAGTGACGTTGGCCTGGTTGTGTTCATCCGTCATCTTGGCTTGGACCCTCCTCCGCAGATCGTACCACCTGGCTTGGCATTCCTGCTTGTTCCTTCTGGTGTCCGCAACAGCATTCACAGCATCGACGATGGTCTGCCACATGGCTGTTTTTTCTGAAATGCTGGTCTGTCTGACCAATGTTCCAAAGAGGTGTGGCTCGACTCTGAGGATTTCATCGACAAGGACCTCCAACTCTCGGTTACTGAACTTTGGATTCTTGTTAGTGGGCATGGTGAGGGGTGTGGGTGTGGATGGGGGGGTGTGGATGGTTGTGGGTGTGTGGGTGTGGTTGTGCAGGTGTGTGTGTGAATGTGATGATGGGGTGTTTGTGAAGGTGGTTGTGTGAAGGTGTGCAAGTGTAAGGTGTGGTAAAGCTTCTAGTTTGGTGCTGTAGGTTGTCTGTGGGGTCTGGCAGCAGTGAGTCTGTTGCAAAGGCTCATGGTTTGTGTGTGTGGGCCCTTTTTATTGGTCCATTGGTGGGTGTGGCTGTGTTTGAAGTTTGGGTGGGTGTGTTATAAGGAGTGGTGGTGTTTGGGCCCTCTGTTTGTTTTTGGCAGTTGCAGGTCAGTGAATGTGTTGTTTTAGTGGTTGTTGGACATGTTTAGTGGCTTTGTGCCATTCGAATGGTGTATTCTTGTGTTGTTTTGTTTTGTCCTGGTTGTGTACGTGCGTTTTTAGCGTGTGTACGGGGTGTACATGGGCCATTTTGTTGTACAGTGCTGTCCTTGTGTGTGGCTTGGTACGACTCGTACATGCGGTTGTGATGTTGGGGCCTGGGGTGCGCTCCGTACTTAGGAGGTTGTGGTGGGGGTACGACTCTAATGTACACGGGTGCACATACACGGATGAGGGTACGACACGTACAGGGGTGCACATACACGGGCGGGGGTACGACACGTACAGGGGTGTACATACACGGGTGGGGGTACGACACGTACAGGGGTGTACATACACGGGTGGGGGTACGACACGTACAGGGCTGTGCATACACGGGGGGTACGACACGTACAGGGGTGTACATACACGGGGGGTACGACACGTACAGGGGTGTACACACACGGAGGAGTACGACACATACACGGGTGTACATACACGGGTGGGGGTACGACTCTAATGTACACGGGTGCACATACACGGGTGGGGGTACGACACGTACAGGGGTGTACATACATGGGTGGGGGTACGACACGTACAGGGGTGTACATACACGGGGGTACGACACGTACAGGGGTGTACATACACGGGGGTACGACACGTACAGGGGTGTACATACATGGAGGGCTACGGCACGCACACGGGTGTACATACACGGGTGGGGGTACGACTCTAATGTACACGGGTACACATACACGGGTGGGGGTATGACACGTACAGGGGTGTACATACACGGGTGGGGGTACGACACGTACAGGGGTGTACATACATGGGGGTACGACACGTACAGGGGTGTACATACAGGGGGGGTACGACACGTACAGGGGTGTACATACACGGGGGTACGACACGTACAGGGGTGTACATACACGGGGGTAGGACACGTACAGGGGTGTACATACACGGGTGGGGGTACGACTCTAATGTACACGGGTGCACATACACGGGTGGGGGTACGACACGTACAGGGGTGTACATACACGGGGGGTACGACACGTACAGGGGTGTACATACACGGGGGGTACGACACGTACACGGGTGTACATACAGGGGGGGTACGACACGTACAGGGGTGTACATACACGGGGGTACGACACGTACACGGGTGTATATACACGGGGGTAGGACACGTACACGGGGGTACATACACAGGGGTACGACACGTACACGGGTGTACATACACGGGGGTACGACACGTACATGGGTGTACATACACGGGTGGGGGTGTACATACACGGGGGTACGTCTCGAACGTTAGGGGGCTGGGGGGAGTGTTGGGCGCGTATGCGGGCACATGTCTCCATGGTTGCTATGGGAGTTCGGTGCGGACGGTGTTTTTTCCATACAGTTGTAACATCGGACGCACGGGATGGATCGTGATTCCTCGGTCGGACTTCACTTTTCACATTTGTACGGTAAATCGTCCGAGGACGTGTCGGACACATTTTCCGACCCGAGGACGTGTGGGGAATAATTCCCAATGCGATTCGTATGGTCTTTTTCCCATGCGAATCGTAATTGCCAGTTTGTACGGCACTTGTACGATTCGTACGGTAAAAAGACCGGATACGAGTCGTACGGGGGAAATTTTTACCGGATCGTGATCGGCACCTTTGTATTATATTGGGTAATAAGCTGTGGCACCGGCCTATGACCTAGCTTACAAGCAAACCTAAAAAGACCCTATGCTACTCTATTGGTTTGTTGGTCCCTCATTGTAATTAAAAAATTCCATTTAAGATCCCTGCTGAACGTATTTTCGAGATATGTAAAGTTTTCCACCCTTTCGACCGGTTTGCCTCTGACATTAAAACTCCTGGATTTTGCATGTTTGGGCCACAGACCATAATATAAGACTTTGAAAAGTTAACCTTTAAGTTTAATGTCGCCATATAATTTGTAAAGGCGGCCAGGGAGATTTGTAAGCCGTTCGCTGTCAACAACATAAGGAGGGTGTCATCTGCATACAAAAGTAACGCAACCGGTTGCCCCTTGACTAGAGGGAAATCAATTTTCTGCCTCAACAGGAAATGCTCCAGAGCATTTGTGTATACTAAAAAGAGGAAAGGGGCTAAAATGCATCCTTGGCGCACTCCTTCTGTTGAAGCAAGATGTTTTGTTCTTTCCCCGTGAGTGCCAACTCTTTTTGAGACAGAGGTGTTTGAGTGTAATCTTTTTAAGAGCTGGATTAATGCATTTTCGAAACCCATCTCTGCCATCAGTACCCACAGTTTCCACCTATTGACACTGTCAAAGGCACTTGACAAGTCCATGAAGGCAAGGTGAACAGAGCCACTCTTTGCCTTCAAGTACTTGCCCGTGATCAAGGACAAATTCAGACACTTCCGCAGTTCCCAATCCTTTACGAAATCCATATTGCGTTTTGGAGATGACCCCCCTTCCACAGGCCCATGTCTCCAGACGTGCCAGGATTACCCTGCCCAGTACCTTCATCGTGGAATCAATTAGTGAAATGGGCCTATAGCAGATGGGGTTAACTCTCTTCCCTTTTTTGAACACTGGGACAACTATAGCCTCTTTCCACGACAGAGGGATTGGTCCAACAATAATGGATTTAAACAGGTTGGTCAACAGGGGAGCCCAGAGATTTACAGTCAACTAAAAAAAGTCCAGTGGGACTCCATCTGGGCCTGAGGCCTTTCTACCTATTCCTTTTAAAAGTGCTTCCTCCACCTCTACCACCGTAAGTGAACTACTGAGTTCTATTGCTTGTGCCATGTCGACTATTGGATCCTCGTGCCCTGCAACTAGTTCCCTACCATTTGGATTAAAAATTGAAGTAAAATGTGTTTCCCAAGTATCACCCAGAATCTTGCACTCACCTTTCCCTACTTCCTCTGTAAACTGGGGGCGGTTAATAACTGCCCAGAAACGTTTTGTATCTTTTAGGGCACTAGCCCTCTCCAAGTCCTGCCAGGCAATGTGCCTTAGTTCTTCTTTTCTCACCTTAATGTGGTTTTATATAAACACCTCGCCTGCTTTATATGTTCTCTATCTCGAGGCATTAATTTCAGGGCATTTATTAAGAACTTGTGCGCCCTGGAGCATTCTGCATTGAACCAACGAAACTCCCGATGTTGTTTGGACTTAGCCTGACGTGTAAGTTTATTGCTACGATGGAACTGAGCCGTTCAAAATTTTTTACTACTATGGCTGGGGAAGTGTCATGTTCTAGGCAAACTAAGATCAAGTCATGATTTGATTAAATGATTTCTTCCTCAAATAAAATTAGGTTAATTTCCCCCCAGTTTATCCTCACACCCTTATTCCAGGTATATTCAATGCTACGGTTATCACCCACTACTGTTATAGCTATAGCTTTAAATTTCGCTATTAGTGGGTTATGGTCGCTTACTAACTCAGGTTTTATAACAAAATCAAATACTAAGGAAAGATACTCCTTGGAAATAAAAATAAAATCAATGGTACTTTCTCTCCCCCCTCCAACAAAAGTTGGACACCGAGCTACAGAGTCATTGGCTCAACTTTCAAGATTGTTCTCCACAATGACAGTGATCAGTACCTCTCCCTAGGGGTATGAATAAAATGTGTTAAAGGTTGATCATCAGTATCCCAAATACCACATACTCTTTCATTACTATATTTGCACATGGTACAATTAAAATCCCCTACCCACAAGATACATCAAGGTTGCCACTTCCCGGCAGCTATGGCAATTTCAGATCGTAAGGTTTCCATAACGTGAGTATCTTTGGGATCAAAGATATTATAGTACCAGTTTAAAAGTACTGTTCTCTCCTGGAACATGTTGTCAATCATAATTATTTGGAACCACTGAGTGGATACTAGGCACTTAAGTTTT
The DNA here is from genome assembly GCF_964204655.1 of Triturus cristatus. NCBI lineage: Eukaryota > Metazoa > Chordata > Amphibia > Caudata > Salamandridae > Triturus > Triturus cristatus. The sequence continues at coordinate 370,560,372 of NC_140595.1, forward strand.
ATGGACCCAAATCTAACTGACAGTAGGGTTACCAAGCCTCCCTTTGCCCTCCCCGAGCGTGTAGCGGTCGCGGGCATGGTAAATGCCTGGTAAACCTCGAGTTCTATACTGTTTAATGACCACATCTCCTGTAGACAGATTACGTCAAAATCCCTGATATGGGCCAGCCAAACCTCGTCGGTAATTTTACTCTTAATGCCTGCTATGTTCCACGAGATTAGCTTAATGAGTGAATGAAATAGCCCGTGTCCCTACCTACTGCTGTGACTGGTACTGTTGGTGTATTTACCAGAGGTGTTAGCAACAGGCCCTCCCCTGATTCTGCATTTTCGTGGACGGTTTTTACAACCGTCATACATGGTGTTAAAATACACATGTTATTAATTCTTAAATCATCTACATTCATGTGGAGATCCTCAGGTGAATTAAGAGGGCATTTGTCAGTTTTGTTTATGATTCTCATTGTGCTTCTATTTATCTTGTACTTATTATCATCACTCATACACCCACTGTATTGCATAGGTAGTCAATCCACCTCATTAAGATCCTCATTAAGATCCCTAAGTGCCTCATACCTATTAGGATGGAAAATGGAGGGGTATACTGAAGTATCAGGGAGACGTCTTCTTTGCGTAGGCCAATGACCTGGTGTTATCAATTGCTTAGGAGGATAAAAGAAACCCTGGGGCCTTGCCCAAATATGATCAGTATGTGAATCTTTCATATTGTGCAGGGCATGATAGACGCAGTTTGTGTCATTAAAATTTAGACCAACACAGGAGAGGAAATAGTCATTTTTACCCCTACACTATCCAACACTTTCCCTATTGCTGCACTCACTGGAGTGGGAATAGTAATTTTTACCCCTCCACTATCTAACACTTTCCCTACTGTTGCACTGACTGGAGTGGGAATAGTACATTTTATTCCTCCTCTATCCAACACTTTCCCTACTGTTGCACTCACTGGAGAACAAAACAGAAGAATGAACAGGCACAGACTGAGGCTCCTTCTCAGATACTGAGAGAAGAAATCAGTGTCTACCTCAGAAACCCCAGAATCAGGAAATAAATCGAATGAGTTGAAGGACCTCAGTTAACACAGAACCCTGCACATAATAGCCCTTAAAGTCCATGTCCTCCTGCCCACAGACTCATGCGGGGATGAGGATCTACCCTAGGCTTTTTAGAAGGAAGAACAGCCTCCATATCCTGGAAAGCAGCAGCCACCGCCGCCTGTATCATATGTTGGATAAAATCCAATGAAGGAAGAAGCTCTGATGTATCCACCTCCTCCAAATTATGGGATTTTTCTAGTGCCGTGCCACTCGATTACATAATGAAACACTCAACGCCAAAAACACAACCAAATTAACCGGCAAACTCAGGGCTCCAAAAATGCCCTGGTTACCAATGGAGACACACCCACAATGCAAAGGGGAGGCACGACCTGCAAGTGTGCATGCCTACAGGAAGCTAGAACTAAACCTCCTAGGCTGCCCGCGAATGAGGACTGCCGCCCGGAGCAGAGCCACACCCATACACACATCGAGCCAGAATCACAGGATGAGAGACAAGGACGAACCTCGGTCTCCAATGCCGCAAGCCCAGGAAATCCAGAAGGTAAGGAACCCACAGGTGGGTCCCGCACACCGCACCCAGCTTACGGAGGCAGCTCAAAAACTGGATGGCTCCTCTGCACCTCTGCAAACCGACGAGAGCAGGTGCAGTCAGGCTAGTACGGGCCATAAAAGAATGAACATGACTCACCGGGAAGGCCACTCACAGCAGGACCATGCCAGGCGAGTACATGAAACAGAGTATAAAAGGCGGTCCGAACACCAGCAAGGCCACCACCGCTCTCCCTGTGAGTCCGCTACAGTAGGACTGCCCATTGTGGGGAGCGCGAAGTCAAAAATATAGACGAAAATAAAGCAAAGATTAAGTCTCCCCAGCATGCCCAGCACACCTTGACTCCAGGGATATTAAAGTCCGCTAGTGCAGGACCTCAATCCCACTTACCTATAAACAGCAAACCGCCTTGACTCAAAACAGGTTTTGGGAAGGCGGTGCCTCCTTTTATCCCATTGGTGCATTGGGGTGGGGGCCATATTGGAGGGATGGGAGACTAGTAGGATACCTTTTTTGCTTGGAGTTTCTGTAGGAGCCTAAAGCTCATGTGTTTATTCCTGTGGCGAGGAAGACGGACTAGGAGGTAATGAAGCCCAGCTGTGGTTTCAGCACTGCAATCTGATGGTGGAGAGGAAGTTGTAATACTTGACACCATGTGAGTCTTTCAATAAAGATAAATGCAAAAACAACAGTTTATGGACAGAATGCAGAACAATGTCATACATTCACTCCAGTACAGAGATCTGGGGCCTAAATCCATCGTTTTTTTGCACACCATGGGGGCAGATTTACAAGCCCCTTGCGAGACATTTACGCCGCTGTTACGTCACTTCTGTGACGCAGCGGCGGCGTAAACCATGCGCCATGTTGTGCCTTATTTACAACGTGACGCATCTAGGGAGATGCGTCATGTTGTAAAGCCCTGCGTTACATTAAACCTGCGTCAGGTTTAATGTATGCAGGGTGGGCGTTCCGTCGTGAAAAGCCTCAGAAAAGTGACGCAGTGAAATCTACAAGATTTCACTGAGTCACTTTACTGACGCTGCTGCGTCAAAACCCTGCGCCTGCTTGAAGCAGGCGTAAGGCATGACGCAGCATGTTCGGTATGGGCAGCCCCTGAGCATTGCTGGAGTTGCGTCGTGCTTGCGACACGACTCCAGCAATGCGCCGCCCTTATGCCATCAGATGCGTCACGCATCTGTTTATCCTTGCGCCATGATGCGCTGCATTGTAAATGCGGTGCATCTGTGGTGGCGCAAGGGTAAACTTGCGTGACGCATCTTTCCTGGCGCATCCCTGCTGATTTGCAGGGATGCGCCAGGAAACATAAATCTGCCCCCATGTCTTTTACTTTCAATAAAGATAATCCTGGGTCTGGCACTTGCAAATATGTATTTTCAACCACGTGCACATAAAGAACATACCGCTCTCCTTTTATAGCTGCAAAAATTATACATTTAAAAGCTTTCCTATACGCAACAAAAAATACAATTCTGTTTATAGCACTGTAAACAGCAATGATCCAATTAAATCTGTTATTTGCTGTAATTGTCCTGGTCGATTGATGACAGCGAGATTCTTGAACGGGGAAAACGTGCATTGATGAGCACGAGCGCCGTAAGGCTGTTTTTCACTTTGCTACTCAAATTCAAAGAACATGATTATGCTGTAAACGTGATTTATGCAAATCGTGCGCCACGCACAAGACGCTACCTATTGAAAGTCTCCTCACAGACTGAAGGGATTTCAAATGATATGCTGTGCCAATGTAATGAATTAGATGACACAAAATAGACATGGCTTCGCGCGGAGATTTCGATCTTCAGCTGCAAAGTAGATATTTTCACTTTTGGTATAATGCACGCAAAAATATTTTTTTTAATGTTCGCCGCCTGCCTTACTTATGACACAAAACGTTAAAAGGCCAGCGATTTTTTTTATTTTTTATGGAGAATGTCATTTGCATAATGACAAGGCGAGACATTCTATTCATAGAATGCTAATGTATTTAGAAAACAGACTATATTGTTGCGAGAGTTACTGCTCGGCTGTAAATAAAAATGATTTCATCGTGAGGTGTTACAATTGCAGTCAGTAGCCACTCTCTAGCCTAACTCGTGCACATTGTTCAAGAAATCACTTCTGCTTGGTTGCTAAGTCAACACAAATCAAACATAATCATACAAGTTTGTCCTTTATGTTTCACTGCACATGCTTCACCCTATTACCCAATGTCCTTTTGCTGGAGCTGCAAGCTTTTTATCTCGGCAACTAAGGCCGCTTTCGGTCCTACACCTGATATTAAAGTCCAAACTAATCACAGTGATGCACAGACTAAAGGTCATTCCGGCTTTTAAATGCTAATTGTTCTGCCAACTCCATTCATTTGCAGGCCTTTCAAAGGCCACACACCTATTTAGATTTTGGCAGAATCCTGACAGGTTTTCTGAATAAAAAATGAATACTGATTCAATTTAAAACCACACTCACATAATACCAGATATATGAAGGATGCGATATTTACTTATTTTCAAAGAATATTCAATGACTTCGCCACAATATTAATATTTTATTTGGTAACATTCACAGCATTGTTTATGAGTTACGTATTAAATCCTACTTTCCACTCTAATACTTTGCAATTTTGTAGTCGGGGAACTGAATAGTTTTTTGGTGTTAAGCAATATGTTTGTTTAATTTAGCACAAAGCAATAATAAAAAAAAAATATTGTGTGTATATTATTTAAATCCCTTGAAAAAGTCATGAGCCTGGATGTTACATGTTAAAGTTTTGTTGATATGATAGTCTAATAAATCTTGTCATACTTTGATTTGTGGAGAATTTTTAATTAACTGGAAAAGGAACGCGTAGTAAGGGGCATATCAGCAAGAGCCGGCGATAATTATCGCTAAGCGCCCTTAGCGCTAGGATAATTATCGCCGGCTATCGTGGAATTTTATAGCTGAGATAGCGTGCTATCAGCAACGCTTATCTCAAAAGCGATAAAATTCCTCGCGCTAACAGCCAAAAGTGAGATTATCGCTGGAAAGCGATAATCTCACACATTTTGGCGTTAGCTTGCTGATAAGGCAGGGCATACTTAGCCATTATATCCACCTTACATTAGATGTAATGGCTAAGTCAGGGTGAAAGCAGGCGTAAGGAAAGTAGCGTTAACTGTGGTTAGCGCGACTTTTCTTATCGCTATGCCTGTTAGCGATTCCCTTGATAATTGGAGAAATGTCGGTTAGCGACATTTCTCCAGTTATTTTCGGACGGAACGCCCACTTTGCATCTCATTAGAGATGCAAAGGTGGGCGTTATGGGAAAGGGAGCTAAAGCAAGAATCACGCGTTAGCGTGACCTTGCTGATTAAGCGATAAAATTAGCACGCTTTTCGTCCTAAAACGGACGCTAAAGCGGCGATAATTTTTTATCGCTAGCTTGCTGATATGCCCCTAAATTCGTTAGTGTGCACGTGACAGAAATTGTCTCTCTACAAAAAAATAAGGACAATAGGTGCTGGTGATGAGCATTAAGAAAACAGTGTCCGTCAAAAATGAAATCATGAACCACCCATATCCCTTTTTAATTTGCAAACACCACTTTTGATGAAAGATGACAACAGAGCACACTTCATGCCATGAATGTAAACAAAATAGAAATATGATATATAGACATTAAATTGGATTTGAAGGACGGGCACTAAGTCAGAGTAAGCATGTATGGATGGACATCATTCCCCTCTTGATGTGGGCTAGTGTCCCATTCTGGTCTCTGACTGTCCCTCCAATTGCCAAAAACAGTCATTGACTGCCTATAGGGCTCTCCGTCGTATTGATGTTTTCTTAGTAGAGCATTTTCTGCAGCTGTTCAGGGCGTCTAGCTATAGTGTGCCACCATTAACATCACAGGGTGACTCTGGCTCCTCACTTGGGAAAGGGGAGACAGAGATGGTTGTGCATGGCTGAATCTCTCAGGAGGCATCAGGTTGTTTTTACTCAATCCACATGAGTGAAGCCTATGCACACACTCTGTTTAAAACCCACTCAGTCTTCCAAAACAATCTCCTTCTAAAGGTAAATGGTGAAGTTGACACACATCTTTTTGAAACAGGAACATGCTGACAGTTGGTTTGCTCATTAAGGCCCACCCCCCCTCCCCCCAGGGCCTTGAGACCCTCTTGCTTCACAAATCCCTGATTGATTGATTGAAGGCAGGGATAAAAAAAAGTCCCTGTGGACCGGGACCGTATTACGTATTGGCATTGTTTGCGCTCAGCGTATCTTTGAAAAGATGCGCCGGGCGCAAACAATGCCAATGCACCCCATTATGGTGAATGCTCTTCCCTGGGGGTAGCCTCGAACTTGCGCTGCCCTGTGGTAGCGCATTAATATGAAAACACGGAGCAGCTGCTCCATGTTTTCACAGTGCAGGAGGCACCCACCTGCACTTTCAAAGGGGTTTAGAGATCCCCTTGCAGGCGGGTGCCGTCAGTGACTGCACCCATCCTGCAATGGGAAGTCTGGGGGGTCCATGGGACCCCCTTTACCCCCTGCAGAGGGCTGCTGTCAGGAGGCGCAGTGACAGTGCACCACCTTTTAAATGGCGCACTGTCAGTGCACATCCTGAGGGCTTCTTTGACTGCGCCTGCATCTGTAATATGACGCGGGCGCAGAGTCAAGGGAATTCCCTCATTTACATAGGGCACGCCCCTATGCAAATGAGGGAACTCCCTCTGGTAATAGCGCTGGCGCTTTAAGTGCACCAGCGCTATCAGTATTAAAGAAGGGGACACACAAGCATCTGCACCCCCTTCTATAATACCAAAGTGCCCTTGGGGCACGCAAAGCGGGCACAAACGCCCGTTGCCCCCCCCGGACCACATTTTGTAATACAGCCCCAGGTTGAAAACTAGGCCCTCCGGAATTGGATACAATTCTTAGTCCTAAGGTTAAAAGTCATTGGATGAAAACAACTTTCCCAGTGCTATTAGGATTTTGGCCAGGAAGAAGGGAGGTGTGTTTTTCTTTGGCTTAAGCACATTCAAAAGTATGATTGTCCCAAGCAAAGGTCTAAAAAGGATACTCAAGCCTATCTTTGTTGGGTAACCTGTAATAGTTCCAACATCCTCAATAACAACCGACACTAAGGGCATCATTAGGATGCCGCCCGCCATCCCGACGTAAAAAGGGACCGCCCGCCATAAGCGTGGTGGTTCCATTGTGGAGATTAGGATGCGCCCGCCACACTTTTTTGAAATTGTGGCGGGCGGTGCTTCCAGCACCACCTACCGCAATGCCAAAAATGCACATTGTGCATTTGCATGCACAATGTGGCAGGCACCGCGCGGTGCCTGCCATGTTGTGCATGTAAATGCAGGGGGGTACCATAGGTATCCCCCATGTGCACCCCCACCCCCCAAAATTCCTGGGGGCCCGCTACAGCCCCCAGGAATTTTGAAATAAATAAATATAATGAAATATGTAGAAAAAAATTGCAAAATAAAAATATCGACACAACAAATTGAAACATTATTTTTGAAAAACAATAAAATTAAATTATATTCAAATATAATCAAAGTTTACAAGTTTAATATCTCTCTCTCTCTCTCGCTCTCTCTCTCCCCTCTCTCTCTCTCTCTCTCTCTCTCTCTCTCTCAAAACTGGTGGGGCGCTCCGGTGAGCTCCTCTCCTGAAAGTTTGAGGGTGATTCGTCAGGCTGGAAATTTTAGACACGGCTACAGCCTGAACTGCTGAACGGAATTAAACCAAATTTTGCAAAAAGGTAGCCCTTGGTTCAGAAAGCGCCCTTTTTTTTTAAATGGTGTAAATCCATTCAGTAGTTCCAGAGAAAATAAAAATATAGAGGTCCAAAAATCAATTTCCCATAGGAAACTTTAGACACAGTTATAGCAAAAACTGCTGAGCGGAATTACAACACATTTGGCAAAAAGGTACTGCTTGGCTCAGAAAGCGACCTTTTTAAAAATGGTGTAAATCCATTCAGTAGTTTTTGAGAAATGAAGAAATAAAGATAGTGATATCTATGGCCGCGGTGGATCCGCGCACCCTCCCGATCACGAGCTTCATGCTAATTGGCTGTCAACACTTCAATCCAGGAAGTGTTGGCAGCCATCTTGTGCCTCGGCATAACCGAGGCACAAGAAAAACAAAAAACAAACGCGCAAAACACAAAAAGGGGGCAGGTAGAAACCCCCTGACCCCCTAGGCCTGCTCAGGGGGTCCCACAAGGACCCCCCCAGGGCCAAAAAAAACATTTAAAAAAAAAAATGTGGGATTCGTGGAGGATCCGCGGATCCAGCAGCGAAAATGAAAAAAAATGAAGCACGGGCTCCCGCGCTTCCTTTTTAATTAGCCCCCGGGTAGCCCAAGTCCCGGGGGCAATGTTTAGATTATAATGGGGGACCCAAAGGGGCCCCCCAGGGATCGCCACACCCCGAGGGCTCTTCAAAAGTATTTGTGGGGGCTCACAGCCCCCCGCAGCCCCGGGGACCGCCACCCCCCAGGTTTTCTATCTTAAATCGGTGGGGGGCTCAAAGGCCCCCCCAAGCCCCAGGGACTGCCACCCCTGGGGCTTTTATAAAATATTGGCAGCCCCGGGGATCGTCACCCCCAGGGCTTTTAAAAAAAACAAAATAACTACCTGTGTGGGGGGGGGCTCGAACCCCCCACATGCACCAGGGACCGCCTCCTCCCCAGGGCTCTAATTAACCCCTGGGGGCCAACTAGCCCACCAGGTACCTCCAGTAAGCGCCACGGAGCTGCGTTGCAGAGTGTTGTAAAAAGGGACGTGGCCTCTGAACACTTGTCTGCAACGCAGCTCCTTGGCGCATATTGGAGGTACCTGGTGGGCTAGTTGACCCCCAGGGACCCTCAGGATTGAAGAGGAATTAATTCCCCATCTTAAAACGTGCTACAGGACGTGTTTGCAGACATGTCACCTCAAGCCCCGCCCCCTTCCTTCATCATTGTGAAAACGCGCCCCGTGGCGAGTTGTAAGTTGGGGAATTAATTCCCCTTCAATATTGAGGGGCCCTGAGGGCCAACTAGCCCACCAGGTACCTCCAGTATGCGCCAGGGAGCTGCGTTGCACAGAGGTGTTCAGAGGCTATGCCCCTTTTTACACCTCTCTGCAGTGCAGCTCTGTGGCGCTTACTGGAGGTACCTAGTGGGCTAGTTGGACCCTAGGGATCCTCTGGATTCAAGGGGACTTAATCTCCCAACTTAAAACGGCCACACAGCATGTTTACACAGTGGTGAAGGGAGGGGACAGGGCCTGAGGTGACGTGTGCCAACACGCCCTGTGGCGCATTTTAAGTTGGGAAAATAATTCCCCTTCAATCCTGAGGGACCCTGGGGGCCAACTAGCCCACCAGGTGCTTCCAGTAAGCGCCACTGCTCTGCGTTGCAGAGAGGTGGTGCAGGCTGTGCCCCTTTTTACACCTCTCTGCAATGGCGCTTACTGGACGTACCTAGTGGGCTATTTTGCCCCTAGGGATCCTCAGGATTCAAGGGGACTTAATCTCCCAACTTAAAAAACGTCCACAGGGTGTGTTTACGCAGTGGGGAAGGGAGGGGACGGGGCCTGAGGTGACGTGTGCAAACACGCCCTATGGCGCGTTTTAAGTTGGGGAAATAATTCCCCTTCAACCCTGAGGGCCCCTGGGGGCTAACTAGCCCACCAGGTGCTTCCAGTAAGCGCCACTGAGCTGCATTGCAGAGAGGTGGTCTAGGCCGTGCCCCTTTTTACATCTCTCAGCAACGCAGCTCTGTGGCGCTTACTGGAGGTACCTAGTGGTCTAGTTGGACCCTAGGGACCCTCAGGATTCAAGGGGACTTAATCTCCCAACAAAAAACGGCCACAGGGTGTGTTTACACAGTGGTGAAGGGAGGGGACGGGGCCTGAGTTAACGTGTGCAAACAAGCCCTGTGGTGCGTTTTAAGTTGGGGAAATAATAATTCCCCTTCAATCCTGAGGGATCTTGGGGGCCAACTAGCCCACCAGGTGCTTCCAGTAAGCGCCACTGCACTGCGTTGCAGAGAGGTGGTCTAGGCCATGCCCCTTTTTACATCTCTCAGCAACGCAGCTCTGTGGCGCTTACTGGAGGTACCTAGTGGTCTAGTTGGACCCTAGGGACCCTCAGGATTCAAGGGGACTTAATCTCCCAACTTAAAACAGCCACAGGGCGTGTTTACACAGTGGGGAAGTGAGGGGATGGGGCCTGAGGTGACGTGTGCAAACACGCCCTGTGGCGCGTTTTAAGAGGTAGTTTTAATCCACTGCCCTATTATATACTAGGGGCTTACAGAGGAGGTCATGCTGATCACAGGGGGACCCCAACGCATAGTGTTCCCTCGTGTATGTAGGTGTTTTCACTGTATTCTGAGTGTCTTTTAACATAGCACTGGCTCTAGGACTGGTTAGTCAGACTCAGTTATCACCAGTATCCATCTGAAAAATTTGAGGGTACAGGATGATTTTGCAACAAGGCTTCTTTCTGCTCTTCTGTTTGTTCTTTCTGTACGTTATCCTTCTTCCTGCACTTTTCTTCGTCTTTGAGGACTTCTGTTGCTTCTTTCTGCATTTCTTTTTTTTCTTTCTGTGCGTTTTTTCTTCTTTCATCACATGTCCTATCTCTGTAGGCATAGTTAGAAATTAGCATTTAAAAAACCTTTGAAATTCACTGAAAAAACCATAGGTTTCAGGCACGTTATACTTAGGAATTAGCATTTATAAAACCTTAGAAATTTACTGAAAAAACCATAGTTTTCAGGGGCGTTATAGTTAGCTGGACTTTTCACTCGCACAAAACCATTGAAATTCCCCCGTTATAGTTAGTTCAGCTAACTATAACTCGCGCGACCACAATGCACTGCTGATGGCGTCACATATTACATCACTTATGACAGGGTCAGTGACATCACTCATGACATCACTGATGACATCTCAAATGACATCACTGATGACATCATCCTTGCTGATAGAGTGGCAGACCTCCTCTCCCCCTAATAGAAGCTTTGATACACACATTCAAAAATAGAAACAAATTTTCAAAACAATGGACATACCAATATCAGTTACAGCAACCTATTCAGTAATTCTAAGATCCACATACACATCCACTCATTCACCAACAGTCTTATACAGTCACTCATACATGTACTCACTCATCATATGTACTCATACACCTATACATACTGTTACACAACGCCACTCATCCATAGAGTTACTCACACACATAGTCACTCATGCTAATAAAGAATCAAACATCCATTTACTTGCATATACAGTTATACACACACCACCACACTTATTTCTACAGAAACTTACACATACTTAGTCTTTTAAACAATCACTTATAGAAACACATACTTATTCATACAGGAACTCTTTCAATCTCTCACTCTCACATATACTCACTTATATACACCAATAGTCACATACACTAGTTTAAAACATATGTAGTTACTCATAAAGACACTATTGAGACAGTCATTCACTCACTAACACACCCATGCACACACTCATCGCCCATACAGTCCTGCACTCATGCTGTCTTCAACACAAACAGTGAGTCACTCATTCATGCACCTATGCACTACGTAATACCCCCACTGAACCATACAGACACTCAGACACTCATACTGATACTCAAAAAAACAACTAATAACCTATATAGACACTCATGTAGCTACTCACCAACCCATGCAGCCACTTATACACAAAGTGAGAGACTGATACAGATATTTACATATTTAAACATTACTCACTAAGCAATGTATTCACTAAGATACACTTAATCAGTCAGTTATACAATCAATTTTTCAAAAACAAATCATCCATTTAGACACTTATGTACCCATTTATTCTTCCATCGACCTTGAGATATACATATATAATACATATGTAATTTTCAGAAAAACACACATTCACTGGATGATGTCATGAGTGATGTCATCAGTGATGTCATTTGAGATGTCATCAGTGATGTCATGAGTGATGTCACAGACCATGTCATGAGTGATGTAATATGTGACGTCATCAGCAGTGCATTGTGGGCGCGTGAGTTATAGTTAGCTGAACTAACTATAACGGGGGAATTTCAATGGTTTTGTACGAGTGAAAAGTCCAGCTAACTATAACGCCCCTGAAACCTATGGTTTTTTCAGTGAATTTCTAAGGTTTTTTAAATGCTAATGCCTAACTATAACGTGCCTGAAACCTATGGTTTTTTCGGTGAATATATACAAATTCACTGAAAAAACCGTAGATTTCACACATGTTATAGTTAGCAGGACATTTCACTCGTGAAAAACCAAGAAATTCCCCCGTTATAGTTAGTGCAGGCAACTATAACTCACGCGACCGCAATCCTCTGCTGATGACGTCAGATATTATATCACTGTATTTAGACACTTATTTACCCATGTCTTCTTCCATTAATTTTTAGCTATACATATATTACAAATATTTTTTTTTCAGAAAAACACATATGTCATCAGTGATGTAATATCTGACGTCATCAGCAGAGGATTGCGGTCGCGTGAGTTATAGTTGCCTGCACTAACTATAACGGGGGAATTTCATTGGTTTTTCACGAGTGAAATGTCCTGCTAACTATAACATGTGTGAAACCTATGGTTTTTTCAGTGAATTTGCAAGGTTTTTTAAATGCTAATTCCTAACTATAACGTGTGTGAAACCTATGGTTTTTTCAGTGAATTTCAAAGGTTTTTTACATGCAAATTTTTTTTTTAGATTTTTGGTAAAAATTAATATCCAACCTATGTATAAAATAATATATGTACTATATCCTGCATTATGGAATGGTTAATTTTTTTAAAATTAATGTTTACATACAGTTGTACATCACAGATATTATCTTCTACAACCCTTGAAACTTTTTTTTTTTTTATGGATTTTTTTGCTGGTCCGCGTAGTCGCGGAATCGTTACGCGAAGTTCGCGGAATTTTTCTGTTTACGCCATGCGCGTTCGCTACGCGCATTCCGCGATTTTTCGAAAAAAAATTACAATTCATTTTTTCCCTTGTCCTTCTGGGACCCCCTGACAAAGGCTAGGGGGTCAGGAACTGTCCACCCTTCCCCCTTTTCACGTTCTCCACCTTTGTTTTTCACCCCCTCAGACTGCGAGAGACAAAATTACGGCCGACACTTCCTGGTTTCGACCGATTCGAATGTTTACTAAGATCTAACAACCAATCAGCATCGCGCTCGCGCACGGCGGCGTGCGCGTACGGTAAGCTTACGGTACTCACTCGGAGCGCGCCTATAGATATATATATTGATTTAAATGCTATTTTCTCAGGAAAAACTGAACAGATTTACACGAGACCTTCAAAAGGCACATCCCTGACCTGAGGGCTACCTCTCTGCCAAATTTCAAGTAATTCTGTTCAGCCGTTCGGGCTGTAGCTGCGTCTAAAGGTCCTATGGAAAAATGCATGGGGAAAATGCGTTTTGGGACCCCCCTTTTTTCTCGGCCCCCGCTTGACGAATCACCCCGAGACTTTCAGGGTAGGAGCTGAACGGAGCGCCCCATTAGTTTTGAAAATTTCGCGAGGATTCGTAAACCGGCGCCAAAGTTATTCAAAATAGAATTTTGAGATTTCCTATGGAAACACGGTCCTAACTATAACTATCTACTGGCGACCGCCAGTAGATAATATATACACACATACATATATATATATATTTTTTTTTTGTAGCAATTTTAGAGAGGGAGATCTCTAGCTTAAGTCAGCGGCCCTCTAAGTTGGGCTCCGGTAGCCCAAAATAGCAACAATAAATCCTTGTAGTGCAAAGGAAGTACTCAGACTCTCCTGGATGCTCATATCAACTTTAATGTAAAGCCTCCCCGACGTGTTTCCACCGTAGCCTTGGTCACGATTAGAGAGTGAAGCTGACAATGGCATTTACATATGTTTTTAATCAGCACTGAAAACGGACTTGTAGTAGTCATAGGTACACACCTGTTGTGAGAGCAGCCGTCTTCTTTTAACATGTATATCGACAGAAAAATGCAAAGCAAGTGAACAATCTAAGTCATGTTAAAGCAACAAATAGAGTACATCATTCTCCATAGCAAATTGATAAATTATTAAATGACCTGCTCGTTTGGCACTGAAATAATAATGAACTGAACTGAAGTGCTGAATAGAGATAGCATAAATATGCAAAATGTACATCTGTGTTCCAATATATATACTCAAATGCCATAATGTACCCAAACTTCGTAATAGATGCTCCAAATACACGCTGAAACGAAGTGTTGAATAGTGCTAGCAACAAAATGCAAAACTTCTGCATTACTTTATATATTCTCAAGTGCCATAATGTGCCCATTCATAGTAATGAATGCTCCAATTATAACACAGTTTGTATCTCACAGTGCCGCCATTCACATGGATAAAGATTCAAATGTTTGTTACTGTGTACAGGTGTAAGAGTGGAAATAAAGTGCATGCCTGTACTGTGGTATGATGCCCTAAAGTGCATCTAATGTCTCAAGTGTCCACAGTTCACACTGTAGTGACAGGGGTGCCTTTCCAGTGCTCTATGGTAAATTTACCACATCACATTTATTGGATATGCTTCGCATCAGATAGCGGAATATTTAGAGACTATCAGTTTAATAGCAAAGTAAATTGAGCCCCAATTGTGTTAGGTAGTTGATGAATAGGTAGTTCAATTTGAAATCAGAATCAGTGATATTATTTGGAAATCTCCAGTGGAACATCATACGTTCTAAGGGCTCTACCTATTGGATTTTTAAGGTCTTCAATTTTAGTGATAATTTTTTTTAGCAGAGTTTATATGATTACAGTTTTGAAACAGACTCTGGTCCTCCAGCTTTGGCAGATCCTACAACAGTTATATTTCCAAAATAAGAGAACGATTCACTGCTTACTGAATGCAATGCAACATGTTAAACAAGTCTTGCTAATCCATTTTCTGTAGTTAATCAGGATTTTGTTTTGCGTACAGATTGTTGCAGTAAAGGAGGTCATAATTTTGATCACAAACATTGATGTCCAAAAGGCATTTTATTATGTTGAGTTGTGTTTCCTTTGGGCAGGTTTATATAAAAATGGCTGGGAGTGGGAGCACACTGCTCCACATCCCAACACAATTCACCCCTTAGCATTATTGTAAATGCAGTTCACTTTAAATGCTTACTTGAATTTTTGCTGGAGTGTTTAACCAAAGTTGGTGCAGGTTAGTGCTGTAAATCGTTAGACACATGTTTCTGGATATTATCTGTCATCAGTAGAGATAAAAACAAAATTTATCTGGGGTTGCTGAGAAAGCTGCCACAATACTCTCATGGTTCCAGTAGGTTTCTCTGGCGCAAAGGTGCATCTCCAAAAGCTTGTCAGCTCAATGACTCAAGGGAGCCGTTTCAAAATGAAGCGGGTATGAGAGCACACTGCTTCACCCCCCAGAACAGTTCATCCCTTAGCATTATGGTAAATGCAGTTCATTTTAAATACTTACTTGAATTTTTGCAGGAGCGTTTCAACAAAGTTGGTGCAGGTTAGTGTTGTGAATCTCCAGACACATGTGTTTCTGGATATTCTCCGTCATCAGTAGAGATAAAAACAAATTTCATCTGGGTTGCTGAGAAAGCTGCCACAATCCTCTCAGGTCTCAGCACCTCTCACTGGGGCACAGATGCATCTCCAAAAGCTCGTCGGCTCAATGACTCTAGGGAGCCTTTTCAAAATGAAGAGGGATGGGAGCACACTGCTTCACGTCCCAACACAGTCCACCTCTTAGCATTATAGTAAATGCAGTTCACTTTAAATGCTTACTTGAACTTTTGCTAGAGTGTTTCACCAAATTTGGTTCAGGTTAGTGCTTTGAATCTCTTGATACTTGTGTTTTGGGATATTATCCGTCATCAGTAAAGATAAAAACGAATTTCACCTGTGGTTGCTGCATCAACTTTGGCAGAGGAAGTGCACACAGAAAACGATGGGGCCGATGTTAGAAATATACATGGCACAAGCCAGAGGAGCTGCCTTGTATGGGGCGGACATTTGGGGCCATCGGCCATCTGACCAACTTTCCAAGATTGAGAATTTGTTTGCTAGACAACTTCTGAGACTTCCCAAAAGTACACCGCTTTGAATGGATCTTGAAGTCAGCCCGATTGCAGTAGAGGTCGCCCTTTTAGAATATATGATGTTACTTAGCAGACCATTACTTCGCAACTTTTTACTACAATGTTTTTACATCGCAAATACCATTACTACGCTAGATTTAACTGTGCATGCTTTTAGTTCGCAAATACATTTAAAAGTATTAAATATGCATTTACTTCGCAATATATTACTAACTATACAACTTCTACGCATTTTGTTTCTCTTTTACCCTTACCCTCATACACTACATTACTCTACACTACCCAAACACCACTACACTGCCCTAAAACACTACCCTACACTAAAGAAAAACCACAACACTGCCCTAAACACAAATACACTACTCTACACTACATAAACACAACCCTACAACCTAAAAGACAACCCCCTGCATGACCACTACCCTAAACCCAAATACACTACTGTACAGTATGTAAACACAACCCCAAAACCTTAAAAACAACCCCCTGCAAGACCACTACCCTAAACACAAATACACTACACTACACTACATAAACACAACTCTACAACTCTACAACCTAAAAGACAACGCCCTGCTCCAGAACACTACCCTAAACCCAAATACACTACTATACACTACATAAACACAACCCTACAACCTAAAAGACAACCCCCTGCACGACCACTACCCTAAACCCAAATACACTACTCTACACTACTTAAACACAACCCTAAAACCTAAAAGACACCCCCCTGCACGACCACTACCCTAAACCCAAATACACTACTCTACACTACTTAAACACAACCCCTGCACCACAGCACTGCCCTAAACCCAAATACACTACTCTACACTACATAAACACAGCCTTACAACCTAAAAGAGAGCCCCCTGCACAACCACTACCCTAAACCCAAATACACTACTCTACACTACATAAACACAACCCTAAAACCTAAAAGACAATCCCCTGCACGACCCCAAAAACTACAATGCCCCACTTACCTCTCTCTCCTCATGGTCCTCTGCTTCACCGTGCTTCCTCTCTTCTCCTGCTTCAGGCATCGTCAGAGCTGCATGTCGTTGTTTGGAAACGGAAGCGCCTCCTTTTCCGATGTGAATAGTCAGCAAAGTAATTGACTTTGCTAAGTAACGGTATATGTGAAGTAAAAGCATGCAAACTTAAAGCATTTGAAGTAAAAGATTCTGCTAAGTAAAAAATGCTTCGGAATGGTAAGTCGTAGTAGTGGCCGCGAAGTAATGGTAGATTACCACCCTTAGACCCTTGTTATATTGGTGTTGTCTACGGAGCACCCCTGAACTATCTGTGTATAGAGAGGAACTGAGGGAAGTGGCAAACCTCAGGGGAGGAAACACAATCCCATGGGTGGCCCACATTAAGAACTCTCTCATTTCCATGGGAATGGGTGACTTATGGGCTAATGCCGAAGACAGCTGTCCGTCAACTCCTAGTAAGGCTCTGGTAAAGATCTACAAGGAATACAATCTTACCTTATTGCAGGGGAGCTCCGGGACCGGCACACTGACAACATCTTACTTAGAAGTAAAACTGCAATACAGGTTAGAACCTGTCATCAACGCTATACAGCCATCCCTTGCTAAAAAGCTATATTTAGGTATGGCAGACTTCCTCTACGCGCTTTTACATAGAAGTGGGCGGGCAGTTCTATTAAGGGCCCGGCATGTAACAATATACCGGAGACAGACCTACACGTATTATTTTTCTGCCCGGCATACAAGAAAGCGAGACACCGTTGGTTATGGCAGTTGCGCAGAAACCTCGGAACAGACCACTGCTCCCAGGCTTTCAGGATTTTAAAATATGATATTAGTATGCCCATTGCGTATTCAGTTTTGCGCTATCTGTTCTCAATGTGGCGTGCACGCCGAGCAATTCTAAAGATAGGGCTAGCCCAATCAACTCATCCTGCTCCCCCATTGTGAATCATTATCTTTTAAATCCGATTTTACTATATTTTATGATCTTCTGACGTGTTTTTTTTAAATATTTATTATACTATATATCTTCCATGAATTCTTGATTAATATTTTAATGTGTATGCCCTTCATTGCCGGATAATTTGTATTGTCTGTATTGTATTTTATATGGTTTTTATCTCTGCTTTTATGGCCTTGTTAGGCCGAAATAAAGAATCTCTTGACTTTAAAACCTCTCCAGCTAATTTTGAAGTAAGCATGAACTGTGTACTGCATTTACAAGGATGCAAAGGAGAGAACTGTGCTGGGATGTGAGGCAGTGTGCTCCCAACCCCAATTCTTATAGAGAAATGGCTGGTGCCCAGATTTATGAAGGAACTCTTGGCCTTTCCTCAATCCCTATGTCATATTCTGTACTAAATCAACTGCCAGTTGTCATCCTTCACAGCCCCCCAGATTTCCGAACAAGACAGACTACAAGCTTAGACTCCATTTTGTTGGCTGTGGTTGGACATGCTGCTTCTCACTGGCCTCCACGCTCTTTCCAGTGCTTAATTTGTAAACTAAGACAAGTACTGGAGTCAAACTTTTTTCCAAGGAACCTGCCACCCATGCCACTGAATACCAGGGTTGCCAAGGACCTAGCTACCTTATTTTTATCCCATCTCAAGCCTCTTTCTTCTATCATTCTACACTATTAATCTCACTCTTGCTGATTATTTTTATCCATGTCGTCTCCGTTTTTTAAATGTTTTTATCGTTATCTTCCCTTTTCTTTTTCTTGTTCTGCCTTTTTGTCTTTTGCTCTGGGTTACAGTCTGATGGTGACAAATACGCCCCTGACCCTATTTGAGTGCTGTTGCCTCTCCCCACCCCCTACTTCCAAACCCTGGTTTAAATTAAGCACTGGCTACCTCTAGCAAACACCGCAGCAAAAATATTCAACAAAATTGAGTTTTAGAAAGTGTCCTGCTCCGTCACGATATGTTTCCTGTGTAATGCTTGTTTCAAATGTATGCTGAAATGTTCATAAAATGTAACTTACAAAAAATGCACCATTTCACCCTTTCACGTATTTATATTTTACCATTTTCCTGGAAAGTGTAGCTTAATTACCTAATTGTGACTTGCTTTATTAGAGACACTGCCACCTCCATGAATGAAGGCATATAAAGATTCTCTAAAAAAAACGGCACTGGTGATGAAAAAATGAAAAAGATATCAGTGGCTACTGGCTGGTTTACTGATCAAGCAAGGAGAGGCGCATCGGGCAGAAACTGTCTCCTTGTTACCTTACACGAAATGTGAGTAAGAAGCTGCTAAAACGGAGAATATAATGTCTGTGATTACACAAACCTTTTTTTAATTCTCTGCTTCATGCTACTTTTCTGGATGCTATATTCAGTTAGAGGAAAAACGCAGACACCTCATTACACATTGTCTCTGAATGAAAATACCTTATTTTGGATTAAAAACGGTAGCAAGTGGGCCAGACAAATTAAAGAGGTCTGGTTGATGCCCTGTTAATTTGTGGCCATCCAAAGCACAGCTCTGCAGAACTGAAAAAGGGACTGTGTGATTATCTTTTTATAGATGCTGGTTTTGGAGTCAATTCAAGTTTTTAAGAAAGGTGACCTTTATTCAATGAGTTGCTCTTTTTACAGCCGACGTGGAAGGGAGAGAGGCCCTTGTTAGCTATGCACAGCCGAGCGTGCGTTGTTTAATAGTGCCACCGTTTTCACTCTTCGACATAGTTGTGAGCCGGGCAGTGGGATTTGCAGAGAGTAAGTTGTATTTGTCAATGGAAAGGAAACCGTGCAGAACAGCTCCACAAGAGCTGTTTCAGAAAATCATTCCTTGCACGTCAGGTTCATGACCTCTGTTTCTTTGCCAAGGGTTTACTTTCATTCTCGTAGTTAAACAGTATTAAATCAAACGTCTCCAATGCCCTACAGATTTGTGTAGTGTCCCTTCATGAATTAGGAAAAGTTTGTGCTACTGATCTGTTTGTCTATGATCTCGCTGCACAATTAGGACGACCGACTTTCTGCTGTCTGTTTTTAATACTAATTTCAATTTCTTTACATCTGTTTCACTCTATAAATTTGGAACAACGATCTAGACTCACCTGTGCATTTTTTTAGAAAATGTAATGTATGTCAAACTATTACTACAACAATATCAAGCTGCAATAATCACTGGTGGAGCAAGGTTGCAGTGCGCCTTAATGCAAACAACAAAAAGGCCCCTTGGTCGCTATCCCAGGGCAGTGTCCCTACCCCACAGGATCCAACGCTGACCCACTGCTCAAACTCCTATGGAAAAACCAATGCAGAGTAATACAGAACGCTGCTTCCCTGCGTGCTGCCTGAATCAGTATGACTCTTGCTACAACTAGGGGGCTATCTACAAGGTGGCGATATAAAATTATCGCCGCTTTTGCGACCATTTTCGGCCAAAAAGCGGTGATAATTTTATCGCTATATTAGCAAGGTCACGCTATCGCGTGAAACCTTGCCTTAGCGCCTGAATTCCTAACGTCCATCTTTGCATCTCTAATGAGATGCAAAGTGGGCGTTCCTCCCCAGGATAACGGGGCAAATGTCGCTAAGCGACATTTCTCCTATTATCAAGCCTCATGCTGTTATCGCTACTTTCCTTACGCCTGCTTTGAAACTGACTTAGCCATGATATCCTATGGAAGGTGGATATCATGGCTAAGTCTGACTTGCCCTATCAGCAAGCTATCGCCAAACTTCATGGGATGATCGCTGGGTTTCCAGCGATAATCTCACGTTTGGCAGTTAGCGCTAGGATTTTTATCGCTTTTGAGATAAGCGTTGCTAATAAAACTGTAGGCTGGTGGATGCTTTCAGAGCAAGGTGGAGTATCATGAGGGCCCATTTTGCTTGCAGAATCCGAGATTGTGGGAATGGTTTGAACATTGTAAATAAGCTCAGGTTGGTGTCCAGTTTGGCCCTGGTGTACCTCTGTTAGTAATTTCCATCAGCTCTGACATCAGTAAATCTTCTCTCTGAGACTCTCACTGCTGATAGTTTGCTAATGCATTGTTGCCCCTTACCTTACTAAATGGAATTATGCAGACTATGCACTGCTAAGGTCTTCAGCGCATTCAGTGGTCTGTCACCCTTCATCAGCACAGAGGGATGTTGATATTCCACAGTTGCACTTCTTGGGTGCCACCAAACTCCCTTGTCAAGACTCGCTGCCATATCACACAAAGCCTTCTACTGAGATACACTGTTATATATCAAAGACAGAATTGATAAGGTAGCTCAAAAGGAAGTTGTCTTCCAACGTGTAAATCCTCTTCCAAAAACCTTATTTGAAAATGCTCCATAGAGGGCTGATCAGTCCAATGTTTGACCCCACCCAGCTCAAGCACATCACAACCAATCATACTTTCACCTGTTATAAAAACAACTCACATATCATCCACCAGCATCCGTCCTTCCCACCTTCAGGCCAGTACTCAAGATTTCTGTTTCCCCGACTCCTGCCGTATCAATTATTAGGCCAAAACCTACCTCTTACACCAACCTACTCACCTACATAAATCTATTAACATTCTCTTTCCCTCAGCCCTCCCACATAAAAAACAACAAAGCCATCCAGTCACTGCTCACAAAAATAAACAATTGCGTTTAAAACAACATCTAACATTGCAAACTATGCCTCGTTTGCATATAGAACGCTTGTGCAAACACACTTATAGGATACAGATATAGACACAACATTTGTGGGTGCTGCAACATATTTAAAAGGCCTATTTTAACGATGATCATGGACTAAAAGCAGCATGGACTGAATTAAAATATTTTAGCATAAAAGACTAGACAAAATTAAGCAAGCATGTTAAAATATACAGTCAAATAGTCATGTTTTATCAGTTAAGGCTTTCTAACTTTGAATAGAACAATAGAAAACTGTATTTAAGTTGCTTAACATGGTGGCGAAAGTGAGGCTCTGTTACAGATTTATCCATGTGACATGCAATGTAATAAAAGTTATTCGGCACACTGCTGGTCTAGTCATCATGTATTAGCTGACCCTTTTGAGCTTCGTGAGTTTATTTCTATGAAATAGAGGGCGTCATGCCCAGTGTTCTCAATCCAGAACATTACACATACACTAAACACTGAGAATAAACTCATGTGCACAGATTGTATTCGTTTTCTCAGTTTCACAGTGTTCTTCTTTACCTATATTTCCCCCTGTGGGTCTCTTATACCTATTCAAAGTCTGTGAAATACTCTTTTACATTTTTCCTCCCTCTTTTATACAGTTTTGCTGTGTTTCTGTGTTTTTCTACCTTGTTATCTTCCTTCTCTTTCTATATGGCTCTCTTTACTCTTAATGTCTCTTTGCAGGTTCCAAGGGGCATATCACCAACAACCGGCGATAATTATCGCTAAGCGCACTTAGCGCTAGGATAATTATCGCCGGCTATCGCTGGTTTCTATCGCTGAG
This sequence comes from Triturus cristatus, assembly GCF_964204655.1. Taxonomy (NCBI): domain Eukaryota; kingdom Metazoa; phylum Chordata; class Amphibia; order Caudata; family Salamandridae; genus Triturus; species Triturus cristatus. The sequence goes on from NC_140595.1 coordinate 370,582,606, forward strand.
ATACCAGCGATAGGTACATATTGTGCAATTATCTCTGTAAATCCAGCGATAATGGTCCAACGATCGGCGAAACGTTGGTGATAGGGGAGGGCAGACTTAATCATTATATCCACCTTCCATTGGATATAATGGCTAAGTGAGATTAAAAGCAGGTGTAAGAAAAGTAGCGTTAAGCGCGGTCAGCGCTACTTTTCTTATCGCCATGCCAGTTAACGGGAGCTTTCGTAATAGGAGAAATGTCATTTCTCCCGTTATTTGGCGGAGGAACGCCCACTTTGCATCTCATTAGCGATGCACAGCTGAGCGTTCAGGGAAAGGGTGAAATGCATAAAAACACGCGCTAACGTGTCCATGCTGATAGGGCGATAAGATAAGATCATCGCCGCTTTAGCGGCAAAAAGTGCTGCTAAAGTGGCGATAATGCCCTTGATGATGTGCCCCCTAGTCTTTCTGGGGATCTTTCAGTGTTTGTTTCTTTCTCTCGTATGGCCTCTTTACAGTCTATCTTTCTGGGGCGTAGCAACTACATTTCTCTGGGGCTCTACCTCCTTGCAGACTTTTCCTTCACTCTATCTCTGTCGGCTATTTCAGGGGCTTTTTTAATATCTGCTGTGTGTTTTAATAGCACCGCTATCCCTCTTGCCGGGGCACTATTAAAGTCAACAACATCTGGCATCTCTGATTTCTTTGTTTTTCGTTGCAGGACACATGTTGATGGTTCTCAGCAAATGCAAACCGTATTCTGCATCAGTGTTCCTAATAAAACATGTTTTCCTCATTCATTATCTCTCTAGGACTTTTTCAACATGTATTTTTTTTATTGTTTAGCAAGATATTTACAGTTTAATACAGCGGAGACATCAAGCGTATATGCCGTTTTTTATACATTTGATTATTGGGACATACAGTTGTCATACCCATAAGTGACTCCGCTCCTTTTCCCATCAACACGTATGAGATTGTCAGTAACGAATGTGCCAATATAGAATAACGCAAGGGTGGCTGATGTCAGTGGGGTGAGTGCATGGCTGCAGGTCCAAGAGGTGACGTCGAAAGCAAACAATACCTCAACAGGTTTAACAAAAGGGAAGGGTGGACAAACCGTGTCCTGAACTGGGTATATCCTGCTGGGGAAATGTAAAAGTCTTAAACAATGTCGCAGTGAGAATCATGTAGGCCGTGGGGAGGCAGTCTGGATACCGAGGGTGATCAGTAAGGGGTCAGGGTGTCTAATGTGGGGGCTGGGATGACGGTTGGTCAGCTCCTGGATGGAATCCCGTCTTATTCCCATTATCTCCATCGCACACTGAGGGAGGGGCAAGTCTTCCCAGCTATCAATCATGGGACAAGCTTGTAACATGGAGCACCAGGCCTGGGCATTCTCCATGAGCCTTGTGCCAGGCAGTGCCTCCCTTGTAGGAGTGCCTCTTGGCAGTTTGCCAATTTCAGTACTCCAGTGTTGTAGAGCAGAGCCCCGGGTCTTTCTAGGAGATTGCTGTCTGGCGACAAGCTAATATCAATACATTTGGATAGCATTGGTTTCGTCTTGGAACTGGGGAAGAGTGTGAATAGACAATGGAACAAAGTTTTTAAAATATGGCATCCAGTGGCCCCTCAACACACTGTACAATCATTTCCCATTACAAGGAGTGGATAAGACAGGCCCAAACCTTGTGACAGAAATTGATATCCACCCCTCTACACCTCAGGCATGCCGCTTCTGCCGTAGGAACCATCAGATGACTCCATTTAGGGGTGAGGTATACTCTGTGCAGGAAATAATATTGGGAACACAAAAACTTAGCAATCCTCGATGTGCGGGGTGTGCATTCTAAGAAGAATCCCAATCTTATCTGAGACTAAGAGCACCATTGCTGTCACCCACTTGTCTTGTCAATCCCCCACGATCCCCTTAGCTTGTCAGAGAAGCGCTTTGTATAGTAAAGTGATGGCCTTGACCTTGACAGTTGTCGTGCATATGATCTATAGGACTTCGTGCGTAAGTGTCCCCACATGCCAGTATTTCTGTATGATGTCCCTCATTGTCCTATACAGCAAGAAGTCGTGAGGGGGAGCTCAATCGATTTGGTTAGCCCTGGAAATCTATAAGTGCATCATTCTCAAAGACAAAAAGAACTATTGATGGACAGAATGCAGAACAATGTCATACATTCACCCCATTACAGAGAACTGGGCCTAAATCCCTCGTTTTTTTTCTCACCATGCCGGTGGAAGGTCGGTTGATCTGAGTCAGGAGCATATAGGTTTAGTAGTGCCACATCTTTCTCCTCAAACTTGCCAACCAGCACAATGTAAATCCCATCCAGGTCAGGTATCTCAAGTTGTGGTAAAAAGAGTACCCTGGTAGGATCCAAATAAGCACCCCTCAAGCGAACGCAAAATAGCTTTTGTAGTACACCCGGCCACACCATTTCTTTTGTAATGTCAACCCCTCCCCCATAGTGAGGTATGTTTCCTGCAATATGTCAACCTTTACCCTATGCGATCTAATGTAGGTCTGGACTTTATATCTCTTGTGAGGGAATTAATGCCCGGCACATTCCACGTTAGTAGCCTAACAGTGGAGCATGTGTCAGCATTACAATCTGTCAGCTCAGCCCCCTTCTATCAGTCTAGAGACCAGCTACCCACATACCACAATTCCCACAGCACGTCATAGTAGCAATATGAGCGAACAATCAAGAACCACAGTCACAATCCCCAACTGTGTCCACCCACGATGATCATGATGAGGCGTGTTGTCCTAACTGCCCAGCTCACAATATAACTTGGTGTTTCTGCAGAAATCAGCTCACCACCAGGTCTCTGTAACACTATTGAGGGGGGGGGGGTGTATAGTCCATAGTACTAGTCCATCAATAAGGCAGCCTGGGGTACTAGAGCAAAGCACGTAAGCCTCAAAGTGTTACAGAATCATAACAAGTGTGAGGATGGGCCTCGTTCCACAGTGTTAAAAGGTGGTGATCAGAAAGGGCACCATTTATTTGATGGTCAGATAATCAAATCTGCTGTGCACGTGTGAACTATTGGTAATAGGACACTTGTCTCAGTTCCAGTGGGGCTGTCAATAGCTGAGTGTGTTTCATCACCCAAGCTCATGTGTTTCCCACTGTTGCCTCCACCCTGGACTAGTGTTGCTGCCATCTTCACAGATGAGGCCCTAAGTGATTTGCCCAGAATCATAGCATGCTCCGCCAAGGCAGTGATTCAAACCAAGTTAACAACTTTCAAGTGGCAGCTCTGAACCTCAGGTCACACCTCCTCCCTCACCCTTTCACTCTCTAACTCTTTGGGGCATTCATTGTTTCTTTGCCAATCAAAACTGTCCCTCTCTCTCAGAAACACTTTTTTGCTCCTCAATCTATATAGAAGTCCCCTTTTTATGTTTTATTAATTTTGAGGTCATATACACTTGCTGTCTCTCTTTTCTCAGCATCATGATTCCACCCTCTGTTCATCATCAGAATTAACTGCAACCCCTCATTCATGTACGGGCATCTATAATAATACAATTTTCTACATAGTGGTTAAAATTTATAAGGAATTACTTTTGTGGATTTTATCAGTCCTCAATTCACTGACGTCAGAATAATGGAAGGTTTATTCAAACTTACGACATGATCACAGTAGGTGTCTTTAATCCTCCCATTCTTGTTACCTTATATCTCTGTCAATCTTTTATAATCAGTCCCTTTGCTTTTTTCAGCTTACCTTCTCTCTCTCTGAATCACTTTCACTATTTAGTTGAGATTTACAAACACTTTGCACTGGTGCAAAATCACACATAGCGACGAAAAGTATTGCAAGGGTATTTACATTCCAGCACAAAGAGCATTTTGCATTGGAAAGATATCCTTTTACCAGAGCAATTATGCTTCTTTGGTCTACGGGGCGTTACCAGTGTGAATCATCGCAAACACCCATAGTTTTTTATGCAATACCCCATCTACCAATATCATCAGACCGGACTTTACATCAAAAACTGATGCACCCTTAAATCAGGTGCTGACAAGGAAAAATGTTATAATTAATTTCTTCAATCATGTCGCACATTGTTTGTGAACTGCACTATACAGCACACATACAGTGTGTAATGTTTTAGAATGTGACCAATGTAAGAAATTGGGTAATTGTTGTAGGGGTTATGATGTACCTCTACTAATCAACACAGTTATGGTCAGGGTGAATCCTGAAATCACTAAATTAACCTGAGCTCAACCCTGGTAGCTATGACACAGAACAGGCAGGCTTAACTTAAAGGTAATGCGTAAAGTATTTATTTGGTGCTCAAACAGTAATAAAGCCTAATCACAACACTAGAAAAATCCCAAAAAAATTTAGAAAAATAAAAAAAATCATACCAAAATGAAAAATATCCAATATTAAACCAGAGATATGAATTTCTAAAGTTTAAATTAAAAATAGCTCCAAAAAGCACAAAGTGCCAAACCTGGATGTTTGGTCCACTAGACTGGCGATACAGGGAACATTTACCTGCTGACTTAGACACTTTCATGTAGAAAAAACTGTTTATCGACAAATTGTCTGTGTTGCTAGCTGCAATCTGGATCTGAGGCGGGTTAGATGATAGCATGCTGCTAAAGAGTGTGGTCCCAGTGCGGTTGTTGACGAAGGCAGAAAAGCTCCAAGCGGGTGGTTTGAAGTCCATGCCCAGGGAGGCCTTCCAATTGATAGGATGCTGCTCAACGTTGGCCCTGCTGAAGCCCACTACTTCTTGACTTTTCTAGAAGACAGACCTCCTTCAGCAGGGCAAACCGGCAAGTTGAGGCTGACTGGCAATTCAACGTCAACAGCTACTGCTTTGACTGCAACCCTGGTCTCCATCAGTTCTCCAGACTGAAAGTTGATAAAAGGTTTATAAGTCTCCTCTCAACACAAGGCAAGTGTACAGGCACTGGGGAGCACAACTTGGAGGTTAGGACTTACTACAACACAGGCCAGAAGCAGGGTCCAGGTCAAGTCCAGTTGGAAATGGTCAGCTGGGCAATTGCAGTGAGAGAGGCCCCTAGAAGCATGTTGTGTCACAGTAGCTCAAATAGAAGGTCAGCCAACTGATTCTTGGAGTAACTTCTGGGTTCCTTGTTTCAAGGCAAGCAAAACCAGTCTTCCTTTAGGTTCTCCATACCAGCAGGGCAGCCCTACTTCCCATTCGTCACACAACCAGGAGTGATAAGATGTCTGTGGGGTGCACATTTATTCTGAAACTAAAGCCCACCTGTGGGTGTTTTTGTTCACATCCTAAACCAGTTCTGGTCAATTCTTCCCTCTCCACTTGGTTGGAGTAAGCCTGATTATAGAGACAAAAGAGAGGCAGGCCTAGGTGTAAGCTTAATCCTACAAGGACAGGTTATGTAGCCTTTGAAGTTCTGGAGGGGGCTAAGCACAGCCTAAGCCCATCCTGTCAAGGGAGGAGCCCTTCGACCACCTCCACAGCCTTTTGCACACTGCTTGGGAGCCATACACATCTCACCACATGTGTGCGATAAGGGGTCAGGTGGCAGATGGACACTGGCAGAGAAGCCTTTTGGTTTTAGGCAGAGAAATGACAACATTCCTACAGCATTATTTGCAAAATCGTAATATAAAATCTGACTTGACTATTAAGTTGGATTTTGAAATACCATGAAAATGAATCCTTGAAATATTTACTAGCTATTCCCAAACTAAAATTTAGCACTTATTACACTTAATAGTGTAAAGCAGTGTTAACTTATGGGAGAGGAGGCTTTGTCACAGTGAAAAACGACTTTGGAGGTATTTCACTGCCCAGACATGTAAAAATTAAATATACATGTCCTACATTTAAATTCCACACAACCTTTCCTAAGTGCTTTTTAAGGCCTACCTTTGGAGTGACTTATAAGTATTAAAAAGGAAAGTGTAGACCTGGCAAAAAAACTTTATTTTGCCAAGTCGATATGGCAGTTAAACTGCACACCCAGACTGGGAGATATACTTTACATGGCTACTGCAATGGGTGGCAAAATGACTACTGCAGCTTATTAGTAGCATTTAATTTAGTGGTCCTGGGTACAAATAGTACCATATAATAGGGTCTTATAAGTCAATAAAATGTGCCAAATAGAGTTATACCTGTTTTACCATGATTAAAGAAAGAGCACAAGCACTGTACCACTGGATGGCAAGGTTAATGAGCACATAGTTCTAAAGCATGCAAAACGTGAAAGTCTGGGGTGATATGATGCAAAGGATGGCCATCTCCAACAATACAGACATAGAATTTGTACTGATAGGTATGCTTCCAATATGTATCCAATTCACAACAGCACACACACTAAGTCCAGGCAACATTTTAGTTACGCTGGTAAAAATTGCGATAATTCTGGGATTTTGCATTAAGCATGTTGTGCAAAGTTTCTGAAATGACACGATTACGTCACAGTCGCGGCAAAAGTATAGCACAGAAACAATGTGAACAAACGGAACACAATTGGCTATTGTTCTTTGGTTTTAGCACTCTTTTTTGCACAAAATGAGTCCTCTTGTTTAAACTTGATGGAAGGACACAATGCATGATAACGTATAGTACTAAATGATGGATTTGCATTTAGCATCATTTAGGCATAAGGCACTTGTTATATGACAGACAGGCTATATGACACTTTTTGATGGAGTATCCTATCCATCTAACACTAAATAAGGTCCTGTGGGCCATATTCTCAAGGAGCTATCGCCGAGTTAATGCATCCAAAGTTGCGATAAATGTATCTACCCATTCACAAGCTGGTGTTAACAGCCGATATCACCAGTTTTCCCCTAAAGCATCCGCAAAAAATATCGCCACAGATGACCCCAGCAACTATCGCTAATTAAATGCAAAGTAGGCGTCCCCGAGCAAAAAGCCGCGACAACACCACCAGCCTGATCTGCGATAATACAAAACAGGCGATAAGGTGCGTTAGCACCAGGAAACTAACACCTGCTCTGACCTGGTGCAAAAGTCGGACTACAACCTGCACCCGAAAAGAAAGCCCAGCCAAGAGCCACACCTGAAGAACAACAGATGCCATGGAGCCACTGAACATGCCTGCCGGACACCCAAGAGGGCCACAACACCCACCGCCACAACCCCCAGGAACCCTCTCTCTGGACCCCCCTCGGCCAAAGACATGCCACATCAACACCACTGAATCATGTACCAAATAACCCGCATGATGTCACACAATCACGTCTGGTGACATGCATGTGTTCACAAAAATGAGCATCACACATTCACCTTCGAAGCAACAAATGACAATTTATTAAAATAAACACAGAACAGAAACGAAGATACATGGCGGCTCCCCTCGGGACAATCTGTAGGTCACAGCCTGTAAGACAAAAATCATGATGAGAAGGTGTGTCCTGAGCACATCAAGGGACAGAGAGAGAGCGAAGGAGAGAGAGAGAGAGGGAGAGAGAGAGATAGACAGACAGAGAGGGGGAGAGAGAGATAGACAGACAAAAAGAGGGAGAGAGAGATAGAGAAACGAAGAGAGGGACAGGGAAAGAGAGTGCCTACACTGTGCACCCAGGCCACACTGCTCACCTGCTGCCACTGGTGTGTCTCCAGCCATGTGCAGGTATGTAGTGCAGTTCACCAGGACCCACATCTGAGACAGACCCGTCATCTGAAACAGAGTCCAGATACCTGAATGGCAAAGTACATACAATTGCACACAACACCATCGCCTGTCCACCCCTGCGCACCCAGGCAACTGCACCCCAGCCCCTCCTGTCACCCAGCAGTGCATGCACATGCAGGCTTCACTGGTAACCTTCCGCCACTGGCGTGTGGAAAAGAGGGCCCACCACGTGCCACTGCAAGACACAAGCCCGTGCCCGCAGGTATGGCACCCTCCACATCATGCAGCCCTGCTCCGCAGGCCACCAGGTCTCACATTTGGTGCTGGGTCTTGATTACTCCATGGCAGAGGACATACCAGTGCACCCGGCATCATCGCAGGCTGCACACCCGCTCAGCCTCATAGGTGCCACTAACTCTGTGATCCAGGAGGCAATGCCACGTGGCGGTAGGCCCACGCTGCCCGCTGGCTGAGGTCTAGACTGTGGTCCAGCAGAGCACAGAAAACCTGAGCCGCCTGGAATGCCAGGATGCGGCATCATCGTAGGCTGCACACCCGGTCAGCACTAAGGCGCCCCTGCCTCAGTGCATCGAAAGTCACCATCCCGTGGCGGTGTGCCTGTGCCAGCCGCAGTGTATCTGGTGCCACCAAGTCTGTGCCCCCACAGTCATGGCCCCTCTATGATTGGGTATCGTGGTGCGGATGCCATCATGTCCCCTCCGAGCCTGCGAAATGTGATGTCGCAGGTCCCTGGGCCCCCATGCACACATGCACACCACATGGATACACCCCAAGAGAGGTTAGAAATGGCATCGTGCCTGTGTGCCCGGCCCGTTTTATTGGCAGGGTCACATGTGCTGTGATGCGTGTGCTGGATGGGTGTGGTGTGGGTGTAAACCAGCCATGAGGGAGTGGCCGAGGCATGCTGACAACTAGACCTGTGAGCAGCAGATCACTACAGGGGAGTCCTGGCACATGTGGCGCTGTTTCCCCCCTTGGAGCGTAGGCCTAGTGGGCTTTCCTGGCGTATGCCAGTCCAGCGTCAGGGTCTGAACAATGAGCCCAGGGCTCTGTGCGTGGTTCCGTACGGGGCTGGACAAGGAAGTAACAAATGTGTGTGTCGCTGTTGTTGCGTCGGCGCCACCCTGATGACAATCAGGAATGTGTCACACTATGACCCCCTATTTATCCATACTACCACACTTGAAATACCATAGAGATATCACTTCTGTGTGATTCGGAATGTTTAATGCACATTCAGTGGAGTGTTGCTTCTGGAGCAGTACGAGGCCATGCAAACCCCACTTTCAAATGTTGGCCCGTGGAGGGCCAGCCAGAGTCATTCAGGAAATGACAAGTACAAAGGAAGTGGAGGAGTTCAGTCCGCAGTCTGATAGCTGTGTCATTGGCAATCAAACAGAATATGGCAGTCCATTGCGAGGTCCAAGGTGAGTGTCACAGAGTGTATCAGGGGACAGTGGAAGGTGATGATGCAGAGGGCAGAACAAAGCTGAAACCGGCCATGAAGCGGAGATGAATGCTACAGCTTCCTTCTGATCACGAGGGCAGATTCATCTGCCTCTTCGTCCTCTACTGTCTCATGTGCCTCATGTGTGGGTGGTGCTGGCCTCTCTCTAGCACTGTGTGGCAGTGACACCTCAGTGGCCGGAGGTGGAATGTTTGCCGCACTGTGTGGCACTGACACTTCAGGGGGCGGAGATGTGGATGTAGTGGTAGCAGCAGCATGCATCTGCACCAGGCCTTATGGCAGCAATGCCATCAAGATGGTTTTGAGGTCATTGTAGAACCCAGCTACCTCTCGCCGGTGTGCAGCCATGGTAGCCTCTCTTTCCGCATTGGCCCATTCCATGTTCTCCATGAGGCTCCGCATGAGTCCCAACTCCCGGGCGAACTCGCTGGAGCCACTCTGACTAGACAGTCGTTCTTGTCTCACAGTCAGGACTCTAGCAATGTCAGCCATGTTTCGTTGGAGAGCATGGAGCGGACTGTGGGTGTTTGTTAGGGACTGTGAATGGTCCCTGAAGGGACTTAGACACCCACGTATGGCATCTAGTTTGTTTGCCATGCGGTCAAAGCCCACCTGCACCTGTTCAGCCAGCTTCTCCTGGCATCCCAACACATGGCGTTGGAAGGCCATGTGTTCTTCGTGGATGTCCTTGGAGGCAGCCGTGGTGGTGGGTGCTGCCTGCAGTGTGATCTGTGCAGAGGGTGGGTTCTACTCATTGCAGCTGGGCTGCCCTGCTCCTGGAGTTGTGCTGCGGAGACTGTCAATGAACTCTCAGAGGGCGTCGGAGTCAAAGGTGTCCTGGTCCTCTTCGTCATCAGAGAAGAGAGGTTGGGACTGCTCTGCAGGAGGTGATGATTGTCCCTCTGCAATGTGAAGGGGAGATGCAGTTTTAACAATGTGTTCATGTATGTTGTCGCATTGTACATGTTTACATACAGACTGCATGACTGTGTACATCATGGCTGTTTCGGAGGTGCCCATTTGCTGCTGGACAGTGGAGATTTCGACAACATCACGGCTGTGTGTTTGTACTTGTGCATTATCAACTCACATTTCCCTGCAATGCCACTTGTGATTGGCCAGTGTCTACACCCAGTCGGCACCAGTTGTGTCCTCTGTTCTGTGGTGAACGTGTTGTGGTTTGTGCCACTTCATTGTCAATGTTGATGTGCTGCGCACGTGATGTGGGTGTGCCGCATTTTGGGGAAGTCGCCCCTGCAGCTCTGATTTGCCTGCCCCTTATCCCTTACATGCGGTGTTTCTCTGACTTCTGTGCTCATATAGTGCTGAAATGTTGCATACTTGGGTACATAGTTCTCTTGGTGGGAGTTGGGGTCTGGGGCATGATTTGTCCGCAGCTGTACTCTACTTACTTGTGTATGTGTGCCATTGTGCACATATCCCCCTGTCCCCCCCCAGTCCCTGCTCGTTACTCACTCTTTTGCTGTTGTGTCAGGTCCTGTTGAGCAGTGTCCGGTCCCCCAACTCCTGCCACCATCTCCCCACTGATGATTGTGGACACCATTTTCTCCATGTTGTCCAGCTCCTCCTGTGGCGCTGGACTCCCACCTCAAGTTTGCATTGCTGTCTTCCGGTTGTTGGCGAGTTCAGCTTGGTTTTGCGCTTGACGTTATTCCAGCGCCTCTTGACCTCGTCCATTGTCCTCTTCAGCACTCCGACTGCATTCACCTTGTCCACGATGGCCTGCCATAGTCCATTTTTTGTCACCAATGACACAGTAGAGGTGACGAACAGTTGTTGATGGTGTTCAACCACCTCCGTTATCAGGATCCTGTTCTCCTGCCGACTGAAGCGCTTCTTCCTACTCTTCTTCTCCTTGGCCTTCCCTGACCCCGAGGTCCCAGGCAGGCCCTCCAGGGGGCTTGTGGGGTTCTGGTTCTCCTCTGTACTTGCTCTGGCAACATCCATTGTGCTTGGCTGTTGTTTGCCATTTGTTTGTCAGTTTCTTTTCCATTTTTATGGTAATTATTCCTGCATGACGCGTGTGAATTGCTGGCCTGTAGCTGGTTTTCACTGATTTTTGTATCATGATTGGCCTCATCCAAGCTTTTTTGCGATCGCGTTTCGCATTTTTGCGGCATGGCGTTGATTTTATCGCGGTCAGTTGACGCGTTATCTGGTGACTATCGCATGGTACCACCATGTTGTGAATGCCTGGTTAACACGGCGTAAACTTCCCACGATCGACTGCAATGTTGTAGGTTGCGTTAAGTAACCTTTGCGATGGTTATCACACGTTCTTGAGAATATGCCCCTAAGTCTCTTGTTATGTTGTCTTCTACTGCTGATCTTTCAATTCTCTCTTGGTGTTGAGACACTTTTATATCAACTGTCTCACTTTTCACCCGAGAACGAAACCCTAAGATTGAGATCAAAGCATAAAAACAGGTCGTAGTGATTCACCTGAATAAGAAGTTACATAATTGCAAGACCTGCATCTTCTCACAAATTGTTAGCCTTCTTGTAAACTACTGCATGGAGATTTTAAACAATATCATCTGAAAAAAACAAAACCCAGCACAAGTATAACATCTGCTTTTTTGGTTTTCAGTTCAAAAGAGCATTGACCAGAGCTTTGTCATCCTGGGACTGTGCACTATCAAGCGTGTGACTTTCATGATCAGTAAGGGTGTGGACATGAAGAATACACAGGACTGGATTTCCTGAAAAGTTTAGACAAGCACTACTTTGCTCTCTGCTAGAAGTGGCATAGCTTGATTCCAGGGAGATTTGGGAGAGGTCAAAGAGTAAGACACCTTTCTCCAACACAAAGAATCCAGCAAAAAGCACTGCAGTAAATCGTGAGGCACATTTAGGATTTTCATCTAACTGAGCCAATATTTTGGCTTTCCTCTGCCAGTTCATTATTAAAGGTTCTTCAAGCTTCTGGTGGGAAACATGTACAGTCACTGATCGGAGGAGTGGTAAGCCAACCTGCAAAAAACATTGCTCATGGCGGCTTGTCACGACCTCTCAGTTTTTCTATATTTGTGGACTGAGCCAGAGCAGTTCTGGATTAAAGTTGCAGTTGCCCAACTACAGAGCATCTCAACCACTGACAAGCACCAGCATTCTGCCCACCACTGAAACACATCCTCTCTAACATGAGTCTCACATTAAATCAATGCTCTTCTCTGCTTCATGCTTGGGGTCTGTCTGTGCTTTCCTATGTGCCCCCATAAACATACTATTAGTTAAAGGACGTTTTGAATATTTCCTTGGAACTAAAATGTGAAATTCACAGCTCTTCAATAAGGTGTTTGCTACACGCCAGGAATCTTCTCAATATTTAGCAAAGTTCTGCTGTTTAGATGAGTCTAAACCATGTTTTCATATCATTGAGTTTTCTTCAGTTCATGAGAACTTAACAAAAGTTAATTCGTGTTAAATGAACTACTTCAGTTTTCCAGTATGTGTGATATTGAATTGAGAAAACAAGCCATTTCCTATTCAAGTTTACAGCCATGACTTATATTTTAATAGAAACATGCATGTTTAGTGCTTTAATCTTGCTAATTGGTTTATCACCGCCTTATGGCCATTTTTTATTTTTTAATAAGCCTAACAAAAATATCTGTAATGGCTTAGAAAATGGAACATCAAAAATATATGCAATCGCATGCTCATTAAAAGGATTTAATATTGCTATTAGTCTCATTAGAGATGGATTAATTAATCCACATCTTATTTGGAACTCTGTAACCATTGAATAGCTCTGCAAAGGGACAGGGATGTTAGAGTTAGTGTTTAATCTTTTAGCAAAAGTGAAGGAAATATCATACCAGTGGTAAACACTTGTTTTTTTTTTAGAAAAGTAAAATAACACTTTTCGAAAACTTCAAAATCTAAGGATGGTCTGTGTTAATTATAGCTGTTTTCGCTGCTATTTATAGTATGTAATCGAGATAACGATTTTGGTGATGGTTTGCAATGAAATTGTTTTTTTCTAACAAGGGGTCTAAGAAATTCATGTAATTTGCTTCGCCACAATTACACAAAATTTGGGTAAAATTATGAGAAATTATATGCAATTGTCTGAATGCAAATCCAGCTTTTAGCACATTATAACAAGATATGAATTATCGTGTATATTTTTGATGCAAGAATGTATTATTCACTGAAAAAACAGAAGTGTTGCAAACAACATTCACTCACTTTCTGGATGTTCGCATTGTTTGTGCGCCTGTGCTGTAATTTTGCTGTGAGGTGGCATCATTTCTGGAATTTCATGTAACAAGATTTACGCAAAATTCCTGACATTACCCTATGTCGACGTTAATTTTTATCCATGACTATTTAGTCAAATTGCATAAGTGACTAAGGGCCTGGTTACAAGTTTGGCAGATGTTATATATAGTCTGTCACAAACGTGACGGATATCCCATCCACCGAAATACAAGTTCTATTGGATATAATGGAATTGTAATTTAGCAGACGGGATATCTATAACGTTTGCGAAGGAGTAACCCTGTCCGCCAAACTCGACGGAGTAACCCTGTCCGCCAAACTCATAATCAGGCCCTAAGTTTCAGCTTGTGAAGATTCTGGCCCATCCATCTGAGAGGAATAAATAAGGGTTTAAAAATAGTGATTTCCATTTTTTTTTTACTGTCATGTGATTATTTACTTTCTGCTGCAGAAAAAATACAGTCGCTTGAATTACACCAAGCTTGCAATGGAACTCGAACTGTACTCAGAGGAGTGACTTTGCTTTCTCTGGAGCAAAAATGATTGGATTGATTGTTCTAGAGGGATTGTCAAAGGGTGTAAAGTGTCAGGTGGGCTTCTAAGCTTTTAATCAGCAAGAGAGTTTTCTATATCTTGTATGTTCGTTTGTGTATTATTCACAGATCAGGTAACATTAAATTTACCGGATACACCTATGTAAAAATAAATACATCCTAGTGCCTTTTTTCAATGTATGAGATTCACAAAACTTGGAGAATTCCAGGATGTGGGGAAAGTGGCAGCAAGAGAAAATGCTTGTTTTCACAGCAAATACAGGATGCTTGGTACCAAATCCCGCAGCCTGCATCGTGAAAACATCCACCAGAAGAGGTATAAGAGGATCATGGGATCATCTCCTGACCCAGAGAAGGTGTAGATGGGGTCAGGGGCAGACACAAACCTAAAAGTAAATACAAAAAAAAAATTCTGGTATTTTCAGAATTAAATTCAGGATTTGGATCTGGATGTTTGTGGATAGAAATGCAAATAAAAACAAATCAATTATTGTTTGCAAACAAGAAATAAAACATTCTAGGATAGCTGTCCATGTCAAAGACCATGCACAGTGAGAGTTGGATTAGGGTCTATAAATAGGCCAGACCTGTGCCTAGTTTAAAGTCATGAACAGCTGGTTCAGTAGCACAACATTTGGTACGGTGCCAGTCACAGGTCAAACTCTGCGCCCAGACTGTGCTGAGCACTGGAGAAAGCCATACTATGCTAGTCCTGTGTCATGGGATCACGGGAGCGAGTTCAGGCCTTGCTAGGAGTATCCCAATGCAGGCATAACTCTTAAGTAATACTTCAGTAGTTAGGTGCACACGAGGTTAGGTGTGCACCCTGCCGACATCCCCTGCTGCATGTGTCCAAAGGCTCTGAACAGCAATGATGATGGTAGGGCCTTACCTTTCTCCAAGTTCACCCTTTGTTAGAATACAGGAGGTCAAGCATAGGCCCTAGTTGCATATTAAGCCCCGTGGCCAACACCCACTATAGTGCAAGGCTTGTGTGTGTAGGAGGCTGTGCTTATGGCTTGGCCACACACCAGATTCTGCATTCACCCTGCTGCAAAATGACAAAGGCAGTGCACAATGTGGGTTGGATACAACAAAGCGTAAGATGAGTAAGATGGTCAACTGAACTGGATCTCCAACGGACTCCCTTTTCAAAATGTCTAAATCCGCTCTAAGTTCATATGTTCAGAGGTGTAACCATCCCCTGTATCTCAGGGAACTGCTTGTTGTATGTAGGTGTACTCTACAGCTAATCCTGAACCAAACAGTCCCTACAGAGGAATCTATTAGAAATGAAAGTTTTCAAACTGTGCAGCAATGACCCCTGTGAGCTCAGCATTGTGCTACAAGGACTCCAGAACAATGCTTAGGCACATCTGCATCCCCGAAGAACTCCGCGGACTCTGGCAATTAAGATATGTTTTGTTTGTTATGATCATGTCATCAATGGAAACTCCTATGCCCACTCATGGCAGTGGCATCCCAGATATGGTCAATACTAGACAAATGTATTTCATTACAGGCAGTTGATTAGTGAATCTCTCACTCATCAGCTTCAGCGCATTCAAACTCCAGCCCCTAGATTAGACTTTGTGGTCCTGTGATTTTATAGGGCATCCTCTTTGCTTCATCAACGCCATTGGCTGCCAAAGATCTCCAGGATTCAATTCAAGATAGTGTGACTTGTCCCTGCAAGACTCAGCAGTCCCCACTTCATTTTCTATCATATACTTCGACCAGGACCCTCTATTCTCCAATTCTTCTTGTGTTACAAGTCCCGAGCGTATGTTAACTAATCTGAGTGCCATCCCTCTGTCCTTTCTTGCCTTTGAATACTTAAACACATAACTTTTGCCCTTATGGTCCATTGTTTTCCATTCTAAATTCAGGAAAATAGTCGAAACGTATCTGCTTTAAACCAGGCAGCAAAAGACACACAGGACAAAAAAAACGAAGGATTTAGGCCCAGATCTCTGTATTGGGGTGAATATATGACATTGTTCTGCATTCTGTCCATCAATTGTTCTTTTTGCATTAAACCAGGCACCAGCCGCACTCTCACTTAGCGCCATGAGACCTCTCAGTAAACGAGCACTGTACAAAACACCCCTTAGGATAAGATATGATAACATAACATAAAATAACATAACATAAAAGATCATAGCATAATATAACATGTTTCTGTGTTTAACGTGTTGTTTAGGAAGCACGGAAGAACGTGTTTTTGTTTCATAACTCGGTCGGAATTCAATATTTAAACCAAATGCAAATACACTTGTAAACCTAGACGTATGATGTGTATAATCTAACAACGAACACAGCTGTATGTTCTAAGCCAAAACATGGTTTTGTTTGAAAAAAATAATAAAAACAACAAATATAACCACGAGTTCACTATTAAAATTAACTTCTAAGTAAGCCTATTTTCCTTAAGTGTGTTGAAAATATCTTAACAACACATTTAAATTAGAATTTGGGGATTCACTATAATAGCATATTATTTGGCGACGCATTTCATATCAAATAGAACAAGTATTCCTGCATTATGTAAATGCAGAATTTCCTACTTTCCAATGCAATCATTTTTGCAACAGCAAAGTACCTCAGTCTCTCCGAAAATCACATTAAATCAACTATCTGCAGGTGATGCTACTTGATTAACATATGCTAATGAGGTCATATTGCAAATGTGACTTTAGGTAATGTATTCATACTCATGTCTAATTGGAATGCCTCATTAAGCCGAATTAAAGGTGCCATGTTTCCTTTTGGAGGAATATGCTTCCTTTCAAATGCCCACACAGATTTCTACCATGTCATCTTTAAAAATACACACTCGTGTGCTGACCAAGCCTTTTCCCCAGTCATTATTCTTCACAATAGGGCCCGTACAAGATTGTCTAACACAGTCTATATTGTGTCACATTGAAATGCTGTTTAAATGCTGTTTGTTGATCAACATCAGAAAAGGTTCTAAATGCGAATAAATGCGCATAGACAGCAGTATAGATGTGATTTTCTGTGGGTGAAGTTTAGTATGAGACAGACTAAGGCAGCATAACATGAGGGAGGAAAGGAAAAAGAGAACCTCGGTAAGCTCAAAACATGCCACTAACTAGTTTAGTAACATGCTTTAATATGGCAACACATGTTTATGAGATGGATGGTCAAACTGTAATTAGCGGTAGGCTTGAAAGATTCATGCATACTCCATGCGGAAAATGTCATTTTCACTTTTTTCAGATGAAGACCGACCAAACACTGCTTGAAATGGCGAGACTGTTAGGAACTATGGTGAGCTCTGGCAAACAGTCGTTTTATACAATAAATGCCTGCCCTCCAGCCAACGCTTTCCGGCTGTATATGTATAGCAACTCAGCATGTATCTAAAAAGGTAAAACCTTTCAAAGAATCAATCGATCAGCATTTGATTAGCTGGCACTGTCACTCCTGGGGTATCTGGTCACTGGGGTCCGAGATCTCAGTCGAAAAGCCAGGTCTTGCGGAAAGAGCTGGAAGGGGGAAGAAACGAGCACAAAAAGGCAAAACAAAGGGCAGAAAAACAAGCGAGCAAAAAAGGCAAAACAGGGGGCATCAAAATGAGCAGAAAGGCAAAGCAGAGAATAAAAGGCAAAACAGAGGGCAGATAAATTAGCAGAATAGGCCAAACAGAGGGCAGAAAAGCGAGCAGCAAAGGCAAAACAGAGAGCTGAAAAGAATGCCGAAAAAGGCAAAACTGAGCAGAAAATGGAAAACAGAGCAAGAAACTAGCAGAAGCGGCACAGACAGAGGGCAGCAGATAGGTAGCAGAGGGTAGCACAGCCGCGGCCCGTGGAGGGAGTTCCGTGGGGCGGTAAGGCGGGGCGGGGGAGGGCAGGGTGGGGGGTTCTAAAGTCCGGAATATGGATAATTGCAGGTAAGTAAACAATGAAATAAATAAAACGAATTTCGTAGCGCGCGCTGAATAGCGCGCGCTACGAAATTCGTTTTCCGGATTTTAGAACCCCCCACCCTGCCCCTCCCCCGCCCCGCCTTACCACCCCACGGAACTCCCTCCACGGGCCGCGGCTGGGGTAGCAGACTGCGGACAAGCTGGACAGGGGAACTTTCAAAGGGGGAGCTGACACGAGTACCTGCTCAATGGGGTTGCACTGCAGCCTCCATTAAATAGGTCGCTGGGGCAGGGAGGAGCAATGGGTGGGACAAGGAGGGAAAAGATGGGAAGAGGAAAGCAGCGGGAAGAGGTAATAAACAAGGAAAAAAAGACAAAACAGAGGGCAGAAAAGGCAAAACAGATGGCAAAAAACAAGTAGAAAAAGCAAAAGAGCAGAAGAGGGCAAAATAGAGGGCAGCAAATGAGCAGAAAAGACAAAAGAGAAGGCAGAAAAAAGAGCAGAAAAGGAAAAACAGAGCAAGAAATGAGCAGAGGAGGCACAAACAGAGGGCAGCAGGTAGTTAGGCAACATAGGGTAGCCGACTGCTGGCAAGTTGGATAGGAGAACCGTCGCAAGGAGAGGTAGCACAAGGCCAGTTTTAGAAAAACTTAAAATTCTTCAAGGGACTTTTGGCCTGCATCTCTGGTACTTTTCCCTGTGATGTGATCTGATATTTTTTATTTATCAGTGAATGAGGTTTCAGGTGATGTATACCACCCTAACCTTAGCTGTCACACAGTATTACTGATGCAGATCGTTTTCATTCACAACATGTATCACCTTTGCCCTCTACCCCCGAGTATATTTTCCATTTAAACTCAGATACAGAACCTTCCTCGAATCTTAATAATTTTGCCATTTTGTGGAAATGATTGTCTTTTGCATGGTATTACCCCAGTGGTCGCCAGTAGTAAAGGGCTGTGCTTATCCTTTAAAAACAGCAACATTGGCATATACCTGATAGGCACATTTAATTTACTTATAAGTCCCTAATATATGGTATTGCATGTTCCCAGGGACTGTAATCTAAATGTTGCTAGTGGGCTGCAGCACTTATTCTGCACCTACTACAGTAGAATCATAAAGCAGGTCTTTAGTTCTGACATTGCAGCTTGGCTGTGTGGTTTTAAACTACCAATTCGACCTGTCAAAATAACCCTTTTGACAGGCCTAAACAATCCTTTTAAATGTTTATGTCACCCCTAAGGTAGTCCTCATCGCCAAATAAGGCAGGGTGCATGGTATTTAAAAGTATGACATGTAGAAATTATTGTTACAAATGTCGTGACAGTGAGAAGGGCCCAACATCCCTTTTTATTGTGGCAAGGTGAGCTGCCCCACAGAAAAACACTGGATTATATTATAACACCGTATAATGATAACTTTGGGTTAGAAGCAGGTGTACTATAATGGAAGGGTTCATTTTAATTGGTATTCAAAATTCAATTTAATGGTAAAATCAAGTTATGACTAACGTTTGAAAAAGGTACTTTAAAAAAGGTTAATTCTCACTGCTTAAACCTCAGAGGCCTTTCTGCCAATATTCATCCGTCAGCTGACTGCTGGTGCCTCCCCTTTGGTGAGATGTGGATTTCTCCCAGACAGAGACCAAAATGCTTAGGTGGGGTGATGTGTTGGTCTTTCCTTGACAGGATGGCCTGGGAGCTGCCCTTAAGTCAGAAGAACCTGAAGGAAGATTGGGCCCACTTGCCATGAATGCAGCACCCCAGACGTGACTCCGAGAGTCAATTGGCTGACCTCCTCATGAAGGTACTGGGCTACAACAAGCGCCAAGAGGCCTTTGCCTGCTCTCCAGTTGACCAGCCTCAACTGGCTCTGAACTGGACCCTTCTGTTGGCCTCTGTCAAAGTGATTTCTAAACCCAATCACTGTCCTCAAAGTTGAAGACCCTTGGCTGAGGTCAGAGTATACTCCTCCCTGCCTAACTGAAAGTTTCATTGGATTTGACAACAAACATCAACGCCGACAACTTTAATCAACAGCTTTACCAGGCACTACACCAAGCAGCATCCAACCAACGGCAAATACCTTCATTAATGACTGTACCAGATTCGATGCTGAGCAGCATCCAATCAATGACTTCAATGGGTCTAACACTGAGCAGCCTCCAATCGACTCAGAGACATTGGACTGTGGCTCCCCATCATTGCCGAGCCTGTCCTTGGATCCAATCTGCTGGCTCTCCCCGCAGAAGATTTTCTATCTCAATAAAAGTTTCTATGTGAAATAGTAACATGGTGACTGGTAAGCGCCTGGTCCTTGTATTGCGGTTGTCTTTAAATGTTATCTTTGTCCTGCTCCAACACAACCAGTTTCTCACAGTTAGTGCTTAGTGTCTTTTTGGCACTTTTAAAAAAAATGCCAACTTTATAAATCCAGTTTTACCAATTGGATTGTTGTCTTTCATGTGCCATTTTAGTTATTAAAATGTTCTCTATTGTTCTACACTGGTTTAGAGATTTTCTTGTGTTGTGTTCTCAATTTATTACTTTTTGAATTTACCATAAATACTTAAAACACTGACTCTAAGATAAACCTGTATGCTCTGTGCCATAGCAAACAGAGGGTTGAGCATAGTTTTATTTATTGACATTTTTGATTCACCCGGACAAGGACTATGGTTATTATTTGAGGTCGGTTCTCACCCCCTCAAATAATACTCCAATTTCATACACATATGTATCAAAATCACAAAGTTCTTTGAAAATCTCAACCTAACGACTGATACACAAAGTCATTTTTGAAGTATGTGAAGTAGTATTTCTGTAGTACTCTTTTATGTACTCTTAAATACTTTTTTGAATTGCCTCAAAACATCTAATATGGGACTAAAATGGGAATATTTGGGGAATATCTAAATATTATTAGTATAAATATAAAGAACTGTGCCCTCTACAGTCGGGGAGATAAACATTTTGACACCAATTCACACAAGCCTGTTATAGAAATATAGTGATGTGCTTTAGTTGGTTTTTATAGGTAGTCTACTTTTTTGCTGTTTACATGCCTTCTTACATAGTTAAGATTCTTGTTCTTCCTAGTATTCTGGAATGCTTAGATTCTAAGAACTGCAATTGAAGGTTGGTACTTCTGTATATTAGAAATGAGTTTTATGAGAAGAATAAATTACCTTTGAATTATATTGAAGGTCAATAGCCATTCTTGATATGAAGATGAATTTAACACATATGTAAATGATTACTTCTATAACAGTGCATCCTGTACTTTTAAATGTATGTGTTAATTGGCCCCATTGCATGGTACTCCTTGAATCAAGGACTTATTTCTTCTGTTTAGAGATTTTCTTATTGGCTACTACTTTCTATGTGGAATAATAGATATAATACCCTCTCACTCCCACTGAAACCTGCCACAAGCCAGATGGATTGATAAATTAAGTCATCTCTCCTATCATCTGCTATGACCTAATCACAAAGGAAAAGAGAAGAGGACCCTTTCTCGTTTGTAAAGGTATTTCCACATCCTTTTAAGGTGTCAGCAAATTTGTAGTGTTTGCCACCAGATTTCAGGCACAATACATTGATGTTTAAGAGACCAATTTGTTATTTGAAAGGGGCATCTACAATTGGAAGGAACACCTACAACACACCCTGCCCAGATACCAAATTGGTATTCATTTTGAATGCCATGTTAAGAATCAGAAAAAACGTTTCTGACTCTTAAAATTGTATTAGTACATAGGAAAAAGCATTTTAAAAGTATCAAAAGCCAAATTAGAGTTTTTGCAACTGTTAAAATGTTTAGTATAGCTGGCTCTTGAAAATCAGCAAATACATACATGTACATTTTGTTCAGTGATATAGTGCAATATTGCCTCCAGCATGTCTGAGCTTTTCTTCAGCTGGTACGTGCATTGCTTTACAAATTCAAATAGGAATGCTTCTAGTGTAGACACAAAAGGATAATAAGTTTAGCCGGATAGATGTGTGTATTTAAGTTTACAATAATACTTTCATTATTTATTGGATCATATCATCCTCTATCAACACACTCATTAAAGTTATATTAATCCAACCAGATACTTCCCTAAATGTTGTTATTCATCAAATGTTTTTTTGCGAATGCTTGTATTCTATCAAATAACAAAACCTTAAAACCAAAGACACACTGTCCTCGTATATATAACAATCAATGAACGACCCAAAGTATCATTCCTAGTTGGGTCCGTTATGAGGTAGTCTCTTTTGATTCTTCTAACCAATTGCCTAATATGTCCGGTGTAGAACCCTGCAAACATTGTGACTTGGTCTGCCTGATGCCTTCAAATTTTGGGTTTAAATAGTGTCTGTAACTTTATTAACCCTATTACATGCATATGATACCCAAAGTAGTGTCCAGATGACAAACAAGAAACAGAATCTTTGTCTAATCTTCAAACTAGCCTAGAGCTCATCCAGCATTTGGAGACGCATCATTTTCTCAAACCAAATGCCACTAAATTGAAAAGTTTAATTTTGGCAAATGACAGTGAGTGTTTAGAGTTCTCCCTCTGTTTCGTTTACACTGAGAGGCCATCTACACTCTCAGAAGTCAAATCACATCCATAATCCTTGATCAGAAACTCTCACTGAATGCACAAGTAAATTCAGTTTTGGTGACTGTGGTTATGAACTGCATCTTTTGAGATGCACATTATCTTTCCTTCCCTCTGAACCTCACAGTATGTTTGTGACTGATTGTGTTCTATTTAGAATTGATTACTGCAACATGCTTTATAAAGACCTTTCTGAATATGCAGTAGATAAGCTTTAGTAAGTCTGCTATCTGAAAAAAATGACCATGTCCCATGTGCTTATAGTGAGCTACATTTGCTTTCAACAAAGGAGGCTTAGTGCACCAGATATCTTAAAGTTGCCACTGTAGTGCCCATCTCTTAAACGTGTGAGCAGTTGAAATGGGCTGTGAGCCTCATAATGAGGAATATTTATTTATTTAAAGTTTTTATATAGTGCTGGCTCGACCCGGGGATATCAGAGCGCTTTACAAGAGTATGGATATAGTACAGGAGTAAACAATTGTTCATAAAGTAGAATTCAAACTGGATAGAAAACAAAGAACAAATAGCAAGATTCATCTTACATGTGTAGGAGTGGCAAGAAAGAACTATCTACATAAATAGAATGGATACAGGTAATCAAATTACTAAACAGTAACAAGAGCTGGAGGAAGGCTGGGAGGGTAGTGGGTGGTTAGGAGTGAATAGAGGAGAAAAAGAATAGACTAAGGAAGGGGAGGAAGTAACTAAAGGGAGGGAGTATGGAAGGAGGTGGGAAAGGAAAAGGCGAAGGCGGGGAGGGGAAAAGGAGGGGAAAGGGAGAGAGTAGAAAAGGAACGAAAGGCAAAGGCTTAAGGACCCCAATATTTGTTGAGTAGGAGCAGTTTGAGGTATTTTCTAAAGCTGATGTAGGAGGGGTTACAACGCAGGTCTTTAGGGAGGGCATGTCCAGAGAAAGAGCGAGATTGTGTGATTTTCTTTTTTAACATAGGTGGAACAAGGAGGAGAGCGTTGGTGCTTCTCAACGGTCGGGAGCAGCCCGCTTTGTTGAGTTTGTTAGTGAGATACAGCAGGGCCTTTTGATGAAGGGCTTTGTGTGTAATGCATGCAATCTTGTAGGAGGATCGGCCTTCGATGGGTAACCATATAAGGGCTTTGAGGGCTGGGGATATCAGTCCAAAGTGTTTGCAGTCAGTGATTAGTCTGGCCGTTAGGTTGAGCACAGATTTGAGTGGGGCAAGGTGAACTTTAGGGGTTCCAGAGAAGATAGCTTTACCATAGTCAATTCTTGAGAGGACTGGGGATTGAACAACCGAGTTAAAGTCGTCCGCTGGAAGGAAGGGTTTAATTTTCTTGAGATGACAGAGCGAGAAGTGTGGTCCTTCAGCCAAGTTTTTTATGTGGTCATGAAGAGTTAGGCTATTGTCGATAGTGATACCAAGAGATTTTACTGAGTTGGAAAGGGAGAGCGGACAGTTGAGGGCAATAAGGTCAGAGATCCATGTTTGGATAGGAAGAGGGTTGTTTTTGGAGGGAAGAGAAAGCTTTCAGTTTTTTAGGATTGAGTTTGAGATGATTGGAGTGGAACCAGGATTGGATTTTTGCCAGGGTGTTGTTAAGGTGCAGAACATCAGAGTGGGATCTAATCGTATAGTAAAGTTGGGTGTCGTCAGCATAGAGGTGGTAGTTGATTCCAGCTTGTTTTAGAATGAGGGTAAGGGGTTCCATAAAGAGGTTAAAGAGAGAGGGAGAGACAATAGAACTCTGGAGGACACCAAAAAAGACGGTCGTGGCGTTTGAGAGGAAGTTGTAGATTTTGATTTGTTGTGTTCTGTGTTGGAGGTAGGAGGAGAACCATTTGAGGACAGGACCATTGAGGCCAAAGTGAACGCTTTAAGTAAGGCAGGGAGGTTAACAGTATCAAATGCTGCAGAGAGGCTGAGAGGAATAAGTAGGCAGGTCTCACCATTATCTAGCGAGTGGTGGATGCCATCAACAATATTTAGCATGGCGGTTTCTGTACTGAAGCCTTTTCAGAAGCCGGATTGTAAGGAGTCCAGTAGGTTAAAAGTGTCAATGTGTTTGTTCAGTTGAAGCAGGGCACATTTTTCAAGGGCTTTGGAAAGCGGGGGGAGGTTGGAGATCGGGTGGAGATTATTAAGGTCATTGGGGTCAGCAGAGGGATTTTTAAGAATGGGAGTGAATTGTCCAAGTTTGAGGGAGGCTGGGACGCATCCCGTGGTGAGGGAGGAGTTGATGATAGTGATCCACTAGGGGAAATTATGTGCTTAAGCTCCTGGACAAGGTTAGAACGGAGAGGGCCTTTGGTGTGTGAGGACAGTTTGAGTTTAGAGATGTTGTTAGAGACTTCAAGCTCTGTTACGGGGTGGAAATTGTGCCAGGAGGCGTCATTTTTAAACTGGGTGTTTGAAAGGCTGTTATTCGGAGGGGTAGTGGCAAGAATGTGTGTGGAGGAATCAGGGGGAGAGTTAATAGAGAGGGAGGTTTAGAAGTAGAGTCGGCGGAAAATAGGGGATAAGGAGGGATCTGAGATACAAGGAAGGATTTGTCTATTTTGGCTATTGTTTCTGAGAAGAAGTTAGCAATTTCTTCACATCTATCAGTTGTGGCTGTCAGTTTAGGAGGGGCAGAGGATGTTTGGCTTCAAACTATGTTGAACAGCTCTCTGGGTCTTTTTTTGGCACAATCAAGTTTTGTGCGGAAGAAGGAGGCCTTTTCAGTGAAAACGTGTTTCTTGTAAGTAGCTGTAGCAGATCTGAGGAGGGCAAGATGGGCAGGAGAAGGGTGTTGTCTCCATGTTCTTTCAGTGAGTCTAAGTGCATGTCTTTCGTTGTTGAGATTATAGTTGAACCATGATTTGGATGGAATGTTTCTTAGAGTTTTTAGTTTGGATGGGGCAGTTTAGTTTGAGACATCGATGACAGTTTTGTTGAAACGCTCTGTGAGTTTGTTAGCATTTTGGGAGAGAGGGGTGAGAAGAAGATGTGCTTGGAGTTTAGACTCCAGTTCACCAGGGGGGATATGATTAAGATTTTTGGTCCATTTCATGGATTTGATGTTATTGGTGGGGGGGGGGGGGGAGCCGTAGTGGCGATTGAGAACAGAATGAGGTGATGGTCAGACCAGTCAATGGGGATGATGTTGGAAAGGGAGGCCAAGTCATTGTTGGCAATGATGGAGTCATGAGAGGCCCCTTTGATGTGGGTTGGAGAATGGCAGAGTGGTTTGAGGTCACTGATCTCTAGAAGATTAGTGAGGAGGTTGACTGTGGACTCATCGGTCTCATTCCAGTGGAGATTGAAATCTCCTAGGAAGAGAGTGGGAGGTGGCGAAGGAAGATGCTTTTCCATTTGGAAGGGCGTTTGGAGTAGAAGATATAGTTGGTTTTTATAGGAGAGGATAGGCTAAGGTAGCTATCGACAATGAATGTTTCAGGATGCTGAATCAGTAATTTATGTTTAAAATTTTTATTGGTGTTTTTGGAGAGATTAGGAGGGTAAAGAATGGTCCATGAGTTGGGGCCATAATCTATATCTCAGACCAGTGCCATGTTATAATATTCCTCATTTGCTGTGGGTGTCCATGCATCTCAAAAGGACTGGGTTGAGAGACTCCGCAAATTGTGTCTAATTTCATGTTGGGAGCATGGGTAGTGGGCAGTAATTTCTAATTTCTAATTTAAAATACTTGTAAAGCGCAGCATACACCTTGCGGTTTCTTGGCGCTGGGGAGATCGGCAACTGAGGTGAAAACAAGAAGACCAGGGAAAGAAGAAAGGGAAATTTGAAGGGGTTTAAATGGGGAAGGCTTGGTTAAAAAGGAACGTTTTCAGATCTCTGCGAAAGGGGAGATACTGGGTGGCAGACCGGAGGTGGTCAGGAAGTGAGTTCCAGAAGGTTGGAGCTAGGGTGGAGAAATTAGCCCCGCCCCACTTTTTGCGAGTGAAGCGAGGGATCTGGAGGAGGGACCTGGAGGAAGATCGAAGTTCTCTTGTGGGTAAATAGGACTTGATTAGTGAGGAGATGAAGGCAGGGGCGGAGCCCTGGCGGGCCTGGAAGACCATGCACCCGATCTTGAATAGGGCCCGTTCCTTTATGGGGAGCCAGTGAAGCTCTCTAAGAAGGGGGGTGGAGTGGTGATAACGAGGTAGGCCGTACACAAGCCGAGCTGCTTGATTCTGGACGGTCTGGAGCCTACGCAAGCTGGAAGCGGGGATACCGTGATAAAGAGCGTTTGCGTAGTCCAATTTTGATATCACGAGTGCGGCCATAATAATCTTAAGTGCCTGGGGGGAAAAGAAGCGGGAGACAGTGCGGATAGTGCGAAGAGAAAAGAAGCAGGAGGACACCACAGAACTGATTTGTGAGTGGAGAGTGAGTTGGCTGTTTATTTTGACACCAAGTGTTTTGACTGTGGTGGAGGGGGTCGGTGCAGGGCCAAGAGAAGGGGGCCAGAAGAGAGAGTTCCAGGGACTGGATGAACCACCGGTGAGAACCAGCTCGGTTTTATCCGGGTTCAGCTTAAGGTGGTTGTGGTTCATCCAGTCACTGATGAATGTCAGGGTTGACTGGAAATTGGAGACCGAGAGAGGAGAGGGGGACAGATCAAAGATGAGCTGGAGGTCATCCGCGTAGTTATAGACGGTGACCTCCAGCTGCTGTAGTGCAAAGATGAGAGGAAAGATGTAAAGGTTGAAAAGTAAGGGGGAGAGCGAGGATCCCTGGGGAACACCGCAAGTGACAGGAAGGGGAGTGGCCGTGAAGTCGCCTAACCGGACCGCCTGAGTGCGTTCCCTCAGAAAGGAGGAGAGCCAGATCAGAGCTGATCCCCCGATACCGGCCGCCTTGACACGGGTGAGTAGGATGGTGTGGTCCACCGTGTCAAAGGCGGCGGAAAGATCAAGGAGGACCAGTGCCTGGTGTTTATTTTCGTCCATACCCTTTCTGAGTTTGTCCAAGACTGAGACCACGACTGACTCGGTCGAATGCCTGGGACGGAACCCGGCTTGGCGGGAAGCCAGTCCCCCGTTTGCCTCCACATGGGCGCTGAGCACCGCGGTAACATGGCGTTCCATCACCTTGCCCAGGAAGGGTAGCAGGGAGATGGGGCGATAGTTAGCCGAGATAGAAGAGTCAGCGCCAGCTTTCTTCAGGATGGGCACTATGGTAGCTGCTTTAAGCGAATAGGGCACTACGCCCTGTGCCAGGGAGCTGTTGAGGAAGGCAATGGGGGGGTCAGGGCAGCTGGAGTATATTTGCTGCAGGACTCGTGCTGGGCAGACGTCCGCGGGAGATCCCGACTTCACTTTAGGGAGTATCTCCAGAAAAGAGTCCTGCGTGAGGGGGGGGATAGAGGTAAGAAGGTGGGGGAGGGGAGGGGGGGCGGGATCGACGAAGGCAGAGGAGGGTGGAGGGATATTAAACTTGATGGTTGCTATTTTGGCCAAAAAATAGGTATTAAGCTGGTCGCAGAGAAGTTGGGAGGGAGGAATAATGGGCGAGGTTCGGTCTGAGAATGCCAGGTCATTCACTATCTCGAAGATTACCCTGGGTTTGTTTTCGGCAGATGTAATTTTGGACGAAAAGTAGGCGGACTTAGCAGCCAGGATTGCTGTTTTATATTTGTCCAGAGCTGATGAGAAGTGGGTTTTTAATAGGGGATCGTAATTTTTCCTCCAATGCCTTTCTGCCTGACGGGCGCTCAGTTTGAGAGCTTTTAGGTGGTCGTTGAACCATCTATTAGAGTCCTTTGGTCGGCGGACGGAGATGCGGCGTAGGGGCGCCGCAGAGTCGCAGCCATCCGCCAGCCAGGTGTTA
Organism: Triturus cristatus; assembly: GCF_964204655.1. Taxonomy (NCBI): domain Eukaryota; kingdom Metazoa; phylum Chordata; class Amphibia; order Caudata; family Salamandridae; genus Triturus; species Triturus cristatus. The sequence continues at coordinate 370,610,834 of NC_140595.1, forward strand.
ATGGCCTTGGCTTGAGAGGTAGATGTTAAGCCAGTAAGAGTAGGAGTAGAGTCGCGGAGCATGGAGGTCAAGGAGGGGTAATCCAATCTATTCCAGTTCCGTGCCCAGGTGTTTTTGGCATACGGAATTTTAGGCATCACGTTGCGAGGAATAGAGAAGGAAATGAGGGCATGGTCGGACCAAGGGCACGGCGAAACAGTGGCCGAGGCCACGGGGAGGTTGAGGGACCAGACCTGGTCCAATGTGTGTCCATGGGAGTGAGTGGGGACAGATATGTGCGACACGAAATTAAGGGTTGATAGGCAATCTGTAAACTCTTTTGAGGCTGAGCACTCGACTGGGTCAGAGGGCCAGTAATTAAAGTCCCCTAGCACCAAGACCGAGGCATAGTTGACCGTCAAGTTGGCCAATAGGTCTTGAAAGGCCGGCAAAAATGCGGGCGAGGGCTGGGGAGGCCGGTACATTAATAGGCAGGTAATAGGGGGGGAAAATGAAAGAGAGCGGGCTACCAGGAAGTCAGCAGGGGGAATGGGAGGTGAGGGAAGTGGTTGGTAGTTCAACTCCGACCGAGCGATCAGGGCAACCCCACCGCCTGCCTTGCCCGCCGGCCGCAGGCAGTATGAGGGGTTCACCATCTAATGCTCTTTCCAATATTATTTATCTCAATTTTTTTCCTAACTGGGTGTGCTTCACAAAAAAGGGCACACCTGAAGCAAACCAGATAACTGCTCCCTTTGGAAATTCAAAGTATATGGTATCAAACTATTTTCCACAGCATTGTGTTTCTCAAGTTTCATAATTCGTGTGCAATTATGTTTGTTTCCTGTAAACAGGCAATATGTATCTTTGTGTACCTGAGGAAGGAGAGGATTTGGTATCTGTAAGAAAGTGCCCTTCTTGCATGGTCACCCCCCCTTTTTCTGAACCAATGCTGATGGTTATGACTCTGAAAGTTCACTGGAGCCTGCTGCCCAGGCCCCAGTGTCTGAGCTCTCTCCCTAAAACTGACATGTGGAAATTGCTAACCTCAATTAACAAAGGACTTTAACACTCTTATAAGTCCCTTTTATATGGTACCTGTAGTTTCCAGGGCATGAGTGTTAAAGGGGTCGCCATGCCTGAAGCACTGTATGTGCCCCCCTGAGTGACTGAGGTAAACTTCTGACAGAAGGCCTGCCATTGCAGAATGCAGTAGCGGTGCAAACTGTTCATACCCTACTTTGCCTTCACTATATGAGGCAAAGTCAATGCGCTATTTTTATAATATGCCAGTCACCCCTATGAAAGGCCTTCTGAGCCCGCAATGGAGGGTGTATTATATTAAAAGTGTGGACATGTAAGTTCAAACTTATAAAACCCTATAGTGGCCTTTGTCACTAAAGGACACTTTAAGTGATAGACGGTAGTTAAGATAACATGGGCTGGCACACAGACATTCCTGACGTTGGCAGTTCCATTTTGGTACTGCCTAAATATGCTGTGTTTGGTACCAAACAATGTGCCTTAGCACCCAAAACATAAATCTCATGTCAAGGGTGATGTGGAATGCACCCAGGTGGATAACTTAGAGATTGGCACCTGGTTGCCTTAGCTTTTCTTGTGCTCTGGCTGCCAGACCTCACTTGCTGCCAACAAGACAGAAATTTGACTCCCTGCCAGGAGGTGGGAACTCTCCCAGTAGTCAGAAACAATTGTATGCATGGGAATGAGGTCACACTTCCCTCCCTGACAGGCTGGCTAGTGAAGTGGCACATCAAGGCGGTGAGTTTCAAAGGCTGCACCTCCTGTGACATGCACCCAGGCTGCCTCCCAAAGGAAGAAATAGCCCCCCCTGCCCCAGACACTTTTGCACTAGGCAGGTGGGAATATTGGGTATTTAAAAGACTTACATCCCCATAATGCTAGGCTCACCTCTAGGGTGGGCTACCTGGTCTGTATAGCTGAGGAGGACTTCTGACATTTTTAAAAGTGACAATATAATTGTTTCTGGGTTGAAAATGTGATCTACACCCCAAAACGTGGTCATCTCTGGGGCAGATTAGCCACTGGGGCTTGTGGCCCATTGGTCACTTGTACCCACACCCCAACACCCCTCAATCTAGGAGGTAAGGGCTACCCCTGACACCAGAACCTCACTTCTGATCTGACTTGCAAGAAGGACAAAAAAAGATACCTGTGTCTGATACAACAGAAGCCGCACAAACCAAAGGTGTGATACTCTGCACCTATGACAACATCCCTGGAACGGCAGGAACATGGCCTGGACTAATGCTCGGTTCTCTCAGACAGGGGGACTCCTTGGATAGCAAAAAGCATCACCATACTCCCCTGGACTAGCTGCACAAGCCCCCTGCAACCACAGGTAAAAACAATGTACTAGAACTGAAGAATAGCTGGCCATCGGACCCTCTGAGGCATTGCCCAGAAGTAGATGGTCAGCTGCATTGAGGGAAATGTAGCCCAGACCTCCACACATTTTCAGGCAGCTACCGAGAGCCCCAGGACCTCCAGATGTCAAATTAACTTTCTAGTGTGCTTACCGCTGCCAAGGATTGTTGATCGCCAGTCTGGCAACCACCTCCTTTATTCAATGCTGCACCCCAATGGAACTCTGCAAAACATTCATCCAACATCAGCAGTGGCTTCATTGTCAACTTTTAGCACCCTCTTCCCTACCAGCACAATGTAAGAGGCAAAACCACCTCTCCCATGGCTCCCACTTCAATACCAAGGACAGCCAGGCCAACTCTGCACCCTGGCGTCTCAAGCCAGGCAGAACTGAACTAACTGTTTTGGCTTGATCCTGGGACCCACATCACATTTTCCCTCCTTGATATCCATGCAGCTTGACCTGCAAGTGACTGACTGTCAAAACCACTTTTTCCCATTAACCTCAATGCAAATGTTCTGCAGTAGTGAATTGATGTGATTTATGTTTTCTTCTAAAATCCATGATTCCTTTGTATCTGATCTTGCTCATTTTGAGGTCTGAATTAAGATATAAATCTTCTTTATTTTGATAAATTGTGTCAGATTTCTTTCGAGTCAGGTCAATTACTTATTGTCCATGTTGTTACTCAGAAATGCTTAACAAATATTCCTCTACTGAAGCCTGATTTCCCTTTGCTACTCTAACAAGACTGAGCTAAGGACTTATTATTATTGTGAATCCAAGGACCATCTTTGGGGTATTGTGAGAGTATTGCATGGTGAAGCCTAATTAGCATCACCACAAAATACTCCACCTTCCTACAGTATATTTTAATGGGACTGCCAAGGCCCCTTACATTCTATGTTATCCAATTATATAATTGCTCGGCGTAAGTATCAATTTATAAATGTTTACTTCACACAATGATAGATACTTGTTTGCCTAGATGGTTGATCACTAGCCTATTTATACTAATAGCCCATAAGTGCCTTGTCATAAATATTTCAGGTAAATGACACCTGTTTCAAGCTGTCTGTCACTAAAGTCTGTGGGCTTAACAGAGCTTTCTAACCCAGCTAAGATTTCAAAAACTCACTCGGTCAAATTTAACTGTGAGTTGCACATTAATTCATGAAGTGTCCACCTTGACTCCCCGGGCTGGTAATGTAGAAGGGTGGTTCCAGTTGAGACAGTTCCCTTAGGTTAATTGCAAACCCAATCTCTATGGGGTAGACAAATGTTATACTATTGAGATCCCATCCACCCTTTGAATCCATAACCTGTCTCATATTGGTTATCTCAAATCTTCTCCTTACGCTGATATATGACAATGGAGCACACCTCTTTAGAAATCTTGCTCATAAGGATTAAAGAATATCTTCAGCAATTAAAGGAGTGGCCTCTGGCCCATAACTCAGAACATCATCTTCTATTCATGTTGAGTCTTACCCTTTGCTAGTGGTTCCTGATCTCCTGGCCTCTGGGAGGGGTCATTATAGGATCCTTACTGTAACATCTTGGCAAACATCTGGGCCCATTCAGCCAGTGCCTGCTCCATAATTGGCCTGTGCTGGAGGTGAAGGTTTCCAGGCATTCTTTTTCTGTGAAGTCTTTTTCTGTCTCTGGCCAGTAGGGGCCTCACTTATCAGGAACCCCTTTGATTCCAGCCAATATCAAACCTCTTTTGGCGTGTTAAAGAACTATGTGACATTGTATCTTACTATACATAGTTTAGCAGAAAAGAGCAGGACATACAGCAGCTCTAGTAATGCATTTCTCCTTCTTTGGACTTCTGAAGTGTATTTTGAAATGATATGCATTTCATTCCCTTCTGCTCTCCAAGGCCAATGCTTCTTGAGAGTCCATAAGATTCTGTCTCTATTTCTGTCAATGAGTGGGCATGTGACTATGAACTTCGGAGGAGCCCTCAGAGGTTGCTAACTGCCAGAGATCTTGTGGGCCCGGTCCACTGAAAAAAGGTTAGAAACATTTCCATTGTATATATTGGTGACCAGCCAGTCCTCCCGAAAGAGTTCTGGCAAAGTATCTCTGCCCCCTCCTGAAGGCCAGTGATGCAAATATAATTTACTGTAAGCAGCCTACAATGTCTTCGGCTGAGACCTGGAGTAGTAAAATCTCATTCTGCTTCTCTGCCATTTGTTATAGATTTGCCAGAGCCAGTGACAATTCCAATCCTGTTTTTCCATTTTCTACCACCTTCTGTTTCAAATTCTGCCATTCACATCAAGAGCCACTACGTTCATTTTTTCAGCCTTTGATATCAAGTATTGTCTGTAGAATTTTGTCAAACTTGCCAGAATGTTCCTCTAACTTAGAATCAACCTGATTCAAGATTGTCCTATTCCATATAAAACCCAGTCCATGGTGTAGAGGGCTTGGAAGGAGACTCATATGTAACTGGTAACCAGTGTAGTGTGAGAAAGGCTTAACTGTTGTTATTTTGTTGGTGTAGAATAGATGCAAAATAAGTCTTGGTAATGTATGTTATTAGGTGTACCCTGTGAAGCAGGTATTAGGAAATACATATGTAGATGGCATTAGTGTAATGCAGAATTAAGTGATAGCTGCCTTAGATGGGCGAGAAACGCACAGGTTAGTGAAGATTCTCAAATGAGGGGTTAGATCTTAATAGTAATGATAATTTGGCAACTGAGTGTCAGAACCAAGCATCATTCCCAAGACATTCTCTATGTGTTTTTAATTGATGACAGAGTGCTGAGTTTTTGTCTGTGGATATTGTGTGCTTCATTGATCTACAAGTGTGCATTTCTGCCTTCTTAGTATCTGAGTATTACATTGTTTTGCATGAGAAAGAGGTGCTAGTTTCATTAGGAACGTAATGATTTCTGGAAAGCCGCAACAGGTTCGTTAAATGATTTTATGAGATAGGGATAATCACTGTTGTAGATTTTACATAGAATTGGGGCTATCATGGATACCTCCAGTAAGCCACAGCTGTTCGGATAAGGTAAAATCTGATGATTTGTGTGCGATTTGTGTAACTGTTCCAGTGTATTGGATCTCATTGCCTCAGATATGCATGAACGCAGTGGGGCAGGAATACTGTCATGGATAGTTAAGTAGTTTGGAAGTATCATGTCTGAAGTTCTGTTCTTGTTGTCTTGAGTGTACCTTACTGTGCTTGGTGCATAGATGCATCTGGACACCCACTAGAATCTTTTAGGCCAATGTATAGCTACGGATTTGTGTGAAGGTTGCTCTTTAGATTAATCTTTCCATGAGTAATTATTTCACCATTGATGTATGGTTGCACAGATAGTTTGGGTAGATTGTGAACTTCTTCAGGAGTGGGCTGATGTAGGAGCCCTTCACGCAATCTTGATGATTTTGATGATCACATTTTGTCAACCTCTTCTAGCTATACAGTTAATCCTTGTACCCTGCATGTCATGTGTCAGGGTTCTTCTTTGGTGGCCCAGGATTTATTGTCAATCTGCAACAAATGCTTTCTTAATGCTTCTGCTCTCCATTCTTGGTAACAAGCCCTGGTGATCTGTCTGCGGAATACACCTTCTGCTGACCCTTCAATCAAAGAGGTTTTCACCCAATTCTCTCCTACCTTTGTCAATAAAATTGTTAGGAAAGGCTGTCAACAGATTGACTTCTCAATTTATTTAATCTAACAGCATCTTGAATGGTGGCCAATTCAGCCTCCTTCCATCACACAGCAGAAAATATTCTTTGCTCTCTGCCTTTTGTGATCTTCATTTGCTGAAAGACCAAGACAGGTGACCTGCCTTACTCCTCTTGAAACTGTCCACTGCTTTCCATACAGTCTCACACCACCATCTCCAAGTTTGCGTGACTGAGACATGGATTATGTCATACCTTTTCAAATTTACACTAATCGTGTACCCTGCTTCTTTTTATGCATAGCTTAACCCTCTCTCACCTGGTGTACCTCAGTGCATTTACAATGAAAAACTTTCAAAATAAGAGTGATGTTCCTTGCATTTTTTGCTTTTCAATTTGCGTGTTCATCGGCTGGCTCAGATTATAAGTTTGGCCGTGCGTAGATTCATTCACTATGATTATGGCTTACAGTTCCCATTTCCTTGGATGACAATTTGGCTGCATCATTTTACAACAATTGTAAGATGGAAATTATATTGAGTGGATGAGGTTGCAGTTCTTGGCATGAAATCCCTCCATTAACTTCCAGTCAACCAAATGATCATTTTCAAATTTATGAGTGACATTTCAGGGCCTTCCATTTATTCGGTCAATGCCACCTCCAACATTACATCATTACTCCTGCTGGCTCTCTCTCAGGTAACCAGCGGCACATCTTTTAGTCATTTCTAGATTTCACAGAATGTGAGCTGTCAGCTGCACATTCTTGGTCATCACTGTTAAGCAATAGAACTCAATACCTAACCATTTATGCGGCATAAATCATCTACTCCCCTCCCACAAAGAATTTAAAACTTGGGTTTAGTGCAGCTGAAGCAGGGCAGATGTTAGCGGGGTGTTGTGAGGGACTAGAGGCATTATTACTTGGGCAAAGAAAAACTCAGGGCCTTATTTATGAGGCCTTGCAACACTTTTACGCCGTAATTGCATCACTTTTTGTGGCTCAACGGCGGCATAAAAAATGCACCATGTTACACCCTATTTACAAAATGACGCATCTAGGCAGATGCTTCACTTTGTAAACCCCTGTGCCACATTATACCTGCGCCAGGTATAATGTATGCAGGGTGGGCGTTACCACGCAAAAAGCCTCGTAGAAGTTGTGTATTGAAATCTATAAGATTTGAGTGCACCACTTCTAGGATGCTACTGCATCAATATCTTACGCCTGCCTCACAGCAGGCTTAAGACTGACACAGGCCCTTTCACATGGGGCTTGCTCCATGTGAAAAGACACATTGCTGGAGTTGCGTCTGTTTTCAGACAGACCCGAGCAGCGCCACTTTTGCACCTACAGATACGTCAGAAATACTGATGTATCTGTAACTCCTTGCGAAATGGAGTGCCGTACATTAAATACGGCGCATCCATCCTGTTGCACAGAGGGCGCAGTGAACACTGTTGCATCACTGTTCTCACGCAGTGATGCGACCGTTTTCATAAATGAGGCCGTCAGTGTCTCCACGCTATCTATAGTAAATTTTTCGGGTAATGTCATTACCCTAGGCATTTGTCAGTTTATGAGTAACTGGAGTGGCTTGAACTCAAGTAACTGTACTTTAAAAATACTTTGTAGCATAACTTTCATGTTTAAAATTGTAATTTCAATTCGATTTGAACCTTGTTTCCCTTGTGCAGTTGATAAGTCTGTTACTAGTCTGAAGTGCAGTCACATTTGCTAATCCTCAAGCGAATATTTCACATTGTTTTTCACTAAATTACCGTTGAATAAATCCTTGAAATTCGGCGCTAGTTAATAGGATAGATGATTAATATCATTTTATACAATAGTTGTCAGGGCATTTTCACACTATAGAGCTAATTTATTAAAGTCAATTTTAAAAGTTTTACATGATTTAATGCTCAGTAGCGCATTCACAGATGATGAATTATAGGGAATTGCTTATTGCACATAATTTGCATTTCAAATCCTTGTGTGTGAAAACGTTGGACTAGGGTGCAAAAACAACCTTGGTTATTGTATTTATATGTATAGGTACAAGATATTGTTTTGTAATTTAATACCATTAAAACTATGTCAAATACAACAAATAAAATATATATCAAAGCGGCTCATTTGGCCCTACAAAAAAACAGAATCTAGAAAATAAACAATTTACAAGCGTGAGGTGATCTTTACAAAAACAGTTGTAAAACTAATTTATTATATCAGTAAGAAATGGATTAAATGCCAGGAACTGGATAGATAGAATGCAGCCATTGCCACATCTAAAAAAAATCAAAACCACCAAAGTGTGAATTTTCACCCTTCAAGCAACATAAAACAATTTTCATGCAATTTGTATACCTAAACGATTCCATAGACTTAAGACAATGTCTACAAGAAGTGTATATTGCCGAACTGATTTATACTGCACCATATATGTACAACCAAAGTTTCTGCACTGTGTTGCACTAGGAAGAGGAAGCAGTGCAGCTCCATGACTACTAAGGTATGGCACAGCTGCTATACCCCAGTACTGGTGTTCTTTCAGGCTGCCACGTGTCACGAGCACACTTTTGCATCATAGTGCAAATGTGTGAGTGTGAAGACTAGCATACATTTTGTACCAGACGGGGCACCTTCCTTTTTTAGATTTTTATATAGCGCAAAGTAGACCCAAGACATCGGGTATCAGAGCGCTTTACATGAGCACCAGTTTCAGTTTTGTTACAGATGGACACATCCATTTTTGTTAGGCACGGGAAGATTAAGGGGCATGTTATCACGGTCCGGCGATAAATATCGCAAAGCACGCTTAGCGCTTGCATATTTATCGCCGGCTAGCTCTGGAATTTATCGCCCGGTTAGCGCGTTATCAACAACGCGCATCGCCGAGGCAATAAGAATTCCAGAGATAGTGGGGATATCGCCATTTTCCATGGTGGAAAACGGCGATATCCTAGATGACAGGGCCTGTGGTCTTAGCCACACAATCCACCCCCCATGTTAGGTATGCCTTAGTCAGGAATTTAACGGACGTTAAATTCCTGCGTTAAGGCATACTTAACGTGATTTTATATATCGCTAACCCTCCTTGTCAAGATGACGAAGCTGGGTTAGCGATATTTTCCCAAGGGAGTCTTGTCAGGCACGCCTCCTTTGCATCTCATTAGCGATGCAATGGGAGGCGTGCTGACAAGGGGCGCCAATGCCAGTAAACTGTCGCTAACAGCTGTTAGTGACAGCTTGCTGATAGGGCGATAAAAATATCACAGCTTTAGCGGCAAAAAGTGCCGCTAAAGCAGCGATATTGCCCTTGATGATATGCCCCTAAGTTATTTGCCCAGAATCACAGGATGTTGAGCATCATTGGCTAGATTTGAACCCGGTTCACCTACTACGAGGTCGACTGCTCTAGCCGAAAGGCTGCATCCTCTCCATATACTTAACAAATTTCCACATCGTATGCGTGCAACCCACATGCAATGTGGGAAAGGTTAGGAGAAATGAAAACATTTCTCAGTGTAAGCACCTACTACTAGTAGGCATTTTTTGGGGGAAGAAAGCCCTGTCTACTGTTGTTAGTAAATAGGGCTTTGCATCAAAAACTATGAGTAGCAGAGTGGGGACACCCATGTTCCATCCATAGGACACCAGCCCCGACAAAAAGTTATGCAAAGTGGTGTAAAGCGCTATTTGAGTTACTTTTAGAGGTACTTCATAGTGCATAAAAAGTTTTGCGATGGGAAGTAAATATTTTATTAACACTTTGCACTGGTGTGCTTCAACTTTTGTGACTTTGCACTGGTGCAAAGTGTTGATAAATCTGCCCCCTAAATGTGCCCATTTTTACATCCTGAAAAAGCATAACCTACAGCTGAACAAGCCACTGAAAATTTGAATCAGAATTTGTATCTCTTCAAATTAAATTTGGGAACCCTCAGAAGCGGACTTCACCTAAACAGCTAATGAATTTTGTTTCAAAACTCTCTATTTGATAAATTATTCAAATACATGGAGTACTTGGGCCCATAACATGGCTATCAAGTGGTCATACAATGTGATAGAGGACTGGCATTGGGGCACGTCAATTGTTCTTGCCAGTTTATCTAAAAAAGCGATTCAGTTAATGTTGGCTTTACCTTTACCGCCAGTAGTTGAAAGATACGATGAAATGACACTGCAGCCAAGCATTAATACATTTTGAAAACTTAGGTTTAATGTTGGGACCTTTGGCTTCAATGAGGCTAATAGTTGACAATGACCTTTGTTCTCTCTCAGCCAAACCACTTTATACTTTTGCCTTCACCCAATAATTACGATTTTAGTTTTATTGACATTAAGTGACAATGTATGCATAGCACAGTATTCCCTCAAGGCTGAGAGCTCCCTTTGGAGAAAACTAATACCTGTGCTGCCCAATAGGTCTGTATCATCTGCATCCTGGAGAGCTGGAAGATGCTGGCCCTAACCTTGGTGGAGGTATACTTACAATATTTTAACAGGGCTTAAATCAGCAATAAAAAGATAAAGTGTCGATCGCTTCTCTAATTGCGCTCTTTATTTGTATAAATTCGATCCCTTGAAATCTGGATTTTTTTAAAGTTTAATGTTAGCCCATGTATTTCAGTCTTATGCTATAGTGAGTCATGACAGAATCAAACGTGTCCTAAAAATTTATGAAAGTCACATATAAAAGAGAGTCTTTAGTTGTTGTATTATGACGACTTATGAATGACAAAATCATTCAATTGTCTTTGCCATAATATAGCCTTATGGCATTCCGTGGAAGGCTATATCAGCCATTATAAGCCCACTCCAGTGTTTCAGGCCTTTAACAAGAGAGCGGGACTTTACTGTATAGCCCAGCTACGGAGGGCTATAAGGCTATTAGAACCTTCTGTCACTAGAGGGCAAAATGTTCTAACAAATAAAACAAAAGCCTCACGGTGCCCGATGGTGGCTCGATAAGTCCTTTGTTCACAGTAACAGTTGTGAACGACAACAATGAAATGTTGCAGTTCCGGGCTTCTGCCAACCAGTAGAAGCCCAGAGCACTCCATTCTTTTCAGTGGAGCTTCCAACATTGCAATTTTTTAATTTGCTTTAAAACCCGTTTGATAGCAAAGCGGTTGATTTTTGTTTTGCCCAGTCTTCCATCACATTGAGTAGGCCTTTAGCAAAATTATTTCCCTCCACATCCAGCAATTATATCAAACAGTAATTCTTTGGACTAGAGTGTGATCTCATCCTTTGAACTGGAAACAGAATGGAGTCATTTCAGATATGTAGCACTTGGAAGACCCAAGAGATGAAATATAGTTCCTAGAAGTCCATTTTGGCCAGACATGCCAACACACTTGAAGCTGTTGAGCAATTTTCCCACTTTGAGTTCCAAAACTCATTTTGTCTTTTCCTGTCAAATCAGGTTCTATGCACTGAGGCTATTAGTTAACATTCATAGCACTCTAATGTGATCAGTCCACATACCAGGAGTTATCAAGCCTTTCTACTCCCTCGTATTACTATTGTTAAGGTTATTCACACGATACCAGAGTTTTCGACAACCCTTGCTTGTGCAAACTGTAAAAATCTCTAGCCATGTCATATCTACAGCTTCTTGCCAAATTAACTTTTTATAGGACATCTTTCATTTTTTAACCATAGGTGGTTGCTTTTTTTTGTGCTGATTATTCTAATTCAAGTGCATGTGCTTATTTAGTTCCCTTTTAGCTGACAGAGGTTCTTTCGAATATCATATTTTATTCGTGTTCATATTTAAATTCCTAAGAGCTGATTGATTTCTCAAAAATAATTAACTAGATTTTCAATTAATTCATCCCACCTATCAAGGTTCATCAAAAAGGCATTATGGAGCAGTGGTGCTGGAACAAATTTCAGAGTAGGGGTGCTGCCATCAATGTTGCATTAGAACAACGGTAGCAAATGAGTCATGCCCATTAGGCAGGACAGTGGTAATGATAAGGTATGTAGCCAGTGAAGTGTTTTAGAGCACACTGTTGGCAATATTTTACTAACGCATGACGTGGTAGTGCACTGACATTTACAGACAGCATGCTTTCCATGGAAATGGACACTAAATTTGCACTGACATGCAGTTTTACTGGAAATTCTATATAGGACATGCACAATAGATAATGTGTGGAGCGTAGGTGACCATTTATCTTTTATACATCACCAAGTAAAGTGTCTTGAATTGTTTTGATCATATTAAAACCTTTGTTTTCATCATAGTTATGAATTACACAAAATTGTACTTCATTTGTGATTTCGTAACTGCTGATAAGGTTTGAAATATTTATTCATCTACTGGTATTTACATTTTGCTGTGTGTTAGGAACAACATAAACATCTTACCTCCTGTCTTCTCTCGCTCCCTGTACGCTAGCAAGATTGTCACATAATTCACTTTACAAAATCCTCTCATTTGGTAGCCAGAAAAAGAAAAGTAAACACAATTCTCCATGTTAAAAGACTAAGCGGCAAATTGTCAGTAAACACAGCCTGACGTTTGACCTCTGTCTTTCACCCAGAGCAAATGTGAGAGGATAAAATCTAAATTTACAGCCGTCTTTATTGCTCATTCGTCTTCTGAACTCTAGCATGGTTATTCTGGAAGTGCTGCTGCATCCCGAGCACCCCCACCTCTACCGCCTATGTTATGGAGTGGGAAGCTACCTAACAAATTATTTAGCTAATTTTCAAAATATGAAACCATTTAGGGAACCATTTTATTTTTACATTTATTCCACTCCTGGTTGGTGGCTGTAGGTCATTATCACTGGATACTTGTTAAGTGTACAAATGATAGAAAATGACTCACTCTTCATCTGACTAATACTTTCGTACCATATACTGTTTCTAAATAGACCTAGAGGAGCTAATGTATAATCTGTTGTCACTTTTCGATAAAAGGAATAATGTGTAACAAGCAACAGGTAATCTGTGGGTAATAGATGTAGCAAAGAAGAGGAAACCTGCCTTTTCTGCCTTGCCATCCCTGATTTTTTTTAACCCTTTTCCAGACCCTTTTTTGACTGGTATTAGTACTCTTTTCCCTGTAGAGCTACACCAGCTTCAAACCTGGAGAAGCTTCCTGTAGCTTGCTCCTGTTATTGCTGCTGCTCCTTTACCAGTAGAAAGGTGTTCTACAATTCTTTGCAGCCTTTACAGGCTTTGGCGCCCTCATGCCACAGAGCTGCTTTCGTCCCGCTTTTCTTTGCCCAAGAGCTCTTCTTACCAGGCAGATTTCCAAGGCGGGAAGCTGCACAAAAAAAGTCTTGTTGAGGCTTACGCAACCAAGCGTAACCACCTAAGTACCCTTGCTCCCAAATACATGCCAGGTCGATGCCATCAAGGGGCTGTTACAACATATGCACCAGCCCAGCTCAGCGAGGGAGGAATGGCCTGCACACAGCCAACTCACATGGCCTCCATCTTGCTTCTCCTTCACATAGTTCTACAGAGGTAAACTAAGTTTCACCCAATTGGTCTAATTAACTTTCCTATAAGGATATGTTTAGATGGACTAAAGAATTGCACCAATGGTCTGGGGGTAAAATCTAATGTATGGCATGCAGGGTGTATTTAAATCGCCCAAATATTAGAGAAAAATATATGGCTGGCCGGAACCATTTTACCCTGGCTCCAGCCTGTAGTTTAAAGGAACTGAAGTAACACAAGACAAGGAAAAGTGTCTTGTCATGCAAGAGACCTATTTTTATATTTTAATGTTACACCTGGAGCGTCCTTAGTAAGCCCACAAGGTAGGACACTAATATGTTTAAAAAATGGGCGTGCTATATATTCAAAGTACATCCCTTTAAAATGGCTGAAGGCTTAAAGCGTGTCTCACTGTGAAGCTGTATGCTGGATTTTCTATAAACAGACCACAATGCAACTCAAATATTTATTTCACATTTCTCTTTGAAAAAATGCTAGAAAACCTATTTTCCCCTTAGGTTTTCAAAACCTGACCTAATTATGAAATATGACTGTTGATAGCTTTAGTGGAAAAACAGCATGCCTGAGTCAGAAATCGCTTAAAAATCCAGTTATTCCACTTATCACACCTCCAGAGGCCAAGACACACCCTTGGCTGCATTAATTTGTTGTTCACCTTGTTTGTCTGCTGCAGAAACAATGAAAGGAAAATATCTCCTGACTCCAGCATGGCCCAACTTACCACAGGGAACTGGACTTGCCTGATCCCAGTCTTAAAAGAGATCTAGTGCTTAGAAGCCTGCCTTGAGGACCTTGAGGTTCCCTTAGTGTCTAGGATGAATGTTTCAAGCAGATGAAAAACTGTGGGGCTAGAAATTGTTTGTTTCCTGATGGACCAGGACAAGTGACAGAGGCTTTCCCTTGGAGGTCACAACGGAGTAGGGTGCGCAAACCAGTTTTATCCAACATTAAGCTTTTTGCTGTGCAGAATACATGTTCCTGAAACCCACCACATGAAGCCCTTGAGGACTACAGCTTCCACACTTGCCTGACTTAGGGATTTTGGGAATGTACAAAGTGGCTAAGTCTGAGAGTATAACCTTGGACCCGCACATTGGGAAATCCATCCCAGTGACCAAAGCATCCTCAGCAGCAACAAAAAGTAAGGTTTGTCCCACCCTGAACTTTCGTCACCAAAGCCAGTAACATTAGCAGAGCTTGGTGACATATCCGACTTCGAGGGACACTCGCTGGCTTCAGCTTTGGATAAAGCAACACTGGAATTTAACTTTGATTTCTGTGATAACGTTTGAAACAATAATTGTGGCTAGGATGACCCACTTGGTATATCCTAGTTCTGGTCTATCGTGGTCAGCCTGAAATCATGCCTGGGTCCCATTTAACCATAAACTGTAGTTCAATTTTTTTAGGTGAATTTTTGCCTTTTGTTCCCCCTTTTTCGATTTTAATTATTTTGGTTTCTTTTGCTCATTAATTATTTTTTTTTTCCAAGTTAACTTGAGAATGTTACAGTGCTATGTTCTTTAATTTATTATTGGTGGTATCTCTAGACTGTAACATCCACTTCTCTCAGTAATGCCTGATGCCTCTGCCATAGCTATCTGGGTTTGAAAAGAGAATCTTTAGGAGCTGTGTTTTAGTTTAAACAGACTATGTTGATTAAGAGGTTTGTGGTCACTACATCCCAAATTAATAAGCCAGTTCTGACATTTGCTCAGTGAGGGATGAAAGACCTAACATGAAGCGCATCCAATAAAATCATACCAAGTTTCTTTTTCACTCTGTTGGTTTGAATATAGACAGAATGTGGAAATCTAACTCAATATTCCATCTCTGATCAGCTGTGTTTTCTACCTAAACGAAATACTATAAATACTTGTGTTTAGTTTAGAAGACTGTTCTTTATACACAATTTTCATGCACGACTCTCCTTGTTTCTATGTTGTATACCTAATATATACTGCATATGCTTTTTAATCATGCTTCTAAAATTTTGGAAATCATATTTAATTTGTTCAGAGACAATAAAACTGTAACACAATATATTGGTAATCTACCTTCCAAATCTACTTCATTAAAAATCCTAATTTTGCCGTAATAAAATTGAGATTTTGTAAATCCTATTGGAAGTTACAATCCCAAAGTGCAATAAAGGCATACATCAATATGAGAATGTTAGACTTGTCAGCCTTAGGGTGGTCTCCCCCAAACTATTTGCATAGCTACTTTCAGTTTTCTGCTGAAAGAAGTTTTTGTTGGCCTTTGGACTCTGTGCATTTTACCACCCTTGACCAGTGCTAAATGGCTTGTGATCACTCTTATAAATAGGATTTAAGTGGCTTACACCTAATTGGCATATTCAATTCTTTTTTAGGTCCCTTGCAGTGTGATTTATACATACCCAGGGCCTGTAAAATAAATTCTACTAGTGGGCCTGCATCACTTCTTGTGACACTCAATTAAGTAACACATTAAACATGTCATAGGCCTGCCATTGCAGCCTGAATAAAGTTTTAAATTGCCAGTTCGACTTGGAAATATATCCCTCGTGCCAAGACTTACACTCCCCTTAAATTGCATACAAATCACCCCTAAGTAAGCCCTAGATAGCCCACAGGGCAGGGTGCTTTGGAAAATAAAAGGTTGGCCATGAACTTTTAAGTTTTTTATGTCCTGGTATTGAAACACTCCTAAATTCCCGGAAGAATAACTTTGGGTTGTCTTATACATTTAATAACTTTTCATTGGGACCAGGCAAGCATTTCATGTTTGGTATGTATGAAACTGTAATGAGAAATCACCTTTAATGTCAAAGTCAGATTTTAAATTATAATTTTCTTTAAATTGGCATTTCCCTGCCCTTAGCCTTTTGGTGCTTGCAGCCTGTCTTAGGTCAATTGACTGGGTATAACTTATAGCTAGACTTTGTGAATTCCTCCCAGACAGTCACACAAAAGAGAAATTAGGTGAACATGAATGGGTCATCTGCTTGCAGGGTGGGGGGTGGAGCTGGGCAAAGCCCTACTTGCAAACAAATAGGCTGCGTTATGCCTTCACACAAGAGATTGTCACCTCCACATTGTCTCTGCAGCCACCTGGGAGCCAGAGCAGGGGAGTCAGGAAATTCCAAATACTTCAAAGAGAAACCTGTAGAAACTTCTCCCAACTTCAAAGGAGGCACCAGGTTTAAAATTAGGACCCTCAGACCCATTCTTCGGTTCATTTCTGGACCTGTGGAAGGACTCTCAGAGGACTGTCTGCTGCTGTGGCCTGCTTTGTACTCCTGAAGATTGCTTTGCTGCTCTTGGAAGGCCTGCTCTGCTGCCTACAGCCTACAGCCTGACTTAAACCTTCGGAGGCCAGCCCTGCTGTTTCAGACCTGCTCCTTCACCTGAACCCAGGACTACCAGAGTGACACCAAGGGCTAGTTTGATGGCCTCGGGTTCAGACCCACAGGGACATAAAAGGATCCCACCATCTTGAACCTGCACCTATACCCAGCCCGTGTGAGTCCTGACTCTCAGGTTGTGTTCCACCAATCCTTGACCCTGGGATGTGGTGTTAAAGTGCCCAGACAGACAAATCAAAAACTTGGGACTTAAACATTTTTTGGCCTAAAACTATTCTAGGAACTGAGGGAAGACGGGGACCAACCTGCTTGTTGATCACCCAATGTGCATCACCGGTCTGTCTAACTCCATGGCTGCCACAGCTATGTTCTTCTCTGCAGCAGCAAATCATATTCTGCGTAATTTGTTCAAATGTACTCTATTTTTCAAAATTGGTGAGGGATTTTTCTTGTGCTGTGTGTTCTCTTTATTACTGTTTGTATGCTACATAAATACTTTAGTCTCTCAAGCGACTTCATCTTGATTATTCATTTGTGTCCTTATTCAATGGGTGCAACTAGTCTGGAAAGGCAGACAATAGGTAATCCAAAAGAGAGTGACAGAGTGCACATCAATTTTTTCAAAAGTTTATCAATGTTGTGTTTGTTCACGTGCTGGCCCAGAATCGTGGTCTGCCCAAAGCCACATACTTGTGAAAAACACTAGAAACAATGGGGCAACTTCTCACCCCACCAATGAATAATCACGATGAAGTCACTTGAGAGACTATTGGAAAAACACATCTTCAGAAGTAAATGTTCTGAACTACGTTTTAAAACTGTTGCACATTACACCTTGATGTTTTTATTGTCATGTTCTTGTATATACAACAAACATGTTTGTGATAGTGATTATATAATACTTTGAATCATCAGCTTTTCAGTGTGGAAACTGCCGTATATGATACCTTTAAATCAACGTTGTTTAATATCAACAGGGTGGGTGGGGAAATTTAGATTGATGTTCAGGAACGATCCAGACATCTTAGGATAGTGAGCGCAATGCATAGTGGGTGTTATAGTGTGATAACACGAGGAAGACTGTTAGCTATTATAATGCAGTGTTACCTTTGTTCCTATATAGTAAGTTTAAATAGGGATTTCAAACACACGAAAAGATGAGGGTGGTTAAATGGTGATGATGCCGATGGGAGGGTTTAGATAATGTAAATTGAGTGCCGTGGGAAACACAGGGTTAAAAGAAGTCACTCTAGGGCGGAGTTTGAACTTAGGTGCTTAAATTGAAGATTGGGGGTGAAACACAGTCAGTGGATCACCTGGAAGTGAATGAGAAGGACGTTTGTAAAGGTACGGGCTCGGATAGATTAGATTTCACTCGAAGACCAACTGAAATATGGCATCTTAAATCGCGCGCTTATAGGAATTGGCACACTATGCTTGTAGATTAACTGAAACACCGTATTGTAACTTGCGCTTACAAGAATTACACGAGGAGAACGAGGGAGATAGAGGGAGGGAGACCTGGACATTAATACATTTGTGGCGGTTTATGGTCACAATTAGCGGGAAAATGTTGATATGTGAATGGGTTACGAGATAATCGCTTGTAAAGTGTTAAAACATGTACAAAGAAACATCGATTTGGAAAGTTTTTGTATTGAGACATTGTTTTTTGATTGTAGAATACCCCTGACACCGGGCCATGGTGAGGCCCGAAATGCATTGGGTTATCATGATGAACTAATGAAGATTACTTACATGCACTCCTAGCTACCGATTAAGGCCTCGGCATGTCTGTAGTGTTTGAGGTTACAGTGATGAAAGTAGGATGTCTCACAAGTGACTATGGATAAATCCTGGAAACCGTGAATAACTTTGATGAACTTTGAATACATTTTAGAACAAACTTGGTTTAACATGCTGCATTATTGGTATGCAAATATTACCTCTGTGCATCCGGAAATGAGGTGAGCAGTTGCCCCATTGTTTCTAAGTAAAAGGTAGGAGATTTACTTTTAAGGTTTACATGTCCTCGTAGTGAAAAACAACTACATTTATTTTTCACTACTCTGAGGCCTGCCCCTCGCATAGGTTAACAATGGGAATTCCTTATTGCACTTTTATGCTGTATTTCCTGAATGAGATGAAGTAGCTCGGTCCTGTATAGCTTCATTGGAATGATATTGATAACTCCTCTTTGCTGGAAAAGTTGGATTTAACATTACTGGTTTAAAATGGGACTTCTCTTAAAGCTCGGTCTGCCAGCAACCTGTCTCCAGTACACATCAGGGGTGGTTGACAGATTGACTTGAGCATTCCCTCTAGACAGCCACACACAATGAAAGGAAAGATGTGACTGATTGGCCATCTGCATTATGATGGGTCATCCTTGGCAGGATGGGAGGGAGGAGCTGACAGACCTCAATGGGCAGTGTCCTGTCCCCACACAAAGGGTTGCATGCACCCGCCTTTAGTGAGTCTGGAGCCAGGGCTGGGAAAGGGAGGACCTCTCTGCACTTCAAAACCCCTCTTTGAAGTCACCACTGTATTAAAGGCACAACTGGGTATAAGTACTGGGTCTCTGACCCTACCAAAACAGACACTTCTTGACCTGTAAAGAAACTCTGCCAGGAAGATGGACTGCTGTGTCGCTACAAGAATTGCCACTTTGCTGGACTGGTGCTCTGGAAGAACTGCTTTTCTGCTGTACTACCCTGCTGCCTGCTACCTTCTGCCTCTGCTAAGGAAGAACTGGGCTCTTCCTTGAACCCAGAATGATCTCCAAGGGCATTCTGCCTTGCCTCCTATTGTGAGACTCAGGGATATTAAAGTCTAACCTACTGTTCCTATATCTGGTCCATTGGAAGTGGATCCAGGTGTTTGCTTCAAGGGAACCGACGCATCCTCTGCTGTGTGAAACAGAATGTTTCATCACTGCTGGTGCGGGAACAGAACCGGCGCATTGCGCTCGGGACCAGTGCATTGTCTCAAGAACCGACTCATCAGCACAGCTGCATCGCCATTGCTGCTGTGTGAGAAGACCAACACATCCCCTCGACTGCGTGGAGCAACCCAGCACATTGGCTTCAGAACCTACACATGTCAGCTTTGACACTTTGTCTTCATCGCTATCATTGCGTGGATAAAAAAGACGCATTATCTCGACTGCAGGGATTGACACCAATGCATCACTTGCCTGCGCCCCACAACTTGCTGTTGCGACCAGGATCAAGGAACTTTGTTCAGGAGGACTTGCATGGCTCCTGTATCTGCCCACACTCCAGGTCAGCCTGAACTCTTGAGTTTTCCCTGGTCCAGCGCAACCAGATTACCCCGATAGGCGTTAATTGCTTCCAAGTGCTATTGACACTTTTATTCTTTATTAATTCACAACTCACATTCTAATTATTGTATTATTTATTTATTTTTATCTATTTTTCTAAACTGACGTGGAGTTTTTTTGTGGTGGTTTCACTGTTTGAAGAGTTGCACAAATACTTTACACATTGCCTCTTACCTTAAGCCGGCCTGCTCTATGCCACCTACCAGAGGGTGAGCACAGTTTAGTTTATGGTGTGTATCTATTAGACATACCCTGACTAGGATTGTGGCTCCTGCTTGGACAGGGTGCATACCTTATGCCTATCAAAAACAAAATTTGTAGCATTTTGCAATACCTTTTAATTTTTTTAAACAATGTTTGAGAATATGCCTTAATTATACCTATTGGCAGATTACATTTTGAGATGAGAAGCATATTGCATCAATGCACAAAAGGATCAAACATCCAAAGAAATATTGAAATAGGTGCAGAAATCACGATAAACACTGCATGAAGGAAAGTAAGACCATAACAAATTACTAGACATAGATAATTAATAATCTAAACAATTCTGTTGACTTTCCCCATAATGCACTTTGGGACTTCAACGTGAGCTATGAAATCACTATATGTTAAATGTGCTGCATTATGCAATGCAATATAATGCACAAAGTGCTCTCCTGTTAGCACACAGGGTCAAGTTCATAAAATATTTTCTGCAGTTATGCTTGCCTTATACCCTGGAATTCAGCAGTAAGACACAGCCGAGTTGGTACTAGAGCACGTGTAGTATTAGATTACTTTGTGAGCTGAGCCAGTGTCGAGGAATATGAGAATATATCTAGAGCACAGTGAGAAATTCACATTTGTAATGAATGCACTTATTGACTTAACAGTTTGGGCTAAGATCAGTGTTTAATGGACAAGTGTTATGTTCATATGCAGGCAAAGGCCTACATACCTTACATAGATAAACCTGAAGACTCCATAACACCCATCTTGTGTAAGAAAATCAGACTCCTTTTTCACAAAAATGTTTTTTTTAAATGTTTGGTCCAACTTCAGAAAAACTATATGTTAACGGTCATCAGATCATCTGCAGAAAGCTCTAAAGTGGAATCAGAAAGGCCTAATTAAGAACCAAGATGGCCTTTTCCTTCTGTTTTCTTGTGTTATCAATGAAAATGCTAACCATTTCAAAAGGCCCTCTAACTAAAGTACTTGTGAGGTACTCAGTGTACTATATGATATGGCTGTGGGGTCTTATCGTGGAATACTCTCACAAATCCCATCCTGAGCACAGTCAGTATAATATATTTAATCTTTGCTCAACCCTGGGTAGCTGTGGATGCAAGCAGAAAAGCTTGGAAAATTAACTTAGTGTAAAACATTTAACAGTACCAAACAACAAAAAAAGAATATCACACACCAATAAAAAAGACAACAACAATTTATAAAAATAGAACATATCCATATACATTTTTAGAGACCTTGATCATCAAAATCCACTGGAGGGTTCTGTAGATACAAATTGTAGAAGCGTTTATCACTTTCAAATGCAACCACAAACAAGCACAGTTCAATAAAAATGTTGCAAACTTTTCAAAAGTTTGGAAAAGTTAGTGCGGGTACTGTGGCCTGAGTTTGGTGACCAAAACCGACAGGGACGAGGTCCAGGAGGCCAGTATGGATGCTTTAGACATTTTCCATGGCCACCAGAGTGTTTTTAGACTAAGTTTTTAAAATCTACAGCATGACTGCCATAGAAGTTAATGAAGTGATCCTAATGCTGATGCTGAGGGATGCAGGCAAAGATGCTCAAAAGCATACTCTGATCGTGTTGCGGTTGACAGGGGTGTCTCTGTGGTGGTTCCTCAGACCATGGATGTTGTGGGGTGACTTTGGCGATGAAGATCGAAGTCCCCCAAAGTCCTCTACATTTCAGTAGTTGGGCAGCAGATGCTGCACTACTGGCCTCACAGCACCGCAGTTGGATGCAGTTTCTTTGGTGGGGGCTGGTGTTCCTTAGGTGTGACCAATCTGGACTCTGACAGCACTCCCAGGTCTGGCAGACTTTTGTGCAAGTTTTAGCTATCTCAGATTGTCTCTTTGGCATGCTTGGAGACTGTTAGCGGCAACATAGCTCTTGTTGAGCTGGTTCTAGGAGATCAGCAGAATGATACTCTGGGTCACTGGACTTGGTGAAAGCAGGAAGTTGCCAGAGCTGCAGGAACAGTCCCAGTCCCACTAGCCCAAAAGTGCAGCAGGTGTAGTTTTCACAATGGTGCAGCCTCTTTTTGTGCAAGTAAAAGACAGCAGGGCAGTCCTTCTTTAGTCCTGTTCTCTTCTACAATGTGAACTGAGAGGCAGGGTGTCAGGGGTGCCCTACTTATCCAAGGAAGTGCCCTAAGGGGACCACATGCTCACTAACTATTGAGCTACTGGATCTCCTCCTCTCCAGTGACGAAGTTCCTGTTAAGTGTGGCAACTGGCTATCCCAGAGTGCCTCATTCTTGCCCCCTTCTAGATCAAACCACCCTTCCTCGGTCTTTGGGAGCAGGGTAGCCCACCCTTGATTTGTGGCTACCAGCAGGCTCCAGGCCCATGGGATAATTCGTTTGGACACAGGTTTCCCTCGCTTAGCTCTGCCTCCTAATTGTCAGCAGGTAAAAAAGACAAACTTCTCGGGGATATTATCACAAGCAGCCCTTCAAACTGAAGTTGAACCTTCGAAGCGTGCCTTTTGGGCTAACACACTGACTGACCATCCTAGAGAGGAGGTTGCACCTTGCTCTGCAGCAAATGCCTTTGTTCCTGGGTCTGGACGTCATTCACATATCTCCCCAGGTGGTCAGAAGCCCGCCTATGTGTCAGTGCCTTTGTAAGGCCACTGGACTAGCTGGAGTGCTAATTGGTATCTTTTAGAAGTTGCATAACTTTAAAAGTGACTTTAAATCTGGCCTAGGCATAAGGTAGAATCTAATGCCACAATTAATTTTGTACCTTACTTGACTTTGTTAGGTGGTCCCACTCAAAAGTTAACTGGGCTGTGGAGCCAGTCAGTAACCTTGTGTTAGCCCACGGGGCTCCTAACCTTTCCACAGCAAAACAACAATTTGGAAGTGTTGCTGCTAAGACATAGAGAAAATCATATGTCTTATTTAGTAATATACATCTCCCTGACATAGGGCTGTATAGTCCTTACTGAAGGGAGACTTACATATATTACCTAAGGGAAGTTGGGGCTTTAACATTAGGAGTAATGGCAAAACCAAACTGGCAGTGTCACACACTGCCCTGTCAGTCAAAGCTGCAGGCTGGGGTCCATTTTGTCCCTGTCACATTCAGGAGGGCAGAAACATGGCTGCAGCCCTGGGTGAACACTCTGCATTACATGCCCTGGGTGCCTGAGGGTACTATACTCTAGGGACTTAGAAGTAAGCCGCTACATGCCAATTGACTGTATCCAACTCAACATAACTTGATATAGGGTTAGAACATTGGCACTGAGGTCTGATTAGCAGGCCTCAGCGCACTCTCAGAGTAAAAAAAACTGCAGCATCAGTCCAAAAATTTGGGGGTGAACTGTAAAAAGAAAAGAGGCATTTCCTTACAGTCCTATATCCTTTATCCCTGTTCCCTAGACTGTGCATGGTAAACGTGCAATCTGGGAGCCCAGAGCAAGTTCCTGAATATTGAAGCTTCCCCTTCAGAGAATTGCCATCTATTGTATTTCAAGGCCTTTGTGGCTATATGTACAAAATTCAAGTTTTCTAAATAGCGAATCTGTAGAAATCTCTATTTGGGAATCACAAAACGGTATGTATGTAACCGTCAGTTCCACAAATAGGGATTCCTATGGATTTGCATTTGCAATTAGGAAATCACAAGATAGGAAATTGAACAATTGCAATTTCCTAAAAGGAAATCACAAAATAGGGAAGTGAGCTTTCTGGATGCGAAATGATGATGTCATACCGGGACATTTACAAATATAGTTTGTGTCCACAACTTAGACACCTAGGCACGAAGAAAGGAGTGCTCCTACATCACCACTGCCACTGAATATCACGATCCCTGGAAAAGAGCAGGGTTACAGCGATGGGAACAAGGACTCAGGGAGCAGGAAGAGGAAGGTTACATTTACTGAGAAGTAGCCGCGGCCTGTGCAGGTAAGAGCAGTGGGGCAGTGGGGCCAGGTGGGGGGGGGGGATTTCAACAGACGACGACAAAGGAAAATTAATTAATTATTTAATTTTCCCTCATCATCGTCCATCAAACTCCCCCCCACCTGACCCAACGCCCCACCACTCTTACCTGCATGGGCCATGGCTGCTGAGAAGGAGTTGGAGCTCCTGACAGAGGAATGTGTGGCCCATATGGACCAACTGTTTTGAAAAGCTGCCATCTCCATGACAGAGAGCCAAAAGACATGGATCTGGACCAGCATTCTGGAGAAGATTAACTCCCTAGCAGTCACCAGAGACCCTTCCTGAGATCCGCAAAAGGTGGTATGACCTGAGGTCTCGTATGACAGGGAAGGTGGCCAGTAGGATGGCTGAGGGATGTGGAACAGGTGGAGAAGAGTCAAAATACCCCCCTCCGACTTCCATGAAGACACTCATTGAGGTGACCCTTGAACCAGAGAGTGTGGTGGGAGTAGCTGACAGCTACACAGTTATTCCAGCAGGCACCAGACAGGGTAAGTCATCTTTTTTATGAACCTCGCAAAACATAAAGTTAGCAAATCCATATATCATACATCACAGCATGAATAACTCCATTGAGATGCTTGCCCCACCCTGGCAATGCATCATGGGAGTTGTAGTAGATATCATTTGCTTTCGGAACTGTGTGCTGATGACTACACCAAACATATCTGTATAACATAAGCATGTCACAAATACATGAATCTGAGACACAGCAATAATGTGGGCAAACTGTAACCATTTATTTACACTAACTATTTTCATGCATTTACACAGATCACAGCCCAGACATGTCATTGCAGCCTATGGGCATACTGACACTGATGTGGTCACGAGGAAACAACACCACCTTCTCCGCAGCCCATCACCCCAATTCCAACTGGCAGGAGAGCAACAATATCATTGCTGCCAGAGTTTGTGGACAGTGATGAGGGTCGATCACAGAGCAAAGCCCCCACAACATCGAAGGTCAGGACACACAATCAGCACAGAGGCCAAACATCAGCAGTTTGTACCCAGAATATGTCAGACGACATGTTGGAGAACCCTCCTGTGTATGGAGATGTGCAGCATCTCCATACAGCTCCTGCAGATAAAACAAATATGGACTTGCAGTAGGCAGCTGCAACATATGTCTAAGTTGCTGCAGAATTTGGAGGAAGGGTAGGACTGCTGGCTCGCAGAAATGGAGAGGGAGCACCGTGTGTGGAGACAGAGGCACAGGCTATACCTGGCAAGTTTTGATTTGTAACCACGGTCCATCAACTGCCTGGCAGTGGCCACAACAATGCTAGGAAAGTGGACTGTGAACATTCAGATTGGCATGAGGCACTGATGTCAGGACCTGGAACGTGGGCTAGTACAAATGACCACAGCTCTTGAAAATATCCAGACCCACATCCACTGTGTCCCCAACATCCTGCCCCCACCTGAGAGCAAAGAGGGCTCTGGCGTCAGTGGCACATCCGTTTAGAAGGCATGCAGTACCAGGCGTTCATGCAGACTCACTTCTGGGACTGACATGTCACCAGTCTCACTGCCCAGTGTTGCTGCCAAAGCTCCCAACCCTAGAGGCTGAAATAAGTGAACCACTGTACACTCAGAGGAACAAGCGGCTTTTGTTTTGTCTGGCATTACTTATTTTGTTGTTTATTTTCTAACAATGGTACATCGACAAGGAAAAAGTTGATTCTTGAGTGAAATAAAAGGTAGTCTCTCAGTTATGTACCAAGTATTAACATCATGTGTGATTTCTCGTTATTGGATGTTCTAATTTCTCTTATCCCAGACATAGTTGTTCCTGATTGATCTCTGTGCATTGTACATGTCCCTCTACTTCACGTGTGTCCTCCTGCTGCACCTGTAGTGCTGGTAACTCATCATCTGATTACCAATCAGACCCTTCTTCATTGCAATATTGTGCAGTATAGCACATGTGGTGATTATCTTGCAGCATGTATCCAGTTTGTACAGTAGTGCCTCGCTGGTCTTGTGGAGGCAGCGAAAGCAGGACTTCAGGATCCCAAAGGTCCTCTTTATTATTGACCACATGCTCCTGTGTGCCCTGTTGTACTGCCTCTCACTTCTTGTCCTTAGAGTCAGGTACGGTGTGAGAAGCCGGGGATGTAAGGCATACACTCTATTACCTTAAGAGCATGAGAAGGTAAATCATTCGGCCACATTACACACACCGTCCTGGCCACTGAATGCATTGAGCCTGCAATTCTCTTACCTAGTAGGATTACACCGCCACATTCTTCCTGTGCCAGTCGGTTTTGTATTCCACTGTGTCAGAATATGAGTGAGTAGTGGGTGCTGCCTGGAAATCTGCCCACATAGTCTGATATGATACAGAAGGCATCACACACTACTTGCACATTGAGTGAGCGTGAGCATTTCCTGTTCCTTTATATGTTTTCAGTTGCTTATGGGGGACATGTGGCAATATGTGTGCCATCACAAACAACAATAAAGTATTCCCATTTCACCTAAAATATTAATTAACATCGGATTTTTTTTTTACAAAACAGTAGTAACCAGGACCCACCTATTACATAAGTGCCACTAATGTCAAGGTCCCTAAAGATTAAGAGACCAATTTTTCTCTGTTGTAATAAAACAATAACAAATAAATGAACATAGATTTGAAATCGTATTCATTAATAACACTGAAAAGCCATTAATCACAGTAGAACTATTAAGTATATGAATATATATTACCTACTGGCGGTCGCCAGTAGGTAGTTATAGTTAGGGCCCTGTTTCCATAGGAAAACCGCAACATTCTATTTTGAATAACTTTGGCGCCGGTCGACGAATCCTCGCAAAATTTTCAAAACTAATGGGGCGCTACGCTCCGCTCCTACCCTGAAAGTCTCGGGGGGATTCGTCAATCGGGGGCTGAGAAAAAAGGGGGGTCCCAAAACGCGTTTTCCCCATGCATTTTTCCATAGGACCTTTAGACACAGCTACAGCCCGAACGGCTGAACAGAGTTACTTGAAATTTGGCAGAGAGGTAGTCTACAGGTCAAGGAAGTGCCTTTTGTAGGTCTGGTGTAAATCTGTTCAGTAGTTCCTGAGAAAATAGCATTTAAATCAATATATATATCTGTGGCAGCTTACGGTGCGCTTACCGTGCGCTTACGGTAAGCTTACCGTACGCGTACGGTGCCGTGCGCGAGCGCGATTCTGATTGGCTGTTAGTTCTTAGTAAACATTCGAATCGGTCGAAACCAGGAAGTATCGGCCGCCATTTTCTCTCTCGCACTCTGAGGGGGGGAGGAAAAACAAAGTTGGATAACATGAAAAGGGGCAGGCTAGACAGCTCCTAACCACCTATCCATGGTCAGGGTGTCCCACCCGAACCCCCAAGGCCAAAAAATCATTTTTTTTGTTTTTGTTGAAAAAACGCCGATTACGCTTACCGTACGCGTACGGTAAAAAAAAAAAAAAAAATCTATCCACAATCTCCACACCCCGTGTGCAAAAGGTGCCCGAAGGCCCCCGTTTTGTGCATGGCATATTTTTAAAGCGATCATTAATTAGATAACCTTTCACATCGAAGCGCATAATATGTCCTCCGTGTGTGGACGATGCGCGAAGCACTAACTGCGTAAAGTGGGCGCACGGAACGAACTGCGTGAAGTGGGCGCGCATGCCACGAACGGCGTAAAGTAACTTAGCATTTAAAAAACCGTACAAATTCACTGAAAAAACCATAGGTTTCACACACGTTATAGTTAGGAATTAGCATTTAAAAAACCTTGCAAATTCACTGAAAAAACCATAGGTTTCACACATGTTAGAGTTAGCGGACATTTTAATCATAAAAAACCATTGAAATTCCCCCGTTATAGTTAGTGCAGGCAACTATAA
Organism: Triturus cristatus; assembly: GCF_964204655.1. NCBI lineage: Eukaryota > Metazoa > Chordata > Amphibia > Caudata > Salamandridae > Triturus > Triturus cristatus. The sequence continues at coordinate 370,639,124 of NC_140595.1, forward strand.
CTCACGCGACCGCAATCCTCTGCTGATGACATATGTGTCTTTATGAAAAAAAAATATTTGCAATATATGTATAGCTAAAATTTAATGGAAGAAGACATGGGCAAATAAGTGTCTAAATACAGTATTAGCATCAGCAGAGGATTGCGGTCGCGTGAGTTATAGTTGCCTGCACTAACTATAACGGGGGAATTTCAATGGTTTTTTATGATTAAAATGTCTGCTAACTCTAACATGTGTGAAACCTATGGTTTTTTCAGTGAATTTGCAAGGTTTTTTAAATGCTAATTCCTAACTATAACGTGTGTGAAACCTATGGTTTTTTCAGTGAATATATATATATATATATATATATATATATATATATATATATATATATTCACTGAAAAAACCATAGGTTTCACACATGTTATAGTTAGCTGGACATTTTACTGATAAAAAACCAATGAAATTCCCCCGTTATAGTTACTGTAGGCAACTATAACTCACGCGACCGCAATCCTCTGCTGATGCTAATACTGTATTTAGACACTTATTTGCCCATGTCTTCTTCCATTAAATTTTAGCTATACATATATTACAAATATTTTTTTTTCATAAAGACACATATGTCATCAGCAGAGGATTACGGTCGCGTGAGTTATAGTTGCCTACAGTAACTATAACGGGGGAATTTCATTGGTTTTTTATCAGTAAAATGTCCAGCTAACTATAACATGTGTGAAACCTATGGTTTTTTCAGTGAATTAGCAAGGTTTTTTAAATGCTAATTCCTAACTATAACGTGTGTGAAACCTATGGTTTTTTCAGTGAATTTGTACGGTTTTTTAAATGCTAATTTATTTATGTATTATTTTTTATATATTTATTTTACAATAAACTACGTATTAAAAATTATTATTTTTTTTTTTTTTGGTTTTCACCCTGCGAATTTTTTTTATTTTTTTGTAAAAAAAAATTTTTTTTTGTGTTTTTCAGGGTGCGCGCACTGTGCGCGCACCCCCGCGATTTTTTAAAAAAAAATTTTTTTTTTTGCCTTCGGGGTCCTTCAGGGACCCCCTGACAAAGGCTAGGGGGTCAGGAACTCTCTACCCTGCCCCCTTTTCACGTTCGCCACTTTCCTTTTTCACTCTCGCACTGAAAACAAACAAAATGGCGGCCGACACTTCCTGATTTCGACCGATTCGAACGTTGACTAACATGTAACCACCAATCAGAATTACGCTCGCGCACGTTAGGGTGCTCGCACGGTGCTCGCACGGTGCGCGCACCCTGCGCGCATATATATATATATATGCTTTTAAATGCTATTTTCTCCGGAAATACTGAACAGATTTACACCAGACCTGCAAAAGGCACTTCCTTGACCTTATGGCTACCTCTCTGCCAAATTTCAAGTAATTCTGTTCAGCCGTTCGGGCTGTAGCCCTGTCTAAAGGTCCTATGGAAAAATGCATGGGGAAAACGCGTTTTGGGACCCCCCTTTTATCTCAGCCCCCGCTTGACGAATCCGCCCGAGACTTTCAGGGTAGGAGCGGAGCGTAGCGCCCCACCTATTTTGAGAAATTCGCGAGGATTCGTCGACCGGCGCCAAAGTTATTCCAAATAGAATGTTGCGGATTTCCTATGGAAAAGGGGTCCTAACTATAACTACCTACTGGCGACCGCCAGTAGGTAATATATATATATATATAAATTCACTGAAAAAACCATAGGTTTTAGGGAAAGTTATAGTTAGTTGGACATTTCACTAGTACAAAACAATCGAAATTTCCCTGTTATAGTTAGTTCAGCTAACTATAACTTGTGCCCCCGCAATGCACTGCTGATGACGTCACATATTACATCACTCATAACATAGTCAGTGACATCACTGATGACATCCTGATGACATCTCAAATGACATCACTGATGACATCGTCCAGTGACTGTGTGTTTCTGTAAAGTTTAAATATGTTTAATATATATAGGGAAAGGCTTATTGAAGAATGAGTGGGTGTATACGTGTCTGAATGGATGATTTAGTAGGTGCCAGATTGACTCTATATGTGAGTGATTAAACGTATCTTACTGAATGCATGGGCTAGTGACTAAACTGTGTGAATGTCTGTATCCGTCTCTCTGTTGGTGTGTAAGCGGCTGCATGGGTTTTGCAAATAGCTACATGAGTGTCTATATCGGTTATTGATTGGTTGTCTGAGTATCTATATGGGTGCCTGAGTGTTTGTGTGGGTGGGGTGTGTGTGATTCTGTGCATAGATGTGTGAGTGGGTGATTCACTGAGTGCATGGTATCAATAGTGCATCTTTGATGGACTGAATGGGTGGGTGAGTGTGTGTAAGGGTGTGTTAATGAGTGAATGTATATTTCAGTGGTACATGTGTGAGTAACAATGGATTTAGGCTCAGATCTCTGTACTGGGGTGAATGTATGACATTGTTCTGCATTCTGTCCATCAACTGTTGTTTTTGCATTTGTCACCCCGAGTGGGACGGGTATGCTCAGACGTGAGTCCCGTGCTCTCCATGCCACTGGAATCAAGCTATCCTGGCTGAAGAGGGGTGAAACCCCGAAACCGGTCCTAGGATGCTTGGTTCCAGTCCAGGGAAGACCTGGCTTGGCAGTTCGGGCTGGACTGTTCCCATGAGGCACAGGGTCAAGACTAATTTCCATATGGCTGGGTTCAAACTGGAATGGCATGGTGATCAAAAAAACGATGGATTTAGTCCCAGATCTCTGTACTGGGGTGAATGTATGACATTGTTCTGCATTCTGTCCATCAACTGTTGTTTTTGCACATGTGTGAGTAACTAAATATGTGAAAAGCAGTCTATATGTGTGTTGGAGAACATAAATGGCTATAAGTGAGAGTGTGTGATTGTGAGAGTGGCTGTATGGATGAGTGTGTGCTTGTATCAGTAATTGTATAAGAATGTGCTAGTATTTGTATGAATAAGTGAGCTGGTGTGTGTATAACTCTGTACGTGAGTAAATGGCAGTGTGATTAATTATTTGCATGACTGACTAGGTGTGTGAGTACCTCTATGGATGAGTGGCAGTGTGTGAGTGTCTATATAGATCTACGAGTGCATATGATAGTACTGTACTGAGTGACCATAAGTATGAGTGACTGTACGGGTGAGTGAGTGGATGTGTGTGGAAACCTAAGAATCAGTGAGTGGGTATGTAGTTATTGGTGTTGGTGTGTCTATGGTTTTGAGAATGGCAGTCTGTAATTTAGAGTGGGTGTATCAAAGGTTATATTAGAGTGTGAGAAGATACATCAATTTATCACATGGATGATGTCATCAGTGATATCATTTGAGATGTCATCAGTGATGTCATCAATGATGTCACTGACCATGTCATGAGTGATGTAATATGTGACGTCCTCAGCAGTGCATTGCGGGGGCGCGAGTTATAATTAGCTGAACTAACTATAACAGGGAATTTCTATGGTTTTGTACGAGTAAAATTTCCAACTAACTAAAGCTTTCCCAAAAACCTATGGCTTTTTCAGTGAATTTCTAAGGTTTTCTTAATGCTAATTTCTAACTATAACTTCCCTGAAACCTATCGGTTTTTTTCAGTGAATTTCAAAGGTTTTTTAAATGCTAATTTCTAACTATAACGTGCCTGAAACCTATTGTTTTTTAAGTGAATTTCAAAGGTTTTTTAAATGCTAGTTTCTAACTATGCCTACATAGGTAGGACATGTGAAGAAAGAAGAAAAAAATGCACAGAAAGAAGCAAAACAAATGCAGAAAGAAGCAACAGAAGTCCACAAAGACGAAGAAAAGTGCAGGAAGAAGCAAGACATGGGCAGAAAGAACCAACAGAGGAGCAGAAAGAGGCCTTGTTGCAAAATCATCCTCTGCCCACAACTTTTTCAGATGGGTACTGGTGCTAACTGACTTTGACTAATCAGGCCTAGAGCCAGTGCTATGCTAAAAGACACTTAGAATACAGTGAAGACACCTACTTACACTAGGGAACACTATGCGATGGGGTACCCCTGTGATTAGCATGACATCATCTGTAAGTCCCTAGTACATAATAGGGCAGGGAGATTAAAACTACCTCTTAAAATGCTCTACGAGGCTCGTTTCCACAGTGGTGAAGGGAGGGGGGGGCCTGAGGTGACATGTGCGCAAACACGCCCTGTGGCCAGTTTAAGTTGGGAGATTAAGTCACCTTGAATCCTGATGGTCCCTGGGGTCCAACTAGCCAACCAGGTACCTCCAGTAGGTGCTACAGAGCTGCGTTGCAGAGAGGTGTAAAAAGTGGCACTTACTGGAGGTACCTTATTGGGTTGTTGGCCCCCAGGGACCCTCAGGATTGAAGAGGAATTAATTCCCCAACTTAAAACGCACCACAGGGCGTGTTTGCACACATGTCGCCTCAGGCCCTACCCCCTCCCTTAACCACTGTGCAAACGTGTCCCGTGGCACGTTTTAAGTTGGGGGATAAAGTCCCCTTCAATCCTGAGGGCCCCTGGGGGCCAACTAGCCTACCAGGTACCGGCAGTAAGCGCCACAGAGCTGCGTTGCAGAGAGGTGTAAAAAGGGGCATGGCCTGGACCACCTCTCTGCAACGCAGCACAGTGTCACTTACTGGAAGCACCTGGTGGGCTAGTTTGCACCCAGGGGACGTCAGGATTGAAAGGGAATTAATTCCCCAATTTTAATCACGCCACAGGGCGTGTTTGCACACATGTCACCTCAGGCCCCTCCTCCTCCCTTTACCACTGTGCAAACGTGCCTGTGGCACGTTTTAAGTTGGGGGATAAAGTCCCCTTCAATCCTGAGGGCCCCTGGGGTCCAACTAGCCCATGAGGTACCTCCAGTAAGAGCCACAGTGCTGTGTTGCAGAAAGGTGTAAAAAGGGGTGTGGCCTGGACAACCTCTCTGCATCGCAGGCCTGTGGCGCTTACTGGAGATACCTGGTGAGCTAGTTGGCCCCCAGGGTCCCTCAGGGTTGAAGAGGTCTTAATTCCCCAATTTAAAATGCGCCACAGGGCGGGTTTGCACACATGTCACCTTAGGCCCTGCCCCCTCCCTTCTCCACTGTGCAAACGCGCCCGTTGCGCGTTTTAAGTTGGAGGGCCATGACAGGGCTCCAGGAGGGTGGCCGCGCGACCCCCCTCCCAACATTTGCAAAGCCCCATGGGGTGGTTGTCCCCAGGGCTTTTGGGTCCGTTACGGACCCCCCAATTTAAATAATTAGAGCTCGGGGGTTGGCGGTCCCCGGGGCTGTGTGGGGGCTGTGAGCCCCCTTGCAATTATTTTAGAAAAGCCCAGGGTGGTGGTCCCCAGGGCTTGGGGGGCCTATGAGCTGCCCCACCCATTTAATTTATAAGCCCCGGGGGGTGGCGGTCCCTGGGGCTGGGGGGGCCGTGAACCCCTAAAATATTTTTGAAAAGCCCAGGGGGTGGCGGTCCTGGGGCAGTGTGGGGGGATTGCGGCCCCCCCACACTTTTTTTTTCTCTGCCCCGGGACCTGGCCCACCCGGGGGCTAAAGAACAACTAAGCGCGGGAGCCCGCGCTTCTTTTTAAAAAATGTCTTCCGAAATTCGCGCTGGGTGCGCGAATCTCGCCAATTTCTTTTTAAAAAAAATGCTTTTTTGTGCCCTGGGGGCCCTTGTGGGACGCCCTGAGCAGGCGTAGGGGGTCAGCGTGTTTCTTCCCTGCCCCCTTTTCTTGTTTTTCACATTTTTTTTTTTTCTTTTCTTGTGCTTTGGTTCTACCGAGGCACAAGATGGCTGCCAACACTTCCTGGTTTGGTGTGTTGACAGCCAATTAGCATGCAGACCATGATCGGGAGGGTGCGCGGATCCTCCGCGGCCATATATATCGAAACTTTTTAATTTTGATTTTCTCAGCAACTACTCAACAGATTCATTAAAGGGATCTTTCTGAACCAAGGGCTACCTTTTTGCCAAATTTGGTGTAATTCTGTTCAGCAGTTCGGGCTGTAGCCGTGTCTAAAATTCCCTATGGAAAATTGCATGGGGAAGACATGTTTTGGAACCACCCTTTTTTCTCGACCCCCGCTTGTCGAATCACCCCAAAACTTTTAAGATAGGAGCAGACCAGAGTGCCCCACAAGTTTTGAAAATTCTGCGAAGAGTCGTCAATTAGCGCCAAAGTTATTGGGAATAGAATGTTGCGATTTTCCTATGGATAATAGGTCCTAACTATAACTACCTACTATATATATATATATATTTATATATATATATATATATATATATTCACTTAAAAAACCATAGGTTTCACACATGTTATAGTTAGCTGGGCATTTCCCTCGTAAAAAACCAATAATACCGCCTGTTCGCGGTATTTTTTGCGTGATCGCGGGTCGCCAACTTACCCATGCGGTTGCTCATGGGCGCGGCCATCTTGTTTTCACTTGTCCCGCCCTCTCGCGATGCTTACTTCCTGTTCCGGGTCGCGCAATGCATGTTCGCGCCTGTTCGCGGTCGATATTTCCTGTTCGCGACCGCTTTTACTTGATCGCGTTGCTTTTTGCTTGCTAGGGGAGAAAATATTGCGCGAACTTGCGCACGTGGTCGCAATGGGCGCGGCCATCTTGTATTTATTTATTTATTTATTTTTACCATTTATAAAGCGCGAACAAATGCCCGTAGGCGTCTCGGCGCTGGAAACAGTGCGTGAAGTACCCACAGAAGCTGGTCGGCAGCTGTTATTGACTGAAAAGCCAGGTCTTTATTTTTCTGCGAAATTGCATCAAGGACAAGCTTTCTCTGATGGCTACTGGCAGAGAATTCCAAAGTCTGGGAGCAGCCACCAGGAAGCGCCTATTGCCCCACTTAACTGTTTTGGTACGCGGTACCAGCAAAAGATTAAGGTTGTTAGAATGAAGAGATCTAATGGATGAGTGGGGCCGGAGCTGGGCCCTCAGGAAATGCGGGCCTTGATTATGCAGTGCTTTGTATGTTATACAAAGGGTTTTAAATTTGATCCTGTTCCTGATCTTGAGCCAGTGAAGATTTTTTATAGTCTCGGAAATTGGCATGAAGTTCGGGATTCCCGACAGGAGACGGGCTGCCGCATTCTGGATTGTCTGTAATTTATTTGTCACTCTGGCCTGAGAATTGATAAACAAGCCATTACAATAGTCAAGGGAAGACAACACCAAAGCACTAACCAGGGTTTTTCCAGCTGCAGCTGGCAAGAACGGCATAATTTTCTTGATCAGCCTTAATTTATGGTGGGCAGTGGCTGCTATTTTGTTTGCGTGGGCCATAAAATTCAGGTTCTCGTCAAAAGTCACTCCCAGGTTTCTGACAGTAGGGACCGGTTTCAGGGGGGTCCCATGCGTGGGCGGCCACCATGTAGTAGACCAGCAAGATGAGAGATGTCCGAAAATTACCACCTCCGTTTTTTGGGAATTTAGTTTTAGGCAGCTGGAAGCCATCCACTCTCCAATTGCCCGCATTCCATCCTGAAAGTTTTCTGCTACCCTCTCTCCATCACCATTAATGGCCAGCACAAGTTGCGTGTCATCTGCGTAGGAGGTAAGGCTAATTCCATGGGCCTTGATGACAGATGCCAGGTCCGACACATAGATATTAAATAGTGTCAGACTTAGGGATGAGCCTTGAGGTACCCCACACGGCAGTGACAACTTGTCTGATTGAAAATGCCCCACTGTGACCACTTGTGTTCTCCCTGCCAAGAAGGAGGAAAGCAAGTTCATTGCCAGGTGTCGAACGCCCATCTTTCCAACACGGTCCACCAAGATCTTATGGTCGACCGTGTCGAAGGCTGCGGATAAATCGAGTAGTACCAGTACCGCTGTTCCTCCCTGGTCACGGATCACTCGTATATCCTTGGTGGCTTTAATTAGGGCAGTCTCTGTGCCATGGTACTTGCGAAAGCCAAATTGGGTGTTTTCCAGTGATTGGTGCTTCTCTACAAACTCTGAAAGTTGTGTATTCATAGCTTTCTCAACTACCTTGGCTAAGAAAGGTAGGCTAGCTATGGGGCGGTAGTTTTTTAATTGCTCCTTGTCCAGATTGGCTTTTTTTAGAAGGGGCTTGACCAGAGTGTTCTTCAGTGAATCCGGGTATATCCCAGTTCTGAACATAGCGTTACAGACTGAGGTGATCTCAGGAACCAAGCAGTCCATCACCGGACGGATGACCTTGAGAGGACAGGGATCTAATGCAGATCCAGATTTAATAGTAGCGATGATGTCCTTGATATGTGTCTCTGCGAGGTCTGTGAACTGAGACAGTTCAGAATCCTGAGTCGTGCAGTCAGGCATGGGCGGGTGAATTACAGTTTTAACGGTGAATGCTTGATATATGTCATTCACCTTGGTAAAGAAGAAATTGGCCAAGGAATCACAAAGAGATTGGGATGGAGGCGGAACTAGGTCTGGAGTGTTTCCCGCTAAGATCTTAGTGATCTCATATAGTTTTTTACTGGAGTTTTTAGCATTGTTGATCTGATCTGTAAAGAACTTTTTCTTAGCTTCGACAATGAGGGCTTTATACAGCCCTAGTGCTTCCTTGTAGCTAGCTTTTTCTTCAAAACTGTAGGCCTTTCCTTATTTCTGCAGAGTTGTTTATGTTTGCGCAGTTCCTCTGTGAACCACGGGGCCGAGGGCACTGTTCTATTTGTCGAAGGCTGTTTGATAGAGGCTAAGGTGTCTGTAGCAAAGCCCAGCCACTCCTGAAATTGACATGTCGCAGTGTTGGGATCGGTGGAAAGACAAGGCCGGGTCCTATCCAGAAGAGCAGTTAGCTCCAGCTGATCAATATCTTTCCAGACCTTAAAAGGTTCTGGTCTCAGTGCAGGGTCTTTTCTAGTCCTGCTCGCCATGACTGAGATTCTCATTAAAATGACATAGTGATCAGTCCAAGGCATGGGCAAGGTATCTATTATTTTTAGGCCTTCCAGGTTGGAAAAGATGCCATCCAAAGTATGGCCAGCCTTGTGAGTGGGGATGGTGACAATTGCCGGAGACTCAAGGTATCCATATCTGATATCAAGGTGCGTGTGTCGTTATCAGAAGACTTCTCAAGATGGAAGTTCATATCACCCATAACTGTAAAAGAATCTTCCATCGCCAATGCCTCGAGTATCGAACCAAGATTGGCGAGGAAGCCAGTGCGGGCGCCTGGGGGTCGATATAAGAGCATACCTTTAAAGTGCGACGATGGAGTGAGCTCAAGGTCAAATTGGAGGGCTTCAAAAAAGCTGGAAGGGATATGTGACATTCTCACACTTATGTGATCGCGAGCTATGATAGCTAGCCCCCCTCCACGCTTCCCGACTCTATCTTGACGGTAGGCTTTATAGGCTATGGGGGCCGCGACTGCCATATCTGGGTCGGACGCCTCATCCGTCCAGGTCTCTGTTATAAAGAGACAATCTAAATTATTATCCAAAATGAGGTCGGATACTTCCTGCCGGGGCTTTACCAAGGAACGTGCATTTATAAGTGCTACTGAAAATTCGATGGTGGTAACGGCTATCTTGGTGTTCATCTTGACCTTATCATTAGCTATATGTAGCCTAGTGTTACAATGAGGGCATGTGAGTTCTGTAGTTTCCCGGACTCTACATAGGCTATGTTGGACACATTGGGTAGTAGCTGTTGTGCGCAGTTCCAACAAGGTAGATTTTGAATAAGTAAGTAGTCCATGTCGGGGATTCTGGACAGGGGTTCTGACCCTAGGCCCGGTCCCGGCGCGGACGGGCGCAGACGGGCTTGCCTTTGGCGCGCCGCCGGCGCGCCGCCGGCGCGCCCGCTGCACCCGCCCGCTGCGCCGTCTAGGAGCAGTGGTCATTTTATGGAGGGAGAGGAGGGTGGGAAGCAGCCGCAACTAGAGCGCTACCCCTGCCTACTCCCAAGATGGCAGCCACCCTCGGCTTGACCCAATGGCAGGTGTCCCGAGCAAGGAGGGAATCCGGCCGGTAGGGGAACCGAGCGAGGTGGAAGCAAGTGGATGACAAGGATGTCAAAGTGCCAGGTAAACAGTGCGCAAGAAATGCGTTTTAGTTTAAAAACAGAGAAGGTGAGCTGGCGTGTGCAGAGTTAAAAAAAGACTGACAAAGCGCACCACACAGCGCACAACACAGAATTAATGTTATTAAAAAGAAAAAACACAGCGTTGCACTCACACGGCCCCTGGCTTCCGCCTCAGGGGTGTTCACACAAGAATCTGTGCGGGAGTGGTTGAAGGGGAGTTAAGTAGTCCGGGAGGGCGGGAGGCAGCCGCAACTAGAGCGCTACCCCTGCCTACTCCCAAGATGGCGGCCACCCTCGGCTCGACCCAATGGCAGGTGTCCCGAGCAAGGAGGGAATCCGGCCGGTAGGGGAACCGAGCTAGGTGGAAGCAAGCGGATGACAAGGATGTCAAAGTGCCAGGTAAACAGTGCGCAAGAAATGCGTTTTAGTTTAAAAACAGAGAAGGTGAGCTGGCGTGTGCAGAGTTAAAAAAAGACTGACAAATCGCACCACACAGCGCACAACACAGAATTAATGTTATTAAAAAGAAAAAACACAGCGTTGCACTCACACGGCCCCCGGCTTCCGCCTCAGGGGTGTTCACACAAGAATCTGTGCGGGAGTGGTTGAAGGGGAGTTAAGCAGTCCGTGAGGGCGGGAGGCAGCCGCAACTAGAGCGCTACCCCTGCCTACTCCCAAGATGGCCGCCACCCTCGGCTCGACCCAATGGCAGGTGTCCCGAGCAAGGAGGGAATACGGCCGGTAGGGGAACCGAGCGAGGTGGAAGCAAGCAGATGACAAGGATGTCAAAGTGCCAGGTAAACAGTGCGCAAGAAATGCGTTTTAGTTTAAAAACAGAGAAGGTGAGCTGGCGTGTGCAGAGTTCAAAAAAGACTGACAAAGCGCACCACACAGCGCACAACACAGAATTAATGTTATTAAAAAGAAAAAACACAGCGTTGCACTCACACGGCCCCCGGCTTCCGCCTCAGGGGTGTTCACACAAGAATCTATTTTCACTCTATTGCATGGTTCTGGGGCCTGATTTTCAATCCTCCCAAAATCTTTTCAATCCTTTGTTTATAGCCACTTTTTTTGGATCTTTATTACTTATTATTTCTCTTACTATTTTCCTGCTTCTATATTTTTGGTTTATGTCTACTTTTTTTTATGTTTTTTAGCTACTTTTTCTCTTTCTATTGACTGCTATTCATTTCCTTTACTCCTTTATTTATTTTACCTTTTCTTTCCCGCCCCGTCCTCAGAACCATGTCCAAGGGTAGGGCTGTTCGCCGGCGCAGCCAGAGCCGCGACCGCCTTCCTTGCGGAAGGCGGTTCCCACAAGGGGTGCAGGCACGGGCCTTATTTGGGGAGGTGGAGTTGGCTGCACTAATTTTCTTTGTGCAGCACTACCTCCCCTCAACCCTGGCAGCAGGTGGCAGGCCTGGGCCCGGGTACGGCCTCCGGGAGCGTCGGCAGTGGTGGGGGAAGGTGCGCCGGGCAGTGTCGCGCATCTCTGGGGTTTGGCACACCCAGGCGCAGCTGACGCACCGGTGGTCCGACATCCTGGACCGTGAGCAGGACCTGCTGGACCTGCTAGGAGTGGAGGTCCCGGGGGGCTTGGTGAGTACCTATTTAATTATTAGAACTTTGTGTCTGTTCTTCTGCTCTGTGTTATATATTGCGAATATTTTTTTTGCCTTCCAACCAGCTAGAATGTTGCTGCTTACAATACATTCCAGGTTAATAACGTTTAAAAGTCTTCTGTTTATTATGGTGCTCTTCTACGCTACTACTAATCTTACTTGTTTGCAGCTTTGCGTTTGCGCTTGCTTAGCGTGATTCTTTACGAGTTTATTTTAGAGAAATTAAGTTACATAATGCTACAGTGACCCTAGTCCACTCCTTACTTTGTCCCGTCACTAATAGATAGGGGCGGATTGATGTTTAGGTACACTACTTTGTTTGAGCTTCTAATTTGTTAGTGGTATGCGTGATGCCCCCTCACTCAGTTACGTGACGTGCTGCTAGTACGGCAGTCTTTATTAGAACCTTTTCTAGTTTGTTCAATGAGTGGTGGTAGGCTTAGCAGTTACTTAGCAGTAGCAGATCAGCATCAATCAAACCAAAATTTGGTGTATACAAAAAATGTAGTCATGTTGATGTGTCTGTCCTCCATGATTTGACCATACGCATTGTTGAGGAATACATTGGAAATACATACTTAATGTACAATTGGCATGCCTGGAATAGGTGGGCTAGGTTGGGTGGTACGTTGTACTTAGGCTTAGTTGTAACTTAGTTTTCTGGAATCAGAATGGAAGACTGGATTACTGTTGATAAATAGTAACTTGAGTAGTCGAACTGCGAATACCCCGATATTACTTGTTGACCAGATCGGTCAATTGAGTTATTGCAATTGTTGTTTACATAAGTGTTTTTTGACCGTTGTTGAAAAATATTGTATTTGTTTGACACCATCCATCAATGTTTGTCTCTTTCTTATATCTTTCCTGTTCATCAGCACCCAGGGGCAGACCGACAGGGACTGGGCAGTCGGCGGGACAGGCAGAACACCACCAGGAGGACACCGCTGAGGGCTCCTCTGCTGGCCCCAGTAAGTCTTTTTGTTTTTATTAATATTTCCTATTCCATAACTTTTACTGCCCCATATTTTTCACGAACTATTGTTTGTTTCCAAATGCTATTTTTTTTACCACCAATTATCCTTCGATCTGTACGGTTTCAAAAATCTTATCCCTGCCTCCGCTATGATGACTAGGCCTGGGCGAAGCACTACGCTACGCTCGCGTAGTTTGCGAAGTTCGCGCTACTTCGCACTACGCGAACTGCACGTAGCACAGTGCGAACACGCGTAGCGTAGTGTTGCGTAGTGCTGCGGTCATTTTTTGCTTGCTCGCAGTCCTCAACGTCAAGTTGGCGACCGCGAGCAAGCAAAATGACATCCTGGCGAGACTTTTTCCTTGTTCGCGATCGCGAGCATGGAAAATAAACCTCCCGGCGAGATTCCCAACGCGAGAAGGTCAGGTTTCTCATTGCGAGGGGTCGCGTATGCTCGCGACCGCTCGCGATGAGAAACTACCAGTTCGCGTTGAGAAAGCTGCAGCTCGAGTAAAAATCTACTCGAGCAGCAGAAAACTACAGCTCGCACTGTGCAAGATGCCATTTTCAATGATTGCACAGTGCCGGTTGCTTGTCCGCACTGTGCAATCATTGAAAACAACATCTTGCACAGTGCGAACATGTTACTTCGCAGTTCGCGAAGTGCTACGCGTAGCTCGCATAGTGCGAACTTCACTTTGCGTAGCTTCGCGAAGTGCTACTTCGCGAACTACGCCCACCCTTAATGATGACTCTGAGTACTACTACTACTAGATACTATCAGTCTGTCTGTACTGTAGTAGCTAGTCTTGCCCAGTTGGCCAGTGCCACTCTTTGTGAAAGGTTGTAATATAAAACTCATATTCACCAGTAGCTCGAGCCATTGAGTCCAATCCGTTGGGTCGTCGTCTTGTACTACTTTTACTCTTATTGATCTTGAGGCTTTGAAAATTCACAGCCCTACCAGATTTATTACTATTTTGATATGATACCCTATAGGACATACTACTGTTGTAGGGATCTTGCACATACACAGACATTTGCACCAGAAAATAGGATGTTGGTAATGGTAGGTTGGACCTTCCTTGCACACCTCAATCAGAAATTCCGCACCCACCACAATTGCACTGCTTGACTATAGTACTGTCTTGTCATAACTATTAGGTCTCGGAACCTTCCCCCCAAGATACCCAACAAGTAGACAACCCAGAACATAACACACCCAACCTCTCAGTCGTGGAAGCAATTCACATGCACACCCTTACTTTAATCGTGTAAGTTAGTCCACACCAAATACCACCAAGTCTATGTAAGTTCAAAATGTTTATTTCAATTTGAGAAGGTCTGTACACTGTTTTCAATCAATCAATAACGTTAAAACAATATACATTGTTACACTTATACAGTTGGGAATTAAATCATGATAACTGAACAGTGGTGGAAGGCAGCACCACCATCCCCTACGAATTTAGTTTATATAAATTTATAAATGAAGATGTGAGTGAAGTGACCCCTCACCTTAGAAGAACCTAGTACTGGTAGTTGTTGCATCATTCAGAAGCTCTGGTTCATAGAAGGGAATCTTGCGTCTGTAATGCGAAAAATGAAATGGTGTGCGTTAGTATATTGCAACTTGCAAGCATTTCTCAGCCGTGCCAAAAAGTGTAGCATTTATGGATAAGCAATATGGACTAACAGTAACAGTAGTACACCAGTACTTCCTAAAAAAGTGGCTTGTTAATGTTTGTTGACCGCTTGTACGCAGCGCGTACACCAGAGTCTAGACAGTAGCAGTGTGAGGCAGGTCATGTGGGCTCAAAGGTGTCTTAAGAAGCTGCAAGGTAACGTCACATGTGCAAAAAGAAAAGACACAAAGGTAAAATGGCAGCATGGCTAGGGCTAATTAAGCAAAGGCTACAATGATCATATATAACTATTAGTGTCTACTGTACTACTACCTGATTTGTACTAGTGATGTACGTTAGTATTAACTCATTGTTCAACCTTGCTACTGATCAATAGGGGGGGAGGTGTATATGACGCCTAACAAATGTGTAATGTTTTCTAGGCGCACTACCGACCACCACTGCCGGGGCAGCGAAAAAGGTGACGCGGAGGGCGAGGATGCGGCAGTTGCTGCCGATATCGATGGAGCGGCAGGGGGAGTGGGAGCACCAGTGGCAGGCGGTGGTAAGTTAGATTCATAATCCTTAACTATTGTTGAACTTGACAGTACACTCACTGCAAGGGTGTACTGTATGTATATGTATACTGTACAGTTGTGACTTAGGGCCCCATTAGGATGGTGGGCGTATTGCCTCCGCCGGGCCGGCTGGAATTCACTGCAGACACCGCAGGGGCAAACCTCCCGCCATCCCTGTAGAAAATATTCAGACCCCCCACATGTCGACCAGGCGGAAAAGGGTTCCATATGCCAGTGGTGTCTCTCTGAACACACCGCCAGCCATATAATCTGCATTTTGGAATGCCTTTGCGTGGCGGCATTGCCGTCCGCCATGGAAAGACATGCAGACATTGCAGAGTATGCTTGGGGGACCCCATGGAGGGTACCTACCTATGCTATGGTACCCCCCGCCTTTCAAAGCAAAACGTGACAGGCTCCGTGCGGGGCCCCGTCATGTTGTGCTTGGAAAAGCAGCACAACATTTTAGCATTGCTTTCGGCAACGCCAACCAGAATGTAAAAAAAACAGGATGCGCCCGCCACTGTGCCGGGCGCATCATCCTAATTAATTGTCCCCACGGGACCCCCACCCTTTTTAGCATGAGGATGGCGGGCGGACAAAGTCCGCCCGCTATCCGATGTCGTAAGTAAGTATGAGTTGTTGGGGACGTTTGAAGAGTGAACTAGAAGACTAGAATTCCCTTTAATTGGCATAGGAGCGGGAGTATTGAGTAACCAATGGCCTCATCTATCTGATTTCAACTCCGCTTTGAAAGTTTTATTGAGAAGAGCACCTGGTGCACTGTTCAACTAAAAAGTGAAAGATGGGTGGAAGGAAGAAGGACGGGCGACATTTAAAATGTTATGTACTACTGTGCTTTATTTTAGAGTGCTACTCTACCATGCCACTATGTGTATAAATAATTACCTTGTCCTACTGTTTTTCTAAGAGTATATTTTACAATTGTCTTGTTTTTTTCTTTTTGATACACAGCTACTCCGAAACTCAACCGGAAGGAGTTGGCCGCCAAGGCAGGGCGCCGGAAGCTGGAGGCAATCCAGCGGGAATACCGGCGGCTTGTGGTCCTAGCCGAGGAGGAGGAGGAGACTGTGGCAGCAATTGTTCAAGCCTCCTCCAGTGCCCCGGGCCCCAGCCACCACCCTCCAGCGGTACGGCGCTACCGTCTGGCGGCTGCCTGCCACCACCGTGCCATCTCCGGTGCCCCCCCCCACTGTGGCTGCAACTGCCGCGGCCTTAGATGCCGCGTCGCCCGTTTAGAGGACGAGATGCGCCAGATGCGTGTCCTCCTTCAGTCCCGCCCCACCACTTAGTCCCTGTTCTGCCCCTTTTTTAATTCTTGTTTGGGTGGGTGGGTGGGAACTTGTTTGGGTGTTACGGACTTCTATGGACATTGGTTGGGGTTAGGGAGGGGGTGGGTCAGCTTTTGTGGGTTTAGTTTATTTTTGTTAGGGTAAATTAAATATATTGTTTTATGTTACGTGCAATGTTGTTAATGTTTTGTAGGTGGGGTAACTATTTTACATCACACTGTTTCCTTGCTGGTGCATGGCCGCCCATAGCCTGTGTTTGATTTCAATAATTGGCTGACTGTATAAGACACAAACAGATAGATGCGACACACCTCACTCATTGACTGGTCCTTCTAGTACTTTCAGTCTGTCCTCTAGTCTATGCATTCTTTGGAGTGCTGTGTGAAAATGAAATCATTGACAACATGTCCATTATTAATTCTGCCTCCCCCAAACTTCTCTCTTACCGGTGCTTGATGTTTATGTCCAACTGTGGCACAGCACTGGCTGCATGGTGAAGATGGTTTCCTTTTTCATACATGCCATGATTGGGGTGGTGGTGGTGGTGGTAGCATAGTAGTAGTAGTAGACACTGGCAGGGCGGCAGCATTTGCAAAAAAAGAAAAGGAGACAGTCAATCGCCTTTGAGAGACTGTTAGAGGAGTAGTTGAATGAAGTACAGTACAGAACTTACCGAGCATAATATGCTTAAATATTTGACAAAAAAACAGAATGGTGGTTAGGAGGATAGCCTACTAGACAGAGTTACACACTATAGTTGTGTCGAGTCACTTGACTAGGCCTACAGCCTAACAGTTAGTGGTGTATATGAGGAATGACAACAAACAAATCCAATCAATGCCGGCAATTCATGCTGAGGTATATGTTCCTTTGTTAAAAAAAATAACCTCTGAAATATCCTACTCATGGGTGGCCAAGCAGAAGAAGATCATCGCTCTGCCTTGAAATTGAAGTAGTGTTGCTTTCACCACATCCTCCCCAGCAAGTGTGTGATTAAGTATTGGTGTACATTTAATTTAGTTACACCTCGACAATAAGTCACACAGCCCGGGGGAAGAGGGTTAGGGTTTGTTGAATGGATGGGAAGGGGGTTTTTGGGAAAGGTTTGACATAGAAAAACAGTATGCATACATAGACAAACAAACGACAATCATTGAAGACTACCATATCCATATGTTAAGGGAGAAAAAGGCAATGCATGCATGATGATGAGAGACCCGTATTACATACACTTCTAGTTCTTGTTCTGTTGTTCCGGCCTTAATACTTTAAGAGATAGCAAATAGAAATTTTAAATATTGGTAGGGAAGAATCGTAAACACAGAGCAAACCTAATGATGATTGATAATAACAACTCCAAGAACACACTGTTGTAAAGATTGTATACAAGATATTAATCAAATTATTTAAAAGAAGATAAAAGTGGATACTGTTACTGTCTTATCCTGGTCAAAAATGTAGACTGGATTTTTGCATCTCGGCATTCCTCTTGCTCCTCTCGTCCATCAATCTTGGGTGTGTCGCCTCGCCACTCGCCACTGCCCGGCTGGAAAAAAAAAGGTGATTGATTGGTAAGGTAATTAATATGCATTGTAATGTTTTACAACGTTTCGGGCAAGGCCCGACCTGTAATTGTAGATTGAAAACCAAAGGGGATATTGAGAAAGAAAGTTAAAACAAATGCACAAATGATGGTGTAGTGCAACAAGAACACTTTCCGAGGTGGCATCTATGCATCATCTCTACTCTAATCTGTTTCCAGCATTGACCTTCAACAGTAACAGAAGAGAGCAGGCCCACAGTGCTTAGCATTAGCACATCCTACGTTAACACTTAAAATTCTTTTTTTTTCTCTCAAAGAGTTGGACAAACGCAAAGCACATTATCCATTCCAAACATAGCATTTTACAGTTTAAGTTAGTAAAATCAATGCACTGCAGTCATCCCACCGCTAGACTCTATTCAACTTCTACACAGACATTTGGGTCTGCTGTGGTTGTTGTTGTTGACGTGTTTACCTTTTGGCTTTTCCATTTTATGACACTCATGATGAAACGTCCTCCTGAGTCCTGACTTAATCATCATCATCTCTGATACTTTTACTGACTGACTGTGAAGATCCGCCTGCAGTATAAGTAAAATTTTTATGACACAACAAGAGTAGAAATATAAATATTACTGACTTGAGTCATTCTTTATTGTGTACAGAAAGATAGATTACTAGTACACTTTGATATCACTTTGTACACAACAAACAAACAACGCAAACACAAACACCAATAGCTTAGAGTCAGGTGTCCAATGCATTCCATTAATTGTCATCATTACCTGTTCCTTCTCATCTTAAGTTAACGGGCCGTCTATTTCGCCATGATCATGATGGACGGTGCTGTTGTGTCAATCATACTCATTGCGCAGATTGAGTGAGTCCCCTTCCTGTATTGAATTAAAAGCAATGGGTCACCAAGCTGCAGGAGAAGTACCAATTTATTATTTGCAAGAAGGGGGAAATTAGTGTGTTCTGTAGAAAGTTGATTAGTGGCAGTGCACAATTACATAAATTCATGCACAACAAACACAACAAAATCTAAATCATTCAGTCTGCGACTCTGCATCCAATGCATGGCATCAATCATTACCTGTTCCTTCTCATCTTAAGTTAACGGGCCGTCTATTTTGCCATCATCATGATGGACGGTGCTGTTTTGTCAATCATACTCATTGCGCAGAATGAGTGAGTCCCCTTCCTGTATTGAATTAAAAGTAATGGGTCACTAAGCTGCAGGAGAAGTACCAATTTCTTATTTGCAAGAAGGGGGAAATTAGTGTGGTCTGTAGAAAGTTGATTAGTGGCAGTGCACAATTACATAAATTCATGCACAACAAACACAACAAAATCTAAATCATTCAGTCTGCGACTCTGCGTCCAATGCATGGCATCAATCATTACCTGTTCCTTCTCATCTTAAGTTAACGGGCCGTCTATTTCGCCATCATCATGATGGACGGTGCTGTTGTGTCAATCATACTCATTGTGCAGATTGAGTGAGTCCCCTTCCTGTATTGAATTAAAAGCAATGGGTCACCAAGCTGCAGGAGAAGTACCAATTTCTTATTTGCAAGAAGGGGGAAATTACTAGTGTTCTGTAGAAAGTTGATTAGTGGCAGTGCACAATTACATAAATTCAGGAACAACAAACACAACAAAATCTAAATCATTCAGTCTGCGACTCTGCGTCCAATGCATGGCATCAATCATTACCTGTTCCATCTTATTTTCAGTTAATGGCCAGTCTCTCTCGGCTCTGAAAGGAGGATAGCTATAGTAGTCATCTGATTCATGGTCCACTTCTTTTGGAAGGACTAGGAAAGTTTGAATTTGTTGTTACCATCATCCAATCATCATTCATGAGGGAAATGGAATTGAGCAGGAGATTCAGTATGATGGAGCGGAGGAGCTGGATTCGGAGGACTGTACTGTCAAATAGCAGACACCTGAAACTTGTATATTAAATTAGAAGAGAAGAAGACGGTGGTAATGGATTTGTTGTGATTCAAAAGTTTATAACCGGAACGACAGACACATAAACAAACGGGGAAAAAAGGGAGGAAGACAGTAAGTGCGAGCCTAATTGTCAGGGAAGAATAGCTCATCCTCAAACTTTGGGGGTTCAGCCAGTAGTAGGTAATCATCTGACACAATACTTCTGTCACCTGAGCTGCTGTCCTCATCTTCCTCCGTTGATTCATGTATTGTGTAATTCGGTGGTATGAAGTGCTGATTCATTTTGATCATTGTTAACCTCTCCACGTTTTTTGGAGATAGACTGGTCCTTCTCAATGTTACAATGGAACCAGCAGCACTGAAAACATGTTCGGAAGAGACACTTGCGACAGGGCAAGCCAGATAGCTTATCGCCAGCCTGCTGAGCTGTGGCCATTCAGACCTTTTCCTATACCAATACTGCAATGGGTTTTGATCAACGTACACCTCTGTTGGGTCATCCAGATAGGCCTGGACCATCCGCTCAATGTTCAGGGTTGCTGCTGGTAAGCTTTTGTGCTGTTTTTTCTGTGCATCAGCACTGTGCTTACAATAGCCCATCTTTACATACCAATCCTGTAATGATAATGATTGTACTCGTCCTAATGATCCAGTTATTGTTTCTGTAGTCGATAGTGATGGTGAGTGTTGTGATTGTGAGCCAACCGCACTGCCCTCAGCCGAGGAAGTTGCACTTGATTCTGCATGGCCTGCTTCAGTATCAGTACTTGTTGTGGGTTGATCTTGCGGGCTTTTAATTAGCAGCCATTCGTTTTCCAACTTACTGGCTGCTTCAGCTATACAACATTTGTAGCGGGCAACATCATTGTCGGAAAAAGCAAGGAATGTCTTCAGTAGTCCCAATTTTGCACGTGGATCCAGAATTGTGGCACAAATGTAATGTTCTTGTGACAACATTTTATTTTGTAACCTTACATTTTCAGTTAAGCGCCAGGATAAGCTCTCCACCACGTCATGGGCTTGCCTTCTGTCCTCTACACCTTTGTATGATTCAGACACATTATTCAGCTCATACTCTAGCATTTGCAATAATGGGATAGCTTGCCCATTGTACAGTCCTCCTTGCTGACTTCACGTGTGAAGACCTCAAACGGAGAAAGCATCTCAGTCAGGCATTTAATTAGGCTCCATTGCTCCATGTCAAGGATCATGCCTTTAACAGTAGCACTAGCATCCCCTCTTCTTTTCCAGACATATTCATGGAGTGACATGTGCTGTTCGTACAGACGATCAAGCATGTAATACGTTGAGTTCCAACGTGTTGCCACCTCCTGGATGAGTGCCTTGACTGGCATCCTAAATTCACGTTGGATGATCCACAGCTGCTTCCGAGCTTTAAAAGAATGGCTGAAATGAGTGCATATCCTTCGGCAGATGGCCAGTAAATTGCTGACTATGGGTTCTTTTTTCAGAAAGTCTTGAGCTATAATGTTTATGCAGTGCACCAAACACGGAACCCTGAAATAGGAACCAAGTTCCATGGCCTTAAGTACATTACTGCCATTGTCTGTGGCAACAAAACCAATACGAAGCCCCTTGGTGCGAAACTCGTGTAAAATGTTTTCAGCCGTATGAGATTTCTCCATGGCGAACATGGCTACAGTTGCATGTTTCCGAGTACCTTCAAAAATCGCAGCTGTGTCAACAACACCTCGTGCAGATAGTTTATCTTTAACCCCCACAAAAGAGATCCAGTGTGCAGTGATGCACATGTAATCTGTGGCTTGGCAACTGCTCCACATGTCTGTTGTCAGGTGGATATTGTGCACAGCACTCTTCTGCAAAGCTTGTCCAACCAATTCCAGCACATCATGATGTAGTGCCGGAACAGCAATTCTTGCGAAATAGGACCGGCTGGGAACTTTCAGTTTCGGGCAGATGGCAGACACAAATTCAAGGAAACCCACCCCTTCCACAAATGAAAAAGGAAGAAGGTACAGCGCTAACATTTTAGCCAGCTTCACATTGTACAATCGTGCCGTTGGGTGGTTGCGTTGGAACTGTCCCTCCAACCTAAACATGCTCTCAATGGTAGGCTGGCTTACTTTCCTTAATGGTGCTGTTTTCATTAACCCACTACGGCTCAACGACACAGATTGTCTCATTGAGGTACTCGCCGGTCGCCTTGGTGTCTCACACAGACTCTGAGTATGGCTCTTACTGCGGTGCCACTCTGATGTTACTGAGGAGGATGTGGGCGTTACCACCACTGCACTACTGGGGACAGGGCTAGAAATGCCTCCCTCTTCTTCACCTGCCACCGCAATAATATCGCTTTCTGATACATCCTGACCAACTTCAATGGGTTGACTTTTTCTACTTTCTTTTAACTTAAGTAGGTGATCCTCCCACATGATAGGGTGGTGTATTCTGAGATGACTTGCTTGTCCTCCGGTACCATAATTTGTACCAAGCTTACCACGCCGAACACCTTGCCGACAAATTGAGCATATAGCAACGTTCTCCTCCTTGGCGCTAACAGAAAAGAAGTCCCAAACTGGGGAGGAGAACTTTCTGGCACTGCTGGATGTGCCACTCTCAACACCAGATGAACTTGAGGGGGTGTTTGAAAATGTGTGACCCTGTGCACCTACACTGTGACTTTTACTACCACTACCTACTGAGATGGTTGAGCTGGATGTAGGTCCCTGCCGGGCCTTGGAAAATATGGCAGCTGGAGGTAGTGGTGGTGTAACCTGTGTTGGTGAGATCCGTGCTACATCCCGCTCAGTAGCAGCCTTTCTGGATAGGGGGAGAAAGTTGGTCTCCAATCCCTTTGGGGCGGGAGTACTGTGCGTGATGACTGGCTCGTCTTCATCAACATCATCACCCCCCTCTTCTACATCTACCTCCATAACTCTAAGTTTTTCTGGGACCTTCCTTTTCAGAAGCATTGTCTTGTGGCGTATATCACTCTCAGACCGAGCTGGTGGGACCCAAGTGTCATCACGATCATCAGAAGCGGGGCTTGAAGAAGAAGATGATGGACTAAGCCTCCTTTTCCTTGCTGGTGGTCTGGAAGACAATAGATCTTCTGAAACAGTGGTTTGACTTTGCTCCACTTTGTCTGCAGGAAGCTCGATTTCCTGAAATGCCCCTACGTCAGGAGCAACAACTACTATCGTGGGCTGCTGCGGCAGCTGCTGCTGTTCTTGTTGCGGCGGCTGCTGCTGTTCTTGTTGCGGCGGCTGCTGTTGTTCTTGTTGCGGCGGCTGCTGCTGTTCTTGTTGCGGCGGCTGCTGCTGTTCTTCTTGCGGTGGCTGCACACTGATCTGCTGAGTTTGCGCCTGCGTTGAACTTGATTGTGTACTACTTTGCGGTAATGACATTTCTTCAACATCGCTGCTCGTTAGTAGACTGGCTACCTCTGCGACACTAAAGCCCTTGGGCCTAGGTTGGTGTGGTTGGACCGCTGTGCTGCTCCCAGCTTGGTTCCCGGACAACGCTGCTGCAGGCATAACTTTTTTGGTACTGGACCTGGTACCTTTCTTTGGGGCCATCTTCTTCAGATGTCAGGCAGGATGCAGATGCACAACAAGTTCTGGTCACACGTGGACATAATGCGCAGCAGGACTTCTGTCTGGCTGGCAGTACAACGGGTAGCCGGGTGATGCTGATGACACTTCCTACTCTGTCTTGTGTGCACCTAAAAGCAAATAAGACAGGAGAAGAACATCAGTGAAATGTTGCATTTGTTGTTGTGGTTCAGTTACTTAGTACTGTACTAGTGCAAACAAAAGATAGTCTAGCCATTTATGACTTTTTTTAACTAGAGCTATGTTATACTACTGTGTACAGCCACACACTACACTCTCAGGAAGGATAGGAAAGTTAATAATAACCACCAAAATAAAAATGTAATTAAAGAGGGGTGGACCATTAAATTATTTGAGCATCTCAGCATCCATGGAGCTGCTGCTGGCAAAGGGGGTGGATGGATGGAAGCAGTAAGCCAAATAGCCAATAGGAAAACCATGCAGGCCTATGGCAAAAGCAGGACACTAATAACTCACAGTCCAAACACCAAAAAAAGGCCACCACCCACATGGACACTCACAAATCACAAACAAGCAGGGGGCCTGGGAAACACCAGGAGCTGACAAAAGGCCTATAAAAGCCAGGTAAAGGATGCATTCTAAAGCACACTTCTCTGCCTTTTTAATGCAACAAAATGGAAATACGAACATTCAGAGGCCCCAAAAAGGTCTGCAGGGTGCATGCATTGTACACCAACACACCAGACACATACAACAAAAGCATGTCTTTAAGACAACCAACATCAGAAAGGCCACCCCAAAAAACACACTTCCCCAACTCAATCCAATGCCATCCATGCCCTAAATGATGTCTAAAAATTCAACAGACCACACAGAAAACACTTGATTAATAAAGCTGTGGCTACCTGCTCTGATCCTAGTGGATGAAAAAGCAGGCCTGTTGGCAGACAAGGCCAGGCAAGCTTGCAGGCCTAGGCTTCAAAATGGCCACCAGCCACATGGCCAGGCCCAACAACATCAGAAAGGCCACCCCAAAAAAAACACACTTCCCCAACTCAATCCAATGCCATCCATGCCCTAAATGATGTCTAAATTCAACAGATCACACAGAAAACACTTGATCAATAAAGCTGTGGCTACCTGCTCTGATCCTAGTGGATGAAAAAGCAGGCCTGTTGGCAGACAAGGCCAGGCAAGCTTGCAGGCCTAGGCTTCAAAATGGCCACCAGCCACATGGCCAGGCCCAACAACATCACAAAGGCCACCCCAAAAAGCACACTTACCCAACTCAATCCAATGCCATCCATGCCCTAAATGTGCTTGAAAATGAAATACATTCAAAAAACAACAAAAGGAACAGTTGCTTCATCATGCACACACCCATGAGGCCATGTCCATGGCTAGCTCGGGTCTACTACTACTACCCACAAAATAAAAAAAATAAAAAGGAATGATGATCAAAAATAAATTGTAGTTACTTACAACAACTGCAATGCCCACAATCAAACAGACACAACAACCACTTACTTGTAAAATATCCTATTCCAAAAATCCTCAAATCCAATTGTAATGATGCAGCAGACAAAAAGAGTGATCTTTCCAGCTCCAAATCCAAAGGCAGAATGAGCAGGAGATGGACAAAGCACTGGGAGGAGCCTGCTGGACAGGAACAGGAAGTTGGAGATTCTGTGTCACTTCCTCCCTCTCTCCACCTTTTAAAAAAAGGACTCCTTGCACAAAAAAGGACAGCCAAATGTCAATGTAAGGAGTTGTTTTCATCCAAAATCAGCATTTGCAGAAGGTTTCATGCTACTAGAGCTGATATTCCTCTCCAAATTGAAAATTTTACATGTTCGAGTTATCGAGCTTCACATTACTTCCGCCGGCGTGTCGAAAATGACATGATCGCGGTCTCTTTGTCCCTGTCGCGTTGGATATGACGTGTTCGGGGTCTCTTTCTCCTGTTCGCGTTCGATTAGACGTGCCCGCGTCCTCACCCTCTCGCTCGCGATGTAGAATGACGTGTTCGAGATCTCAATCTTCTCATACTTGCGCGGTGCATGATCGCGAGAAGAAAGACGTGATCGCGCGACAAATGACGTGATCGCGCGACAAATGACGTAAATGCGGCCGCGAACTGTCGCGAGACAGCGCAAAATGGCTACCAACATCCAACATCTCGTTGAGAACGCAACCGGGTCGGGAAAACTTGTCGGCGAACGCGGGGATTCAGGTAAGGCGATCGCGCACACGCGAGAATGTATTTGTTTACAGCGCAAGCAAGAAACAAATTATCGCTAAGCTGCGGAATGCGGAAATTTTGACATTTTTGCGCTTTCCGCGGAACGCGAAAATTCCAAAATATCGCAATTTCCGCGAATGGAACGGAATTTTGGCCCAGGCCTATGTATGTGGTGCATTTTGATAAAAAAACATGTAAATGAGATTATTGTTTTAAAGTTGTGTTTTACATTTTATGTTTTGGATGAAATTTAACTGCCATGAAGTTGTCAGATAATATGGAGTATGTCTTCAAAATAAGTCAAGGTGTACTGGTATCACCCAGGAATTCTGTTTTCTGTCTAGAATCACACCATGAGTCTGTGTGCACACAGGAATTTGTTGTCAGAGATTTAATTTGTGGTGGTCTGGTTCTGTAAGACTTGCATTCGTAGGAAAGGGACAGCTTGTTTTCTTGAACTGTGATGGTTTGCACTGTGTGGTATTTCAGATAGCAGTGTGTAACGCTAACACATTCAACGTCACCAAGGCTCATTTCCATTGCTCTAGTCTAATCACTCACCCAGGTTCCACATGCTCATGCTCTCAAGTAGCTGTTAGGAAATGTGCTCTTTTCTGCCTCTCTCAACTATAAGGAAAATGTGTCAGACTCTTACAGTAATTATCACATGCTAAACCACAGCAGAAAATGTGCTTTGAAATTGCCAATGAAAAAACATTTTCTGCCTAGAATCACACCATGAGTCTGTGTGCACACAGGAATTTGTTGTCAGAGATTTAATTCATGTTGCTCTTGTCCTGTAAGACATGCATCCGTAGGAAAGGGGCAGCTTGTTTTCTTGAACTGTGATGGTTTGCATTCAGCAGAAATCACTATCTCACAAATGAGAGGCAAATCCTAATACATTTGAAAACAACAGGGTAGATTTTCCTTCGACACCTGCCATGGGTGAGGTAGATCCTACATGTTCCAAACTGCAATTAACCCTTACCCCACATGTACTGTTACATACATCTGTGCAGTCTTCATGCAGTTCTGCAAGCGTCCATGCAGATCTCTCTTGCACCTGAAAATACACAGTCTCCAGAAGCACGCTCTTAGTACACAGGCAGTTGCTTCTCCTGCACTCCCATGCTAAGTATTCAGCACTGTGTGGTATTTCAGATAGCAGTGTGTAATGCTAACACATTCAACATCACCAAGGCTCATTTCCTATGCTCTAGTCTAATCGCTCACCCAGGTTCCACATGCTCATGCTCTCAAGTAGCTGTTAGGACATGTGCTCTTTTCTGCCTCTCTAAACTATAAGGAAAATGTGTCAGACTCTTACAGTAATTATCACTTGCAAAACCCCAGCAGAAAATGTGCTTTGAAATTGCCAATGAAAAATCGTTTTCTGCCTAGAATCACACCATGAGTCTTTGTGCACACAGGAATTTGTTGTCAGAGATTTAATTCGAGTTGCTCTTGTACTGTAAGACATGCATCCGTAGGAAAGGGGCAGCTTGTTTTCTTGAACTGTGATGGTTTGCATTCAGCAGAAAACACTATCTCACAAATGAGAGGCATATGCTAACACATTTGAAAATAACTGGGTAGATTTTCCTTCCACACCTCCCATGGGTGAGGTAGATCCTACATGTTCCAAACTGCAATTCACCCTTAGCCCACATGTACTCTTACATACATTTGTGCAGTCTTCATGCAGTTCTGCAAACGTCCATGCAGATCTCTCTTGCACCTGACAATACAAAGTCTCCAGAAGCACGCTCTTAGCACACAAGCAGTTGCTTCTCCTGCACTCCCATGCTAAGTATTCAGCACTGTGTGGTATTTCAGATAGCAGTGTGTAACGCTAACACATTCAACATCACCAAGGCTCATTTCCTTTGCTCTAGTCTAATCACTCACCCAGGTTCCACATGCTCATGCTCTCAAGTAGCTGTTAGGACATGTGCTCTTTTCTGCCTCTCTAAACTATAAGGAAAATGTGTCAGACTCTTACAGTAATTTTCACTTGCAAAACCACAGCAGTAAATGTGCTTTGAAATTGCCAATGAAAAATCGTTTTCTGCCTAGAATCACTCCATGAGTCTGTCTGCACACAGGAATTTGTTGTCAGAGATTTAATTTGTGTAGCTTTTATTGTGTAAGACTCATAGCTCATATGATATGTTTTGAAAAGCTCATAAAAAATATAGTAATATATATAAATTACCTAAAGGTATTTTTTTTAGTTTCTTTCAAGTATTGCTGAACAACACTGAAATAAATTAAAGATGCCTATAAAATCAAGAAAGAGAAAATAACAGCAACAACATCTATATTTGAAGACAACTGGACAAAAAAAAAATAGTTGAAGAACCTCATGTTGGAAAAAAGAAAAAGCCTTCTGGTAAGCAGACTAAGGATTTTTTTAAAAATATCTTCAAGCAAAGAAAAAATGTAAGAAATATATCCACTGGAAATAGTGTTTCAAGTAGAAAACAACCAGACAATCGACAGAAGATACTAAATGCTAATGTACAATCAGAAGTAAGAAAGAATGACTTAAAAAGAAAAATAGATTTTAAAAACATTCATAGAAAAATGTTTGAGAGAAGAGTGATGTTCAATTTGTTGAAGGATGTGAAAAAATATAGTAAGAAAGTCAAATTTTATAAGAAAAGGAAACATATTGAATCAATTGTTGCCAAGGCTTTGGAATTAAAAAGAAAACTATTCATTTTAATTGTGAACAGGATCCGTACATTAGATAAATTAGTGAATGTAATGAAGTCAAAAAGCAAATGAAAAAGAGAAGTGAAAAGAAAAATCTTTTGTAAAGTGTTCTTAGGAGAATGGAAGCATAGTTCAAGTACTGAACCATTTTTTAATTAAGAGAGTTATCTTCAAAGTAATAGTTTGCTGCATGCAGTTGTCACCAGTGGTGGAGCTTATGAAGTTAAGGATGGTTGTGTAATGGAAAAGGAGAAAATGGTTCCAAGAAATGAGGAAGAATTGTTAGCTGATGAGGTTATGGGGTGACGTCCTAAAGCCCCAGTGTACACTTGGAATTGTAGTAGTATTTGTACTGTACAACAGGAATCAATTGATATATTTCGTGATTTTCTAAGAGAATATAGTAAAAAAAGTGTTAAGCAGAAGATTAAGGTGCTTCAAAGACTAGATCCATGCAGAGTGAGAGAGAATACTGGTTTGCAAGGACATTCTCTGGCTTGTCTTTCTAGGAAAGTTTGCCAAAGTGTTTTTCACCATTTTAGGATGCTGGCTGTTCATCGTACTGAAATGAGAAAGTTTGTGAGAAGATTGTATTTTGCTAAAAGTCCAGCTTTAAAGTTAAATGAGTTGAATAATGCTCTGTTCCGTGGATCTGTAACAGATGTGAAGAAGGTTTGGGAGGATATTGAGTTTTGTTACTTTGGTCCAGAGCAAGAAATTGCAGGAAATTACACAGTTATTGAAGAAAATGATGAAGAAAAAGTAGAACTCACTGTTAGTAAAACATTTGAAGATCAAATGACAACATTTACTATCATCTCTAATGAAAGACCAAATATTACTTGTATTTGTTGCCGGAGAAGCCATTATAAAAATGTTGATCTCTATAAAAAAAGTGAAAAAGAAAATAGTGGATGGATTTTGCTACATATTTATTTCTGGAAAATTGTTTTGATTTGGGTGAAAATCACCGTATTTGTAAATACTGTTATAACAAGTTAGAAGAAAATAAAATGCCAGCAAGAGCTGTACATAATAATTTAGAATTGGTTGAAATTCCTGCAGAACTTAGTGATTTAAATACGTATGAGTCTATACTCATTCAATGTGTCCATCCTTTTCAGACTATAGTTCGTATGGAGCCCAAAACAGGCAAATTACCTCCTACAGATTTACAAAGAGGTTTAAAAGGAAGAGTTGTCTATTTGCCATTAGATTTGAAAAAAAATATTGAAACAATTGATGCAGATAGTTTGGAAACTGAACCATTAGTTATTCTGGTTAATGGTGTACCTACAAAGAACAAGAAAATTTGGCAGGAGCTGGTGGACGTACGAAAAGTACAAAGAGCAAATTTATATTTGAAAAGAAATAATAAATGGTATGAATCAATTTATATGGAAGAAGATGAAGAAGTTTTACTAGGAGACTCAGGAATACCAACTGGGCAAATTGAAAAAGTGGATAAGTCAAAAGAAGAAGAAATTTAAGAACATTTCAGCATACATCCTCTTCATTCTAAAGAAGTTATGGGAAACACTATTGATCTCTTTCAGATGAAAAAAGTTAAAGGAACTCCCGTGAGTGTATGGGAGGAGAGCTTGGAAGCTCGTTGTTTTCCCCAGCTGTTTCCTACAGGAAAAGGTGGACGATATGATGAACGTCCAGTACAGATTCCTGCTTCTGAGTATCGGACTACAAGGTTATATGCAGAAGATCCAAGATTTCGTCAAAGTATTCCTTATTTGTTCCATCTTTTATTTGAAAGTGACTTATCAGCACTATCTTATGCAGTAAATCACATTTTGAAAACTGGAGTACATCTACATAATGAGTCTGCAAAGGATTTTCTGAACAAAGTGCAACAGCGAGATGATCATTTGGAATCACAATTAATAAATATGATGGCTTGTCAGCGTGGGACTAATGAATATTGGTACCGACGCCATGGAGAATTGAAATGTATGTTACGGAATTTAGGAACTCCTACATGGTTCCTTACCCTAAGCTGTGCTGAGTACGCTTGAGATGATTTACTGGATTTTCTTCGAGAGGCAAATTCAAATATTGAAAACATCCAATACAAGACAGCAGGAGAATTGTGCTCATTGGATCCGGTTAAAGTTTGCAGATATTTTAATCACAGATTTGAGGCTATGATGTCCTTCATCTGCAATAAAAAAAATCCACCTCTTGGAGAAGTTGTGAATTTCTTTTGGAGAAAAGAGTACCAAGCAAGAGGTGCTCCTCATATTCAGATGCTGTTGTGGATCAAGGATGCTCCAACATTTGGAACAGATTCTGATGATGCAGTTTTATCTTTCATTGAAGGATATGCAACATGTGCCATACCTAAAAGCACAGAAGAAAAAAACTTAAAAGAGCAAGTTTTACGTTTCCAAAGTCATCGGTGTGGAAAATACTGTCGACGAAAGTACAAGAGTAAAGATAAATTCTACACAAAATGTCGATTTGGATTTCCACGACCTGTTCTTTCAAAAGGAAGAGTAAACAGTTTTATGTCAGCTGTGCGACATACTATTACAAGAAAATCGCCTAAGAATAACTATAACCTAAGAAGAAAAGAAGAGTCAAAATATATAAATGACTACAACCCAGTCATTTTATCCATGTGGAATGCTAACATGGATATACAGTATGTAGCTGACAATTCTATTGCTGTTGCTCGGTATGTCACATCTTACATCACTAAATCTGAGAAAACGGAATTGAAAGAAATGTGGGAAGAGATTTCTCACGAGAAGACTGTCAGTAAAAAGCTATACAGTTTCAGTTTAAAGATGTTATCGCATTGAGAAATTGGATCCTACGAATGCTCAGATAGGTTATCATCTGCAAGTCTGTACTCCAAATCCAGAAGAATAATTTGGGTAAGTTTAGGCCTTGCAGGAATGAGAAATCGGGTACTGAAATCTATTCGAGAAATTGAATATTTAGCAGAGTACGAACCTGAAAGTACAGACATTTTAAGAACAAACATGTTGGACACATATTACCCAAAGAGAAGTCATCATCTTGAGAACATGTGTCTCTATGACATGCTGCAGAACTATATTTTTAAACGGAATACCACATAAGACATCAACAATGGAAAATATAAAGTCATTGGTGAGGAAGGATGTTTGGTAAAACAAACAAAAGGAAGTTTGATTAATCACAG
Organism: Triturus cristatus; assembly: GCF_964204655.1. Taxonomy (NCBI): domain Eukaryota; kingdom Metazoa; phylum Chordata; class Amphibia; order Caudata; family Salamandridae; genus Triturus; species Triturus cristatus. Next base: position 370,670,449 of record NC_140595.1, read on the forward strand.
GAAGCTGAGTTGCGACACTACTGACAAGAAGGAATTTTACCACTTAGCACTTTTACAGTTGTTGAAACCATAGCGCTCAGACGATGAATTACTTGGACATTTTCAAAGCTATGAAGATTCCTTTAATGCATGCAAAGATACCATCGAATGCAGTACTTTCACAACCTATGTAGAAATGTTAAATGAAGAAATTGAACAAGAAGCAACAATTGCAGCTGAAGTAGCTAGAGACAGTTCTCAAGACAGTCAAAGTTCTGGGACACTCAGTCAAGATCCCCTAGGACAACCAATCGTAGAAAATGAAGCTGCAATAGCCATGACTGAAGTGGGAACAGCTATGAATCAAGCTCAGGAAGATTTAACCCCTTGTGTGCCCATGACGAGCTGGACTCGTCATGGGCCGCGGTTGCGCTGTGCCCATGACGAGTCCAGCTCGTCATGAACCCCGCCCGCTAATGCAACGCCCGGCACAGGGCGGGGAAAGGGCGTGGCACACAAGGGGTTAATAAACTTACCAAGTTTGGAACAGCAACTGAATGATGAACAAAAACAAATTTATGAGGAAGTCACAAAACAAATTGATCATGGATTACTACATGAAAATAAAGAGTGCTCATGCACATAATTTGAACCAATCAGAATGTATGTGAGTGGACAAGCCGGAACTGGAAAAAGTTTCTTGATTAAAGTAATTACAAGCTACCTACAGCAACTTTGTCTTGTGTTGTTACTGCTCCAACTGGGTTAGCAGCATATAACATAAAAGGAATTACCCTCCATCGTTTGCTAATGTTACTAGTAGAGCACGAGAACAAAATACAATACCACAAGCTAACAGGAGAAGCATGTTTTGAAGTTGCAAGAATATTGAAAAAAATGAAAGTTCTCATCATTGATGAGGTAAGCATGGTATCAAACTTAATGCTTGCCTTTGTGCATTTAAGAATGCAGCAAATTCTAAAGACAAACTATGACGTGCTATTTGGAGGAAAACATGTTATAGTTTTTGGGGATCTTCTGCAGCTCACTCCAGTTAAAGGACAACCAGTATTTCAAACTCTTACACATGAAGACACGAAAAAGTCGTTAGGAAGTATAGGTAATGTAAATATTTCGACATACTTTGAGTATAAAGAACTCATTACCAATATGCGCCAGGCAAATGATGATGATTATGCAAGTATTCTCAAAGATATCAGAATTGGACTACTCACAAAACATGGCAGAAAAGCTTTACAGAGTCGATTGCTATGTAATTTGTTCCCAACAGAACAAATTGTTCCAGAGAAAATGCTACATGAATGCTCTATATTCAATAAAGAACTTTTGAAATTGGAAAATGAAGAGATTGTAAAACTGGAAGCTGTGGATAAAATACAACATGAAGGAATAACTATTATATTGACAAGCAAATTGACAACTAAATTGGATTCTCTAGAGAAAAACATCTCGAAAACAGCCGGTTTAGAAAAGAATCTTTATGTATGTATGAACTGTCGAGTAATTTTAAGACGTAATTTGGATGTAGAGAAAGGTTTAGTGAATGGAGCTATGGGTAGAGTTGTGGGTTTTGTTAATTACCAGAAAAAAGTTGGAATTGAATTTTTAAAAATAAAATTTGATCAGATTGAAGAGGTTAAAGACATTTGTCGTTGTTCAGTTCGTTTCTTGCTTGTGAAAGACTTATATGTACGTAGGAAGCAGTTTCCATTTTCTCTAGCATATGCTGTAACTATTCACAAATCTCAAGGATTAACTGTAGATAGTGCTTTTGTAAACATTGGATCTACTGTGTTTAAAGAAGGTATGGCATACGTTGCTTTGTCACGAGTGAAAAAAATATCTGGTTTATTCATGATAGACTTTGATGACTCAAAAGTTAGTGCTGATGCAAACTGTGTAAAGGAATATAATAGATTAAGAAGAAGCTATGCTCCTCATTTAGGTCAGTATCCTGTGTTTGAAAAACGTGTTGTTTGTCGGAAAAGGAGAATTGAGAATATCTGTAATGAGGATGTACAGAGGAGAAAACAAAATGAGAGTGACGTGATTCCAAGCAAAAAGAAAAATAACAATGTTGAAGAGGTTGTTGGTTGTCATTTTGAAAATAGCTCTGGTGTCAACTGCTACGCTAATGTAGTGCTGAATGTTGTATTTTATCTTGAAAGTTTGCAAGAGCAGATAATACTAAATCATGTAAAACGATTCTGTTCTCTGCCGAGTTTTCTTTTTGAGAAGCTGAGTAATGATAAAACTAAAATAAAAAGTGCTTCTGATGTTAGAAAACTTTTAGATGTATGTTCAGGATGTACACAGTTTACTCAAAATGTCCAGCAAGATGCACAGGAATTCTTGATGTATATGCTTATGGTACTGGAAGATGAAGGGGTACAAATAGAAAATATGTTTGGTCTCTCTTATAAATGGGAGCATAGTTGTGAAAACTGTTTGAACACATGCAGCTCTAATGTTGATTCTGAAAGGTTCATATATTTAACATTACCAGAGAGTAAATCAGTGACTTTTAGTAAATTAGTTAAAGATGCCAATCACAACATGGAATGTTCTCAATGTAAATCAGACATGTTATCAACGTTATTTTTAAATAAATATGGACAGTATGTAATTTTAATGATGCAACGTTGTAGAGCTGATGGTACGAAATTGGACACTTTAATAAAGAAGTTTACAGGACATCAATTATCAATATCTGGAAAAACTTTTGTTGCAGTTGCAATAATTTTCCATGATGGACCTTCTATAACTTCTGGTCATTACACAGTTTATCTAAAATGTGAAAAAGGCTGGACACTGTGTAATGATTCTCAATTGATTTTCAAGCAACGTTTGCCTGCAGAATTGCCAAATTCCTACTTAATTTTTCTAAAACCAAAATTTTAGATACAAATTGCAGCATCTGAACAAACCATTATTGCGATTTTATTGGATTACCATTGGATATTTCATCAAAAAAGAATTTAAAAATTACCATTTGGCCTCATGGAAAGGTAAACATTTCTCTTGTGGACTTCTTTGACAGATATTATTTTGGTGTATGTGCTTAAGCAACAAGATTTACAGACAATATTTATTGCAAATAGGTATTGTTCTTAAATGATATTTTTATTAAATATGTTACATTTCTATCAAGGTATGTTTTACTGAGAAGAGATTCAGGGCTTTTTTTAAACAATCTTTCAGATTGTTAATTTTTTTGCCCGCTGTTAAGTGATGAATGCAATTGGTTTCACAATTTGCAGTGAAATTCAATATATTCTGAAAACAGCAAAAAAAGGGCAAAAAATTACTTTGTTAAATATGAAAATATGTGTACTGTATTCTAAAATGTATTGTTAAATATTAACACTTTTTTCTTTTTTTTCAGATCGAGAAAGAAAATTTAGGAAAATTAATCCTTTTTTCTAGCAATTAAAAAAAAAACATTTATTTATAATTAAGTTATTTTGTTGGTCAGGTAAGTTTGAAATATCTGTATTTCTCACCCCTTTACTTTCATGCTCCCTTTTTTTCACTTCTCCTCACTCTGCTTTTCTCATTCCCCTTCTCTCTGTCTTCTTCATTTACTGCTGCTTCGTAACTCCCTCAATCCTTCTCTACTACTCCCCTAGGTTTACTACCTCCATCACTACTTTTTCAAACATGTATCTCTCCTTGTTTCCATGTGTCTGAGTCATTCTAACTGCGTTACTCCTTCTCAGTTCCTTGCTCTCTGTGTCTGATTCTGTCTCTCTCCCTTTGTCTGTCTTACCCTTAATTTCATTACATCTCTGGGGCAGATTAACAAGGCCTCTACGCCACCACTACGTCACTTTTCATAACGTACTGGTGGCACAGGGAGCTCCTTCATATTTACAAGGAGAGGAAAAGCCACCCTGCGTGACTTTTCCTCGCCACATAAATACAGCCACTTCACACGCAGCACTGTGCGGTGAAGGGGCGTTCCATGGGTGTTGTTTTGGGGGTTCACACGCAACACACAAAGAACTAGACACATCTCCAGGTTTACGAGAAATCGTAACTGTAGAGATGTGTGTGAATGCTAAGCAACTCTAGAGGTGGTGTTGCGAGGAACAACGAGGAGAAATGTTTTCATTTCTTCTCGTTTTTTCCAATTTAAGTGCGTCCTCCAGCACGCATTGAAAGAGGAAAAAGCCTTTTGTGATTGTTTTTGTGCAGGAAGGTGTCCCTTCCTGCACAAAAACAATCTCCCCACCATGTAGGCATCCTTGTAGCATGCTGCAAGGGAGCCTGCGCTGGCGCATGGCTGCAGTTTGTAGGCCTGCCCTGGGGAAGCATAAGAGATGCGACAAAATAATCGTATAAAAAATAGAACTTAAAAAATCGATTAAGTGTTTGGGTGTTGGTTGGCTCTAATAAGAGACATTGTGTTAATTGATTGTTTTTTAGTACCTATAAGTAAGTATCGATCCAGTGTATAAAGATCAAGTTGAAGACTCTGTTCCCTTCTTCTGTGAAATGTATTGTTGCTCTTTGGATTAGAAACATTATGTGCTGAAGTTCTGACGTCTCTACACACACAACTGTTACATGATCTAATGCTATGCTAGCAGGCAGAAGTCATGTTGGGGGTAGAAATCATTTAGAATGGGTTAAAATATGCAAAAAAAAAAAAAGTGTGTTTCAATTTAAAAAAAAGGTGCAGATCGTGAAAAGGGGGCAGGGTACTGAGTTCCTAACCCCCTACCTTTTGAAATGATGTCCCTGAAGGACCATGAAGGGTGAAAAAATATGTTATTATATTTAAAAACACAAGGGGTGCACGCACCGTGCGCTCACGGCGGGGAAAAAAAAATAAAAAAAATGATAAAAAAAATAAAAAAAATTTAAGAGGTAAGGTGGCTCTAAAAAGAGCCGTTGTGTTAATACAGGGACAGAGGAAGGAAAGAATGGCAAAATTATATGGTGCCGCACTTGTGCTGCTGTATCTTATTATCTAATAGGGGAATGCTGGACTCCCCAAAAGCAATAAGAGCATAGCAAGTATTGCACCGTATATGCACCCTCTCAAACATAGGGTGAATGTCCAGAGGAGCAGAAGAGGGTGACGCTCTCACCGCAGAGGAAGTGCTCGGCTGAGCTTCTACGGATGTGCTCGGCTGAGCTGCTGGAGGGGTTTCTCTAGTAGCTCGAGCAAAAGTCACAGGATGTACATCCCTAATGTACCTGAACATAGTGAAGATACTAAAAGAGTACTTCTTCTTAGGATCTCTAGATAAGACACGTCCACAAAGTTTGCAGGTGACTTTGGGAGCATTGACTTTCTTCTGCCCCTCTGGAAATGTAAAATATTGCCAGACAAAAGAATCTTTCTGTTTCCTCTGTCTCTGTCTGACAAGGCCCTCCTGCTCATTCCCAGAAGATGACTGCTGCTCTGCCATTGTATCACAAAAACAGTTCAGCTCCTTCTCCCAGGGAATCAGAAGAAATAATGAGGGGAATGGGTGTGGTGTTGGAAGTTTCTGGAAATGAAAGTACTTTAAACCAATGAAAAGTGTTGTTTCTTGATCACATGACTTACCGTGTGCGCACCGTACGCTTACGGTGTGTGCACGGTACAAGTACGCATGTGCGTACGCAAGACGCACGCATGCGCATAAGGAGCACGCGTGTACGACGCACGCACATGCGCATTAGGGGCACGTGCGCATGCATGTACGGCGGACCCGCGTAAGGAGCACGCGCGCATGTGCAAAAAGAAAACGCTCGCAAGCGCGTACGGAGCACGCGCGTACGCATCACAGACGAAGTACGCATGCGTACGTAAATCATGTACGCATGCGCTCACGGAGCACGTAGCCATGCAAACTACGTGCGCGCACCGTACTTGTACCGTACCGTGCGCGCACCGTAAGCTTACGGTGCGCGCACGGTAAAAATCCCTTTAAAAAAAAAAACAATGTTTAGAGGTTTGTAGAAGATATCAACTATGCTGTTCAACTATATCTAAACATTTTTTTTAAAAAGGTGAGGCGTTCCATATTGCAGGATACAGTAAATCTATAATTATACACATAGGTAGCATATTGTTAAAAAAACAAATCTCAAAAAAAATAATAAATTCAAAAATTAGCATTTAAAAAACCTTGCAAATTCACTGAAAAAACCATAGGTTTCACACACGTTATAGTTAGGAATTAGCAATTAAAAAACCTTTGAAATTCACTGAAAAAACCATAGGTTTCACACACGTTATAGTTAGGAATTAGCATTTAAAAAACCTTGCAAATTCACTGAAAAGACCATAGGTTTCACACATGTTATAGTTAGCTGGACATTTCGCAGTGATGTCATCAGTGATGTCATTTGAGATGTCATCAGTGATGTCATGAGTGATGTCACTGACCATCTCATGAGTGATGTAATATGTGATGTCATCAGCAGTGGATTGCGGGCGCGCGAGTTATAGTTAGCTGAACTAACTATAACGGGGGAATTTCATTGGTTTTTTACGAGCGAAATGTCCAGCTAACTATAACATGTGTGAAACCTATGGTTTTTTCAGTGAATATATATATATATATATATATATATATATATATATATATATATATGAATATTTTATTTTTTCACCACAGTTAAAATTTGATTGTTACACTAAAACAAATGAATACGCATCACAATTACATTCTATACAAAGAACAGATTACAAAAAGTGCTGGTGCAAATGATTCAGATGTTATACACAAAATAAATATTCCACATCAGCTTATACATAGATTATCCTACCATTCAGTTTATAATTAAAACTATGACAATCAATGTTAAAAAAAACACATATTAAAAAAACTGTTGTGCTTAAAAAGATTCCTTTGGAGCTATCTATACCAAAAACTGTAGACGCAGCGTTTCGGTGAAACATCAAATTTTTATCACCTTGTTTAGGACAATTGTTAAACATTCAAACATTATCACTTTATTGGAACAGACTTTACTGTCTTTAGAAGAGCGGGAAGCTATATGTCATCCGTCTCTTGCCTCCCAGATCCCAAGACGGAGTAATATCCTATCCACCCTGTGAAGAAATTCTTGTCCAGCTAATTAATAATGTATGCATTAAAATGTAAAAATTGATAGATATCGCTTTCAGATCATTTCTATACAATTTAGTTTGATCCAGTTATTTCAATTTAGCTGGATCGGGACACTATAGTGCACCTAACTCAAGATTGTGTCCCTCATATGGAAGTATTATCTGGACCATGCGAGTAAATCTCCAATAATTTTTATCAAATTTAATGGACTCCAATTTTTTCAATTAACTGGATTTGAACATTGTTTTGAGTTGTTACTCGTACGTGTAACACACCTCTGCATAAAATCCGAGGACATCAAAAGCACATTGAGTGAGTGTGAGCTTTTCCTATTCCTATATATGTATTCAGTTGCTTGTGGCAATATGTGTACCATCAACACGGCTAATGACATTGGGGAACTGTGCTACCCTGTAGAAAATGAATTTGGTTTATTGAAATAATTGGGGGGTATTGGGGAATGATATAAATCGGTTGACTTTGCTCACAATGAAGTCCAGGAACCTGCAAAAGAACATGGAAAAGGCAATTTATGACAATCCCCCGCCACTGCTATGACCCCTGGTAACTGCCTGAAGCTAAGAGGTGTAGGCAATGCAATACTTGCACATGTGGTGGAATTGCGTTGCCTCTGAGTTTTAGGGCCTGCAGCTGAGGTTGTAACTCAGCAATTAGATCAAGTATTACCTGCCTACTCAGTCTGTACCTCTCAATAATCTCCTCCTCTGTCTGTTCAAACAGGGTGACCCTCACCCTAAATATACTTTCCCATCTCTTTCTCTTTTTCTGCCTCACAGTCAAAATCCTCATCCTACTTGCCGGGATGTACAAAGCTGGCATTGTGAAAGAGACTGACGCATTTTGGGTGCCTTTTTTTAGTTTTCACCTGGTTACCACCTGATCCTAATCAATTGTATTTGCATTTCCTAAATAATCATTTTGCCACTAGTCACAATTAGGAAAACTTTTGTACATGCAGTTTGTGATTCACTCTTTGGAAATTCCTATTTGTGATTTCCTATTTAGCGATTTCAAAATGAAATTTCTATAGGGTGGAAATCGCATTTTGCACCACTGCAAAATGCCTTTCGTTCATACTGGAATGGAATTTTGCATTCCCTAATGGCCTGAAATAGCCATTCACACCATTAAAAAATGCAAACCGCCTTCATACATGTGGCCCATGATCTCTAGCTTTTGAACTTTTGAACCCCCATGATCATACATAGTCATTGTTTGATTTGTACATATGAAGTCATTTCCTTATGTATTCTGCTGATACCTGCCTGGTCCTGAACTTCAAGCAGGTTCCTAAATGATCCATTCATTGTTGCCTCCAAACCATTCATAACTGAATAAGCACAGACTGATAAGTGCAGATAGGAAAACAGTAATAACATGGCTGTTGGTGCCCCTAATGCTTGCAATTTTTATTTTCCTGATACTTCTCCTTCCTGAAAGTCCTGAAGCTCTGCAAAGCTCTGCAAAACTTGCCACATTTTTCAATGAGAAATTTTGTTTCTGTAGCCAAACCGGTTAAATCATCAATATGTGCAATTCCTGGCGCTGCGCAATTAACAACACACTACATTGTCTCTCCAACAAAAGGGTGTAATTTATAATGTCCATCATCCTGTCTCGCCTGAACTAAGAGCCCCACTCTTAAATGGAGCCACAATAGTTTAAGAAGTCCATTTTCAGATCACCAGGATAAACCTATGACCAGGGCACCTCAGCCTCTTGACACTTTGATGCCTCTACCTGATTCCAGAACATCCTGGGGCTGAGTGTGATGATCAATACCTTCAAGCAAGATTAAAAATAGGAACTATTATCATCACATCACGTTCCCAAAAGTGTAACCAGTTGGTCAGGGCAACCCCATCAAGCCAGTTTAATCCTTACCGCCACTACTAAACAAAGCAAGGAGACAAGATGAAACTCTTCCAAAGACTTTAAAACTCTTAGCTGGACAAACAGTGTGAAATCAATGCCACCTGCAGGGACAGTTCTTAAACTGTCTTCAATATAGTTTCCATTAATGAGTTTAGGAGTGCTTGACCATCTTCCAAAGCTGCTTTTTTCCACCACTCTTTGTCTTGGTCACCCAACTGCTTAAATGTCCACCTCACCACAACCCTGAAACCCACCTCCACTGAGTTCTATTTTCTGTAATATGAACCCTTGTTGAAGTACTGTAAAATTGCAGCAAAATCGCTGTATGAAGAACCGATAGCAGATACTAAGAAAATTGCTACAAGATGTTCTGGCATTGTCCTCCAGGTGTGATATATTGAAAACAGTGGCCACACGTGCAGTCATTTAGCTCCATGCAAGAATTGTCATTTTGTTGGGGGCGCTAGGGGGTGCACAGCAAGATGGTGGTGCCGTAGTGCTGCTCTGCCCGGCTGATCCCCAATCCGCCGAATATTTTCCATACAACTGCTGCATCCATGGCCACAATATAGCTGCCCTGCTCGATGAAATGTTCAGGAATGGTGTGGCGGTGATGAATATCGCCGAAGCTGCCGTAGTGGGCATCTAATCACGGCCGGGACTCCCTCTGCGTCTTCGCAGCATGGCGACCGCCATTCCATAGCGGCTCACTCTTCCCCTGACCACCCGGGTTGCGAGGCTGATTTGATTGCAGGGATAGCTAGGCACTGGGCTGCTTTCCCTGGGATCCGGAGCTGCCCATGCCTGCACGGGATCCCAGGCATTGGCAAAGTGTTGAGGTGGAGACTCTGCGGCCCATCTCATCGGCGTGCCTGGGTGGAGGATGGCAGCGGAGTGACAGCACACGGGGACTGCCTGGAGGAGCCACGAGCAACATCTTCTTAAGCTGCCCCCGGAGAGAAGACAGCGTGTCGGGATCAAGTTGCGGTGAGTGGGGATGCAGTCTGGCCCTGGCCTGCGGCTGCGGCGGCGCTCATGGGCCTGGGCAGGGGGCCACGGCCTACGAGCCACAGCTCTGGTGATCGAGCATTGGGGGACAGCGTCCCGGGAATGAGGGGGCCGTCCCTGCACACCAGCAGTTCATGGGGCTGGATCCTTGCTCTATAACAGTGCGTTGGGCTCTGCTCCATGCATTGGACACTTTGTGAAGCTAACCTCAGGGCTCGGCGTACTTGCGACATTGTTCTGCACAGCAAGCACGAGTGAGGAGCCTAGCCCTCTCCCTATCTAAGTTTGCGGTCCTGCATGGGTGAGGAAAACAAGGTCAGCTGGGTCTCCTGAAATTGAAGGAACGCTTGCGGGGGAGGCCAGTTGAACTGTTCCTTTGCCATCACCTTCAGCTGTAGTTTTGCCTTAGGACCTACCGTGCAGGCTCTAGGTTATATTACCTGTTGTTTCGACTGGGGGTCCTCTGTGGGCCCTGAGCCATAGCACACGGTATGGAATCCGCCCCCCATGCTGGTACCCCATCTGAAGGGCGATCTGTGGTGGAATCTGAGACGTTGACATTGGTAGGCAGCATTCTGTCTCTGGTCACCTTGGTGGGGGATAGTGGTGCTGCTCCCTGCCCCAGCCTTCCTTAATGCCCCATTATGTGAGTGGCCCCCTGGGGCTCACTGTTAATGATGGGGAAGACTGACAAATCACAGCCTCACCTCACGTTTGAGGCACGTAAATCTAGTAAAGCACACCAGACGGCATCTTCCGACTCGGAGGCAAATCCGCAGGGTGATGGCCCATCCACGCTGGAGACCACCATGCTGGCAATTCAGCGCAGTCTTCAATCCATCGAGGGAACCATGGCAGCTGTGATCCACTGCCTGGAACATATGTCATCGCAGCTGGAAAAGCAAAACACCAGGATGGGGGAGTTGGAACAATGGGTCTCTGCTGCCGAGAATGGTCTAAGTGAGGTCTCTGGAAAAGCGCTAAATATGGAGAAGGTCTTGGCGCTGATACAGGCCAAGAATGAGGACCTAGAGGCCCAATCCCAGCGTAATAACATTAGAGTTACTGGGCTGCCTGAGTCCACCAATGTGGGCAGGATGGAGACTTTTATCAAAATCCTGATCAAGGATATTTTTGGTGCGAAGCACTTGTCCCCCATCTTCATTATTGAGAGGGCCCACAGATTCCTTGCAGCGTGATCTATCCCTGGCGCCCCTCCCCACCCTGCCATTGCGAGACTTTTGAACTACAGGGACCGGGATGCTATCTTACAGATGGCCAGAGATAAAGGCACCATTGAGCATCAGGGCAACCCCTTGGTGTTTTTCCCAGACTTCACGGTCACTGTGCAGGTGGCAAGATGGGAGTTTGGGGCTTTAAGAAGTTTCTGCAGTCTGAGGGTATTCCATATGCCCTGTTGTACCCTGCTTGTCTCCAAATTGGTCAGGAGGGGGACTTCAAAATATTCACGAACCCTAAAGCTGCTTTGAAACATGCTAAGCAGCTGACGCATTGGCAACGAACATCCACAGTGGAATGTGACGATGAGGAGCAGTAGGGTGGCAGTGTGGATTGGTTTGGCTACGTGCCTGTTATCTCCCTGTGGGCATGACTTTAATGGCTACAGTATTGTCTTTTTTATTTGCAATTGTTCCTATGCATGAGTGCAGAATGGAACTGTCGAGTTGCTTCATATCTGGTATTGCCCTGTGCAAGGGAGATTTCTATGGGGCACATGTTTAGCGCTGTTGTATTTTTCTGTTTTGGCACAGTGATTGACCTGATTAGCCACCTCCTGTAAGGAGGCTAGTAGTTCTCTGGCGCTTCCCAGATGGGAGTACCCCACATGCATATCTCTTTTTCTTGTGAGTGTTGGGGTTTGTTTAGACAGGGAAGGGATGGCTTTAGCAAGTTGGGGTCGCTGAAGTGGGTGGGGGGTTGGCAGGGAGGGGTGGGAGTGGGATGTATGGCACTATTCCTGTGTATCGTGACTGACTCCCTCTGGCAGTATGCTACTGTTGGTGTACTCGCTTATTGTAGTTTATGGTGGTGCAGCTTGAATGAGTGGTAAAGTAATATTCCTGACTTGGAACGTGCATGGTTTAAACACCCCAAAGAAAATCCGGTCTGTAATGGCATACCTGGACAGGTTGGACGTCCAAATTGCCTTCTTGCAAGAGATCCATCTCACCACTGTCTCTGAGAACAATGTGGGTGTGCGCTGGGCAGGGGTTAGGGTAGCTTCCTCTTCACTTACTCATAGGGGTGATGATCCTGGTCAAGAAAGAGGTTCCATTCTCTGTCACTCGCTCTGAAATGGATGAGCAGGGTTGGGTGGCGTTGGTCCAGGGTAGGCTGGGCGGAGTGAATGTGCTACTAGCTAATGTATAGGACCCAATATTGATGATTTGTCCTTCTTTGTGGATGATTGGCACCGCATCTCACAGTTATCTCCTGCAGAACTCATCTGGGGTGATTACCTGCTTGGATGTGGCCATGGATAGACTGGGAAGTGGGACAGAACGACATAGGCAGGCCACAGAGGTCCTACTGGGTCTAGTTGAGATGGGGAAAATACATGACGTCTGGCGCCTGCAGCATCCTGGGGAACCGGAAAGCACCTTTATATCCTCTGTACACAGGACATGGTCCCGCTTAGACTATTGGCTCGTCTCAGAGGTCGTCTTTACATGGATCGCCAATGTTTGCCACCTAGCAAAAATGATCTTCGACCATTCCCCAGTTGTTCTTGAGTTCCAGGTTACTGCATGTGACGGGCCAACATTTATGTGGCACTTGCATCCGGCCTCCTTTACGGACCCGGTTTTCAAGCACACTATCAGCGAGGCAATACAATCCACAACTACTTTAGTGAAAATGAGGGCACTGTAGAGAGTGCAGGGGTCTTGTGGGAGGCCTTTAAGGTAACAATTAGAGGTGTCTGCATAGGTGTGCAGGCCGAAGTCCTGTGGGACTTGCGGCATAGGATCTGTAAATTGGCCACGGAGTTATCAACTCTGGAACGTGAGTATGTGAGGAACCCATCTCCTGAGATACTTTCCGTGATGCTGGAGCTTGTGTCCGATCATAATGCCACAGTGGATCAGAAAATGGTGCATAGATCCCGACGAGGCAAGGCTCTATATTATGGCGAGGGGGGAAGGCCTAGTCATACGTTGGCACAAAAGTTAGCAGCGCCCCGTGTCAGGAGTATATTATGGAGATGCTGGACGAGGAGGGAATGGCGCAATATACCATGCCTGAGATTAGTGAGGTGGTCCAGCACTTTTATACTGGACTGTATGCGGACCGATCTACGGTGCAGCCAGCGGATATACATTCCTATCTCGATGATATTGCTCTTGGGTGGCTGTCTTTGGATCAGAGGGAATATCTCACTCAGCCCTTCAATGTCGAAGATGTTAAGCTGGCTATGATGTCACTCCCCACTTGTAAGGCTGCAGGGCTCAATGTGCTCCAGAGCGAATTCTATAAATATTTTGCGGATGCGCTGGCCCCTAGACTTCTAGCTGTATATGTGGAGGCATGTGAGACGGGGCACCTTTCTGCAATGCTTAAGGAGGCCCTCCTGGTGACGCTATTGAAGCCTGACAAGGCTGCCAATCGGTGCAACTCCTATAGGCCTCTCTTGATTATTAATATTGATGCCAAAATTCTTGCGAAAATGATAGTCACTAGGCTCCAGCCACTTGTCCCTATGCTGGATTAGGATACTGTATACTGAACCCGTGGCTCATGTACGCGTTAACGGCTGGGTGTCCCCAGAATTTCCTTTTAGAAGGGGTACGCAGCAGGGGTACCCTTTGTCGCCGATGCTCTTCGCACTAGTGTTGGAGCTTCTGGCTTGTAAACCAGCGGCACGCATCGGCTGCATTGTGGTTCCGTCAGAGACCGCTTGTGGTCTCACTGTATGCCGATGATATACTGCTGTATGTCCGTGAGCCTGCTATCTATCTGCCAGAATTGCTTCGTGAGTAAGTTAAATTTGAAAGATTCTCTGGCCTCTGGATTAACCGGGCAAAGTCTACGATATTCCCGCTGGTGGCTGGCACACGTGAGGTGGAGCTGGACTTCCCGCTGACGTGGACACAGGATCCAGTGCGATACTTTGGGATATGGTTGCATAGAGATCCCGATCAGGTTATCTCTATGAATTATGGTCGAGTCATAGCACAGATTACTGACCAGGCGACGCGTTGGGTCCGGCTGCCTCTCTCGCTTGCTGACTGGATTGAGGTGACAAAAAAGTCCATATTGCCCAAACTTCTCTACTTGTTTGTCAATATCCCTATTCGGTTGAACGCCTCGCTGTTTAATACGCTCCAGTCTCCCTTGCTGTCATTCGTATGGGGCGGTAAGAAACCCAGATGTAGCTGGGATGTCCTCGTCCAGCCATTTGCACGTGGGGGATTTGAAGCCCCCGACATGCGGCTGTACTATTTGTACACGCAGGCGCAGTTTGAGCATTACTGGTTCTTTCCGCCGAGGTTTCTGCCACATACCGCAATTGAGTCAGATGCTGTAATACCAATGCTGTTGGTAGCAGCGGCATTGTCAGGTGGAGGGGTAGGCCCTAGGACGGAAATTAATCCCGTGCAGTGAACTGCGTGGGCCTTGAAGGAACTTGCCAAACATGCACAGCTGGACTACCTCTATGCCCCGTCGCTGCCGCTGGACACACATCCGGAGATATCTGTAGCACAGGAGCAAACCGCTCGACGCGCGTTGAAGGCAGTGGGAATTACACGGATGGGGGACCTGTATGACAAGGGTACGTTTTGCTCATTACTCGACGTGCAGAGGGGTCGGGAATATGGCATGATGTTGGGGTTCACATATGTGAGAGTGCGGCAAGCTGTTAGAGCCATTTATCCTGATTATCCAGTGGAACCAAGAACATTGCTAGCACTGCAGTCGGTGCTAGCAGGGGAAAAACATAGTGGCCTGATTACTAAGTTATATAATGCGTCACTGCGAGAGAGAGAGCCAGGGTAACACACCTCATACCTCAAATGGATCACGGCGTTGGGGTCCACATTATCGCTTGAGCAATGGAAGTTTTGCTGTGAGCTGATGGGACGCTTGACGGCGAACTGTAATCTCTGCATAATCCATTTTAAGTACCTGCATCAGTTATATTATACTCCAATGCAACTGCGGAGATTCGGTTTGCGGGAACATACCTGTTGCATGAGGTATGGGCAGGATGATGTGGATTTTCTGCACCTAGCATTGTTTTGAGCAAGAATATTTCCATTCTGGACTCAAGTGGTACGTGTGCTTTCGGAAGGAGTGTTGGAAACTGTGATGTATGCGCCTGAGGTTTGCTTGCTGGGATGGGTGAAAAACCTTAAGCCGTGCAATAGCCACATAGTGGCCGTCTCGACCTTGTTAGCTAAACGGGCGGTTGCGAAATGCTGGGGTGCCAAACTACCCCCACTGTCAAGAGTTGGGTGCGCGATTTAATCTATTGTAGGGAACAGCTGGAGACCTATGCAGAGGAGCTTCCCGAGGCCTTGCGGCCTAAGGACTTTTGGTCCCCACTCACTATGTACCTACTAAGTCATCCTGACTTGCAGTAAATCTGTTGTAATATCGAGTGTATAGTCAAGGGTAGCCGGAACTGGGATTCTTACTAGGAACGCAACACAAATTGTTATGGGACGTTGGAGGTTAAGAAAAATGCATACCTAAAGTGCTCGGTGGGGTGGGAGGTGGGCTACTTTGTTGTGGGGCTTGTTCTATGTTCTGCTGTTTATGAGGTACTAAAAACAAAAACTCATTGCTTGCATCATTATATTCTACATTGGTATTGTGTGTCCCCGTATTGGAGCTATATGTACTATTGCTACAAGCTACTTAATAAAAAGATTTTTTTTTAAAAATAATTGTCGTTTTTACTATTGCAGGAATTTCCACCCATCTTCAATTGTGCCATGAAGATACCTGACAATAGCTGTGCTTTCTACAATGATTTATCCCAAGAATCAATTGCCAAAGCAACTCAAGCTAGAACACAACAGTGGTGTAAAAAAAAAATGACTTGACATGAGAATAAATTGTTAAAGCTGAAACCAAGTTCCATATGTTAACAAAAAAGAGACACTTAAAATAGCATGAAGGAGAAATATGACAAATACATTTATGAGCAAACACATGACCATGAAAGCTGGTTTAACCTAATTAACACTTGAATGCCACAGAGAATGAAAAAATGATGCAAAGAAACAAAGGGGCATATTATCGCCGCTTTAGCTGCAGAAAACTGCTGCTAAAATGGCGATAATGGGCTTGATAATATGCTCTATGGAATTCCAATTGAAGCCCATGGTCGATGTCCTTCACATCTAACATGGGCTTCAATTGGAATTCCATAGAGCATATTATCAAGCCCATTATCGCCGTTTTAGCGGCAGTTTTCTGCCGCTAAAGCGGCGATAATTTTATCGCCTGTCTTGATAATATGCCCCAAAGGCCGTCCTACAACAGTAAACCATGTACTAGCGCTGCACTCGATATCAGGCGTGTCGCTGATGTGTCTCATCAAACCTCCACAAATTGCGCCTCACAAAAGGCGTCACTGCCGTCATAGAGCCAGAACGCACTTGCCATGTAGCTGTACCTCAACGCATAAAGCTGCACGTTGGGCTAGAGTGCGCTAAGGTGACATTGGCTGCAGGAAGCACCATAGAAATCAACAAAAAATGTATAACTAGCTATGGAAATGTCCTGCGGCCTAACAATTTATGGGCAGAAATATGTGTCCCGCGTATGCTGTCTCCATAAGAAAATCTTGAATCAAGCATATTTCACCAGCATCTCAACAGACCATTGATCATAGCACACGTTTCATGATTTTTTCAGTTTTATTTCACAATGCGGTAAGGAAGAAAACGTGTTCAAATATTTTGACTCGTATCATTTGATTCAGAACATGGCTATCATTTTTACAATAGACAGTTCTAGAATAGCTGTGAGAACAGCTACGCATTTGCAATGATTTGCACTTTGCAATAACTGAATGTAGCACATCTTTCTATGGTCGTTAGAATTCGTCTGCCTTTGGAAACTTTAAACATTCGCATGAGCAATTTGGACGTGAGGCTATCAAAGAAATCCTAGACTGAGCCAGTATACAGTAACTTAGTAGCAATGCTGTCAATTCCTATTTTCACCTATCATTGGTTCCAAAGTTTTCACAGCTATTTAAAGTGAATAGCCTCAAACTGCAACGCTCATGCAACATCTCTTTCCTTTATTGCTGCAATCTATTAAAGTTTTTCCTTGGATTGGAAGCTCGAGGCTGGCTTCCAGTCAGTGCTAAACAGGGGAGCATGAATTTGCAAAAGTTGGCCAACTTTTTAAATGCTCGTTTAAAAACTGATCCTATAAGAGGCTCTGTCATGTGATTGGAGCTTGCTGCACGCCAAGACAGTCCATTTTCCTTGCTTTTGGAAATGTAAGGATGAGACTTCCTGGCGAGGAAAAGGGAGTGATGCAGGTCAGAGGTGACCATTTTGTTTCACCACTGCCAATCAGTTGATAGTAAGGAAACACAAATGACTGCTATCTTAAGTCTTTTCCTTTTTGAGTGGGACATTCTGGTACATGGTTCAGTAAAAGTAAATAGATAACACTGGGCACATTCAGGAAACTTGGTACAATTTTGACTCAGGCACCCACAAACCACTAGCTGGGGGCTAAGGAGGGAGTCACAGGGCTCTCACAGCCCCAGCCAGCTCCTGACATGCTGCAGAAGCTGGCATTGCTCCCGCCCGGAGGGAGCAGCTGTTTTTGCTTGCTCCCTCTGAGGTGGGAGCATTGTGTGTTCCCTGTCTGCGAGAGAGTGGGCAGGGAAACAGTAGTTTACTCCTATCTGGTGGGAGTGTTGGAACAGCTCCAACCTCTGGTCAGGCGCACTGACAGCTCCTGTAGCCTTAGGACGTCTCCTGTGGCCCCCAACAAATGGTTTGTGGGTGCCCCGAGTGGGCACCAGAGCACCCACAAGTGGCCCTGGGGGATGGGGTCCTCAGGGTCAGAAAGGCTCTGGGAACACGGCCTCTGAGCAGCAAACCCTACGCCATGCATGGGTGCGCGCCCCCTCACTTTTATTTATAGAATAAGCCCAAGGGGATGGGGTCCCCACGGTCTAAGGAGACACGGGGAGGGCGAGCCGCACCCCCCTCCTCTTTATTTATAGGATAGGCCCCGGTTGTGATCCCTGGGTCCCTAAGAGGCTCGTGTGGAGTGTTGTGTGCCCCTTCTCCTTTATTTATGATAGGCCCCAGGAGATGGGATCTCCAGGGAAGTAAAGGCTTGTAGAAGGGGGCTTCATGCTCACTTCCCAATAATTGTTTTTTAAAAAGGATGTCCCGGGTTGGCACTGGGACACAAAAGTGAATAATAAATGAGTGGCAGGAGCCACTCTTTTACTATTCACTGCTTCTTTAAGGAGCTCCCCATTTGCCCGAAGGCTATTTACATATTGTTTGGTTTTGGTGATGTCAATAAATAGGGCAGGGGCACCATCATTTGTTTATGTGGTGGGGGCTGCAGGGAGTTCTGCAGCCTCCAGTAACATTAGAAATAAAACAGTAAGGTTTCCTGGCCCACTGAATCCATGGCCATAGGAGAACTTACCATATTTTGTTACGTGGTCAGGATAGGCCCGGTTAGAAATGCTGCCATGTTACAAGCTCACCTTTCTTCAGTTGCCTGCTCTTTTACACACAGTGAATTTTTACAGACATTTGCATGAGTGACCATGCAGGATAACAATCTCTGAATCTGCATTGCTTACATATACACTTCATAGACTCACTATCACGATGCCGTGAACATTCAGTACAAGGGATGAAGTTCACTGCGCAAAACAGTATTTACGTTATTGTCTGGTAGGTGATGCCACTATCCAACTAGAATGAACAATTGTGAACTCACAGAGGTTACAACATACCACACGAGTGTTGTTATTTTAAATACACAACCACTTCCTTATTTAGGCAGAGGAGCACTTAGCTGACACTGTGGAGTTACCACATGTCGAAATTCCAGCTCGGCTGGTTCCTGTGTACCAACACTAGGGATGTCCAGCTCTACACCAAGACTAGCAGCCTGATGACATTTAGCCATCAGTAACGGGGAGTTAGTCCACCCTGGCAGGAGTTTAGCAGATCACCCACCCTAGGCAAAACTAGGTTAAGGAGCGCTAGGTAGGAGTACAACTATACATAGTACTTATATGCCTGCATGTATTCACTGTCTTAGCACAATGGTGGAAATGTTAATCCTTTTCACTGTTCTTGAGATGCTAATTACGCTAATCTGGTTCATTCTACTAATTATCTCAACACACATAATTTATTTATGAATCACAGTGCTTCAATAAATATTGAAAAGCCTTGCTGAGAATTACTAGTGTACTTCTTTGGGTACACATGAGAGTCCAAACGAAATGGTTCTAGATCGGTTACCTCAATTTCTTTGGGGGATCAGGGTTGTCATGTTCTAAGGTTAAACACACACATTTGTTGCCCTGTAAGGTTAGCGGTATAGATGGTGCACTGTGGCTAGCAGGGACATAGTCCAGGATGCTTGTTTCCAGGCCAGGGAAGACATGGCTTGGCAGTTCAGGCTGGACTGTTCCCATGAGGCACAGGGTCAGACTGATTTGCATATGGCCATGTCTGAACTGGAGTAGTGGAGTGAGCTAAAGAATGATGATGGATTAAACCCTGATCAGTTGACTGGGGGTGAGTGTTTGATTTGCTCAAACGCTCCGTCCATCATCCCCTTTGGTATCACATAGTCCAACATAACCTGAGAGTTTGCACGGAATCAGTCTAGCACAACCCTGACATTTATGTTGGCTGTCAAACGCAGTTTTACCATGGGAGGTACAAGCCGTTCAACAATTTATAAAGCATTTCCCAGGCTGGATTTTTTGCTCTACAGCTGGGAGTGCAGCACCCTCAAGGGGCGCGTTTTATGGCTGTATTTCATGCAGCCTGAAGATGTATAAAAATAAGCACAAGGCCCTCTTGTGGATGTTTTTATAATAGCATTTTCTTGGGCAGAAAATTGTGAAAAGAAATACTTAGAGATATATTTGGTTTATTTAAAAAATAAAATAAAAACAGACTTATGTCTCTGACTATTTACTTTTCACCCACAAAATGTAGTCATAAAGACTATGAAAAAATAGATTATCAAAGAGAGAGATGACCCAACTTGTTCCAGGGAACAGGGTTCGTAAAACAACTAAGCAATGTGAGAAATCCCTGGAAAGCACACTCATACACTGAGATATTCACCCAATTATATTTTGGGTTTTGTTAAACCCTCCCATTGCATTGACTATTTATCACCATTCCATCAGACATCCCAAACTCAAATATAAGTTCCAACTAAAATATGATGCATACACTGTTCTCAGGTCAAAAAAGAGTTTACTATACTTTAAAAATATAATTAAAATTTCAGAAAAATTCCCGAAAGTATACAATATTAAAAATACATTTAGTACATTACAGTATCATTTAACATGATTCTAAATACAATCAGCTGGTTCAGCTTTTAAAGCTTGTAGACCGCCGAAACGCGTCAACGCTTCCGTTATTCAAGAATCCTAAAGAGCAAGTGAGTTTTAGATAAAAAGGAAATTCTTTCTACAAAAAAGTGTTGCATGAAATGTACTCAGCTCTGGGATCTAATGTATTTTCAAATAGAAAACAATGATTGTTTTGGAGTAGGGTTGCTACAGGCTTTTTGTCTTTGATTGTATTTAGAATCATGTTAAATGATACTGTAATGTACTAAATGTATTTTTAATATTGTATACTTTCGGGAATTTTTCCGAAATTTTAATTATATTTTTAAAGGATAGGAAACTCTTTTTTGACCTGAGAACAGTGTATGCATCATATTTTAGTTGGAACTTATATTTGAGTTTGGGATGTCTGATGGAATGGTGATAAATCGTCAATACAATGGGAGGGTTTAACAAAACCCAAAATATAATTGGGTGAATATCTCAGTGTATGAGTGTGCTTTCCAGGGATTTCTCACGTTGCTTAGTTATGCAAAAAGAGAGACAGACTATTAATACAACCTTATTAAAAAAATGCAATTAAATTAATAAACATTTAAATGAATATATATTTATTGAAAAATTATTATTGATGTTTTGGAGAAAGATGATAGATCTGTTTTATATACATTAACTGATATTCTCACCCCTTAATAAAGCAAATAGGCTCACTTTTATATTTTGGTGTTGCAGAAAGCTGTGCGTGGTGTAGGGTTGGCTGTTCAGATGACACGCCACTTACAGGGGGTTGGGTGCCTGTGAGGGGTTGGCTGCAATGGTGGCTAAACCTCCACTGTGCACAGCCAAAGGCTGACTGCGGGGGGCTGGCCGCAGGGCCTGGCCACAACCAACCGCCACTGTACGCAACTATAGCCATGCGTGGCTGCCAGTGGGGGGGTTGAACGTGGGGCCTGGTGGGTTGGCTTTACGTATGGTAATAAAATATTACTTTACCTTACAAAAAACCCTAGAAATTCAATGAAAAAACAATTGTTAAAGGGATGTTATAGTAAGGTGAAACAGTCAAGTTAAAACATGCTGTTCTAAATGTACATAACCACTGCAATTCACAAGTTATTGTTATGTTAAGTCACTATAACTCAAGGCATAAGGTAACTATAACTCGCACCCTTGCCATGCACTTCTACTTACCCCACATATCACATCACTTGTGACATTGTCTATGACATCATTGATAATATCACTGCAACATTGGCAATTACATTTTGATGATACCTTATGGCTTGAAGTTTAGTATTTTGAGATAACTATAACTCGTAAAATTTAGTGGCTTGGTATGTTTAAAACTGCATGTTTTGACTGAGATTTTCACCTAACTATAATGTTATGTTGTTATGTTATGCCTGATTATTAGAAGACCTGTGAATTAGAGTGGTTAGCTGGTTGTACAGATCAGTTTGAGATCAAGAATCTAACGGGGGGTGAATTGTTGCAGCCTCACGCTCATACCTGCACTTTAAAATAAAACGCTTATTTGCACATTCGAAAGGGCTTTCCTTTCTCTCGTTTTTAAAATTGAACTTTTTACATTTGTACTGTATATTTTTAACAACTGTATTGTTACTCGCTGTTACAGTATTTAGGGTGCCCTGTAATCCTCACCTGTCTACTTTCACGTTACCATATCGCGCTGACTCTTCGGTTTTTCAGCGCCATTTTAAAAGTTAGCGCTCTAGCCTTTTCGCGCCTCTGTCTATTTTTAGGCTGGAGACGCAAGTGCGCAGCCCTGATTATTAGAAGACCTGTGAATTAGAGTGGTTAGCTGGTTGTACAGATCAGTTTGAGATCAAGAATCTAACGGGGGGTGAATTGTTGCAGCCTCACGCTCATACCTGCACTTTAAAATAAAACGCTTATTTGCACATTCGAAAGGGCTTTCCTTTCTCTCGTTTTTAAAATTGAACTTTTAACATTTGTACTGTATGTTTTTAACAACTGTATTGTTACTCGCTGTTACAGTATTTAGGGTGCCCTGTAATCCTCACCTGTCTACTTTCACGTTACCATATCGCGCTGACTCTTCGGTTTTTCAGCGCCTTTTTTAAAGTTAGCGCTCTAGCCTTTTCGCGCCTCTGTCTATTTTTAGGCTGGAGACGCAAGTGCACAGCGCGCTGGCGCAGCGGGCGCGCCGATGGCGTGCCTGAGGCGCGCCAGAGGCAAGCCCGTCTGCGCCCGTCCGCGACCTACTCGCGACTAGCGCTAGCCACGCTGCTCAATCTACACCAAACGGGGGAATCGCCTGGACGAGAGAGGAACTCTTAGCCCTCGCGGCTGGCAATTGCCCCATGCGCCACATTTTGAATGTTGGGACTGGAAAAAAGGGGAAAGGTAAAGGCGGGGAAAAGATATGCAAGGTCTGCAATTTCGCTATTATGCCTTTGTTGAAGCAGTCTGAGTCAGCTGTACCCTTTCAACAGATGGAACAGAGAGTTGGGGACAGTATTAAGGCGGGTTATATTAACTGTAGGTCCCTCCCTAAACATGCTGACGATATATGGCTAAGTATGAAATGTGAAGCCTGGGACATAGTCTTTTTGACGGAAACTTGGCTGAGAGATAGTTCTCAGCCGGACATTGCGCTGGCAGTTCCCTTTGGCTACAGACTAGTGGCTGCGAATCGAGCTATGGATCGAGTGGGAGGCGGGGTAGCGATTATTGTACGGGATAAGTGGGACGTCTCCTTCAAGAAGTTGGAGGAGTTTGGTCCCATCGAGGCCTTATCCTTCAATGTTTCCTGCCCTTCCTACCCCATAATGGCTGGCCTACTTGTATATAGGCCACCTTCATCTCCTGTTAGGTATCCAACAGATTTGTACGAGTGGTTCAGTAGCTCAGTTTTGAATTTCCCTTCATTCACGGTCTTAGGGGACTTTAATCTCCATGTGGATGATAGTGAAAGTGTGGAAGCCAGTAAACTTATTGGTACGCTCCAGGGGTTTAATCTTTTACAGAAGGTGCAGAGTGCCACTCATAGAGGAGGTCATACGTTGGACCTGGTGTTTACAAATGACCTGACCTTGGTAATGAATTCTCCTCAAGAAGTTACCTGGTCTGACCACTATTTTGTTCCTTTCTCTTTCAAAAGAAACTATAAACCCAAGACAGGCCCTCACTCTATGATAGAGACGAGAGATTGGCGGAAGGTATTGCCAACTACCTTCACTTATAATTGGGGAATGTCTCCTTCCCACCTTACGGGTGACATTAATCAGGATGTTCTAGCTTTTAAGATGCAAGTAACCCAAACTCTAGATAGTATTGCTCCGAGGGTGTTGAGGAATACTGTTCGTAATCGTCCTTCCGCCCCATGGTTTATGGATGATCTTAAAGCTAGAAAGAGTGCCTGTAAGAATCTGGAAAGAGTCTGGCGACGGAACTATTCCCCGGAAGCCAAACTCATTTATAAAAACGCCCTTAGGACTTTTCATCGCTTTAAGTGGTCAGCCATGAGAAACTATTTCGCCAATCAGATTCGAGCGGCTAATAATTCAAAAAAAGAAATCTTCAAGATTGTAGAAGGTTTCACTAATCCCCTGGCCTCCTTAAGTCACATACCTATGTCTCAAATCCTATGTGAGAACCTGGCAACCTTTTTTTATGAGAAAATTGCAGAAATATATTCTTCATTTCCTCCTTGCAAAGAACCGGATCCTACCATGAGTAATGGGTATGGAAATCAGGCCTGGACTAATTTTGCCATCTTTGAAGACACTCAATCTCTGGTTGACCTTGAACTTGTAAAATCGGGCTCTCCGGCAGACCCTCTGCCTGCCAGGTTCTACAAAACTCTTGCTCAGGGGCTAAATCCGGTTCTGAATATTATCTGGCACCAGTCGTTGACAACGGGAAACTATCCAGTGGAGTGGAAGAAAGCCTTGGTTAGGCCCATCTTAAAAAAAGAAGGAGCCGATCCCTTGGTATTAAAAAACTATCGACCTATATCTTTACTCTCTGCTCCAGCGAAGGTTTTGGAGAAGGAAGTACAGAGGCAACTCTCGAGGTTTCTGGATTCCAACAACCTGTTGCATGACTCCCAATCTGGTTTTAGAGCTACTTTTAGCACTGAGACCGCGCTCCTGGAGACTACGGAGATTCTGAGAGAAACTGTGGACAAGGGACACTGTGCAATGCTGGTGTTATTAGATCTTTCTGCGACATTTGATACTGTGTCCCATAAAATCTTACTGCACAGATTAAAGAACATTGGTCTATCAGGAGCAGTTTTGTCGTGATTTCAGTCTTTTTTGGAGGGACGCTCGCAACAGGTGGTGTTGGGTCCGCACTCCTCACAAACAAAATGGCTGTCATGCGGAGTTCCTCAGGGCTCTGCATTGAGCCCGACACTGTTTAATGTTTACCTGGCTCCCTTGGCCCCTATAATTGAGAAACATGGCCTACGTGTTGTCAACTATGCTGATGACACTCAGCTCCTCTTTTCGTTTCAGGAAAAGGATGAGGGAAGGTTGTCAAGTGTTAAGAGCTGTATGTTGGACATAGTATCTTGGATGTCGGACAACTGTTTAAAATTGAACACAGAAAAGACGGAGGTCTTATTTTTTAATAATCATTCTCCATTGTCCTCAGATTGTTGGTGGCCTACCACCCTAAATCCAGCACCGCCTCCAGTTAGGGTGGCTCGAAACCTAGGCGTTAAGATGGATATAGAGCTCTCAGGAAAGGATCATATTGCTCCGCTCTCCGCAGTTTGTTTTTGGAAGCTTAGAATGTTGCGCCGTCTTCTTCACTTTCTGCCTGTAGACTGTCGTCAAACGGTGGTACATGCCACCGTTACTTCACGCCTGGATTACGCAAACAGTCTATTTATTGGACTTTCAGACTATCTGATAGCCAGGCTTCAGCTAATTCAAAAGGCAGCAGCTAGATTAATCAGAAATATCCCTGTCCGCCATAGAATTTCTCCCCATCTGGCCAGTTTGCTCTGGTTACCTATAAAGAAAAGAGTGCTTATTAAGGCTATGGCACTAACCCATCGTGCCTTGTATAATACCGGGCCTCTATATCTTAGAGCTAGAATTCAAAGGTACTCGCAAAATAGATCTCTAAGATCCAATAATTTGAATCTTCTTAAGGTACCTACATTTAGAAAGGTCAGAATGGGTGGTCGGTCATTTTCTGTCCGGGCACCTACTATTTGGAATTCCATGCCGAAGGATCTGAGAGCGCTTGAGAAAGAAAATGTCTTCAGAAAGGCCTTGAAAACCTGGCTTTTTCTTTTGCATTGATTCACCTCCTCACTGATCACAGCTCTTTTGTTTCCGTTCAGGTCCACATGATCAGTAACAGCGCTGGGACATTTCCGTTGGAGGTAGCTGCGCGCTATACAAGCTTTTATAACATAACATAACACCTAACTATAATGTCTTATTAACCTTTGTTTTTTCAGTTAATATATATGTGTGTGTGTATCATATGTCATTTATTTAAATCATTACAATCCAAAATATTACTATATTAAAATAGTTTTAATTACTAATGTAAATAAAAAATATACATATATGTATATATGTATTTAAAAGTGTAAAAAAAATCAAATAAGAAAGGAAGCAGCATTTATTTATAAAATAAGATAAATATAAAAATAGTTTTTCTTAATAAATCGAACTAAGTATATCAGTATGCAAAAACAACAATTGATGGACAGAATGCAGAACAATGTCATACATTCACTCCAGTACAGAGATCTGGGCCTAAATCCATCGTTTTTTTTCTCACCATGCCATTCCAGTTTGAACCCAGCCATATGCAAATCAGTCTTGACCCTGTGCCCCATGGGAACAGTCCAGCCCGAACTGCCAAGCCAGGTCCTCCCTGGACTGGAAACAAGCATCCTAGGACCGGTTTCGGGCTTTCAGCCCTCATCAGCCAGGATAGCTTGATTCCAGTGGCATGGAGAGCAAGGGACTCACGTCTGAGCATACCCTTCCCACTCGGGGTGACAAATGCAAAAACAACAATTGATGGACAGAATGCAGAACAATGTCATACATTCACCCCAGTACAGAGATCTGGGCCTAAATCCATCGTTTTTTTGCTCACCATGCCATTCCAGTTTGAACCCAGCCATATGCAAATCAGTCTTGACCCTGTGCCCCATGGGAACAGTCCAGCCCGAACTGCCAAGCCAGGTCCTCCCTGGACTGGAAACAAGCATCCTAGGACCGGTTTCGGGCTTTCAGCCCTCATCAGCCAGGATAGCTTGATTCCAGTGGCATGGAGAGCAAGGGACTCACGTCTGAGCATACCCTTCCCACTCGGGGTGACAAATGCAAAAACAACAATTGATGGACAGAATGCAGAACAATGTCATACATTCACCCCAGTACAGAGATCTGGGCCTAAATCCATCGTTTTTTTGCTCACCATGCCATTCCAGTTTGAACCCAGCCATATGCAAATCAGTCTTGACCCTGTGCCCCATGGGAACAGTCCAGCCCGAACTGCCAAGCCAGGTCCTCCCTGGACTGGAAACAAGCATCCTAGGACCGGTTTCGGGCTTTCAGCCCTCATCAGCCAGGATAGCTTGATTCCAGTGGCATGGAGAGCAAGGGACTCACGTCTGAGCATACCCTTCCCACTCGGGGTGACAAATGCAAAAACAACAATTGATGGACAGAATGCAGAACAATGTCATACATTCACCCCAGTACAGAGATCTGGGCCTAAATCCATCGTTTTTTTGCTCACCATGCCATTCCAGTTTGAACCCAGCCATATGCAAATCAGTCTTGACCCTGTGCCCCATGGGAACAGTCCAGCCCGAACTGCCAAGCCAGGTCCTCCCTGGACTGGAAACAAGCATCCTAGGACCGGTTTCGGGCTTTCAGCCCTCATCAGCCAGGATAGCTTGATTCCAGTGGCATGGAGAGCAAGGGACTCACGTCTGAGCATACCCTTCCCACTCGGGGTGACAAATGCAAAAACAACAATTGATGGACAGAATGCAGAACAATGTCATACATTCACCCCAGTACAGAGATCTGGGCCTAAATCCATCGTTTTTTTGCTCACCATGCCATTCCAGTTTGAACCCAGCCATATGCAAATCAGTCTTGACCCTGTGCCCCATGGGAACAGTCCAGCCCGAACTGCTTTTCGCCCTAAGTGGGGTGGGTATTCCCAGACGTGGGACCCGTGCTCACTACGCCACTGGAGTCAAGCTATCCTGGCTGATGACGGCTGATAGCCAGAAACCGGTCCTAGGATGCTTGATTCCGGTCCAGGGAAGACATGGCTTGGCAGTTCGGGCTGGACTGTTCCCATGAGGCACAGGGTCAAGACTGATTTGCATATGGCCATGTCTAAACTGGGGTGGTGTAGTGGGCAAAAGATCGATGGATTTAACCCAGATCTCTTGACTGGGGGAGAATGTTTGCATTGTCAGCATTCCGTCCATCATTTGTTTGTTGTAACGCTTTTCGCCCTAAGTGGGGTGGGTATTCCCAGACGTGGGACCCGTGCTCACTACGCCACTGGAGTCAAGCTATCCTGGCTGATGACGGCTGATAGCCAGAAACCGGTCCTAGGATGCTTGATTCCGGTCCAGGGAAGACATGGCTTGGCAGTTCGGGCTGGACTGTTCCCATGAGGCACAGGGTCAAGACTGATTTGCATATGGCCATGTCTAAACTGGGGTGGTGTAGTGGGCAAAAGATCGATGGATTTAACCCAGATCTCTTGACTGGGGGAGAATGTTTGCATTGTCAGCATTCCGTCCATCATTTGTTTGTTGTATCGCTTTTCGCCCTAAGTGGGGTGGGTATTCCCAGACGTGGGACCCGTGCTCACTACGCCACTGGAGTCAAGCTATCCTGGCTGATGACGGCTGATAGCCAGAAACCGGTCCTAGGATGCTTGATTCCGGTCCAGGGAAGACATGGCTTGGCAGTTCGGGCTGGACTGTTCCCATGAGGCACAGGGTCAAGACTGATTTGCATATGGCCATGTCTAAACTGGGGTGGTGTAGTGGGCAAAAGATCGATGGATTTAACCCAGATCTCTTGACTGGGGGAGAATGTTTGCATTGTCAGCATTCCGTCCATCATTTGTTTGTTGTAACGCTTTTCGCCCTAAGTGGGGTGGGTATTCCCAGACGTGGGACCCGTGCTCACTACGCCACTGGAGTCAAGCTATCCTGGCTGATGACGGCTGATAGCCAGAAACCGGTCCTAGGATGCTTGATTCCGGTCCAGGGAAGACATGGCTTGGCAGTTCGGGCTGGACTGTTCCCATGAGGCACAGGGTCAAGACTGATTTGCATATGGCCATGTCTAAACTGGGGTGGTGTAGTGGGCAAAAGATCGATGGATTTAACCCAGATCTCTTGACTGGGGGAGAATGTTTGCATTGTCAGCATTCCGTCCATCATTTGTTTGTTTTAACGCTTTTCGCCCTAAGTGGGGTGGGTATTCCCAGACGTGGGACCCGTGCTCACTACGCCACTGGAGTCAAGCTATCCTGGCTGATGACGGCTGATAGCCAGAAACCGGTCCTAGGATGCTTGATTCCGGTCCAGGGAAGACATGGCTTGGCAGTTCGGGCTGGACTGTTCCCATGAGGCACAGGGTCAAGACTGATTTGCATATGGCCATGTCTAAACTGGGGTGGTGTAGTGGGCAAAAGATCGATGGATTTAACCCAGATCTCTTGACTGGGGGAGAATGTTTGCATTGTCAGCATTCCGTCCATCATTTGTTTGTTGTAACGCTTTTCGCCCTAAGTGGGGTGGGTATTCCCAGACGTGGGACCCGTGCTCACTACGCCACTGGAGTCAAGCTATCCTGGCTGATGACGGCTGATAGCCAGAAACCGGTCCTAGGATGCTTGATTCCGGTCCAGGGAAGACATGGCTTGGCAGTTCGGGCTGGACTGTTCCCATGAGGCACAGGGTCAAGACTGATTTGCATATGGCCATGTCTAAACTGGGGTGGTGTAGTGGGCAAAAGATCGATGGATTTAACCCAGATCTCTTGACTGGGGGAGAATGTTTGCATTGTCAGCATTCCGTCCATCATTTGTTTGTTGTAACGCTTTTCGCCCTAAGTGGGGTGGGTATTCCCAGACGTGGGACCCGTGCTCACTACGCCACTGGAGTCAAGCTATCCTGGCTGATGACGGCTGATAGCCAGAAACCGGTCCTAGGATGCTTGATTCCGGTCCAGGGAAGACATGGCTTGGCAGTTCGGGCTGGACTGTTCCCATGAGGCACAGGGTCAAGACTGATTTGCATATGGCCATGTCTAAACTGGGGTGGTGTAGTGGGCAAAAGATCGATGGATTTAACCCAGATCTCTTGACTGGGGGAGAATGTTTGCATTGTCAGCATTCCGTCCATCATTTGTTTGTTGTAACGCTTTTCGCCCTAAGTGGGGTGGGTATTCCCAGACGTGGGACCCGTGCTCACTACGCCACTGGAGTCAAGCTATCCTGGCTGATGACGGCTGATAGCCAGAAACCGGTCCTAGGATGCTTGATTCCGGTCCAGGGAAGACATGGCTTGGCAGTTCGGGCTGGACTGTTCCCATGAGGCACAGGGTCAAGACTGATTTGCATATGGCCATGTCTAAACTGGGGTGGTGTAGTGGGCAAAAGATCGATGGATTTAACCCAGATCTCTTGACTGGGGGAGAATGTTTGCATTGTCAGCATTCCGTCCATCATTTGTTTGTTGTAACGCTTTTCGCCCTAAGTGGGGTGGGTATTCCCAGACGTGGGACCCGTGCTCACTACGCCACTGGAGTCAAGCTATCCTGGCTGATGACGGCTGATAGCCAGAAACCGGTCCTAGGATGCTTGATTCCGGTCCAGGGAAGACATGGCTTGGCAGTTCGGGCTGGACTGTTCCCATGAGGCACAGGGTCAAGACTGATTTGCATATGGCCATGTCTAAACTGGGGTGGTGTAGTGGGCAAAAGATCAATGGATTTAACCCAGATCTCTTGACTGGGGGAGAATGTTTGCATTGTCAGCATTCCGTCCATCATTTGTTTGTTGTAACGCTAAGTATATCAGTAAACATATACATGTAATGTGAAAAATATCAAAATAATATTTAAACTCCTTTGAAAAACATATTAAACTATTAACAATAAAAAAGCAATCAAAACTAATAAACAGATATTAACAAAAAATATATCAAACCTAATTAAAAAACAAAAACTAACAAAAACAATCTGATTTAAATAAAACATTACAATTGTTTGTTATAAATAATATTAAAATTAAAGAAAAAATAAAATTATACAATGCTATAAATTTGTTGGACTTCAGAGGTGTAAGATTTACTATTCTAACTGCAATTTAAGCAGATGTATTTAAAGTGTTGAAATTTAAAGGGGTTACATTTACTATTCCCACTTCAACACAACCGAAAGCAGGGAGACTTTTGGACTTTGGAGAGGTCATATTTACTATTCTCACTCCAACATGAGCAGCATAAGGGAAAATGTATAGCCTATGCAATAGTAGGAACCGTGTTTAATTCTGGAAGGGATCATTTACTATTAAAGCATATATGTATGTATATTTGAATAATTAATTAAAACTATTTCATTTTCATTATATCACATTTAAGTATAGCAATATTTAATATACATTATTTTACAGTCAATATTTCTTAAACAATGATATTTTTATCTTGTTTTAGAAAATATCCCCTTCAACAATATTCTTGGTGCAATATTTTTGCGATTCCTATCATAAGTATAGGATGACAAGATTAAGGTAAACAATAAGGGTCAGCGCCCCGCTCCAAGACTACCAAACTTGACTGCCGCCCGACCCCAGATTACTAGTAATCTTGTGGTCTGGCGGGCGGTCCTTTGCCGATTCCGGGATTATTACAAAGGCACCACAGTAGGAGGGCCAAAGCCCTTTCCTGCGCCACATCCAGTCCATGCCATGCAGGAAAGGGGGGTGACTGCACACAGGGAAGCACAACATGTGCCAGCCTGCAGGCACCCTTATGGTCCTGGGCAACAGGGGGACCTGTAGGACCCCTTTGTTTCCTCACTGCCACAGTTTTCATGGCTGCCTCACCACCATGAAAACTGTGTTGGTAAGGAAACTCCTAATATGCTCAGTGGAGTCGCAGCACCAGCATATTAGAGCCTCTGACCGTCGTGCCACCGCTGCAGGCTCCATGATCCCCAGTGGTTGTGGCAGTCCTGTCGTGGACCCACTGTCGTATTCAGAATACAGTGTGTGGACTGCCTGTCTGGCGGCCCAGGGACCACCACTTGTAATCATGCCCTAAGTTTGGAGAGTAGTATTTATGTGTCTCGATATGTTGGCATACACACTTGCAACTTACCACATGTAATAAATGGCTAGATACTATAAGATGAAAAGCCACAGTGGTATTGCTAACTGATATTGCTCTCTTGTCCAACTTTTAACTGCACCTCGTGCTTCTACAAGAAAAGAGCAAGATAGTGATTTGGTTGTTGTGGTAGTTTATCTTGAAGAAGTAAATCCATGTCATTAAGACAAATATAGAGTTTTATTGATTTTTCCCTATTTGAATACTGTTTACGTGGATCCAACACTTTGTTTTTATGATGAGTTCAATCTTAAGCTGTATGTTGATTTCAGAACTGAGGCATAATATTTCCTTGTTAAGTGTGGGGATTAAGTTCCGAACTGTCTGGTCTAAATTAGATACCAATAAATGATTTGGTTCAGTGTATGCTGTACTAATTTAGAAGTAATACTTACGCTGTCTTCTTTTAGATCATGGTCTAGTTTACTAAATTGACAATCAAATGTGATTTTATAGAACTGATAATGAGTGGGCCATTATATTCCCATGCCTGCACAAATTGCCTGTTTACATACAGGTGGGCCACATAAGTAGTCTAATAATCACCACACCCTCAATTTACAGGCTGAAAATGTCCAGCAAAAACAGATGTGTGGTTAATTTGGTGTAGAAAGCATCAAATTCCACTTGGAACTATCCCTTTTTGTAGGGAATAGTCAGAACATGAGCTATTTATTTCACTCGGAAAAATGTGTGCCTTTATATCAGTATTTACTAGTTAAATTAAAAACCTCACTGCATTTCGGGACACTAGTAACCAAGTCTTATTAACTCATTTTTCCGTCCGTGATAAGGCCTGTGCGAAATTTGAATTACATTAGCATAATTCATGTAATTTGGGGAATTTCGTGTTATGCTTGTTACAAGACAATCCCGTGTCATGTCCCTTCTCATTATTACACACCATTCCCAGGAAAAAGTTAATGCACAGGTGTTATTCTTGCTACAAATTGCAAACTCACAGGAACAATGGAACACGAGTGACTGTTAATAGCGATGCTTATGTTTTCTGCATAAATGCAGTGTCAAAAGTTAATGCAAGAATGCATTTCGCAAAAGTTTTCCCAAATTCATGTAATTTCACAAAAGTGATTTACGAGAATTTCAAACACATCCATTAGTGATTGGTCCTGTGGACTTCCTTGACCAAAGGATCATGTATAAATATTCTGTTAAATCTGAAACTGATTTTTAGAAAGAAGTGGACAATCTCTTTGACGAAAAGGGACAGAATTTCCTGTTTGTTCTTTATAGACCTTCTAAAGTGGATGGTTAAGAATAGAGAGATCAGTACTTGTTAAGGAAAGGTGGTTTTATATTTGTGAGATAATTATTCAAAGTATGTTTTGGGGTCTGTTTAATAAGTTGGAGAATATTTTCAAATTACTTTATTTTTAATTATTTCTCATAGTTCTTTTAAGAGATTTATTGGCACACTATCATTTATTGTGTTCCTAATGTTATATTCTTTGACTTTTTTTTTGCTGAATTATTTTTGAAGATGTGTTTGTGTAAGTCAGTATGCTGTTATGTAGATGCACTGCAAATTAAAGAACTCTGTTCAATTTTAAGTAAAGCAGAGGTGTATGAAGTTGGGTTAATAATAAGGAAGTTACTACCCACCTTATGTAACAAACACAGGCAGATATGTACAAGGACTGGTGTTAACTAATGCTAACTATATTAGGCAGCAATTTTTGTTTACTGCCGCGTATCACTTAAAACTATCGCTATGGTACCGTCGCTACATGGCGATAGTTTCTCATCGTAGCGATAATTGTCGATGTAAACGGCGTTATGGTGATAAGAATCTTGCCGCTAACGTGAAAAAAGTGGCGCAGGCAAGTCAGCGGTCAGGAACTGCACTCTAATCAGCGTGACGCGACTTTTTTTACGTTAGGCGGGAAAATCAACAACAAAACGCTCGCGAAGCATCCCAAACACATTAAAAAAAATAGAAGAAACATGGAGGAAGCTGGACCCAGTACTGCTGGAGAGAACAACCCCCCTAACAGCACAAACAGCCAGGAGGACCAGCCAGAGACCCAGGGGAAGAGGAAGAGGAAACTCATGTTCAGCCAGCAGGAAAATCAGATACTGATTGCAGAGGTGACAGAGAACCAACACCAGCTCTTTGTCAGCTCCATTGTGTCATTCGGGATCAAAAATACAATATGGCGGTCCATTGCAGCCAAGGTGGTCGCAGACGTGAGGAGGACAGTGAACGACTGCAAGAAGAGATGACATGGTGCTAAGCGCAAGACCAAGGAGAAACTGTCCAACAATGACAAGGCAGCACTGCAGACTGGAGGTGCGAGTCCAGCATCACAGGGTGAGCTGAATGCCTTGGAGGAACAGGTGTCTGCAGTCATCTGTGAGGAGTCGGTGCTTGGAGTCCAGGGACAGGATAGTGCTGAACAAGACCAGCTACATCAGCAACAGGGTGAGTGACAACCAGGGACTGGGGGGACAGGGCTGGTTGGGCCCAATGTCACTCATGCCCAAATAAATATCCCTCGGTGTACACCCACAATAACTACAGATCTTGTCCCAGATACTCTTGTCCCTTGGGGTATAGCCACATATCCCCCTAGTCAATGAATACATTGCAATACACAGACTTGGAAACCTGCACAGAAAAGTAATCCAAAATTCAGACAATAAAATATTTACATAAGACCACAAAATAAGGCAAACATGAACAAGCAAAGGGGCACATTGCCTGGAGATGCGGCAGGGAGTCAAAATGGCTCCCTTGCCTCAGCACCCTGCAAATACAGATTGTCTGCCCAGGGCTACATCTCTGTGACAACAATATGATGATGCACCATGAATGAGACTGATCATGGGCAGAAGTGAGCATGCCACCACTGATGGCAGCACACATGCACCATTGTGCGCGGGTGTCAGAGTTGTGTGAAAGAATGTGTATGTCCACTAAGGTCCTCCTTCATGCTCATGTACAATCTTCAAATCAACTCAGACACCCTTTCACAATGGTGCATGTGTGCTGCCATCAGTGGTGGCATGCTCACTTCTGTCTATGATCAGACTCGTTCACGGTGCATCATCATATTGCTGTCACAGAGATGCAGCCCTGTGCAGACAATTTGTATGGGCTGGGTGTTGAGGCAAGGGGGAGCATTTTGACACAATGCTACATCTCCAGGCAATGGGCCCCATTGCTTGTTCATGAGATGTAGCCCTGTGTCCACCAAGTGAGAAAGCATGTAGTGAGCCTGCATACCATGAACACATGCATTGTCACAACATAGTGATCATGTAGCCTTCTGTCTAAAAGGTGCATATCCCACAATGCCCACATTCAGCACAGTTGAGTCATAATGTGATGTCATACTATGAGCAGGTGGGATATGCCTTCGATATTACAGTGAATGGATTATGCATATCAGTAATGTGTCACCATAAATTTCACTACATGTCTTCTCTGTGTGCCATACTCAGAGAACACAAATGTCCCTGGAAAGAGGTATGACAAGTTAAGTACGACACCAAGAAAGAATAGCAATTTAGCACCAAAGCATGTCAACTTGCTGAATGGCACCATCACCCCTTAGGTCAAAATGCACTCCTCTACTCTCAAGTGGACACATGTGCCATACAGAAAACAGTATTCTACAGTAGTCCTGGTGTGGGTTGCCCACTATACCTTTATGTGTATGAAAACAAGTATTTTTGGAAAGGCAACAGTGTCATTGAACAAATATGCATTAATGTCTGTAAACAATTGCACACAAATCCCACATGCCAATATTCTTTGACAGAACAGCATGTATCATCCATGTGACCATCTGAGGGGCATATTCCCAAACACACATCACCTTGCCAATCACATCTGATGTGATGTTGGGGGGGTGATAGGGCCTGAGCACCACTAATAAGCCTTTGGAAATCCACAGCCTTGAAATCTAGGCCCACTTCCACACTACATGTGGTGTCAACATTGAGGGTAATGGGTGTTGTTTCTGTCTGTTCACCCTGCACCACTCAGAGAAAGTCACACTGCACTGTACTCACAATGGTTAAGAAAACAGGAGGGCAGTTAGCAATGCATGCAAGGAAAACATGACAGATGACATGCATACAAGAGAAATCACAATAGCCAAAGCTACTTTGATGTGCATGTGTACTGCATTGTGTAGCACACATAGAAACAGCAATTAGTCCATCATTGCCAATGTGTCTGAAGGGGTCCCTCCTCACACATACACATTTTCGCCCTGAACCCATGCAAATGTGCACTACCCAGCAAAGCTGCCTGTCTGTGTGCCACACTGACAAGTCAATTGACAGTGCATGATGAAACACATGCTTGCTCCGCAAACATGTAAACATGGTGCAGGCCCCGGTCACTGAAGTGGCTGAGTGTGGATTTCATCCTTAAAGGAGCAGGTCTCACTCTGTCACTTCCTCGTGTTCATACAACTCCTGATGCTGTCCAACAATGTACAAGTGTCCCAACTGTGACCTTGACCCATATTTCATCAAGCTTGCAACATCTCACCATTAGCAATGCATATAGGTGAAAGGGTCACTGGGTAAAAGGGATAAGGGGCAGTAAAACACGCATCTATTAAGATGTCATTACTCTCTTTGACTCAACAAAATCAACAAGTATCTACACTGTGTGTATCATGGCAAATCAAGCATACCTCCCTGCCCATTTCATGGGGCACATCACATCAACCCAGATCACAACAGTGGGATAGCCCTATCCATGGCACAACAACAATAATGTTGCATTGCCAACAGTAAGGTGTTGCACCATGCAATCCGCCCTCCAAAAATGAACAATCCATAAAAAAATCAGGGTGTACTGAGTAGGGGGTCTCTCCCACAATGTAGTGTACAGACGCATAAATCTGAGCTAATCAACATTGACAACAATGTGGTACAACCTGCCTCACTGTCACTACTGAATAGAGGACACAACTGGTGCTGCATGTGTGTAGAAATTGGCAACACACATTTGGCATAGTAAAATGTAAGATGATAATATACAACCATATTGTCACATCCATGATTTTGTACAATGATTCACTATCCTACGTGTAATTGGCATCTCCTCGTAAACATTCAGAATGGACATTGTCATGCACTCTGCTTGTAAATTCATCCAATGCATGTTCATACTTAAAACACACACAACTGCATCTCCCCTGTACATTGCAGAGGGAGAAACATCACCTCCTGTACAGCAGCCTGTCCTACGCTTCACTGATGAAGATGAAGACCTCTCAACCATCGACCAGAACACCCTCCAGGACCTGCTCAACTCCATTGGCATCCCATCTCCGAAAGCAGGGCCATCCAGCAGCATCATGGAAGCTCCACCCCCTGCACAAAACACCCAGCAGCAGGCACCTACCACCACAGCTGTCTTCCAGGACCTTGAAGACCCAATTCTGACATTTCAACATTGTGCGGTAAAGGTCCAGCAGGAGATGGCTGGTCAGGTGCGGGTGGGGTTTGACAGCCTGGCGGCCAAATTAGATAGGGTACGTGGGTGTCTCAGTCACATTCGGGACCACCTACAGTCCATCACAGGCACCCTCAGTCCGCTCCATGCTCTCTAGCTTTCCACTGCTGACATAGCTGGAGTACTGGCTTCAGAGACAAGAACAATTGTCAAGTCATAGTGGCTCCAGCGATGTCACCAAGGAGTTGCATCACATGCAAATGATCATGGAGGACTTGGAGTGGATGCAAGCATCACACTTGGCTGCCACAGCTGCAGACAACAGAGATGTTGCTGGAATCTTCCAAGCCCTTCAGCTTCTCATCACAGCAGTGCTGCCTCAAGGTTTGGCACAGATGAATGCTGCTGCACCTTCAACATCTACATCTCAGGCCCCTGATGTGTCAGTGCCTCACATTGCCCCAACCAATCTTCCATCATGCACACTGGAGGCACATGACATATCAGAGTATGAAGATGTGGACGGTTCAACATTCTTGCAAAGAAGAAAACAGTAGCACTCATCTGTGTCAAATTGACTTTTTCTGCTTGGATCTGTTTTAAGCATCATGCCCCGTAACATCAGCTTCCACTGTTCCCTGTTTCACTCTGCGACATTCTCCTTGGACATCGATATGGACCGCCATCATTTGTGTGGTTCACAATGACAATGCAATCAGCCTGCTGACTGAATTCTGCCTCTTCCCCAACATGTCTCTGGACATGTTACCCCCAAAGGACTCTGTCAGGCCTGCCACTGCGCATCTAGACACTGTGGGGGTTGTTTGAGAAAGTACTGGGCCAGTCTTCTACCACTCTGAATGTACATGCTAATAAAACAATTTAAGTCACACAGATGTGTGTTGTCTATGACCATTCAAGTATAGAAGTCTTAACAAATGTTGGGACAGTGAATCCATCAAAACTTACACAGAGGGACATATGATAAACGGTCATGTTGAATCTGTGTCCCAGATAGGCAGGGAGATGACCTGGAATGGGTGAACTAGCCGTGCCCTCATTGATCAAATACAACATTCTTGCAAGATTCCAACATTGCCCCAATGACATGATGGGAATAGGCAAGAGTGGAAATATGTTCAAGTCAGTCTCAAGTC
This sequence comes from Triturus cristatus, assembly GCF_964204655.1. Lineage (NCBI taxonomy): Eukaryota > Metazoa > Chordata > Amphibia > Caudata > Salamandridae > Triturus > Triturus cristatus. Next base: position 370,708,991 of record NC_140595.1, read on the forward strand.
ACACGTAGTGTCTTCATTTAGCTAGCACTGCTGACAAGTCTCACTTGTCAGATCGACTCACACTCAACAGGGTCGACAAAGCTTGTTGTGATGGGGTCATGGCATGTCACATTTCAAGACAGAGCACACACCATATTCACATAGATGATGAATCGTAATGGCACATATCTACCACCCGCTATTGGAACCACAATGTCTGTTTCAGTGAAGTTGTGTTGGCAATAGGGACTGATCCTAAAGTGCAAGTCCTCAGTCAGTCACTTAATGTTGCTTTAAAATGCCTTGAAACTAAGGAACCCTCTCATGCGGTTCTCACTGTGAAAGGGGAGGGCAATGTGTCTGGTGGTGTGTAGTGCACTGCAATTAGCATATGGTCAGATGCTGTACCACCATTTCAAGGCTGGCATCACTATGAGGCAATGCCCAAAGTAACATCTGGGAAAAGTGTGCATAAGGTACTACAGGGAGCAATGCTTCATGTCCCCTCCTGTTTCTGTTGAACTGTGTTCTGCCTTGTGCCATGCACATTTGATCCGCAAAATGACAACATTCTGTATGTGCATGAAGGTGAGCCTCCCTGCAAAGAAACATCCAATTTCAATAATGCTGACACACTTGCACTACGTAGTAAGTGTGCCTGTGTCTGAGCATGGTAGATGGCCTCTGCGCCAGGCTCATGTGAAATGCAGGGTCGTGCTGTAATCTGAGGAACACAGTGCATACATCCATTTGCATGACCGATAAGAGTTGCACTCAATGTGTGCTTAAGCTCATGTTCCTACATTGTGTTGTAAATGGGCACCAATGTGGTGTACAACTGTGTGAGTCACACATGAGATGTAAAACTTTACAAAAGAGTGTCCCTAGCCTAGGGCATAACTCTTACTTGCCATCTTGTAATCCATGCTAGTTTCCTGTGCACAAATCAACTGGATCCTGACACTATTCGTTCAGCTAAATTACATGTTATGACCACATGTACACATTCAAATGATTGTTCTGTGATTGAATAAGTTGTATACAAGGTAAAAAGCAACACTCCACGAATTCACTCCTGACATAAGTGCAACCACAATTCAAAAGCAGTAACCATTTATTAGTACTTTACAAAATTAACTACCCTAAACTAACACTAAGCACTATAACTAACCTAATCTTAAATAACAGGAACTAAGTGAATGCTACTCTATACTATCTACCTCAACTAATGCTAAACACGCAATAACATATCTGAGACTTCTACCCACCTCCCACCCTTGCAGCACATCAGCAGACAGGACAAATACATCTTAGCTAAACATGAACAAATATATACATTTTTTTTTATATAGGAACAAAAACATCAACCCCCACCCAAAGGAAGAGGAAACTTAGCCCTGAATACTACATCAAGATAATAAAAAATCTAAAACATTGTTAAAATATTACACTACCTATTCCTACACTACAACTACACTACCTAACACTTAAAAATCTACACAATTACACATTTTAATAGAAAAAAACAATGGGGGACTTGCGAAAAGGGGGAAGGGTCACTACTTGTCCATGTCATTAGAGGAGACCCAGGGCAGCCTTGATGTCCTGGAGGTGGGTGATCTGCTCTGACATTTCCCTTTCAATACTGGCCAGTCTGACATTCATATCCATCATCCACTGAGGGTCCCTGATTGTGAATCTCACAGCATGTGTCGGTGCTGCAGATACCAGTGTGGCAGTCCCTTGTCCGTGTGGCTGAGAGGGGGCACCTGCTTGTGTGCAGGATCCTGTAGCAGCAGGTTGGCTGTGTGGTGTTTGTGTCTGATGGGCAGATCTTAGGCCATGTCTGGACCCATGCCTGTCGTCAGAAGGGCCAGCTATGGTCTATATGTCCCTCTGCAAATGTTGCAGTACAACTTCTGGCAGAGACTTCCATCTCTCAGCTGCACGGTCAGCTCTGTACCTCCTAGACATGGGACGATATCCCTTGGCCACCCAGCTTTTGTGTAGATATCACTCTATCCTGACTTGAAATGCATGTGCCTCCTCTGGGGACATGTTGTGTGTAAAACGAGAGCAATGACAATATGTGAGTCCAGATGACTATGTCAATGTTCTCCATCTAACTCTGCAACACAAGGTCAATAGAACATGGGAGCCTACAATCTAACGAATGGCTGTGCATTTCAAAAGTGACATGGACAATGTAATGTTGAATTAAGGATCAGATACAACATGATGGTGACACTGACATGACAGTGCATGGCATGTGACATGTAGCATCACAACACAATGAGATTGTCAGTGTCAAATGATGGGGGGCATGTACAAGGAAGTGGAGGATTGAGGCATTAGCCCTCTGGGTGAGGCAGCTTGCTCCTCCACTTCTCTAACACAAGGCTGCACCATATGTACAATAATGTGGTGCAGCCCTGTGTGTCCCACCGTAATGGAGCTAAGTTTATCAACTCAGCACCAACACAGGCACGCTTGCAAAAGAGTGCAAGGGTGTCTGTGTGCAGGGAGGATTCTCTATGTGTAGGGAGGTGTCCCTTCCTGCACATGAACAATCCTTGAAAAGTACTTCTGTCACTTTCATGTGTGCTGCATCATGCAGTACACATGGAAGCAACAAAAGTGAATGTTTCCTTTTATCTGTATATGCACAGGAAGGGACACCTTCCTGTACAGAAAAAAAAATGCAATTGGTGTTTTGCAATGTGTGCTGCACAAGGCAGCACACATGGAAAAACAACGTTAGGTGGCAGAACACTGACTTGTACATGAGACGCAGCCCCTCTCACCACCACATCTTCCCAATAGGTGACATTGTGGTGGCGAGAGGGGCTTGTACATCTGCTCCTGACTCTACCAGGGGAATGAGCCCAATAAGACAGCTTGACAACACAATTACAGAGCCAAAACATGGGAATTAAATACAAAAGGCCATCTTTGCTGGGTGGTTTGTGGTAAATAATTTAATTACCGGAACTTAATTTGATGCGGAACATTAATAAGAATAGCTCAATAAAATAAGAGGCAGAATCCGTGGTATTAGAGGTTCGGAACGGGCTTTATTCCTATACAAAGGAACATAATTCGAATTATGGGCCTTCTATTCCATCACCACGAAAGTTCAGGAAGGAAGGAACAATACATTATTGACAGGTAATCATTTTTATAGAATAGGCATTACAGTGAAACAGATGCAGGAGGCGTAACAGTTGATAACAGAGATAAAAACATACATGCGTAACTAAAATGGGTGTAACTAGGCGTAACTAAAGAACGTCATTAGGTATGATGTCACAAATGGGTTGTTCCATGAAAGAATTTCGCAATGTCAGCAAAAATACTTGGCAGAGATGCGCGCGCGGCAGCATGACGTGTGATTTGACGTGCAACTAGGGGGAGAGAGAGACTTGACATTTAGCTCTACATGTGGAGACAGAAGTCTGGGGTTATGTCAACCTAATCCCAAATCATATCTAATATCCTATGTTTAAAGAACTGTGTTATCCAAAAAGAGAGGTCTCTTAGGATAGAATCTTATTCTATACTGACTATACTGACTGTCAGTGCGTGTACAAGCGTCTAAGTGTCTACACTAGATGCGAGGGGGTAGGAATATTCCATGGTAACGGGGCTATGAATTACTTGCATGAGGGCAGCGAGGCCTGGCCCTTTGCACGGTAGCTGGAGGAATGTTTACCTAAACTGCTAGACAGGAATGCATCGGATGAGGAGCGGAGCAGAGCAGATAATCTTGAAGGTGAAATACAGTTTTTGGCAGGCAGACAGGCCGGATCAGGCACCGTTAGCCGCGCAGGGAGTAAGACAAAGTTCATGGTCACAGATGCAGGCTCAGACTGGAGCTTTCAGAGGCAGAAGGCAAGAAAAGGCTTGATGACAGAATTCGGGCCTACTCGTCTGAATCTGTAGAAATGTGGGAAGTGAACCATATAAAGCCGGTGGCCTTTCATACTTAGGAATAGAATATCAGGCCCATTCATGGCGGATCATAAAGAGGACATGTTGACGGTGGACGCACATGTATTTGCGTCTTCATAACTGGAACTGGAGGGAACATACATGTACTTGTGACTTATACATGAAACCGTTGGGGTCCAAGATAGGGGACATAACCGACCATAAAAATCCATATTTCCACAGGTTGGGGAGCATGCCATTGGTATCCTGACTTAACGCTACACCCTGCAACTTCAGGAAAGCAGGAAAGCTGGTATGCAGCATACCTACAATCGTACTATGGAGACCTGTGTCTGACCCCGTACGGCCTGATAAAAACTACCTCCTTGGGCATAATCTGGACCACTTGCACAATGCTGCAAGTGCCTCTGCATTGATGTGAAAGGTTAGAATGGCCCACAGAGTGGCCCTTCCTGCACATGACCATTCTTTACAATATGTGCAGAAAAATCAATGTGTGCTGCAGCACATGTTGAATTCACATGAAGACATTCTCAACACTGATTGTTGATGTGATGTAAGTTGCACCTTCATGCACTTAAACAATCAATGTTGTCCTGTTGTTTTCAGGTGTACCACACAGCGCGGAACACTTTTGAACAGCATGTTTGGGAACCCATTTAAGAAATCTCACCACTGTGCATGTTCTGATACAATATGCCAAGGGTATCATACATTACGCACTCCAAAACATTCTAGCTGGCCTTGGAGAGAGTGTCCAGACCTCTAAAGGTTTGTTTGTGCATGTATTCAACACCCAAGCTTGGCACACAGTATATGATGTGAAAAGGTGTGTGAAAAGGTGGTTAGAGCCATATTGTGCTTCATTCTCAGGCAGCCAGCTAAATGCTGCATTGTGACTCAGGCTAAGGCAATCATGCTCCCACAATGCTGTATAATGTAACGTTGATGATTAAATGGCGTGCTTGTGATATGTACCAATATGACAAAGACATGACACATCAGATGAAAGATAATCACTATTGCCAGCAAACCTAACTTGTGACTTAACTTTACATTATGGTGATGTCAACACACACAAACGAGGTGTTACTCTGGATCCTGCAGCAACTTTTTTAATCACTGACACAAGCTTACATATTGTGGATGTGACAGACTCTTTGTAGTGGTTATGTGAATGACAACTGGTGCAACAAAAATGTGAACATCATTGACAGTCATCTTAGTCACGCATTCCATGTCTGTTCATAGTCATCACCAACACAACTCACATGTCCCCTATATATCTGTACACTGTGCAATCCACCTGCATGTTCTTGAGTGACATAACCCATTGATATTTCTTGCATGGGTATCACTGACTGGGGATGTGCAAAGTTACATCTGGATGACATAAGCATTGCTCTATCTTCACTTACTGATTTGTTCACACGTCACACTTTTTCAAAACATCATCACCTTGGAGACAAGGTACATGTGATACACACCCATGTTGCATACTACTATTTACAGGATTTTACCCAGACGTTCATCACATCTCACAATGACAATATTTACTGAAGGAACTCACCAGTGGCGTTTGGGTCCCTGAAGGCGTCAATGTCCACCTGAGTGATCAGTGGTCGGCCAGCTGGGAGACATGAAAAGAAATGTGTGTTGGTATCAGGAGTCAATTCACACATGTGTCCTATTAATCATCAGATCCATCAACATCAATGCCCTGTAACTGTACTGTTGCAGTTCAGGTTACATACATGATTGTGTCTACTTGGCCTGTTCTTCCCACAAGACATGACCAATGCTGAGTTTGGCAGCACAAGACAACCTTGCTTGCAAATGTGCACATTTTGCACACACTGATTGTGTTACACATTCCCAAGGCCACTTTTCTCCAAACAACATCATGTTCTCCATGGTCTGTAGACAATATATTTGCTGAAAATCTCACAAGGGTGTGTCACAACAATTGATGGTGTATGATCACACCTTCTGTATGTTGCAGACTGAAACTCCGGAGATGGCCCATTTTATAAAAATCTATTTTTCCAATCTCATCTTCTGTTACACAAAACCTAGGTACAAGGGCAGCGTACAAAGGAGGTAGTGCCAAAATGAAGGCCAGGGAAAACCAGATCTTAACTTGGTGAAATGGGGAGAAATGCAATATTTCTCCTCATTTTTGTCTTTTTCCTTGTGTGCTGCCTTGTGTCTTTTATTTATGCATTTAAAAGGATAAATTGGTCAGTCCATTCCTTTTGATGACAACGAGCGCATAAAGAGATCTTGAGCAGCCGATACGTGTTTCGCCCTTCAGTGTCAATCAGACCACAGCTTTTTCAAGGCTTAAGCATTCATGATTTCATAATGTTCAGGTCACATTAGTGGATATTCATAGAATTCTGCATTGGTAATCTATAACATAGGAATTAATGATTTTGTTTAAGTACATCAGTTGTGACACAGCATATCTGAGTTGTACAGAGATATTGTCAATCATCGGTTATTCTGTGAGACAAGGCATTTTGCTATATATTAACCTCGATAGATAGGTCATTACAGTATTCAGACTGGTGGGAAGACAGAGACTATTCAGTAGAGTTTGCAATTTTTTGCCCGCAAACAGTTCTTTCTAAAACAGTCATGATGGTCATTAGGCAAGGAGATGATCTAGGTTACACGTTGATACTGTTATGCATTAAGGACATTGACAGTAAGACAGCTACAATAAATGCTAGTGTAACTTGATTAACAATCTCTATTTCTTGACCAGACGTATGACTAGACAGTGGTGACATGAACTATCTACTTCATGTCTTAGGGGAAAGAGTATTTACAGTTTTGTGATGGTGAGTCATTTGTACATGATTAGAAGGCAGTGAAGTAAGTACCCGATAGGTGACAGTCTCTCAATACTGTTACGCATCACTGACATTAACAGTGAGACAGCTACAATAGATGCTGGTGTAGCTTGAGTTTGAATGATGTGTCTATTTATCGGCCAAGTGCATAACTAGACTGTGATGACATTAACTATCCACTTCAAGTCGTATAGAGATAAGTGTTTACAATTGCGATTTCGGGGTGGCGAAATCTTACTGCACAGTTAAAAACAGTGCAGTATATACCCATAAAGTAACGGTCTCTCATGCGGAAAGACAAGTTCCTAAATTAAGTACCGGATAGAGGGTGAGGTTACTTACTTATCTGCGGTCTGTGTGTTATTGACAATGACATGTCCATCCACGAGTGGTTTCTGCGTGTTGTGTGTGGGCGCCATATTTATTACGGTACTAATTTGTGACGTGACTCCAGCTCGTGAGTCCGAGCAGTTCCGCCATCTTGTAATGGTGTATTGCCCCTTTTGGGTGTGAGATAAGCGCAAATGTTTACAAGGTGCTACAGGATGTGGCACTATTAAGGTTAACCTTTAATTCAGCAGTTCATGATCTGAGTATTAAAGATGATGAGCATTGTTCAAAAGACGGCAATAGAGATTTAGTAAACTAAATCAGAGTGAGCTCATTAAATTTGCTAAGGGGTAGTGTCCAGATAGAGCCGCTATCTTGTAATGGTTTAATTCCCTCTATAGGGGGAAAAGTTAGGCACAGGTAGTTAGAGTGTTCTTCAGAGGTACTACTATTTTTGATTATTGGATTAAAAAATAGGAAATGATGAGAGAGACGCTAGATGGTTCTAAGGGGAAGTATACCCTATTGAAAATGATGTTTAAAGAGCTCCTATTTGAGTCTAAAATGATGATTTTGTACATTAATCAAATTATACTTTCAAAACTGATTTTTTTCAACAAATATTATTATAGTGCTCCAAGAGTTGGGTTTGATGAGAATGAAGCTAACAGGTCAAAAACAGTCAGTTGGACTTTACAGTGTTGATCTTATCACTCCTTCAGGATAAGACGTTTTTGCCCAGATAAAGGTTTCCATAATGTTCATAAGTTACAGTCAAGAATGCCACTTTGGATCTCTATTTAAGCCACTAGTGACTTTATTATAACGGATGATGAGAGACCTTTCCTGTTGACGTAGTTTATATTCCAGGTTAGCTCCTCTTGCGTGTGTTTTCATTTTTATCAGGCCACAGAAACTGAAAGTACGTTGATGAGGATGGTATTGTAAACAATGGTCAACTAGAGGCAGTTTTACATCATCTTTATGGATATTCCGAAAGTGTTTCTGAATACATATTTTTAAAGGTCTAATTGTACTGCCTATGTAGTTTTTATTGCAAGGGCATGAAATCAGATATATTGTATTTGTACTCTCAAAGTTGATGAAATCTTGTATTCTATGCTTATGTCCATTTATCATTGCTTCTTTACTTTTATTTTTCACAAGTTTGCATATGGAGCATCTGGGACAGGTATAGAAACCCTTTAGTTGTTGTAAGAATTATTTTTGTTCTTTTTTCTTCTGAAAGAATGATGGACATAGTTCTTCCCTTAGATTTTTGCATCTTTGAAAGCTTAGTTGAGGAGTATTACTGAGAGCATTTGATATTGTTTGATTTTGAGTGAGTAGATTCCAATGTTTTTGGAGAGTTTTACGAACATGGTACTGACCATTTGTATATTTGGTTTTGAAACGTATATTTGATTTTGAGGAAGTTGTTTTCTTGTTATGCAGAAGGGTTGTACGTTCTTGTTGTGCAAAAATACGTTGTTTTTGTTCTAGTAGAACTGGGTCATAACTTTTTTTTTCGAGGCGTTCACTTATCTCCAATGATTTCTTTTTATACTCCTGGTCTGAGCTTCAATTGATTTGTGCTCTCCGATATTCTCCAGATGGTATATTGGCAATAGTGTGCTTTGGATGACAGCTTGTTGCATGAAGAACTGAATTTACGGCCATCGGTTTTCTATGGATCTTTGTATGACGGGTGTTCTGTTCTTGTTTATGTTCTTGTTTATGTACAGGAAGGTCCCCCTGCGAAGTGTAGCACCAGCGCAGGGTGAGCCGCGAGGCTGCACCATATCATTGTAAATATGGTGCAGCCTTGCATTTCGGAAGTGGCAAAGTGAGGCCTTAATCCATCACAGCTAACGCCTCCCTGCGCCACTTTCTTGAACATATGCCCCATTTTGTTCCAGACTGCATTTTTTACTTTGTTACAAAAGTGTTCAATGACCAATTTTTAGGTTGTACTTACCACCTTGTAGGCCGATGAGGACTCCCAGGTGGTCCAACATGTCAACCTCACGGCCCAGGCAATCCTGCCATCGGTGCTTCCATTGTCAGACAGTCCTGTCAACTGCGAAGATCCTCAGGATCTGACTGCATACATGCTCCCAGCTCACCTTCCGTACACGTACAGAATATCCCTGCAGGATCCTACCCCCACTCTCAACCATCAAGGGCAAGTAGTGGTTTACTAACCAGAGGAAGCCCCCCCAATGCCCCCTCTGACACCGTACCCTCTCTACACACACCCACCATCTTCCTGGAACACACCTAAACCCACTAGTAAAAAAAAGCCCAAATATACCCCAGAAACTATTAATAATGTAAAATTACCCCTTGGACAGACACCCAACAAGATTTGGTGCAAGAAGCAAAAAATACGTAAGGACAGGTAAACAAGACTTCACAGAAACACTAGGGACAGTTCACAGCACACAACAGCACTCTCTACTTCCAAAAACACCAGAACACAACTCTGAGCACCTCCAACACTCTCCACATTCACTAACAGTGTGCTCAAAAGAGAAAGTGAAAGTGTACAGTACTCCTCCAGTAGACAGGATGCATGCTGTCATCACTTCCTGTGTGTTTGCAGCCCATTTTTTGACTATGCGGTAAGATTCTGCATGCAAATTGGCTTTAGCGGTAATATTCCTTGTTGCTACATGTATTTTGCGATAATTTCCCATAGCGGGTATGGAAAAATGATCTCTTTTGCGTTAAAGCAGCAAAAAGTTGGACGCTAAGTGCAAGTTGTTCCTCAGATGAACAGGATTTCATGGAAGTGCATGACTGAGAACAAAAATTTATTTTGTGATGTGATCTGTGTTGGGTATCTGACTTAACTCAATTTGAAATGTCTGGATTACAGTTATACAAAGCTTTCTACATGCACTTGGATCACACATTGCAGACTATCCACATTCATTCATGTGTGATAATACATGCATGCATCAGTGCTCGTCATTGTGTTTGACAGGGGAACAACCTTTACAACGCAACTTTTACAACGCACTACCATTACAACGCATTTGTTACAACGCATAATCCATTACAACGCATGATATTACAACGCATGACACTACAACGCATTTTTAAAAACTACCATTACAACGCATTCCATTACAACGCATACTACCATTACAACGCATACCATTACAACGCATAATATTACACTATACTATCCAACACTTACCCTACTGATGCACCCCCTGGAGTTAGAATAGTAATTTTTACCCCTATACTATCCAACACTTACCCTACTGATGCACCCCCTGGAGTTAGAATAGTAATTTTTACCCCTATACTATCCAACACTTACCCTACTGATGCACCCCCTGGAGTTAGAATAGTAATTTTTACCCCTATACTATCCAACACTTACCGTACTGATGCACCCCCTGGAGTTAGAATAGTAATTTTTACCCCTATACTATCCAACACTTACCCTACTGATGCACCCCCTGGAGTTAGAATAGTAATTTTTACCCCTATACTATCCAACACTTACCCTACTGATGCACCCCCTGGAGTTAGAATAGTAATTTTTACCCCTATACTATCCAACACTTACCCTACTGATGCACCCCCTGGAGTTAGAATAGTAATTTTTACCCCTATACTATCCAACACTTTCCCTACTGATGCACCCCCTGGAGTTAGAATAGTAATTTTTACCCCTATACTATCCAACACTTACCCTACTGATGCACCCCCTGGAGTTAGAATAGTAATTTTTACCCCTATACTATCCAACACTTACCCTACTGATGCACCCCCTGGAGTTAGAATAGTAATTTTTACCCCTATACTATCCAACACTTACCCTACTGTTGCACCCCCTGGAGTTAGAATAGTAATTTTTACCCCTATACTATCCAACACTTACCCTACTGTTGCACCCCCTGGAGTTAGAATAGTAATTTTTACCCCTATACTATCCAACACTTACCCTACTGTTGCACCCCCTGGAGTTAGAATAGTAATTTTTACCCCTATACTATCCAACACTTACCCTACTGTTGCACCCCCTGGAGTTAGAATAGTAATTTTTACCCCTACACTATCCAACACTTACCCTACTGTTGCACCCCCTGGAGTTAGAATAGTAATTTTTACCCCTACACTATCCAACACTTACCCTACTGTTGCACCCCCTGGAGTTAGAATAGTAATTTTTACCCCTATACTATCTAATACTTACCTTAAATGTAATTTAATATTATGCGTTGTAATGGTATGCGTTGTAAAGGTAGTATGCGTTGTAATGGTAGTGCGTTGTAAAGGTATTTTTTTAAAATGCGTTGTAGTGTCATGCGTTGTAATGTCATGCGTTGTAATGGATTATGCGTTGTAAAAAATGCGTTGTAAGTGCATGCGTTGTAATAGTGTGTGTTGTAACGTCATACATCCTGTTTGACATAGTATGTGTGACAACATTTTTGACTGACAATTTACTCATTCCTGTCCTGTCTGTTACTGTTTGACATGCTTGCAACACACATGTAAATGAACATCAGACATCAAGTACTTGCAAAACATATTTTGGATGCTTAAAACAATGTGTATGCTTGAAGACAGATTCATACTTGGTATTATATTCAGCCTAGTTTAGCAGATGTGCAGAATTTCTACGCACAGCTGCAGTCAGTAATGTGATGAATCAAGGTGGTTGTGGGACACAATGGTGATGTATATTATCTGATGATGTGAGCAAATTGTGTATATTTGCATTATATTTGCTATTTATGCTACATATGTGAGATGGATTCTTACATCTTGTACAGCACAGTTTGTGCCCGGCACAAAATCACATCAGTTTAGTGTGACAGCGCTACACAACTTGAAGCTAAGTTGATACCAATATGATGCCTGAACAGCTGACATGACAAGCATTTTATGTGTGTCTACAGTTCGTCATGTTTCAGACTCGGTACACTTCAGGTGCTTCTGGTAGCAACAATGATGTTGTTGGCAGGAATCTATGAACCATAATGCAGAATGTGCCAGCCATGTGCAAATCAAAGCACACAAAGCCATCTGTTCGCTTATTGTGGAGCCAGTGTCCAATGTGGACAGGACATTGTTGGAAGGCCACTACTGAGCAGCACTTTACATTGTGCACTACTTACAACAGCATGACGTTCAATGCCAGTAAGCACATACAGTCAAGTTGGAATAGGATCAACACTGTAGGATTGATATTTGAGCCATAGTGTCTGACACAGGTACTGCAGTGTTTATGCAAAATGTCTTTGACAGCTAGGCCTGCGTCTTCCACAGGCCATCTTGACCAACATTATATTCTACCGAAGAATATATTGTGCATTCCTGGAGTGATACAACAGAATGTGACATTGCCACATATGGTAAGTTGCATGTTTGTCGATGTGTTCAACTGTGACTGCAGGTGTGTGTGTATGTATATTTGTGTATTTATGATAAATTGGTACATAACACACATCATGCAATTGACATTGGTAAACTTGTAATGACCATTGCAAGATATGTTGGACAATGTCAGGGTGCTACTATTTGTTAGCATGTCCATCTCACCCAAAACATTGTCCAATCCTGATGTAATTGTTAGTATGTTGATGGCAATCTTTTGCTCTAATCATTGGTTTTCCTATTGCATTTCACTCATGTGTATGTCTGTTCTCTGCTCACTGTGGACCATACACATTACTTGGTTCATAGGCCCAATCCGTTGTTCCATCCCCAATCTTTGTTTGATGTAAGTTATGTCCACTGCTATATGTGAGAGCTGTGTGGTTCAGTTATTTGTTTATCTTTCACTTGTCAGATACATGAATTTATGCAGAGAATAAACATGCACACAAGAATTTTGTGTAGTGATATTTTATTGCACAAACTAGACTTATGTGCGTTCTTTAAAAAAAATTGAAAACTTGTGATGTCATCTTCGGACATTGGGATGAGGTGAAGAAATTTGTGATGATTAGATCCCTTTGTGCTGATCCAGCAGCAGAAGCGGTGGTGTGTGCAGCATCTGCCTCTTCTTCCTCATCATCCTCTGGATTGTCCAGATCCTTCGGCTCTTCAGCCCATGGCGTGTTTGTGCGTACACATATGTTGTGCTAAGCGCAACATGCCATGATGATTTTGCTGACACGTTCTGGGCTGTATAGCAGTCTGACACCTAATATATCGATGCACCGGAACCTGGACTTCAGCACTCCAAATGTCCTTTCAACTATGGACCTGGTGCATCCTAGGGCAATGTTGTACTTTCTCTGTGCCTGTGTGTCTGTCACTCTGAGGGGCGTCATCAGCCATGGCGAGAGTGCATATTCTTGATCACCTGAAACAGATAATGCAGAGATGTGTCCATTAGTATTTGTGCCGGCTGTGTTTGCAGAGTGTCTATTTTGGTGTGTGTGATTTGTGCTACTTTGGACATTCAAATTTGACATGTGTAGCTTCAGACAATTGACCAGCATCACTGCAAATTAAATTGCCTATACTTGACAGCCTACACCTCACCATGGTGGGATTGTCTGGATCCTGTGTATTGCCTCCATGTTGTGACTGTCAGGATGTATGTTTAGCTCGAAAAAATATTGCGGTTTCTTTACCGGCATGCTGCATATCCTCTCATGTGCACATATTTAATGGGGTGCACCATTGGCACATTTGCCTGCTGCAACATCCCATATTATGTTTTTGACGATTACTATTTTTGAACATCATCTATAGGCCTCAATGTGAATGATTGTGCTGAGGGTAGCTGTAAGAGAGATTCCTTCTCTGTTGAAGTAATTGTTGGCTAATTACATCCACCTTACCCCAAAGGTGGGTCAATGCTTGAGTGACCGTGGCACTGCTACCTGGTGCAATGAACTCACTGGGACATATGATGACAACGTACATGTGCATTGATGTCCTTGTGCATGAATTGTCTTTGAGTAATACCCATCAATATTTCACTGTGTGTCAGTTCAGAATCGACACACATTTTTATTTCTAATTGAGTGCATCATATTGCTACACCTCACCAGGGTAGTCATATGCATGTTATACTAGGCTGAGGTAGAAGAGCCCTTCACCTAAGCCGCAAGGGTAGAGTAGTATTCCTGGGTGTGGATATGTCCTCCCGAATCAAATAGTATTCACCAAAGGTATCCCATCCAGTGTAATCTAAGCTCAGCACTGAACTCTTGTGGCGTCAACTGCTTAAATGCGGGGAAGGAAGCAATTCCTTTTTGTTAAATAACCCTCACACACTCTAGTAGAGTCATGCTTCATCATCGGGTTCACCCTGACTCCTAAAGGTCATGGTGGGCTCAACCATATTTCATGGTGACTTAAGAGAGATAGGGCAGGGGGTCTGAAGACTACAAATCCTCCTCCGTCTCCAGGTATCAGTTTAATGATGGAGTAGCAGGGGATATGAAGAAGAAAATAAACGGGTGTCATCAGGAGATGATGGCCATATGACCCTAATGCCATGCCAACATGTTTCACCCCTATTAGGTGGCCCAGATAGCTCCTGGGTTTTTCCAGGGCAAAATGGGGTTCCTTCCCTGGGTCTTCAGTGGGGGTGTTTCCCTATCTTATTCTCAATTGAGGGTGCAGACAGCTGCACTCTCGGGAAAAGGTGGGAGGTATACTTATTTCCCATCCAGTTCTGTAGTGTTTTATGTGCGCCCTATTCAGGCGGATTTAATGTGTCTCAAGGGACTGCGGTTAGTGGGGGTAGTCTTGTGTTCCCACTTTCTTCAAAGGTCCTGCCCTTCTGTCACACCTACCTGGTTCCCGCCTCTCCCGGCATCTGCAAATGTGTGATGGAGGGGACGGGCCTTTGAGGAAAGTTTGACTAAAAGGCTACCCCCACTAACAGTCCCTTGAGGCACATTGAATCCGCCTGAATTGGTACTCATATGCATGCACATTATGTAGTGAGATTGTGATTTGCATTGTTCGCATGCTCTTCTGTTGCATGCTCCATTCTGCAAAGATTCAGAGTGATGTTTTATATACTTTGGTGAATATTTGTGTGCAGTTGGTCATGCTTGTCATGCTAGACCTGTCGGCGGCCTTTGACACCGTCCCCCATGAGGCGCTTCTCGCCAGGCTGTATGACATCGGTCTTAGGGGGACAGTGTTTAAATGGTTTACATCCTTTCACGAGGGCCGCTGCCAAACAGTCTGGGTTTCCCAAAGCACCGCAGAGATGCCGCCATTGGGAGTCGGAGTTCCACAGGGATCTGTGTTGAGCCCGACTCTTTTCAATATCTTTATGGCCCCTCTGGCGGCATTGGTGGAGGCTTTCGGGGCCCAGATTGTATCCTACGCAGATGACACTCAACTGCTCTTCACGTGCGGGAAGGATCAGGCGTTCGATGGAGAGTGTATTCGGGACTGTTTGGGGATGGTCTTTGACTGGTTCCAGCGGAACAGCCTCAAGGCCAACTCCAGCAAGTCAGAGGTCCTGTTCTTCGGATGTACCGCCGACCCTGAATGGCAGGTCTGGTGGCCTCTGGATATGTGTCCCCCTGCTCAGTCTTCTTTGGTCGCCAAAAACCTGGGAGTTAAGCTGGACAAAAAGCTTACGTTAAGATCACATATCCTTGGTTTGGTCGGCACCTGTTTTGGCATTCTGAAGATGCTCCGCAAATTTCTATCATTGCTCTCTGAGGAGCACAGGCGGGTCACTGTTCAGGCTCTAATAGGCTCTAGACTGGACTACGCCAATGCCCTCTTTTTGGGGCTCCCGGACTACTTGGTCCAGCGCCTGCAGGTGGCGCAGAATGCTGCGGCCCGCGCTATCTTTGGGTTCCATAGGCGAGTGGGGGCTTCTGGGTTGTTGCAGGCGCTGCATTGGTTGCCCATCCGGAAACGGATCATGTTTAAAACCTTGACCCTTATGCATAAAGCTCTGTTTGGCACAGGGGCAAAGTACCTGCAGCGGAGGTTGACTTTTTATCGCCCAGCCCGCTCTTTACGATCAGAAGCTTTATACCTGGCTTTGGTGCCACGTGTAAGGAAAGCCCGTATTGGGGGGCGTTCTTTTAGTTTGAAAGCCCCCCAGCTTTGCAACTCGCTGCCTCTGGTGCTACGCAGCACGTCTAATTTGCTTCTGTTTAGGAAGAGCCTTAAGACCTGGCTTTTTAATCTTTAGGTTTCTTTTCTTCTGACTTTTTCAGTTTTTTTTCTATGTTGTTATGTTATTCTCGCAAGCTGCAAGTGAAAAGCGCCGGGACACTCTGTCGGAGTAGCCGTGCGCTATAGAAATGCTATATAACATAACATAACATAACATAACATAACATAACTCCCCTCATGCAGCACTACTTGCAATCCCATGATGCATGTTGCATGGCTGACTATGTTTTTGCATGTCAGATAATTGTGCACCATCACATGTGAGTGCAGGGATCTGTCATCTTCTTGTACATATGGCACATGTGTTTATTTCGACATGTATGTGGCACAGCATGAGCATATCTTCTGTGTCATGTGCTGCATATATTTTTTTACAAGATTTTCAGGTGAGTTTAGCTAAATCTATATTCCATGTGTGCCATACTGGTTTTTGTTTGATTTTGTAGGCTACTCCCTTGTTGTGCTGTCTGACATATGTCTTGATAATTTGGCATTGGGTGCTTGTGTATAGTAGGTGGAGCTGTTACAAGGTATGTTGTATTACATTTGCTACACGTGCATTATCACATATTTGAGATACATGATTGGGGACTTGAGGTGTGTGGTGTGTTCAGTTAGTACTTGCCAACAAGCAGTGCTTTTACATATGTGCCCTTCTGAAACTAGTGATTGATGATGGATTGTCGAAAGATGAAGGAGTCATGCACACTCCCTGAAAACTGCAACAACATTGATGAACACGCCCCGGTGTTCCACGATTGCCTGCACGTTCATTGAGTGTGTGTGCTCCTTCTTCCTGTAGAGAGTTGCAGTGTCTGCAGGTGGCACAAGAAGAACATGGGCGCAGTCAATACCCCCAAATACATGCGTAAAGCCAGCAATGGCATAGAAGCCTTGCCTGTTGTCAAGTTGTTCTTGCGCAGTGTTGGGGAAGCGTAGGTGCTGTGGCGTCATGCTGATAATGGCATCCAAGACAGTTGGGAGGAACCTTGGGATGGATGACTGGGAGACTCCACCAACTCTGGCAGTGGTTGGGTGGAAGGTACCAGAGGCCAACATGTGCAGCACTGCTAGTACCTTTGTGTGCGGAGGGATGTTGGTGCCAAGCTGTGATGGTGCCTGCAGCCTGGAGGCTATCTGGGTCAGTGTGCGGAGGATGGAGGTCCTTTTCAGCCTGTAGTGGGCTACATGGAATGAGGTCTATCATGGTGATGTGTTGGTGGTAGAACTGCTCTCTTCTTTGCCGCTGCCTCTGTGGTGGTCATGGTGGCGGTGGCAGTGGTGGTTGTGGTCTTCTTGGGGCTCCGAGCTGCAAGAGTAGTTCCTCCATGGCATCAATAGGTAAACAAATGAGGGTCTGGGGTAATCTGCCTTTTGTACTGTTTTTTAGCACCATTTTTTAGACCAGCTTTTTTCTGGTCTTAAAAACCAGCCACTAACGGGCCTTAGCGGCTGTTTTTGGGAAGTATCGCCAGGCAGAGAAATCATTGTGAATATCGCGAAGTGGGGTTAGTGGATGTTTTTGCACGGGAATGCCTACCTTGCATCTTATTTTCTTTAGCTATCACTAACAGAAGTGGCGAATGTAAAAATGTATGTTTTTGCCAGGAAACTGTCACAAGCTGCAGTTAGCGGCAACTTGTACATATGGCGATTAAAAAAACAGCTGCTGTAACGTCAAAAGATTTATGCTACGGCGGCGTTAACTCCTTGTACATATGCCCCACAGTCTTTGTCAGGATGAATCGCTAAAGGCACTGCACTAACCTGAGCTCAACCCGCTATTACACCGAGCAGACAGGCATAAATTAGAAGCAATGTGTAAAGGGTTTAAGCAGTACAAAAGCAGTAATAAAGTTAAAACACAACACAATAAAAATTCCAAAACAATTTAGAAAGAAATAGAGTAAGTTTTCTTAATTGAAATTACACCAAAACAGTAAAAATCTAATAAGAGGAAGCTGAGATGTGGAATTTGTAAGTTTTAAATACAAATAGTGCAAAAAACTTTAAGCACCAACCATGCTCAACTGGTCATTATTGATAGAGATATAAGAATGATTTGAGGCTATTTGCAATGGAGCTTGGGTCAGACACAGAAACCAAGTTCAACATGGTTGGACATTTACCTTGGGACTTAGATGCTCATTTACATTTTGGTGGTAAGGATACTTTGTTGCAATGGTGACAGAGTATCCCTACCACCAAGATGATGGTCCACTTAATTTAGATGAGGGCAGGCCATAGGTGTAACTATAGCAGAGACAACTATATAACCACCATGGTTACACCCCTCCAATGGCCCAACATATTAAGGACTGTTGGAGGCTGACCTCTATCTCCACCCACCTAATTTAGATGGGCCGACATAGAGGTCGCTTTTCACTGTCCGTCACTGCCAGGAAAACCCCAGCTGTAAGCCGCATTTTAAACCTTTTAATGCTCCCCTCACCAGGGGTTTGAGTTTCCCGAAAGCAAGAGGGGCATTTTTTTTATTTTCAAAAAGAAAATCCTGCTTATAAATTTTTATATTGAAAATAACTTTTTTAATTTGACAGAGCACTCCGTCATGTTGATAGAGCAATGCTTCAAACTCAATATAGCTTTGACATGAACTACTGTGACAGTGGATCCTGCCAATGGTTTAGAAATTACTGCCACTTTGGCGGACATTTATAAATTTGGCAGGCAGAATAGTTTCAGCCTGGCAGACATCAATTCTTCTGCCAGGCCAGGGAAGATGACTCTGTATGCCAAGTATTAAATTGGCCCCTTAGTCTCAAAACTGAAAGTCAAAAATCTTCAACATGGCAAGCAATAGTCTCTAACCCATGAGGACTCCCCAAGGCCAGAGAGCCATTGGACAAGGTCCCAGTGAAGCCGTTGGTTTTTGGCAGTAAATCTCAGATAAGAAGAAATTAGATTTTTAGGCCCAGACAAGGTCCCTCGTCGGCTGAAAACATTTGATGCATTCGCCCAGTCAAGATTTCTTCATCACCTAGTCACTGTTTGGGAGCTTGTATTCCTATAGCGGGACAAGCTTGCAGGATGTAGCTGAGGAGGGCTCCAGAAGGCCTGATATGGTCTCTGTGAGATCCATCTGCATAGCCCTTGCTCCAAGCCAGAGAAACATAAATCATCAGTCCAATAGCAAGTCACGTTGGTGTGATCACTTTGGCTGGTTTGTCCCAGTTCTCCTGATGTCTTTAGGCTCAAAATATTTCCTAGCTTTTCAGGTGTGTTAAGTAAGAGTCCAGCCAGACACAGCCAAGGGTTGTAGCACCTCAGGAATAGCACTTGGGGACAGGAATCATTCCAGCAGAGGTCAACAGCAGGGTCAGGTCCAGTTGGAACTGATCAGCGGGATAGTTGCAGGAAAAGTCTCCTGTAGCCTTGTGCATCCCTATATCTAAAACAGGAATTCAGACTTGTGGCCCTTAGAGTCCACTTCCATTTCCAGTGGTGTTCTGAGAAGTGTATTGGTAATACCCCATTAATGTCCAGTATTGGGGGTAGGCCTGAGTCCTGCCTCCTCTCTATTTAATGGGGTTAAAGTTCCCCGGGGTTACACTACCCACTTTAGCAGCATTTGTCCTACTGCAAATATTCCCAGTGTCACTCTTTACCTAAATCCAAGATAATGAAAACCTTCTCCCCTCATGCAGAGTGTGTGTGCCCACCCCAGTGGAGTGGCCAGGGAAATGAGCAGCCCTTCCTCTGTGGTCACTGTAAACTAGTTGTAAGAGCCGATTATTTGCCACTGCGATTAATCTCTGCCTGATAGATTGCCTGCACGTTCATTGAGTGTGTGTGCTCCTTCTTCCTGTAGAGAGTTGCAGTGTCTGCAGGTGGCACAAGAAGAACATGGGCGCAGTCAATACCCCCAAATACATGCGTAAAGCCAGCAATGGCATAGAAGCCTTGCCTGTTGTCAAGTTGTTCTTGCGCAGTGTTGGGGAAGCGTAGGTGCTGTGGCGTCATGCTGATAATGGCATCCAAGACAGTTGGGAGGAACCTTGGGATGGATGACTGGGAGACTCCACCAACTCTGGCAGTGGTTGGTTGGAAGGTACCAGAGGCCAACATGTGCAGCACTGCTAGTACCTTTGTGTGCGGAGGGATGTTGGTGCCAAGCTGTGATGGTGCCTGCAGCCTGGAGGCTATCTGGGTCAGTGTGCGGAGGATGGAGGTCCTTTTCAGCCTGTAGTGGGCTACATGGAATGAGGTCTATCATGGTGATGTGTTGGTGGTAGAACTGCTCTCTTCTTTGCCGCTGCCTCTGTGGTGGTCATGGTGGCGGTGGCAGTGGTGGTTGTGGTCTTCTTGGGGCTCCGAGCTGTAAGAGTAGTTCCTCCATGGCATCAATAGGTAAACAAATGAGGGTCTGGGGTAATCTGCCTTTTGTACTGTTTTTTAGCACCATTTTTTAGACCAGCTTTTTTCTGGTCTTAAAAACCAGCCACTAACGGGCCTTAGCGGCTGTTTTTGGGAAGTATCGCCAGGCAGAGAAATCATTGTGAATATCGCGAAGTGGGGTTAGTGGATGTTTTTGCACGGGAATGCCTACCTTGCATCTTATTTTCTTTAGCTATCACTAACAGAAGTGGCGAATGTAAAAATGTATGTTTTTGCCAGGAAACTGTCACAAGCTGCAGTTAGCGGCAACTTGTACATATGGCGATTAAAAAAAAGCTGCTGTAACGTCAAAAGCTTTATGCTACGGCGGCGTTAACTCCTTGTACATATGCCCCACAGTCTTTGTCAGGATGAATCGCTAAAAGCACTGCACTAACCTGAGCTCAACCCGCTATTACACAGAGCAGACAGGCATAAATTAGAAGCAATGTGTAAAGGGTTTAAGCAGTACAAAAGCAGTAATAAAGTTAAAACACAACACAATAAAAATTCCAAAACAATTTAGAAAGAAATAGAGTAAGTTTTCTTAATTGAAATTACACCAAAACAGTAAAAATCTAATAAGAGGAAGCTGAGATGTGGAATTTGTAAGTTTTAAATACAAATAGTGCAAAAAACTTTAAGCACCAACCATGCTCAACTGGTCATTATTGACAGAGATATAAGAATGATTTGAGGCTATTTGCAATGGAGCTTGGGTCAGACACAGAAACCAAGTTCAACATGGTTGGACATTTACCTTGGGACTTAGATGCTCATTTACATTTTGGTGGTAAGGATACTTTGTTGCAATGGTGACAGAGTATCCCTACCACCAAGATGATGGTCCACTTAATTTAGATGAGGGCAGGCCATAGGTGTAACTATAGCAGAGACAACTATATAACCACCATGGTTACACCCCTCCAATGGCCCAACATATTAAGGACTGTTGGAGGCTGACCTCTATCTCCACCCACCTAATTTAGATGGGCCGACATAGAGGTCGCTTTTCACTGTCCGTCACTGCCAGGAAAACCCCAGCTGTAAGCGGCATTTTAAACCTTTTAATGCTCCCCTCACCAGGGGTTTGAGTTTCCCGAAAGCAAGAGGGGCATTTTTTTTATTTTCAAAAAGAAAATCCTGCTTATAAATTTTCATATTGAAAATAACTTTTTTAATTTGACAGAGCACTCCGTCATGTTGATAGAGCAATGCTTCAAACTCAATATAGCTTTGACATGAACTACTGTGACAGTGGATCCTGCCAATGGTTTAGAAATTACTGCCACTTTGGCGGACATTTATAAATTTGGCAGGCAGAATAGTTTCAGCCTGGCAGACATCAATTCTTCTGCCAGGCCAGGGAAGATGACTCTGTATGCCAAGTATTAAATTGGCCCCTTAGTCTCAAAACTGAAAGTCAAAAATCTTCAACATGGCAAGCAATAGTCTCTAACCCATGAGGACTCCCCAAGGCCAGAGAGCCATTGGACAAGGTCCCAGTGAAGCCGTTGGTTTTTGGCAGTAAATCTCAGATAAGAAGAAATTAGATTTTTAGGCCCAGACAAGGTCCCTCGTCGGCTGAAAACATTTGATGCATTCGCCCAGTCAAGATTTCTTCATCACCTAGTCACAGTTTGGGAGCTTGTATTCCTATAGCGGGACAAGCTTGCAGGATGTAGCTGAGGAGGGCTCCAGAAGGCCTGATATGGTCTCTGTGAGATCCATCTGCATAGCCCTTGCTCCAAGCCAGAGAAACATAAATCATCAGTCCAATAGCAAGTCACGTTGGTGTGATCACTTTGGCTGGTTTGTCCCAGTTCTCCTGATGTCTTTAGGCTCAAAATATTTCCTAGCTTTTCAGGTATGTTAAGTAAGAGTCCAGCCAGACACAGCCAAGGGTTGTAGCACCTCAGGAATAGCACTTGGGGACAGGAATCATTCCAGCAGAGGTCAACAGCAGGGTCAGGGTCAGGTCCAGTTGGAACTGATCAGCGGGATAGTTGCAGGAAAAGTCTCCTGTAGCCTTGTGCATCCCTATATCTAAAACAGGAATTCAGACTTGTGGCCCTTAGAGTCCACTTCCATTTCCAGTGGTGTTCTGAGAAGTGTATTGGTAATACCCCATTAATGTCCAGTATTGGGGGTAGGCCTGAGTCCTGCCTCCTCTCTATTTAATGGGGTTAAAGTTCCCCGGGGTTACACTACCCACTTTAGCAGCATTTGTCCTACTGCAAATATTCCCAGTGTCACTCTTTACCTAAATCCAAGATAATGAAAACCTTCTCCCCTCATGCAGAGTGTGTGTGCCCACCCCAGTGGAGTGGCCAGGGAAATGAGCAGCCCTTCCTCTGTGGTCACTGTAAACTAGTTGTAAGAGCCGAATTTTTGCCACTGTGATTAATCTCTGCCTGATAGGAAAACCAAAGAAGGGCCTGTCCAGGTGTAATCTGACATCTGTCTGTGACACGAAAGGCCCCTAAAGAGTAAATTAAGTACCTTGGCACTGCCCAAATGGTTCTAGAGGAACAAAACACACCTCACACCCAGGCCGTAGTCTCTGCTCAGGGAAAGTGTTCATACCTTATTCAGGACTTGAGCACTCTAGGGGATGCAGCCAGATGCTAATGCAAATTAGCCTCCAGATGTTCTAGATCAGGAAAGGGTAACATTCTATAAGTACCATTTACTTAATATTTATTAAAATTCTGACTTCACCATTGAATTGGGCTTTCAATAATTATAACACTGCCACACTATGGGTTAGCACAATAAATGCTTCAGTCCACTAGTGAGATTTAAATTGTAGGTCCTAGATACACTCTGAACCAAACACAAGGGACATAGAGGTAGGCTGTCATGTTGTCAGTGTTTATTTTGTGTTGATTTCAGTGATGTTTTTCAGTGTTTTCTAAAACTTTTGATATGAGTGATTCAAAACCATGCCCCTTTAATCCAAGCACACAAGAATGGAATAAACAAAAGGAAGAAGAAGCAATATTTTAGTGACTTCCCTAAAAAACAAAACTCAAGCAGAGATAAGCTTTTCTTGCTGCTACATTGTATAGCAAAGATACATTGTGTTTACTTCTTTCTAAAAAAATAAGAATTGTACATTCTCTTTCTTTTTCCTTTCTTTGAATGCCATTTTAGTTTGTGGTTGTGTATGTGTGTATATCAGTGTTTAAATGTTTACCCTGATGAGGACTGTTCTCCATTTGGTGTGGCCGTATCAGTTATTATAGGTTTAAACCTAAAATAGGACAACCTGTGTATATGTGTGTTAAATATGCTAATTGTGATTATTCCAATTTAACCATGCTAAAAGGTGGAGCACAAGCATTTTACTACTAGCTGCCAAGGAAAAAGTGTAAGCAGT
Source organism: Triturus cristatus (assembly GCF_964204655.1). NCBI lineage: Eukaryota > Metazoa > Chordata > Amphibia > Caudata > Salamandridae > Triturus > Triturus cristatus. Next base: position 370,733,024 of record NC_140595.1, read on the forward strand.
TCTTCACCCAACAATAATAGGGTTCAGCTAACACTCCAGGGGGACAACACAAGAAAAAATGCTTTTCTACACCAGTTATGTGAAGATCTTTTTCTGATAAGAAGTCGTAAGGGTTAAAGCGATATATTAAATGTTTCAAGGTGGAAACTATGAATAAAAATGCCACATAAGGGTAAGCATGTCGAAAACATATATGTTAGTTTCAAATCCAAACTACTTTAATTTAATATATGAAGTCCCAATTAATCTTATCAAAAGCTTTTTCAGCATAAAGTGAAATAGTACCAAGGGGGTGATTAAATGAAGGTGTCATTGCCAGAGAATGGTTGTTCCTTAATAAAACCACATTTATTTATTTATTTATGTATTGGTGTTTTTATATAGAATGAACAAGAAATGTTAGGTGGGAGAACACATTACATAAGAGCTGTTTCTTATAAGTAGTAAACTTTAAGTATTAATCAAATATACAATATAAAACAAAATTAAAAATATTGTCTGCAAAACAATTCACCCTGTCAGTATCTATAGTCAGTGACTGTGAAAAATGATTTCACTTATGTTGAGCAGGATCATTCACCTTTTAAGTTGAAATAATAGGGATAATAGTTCTATTCTGAAGGCATCAAATGACAGGATTGTCCTAAATTCTGGTAGGATGAAGTATCAAATAAGGGAAGCATTTCCCAAGAAATGTGTTTTAGGGGTGGTTTTTGCATTCCTAAATCCTGGCGTTTCAATGAGCAAATGGGTCTAGATTGCTCTCCAGATATGGTCACTTGTTGAGCAAAGGGGTTGGTTGTGGCCAAAAATAGAGATATATGATTGTTGCATTTAAGCTTCAAGGTGCTCCTAGCCTCAGTCGGTTGCTGCTCCAGTGAGATCAGAATCATTGAACTGCAGCTAAAAGTTCTGACTCCGGTGACTTGTGTCACATTTTCAACATTTATTTTTGGTCACTTTTTTGCTTTTTCTAGTACCCTTTTTATATGGATGACTTTTTTGATAAATAAGCTTTTTTATAGTTGGCTCGTGCTGGAAACAGTTGAGTCCGGTTCTAATGTGAAGGGGTTTGGTGCTAGTCTTATTAAAATAGTTCAAAGATTCACAGTGTTTTATTTTTCTCATTAAGTTTTGTTTGAGAGCCAGATTGTTCATTGTTTTACTTTCTGTCTTTTTAGTGGCTTAGCAGTTAGAATGTCCATAATCTAATTTTGATCTGAGAGTCTGTTGATTTCTTGGCTGAGGGGTATGTGCTGTAGTACCTGAGCTACCTTTGACGCAAGATAACTAGTGCCATCATTTGTCAGATCCCAAACATATGGTTAAGACATTATGGGATGTTATGTATTTAAAATGTGTGCGGAGAGGAAACAGAAATAATCAGTGGTCTAACCAGTGGCCTGAGCTGGTGCCTCTCTGTTGATTCAACCTTCCTCTATAATGAACAGGGCTTGTGTGGTGAGTGGCAGATGAAAGTAATTGACTGAGATATGTTGCATGACAATGAGGTCAAGAGTAATCTGGAAACTTCTTTTTCCTTTCACAGTGAAAACAAAGTCTCCCACAATTATGTTGTTATTTGATCTGTTGGAGGATTAAATTGTGAGTTCAATCAATTGTTTCTAGAAAGACACTGTTGTCCCTGGATTGGGGGGGGGAGGGTATACGATATGGCACTACACTAGATCAGAGCGGGATTCTGGGGTGTTTGTTTTGTAGATATTCATATTCCTTTTTTACCAATAACCCCTGTTCAAAACCATTTTTTAGCATTTGAAAAAGCTGACCTTGGAGCTTACAGGTCGGGTCTTTTGAAATGTTTCTGTAACATTCAACTTCTTCTAGTTGTCTCATCTCTTCAGTTGTGTATTATGTACTACCTAAAGTACATGAAAATGAGACTTTACCACCAGGACGATCGATCGTTTCCGGGTGTAAATCACTGATGGAACCGATTTCATAATTTGTTGATCATTTTTTAAAACCATTTATGATGGAAGTCCCTTCCTTTCTCCAAGACACTACCGATTTCATGAACAAGTTGGACTCGATGCAATTTAACCAAAGAGATCATCTTTTGGTCACATTGGACGTAGTGTCCTTATACAAAGTAGCTCAGGACGAAGGTCTGGCTATAATCAATTCCTTTTTGGATAATAGAATAAAACCAGTACAAATACCAACAGATTTTATAGTTGATTTGGCAAGCTTCGCGCATAAGAAGAATTACTTCAACTTTAATGGAGACTTCTATTTTCAGGTGAAGGGAGTAGCCATGGGGTGTCCCTTTGCCCCTGGACTAGCTGTACTCTTCATGGCCAAATATGAAGAGAGATTCATATATAACAACAATCCCTTCTCTCAATGTATTGGGAGTTGGGTAAGATGTATGGACAAGCAATGTTGAAAACTTGTTAAAGTTTCACGAATGGCTGAACAGTAGGACAGCCGACATCAAATTCAGCATAAATCATTCAAACATCAAAATGCCATTTCTTGATGTTGAGGTCTATGCAGCAGAAGGCAGACCGGTAACAACACTATTAAAAAAACCTACAGATAGGAACAAAGCGTTGCACTTCTCAAGCAATCATCCAAAAAGCTGAAAAGAAAATCTGCCCTATGCACAATTTTTAAGGATAAACCGAAATTGTACATACAAAGATGAATATACTTTTCACGTTTCTAATTCAGTGGGCAACTTAATGGATCGAGGGTACCCTAAAAAATTATTGAAAAGGGCAATGAAAAGAGCATGGTGGACCCCGCGTGAGGCACTTTTGGAGAGAAAAGAAAAAACGCCTATGGAAAGAATTGTATGCGTTTCAACGTTTTGTCCCAACTTGAATGTTCTGAAAAAGGTTATCCACTAGAACTGGCATCTGATTAAAAATCTATATAAGTCTTTGGCCTCTACTCCACTCTTGGCATTCAAAAAGGATAGGAGTATTTCTAATCAAGTGGTATGAGCTGCAGTACCACAAATAAGGATAAATACACTACGAGACTACATAGGTCTCCCTCCTGTCACTAGACACCATAAATGTGGGACGTGTTTATGTTGTGAATCCACCCAGGAAGTCTCTTTGCTCACACATAATTCCATTCATTGGAAACGTGAATCTTTTACCAACTGCAAGTCGAAAAACCTGGTCTAGGTTTTGACGTGCCCATATAGGAAACTATATATAGGCAAAACCAATCAAGAAGTGAGATATAGAATCTCGCAACACAAATTAAGGATTCATAAAAATGTGCAGACATCACCTTTAGTAAACCACTGGAAACTAAATGCACATGCCACTGTGAGGGAGCGCTATTGTTATGCATCCCGACTGAATGTACAACAACACAGCAACTAGATAATTCCCATAGAGACATAAGTAATATGAAAGATGATAGTCGTGGACTAGACACATAGTGACTATTTTTTGACACCATTATAAATTTGTGCGACATAATGCGAATTTTTGTAGTCTAAGCTAATTTAATGTGGCTTGGTCAATGATTGAGAGGGACACAAATAGCAAATAGTTCTCTTATTCAAGAAGGTAAGGATCTAGGTGTTCACAAAGTTGTTCATTGAATTGGTGTATTGATAAGAAAGGAGATGGACTTCTTATCCCAGGATTCAGGACGCTCTGCGCCTTGTCAACATTGTAAAAGCACTTCCGCCTCCGGGCGTATCCGGAAGCGAACGCCCGCGGTGCCACGAAAATTCAAAACACCACGGAAGATGAAGTGATTGAAGTCTCCTAGCCTAAAAGTTCTGTTTTGAGGATTGACGGAGAAGCGGCAAACAAACTGCCGACTCAGCATGCTGAGAAGTAAGCAAAGCTATGTTTTTAAAGATATAAGGCATAACTAAGGGCCCTTTCGTCTTTCCGTTTTAGAAAGGATAAAACGAAGAATGTAAGTGACATTCCGCCACCGCCCTAGGCATAGACAGCCTGGAACGCAATTCAAAAGTAAGTTCAGGTCCTCTTCAATGATCGCAATTATACGCGTTGGTACGCACACATTTAGCTCCCTTCTGTTATTACAGGGAGGACGTTCCAGCCTGATACGACCTGAGCAGGATATACTTGAAAGCATTCCACGACTGCCTTTAAAGTAAGAAACACTTTTGGGTCCGCTCTATCAAAATAATAACAAGTTCATATAATTTTGGTTCTTACTTATGGGGTGCCATGTTGTTGTTACAGAGAAAGAATGATGTTGCCAGCTGAAACATAGATCGGCTGATCTAGTTATGAAATTGAGGTAAGCTTGTGGTTGTCCTTGGGGGTAGGCCAGAAGAGAGGGGTCTATTTGGTTTAAAAATTATAGAGAGTTTTGTTTCTCTTTTTTGCAGCTTGTCGGTCCTGAGGACAACCCCGCTAATTACGTTTGGGTGTTTGAAACGCGTCAACCTGTTTTTGACCAATTGAGTGTGCAAATTGTTTTTAATTTTGTATTGTGTTTTTGAAACTAATTCACCTTTGGTTTTGTGCTTAAAATTATTTGTGTTATTTGTAGAGAGTCTGTGTGTTTTAGTGAGTATGGTTGTGAGGCTGCTGGAATAAGTGTTGTAAGATTGTAGAACAGGGAAATATTGAAGCAGTGAGTTGAAAAAAAGTTGTGGTTGGTGGTGTGAGAGATATGTGGACATGTGGTGTTCTGAAAACATTTTTGAGCATGTTGATGAATTTTAATGATTTTCAATAATCCATAAAAATGACTATGTGGATAATAACATTTTGATTGATTCAAACAGAGACAAAAGGTCTTGTGGTCACATTGTTTGACTTCAATGTGGTTCGTATAAAAGGAAAAGTGTTCATCAGTATTGGCATTTTGTTGTTCATTGGTTAGTTGGGGCTCAGCCTTACTGATTTGGAGTTCAAACCCTCGTTGTTATTCATCTAATGAGACTGGCGAGAGGGCTCACATAGATATTAAAGAGCGTTGGTGACAGTGCCGGGCCCTCTGGGACTCCACATGGCAGATGGAAGGTTTCTGACTGCAGACTTTCCCAGTGTAGAGTTTGCTCCCTATCTTCTAGGAAAGAGGAGAGGAGGGACAGAGCTGCCTCCCCAATCCCCACTGCCTTCAGCCTTCGCACCAACACCATGTGATTCACGGTGTCGAATGCTGCTGATATGTCAAGGAGGATGATGATCGCTCTTCCCCCCATCCACCTGTCTGCAAATCTCCTCAGTTGCCATAACTAACGCTGTCTCGGTTGAATGCCCTGACCGGAAGCCATGCTGACTGCAATCCAGCAGGTTGTTGCTGACAAGGTATGACTAGGAAATTTATTGGTACTGTTAAGATTCTGAGGAAGATCATTGATCTACTCGGTATAGCCACCAGGAAAACGATTGTGCAGTCCCTGGTAATATCCCAATAGGACTATTGCAACAGACTCTACATCGGCACTTCATTGGGCAGAATGCAAGAGCTTCAGAGAGTTCAAAACCCAGTGGCACAGTTATTGCAAAATCTTCCTAGACACGAGCCTTCCGGCCCGGCTTTAGCCAAATTACATTGGCTCCCTTTGAGTAAAAGAATCTCTTTCAAAGCTATATGCTCTACCAAAATGTTTTTATTGCCAATGGCCCATCTTTGGTGAAATCATACCAGCCTGGGTTAAGCCTTACGTCGACCGGTGTCATGTTGGCGGTAATCCCCATGTTGAGAAAAAAACAGACGGGTGGCCGCCCCTTTGGGTTTCGAGCCTCGAAATTATGGAACATGTTACTTCACCATCTTATGTCTGAGTCTTTTAAAATAACATTTTGCAACAAGTTCAAAACTTGGCTGTTCCAGTCACTATAATATGGATGGACATTGACCGGTGTATGGTCTCCGGCGCGGGGCTGTAACTTTAATTTTATCTGTTCCTTCTATTGTCTGGTTAGTACAGTGCAGCTCCTCCAGGACATTCTCTAGCATGGGGATTCTCCATTTGGAGCAACCAAGGGCTTTATACATTCTATTATTATTATTATTATTATTATTATGATGATGATGCCAAAGTATGTGGTGTGTGGGTAAGAGATGGAAGTAGGTCAGAGGTCTGTAGGTCACCAGTGGGAGTTCCATGGACAGGGATCCTTCCAAAATATAACCACTTTGTCTTGTCAGTGTTCATTTTGGGACAGTTTGCTTCAATCTTGGAGGCCACTTCGGGCAGGAGGTGGTGAATTTGTTCCTTGTGTTTGGGGATTTGTTCAAAAGGATCAGCGTAAGTTGCATGTCGCAGGCAAAGGAGATGATATTAATGTGGTAGGCACTTATGACGTTGGCCATTGGAGACAAGTAGATGTTGAAGAGAGTGGGTCTGATTGAAGAGCCCTTAGGTACTCCTTAGATGAGTTATTGGGCCTCCAAGGAGTATTGTGAAAGGTTGACTGTCTGAGTGCCTCTGGTAACAAAAGTACAGATCTATTGATTAGCAAAGAGTGTGTCTGGACGCTCCAAAAAAAATGTATGGCCGCTCTTATGTTTTAAGGAGAATCTGGAAGGTAGATAATCTACAAAAAGATGGAAGTACAAATCAGAAAAAGTAAAATATATGACTGCTTGCACAAGGTCATGTTGAAAGTAGAAATTCACTCCTTTGGAAAATAGACAGTCATTTGTTTTTGTTTTTGTCATTTCTGTTTAACCCCTTCCCCGCTCATGACGGAACCGTTCCGTCATGAGCCACGGTTGCCGTGTGCTCCTGACGGAACGGTTCCGTCATGACAATCCTGTTGGCGGCCGCTCCGCCTGCGCGGCGCTGTTTCCCCGCCTGTGCGAGGGGACAACGCAAATGGGCGCAGTCATGACGGAACCGTTCCGTCATGAGCACAGCTCAACTGTGGCTCATGACGGAGCGGCTCCGTCATGAGCACAGGCCCACCGCGCTGCCCCCCTGCCCCCCCCCAGCGCTGCAGCGGAATGTCCGCAGCAGCGAAGGGGTTAACTGGCAATGCCGCTTCAGTTGATTTACATTATAAGGAGATCCTGCTTGATTATGTGGCTATTAATTTACTATTTTATCAGATCTTGTTCTGTTATCATCATAATAGTGCCTGGTGCTCTGCGTGCAAGCAGTTTACACATAAATATACCATAACATAACTTACGGCAACTGCTGCAAGTGACTTCGGACCTGCCCCTCCAATTGAACTGGAAGAGAAGAAAGAGGATAGCGGTTTAGTCTCCTACATTATCACCAGAGAGTATTTTGCAGTAGCAGACCAGATAGAGTTAATTTTTTCATCATATGTTTCTGAAATTGGCATCAGCTGGAAAATGAGGAACCGCAGAAACAATTGGTGTATTCCCACAGCATCTGAATCACCTATTGATCGATATATACTTGTGATTTAGCTCATTTGAAATCAAAAGATTTTAGTAAAACACCCAAGAACAAGCTGCTTGAATATGAAGAATTAAAATGTCATATTTGAAATGCTTTCTGGAATGGTTGTTTTTAATGCCAGCTCAATATCTCATTTGCTGTACGTCGGTACTACAGCAGTATTTGTAGGACGCACACATAGTGTAGACTTAGTTATCAGATGTTCCCAAACCAGCTTTGAGGCAATTACAGTTGTCTCTGTGTTTGTATTGCCATAATGAAAATTAATTTTTGCTTATCACTATAGATGATTGTGTGGATATTAAGATAGCCTATTATCACTCAATAATAGATGTGTTGATGATTTTTAATTAAACACATTCATTTCAGTAGTATAGTAATGTCAAAAAATGCATTTTACTGTAAAAAATATTTAAACATTTCCTAAAACCCAGACACTATGGGGCCGATTCGCAAAGGTAAAGTTACACTTGTGTGCAAGTATACGTTTTTTGTTGGTATTCACAAACTATGGGGCATATTATCAAGACAGGCGGTAAAATTATCGCCGCTTTAGCGGCAGAAAACTTCCGCTAAAGCGGCGATAATGGGCTTGATAATATGCTCTATGGAATTCCAATTGAAGCCCATGTTAGATGTCCTTCACATCTAACATGGGCTTTAATTGGAATTCCATTGAGCATATTATCAAGCCCATTATCGACGTTTTAGCGGCAGTTTTCTGCCGCTAAAGCGGCGATAATTTTATCACCTGTCTTGATAATATGCCCCTATGAGTTAAATAGTAAGTTTACGGCTGTGGACCCTCTGGATTGGGGGTGGAAAACACCACACATAAAAAGATAGACCTGTCCTAACTTTTCAGGGTAGATTTACCAACTTTTCACCTAGCGCACTGCAGCAGCCGCAAATGCTGCGCTACGTGAAAAGGAGAGAGGAGGAGAGCGCTATTTACTACAATAATGCACTCTCCTCCCCTTTCACTAGCACCGGTGCTGAAATCAGCTGCCGTGTGCCACAGAGACACCTTTGCGCCATTGTGCAAGGGTGTCTCCGTGAGTTTAGCATAGGTTTTGTTCTGGAAGGGTAGCCTTCTAGTACAAAATACTATGCAGAGATTCACTTAAAACCTTTTCCCTCTTTGTATGCATGCTGTACAGTGCAGCACACATGCACAGTTGGAAAAGAAAGGAGAAATTAAATCATTTCTCCTTCCTTGCGCCTACTTTCAAAGGGCGCAGATTTCTCATGCTGAACCCTGTTTATTTTGTTTAATAAATTGGATTTAGCGTGAGAAACCTTGGGTGGATGCATGATAATGCCCATGCACCACTTTGATATGCCGCCATGGGCAAAGTAATGCAAAGCAGCACTATGGGCTGCTTCACTTCAGTTTTCTGTTATTTCCAGCGCGAAACAAGTTTAGTGTTGGAAAGTAAAATGAGAAAAAAGATTTTGCGCCGATTTGCATCATTTTTGTGACGCAAACACAGAGCGACATCTTAGTAAATCTCCCCGTTCATGTGCAGAGTTCTCCTGACTGCAGAGTCTCCGAAAGCTTAAACAAATGTGTATATTCACCTTTGTGAATCAGCCCCGAAATTAGGAACTCTAGGAGAGAGACGTGAAGCTGTAGAACATTCCCTGAAGTGTAAGTTTGTCAAGTGATAGCAAAGATATCATCAGTTAGGCATTCGAGTGAAAACGGAGTAAAAAACACGCTTGGGAAAGGGACAAATGCAGAATGTCAATTTCTGCCTAAATGTTAACAATATTCATTTACATCTAAGTACGTCAGTAGTCAATCAGAAAATCCCTGAGACGAGTTTCCAATGCAAAGATGTAGGGGCATAGCAGCAAGGGCCGGCGATAATTATCGCTAAGCACAATCAGCGCTAGGATAATTATCGCCGGCTATCACTGCTTTCTATCGCGGAGATAGCGTGCTATCAGCAACGCTTATCTCCAAAACGATAGTAATGCAAGCGTTAGCTGGAAAACAGTTGATTATCACTGGAAATCCAGCGATAATCGCACTGTGACGGGCGATACCTTGCTGATAGGGCAGGGTGGTCTTAGCCATGTAAACCACCTCCCATTGGATTACATGGCTAAATCAGAACTCAAGTAGGCGTAAGGAAAGTAGCGATAACCATGGTTAGCGCTACTTTTCTTATCGCTATGCTTGTTAGCGATTCCCTTGATAATTGGAGAAATGTCGGTTAGCGACGTTTCTCCAGTTATTTCGGGAAGGAACGCCCACTTTGCATCTCATTAGAGATGCAAAGCTGGGCGTTCAGTAAACAGGCGCTAAGGCATGGATTCACGCGTTAGCGTGTCCGTGCTGATAGGGCGATAAAATTATCGCCGCTTTTCAGCCGAAAATGGCCACAAAAGCAGCGATAATTTTTTATTGGCGCCTTGTAGATATGCGTGGTAGTTCTTACAGTGACAGCCGAACTCCAACACGATTTCACATTTGCAAAATGGTTTTATTGAAAATCTTTCCTTAAAAGTGATATGGCCAGTAGCAGTCCGTGGAGGGAGTGCTGCGGGGCGGTGGTGCGGGACAGGGCAGGGGAGGGGCAGGGTGGGTGGTAGTAAACACTGGAATATGGATGAATGGAGGTAAGTAAACATTTTAATAAATAAAACGAAATTCGTTGCGTGCGCTGCAGCAGTACACCACGAAATTCATTTTATTTATTTAATTGTTTACTTACCTCCGTTCATCCATATACGGTGTTTACTACCCCCCCCACCCTGCCCCTCCCCAGCCCCGCCCCACCGCCCCGCAACACTCCCTCCATGGGCCGCTACTGGATATGGCTACTAATGCCTAGGAAAGAGATACTCTCTTCTTCTATGCTTTTTGTTACTGACAGGGGTAGTAGGCAATTCCTCTCTATTTTGCAACTCAATTAATGGAAGAATATCTCTGCTTCCATTTACTTGTAACTTGCAAGGAATTGAGTTGCTCATATTGAATGGCAAAAATATTTGAGACTTGCAATGGGATTTTAATACGTCGCAACTTAGGCCCAGATTTATCAAACTTTCGTCCCACGCAATGCAGCAAAACACCTTACTGAGATGAGCTGCGTGAAAGTGAGTGGACATGAATGCTACACATTTAACATTATATGGCAAATTCCTCTCCTCCCCTTGTGCTGGCTTAAATGTGCTGCCTTGTGCCAATGCAAGCACCCTTACACCGTACCAGTGTGGTAGGCTGGATAACTGTTGTACAGGAAGGGAAACCTTCCTGCACAAAAACAATTCTCTGAGGCTTTTTCCTCTTTCTATGTGTGCTGCAGAATGCAGGATTTATTGAAAGAGTTAAAAACAGGGAGAAATAAACATAATTCTGCATGTTATGGTTCCCCTGGAAAGGTGTAGCATTTTGACACATTCCCACTTATACTACTCAAGGTAAATCTGGGAATGCGCCAAAATCCATGGGTGGGTTCTTGGGAACACTGCGCTGTCCCCATGGAATGCCTCCCTGGTGCATAGTAACGCAAGGCAGAGACTTTGTACCCTCAAGCATCACTTCAGATTTACCAAGCACCTCTGGGCCTCACAAGATGGTCGTGCGTTGCTTGGCAAATCTGACTTTAATGTTGCTCTGCCCTTGTGTTATTTTCCATGGTGCAAGGGTAACACAACACTATGATAAATCTGGCCCCAAGTTTTTCAACCTCAGAAAGCCTGCCTCTTTGTGCATTGTAGCTTTGCAAGAGTGGAACACATTGTCCCCCTCTGATTTTTCCAAACCAGTATAGTTTACAGTTCAATATGTGTACTCTTCTATTCTCATTTTTTTTGTGTTTAAATATATTTATTTTTTTTCATATATTTCCGTTGTGAACCATACAAGTATGAATAAACAATTGTTTTTTTAGGCATTATGGACAGCAATACAATAGAATACGATGTTAAAGGTGTAGACCATGATTGCAGTTACAGAAGTAACATTAGTGCAACTGTATAGATCTCATACAAAGTATAAAGATATATATTGTGCCCTGTACACGTTAAAGCACTTCTCCGAGGTTAAGTGATAGCACCACTGCGGGCCAAAAATATAACTATTTTTAGTCAGAACGCAAACTTTAGGTATACTGCATAATGGTGCATAGTCTTTAAACAGGAAGTATTCGGTCATCACATCTTTCAATAAAAGAGAAATCAGGATTTTGTGCAAATAAGAAGCATATATAATTTTATATATAACTACTAATCTAACCTGTTTCAAACAAAACAAAACTTGCCATCTTACACGCCACATGCAGTCAGGCCCCAGGAAGGGGAAAGGGAACATATGCGATGCAAAGGTCTCCCCAGGACAGCATTATCATTAGTACTTGCAGATAATGACTGGACACGTTAGACCCATCATAAAGTTACTAAATGTACATAAGGCAAGAGATATTCTTTGTGTGCAATTAACTTCAGAAGTGTCCGATGGATTGTAGAATAGCATTCACCTATGTAGTAGGGACATCCGCATCAGCACCAGCTATCTGGGAGAAGTGGGCAACTCCATTCATACAGCTCTGCGTAAATATGTTGAGGATAGCATCCCAAGGTTGCGCTATCGGGTATTTGCGCAGGCCTGCGGTTTCTTCTCTATGCAATGTGGTACTCTCCGCTTGTGCCCATATGAGCAGTGATCTCTCCCAACTTGCCGGTACGGGGGGGGGGGGGGAGCATCATATTTCCATTTCTTAGTAATAAGATGCCTTGCCACTATTAGTCCCAAATCCCTGAAGCGGGAGGTCACCCTATTCTTTTTACATCTAGCATAAAGGCACAAAATACAGACCTCCCATGTGTGTGGTAGAGGTATCTCTGTACATTCCCCCAGGGCAGTTGTGACCGCATTCCAATAATACTGCAAGGACGGGCAAGACCAAAGCATCTGCAAGAGGTTAGCATTGTGATGCTAACATCGTGGACAAGTGGAATTGGAAATGCAGAAGTATTTATTGATATTGTCAGGTGAGAGGTATGCTCTTTGTATAACATAGGTTTATATTGGCTTGAACCTAGATTTGCGCGGTATATTGGAGGAGCCTGCAGGAATCGCGACCCATTCCTTCTCAGTCCATGGTTGTCCCCTATCTACTTCCCAATGAGCGCAAAGCCGTGTCATAGGCTGTAGCATGTGTGTGAGCAGCACCTCCACTAGCCAGTGTACGATATGGAAGCCCGCCCCCATGATATGTAAATATTGGATCAGTAGATGCATCGGCGGGTCAGCGGTCACGTCACCCCAAGCCACAGACAAAGACCTTGTAATGGAGGTGTAAAGCAAAAACTGTCCGGCAGGCAGATCATTATCTGCAGACAGCGCTGCAAATGAGAGCAGGGAACCATCGGTATAGAGATAGAGATATACTGTTGTTTGCAGATATACCTGAGAAGGACTCGGCAGGAGAGCGAGGGGATGGAACAGATGGCAGAATTGGGACTGCGTCCATGACTGCTGCGTGGTAGCTGTGTCCTCCAATCCCTTGCCACTCAGCCATTTCGACGTTTACTGCAGCTGAGCCACTAAAAAATACAACTCCATATTAGGAACCGCCATTCCACCCTGTTCTGTAGGGGCGTACAATTTCCATAAAGCAACTCGGGGGCTGCCCCTATTCCAAATCAAGCCACGAAATAACCGCTCCAAGTCACGGAAAAACTTTGCGGGTACATATCCCGGGAGATTCGAGAAATAATACAATAATTTGGGGAGAATAATCATTTTGATCAGTGTAACCCTACTCATGACATTAAGTGGAAGAGTCCTCCAAAATCGCACCTGAGCGTTAACCGCAGAGACCGCCCTGTTATGGTTGCCCTCAAAAATGTCATCAGGTGTTCGATACACAAGTACGCCATGGTATCGAAATGTGGTGGGGTGCCAAGTAAGTGTGGAGTCATTTATGCGCACTGGCGTTTCCTCCAGGGCGTTGCTAAAGGGGTGCACCCCTGACTTGGCAGCCAGATCGCGGCCAGTTGTGGAGTGCATAGTGCTGGACCCTGAAAAACTGCTGGATATTAAGTGAAGTGCTCCTGGTGGGAACAAAGCCATTCTGGTCAGGGTGCACTAATGTTTTCACCACTGGTGCCAGGCGCTTTGCCAGGAGAGATGCAAAGATTTTATAGTCGGTGTTTAAAAGAGCCAATGGGTGGTATCAACCCAAAGATTCAGGATTTCTATCGGGTTTGAGAAGTGAGATCAATAGAGCTTCATTTTGTGTGCTGGTGAGCGTGGAGTCCTCTATCGCAGTATTATAAATCTTTAATAGTTGGGGTGCTAGCATGTGAGTGTATGCCTTGTAAAATTCTGTCGGCAAGCCATCGGGTTCCGGCGACCTAACATTCGACAAGGGAAATGTTGTCTCGGACCTCTTCTGGCAAAAGAGTGTCAATCAGGTCCACGCCTTGGTCGCACGTGGGATGTGGCAGGACTACTTCCTCTAGATAAGCCTGTAACTCTGCGGAGGTGATGCGTGTGTGAGGTCTATACAGCGTGCTATAGTGTGTCAAAAATTCTTGGTGTATGTCACACTGTGTATCTGCTGTGCCGCCCTGTGCAGTAAGTATGGACGCCACTGGGGACGTCGTATCATCTTGCTGTATCAGCCAAGTCAATAACTTAACCGCCTTGTCCCCCGCATGGTGCGTCCACACTGAATGCGCTGCATAATTAAGACACTTAAGTTGTTCTAGCAATTGAGCATGTTTGCACCTGTTCTGTGTAAGCTGTGCAAAGGAGCCTGTATTCGCCTCTTGTTCCCCATGTGTCAACGTCTTTTCTACCGCAATGAGTTATTTTTGTATCTGTACACGCATCCCTGCCTGTGTTCCCAAACAGTTCCCTCTCACAACCACCTTGAGGGCATCCCACTCCACTAGTGGCGAAGAGGCCATGCCCGCATTGTCATCGAAATATTGTGCTATGGAGGTAGCCAGAGTGTCCCAGAACGATGCGTCAAGTAAGGTGTCGGGTTGAAGGCGCGAGACAGGAATTGCCGGTACCTGAAGTGGTCCAGATGCACATGCAGACCGTGGGCACCTGAGTAATAGGAATACACCCTGTCCTGTGGGTGCCTGTGCCTCCACACATCTACAGAGCACCATTGTGTGGCCCATCTGTTGAGCGCCTTCATCCCGGCGTCTGTGGCCATGCCTGGCAGAGGGAGAAAGAAACGGTCTAGGGAAACGTCCAGCACACTGTTATAGTCCCCTCCCAGTATCATAGGGGTCCCGTGCCGCTGGGCCAATATGCGTGATAATGTCTCAAAAAATGTGGCCTGGTCAATATTTGGTGTGTAAAGAGATGCAATAAATACTGATCTGCTATCTAATGCACCCTTCGCCACTATGTACCTACCCTCCGCATCTATCACAAAGTCCTCCACCGTAAAGGGAGTTCCAGGCCTCACCCATATCAACAGTTTCCATGTGTATGTCAAATAGCCAGTAGCATACAATTGCCCCCTCCATCTTCTCTGCAACTGTGTCACTTCTGTCTTAGATAGGTGAGTCTCCTGCAGGAGAGCTATGCGTATTCGGTGACGTTTTAAGTAGGAATAAATGAGGTATCTGAGCGACGGGCTATGTATGCCATGCACATTCCATGTGCTTATCTTAATCGAAGCCATGAGGTGTGTATCATAGGTGTATAAATAAGCACAAACAGATAATGAACATGGGCTGTATAATAGTTTGCATCAGAGCAAGGCTGCGGTTGCACATCTCCTGATGGAGCAGATATCCCCACCTCCAGAGCCCAACAGGCATGTAAGGGCGTAACAAACAAACTTATAATCAAAAATACCAAATGGGCGAGTGTGCAACAGGCATTCATCCAAACTATTATAAGAAATTACATTTAACATATGTCTGAAATGGGACTAACTTGCGCAGCAAACTGTGTAGAGATTAAGTACGAACATTGCGCTCCAGCGGCTCCCACGTGTATGGCCAACAATATATGAGGCTAGGCCTCACCCCAGGTGTCTAAAGTAAGGTTCCCAACAGGAGAAGAAAAGGAGAATGAGAGCCCCCCATGAACGAGTCTCTGCAGCGACAACCTGGTACCCTGTGTGCTCGCTCGATAACAAAGTGAGCGGAAAGGACACCCTCAGGCAGCAGCGTGCGGAGCCAGAGTTCAGTATGAGCCACTGGGTTTTTACCTTCCGTCCCCTCCGGTAGCCCCACCACGTGGACATTATTACGCCGGGCGCAGCCTTCGGCATCCTCTGCTCTTCCCTCCAGGAAGTCCATGCGGTCAAACAGGCTGCGGATTTGCCTCTCCGCTGTGCCCACACGTGGAGAAATATCAGCAGCTGCCTTCTCTGCTGTGCCCACACATGGAGAAATATCAGCAGCTGCCTCCTTCACAGCGGTGGTGCGGTCTGTGAGTTTGCGATGGTCCGCATGTACCAGGATAAGGTCAATGGCCTCTTTGTAAATTTTGCCCTCCAGGGAGGTGCAAATTTGGTTAATTGTTTCCCCCAGTTTCTCCACCACCGCCAGCACATCGTCCAACTTACTGGACATTGGGTCAGTCCCACTCGCTTCTGCCATCTTGTCTGCCTGCGCCCGATGGTGAGACCGCGGCACCTCCAATTCATACCAGCGTTCGTCCACCACGTGACATGGACCCCAAGGCAGTCATGCAAGTAGATCTGGCAGCGGGGAGGGAAGGGCAGCCCCTTCCATTGTGCAACCAGGGGAATAGGAGCCACCACGTCAGTCCTTGGAGCGGGGCACGCAAACAGGGATAATCACCTCAGGGCCACTCCGGACCCTTCCGGCATTTACAAAAGGTTCTGCTTAGGGGGGGGCCACACCAATGCAGTCCAGACACCGACTCTTTGCCACCGGAGTCCGCGGGGCCTGCAGCAGGGCAACAGCGGCGCACAACCAAGTTGCGCTATGTGGCCTCTCAACGCCCATCTCCCAGCGCCATCATCTCTGTCCCTCTCCTTCAGTGGACGCCCTAAGTACCTCTCCCGCAGCATCGCCAGGCACCCGGGGGAAGTCTCAGCAGCGGCAGGGGGCCACTCGCTCCAGGGTCACACCAGGAAAATGGCGTCTCTGTGACATCATCGGGCCACAGTCCATCGGGTGGTAATCGTGTCCTCAGGCTGCCGCCTGATATGGGGGGCACAGGTGCAGGTCAAGAGTACAGCTTGGCACAGGGGGGGCAATTGGGGCGCTCGCAGTTCCACTGCCACAGAATGTAGCCCCCAATAAGTATGTGTGGCCACTCCGACGCTGCCTGCGCCTCTAGTCTGGGCCTGGTGGGCAGGACACAGCCACGGGCTCACGTAGCGACCACCGTACAAGTAGCGGCAGGGTGCCGAGCAACGCCAGAGCCGATCTGGCGCGATGCAGAAAGCCGTGTCCTCTACCGCCACAAGCCGCCTCCGATCTGTCACGGCAGCCACAAGCACATCTGGTAGAGCGTGCAGCTCCAGCAGGCGTCTGCTGATAGTGATTTGCGGCCAAAACGGGGAGTCGCCATCGGAGCTCCTCTCAATTGCGTCCTACTCCATTGCTGGCTAGGCCAAGCCCCCCGTACTCTTCTATTCTCATAGCCCACTTTGTGGAGCTCTTGGCATTTGGGCCATATTTTGTGAAGGTTTTCATTTTTTTCTCAGTAATTTTCTAATCTGTTGATGTTATCTATCTTTCACATGTTTCTTCTTTGGATCAGCTGTACATCTCTCTGACTATTCTTCACATATAAGTTGTAATGTCCTTTAAAGCGGATGGAGTACAGGGTGGAATATCGGATAAGTAGAAATATTTTTTTGTTTAGCCTAGAGACAACTCTAATCACTCTTCAGCCTTGTGTAATAGAAAAATCGTGAATAATAAAATACATACATACCCATACATAAAGGGGCTTTAGGTCAGATCCCTAAATCCATTGTTCTATTTAACTGTTGTCCAGCTATAAGTGAAATGTTGCTTTCCCCACCACGGTTTACAGTATACAGCAATGGTTGAGTCCACTTCAACAATGACATGCTTGCACTGTGACTGCATTTTCACCTGAACACATATACACAACTGCTTACAAAGTAGTGCACTCCAAAGACAATGCTGTTACCAAATATTTGACTGTACCAACACTTTTTATTTTATTGCTTTCTTTTTCCTTATCTTAGTTTTTCAGTCATTGTTGTGTTTTTAAATTCAGCCTTCAGGTAATATTAATTTTGAGCCAAAAGTGCCTTTTTTTGTGACAATTGTAGAGCCTTCCTCAGCCTGGGTACCCAGTAATGACTACGCCACACACAGAGCTTAGTTTTCACATCTTCATGTAACTGTCATGTCTGCATGTAACTGCCAACTCAAACTTCTAAATCAGCCGTTAATGCATTCCGCTGTAACACTTACGTTGCAGTTCTATGGAGTCCCTCAGGAGCCAGAAGGGTTCCATCATTTTTAACTAGCAAGACTCGCGAAACACTACCCCCGCTGTTAAATATATATATATCTTTTTATACATTATAAAGATAGATAGACATATACAATCAATTCTCTTCAATCAATCTTTTTGTAGTTTTTCTTGCTCGACCTAATCTTGTTCTTGGAAACTGGGAACTGTCATCATCAATGTCCAGGATCTGCACCAGTGGTGTAGAATGTAACAGCAGTCACTGATGGTTCAGACCCTGTCTTTCCTCCAATAATGA
Source organism: Triturus cristatus (assembly GCF_964204655.1). Classification (NCBI taxonomy): domain Eukaryota; kingdom Metazoa; phylum Chordata; class Amphibia; order Caudata; family Salamandridae; genus Triturus; species Triturus cristatus. Next base: position 370,751,096 of record NC_140595.1, read on the forward strand.
GATCTGATGAACGATTAGTTAAAGGCCTACAGTGAGAAGGGTCTCTGGTAATAGACTTCCCAGGGGGCTGGGTAGTAACCATGTGTCCATTGGTAGACACCACTAAAAAAGGCTCTACATCAAATGGAGCATCAGATTTTCTGCTCTGCATCTGTCAAGCAAGCACTCGATCTTCTTTCCTAAAGATAATATACTTCATACATTGTCTGTGGTCAGCAAAGGTTTTCATCTATTGTTTGTTCACTAAATCTTTCTCATGAGTTGGTGCTTTCTCTGATTGGTCCATATAGGCAACTTGGTGCTCATTGCTCTCCGGAACATCAATGTCGCAGGACTTTCACCTGTAATCGAGCGGGGTGTCGAAAGATAAGCTTTCAAGGTAAAATTCAACACAGTTTTAAAATAGAGCTTTTCAAGATTACCATACTGCACTACTTTCTTTGGTGTACTGTTAGAAATGGGGTTTCTGGTTGGCAATGGCATGCAACTAAGCCAGGCAGAACCCACCACTCTAGTCAGGGTAAGGAATGTACACACCCAAGATAACCCCTGCTCACCGCCTTGGAAGCTTGGCAGAGCAGTCAGGCTTATCAAAGAGGCAATGTGTAAAGTGTTTGTGCAACACACGCACCAGTGACACATTAAATACACCACAAATGAGACACCACACAGTAGTATATAAAAATACGTATCTGTATTGCATATAAACATAGACTAAAACCACATAAACTCATACTCACTTTATCAACTAGGCAATTGTCATAACCTCACAGTTAGTGCTAAAAGAGCAAGACTTATATGTGCCATGTCACCAAACCATCATTACTGTGCATTTATACTTTCATATTCTGTGTTATTTGTTATCCTGGCAGTGCAAGGCAAAAACCAACCTCTTACCATGACATGCAGCATGTAATGAATCATTATATTGCATCCTACATATAGAGAATACTAAATAGATTTACACACACCTATGGTGCAGTATTCCTGCACTCCTGCTATGTTATTTAGTGACGCACATGAACCCTGTAGCAGTTACCACAGTAATCTTAACAATCTCCAAATGCTGCCAGTACATTGCGGTTGATCAGGACCTCCGTCAAGGTGTCACCCGATCACATTACAGAGGAAAAAATGCCCAATAAGGAAAGCTTTACCCAGACGGGGGGGCACCCACACACTTCAGGGTACTGAAGGCTCCTGCTGTTAGGGGCACAGCGAGTATAGTTGGGGCCGTTTGGGTCGACATTACCCGAGGCATAGTACACAGTGCTCACACATCACTGCAGGGCCGCAGCATTATTCATAGAGCTGCTTGGCCACATGCCAGTGCGTGAGGCAGTGAAGGGGATTCCTTCTGAGACCACGCTCCTCGTAGGCACTCTCCAGGAGATTGAGGTAGCCTTCTGCTTCCTTGAGCCGCGCTGAGGGAGGTTCCCGAGGTGTGGCCTCAGGGCTGTGTTGATTGGGGATCTTCTTGCTCTGCCCTCGATGGGATTCAGTGCCTCGGAGGTCTGCTTCCACCCTAAGTCATCCAGGTCTACAAACTGGCATGGAGGGTCACAAAAGGCAATGGCAGCAGCAAATCCACCTGCATGGAACACTCACAATGCTGTATATCATGGTTCTCCTTGCTGGGTGGCAGCAGTGCCAGGGAAAGTCTCTCACTGCTATCCCAGTATCGTCCACCATGTGCTGTAAGAAATCCAAGGACAGCAAGCATCGCTCACCATGCGCTAATAAGGAAGTTCCTAAACCACGCTTGAAACTAATTATTGAACATGGAATTGCTCATCACTCTTTGGTGTAGGGAAAAGACTTACACAGTCCTCACGCACTAATTGTGGAGAACTTGGAAAATATCAAGTAATCCATTCCAGCTCCTTGAGAATACTGAGGAGTATGAGGTGCAGCCAAGCAGCAGAAGAGCACACTGGGCTTCCTAACAAAGTTGATAAGTGTCTAGCAGCCACGCAGGCAAGCAGGTCAGCACAATAAAGCCCAAACAGTCCAAAAGTGGTGATCTTTTCTGGCAGCCCAGCAGTCCTTTGGTGCAGCATGTAGAGCCAGCAGTGGCTGGTTACAAGCCCCTGTAACTTCAAACAAACTTTAGAAGTGCACAACGGCCCCATTCAATCCCATCACTGGTCCCAGGCGCACTACAGGGGGGTGGAGACAGCATTGCAAGAGGCCAGACAAAGCCCTATTCAGGTGCAGGTGTCAGCTCCTACCACCATTCTAGCTCAGTAAGACCCATCACTTTCACCAATAATCAGACTTTATCACCACTATTCCAAACATACCCAATATGGCAACACCACTTTTAGATCAGGAATTACCACTGAAACACATATCAGGGAATTCCCAATACAAACCTGTGAAGGAGTAGCACTCACAGCAGTGAGAACCAAATAGGCTGTTTGTCATTACCAGGACATGCCACACAACAACAGCACATGTCCTACCTTTTACCTACACAACACCCTGTCCATAGGGCTACCTAGGGCCTACCTTAGGGGCAACCTATATGTAGTAAAAGGGGAGCTCCAAGCTAGGCAAGGAACTTTAAATGCTAAGTCACTGTGGCAGTAAACTGCGCACACAGGCCCTGCAGTGACAGATGCCTGAGACTGTACAGACACACAGGTAAATTAAATATGCCAAAACAGGTGTAGAGCAATCATACCAAGTTTTACAGGAGAGAGCGGATTCACGTTAGCACTGATCTGCAGTGCTAAAGTGCCTAGAGTCCTAAAGCCGACAAAAACAGGTCAGGAAAAATCCAGGAGGAAGGCAACAACTTTGGGAAAAACCCTGCAAAAAGGGCCAGGTCTAACATGGTCTCATAAACCGCTCAACAATTCAGTTGGCCTGCGGCCACAAAGGTGTGCTCTTTTGATGCTTTATATTCTAATGCTCCAAGAATTCTTTAAACTCTGACTATCGAAAGACGGGCCATGGTCAGACTTCACTATCGCTAGAACATCCCATATTGCAAAGATGCCATCTAGTCTTTTAATGACTCGTTCTTTTGTAGTAGATGAAAGATCTTCAATTAATGGAAATAGGGAATACTCATCTATAATCACCGTGATGTCACTGACCATGTCATGAATGATGTAATATGTGACATCATCAGCAGTGGATTGCGGGCGCGCGAGTAGTAACTATATCGGAGGAATTTCAATGGTTTTGTTCGAGTGAAATGTCCAGCTAAGTATAACACCCCTAAAAGCTATTGTTTTTTCAGTGAATTTCTAAGGTTTTTTAAATGCTAATTCCTAACTATATCAGGCCTGAAACCTATGTTTTTTCTGTGAATTTCAAAGGTTTTTTAAATGCTAATTCCTAACTATATCAGTCCTGAAACCTATAGTTTTTTCAGTGAATTTCAAAGGTTTTGTAAATGACAATTTTTAATGTATTAATTGTTATACTGATTTTTTTATACTGATTTACTACATTTTTTAAACTATTTATTTTCAGATATTTTTTTTTTAATTACATTATAATTACATTATAATTACATTATACATTACATTACAAAATATACTTTCTCAGAATGAATTACTTTAGTTTAAATACTTTTCAAATAGGCAATAGACTTTTAAGTACAGTAGTTACAGTTGTTGCAATGGGCAACACAATTTCAAACACAATGCAACATTGAGCTCAATGTGAATTTCTAGTCAAATGCAATTAGTTACTTTATGGATTACTTTTCTAACCACAGGACTGGATCCTAGATTCAGTCCTTGGACATCTCCTGTAAACCGTTGAGTAAAAGCGTTTTGGTTACAGTAGTGATTTTTAAGGAATATTATTGTATTTTAAAAGGTGAGACTTCAAATTTTTTTTCACATAGAATCATTAATGTTATCCTATGGCAGAATATTCACTTAGCAGGTAAGTAGTGTTATCGTTACTTTTTCTTACTCAGTGGTGGATCATGGATCCAGTACTGCTGAATCTCCTGTAAACAGTTGCAAGAATATGTTTAAGTCATACAGATGATTTTTTAGGAATATTTTTAGTTTGTGAAAATAGACACTTAGAAACTTTTCTGGTGAAAACAACACAATGGATTCCTATAGAAGGAAATACAAGTTACTGGTAAGTACGCTTAGAATTACTTTCCAGGGTCAGTGCTGGGTTAAAAGATGCAGCCCAGGGTTCTCTCCTGATAACAGGTGAGTAAATCAGAATTCGTAGTTCGGCTGATTTTTGAGGAATATTTGTACGTTTCAAAAATGGACACTTAGAAACTTTTTCTGGTGAAAACCACACAATGGATTCCTATGGAAGGAAATACAAGTTACTGGTAAGTACGCTTACAATTACTTTTCAGGGTCAGTGCTGGGCTAAAAGATGCAGCCCTGGGTTCTCTCCTGATAACAGGTGAGTAAATTGGAATTTGTATTTCAGCTGACATTCGAGGAATATTTGTACGTTTCAAAAAAGGACACTTAGAAAATTTTCTGGTGAAAACCACACAATGGATTCCTATGGAAGGAAATACAAGTTACTGGTAAGTACGCTTAGAATTACTTTCCAGGGTCAGTGCTGGGCTAAAAGATGCAGCACTGGGTTCTCTCCTGATAACAGGTGAGTAAATTGGAATTCGTAGTTCGGCTGACTTTAGAGGAATATTTGTACGTTTCAAAAATGGACACTTAAAGTACGCTTAGAATTACTTTTCAGGGTCAGTGCTGGGCTAAAAGATGCAGGCCTGGGTTCTCTCCTGATAACAGGTGAGTAAATTGGAATTCGTACTTCAGCTGATTTTAGAGGAATATTTGTACATTTCAAAAATGGACACTTAGAAACTTTTCTGGTGAAAACCACACAATGGAATCCTATGGAAGGAAATACAAGTTACTGGAAAGTACGCTTAGAATTTCTTTCCAGGGTCAGTGCTGGGCTAAAAGATGCAGCCCTGGGTTCTCTCCTCATAACAGGTGAGTAAATTGGAATTCGTACTTCGGCAGATTTTAGAGGAATATTTGTACGTTTCAAAAATGGACACTTAGAAACTTTTCTGGTGAAAACCACACAATTGATTCCTATGGAAGGAAATACAAGTTACTGGAAAGTACGCTTAGAATTGCTTTCCAGGGTCAGTGCTGGGCTAAAAGATGCAGCCCTGGGTTCTCTCCTGATAACAGGTGAGTAAATTGGAATTCATACTTCGGCTGATTTTAGTGGAATATTTGTACGTTTCAAAGATGGACACTTAGAAACTTTTCTGGTGAAAACCACACATGGATTCCTATGGAAGGAAATACAGGTTACTGGTAAGTACGCTTAGAATTACTTTCCAGCGTCAGTGCTAGGCTAAAAGATGCAGCCCTGGGTTCTCTCCTAATAACAGGTGAGTAAATTGGAATTCGTACTTCGGCTGATTTTAGAGGAATATTTGTACGTTTCAAAAATTGACACTTAGAAACTTTTCTGGTGAAAACCACACAATGGATTCCTATGGAAGTAAATACAAGGTACTGGTAAGTACGCTTAGAATTACTTTTCAGGGTTAGTGCTGGGCTAAAAGATGCAGCCCTGGGTTCTCTCCTGATAACAGGTGAGTAAATCGGAATTCATAGTTCAGCTGATTTTTGAGGAATATTTGTACGCTTCAAAAATGGACACTTAGAAACTTTTCTGGTGAAAACCACACAATGGATTCCTATGGAAGGAAATACAAGTTACAGGGAAGTACGCTTAGAATTCCTTTCCAGGGTCAGTGCTGGGCTAAAAGATGCAGCACTGGGTTCTCTCCTGATAACAGGTGAGTAAATCGGAATTCGTAGTTCGGCTGATTTTTGAGGAATATTTGTACGTTTCAAAAATGGACACTTAGAAACTTTTTCTGGTGAAAACCACACAATGGATTCCTATGGAAGGAAATACAAGTTACTGGTAAGTACGCTTACAATTACTTTTCAGGGTCAGTGCTGGGCTAAAAGATGCAGCCCTGGGTTCTCTCCTGATAACAGGTGAGTAAATTGGAATTTGTATTTCAGCTGACATTAGAGGAATATTTGTGCGTTTCAAAAAAGGACACTTAGAAAATTTTCTGGTGAAAACCACACAATGGATTCCTATGGAAGGAAATACAAGTTACTGATAAGTACGCTTAGAATTATTTTCCAGGGTCAGTGCTGGGCTAAAAGATGCAGAACTGGGTTCTCTCCTGATAACAGGTGAGTAAATTGGAATTCGTAGTTCGGCTGATTTTAGAGGAATATTTGTACGTTTCAAAAATGGACACTTAAAGTACGCTTAGAATTACTTTTCAGGGTCAGTGCTGGGCTAAAAGATGCAGGCCTGGGTTCTCTCCTGATAACAGGTGAGTAAATTGGAATTCGTACTTCAGCTGATTTTAGAGGAATATTTGTACATTTCAAAAATGGACACTTAAAAACTTTTCTGGTGAAAACTACACAATGGAATCCTATGGAAGGAAATACAAGTTACTGGAAAGTACGCTTAGAATTTCTTTCCTGGGTCAGTGCTGGGCTAAAAGATGCAGCCCTGGGTTCTCTCCTGATAACAGGTGAGTAAATTGGAATTCGTACTTCGGCAGATTTTAGAGGAATATTTGTACGTTTCAAAAATGGACACTTAGAAACTTTTCTGGTGAAAACCACACAATTGATTCCTATGGAAGGAATTACAAGTTACTGGAAAGTACGCTTAGAATTGCTTTCCAGGGTCAGTGCTGGGCTAAAAGATGCAGCCCTGGGTTCTCTCCTGATAACAGGTGAGTAAATTGGAATTCATACTTCGGCTGATTTGAGTGGAATATTTGTACGTTTCAAAGATGGACACTTAGAAACTTTTCTGGTGAAAACCACACATGGATTCCTATGGAAGGAAATACAAGTTACTGGTAAGTATGCTTAGAATTACTTTTCAGGGTCAGTGCTGGGCTAAAAGATACAGGCCTGGGTTCTCTCCTGATAACAGGTGAGTAAATTGGTATTCGTACTTCGGCTGATTTTAGAGGAATATTTGTATGTTTCAAAAATTGACACTTAGAAACTTTTCTGGTGAAAACCACACAATGGATTCCTATGGAAGTAAATACAAGGTACTGGTAAGTACGCTTAGAATTACTTTTCAGGGTCAGTGCTGTGCTAAAAGATGCAGCCCTGGGTTCTCTCCTGATAACAGGTGAGTAAATCGGAATTCATAGTTCGGCTGATTTTTGAGGAATATTTGTGCGCTTCAAAAATGGACACTTAGAAACTTTTCTGGTGAAAACCACACAATGGATTCCTATGGAAGGAAATACAAGTTACAGGGAAGTACGCTTAGAATTACTTTCCAGGGTCAGTTCTGGGCTAAAAGATGCAGCACTGGGTTCTCTTCTGATAACAGGTGAGTAAATCGGAATTCGTAGTTCGGCTGATTTTTGAGGAATATTTGTACGTTTCAAAAATAGACACTGAAACTTTTTCTGGTGAAAACCACACAATGGATTCCTATGGAAGGAAATACAAGTTACTGGTAAGTACGCTTACAATTACTTTTCAGGGTCAGTGCTGGGCTAAAAGATGCAGCCCTGGGTTCTCTCCTGATAACAGGTGAGTAAATTGGAATTTGTATTTCAGCTGACATTAGAGGAATATTTGTACGTTTCAAAAAAGGACACTTAGAAAATTTTCTGGTGAAAACCACACAATGGATTCCTATGGAAGGAAATACAAGTTACTGGTAAGTACGCTTAGAATTACTTTCCAGGGTCAGTGCTGGGCTAAAAGATGCAGCACTGGGTTCTCTCCTGATAACAGGTGAGTAAATTGGAATTCGTAGTTCGGCTGATTTTAGAGGAATATTTGTACGTTTCAAAAATGGACAGTTAAAGTACGCTTAGAATTACTTTTCAGGGTCAGTGCTGGGCTAAGAGATGCAGGCCTGGGTTCTCTCCTGATAACAGGTGAGTAAATTGGAATTCGTACTTCAGCTGATTTTAGAGGAATATTTGTACATTTCAAAAATGGACACTTAGAAACTTTTCTGGTGAAAACCACACAATGGAATCCTATGGAAGGAAATACAAGTTACTGGAAAGTACACTTAGAATTTCTTTCCAGGGTCAGTGCTAGGCTAAAAGATGCAGCCCTGGGTTCTCTCCTGATAACAGGTGAGTAAATTGGAATTCGTACTTCGGCAGATTTTAGAGGAATATTTGGACGTTTCAAAAATGGACACTTAGAAACTTTTCTGGTGAAAACCACACAATTGATTCCTATGGAAGGAAATACAAGTTACTGGAATGTATGCTTAGAATTGCTTTCCAGGGTCAGTGCTGGGCTAAAAGATGCAGCCCTGGGTTCTCTCCTGATAACAGGTGAGTAAATTGGAATTCATACTTCGGCTGATTTTAGTGGAATATTTGAACGTTTCAAAAATGGACACTTAGAAACTTTTCTGGTGAAAACCACACATGGATTCCTATGGAAGGAAATACAAGTTACTGGTAAGTACGCTTAGAATTACTTTCCAGCGTCAGTGCTAGGCTAAAAGATGCAGCCCTGGGTTCTCTCCTGATAACAGGAGAGTAAATTCGAATTCATACTTCGGCTGATTTTAGTGGAATACTTGTACGTTTCAAAGATGGACACTTAGAAACTTTTCTGGTGAAAACCACACATGGATTCCTATGGAAGGAAATACAAGTTACTGTTAAGTACGCTTAGAATTACTTTCCAGCGTCAGTGCTAGGCTAAAAGATGCAGCCCTGGGTTCTCTCCTGATAACAGGTGAGTAAATTGGAATTCGTAGTTCGGCTGATTTTAGAGGAAAATTTGTACGTTTCAAATATGGACACTTAGAAACTTTTCTGGTGAAAACCACACATGGATTCCTATGGAAGGAAATACAAGTTACTGGTAAGTACGCTTACAATTACTTTTCAGGGTCAGTGCTGGGCTAAAAGATACAGGCCTGGGTTCTCTCCTGATAACAGGTGAGTAAATTGGTATTCGTACTTCGGCTGATTTTAGAGGAATATTTGTATGTTTCAAAAATTGACACTTAGAAACTTTTCTGGTGAAAACCACACAATGGATTCCTATGGAAGTAAATACAAGGTACTGGTAAGTACGCTTAGAATTACTTTTCAGGGTCAGTGCTGTGCTAAAAGATGCAGCCCTGGGTTCTCTCCTGATAACAGGTGAGTAAATCGGAATTCATAGTTCGGCTGATTTTTGAGGAATATTTGTACGCTTCAAAAATGGACACTTAGAAACTTTTCTGGTGAAAACCACACAATGGATTCCTATGGAAGGAAATACAAGTTACAGGGAAGTACGCTTAGAATTACTTTCCAGGGTCAGTTCTGGGCTAAAAGATGCAGCACTGGGTTCTCTTCTGATAACAGGTGAGTAAATCGGAATTCGTAGTTCGGCTGATTTTTGAGGAATATTTGTACGTTTCAAAAATGGACACTGAAACTTTTTCTTGTGAAAACCACACAATGGATTCCTATGGAAGGAAATACAAGTTACTGGTAAGTACGCTTACAATTACTTTTCAGGGTCAGTGCTGGGCTAAAAGATGCAGCCCTGGGTTCTCTCCTGATAACAGGTGAGTAAATTGGAATTTGTATTTCAGCTGACATTAGAGGAATATTTGTACGTTTCAAAAAAGGACACTTAGAAAATTTTCTGGTGAAAACCACACAATGGATTCCTATGGAAGGAAATACAAGTTACTGGTAAGTACGCTTAGAATTACTTTCCAGGGTCAGTGCTGGGCTAAAAGATGCAGTACTGGGTTCTCTCCTGATAACAGGTGAGTAAATTGGAATTCGTAGTTCGGCTGATTTTAGAGGAATATTTGCACGTTTCAAAAATGGACACTTAAAGTACGCTTAGAATTACTTTTCAGGGTCAGTGCTGGGCTAAGAGATGCAGGCCTGGGTTCTCTCCTGATAACAGGTGAGTAAATTGGAATTCGTACTTCAGCTGATTTTAGAGGAATATTTGTACATTTCAAAAATGGACACTTAGAAACTTTTCTGGTGAAAACCACACAATGGAATCCTATGGAAGGAAATACAAGTTACTGGAAAGTACGCTTAGAATTTCTTTCCAGGGTCAGTGCTAGGCTAAAAGATGCAGCCCTGGGTTCTCTCCTGATAACAGGTGAGTAAATTGGAATTCGTACTTCGGCAGATTTTAGAGGAATATTTGGACGTTTCAAAAATGGACACTTAGAAACTTTTCTGGTGAAAACCACACAATTGATTCCTATGGAAGGAAATACAAGTTACTGGAATGTATGCTTAGAATTGCTTTCCAGGGTCAGTGCTGGGCTAAAAGATGCAGCACTGGGTTCTCTCCTGATAACAGGTGAGTAAATTGGAATTCATACTTCGGCTGATTTTAGTGGAATATTTGAACGTTTCAAAGATGGACACTTAGAAACTTTTCTGGTGAAAACCACACATGGATTCCTATGGAAGGAAATACAAGTTACTGGTAAGTACGCTTAGAATTACTTTCCAGCGTCAGTGCTAGGCTAAAAGATGCAGCCCTGGGTTCTCTCCTGATAACAGGAGAGTAAATTCGAATTCATACTTCGGCTGATTTTAGTGGAATATTTGTACGTTTCAAAGATGGACACTTAGAAACTTTTCTGGTGAAAACCACACATGGATTCCTATGGAAGGAAATACAAGTTACTGTTAAGTACGCTTAGAATTACTTTCCAGCGTCAGTGCTAGGCTAAAAGATGCAGCCCTGGGTTCTCTCCTGATAACAGGTGAGTAAATTGGAATTCGTAGTTCGGCTGATTTTAGAGGAAAATTTGTACGTTTCAAATATGGACACTTAGAAACTTTTCTGGTGAAAACCACACATGAATTCCTATGGAAGGAAATACAAGTTACTGGTAAGTACGCTTACAATTACTTTTCAGGGTCAGTGCTGGGCTAAAAGATGCAGCACTGGGTTCTCTCCTGATAACAGGTGAGTAAATCGGAATTCGTAGTTCGGCTGATTTTTGAGGAATATTTGTACGTTTCAAAAATGGACACTGAAACTTTTTCTGGTGAAAACCACACAATGGATTCCTATGGAAGGAATACAAGTTACTGGTAAGTACGCTTACAATTACTTTTCAGGGTCAGTGCTGGGCTAAAAGATGCAGCCCTGGGTTCTCTCCTGATAACAGGTGAGTAAATTGGAATTTGTATTTCAGCTGACATTAGAGGAATATTTGTACGTTTCAAAAAAGGACACTTAGAAAATTTTCTGGTGAAAACCACACAATGGATTCCTATGGAAGGAAATACAAGTTACTGGTAAGTATGCTTATAATTACTTTCCAGGGTCAGTGCTGGGCTAAAAGATGCAGCACTGGGTTCTCTCCTGATAACAGGTGAGTAAATTGGAATTCGTAGTTCGGCTGATTTTAGAGGAATATTTGTACGTTTCAAAAATGGACACTTAAAGTACGCTTAGAATTACTTGTCAGGGTCAGTGCTGGGCTAAAAGATGCAGGCCTGGGTTCTCTCCTGATAACAGGTGAGTAAATTGGAATTCGTACTTCAGCTGATTTTAGAGGAATATTTGTACATTTCAAAAATGGACACTTAGAAACTTTTCTGGTGAAAACCACACAATGGAATCCTATGGAAGGAAATACAAGTTACTGGAAAGTACGCTTAGAATTTCTTTCCAGGGTCAGTGCTAGGCTAAAAGATGCAGCCCTGGGTTCTCTACCGATAACAGGTGAGTAAATTGGAATTCGTACTTCGGCAGATTTTAGAGGAATATTTGGACGTTTCAAAAATGGACACTTAGAAACTTTTCTGGTGAAAACCACACAATTGATTCCTATGGAAGGAAATACAAGTTACTGGAATGTATGCTTAGAATTACTTTCCAGCGTCAGTGCTAGGCTAAAAGATGCAGCCCTGGGTTCTCTCCTGATAACAGGAGAGTAAGTTGGAATTCATACATCGGCTGATTTTAGTGGAATATTTGTACGTTTCAAAGATGGACACTTAGAAACTTTTCTGGTGAAAACCACACATGGATTCCTATGGAAGGAAATACAAGTTACTGGTAAGTACGCTTAGAATTACTTTCCAGCGTCAGTGCTAGGCTAAAAGATGCAGCCCTGGGTTCTCTCCTGATAACAGGTGAGTAAATTGGAATTCGTAGTTCGGCTGATTTTAGAGGAAAATTTGTACGTTTCAAATATGGACACTTAGAAACTTTTTTGGTGAAAACCACACATGGATTCCTATGGAAGGAAATACAAGTTACTGGTAAGTACGCTTACAATTACTTTTCAGGGTCAGTGCTGGGCTAAAAGATACAGGCCTGGGTTCTCTCCTGATAACAGGTGAGTAAATTGGAATTCGTACTTCGGCTGATTTTAGAGGAATATTTGTACGTTTCAAAAATTGACACTTAGAAACTTTTCTGGGGAAAACCACACAATGGATTCCTATGGAAGGAAATACAAGGTACTGGTAAGTACGCTTAGAATTACTTTTCAGGGTCAGTGCTGGGCTAAAAGATGCAGCCCTGGGTTCTCTCCTGATAACAGGTGAGTAAATAGGAATTCATAGTTCAGCTGATTTTTGAGGAATATTTGTACGCTTCAAAAATGGACACTTAGAAACTTTTCTGGTGAAAACCACACAATGGATTCCTATGGAAGGAAATACAAGTTACAGGGAAGTACGCTTAGAATTACTTTCCAGGGTCAGTGCTGGGCTAAAAGATGCAGCACTGGGTTCTCTCCTGATAACAGGTGAGTAAATCGGAATTCGTAGTTCGGCTGATTTTTGAGGAATATTTTTATGTTTCAAAAATGGACACTTAGAAACTTTTCTGGTTAAAACCACACAATGGATTCCTATGGAAGGAAATACAAGTTACTGGTAAGTACACTTACAATTACTTTTCAGGGTCAGTGCTGGGCTAAAAGATGCATCACTGGCTTCTCTCCTGATAACAGGTGAGTAAATCGTAATTCGTAGTTCGGCTGATTTTAGAGGAATATTTGTACAATGGTGAAGGAAGGGAGCGGGGCTGAGGTGACATGTGCAAACACGTCCTTTGGCGCGTTTTAAGTTGGGGAAATAATTCCTCTTCAATGCTGCGGTCCCCTGGACGCCAACTAGCCCACCGGGTACCTCCAGTATGCGCCAGGGAGCTGCATTGCAGAGAGGTGTTCAGAGGTCACGCCCCTTTTTACAACACTCTGCAACGCAGCTCTGTGGCACTTACTGGAGGTACTTGGTGTGCTAGTTGGCAGATTAGCAAATTCAGCGCCGGAGCCCGCGCTGATTTGGGTTTTTTTGGGGCCGAAATTCGTGCTGGGTGCGCGAATCTTGCAGATTTTTAAAAATAAATAAATCTTTTTTTGGCCCTGGGGGTTCTTGTGGTACCCCCTGAGCAGGCCTAGGGGGTCAGGTTGTTTCTACCCTGCCCCCTTGTCGCGTTTTGTGCCTTTTGTTTTGGGTTTTCTTGTGCCTCGGTTCTACTGATTCACAAGATGGCTGCCAACACTTCCTGATTCAGAGTGTTGGCAGCCAATTAGCATGCAGCACGTGTTCGGGAGGGTGCAGGAAGGGTGCGCGGATCGTCCGAGGCCATAGATACATATGTACTTTTAACTCTAATTTTCTCAGGAACTACTGAACGGATTTACACCATTTAAGCAAAAGGCACAAGTCTGAACTGAGGACTACCTCTTTGCCAAATTTGGTGTAATTCCGTTCAGCAGTTCGGGTTGTAGCTGCGTCAAAATGTCCTATGGGAAAATGCATGGGGAAAACGCGTTTTGGGACTCCCCTTTTTTCCCGGACCCCGCTTGACGAATCATCGTGAAATTTTCAGGATAGGAGTGGACCGGAGCTGGCCAAAAGTTTAGAAAATTTCGCGAAGATTCATCAATCGGCGCCAACGTTATTCCAAATAGAATGTTACGGATTTCCTATGGAAAATAGGTCCTAACTATATCTACCTGCTGGCAACCGCCAGTAGGTAATGTATATGTATATATAGATACATGAATATTTAGATTGTTCAGTAAATGTTTGCACTTAATGCATCCATATTGTGTGAATCAATATTTTTGACTTATTATATGTTTATTTAAAGGAGACAATATTTTTGTTTCCAATGTTTCTGTTTTTTTATGTAAGTAAAAGTGTATTTTTTTGACAACGATATTTGTATTCAGGATATTTGTTGTTTTATTAGTTAAGTATAGGAAGGCAATATTTTTGTTAATAATATATTTTACTGATATTTATGTGATTTGGAATGGTATTTGTTGATATCATGTCAGTTATCCTAATAAGACACAAATCCTTGATGCTTTGTGGGAATTCCTACTTGGAGATTTGACCCATTGCAGAGTTGACGTCCTTCACAATTAGACAGCCTGGTATGGCATAGTTATAACTGAACATCCTATTTAAAGTTTTTGATTTTCAAACAACCCCCAAATCACAACATTAACTTTGACAACATGTAGTCTTCTTTCTAATTTATTATTTCCCTATGTTCTGAAATCTACTATATATTGTTTTTTAATAATTTGTCATCATGAAATTCAGCTGTTGGATAAACCATCTAGTTGCCACAGTTGATTACAATCCTATTGCTCACTTATTTTTCATTAAAGACACCCAAATTCTCTTATGGACTTTTTTGCCTGCCCTACATATTTACTGTAGAACAGAATAAGTAATTGACTTTGGGGAGCTTAATATTTAAAATCTCATAGTTCTGTTTATGGCTTATAGGTGGTACACTCTACCTATCTCATTTATTGTTCTTCAACTTAGCCTTTGGTCTGCACTACAAAAATAACCTGTAGTTTTGCTGTCACTTTTGTAGAAATCAAGAGATTTTTACAAAAGTGCAAAAATCACATAATCGCTTTATCCTGCGGAGTCTATCTAAACACCTCCTTTTTAGTTATACATATACCCTATTTTCCAGCCACATCTCCATCCTTCTCCCATTTGAAACAAAAACGTATACCAATGTGTACAAGAATATCTGCAGTCGGGAGTAGATGTCAGTACATAAAAGATAGGAGAGGCGGAGGCACAGAGCTCCACAAGTTTGTTGGTGAATAGCATTTTGTAGTATGTGAATAGTAATATTGTAGTACTAGTAAATGTACTAAAAATGCAGTTTGTGCATAGGTCCCTGAGAGTCCATATTCTTCCAAATATGATTGACCAGTATCAGATAGCAGTACCCACTGAAGACGCTACTTAGTAAAGAATGATCAGCCCTGGGCCCAGAGAAAAGACCCTACAATTTTGCAACTTTTGGGTCAAAATATTGCATGATTTGTTGGAGTCTGTTAAGAAATTTACTAAAACGTTGGAACACAAAAAAATACAATTACTCAACCAAATAACACAACATAATGCAACATTACAATTCTAACACAGCCATTGTACAATATTATAGCTCAAGGGCATGGCGTTTCAACACAAGGAGTAATATAGCGAAAAACAGTACCTCAAAACACCATACACTGTAACATGACAACCCAAAAGCACTACAACAACAATGCACTACAAAAAAGTACAAGACAGCGCAATAATAGATCTGCAAATAGCGAAATAAACATGGCAGTGCACAATGCAACAATTGCAATTCCGCACAATGAAAATACAAAATATCACTAGCACAACAAGAGCACTACATTAATTCAATAAAACAAAGCACACACAGTGCCATAAAACAGGCATTACAACAGTGGAGCAAAATAAAGGTATTGTGCTTTGCTGCTGTGTTGTATTTTTCTTGATTTAATTTATTGTTATTTTCTTAGTGTTCTATTATGATATTGTTGTGCAGCTGTTTAAGTCTGTGGTGGTTTCTTGTTTTAGAGTTATTGTATTGAGGTTGCATTGTGTTGTGGAATGGTTGTGTGCTCAGATCTTTTGCCATTTTGTTGTTGCACTGATGTGTTCTGTCTGTGTGTGTTATGTTGATTTTTGGTTGCATTTTATTATATTGATGTGCTATCATGTTGTGAGCTGGCATACATTTTCAATGGCCACAATTCGACTTTCATTGTAAAACACTAGTTGGTATTTCCACCAACTACTGTGCTGTTTACAACCAATGGCCTGTACTACCAACTGCCGACCAAAAATAATTTTGTGATATGGCGTGTCCTTATTACATCAGTGAAAGCAATAGAAAACAATGCTATCCACAGGAATGTCTATACAACAAAGGGCTCCGTTGGTTGTTACCCTAAATAAAGGTGATCGGAAAGCATTTCCAGATAGGTTCCATTTCCAGCGAAGGATCCCACACATTTCAAGTATCATCTGCTGAAATGTGCTCAGAGTCATGAGGCTTTTAGTGTAAGATATAATGCAGTGTTAATACAAGGACAAGGAAAAACATAAATGGAAAAGAGATGTGCAGTAGAAATTATTAATTACCCACAGAGCTCAGATACATGGAATTTAACCAAATGCATCTCCGTGGGGCATTCACAGTGCCTTAGAACTCCTATGAAAACCTCTTCAGCCTTGCTGTTCTTCTAGCACCACTTGAGATCCCTAGTTGATTGCAACACCTTCTTGCATAGGAAACATTTGAAAGTAGATATTAATCTTCTAGAAAATCTAAGTGTTGAATAATGAACCCCTTCACGTCGCCTTCTGCACTCCTGTCTGCACTTCCATTTCCAAAGTGAAAAACTATTTTTCACATTTGTACAGCTGTGAAAAAAGTTTGTTTTATATAACTATAGTAAACAAACAACATGTAACAATATATTCTATAGGAGTTTTGACAAAATATGTATTCTATTCTTGCTATAATTTTGGCATCATCAAAACGCAATTCTATTGTTAATACATCAAAAAGCTAAAATTTTACTCACGTCACATCGACTCTGTTCTCTTTTTACCTGACACAGCTCGAACAAAATCATGAATAATTTGTTCATTGGCAGTTTTTAAATTTAGTTATGTGTTGTTCACATCTCTTTTTTTAATATTAATGATAATCTATATTCTGCATTGATCACAGCCATAAAAGAGACAATGTTTAAATGAGATAAAACATCAACAGGATCATTTGTTGACAACATAACACCATGTGCAAAATCCACAAATTCACAATGCAAAGAATAATCACTTCCCCTATCAATTAAATAACCCAATACAGTACAAACACACCAGCCGCTCTGATTGTTGACATAGAAAAGAATCCACTATTAAAACCCTGGGCATGTTCGTCAGAGCCTGCTTAACAACACAAGAAAGCATGTGGGCATAAGGCAGGAGCTGGAGATACAAGAAGGCAACACGGACATGCCTAAAATTAATTTATTTTAAAAGTACTATAAGAAACAGTCGCCTTGGATAGGTAAAATATTTATATAAAAATAGAAAATGTGAGGTATCCTGTGGAGACCCATTGTCGCAGCCACATGTACCTCTGTCTTCTACATGCGCAACAAAGCCAGGAGGTAAGACCAATAAATGATGCAACAGGTTCAATCTAAAATAAGTAAGTAAAAATCAATCATAAGCATTTGTTAAAATCAATAAATAATTGTCTATGCCCAACACTGATTTTACTAGGACATGCCCTCTTACCATCGGTTTTCTACGCTCCTTTTCCCCCCTAGAGGCCATGGCATGCTTAAAAAATAATTCTTTCACCATATGCTTATCCTGTGATTTCACTGTGTCATGTTGCGTGAAGACATCCGCTCTACCTAGGGCCATGAGGGTATCCTTAACATATCTTAGCCATGGGATTTTTAAACCATGACCAAGTGAGAGACAATCCTCAATCCCTAATCAATTAATACCCACCTCCTGGCTTGTCCAAATCTTCACCCAACATAACAAAGGTTTAACCGCCGCCCAGTATATTGTATACTTCATTCCTAATTCTTCGTGTGCTGGATTCGTGGCAATACCCTGGGACACCTTCAAAATTCTTCTGAGGTATTCATTTTCTGTGGTTTGGAGAGTGTTAGCCACTGCATAACCCCATACTTCACTACCATATAGCGCCTTTGGGTGCAGAAAGAATTATACAATTTTACTATTACCCCAGGGGACCATGTACCCAGTCTATGTGCATCATTTGTGATTGCTCCTATTGATTTTCTCATCTCCAGTGCCTTCCCCTCCTGCAAAAGTTTAAAATTAAGCTATCATCAAATAAGATACCGCAACAGGAGAAGGCCGGGAGCATCACTAGCCTACTTTGTAGATATTGTTCCTCGTGAACTGCTTACCGGATTACATTAATTATGATTTTGAAAAGTTTGGTGCTGGTTCCAACCCACTCATGAAGGCCACACATTCTTCCAATAAATCCTGCAAGCCACTAGGAGTTTGTGCTAGCAATACTACGTTATCTGTGTACAACAACACTGGGACAGATCTTCTTCCTATTCAGGGGTATCAGCCTGTAACGCAATCAAGGACGCTTCCTGTCAGTTAATATATAACATGAATACAAATGGGGCCAATATACATTCCTTTCTTACCCCTCTGGAACATTTGAAAGGATCAGTCATGTTCCCATCCAGCAGTAGTATTAAAATGTAAGGTCAGTAAGTCATTTGTGATCCCAGGGTCAACCCCAAGGTCACCCAACAGCACCCAAAGTTTGCGGTGGTTCAGCCGATCAAACACTGCAGTAAGGTCCATAAACCGAAAAAAAGAGCTCCAGGCTTAGCTATCATATATTTCGCTATTCAAAGATAAAGGTTCAGGCATTGGTCCGTGGTTGACCTACCCATGCGAAACCCATATTGTACCTCTGAGATGGCTTGGTTAGTGTCCGCCCATACTGACAGCCTGTTTAATAGCACTCATCCAAGGACTTTGACTGTGGCATCAATAAGGGATATAGGGCAGTAACAGTGTGGATTCCCCCTTTCCCCTCTCTTGAAGATCGGGACAATAATTGTAGAGGACCATGAAGGGTACATTGTTGTCCTCACGGGGGTAGTTAAAACCCTGGTTAAGACTGAGGTCCAGACCTCTATATTGTTGCCAAAACAGGATGGAGGGATCCCATCGGGACAAGGGGCCTTGTACCATGATAAACCTTCAATGCCCAGTCTCACCTCGTCAAGCCTTAAAGAAATAGGTCTGGTGCTAAATGGAGAGCTATCGACCATAATGGATTCCTCACTATAACCATGGTTATACACACCCTCAAAGTGGTCCTTCCACTGTTCTGGTGTAAAATTATGAGCTAGTCCTGGCTTCTCAGGATCTGTATAGCAGGGACTATTAATAATGTTCCAAAAGAGGGTACAATCCTTCTTTTTGCATGTTTCTCTCAGCTCCTCCCAATCTTGTTTTTTAACTTTCAGTACTTGTGGATATTGTGGAAAAGTTCAGATTACAAAAACTGCACAAATGATAGACGATATACGAAGCTCTACTGATTCTTTTGGTGTAACTATTTAGCTACTCTGCTAGACACATATAAATTGAATAAAGCAATGACAAAAAGTAAAAGCAATACCATTTAGAAGTTTGTAAACAACATTTCATAGAGAAGCTGTGTGTATTCCCACTGTGCACTCGTTTTCACTAGTGCAGATTTGAGGTGGCTTGATTATGAGTTTGGCTGTGTGGGAGCGAGGCGGCACACCACCGCCCAACTCCCACACCCCCAAACTCCACCACCACCTGCCAGATTACAAATTGTAATCAGGCGGACAGGTCTGCTGTGGCTCATAGGAGAGCCTTGGAAAGGCAGCAGCATGGGTCAGCCACAGCGCGTTCCAGCACGGCATGGACTGAAAAGTCAATGCTGTGCTGGGACTGGGGGTGCACACAGACTGAGGGGGCACATAATTTACCCCCCTGCATTTAACCCCCTGCAGCGAGGCACCAGGGGGCCATGTAGGGCCTCCTAAGTTTCCTCACTGTCAGCAGTTTCATGGCAGGCTCACCGCCATGAGACAGCTGGCAGTGAGGAACCTCGTAAAATGCTTGTCAAGCATATTGCAATGTTGGTCAGACCGTCCAACTTGAAATAGGGCAATCAGACCACCGGGTGAGACGGTAGCTCACCTGCCACCTCCGCACCACCGTGAGTCTGGCGGTCTGTGAACCGCCAGATCCATAATCAGGCCTTTAGACTACCCCAGAGCAGAGTTAGATAAAGTAATTCTGCATGGTTATTTAAGGCATGAATCATGCCACATGGGATTGTTTAACAATGTAATTGCCTGTGCGAGTATAGGAACACTGTTACCCCTCATAGTGAGAATCAATAAAGCACCTTTCACTAGATGGAGTAAGCATGTGAAGATCAAGTATTGGGGTGGTGCAACGTCTGATGTGCTCCCACAGTGGTCACATTGACTAACAGATTACCTCCAAAACTGGGGGGCATTATGTCCTGCATTACTCCTCATCCACACTACAAAGTGTGAAACCATCACATTATGGATCTGTGTTCATTTCCACTCAATGCAGGCAACATTTTTAGAGAAGGTGGAGGTAGCTGTGTACAGTTGGTGAGATGCACACCGCATGGACTCCTCTTTATCTGCAATGCTAGCAATGCATTAGCATGTAAATGGCAAATATTTTCACCATTAATCTATGGGCCTCATTTATGAGGAAGTCATGCAGTGCAGAACAACACAGAGCAGCAAGTCACCTTCCTGCGCTGTGTGACAGGAAAAGAGCAGGCATGCACCATATTTAAGGCAATATTGGGCATTCCTGTCCTTTCCCTTGCACTGGCTCCTTTTTGGCAGCCTAGAGCAAACACAAGAACCCTTGTGCCATGTTGCAAGAGTTCCTGTGTTTCATGCAGGATTGTTTTTGTGCAGGAAGGGACAACTTCCTGCACAAAACCAGTCCTGGGTGGTATATTTCGCTTTCTATGTGTGCTGATGAATGCAGCACACATAGAAAGAGGAAGAACCAAGGAGAAATAGAGATAGTTCTCCTTGTTATGCCCTAGGAAGGTGTATGTTTTGGCGCATCGCCAGGTTTGCAAGTTCTTGTAAATCTGTGGCTGCATAAAAGTCCATTGGAGTTGCGTGGGAATACCCACACAACACACATGGAATGGCCACCTGTGTCAGAGTAACGTAACGCATCAATTTGTTCTGCGTTGCGTTAGTCCAGATTTTTTAAGCTACTGAGAGAGACGCAAAGTGGCTTTGCGTTGCTTGAAAAGTCTGACTTAGAGGTTTGTCTCCAAAAAAAACGTGTGCAAGACATATCATCACTGGGAATGGCATGTCAGTTCTCGACACAAACATGTCCAGAAATATCCACCATGTTCTGGAAGAAATACTTATATGATTTCTGTGAAAGTCCCTTCTCTGGGGGTCTATTTAGAGACATAATGTGATGTGACTACAAGACTAGCATGGCACGGCAGAAGTGCTGCTACAGCTTCTTTTCCCCAAAGTGTATTCCACTAAGGATTAAGGAAAAATGTTTGGGAAAGGTTCCACCATAAAGACAGACAGTCAGTCAGCTCAGGTGGAGTCATGGAGGTAGGGCCTTTCCTCCAACAATCACAAAGCAACTGCCCCCCGAAGATTAAATGGTAGCATTAGTCCTATAACATTGTTCAATGTTTTTATGATTCATCTTGAAGGGAGCTGAAGTTAAACAAAAACACTATTAAAGCACAACATTATGATAAGCATTTGTTAGGTTTCTGATATTTAACTTTGATGGGATGTAATTGTTTAAATTGATTATATTCATTCATTGTGTTCAAATTAAAACCATAGGCTACGGGCAAAATCAATTTAAGGTGTCCAACTATATTAATTGCAATTAAACTTTTTAAGTTTTAAATTGCTGCACAGTAATTGAATTTTATAATTTATAAAATAAATGTATCATTTTCTTCTGTCTCTAAATTTCAACAGGAAATGTTGGTGTTTGGGTAGATGAACTCCTAGAAACATGTCATAATGACCAAAAGACTATGGGCCCCATTTATCAAACAAGTTTTCATTCACAAATAGTGCAAATCGGTAATTTTGGCTGTTTGTGAATGCAAAATAGCTTTTCAAGGTATATGAAAGACTTTGTAGTGACAATTTGGGTAATCACAAAAATTGTGACTACCTACAATTGTGAATACAAATAGGGAATCGCAATTTGCAATTCCCTTAGCACATTAACCAAGCATGTTTTAAATGCAAACTGTGCATGTAGGAAATGCTATTACCATCATCTCCAAGTCGATGGTAACCAGGTGCAAATTTTGAAAAATGTACAAAAATGTATTTTTCAAACTGCCATGTAGCGCACACATGCCCCTATGGCATGTGTGCACTTTACATGTGCACATTGTTTTTTGGGGGTGCTTTAGAGAGGCCTTAGGCCCCCTGGCACCCTTGGTATTTGATTACCTAATTTGGGATTACCAATTAGGTAATCCCAAATTAGGTAATGCAAAACCACTAGCATCGTTGGGCCTATAGGCCTTTTCACCTGGACCTTCACAAAGTAAGGGTAAAATATTTACTATTATCACCTCCCTGAACTAAAATCTATGCCCAAAATCCGTTGAAAACTGAAGCATACATTAGACGGGTGTTTCTGTAAATTAGTTAAAAATGTACATTCATAGTGCATTATGGGACATGTAGTCATAAAGTGAGATCACTGTAGTCACTGTTTGACATTTGTCATTATAATGCTATCAAACTGAAACATTGATATGTCAAGATATCACTAATGAAATACATTTTCATTGTTTACACAGATCTCCCTGAAAAACAAATTGGTGCCACCAATGTGGAGGGAGTGCTGGACTCATATATAGCAGCTGAAGAACACAACCATAGCCAGTCACCCAAGCAAACCTCCAGCCCAATGTGGCACTGCCTCATTGCCAACACAAAATATCTAAGCAACAAAAAAAAAAACAAGAGGTAACCCATAAACCCAGTTGAGACCTGGGTAGCAAGCATATGTAGCAAGTAACAATGTCTCAACAGGTGTCACTTCAAGGCAAGTTTTAAATATGTACACAATATTTGCAGGAAAGCAAATGGATAAAAATGAAGGTAGACATCAATGATGTAGCAACAATGCTCAGAGAGGTTTCATACAAAACTATATATAAAGTTTTGGGTAATGGTTCAGTCACAATTTAACACTGATTAGACAGTTGTCAGGATTGAAAGACCAAAATACAAGTGTGCCTGGTGGATTGATCTAGGGAGTCAACTGGTCCATTACCCAACGTTTTGTATATAGACCTTCGCTGTTCCTTTGCTCCGTACTTTGCTTGGTCACACTTTTGACTTTGCGCCGTCCACACTTTTTCACAAGCACAATTTGCACAGGTAGTACAGGTTACATGCCATTAAATTTAACATAGTGCTTCTCTCAACTCTTTGCATAAAACCGCTCTGAGCATTGTTGCTAATTCATCGATGTCTCCCTTCTTTTTTTATCCACTTGCTTTCCTACAGATATTGTGTACATATTTAAAACTTGCCTTGAAGTGACACCTTTTGAGACATTGGTATTTGTTACATATACTCATTGTCAACACAGGCACCAATAATGGAGGATGATAATGTTACTCTGCCTCATGGTCCCATCCAGCACCCAGGTGTGAGGATAAGACAGCTGCACGTCCCAGTTGGTGCACGCAGTCGTCATTGTGAGGCACATCATGTGCCATAGATCCGGGAGCAAATGCACAGTTATATTGAGGCCTTGAGGCATCCATGATCCGAATTCAGCATCTGCAACATAGGCAGAAACTAATGAACAAACATATGCAGAACATTCAGCAATGCATATCATTTGGATTTGATACTAGTGGCACTCGATTGGCTAACATGAACACAAAAATGGACAGCCTCACAACTGCTATAACAAATTATGCCAGCACATGGTGGATGATCATGCCTATCAAAGGCTTCGAGACAGGAGCACTGTGGCTGGAATGGATGGATTAACTCATTCCATTGGCAGATTGGCTAATGCCACTTCCACCCTATCCAGGCAAACAGTAACTCTGCAGGTGGAAATAGGACACTTTAGTGGGGACGTTGCAAGGAACCTAAGGCAGATCACTTCTTCAGTTAAGGTGCTACAAAATGGTCAAATGGCAATTAGTGTTTTAGATGGACCCCAGGATAGTGAGGACATATCGATGAACAACAGTGCCTCTGCCACTGATGCACATGTTCTGTGAGGCAGCAGCAGCCGTACTCCTGCTGGAGAACAAGCAGGTTCAACCTAAGGGGGAGGTAGCCGCAAGAGGCACTGAAGGACATAGAATAATGTGCTTACTTTTTTCCGTGTAATTGTAATTCTGGTGATGTAAACAACATTTCATTTGTACTTTATTAGGATGTCACAGAGTTGAAAATATTATAGCAATGCAAATAGTAACCTGACAATAAAGGTTGCTTTATTTTGCTGCATCAAATCTGCTTTCATTATTTCAGTGAGTGTGCTGTCACACATAACTTACCTTAAAAAGTAATCTGTTGCAATGTGGTCCTGTCAACTGCCCCCCTCCACTGCTGCACTCTGGTGTCAAGACTGCTGAAGAGGTGGTTTAGGATCACTGATAGTGATGGGTAGTCCTCGCTTGATAACTTTGTTATGCAATATGGCACATGTTGCCACCATGTTGCAGACTGTCTCAGGAGCATACTGTTGAGTGCCTCCACATGTGTGAAGGCGCTTAAATCTAGATTTGAGCATGCCAAATGTACATTCTTTCACAGCCCTGTTGCATCAATGAGCAATATTGTAACACCTTTTGCTTTGGTTTGATGGGGCTAAGTATGGTGTCAGTATCCAACGCCTTAAGGCATACGCACTGTCACCTGGAACCAAAAACATAAGTGTGAGCATGCTTAAAATTTGCATTCGATGAACAGAATCATATATGTCATCATATTATCTAAGAAATAGCCATCATCAACTATTCCCCTGTGCCTGAAGATGTAGGCGTCATGGGTGCTCCCTGGATATTGTGACACTATATCATCGTTATTTGCATCACAGACAACTTGTATGTTGAGGGAAATGTATTTTTCCTATTCCTAACCAGGTACTCTCTATGGGCTGAGGGACAAATTGGAACAAGTATACACATATAAAATGGGACAATTTGGCAACCCAATAAAATGTTGCGCATTGAATTTCCTCAGCATCTCTTGGTAGGTAAATGTACTTGTTGATATTTTGGAGCATGGAAGCTAGAGAAATCTTAAAACAATGTGAGAGGATACATTGGGACACCAAACCAACAACAGCAATCACACCCTGGTAACTGCCAAAGGTCAAAAGGTGTAATGAGTAAAATACCTGCATATGACTGGGGATTCATTTAAATCTAATATCACTGCACTATTTAGCCTGTTTTTCTCAATGTGTCCTTCTCTGTCTGTTGGAAAATGGTAAGCCTGGCTCTAAATAACCTCTCCTGTCTCCTTCTCATCTGCTGAACAGCCAGTAGTTGCTTCCTCCTCGCAATCATATGCAGAGTAGCCATTGTGGAAACCCCTGATGCATCCAGGGCCACCTTTTATAGTTTGCACACAGTTACCATTGAAAACAAACTTTTGTAAAATTGCATGTACAAATGGGTGTTATGATGGCTGGTTGCTAATTCTGACAACCTTGAACATAAGGTTTGCCAGTCGCAATTATCAGATAAGTAATTGAGACTGGCGAATTTGGATAGCCAAAAATACTGATTCCCTATTTGGTTGCATCCTTAAATTAAATTTGCAAATGACTATCATACAT
The DNA here is from genome assembly GCF_964204655.1 of Triturus cristatus. Lineage (NCBI taxonomy): Eukaryota > Metazoa > Chordata > Amphibia > Caudata > Salamandridae > Triturus > Triturus cristatus. The sequence goes on from NC_140595.1 coordinate 370,776,867, forward strand.
ACCAAAAATCCACTTCTTAATTCACTAACCAAATGCAGCAGATTTGCACATCACATAATGTTTGTACGTGTAGCCCTAAATGTTATGTTACAGTGTTTGTATATCATAGCATTTGATCAGCATGCTTTAAATGCTTTTTAGCAATCTTGTGTGTGATTGTGGGTTTATTCAAGCCAGAGATTCTTAATTTGTTCACTCAACCTTCCCAGGCCCAAGTAAGTGTGTTTGATATGATGATTTCTCATAGTGGTGTTCCATTGCTGTGGACTGATTTTGCCACCCACCCCGTAACCTGGGTCTCTAAATGAAAGAATACAGGGGTAAGGGGCCAGATGTGCAATTATAATGTTCACTAAAACATGTCAAATTCTCTATCCTGCATTTTTGCAACCAGTATTAAACCTTGTGAACTGACCTCTACATTTATAAGTTATTTCGGAAAATTCAGAATCACAATAGGCCACAGTCTGACCTACCATATCAATATTAATGAGGTAGATATCAAACAGTGACCCACTCTGATTGGACAAAATCATAGGACTAGATGCCTGCAAAGGTCAGCAGACAACCATGTCTGTGACTGATTATAAATACAGATTTGTTTTGAAAGCAGCCAATTTTCCTTAAAAGATATGGGGCTGCTTTAAGAAAAAAATGATTTAAAAGTTTCACTGAGAGCGTACAGTGGTCCATTGAAAATCTTTACAAAATTTCAGAAAAGGGAATGTGTCCAGAGGGGGGCCGTTTCTCTTTGCAAATCAGCTACAACCCCATTTTTGAAGCTTCTCTTTTCAATGGCTTGCAACTTGATTCATGGTCACAAACCATTGATGTACTGGATACGGATTCAGCACTTAGACGGGATGTCCACAACACACCCCTTCCAAATACTGAATTGTTATCTATTTGAAATCCTATTTTAGAATTTGGTTAATAACTCCTATCAGTATTTTGCAGTCACAAACTCCAATTTTGAGAGTTTTCAACTGTAAAATAGGTTTATACATCCAGCTCTCAAAACGTAGAGCTCTCTATCTAACTCAAGTCAATTTATAGCTGTGCTGCTATGTAGGGACAATGGATTGTGATCACATTCAAATGACCTTGGTGCTGGAACCCTTTTTAGGAACAATGTCTGCCAAAGATGCAAACATCTATATGTGATGGGCCAGTAGTGGCTGAAGTCCTGGAGGCAGTGACTCTACTACAAAAAACATAATGGGCCTCATTGATGAAAAGTGACACATCGCAGCGTGAAAACAGTGATGCGTCACTTTCATTGCGCCCTCCTTGGGACATGATGAAGTCATCATATTTACTGTATTGTAGTGGAAAGGTGTGGTGCAGCGGCCAGGGCAGCTGACTTCAGAGCGCAGGGTTCACGGTTAGATCACTGGCTCCGGTGGCAGCTCAGCTCAGCACCATGTGACTCTGTGCAATAGCTCACTTAATTTCCACGACGGCCCCCAGCGCCTTGAGACCCGTAAGGGTGAGTAGTTTGCGCTTTACAAATACGGATTTACATCATGTCGCAAGGAATGACAGATACGTCCGTTTTACTGATGTATCTGTCGGTGCAAAAATGATACATTGCTTGATTTGTGTCAGAAGCATGACACAACTCCAGCAATGCACGGGGGAGGGCTATGGAAATAGCACTGTGTCACTCTTATGCCTGCCATGAGGATGGCGTAAGGTTTTGACGCATTTGTGTCCTAGAAGTGGTGCAGTGAAATCTCATAGATTTCACTGCATCACTTCTATGAGGCTTGTTTGTGTGGGAATGCCCTCTCTACATACATTATACCTGACGCAGGTATAATGTAGTGCAGGGGTTTACAAAGTGACGCATCTGCTTAGATGCATGTCCTTGTAAATAGGGCACAACAGGAGCCATGTTTTACACTGCCGATGCCTTATAAAAAATGACGCAACTGCAGCACAAAACTGGTGCAAGGCCTCATAAATAAGGCCCACAGTGACCAGCCTTTGAAGGCTAATTGATGCCCTTAATCCTTGAAACGCTTTCAAGCTTATTTTGCTTGATGAGGCAAGCTGAATTCAAACGAAAAGTTTTCCAAATCACAAAATTATAACAAATAGTTACTTCATATTGAAATGATATGAGTTGTGATATATTTTCGGATAGTCAAATTGAAGAGATGGACTTCATTATACTTATCATCCTAAATGTAACTACACTAATTGCCGAATAAGTGCTGTGTTTGCATAGTTATTGTATTTAATATATTTTACCCAAACAAAAAGAATATGCATTCTACAAATTATAATTTAAGTTTGGATATCTTTATAAAAACACTAATATTTGGATCCTATTGGATTACCTTGTTGTTTCTTTAAATAATGTATACAAATTTGCTTTTCTTAAATATCTAACTATCAACAAGGGCATTTATTTGGATGTGTCCACAACAATGACTGCATAAAAAAGGACACACGCTAAAATGTGATGTGTACTTACAAGATAGAGAGATGGTGAGTGATGCAGTTTGTAAGATGAGGGGGAACATTTGAATTTCATAGGTGGGGACAGATGTTTCCATACTCGCACATAACCTGTGCAAGTGAACATTATGTCAGGAGTTATCTATGCATGAAGCACCTCAGGGGGATTTAGTTCCTAAAACCCCACACTTAACCCAGGTCAGCTGTAGATGTGATGTCATGTACAGATAATGGATTGTGTGCTAAATCAAATGGCCTTGAAGGTTTCCTGTCAGTCCTTAAGGTTCATTGGATGAGGCTCTACCTCCCGGATGTTTTGGAGTCTGATATTATTCAACATGAGGGACCCTTGTACCTGTGCCTCCTTGCTGTCTTACATTCCTTATGATGCTGAGAAATCTTTCTACATTTCCATTCCTCAATAGAAGAACTGAATGGTAGAAATTAATTAATTTAGACAACAAAGAATAGACATGGTAATTTCCAAGGTTCCCAAATGGGAGAGGAATTGAAAATATATGGGTCATGAAAAACACAGGTAAAACACCCCCAACCCAAGCTGAAAAGCTATGCAATTCATCTTATATTTCAGAGTTGTTTGAAAGAATGACAACTATAACACCACGTTGTTTGCCCGTATATTCCCAACTAACCTGGCTTAATCCATGGATGAAAGAAATAGCGAATGCTGATGCTTAAGGGCTCTTCCTGGGAGCTTAATTTGTTTTCAAACTAAACATATAACATGGTCCTTGGTCAATCAACATTAATTTCACTAAATGAGAATCTTGCAAAACAGTAATAGTAACACACATCTTAAAGAACAGGGAATCATTTATCATGCATTCATCCTTACATTTCCCCTTTGCCTCATGAATATGGTCCTATCCCTAATTTGCAATGTGGGTTAATCCAAATAAGAGTATACCAAGTGAGAGAGGGAATGTAATATGATTTCCCAATCTCATGGAATACTGAAGGCAAGACATATAGAGACTTCAACCTTCTTTTTGTAAAGGTACTGTATGGCCATCAATGGACACAATGAACTGTACATGTTTACAGTAGGATGACCAGAAAGTAATTTGTTCATATCTTAATGGCTGACAGTGTAAGATTGACTTGGAATGCTTTGTAATGGACCTTGACAACATTTGTTCTGATTTTTAAGACAGTGATCGTGGTTTTTGGCATGTTCCACATGGGCATGCAGTCCTCTGTATTTCGAATTTACCTTGAAAGGATGGTACTTCTCTAAAATGGCACCTGTGAAAAGGACTTGTTTCAATCTTTAGACCCTGCTTTTATTCTTATAAAATCTAGAATTTATAACCTGTGCCCCTACATTACACTATTTTGATTAGGTCTGGGTGGTCACCTCCGCTCCATTCAAGGAGTTTGCAGACTTTTCTGCAATCCGCAGAGCATGCAGTGTTCCGAAAAAGAAAATTCATCACTTGCACTCGTCAACGTTAAGTTTGCAGGCTCAAGCGAGGAAACTCCAATGCTAGATCACCTTGCAGCGAGATATCTCAAAGCGGACAGACATGGATTGTCACAACTGCTGGCATTGAGAAACCATCCATTCACGCTGAGAAAGTTGCTACTCGAGTAGAAAATCTACTTGAGCAGCAGAAAGAAGCAGAGCCCTCTTGATATGCGCTTAGTGCTATTTGCGTTGATTTTCCAGTATTGGATAATAAACCTGGTGCTAAAAATCAGCATGAATGGTGTTACCCAACGCACCCCACTGCCTGTAGCATGGCAGAGTTTTTTGGTCATTTTGGTGAGCCCCACAAACTCCGGCCAGGCCTAATTTTGAATCACAATTCCGAAACGAATGTTGTTTTTTATCATATAATTGGGACATCAATGGTCTTTCACAGTTCACAGAGGTAACCTTGCTCTGCGGACACTTGATTGATGGCCTGGTTAAGTGGGTACCTATGGTTTGAATCACAATGAGTCATTGTACAGCACAAGGGCTACCATATTGGTACCACTCAGTGTACCTATGTTGACTGCAACATACTGTATATGCTGTCCTTAACAGGCATGTTTTATCCAAAAATGTAGGATACTAAATGCTGCCTCATGTTGAATCTGTCTATTATTTGTATGTTCAAGGAATTTACATTTTGGGTTATATCTTGTCAGCTAGTAAGATGAGTAAGTTGCAATCTTCTCATATATATGATCTTTCTTGATTTTCCAACTTTCCATGAAAAAGTACTTACCTACATCGTTTATGCAAGTAACACCAACCATTCAATGTACAGTTATGAGGTCATCCAAAGGAGATAATTGAGAGTATAAAAACTGGTAGTGGTGATATCACAATCAGTTACTGTATGATGCTGCTAATCTTAAGACTCATAGTTTTTGTGAAGGGATGATGTGTTTTCTGTTTGATCTGTATAGTAAATTTGTCATGTCATTCAAATGAAAGGCAAGCAGTTATTTTGCATTTGCAATGTTTTCATCTATTTACTGCACTGAAGAAGTTCTATAAGTTTCTGAACCAAAACACATTTGCTGCAATGCTTATGTGGTCTTGCATCAATGAACAGTAAAGAAAGATTGCAACTGTACTTTTTGTGTTTGTGAATATACTCATGCCAGACAGTGTTCTCTACACATTTCAAATGAATTGTCTCCCCAGCATCATCTTGTGGCATTACTTGAGGCAGTTAGGTACTGAATGGAGTATCACCACTGAGTTCTGTAGGGACTGATCTTGTGAGTGCCTAGTTATGGTATTTCCACAGCTGTTCACATTGAACACTACTTTGAAAGCCATATCTAGCTATCCTTTAATGAGAATATGTTAATTGGAGTTTTTTAGAGGATACAGGTGCTCCACTTAGACCACCAAATGAAGTTCTGTAGATGAGACACAAGCTAATACAAAAGTATACTTATCAGTTTATATCAATACCTGAATGACATTCAGGGGAGCATATTTATTTTACCATAAATCAATTGATCCACAATGTAAAGAGAGATGTGTTGGTTTCTCTCACTCCAGGCTTTGGCTTGGTCTATGTATCTAGAATGCATTTTGTAAGGAGTGACTAAATTATGCTGGATCAGAACCAAAAAATGCCTTACCAGTTCTGGGATTCATTGATCTAAATTGTCCCCCATATCAAAGGCCATTACCTATTCCTTGAATGAATGAACTTAGAAACTTAAAAAGGCACCAAACAGGTGCAGCTCCTCTATCAAGTTTGACTGGCACACAAAGATGGGTGTGCATGCCAACAGATAATGTAGTTCTAATTTTATCATGAGGGATTTGACACCATCACAAAAAACACAGGTATCAGGTCAATCACTTAACATTTCAACAAAAGGCTTTATATAGTGGAGACATCATGAGCAACAATGGGTCCCTCTCAGAACCTGTTTGGCGTTGACAACGCATAGAATTGGAACTCCTCTTCATTTGTCCCCTGTGATGGAAGGCTATAGGTGTCTGAGACATAAAAGGATTTAGGATCAACTACAATTTACCAATTACAGTGTAACCCATTTGGCCACACAATAAAGCTCAGAGGCAATTGATGGGATTAAGTATGGATTTTTTGCAATTTCAAAGTCAAGCTGATATAAATCAGTCGCAGTAACATAGTATGACAATACAGACTTAATAAAGGATATTTAAATCGACATTCAAAATGTATCCTCAATAACAGAAAGCAAATGAGGATTTCTGTAGTTGCTATACAGAGAATGAGAAAAAGGTCTGGTGAGTAGATTGGAAGTTTCTCTCCTCATGCCTATACACAAGGCTGTCTAAAAAGATCTGCTAAACCCTTTTCTAAACTAGAATGCAGAAAACCCCTATTAAGTTGGTGAAACAGAGAAAGATGTCAGCATGGAGAACCTCTGTAGAAGTTCTCTAAATGAAAGAATATTGTATAGCAAAAAGCCACACAACAGAGACTTCACAAAGAGGTCTGTACCTCTCGGAGTCTAAAGAGAATCTGAATAAAGCTAAAGTATGTTCCTGAATTATACCTACAACAGAACTTTTAGGAATCCCTTGTCACGTATCTCATTATTTTTCATCTTCAAACAACAAAACTTGACAACTACACTTGAGATTTCTTTCCTTCAGTCCACACTTTAGAACGTCCCTGGATTCCTCCCGTCTCCCTATTCTGCACGGACAGTGGTCCTCCCTTCCTTTGTTAAAATGTCTTGTCCTAGCCAAAAGTTGCTCCTTTCGAGAATCATTATTTATTTCATGCAATGTGCCTTTCTTTAACCCTGAGCGTATGCAACTGCACCTGCAGAGGAGAGATAAACATTGCATCCAAAGCAAATATTTGTGTGAAACACAAAACATTATGCAATCCCAGTGCTTAAGGCCTTTGGTCAATTTAGTGCAGCAAACATCTCAGTACACGTTTAAGTGCATGATTACATATACATATCAGGTTACAATATAGATGTAATATACTATTCAAAAGGATGCATTTTCAGTTATAAAATAAATGGAGAGTTTTATTTTAATGAATATGCAGATATATAGGAATTGACAATATTATTCAAACCACATAAATGCAGATATAAGTGATAACCACATTTTCTTGTTACTGTAAAGTAAAATGTTAATATGAACACCTACACCTATGTAGATGTCGCGATTACACATTAAGGGCACTTTCTACATACAATATGCCCTTGAGAATTCCAGTAGAAGCCCATGTTCTGGTGTCAACATGGGCTTCTATGGGAATTCTCTGCGGCATATTATCAAGCCCATTATCGCCGCTTTAGCGTCAGTTTTCTGCCGCCAAAGTGGCGATAATTTTAACGCCGTCCTTGATAATATGCCCCATAGTTAGGTTCACAAATGTAGATACTGGTCTTGTATTTATAATTGTGGACCACTAAAAACTTGACTTTAATAAAAAACATTTGGGATGTGTAGATGTGTCAAAATGGATTCATCAAGAACTAACAGTTGCCTGTCTTAGCACTGGATAACAAAAAATGCATAAAAGAAATGTCGGTTTATTGCTCATGGACTGTAGTTTTTCATATAATATAGTTGTTAGTCAATCTCACCTCATATTTTAATTCTCACATGTGTGCATATGTGGTTTCTCTTCCATCCTCTTATTCATTTAATATAGGGGCCGAATGCACTGTGCTAATATCTAATCCTACCAGGCAATCTTATTGAATAATGCATCTGAAGACAAATCTAATTATTGCTTTTCCCCCAAACCTTATTATGTACTGTGAACTTTCAAGTATGCCAAAATGCAAATAAGTGATATCCAAGTGATCTTGTTTTGGTTCCTTGTCTTATTTAACTATAGTTATGCGATCAAAGCTTGCCAGCTTAACACAGGAAACTTGCCAGGAAGCCAGATGCGTCTGTTGAACAATATGCTGCATTTTTAAAAGACATTTTGCCCTCGACACATTCTGGAAGAAATCCTCTTTTTAACAGTGCCAGCCCCACGATTAATTGTTACATGCCTCTACCCTCATCCATCCCTTCATACTAAGCATGGTTAAAGGATGAAAATCAAACACAAACTCATTTTGCAATTCAGATTAAGCACAGATGTTTTTACTTTCCTTACCGGAGTCCTTATTATTGCTTTTTGGTCTAGGTCGCTTAAAAAAATAAGAAAATTGAGAAACCAAGGCACGAGTTAACAAGAAGGAATTTGTTACTCTGCAATTTCCTACAAAATTGTGCATCAGGCAGCTGAGAATCATAAGAACACACTTCAAGCTGACCTTTGAGAAATTGTAGCACACAATGTTTTGATTTCAATGAACATGTAGTTTGGAAATAGTGACAGATATAATGCATGTTTTTTTACAGTGTAAGAGCGGAGAAGCTCACCAGCTGTGCTAAATGTGGGCCACCTGGAGGTGAAGGATGGGGTATGCCCCGCAACAAATAATCAACAACATTATAATACAGAAACATTGCCACATTAATCAATAAAAATAAAGTCTAGTCAGGTTTTGTTTTTTCCCTTGATCCTTTGATAAACAGTAATCTTTAAGAATAAGCAGGGATCAAGTCAGGGGTGGGTGCAGGTAGACAGTGTATGGCCACTCTTTTCGCAGGCTAGACGCAGTTTCCCGTGGAAAGAAGTTAAATAGGTGCTAGAAGGGGGCACCGCACAGGGCATTTTAACTGATGTGCATGAGTTCAGACTTTAATTATGGGTGAAGGTAGGACAGACAAAAGGCAAGCAATCAATTTCCAGCTTGTCTCATGTACGGTGTTGCCAGATTTTGAGACCCTTCCCAAGCCCAAAGGTGACCAAGCACAAGCCCAATTTCAGCCCAACACAGACCAGTATCAGCCCAAAACCAGACCAAAAGTACAACTCTCAAATTATGCTAAAATATTCTCCAGGAAGAGTGTCCAGCATATTTCCAATGTCTATCAATACTTGTAGAGTGGAAGGAGCTTCAATGGACACTTATGCACTTCCACAATCATATCCAAATCTACTAATAACTACTGATTTTGAAGATTAATCTCAACTGGGGAGAGGATGGTGCCTTGCGGCTAGAGCGGTCGACCTCGGACCTGGGGAACAGGGTTCGAGTCTCGGCAACGACGCTCAACATCCTGTGATTCTGGGCAAATCGCTTAATCTCCCCGTGCCTAACAAAAAACAAAAAATGTGTTCAGCTGTAACGAAACAGGTACTCATGTAAAGCGCTCTGATACCCGATGCCTCGGGTCTAGTTTGCGCTATACAAAACCTCAACAACAAAAAATAAACTGTGACTCACTTACTGCCACCGCAGTGACCACACATACAAACCTAAAGCTGGAATTGATAAATGAAAAGAGCAGACTGTAACCCACCTTGATGAAGTTCAAGTGTGAGAATGTTAAACTCTTTCAGCAATGGCTCCAAAACCACACATTAACTGACCTCGCATAAAAAACACTACATAAATGCTCGCATATAAAGAAACCACCCGAGTGATAAAACAATGCCAGAATGAGCTATTTGGCAAGCTCTAATCGTCCCAACACTAGGACGAGGGGCTCACTGCCTTCAGTTAAAATGTACAAATGCCAGAAAAGATTGTTGAGAAGTCCCAACCCTCCACTCCAAAGTCCTTCACCAAAACCACTTACCTTGGCACTTAAAGATAACCAGGTCATACATTATTTCTTTAGTGCTGCAGTAAAGATTGAAAAAAACCTCCCAGTTTGGGCTAGAAGCAGGCAGATTTATTTGGGGTACAAATGAAAGCAATGCTACTGGAGTGGAAAGGAAAGACCCCTTTCCCAAATCTTTCAGCGAGACCCTTCCTCCATCATCTATACTTTAAGGTTGCCTCAACTCTGCTGACACTGTCATCATTCCTCTTGTTCCCATCCCACCACATTCCCATTTAACCGTCCCACTGGCTTTTCACTACTGACCTGCCAATCTCATCTCCTTTACACCTATTTCCCACCCAGGGCTTTAACCGTGACATGTCCTAAAAGTGACTTGAAAATTGGTCCCTATTTCTAAGTAATAACTGTAAAACAACCTAATGTAGTCCATCTCAGCAAAACAGTCACTATTTACATTTCACAGATTTTACTTCGTCCTTTGTAACCTAAGAGTATCTGCTTTTTCAGAGGTTTACTTTTACGCTACATACAAACTTTGTATAGGTTATGCAGTGAACTGAGTCACCTTAAGGTGTCTGTGTGAGTTCAGGTTGTGGGTGGGTGTTTATAACAGCTATCAATGAGAGCTTGGAGCCTGAAAGCTATATGAGTTTATCACCACTCCTGACAGTGGGTCATTAAAATGTGCGGATTCGATGTACGCCCGATTCTTACCCTCTCTGCGGAGCACAGATGGCAATGCCAACCTTTATGCCAATTCTAAATTATAACAGTGCCTGTGAATCCATAGGCTGGGTCACAGCTAGTTTCGTATGCAAATCTGAACAAGGAGAGTCCAGGATTATGGGACCGTTTTATTCCCCCACACTTTTCTGAAATCCAGCTGTGCCCAGAAGACGGTGCGCTGGAGCTAGAGACAATAGCAATAAAAATGATGACTCCAAACCCTGAAAGTATGCGCAGGTGAACAACCTTTACAACGAAACTATTACAACGCACTACACTTACAACGAAATTTTTACAACGCAACATCCACTACAACGCATTCCATTACATAGCATGACACTACAACGCATGTTTAAAAACTACCTTTACAACGCATTCCATTACATCGCATACTACCTTTACAACGCATACCATTACAACGCAATCCAACACTTACCCTACTGTTGCACCCCCTGGAGTTAGAATAGTAATTTTTACCCCTACACTATCCAATACTTACCTTAAGTGCAATTTAATATTATGCGTTGTAATGGTATGCGTTATAAAGGTAGTATGCGATGTAATGGAATGCGTTGTAAAGGTAGTTTTTAAAAATGCGTTGTAGTGTCATGCTATGTAATGGAATGCGTTGTAGTGGATGTTGCGCTGTAAAAAATGCGTTGTAAGTGCATGCGTTGTAAAAGTGTGCGTTGTAACGACATACATCCGTATGCGCACATATGACCCAATCCAGCCAAATCACCTACCATCAGCCAGTTGTGTTTTTCCCCCACAAATTGGAAAAATGTCACCCAATTGTATGGGAAATAGCCCAATCTGGCAACACTGTTCATGTATATCCTGTGTTTTCCCAACATGTCTAGTACCAGAAGCCAAAAAGAACAGCAGGATAAACATTAGGATACGCCCTTCCCTGAAAAGTCTCCCAGAAGGCAATGTACCGGAACGCAAATTACCATCTTTCGCACTTTGTTGCTCGCCTTTTAAATGCAGAAGTAGCTGGAATTTTGTTTTCTTTGTTGCTTAACCCCACGTCTGCCTATGCCCTCCTGTAACCCCACCTGTGACCTGAAAAAGACAGAGAACTACCAGTCACATGCAGAACATTATTTCAGCAATGGGTTGGTAAATACTAAAACCACTGACCCATGTCCTAGATATATGTATGTTTGATTACTGGTGAAACTGGAGGACAGCAAACCTCTTTCACATACAAAGGAGTAGGGGATTAGAGGGGGCAGAGAGGGATGACTGGGAAAGGGATGAAAAAGCAAGCAGCAAGCTGCAAAGACAAAACTAACCTCGCCTGGATACAAGGAAAAACATCTTGCTTGGTTACACCCAGGGCAGTGCTATCATCCCCATTAGCTCTAGAACTAGTGCACACAGGGCAGAGCTCTCAGCATCTACAGTACTCATAAAGACGAACGGGCAGACCCTTCCTGATCTATAGAAAATGTACAAAGGCAGATATTCCAGCTACAGAACTTGTACAACTAGTACACATAGGTCAAACTCCCTGCCTATCCCAGAGCTTTAGAACCACTACACACAAAGATAGCTTCCTGTCCCTCCATGAGCCTATCAAGACTGATTTGTATATGGCTGCGTCCAAACTGGAATGGCATGGGGTGCAACAAAACAATGGATTTAGGCCCAGATCTCTGAGTGGGGTGAATGTACAACATTGTTCTGCCTTCTGTCCATCAATTGTTCTTTTTGCCTCTATGAGCCCGTAATCGGTACACACAGCAGAGCTCTCAGCCTATCCGGATCTAGAACAGGTATACAGGCAGGGATCACAGCCTTCTCAACAAGAGTTCTAAAACTACTGCACCGATTAGGCTTCCTTCCCCTCACAGGAGTTCCAGAACGGGTACATAGCGGGAAGAGCTGCCAGCCCTTATAGGAGCTTCAAGATGGTGAATACATGCTGGACTGCTTGCCCTGTATAGGGGGTGCATAAACCATTACATAGAGTGCAGTGCTTACATCCACTCTGGGCGCTTTAGATTCAGCACATGCAGGCAGAGCGCCCAATCCCTCGATAACTCTGGAAACAATGGGCAGCTCTCCTGTTCTTTGACCTCTAGAACTAGTGCACTCAAGACAGTGACCCCAGTCCCTTCATGAGCTTTAGAACCTGTAGACACAGAACAGATCCGCCACCCACCCATGAGCACTAGAACAGGAAGAGGAGTCATGGAGCTAGCACACAGAGGTCAAGGTTCCAGCCCCTTAGAAGCTCCAGAACCTGTACTTACAGGGTAAAGTGTAGAGCCCCCATATGAACTCTAGAACCAGTTAATAAAGTCATAGAGTTAAGGGTGTTTAGACAAAATATCATAAACAAATATCAAGAATGTTACCAAAAAGTGAAAGCATACATTTTCCTTGCCAGTGGGATGGTGTGTGCAGGTTTCTGGGGGATGGTGTGCCTGGGGCTGGGGTACCATCCCCACATGCACCTTTCCACTGCCTCTTAATGCATGCTTATTTTCCTTTAGCTAGAGTGTCAATGGACATCTTTCAACACATGCATTTGTAGACTTGGATTGCCAGCTTTCATTCATGCCAGTGCAGATTGTGACTGTGTTGAGCGTTGGTGGAGAGAGTTAGACAGCGCCTATGCCAGCACATGTGGAGGTCATTTATTATTTTGCTCAAAATTCTTAATACATCCATAGTTACTATTTGTATGGGAAAAGTGACTTCATGGCAGTAACAAAAGTGAACTGTTATGATAACAGGGTTTTGTGTGGTGGTATAAACGATTGCACATAGCTAAAGTATTACATTGTCAATTACAAAGGAGAAATGAGTTATTATCTATCTCCTGGAATTAATTACACGTATATTCTCAAGGAGTTGATCGAGCCTGGCACCAGGTCTCTTTGTACAATATCTGCACTGCTGTCACAGTAAACATGGTTTATGGATGCTCTCTGGAGTGTGTAAGTCCAGGGAAACACCTTTAGTTAGTGCCATCTGCTTCAATGAATGTCAGTGTTTGTGGCTCACCTTTTAGAAGGAGGAGCGGTGAGAATCCTTTCCCACTTTTTTTAAAATAAAATGTCTTTATTAGCATTTAAATGATATGACACGGTGCAACACAATAGCAATAGACATGCATCTTCTCAGAATTAGCATGTTTTGCCTTCATAGTCAGTTATAGGAACATAAATGATGAAGAATAGCCCTGATGTTTATGAGTGCACGCTTACCAGGAGTCTTTTCACATTCAGGCAAGATCAATGTCTACATGTCCAATAAACACAGTTTCAGCACCATCCCATATTAAAAATGTAACATAACAAAAACAAGAGCATAACAATGAGAAAGAAAGAAAGACCCCGGGTCCCCTACCCCTTTCCAGTAGCTACCAGATCCTCATGACATATTTATACTGTAGAAGTTGTTCCCTGCGTGCCTTCCATTATCAAACATATAGGCAGGTTTCTTTCTGCTATAAGCCCTAACATAGCATACCATCTGCTCAATGCTTTCAGGGAGCAAATCCAGCCAGAAACAGGAGGTCTGCTGTGGTATTTCCCACCCCGTGGGGTGCTTCATATGTGAAAGTACAGTCTTCCAGTATGGGACCACCAGTGTGCAGTGCCATAACAAGTGTATAAAATCTGCCTCTGCAGCGCCACATCGGGGACAGCAGGCGTCCCTGTCAGGGTAAATGGAGTGTAGTCGCTTGGGAGAGGGATACACCGTATGCACAATATTATATGGTATTTGTTTGAACAGACGACCTGCGGGCCCCACTATGTATTTTACACCAATCTTTTGGAGTGATAGGCTCATCACAGAGACGTTGCCACGTCTCCTCCAGTCTCAACAGCATTGCCCATTTGTCCACCCGAAGGGCTCAGTACAGATGTGTTATTAGCCATGGCCTGCCTCCCTATTAAGTAAAGTCATCATCGTGTCTGAGGATTCAGGTGCGTCTGGGAATGCTGGCCACAACTGTCGGGCAGTGGCAGCTAGTTTTGCATATTAGAGGAATTGTCCACTCCTAATCCAAATGTATCCATCGCCTCCTGTATAGTGATGAAGAGTCCCTCTGGGTATAGAACAGACAATATGAAGCACCCACCGCCTTGCCACTTATCGACCCCAATGTATTTAATATAATTTATTTATTTGAGGTTTTATAGAGCGTGAACGTGACCAGTTAGGGTATCAGAGCGCTTTACAGGGATAACACGTTCCGTACAGGTTAGGCACAGGCAAAACACAAGGATGGAGAATAGGGAATTGACTACATTAGGACAAAGCCAGAAATATATACAATAATCAGTACAGTACCATAATGATAAGAGCGACAAGTCAGCGATAAAAAGAGAAAACGAGCAATTGTATAAGAAGGGAGATGTGATAGCAAAAAGGCAGAGAGGACCAGCAGAACATTTGAAGGAGTGAGAACTGGTACACGGAAAGGGCCAATCAGTATAGGAAATTATGGACAGAAACAAAAGCCATGACAAAAGGTGGTATGTGCGACCAGGAGAGTTATTGAAGGACTTTGCTCATTAGGAAGGTTTTTGCTTCCTTTTTGAAGATTGACAGAGAAGGTATTATGATGGAGGATGGTAGCAAGTTCCAGATTCTCGGTGCAGCCCCAGAGAACGCTCGGTTATATGTTTTTTCCTTGTGTAAGCGGAGTGGCTGGAGCACACGGTCTCTGGCGGACAGGGAGTTTCTGAGTCCCCCAGATATTTTCTGGGCGAGATATGCCAGGGAGTTCGTGTACAGGGCTTTGTGTGTGATACAGGCCAGCTTGAGCTGGATTCTGGCTTCAAGAGGTAGCCAGTTTAAGGCCTTCAGATGTGGTGAAAGGTGGTCATATTTTTTTGAGCCAGATAAGAGTCTAGCTGCTGCGTTGAGGCAAGCTTTTAGAGGGGCAGTGAAAGGCTTTGGTAGGCCAGCTAGTGTAGAGCAGCCGTATTCAATTCTGGAGATAACTAACGCCTGAACTGCGGTTTTTAGGTCCGCAGTTTCAAGGAAGGATTTTAGTTTTCTTAAGTAGCTCAGGTGCAACCTGGCAGTTTTGGCCATCGAATTGATGTGTTCACGCATATTCAGGTTGCTGTCCAAGGTTATACCGAGAGATTTAGCAGAATCCACTATGGTCGGTGTGCAGTTAAGTGCTGTGATCGAGTTGATCCATTCCAGGATGTCATTGGAGTTTTTAGGGGGGGAGATGAGAAGGAACTCAGTTTGAGCTGGTTGTTGGCGAGCCATTGAACAGTCAGTTTCAGGGCGTCATTCAGATAAGTAATCTCCTCTAGGGAGTGGTTTTGATGTAGATCTGAGTGTCATCGGCGTACATGTGGAAGGAGATGTTAGCTGTGTGAAATATTTCAGCTAATGGTTCAAGGTAGAGATTGAAGAGGGTAGGGGACAGAGTAGAGCCTTGAGGAACACTGATTGATATCGGGGAGTGCGCAGATAGGTTGTCTAAGAATCTCCGGGCGCGGTTCTGGAGGAAGGAACCAAACCATTTGATGATGGTACCTCCTAGATCCATCCTGTGTCCAGGCGTTCAAGAAGTTTCTCGTGGTTGACTGTGTCGAATGCCGAGGAAAGATCCAGAAGGATCAAGATACAGGTTTTGCCTTGGTCAAGGGCTTGGAGAGCATCATCTACGAGTTGAAGAATAGTAATTTCAGTGCTATGCCCAGACCTGAACCCCGATTGGAATTCGTCAAGCAAGTTGAAATTAACAATATGTTGGCTTAGTTGTAGCTGCACATATTTCTCCAACACTTTCGCAAGAAGAGGAATATTGGAAATTGGTCTGAAGCTGTCTGGAATTGCCGAATTCAGAGTGTTTTTTTTTGGGTGGGTATGACTTGCCCGGTTTTCAGGGAGTCAGGTATGGACCCTTGAAGAAGGGAACCATTGATAATTGTCATCCAAATTGGAACGATGAGTAGGGAGGTCGCTGCCAAACAGTTGGCGGGAAGAGGGTCATTGAAGTGGGTATTCGGTCTTAAGGAGGATAGAATTTTCGAGATGGAATGGTCATCATATAGATCTAAATTGGGCCAGTTAGCTTTGTTTTTGGGAGTTGCCTGGGGGAAAGAGAGGAGAGATAGGTCCCGGTAGGAGGAGGAGGGACGTTTGAGGTGGCAATAAGTTTGTTACCTAGAGAGATTATTTTGGTTGTGAAGAAGAAGGACAACTCATCACAGGTTATTAGGTATTTTGTGTTTCTTTGGCTGACTTAGCTAGTTTGTTTGATTGAAGTTTGATTATTTCAAAGAGTTGTGGGGTCTGTTCTTGGCGTTTTCCAGTTCTGATCTGAAGAATTTTTTTTGGGATATGAGGATGTTCCTGTTGTAAGTATTTCTGGCCTGACAGAGACGTTTAAGTTGGGAGGCTGCGGGGTGCTGTCTCCAATTTCTTTCTGAAATTCTGAGAGCTCTCCTTTCGCTATTGGGGAGTCCGCTGAACCAGGGAATTTTGTTTTTGATTTGGGACCTTTTGAGCTTTAACGGGGCCAGATCATCCAATATGTTGGACATAGTGGAGTTGTAGTGCTCTGTGAGGTCGTTGACCTTAGATAGATTTGGGGTGGGTGTAGGTCATTGTCACAGTGAGCAGTCAGTTTTTCGGGGTCAAAGTTCTTAGTGTCTATCAGCCAGTGTTTCGGTTTAACCGGTTGTCCAGGTCTTTTCATACGGTAGTCAGGTATTAGGAAGGTGATGGTAGGGTGGTCTAACCAGTCGCATGGATCTATTGAATTCAGCCTGACCGCCGATGCCTTAGCTATGATCCAATCCAACGTGGGGCCTTTTGAGTGGTTAGGAAGGGTGCAGGCCTGGGTGAGTGATTGGTTAGCGAGGAAGTCTTTGACAGCATTGACCTGGGAGTCATGGGGGTCATTCCAGTGCAGATTAAAGTCACAGAGGAAAATGTCATTGGGGTGGGGGGAGACCTTAGCAGTGATGATTTCCATGAGGAGATCCATGAAGGTGTCGTTCTTGCCTGGGGGGCGGTAGAAGATGTGCAATTTGCATAACTGAGTAATGTTGTTACAAATGGAGAGAGCAAGATATTCGCAGGCATCTGTGGGGTCTGCATGGAGTTCTGTGACAAGGAGGTCTGAGTGCTAGATGCATACAATGCCTCCCCCTTTTTTAATTGTCTATCCAGTCTAATGATGTTGTAATTTGGTGGGACCAGTAAATCAAGGTAAGGAGATGAGGATTCATTGAGCCAAGACTCGGTTAGGATAGCTACACCAGTTTTATGGCTTGGGATAAGTGCGGCGATGTCAGAGGCTTGTCTCGAAGCTGGACGGCAGTTAAGAAGGAGACCAGAGAGTGAAGCATCGGGACAAATGTTGTGAGAAGGGGAGGATCGGGGTACGTGTGTTAAGTTGTTGCTGTTTAATCCTCTATTACGTAGAGATGATGATCTATTGGTGTTGAATGAGACAGTGGGAATCAGGTAATCGACTTTCTTGTTAGGAGGCTGGAATGTGCCTGGGGAGGTCATGTAGGATGAGAGGAGGTCTGGTGGCATGAGCGGTAGGCCAGGCGGGGGAGCTCGAACCCCCTAAGGCTTGGTTACTGGGAGGAGGGGAGAGAGGGGGGCTAGGCAAGCTCAGTGGGGTGGTTCCGGGTCTGTTGAGGGGAAAGTTCAGTGAGCAGAGGGTGAGGTGATTGTTAGTTACTAAGCGAGAAGGCAAGGAGCGAGGATAGGAAGCGGGGCCGGCAGCGATGACTGGTAGACAGATGCTAGAGGTCAGGGGGAGTGGAGGGAAGTTCTCTAACAGCACTAGGGGAGATATTGTCTCTGGATTTGATCTGATTGGGGAACACATTGGGAAGCACATTGGGAAGATTAGCGTCAACCCGACTTACGGGAGGGAAAGAGGGGGTGGAAGGGGGAGTGGCAGTGGCATTAGTAGGTCTAGATGGGAGACCCTTACCCTTGGATTTAGAGTGGAGTGAACCAGTGCTGCAAACGGGGTCGGCGGGTGACGGAAGACCCAGGGGGTGCGTAGAGGAATGAAGTACTTGTTTCATGAGGATGGAGAAGAAGTCAGCAAATTTATTGAGATCCATGTCTGGTGCTTGGATCATGACGATGCCGTTTTTGTAAAAGGTAATGGTAAGGTTGGCTTTAAGGTTTTGGGAAGGCATGATCGTGAGTTTGGCACCATAAGTAATGTTCCTGGAATTGAGTGCGCTAAATAGGGTAAATATGGTAGTGCACCATAGTGCTGTTTTCCTGGAATAGAAAATAAGGTCATTGGTGATGATGCCCTTGTCGGAGTTGAAGTACAGGTCTGAGATCAAAGTCTCGAGGTGTCGTCTTAGGAGGGAATGTTTAAAGGATTTAGCAGCAGACTTGGAAAGGTTGGGAGGGTAAGCGATGGTGAAAGAGTTGCATCCTGTTGCAGTCAGGTCAGACCAAGCCAATATGGGAGGATGGGCTGGTAGGCTATCAGGGAGGGCCAAGCGATTGCTGAAGCAATGGCAATACCTAATCGGGGAGCGGGCAGTACTGGGAGAGGATCTGAGTGCAATTATATATTATAATCTGGGCGAATGGATACAGTATCCAGACATCTAGGTAAGGACTGTATCCGGTATGTCCAATCACTGTTCGAATTTTTCTGTTCCATATTTTGACCATTAGTTGGATCACGTATGGGAAGGTATCTAGAATATCATTCTCAACCCCACATCAGGAATCTACTAAATTGAACTTCATCATGGGTACCCTCAATTAATGAACTCTCCCAGTTAGGTTCTCTGTCAAGCCAGTGGACCGCTTGCTGCAATTGGACTGCAAAGTAATATAGTTCTAGATCAGGAACTTTCATTTCCCTTTTAAACCATTGTATTTTTTAGCACATTAAGGCCTATTTTGCATGTCCGCTATCCCAGAGAAAGTCCACCAATAAGGAGTCTAGTTCTCGAGAACACATTTCGGAATATTTCGCACATTGCTCCTTCGAGGGCGTCAAGACAGTGTGGCAGGACCACCCTTTTTTATTATTGCTATCTTCGCCATCAGGAACAATTTAAGGGTGTTTCAAAATTTGATAGAGGGACACAATTCAGCTATCACTCTGCCCAAGTTCATGTCATACGTCAGCTGTGCCTTGTGTGCAACATATATTCCATTGTGTTTAACCTTGTCTAGCGCCCACGGTAGGTCCAGGGTAAAGAGCCATTGGGCACATATGCCTTATAAGCGGCCCACTGAAAACAATATGGATTTTGAATTATTAAGTTGTAGGCCTGAATAGTCCCAGAATTCTTGCAAAACATTAAGCAACATCAGGCTGATGGAGATACATCATTGCATCATCAGCATAGAGCAACATTATATGTTCGGTGTTACCTACTTGTACCTCCATCCATGTATCGCCTGTCATAACCGACATGCAAGGGGTACCATTACTATAACAAAAATCAACAGAGACAGGCATCCCTGTGAAGTTCCCAGCTGCAGTTCAAAAACATCCGATATACATCAGCCTGTTCGCACTTTTGGTCTTGAGGTCCTAGAAGGCATCTGTACCCATCAAATACATGTGTGCCCCAGTCCCATTCTGGCCAGCACCTGTCAAGCATACTCTCAGCGCACCAAATCAAATGCCTGTTCTATATCTCGTAAGGTCAGTGCATAAGAATATTCTTGTAGCTCTGGTGTATGGAGGACATGGGCGAGATGGTGCAAATTGCGTAATGTATTCCTCTTCAGAAAATATCCAGATTGGTCAGCGTGAATGAGTCATGGGAGGTATGGTAGTAGTCTTCTCACCAATACATGAAAAAGGATCCTCTGATTTACATTCAGCATGCAGAGGGGTCTATAAGAGCCAACTGTAAGAGGTCTCTAACCGGTTTAGTTATCATACCAATCAGGGCCTACTTCACAGAACCCGGGTGTGAATGACCCCGCATAGCCTCATCGTACACTGGTAGTAGTTTATCAGTGAGACTGTCTGAGAATACCTTATAAAATCCATCATTGCCTGGTGCCTTAGCAGTTTTCAGGGTGGAAAATGCATCAAGAAGTTCATGTTTGTTTAGTGGGGCACTCAAACCTTATGGTTCTCAGAGGACAAACACTTAAGTGGCGGATTCCACAGGAAGATCCATTAAGCCACATGGACCTCGGTATTTACTCGTTGCAGATGAAATGCAAAAGCTTTATTGATTGCCTGCTGTGTCTACACGACTACCTTTATAGCCAATCTTTATAAGTCTCCCAACTAACTTTGTGTGAGGATTTGGGCGTATTATATGGTATGGCTGTGCAGTGATGGGAGATTTTGCTCATCAAGGACAAATTCATAAAGATCAAATCTATTTTTATAAATTGGTGTTGTGTTTCTTTTGTGTTGCGTGGCTTTTTGTTATTTAGTTGTTCAGTAGTGTTAAATGGTTTACACTAGTTCCTTTGTTCAAGCCTTGCTGCTCGAAGCCATTGCTACCCAGGGTAGAGTTTAAGGTTGTGCAAACTAGCCTGACTGGACCCAAGACAGTTTTTTGTGAGGGTAGTCCATGGTAAGGCCAGACAGCAATGCCATATCGTAGACCCATATCCTCACACTCTGAATCTGCCACCTGTGGAGCTAAACAAGCTAGTGCACAGTGACAGTTCTGTCTCCTCAGGTAGAGAAAATACATTCATAAGACATTACTTCATTGAGACTCTTGCCTGTTATTAGCATGTGCAAGACCCATTAATCTCAGTTTCTAATAGATAATTCTTTCCTTGACAGAAAATAATATGTGCACAACGCTGTAGTTCCCAGACCACTGAAATGAAACGTCAATTTTGCATGCATGTGTGACAAGCTCTGGGTGTCCCATCATACATACCTTTGCAGACCTTTCCCACCTGTTAGAAAAAGGTTGACATGAAGCTTGTTTACTTGAGGACATTTTTTTTTATGTTGGGTGTGGATTTCTATTGATATTATCACCTTGAATCCACTTTTTTGGAGATATTCATCATTATGGATTCCAAAATCTAGTCTTGCTGAAAAATGAAGATATATAGGTTGTTGTAGTTGTACAGGGTTATCAGTGCCTTTTAATTTCTTCTCTCTAAATGTTTCCATGATGCATCATAGGTTGATTGCAACACTCAAACTCACCTGGATATCCCTTGTGTCTCCCTGTTGGGTTTTGTTAAGTTGCTTGCCTGAGTTAATGTTCCAATGGATGGGACTACCTTCCCCTTTTTGGGCCAATATTTATAGATCTTTAAAGCTCCAATATTTACCAGTATGATTTAACATCTGCTCTCTGATATTTGTTTGGTTGTAAAGCAATACTTTGTTGCAATAGAGAAATGATCAGGGACGCTAAAGTGTGTAACCACATGGCATTTATGGTGATGCCCGTACCCTATTTAGATACATTGTAGATTTGACATCCATGGTGAGTTTTTCAGTAGTAAGAACTCCATTGGATGCATCCTTTTCTTTAACATTTGACTTTTCTACCCTCACTACTTCTACCACCCTATAGATCATGTTTGTTTTGTGTTAATCTAGGCAAGAGTGTCCTCTCTATCCCTCTGTCAGAGGAACATTTTTTAATCATTCATTTGGCCTCTGTGACCCCGGCTGCTTTCCATGTAGGGTGCAATAGGGATTAAAAAGGAATCATATCAGAATTGTTGAAGGTCTTGGTGAACCTATCCTAAACTTAACTGGATACAGGTAAATTGTTCTGTTCAAGTGAGCTTTGATCTGGGCCATGGAACCAAATGTTGACGAATGAACAACATCCTTGATATATATGATTGTATGTCGGTTTAAGCTGTGAAATCCCATTTACATCCTTGCCTTGTATTTATCCTGACATCTTACTTTCTCTTTATTGGCAGTCACAATAGTGCACACTTCCCCCAGCTCTGCAGAAGTCACATCCATTGTGAAAAAGACAGGAGTGCCATTGGGACGGCTAGGAAGATTAGGCCTACAACCTCTGCACTTAATGTAGGTTTTAGGGTGCTTTAGTGCTCCCTGCTTATGGCCATTCTTTTAACACTTTCATAACCCCTCTCACCTCTTTTACTTTGTTTCCTGATTTGGTATGCCTGATGATAACTAAAAGGTCCATGGGGTGGAAGGCTGTGGAGCTTTTTCATGTTTTCACTGTTTTATAGTGTGTAATTAACCTGTAGATATTTGTTTCTATATTGATTTGTAGGGGACAAATCACAAAGACATGTATGAGTAATTGAGGTAACACTACTTCACATACTTATAATTACCTTTATGATCTGCCCCCATAATGACCACCTCCCTATTGGTAAATGTGCAAAGATAGCACAGTCCTGGCTATTTATATTAATAATTGTTGTGATGGGAAAGTCCAGGAGGGGTGCCCAAAGGACTACCCTCATAATGGTAAATGGCAACCGCATTCACCAAGAGCTAAGTAGCATGACTGCGTTGGTGGCAGCATAATGCGTTTTTCTAATAGTGATCAGTTGTGTGAACAGGCCATTTCACCTTTGCACTAGAAGGGGGCCTACTGGCTCATTAATGTAAAGTATTGTTGCTGTGTGCTTAATTTGCCCTGGGCCTACATGATGATAGCAAGTAGCACCGTGCAGCACCCGTGTTTTTCTGTGTACACACTGTGATGTATTTATGCCTGTGTGTGGTACAATACATGAAGCCCTGTGGGTTCCATATTGGAAATGTGGAGAAGGAGGTGCCCTACAGACATGTTTGTGGATTGCCACATTCCTGTGAGTTGTTTGGGACACACACTTGAGGAAAGGAGAGTAAGGCAGTCTTGTGCACTTCAAAAGCTCTCTTTGACTGTAAAAAGATCACAGGTTAGTGGAGCCTGGGCACATCTCAGGGATAGGATGGAGACAATAAAGGAAACACTGCAGAGACAGGGAATCATAGAGAGCAGGTCTGAGAAACTTTGTAAACTTTTGTTCGATATATATTAGTGAAGCTGACATTCAGGTGTGATCTTTGAGACACTCCCACTGCTCCTATTGTGGGCTATCAAGTTTGGAGTCGCTCCTGATGTGATAGACTGCATCCCAAAACGTGACAGAGCAGAGGAGTGAGCATGTCAAAGAAAGCAACGCCTGCAGCTCAAATTTAACCAACAAAGACACTAATTCATGTTTTTGTCTGGAAATGGATTATAAAAAGGGGAGATTAGGCCTTCCACATTGTTAAACATCAAAAAATCAGTTGTGGCTGTACATCGACATGGAAATTCTCTGCAAGACTTCTCCCTTTTGTGACCAGGGCTGGACACCACAGTCTGCTTGTCTTTCAGGTGGGTGAGGGGACATCACCGAGGAGAATCAAGACCACTTGTCCAGCAAACTGGAGTGCCAGCATCTGCCTGCCTGCTGAGACCAGAGGATTCTGTGAGGGGGAAAGAGTTTCTGGTGGAGCGAGGTAGAATGGAGGTTCCTGTTGAGTGGGCCCCTGAAGCGGAGATTGTCTGCATGTATGGTGCCCAAGTTGGCAAACCGGTATAGCAGAAGGAGCCTTTGTGAAGTGAAGCATTGCTGCACTGATCGAGCCATTTGCCCGTGTGCTGTCCAGGTCATCAACCACATACAACAGAGGTCACGTGGGGGCGGTTCCTGACGCAAAGGTCTGTGGGTGTTGTAGTCTCCCTGAGTGTCCCCTTACATTCAAGGTGGTGAGCAGGGGTCAAGATATGCTATTTAAAGCCTTGGGCCCGTTATGACTGATGCCAGCATATACCAATAGTTACGAAGGCTTTTACGTATGGAACTCCCCCAGCGACCCTCAGCCAAGTAGTACAAGAAGCCCCATGCACAGACAGGCAAAGACGAGCCTTAAGAAACAGCGAGCCTGATCATACTCTGGGAGGTGGCGCTACCCAGGCTGAAGTTATTCTTGTCCTCAGTATTTATTCCAGAGCAGCCCTGCTGGGAACAAGGGACCAAGAACTTGCTTAGTTTAAGGCTCCCACGGGCTGTACTGTGGCTGTAGTAACTCAGGCTATAGTCTAGAAGAGGTGTCTCCAACCAGTCGATCGTGAGCTACTGGTAGCTCGCCAATTCCCTTCTAGTAGCTCACAGCCTTATTTTGTGTACAAAAGTAGTTAAATGTTTATATTATAAAATGTAATCATGTATCGATTTTTTCTGTTGTAAAGATAATTTTGTTTGTGCGCAGGCCTCTTCATTATTTAGTTTAGCCCAACAGCGCCACCTGTCTTATGCTGCATAGAACCGCGCTTGGAGACACTGCGGTCCCCTGCAGCAAGAACTTGCTCAGACTCTGGCATGCCGTTTTCTAGGCCTGAGCATCCCTCGCAGCACTTGAGCACCGGAGTCTTGGCCTGGGGCTGTGACTGTGGGGCTTGGGTGTTGTCTGATAGCAGCGCCCAGGGCACAGGCAGACTCCTGCCAGAGTCCTGCCATTGGACTCCAGAGAGAAGGACGGGCCTTCCCTCAAGCGGTTCCAAGGTACGTTATTGGGACTGCTGTCGCTTTTTCAGAAAATGTTATTTAAAAAGCTGGATTTCACTTTCTTTATGAGTGGGGCCGGCAGGGCGAGGCAAGCTGATTTTTTAATTTGTCTCTGTAATCGTTAAGCCTTACTTACAAACACGCCTCGTCTTGAAAATAGAAAAGTGTAATGTTCTGTTATTACAGTTAGTGCACTTGCAAGGAAGAGATAATAAGCATTATTATTTTTTTTGGTGTGTTCCATAGAATAGTAGCTTAAAGCTTAAAATAAAAAAGTAGAATGTCGTTTTGTGTTATTTTAACAGTTAGTGCACTTGCGAGGAGCCTATTTTCCTGTGAATCATGGCAAAAAAAGAATCCTTATTTATCTTTTCATAGCAGGGGCACTAACGAATAACACCGAACATTACAGTTTTCTATTTTAGACTTTCAGCTATTATCCTTTGAATCAAATCAAAATAAATGTGTATTATCTTTTCCTAACACAAGCACTAACTGTAGTAACATGTAACATTATACTTTTCTATTTCAGGCTTTCAGATCAAATGCAGGCGCAAGTCCCAACATCGTATTACTACAGTGTTGATGCACAGTCCGACGCCATTTGAATTATAACCATTTGCAGTGCGAATGTCAGGCCTGGAAGGGGTTTGTTACCCATATGCTAAACACTTCAAGTAAGGTTAAATAAGGACAGAGAGTCACAATTATAATGCTCAGTTACTTACAAGATTTACAAGACATTCAGATATGTTCATGATCAAAGACAGTTTTAAAACTGTGTTAAGGTGAGAAAGAGACTCTTAGACTGTATATTCCAGACTGTAACCTCTGCTAGGCCCTTTATTTTTATAATTCTCATTACATTCTGTAATGTGTCACTTCAGATGGGAAGCCTGGGATCGTAGATGAGGATGGAAAATTGAAAACATCCCAGTAAACTGATAACATGTGGGCGACTTCTTCAGAATTGCTACTTGAAACTATCAGATTACACAGCATCAGAGGGGCACGCGCAGTACCATATTGAAGTTAAGAGTGATTTTCCTATTTGTCTTTATTTGAGCTGCATTTTAATTATTTTGATGACCACTTATAATTGAAAGTTCTTGAAGCACGGTGACAACAAATCTGGCGAAAACCATCACTGTTTCTAGCTGGGGAACTCTAAGAATTTGGACCACACATAGTATCTGGCTCCATGGAAATTAGGCTTCAAGTCAACAAAACTGGGTGTAGGTGGTCTGTGGGAACAATGTACGAGTTGCTTGGCCTTCAGTAGCTCATGATGATTTTCCCTGGTCAGAAGTAGGTCTTACTACAGAAAAGGTTGGAGACACCTGGTCTAGAAAGTAGTGAAAGCACTTGGGAATTGACCCATTTATCCACTTCACTCTACTCAGCTGTTTCTTTATGGGGCTTGGACTTCCAACCAACCGTTCTGCCATCGCCTTCCAATAAAACATGCGCTGTCCTGCAGCCAGCAGCCTGCTGCCAGGAAGGAGTAAAAGAAAGTACCTCCCACAGTGATGCACTCAGTTGCTCCGAGTTGCGGTCAAAGCATAATGCTTAGTTTAGGCATAGGATCAAAATGAATCCCAGGGTCCACAAGGTCTGCATTGTAATGAGCACCGGAGCCTCACCGGGTCCTGCTCCTGTTCCCGCTCGTGAAAACCCGTGCGCCCATTCTGCAGCGTAGCATTCCTGTAGTGTCTCTGCTCTACATTGAGTACGTGAAGACGTAGCAGAGGTGGTTTCCATGAAGGTAAGTATTTCTGTACCTATCAGGATGTCTGCCCGTGTGCTGCCCAAGTTGGTGGCTCCATATGCCAGTGAGGGATGCCTTGAAGACAAGTGTTGCTGCACTGATCGGGCCATTCTCCCATGTGCTGCTGAAGGCAGCAACCATGTATGCCAGAGGGGACTACTGTGAAAGTGAGTGTAGCTGCACCATTCAGGCTTTCTGCCCATTTGCTGCCCAAGTCGATAAACCTGTATTCTAGAGGGTTTGCAATAAATGCAAAGTTTCTCTGCACCAATTGAGCCTTTTGCCCATGTGTCACCAAAGTCAGTGAAACTGTATGCTAGAGGGGGCCTCTGTGAAGAACAAGGGCCATTGTCGTAGTGCACCATGCAAAGAGTGGGGCAATGTGCCACCTTGAAGAGCTGTAGGTCAGAACACTGAAATGAAATGAAATTGGATTATTAATGAATTAAATGAAATGAAAAAAGTTATAGAGCGCTCACATACCCGAAGGCCTCAATGGTGAAAGCACAATAATCCAAACCAAGAAGACTAATAAGTTCTAGAAAAAGTATTACCCAGAGAATGAAAAGCTAGGTTTTAACGCTTCTACTAAATAATATATAGTTGTCTGGAGAGGCGATGAAATATGGTATTCCAGAGCTTTGCAGTAATGCAAGGAAAGATTTACCACCTGGTCGGACATGCAGAATTCTGGGTAGAGCAAGTAGTTTGCTAGAAGAGGAGCACAGTTCCCTCGCAGACGTGTACCAGTGGAACTTGTCTCTAAAAAATTCAGATTCACGATTATGCAGTGCCTTTTGTGTGAGAAACAAAGTCTTAAACATGATCCACTAAAATGGGCTTTAACTTAGGAATGTCCAGAATCAGCCTTGCTGCAGCATTCTGCACGGTTTGTGGCCTATTAAGTTAACGCTGCATGGCATGAATATATAGCAATTTACAGTAGTCTAGACATGAGTTGATCAAAGCGTGTACCACCTCTTTCTGGGAGATGGTAGGGCCATATGGAATGCTCTTCCACAACGAATGGATGATGGAAAAGCAAGCGGAAACATACCATTAATTTAGGCATCAAAAGACAGTTTATTATCCAACTGTATCCCCAAATTTTTCACCGAAATGATTTGAGAAGTGGTTGAGCCCAAATTATCAGGCCACCAGAGGCTGAACCACAATGAATGCTGAGCGCTGAAGATCAAAACCTCCTTCTTGTCAGCATTTAATTTGCATGCAGTTTTTATAATTGATGGACACAAAATTAACATCATTGGTGATGATGACAATGATTTGTGTGTTGTTAGCATATGACAAAACACGAAGACCAAAAGGTAGAAGCAGCTGGGACAAAGGCATAACAAAGAGATTATCCAGTGTGGCCTAAGGGACAACCCCTAAGGAACCCAACAGGGTAGTGAAAAGGATTAAGAGAAGATCTACCCACACATGACCAACGGTGTTCTTTCAGAAAGGGAGGATCCCAGGATACTCAATGACATTCCATTAATACCTAGGCCCGATAGACAAGAAACAAGATGGGAGGGTGAAACAGAATCAAAAGCTGCAGACAGATCTAACATGATAAGGGCCGCAGCCCCCCCCCTGCTTACCACAGATCTTATACTGTTCACTGTCACTACTAGCACCGATTCCATACAGTGTTCCTTGTAGATCAAGTAACTCATGAGTCTTGATCGAATTTGTAAATTATCTATTCAGATGTTTTTCAACATCTTTGCAGTTGAGGGCAACAGTGAGATGTGACTGTAGTTTTTTAAAACCCTTTGGGTCAAAATTTGATTTTTTGAGCATAGGGATCACAGTGGCTTCTATCCACTGCTTGGGGACATGGCTTGAGTTAGTCACATGATTAAGAACAGGAGTCAGGTGTTTGGCTAAACACTCTAGCACCAGTTTCAGGAATTTAGGAGGGCAAGGATCTAATGG
Source organism: Triturus cristatus (assembly GCF_964204655.1). Lineage (NCBI taxonomy): Eukaryota > Metazoa > Chordata > Amphibia > Caudata > Salamandridae > Triturus > Triturus cristatus. The sequence continues at coordinate 370,805,381 of NC_140595.1, forward strand.
AGAACCAAATCTAATTTTACAGATAAGGGCCTCCACTTGAGAAATGGTAAGAGAAGAGAAAGATGACAGAATGGAGCCATTTGGTGACTCCTTGGCTATGTTAACACCAAACTCAGAGCAAATCTTGCTGAATTTATTTTAGAAGAGTTAGGGTGACTGAGACCACTCCATATTAACTTTATTACAAGAACCTGAAAGAGTGTTGGCCAATTTAAATAGCTCTTTTGATGGGTTCTGAGCATTATTGATGCTCTGGATACAATACTTAGACTCGGCTTTGAAAATTGCACGTTTCAACTCAAGAAGGACAGAGCTGTATTTAGCTTTTTCAGAGGATATATAGTTCAGCTGCCATTTTTGCTTTTGCATGCAACATTTTTGCTTCCACTGTCTAAGGTCCTCTGAGAACCAGGGAACACCCAGAGCACCGACCTGAGCATAGAAGACTGAATAACCACCCGAGACAAACATTATAATATCCCTGCCATTCCGATCCATTGAGAGAAAGAACAGTCAGAGACAAGAAGAAATGGTATAATAAAAAAAAAGGCTACCCCAAAGATTTCTCCATTACTTCCACTCCTGACATCCCATTGGGAGGTCACAAAAAGAGATAGTAGTAGAAGTAATAACTATCCCCCCAAATCACATAAAAAACATCTGCCGTCCAGGGGTAACAGTCAGGTCCTCCATCCTATGCTCCAGGTAGTGCTCCGATCCCTCCTTGGAATCTGCAGTCAACTCCTCCCAGGCAATTTCTGTTGATTTCTCCAATAAATTCTGATGTGTGTCTGATCTATTTGGCCTCTGTGTTCAACCCCTTGCTTGCAGCTTGTTTCTTCCTTGTCTAGTTTGACTGGTAGTTGACTATCTTTACTGGGCCATCCATGCCCCCTCCCCATCCAAGGAGCTGAAGGAGCTACTAAGAAAAATGATTTATTTCAACCCGAATCTTTAGTTATATAGTAAAGAGTAGCATGTATTGCCGATGAAACTCTTGCAGCTTCCTCTTGACTTATGTAAAGGACCTGCATTGCTTCGGAACCATCATGGTAAAATCAAAACCTGAGCTCCATCAACATGAAAAGAGCTTTGCTGTTCAGCCCTCTGAAAAATAATACCCTTATCTCTGTAATTTCAGAGCTTAGCAATAATAGACGGAGACGACAGAGATGTAACTGATGCTTTGTGCGCTGTCTCAATGGAGAAAACACTCAAGAAGGTGTAAATGGCCATAAAAGTGATGAGGTCATCCTTGAAAAACAACTCAAAATAAGGTCCCTCTATCCTCTCTGGTAGACCAACTACCCTCAAGGTCCTCTGTCTGGTTTGTCCCTCAACATTTTCTACATGGAACTCCGCAGAGCAGACTGTCTTCTGCAAATCTGAGTCAGACTTAAAGAGATCTGAGATTTCAGGCTGGGTGGTTTCCACCTCCTTCTGAGCCAGTCTCACACTGTCTTTAATTTTGAATTGATAAGCCTGGAAAAGACACGCATTTAGAGCCATGGTGTTGATTTTGCCTCTCAGATAAGTGTTGTCTCCTAAATGACCAGAAATCTGCAATCTAGGGTCTCATTCAAATGGGTTCTTTGACCCCTGTGGACTCCCCTGTGCCTGGAACTGCTGTTCTGTGATCTTGGCATCTATGTTTGAGGTTTTGCTTTGCCAACCTTGACCAAATGCAAATCATGGCATCAGCTGTCCAAACATACACCACCTGAACTCCGTCTTTGTTTCAGACCAGGATTTGTGTTGCATTAGGGTTAGGTTACACCAGACCAGTATTCTCCTTGCAGAATATAACCCTATCAGTGACAAGAACACACCACAAAGCTATTGCAGACAGCAATAGCCCCTGTGAAGCACAAAGCATGTGATTCAAACAATAGGCTCTACATAATCCCCTCTGATATAGCAGTCCCTGCTTTCAGTTCCACAAGTGACAAGAGTGGCTCCTTCAGGAGAGAGGTCCCTGGAGGGATGAGCGGAACAATACTCCTCATTTATTGGCACACAAACCAATATATCACTCCTCTAGCAACTCCCTCCTGGAAGCTGAGTAACCACTGAGCCCTTGCTGCTAGACCTTGTCACCAGGCCACTGAACTGCTTCTATGATAGGAAAAGTTCAACAGTGCTGTGTCACCACCTACTCAATGGCACCTCCATTTTTCCTCTACTGATGTTCACCTGGGGGGTGGCTTAGTCAACACACCTTGCAGCAGCCAAATACCCCAAAAAATCACAGTTTGATCTTCAACTCTGGTGAAAAGAATACCAAGCACAAGTTCCAAGTCCTGTTTTTTTTCTTCCTTGGTGGGCCAGGTGCTGGGGCATGCTTTGTGTTTTGTTTTATGGAGGGGAATGCCTGCACCCCCAAAATGGGAGTTTAATCCCATGGACCACCACCTCCCTGGAGTTTATTATTATGATAGAAGCTGGGAGTGCGGCCTCCCTCCTCAGGCCTTTAGAGTCCCTGGGGACATCCACCTCCCCAGGGCTTTAAATAGAAAAAGGGGGGGCATGCGAAACCCAATCCTATTTCCGAATTGCCCCAGGGACTGCCGCCTTCCTGGGGCACAAAAGAACAGTCAAAATGGGAGGGGGCCATGCGGCCACTATCCCATGCCATTTTTGGCCCAGGAGACCATCACCTCCCTGGGGCATGGCCAAACTGAAAGGGAAAAAGGGGACCACCCCTTCTGGGCCATATACAGGCCCAGGGACCAAAAGGTTCCTGGGGCAGACCTGTAAAAAGTAAAGCAGGGGGTGCCATGCAGCACCCCTCCTGCAGCCATTAATTTATTTGGGTCCACCGACCCCCAGGGCCAGCTCCTGCTATCTTCTGAGGTGCCCACCCTTAGGTGATAGTTGTTTGCTTTGACTCTCCCACCAAGCGAGAGCAAACATAACTCTGCTCCCAGGAAGGGGAAGCTGTGAAACTAATCCCGCTTGCTTGGAGCAGAGTTTCCTTCAGTTTTTCTTTCCGCTGTCATGTGGGCAGGGAAACAGATAAAAGATTGCTCCTGCATGCAGGGAGCCTCATGTTTAGCAGCTCCCTGTATGCGGAAGCAATGCCAGGGATCACTGGGTCATTGAGGCACCCATTTTGTCCCTAACACTGCACAATTGGTGCCCTGGGTGCCCTGGGTAGGATCCAGGGCACCCAGGAACAGGTGGTTGGGCCCCAGGGGTGGGGTCTCTGGGAACAAAATTAACCCTGGGTGGGGGGCTCATATGGTCACCTCCCCTTCCAATAATTGGCTGGGTCTGGGGAATGGAGTTCCAGCGCCAAAATTGGCCTGGGAAGGGGGACCCTATTGAATTTTGTCCCTGCCCCGGGAATGGGATCCCGGGGTCATAATCAGCCCAGGGAGGGGGGACCCTAACTTCTCAAGCTTGGGGAAGACAGGGCAAATGTGTTTCCTCTCATATTCCACATTGAAAAACAATCTGAAAACTTTGATGGGGTGACTGCATCATTGATCTATTGGAGCATAATCTGATCTGGGGAGACTGTGACAAGTGTTTTCTTTCTCGTCGTCTCCTCATGAGAGCAGAGTCCATGATTCCCCCTTTTATTTACCCTGAGTATTCAAATGCAAACATCATCTGCAAGCTCTGCCCATTTGGCCATGCCCTGTTTTCCTTAGTAGTATGTGAAGGTCTTCCCGCCTTTTCCCACATTGATAGGCAGCTTAAAAAAAGGCTCTTCGGCATGTTTACCACCGATTTTGGTTATGAGTTATTGATGCAGAGGAATACGAATGCACCAAACAAGAACATTATGCCATTTAGTTAAGGGGAAGTTCTCCTGCTGGGTGGAGAGTCACCTCTTTGTAGTCTTGTTGTCTTCTCTTGATGGGGATTCATGCTATCACAGATTGTGGATGAAGACGCTCGAGGAATAATCACATTGCCAAAATTGCATACACACACAGCCTCTGGAAATATTACCTCGTGGTCCTTTATGCAGCTGTAGTGTAGAATATGCATGAGACATTTACCCAATGAGGTAGCTTTTACTAATTAACCAAATGAAAGTACTCCAAATGGGTAGGTGTTTTTGACAAAACTGGGGACTCTTTATGCAAAAAATGTGGTTTGATTCGGGCCCTGGTGCTGAATTCACAGAAATTAAGCCATTACAAATATAATCATAACAGGTGCCCCAGTTAAAGCTCCACTTCAGTAAAGCACAAACAATCCTTACTCCTTAGGATGGGTGAAGGCAAAGCAGGTGTGTTACCTCTCATATTCCACATTGAAAAACAATATGAAATCCTTAATGGAGGTGAATTCATCATTGATCTATTGGAGCACAACCTGATGTGAATTGACTGTGTTGAGGAGATTATTTTGTGTCATCTCCTGGGGGAAGCAGAATCCATGGCTCTCCCTTTAAAATACCCTAAGTATGGAAATGCCCAAAATCCATTGCACCAGTCACATACCCATACATAGACCCACACAGGCACTCACAGACCCACTCAAAGACCCCCACAGGCACTCATACACCCACTCAGACACTCACACAGGCACTCACAGATCTACTCCCAGACCCACACAGCCACCCACACACCCACTCTTAAAGGTGACAGGTTTCCATAGAAATTCACTGAAAAAAACAAAGGTTACAGGGACGTTATAGTTAGGAAATAGAATTTAAAAAACCTTAGATATTCACTGAAAAAATCAATATTGTCTGGGGGGTCTGCACGCCCCCCCTCCCAGTTTAAAATATGTTTTTAGCACCTGGGAGGTGGGGGGTCGCTAGGGTTTGGGGGTCAATGTGGCCCTGTTTAAAACTTGAATTTTAATCCTGGGAAGGTTGTGGTCCCGGAGGCTTGATACAGCCCCAGGAGAGGTGAGAGGAGATCAGTGATATAATTGGAGATGTCATCAGTGATGTATTTTGAGATGTCATGAATGATGTAATATGTGAGGTTAAAAGCAGTGCATTGTTGGGGAGTAAGTTGTAGTTAGCTCAGCTAATTATAACAGCTGAATTTCTCTGTTTTTGTATGAGTGAAATGTCAGTTTAACTATAATGTCCCTGTAACCTTTTATTTTTTCCCCAACCAGCAGTGAGCCAGGATGTGCATTTTCAGAGTGGTGGAGAAAGGGGCACGTCTCAAAGTCCTCTCAGCAATCTGGCTGTCTGGGACTTACTAGAGGTAACAGAAAGGGTTCCTGCACACCAAGGACCCTCAACATCCAAGGGGACTTCAAACCCAACCACCACTTTGCCAGGAGGCGAGTAGTGGAGAAAGGGAGCAGGGCTTCCAGTGACTTGCCTGTCCCACAATTGTTTTTTAAGGGAGGAGACCCTTGTGTCCCCCCTCGCAGGGGTCCTTGCCAATTTGTAAAAAAATAACAAATAAATAATGGGAGGAGGGCCGCATGGACCCCCTCCTGAGCCTATTTCAGTTCTGGGACCCAATCCCCTGGGGTCTGCCCTCTTTTTCTAATTCTTTTTTTTGAAAATACATATATGTGGGCCGATTTTGGCCCTGTGGACCTGATCCCCGGGGCGTGACCTGTAGTGTGGATACTCTGGTCTTGACCACGGCACCCACTTTGCATAGCTTGGGCCACGGGGGAGCTTCAAGGCCTGTAGGAGCCGACATTGCTTTTACACATAGGGAGCTGCTACCTGTCTGTAAAATCAATTGTGCTCTGCTTTGAACAAGCAGGAGCAAAAGCCTCTCTCTTGCTCAAAGCAGAGCAGTTTGCTATGGCTTGGGGGAGCAGTTTCACTCCTGCCAAGCCGGAGTGATGTCATCAGTGCTGTCATTTGAGATATCATCAGTGATGCCATCAGTGATGTTACTGACCATGTCATGAATGATGTAATATTTGACATCATGAGCAGTGCATTGCGGGGCCGCGAGTTATAGTTAGCTAAACTAACTATAACGGTGGAATTTCTCTGGCTTTGTACGAGTGAAATGTCCAACTAACTATAACTTCCCTGAAACCTATGGTTTTTTCAGTGAATTTCTAAGGTTTTTTAAATGCTAATTTTTAACTATAACGTCCCTGAAACCTATGATTTTTTCAGTGAAATGCTAATTTCTAACTATAACAGCAGTCTCGTTCGCAGAGTGGTGGAGAAAGGTGAGCGTGGCCTTCAAACACCTTTTAGCAATCCCACTGTGTTGGATTTACTGGAGGTGACAGGAGGGGTAGTTAGGCCCCAACGTCAACCTTGGGGGCCAACTACCCCTTTTATTACCTCCAGTAAGTGCCACACAGCAAGATTGCTAACTTGTTATATCAGGCCCGCCCCTTCCCTGCATCACTGTGCAAACACGCCCCCTGGCACGTTGTAAGTTAAGAGATTAAGTCCCCTTGAATCTTGAGGGTCCCTGGGGACCAATTAGTCCACCAGGTACCTCCAGTAAGTGCCACAGAGCTGGATAGCAGAGAGGTGTTCCGAGGCCACACCCCTTTTTATACCATGCTGCAAACACGGCTTCTGGCGCACTGCTGCTTGGAGGATGAAGTCCAATTGTGTCCTCAGGTCCTCAGGTCACAAGAGGACCTCATCACCCCACCAGCAGTGTGCCGGAAGCTGCGTTTGCAGAGTAGTGTAGAAAGAGGCCTGGCCTCAGACCACCTCTCTGCAATGCAGCTTTGTGGCACTTACTGGAGGTACCTGGTGGCCCTCAGGGACCCTCAGGATTGAAGGTGACTTAATCCCCCAATTTACAACGTGCCAGGGGGCACATTTGCACACTTGTTTTGTTAGGCATGCCACTTCCCTGCACCACTGTGCAAACGCACCCCCCTGGCGCATTGTGAATTTGGTGATTAATTCCCCTTGAGTCCTGAGGGTCCCTGGGGGCCAACTAGCCTACCAGGTACCTCCAGTAAGCCCCACAGGGCTGCGTTGCAGCGAGGTGGCCTGCAGCCACGCCCCTTTTTACACCACTCTGCAACACAACTCTGAGGCGCTTACTGGAGGTACCTGGTGGGCTAGTTGGCCCCCAGGGACCCTCAGGATTCAAGAGGACTTAATTTTAGGAGGGGAGCTTCATGGCCCCCCTTCCCTGGGCCACTTTTGCCCCGGGGACCCCATCTCCCGGGGCCTGGCAGCCTTGATTTTTTTTTATTATGCGGAGGGGAACCGCATAGCCCCCCTCCAAAGTCCAATTATGGCCTGGGGACCCCATCCCCCAGGGCCTGGCCAGCCTTTTCATTTTTGGGAGGGGGGCTGCATGGCCCCCTCCCCAGGCCAGACGCCATCCACCGGGGCCAGCCTGACCTTTTAAAAAAAAAATGTTTGTAAAGAGTAGGGGGCTGCGTGGCCCCCTCCTAGGCCACTTCTGGCCCCGGTGACCCCATCCCCAGGGCCTGACTGCTCTGTTGGGGACCATGGGGGGAGCCCCAATGCCCCCACAGTCCGGATGGCTCCCCGCCTCCTGCGGGAGCCAGCATCGCTTTCGAGCAAGGGGAGCTGCTGACAAAAACATAGTTTTTAGGGACGTTATAGTTAGGCTGACATTTCACTTGTACAAAACCAGAGAAATTCAGCCGTTATAGTTAGCTGAGCAAACTATAACTTGTGCCTCCTCAATGTACTGCTGATGACAACACATATTATATCACTCATGACATGGTCAGTGGCATCACTCATGACATCTCAAATGACATCACTGATGACATCATCCAGTGACTGTGAGTGTTTCTAAAATGTTTAAGAATGTTATATATAAATACTCCAAGGTGTATTGAAGAATGCGGGGGTATATGAGTATCTGTATGGATGATTTAGTGGGTGTGTGACTGACTGCATAAGTGAGTGATTATACATGTCTTAGTGAACATATGGGTGAGTGACTAATCTATATGAATCTGTGTATCAGTCTATCAGTTGATGTGTAATGGCTGCATGGGTTGGTAAGTAGTTACATGAGTGTCTAAATAGGTTAATGAATGGTTGTCTGAGTACCCGCCTGAGTGTCTGTGGTGTGACTTCCTGCATGGTTGTGTGAGTAGGTGAATCCCTGGGTGTATGGGTTCATGGGTGTGTCTGTGAGGGACTGTATGGGTGAGTGAATGTGCGTATGGCTGTGTCGGTGAGTGAATGGATGTCTCAGTGGTAAATGGTTGAGTAACTGCACATGTGAAAGTCAGTATATGTGAGTGTTGGAGTATATAAATGACTGTTTGCTTGAGAGAGTGATTGTGAGAGTGGCTGTATGGGTAAGTTTGTGCTTGTATCTGTGACTGTATAGGAGAGCAAGTATTTGTTAGTATCTATATGAGTAGTGAGTGTGTGTGTGTTTCTGTATGGGTGAGTAAGTAGCTATGTGATTGAGTGTGTAGGTGAATGAGTAGGTGTGTGTGTAGCTCTATGGGTGACTGATGGTGTGAGTGGCTATATGGTTGTATGAGTGGATATATCAGTGGCTATATTGGTGAGTGACTGGCTGTATGAGTGCCTGTATGGGTGAGTGAGTAGATGTGTATGCACACCTATGAATCAGTGAGTAGATATGTAGCTACTGGTATTGGCGTGTCAATGGTTTCAAGAATGTTAGTCTGAAATGTTGAGTGGGTGTATGAAAGGTTATATTGAGGTGTGAGTAGGTGCATCAGAGAATATGTGGATGATGTCATAAATGATGTCATCAGTGATGTCATGAGTGATGTCACTGACCATGTCATGAGTGATGTAATATGTGACATCATCAGCAGTGCATTGCGTTGCGGGAGTTATAGTTAGCTCAACTAACTGTAACAGCTGAATTGCTCTGGTTTTATATGAGTGAAATGTCAGCCTAACTATAAAGTTCCTGTAACCTGTGGTTTTTTCAGTAAATATCTAATGTTTTTTAAATGCTACTTTCTAACTGTAACGACCCTGAAACCGGTGTTTTTTTCAGTGAATTTCTAAGGTTTTTTTAAATGCTAATTGCTAACTATAACGTCCTTGAATGGGTAGTACCTGAGAGAATGCAGGAGTGGATGCATAGTGCCAGAGTGAATGGCTGAGTACAATGATAGTGCATGAGTGATTGGATGAGTCCATGGGTAGTGCCTAAGTGAGTGATTGAGTGCAAAAGTAGTGTCTGAGTGACTGGATGAGTGTAATAGTAGAGCCTTTGCTTCTTTCAGCTTTACTATTCACAGACACCTCAGAATGTTGGGTCTAGCCAAATATAAAACAGCAACCCTTCCCATGTCACTATTGTAAGTCTCACCATGTTTCCGAAGGCTTCAATGCGCGTGTCTGTGCCTATTTCTAGCCACATGATACATAAAAAGATAACCTAGAAATAGTAGAATATCTGTGTTTTAGACCATCTGCTCTCCAAGTTTCTGTAGAAGCTGTATATGTTCGTTTCTGCTAATAATACAGGACACATGTGTATTCAACAGTCTATTTGAGGGGTTCTGTTACTGTCACACCTACATAGGTAGGACATGTCTCCCTCTGCGACCGAATGAAGGAGTGGAACTAAGAAGATTTGTGCACCTGTATGAGAAGCTACCAGGTTTTTAAGCTAGCATCTTCAGAAGCACAGCACATGTCAGAATGTATGTACAAGTAGACACATACCTGGGTCATGAGAGCACACAGACCTTTAAACTTGACAGATGGCACTTCCCATTGCAAGCAGACACCTAAATTTATACTGCGTACTTTACGGTTTCCTTTCCAGAGACTCATACAAAAGAGCCTAAACCCTAGTCCCTCTACCAACAAGTCTTAAACCTCACTGTTCTCTGGCAGATTCACTTTTTATCAACTGTTCAGAATATTGGGCCTAGCCAAAAATAAAACAGCAACCCTTTCCATGTCACCGTTGTAAGTCTCACCATGTTTCCAAAGTCTTCAATGCGTGTGTCTGTGCCTTTTCCAAGTGACATGATACATAACAAGAAACCTAGAAATAGTAGAATACCTGTGTTTCAGACTGCGTGCTCTATAGGTTTCTGTAGAAGAAGGTGTATGTATTCCTTTCTGTTCATAATACAGGGCACGTTGGTATTCAACCACCTATTTGAGGGGTTCTATGACAGCTACATAGGTAAGACTTGTCTCCCTCTGTGACCAAATGATGGAGCGCAACTAAGAAAATGTGTGCACCTGTATGAGAAGCTACCAGGTTTTTAAGATAGCATATTCAGACGCAGAGCACGTTACAGAATACATGTACCAGTAGACACATACCTAAGTCATGAGAGCAGGTAGACCTTTAAACTTGATAGAGTGTACTTCCCATTGCAGGCACACACCTAAATGTATGTGACCTACTTCAAGTGTACCTTTCCAGAGACTCATAGGAAGTATTCTAATCCCTAATCCCTCTGCCAACATATCTTAACCTCACTTTTCTCTGGCAGCTTCACTATTTACCGCCTGCTCAGAATGTTGGGCCCAGCCAAATATAAAACAGCAAGCCTTCCCATGTCACTGATGTAAGTCTCACCATGTTTCTGCACCTCTCTTGCTTCTTTCTGCAACTGTCTTACTTTTATCTGCACCTCTCTTGCTTCTTTCTGCACCTCTTGTGTCTATTTCTGAACCTCACTTGCTTCTTTCTGTATCCCACTCTCTTCTTTCTGTACCTCTCTTGCTTCTTTCTGCACTTCTCATATTTGCAACTTTGCATGTTTTGCATTGCCACTGGGTCCTAGCCGACCCGGGGGGCTTAAAAGAAATGAAGCACGAGAACCCGCACTCCGTTTTTTAATTTTGTAAAAACAATTCAGCAGGATTCTCACACCCAGCGCAAATCCCGCAAAAAAAGTTTAACAAAAAAATGCTTTTTGTGGCCCTTGGAGTCCCTGTGGTATGCCCTGAGCAGGCCTAGGGGGTCAGGATGTTTATACCCTGACCCCTTTTCTTGTTTTTTTGTTTTTTTTTACCTGTTTTTTCTTGTGACTAGGTTCAACCGAGTCACAAATTGCCTGCCAATACTTCCTGGTTGAAACTGTTTGCAGCCAATCAGATCTCAAGCATGAGATCGGGAGGGTTTGCGGATCCTCAGCAGCCACATTTTTATATCTGAGAAATGTTAAAATTTCTCAGGAACTAATGATCAGATTTATACCATTTAACTGAAAGAGTCTTTTCTGAACCAAGTGCTAACTTTTTGCCAAATTTGGTGTAATTCTGTTCCGCAGTTTGTGCTATAGCTGTGTCTAAAGCTTCCTATAGAAATGAACATGGAGAAAATCCATTTTGGCACCCCCCTTTTTTCTCGGTCCCCGCTTGATGAATCAGCCTGAAAATTTTAACACAGCAGCTGAATTCAGCGGGCCATTGGTTTTGAAAATATCCCAAATATTCGTCAAATGGCGCCAAAGATATTGACAAAAGAAAAAAACACTTTTTGAATAGAAACAAGGTCCTAACTATAACATTTGGTTTTATATATATATATCTGTGCAGGGGACCGAGAAATGGGGTGCAAATTAGGTTGCTTTTCTTATGTTAATTCCCATGGAAACGTGTTGCCTAACCTACAGCCCAAACTGCTGGACGGAATTACGGAATTACACCAAATTTGGCAGAAAGGTAGATGTTGTTACACAGATCGGGCCCTATTTACGAGAAACTGATGCAGAGCTGCATTAGTTTCAAAGCACAGGGATGCAACATAATTACAACACTATGTCGCATCTCTGTTCTTTTCCCTGCGCTGCTGCACAAACTGCTGACATGCGCTAGCAAAGGCACCCAGGATGCCTGTGTCGTGGGGAGATTGTTTTTGTTCAATACAAAAGATTCTCACAAGGTGTGAAGGTGGGGGAGGGTCCAAGGGACAATTTAAAGACCTGCTACAGTATAAATCCCCTAATCCACATATACTTTACAATGAATACTGAGGGTCTAATGTTCTGTATACACACAACACTAACAAACCAAGCAAGTTAAGACCTCAAAACAAACATTAGTGAGTAGCATATCAAAAAAGTTTGGTTCCCATCACCCACCAATCGTGGCTTATCATCATCTGGGAACTCAGGACTGTGCTGAGAAAACCAACCATGGACCATCGATCCGACAGTTATCTGTTAAGCTGACTACGCACTGATTTTATTAATGGCATCACGATAGCGCCAGAATAAAATTTATAGCATCTGGATAGCCATTTTTAATAGCACTTTTTCTTTATTTTTTGCACTGCAACCATCACCCCACCGTTTGTTCTCACTCCTGGGACAACTGAATAACCACCATTACCATCAGAGTGGTTGGTTTTCTCAGCACAGTCCTGAGTTCCCAGATGATGATAAGCCACCATTGGAGGGTGATGGGAACCAAACTTTTTTGATATGCTACTCACTAATGTTTGTTTTGAGGTCTTAACTTGCTTGGTTTGTTAGTGTTGTGTGTATACAGAACATTAGACCCTCAGTATTCTTTGTAAAGTATATGGAGATTGTTTTTGTGCCAGAAGGGGCACCTTCCGGAACAAAAATAATCAATGGAGATGATTTCTTCTTACAATACCTGCTGTAGAATGCAGCACGCATTGAAAGAGAAACAAAATGAGGAGAAATGAAAACATTTCTCCTTGTTGCGCCTCGCTATACCACCCCTTGGGTGGCATAGCATTCTGATGCATTTCCAGGTTTATGATTTCTCGTGAATCTAAAACATGCATCATTGGACATGGGTATTCTGTGGGAACACCCATAGCAAATCCCATGTCACGCCCCTAACACGCAAAGTGTTGCATGAAAAGAGGTGATATTTATAAGCACATGTAAAGCCACAAGGGTGGCTTCACGTGTTCTTGTAAATATCACTCAGTAGGTTGCGCTGTCGGTACATTACACAACGTGACACACCCGCAGTGCAAGGGGCTTGCAAATAAGCCCAATTGTGCTATTTGGTGCAAATCTGTTCAGTTGTTTTTGAGAAATGTAAGTTCAAATTTATAGTGTTGTCTGGATATTTCAAGACGATTACTCGCAAATGTGTATGCCAACAGGAATGCTGTGATTGGCTGGGCTCCACCTGAACAGAAAGTTGTGGCCGCTATTTTATCAATCAGGAACGGTTCCAGTGGCTGAAACTTTCTATGAAAGCTAACATACAGAGTTAGGTTGATGGTACTCTGAACTAATGTTTGAGAAATTGGGGTGTTAGTGACACAAGTTATGTATTCAAAATTGTTTTTCTTCATCACAAGTGATATTAGCGATGACTCCGTGACTGCCAGTGCAGCCCCCATTGAGAGGACATCGCGAATATTGCAGAGATGTCACGAATATTGGTGGAAAAATAAAACAAAAAGTATCTATATGCATACCCTCGCTGGTCACGGCCACAGACTCATGTACCTACTCATATATCCAATCAAACACTCATACACCCACTCACATACCCACTCAGACACTAATGCACCCACTCACAGACACACTCAGAAACCCATGTGTGTACTCACATAAGCATTGAGAGGCTCTTGCACCCACTTAAAGATGCACTCAGAGACTTGTGTGCCTATTCACATATATTGTTGGAGACATTTACACCCACTCACAGACACACTCACAGACTCTTACACCCAGCCACAGATCCATTCAGACACTTATGCATTGACTCACAGACCCACTGATAGAGAGACCCACTCAGACAGTTATGCACCCACTCATAGATCAGTCACAGACTCATGTACCCATTTACATACCCACTCAAACAATCACACACCCACTCACATACCCAGTCAGAGACTTATAAACTCACTCAAAAACTCACTCAAAGACTCATGCATCCCTTCAAATACCCACTAAGAGAGTTTTGTACCCACTTAAAGACCAACTGAAGGACTCATGCAGATAGTCACTGACCCACTTGGAGACTTATGCACCCACTCACATAACCCAGTGAATGATTAATACACACTGTTGTAGAGATATTGAGAGACTGATAAATGTTTTTATAGATTTATTTAGATAGTGATTTATCTATTGTGATGGTTAGAATGAATTATATCATTATTATTTTTATAATGTGGCTGTGGCTATTGAATTCCTGCTTTTGCTTTGCGTTTTCATGACGTCTTCAGAGTGATTGTGGGCACCAACATCATCGTGAGTCCCGTTGTCACAGTGAAAACAGAAAATATGTTTTAGAGATGGTTTTTATAAAAATGCTTTAGAAAAACATAGGTTTGGACTGTACAGGAATAATAACCTAGTCCCAAAAATGTGTGCGTACATATGTTTTTAGGTCTGTAAAAGAGGCATGATTGTCGTGGGTACCGATGACATTGTGACGTCCGGTATCATGTGAACAAGGAAAATGCATTTTTGATGTAGTTTTATTGACAAATGAATACAAGGGCAAAGTTAAATCAATATCTTACTGAACAAATAGACAAACTTTATGTAAAACATGTCTATATATTTGTTTTACACTTTGTCAAAAACACGCGGTATTTGTGACTACCAACATCTTTGTGACTTCCAGTGTCGCTGCAAAGAAGGATAAAATGTATTTTAGGTATATATTTTTCAGTAAATTAATACAAAGTGGAAAGTTAAATAAATATCTTACTAAACAGATGAGTTGGGTTTGCAGGAGACCGGCGGGAGTCTCACAGGACGCAACTTCAAATAATAGAGTGATTTCATTGGCCGAGCGGGCTGTTTTCCCATTAGCCATTTTACTCCTGCAGAAATGACGGTCTCCTTCAAGTCCCTTGGAATCCAGCTCTCTCATTTGCTGACTGCAGCTTAAATATTTCAGCATCCATTACCGGACATCAGGACTGAAAATAGAAAAAGTGTAGTATAAGAGGTAGGGTAGGGGGGGTATTCTGACCCCATTGCCTTTTGGACATGGGCAAATTTAAAATGATAATATTTTGGGTTGCCTCAACATTCTTTACTCCAGTGAGAGTTCTACAGGATCAAAAAATAATTAAAATAACAAGTAGAAGTCATAGTGGTCATCCCCAAAGAGGTAAGAATAATCCAGACCCCAAAAGATTTCATCCCATCTCTCTCCTAAATATGGAACCTAAACATTTATCAAAAATTCTATCCAATAGGCTAGAAAGTTACATACCCAAACTTATCCATAACTACCAAACGAGTTTCGTCAAAGGGCGTCTTGTGAGAGACATTTGCACATTGTCATATTTTAGAAAAAGCTCACTTGTCCTCACTACTGACTGCGGCAATCGCTCTTGACGCTGAAAGGCCGTTTGGCAAAGTGTCGTGGAATTTTCTACACGCGGTCCTTGAATCTCATAATCTGGCCGAAGTTAATATGGTAATGGCGCTCTACGCAAATTCCAAAGCAAACATTAGGATTAAGGGTACCACCTCTTCATACTTTGACTTGCAACAAGGTACAACACAAGGATTTTACTATTGATCCCTTACTTAAACTACTTAACCCTGCACCTGGAATCAAAGGTCTCTAATTTGGGGCCAATACATATTAAACAGCAGCATAAATGTATAACATCCTTATCTTCTATCAGGATGTCGAAGCTCTGATCCCATGTATCATCAATATTATCCATACGTTCTTGAAGGTCTCTGGATATACCTTAAATAAGGAAAAAAAGAGGCATTTCTGAAGGAAGTGGCCCTTAGGGGCCACCCGGGATACTTACAACCACCTGCTATGCCTTCCCAAGAATGAAGAGTTGATCAGACAGTAGAGAATACAAACATACATTTTATAGCAATATTCTGAAGAGGAGTCCATTCTGACCTGCACCCTAAGGTGTCTGCCGAGGGACTGAACTCCCAACAGACTACAACACGTAATGAATCTTCCCAACAGCCTCCAACCACTCTCACAGCGAAAAGTTATCAGTCGGAGCCAAACATGAACAAAGAGGGCACAGAGGGATGTGCTACCACCTGCCAGATGGGTGCATGTTATCGGCAACTCAAGGTTACCGTGCTGGGCCTCAGTGTCTCTTAATGTGGGAGCAGAACTACACACTCGAATAGGTATGCGAGGGCAGAATGACCTATTCATTAGTAAGTCGAGAAACAGCCTTGAACATAAGAGAAAATAATAATGAAATACAGTGTTCTGCTGAGGCCAGCAATACGAATAATGAGGCCTAGTTGAGGCACAGTCTAAGCAGTCTAATAGGGATTACAAAATACAAAATGGAGACACACTCGCTAACTGAAGCCTGCACATTACGGGGATAACTCAGTGGGTTGCATAACGTGAATACAAATGGCATCTATTTAGCCACACACTGCTAACCTAATATAGAATTAAACAAGCGTGTTGCAGGGACGGGAATTTCAAACCTAACATTTCCTTTAAACACACTTTGTCTCCCTTCCCACTTAGGTGACTTAGGACTAAAGAGCAGTACACACGTCTTCAAAATCTGGGGATTTGGTTCTGTAAAAATCTCACTGACACACTACTTTTTAATTAATTGAATACAATCGTCATGGTTATAGACCACTGAGAACTGGTCGCCCAAATGTATTTCCTGGTGGGGTAGACTCACAAACACTCAAAATGATGATCACTCTGATAGTAACATTTCTGTCATCCATGCTACCTCTAAAACTATCCCCTCCTTTTCAAAATCACCTCCAAGTTTCTTTGGAGCAATAAGATAGCGAGGTTCTCATACAAATCCCTCAGGAAGTGTGTCATGTGGGCGGCTGTAATATTCCGAACTGGAACCTTTACCAATCAGCCAGTGCACTGACAAAATATTGCCTCCTAAAATATGGTGCTGCAAAAATATTGGGACATAAATATCGAAGTCAAAAATATCGTCATCGTTTAGTAATTATGGTAAATACAAAAATATCGGGAAAGCATATATTTGCCACTAAAATCGATGTATAAAATGTTGTTTTTTAAATAGATATGAATTAAAATTGTAAGTATTAAATGCATTAAAAAATAGCACTAATATAATACAATAATATATATTTAGGGCCTTATTACGTTGTTGGATGTCTGCAGCGGTATCAGGACTGACAAACCTCCGTTCGACGGTCCCGACACCACCATTACAATGCGACCACACATAGGAGCTTGGGTTGTGGCCGTAAACTGGCTGTAGCACAAGCTCCTATGGAGAAATGAGAGATTCTATTAATCCACGCAGCAGGCAACTCAAGGTGCCTGCTACACTACCACAGGGTGCAGGAATGTTGGTCCTGCTAGGGGCCCCCAAAATGCCTTTCTTTAAGCCCGACAAAGCCTGTCAGAAACCAATATCGTAATCCCGACGGTGGAAACGCTTTCCTCAGGGATAACGTTGGGACCTCCGAGTGGCCTTGAGCCCATCAGAATCCAGCCAGAATGACTGGGCGGTATAATTTCTGACTGCCTACATTGTTGCTAGGCAGACGGAATTAAAACCAAAGATGTCGGTTGACATCCTAATCGGCCCCTTAATATTTATTAAAACAAATCTAACAGTTATACTTATTTTAAAAAGTTACAAACATATATATTTATATATATATTCACTGAAAAAAACAAAGGTTTCAGGGGCGTTATAGTTAGGAATTGGCATTCAAAAAACCTTCGAAATTCACTGAAAAAACCATAGGTTTCACGGGTGTTATAGTTAGCTGGACATTTCCCTCGTACAAAACCCTAGAAATTCCCCTGTTATAGTTAGTTCAGCTAACTATAACTCGCGTCCCCGCAATGCACTGCTGATGACGTCACATATTACATCACTCATGACATCTTCAGTGACATCACTGACAACATCACTGATGACATCTCAAATGACATCACTGATGACATCACTGATGACATCATCCAGTGACTGTGTGTTTCTGTAAATTTTAAATATGTTTTATATATTTATAGTGAAAGGCCGGTGGAAGAATGAGTGGCTGTACAAGTGTGTGAATGGATGATTTTCTAGGTGCGTAACTGACTGTATAAGTGAGTCATTAAATGTATCTTACTGCAGACTAGTGACTAAACTGTGTGAATGTCTGTATGTTTCTGTCTGTTGGTGTATAAGTGGCTGCATGGTTTTGTGAATAGCTATATGAGTGTCTATATGGGTTATCGATTGGTTGTCTCAGTATCTGTATGGGTACCTGAGTGTTTGAGTGGGTAGGCTGTGTGTGACTCTGTCCATAGATGTGTGAGTGGGTGATTCTATGGGTGCATGGTTTTAAGAGTGCATCTGTGATGAACTGTATGGTTGAGTGAGTGTATGTATAGGTGAGTTAGGGATTGAATGTATATCTCAGTGGTACATTTGTGACTAACTACATATGTGAAAGGCAGTATATATGCGTGTAAGAGTATATAAGTGGGTATATTTGAGAGTGTGTGATTGTGAGAGTGGCTGTATGGATGAGTGTGTGCTTGCATCAATGATTGTATAAGAGTGTAAGAATGTGGTACTATTTTTATGAGTAAGTGAACTTGAGTGTGTATAACTGCATAGGTGAGTAAATGGGAGTGTGATTAATTATTTGCATGACTGACTAGGTGTGACAGTACCTCTATGGATGATTGGTGGTGTGTGAGTGTCTATGTAGGTGTATAAATGCATATGATAGTCTTGTACGGAGTGACTGTAAGTATGAGTGACTGTACATGTGAATGAGTGGAGGTGTATGTAGACCTAAGAGTTAATAAGTGGGTATGTAGTTATTGGTATTGGAGTATCTATGGTTTTGAGAATGGAAGTCTGAAATTTTGAGTTTGTGTATCAACGGTTAAATTAGGGTGTGAGAAGATGCAGTAATTTATCACATGGATGATGTCATCAGTAATGCCATCAGTGATGTCATTTGAGATGTCATCAGTGATGTCACTGACCATGTCATGAGTGATGTAATATGTGACGTCATCAGCAGTGCATTGCGGGGGCGCGAGTTATAGTTAGCTGAACTAACTATAACAGGGGAATTTCTAGGGTTTTGTACGAGGGAAATGTCCAGCTAACTATAACACTCCTGAAAACTATGTTTTTTTCAGTGAATTTCTAAGGTTTTTTGAATGCCAATTCCTAACTATAACGCCCCTGAAACCTTTGTTTTTTTCAGTGAATTTCAAAGGTTTTTTAAATGCCAATTCCTAACTATAACACCCCTGAAACCTATGTTTTTTTCAGTGAATTTCAAAGGTTTTTTAAATGCTAATTCCTATCTATAACTTATCTCTAAAGATATCATGAAAAACATTCTTTTTTAAAAGTAGGGTGCACATTAGTTTTGTAGAAAAGCATCTTTGTGATTGGTCAAGAAAAAGCAGTTTCAAAGTGGAGTACATATCATAGGATAAAATTTGCTCAGCTCAACCACACCTGCTACTTGCATTTGGAAGGCACTGTTCGAACTTAAAACAATCGTCAACTTTTAACCTGCACGTGTTGTTAAATGTTCAAGAAAATGTTACAAAAAAAATTGTAAAAAACCAACATGGTATTCTCAACAAAATACCACAAGAAACAAATCACAGATATATAAAATGTATACAGCTAACAAAATTTTATAAGTTTAACTTACAATAACTGTAAATGTTGCCGCTTTAAAGTATTTACCGAATCTGAGTAAAATTTTTTGCAGAAGGCAACACGCCCACAACGTTTTTCTTCAGTGGTGAAGACATTTTTTACTTTTTCCAAGGGGCAAACAAAGACCAATGCCACCTTCTTTATTCACAAGATTTGCCAAAGAGTTCTGTTACGAGGGGATCCTAACAAAAAATACTCGTGCGGCACAGCAAGTATGATGAAACACCTAAGGACCCTTCATCCAAACAATCTTGCACGAGAAGAGTGCAAACACATGAGAAACACTCCTGTTCTGTATCTGTAAAAAAGAATCACAAATAAATGTATATTAATAACTTTCAAATGTATACTATTCCATTACTGTACACATTTTGTATAAAAACTGACTAAGAAACTATAGCCCTGAACCACAAGTGTGACGATCGTTAAAACACTACATGCATAGTGCATACTACTTTGAAGCAGTTCATGCCCTAAAGCCTACCTCACTAAAAGACTACATGCTAACTGACTAAATGATTACAGTACTATAAGGAGACACACTGAGTGAGTGACAGGGTGTTTGCTAGAAGAGTATGAATACTAACTAGGGAATTGAAGGTGTGAAACACAACTGTGTAGGTGATTAGAGGACTGCATCCATACTGCATAGGCATTTAAAGCAGTCCATTTGCTAAGGCCTGGCTCACTGCATGACTACTTGGGTACTGACTGAATGATTAGAGTACAGCAAGGAGAGTGCCTGGGTGAATTTATTAGGGTTTGGCACAGTGAATGGATTAGTACATGATGCTGAATGGGTCACTAGAGGAGTGCAAATGGAGTGACAGGGTGTTTGCTGGAAGTGAACGGATACTGACTGGGGAATTGAAGGTGTGAAAGACAAGTGTGTAGGTGCTTAGAGGACTGCATGCATAGTGGATAGGGGTTTGAAGAAGTCCATGTGCTAAGACCTGGCTCAGTGCATGAATACTTAGGCAGTGACTGAATCATTAGAGTACTGGAAAGAGAGTGTCTTGGTGAATTTATAAATGTTTGGGTTTTGGCACAGTGAATAGATTAGTACATGCTGTTGAATGGGTCTCTAGAGGACTGCAAAGGAAGTGACAGGATGTTTCCTGGAAGTGTATGGATACTGCCTAGGGAATTGAAGGTGTAAAAGACAAGTGTATAGTGTGTTAGAACACTACATGCATACTGTATAGACATTTGAAGCAGTCTATTTGGTACTTAGAAACTGACTAAATAATCAGACTACTTCTAGGACAGTGCTTAGGTAAAACTTTTACATTTTCAGTTCTGCCACAGTGAACAGAATAGTACATGGTACTGCACCTTAGTGTCAAACCCTGACTCATTTTATCAATGCATAAGCAAAGACTAGCTTCTAATGCTACTAAAACTTGACAACATGAGAGATTTTAAATTAGTTATCTGTCAGCAAATACACGATGTTACCAAATGCTTCTCTCACAATCCTTACCCAAATGCACACAGACTCACAGTGTGATTTCAGACAAGCAACACTATCCTAGGAGTTTACCAAAACTCATTCACTACTCTGGAAGAGTTAATGGTACTGCACACAATCTAAATATTTAAGTACACCACATCAGTGTCAAAGCATGGCTCATTTAATCAACGCATAAGCAAAGACTGGATTCTAATCCTGCTAAAACTTCACAACATGACAGGTTTTAAAACAGTTATCTGTCAGCAAATACATGATGTTACCAAATGCTTCTCTCACAGTGATCCCAAATACACACTAACTCACAGTGTGATTCTAGACAAGCACCACTATCCCTATGAGTTTGCCAAAACTCATTCACTACAGTGCAAGTGGTAAGGGAACTGCACACAATCTACATATTTCACAACTGCAATTTACTGTCAATGCCTGACTCATATAATGAAAGCATAAGCCATAACTGTCTTCTAATGCTACTAAAACTTGACAACATGACATGTTTTACAACACTTATCTGTCAGCAAATACACAATGTTACCAAACACTTCTCTCACAGTGGTTCCCAAATGCACACAGACTCACAGTGTGATTCTAGACAAACAACACTATCCCTAGGAGTTTACCAAAACTCATTCACTACACTGGAAGTGGTAAGGGAACTGCACACAATCTACATATTTCACGACTACACTTTACTGTCAATACCTAACTCATTTAATGAAAGCATAAGCCATAACTGTCTTCTAATGCTACTAAAACTTCACAACATGACATGTTTTACAACACTTATCTGTCAGCAAATACACAATATTACCAAATGCTTCTCTCACAATGGTTGGCCAAATACACACAGACTCACTGTGTGATTCTAGACAAACAACACTATCCCTTGCACTATACCAAAACACATTTCTTCATCTAGAAGTAGTACTACATTTTAGTATAGAAACATAACATAACTCAGTTCACAAATTCATAAACAATGACTGATTTCTAATTTTACCAAAATTAAAAACTGCACAGTTATCTGTTTACAAACACATGAAAAACACAAATGCTTATCACAGAATGGTTTCTACATGCACACACATTGTAGAGAAAAAAAGTACTCCCTACACTTTAGCAGGAAAAATACATTAGTCTGATTAAAATCAAAATAGTCTACATACATCCCCTCACAATTAAATAACTCATCTTTCAAGTTCTTTTGTAGATTAAGAAGTATATCAATCACTCACCATATTTTCTTTTACAGAATCTCTGCACTGTGCACCTCTCAGCAAAAGCAAGGAATGAAAAAGTTTCCCTTTCATTTTCCACACATATACATGTAAACATCAAATCACAATCCTTCGCACATAAACTCAAAAGCAAACACACATTTCTATTGGTTAAACATTTCAACCCTTTCCAACTGAAATACATTTCAACCCTTCCCCCAATCTGCCTTCTGTCTGTTACCATAGAAACAGGTCATGGAACACTGCACTGAGCTCACAGGTCACAAGTTCAGCACACAATGTTCCTACACAAGACAGGAAGTGTGCTTGACTTTTCAACATATCAGCTTATCATATATAATGTTCCTTACAATCTGTTTTTGTTAACCAATAACAATCATACCTTTAAAAAACAGAAATATACACCCTACCTTTCATTGTAGAAAGTTGTCATAAAACCAATGATTTCTTGTCGTTTTTCAAAAAACGTTGCCGTGGATCCGCGCACCCACCGCGAGAGAATCCGTGCATCCAACGCGATAGGATGCGCGCACCGTGCGCGCATTTCCCCGTGTTTTTTTTTTTTTTACAAAGGGGGCCCCAGGGGGTCCTTCTGGGACCCCCTAAGCACCTCTAGAGGGTCAGAGTATTTCCACTCTGCCCCTTTTATATGTTTTACACACTTATTCCCCTTGCATCTTCAGCCTCGCTTCTACCGAGGCAGAATATGGCCGCCAACAGTTCTTAGTTTCGAATGTAGAGAGACACTCGACAAACAATTAGCATTCAGCGCGCGATTGGGAGGGTGCGCGCTCAGTTCGGGGAGGGTACGCTTACGGTGCGAGTAGGGTCCCCGGATCCTCCCCGGCCATAGATATCACTAACATTTTTACCCTAATTTTTTCAGGAACTACTGAACGGATATGGAAAATAGGTCCTAACTATAACTATCTACTGGTGACCGCCAGTAGATAATATATAAACATATATTATATATATATTTTCACTGAAAAAAACATAGTTTTACAGACGTTATAGTTAGGAATTAGCATTTAAAAAACCTTAGAAATTCACTGAAAAAAACATAGGTTTCAGGGACATTATAGTTAGGGATTAGCATTTAAAAAACCTTAGAAATTCACTGAAAAAACCATAGGTTTCAGCGACGTTATAGTTAGTTGGATATTTGACTCATATAAAACCAGAGAAATTTGCCTGTTATATTTAGTTGAGCTAACTATAACTCGCGCGCCCGAAATGCACTGGTGATGATGTCACATATTACATCACTCATGACATTGTCAGTGACATCAATCATGACATCACACATTCTTTTTTTCATGCAACAAACCATGTTCTATCTGTTCTCTCACTTGTACATATATTTCTTTCTGTTCAACATTTAGTTGTTCTTCTAACTTTTCCAATGTAATATTCGCCTCGTGTGCTTGTTACATTGCAATTTCGACTTCATGGTTGTCGAAGAGGATCTTGACTACATTGACGGCTACTTTGACTATCTTTGAACTTTCATTAGCTATTTCAGCTGTAATAGTCTTTTCCTGTTCAACTTCATCATTCAACATTTTTAAATATGTAGGGAAAATTGTACATGCAATGCTATCTTTACATGCATTAAAAGAATCTTCGTAGCAGTAAAAGTCTTCAAGTAATTCACTTTCGCTACGCCATGGTTTAAAGAGTTGAAGAAGTGCTAAATAGTAAAATTCTCGTTTATCTGGAGTTTCACAACTGAGTTTCTTGTGGTTTATAAGATTACCCTTTGCATGTTTTACTAGACAACCATGACATCCAACTACTGCATATTTTCCTTCTTTTAAATTCTGTTTAACATTTCTTTTGAAGCTGTAATGTTAAAGTACTTCATACAGGCAAAGCTGTTCCAGATGTCGACTCCTTTTTGGATTGTATGTGTCCAACATATTAGTTTTGAGAATGTCTGTTCTATCTGGTTCATTTGCTGCTAAGTATTCAATTATTTCTAATGATTTCAACACTCTATTCCGTGAGCAGGCAAGACCTAAACTTACCCAAATGATTCCTCGTGACTTTGAATATAACCTTGAATAGCACAATCGGTCTGAACATTCATAGGATCCAATTTCTCCGTGTGAAACCATTTTCAAAGTAAATCTGTACAATTTTTTGCTAAGGCTTTTCTCTTGTGCAATTATCCCACATTTGTTTCATATCTGTTTTTTCTGATTTTGTTATGTACGATGTAACATAACATGCAACAGCAATTGAGTTACCTGCAACATACTGGATGTACATGTTCGCATTCCACATTTTTAAAATGACTGCATTGTAGTCATTGATATACTTTGACACTTCTGTTCTTTTTAAGTTGTAGGTATTCTTTGGAGATTTCCGAGTTATTGTGTGCCTTACAGAAGAAAAAAAAAGAATTTACTCTTCCTTTACAAATAACTGGACGTGGAAAACCAAACCGACATTTGGTGTAAAATCTTCCTTTAGACTTGTATTTTCTTCTGCAGTACTTTCCACAACGGTGACTTTGGAAACGTAAAACTTGCTGTCTCAAGCTTCTATCTCCTTCTTCTCTCGGAATTTCACGTGTCACATACTGTTCGATGAAAGACAATACTGTTTCATCAGAATCAGTTCCAAATTTAGGTGCATCCTTGACCCATAGTAGCATATGTATATGAGGTGCACCTCTTGCCTGGTACTCCTTTCTCCAAAAGAAATCGGTAACTTCTCCAAGAGGTGGAGTCTTTTTATTGCAGATAAAATACATCATAGCTTGAAACCTATGATTAAAATATCTGCACCCCTTTCTTGGATCCAATATACACAGTTCAACAGGAGTCTTTATTTCAACATTTTTTATATTGGAATTCACTTCTCTTAGAAACTCAAGCAAATCTTCCCATGCATACTCTGCACAGCTAAGTGTGACAAACCATGTTTGTGTACCTAAGTTCCGTAACATACACTTGAGTTCTCCATGACGACAATACCAATACTCATTTGTTCTACGTTGACATGCCATCAAATTGATTAACTGTATTTCAAAATTTTCATCTGTTTCTTGAACTTTCTCCAAAAAATATTTCGCAGAAAGAAGTGATTGATGAACTCCAGTTTTAAGTATGTGGTTCACTGCATACGACAGAGAAGATAGATTGCTTTCAAATAAAAGGTGAAATATGTATGGAATGCACTGTCAAAATCTAAGGTCTTCAGAATATAATCTTGTTGACCGATATTCTGAAGCTGGAATCCGTACAGGTCGATTATCATATCGTCCACCTTCTCCAGTAGGAAACAGCTGTGGAAAACAATGAGATTCCAAGCTCTTCTCCCATACGCTCATTGGAGTTCCCTGTGCTTTTTTCATTTGAAATAATTCAATGCTGCTTCCTATTACTTCTTTTGAATGCAAAGGACATATTGTGGAATGTTCATAAATCTCTTAAGTCCTTGTCCACTTTCTCTATTTGACCACGTGAAATTTCACATTCATCTTCTAACGTTATCACCTGTTCATCCACATTTACAGTTTTGTAATAAATATTGTTCTCTATAAGATGTAAGGTAGCCTTTTCAACGTTATTAACATCCACAAATTCTTACCATATTTTCCGACTCTTTGTTGGTACACCATTTACTAGAATGACTACTGCCTCATTTTCCTCTTTCTCTCCAGCAACAGTTTCAATACTTTTCTTAAAATCCAAAGGTAAGTACACCACTCTTCCTTTCAGCCCACTTTGCAAGTCTGTTGGTAGCAGTTTACCTGTTTTAGGCTCCATCCGAATTATAGTTTGAAAAGGATGAACAGATTGAATTAGAACTGACTCATATGTATTCAATTCTGCCAGTTCCTCCGGAATAGCTACTAATTCTAAGTTATTATGTACTGCTCTAGCAGGCATTTTGTTCTCTTCTAATTTGTTGTAACAATATTTACATATACGTTGATCACTACCTAACTCAAATCGACCTTCCACCAACAAGTAAGTTGCAAATTCTTCCCACTTACTATTGTTCTCCTTTTCACTTTTCAAATACAAATCAACATTCCTAGTTTGACTTTTATAATGAGTACGTCGACAACAAACACAAACATAGTTTGGTATTTCAGAGCACACTACATTAAACATTCCAATTTCTTCTTCAAGCTGATCAGTGGTAATCACTTTCCCATCTCCTTCAACACCTGTAATTGTCAAACTTTCACTTTCTATGGACTGCTCTTCTGAACCAAAATATTGCATTTCAATATCATCAAACTTTTTTTGAACATCTGTTAAAGAACCATGTAAAAGACCTGTATTCAGTTCATTTAAACATAATGCAGGACTTTTTACATAGTGCAGTTTTCTTAAAAACTTCTGCATTTCTGAATGGTGTACTGCTAACATCCACAAGTGATGAAAAACACTTTTACACACTTTTCTTGAAAGACAAGCCAGAGAATGCCCATGCTTCTCAGTATATTTTCTTACATTACATGGATCTAGTCCTTGCAACAAAATAATCTTCTGTTTAATATATTCTCAGCAAATTTTGCATAATATCAATAGATTCCTATCGAATACTACAAATACTGCTACAACCCCACTTATACACAGGAGCTTGTGTATGTTCCCCTTGCACGTCTTCAGCTATTCAATCTTCTGCACTTTTACCAACCAATTCCTCTTTTGGAAGGGGACAACCATCCTGAACTTCGTAGCAACGACCTCCAGTATCAACTGCAAATGGTAAAATATTTTCCTGGAAGTAACTTTCCTCATTAAAACACGCTCACTAGTAGAAGTATGTTTCCAATGTCCACTAAAGATTTTGCAAAAGTTGGTTCTGTTCACAAGTCTTTTTCTTCTACTTTTCTCTTTCATCACTTTGATTACTTTATCCAACACTTTGATCCTCTTCAAAATCACAATGAATAACTTCTGTTTTAAAGTCAAAGCAGTATCCACTATACTTTCAATACGCTGCTTCTGTTTGAATTGCAGCACTTTCTTTTTATATTTGCAGCATGTTTTCATTAAATTCTGAATCACTCTAGTTCGAAAAAGTCTCTGACGAATTTCTTGAAATAGTTTTTGTCTCCCGGTAACAGATACTGTTTCATTATCATGTTTTCTTTTCCTGGTATTTGAAATTGAAGTCTCCTTCTCCTTACTTGAAAAATTCTTCTTTTTCCATTGTGTGATGTTATTTTCATTAAATTTTCGTAATATTTTTTTCCGAAATTGTCTAGTGTTTTTACCAGAAGAAACTGTTTGTGTAGTACTCTCTTTTTTTTCCAATTGAAAAGCTTTCCTTTTCTTCAAATATATATATTTTTCCTCTTGTCTTTTTTTTCAGTTCTTCTAGGCATTTTCAAAGTTTAATCCAAACGAAATAATTTTCTGAAAAAAAAAATAGATTCAATCACTTTTTACATCAGTTCAATATATTAAAATAATAACATACAATTACATAAGTTCTACTGACGGCTTCCAGAGGCAGTGCTGCAACATGATGGAGCAGGGCAGGGGAGCAGTGGGATGACAGGTAGTGCCATAGAACATACAGCAAGTATTTATTTAATTATTTACATACACCGTTACAATTTACATGTAACTGCACTACCTCATACTTTTCACCTCTCCACCGCACCCCACCACCCCACAGCACTCCCTCTGCAACCCACCGCAGACAACTTTATAGAAAGTATTTTTTTAAATTGTAATCTATGTACTTAGGATGATATTATCAACTGAACGGCACACAGAAAAATTACCATTATTAGCCTAACAATTTTATCTACAACTTTGCAAACATAACACTGCACCCAAAGCTTTAAGTGGGGGGTCTGAGCACTGGCAGTTTATTTTTGGGGGCCTCGAAATGGATCTCTATGGGGTTCTATTTTTAGGCCTCGCAAAGGGAGTCCATTGTTTTCTTTTTTTTATTGGACTGTAGTGAGACAGTGAGAGCATGCACATTGCTCACTACTGAGAAGTGGAGACATCATGCCAGGTGAGTTGTGTTGTAGGAGAAAAGAGAAAAGAAATCCTTTAAAGAGAGCCATTTTCTCTCACGATTTCCCTTCTCTTTTTGCAGCACAGGAGCAACATCATTGTGGCGTGATTAGCAGAGAGACCACCAGGCGCGCAATGCCCATTGCCCCGGACTCCCTGAGACAGCTTCCCAATCACACACACAGAGCCACACCCGAGTGTGTGCTCTGTTCTTTTTCACCCCTTTTTAGAGCCCCTACATCCCCACTCTGCCTATTGCTGAAAGAAATAGCCTTGCCCGAAATTTCGCTCTGGTTGCACCTTTGGAGATGACCACACGCAGCCAACTCCAGCACAACCCTGCTCTCATCTTTCACAGTGTCTTGTTGCAGTGCTACGAAAACACACGCTTTGCCTGGCTCACTTAGGGGCATATTATCAAGAATGTTAAAGTGTGTTAAAATTATCGCCGCTTTAGCAGCAGTAAACTGCTGCTAAAGCGGCGATAATGAGCTTGATAATATGCCCTTGTGAATTTCCATAGAAGCCCAGCTTCACACCAGAACCTGGGCTGCTATGGGAATTCACAAGGGTATATTATTAAGTCCATTATCGCCACTTTAGCGGCAGTTTCCTGCCGCTAAAGCGACGATAATTGTAAGGCCGTTCTTGATAATATGCCCCGTTATGTTTCTAATTTAACGTCTTACACTGAAAAGCTGCTTTACATTTCTTTCGCTGGATCAACCTTTCTTTAAAACACCCCCAGAGAAGGGTGGTGAACTATGTTCCACAAAGAGCAACTCAAAGCTTTCTTGTTCTTTATCAGAAACATCTGCCTGTCAATGCTTATCGCCAGCCTTTTTGTCCCCTTAAGAGGCTGGGTGGATGAGTATAATAGGCGGTGTTTAGGATCGGGGGCAGAGGGTGCACAGAAATAAGGACGGATAGTTGAATAAAGTGCGAGTGGATGGATGGCCAGATGGATGAATGGATAGCTAGATGGATGGATGGATGGATGGATGGATGGATGGATGGGTGGATGGATGAATGGATGGAAGGATGAATGGATGCATGGACCAGAACTTATGATAGACGGGTGGGCTTATAGATGCTTAGGATTGGTTCTGGGACAGATGTATGCATGGATATATGGGCATATGACTGGATGATGGCACAGTGCTTACAATAGGCGAGTGGGCTGATAGATGCTTAGGATAAGTGCAGGGACAGATGTATGTATGTATGTAGATAGGAATGTATGGATAAATTGAAAGATGGTTGGATGGCGCAGTGCTTAGGATGGATGGATGCAGGGCTTTAAGTAGGCCAGCTCTGAGCACCGGCAGTTATTTTCAGAAGGCCTCAAAACGGGTCTCTATCGGGCTCTATTTTCGGCCCTCGCAAAGGTAGTCAGTTTTCTTTTTTTTTAATTGGACTGCAGTGAGCGCATGCACATTGATGTGTGCATGCTCATTTTGCTCACTACTGAGAAGTGGAGACATCATGCTAGGTGAGCCACATTGTAGAAGGAAGGGAAATCCTTTAAAGAGTGTGTTTTCCGAATGTAGGATAATTGGAGGGGATTTTCTTAAGCACACAATGCTAGTTATCTTGAGTTAGACCATGGCCCTACTTGGATAGCCCACACCCCTTTAAGAGGTTTGCCCCGCACCTTTTAGAGCACCCCCAGTTTTTTTTCCAACTTAAAGCCCTGACTGCACCATAGTAACAAAGAAATGGTCCAAGCTTCCATTTAAATGTACAATGGCACCAAGTTTCATAAGTTGCCATCAACGCTGGCAGCCTTCTACCACAGTGCAAGAGTGTCTATCAGCACGAAGATTTGTTATCCACAGAAAGGTTGTGTGATTTGCGTAGCTGTCTGCTGGAACACCAAAAGGTATTAAAACATGCTAATTTGAGAGTAAAACATATACCAAACCATAAAGCTGTTCATAAATGGGCCCAGTACCACTACACCACCCTCATCCCCATCCTTGCTTAACCTTAGTAAATCAAAGAAAGAACCCCAGCAAACCTGGTAGAGCCACTATAGCAATACAGGGACTTAATTTCAACAAGTGTGTGCCAGTACGCTCAGCAACAAAAGGTATTAAAACATGCAAATTTCCGGATAAAACATACCATGTCATTGAGCGCTTTATAAATGGACCCAGTGGCACTACATCACCTTTACTAGCTACACATGTGCACATTACAAATGTCCGTGTTATATTCAGCAACATACCCACCTCTCCCACCACCACCCCTGCCCTTGCTTAACCTTACAAAATCAAACAACGAGCCCCAGCACTCCCGCTAGCGCCACTATACCCATACATAGACTTCATTTCAACAGGTTTCTGCCGGAACGCTCATCAGCAAAAGGTATTGAAACCTCTAATTTTGCAAGTAAAACATACACCATACCATAAGGCGGTTTATAAGTAGTCCCAGTACCACTACACCACCTCCACACCCGCCCTTGCTTAACTTTACGCAATAAAACAAAGAGCCCCAGCAAACCTAGAAGCACCACTATAGCCATACAGAGGCTTAATTTCAACAAATGTCTCCCGAAACGCTCATCAGCAAAGCATATTAAAAGATGCTAATTTGCGGGTTAAACATATACCATGCCATAGGGCACTTTATAAATGGTCCCAGTGGTACTACATCACCTTTAGTAGCTAGACATCTGCATGTTACTAAAGTCTGTGTTTTAATCACCAATATACCCACCTCCCCCACCCCCACCCCGCCCTTGCTTAACCATACGAAATCAAACAGAAACCCCCACCATTCCTAGTAGCGCCACTATACCCATACACAGGCTCAATTTTAGCAAGTGTCTTCCGGAACGCTTTATAGGAAAAAGCATTCAAACATGCAAATTGGCGGGTAAAACATAAACCATCCCATAGCACGGTTTATAAATGGACCCAGTGGCACTACACCACCTTTACTAGCTAGACATCTGTATGTTAATAAAGTCGTTTAAACACTCTGTAGAGTGTATAGAAGAGGATGGGGAGAGTAAACAAAGTTCTAATTCCCAAACTTTTGATGTACCGTCCTTTTACTGTATGTATATTAAGGACATTAAATGGAATGAAAAAATTGACGAGTGTTGCAAAAGGGATAGTGAAGCTGAGCACCGGTAAAACCCGGACCACTTAAACACCTACGTATATTCAGCACAGGGTTACAGCCTGACAATTAGTATCACTTATAATCACATGTAGTTTACTAATGTCAAGAAAGTCATACAGAAAATATACCGAACATTTTCATTTCTTTTTTATCTCTCACACATTTATAAAACATCTCTTCTAAAGAAACACTCCCCAACCGCTTCTATTTCATAAGAACAGACAATCATTAATACGTTTACTACCATATATTTTAGTATATCTACCTTTTTCTTATTCACTAGTCAGAAACTACTAAAACTATTAACTATATCCAAATGCAAACCAGAAACAATGTTCATATTATATCTCAACCTCTGTTCAAATGATTCAAACTATGCGTACATATAAAAGGAACGTATCACTTTTACTATCTCCATATCCTCTCCATGTAATCTCCAAACACTGTAGACGGCCTCACAGTACAACAACCTACCTATACTTATAATCAAATCTACCTCTCACTGTCAAATATGAGATCACAACCTGTCCACATAACATTTCTGGGTTTGGTTTTATCGCTTTTAACTTAATAACACATACATCTCCTACCCCCCTTTCCCCACTATTTCCACAAAAAGTATAATTTGCAAACATGGGACATTTTGTTTATCTCGCCTGAATACATTAGCAAACCCAAATTAGTGATGTACCTCATTTTCAAAACCATACAGCCCTTTAAAGATGACAAACTACATTTCTTCTTTGTGAAAAAATCCTAAACATATATAAAGTACTTATATAACAACAGGTCAAACTTTATGCATATTTTATAACCATTATGAAGCACTACACTTTACTAACAGTATATTATTTTGAAATAAAAAATACTTTCAAACTTAAAAATATCACCTCAAATACTTAATCACTACTACAGAACACATAACACACCTTGTTCATTTCTACCTCACCTTTGTAGGTGGTATGCAGATTTCAAATGCATGCAATTCTTTCTTTGTCACACAGTATATGTAATGCACCACTTTCATCAAGAATGGAACCAGTAATGACACAATTTCTCTGTCGCTCCACATATAAATACATGTAAAGAACAAATCAGAATACTTCATTCCTTCATCGACATTCCAAAACTTATCTCCATTGGTTATTTTTGAATTTTCCATCTGAAAAGCTACTCAATATTCCGGGTCAGTAGTTCAGTAGTTCAGCTCCTTTATTCCCGAGTCCTTACGCCCCCAGCACCATCAGACCCGTACGAGTGAGTAGTTTGCACTTTCCAAATACCGAATTGATTTGATACGCACAAATTTACCTTCGCACTCACTGTATAAAACCCCCTAAACACCATGCACAACTTACAATATTCGAAACAAAAGTTCCTCCGAGTAGGTATAACTACATGCAGACACTACCTGCACAGATGTGGCACAGCGGCCAGAGCACATGACTTCACAGCATATGGCACACGGTTTGGACTCACGCTTTCATCCCCGAGTCCGGCAGCAGCTCAGCTTAGCAGCATGAGACTCTAGACAATACCTCACATATTTTCCGTACCCCAGCACTTTCAGACCAGTAGGGGCAGTAGTTCTTCCTAGTAGGTATAAACACATGCTGACACTACTTCCACAGGTGTGGTGGAACAGAGAGGGTACCTGACTTCACAACATAAGGCACACAGTTTGGGCTCACGCTTTAATCCCCGAGTCCCGCAGCAGCTCACCTTAGCAGCATCAGACTCTAGGCAATACTTCACTTAATTTCCGTAGCCCAGCACTTTCAGCCTGGTAGGGATGAGTAGTTTGCTTTGCACCCCTGTATAGCACACCCTAAGCACCCCACAGTGGTTATAGTGCTCCTACCCTCCTCTTTCCTACAGTTTTTGCCCTTTTTTCCCCCTACTCTACTCACTTCAACAGACTCACAAAATGGCTGCCAACACTTCCTAGTTGCAACCGCTCTCACCGCTTGCAGCCAATAAGCAGCAAGCTCGTGCTCGTAACACCTCAGCCAATCAGATGGCAGAATTCCCAAATATCGATATCTGTAAATTTCTAGACCAAGACCCTTCTCCCTGACAAATTTGGGATAATTCTGTTCACCCGTTCAACCTGTAGCCTTGTCTAAAGTTTCCTATGGAAATTAAAATTGAGAAAACATGTTTTTGGACCACCTTTTTTCTCTGCCCCCCCCTTGACGAATCACCCCCAAACTTTCAACTTAGGAGCTGATATGAACCAAGAATTAGTTTGGAAAATTTCATGAAGATTCATCAAACGACTTCAACGTTATAAGCAAAACAAAAAATGCTCTTCCTATGGAAACTTGGTCCTAACTATAACTACCTACTGGCAACCACCAGTAGGTTATATATACATATATATATATATATATTACCTACTGGCGGTCGCCAGTAGGTAGTTATAGTTAGGACCTAGTTTCCACAGGAAACTCGTTTTTTGTTTTCCCAATAACTTTGGCGCCGGTTGATGAATCTTCACGAAATTTTCAAAACTTATGGCCTGTTCTAGTCAGCTCCTATCTTGAAAGTTTCAGGCTGATTCGCTAAGTGGAGGCCGAGAAAAAGGGTGGTCCCAAAACATTTTTTCTGCATGTTATTTCCTATAGGAAATTTTAGACACGACTACAGCCCGAACTGATGAACGGAATTACACCAAATATGGCAAAAAGGTAGTGCTTGGTTCAGAAAGCGCCCTTTTTTCAAATGGTGTAAATCCATTCAGTAGTTGTTGAGAAAATAAAAAAATAGAGGTAAAAAAAAATATTTCCCATAGGAAACTTTAGACACGGCTACAGCTCGAACTGCTGAACGGAATTACACCACATTTGGCAAAAAGGTAGTTCTTGTTTCAGAAAGCACCCTTTTTTTAAATGGTCTAAATCCGTTCAGTAGTTGCTGGGAAAATCCCAAAATAAAGGTTCCGATATTTAGAGGCACGGTGGATCCGCGGACCCTCCCGACCACGAGCTTTATTCTAATTGGCTGTCAACACTCCGAACCAGGAAGTGTTGGCAGCCATTTTGTGACTCGGTAGAACCGGGTCACAAGAAAACAGGGAAACAAAGGCATAAAACAACAAAAGGGGGCAGGGTAGAAACACCCTGACCCCCTAGGCCTTCTGAGGGGGTCCTACAGGGATATCCAGGGTCAAAAAGTCGCAACAGATCCGTGGATCCGGCTGCAAAAATAAAAATAACGAAGAGCGGGCTCCCACGTTTTGTTATTATTTAGCCCCCGACTTGGCCAAGTCCCGAGGGCATGCTGGAATAGAATTGTGGGGGTCCAGAAGGACCCCCGCAGCCCCGGGAACCACCACACCCAGGGGCTTTCATTAATTCTTTTGTGGGGAACACATGCCCCCCCGCTGACCCGGGGACTGACACCCCCCTGGCTTTAAAAAAAAAATAAACACATCTGTGTGGGGGGCTTGAGCCCCCCACATACCCTGGGGACCGCCACCCCCTTGTGCTGTGCATTGGTTGGGAGGGGGGCCGCGCGGCCCCTCTCCTGGAGCCAGTGATGGCCCTGGGGCCCGCCACCCCCCAGGGCCGGTTCCTGCAGTGTCCCAAGGTGTCCACCCCCGGGACACTGCTGTTTGCAATGACAGGGCGGGAGTCTTGCGGCTCCCCCTCTGTCATTGAAAACTGCTTTGCTTCATTGAAGTGAGAGCATGAACCCCTGCTCACGGTTCAATGAAGCAAAGCAGACTGCTTTTCCACACGGGGAGCTGCATGTCAGCTGCTCCCCATGTGGAAAAGCAATGCCGGCTCCCGCAGGAAGCGGGGAGCCAGCAGGGTCCTTTGGGGGCATTGGGGATCCCCCACGATCCCAAAGGTGAGGGCCAGCCCCAGGGGATGGGGTCCCCGGGGCTAGAAGTGGCCCGGGAGGGTGGCCACACCACCCCCTCCCCTGTGTATTAAACAAAACAAAAAAAGGATTGGCCAGGCCCCGAGGGATAGGGTCCCCAGGGACATATTTGGCCTGAGGAGGGGGGCCACGAGGCCCTATCACAAAAAAATAAAAAAGGATGGCCAGGCCACGGGGGATGGGGTACCCAGGGCCAGAAGTGGCTGAGCAGGGGGCCACGCGGCCCACCTCCCCACAAAAAATATTAAATAAAGGCGGGCCCTGGGGGATGGGGTCCTCGGGCCAAAGGAGGCCTTAGGAGGTGGGGCCATGCAGCCCCCCCTTCCTATAAAATAAACACTGTGTGTGGCCATGCCCCAGTAGATGGGGTCCCTGGGGCCGGAATTGGCCATGGGAGGGGGGCACACATGCCCCCTTCCCATGTACATTTTGTTTTTTTTAAAACAGGGGGCCAGGCCCTTGGGGACTAACTAGCCCACCAGGTACCTCCAGTATGTGCCAGGGAGCTGCATTGCAGAGAGGTGTTCAGAGGCCATGCCCCTTTTCACACATCTCTGCAACGGAGCTCTGTGGCGCTTACTGGAGGTACCTGGTGGGCTAGTTGGACCCCAGGGACCCTTAGGATTCAAGGGTACTTAATCCCCCAACTCAAAATGCGTCACAGGGTGCATTTGCACAGTGGTGAAGGGAGGGGGCGGGGCCTGAGATTACATGTGTGCAAACTTGCCCTGTGGCACGTTTTAAGTTGGGGAATGAATTCCTCTTCAATCCTGAGGGTCCCTGGGGTCCAACTAGCCCACCAGGTACCTCTATTAAGTGCCACAGATCTGCATAGAGGGGCGCGAGTTATAGTTAGCTGAACTAACTATAATGTGGAAATGTCCAACTAACTATAACTTTCCCTAAAACCTATGTTTTTTTTCAGTGAATATATATATATATATATTACCTACTGGCGGTCGCCAGTAGGTAGTTATAGTTAGGACCACGTTTCCATAGGAAAACCTCAACATTCTATTTTGAATAACTTTGGCGCCGGTCGACGAATCCTCGCGAATTTCTCAAAATAGGTGGGGCGCTACGCTCCGCTCCTACCCTGAAAGTCTCGGGGGGATCCGTCAAGCGGGGGCTGAGATAAAAGGGGGGTCCCAAAACGCGTTTTTCCCATGCATTTTTCCATAGGACCTTTAGAACGAGCTACAGCCCGAACGGCTGAACAGAATTACTCAAAATTTGGCAGAGAGGTAGTCCCTAGGTCAAGGAAGTGCCTTTTGTAGGTTTGGTGTAAATCTGTTCAGTAGATTCTGAGAAAATAGCGTTTAAATCAATATATATATCTGAGCCCGCTTACGGTACGCTTACCGTACGCTTACCGTAAGCGTACGGTGGCGTGCGCGAGCGCGATTCTGATTGGCTCTTAGATCTTAGTAAACATTCGAATCGGCCGAAACCAGGAAGCGGCGGCCGCCATTTTCTGTGTTTCACTCTGAAAAAAAAAGAGAGAAAACAAGAAAAGGGGGCAAGGAGGAGAGTTACAGACCCCCTAACATTTGTAAGGGGGTCAAAGAAGGACAGAAAAGTACAAAAAAAACATTTATTGATTTTTTAAAAAATCACGGGGTACGCGTACGGTAAGCTTACGGTAAGCGTACGGTTAAAAAAAATAAAAATGAATAAATGAAATGACGAATTAAGAGTTTAGAAATTAGGGAGCTCTAAAAAGAGCTGTTGTGTTTATGAAGTCATTTTTTTAGTGGTACCTACAAGTAAGTACCGATGCAGAGTCTAAGGTTCAAGAGGAAGACTCTGTTCCCTTCATCATTGAAGTGCACACCATCTCCTCTATAAATGTCTTGCATGTCATAACGCAAGTTGTTGTGGTAAATGGCACCCATACCATAGTCACGGAGGAAAGCAGAAACAGATTTGTTGACGTGCTTTCTTGCTTTGTCAATCTGCGGACAGAAATGATTGGACCAGTTCCATTTTTGCCTTTGGCATATGTTGGAAAACACAAAGGCAGTTTTAGGGAAAAGTGTAAACAGTTGTGCAAAGGTGTCCTTCATAAGCATTTCCAGACCTACCCCAGTCAAAGTGCCTAGGTCATTGCCACCACAGTGCACTATTATGAGGTCAGGGTGTTGGATTTGAATGAAGGATTTCACCAATGGCATCAATTGGTGCCACTTTAACCCTCTCTGACCAATCCATTTAATGTCTACATTTGGCAAAGCAAGGTCTCTCACCATACCTGTTTTCTCTGCAAACTTTTCACTCCAGAAGACATAGCTGTGCCCTACAATCCACACTGTGAACATCTTCAAAGGAGAACTGGATGCACTCAGGAGGTGTCTTTCAGTAGAATGGCAATATGAAAAGAAAGACAGTTTGGAAATGGAGGCATACATATTTTTAACAAAACAAAAAGAACTGATTGGCTGTTTCATACCATTCTAGAAAAAAAACTAGGCTGTATGTGTAAATTAATAGAAGCATGTTTTGTATTGGTACAAAAAAATGTGTAACCAAAGAACAGTACTATGGATTTGCTGTAAGGTTTGAAAAGTCAAGCACTCTTGCTCTGTGGAATTGAAACATTGTGTGGCGAACTTCTGACCTAACTCCACACAGCAGTGTTCCATGAGCTGTTGCTATGGTAGCAGGCAGAAGTCAAGTTGGGGGAAGGGTACTAGGCAGAAGTCAAGTTGGGGGAAGGGTACTTTTGGAAAAGGGTTGGTTTTCAACCAATAGAAATGTGTGATTACATTTGAAAAAAAGGGGGAAGCACTGAGATTTGAAACTTACAAGTATATGTGTGGAAAAAAAGAGGGAAAGTTTGCCATTATCTGGTTCTGCTGAGAGGAGAGAGGTGAACACAACAGAGATCCTGGCTCTGATAATCTGCTGTTTGAGTGTCACATTTCTTTCACAACTAACTAATTTTAAAGGTGAGTTTACAGTTTGAGAGGGGATGTATGTGGTAACTTAAGAAATGAATAATAGAAATGGGAATTGTTTTTGTTGTAGTTACACATGGTGGTTTCATAATGTGTCAGTCTGTAAAAGTGATTTACACTTGCCCCGAAAAAAAAAAGAGCAGTAAGTGTGCTTTCAAATTGGCAAAGAAATTTCGTTTTGGGACTAATGTGAAAACATGACTCTGTGTGCATAGAGGAATTATAGGCAGAGATTTATTGCGTCTTGCTCTGGTGATTTCACAGTTGCATTAGATGGAAAGGGGGAGCGAATTTTTGGGGGAAGAAGCAGAGTCTTAGCACACACCCATGTGCTTGCCATGTATAGTCATGCACAGTATTTACAAGCGAGTGGGGTTTTCAGGTTTCAGTCTGTAATGCAAATACATTCAGCATCACTAAGGCTGGTTGCCCTTGCTGGAGTGTAGGCAGTCACCGAGAATACACATGGTGGTGGTCTGAAAAAACAGCTTGGACATGTGCATTGAAATAAATAAAAAAAAAAGGTTTCAAAATGTGTCAGTCTGTAAAAGTGATTTCCAATTGTAAAAAGTGATTTTCACTTGCCCCGAAAAAAAAAAGAGCAGTAAGTGTGCTTTCAAATTGGCAAAGAAATTTCGTTTTGTGACTAATGTGAAAACATGACTCTGTGTGCATAGAGGAATTATAGGCAGAGATTTATTGCGTCTTGCTCTGGTGATTTCACAGTTGCATTAGATGGAAAGGGGGAGCGAATTTTTGGGGGAAGAAGCAGAGTCTTAGCACACACCCATGTGCTTGCCATGTATAGTCATGCACAGTATTTACAAGCGAGTGGGGTTTTCAGGTTTCAGTCTGTAATGCAAATACATTCAGCATCACTAAGGCTGGTTGCCCTTGCTGGAGTGTAGGCAGTCACCGAGAATACACATGGTGGTGGTCTGAAAAAACAGTTTGGACATGTGCATTTAAATAAATTAAAAAAAAAGGTTTCATAATGTGTCAGTCTGTAAAAGTGATTTTCACTTGGCCCGGAAAAAAAAAGAGCAGTAAGTGTGCTTTCAAATTGGCAAAGAAATTTCGTTTTGGGACTAATGTGAAAACATGACTCTGTGTGCAGAGAGGAATTATAGGCAGAGATTTATTGCGTCTTGCTCTGGTGATTTCACAGTTGCATTAGATGGAAAGGGGGAGCGAATTTTTGGGGGAAGAAGCAGAGTCTTAGCACACACCCATGTGCTTGCCATGTATAGTCATGCACAGTATTTACAAGCGAGTGGGGTTTTCAGGTTTCAGTCTGTAATGCAAATACATTCAGCATCACTAAGGCTGGTTGCCCTTGCTGGAGTGTAGGCAGTCACCGAGAATACACATGGTGGTGGTCTGAAAAAACAGCTTGGACATGTGCATTTAAATAAATCAAAAAAAGTGGTTTCATAATGTGTCAGTCTGTAAAAGTGATTTCCAATTGTAAAAAGTGATTTTCACTTGCGCCGAAAAAAAAAAGAGCAGTAAGTGTGCTTTCAAATTGGCAAAGAAATTTCGTTTTGGGACTAATGTGAAAACATGACTCTGTGTGCATAGAGGAATTATAGGCAGAGATTTATTGCGTCTTGCTCTGGTGATTTCACAGTTGCATTAGATGGAAAGGGGGAGCGAATTTTTGGGGGAAGAAGCAGAGTCTTAGCACACACCCATGTGCTTGCCATGTATAGTCATGCACAGTATTTACAAGCGAGTGGGGTTTTCAGGTTTCAGTCTGTAATGCAAATACATTCAGCATCACTAAGGCTGGTTGCATTAGATGGAAAGGGGGAGCGAATTTTTGGGGGAAGAAGCAGAGTCTTAGCACACACCCATGTGCTTGCCATGTATAGTCATGCACAGTATTTACAAGCGAGTGGGGTTTTCAGGTTTCAGTCTGTAATGCAAATACATTCAGCATCACTAAGGCTGGTTGCCCTTGCTGGAGTGTAGGCAGTCACCGAGAATACACATGGTGGTGGTCTGAAAAAACAGTTTGGACATGTGCATTTAAATAAATTAAAAAAAAAGGTTTCATAATGTGTCAGTCTGTAAAAGTGATTTTCACTTGGCCCGGAAAAAAAAAGAGCAGTAAGTGTGCTTTCAAATTGGCAAAGAAATTTCGTTTTGGGACTAATGTGAAAACATGACTCTGTGTGCAGAGAGGAATTATAGGCAGAGATTTATTGCGTCTTGCTCTGGTGATTTCACAGTTGCATTAGATGGAAAGGGGGAGCGAATTTTTGGGGGAAGAAGCAGAGTCTTAGCACACACCCATGTGCTTGCCATGTATAGTCATGCACAGTATTTACAAGCGAGTGGGGTTTTCAGGTTTCAGTCTGTAATGCAAATACATTCAGCATCACTAAGGCTGGTTGCCCTTGCTGGAGTGTAGGCAGTCACCGAGAATACACATGGTGGTGGTCTGAAAAAACAGCTTGGACATGTGCATTTAAATAAATCAAAAAAAGTGGTTTCATAATGTGTCAGTCTGTAAAAGTGATTTCCAATTGTAAAAAGTGATTTTCACTTGCGCCGAAAAAAAAAAGAGCAGTAAGTGTGCTTTCAAATTGGCAAAGAAATTTCGTTTTGGGACTAATGTGAAAACATGACTCTGTGTGCATAGAGGAATTATAGGCAGAGATTTATTGCGTCTTGCTCTGGTGATTTCACAGTTGCATTAGATGGAAAGGGGGAGCGAATTTTTGGGGGAAGAAGCAGAGTCTTAGCACACACCCATGTGCTTGCCATGTATAGTCATGCACAGTATTTACAAGCGAGTGGGGTTTTCAGGTTTCAGTCTGTAATGCAAATACATTCAGCATCACTAAGGCTGGTTGCATTAGATGGAAAGGGGGAGCGAATTTTTGGGGGAAGAAGCAGAGTCTTAGCACACACCCATGTGCTTGCCATGTATAGTCATGCACAGTATTTACAAGCGAGTGGGGTTTTCAGGTTTCAGTCTGTAATGCAAATACATTCAGCATCACTAAGGCTGGTTGCCCTTGCTGGAGTGTAGGCAGTCACCGAGAATACACATGGTGGTGGTCTGAAAAAACAGTTTGGACATGTGCATTTAAATAAATTAAAAAAAAAGGTTTCATAATGTGTCAGTCTGTAAAAGTGATTTTCACTTGGCCCGGAAAAAAAAAAGAGCAGTAAGTGTGCTTTCAAATTGGCAAAGAAATTTCGTTTTGGGACTAATGTGAAAACAGGACTCTGTGTGCAGAGAGGAATTATAGGCAGAGATTTATTGCGTCTTGCTCTGGTGATTTCACAGTTGCATTAGATGGAAAGGGGGAGCGAATTTTTGGGGGAAGAAGCAGAGTCTTAGCACACACCCATGTGCTTGCCATGTATAGTCATGCACAGTATTTACAAGCGAGTGGGGTTTTCAGGTTTCAGTCTGTAATGCAAATACATTCAGCATCACTAAGGCTGGTTGCCCTTGCTGGAGTGTAGGCAGTCACCGAGAATACACATGGTGGTGGTCTGAAAAAACAGCTTGGACATGTGCATTTAAATAAATTTAAAAAAAAGGTTTCATA
This sequence comes from Triturus cristatus, assembly GCF_964204655.1. Taxonomy (NCBI): domain Eukaryota; kingdom Metazoa; phylum Chordata; class Amphibia; order Caudata; family Salamandridae; genus Triturus; species Triturus cristatus. Next base: position 370,847,116 of record NC_140595.1, read on the forward strand.
ATGTGTCAGTCTGTAAAAGTGTTTTTCACTTGGCCCGGAAAAAAAAAGAGCAGTAAGTGTGCTTTCAAATTGGCAAAGAAATTTCGTTTTGGGACTAATGTGAAAACATGACTCTGTGTGCAGAGAGGAATTATAGGCAGAGATTTATTGCGTCTTGCTCTGGTGATTTCATAGTTGCATTAGATGGAAAGGGGTAGCGAATTTTTGGGGGAAGAAGCAGAGTCTTAGCACACACCCATGTGCTTGCCATGTATAGTCATGCACAGTATTTACAAGCGAGTGGGGTTTTCAGGTTTCAGTCTGTAATGCAAATACATTCAGCATCACTAAGGCTGGTTGCCCTTGCTGGAGTGTAGGCAGTCACCGAGAATACACATGGTGGTGGTCTGAAAAAACAGCTTGGACATGTGCATTTAAATAAATCAAAAAAAGTGGTTTCATAATGTGTCAGTCTGTAAAAGTGATTTCCAATTGTAAAAAGTGATTTTCACTTGCGCCGAAAAAAAAAAGAGCAGTAAGTGTGCTTTCAAATTGGCAAAGAAATTTCGTTTTGGGACTAATGTGAAAACATGACTCTGTGTGCATAGAGGAATTATAGGCAGAGATTTATTGCGTCTTGCTCTGGTGATTTCACAGTTGCATTAGATGGAAAGGGGGAGCGAATTTTTGGGGGAAGAAGCAGAGTCTTAGCACACACCCATGTGCTTGCCATGTATAGTCATGCACAGTATTTACAAGCGAGTGGGGTTTTCAGGTTTCAGTCTGTAATGCAAATACATTCAGCTTCACTAAGGCTGGTTGCCCTTGCTGGAGTGTAGCACTCTGGACATGGGCTTTTTAAAAAATCTGAAAAGTGGTTTCATAATGTGACAGTTTGTAAAAGTGATTTTCACTTGCCCAAAAAAAAGAGCAGTTTGTGTGCATTCAAATTGGCAAAGAAATTTCGTTTTGTGACTATTGTGAAAAGAAATGTAGTAATATATTTAAATACAATAAAGGATTTTTTTTTAGTTTTTTTCAGGTATTGCTGAAGAACAGTGAACAAAATTTAAGATGCCTACAAAATCTAGAGTTCAAAAAACGCTAAAAAAAAAACTTTATTTGAAGACAACTGGAGGACCAAAGTTAGTAGAAGATGCTCATGTTGGGAAAAAGAAAAAATCTTCTGGTAAGCAGAAAAAACAATTTCTTAAAAAAATATTCAAAACAAAGAAAAATGTACAAAATGTCTGTCCTGGAAAGAATGTAACAAAACGAAGAGAACAGCAAAAAATTGAGAATTTAGTTAATGCAAATATACCTTCTGCAACTGAAAAGTTTTACATAAACAGAAAAACAGCGTTTAAAGAGATACGTAGAAAAATGTTTCAGAGAAGAGTTATGTCCAATTTGATAAAGGATGTGAAGAAATATAAGCAAAAGGCTAAATTTTATAAGAGAAAAAAAGAAATTGAAGCCATTGCAGCAAAAGCATTAGAATTAAAAAGGAAACTATTCATTTTAATTTTGAATAGGATGCGTACATTAGATAAAATGGTTAATGTACTGAAATCACAAAGCAAAAGCAAAAGAGTAGTGAACAGAACAAACTTTTGTAAAGTGTTTTTAGGAAAGTGGATGCATAGTTCAAGTAGTGAACCTTTTTTTAATGAAGAGAGCTATTTTCAAAGTAATAGTTTGCTGCATGCAGTTGACACCAGAGGTCGTTCATACGAAGTAAAAAATGGTTGCATAATGGAGAAGGAGATAATGGTTCCAAGAGATGAGGTACAAGTGATGGCAGATGAGGCAATGGGGAGACGTCCTAAAGCCCCAGTGTACACTTGGAATTGTAGTAGTATTTGCACTGTGCGTCAGGAATCTATTGACAGATTTCGAGAGTTTCTAAGAGAATATAGCAAAAAAAGTGTAAAACAGAAGATTAAGGTGCTTCAAAGTCTGGATCCATGCAGAGTGAGAGAGAATACTGGTTTGCAGGGTCATTCTCTGGCTTGTCTATCTAGAAAAGTGTGCAATAGTGTTTTCCATCATTTTAGGATGCTGGCTGTTCATCATACTGAAATGAGAAAGTTTGTGAGACGGTTGTATTTTGCCAAAAGTCCAGCAATAAAGTTAAATGAATTGAATAGGGCTCTGTTCCGAGGAACGGTATCAGATGTAGAGAAGGTTGTTGATGAAATTCAGTTTTGTTACTTTGGTCCTGAACAAAACAGTGCAGAGAAGGACACAGTAAATGAGGAAGAAGTGGAAGAGAATGTAGAACCTTCTGTAAGTAAGACATTTAATGATCACATAACAAAATTTGCAATAGTCTCTAATGAAAGACCAAATGTTACTTGTATTTGTTGCCGCAGAACTCATTATAGAAAACAAACTAGGAATGTTGATCTCTACAGAAAGAGTGAAAATGAAGATAATTATAAGTGGAAGGATTTTGCCACATATATATTTCTTGAAAATTGTTTTGAATTGGGTGAAGATCAGCGTATTTGTAAATACTGTTACAACAAGTTAGAGGAAAATAGAATGCCGACCAGAGCTGTACATAATAATTTAGAATTGGATGCTATTCCTGCTGAACTTTCTGAATTAAATACATATGAGTCTATACTCATTCAATGTGTTCATCCGTTCCAGACCATAGTACGTATGGAGCCCAAAACTGGTAAATTACCTCCTTCAGATTTACTGAGAGGTTTAAAAGGTAGAGTGGTGTATTTGCCCTTGGATTTGAAAAAAAATATGGAAACTATTGATGCGGATACTTTGGAAACTGAACCATTAATTATTCTGGTTAATGGTGTACCTACAAAGAATAAGAAGATTTGGCAGGAGCTGGTAGATGTGCGGAAAGTACAAAGAGCAAATTTGTATTTGAAAAAAAATAACAAATGGTATGAAGCAATTTATATAGAAGAAGAAGAAGAAGACGAAGATTTTCAAGAAGACACAGAAACACCAACTGGACAAATTGAAAAAGTGGACAAGACAAAGGAAGAAGAAATTTATGAACATTTTAGCATACATCCTCTTCATTCGAAAGAAGTTATGGGAGACAATATTGATCTCTTTCAGATGAAGAAAGCAAAAGGAACTCCCGTGAGTGTATGGGAGGAGAGCTTGGAAGCTCGATGTTTTCCCCAGCTGTTTCCTACGGGAAAAGGAGGACGATACGATGAACGTCCAGAACAGATTCCAGCTTCAGAGTATCGGACTACAAGACTATATGCTGAAGATCCCAGATTTCGACAAAGTATTCCTTATTTGTTCCATCTTTTATTTGAAAGCGACTTGTCTGCACTGTCTTATGCAGTAAATCACATTTTAAAAAGTGGAGTACATTTACAAAATGTGTCTGCTAAGGATTTTATGGAGAAAGTGCAGCACCGAGATGATCATTTGGAAACACAACTGATCAATCTGATGGCTTGTCAGCGTGGGACAAATGAATATTGGTACCGACGCCATGGTGAACTAAAATGCATGTTACGCAATTTAGGAACACCAACATGGTTCCTTACCCTAAGCTGTGCCGAGTACGCTTGGGATGATTTACTGGATTTTCTACGAGAGGCCAATTCAAACATTAAAAACATCGAATACAAGACAGCAGGAGAACTGTGCTCATTGGATCCGGTTAATGTTTGCAGATATTTCAATCATAGATTTGAGGCTATGATGTCCTTCATCTGCAATAAAAAAAATCCACCCCTTGGAGAAGTAGTGGATTTCTTTTGGAGAAAAGAGTACCAGGCAAGAGGTGCTCCTCATATTCATATGCTGTTGTGGATCAAGGATGCCCCAAAGTTTGGAACAGATACTGATGAAGCAGTGTTATCTTACATTGAAGAATATGCAACATGTGGTATACCAAAAAGCACAGAAGAGAACAAGTTAAAGGAGCAAGTTTTACGTTTCCAAAGTCATCGGTGTGGAAAATACTGTCGACGGAAATACAAGAGCAAAGAAAAATACTACTCTAAATGTCGATTTGGATTTCCTAGACCTGTTCTTTCAAATGGAAGAGTAAACAGTTTTATGTCAGCTGTGAGACATACTATCACAAGAAAATCACCTAAGAATACCTACAACCTTAAAAGAAAAGAAGAATCAAAAAATATAAATGACTACAACCCAGTCATTTTATCCATGTGGAACGCTAACATGGATATACAGTATGTAGCTGACAATTCCATTGCTGTTGCACGATATGTAACGTCTTACATTACGAAATCAGAAAAAACAGAATTGAAGGAAATGTGGGAAGAGATTTCTCACGAGAAGACTGTCAGTAAGAAGCTGTACAGTTTCAGTTTGAAGATGTTATCGCATCGAGAAATTGGATCCTACGAATGTTCAGATAGGTTATCTTCTGCAAGTCTCTACTCGAAGTCAAGAAGAATAATTTGGGCAAGTTTAGGCCTTGCAGCAATGAGAAATCGGGTACTGAAATCTGTTGGAGAAATTGAATATTTGGCCGAGAATGACCCAGAAAGTACAGATATATTGAAAACAAACATGTTGGACACATATTATCCCAAGAGAAGTCATCATCTGGAGAACATGTGTCTCTATGAAGTGTTGCAGAACTACATTTATTCACGGAAAGCTGCAGAAGACATTAATAATGGAAAATATAAAGTTGTTGGTGAAGAAGGATGTTTGGTGAAGCAAACCAAAGGAAGTTTGATAAATCACCGGAAGCTGAGTTGCGACACTACCGACAAGAAAGAATTTTACTACTTGGCTCTTTTACAGTTGTTTAAACCATGGCGTACAGAGGATGAACTACTGGGAGAATTTCAAAGCTATGAGGATTCATTTAATGCTTGCAAAGACAGCATACAATGCAATACATTCACAACTTATCTGCAAATGTTAAATGAAGAAATTGAACAGGAAACTACAATTGCAGCAGAAATAGCTAGAGACAGTTCTCAGGACAGCCAAAGTTCAGGAACACACAGTCAAGATCCCCTAGGACAACCAATCGTTGAAAATGAAGCATCAATAGCCATGAATGAAGTGGAAACGGCTATGAATCAAGCTCAAGAAGAATTTATAGACTTAGAAAATTTGGAAAGACAACTGAATCAAGAGCAGCAACAAATTTATGAAGAGATCAAAAACAAAATTGATCACGGATTTCTACATGTAAAAAAAGAGTGCTCATGCACATCATTTCATCCAATCAGGATGTATGTAAGCGGACAAGCTGGCACTGGAAAAAGTTTCCTAATTAAAGTCATCAGAAGCTACCTAAAGCAAAAAACGGATTCTACTTTGTCTTGTGTGGTTACTGCTCCAACTGGGTTAGCAGCATATAACATAAAAGGAATCACCTTACATCGTTTGCTAATGTTACCAGTGGAGCATGAGAACAAAATACAATTCAACAAGCTAACTGGAGAAGCATCCTTGGAAGTTTCACGAGTATTGAAGAAGATGCAAGTTCTCATTATTGATGAGGTGAGCATGGTATCAAACTTAATGCTTGCCTTTGTGCATTTAAGAATGCAGCAAATTTTGAAGACAGACTATGACGTGTTATTTGGTGGAAAACACGTCATAGTTTTTGGAGATCTTTTGCAACTTACTCCAGTTAAAGGACAACCAGTGTTTAATACTGTGACACATGAAGACACGAAGAAGTCATTGGGAAGCATCGGAAATACAAATATTTGGTCCTTCTTTGAGTACAAGGAACTTACAACTAATATGAGGCAAGCAAACGATGAAGAATATGGAAGTATTCTGAAAGATATCAGAATTGGACTACTCACAGAAGTTGGCAAAAAAGCATTACAGAGTCGGCTGCTACATAATTTATTTCCAAAGGAAGAAATAGTTGCAGAGAAAATATACAAGAATATTGCAGAAAACAAAAGTGTCATCTGCTTAATGCCAACTCTACGTGAATGCTCAATATTCAATGAGGAGCTTTTGAAATTGGAAAAGGAAGAGATCAGGAAATTGGAAGCAGTGGACAAAATTGAGGATGGAAGAATTACTGTCACAGTAACAGGCAAACTGAAAAATAAATTGGACTCACTAGAGAAGAACATCTCCAAAACAGCTGGATTAGAAAAAAATCTATATGTTTGCATGAACTGTAGAGTGTTTTTAAGGAGAAATTTGGATGTTGAGAAAGGTTTAGTTAATGGAGCGATGGGAAGAGTTGTGGGTTTTATTAATTATCAGAAAAAAGAAGGAATTGAATGTTTAAAAATAAAATTTGATCAGATAGATGAAGTTAAAGATATTTGTCGTTGTACAGTTCGTTTTATGCTTGTGAAAGACTTATATGTACGTAGGAAGCAGTTTCCGTTTTCTCTAGCATATGCTGTAACTATTCACAAGTCTCAAGGATTGACTGTAGATTGTGCATTTGTGAACATTGGTTCAACTGTGTTCAAAGAAGGTATGGCATATGTTGCTTTGTCACGAGTCAAAACATTATCAGGTTTATTCATGATAGACTTTGAAGAATCAAAAGTTAGTGCTGATACAAATTGTGTAAAGGAGTATAATAGATTAAGAAGAAGCTATGCTCCTCATTTAGGTCAGTATCCTGTGTTGGAGAAACGTGTAGTTTCTCGTAAAAGGAAAAATGAGAATATCTGTAGTGAAGATGTAGAGAAGAGGAAAAAAAAGAGGAGTGATGTAATTGCAAGCAAAAAGAAAAAGGAAAATGAAGAACAGGTTGTAGGATGTCATTTTGAAAATAGCTCTGGTGTCAACTGCTACGCAAATGTAGTGCTGAATGTTGCATTTTATCTGGAAAGTTTGCAAGAGCAGATAATAGTAAATCAGGGAAAAAGATTCTGTTCAGAGCTGAGTCTCCTTTTTCAAAAGCTGAGTAAAGATAAAACTCAAATAGAAAGTGCTACTGACATTAGAAAACTTTTAGATGTATGTTCAGGACGAACACAGTTTTCTCAAAATGAACAGCAAGATGCACATGAATTTTTGATGTATTTTCTTCAGGTAGTGGAAGAAGAAGGAGTTCCCATTGACATTTTTTTTGGTCTCTCTTATAAATGGGAACATAGTTGTGATAATTGTTATAATATAAGTGGCTCTATTGTTGATAATGAAAGGTTTATTTATTTGACATTGCCAGAGAGTAAAACAGTCACTTTTGCAAAATTAGTTAAAGATGCTAATCATAGCATGAAATGTGGTGAGTGTAATTCTGACATGTTGTCAACATTAATTTTAAAGGAATACGGACAGTATGTAATTTTAATGATGCAACGATGTAGAGCTGATGGTTCAAAATTGGATACTTTAATAAAGAAGTTTACAGGACAGCAATTATCAATTTCAGGAAAAACTTTTGTAACTGTTGCAATAATTTTCCATGATGGACCTACTGTTACTTCTGGACATTACACAGTTTATCTTAAATGTGAAAAAGGCTGGACACTGTGTAATGATTCTCAATTGATTTTCAAACAACGTTTGCCTTTTGATTTAGCAAATTCATATCTAATCTTCCTGAAACCTAAATTTTAGAGAGACTTGGCAAGATCTGGACAAAACAATTTTACCATTTTACTGGATTACCATTGCAATTTTGTAAAAAAAAAATTTTTTAAATTATCATTTGGCCTAATGGAAAGATAACCAATTGTAATGTGGACTTTTTTAATTTTTAATGAAATTTTGAAAAACCAATAATTTTGAGATTATCGGTAACTTCTGCACATTTTATATTTTGGAATGTTATTGGACTGCCATTGGAAATTTTTTCAAAAATGATTTCAAAAATTACTATTTGGCCATGTGGAAAAGTAACCAATTCTATTGTGGACTAAATAAATTAATCAAAAAATTTTCATGAACCAAAATGTTACAGAGAATCTGTGAGATCTGGACAAATTAAACTTTAGAATTTTATTGGATTACCGTTGGTAATTTAATCCAAACAAAAATTTAAAATTACTATTTGGCCTAAAGGAAATGAAATCAGATGTTTTTTGGAGTTATTTGAGATATAATATTGTGATTATACTTCTGAAACAAACATATCAGACGGTATTTTAAAGGAATAAGTATTGGTATTAGATGATATTTTTTTACAATATTATGCATTTCTATAATGTTAAGTTTAAGTAAAAAAAGAATCAGGGCTTTTTTAATACAATCTTTGTGATTGGTATTTTTTTTTGCCCGCTGTAAAATGATGAATGCAATTGCTTTCACAATTTATAGTGAAATGCAATATATTCTGAAAACAGCAAAAATAAGGCAAAAATATTTTTTGGGAAAAAATGTAAATATGTGTACTGTATTATAAAAAGTTTTTAAAATATTAATACTTTTTCCTTTTTTTCCAGATAGATATAGAAAATTTACGAAAACTACAAACATTTTTAAAACTATTTTTAAAAAAAAGAAATGAATAAATATTTTTTCAGTGAGTATGGTAAGTCAATAATAATAATTGTAGTCTCTCAAGGTCAATGTAATGTCATAAATGATTTTTAGTGTTTTTTTAAAAAAAAAAAAAAAAAAGTACGCGCACCGTGCGCGTACGGTAAAAAAAAATAAAAAAAAGTTTTTAAAAACATATGTAAAAAAAAGATGAAAGATAAGGTTGGCTCTTAAAAGAACCGTTGTGTTCATGCAGGGACAGAGGAAAGAAAGATTGGGAATATTAGACGGTACGACAAGTGTGCTGATCTATTTTACTGTTCGCCAGGGAAACACTGGTCTCCCTATAAGTAATTAGATCGTGACAAGTGGCGCACCGTACTTCAACCCTCGCAAACCGAGGGTTAATTTCCAGAGGGCCAGCAAAAGGAGATTCTCCCCCCACAGATGAAGGGCTCACCTGACCTGCAGAAGAAGGAGTCAGCCCTGCAGATGATGGTCCAGGCTGAGCTGCTGTGGATGTACTGGCTCGTCTTTCTGAAGAGTTACCTCCAAAAAGATGACCATGTGTCCTTCTGTGTACATCCTGGAGGTGTCTCTTCATGGTGTGATTCCCAAAGGAATACTTCCTGTCAGGATTACCTCTAGAAAGTACACGCTGACACAGCCTGCAAGTAACTAAGGGTGCATTCACCTTTTGCTGGCCTTCAGGAAAAGTAAAATAATCCCAAACATAAGAAGGCTTTTGTTTCCTCGCTCTCTGCCTCAAGACAGTGCTGCTGGTGCTAGCCTCACTCTCAGAAGGGCTCTGCTGTTCTGCCATCGTATCCCAAAGACAAACCAGCTCCTTCTCCCAAGGGATCACAAGCAGAAATGAGGGGAATGGGTGTGGTGTAGGAGAGTTCTAGAACTGAAAGTAGTTTCAACCAATCAAAAGTTGTGTTTCATGATCACATGACCTACCGTACGCTTACGATACGCTTACGGTACGCTTACGGCAAAAAGTACGCATGCGCGTAAAAAAGACACGCGCTTGCGCGCATGCGCATAACAGTCACTCCCCGACACTTCCGCGTAACGTGCGCGCGTGGCGTAAGCGCGCACGCGTCCCACGCGCAGTACGCGCGGCTACGCAAAGTGCGTAACTATACGCAAGCAGCGTAGAAAGATTACGGACGTTGCGTAAACCGTACGCTTACCGTGAGCTTACGGTACGCGTACTAAAAAAAAATAAAAAAAAAAAAAAAAACTGGAAATAAATTTTACATGTTTATTTTAAAAAATATATAAAAAAAACATATTAAAGAATTTAAAAAATTTAAGCATAGTCTTTATAAAAGGTAAGAAAATAAAATTAAAAATATGTTAGAAAAAATTGAAGAATAAAAAAAAAATTAGCATTTTAAAAACCTTGCAAATTCACTGAAAAAACCATGGGTTTCAAACACGTTATAGTTAGGAATTAGCATTTAAAAAACCGTACAAATTCACTGAAAAAACCATGGGTTTCACACACGTTATAGTTAGGAATTAGCATTTAAAAAACCTTAGAAATTCAGTGAAAAAACCATAGGTTTCACACATGTTATAGTTAGCTGGACATTTTACTCGTAAAAAACCAATGAAATTGCCCCGTTATAGTTAGTTCAGCTAACTATAACTCGCGCGCCCGCAATGCACTGCTGATGACGTCACATATTACATCACTCATGACATGGTCAGTGACATCACTCATGACATCACTGATGACATCTCAAATGACATCACTGATGACCTCACTGATGACATCATCCTTGTGATAGAGTGGCAGACCTCCTCTCACCCTAATATAACCTTTGATACACACATTCAAAAATAGAGACTAAAATTTTCAAAACAATGGACATACCAATACCAGTTACAACAACCTATTCAGTAATTCTAAGATCCACATAAACATCCACTCATTCACCAACAGTCCAATACAGTCACTCATACATGTACTCACTCAACACATGTACTCATACACCTATACATCCTGTTACACAATGCCACTCATCCACAGAGTTACTCACACACATAGTCACTCATGCTAATAAAGAATCAAACATACATTTACTAGCATATACAGTTATACACACACCACCACACTTACTTCTACAGAAACTTACACATACTTAGTCTTTTAAACAATCACTTATAGAAACACATACTTATTCATACAGGAACTCTTTCAATCTCTCACATATACTCACATATATACACCAATAGTCACATATACTAGTTTTAAACATATGTAGTTACTCATAAAGACACTATTGAGACAGTCATTCACTCACTAACACACCCATACACACACTCATCCACCCATACAGTCCTGCACACATGCTGTGTTCAACACACACAAAGAGTGAATCATTCATTCATGCACCTATGCACTACATAATACCCCCCACCGAACCATACAGACACTCAGACTGATACTCAAAAAACAACTAATAACCTATATAGACACCCATGTAGCTACTCACCAACCCATGCAACCACTTATACACAAAGTGAGAGACTGATACAGATATTTTCATATTTAAACATTACACAGTAAGCCATGTATTCACTATGATACACTTAATCAGTCAGTTACACAATAAATTTTTCAAAAACAAAGCATCCATTTAGACACTTATATACCCATTTATTCTTCCATTGACCTTGAGATATACATATATAAAACATATTTAATTTTCAGAAAAACACACATTCACTGGATGATGTCATCAGTGAGGTCATCAGTGATGTCATTTGAGATGTCATCAGTGATGTCATGAGTGATGTCACTGACCATGTCATGAGTGATGTAATATGTGACGTCATCAGCAGTGCATTGCGGGCGCGCGAGTTATAGTTAGCTGAACTAACTATAACGGGGCAATTTCATTGGTTTTTTATGAGTAAAATGTCCAGCTAACTATAACATGTGTGAAACCTATGGTTTTTTCACTGAATATATATATATATATATATATATATATATATATATATATATATATATTACCTACTGGCGGTCGCCAGTAGGTAGTTATAGTTAGGACCCTGTTTCCATAGGAAATCCGCAACATTCTATTTTGAATAACTTTGGCGCCGGTCGACGAATCCTCGCGAATTTCTTAAAATAGGTGGGGCGCTACGCTCCGCTCCTACCCTGAAAGTCTCGGGGGGATTCGTCAAGCGGGGGCTGAGATAAAAGGGGGGTCCCAAAACGCGTTTTTCCCATGCATTTTTCCATAGGACCTTTAGACAGGGCTACAGCCCGAACGGCTGAACAGAATTACTAGAAATTTGGCAGAGAGCTAGTCCTCAGGTCAAGGAAGTGCCTTTTGTAGGTTTGGTGTAAATCTGTTCAGTAGATTCTGAGAAAATAGCCTTTAAATCAATATATATATCTGTGGCAGCTTACGGTGCGCTTACCGTGCGCTTACCGTAAGCTTACCGTACGCGTATGGTGGCGTGCGCGAGCGCGATTCTGATTGGCTGTTACATCTAAGTAAACATTCGAATCGGTCGAAACCAGGAAGCGGCGGCCGCCATTTTCTCTCTCGCACTCTGAGGGGGGGGCTGTAAACAAAGGCAAAAAACATATAAAGGGGCTGTTTAGACAGCGCCCATGCACATAGCCATGTTAGTTGAGTCTTCAAAGATCCCCCAAGGCCAAAAACGGTAAATTTTTATTTTTTGAAAATTTCGCCGATTACGCTTACCGTACGCGTACGGTGCGCTTACGCTAAAGATGTTAATTAAAAAAAAAAAACACTCTCTGTGCATGGCATATTATTGTCATCATTTACAAATTAAATTTAACAGATTACCTATCACAAGGAAGCGCATAATATGTTCTCCATGTGTGCACGGTGCGTAACGTGGGCACGCGGTGCGCGTAGCGCACTGCGTGCCCAACTTGCGTGTACAGCACTAACTGCGTAAAGTGGGAGCGCGGTGCGCGAAGCGCACCGCGTGCTCACTGTGCGCGCACGGAACGAACTGCGTTAAGTGGGCGTGCACGCCACGAATGGCGTAAAGTAACTTAGCATTTAAAAAACCGTACAAATTCACTGAAAAAACCATAGGTTTCACACACGTTATAGTTAGGAATTAGCATTTAAAAAACCTTGCAAATTCACTGAAAAAACCATAGGTTTCAGACATGTTATAGTTAGCGGAAATTTTACTGATAAAAAACCAATGAAATTCCCCCGTTATCGTTAGTGCAGGCAACTATAACTCACGCGACCGCAATCTTCTGCTGATGACATATGTGTCTTTATGAAAAAAAAATATTTGTAATATATTTATAGCTAAAAATTTATGGAAGAAGACATGGGCAAATAAGTGTCTAAATACAGTATTAGCATCAGCAGAGGATTGCGGTCGCGTGAGTTATAGTTGCCTGTACTAACTATAACGGGGGAATTTCATTGGTTTTTTATCAGTAAAATTTCCGCTAACTATAACATGTCTGAAACCTATGGTTTTTTCAGTGAATATATATATATTCACTGAAAAAAACATAGGTTTCACACACGTTATAGTTAGGAATTAGCATTTAAAAAACCTTGAAATTCACTTAAAAAACCATAGGTTTCACACGTTATAGTTAGGTGGACATTTCACTCGTAAAAAAACAATGAAATTCCCCCGTTATAGTTAGTTCAGATAACTATAACTCGCGCGACCGCCACTCTATCAAAAGGATGATGTCATTAGTGATGCCACTGACCATGTCATGAGTGATGTAATATGTGACGTCATGAGCAGTGGATTGCGGTCGCGCGAGTTATAGTTATCTGAACTAACTATAACGGGGGAATTTCATTGTTTTTTTACGAGTGAAATGTCCACCTAACTATAACGTGTGAAACCTATGGTTTTTTAAGTGAATTTGCAAGGTTTTTTAAATGCTAATTCCTAACTATAACGTGTGTGAAACCTATGGTTTTTTCAGTGAATTTGTACGGTTTTTTAAATGCTAAGTTATGTATTTATTATTATATTTTTTATATATTTATTTTACAATAAACTACGTATTAAAATGTATTTATTTATTTATTTGGTTTTTCACCGTGCGCGCACGGTACGCGCACGGTACGCGCACGGTGCGTGCACCCAGCGATTTTTTTAAAAAAAATTCAAATGTTTTTTTCTGCCTTCGGGGTCCTTCAGGGACCCCCTGACAAAGGCTAGGGGTCAGGAACTCTCTACCCTGCCCCCTTTTCACATTCGCCACCTTCCTTTTTCACTCTCGCACTCAAAACAAACAAAATGGCGGCCGACACTTCCTGATTTCGACCGATTCGAACGTTGACTGACATGTAACCACCAATCATAATTACGCTCTCGCCGTGTTAGGGTACGCGCACGGTGCACGGCTATAGATATTTCTGTACTTTAACTGCAATTTTCTCAGGAACTACGGAACAGATTGACTTCATATATGCAAAAGGCACATCCCTGACCTGAGGACTACCTCTTTGCCAAATTTCAAGTAATTCTGTTCAGCCGTTCGGGCTTTACCTTCGACTAAAGGTCCTATGGGAAAGTGCATGGGGAAAACGCGTTTTGGGTCCCCCTTTTTTCTCGGCCCCCGCTTGACGAATCCCCCTGAGACTTTCAGGGTAGGAGCTGAGCGGAGCACCCTATTAGTTTTGAAAATTTTGCGAGTATTCGTCAACCGGCGCCAAAGTTATTCAAAATAGAATTTTGAGATTTCCTATGGAAACACGGTCCTAACTATAACTATCTACTGGCTATATATATATATATATTACCTACTGGTAGGTAGTTATAGTTAGGACCTATAACCCATAGGAAATCCGCAACATTCTATTTGGAATAACGTTGGCGCCGGTTGACGAATCTTCGCGAAATTTTCAAAACTCGTGGCCCGCTCCGGTCCACTCCAATTCTCGGGGTGATTCGTCAAGTGGGGGCCGAGAAAAAAGGGGGGTCCCAAAACGTGTTTTCCCCATGCAATTTTCCATAAGGACATTTAGTCGCAGCTACAGCCCGAACTGCTGAACGGAATTACACCAAATTTGGCAGAAAGGTAGACCTTGGTTCAGAGTCGTGCCTTCTGCTAAAAGGGTGTAAATCCGTTCAGTAGTTCCTGAGAAAATCAAAATAACATATATATCTGGGCGGAGCCTAACCACACATCTCATCGTGAGATCTGATTGGCTCTCAGCACTTCATCTAAGAAGTGTTGGCAGCCATCTTGGAACCAATATACATGATAGCACCTCATTATAAAGCATTGCAGTTAATAGAAGGTTTTAAGACTTTAGTTACATTATACATCATTTGTTGATGGTACCATACTCATTTTAGGAATTGTGGTGTGTTCTAAGGTGATTTAACCATGTGAAAAAACCTTCTGCTGGGATATCATGAATCATGTTTGAGAGAAAACTATTTTCTCATGCTTTCCCACAGAGGTTTGGAAGGTGATCTATAAGCATATTTTCTGTAAATTCACATTATTTTTCTCAGTCATGTGAGAATGAAGTCTGACATTCTCAGTACAACATGTACATTCAACAAGGGCAGAGACTGTCAGTTGATTCCTTTGTGTTCTACTGCAGCTTCCCAGAGTATTCTAAAGAACAACTAGAGCGCTAACAGTCCTACTTATGACAAACGTATGGCACACCTGAAGCCATCTTGATTGGAATAAAGTGGTAACTCTTAAAACATTTAATTTAAAAAGGAACAAAATGAGGGGGTTCATTTTGCCATAGAAAGTATGATTAGTGCTGCAGAAAAAAAATTAGGGCACATTTTGAGTGACTTCTCAAATCCTCTTCTATTTCATTGAATATTCTGACATGCAGACTGAAACATGCACTTTCAATACCAGCAGCAGAATTCTCTGGTGAGCGGTAGCTTTACTATAGTGATATAACGAGCAACTAGAGTGCTAACATTCTGAATTTATGGCAAATATGTGACACATCTGAAGGCCTTCTTGATGGAATCAAAGTAGAAAACTGAAAGTATTCCTACTGAGGAGACTGTAGTAAATGAGGAAATTAGGAAACATCGTTACAAATAAGTCTCCCAAGATGACCACCAGAGTCAAAAGAGATCAAATGTAGCACAAATATCACCCAGATGTAGCCCAAGTATAGCCCAATTACAGAATGTTCCAGAGTATTCTAAAGAACAATTAGAGCGCTAACAGTCTTACTTATGACAAAATTTTGGCACACCTGAAGCCATCTTGATTGGAATAAAGTGGTAACACTTAAAACATTTAATTTGTAAAGGAACAAAATGAGGGGTTTCATTTTGCCATAGAAATTATGATTAGTGCTGCAGAAAGAAAAATTAGGGCACATTTTGACTTCTCAAATCCTCTTCTATTTCATTAAAGAATTCTGATATGCAGACTGAAACATGCACTTTGAATACCAGCAGAAGACTTCCCAGGTGAGCAGTAGCTTTACTACAGTGATCTAATAAGCAACTAGAGTGCTAACATTCCGATTTTATGGCAATTGTGTGACACATCTGAATGCCTTCTTGATGGAATCAAAGTGAAAAACTGAAAGTATTTCCTACTGAGGAGACTGTAGTAAATGAGGAAATTAGGAAACTTCATAACAAATAAGTCCCCCAAGATGGCCACCAGAGACAAAAGAGCCCAAATGTAGCACACATATCACCCAGATGTAGCCCAAGTATAGCCCAATGACAGAATGTCCCAGAGTGTTCTAAAGAACAACTAGAGCGCTAATAGTCTTACTTATGACAAAAGTATGGCACACCTGAAGCCATCTTGATTGGAATAAAGTGGTAACACTTAAAACATTTAATTTGCAAAGGAACAAAATGAGGGGGTTCATTTTGCCATAGACATTATGATTAATGCTGCAGAAAGAAAAATTAGGGCACATTTTGACTTCTCAAATTCTCTTCTATTTCATTAAAAATTCTGACATGCAGACTGAAACATGCACCTTGAATACCAGCAACAGACTTACTTGGTGAGCATTAGCTTTACTACAGTGATCTAATGAGCAACTAAAGTGCTACCATTCAGAATTTAAGGCAAATGTGTGATACATCTGAATGCCTTCTTGATGGAACCAAAGTAAACAAGCATTGAAAATGCAATAGATCTCGCCCTCGTTTAAGTTAAAGCAATAATGTTCGTAATTATGTGGCTTTTTAGCTTTGCTTGTATTAGTGTTTTTCAAACTTTGATGTACATAACATGCATATGTATATGTATGCATGCATTTATCTTTGTATTTATATAGATATGCAGATTATATATATGTTTATATATGTATGTATATATATATATATATATATATATTCACTGAAAAAACCATAGGTTTCACACACGTTATAGTTAGCTGGACATTTCTCTCGGAAAAAACCAATGAAATTCCCCCCTTATAGTTAGTACAGCTAACTATAACTTGCGCGACCGCAATCCACTGCTGATGACGTCACATATTACAGAACTCATGACATGGTCAGTGACATCACTCATGACATCACTGATGACATCTCAAATGACATCAGATTCTTTATTAAAGTATCCAATTTTGAACCATCAGCTCTACAACGTTGCATCATTAAAATTACATACTGACCATATTTCTGTAAAAAAAACGTGGAAAACATGTCAGATTTACATTCAGAACATTCCATGTTGTGATTGGCATCTTTAACTAATTTACTAAAAGTTACTGATTTACTTTGTGGTAATGGTGAAAATATGAACCTTTCAGAATCAACATTACTACTGCATGTGTTCATACAGTTTTCACAGCAATGTTCCCATTTGTAAGAGACACCAAATAAGTCTTCTACTCCTTCATCTTCCAGTACGCTCAGTATATATATTAAGAATTCCTGTGCATCTTGCTGGACATTTTCTTTAAACTGTGTAGATCCAGAACATACATCGAAAAGATTTCTAACATCAGAAGCACTTTCTATTTTAGTTTTATCATTACTCAGCTTCTCATAAATGAGACTCAGCAGAGAACACAATCTTTTTCCATGATTTACTATTATCTGTTCTTGCAACTTTTCAAGATAAAATACAACATTCAGCACTACATTTGCATAGCAGTTGACACCAGAGCTATTTTCAAAATGGCAACCAACAACCTCTTCAACACTGTCCTTTTTCTTTTTCTTTGCTATCACATCACTGTCCTTTTTTTTTTGTTCTGTTCATCCACATTACAGATATTTTCAAATCTCCTTTTCCGAGAAACAACATGTTTTTCAATCACAGGATGCTGACCTAAATGAGGAGCATAGGTTCTTCTTAATCTATTATACTCCTTTACACAGTTTGTATCAGCACTAACTTTTGAGTCATCAAAGTCTATCATAAATAAACCAGATAATGTTTTTACTCGTGACAGAGCAACATATGCCATACCTTCTTTGAACACAGTAGAACCAATGTTTACAAAAGCACTATCTACAGTCAATCCTTGAGACTTGTGAATAGTTACAGCATATGCTAGAGAAAATGGAAACTGCTTTCTACACACATATAAGTCTTTCACAAGCATGAAACGAACTGAACAACGACAAATGTCTTTAACTTCTTCTATCTGATCAAATTTTATTTTTAAACATTCAATTCCATCTTTTTTCTGGAAATTAATAAATCCCACAACTCTTCCCATAGCTCCATTCACTAAACCTTTTTCTACATCCAAATTTCTCCTTAAAATCACTCGACAATTCATGCAAACATATAGATTTTTTTCTAATCCAGCTGTTTTGGAAATGTTCTTCTCTAGTGAATCCAATTTATTTTTCAGTTTGCCTGTTAATGTAATAGTAATTCTTTCATGCTGAATTTTGTCCTCTGCTTCCATTTTCTTAATCTCTTCCTTTTCCAATTTCAAAAGTTCCTCATTGAATATTGAGCACTCACGTAGTATTGGCATTAAGCAGATTACAGTATTTTTTTCAGCAATGTTCTTGTATATTTTCTCTGCAACTATTTCTTCATTTGGAAATAAATTATGTAGCATCCTACTCTGTAATGCTTTTTTGCCAACTTCTGTGAGTAGTCCAATTCTGATATCTTTCAGAATACTTGCATAATCTTCATCGTTTGCTTGTCTCATATTAGTAGTGAGTTCTTTGTACTCAAAGAACGACCAAATATTCGCATTACCAATGCTTCCTAATGACTTCTTCGTATCTTCATGTGTGACAGTATCAAACACGGGTTGTCCTTTAACTGGAGTGAGCTGTAAAAGATCTCCAAAAACTATGACGTGTTTACCTCCAAATAACACGTCATAGTCTCTCTTAAGAATTTGTTGCATTCTTAAATGCACAAAGGCAAGCATTAAGTTTGATACCATGCTCACCTCATCAATAATGAGAACTTGCATTTTCTTCAACACTCTTGAAACTTCGAAGCATGCTTCTCCAGTTAGCTTGTGGTATTCTATTTTGTTCTCATGCTCCACTGGTAACATTAGCAAGCGATGTAAGGTAATTCCTTTTATGTTATAGGCTGCTAACCCAGTTGGAGCAGTTACCACACAAGACAAATTTGAAGCTGTTTTTTGCTGTAGGTAGCTTCTGATGACTTTTATTAAGAAACTTTTACCAGTTCCAGCTTGTCCACTCACATACATCCTGATTGGTTCAAATGATGTGCATGAGCACTGTTTTTTTCATGTAGTAATCCATGATCAATTTTTTGGGTGACTTCTTCATAAATTTGTTTTTGTTCTTCATTCAGTTGTTGTTCCAGATTTAGTAAGTCTATTGAATCTTCCTGTGCTTGATTCATAGCCGTTTCTACTTCAGTCATGGCTACTGCAGCTTCATTTTCTACGATTGGTTGTCCTAGGGGATCTTGACTAAGTGTTCCTGAACTTTGGCTGTCTTGAGAACTGTCTCTAGCTACTTCAGCTGCAATTTTTGCTTCCTGTTTATTTTCTTCATTTAACATTTGGACATAAGTTGTGAAAGTACTGCATTCTATGCTGTCTTTGCTAGCATTAAAATAATCTTCATAGCTTTGAAATTCTCCCAGTAGTTCGTCCTCTGAATGCCATGGTTTAAACAGCTGTAAAAGAGCCAAGTAGTAAAATTCCTTTTTGTCAGTAGTGTCGCAACTCAGCTTCCTGTGATTTATCAAACTTCCTTTTGTTTGCTTCACCAAACATCCTTCCTCACCAATGACTTTATATTTTCCATTGTTGATGTCTTCTGTGGCTTTCCGTGAAAAAATGTAGTTCTGCAGCACTTCATAAAGACACATGTTCTCAAGATGATGACTTCTTTTTGGGTAATATGTGTCCAACATGTTTGTTTTCAAAATATCTGTACTTTCTGGGTCATTCTCGGCCAAATATTCAATTTCTCCAACAGATTTCATGACCCGATTTCGCATTCCTGCAAGGCCTAAACTGACCCAAATTATTCTTCTGGATTTCGAGTAAAGACTTGCAGATGATAACCTATCTGAGCATTCGTAGGATCCAATTTCTCGATGCGATAACATCTTTAAACTGAAACTGTACAGCTTCTTACTGACAGTCTTCTCGTGAGAAATCTCTTCCCACATTTCCTTCAATTCTGTTTTCTCAGATTTAGTGATGTAAGATGTGACATACGGAGCAACAGCAATAGAATTGTCTGCCACATACTGAATATCCATGTTAGCATTCCACATGGTTAAAATGACTGGGTTGTAGTCATTTATAAATGTTGACTCTTCTTTTCTTCTTAGGTTGTATGTATTTTTGGGAGATTTTCTGGTTATAGTATGTCGCACAGCTGACATAAAACTGTTGACTCTTCCTTTTGAAAGAACAGGTCTAGGAAATCCAAATCGACACTTTGTGTAGAATTTATCTTTGGTCTTGTACTTCTGTCGACAGTATTTTCCACACCGATGACTTTGGAAACGTAAAACTTGCTCTTTTAACTTTTTCTCTTCTGTGCTTTTAGGTATAGCACATGTTGCATATTCTTCAATGAAAGATAACACTGCTTCATCAGCATCTGTTCCAAATTTTGGGGCATCCTTCATCCACAACAGCATATGAATATGAGGAGCACCTCTTGCTTGGTACTCTTTTCTCCAAAAGAAATCCACTACTTCTCCAAGAGGTGGATTTTTTTTATTGCAGATGAAGGACATCATAGCCTCAAATCTATGATTGAAATATCTGCAAACATTAACCGGATCCAGTGAGCACAGTTCTCCTGCTGTCTTGTATTCAATGTTTTTAATGTTTGAATTTGCCTCTCGTAGAAAATCCAATAAATCATCCCAAGCGTACTCGGCACAGCTTAGGGTTACTAACCATGTAGGAGTTCCTAAATTCCGTAACATGCATTTCAATTCTCCATGGCGTCGGTACCAATATTCATTTGTCCCACGCTGACAAGCCATCAGATTGATCAGTTGTGTTTCCAAATGATCATCTCGGTGCTGCACTTTCTCCATAAAATCCTTAGCAGACACATTATGTAGATGTACTCCACTTTTTAAAATGTGATTTACTGCATAAGATAATGCAGACAAGTCGCTTTCAAAAAAAAGATGAAACAAATAAGGAATACTTTGACGAAATCTTGAATCTTCAGCATATAGTCTTGTATTCCGATACTCAGAAGCTGGAATCTGTTCTGGGCGTTCATCGTATCGTCCACCTTTTCCTGTAGGAAACAGCTGAGGAAAAAATCGAGCTTCCAAGCTCTTCTCCCATACACTCACGGGAGTTCCTTTTGCTTTCTTCATCTGAAACAGATCAATAGTGTCTCCCATAACTTCTTTTGAATGAAGAGGATGTATGCTAAAATGTTCATAAATTTCTTCTTCTTTTGACTTGTCCACTTTTTCAATTTGTCCAGTTGGTGTTTCTGTGTCTTCTTCTAAATCTTCTTCTTCTTCATCTATATAAATTGATTCATACCATTTATTATTCCTTTTCAAATATAAATTTGCTCTTTGTACTTTCCGTAAATCTACCAGCTCCTGCCAAATCTTCTCATTCTTTGTAGGTACACCATTAACCAGAATATCTAATGGTTCAGTTTCCAAAGTATCTGCATCAATAGTTTCCATATTTTTTTTCAAATCCAAGGGCAAATACACCACTCTTCCTTTTAAACCTCTCAGTAAATCTGAAGGAGGTAATTTACCAGTTTTGGGCTCCATACGTACTATGGTCTGGAACGGATGAACACATTGAATGAGTATAGACTCATATGTATTTAAATCAGAAAGTTCGGCAGGAATAGCATCCAATTCTAAATTATTATGTACAGCTCTGGTCGGCATTCTATTTTCTTCTAACTTATTATAACAGTATTTACAAATACGCTGATCTTCACCCAATTCAAAACAATTTTCAAGAAATATATATGTTGCAAAATCCTTCCACTTATAATTATCTTCATTTTCACTTTTTTTATACAGATCAACATTCCTTGTTTGAATTTTATAATGGCTTCTGCGGCAACAAATACAAGTAATATTTGGTCTTTCATTAGAGATGATAGTAAATTTTGTCATTTCATCCTCAAAATTTTTAGTAATAATGAGTTCTACATTCTGTTCCTCATTTTCCTCATTAACTGTGTCCTTTTCTGCACTTTCTTGTTCTGGACCGAAGTAACAAAACTGAATCTCATCGGTAACCTTCACTACATCTGATACAGATCCACGGAACAGAGCATTATTTAACTCATTTAACTTTACTGCTGCACTTTTAGCAAAATACAATGTTCTCACAAACTTTCTCATTTCAGTATGATGAACAGCCAGCATCCTAAAATGATGAAAAACACTTTTACACACTTTTCTAGATAGACAAGCCAGAGAATGTCCTTGCAAACCAGTATTCTCTCTCACTCTGCATGGATCTAGTGTTTGAAGCACCTTCATCTTCTGTTTTACACTCTTTTTACTATATTCTCTTAGAAAGTCACGTAATTTATCAATAGATTTCTGACGCACAGTACAAATACTACTACAGTTCCAATTGTACACTGGGGCTTTTGGACGTCTCCCCATAGCCTCAGCAGCCATTACTTCTTCCTCATTTCTTGGGACCATTTTCTCTTTTTCCATCACACAACCATCCTTAACTTCATATGCTCTACCATTGGTGTCAACTGCATGCAACAAACTATTACTTTGAAGGTAACTCTCTTCATTAAAAAATGGTTCAGTACTTGAACTGTGCTTCCATTCTCCCAAGAACACTTTACAAAAGTTACTTTTTTTCACTTCTCTTTTCCTTTTTCTTTGTGACTTCATTGCATTGACTAATTTATCTAATCTACGCATCCTATTCAAAATTAGAATAAAAAGTTTTCTTTTTATTTCCAAAGCCTTACTTACAATATTTTCTATACATTTTTTTTTCTTAATAAATTTAGATTTTTTCTTATATTTTTTCACATCCTTTAGCAAATTTAACATCACTCTTCTCTGAAACATTTTTCGACTAATGTTTTTAAAATCTAATTTTCGTGTTAAATCAGTTTTACTTACTTCTGATTGTACATTAGCTTTTGTTTTTTGCTGTTGACTCTGTTGTTGCTTTGTACATAAAACACTGTTTGTTTTACATTTATTTTTGCCATTTTCTGTTTTTTTGAAGATATTTTTAAAGAAAACTTTAGTTTTCTTACCAGTAGAGTTTTTCTTTTTTCCATCACAAGCTTTTCCTCCTATTTTTTTTTCCCAGTTTTGTCCAGATATACTTGTTGTTGCTTTTCTTTCCTCTTTCTTGTCCTTAAAGGCATTTTTCATTTTTTCACTGTTGCTCAGCAATACGTGCAAGAAACTTTAAAAAAATTATTTTTTGTAATTATAATTCATTAAAATATTTTTTAAGCTTTTCATTAATTTCAAATGTTTTACCATTTGCCTCTCATTTGTGATTTACTGATTTGTGCAGAGTGCTAACCACCACAGTTGAAAAAAAACAAGCTGCCCCTTTCCTGCAAGTGCAAGTCTTTCAGAACAACTGCAACACACTTTAAATCTCTGCCCACAATTCCCGTGCGCACACAGCCTCGTGGTG
This sequence comes from Triturus cristatus, assembly GCF_964204655.1. Taxonomy (NCBI): domain Eukaryota; kingdom Metazoa; phylum Chordata; class Amphibia; order Caudata; family Salamandridae; genus Triturus; species Triturus cristatus. The sequence continues at coordinate 370,870,575 of NC_140595.1, forward strand.
TGATTCTAGGCAGAAAACAATATTTATGCACATTTACTACTGTGGTAGAGCAAGTGATACTTGCTGTTACAGCCTGACACATTTTCCTTATAGTTTACAGAGACAGAAAAGAGCACATTTCCTAACAGCTACTTCATACCATGAGCATCTGCAACCTGGGTGAGTGATTAGACTAGAGCAAAGAAAATGAGGCCTTGATGATGTTTTTATGTGTTTGCGTTATACACTGCTATCTGAAACATCACACAGAGCTGAGTACTACGCATGGGAGTGTTGGAGAAGCTGCTGCATGTGTGCCAAGAGTGTGTTTCTGGAGACTGTGTATTCTCTGGTGCAAGAGAGATGAGCAAGGAGACTTCCAGAACTGCATGAAGACTGCAGGGATGTATGTAACAGTGCATGTGTGCTAAGGGATAATTTGAGTTTAGAAAACAGGCTGCCCCTTTCCTGGGACTGCAATTCTTTCACAACAACAACTTCACAAATTAAATCTCTGCCCACAATTCCTGTGCGCACACAGACTCATGCCGTCATTTTAGGCACATAACACAGGCTGCCCCTTTCCTGGGACTGCAATTCTTTCAGAACAACAACTTCACAAATTAAATCTCTGCCCACAATTCCTGTATACACACAGACTCATGATGTGATTTTAGGCACAAAACAGTGTTCCTGGATAGTACCAAATTACTGTTACAGCCTGACACATTTTCCTTATCATTTAGAGAGGCAGAAAAGAGCACATTTCCTAACAGCTACTTCATACCATGAGCATGTGCAAACTGGGTGAGTGATTAGACTAGAGCAAAGAAAATGAGGCCTTGATGATGTTTTTATGTGTTTGCATTACACACTGCTATCTGAAACATCACACAGAACTGAGTACTACGCATGGGAGTGTTGGAGAAGCTGCTGCGTGTGTGCCAAGAGTGTGTTTCTGGAGACTGTGTATTCTCTGGTGCAAGAGAGATGAGCAAGGAGACTTCCAGAACTGCATGAAGACTGCAGGGATGTATGTAACAGTGCATGTGTGCTAAGGGATAATTTGAGTTTAGAAAACAGTCTGCCCCTTTCCTGGGACTGCAATTCTTTCACAACAACAACTTCACAAATTAAATCTCTTCCCACAATTCCTGTGCGCACACAGACTCATGCCATCATTTTAGGCACATAACACAGGCTGCCCCTTTCCTGGGACTGCAATTCTTACTGAACAACAACTTCATAAATTAAATCTCTGCCCACAATTCCTGTGTGCACACAGACTCATGCCGTCATTTTAGGCACATAACACAGGCTGCCCCTTTCCTGGGACTGCAATTCTTTCAGAACAACAACTTCACAAATTAAATCTCTGCCCACAATTCCTTTATGCACACAAACCCATGCTGTGTTTTTAGGCACAAAACAGTGTTCCTGGATAGTACCAAATTACTGTTACAGCCTGACACATTTTCCTTATCATTTACAGAGGCAGAAAACAGCACATGTCCTAACAGCTCCTTGAGACCATGACCATGTGTTACAGGGTGAGTGATTAGACTAGATCAAAGAAAATGAGGCCTTGGTGACGTTGAATGTGTTTGCGTTACACACTGCTATCTGAAACATCACACAGAGCTGAGTACTACGCATGGGAGTGTTGGAGAAGCTGCTGCGTGTGTGCCAAGAGTGTGTTTCTGGAGACTGTGTATTGTCTGGTGCAAGACAGATGAGCAAAGAGACTTTCAAAACTGCATGAAGACTGCTGGGATGTATGTAACAGCGCATGTGTGCTAAGGGTTATTTTCAGTTTTGAACATATGGTAACTACCTGTGCCTTTGGTATTTTGAAAGGAAAATCTACCCTGTTGGTTTCAAATGTTTTAGCTTTTGCCTCTCATTTGCGATTTAGTGATTTCTGCTGACTGCTAACCACCACATTTGAAGAAAACAAGCTGTCCCTTTCCTGCAAGTGCATGTTTTACAGAATAACTGCAACACAAATTACATCTCTGGCCACAATTCCTGTGCGCACACAGCCTCTTGGTGTGCTTCTAAGCAGAAAACAGAATTTGATTGGCAATTTCAAAGCACATTTACTACTGTGGTAGAGCAAGTGATAATTACTGTTACAGCCTGACACATTTCCCTTGTAGATCACAGAGGCAGAAAAGAGCACATGTCCTAACAGCTACTTCATACCATGAGCATGTGCAATCTGGGTGAGTGACTACACTAGAGCAAAGGAAATGAGCCTTGGTGACGTTGAATGTGTTTGCGTTACACACTGCTATCTGAAACACCACACAGAGCTGAGTACTACACATGGGAGTGTTGGAGAAGCTGCTGCGTGTGTGCCAAGAGTGTGTTTCTGGAGACTGTGTATTGTCTGGTGCAAGACAGATGAGCAAAGAGACTTCCAAAACTGCATGAAGACTGCTGGGATGTATGTAACAGTGCATGTGTGCTAAGGGTTATTTTCAGTTTGGAACATATGGCAACTACCTGTGCCTTTGCTATTTTGAAAGGAAAATCTACCCTGTTGGTTTCAAATGTTTTAGCTTTTGCCTCTCATTTGCGGTTTAGTGATTTCTGCTGACTGCTAACCACCACATTTGAAGAAAACAAGCTGTCCCTTTCCTGCAAGTGCATGTTTTACAGAACAACTGCAACACAAATTACATCTCTGGCCACAATTCCTGTGTGCACACAGCCTCATGGTGTGCTTCTAAGCAGAAAACAGAATTTGATTGGCAATTTCAAAGCACATTTACTACTGTGGTAGAGCAAGTGATAATTACTGTTACAGCCTGACACATTTTCCTTGTAGATCACAGAGGCAGAAAAGAGCACATGTCCTAACAGCTACTTCATACCATGAGCATGTGCAATCTGGGTGAGTGACTACACTAGAGCAAAGGAAATGTGCCTTGGTGATGTTGAATGTGTTTGCGTTACACAGTGCTATCTGAAACAGCACACAGAGACTGTTTTTTGTCTGGTGCAAGAGAAATGCATGAAGACTGCTGGGATGTATGTAACAGTGCATAGTTTCAGCACACCTTTGAAACATCTCTGTCAACAATTCTTCTCTGCACACAGACTCATGGTTTGACGGTAGGCACAAAACAGTATTCCTCATTGTTACCAGAACATATGGCAACTACCTGTGCCTTTGCTATTTTGAAAGGGAAATCTACCCTGTTGGTTTCAAATGTTTTAGCTTTTACCTCTCATTTGCGTTTTAGTGTTTTCTTCTGAGTGCTAACCACCACATTTGAAGAAAACAAGCTGTCCCTTTCCTGCAAGTGCATGTTTTACAGAACAACTGCAACACAAATTACATCTCAGACAACAATTCCTATATGCACACAGACTCATGCTGTGTTGGTAGGCACAAAACACAGGCTGCCCCTTTCCTGGGTCTGCAATCCTTACAGAACAACAACTTCACAAATTAAATCTCAGACAACAATTCCTATATGCACACAGACTCATGCTGTGTTGGTAGGCACAAAACACAGGCTGCCCCTTTCCTGGGACTGCAATTCTTACAGAACTAATGCTAATTTCAAATGTGTTGCCATTTTCCTCTCTTTTCTTTCAAAGGGATTTCTGCTAAATCCTAACCATCACACTTAAAAAGAAGCTGTCCTTTTCTTTCAACTGCAAGTCTTACTTTTCAACAGCAACACAAATTAAATCTCTGTCAACAATTCTTCTCTGCACACAGACTCATGGTTTGATGGTAGGCACAAAACAGTATTCCTCATTGTTACCAGTGCACATTAACTTATGGTGAAAACATACTCCATAATATCTTACAAGTTCAAAACAGTTAAATATCTCCCAAACCTCAAAATGTAAAACATAACTTTTGAAGAAGATTCACAATTCTAATATTTATCTCAAAAATCACCACATACTTTCCCTCTCAAACTCATAACTCACCTTTAAAATGAGTTAGTTGTTTAAGAAATGTGGCACTCAAACAGCAGACTATCAGAGTCAGAATATCAGAGCTCTACACCTCTCTCCTCTCTCCAGAACCAGTAAATGGCAAAGTTTCCCTCTCTTTTTTCACACATATACATGTTAATTTCAAATCTCAGTGCTTCCCACTTTTTTTCAAATGAAATCACACATTTCTATTGGTTGAAAACTTCAACCCCTTTCCAAATGTACCCTTCCCCCAACTTGACTTCTGCCTGCTTCCATAGCAACAGCTCATGAAACACTGCTGTGAGGAGAGAGGTCAGAAGTTCAGCAGACAATGTTTCATATCCAAAGAGCAAGAGTGCTTGACTTTTCAAAACTAACAGCAAATCCATAGTAATGTTCTGTGGTAACACATTTTTCTGAACCAATACAAAACATGCTTTTAAAAATTTAAACATACAGCCTAGTTTTAACTGTAAAATGGTTTGAATCTGCCAATGAGTTCTTTTTATAAAAAAAAGTATGTGTGCCTCCATCTCATTGGAAGATGTTCACAGTGTGGATTGTGGGTCACAGCTATGTCTTCTGGAGTGAAAAGTTTGCAGAAAAAAGAGGTATGGTGAGAGACCTTGCTTTGCCAAATGTAGACATTAAATGGATTGGTCAGAGAGGGTTAAAGTGGCACCAATTAATGCCTTTGGTGAAAACCTTTCTACATCTCCCACAGCCTAACCTTTTTATTGTGCACTGTGGTGGTAATGACATAGGCAATTTAACTGGGGTAGGTCTGGAAATGCTTATTAAGGACACCTTTGTGCAATTGATGTCGCTTTTTCCACAAACTGCCTTTGTATATTCTAATATATGCCAAAGGCAAAAGTGGAACTGGTCCTACCAATTTTGTCCACAGATTGACAAAGCAAGGAAGCACGTCAACAAATCTATTTCTGCTTTCCTCAGAGACTATGGTATGGGTTCTATATACCACAACAACTTGCGTTACAACATGCAAGACATTTATAGAGGAGATGGTGTACACTTCACTGATGAAGGCAACAGAGTCTTCCTCTTGAACTTTAGACTCTGCATCGGTACTTACTTGGAGGTACCAAAAAACACACAATAAACACAAGGGCTCTTTTTAGAGCCACCTTATATCTAATCACTTAAATGCGATTTTTTATTCTTTTTTTAAAAAAAAAAAAAAATTCGGGTGCGCGCTGGGTGCGCGCACTCGGCGATATTTTTTTTCAAAATATAAATCTTTTTTTTTGCCCTACAAGGTCCTACTGTGACCCCCTTACAATGCCTAGTGGGTCAATATCTCCCCACTCTGCCCCCTTTTCACGTTCTCCCCCTTTGTTTATCACCCCCTCTTTATGCGAGAGACAAAATGGCGACCGCCGCTTCCTGATTTTCACCGATTCGAATGTTTACTGACATCTAACAACCAATCAGAAGTGCGCTCGCGCACGGCAGGGTGCGCGCACAGGACTTGCTCAGTGCACGCACGCTGCGCGCTTACAGATATATATATTGATTTAAATGCTAATTTCTCAGGAAATACTGAACAGATTTACACAAAACCTGCAAAAGGCACTTCATGGACCTTATGGCTACCTCTCTGTCAAATTTCACATAATTCTGTTCAGCCGTTCGGGCTGTAGCTGCGACTAAAGTCCCTATGGAAAAATCCATGGGGAAAACGCGTTTTGGGCCCCCTCCTTTTTCTCTGCCCCGCTTGACAAATCACCCCGAAACTTTCAGGGTAGGAGCGCCCCATTAGTTTTGAAATTTTTGCGAGGATTCGTCAACCGGCGGCAAAGTTATTCAAAATAGAATTTTGAGATTTCCTATGGAAACACGGTCCTAACTATAACTACCTACTGGCGACTGCCAGTAGGTAATATTCACAGAAAAAACCATAGGTTTTAGGGGTGTTATAGTTAGCTTCCCATTTCACTCGTACAAAACCATAGAAATTCCTCCGTTATAGTTAGTTCTGCTAACTATAACTCACGCGCCCGCCTTGCACTGCTGATGATGTCACATATTGCATCATTCATGACATGGTCAGTGACATTTGTGTCATTTGAGATGTCATCAGTGATTTCATCAGTGATGTCACTGACCATGTCATGAATGATGCAATATGTGACATCATCAGCAGTGCATTGCGGGCTCGTGAGTTATAGTTAGCAGAACTAACTATAACGGAGGAATTTCTATGGTTTTGTACGAGTGAAATGGGCAGCTAACTATAACACCCTTGAAACCTATGGTTTTTTCTGTGAATTTCTAAGGTTTTTTAAATGCTAATTTCTAACTATAACGTCTCTGAAACCTATGTTTTTTTCAGTGAATTTCAAAGGTTTTTTAAATGCTAACTTTTAAGTGTGATAGTAGTTATATTTATTTTTTTGTACTGATTTTCTACAGTTTCTTAACTGTTTATTTATAAATATTTTATTCATTAAATAACATAAATTTTTCTGAAAATTGCAAAAAACATTTTTTAATTAAAACTGAAATATTGATTAATTTTCTTGCTTTCATTATTTATTTTAATATATTTATATCATTTTCTTTAAAAAAATTCAATTTTTTTCGCAGTCGCGCACTCAAAGTGTACACATCACGGTGGGTGCGCGCATTCTAGCCGCCATTTTAGAAAAGTCATGAAGGATCCGCGTATGGTGTGCGACGGCTGCGTGTTTTTCAGTTACATCATATACATTTAATATCACGTGATATGCGCGATTGGTATGCGACCAGTCTGCGACACATGCGCATTACGGTACAAGATGTTTGTGTGCTTGTGGGTCCCGCGTGACATCATATACGTGCTGGGGCGCGCTGGGTGCGTGACTCCCGCAAAAAAAAATTATGTACCAAAATGATATGTATGTGTCTTTAATATACATATTAAGGCAAGAGATTATGTAAGATATTCATCAAAATAATATATTTGTACTTATAAGAAACTTATATTATTTTTAAATATATTTTCGCGAAGTCGGGTGCGTGCGTCGTGAGTGCAGAAAACCAGGTCAGCAGAGCTGCTGTAGAGCCAGAGGACCAGGTCAGCAGAGCTGCTCTAGAGCCTAAGAACTAGGTCAGCAGAGCTGCTCTAGAGTCAGAGAACCAGGTCAGCAGAGCTGCTTTAGAGCCAGAGAACCAGGCCAGCAGAGCTGCTTTAGAGCCAGAGAACCAGGTTAGCAGAGCTGCTTTAGAGCCAGAGAACCAGGTCAGCAGAGCTACTCTAGAGCCAGAGAACCAAATCAGCAGAGCTGCTTTAAAGCCATAGAACCAGGTCAGCAGAGCTGCTTTAGAGCCAGAGAACCAGGTCAGTAGAGCTGCTCTAGAGCCTAAGAACCAGGTCAACAGAGCTGCTCTAGAGCCAGAGAACCAGGTCAGCAGAGCTGCTGCAGAGCCAGAGAAACCAGGTCAGTAGAGCTGCTTTAGAGGGAGAGAACCAGGTCAGCAGAGCTTCTATAGAGTCAGAGAACCATGTCAGCAGAACTGCTTCAGAGCCATAGAACTGGGTCAACGGAGCTGCTTTAGAGCCAGAGAACCAGGTCTGCAGAGCTGTTGTAGAGCCAGAGAACTAGATCAGCAGAGCTGCTCTGTAGCATAAGAACTAGGTCAGCAGAGCTGCTCTAGAGCCAGAGAACCAGGTCAGCAGACCTGTTTAGAGCCAGAGAAACCAGGTCAGCAGAGCTGCTTTAGAGAGAGAGAACCAGGTCAGCAGAGCTGCTTTAGAGCCAGAGAACCAGGTCAGCAGAGCTGATCTAGCTGACACTGACTGACTGACACTGACTGACTGACACTGACTGACTGACACTGACTGACACTGATTGACACTGACTGACACTGATTGACTGACACTGACTGACTGACACTGATTGACTGACACTGACTGACTGACACTGATTGACTGACACTGACTGACACTGATTGACTGACACTGACAGACTGACTGACACTGACTGACTGACATTGACTGACATTGACTGACACTGACTGACTACTCTCTACTACTCTACTACTGACTCTCTACTACTCTCTCTCTACTACTCTTTCTCTACTACTCACTCTCTACTACTCACTCTCTACTACTCTCTACTACTCACTCTCTACTACTCTCTACTACTCACTCTCTACTACTCACTCTCAACTACTCACTCCCTACTACTCTACTACTCACTCTCTACTACTCACTCGCTACTACTCTCTACTACTCACTCTCTACTACTCTCTACTATTTACTCTCTACTACTCACTCTCTACTACTCACTCTACTACTTTCTACAACTCTCTACCACTCACTCTCTACTACTCTACTACTCACTCTCTACCACTCTCTACTACTCACTCACTACTACTCTCTACTACTCACTCTCTACTACACTCTCTACTACTCTCTCTCTCTACTACTCTCTACTACTACTCTCTACTATTCACTCTCTACTACTCTCTACTACTCACTCTACTACTATCTGCTGCTCTCTAGCACTCACGCTCTACTACTCTACTGCTCTCTCTCTACTACTCACTCTCTACTACTCTCTCTCTACTACTCTCTACTACTCACTCTCTACTACTCACTCTACTACTCTCTACTACTCACTCTCTACAGAGCTGCTTTAGAGAGAGAGAACCAGGTCAGCAGAGCTGCTTTAGAGCCAGAGAACCAGGTCAGCAGAGCTGATCTAGCTGACACTGACTGACTGAAACTGACTGACTGACACTGACTGACACTGATTGACACTGACTGACACTGATTGACTGACACTGACTGACTGACACTGATTGACTGACACTGACTGACTGACACTGATTGACTGACACTGACTGACACTGATTGACTGACACTGACAGACTGACTGACACTGACTGACTGACATTGACTGACATTGACTGACACTGACACTGACTACTCTCTACTACTCTACTACTGACTCTCTACTACTCTCTCTCTACTACTCTCTCTCTACTACTCACTCTCTACTACTCACTCTCTACTACTCTCTACTACTCACTCTCTACTACTCACTCTCTACTACTGACTCTCAACTACTCACTCTCTACTACTCTACTACTCACTCTCTACAACTCACTCGCTACTACTCTCTACTACTCACTCTCTACTACTCTCTACTATTCACTCTCTACTACTCACTCTCTACTACTCACTCTACTACTTTCTACAACTCTCTACCACTCACTCTCTACTACTCTACTACTCACTCTCTACCACTCTCTACTACTCACTCGCTACTACTCTCTACTACTCACTCTCTACTATTCTCTCTACTACTCTCTCTCTCTACTACTCTCTACTACTACTCTCTACTATTCACTCTCTACTACTCACTCTCTACTACTCTCTACTACTCACTCTACTACTCTCTGCTGCTCTCTAGCACTCATGCTCTACTACTCTACTACTCTCTCTCTACTACTCACTCTCTACTACTCTCTCTCTACTACTCTCTACTACACACTCTCTACTACTCACTCTACTACTCTCTACTACTCACTCTCTACTACTCTCTCTCTACTACTCACTCTCTACTATTCACTCTCTACTACTCACTCTCTACTACTCGTTCTCTACTACTCACTATCCACTACTCACTCTCTACTACTCGCTCTCTACTACTCTCTACTACTCACTCTCTACTACTCACTCTCTACTACTCTCTACTACTCTCTCTTCTGCTACTCACTCTCTACTACTCACTCTCTACTACTCTACTACTCTCTACTACTCGCTCTACTACTCACTCTCTACTATTCTCTACTACTCACTCTACAACTCTCTCTTACTCTCTACCACTCACTCTCTACTACTCTACTACTCACTCTCAAATACTCTCTACTACTCACTCTACTACTCACTCTCTACTACTCTACTACTCTCTCTACTTCTCACTCTCTACTACTCTCTCTACTACTCACTCTCTACTACTCTACTACTCTCTCTACTTCTCACTCTCTACTACTCTCTCTACTACTCACTCTCTACTACTCACTCTCTACTACACACTCTCTACTACTTGCTCTCTGCTACTCGCTCTCTACTACTCTCTAGTACTCACTCTAATACTCACTCTCTACTACTCTCTACTACTCACTCTCTACTACTCCACTACTCTCTACTACTCACTCTCTACTACTCACGCTCTACTACTCTACTACTCTCTACTACTCTCTCTACTACTCAGTCTCTACTACTCACTCTCTACTACTCTATACTACTCACTCTGTACTACTCTCTACTACTCACTCTGTACTGCTCACTCTCTACTACTCACTATCTACTACTCTCTACTGCTCACTCTCCACTACTGATTCTCTACTACTCACTCTCAACTACTCTCTACTACTCACTCTACTACTCACTCTCTACTACTCTACTACTCTCTCTACTTCTCACTCTCTACTACTCTCTCTACTACTCACTCTCTACTACTCACTCTCTACTACACACTCTCTACTACTTGCTCTCTGCTACTCGCTCTCTACTACTCTCTAGTACTCACTCTAATACTCACTCTCTACTACTCTCTACTACTCACTCTCTACTACTCCACTACTCTCTACTACTCACTCTCTACTACTCTCTCTACTACTCACTCTCTACTACTCACTCTCTACTACTCTCTACTACTCACTCTCTACCACTCTCTACTACGCACTCTCTACTACTCTCTACTACTCACTCTCTAGTACTCTCTCTACCACTCTCTACTACTCACTCTCTACTACTCACTCTCTACTACTCTCTTCTACTCACTCTCTACTACTCTCTACTACTTTCTACTACTCACTCTACTACTCACTCTCTACTACTCTCTACTACTCACTCTCTACTACTCACTCTCTACTACTCACTCTCTACTACTCACTCTACTACTCTCTACTACTCACTCTCTGATACTTTCTCTACTACTCTCTACTACTCTCTACTACTCACTCTCTACTCTCTATTACTCGCTCTCTACTCTCTACCTCTCTACCCCTCTCTCTACCTCTCTACCTCTACCTCTCTACCTCTACACCTCTACCTATACACCTCTATCTCTCTACCTCTCTGTACATGCACACATATGCACATATATATATGCATATATATGCATATGCATTTATATATGTATGTGTATATATATATTCACTGAAAAAACCATGGGTTTCACACACGTTATAGTTAGGAATTAGCATTTAAAAAACCTTAGAAATTCAGTGAAAAAACCATAGGTTTCACACATGTTATAGTTAGCTGGACATTTTACTCGTAAAAAACCAATGAAATTGCCCCGTTATAGTTAGTTCAGCTAACTATAACTCGCGCGCCCGCAATGCACTGCTGATGACGTCACATATTACATCACTCATGACATGGTCAGTGACATCACTCATGACATCACTGATGACATCTCAAATGACATCACTGATGACCTCACTGATGACATCATCCAGTGAATGTGTGTTTTTCTGAAAATTAAATATGTTTTATATATGTATATCTCAAGGTCAATGGAAGAATAAATGGGTATATAAGTGTCTAAATGGATGCTTTGTTTTTGAAAAATTTATTGTGTAACTGACTGATTAAGTGTATCATAGTGAATACATGGCTTACTGTGTAATGTTTAAATATGAAAATATCTGTATCAGTCTCTCACTTTGTGTATAAGTGGTTGCATGGGTTGGTGAGTAGCTACATGGGTGTCTATATAGGTTATTAGTTGTTTTTTGAGTATCAGTCTGAGTGTCTGTATGGTTCGGTGGGGGGTATTATGTAGTGCATAGGTGCATGAATGAATGATTCACTCTTTGTGTGTGTTGAACACAGCATGTGTGCAGGACTGTATGGGTGGATGAGTGTGTGTATGGGTGTGTTAGTGAGTGAATGACTGTCTCAATAGTGTCTTTATGAGTAACTACATATGTTTAAAACTAGTATATGTGACTATTGGTGTATATATGTGAGTATATGTGAGAGATTGAAAGAGTTCCTGTATGAATAAGTATGTGTTTCTATAAGTGATTGTTTAAAAGACTAAGTATGTGTAAGTTTCTGTAGAAGTAAGTGTGGTGGTGTGTGTATAACTGTATATGCTAGTAAATGTATGTTTGATTCTTTATTAGCATGAGTGACTATGTGTGTGAGTAACTCTGTGGATGAGTGGCATTGTGTAACAGGATGTATAGGTGTATGAGTACATGTGTTGAGTGAGTACATGTATGAGTGACTGTATTGGACTGTTGGTGAATGAGTGGATGTTTATGTGGATCTTAGAATTACTGAATAGGTTGTTGTAACTGGTATTGGTATGTCCATTGTTTTGAAAATGTTAGTCTCTATTTTTGAATGTGTGTATCAAAGGTTATATTAGGGTGAGAGGAGGTCTGCCACTCTATCACAAGGATGATGTCATCAGTGAGGTCATCAGTGATGTCATTTGAGATGTCATCAGTGATGTCATGAGTGATGTCACTGACCATGTCATGAGTGATGTAATATGTGACGTCATCAGCAGTGCATTGCGGGCGCGCGAGTTATAGTTAGCTGAACTAACTATAACGGGGCAATTTCATTGGTTTTTTACGAGTAAAATGTCCAGCTAACTATAACATGTGTGAAACCTATGGTTTTTTCACTGAATTTCTAAGGTTTTTTAAATGCTAATTCCTAACTATAACGTGTGTGAAACCCATGGTTTTTTCAGTGAATTTGTACGGTTTTTTAAATGCTAATTCCTAACTATAACGTGTTTGAAACCCATGGTTTTTTCACTGAATTTGCAAGGTTTTTAAAATGCTAATTTTTTTTTTATTCTTCAATTTTTTCTAACATATTTTTAATTTTATTTTCTTACCTTTTATAAAGACTATGCTTAAATTTTTTAAATTCTTTAATATGTTTTTTTTATATATTTTTTAAAATAAACGTAAAATTTATTTCCAGTTTTTTTTTTTTTTTTTTTTTTTTTTAGTACGCGTACCGTAAGCTCACGGTAAGCGTACGGTTTACGCAACGTCCGTAATCTTTCTACGCTGCTTGCGTATAGTTACGCACTTTGCGTAGCCGCGCGTACTGCGCGTGGGACGCGTGCGCGCTTACGCCACGCGCGCACGTTACGCGGAAGTGTCGGGGAGTGACTGTTATGCGCATGCGCGCAAGCGCGTGTCTTTTTTACGCGCATGCGTACTTTTTGCCGTAAGCGTACCGTAAGCGTATCGTAAGCGTACGGTAGGTCATGTGATCATGAAACACAACTTTTGATTGGTTGAAACTACTTTCAGTTCTAGAACTCTCCTACACCACACCCATTCCCCTCATTTCTGCTTGTGATCCCTTGGGAGAAGGAGCTGGTTTGTCTTTGGGATACGATGGCAGAACAGCAGAGCCCTTCTGAGAGTGAGGCTAGCACCAGCAGCACTGTCTTGAGGCAGAGAGCGAGGAAACAAAAGCCTTCTTATGTTTGGGATTATTTTACTTTTCCTGAAGGCCAGCAAAAGGTGAATGCACCCTTAGTTACTTGCAGGCTGTGTCAGCGTGTACTTTCTAGAGGTAATCCTGACAGGAAGTATTCCTTTGGGAATCACACCATGAAGAGACACCTCCAGGATGTACACAGAAGGACACATGGTCATCTTTTTGGAGGTAACTCTTCAGAAAGACGAGCCAGTACATCCACAGCAGCTCAGCCTGGACCATCATCTGCAGGGCTGACTCCTTCTTCTGCAGGTCAGGTGAGCCCTTCATCTGTGGGGGGAGAATCTCCTTTTGCTGGCCCTCTGGAAATTAACCCTCGGTTTGCGAGGGTTGAAGTACGGTGCGCCACTTGTCACGATCTAATTACTTATAGGGAGACCAGTGTTTCCCTGGTGAACAGTAAAATAGATCAGCACACTTGTCGTACCGTCTAATATTCCCAATCTTTCTTTCCTCTGTCCCTGCATGAACACAACGGTTCTTTTAAGAGCCAACCTTATCTTTCATCTTTTTTTTACATATGTTTTTAAAAACTTTTTTTTATTTTTTTTGACCGTACGCGCACGGTGCGCGTACTTTTTTTTTTTTTTTTTTAAAAAAACACTAAAAATCATTTATGACATTACATTGACCTTGAGAGACTACAATTATTATTATTGACTTACCATACTCACTGAAAAAATATTTATTCATTTCTTTTTTTTAAAAATAGTTTTAAAAATGTTTGTAGTTTTCGTAAATTTTCTATATCTATCTGGAAAAAAAGGAAAAAGTATTAATATTTTAAAAACTTTTTATAATACAGTACACATATTTACATTTTTTCCCAAAAAATATTTTTGCCTTATTTTTGCTGTTTTCAGAATATATTGCATTTCACTATAAATTGTGAAAGCAATTGCATTCATCATTTTACAGCGGGCAAAAAAAAATACCAATCACAAAGATTGTATTAAAAAAGCCCTGATTCTTTTTTTACTTAAACTTAACATTATAGAAATGCATAATATTGTAAAAAAATATCATCTAATACCAATACTTATTCCTTTAAAATACCGTCTGATATGTTTGTTTCAGAAGTATAATCACAATATTATATCTCAAATAACTCCAAAAAACATCTGATTTCATTTCCTTTAGGCCAAATAGTAATTTTAAATTTTTGTTTGGATTAAATTACCAACGGTAATCCAATAAAATTCTAAAGTTTAATTTGTCCAGATCTCACAGATTCTCTGTAACATTTTGGTTCATGAAAATTTTTTGATTAATTTATTTAGTCCACAATAGAATTGGTTACTTTTCCACATGGCCAAATAGTAATTTTTTAAATCATTTTTGAAAAAATTTCCAATGGCAGTCCAATAACATTCCAAAATATAAAATGTGCAGAAGTTACCGATAATCTCAAAATTATTGGTTTTTCAAAATTTCATTAAAAATTAAAAAAGTCCACATTACAATTGGTTATCTTTCCATTAGGCCAAATGATAATTTTAAAAAAATTTTTTTTACAAAATTGCAATGGTAATCCAGTAAAATGGTAAAATTGTTTTGTCCAGATCTTGCCAAGTCTCTCTAAAATTTAGGTTTCAGGAAGATTAGATATGAATTTGCTAAATCAAAAGGCAAACGTTGTTTGAAAATCAATTGAGAATCATTACACAGTGTCCAGCCTTTTTCACATTTAAGATAAACTGTGTAATGTCCAGAAGTAACAGTAGGTCCATCATGGAAAATTATTGCAACAGTTACAAAAGTTTTTCCTGAAATTGATAATTGCTGTCCTGTAAACTTCTTTATTAAAGTATCCAATTTTGAACCATCAGCTCTACATCGTTGCATCATTAAAATTACATACTGTCCGTATTCCTTTAAAATTAATGTTGACAACATGTCAGAATTACACTCACCACATTTCATGCTATGATTAGCATCTTTAACTAATTTTGCAAAAGTGACTGTTTTACTCTCTGGCAATGTCAAATAAATAAACCTTTCATTATCAACAATAGAGCCACTTATATTATAACAATTATCACAACTATGTTCCCATTTATAAGAGAGACCAAAAAAAATGTCAATGGGAACTCCTTCTTCTTCCACTACCTGAAGAAAATACATCAAAAATTCATGTGCATCTTGCTGTTCATTTTGAGAAAACTGTGTTCGTCCTGAACATACATCTAAAAGTTTTCTAATGTCAGTAGCACTTTCTATTTGAGTTTTATCTTTACTCAGCTTTTGAAAAAGGAGACTCAGCTCTGAACAGAATCTTTTTCCCTGATTTACTATTATCTGCTCTTGCAAACTTTCCAGATAAAATGCAACATTCAGCACTACATTTGCGTAGCAGTTGACACCAGAGCTATTTTCAAAATGACATCCTACAACCTGTTCTTCATTTTCCTTTTTCTTTTTGCTTGCAATTACATCACTCCTCTTTTTTTTCCTCTTCTCTACATCTTCACTACAGATATTCTCATTTTTCCTTTTACGAGAAACTACACGTTTCTCCAACACAGGATACTGACCTAAATGAGGAGCATAGCTTCTTCTTAATCTATTATACTCCTTTACACAATTTGTATCAGCACTAACTTTTGATTCTTCAAAGTCTATCATGAATAAACCTGATAATGTTTTGACTCGTGACAAAGCAACATATGCCATACCTTCTTTGAACACAGTTGAACCAATGTTCACAAATGCACAATCTACAGTCAATCCTTGAGACTTGTGAATAGTTACAGCATATGCTAGAGAAAACGGAAACTGCTTCCTACGTACATATAAGTCTTTCACAAGCATAAAACGAACTGTACAACGACAAATATCTTTAACTTCATCTATCTGATCAAATTTTATTTTTAAACATTCAATTCCTTCTTTTTTCTGATAATTAATAAAACCCACAACTCTTCCCATCGCTCCATTAACTAAACCTTTCTCAACATCCAAATTTCTCCTTAAAAACACTCTACAGTTCATGCAAACATATAGATTTTTTTCTAATCCAGCTGTTTTGGAGATGTTCTTCTCTAGTGAGTCCAATTTATTTTTCAGTTTGCCTGTTACTGTGACAGTAATTCTTCCATCCTCAATTTTGTCCACTGCTTCCAATTTCCTGATCTCTTCCTTTTCCAATTTCAAAAGCTCCTCATTGAATATTGAGCATTCACGTAGAGTTGGCATTAAGCAGATGACACTTTTGTTTTCTGCAATATTCTTGTATATTTTCTCTGCAACTATTTCTTCCTTTGGAAATAAATTATGTAGCAGCCGACTCTGTAATGCTTTTTTGCCAACTTCTGTGAGTAGTCCAATTCTGATATCTTTCAGAATACTTCCATATTCTTCATCGTTTGCTTGCCTCATATTAGTTGTAAGTTCCTTGTACTCAAAGAAGGACCAAATATTTGTATTTCCGATGCTTCCCAATGACTTCTTCGTGTCTTCATGTGTCACAGTATTAAACACTGGTTGTCCTTTAACTGGAGTAAGTTGCAAAAGATCTCCAAAAACTATGACGTGTTTTCCACCAAATAACACGTCATAGTCTGTCTTCAAAATTTGCTGCATTCTTAAATGCACAAAGGCAAGCATTAAGTTTGATACCATGCTCACCTCATCAATAATGAGAACTTGCATCTTCTTCAATACTCGTGAAACTTCCAAGGATGCTTCTCCAGTTAGCTTGTTGAATTGTATTTTGTTCTCATGCTCCACTGGTAACATTAGCAAACGATGTAAGGTGATTCCTTTTATGTTATATGCTGCTAACCCAGTTGGAGCAGTAACCACACAAGACAAAGTAGAATCCGTTTTTTGCTTTAGGTAGCTTCTGATGACTTTAATTAGGAAACTTTTTCCAGTGCCAGCTTGTCCGCTTACATACATCCTGATTGGATGAAATGATGTGCATGAGCACTCTTTTTTTACATGTAGAAATCCGTGATCAATTTTGTTTTTGATCTCTTCATAAATTTGTTGCTGCTCTTGATTCAGTTGTCTTTCCAAATTTTCTAAGTCTATAAATTCTTCTTGAGCTTGATTCATAGCCGTTTCCACTTCATTCATGGCTATTGATGCTTCATTTTCAACGATTGGTTGTCCTAGGGGATCTTGACTGTGTGTTCCTGAACTTTGGCTGTCCTGAGAACTGTCTCTAGCTATTTCTGCTGCAATTGTAGTTTCCTGTTCAATTTCTTCATTTAACATTTGCAGATAAGTTGTGAATGTATTGCATTGTATGCTGTCTTTGCAAGCATTAAATGAATCCTCATAGCTTTGAAATTCTCCCAGTAGTTCATCCTCTGTACGCCATGGTTTAAACAACTGTAAAAGAGCCAAGTAGTAAAATTCTTTCTTGTCGGTAGTGTCGCAACTCAGCTTCCGGTGATTTATCAAACTTCCTTTGGTTTGCTTCACCAAACATCCTTCTTCACCAACAACTTTATATTTTCCATTATTAATGTCTTCTGCAGCTTTCCGTGAATAAATGTAGTTCTGCAACACTTCATAGAGACACATGTTCTCCAGATGATGACTTCTCTTGGGATAATATGTGTCCAACATGTTTGTTTTCAATATATCTGTACTTTCTGGGTCATTCTCGGCCAAATATTCAATTTCTCCAACAGATTTCAGTACCCGATTTCTCATTGCTGCAAGGCCTAAACTTGCCCAAATTATTCTTCTTGACTTCGAGTAGAGACTTGCAGAAGATAACCTATCTGAACATTCGTAGGATCCAATTTCTCGATGCGATAACATCTTCAAACTGAAACTGTACAGCTTCTTACTGACAGTCTTCTCGTGAGAAATCTCTTCCCACATTTCCTTCAATTCTGTTTTTTCTGATTTCGTAATGTAAGACGTTACATATCGTGCAACAGCAATGGAATTGTCAGCTACATACTGTATATCCATGTTAGCGTTCCACATGGATAAAATGACTGGGTTGTAGTCATTTATATTTTTTGATTCTTCTTTTCTTTTAAGGTTGTAGGTATTCTTAGGTGATTTTCTTGTGATAGTATGTCTCACAGCTGACATAAAACTGTTTACTCTTCCATTTGAAAGAACAGGTCTAGGAAATCCAAATCGACATTTAGAGTAGTATTTTTCTTTGCTCTTGTATTTCCGTCGACAGTATTTTCCACACCGATGACTTTGGAAACGTAAAACTTGCTCCTTTAACTTGTTCTCTTCTGTGCGTTTTGGTATACCACATGTTGCATATTCTTCAATGTAAGATAACACTGCTTCATCAGTATCTGTTCCAAACTTTGGGGCATCCTTGATCCAACACAGCATATGAATATGAGGAGCACCTCTTGCCTGGTACTCTTTTCTCCAAAAGAAATCCACTACTTCTCCAAGGGGTGGATTTTTTTTATTGCAGATGAAGGACATCATAGCCTCAAATCTATGATTGAAATATCTGCAAACATTAACCGGATCCAATGAGCACAGTTCTCCTGCTGTCTTGTATTCGATGTTTTTAATGTTTGAATTGGCCTCTCGTAGAAAATCCAGTAAATCATCCCAAGCGTACTCGGCACAGCTTAGGGTAAGGAACCATGTTGGTGTTCCTAAATTGCGTAACATGCATTTTAGTTCACCATGGCGTCGGTACCAATATTCATTTGTCCCACGCTGACAAGCCATCAGATTGATCAGTTGTGTTTCCAAATGATCATCTCGGTGCTGCACTTTCTCCATAAAATCCTTAGCAGACACATTTTGTAAATGTACTCCACTTTTTAAAATGTGATTTACTGCATAAGACAGTGCAGACAAGTCGCTTTCAAATAAAAGATGGAACAAATAAGGAATACTTTGTCGAAATCTGGGATCTTCAGCATATAGTCTTGTAGTCCGATACTCTGAAGCTGGAATCTGTTCTGGACGTTCATCGTATCGTCCTCCTTTTCCTGTAGGAAACAGCTGGGGAAAACATCGAGCTTCCAAGCTCTCCTCCCATACACTCACGGGAGTTCCTTTTACTTTCTTCATCTGAAAGAGATCAATATTGTCTCCCATAACTTCTTTCGAATGAAGAGGATGTATGCTAAAATGTTCATAAATTTCTTCTTCCTTTGTCTTGTCCACTTTTTCAATTTGTCCAGTTGGTGTTTCTGTGTCTTCTTGAAAATCTTCGTCTTCTTCTTCTTCTATATAAATTGCTTCATACCATTTGTTATTTTTTTTCAAATACAAATTTGCTCTTTGTACTTTCCGCACATCTACCAGCTCCTGCCAAATCTTCTTATTCTTTGTAGGTACACCATTAACCAGAATAATTAATGGTTCAGTTTCCAAAGTATCCGCATCAATAGTTTCCATATTTTTTTTCAAATCCAAGGGCAAATACACCACTCTACCTTTTAAACCTCTCAGTAAATCTGAAGGAGGTAATTTACCAGTTTTGGGCTCCATACGTACTATGGTCTGGAACGGATGAACACATTGAATGAGTATAGACTCATATGTATTTAATTCAGAAAGTTCAGCAGGAATAGCATCCAATTCTAAATTATTATGTACAGCTCTGGTCGGCATTCTATTTTCCTCTAACTTGTTGTAACAGTATTTACAAATACGCTGATCTTCACCCAATTCAAAACAATTTTCAAGAAATATATATGTGGCAAAATCCTTCCACTTATAATTATCTTCATTTTCACTCTTTCTGTAGAGATCAACATTCCTAGTTTGTTTTCTATAATGAGTTCTGCGGCAACAAATACAAGTAACATTTGGTCTTTCATTAGAGACTATTGCAAATTTTGTTATGTGATCATTAAATGTCTTACTTACAGAAGGTTCTACATTCTCTTCCACTTCTTCCTCATTTACTGTGTCCTTCTCTGCACTGTTTTGTTCAGGACCAAAGTAACAAAACTGAATTTCATCAACAACCTTCTCTACATCTGATACCGTTCCTCGGAACAGAGCCCTATTCAATTCATTTAACTTTATTGCTGGACTTTTGGCAAAATACAACCGTCTCACAAACTTTCTCATTTCAGTATGATGAACAGCCAGCATCCTAAAATGATGGAAAACACTATTGCACACTTTTCTAGATAGACAAGCCAGAGAATGACCCTGCAAACCAGTATTCTCTCTCACTCTGCATGGATCCAGACTTTGAAGCACCTTAATCTTCTGTTTTACACTTTTTTTGCTATATTCTCTTAGAAACTCTCGAAATCTGTCAATAGATTCCTGACGCACAGTGCAAATACTACTACAATTCCAAGTGTACACTGGGGCTTTAGGACGTCTCCCCATTGCCTCATCTGCCATCACTTGTACCTCATCTCTTGGAACCATTATCTCCTTCTCCATTATGCAACCATTTTTTACTTCGTATGAACGACCTCTGGTGTCAACTGCATGCAGCAAACTATTACTTTGAAAATAGCTCTCTTCATTAAAAAAAGGTTCACTACTTGAACTATGCATCCACTTTCCTAAAAACACTTTACAAAAGTTTGTTCTGTTCACTACTCTTTTGCTTTTGCTTTGTGATTTCAGTACATTAACCATTTTATCTAATGTACGCATCCTATTCAAAATTAAAATGAATAGTTTCCTTTTTAATTCTAATGCTTTTGCTGCAATGGCTTCAATTTCTTTTTTTCTCTTATAAAATTTAGCCTTTTGCTTATATTTCTTCACATCCTTTATCAAATTGGACATAACTCTTCTCTGAAACATTTTTCTACGTATCTCTTTAAACGCTGTTTTTCTGTTTATGTAAAACTTTTCAGTTGCAGAAGGTATATTTGCATTAACTAAATTCTCAATTTTTTGCTGTTCTCTTCGTTTTGTTACATTCATTCCAGGACAGACATTTTGTACATTTTTCTTTGTTTTGAATATTTTTTTAAGAAATTGTTTTTTCTGCTTACCAGAAGATTTTTTCTTTTTCCCAACATGAGCATCTTCTACTAACTTTGGTCCTCCAGTTGTCTTCAAATATAGTTTTTTTTTTAGCGTTTTTTGAACTCTAGATTTTGTAGGCATCTTAAATTTTGTTCACTGTTCTTCAGCAATACCTGAAAAAAACTAAAAAAAAATCCTTTATTGTATTTAAATATATTACTACATTTCTTTTCACAATAGTCACAAAACGAAATTTCTTTGCCAATTTGAATGCACACAAACTGCTCTTTTTTTTGGGCAAGTGAAAATCACTTTTACAAACTGTCACATTATGAAACCACTTTTCAGATTTTTTAAAAAGCCCATGTCCAGAGTGCTACACTCCAGCAAGGGCAACCAGCCTTAGTGAAGCTGAATGTATTTGCATTACAGACTGAAACCTGAAAACCCCACTCGCTTGTAAATACTGTGCATGACTATACATGGCAAGCACATGGGTGTGTGCTAAGACTCTGCTTCTTCCCCCAAAAATTCGCTCCCCCTTTCCATCTAATGCAACTGTGAAATCACCAGAGCAAGACGCAATAAATCTCTGCCTATAATTCCTCTATGCACACAGAGTCATGTTTTCACATTAGTCCCAAAACGAAATTTCTTTGCCAATTTGAAAGCACACTTACTGCTCTTTTTTTTTTCGGCGCAAGTGAAAATCACTTTTTACAATTGGAAATCACTTTTACAGACTGACACATTATGAAACCACTTTTTTTGATTTATTTAAATGCACATGTCCAAGCTGTTTTTTCAGACCACCACCATGTGTATTCTCGGTGACTGCCTACACTCCAGCAAGGGCAACCAGCCTTAGTGATGCTGAATGTATTTGCATTACAGACTGAAACCTGAAAACCCCACTCGCTTGTAAATACTGTGCATGACTATACATGGCAAGCACATGGGTGTGTGCTAAGACTCTGCTTCTTCCCCCAAAAATTCGCTCCCCCTTTCCATCTAATGCAACTGTGAAATCACCAGAGCAAGACGCAATAAATCTCTGCCTATAATTCCTCTCTGCACACAGAGTCATGTTTTCACATTAGTCCCAAAACGAAATTTCTTTGCCAATTTGAAAGCACACTTACTGCTCTTTTTTTTTCCGGGCCAAGTGAAAAACACTTTTACAGACTGACACATTATGAAACCTTTTTTTTTAATTTATTTAAATGCACATGTCCAAGCTGTTTTTTCAGACCACCACCATGTGTATTCTCGGTGACTGCCTACACTCCAGCAAGGGCAACCAGCCTTAGTGATGCTGAATGTATTTGCATTACAGACTGAAACCTGAAAACCCCACTCGCTTGTAAATACTGTGCATGACTATACATGGCAAGCACATGGGTGTGTGCTAAGACTCTGCTTCTTCCCCCAAAAATTCGCTCCCCCTTTCCATCTAATGCAACTGTGAAATCACCAGAGCAAGACGCAATAAATCTCTGCCTATAATTCCTCTCTGCACACAGAGTCATGTTTTCACATTAGTCCCAAAACGAAATTTCTTTGCCAATTTGAAAGCACACTTACTGCTCTTTTTTTTTTCCGGGCCAAGTGAAAATCACTTTTACAGACTGACACATTATGAAACCTTTTTTTTTAATTTATTTAAATGCACATGTCCAAACTGTTTTTTCAGACCACCACCATGTGTATTCTCGGTGACTGCCTACACTCCAGCAAGGGCAACCAGCCTTAGTGATGCTGAATGTATTTGCATTACAGACTGAAACCTGAAAACCCCACTCGCTTGTAAATACTGTGCATGACTATACATGGCAAGCACATGGGTGTGTGCTAAGACTCTGCTTCTTCCCCCAAAAATTCGCTCCCCCTTTCCATCTAATGCAACCAGCCTTAGTGATGCTGAATGTATTTGCATTACAGACTGAAACCTGAAAACCCCACTCGCTTGTAAATACTGTGCATGACTATACATGGCAAGCACATGGGTGTGTGCTAAGACTCTGCTTCTTCCCCCAAAAATTCGCTCCCCCTTTCCATCTAATGCAACTGTGAAATCACCAGAGCAAGACGCAATAAATCTCTGCCTATAATTCCTCTATGCACACAGAGTCATGTTTTCACATTAGTCCCAAAACGAAATTTCTTTGCCAATTTGAAAGCACACTTACTGCTCTTTTTTTTTTCGGCGCAAGTGAAAATCACTTTTTACAATTGGAAATCACTTTTACAGACTGACACATTATGAAACCACTTTTTTTGATTTATTTAAATGCACATGTCCAAGCTGTTTTTTCAGACCACCACCATGTGTATTCTCGGTGACTGCCTACACTCCAGCAAGGGCAACCAGCCTTAGTGATGCTGAATGTATTTGCATTACAGACTGAAACCTGAAAACCCCACTCGCTTGTAAATACTGTGCATGACTATACATGGCAAGCACATGGGTGTGTGCTAAGACTCTGCTTCTTCCCCCAAAAATTCGCTCCCCCTTTCCATCTAATGCAACTGTGAAATCACCAGAGCAAGACGCAATAAATCTCTGCCTATAATTCCTCTCTGCACACAGAGTCATGTTTTCACATTAGTCCCAAAACGAAATTTCTTTGCCAATTTGAAAGCACACTTACTGCTCTTTTTTTTTCCGGGCCAAGTGAAAATCACTTTTACAGACTGACACATTATGAAACCTTTTTTTTAAATTTATTTAAATGCACATGTCCAAACTGTTTTTTCAGACCACCACCATGTGTATTCTCGGTGACTGCCTACACTCCAGCAAGGGCAACCAGCCTTAGTGATGCTGAATGTATTTGCATTACAGACTGAAACCTGAAAACCCCACTCGCTTGTAAATACTGTGCATGACTATACATGGCAAGCACATGGGTGTGTGCTAAGACTCTGCTTCTTCCCCCAAAAATTCGCTCCCCCTTTCCATCTAATGCAACTGTGAAATCACCAGAGCAAGACGCAATAAATCTCTGCCTATAATTCCTCTATGCACACAGAGTCATGTTTTCACATTAGTCACAAAACGAAATTTCTTTGCCAATTTGAAAGCACACTTACTGCTCTTTTTTTTTCGGGGCAAGTGAAAATCACTTTTTACAATTGGAAATCACTTTTACAGACTGACACATTATGAAACCTTTTTTTTTTATTTATTTCAATGCACATGTCCAAGCTGTTTTTTCAGACCACCACCATGTGTATTCTCGGTGACTGCCTACACTCCAGCAAGGGCAACCAGCCTTAGTGATGCTGAATGTATTTGCATTACAGACTGAAACCTGAAAACCCCACTCGCTTGTAAATACTGTGCATGACTATACATGGCAAGCACATGGGTGTGTGCTAAGACTCTGCTTCTTCCCCCAAAAATTCGCTCCCCCTTTCCATCTAATGCAACTGTGAAATCACTAGAGCAAGACGCAATAAATCTCTGCCTATAATTCCTCTATGCACACAGAGTCATGTTTTCACATTAGTCCCAAAACGAAATTTCTTTGCCAATTTGAAAGCACACTTACTGCTCTTTTTTTTTTCGGGGCAAGTGTAAATCACTTTTACAGACTGACACATTATGAAACCACCATGTGTAACTACAACAAAAACAATTCCCATTTCTATTATTCATTTCTTAAGTTACCACATACATCCCCTCTCAAACTGTAAACTCACCTTTAAAATTAGTTAGTTGTGAAAGAAATGTGACACTCAAACAGCAGATTATCAGAGCCAGGATCTCTGTTGTGTTCACCTCTCTCCTCTCAGCAGAACCAGATAATGGCAAACTTTCCCTCTTTTTTTCCACACATATACTTGTAAGTTTCAAATCTCAGTGCTTCCCCCTTTTTTTCAAATGTAATCACACATTTCTATTGGTTGAAAACCAACCCTTTTCCAAAAGTACCCTTCCCCCAACTTGACTTCTGCCTAGTACCCTTCCCCCAACTTGACTTCTGCCTGCTACCATAGCAACAGCTCATGGAACACTGCTGTGTGGAGTTAGGTCAGAAGTTCGCCACACAATGTTTCAATTCCACAGAGCAAGAGTGCTTGACTTTTCAAACCTTACAGCAAATCCATAGTACTGTTCTTTGGTTACACATTTTTTTGTACCAATACAAAACATGCTTCTATTAATTTACACATACAGCCTAGTTTTTTTTCTAGAATGGTATGAAACAGCCAATCAGTTCTTTTTGTTTTGTTAAAAATATGTATGCCTCCATTTCCAAACTGTCTTTCTTTTCATATTGCCATTCTACTGAAAGACACCTCCTGAGTGCATCCAGTTCTCCTTTGAAGATGTTCACAGTGTGGATTGTAGGGCACAGCTATGTCTTCTGGAGTGAAAAGTTTGCAGAGAAAACAGGTATGGTGAGAGACCTTGCTTTGCCAAATGTAGACATTAAATGGATTGGTCAGAGAGGGTTAAAGTGGCACCAATTGATGCCATTGGTGAAATCCTTCATTCAAATCCAACACCCTGACCTCATAATAGTGCACTGTGGTGGCAATGACCTAGGCACTTTGACTGGGGTAGGTCTGGAAATGCTTATGAAGGACACCTTTGCACAACTGTTTACACTTTTCCCTAAAACTGCCTTTGTGTTTTCCAACATATGCCAAAGGCAAAAATGGAACTGGTCCAATCATTTCTGTCCGCAGATTGACAAAGCAAGAAAGCACGTCAACAAATCTGTTTCTGCTTTCCTCCGTGACTATGGTATGGGTGCCATTTACCACAACAACTTGCGTTATGACATGCAAGACATTTATAGAGGAGATGGTGTGCACTTCAATGATGAAGGGAACAGAGTCTTCCTCTTGAACCTTAGACTCTGCATCGGTACTTACTTGTAGGTACCACTAAAAAAATGACTTCATAAACACAACAGCTCTTTTTAGAGCTCCCTAATTTCTAAACTCTTAATTCGTCATTTCATTTATTCATTTTTATTTTTTTTAACCGTACGCTTACCGTAAGCTTACCGTACGCGTACCCCGTGATTTTTTAAAAAATCAATAAATGTTTTTTTTGTACTTTTCTGTCCTTCTTTGACCCCCTTACAAATGTTAGGGGGTCTGTAACTCTCCTCCTTGCCCCCTTTTCTTGTTTTCTCTCTTTTTTTTTCAGAGTGAAACACAGAAAATGGCGGCCGCCGCTTCCTGGTTTCGGCCGATTCGAATGTTTACTAAGATCTAAGAGCCAATCAGAATCGCGCTCGCGCACGCCACCGTACGCTTACGGTAAGCGTACCGTAAGCGTACCGTAAGCGGGCTCAGATATATATATTGATTTAAACGCTATTTTCTCAGAATCTACTGAACAGATTTACACCAAACCTACAAAAGGCACTTCCTTGACCTAGGGACTACCTCTCTGCCAAATTTTGAGTAATTCTGTTCAGCCGTTCGGGCTGTAGCTCGTTCTAAAGGTCCTATGGAAAAATGCATGGGAAAAACGCGTTTTGGGACCCCCCTTTTATCTCAGCTCCCGCTTGACGGATCCCCCCGAGACTTTCAGGGTAGGAGCGGAGCGTAGCGCCCCACCTATTTTGAGAAATTCGCGAGGATTCGTCGACCGGCGCCAAAGTTATTCAAAATAGAATGTTGAGGTTTTCCTATGGAAACGTGGTCCTAACTATAACTACCTACTGGCGACCGCCAGTAGGTAATATACATATATAAACATATAATCTGCATATCTATATAAATATAAATTCATGCAAACATATACATATACATGTATGCATACATATGCATGGTATGTATATGACATTTTGAAAAACACTAATAAAAGCAAAGCTAAAAAGCCACCTAATTATAAACAGAATTGTTTTAACTTAAACGAGGGCGAGACCTATTGCATTTTCAATGCTTGTTTACTTTGGTTCCATCAAGAAGGCATTCAGATGTGACACATTTTCCATAAATTCTGAATGGTAGCACTCTAGTTCCTCATTAGATCACTGTAGCAAAGCTACTGGTCACCATGGAAGTCTGCTGCTGGTATTCAAAGTGCATGTTTCAGTCTGCATGTCAGAACTTTTTAATGAAATAGAAGAGGATTTGAGAAGTCAAAATGTGCCCTAAGTTTTCTTTCTGCAGCACTAATCATAATTTCTATGGCAAAATGAGCCCCCTCATTTTGTTCCTTTGCAAATTAAATGTTTTAAATGTTACCACTTTATTCCAATCAAGATGGCTTCAGGTGTGCCATACCTTTGTCATAAGTAAGACTGTTAGCGCTCTAGTTGTTCTTTAAAACACTCTGGGATTTCTGTCATTGGGCTATACTTGGGCTACATCTCGGTGATATTTGTGCTACATTTGGGCTCTTTTGTCTCTGGTGGCCATCTTGGGAAACTTGTTATGAAGATTCCTAATTTCCTCATTTACTGCAGTCTCCTCAGTAGGCATACTGTCAGTTTTTTACTTTGATTCACTGAAGAAGGCATTCAGATGTGTCACACATTTGCCATAAATTCAGAATGTTAGCACTCTAGTTGCTCATTAGATCACTGTAGTAAAGCTACTGCTCACCGGGGAAGTCTGCTGCTGGTATTGAAAGTGCATGTTTCAGTCTGCATGTCAGAATTCTTTAATGAAATAGAAGAGGATTTGAGAAGTCACTCAAAATGTGCCCTAATTTTTCTTTCTGCAGCACTAATCATACATTCTATGGCAAAATGAACCCTCTCATTTTGTTCCTTTTTAAATTAAATGTTTTAAATGTTACCACTTTATTCCAATCAAGATGGCTTCAGGTGTGCCATACCTTTGTCATAAGTAAGACTGTTAGCGCTCTAGTTGTTCTTTGGAACACTCTGGGAAGCTGCAGTAGAACACAAAGGAATCAACTGACAGTCTCTGCCCTTGTTGGATGCACATGTTTTACTGAGAATGTCAGACTTCATTCTCACATGACTGAGAAAGATAATGTGAATTTACAGAAAATATGCTCTCAGTTTAGCTTATAGATCACCTTCCAAACCTCTGTGGGAAAAGCATGTGAAAATAGTTTCCTCTCAAACATGATTCATGATATCCCAGCAGAAGGCTTTTTCACATGGTAAAATCACCTTAGAACATACCACAATTCCTAAAATGAGTATGGTACCATCAACAAATGATTTATAATGTAACTAAAGTCTTAAAACCATCTATTAACTGCAATG
The DNA here is from genome assembly GCF_964204655.1 of Triturus cristatus. Taxonomy (NCBI): domain Eukaryota; kingdom Metazoa; phylum Chordata; class Amphibia; order Caudata; family Salamandridae; genus Triturus; species Triturus cristatus. Next base: position 370,899,114 of record NC_140595.1, read on the forward strand.
CTTTTTAATGAGGTGTTATCATGTATATTGGTCCCAAGATGGCTGCCAACACTTCTTGGATGAAGTGCTGACATCCAATCAGATCTCACAATGAGATGTGTGGTTAGGCTCCGCCCAGATATGTATATGATTTTACTTTTGATTTTCACAGGAACTACTGAACGGATTTACACCATATATGCAAAAGGCACATGCCTGACCTGAGGACTACCTCTTTGCCAAATTTCACGTAATTCTGTTCAGCCATTCGGGCTGTACCTTCGACTAAAGGTCCTATGGAAAAATGCATGGGGAAAACGTGTTTTGGGACCCCCCCTTTTTCTCGGCCCCCGCTTGACGAATCACCCCGAGACTTTCAGGGTAGGAGCTGAACGGAGCGCCCCATTTGTTTTGAAAATTTCGCGAGGATTCGTCAACCGGCGCCAAAGCTATTCAAAATAGAATTTTGAGATTTCCTATGGAAACTAGGTTGTAACTATAACTATCTACTGGCGACCGCCAGTAGGTAATATTCACAGAAATGTATATATATATATATATATATATACATATATATATATTTAAAACCATAGGTTTCTGGGACGTTATAGTTAGTTGGACATTTCACTCGTACAAAACCAGATAAATTTGGCAATTATAGTTTATTGAGCTAACTATAACTCACGTCCCTGCAATGCACTGCTGATAACGTTGCATATTACATCACTCATGACATGGTCAGTGACATCACTGATGACATCTAAAATGACATCACTGATGACATCACTGATGACATCATCCACGTGATAATCTGATGCACTTCCTCATACCCTAATATAACCTTTGATACACCCACTCTAAAATTCAGACTGCCATTCTCGAAACCATAGACACACCAATATCAGTTACTACATACCCACTAACTGATTCATAGGTCTACACACACATCCACTGACTCACCAATACAGTCACTCATACATGCAGTCACTCATCAATACAGCCACTATCATATGTACTCATACACCCATACAGACACTCACACACCGCCACTCACCCATAGAGATACTCACACAGCTAGTCAGTAATGCACAAAAGTCAATCACACTCCCATTTACTCACCTACACAGTTATACACACACCACCCCACTTATTTATACAGATACTAACACAGACTTACTCTCATATACAATCACTGACACAAGCACACACTCTTCCATACCACTACTCTCACAATCACTCACTCTCAAATATAAATATTTATATACTCCAACACTCATATATACTACCTTTCACATATGTAGTTACTCACACATGTACGACTGAGACATCCATTCACTCACCAACACAGATATACACACACTCACCCACCCACATAGCCTCTCACAGTCGTACTCTTGAACCCATACACCCAGTGAATCAGCCACTCACACATCCATGCAGGGAGTCACACACACCCCACCTACCCACACAGACTCTGAGACACCAATTCAGGTACTCAGACAACCAATCAAAAACCCATATATAGATACTCATGTAGAGACTCACCAACCCAAGCAGCCACTTACACACCAACTGACAGACTGATACAGAAATTCATACAGATTAGTCAGTCAAGAACGTATTAGTAAGACACGTTTAATAACTCACTTATACAATCAGTCACAGACCTACTAAATCATCTATTCAGACACTCAAACAACACCCACTCATACTTCAATACGCATTTGCATATATATTTATAAAACATATTTAAACTTTACAGAAACACATAGTCACTGGATGATGTCATCAGTGATGTCATGAGTGATGTCATTTGAGATGTCATCAGTGATGTCATCAGTGATGTCACTGACCATGTCATGAGTGATGTAATATGTGATGTTATCAGCAGTGCATTGCGGGGACGCTAGTTATATTTAGCTCAACTAACTATACCGGCCAAATTTTTCTGGATATGTACGAGTGAAATGTCCAACTAACTATAACGTCCCTGAAACCTGTGGTTTTTTCAGTAAATTTCTAAGGTTTTTTAAATGCTAATTTCCAACTATGCCTACAGAGGTAGGACATGTGAAGAATGATGAAGAAAGGCACAGAAAGACGCAAGAGAAATGCAGAAAGAGCCAACAGAAGTCCAGAAAGAGGAAGAAAAGTGCAGAAAGAAGTAAGAGATATGCAGAAAGAACTAACAGAGGTGCAGAAAGAGGTCTTGTTTCAAAGTCATCCCGTGCCCCCAAATTGTTACTGGCTGGTACTGGTGGAAACTGACTCTGACTAACCAGACCCGGAGTCAGTGATATGCTGAAAGACACTCAGAATATAGTGAAAACACCTACATACACTAGGGTACACTCTGGCTTGGAGTATCCCTGTGATTGGCATGACCTCCCCTGGAAGCCCCTAGTACATAATAGGGTATGGGATTAAAAGTACCTCTAACTCAGAGGTGCATAAAGAGCAAGAGAGGTGCATAAACAGACAGGAAAGGTGCAGAAACAGGGAACAGGGGTGTAGAAAGAGGCAGGTGAGGTACAGGAAGAAGTAAGAGCAGTGCATAAAGAACCAACAGAGGTACAAAAAGAGGCAAGAGGGGTGTAGAAAAAGGTAGGAGGGATGGACAAAGAGGCTAAAGTGTTATAGAAAGAGGCAGGAGGGATGATGAAAGAAAGAAGAGCAGTGCAGAAAGAGGCAAGTGAGGTGCAGCAAAAAGCAAGATCAGTGCAGAAAGAACCAACAGAGGTGTTGAAACAGGCGTGAAGGGTGCAGAAAGAGCAAGGGAAGTGCAGTAAGAGGCAACAGAGGTACAGAAAGAGGCAAGAGAGGTACAGAAACAGACAAGAAAGGTGCAGAAACAGGGAACAGGGGTGCAGAAAGAGGCAAGAGAGTTGCAGAAAGAGAAAAGAGGGGTGCAGAAAGAAGCAAGAGATCTGCAGAAAAAAGCAACAGAGATGCTGAAAGAGGCATGTGAGGTGCAGAAAGAAGCAAGAGACGTGCAGAAAGGGGCAAGAGGGGTGCAGAGAGAAGGAAGAGAAGTGCAGAAAGAACCAAGAAAAATGCAGAAAGAAGCAGCAGAGGTGCAGAAGGAGGCACAAGGGGTGCAGAAAGAAGGAACTAGAAGTGCCAAAGAAGCAACAGCTATTAAAAGAGGCACGAAGGGTGCAGAAAGAGGCAAAAGAAGTGCAGAAAGAAGCAACAGAGGTACAGAAAGAGGCAAGAGTGGTGCAGAAAGAGGGAAGAGAGTTGACAAATAGGGAAGAGGGGTGCTGAAAGAGGGAACAGGGGTGCAGAAAGAAGCAACAGAGGTGCCGAAAGAGGCATGAGAGGTGCAGAAAGAAGCAAGAGCAGTGCAGAAAGAGGCAAGTGAGGTGCAGGAAGAAGTAAGAGCAGTGCAGAAAGAACCAACTGAGGTGCAAAAAGAGGCAAGAGGAGTGCAGAAAAAAGTAGGAGGAATGGACAAAGAGGCAAGAGTGTTAGAGAAAGAGGCAGGAGGGATGCTGAAAGAAAGAAGAGAAGTGCAGAAAGTGGCAAGTGAGGTGCAGCAAAAAGCAAGAGCAGTGCAGAAAGAACCAACAGAGGTGCTGAAACAGGTGTGAAGGGTGCAGAAAGAGCAAGAGAAGTGTAGAAAGAGGCAACAGAGGTACAGAAAGAGGCAAGAGAGGTACAGAAACAGGCAAGAAAGGTGCAGAAACAGGGAACAGGGAAACAGAAAGAGAAAAGAGGGGTGCAGGATGAGGCAAGAGATCTGTAGAAAAAAGCAACAGAGATGCTGAAAGAGGCAAGTGAGGTGCAGAAAGAGGCAAGAGATCTGCAGAAAAAAGCAACAGAGGTGCTGAAAGAGGCATGTGAGGGGTCATTCATATGTTGCTGTTCTGAGGGGCGTCACTGCAGTGGTCATTCACATGTGGCTCCTTAGAGCGCCCTCATTGCACTTTCCATCCACATGTCACTCTTGCTCTGAAGGCCCTCACTGCACATTTCCTCTATATGTCACTTCTCTGAGGGCTCTTACTGCACATTTCATTGATATGTCATTCTTCAGACAGCATTACTTCAGATTTTATTCACATGTCACTCGTCTGAGGGACCTCACTGCACATTTTATTCACATGTCACTGTTCAAGGTCTCTCACTGCACATTTCATTCACGTCGCTCTTCAGGCGGCCCTCACTGCACATTCCATCCACATGTTGCTGTTGCTCTCGGGGCCCTCACTGCACATTTAATTCACATGTTGTTTTTCGGAGGGCCCTCACTGCACATTTTATTCACATGTGGCTGCTCTGGGGACTCTCACTGCACATTTCATTCACATGCAGCTCCTCTGTGGACCCTCACTGCATATTTTATTTACATGTGGCTCCTCTGGGGACTCTCACTTCACATTTTATTCACATGTAGCTCCTCTGTGGACCCTCACTGTACATTTTATTCACATGTAGCTCCTCTGTGAACCCTCACTGCACATTTCATTCACATGTAGCTCCTCTGTGGACCCTCACTGCACATTTCATTCACATGTAGCTCCTCTGTGGACCCTCACTACACATTTCTTTCACATGTAGCTCTTCTGGATCCTTACTGCACATTTTATTCACATGTAGCTCCTCTGGAGATCCTCACTGCACATTTCATTCAATGTAGCTCCTCTGGAAACCCTCACTGCATCTGAGCTGTGACAGTGACACAGCCTGCTATGTGCCGAGGAGCTGTGCATCTCAGCTGTGACAGAGACACACAGCCTGCTTTGTGCTGAGGAGCTGTCCATCTGAGCTGTGACAGTGACACACAGCCTGCTGTGTGCTGAGCATCTGAGCTGTGACAGAGACACACAGCCTGCTGTGTGTGAGGAGCTAGGCATCTGAGCTGTGACAGAGACACCCAGATGGCTGTGAGCTGAGTATCTGAGTGGTGACAGCGATTCACAGCCTGCTGTGGAGCAGGGCATCTGAGGTGCAGGATGGCAGAGGAGCTGTGACAGTCACACACAACCTCCTGTGTGCCGTTCAGTAGGGTATCTGAGGCCGAAGGCGCAGAGAAACTTGACAACAAATTACCGCCGGCTGCAAAGGGCAAACAGGGCACCCGAGGCTGCAGGAGCAGATGTGGGGATGGGACGGCGACACACGGTGTGCTGCTGAGGTGCTGGGCATTTGAGGGTGGCGGGGGCTACTGGCAACAAAGCACAGCTCTCTGAGTGCTGAGGCAGATGAGGCGGGATCTGCAGATGGTGACCTCTGACCACTAGGTCAGCCTTCTGTGCACTAGAGTACTCTGACCGCAGCACATGCTTCAGGGCGCTGAGGAGGAGCAGGGTACCTGAGGGTGCATGAGCACAAGAGCGAGCGCTGGCACCAACATCCATGAGCAGGGCATCGGTGTCTCCCTGTGCAGAGGGAGCTCTGGCAGCAGCAATCAGCCTACAGCCTGCTGAGGATCGGGCATACAGCAGGCAGTGCGTGACTGTCCCTGCCCAGAGGCGCAACTTCTCAGCAGACAGCCTGCTGCTGTGTGTCACTGTGACAGCCCCTCTGTCTCCTGCGCCCTCAGATGCACTGCCTCCTGTCTCCCGTCATCCTTGGCCCTCCCCTTGTTGTAGCATAAGCAGCCACTGCTCTGCAGACACCTTCCCTCCTCTGTCACGTTACACAGATGTTTCTCAGGCTGCGGGGCTGCACTGCCCGCCGGGGCTTTATAGCAGTTAGGATCTCTCAACAGGTTTCCTCCCTGGCTCTGCCCCCTCTCGACACACCGGCCGTGAGCTGAGTGGTGACAGAGACACAAAGCCTGCTGTGTGCTGCGGAGCAGGGCATCTGAGGTGCAGGATGACAGAGGAGTTTGGACAGTCACACACAACCTCCTGCATGCCGTACAGTAGGGCATCTGGGGCCGGAGGCGCAGAGAAACTTGACAACAAATTACCGCCGGCTGCAAAAGGCAAACAGGGCACCGAGGCTGCAGGGGCAGATGTGGGGATGTGACGGCAAAACACAGTGTGCTGCTGAGGTGCTGGGCATTTGAGGGTGGTGGGGGCTACTGGCAACAATGCACAGCTCCTTGAGTGCTGAGGCAGACGAGGCAGGATCTGCAGACAGTGACCTCTGACCGTGGGGTTGTAAATGTGAATAGGTGGCCCACATGTGTCTTTTGTAAAGTGCACATTTACCCCGAGGATTTAGTGGCGGAGCCCACAGATATACAAACATACATTTTATTAATTTAAAAAGGGTGACCGACTGGGCGTACCCTCTTTGATTCCAACCTAGGAGCAAAAAACAGACCCCTGTGGTGTGTGCATTAGTAATGTAATGTAAATTAGTTATTATAAAGCGCGGGCTGTCACTCCGCGAGAAGCATCCTGGCGCTGTGGAGGTTTGGAGGTAAGGGGAGGGGAGGGGCACTGGCTTTCCTAGATAAGGGATAGGCATAGTTCCTCTGGGGCTGCAAATACCCAAGTCTTCAGGGCCTTCCTGAAAAGTGTCTCTGTCTCACGTGATCTCAGGTGGGGAGGTAATAGGTTCCATGCTTTGGATCCTAGGACGGCCACTGTTCGGCCGCCTTTAGTTTTATATTTGAAGGAAGGTGGTTTAAGATAATTGGCGGTAGAAGACCTGAGGTTTCGAGTTGTGGTGTATGAGGTAAATCATGCGGAGAGGTGCTTGGGTCCAATTTTGTGTTTGGCTCTAAAAGTAATGAGAAGGATTTTAAAAAGAACTCTTTTACATACGGAGAGCCAATGAAGGGCTTGAAGGGCTGCAGAGGTTGAGGATCTTCTAGGGAGCTTCAAGACGAGTCGAGCTGTGGCGTGCTGGACAACCTGTAACCTTTTTAGGTTGGATTTGTTGGTGCCTGCTAATAGACTATTGCAGTAGTCCAGACGCGAGAGTATCAGGGCCACTGCCACTGATTTCCTGGCTGTGAGGGGGATGACGTCAAAGAATTTTTTTAAAGATTTAATGAGGCTGAAGCAGGTCCCTGCTACTGCCATGGTGTGGGGGAGAAAGGTGAGTGCAGAGTCAAATTTTACACCCAAATTTTTTGCTACCTTGACTGTGTCGGGGGGTGTTGTCCCATCTGGCCACCATTTGTCAGGTTGGAATTGGACATTTTTCCATATGGGGAGAATCTCAGTTTTGTCCGTATTGCATCTCAAATGGTTCTCTGTCATCCAGTGGATGATTGCAGTGAGGTAGTGTTTGAATGAAAGTTCAGACGCGGATGACTTGTTGTCTAAGGAAAGAAACAATTGGGTGTCATCAGCGTAGGACGTGACTTCAATGCCAAAAGATCTTATTAGGTGGATGAGAGGGGTCATGTAGACATTAAACAACAGCGGGCTCAAAGTTGAACCCTGTGGGACGCCAGTTGTAATATTGCGCTCAGTTGAAATAAAAGTACCTAAGGCAACTGCTTGTCTACGGTTGGAAAGAAAGGATTTAATCCAGTCTAGGGCAGAACCCGAGATGCCGCAATGTTCGAGTCGCCTCAGGAGTATATTATGGGAAATGGTATCGAATGCAGCCGATAAATCAAGTAAGATGAGGACTGCTTTCTTGCCATTGTCGGCTATGGTTTTTAATGTATCAGTAATTTCCAGTAGTGCTGATTCAGTAGAGTGTTTGGGGCGAAAACCGGATTGTTGAGGGTGAAGAATATTGTTCTCTTCCAAAAGTTTGGACAGTTCTTTATGAACAAATTTCTCTGTTATCTTGCCGAGTAGTGGAAGTAAAGAGATAGGCCGGAGATTTGAAAGTACAGAGGAATCAATATTTTGTTTTTTCTTAAGCGGTTTCACATGCGTGGGCTTCCACTCATCCGGAACGATGGCTGTGCTGATGGAAGAATTCACTATCGGATTAAGGACGGCATTAACTGTATCTATGATTTTATGAAGAATAAGTGGAGGGCAAGCATCTAGAGGTGAGCCTGATTTGCAAGTTCTTATGGACTCATAGGTTTGTTCTAAAGAAACTTGCTTAAAGGTCCTAATAGAATACGTAGGTACAGGCTCGGAGCCCCTATCAAGATCTTGTGACTTGTCAGGGGGGAAATCTTTCTGAATTTTCCGTATTTTTTCATGGAAAAATGCTGAAATATCATCAGAGAGATTCTGTGAAGGGGGTATCTCTTTCAGAAGTGCTTTGGGGTCCATGAAGGACTTTACCACTGAAAAAATGGCCTTTTGGTTTTGGTTAGCTTCTAAGATTTTCTTGGTAAAGTGCTCTTTCTTAGCGTATTTAATCTGCTGATGGTAGAGCCTTCTGCCATTTTTGTAGGCTGCTCTATCCTCAGATTTAGATCCTCAGATTATCCCACTGAGACGTCAAACCTGGCTTCACATCAGTGAAAGGGGGCTGTGGCTAGCAAGTGCAGACTGCTCCATAGTGGGGCGCACCCCCTGCACACCTCACAAAGACTGCCCTGTGCTCCGGGCGTGCTGCGAAATTCAAGCGTCACTACACCAGACAGCCTCTGATGCTTTGCAGCTGGCAAGCAATGTCTGTTTATCTGAGATGGGAGGCTCACTTACTTTGGCACTCTGTATGTTGTTCCGTTTACCTCCCACTGAGGAATTTCTAACCCCGCTGCGTGACAGCCCTGATGTGAACCAAAAGGCAGTTCATACGTGTCATGCGCACTCCCGCACCAGCCAGGAGAGACGGGCCGGGGGGAGGGAGCAGGAAGCACCCGGACGACCCCGGGAGGAGGTCCAGGCATATTCAGGAAATGGGCTGTGAGCACAGGCAAGGATGGGACTGCGTGGTGGGCGTGCTACTTCGGATGGGGCAAAAGGCCATATGGGTAAAGTGGGCATTCAGTGCCTTGGAGGATGGAGACGTGTCCTGCCAGAACAAGCACCACCCTGTGTCACTATTTACCTCCTCATTGCAGACCCCAGGAGCATCAGCCTGTGCTCCATGTCTCACCCCAGGCCAGTAGAAGCTGATCCTCTCGGCATCGTCCAAATGTAACAGCAGCTCGTAATCTCACTACTACGAGGCACCCGCAGCTGAAATTCAAGTCTCACCAAGGCCACCTACAGTCCCGGCTCCAGGTCTCACCCAAAGGCAGCTACAGTCCATGTGCCAGGTCTCACCATATGGCTACCGTATGTGCGCCAGAACTCACTCAAAGCACCATCTCTACTCCCAAGTTTCACCCAAAGTTGCAGAAGCCGAGGTTCAGGTATCGCCCCAAGGCAGCAGTAGTTCCTATTCCAGTGTTCATCCAAAGCAAAAGCAGCCGACACTCGGAATCCTTCTACAGCAGCTGCGTGCAGTCTTACCCTAGGACAACACAGCCCTGCTTCAGGTCTCGCCCAAGGCAGCTATTGCCCTTCTCCAGATCTCACCCCAAAGCAGCTCCGAGTCTCATCCCAAGGCAGCACCAGCTTTGCTCCAGACCGTACCAGAAGTAGCAGAGGCCGAGCTCAAGGTCTCACAGAAGGAAGTACAAACCTGCTGCAGGTTTTGCCCTGCATAAGTCCGTGCTACAATAATTATCCTGAGTCTGTGGCAGCAGCATGCCCCAATCTCACCACCACACTGGATCAAGTTTCACCTCAAGGCACCCAAAGTGTGTAAGTCAGGTCTCACTATGGTCGTTCCGTGTCACTTGGACATCCATTTTCCATTCCTGGACTTTGCTTTACATATCATTGTGTCAGTCCTATTAGCTCAATCAAAATGGACCAAGACTACAACTCCCAGAGTGCACTGTTATATTAATCAAAGCCCAGAACTTAAAAAGTTGTGTCCCGGTAACACAGTCACCCTAGGTCTCACCTAAAGGCAGCAGCAGCCTTACGGAAAAGGCAGCAGAAAACCACGCTCCAAGTCTCACCTAAGACACAAGCAGATCTCACCTATGCATTCAGCCCCTCACGCCAACATCAGTCTGAGGTAGCAATACCCAAAGCCCGCAGCCCCTGCTCCACGGCCGACCACAAAGCAGCATCACCCATAGGCAGCTGCACTGAAGGTGTCACCCAAAATCAGCAGCTGCTGCTGCCCCAGGTCTCACCCAAGACATCCTCAGACCCACTGTAACCTAACCACTGCCCTGGGTAAGCACAGGGCGAATGGACCAGCTGCAGGACGCCCCTGCGGGCAGCATCAGCTCAGCATGCACTCTCTCTGGAACCCCCGGTTCAGGCATCGTTTATGGCTCTTACCAATGAAGCCGCAGAGCGGCATGTGGAGCAACCCCATGGCACAGGAGGCAGAGAAGGAAGGCGCTGGGTCCGGCCAGGCTTCATTCTGCTCAGCTCTTGTATCCACACAACAGCTTTGTGACAGAGAGTCACACAAAGACGCACGCACTGTCATACAGGCAGAAAACATGCGAAGACAGGTGGTCACAGCCGCACACACAGGCAGCTTGGATACAGCCCCGGGGAGGTGGTGGTCCCCGGGGCTGCAGGGGCCCCCACTACATAAATACATTTCCCCCGGCACTTGGCCCACCCGGGGGCTTTAAAAACGGAGCGCGGGAGACCACGCTTCGTTTTGTAAAAATTTTCCGACAGATTTGCGGACCCGGCGTGACCCCGCCCAAAATGTTTAAAAAAAATGTTTTTGTTGGCCTGTGGTCCCTTTGGGACCCCCTGAGCAGGCCTGAGGTGTCAGGATGTTTTTACCCTGCCCCCTTTTCTCGTTTTTTGATCTTTGTTTTACCTTTTTCTTTCACCCTTGGGCAGAGGCACAAGATGGCTGCCAACACTTCCTGGTTTGAAGTGTTAGCAGCCAATTAGAGCCAAGCTCGTGCACAGGGGTTAGGCTCCAGCCACATATATATATATATTTTTCCTTTAATATCTTAAAAACTACGGAAGGGATTTACACCATTTTAAAAAAAGGAGTCTTTCTGAACCAAGACCTACCTTTTTGCCAAATTTGGTGTAAATCCGTTCAGCAGTTGTCTAAAGTTTCCTATGGAAATTAACATAGGGAAAACGCTTTTTGGGAACCTCCTTTTTTCTCAGCCCCTGCTTGCCGAATCACCCCGAAACTTTCAAGACAGGAGATTACCGGAGCGGGCCACTAGAAAATTTCCCGAAGGTTCGTCAACCGGATCCAAAGATATTGGAAAAAGAAAAAAACACTTCTCCTATGGAAACTAGGTCCTAACTATAACTACCTACTGGAAACCGCCAGTAGGTAATATATATATATATATATATATTCACTGAAAAAACCATAGGTTTCACACACGTTATAGTTAGGAATTAGCATTTAAAAAACCTTGCAAATTCACTGAAAAAACCATAGGTTTCACACATGTTATAGTTAGCTGGACATTTCACTCGTAAAAAACCATTGAAATTCCCCCGTTATAGTTAGTGCAGGCAACTATAACTCACGCGACCGCAATCCTCTGCTGATGCTAATACTGTATTTAGACACTTATTTGCCCATGTCTTCTTCCATTAAATTTTAGCTATACATATATTACAAATATTTTTTTTTCATAAAGACACATATGTCATCAGCAGAGGATTTCGGTCGCGTGAGTTATAGTTGCCTGCACTAACTATAACGGGGGAATTTCAATGGTTTTTTACGAGTGAAATGTCCAGCTAACTATAACATGTGTGAAACCTATGTTTTTTTCAGTGAATTTGCAAGGTTTTTTAAATGCTAATTCCTAACTATAACGTGAGTGAAACCTATGGTTTTTTCAGTGAATTTGTACGGTTTTTTAAATGCTAAGTTACTTTACGCCGTTCGTGGCGTGCGCGCCCACTTCACGCAGTTCGTTCCGTGCGCGCACGTTGCGCTTCGCGCACCGGGCGCGCACAGTGAGCAAGCGGTGCGCTTCGCGCACCGCGCGCCCACTTTACGCAGTTAGTGCCGTGCACGCGCGGTGGGCACGCGGTGCGCGTGCCCACGTTACGCTGGATGGGCCATGTACGCACGATGCGCTTCGTGCACCGTCCGCACACGGAGGACATATTATGCGCTTCGTTATGAAAGGTTATCTATGAAATGTTCATTAATAAAATATCCCATGCACAAATGGTGCCCTTCGGGCACCTTTTGCACACGGGGTGGGGAAAATGTGGATATTGTTTTTTTTTTTATTTATTTTTGATCGTACGCGTACGGTATGCACAATCGGCGTTTTTTCGAAGAAAAAAAAATAGAATTTTTGGCCTTGGGGGTTCTTTTGAGACACCCTAACCATGGCTATGTGGTTAGGAGCTGTCTAGCCTGCCCCTTTTCATGTTATCCAACTTTGTTTTTCCTCCCCCCCTCAGAGTGCGAGAGAGAAAATGGCGGCCGACACTTCCTGGTTTCGACCGATTCGAATGTTTACTAAGATCTAACAGCCAATCAGAATCGCGCTCGCGCACGGCACCGTACGCGTACGGTAAGCTTACCGTAAGCACACGGTAAGCGCACGGTAAGCTGCCACAGATATATATATTGATTTAAATGCTATTTTCTCAGGAACTACTGAACAGATTTACACCAGACCTACAAAAGGCACTTCCTTGACCTGTAGACTACCTCTCTGCCAAATTTCAAGTAACTCTGTTCAGCCGTTCGGGCTGTAGCTGTGTCTAAAGGTCCTATGGAAAAATGCATGGGGAAAACGCGTTTTGGGACCCCCCTTTTTTCTCAGCCCCCGCTTGACGAATCCCCCCGAGACTTTCAGGGTAGGAGCGGAGCGTAGCGCCCCATTAATTTTGAAAATTTCGCGAGGATTCGTCGACCGGCGCCAAAGTTATTCAAAATAGAATGTTGCGGTTTTCCTATGGAAACAGGGTCCTAACTATAACTACCTACTGGCGACCGCCAGTAGGTAATATATATATATATATATATATATATATATATATATATATATATATATATATTCACTGAAAAAACCATAGGTTTCACACATGTTATAGTTAGCGGAAATTTTACTGATAAAAAACCAATGAAATTCCCCCATTATAGTTAGTGCAGGCAACTATAACTCACGCGACCGCAATCCTCTGCTGATGCTAATACTGTATTTAGACACTTATTTGCCCATGTCTTCTTCCATACATTTTTAGCTATACATATATTACAAATATTTTTTTTTCATAAAGACACATATGTCATCAACAGAAGATTGCGGTCGCGTGAGTTATAGTTGCCTGCACTAACTATAATGGGGGAATTTCATTGGTTTTTTATCAGTAAAATTTCCGCTAACTATAACATGTGTGAAACCTATGGTTTTTTCAGTGAATTTGCAAGGTTTTTTAAATGCTAATTCCTAACTATAACGTGTGTGAAACCTAAGGTTTTTTCAGTGAATTTGTATGGTTTTTTAAATGCTAAGTTACTTTACGCCATTCGTGGCGTGCGCGCCCACTTAACGCAGTTCGTTCCGTGCGCGCACGGTGCGCTTCGCGCACCGTGCGCGCACAGTGAGCACGCGGTGCGCTTCGCGCACCGCGCGCCCACTTTACGCAGTTAGTGCCGTACACGCACGGTGGGCACGCGGTGCGCTCCGCGCACCGCGTGCCCACGTTACGCTAGATGGGCCATGTACGCACGATGCGCTTCGCGCACCGTGCGCACATGGAGGACATATGATGCACTTCGTTTTGAAAGGTAATATTTTAATTTTTCGTATCTGTTATAAGCCATGCACAAATGGTGCCCTTCGGGCACCATTTGCACACGGGGTGGAGAGAGTGTGGATAATTTTTTTTTTTATTATTATTTTTTTTTTAATATTATAGTTTAACTCATCTTTAACAAGCCATGCACAATTGGTGCTCTTCGGGCACCAATTGCACACGGGGTGTGGGGAAAGTGTGGAGAATTTTTTTTTTGATAATTTTTTACCGTACGCGTACGGTAAGCGTAATCGGCGAAATTAGCGAAAAAATTAAAATTCCGTTTTTGGCCTTGGGGGATCTTTGGGGACTCCCTCAACATTGCTATGTGTGTGGGAGCTGTCTAAACAGCCCCTTTACATGTTTTTGTGCTTTATATTTTAAACATCACTCTAAGTGCGAGAGAGAAAATGGCGGCCGCCGCTTCCTGGTTTCGGCCGATTCGAATGTTTACTAAGATCTAAGAGCCAATCAGAATCGCGCTCGTGCACGCCACCGTACGCGTACGGTAAGCGTACCGTAAGCGCACCGTAAGCTGGCTCAGATATATATATTGATTTAAAGGCTATTTTCTCAGAATCTACTGAACAGATTTACACCAAGGGAAGGAGCGGAGCTTAGCGCCCCACCTATTTTGAAAAATTCGCGAGGATTCGTCGACCGGCGCCAAAGTTATTCAAAATAGAATGTTGCGGATTTCCTATGGAAACGTGGTCCTAACTATAACTACCTACTGGCGACCGCCAGTAGGTAATATATATATATATATATATATATATATATATATACATCTATCTCAAGTTAAAAAAGTATTATTAAACTAATAGTTTTAATTTATATTATAATTAGGGCTCCCGGTTTTCCGTTTAAACTGATTTTTACATATAAATACAGACGGAAAACAAGTTTTCCTTTATCTGTATTTATATATAAAAACAGGAAAATACTAGTACATTTTGTCATTGACCATCTGGTGTCTCCCCCTCCTTAGAGGGTTAAGAGGTGTCAGCGCGGCTGAGACAGCTTCCCGAGCACACACTCAGACGCACCCGAGCACTTCACAGGTCTTTGAAAGACCGTTTACTTGTTAATGAGGCTTTGATGTTCTTTCACCCTTAGTCTCTGCCGATTGCACCAGCCCCCGTCGTTTCCTCGCAGACTGGGTTTTACAATATCCAAGGCCTGCAGAGAATGCTCGGCATTAGTGGCTGTTCGGAATGGGCGGGGACCAGAGAAGGAAATGGTCTCCGTCTCTTGCTTCCTGCCCAGACAAGACAAGGAAGGTGCCCGCTTCTGCTCTCCCTCTCTTTCTTACTCTTATTCCCTCTCTGTCTATCTTACTCCTCCTCACTTACCCCTGTGACTCAAGAAATAGTTCTCACCCTCTTTTTCTTCCTGACGTTCATTTGTTTCCCTGTGAAATGGATGCAAAAAAGAACACCACTTTTGATGGAAACGCTGTTTTGACATTTTTCTAGTCCAAAGTGCAGCCACGGATATAAAAAGTTTCAAAATATGAAAAATCAATACCTAAATAAAGCAAGACGGAGTGTTCTTAAAGTGGCCGGATCGGTTTTATTCAGACCCCAAAAACATTAGTGTCACTTTACCGAGTTTGCCAGTGAAGCGCTGTTTTCCCCCAGTGGGGAAGTGCGCAAACCCTGGAGGTACAGCAATACCTGGTTGATGGGTGGATTGGAAAACAAAATGTGTACGGCGGCTTTGTGTTCAGGAGTGTGGTCTTTTTAAACAATACTGTTTACGTTTTGTAAGCATATAAGCAGTGGACATTGAAATTGGTCCTTTCTGGGCCCTGTAGTTTTCTGGCATAAGCACTCAGTGATTTCTGAATAGTGAGTGTAAAAGCGTTAAGTTCACCATGTTGTTCCTGATTATATTTCATTATTTAACCTTTCATTCCCTATGAATGTTTGCTTTTTCCAGGGTGTTGTTACTATTTCCTTTAGGGAGCATATTGCTCTTGCCTAGTGCGTAATTTGAATTGAGTCGCATCCAGGTGTTTATAGCAGATCAAATTGGATTGTAGTTGAAGGCAGTGTGAATTTCTCTCAGTGGGGCAGTATGGTGTTCAGTAAGGGAGCGGATGTGGCACTCTGCCAATGACAGAAATTGAAAGGCTCTGAGACAAATGGCTTGTGATAGCACTTTTAGGCATATTTGGGACATTCTGCAAATCGCAAAGTTTTCAGATGAATGTATAGTGTGACCAATAAAAAAACGAGCGCATGTGTACATTGTCAATTTAAATAAATGTGGAAAAATACTAGCTGTAGCGTCATCTTTTGCTTGTGGCAAAATAAATGTGGATAAATACAGAAAAAATGCCCAAAAAATAACTATGGATAAATACTGACAGAAATGGCAAAAAAATAAATACCATAAAACCGGGAGCCCTAATTATAATGTAATAATTTTTAAAGAATGTAATAATATAACAAATATATGCATATACCCAGTAACATAAAAAATATAAAAAAACAATATATTTTAAGTACAAATAAAAAAATAAACAACATAAAAAATTACAATTTACAAAAAATACAATAAAAACAATAATTATAAATATTCTAATTTTAAATTTAAAAAAAACACATAATTATAATTTGCAACAATAGAAAATAAACTATAACATTTTACATTGAATACTTATACTATTCTCACAACAATTTATACAAAAGTTGGCAAAGTGTTAGACTGAGGAGGGATAACATTTACCACTCCTACTTCACACAATGCAACTGTAGGATAATTCTTAAATTGTAGAGGTGTAAATACAATTTACTAATACCACTCCACTAAGTGCAACAATAGGGAAAGTGTTGGATTGCAGAGGGGTTAAAATGTACTATTCCCCCTACATCCAATGCAAGAGTAGGGACGGTTCTGAATTGTGGGCAGGGTAAAATGTACTATTCCTACTCCAATCAATGCAACAGTAGGGAAAGTGTTGGTAGAAAAATTTCAAATATACACACCAGTCAATGAAGTAGTAGGGAAAGTGTTGGGTTACAGAGGGGTACAATTTACTATTCCCACTCCAGTCAGTAAAACAGTAGGAAAAGTGTTGGATTGCAGAGGGGTGACATTTAAAATTCCCACTCTAATCAGTGCAACAGTAGGGAAAGTGCTGGATTGTGGAGGGGTAAAATGTACTATTCCCACTCCAGTCAATGGAACATTAGAAACAAACTAATTCTCTTCAACATTATAAAATATTTTCAAACACATTGTAAACAATTAAAAAAAACATGTGAAAAAAGAAGTATAAATATATATATTTAAAAATAAATACAATAAATATGTATTACATTATTAAATACATATGATAAATTACAACAAATATTAGTATAATTAAAATACAAAACTATGGGGGTCCTTATGATGGCGGACACACTGAAGTCCGTCCACCATTGTCCCAGTGATGGGGACCGCCCACCTATAAGGTGGCAGTCCCACATACCAAATTACATTGCAGCCGCCACCACGGCGGCCGTAAAAGGCATTTTTTCCATTGTGGGGGTTGCTGCTGGCTGCAGCACCCACCACAATGGAAAAAAGGCAGGTTTTGCATTTCCCTGCACTACGTGGCAGGCACCAAGCAGTGCCTGCCACATGCTGCAGGGAAATGTAGAGGGGCACCATAGGTGCAAACCAAGTGCAAAATACAGTGCCCCTGCACAGGGGGGCCCACAACGGGCCCCTGAAGTCAATCCCTGCCAGTCTTTCCATGGTGGTGGAACTGCAATGGAATGGCTGGAGGGGATCCAGCATCCAAATCTGGCGGGCGGTGCCTGCTAGGCACCGCCACCATTCTGTGGATGCGGGTGGGTCCGACAGGAAACCATAATGATTTCCTATGTAGGACCCTTAGCGAACAGGCTTTCCGGCCACCAGGCACACCACCCGCCAACCTGATCTGGCGGGCGGAAAAAGGTCTTATGATGGCGGGTTCACAACCATTGTAATCAGGCCCTATATTCTAAAAATAATAACAATTAATTAATACAATATTATTTACATTTAAAAAGCACAACACAACAAATACAATAATAAATAAAATAATTAAAAAAAAAATTACCTATTTTTAAACTTGTTGTTATTTAAGTAACTGTCTACTCTATACTTTAACGGAGTACACAACACATGTCTAAGAGTCTTTATTGAAATAGGATTATGTACACATGTTAAATAATTACATATTAATCAAAATTTTAATAATGATTATTTATTCCTAAAATAATTACCACCCTACCCTTTATCCATACATATAAATCAACACACACTAAATATATCCATTTACATATGATTATTTCCACAATTTTCATAATTAAATCTCAATTAAACATTTAGGGGCCTATTACGGTGGTGGGCGGATTTCCGTCCGCCAAGGGGGCGGTGGTCCCGCTGTGGCCATTAGGATGCCACCGCCACCGTGGCTGACATATGCTGAAAGGGACATTGCAAGGCTATGGAAAGAATTGGTCCCACCCTCTCTGTCGGCATGGAAGAATGGTCTTGACCTTTGTATGGGATCGGAGATTTCAATATTTAAGGCCAGGTTATGACGGCAAAAACATCCCAAGATCTGGAAGAGATGGGCGGACTATCGGGGACTCTATCTGGATCCAGTGCCACCTGCAGATGTCTCGGTATTGGGATGATCATTAGGCCTGTAGAGTGAGGGACCAACTACATAGGGATGAAATTCATTCATGGGAGTCGGTGTGTTGGTGGCAATCAAGGATTAGAGTACCGGGGGGGGTATCACGTTTATGTTATCTGGTTTTTTTTGCTTACTATTCTGAAAATATATAAACTTGATGTCAATGTCATTATTCTACATTGTATGCTTTGGCAGATGACTTCTGGGTTAAGGAGCTCTGCACTGTGTTTGATATTTGACACAATAAAATATGTTTATAAAAAAAAACAATTATTGCACAATTAAGATCATTAATTATCGATTAAATAATTAATATTAATTAAAAAAACATTTTAAATTAATTATAATTCAATGACTTCCCACCCTGTACCCCTATAAACACAGAACCTGCACGTACAATTTAACTTAAAAAAAAGTATTACACAATTAACAAAATTAAGTATCAATTAAATAATTAATATTCATTAAAAGTGAATTATTAATTAAATGACTTCCCACTCTGTACCGCCATGGACCCGCAACCCACTATGGTACTGAAAATCACACATATTTATTACATTTAATTAAATAATTACTAAAAATGTAACAACTATATTAAAAAACAGAAACAATTATTATACGGAAAATGTACAACATATACATTTGAATTATACACTAAAATGCATAACAATAATTAAAAAAACATATTATTAACAACTATAATTTTCAAAATTATATTAATGCTTCGATATTTTCAAAATCGATATTACTTACCTTAAATTAATATCCTTGACAACAATATTCTTACAGACGATATTTCCATATCAAATATTTTTGGACACGATATTTTGGTAGCACGATGTTTGTGTTTTAATATTTTGTCTGCCTTCCCAATCAGCTCTCTTAGCTGCCCAATGTGCTGTCTGGCTACACCTAGAATCACAAAATAACCCACCATGGTTGTATATTGAACCCCACTACAATCTTTCGGTTACTGCAAATGCGTTAAAGATGCTGGACAAACACCTACCAGATTCAATCCATAACTCAAGATCGGCATCACTATGGCTTAATTCAAAAGTTAATGTTGATATTGCTCCTACCATTAAACCTTTGTGGTTCTCCAAAGCCGTCAGGGTAATCAGGAACCTTTATGATAACAAAAACGACCTGCTCCCCTTGTCAGCTCTGGCTAGAATGTACTACCAGTTTGGACATTTACAGCTTTATAAAGATCCAAATTAGACTCTCCAAACTCAACCTCTCTAAAAACAAAATACTCTAGTCACTTACCTTGCCCTACAGCATTGCACTGGACATGTTGCCTCCAAAATGTTCAAGTTCCTCTCCGCCCTACCACTTTCAGAAAACTCAATTATTTACACCAAATGGACCAAGCATTTTGATGTAGGGGTTTTTGAACACATCACGACCGATAACTGGCATAAGATTGGAAAATTCTCCTTGAGCAATAAAATTGCCCCATCTCGCAATCGTAATTCTTTACAATGAATCTCTTGCACTGGGCCCCAGTTTGATTGCTCATTCTGAAACTACGAGTAAATGACAAATGCTGGAATTGTAACCAAGAACTGGGTTCCCACCAACACATGTTTTTTGAATGACAGCTGCTAGAATCATACAGGTTTCTGATACAAAAACATTGTCTGTAATATTTAATATATCCATAATGCTATCCTTCGCTATGGTAACATTGGGTCACTGGGCCTCACTTACTGCACTGCCCATAGGAGCCATTGATATGGTGTTGTTAGCCCTTCGCCTGACATTGAAGTTAAAGTCATTCTCTCAGAGTCTAAATATTTCAACCATCTATCACACCACACATAGGCATGGCTCTCAGATCTCTGAAGGGCACACACCTAACAACTTAAGAATCAAACGGCACCCTCAATCTCTATTACAGTGTGGTCTACCTTGATAAATACATTTAACTAAGTTCTCAAGCCCTAGTAGCACAACCTATAACTAGCTCTTAAACCTAAGATCTCTTACCCATGTGTAGGAATCATATTCCCCCCCTTTCTCCTACAAACCCCTTCTCACGCTTGGGTGCCAATTACGATCCGGTAAAAAAATTCCCCGTGCGACTCGTATCCGGTCTTTTTACCGTACGAATCGTACAAGTGCCGTACGAACTGGCAATCACGATTCGCATGGTAAAAAGTCCATACGAACCGCATCGGGAATGATTTCCCACACGTCCTCGGGTCGGAAAATGTGTCCGACATGTCCTCGGACGATTTACCGTACAAACGTGAAAAGCGAAGTCCGACCGGGGAATCACGATCCGTCCCGGGCGTCCGAATGTACAACCGTATGGTTAAAAGACCGTCCGCACCGAACTCCTATAACAACCATGGAGACGTCCAAACAGGTGCCCGGTACGTGCCGTACCCCCCCCCAGCCCCCGCATGTATGCGCCGTACCCCCCCCAGCCCCCGCATGTACGCCCCGTACCCCCCCCCAGCCCCCGCATGTACGCCCCGTACCCCCCCCGCCCCCGCATGTACGCGCCGTACCCCCCCGGCCCCTGCATGTACGCGCCGTACCCCCCCAGCCCCCGCATGTACGCGCCGTACCCCCCCCAGCCCCCGCATGTACGCGCCGTACCCCCCTCCAAGCCCCCGCATGTACGCGCCGTACCCCCCTGAGCCCCCACATGTACGTGTCGAACCCCCCCGTGTATGTACACCCGAGTACGTGTCGAACCCCCCCGTGTATGTACACCCGAGTACGCGTCGAACCCCCCCGTGTATGTACACCCGAGTACGCGTTGAACCCCCCCATGTATGTACACCCGAGTACGCGTCGAACTGTACGTGTCGAACCCCCCGTGTATGTACACCCGAGTACGTTCGAGTCGTACCCCCACCCGTGTATGTTTGGTGCGTACACCCAGCGCTACGCGCTGGGGGTACGCACCGTACATACACGGGTGGGGGTACGACTCGAACGTACTCGGGTGTACATACACGGGGGGTTCGAAACGTACTCGGGTGTACATACATGGGGGGGTTCGACGCGTACATGCGGGGCTGGGGGGGTACGGCGCGTACATGCGAGGGCTGGGGGGGGTACGGCGCTTACCGGGCCACCTACTCTGGTCGTTTTGCGCCGTACTTCGCATTTCCGGCACTTTTTGGATGCCGTAAAAATATTGCCGTCCGGACTGCTGTCGGTTCGAATCGTACTTCCTGGGTCGTGAAACGCTGCCTGGAAGCGTCCCGACGTCACGTCGCAGCATTCCCGGATCACATTCGTATGCATATTTTCATCGGTCGGTGTTTTTTACGATTCGTACGGAAATGGTGTTTCCGTGCGAATCGTAATTCCATGTTTGTAATGTTTTACAACCGAGTACGAGTCGGACGGAGAATACGCTCCGACCGACGGTTCGTACCCGGTTTTTACCGGATCGTAATTGGCACCTTGGTGTTTCTTGGTTATAAATGTGAAACAAATGATGTCATACGTCTAGGATCAGAATATACTTATTAAATTAAATTCAAACAAGTTACAATACTGTTGTGCCTCTTGTCCTCATACACTTCAGGATATACTGCAAGGCACTGTTAAGAATGTAGCCCTTCCGGACCCAAAATGTTTTCTTTCTCCTACCTGTAACTTGTCTCTCATATTGCTAATTTGAAGCTCTCATGTATTCAATGATCATTCTTATCATGACAACTTCTATATATAAACCAATAGCATTTCATGTGTAATCTGAACTTCATACCCTTTAATTGTATTACAATGTTGTCTGAATGTATGCCTGTTCTCTTAAACTAATGGGTGTTCCAGTGGGGCATGCCAAGACCTGTGGCCAAACCCTACGTCATGCACAGCTGAAGGGGAAGTAGTGAGGATTGTAATAACATATTATTTTTAATCTAAAAAACCATAGTAATTCACTGAATAGAAACCAAGGGTTAAAATGACTTTATAGTTAGGTATTGTAAAATGTCTTCCATTAAATTAATAAGGACCTCAGAAACTCACTAAGAAAAACAAAGTTTAAAGTGACATTATAATTTACTGAAAATATAAGTCAAAGCGCTGTGCAGACAGAATATTTATTTTAAAATATTGAGTTGCACAAATATCGAGTCAGAAATATGGTGGTTCAGAAATATCGACAGCAAGAATATTGTGGTAAAAAATATCGACTCAAGGAAAGTAATATTGATTTAAAAAATATCGAAGTGTTTAATATAGTTTGCAGAAATATAGTTGTTAATAATATCGATTTTTTAATTAATGTTATGTATTTTAGTATATGTTTTAAATGTATGTGAAGTCTGTTTTTTGTATAAAAATTGATTGTGTGTTTAATATATGTGTTAAATATTTAGGGGCCGATTCCGATGTCGGACGGACTCTGGTCCATTCGACATCGGTCAGGAGCCGTGACCGACAGACCTGCTCTTGTCGGTTACGGCCCTGCAAGTACGATGCGATCGAACAGGTTTCGGTCGCACTCGTATACTTGACAATGCAAGCGTGCATTCCGAGCAGTTCATCCCTGCACCCTGTGGCCGGCACCCCAAGGTGCCTGCCACCGGGTGGAGGGATCCACAGAGGGGCACCATAGGTGCCCCCAGGCCACCATTCGGCAGCCTTGCACCCATGGGGGCCCTACTGGGGCCCCCAAAGACAGTTTCCGACTGCCTTTTCGTGCCGGAAAGACCGGCAGAAAAAGGCAGTGAAAAAGTGCCATCGTACTCCCTCGGTCGCAAAGAGGCAGCCAGGGAAATACTGAGGGATTTCCGGACAGTGAACGGGCTCTCCGAGCCTGTCGTCCGCAATCCGGAAATCCGTGTCGGATACCTTTCCGACCGAGCCCATCAGAATGGCTCGGTCGGAAAGAAATCCGGCCGACACGTTCCGTTTCGGTCGGAAGGGCTCCGACCATCGTTCGGAGCCCTTCCAATCGGAATCGGCCCCTTAGTAGTTATTAATTTCGTTTAGTTGAATTTTACGTTTTAGTTCTGTAGCGGGTTATGGGTTTATAGGGGAATAGGGTGGGAAGTAATTTAATTATATTAAATTAATTGATTATTTTTTATTGATTAATATGTGTTTAATTGAGATGTTATAGTGTTAAATGTGCAAAATGATGTATTATTAATTAATTAATAATTTTTTGTGAATTAATAATTATTTAATTTGTAATTAATTATGGTAATTGTGTAATTAATTTTAGGTGTTTGTTTTGGTATTTATAGGTGTAAAAAGTGGGAAGTAATTTATTTTAATTGATGTATTAATAGTTGGTTGTTAATTATAATTAATTAATTGGTAATTAATTATGGTAATTGTGTAATTAATTTTAGGTGTGTATTTTGGGGGTTTATAGGGGTAAAGGGTGTTAAGTAGTTTATTTATTTTATTATTATAATAATTTGGTAATTTATATGATTTAAAATTGTATTATGGAAATTGTGTAATTATTTGTAGGTGTGTGTTGTGGTGTTTATAATGGATGGGAAGTAATTTATGTTTAATTAATTAATATATATTAATGTTAATTATGTGATATTTATTTTTAAGTAATTGTATATTTTGTGTGTTTTGTTTTTAGTTTTAAAGGGGTAAAGGATGGGTAGTAAATACATTTTTATTACTTAATAGTTAGTTGTTATTAGTAATAGTTTTTAATTTAAAAATACATTTTAGTTATGTTTTATTATTTTATAGTTTAATTTAGGTATGTGTGTTGTGGAAATTATAGTGTTAAAGTGTGTGTAGTTAATTAATGCTTATCATTTATTATATTAATAATATTTTTCAATTGATTATTACTTATGTTAATAATGGAAGTACATTTAATTTAAATTGTTGAAGTGTGTTTTTTTGGTGTGGTGTTATAGGGTAGTAAATAAAATAAATACATATATGTATTAATTAATGTTTTTGTTTGTAAATATTTTCTAGTTTAAAAGATTTTTTTAATGTATTTATTGTTTTATTTTATGCAATATTTGTAGGTATTTGTTATATCTAATTAATACTATATTACTATATTTAATTTTTATTTTTTTTAATAATATGTATTTATTTTTATAATCTGTTATCATTTTTAATCTTTTTTATTTTTTTAACTTTTGGACTGTGAATAGTAATAATTGCCTCTCCGTTATCCAACACTTTCCCTACTGTTGCACTCACTGGAGTTGGAATAGTAATTTTTACCCCTCTGCTATCCAACACTTTCCCTACTGTTGCACTCACTGGAGTGGAAATAAATAATTTTACCCCTCCGCTATCCAAGAGTTATCCTACTGTTGCACTCAGTGAAGTGGGAATAGTAATTTTTGCTCCTCCGCTATCCAACAGTTTCCCTACTGTTGCTCTCACTGAAGAAGGAATAGTAATTTTTACCCCTTCACTAACCACCACTTTCCATATTGTTGCACTCACTGGAATTGGAATAGTACATTTAATTACTCCACTATCTAACACTTACCCTACAGTTGCGCTCAGTGGAGCGGGAATAGTTATTTTTACCCCTCCGCTATCCAACACTTACCCTAGTGTTGCACTCACTGTATTGTGAAATTTAAGTTTTAATATTTTTCAATAGTTTAATGTTTTAATTTATTATTGATTTTAGTTTTTTATGTTTTTAATCATTGATATATATTTTTATTTTTTATATAATTTTAAACTTTTAACATAAGTTAAAAATATTAGTTTCTTAACTGTTTTAAAGTAAATATATATGTATAAATAATTATGTTTGTGTGTATCTTTTTTTATAAAGTTTATGTGTTAAATTTTATTAAAATGTATATTAAATCTATTTTATTTAGATAAAATTAAATTTAATATATTTAATATATGTTATTTTATTTTATATCTATATGTAAGAGGTAATTTATACTTCTTTATTTTTTAAATCAATAGTTTTTAGTCAATATTTTTGTACTTACCTTTTTTAATATAGGAGTCCATATTTTTGTTGTCTATGTTTTTACTTGATATTTATTACATCGATGATGTGTAAGTGAACCAGTCACAGCGTAACATTTAAAATTCGAAAAGACACTAAAATTGACCAGTTATAGTTAAGTGAAGTTATTATAACTTGAGCACTCAGCATGCACTGCTTATGAGCTCAATTATAACGTCACATATTACATCACTCATGGCACGTTCTATGATATAATTGATAATATCACTGATGACATCTGGAATTAGTTAATTAATTACATCAATTTGCATGGTGAGTGTGCATGTTATCGTTACTTAATTTAACTAAAACAAGTGAATTCCAGGGTATTTTGAGTTTAAAATACATTTTAACTTATCTATCTATCTATCTATCTATCTATCTATCTATCTATCTATCTATCTATCTATCTATCTATCTATCTATCTATCTATCTATCTATCTATCTATCTATCTATCTATCTATGTATCTATCTATCTGTATGTACACTTTGGGGCCGATTCCGATCTCGGTCGGAAGGGCACCGAATCGGGTTCGGCCGGAAAAACTACGAGCCGTACGTGTGTTTTCCGGCCGACTCGTACAGCTTTACGAGAGAGCAAGTACAATGCGAGCTACATGAAATTCACCGACCGAGTCATTTCTGGGTCTGAACCGCTCCATACGTCCCGGTCGGAAGCAGCTAACCGTGGCGTGCAATGGATGCGATTTACAACCGAGCCAGTACGATGCATGCGTCGGACAGCCTGTGCGAGCCGGAGTGTCCGGCTCGCAAAAGCTCCCGGAGTCGGACTTTGGGGGTCCGCGTCGGACCCCCTGACACCCGCAGCCCTATGACTCGGACATCAACACAGGCATGAACGGTGCGGGTGGCACCGATGCGTACCCATTGTAGGGGGCGCACTTGTTCGAGACGTACCCATTCAGTCAATGGGAGCCCATGTACGCGTCGTACGACCGGCTCCCATTGACTTCTATGGGAGTCCGACCGAACCGAGTCCGACAGCATACGTGCACATCGTACTTGCTCGGTCGGACTGTAGGGGTCCGGCTCGGTGAGAAAACACTCCGGATCTGACTCGGTCGGAGTGCTTTCCGACCCGGATCAGAATCGGCCCCTTTGTGCTCAGTCAATGGTATTGTGTTCTCTGTGCTTGTCTAAGTGTGTGCTGCATTATCTAACAATCTTCAAACTAGGTTGCACTGTTGTAATCTTAACATGTCAAATAAGCTAGTGTTTTTGTGTACATGATGTACATTTTGTGTGTGCCCTGGTTCTGTATTAGCCGTGGCATCATGTTTATTTTTGTTTTGGGAGAGCACTTTAATCCTCAATTGAACGTTTCCAGTGGAGCACATGTAGGCACCCACATTCAATAAAACATATTAGTAACTTGATATCCTGCTAAGAGTATGATAAATCAAACATTTGTATCCCATTGTTATACGTGGTATTGCACTTTAAAACATCTTGACAAAACATGGCTGTAGTAAATCCACATTTTCTGTATGGTCACCACAGACTTTATTTCTCTTTCTGGGCCCTATTTTTGCTGGATTTAGAACTCTGTGTGCACTTTTATCCTGCTAAACATTACTAAAGTGGCTGTGCCCCCTGTAGGAAGGAGGAATCTGACTGCATGGTTGCCCCCACTTTTTTCCTGGTGTTTTGCTGGTTTTCGACTTAATTTGGCTGGGATTCTGCTAGTCAAGACTCCAGCCTATCTGCTTTCCCCTTTAAATTGATTCCATGTACTTTAGGTATACTCCAGATTGGATTCTGGGGTACCCTTATGTGGTATACTATGTGCCCAGGACATAGGCACCCCAGAGGCATACCAGGGGCTGCAGCATGTATTATGCCACCCCTGGGAAGCCTTCCAAAATGACACCACAGGACTGCTACTACAGCCTGGGTAAGGTGGTGCATGCACCCCTTACTGAGATATAGGTTCACTATTTCTCTCATTATCAATGCACAGATAAACCTATCAGACACCCCTTTGGCAGTTCTTACTAATCCTGAAGGCAGGGTGCTGGGTTTTATGTGAGAGGGTGCCCATGCATGAGCAGAGCCCCTCTGCAGCCTTTGAAACCTTTATTCCGGGGTTGTTTGTGATGCAGCCAAACCATATACTCTTAAGTGCATTATAACCAAACAGTAAATGCTAACTTTGGGATGGCTGCACAGAAAAATGTTGTGTTTGGTGTAAAACACATTGGAATCATACCCCCACACCAGTAAGTGGTGTGGGAGTATGGTCCCACCCTTCTAGAGGGAGAGACATGAAAGCACCGGGATACCCGGTACCAGCTAACAGAGACCTGGAACCACAAAATGGATGCTGCCAGCCACAGACACGAGTCTGCCCTCCTGCTGCTGGACGAAACTCCAGCAGGGTAGGCCTGGACAATAGGTTTCCTGTCACAGAGAGGTGTCACCACCTCCCAGACAGGCTTAAGTGTATTAGGGCTGGGTGGCTGCACTCCAAGAGTGATTTGACGTTCAGCACTGGGGGCACATTTGGTGTCCCTGTGCATAGTCCAGTTCAAACCGGTTGCAGGGACTACCAGCCCCTTCTCTGGCATGAAACTGGACAAAGGAAATATGTGTAGCCACCCCTCTTTCCTGACCCTCCCATAGATGGGTCCCCAGAGTATGTCCAACCCCTTCCTTGGGTATAAAGAAGGAACCCCTGACTACAGGACTTTAGATTGCACCTGGACGAAACGGTGATACTGAATCCTGGAACTTCGACAATCTACCCTGAACTAGATGACTGAAGAATCTCCCTTGGAGTAAAGGAGTTACTCCACTGCTTGGCAAGCACCAAAGACGCATCTGTCTGGTTTGCATCTACAAAGCTCCCGCCAGACTCTGAAGAATTTTGCAACATAGGAGGTGGGTTTCTGTGGTCTCTGAGGTTGAGCTGAGCACTCAGCAATTCTGAGGCCTGTATCCCTCGTGGAAGATCGTGCAACCTGAACCCCTGGGCACCGCAACCATTTGCAGAAGCATCAGATTTCCAACAACTCCTGCAGCTGAGCTTTGGGTTACTTGTAGCCCTGACCCCGAGCAGCATTTGCCCCAAAGAATGCCCAACTACATTCCACGAGTGTTCCGTGAGCTGTCCCTTTGTGTTTTCTCTTGAGGTCCCTTTGCGATCCCTGGTCCGTCAACTGGTAGGTCACTGTGAAGGTAACTTTAACTTTAATTGGGCTTACCTGGTTGCTCCAGACATGCCCTCAATCTCCATTGCTTGGGGAGTCCCCAGGACCTTGCTGGTCCGCACCGAAGTATCTTTTCTCTTTCTGCATGGATTGCTGTTGCCAAGGCGTGTTGTGTCCAATCTGGGCACCAACACTGCTGCACTTGACATCCTTTGTGGGACAGCTCAAATCCAGCTCCTGGTTGTCCTCGAAGCCTCCTGATCCTCGTGGCTGCAGAGTCAATCTTCACCTCTTAGCACCTGAAACACCCGACATCGGTGGGCATTCATCTATCGTGCCCCTGGTCACTGGCAAGTGACCTAGACTCTGTCCCCTCTGCTTTCAGGTTCTTCTGATCTTTGATCCAGGCTTGGATCACACCGGACACTTCCCTCCTTCCCGGCAGCAGCACATTGCAGCAGATCGCCATTGAACTCAACGACGTTTCCCGACACCATTTGACACCTATGCACCCGGCTTCCCTGGGTGAGGTAACTCAAGTACTCCGGTGCTCCCGTGGGTGCTGGCCCTAGAACCCCCTTATTCTGAAGGGGTTTGCTCAAAGTACTCTCCTAAGTGTCCTTAACTTCTAAAATTCCAACCGCGACTCTCCCATAGAATACTACGGGGCTCGCGGCTGTGTTCCCACACTGCACACATTCCCCGTGGGTCTCCTGTGTCACTACCTTGGGTGGTTCCTTGGGGTCCCAGCACTTCTATGTGCTCTAGGCACTGTGCCTAGTCAAGTCGTGGTACTTATACCACTTTCTTAATATATGGTTTGGTCCGCCCCTAGAGCCCATTGTATATTGTGCGATTTACTGTTGTTTTAGAACTGTATTATTGTGTGCCTTGCTCTCTAACTTCAGAAAGAGGTTAGTAGAGAGTGTTTAGAAATAAATACTTATATTTTATATATATACCTTGAGTGGTTCTCCTTTCATTTAGTAACTAAAGAGGTTATAATCTGGTAAACCAAGCTGCTTTACACTCCTTCAAGACTTAGCCTGAAGGCTGCTCTCCATAGCTACCACTAGGATAGCTTTCAATAAAGGTTGTCTTTAAACCTATCACCTCTAAGGGGTTGTTTGGACTGGTGCAAGGTGCCCACTATAACTTGTGCGGTAAAAAAACAGTGGTTCGGTGTGGCCAAAAGGTCCAATAATAAAGTTATCCTAAGGAGAGCACTTATGGTTAGAGAATTGAAGATTAATTATTTTAAAGGAGCAAAAAAATTAATAATGTACTTAGGGACATAAGTCAGTTCATGTGAAACATTTATTTCCACAACAATAGAATTCAGGTGCTCACACAATAAGTGAAAGAGGCGTGACGTGCAGAGTGATGGTGAAGTTTAAAATAACGGCATTGCATTGACAACAATAGTGTAAAACTCCTCAAGATTCATTCGCTAAAGGTACGAGTGTGAGAATATCACGTGTGTGTAAACTTGTATGGCAGGGTCAGCTGTATAAGTTGCGCTTAACGATTTGCTGCCAATATGTTTAGTTAAAGTCACTTCCAGTTCATATTTGGAAAGTCTTGGGAGAGGAGCTCAGCGCGTCATGCTGCTTGGGCTGTCCGCGTTTAGTGCAAGTTTACACACACGTGATATTCTCATGCTTGGACCTTTAGGCCACACCTGAACCATTGTTTTTTTACCGCATATTTCACCCCAGGTTCACGTATTGGGGAACCCTTGTTTTTCTTAACACTATAACTAGTGGACAGCATATGCCAGGCCAACTTCACACCCCCCATTTAAACATAGTTAAATTGCCTTACTTGTAGCGGACTTAGTTAACCTGCATATAAAGATCTTGTATACAGTATGGAAAATGTACCCAGGACCTGGAAGTTAAATGCCACCTATGAACTGCAGCTCCTATTGTGCCATCAACAAATAGGCCTCAAAAGCATGGCTTCAGATCTACCATGTATAGCCTGACAGCCGTACCCTGAAAAACCTGCTGTGAAAGCTCTCAAAATAACCATTTCTGACAGAAGAGAAAATATGTGTTTAAATATTATTATGCCACCCTACATACACCTTGCTAGCCACAATGTAGGGTGCCTGATATTTAGCAATGTAACATGCAAAAAACGTGGTATGTTCCTCCAGTGACAAGGCTCAAAAATATTTTTTACTGGTAGGACTGTATCTAAATCCTAGAAAATAACAGTACAGTTGATACATTTTAATCTGTAAGAAAGTCATTCAAGAAAAAGTTCCAATATTTATTAAAAATCCAATCTAATGGTAAAGTCAGATTTTTAATACATAGGAAAAGTACCATTTAGAAAGTTACCTTTTACATGTCTGACTCTCCAGTGGGCTAATTTGCACTGGCCTACTGGCAGTTGTTATGCTAGTGCTTGGCCTTAATTATGTGTGAAAACTTCTCTAAGAATAGGAACAATGGCCTAGATGTTAGGTGATGTTTTTCTTCCCCTTGCAAGAAGACTAGTTAGGGTGGTCCCAGGAACCTCACTGCCTTGTAAAGGGGTTTGTCATTTCACAAGAAGATGTAAGGTGAAACCTGGATTATGTCTCCTCCCCCAGTCAGGCTGGCACCAAAATCACCAAAACCAGTTGGAGGAAGCTACCCGTAAAACCATTTCTGAGCCTCCACAGAGGAGGAGGGGCCTGCTCATTTCCTTGGCTAATCCATGTGAGCACGGAGGCTCGACAGTGAGTAAGGGTTTCTCCATCTTGAATTATCAGGACAAGGTGCACTGTCAGATTGTTTGCAGTAGCTGCAAATTGGACAGGGTTGCCACTGGGATCTTTTAGCTGAATCGTTAACAAGAGGTCATTAGAATTCCCACCCACTAGCTGGTTCCAACTATAAATGTGGCACATCAAGGCACCCTCCTCAGAACAATCTCTGGACCTGTGGAAGATCAGAAGAGTACTGGACCTGCTGTCTAGGAGGTGCCCTGAAGTACTGTGCCTATTTTCTCTTCTGCCAAGGACAATGAAGTAGACACCAAGGTTCATTGGCTGACCTCCTGTGTGACTACAGGGACAAAAGCAGCAGGAAGCCTTTTTCCCGAGGTGACCAATTGACAAGTACCAACTGGACCTGGACAGGAACATAGATGGTCTTTGCTGGAGTGATTCTTAGTGTTGTCCCTGAGGTTCAGGGATCCTTTGAAGTGACCCAGAAGAAAAGCACCAATAACCTTGAAAAGTAGGAACCTAGAACAAGTTTGAAATTCCAAGACCTTCTGGGGTGTCACGTTGGTGTCACAGGGATCTCACAGCAAAGGTCTCAGATTTTAATGCATCTTCTTTGGATACAGCCCCCATGGAGGATATTGAGCTCCATAAAAAGACCAAGTCAGAAGGTAAAATCTTTGATCGGGATGAACTCACCTGGCTCCATCGCAGTGAGTCTGCATTTTCGCCTAGGTCCTGCTGAACCACTTTCGTAGACTATTTGTGGCTCTTTGTGATTTTTGTCACTACTTTCACTTAAAACTTTAAAATATCATATCTGTGGTTCCCCTTATTGGATTCTAGTTGTTGTGGAATCATCTAGTTTGTTAAAATTAAATCTATTTTCCTAATCGTGTTTGGTATTTTTATTTTTGGTGTTTTTACATCATTATCAGTTTGGTAGTGCATAAATACTTTACACATTGCCTGTCTATTCTGTTCCATGGCGATAAAGGTTTTGATAGCTGGTTAAGTTAGTGACTTTTGTGGTGCACTCTGGAAGGATAGTCTTGTTATCCTTGAAGTAAGCAACAGCCCACCACAAATTATAATCCACTTACTTCAATTTTACAATGTGAAACTGACTTCTGTTCTCACTGCAAAAAATGGAGCATTAGGACCCTGAAATTAATGTCGGTATATAGTATCAAGGTATATATTTAATATGTAAATGAGACTTTCTATACAGAAATCCAATAGGGCTTTCTGAAAAAAGAAATCTTATCCTTGTGGACTATTCACTATATTGTTTAAGGTTTCCCCTAAAAGAAGTGTACATACATGCTGCATACATCACCCTGCTGGTCTGCTGCGCATCGGCGGTAGATTTGAAATTTGTGAAAAATAAGTGAATGCTACATAAAGTAAATTATGAATTAGATTATTTTTCCCAGCCTAAATCCCTTGAATGAAACTAGTTACATCTCCAAGCCCATTGCTCTACAAACAAAGCTGAAAGAAATCTTTAACGATAATGGTGATATTCTTCGTTGTTTTGTATACAAAGAGTCTGCACAGATGTTGCTAGTGAAACAGAAGTATCTGCCGGCTCATTACTGCAGCAATTTCCTTAATTGGTACAGTACAAGCTGTAAATGCCATTAAATAAACATCCAATCTTGTGTTCCTGGATGTTTGCTCAATATCACATATAAGCAATTTGTGGCATTCAACTTTTGTCATAGGCTCCTTGCGCAGGCTTTGATTGTGGCATTCTGTGAGGAATACTGCAGGTATTTTTGAAAAATAAATCTGATAAGGAACTTCTAAATCTTTGTCCATATTATTCACATATAATGACAGCCAACATCAACATTGCTGGCAATATCATGGTTTTATCTTCATTATCAGGAATGACATTTTTTAATAATTGATCTCTTCATAACCAAACATTTTGTATGGCACTCAGGATCATAGCTACCAATAGTGTGGCATGTGCAGTGGGACCAGTGCCCAGGACTGTGAGGGGCCCTCAGCTCCTTAATAGGGCCCATTTTTTTATACTTGCATTATAACTCCTGACACTCCATTAATGGCACCATATGCCAAAAGGATAATAACGTTTGGAGGTTGATGTCATTTTACAGATGGGTGGGACACATATGGACAACCAATGTTAGCTTTTAATGAAGACAATCTATATTTCACTGTGGATCAAAACTGTTCAGCTTGTTTAAGCTTCTATTTGGCACCTTCACACATACTGTGTATCAATTATGACTACTGATTTGATTTTGAACGGTCTGAAATTAAGTTTATGATGATGTATTTTGTGATGTGATGTATGATGTCATCATTACATCCTATGTACTACCTTGAAAAGTGTATTCAGGGATTATGTTTAGATAGCTCTATATGCCAGATAATTTCTCTAACCTTAAAGACTTAGATCATCGTTATTTTGTGATCTAAGTATGAACATGTTAATTGCATTTAAAAATAACTTTGATTGTGATAGCGTCATATAATTTTGCCATCGGACAAAGATAGAATCCACTTTCTATGGCCTTAATGCATTCTATTAGCAGTGTGCCTTGCACCTAGCTCTCATTCCACATACACAAATGTGTGTCTTAAAAATGTGCAGCAGGCTACACACAGTTGCAGTTCCTTAGCCATGGAACTTGCTTGAGCTATGTGTTCTTGGTTCAGGTTGCCTGGTTTTGGATGGTAACCAGAATGTCCCTCCAAATTGAAGGTTTTTTGTGAAAATCTGGTGTTATTTCCTCATCGGAGTGAAAACACAACTTGTATTTACCAATATTTTTCAGTGATTCAATTTGTTTTACTGATTTACTTTGGCATCTATTCAAATGGTCATCCTTCTTCACACAGCCGTCAGCCTTGCACAGTTAGTTTTAGAGGCAGGGTGTGGCCTCTGATCATACCTCACCAACAGCTCCAGTATAGCTGTACATGATGTAAAAATGTGTGCCTCAGCCTCCCCACCCTCAGAGCCCATTTGACACTAAGGACTTACAAGTATTTTTTGTTTTCATGGATGATATTTTGTGGCCAGTACATAAAAGAAGGTATACTTCATATTCTGTGGCAAGTTGGATCCTTGGATTACAATCAGATGCTCAGATGATCAGATTCTGCAACACCTTTATTTTGTTAATGTGGGAAGCATGGTCTGACTGATATAATTTCCCTTCATGCTTCTGTGGTTTCGTGGTGTCCTTCCTAACCCCCTTACCCATCTCCAAACTTTATTTCATGAAGTTATTTCATCCAATTCTGGCTGAATTCTTAAATTCATGACATTACATAGTGGCCTGTTTTATCCATCTTTAAATGAATGAGAGAACATTTTTCTACTAATTAGATATGGATGACTTTTTTCATTTTGCCCACTTTAGGCACAAACTCACCTCTTTGGACTATTTGCTCATTTCTGGTCCAAAATTATACATTTTGAAGCCTTTGAAGTTTGTCAAAAACTACTGAGCAGATTTAAACCAAGATATAGAAACATTGACACACCCAATAGATTTTGGTGTGTAGACAGTGAATACACAACCTGGAGCACAATGAGCAGTGAGTCCTCTGTGGCCCACAGGCCCAATTCTAGTCTTACTCACTCAGGTGGTATAGAAGCATTCAGCGGTGCATTGAGTGGTCTCTCCACAGGTGTTTGTAAGTCCTGATCCTGTTTGGCGAAGTCAGGCTGCCCGCAGTACATAAGGCAGCACCCAGCAAGTGCAGGCTCTCTCCCTCAAGCCACACTGTGGGTTTGTCCCAGCGATTGGAGCTGCTCCTGCTCTGCGAAGATGATGAGAGTCACTCTTTCCCTCAAGGGGGGATTTGATCCTCCAGTTCCTGACTGAAGTCCAGGAAGAGTGCGATGCCTCAGGTAGCATCCTTCATGGTCCTCGGGGTATCAGTCATGTGCAGGCATTGGTATGTGAGCTTGACCCGCGATTCACAGCCGCAATCTAACTTTCTGGTAACTTCCATAACTTCTGGCAATATGTGTACCGGGCGCTCCTTGTGGCACTAGAGTTGTGGCTGTACTCCCAGCTGAAGCAGAGACTCTCTGGTATACCGTTCCTCCTTACGGCAGCCCCTCCTGGCATACGGGGTCATCGATTACGGCAGTAACTAGTCGCAACACTCTGGCAACAAATACTTCAAATAGGGCTCCTTCTGTGATAAGGGATCTTTATAAAGAAGAAATATGGGCCTAGTGCTACCTGTACAACCCGTGTGACACAGCTCAGTTCATGGCAGCTCTCTCTTGGCATGCGAGGTTCATCGAATGACTTCTGCACATGGGCAACAGCCTGATCGGTGGGTAGCCGTTCACTCACACCTTGCTTAGGGAGTCCTCTCAGTAGGGCTCCCCACTGGATCTCACTACCTCTAATGCTCTCCTATTCCACACAGGGCACACTGGTTTTGGCAAGCAGCCAGGTGCTGGTGCTTTATGCATCCAGGGCAGGTGATATTGGTTGCCCTGGATTCTGTCCACTCACCTACCAGGGAGACTAGGAGGCCTTGGCCCCCAGTCCTGGTCACAGGCAGAAGTCTTGCAGAGCTTCCCCTTCTCATGGCTGCTTGGTAGATTACCAATTTTGAGGTCTCATCCTCCCCTTTTATAGTCCTTTTCCAGACAACAAATGTTATTTAGGGTCTGAGTTTTTCAAGTTTTATGTTGGGGTTTTGCTTCTTTTGAAGTGTACACTTTCCCTTTGCTTCTTCCCTCATGAAAAGTTGCCTGTCAAAGCAGGAAAGAGCCCAAAGTTGATAGACCCACAACACAGTGCATGTGAGTGACCAGAGTTCTTACTTTGATGTCAGCCACAATGATATGTGCATCAAAAGGTTAATTGTAGGTTCCCAGCCCTACTCTTTATGATTCCCTTATTAGCCCCACCTCCTTTCTGAGATGTTTCCCAGGTCCTTTCTTCTGATATGTCAGTGAATCATGGAGCACCCTTTTGAAGTGTACAGGGGGAGTTTCTCCCTCTTTCCTCAAGTGTGTGCCACACTCAGCTCACAGGAATGCATCAATACACAAATCGGTCTAGGGGTCCACTACTCAATGTCCCCTCATCAGGCAGGCCTTTGCTTCCCAAAATAAAACCCAGGGTCCTCCATGTAATGTACCATTTCAGGCACACTTGCTTTTAGTGTACAGTCACAGCACATTTAC
The DNA here is from genome assembly GCF_964204655.1 of Triturus cristatus. Lineage (NCBI taxonomy): Eukaryota > Metazoa > Chordata > Amphibia > Caudata > Salamandridae > Triturus > Triturus cristatus. Next base: position 370,935,424 of record NC_140595.1, read on the forward strand.
TCTCCAGTACTATTACCGCCTTTCACTGTGCCACTTCAGACACACATGCACACAGCACACACATTCAGTCTATGCCCACTCTCTAGTAATGTAGCTTTTCTGTTTTGTACCAGGGCATCCTATTTGAAAACACACACACTGACAGCACACATATCACCATGTGCGTGCTGAACAGCACTTCACTCTTCATGTATTGTTGAACTCCACATATACACCCATCACATGCCTCCATTAAGCATGCACTGCACAGTACTACATCTCTCATGTAATGTATTTCCTGCAGGCATATATGCACTAACCACACATATAATGCAGAGGACTTCTCTATCCATGTACAATACCTTTCCCAGGCACACATACATCCAGTGCAAGGTCACTACTCCTGCGCTGTGCAGCACTCCACATCTACCTGATGTTGGCCAGAGGTGAATTAAGCACACAACAGCCAAGCCTTTCATTTCCCCTCTCAAACATTCCTAACTAAAATGAGAAAAGGATCTACAAGACAGGCCATGGAGGACAACTTACAGAAGCCTTACAAGTAAGGACTGGAGTCCATCAGGATTGTTTGCCCTTGCCTTTTCACTTCCTGCTGGCCATAGACTGGATCATGAAGACATCCACAGCATGGAGAAGAAATAGGATCCAGTAACCACCTTGAAAGCAGTTCAATGATGTGGACTTTGTAGAAGACTTTGCCTTAATATCCCACACCCATCTGAAGATGCAATAGAAAGCAGACAAGGTGGCAGCCACATCAGCACAACTTGACCTCAACATTCAAAGGGGAAGAAACAAGATCCTGAGGGCTAACACTGCCAGCACAACTGCATTACTTTTGCAGGCAATGCACTGGAAGAGATTGAGGCCTTCACCTACCTGGCCAGTGTCATTGACAAGCAGGGCAGCACAGACGCTGCCGTCAAAGCAAAAATCAGAAGAGCAAGAGCTACCTTCATTCGGCTAAAGAAGATCTGGAGCTCCAAGGAACTAACCGTGCAAACCAAGATCAAGCTTTTCAACACCACCGTAAAACTGGTCCTTCAGTATGGAGCAGAAACTTGCAGGACAACAGTGACCACCACCAACAAAGCCCAGACCTTCATCAAAACCTGCCTGAGGAAAATCCTCCAAATCTGCTGGACAACACCATCAGCAACAACAACCTATTGGCAGCAGACTCTCTAGCCCCCTTCTCATGAAAAAACATGAAAAGATGCTGAAGCTAGACAGGTCACACCCTCCGCAAGCCCACTTCAAACACCACCAGGCACACCCGACCTGGAACCCTCAAGGTAAAAGGAAAACTGGAAGGCCTAGAAACACCTGATGCCCTGGCTTCAAGGCTGACTACAAGGAGATGGGTTACACCGGGAGTCAGATTGAATGAAAAAGTACAGGGCAGAGGTGGCTGGAGATTCCTGGTTGACGGTCTATACCCCATGAATGGTAGTAGGCATAAGTAAGTAAGTAAGTAGCGGAACTTTTAAAAACATGAGTGAGCGTTTAGGCCTCACTCCAGTGATACAGGGTAAAACTTCTACTGATCACTACACGGAATGTTGCCACCACTGCTCTCATGCTGCTTAAGTGTTGGTGAAGGCAGTAGCCTTCCACCACTATGAAGGTAGCATTTTTGGCACCCCTTCCAGTCCAACAAGACTACAATCTGTGAGACACGCCTACGTCATGCCATACACGCATGATCAGTGTTTGTCCATGACGAAAAACTCAGCATTAAGGCAAGACAACAGTACAGTTGGGCACTCAGAGCAGGGGAACACGTCTTTTACCATGCAGTGGACTTTTCCATCCCAACACTTGGGAGAACAACACCTGGAGAACAACAACGACCGCAACGCCATCACCCTGCTCGACAACCTCGCCAACCTCGGACTCAAGCAGCTGGTGTCCACCCCCACCCACCTCGCCGGACACACACTCGACGCCGTCTTCTCGTGCAGCAAAGACATCGCCTTCAGCCACGCCACTAGACTCCACTGGACGGACCACAGCTGCATCCACTTCAACTTCAGAAGAACGACGATCCACCACCACCAGCAACCGGTTGCCCGAAGAAGCTGGAACAAGATCACAGCTGACCAACTCGCCGCTTCCCTGAGCCAGCACCCTCCCGCCAGCTCAGCAAACCCCAGCCAGGCCGCCGACAACCTCACGAAGTGGATCAGCAACTGCGCGGACGAACTCGCCCCTCTGAGGACACCGCCTAGCAGACCCAGCAGCAAGAAGGCCCCTTGGTTCACCGACGAACTCAAGAGCTCCAAGAAGAACTGCCGAGCCCTCGAGAAAGCCTGGAGAGGGGAACCAACACCAGACAACATTACCGCCCTCAAGCTTGCCACCCGGAAGCACCACCAACTGATCCGCGCCACTAAGAAAACTGCATTCAAGGACCGGCTGGACAACAACGCACACAACTGCAAGGAACTCTTCAACATCGTCAAAGAGCTCTCCAACCCCAACGCCGGAAACAACAACATCACCCCATCGCAAGACCTCTGCAACTCCCTCGCCTCCTACTTCCACAACAAGATCGCGGACATACACAACAGCTTCAGCACACAACTGACGCCCGCCACGACCGAACCACCGCCCCCCACCACCAACCTCCGCGCCTGGACTCCGATCAGCACGGAAGACACCGTCCGCATGATGAACTCCATCCACTCCGGATCTCCAACCGACCCCTGCCCTCACCACGTCTTCAACAAGGCCGACGCTGTCATCGCTCCCCACCTGCGGAACATCATCAACACCTCCTTCGACACCGCCACCTTCCCGGAGAGCTGGAAGCACGCCGAACTCAGCGCTCTACTCAAGAAACCTACAGCGGACCCCACCGAACTCAAGAATTACCGCCCCATCTCGCTCCTCCCGTTCCCAGCCAAAGTCATCGAGAAGACCGTCAACAAGCAGCTGGCCGCCTTCCTCGAGACGAATGGATCCCTCGACCCCTCACAGTCGGGCATCCGAGCCAACCACAGCACCGAGACCGCACTCATCGCTGCTACCGATGACATCCGAGCCCTGATGGACAACGGAGAAACAGCGGCCCTCATCCTCCTAGACCTCTCCGCGGCATTCGACACTGTCTGCCACCGCACCCTTGTGCAATGCCTCAACAACGTCGGAATCCAGGAGAAGGCACTGGATTGGATCAGCTCCTTCCTCATTGGAAGAACACAGAGAGTCCGCCTACCACCGTACAAGTCAGAGGCCACCGAAGTCATCTGCGGCGTCCCTCAAGGATCCTCGCTGAGCCCCACCCTCTTCAACGTCTACATGAGCCCCCTTGCGGCCATCGCACGCCAACACAACCTGAACATCATCTCCTACGCTGACGACACCCAGCTGATCCTCTCCCTGACCAACGACCCCACCGCAGCCAGAGCCAACCTTCACGAAGGAATGAAAGACGTAGCCGAGTGGATGACGACCAGCCGCCTGAAACTGAACTCAGACAAGACGGAGGTCCTCATCCTGGGCTCCTCACCCTCCGCCTGGGACGACTCCTGGTGGCCCCCCGCCCTGGGCTGCGCACCCAAACCGACAGACCACGCACGCAACCTGGGCTTCATCTTGGACTCCTCCCTCACCATGACCAGACAAGTCAACGCCGTCTCCTCGTCATGCTTCAACATCCTGCGCATGCTACGGAAGATCTTCCGGTGGATCTCCACCGAGACCAGGAAGACGGTCACCCAGGCCCTCGTCACCAGCCGACTGGACTACGGCAATGCCCTCTACGCCGGAACCACCGCCAAGCTCCAGAAGAGACTCCAGCAGATCCAGAACGCCTCAGCCAGACTCATCCTCGACATCCCACGACATAGCCACATCTCCGGACATCTGAGAGACCTACATTGGCTTCCCGTCAACAAAAGAATCACCTTCCGCCTCCTCACCCACGCACACAAAGCCCTACACGATCAAGGCCCCAGCTACCTCAACAACCGCATCAACTTCTACGCTCCCAAACGACATCTCCGATCAGCCAGCCACGCCCTCGCCGCCGTCCCCCGCATCCGAAGAACGACAACGGGAGGAAGATCCTTCTCCTACCTGGCCGCCAAGACCTGGAACTCCCTACCGACCGACTTGCGCCTGACCCAAGACCACCTCTCCTTCAGGAAGAAGCTCAAGACCTGGCTATTCGAGCAGTAGCAGCACTCCCCCCCCCCCCCCCGAGCGCCTTGAGACCCTCCGGGTAAGTAGTGCGCTATATAAATGCCTATGATTGATTGATTGATATAGAAGTCTGTCTGTCTGGATGACTAATGACTAGCCCATAATTGTAATATTAACCATTTACCCTAATGGAAATGCTAAAGGGAAGTAAAACGCTAGAACATTCAACTTTAACGTCGATCTCCAGGTAAAAGGTTTCCTATTATGTCCAGGTGTGCTTTTTAAACATATGTAGTGTTTGATTCGTACTACAGGTAAGGAAAGGAATGAATCCAATTTCTAAGCATTCATATAGATTATTTTTCGTATTAAAAGGGCCTGCCTTGGGTTACCTGTACTAGATAGGCATAAATCCATGACTTTAAGGTATAAAGCTGTGACTAATTCAGCATGAAGACAAATGTCATGGGAAAGATGGTAAACTGAAGACTATCATGGTCCTCTACTGCACATATACACAGGCTCAGAGGAAGGCCAGTTGCACAATTCAAATTAAATTGTCTACGACACATAGATAAACACAGTAAAAACAAGTTCATGCTTTAGCTGCAGATTGCACAGCTAGAAAACACAGAGCTGTGTGCCACTGTATGTTTCTGATCTGCTGTGTCTCCAGCTCATTCCCTAATGCCTTTAGTGACCGGGTTTATATATGCACTCTAGTTAACACAACCAGCGCATGTCCCCATTCTTCAGATAACTAGTGAGCATTCGGTCAGGGAGACCCTTATCCGAATAATGTGCACACTCTTTCAGGGAACTACTGTGGTTCCTTATCCATACTTAGCACCATTTACTTCAAATGATGATCATAAACCATATATTCAAAGTTTCTTCTCTTCTTTTATTTTCAAATTAATCAGTTGCTTCAATTCTTATAATAGTATCTTATTTCAGGATTTTAATCCATGAGTTAAACCACCCAATGCATTTCGGGTCGCTCCAGGGACCCTTCTTCAGGGGTCTAAAGAAATAAACGAGAAGCTAATCAGTCCCAGTATCTAATGTGAACAATACATATATTCTGTGTGATATTAACACTTTCACAAGGAAATTCACAAATAATCATACACACATCCATTAACAGTACCTGCTTTCAAGAAATGCCCAAAAAAACTTTATATCATAACCTAATACTCAAACATAAAAATAACTCGTATTTTCACATTATTGCTAATTTCAGGGTAATGAGGATTTTACGTACAACTGGCATTTAACGCTGAATGGGCATTCACATTGACTTGCACTAAAGCCCTACGCTTTAATGAATTAAAAAGATGTTATCAGAGTTAAAGGCAGTTAAAGCGGAATTTGTTCACAGCATGAAAAGTGAACCCAGTGCGTCAAATACGAGTTTGAAATTCGACCTAACTTTACTCGCGTTTTACCCGATCGAGTGAACGCCGTCAAGTCAATGAATCAAAAGAAACAGTGTAAAACGAGTGCTCCTACACGCTGACTTACTTAGTTTCTCTGATCGCTCAACCAGGGGTCCGTGGTCAAAATCTGCTCGTTCCAAGACGAGCCAGCACTCTTCCTGTGTACGCTACGCGCTACGTAATATGCAACGTGTAGGTCACGTGTTAGTTCACTGCGCTGAGTTTAAAGGGGCAGTGTGCGCAATTAGCAAAAAGTAACCGGAACTCTATACAAACGACAGGGGACAGCAGTGAATACCCTGCCAATTTCGTTACATGAAAATATTGCATAAACAAAAAAGTTATTAGAGAAAACATGGTTATTTAATACGGTCATTTAACCCAAAGGGTTGTGAGGAATTAAGTCGCTTAATCCACTGAGATTCGGAGCTCAGTAATTGTTCATGTGGATCATTCCCAGGACAGATCTTCAAGGACTCTAGTATAGTGAATCTTAACTGTGACACATTATGTCCTGTTTCCAACCAATGCATGGCTACTGATGATTTTTTCGTTTTTCAGTCTTATGTTGCTTTTATGTTATGTTATTCGTATTTTTAGTTTCCTTTCTGTGATGCCTACATACATTTTTCCACATGGGCATTTTATCCCCAATACCAGCCTCTGAGTGTTGGCAGCATCGCATACAACTTGGCAGCTTCGGTGCATCTGCGGTTTGGTATCTCGCCTCCCCCAGAGTTTACTCACTGCCGCAGTCAAGGTACCATGGTGCAGGAACTACCCCACCTGAAGGTTGTACTCTTCCCTCTGACCATCAAGAGTAGCACCTCATTGCCACCAGTCCACCTACGGTATCTATGCCGGCTGCAATTCAGTCATGATGTAGAACCTCATCAACCCATTGGATCTGTTTAAGCAAGGGATGAAGTGGTATCCTCGTGGAGCAAGGGGCGTGTGATCAAGTTTTTGGGAATGCCCGCAGGCAAGAATGCCGGAATGCAGCTTGGTCATCCCGGTCTGCAGTAGTTTCCCTCTGTTAAGCAAAAGAGTCCAAAACAAAGCCTGCTCAGGTGCTTCTGGCAAGTAAACCTATTCTGCATCCCCCAAGCCTCTCATACACTAATCCAGCTGGGCCACTAGGTAATAGGCCTCAAAGTTCTGGGCACCCATCCCACTGTCCGTGAATGTATGTGGTACTTTTGCCAGTGCCACACACCTCCAGTCCTGAACCCCGGATCAGGTCAATCAGAATATTGTGCAACTCTCAAAAGGCACCCTGAAGTACCACTACTGGGAGTGCGTTGAAACAGTAAAGAAGTAGAGGTATGACTATTATTTTTGCTATCGCATTCCATCCAGCCATTGTGGTTGGACGCAACTTCCAGAAGGCCGAACTAGCCTGGAAGCCCACCACAGCTGGTCCAATATTCCCAAGGGCTAGTCCGACATATGCAGTCTCCCTAGTAGAGTATTGCCCTTTTGTTCCATTGCATGCCACACATATCCGGCAGTTTGTAGGGGATCGTTCAGGTAGGGAACAAGCTGCTTGTCTGCCAGTTAACGCACAAGCCAAATGCCTCCCCAAAGTTATTGAGGAAGTTCACTGCCCTTTCAGGTTCCGTCCATATGGCTCCAAAAAAGAGAAAAATATCATTGGCACGCAGGGAGATATAGTGAGTAACCCCTTGAGATGGAATACCAGCATTGGGTATGATAATATGGGCTCTGCCCGCCAATGGCTCAACCGCAATGATGAAGAACAGTGGGGACAATTGTCATCCCTGTCTAGTTCCCCTCTCTACCTTTCATTGTTCTGAAATAACCCACCTCTTGTGGATCATCACAGTGGAAGATGCATACAGCAACTGAGTTAGCTCCACAAACCTTTGCCCCAAACCCATTCAGGTCATCACAGCTCAGAGATAGTCCCATTTCAGGCTGTCAAAAGTCTAATCAATGTCAACAAACATGAAGCCAGCCCTCTGTGGTATGGCCTTGCTATTCATCAAAAGTGCTAGTAATCTCCATATATTCAGAGCCATATGGCATTCGGGTATAAACCCAGATTGATCATTGTGAATGAGGCACAGCAAGTGGGTCAGCCGTCTCTCTGCTATTTCTGCTGTATAATGTGGTATAATATCCAGCAAAGGCCCGATTGATCTCATCCTGCCTTTAAACCCTATCCACGCAGCCGTGACCAATTCCAGGGTCTGAGCTCCACTCCTGGCGGGAATAGCCTACCAGGCCCACATTGGCCCAGTTTTGTCCCTCTCGGCCTGCGCACATATTATATACTCTCTATTATTGAAACATCGAAGGTGCTCAACATATTCCACCACCCTCTCTCAAGCTTCCAGTTAGTTTGATTTTCAGGCCGAAGCAGCTTCAGCTCCCGGAGCAAATTTTTGTGTGAGGTATTCTCAGTCAGTAGAGTCACTCGGACTCCATCCAATTCCGATATGCATTGTCTCCGGATAATAATTGTAAAGGCCTCCCATTCGCTCAGTACTGATGTCACGAACACTCATTATTGGTGAAATAATGATGGATCACCTCCCTAATGATCTTCCAGAACACCAGGTCTTCCAGACTTTCTGCTTTCAGCCTCCAGCTCAGGTCAGAGGATCGCAAGCTTTCCCATTGCAGTGAGAGGAGAAGGGGTTATGGTTAGAAATAGTCCTAGTCTAGTATTCTATATCCACTATCGTCCCCAAAATGTTGGGTGAGAATGGAAAGTTATCTAGTCTGACATGTAGAGTGTGTAGCGCGAAGTGGTAAGAGTAGTCTCGTTCATTAGGGTGGTGATGTCTCCACCCAGCTACAACTCCCTAATGGTGTTGCCAATCTGAGTACCTCCCAGCCAAGTGAGTGGCAAGTGAGCCCCTTAGTGGGGGGGTGGGAGTGATCCAGGTCAACATTGGCTACGCAATTAAAGTCTCCACCAATGAGTATTGCCTACGGCATTAGGGGAGCCATTGTGTAGGACTAGGCATGTAAGAATGTCGCCTGGTCGACATTAGGTACATAAATGTTGACTATGGAAATATCTCTACCCACTAAATGATAGTGTATATCCCCTCCCTTTTCACTAGTGACCTGGAAGGGAACTCACAGCATCATCCATATAAGAGTTGCCTTAGCAAAAGCTGCAATTGTGAAATAAAAGCCATGACCTCTGTATCTCTTACACAGTGCCACCCCCTCTTGGGCATTCAAGTGAGTTTCCAGGAACAGAGCTATATGCACCCCTTGTCACCTCAGGTACACCTGCACTTTGTAATGCTTACTAATGTTATTCAGGCCATGGACATTCCAGGATATTATTTTGTACGTGTCAGTTCCCCCCACTATCTGCAGTGCCTGCATTACAAAATGTCACACCACACCTCAGTGGAACAAAATGACAGCTCCGTCTCTCATTCCAGCGGGACAGATGTGAGAGGTAGACATCCACAAGGTTCATAAAACAAAAACTACAGTGCCCTTTCCCCGGGAGAGTAAGGCAACTTGCCCCCATTAAGACAGTAGAACACAACGTAACTAACCAGTAGGCTACTGTATCCACCTACTCCACACCGTATGGGGTAAAATTAATTTATGAAGACTTGAACAGCATTTCTATAACCCATGATGACTTTTCTGTGCTCTCTACTACTTCTGGTCTCTACTGATGAAGGGCTAAGCCCAGAAACACGTGTCTAGAGATAACAGTTCTACCTGCACCTACTTTGGTGAAAAACTACAGCAACTTTGAAGTAAGCATACTGCTTTTACCAGAATTTAATGGGGTGAACTGTGCCGGTAGGAGAGGCAGTGTGCTTCCACTCCCCTTCTATTTAACATGAATAGGATGCAGGCAGCAAAGCTACCCGGCCAACTCCATAACAATGTGGTACCACTCCCACGTCTCAGGCACATCCTGGGCACCTGCTAAGGATATACACATGTTAGTTTGGGCCAGGCGCACTCTCAGCTCTCCAAGACCCCCGTCCACAGAGGTAGGCCGCGGTCTTAATGAAGGTTATCAGCCGTCTGTAGGGAGTCACAGGGAAAGTCCATATTATGGGTGGTGTCCTAGGTGAAGTCTGAGTCTGGTCTCGAGTCAGTGCTATCCCTCAATGGCTTTGGTGTCTTAATGGAGTCTGTGATCGTGAGCTTTGCAGTTGTCTCCACTGCATCCTAGGAGATCCTGATGCACCTGAGCCGCTGTTGGTACAATGCCATGCAGATGTTTGGCACAGGCGCGGGATCAGGGACGCCATGTGTCCTCTCTTTGTGATTTCATTACAAGCCAGTTCCATATATCCGTGGATCCGAGAAAAAATTGCCCCCTAGTCAGTGACATTTAGCAGTCTTGCTCTGTACAACATTGCGTATTTAATGTCACTGGGCCCGATTCACAAAGGTAAAGTGAGACGAAAGTCAAACTTTACTACTTTCGGTAAACACAAAGGGAATTTACTACTCCTAAATGCCCTTTGTGAACACTGAAACTCGTAAAGTTTGACTTTTGGTATTCACAAAAGGCATTTACTATAAGTAAATGCCTTTTGTGAATACCCAAAGTCATAAAGTTAGACTTTCGTCTAACTTTACCTTTGTGAATTGGGCCCCAAGTGTTTGACCTGGCAACCTTAGGGTGGTCTTCCCCCAGACGTTTTGCCTTTTGCCTCCACGTTTTGCTGATTCTTTTGTTGATCTTAGAACTCTGAGCATTGTACCACTGCTAACTAGTGTTAAAGTGCATGTGCCTCTCAACTAAACATGATGACATTGGTGTATACCTGATTGGCATGTTTTACATATTGATAAGTCCCCAGTAAAATGGTATATCCTATTTCTAGGGCCTGTACTTCAAATGCTACTAGTGGGCCTGCAGCACTACTTGTACCACCCACATAAGTAGCCTTTCAACCCTGTCCTAGGCCTGCCACTGCAGCACCAGTTTGTGCAGTTTAATGCCACTTTGACTTGCCATTTAAAACTACTTACCAAGTCTCAAACTTCTCTTTTATTACATATAAGTCACCCCTAATGTAGGCCCTAAGTAACCCTAAAGACAGGGTGCTATGTAAGTAAATGGTAGGTCATGCATCTTTATGTTTTACAATTCCTGATTGTGACAAACAACCTATTTCATTTTTCACTACTGAGAGACCTACGCCTCTCAGAGGCTAGCAATGGGAATCGCTTAATACATTTTTAAGCTGTAATTCCTTATCAGAGATCAGAGAGGAGTATCTTTTTTATGTTTCATATGTTTGGAATGGTAATGCTAAATCCTCCTTACTGCCACTATTAGAAAGCAAAAACAAGGAGATGATGGACGGAGTGCTGCACCTTTTCAGACACTCACCTCCATTCACAGATCTGGGTTTAATCCATCATGGTTCTTCCGCTCACTATGCCACCCGAGTTTGGACCCAGCCGTATGCAAATCAGTCTTGACCCTGTTCCTCATGAGGACAGTCCAGCCCAAACTGCCAGGCAAGGTCCTCCCTCGACTGGAAACAAGCATCCTGGTAACGGCTTCAGGGTTTCACCCCTCATCAGCCAAGCCAGGTGGAATCCAGGGCAAAGTGAGCAATGGACCCATGTCTGAGCATACCCTGGCCACTTTGGGCGAACATAGTAAACACATCAAGAGTGCTGCAACATTCCAGACACTCACCCCCAGTTACAATTCTGGGTTTAATCCATCATCGTTCTTCTGCTCACTAAGCCACCCCAGTTTGGACCCAGCCATATGCAAATCAGACTTAACCCTGTTCCTCATGGGACAGTCCAGCCCGAACTGCCAGGCCAGATCCTCCCTGGACCGGAAACAACCATCCTGGGACTGGTTTCGGGATTTCACCCCTCATCAGCCGGGCTAGCTTTAAACCAGTGGCAAAGTGAGCAGGGGACCCACATCTGGGCATACCTGGGCCCTTAGGGTGAACATAGCAAACCCAATAAGATGATGGGCAGAGTGCTGAAACGTTTCAGACATTGTGTTTGCAACTTTTAGAAAGTGGACATTTCTCTGCAGTTACTGCTCTGTATGCCTGACAGCATGAACCAACACATGTCTGAGGTTGGTGACAGCTACACTTTGTGCATTCCCTCTAGACAGCAACAACACAGGTAGGATAGGTATGCCTGAGAACTCATCTACATACATGTGTATTCTGATGGCCTTGTCTGGGCAGGAAGGATGGGAGGGGCTAACACTTCACTTGAATAGGCTGAGTCCTGTCCCCACACAAGGGACTGATTATCCCCCACAGATAGCCTGGCAAAGGGGACTGGATTGAAAGGGATCCTTACACACTTTAGAGAGTTGCTCTGAAGTCACCCCCCATATCAAAGTCCGTTTTTGGTATAATATAATGGATCTCTGACCCCCCAAAAAACAGTGACTTCTCGATCATTTCAACTGAACCTAAGTCAGAAGGACTGCTGTGCTGCTTAAAGGACTCATCTTTGGACTGCAGACTTGGAAGGCCTGCTTTTCTCTTGTGTTGGCCTGCTGCTCCCTGTCTCTGCTGAAGGTGAGCTGGACTCTACCTCCCTCCAAGTGATCTCCAAGGGTTTGTTGGCTTGCCTCCTGTTTGCTGAAGTCTCAGGGATAAAAAAGACTTCTTGCATCTCTGTTGGTGGTGCTGGACTCTGCCATCTGTGAGTTCTACCATTGCCTGGGGTGCCCTCTCCAGTTCTGGGCCTCAGAAATGGGTTCTGCAACTGTTTTGCTACACAATCGATGCAGTGATGCTTTGCACCGATTTCTAGCACCAACTTCCAGAGCTTTTGCTTGGTGTCCGTGAATGAGGCGTTTTTCTTTTGAACTGCCAGGATGAAGTTAGGAAAAATCCATATTTTACTGTTTTCTATGTGCATCTCCCCAAGATCACGGCCAGCCCACAGAATATGGTTGCAATCACATTAATGGTGGTGGGCAAGTTTGCTGGGAGTCTGTGCGCCATCCCCAGAGCAAAGTATTGGGACAAACCCTCCAGGGCCACCACTCATTTGAGGCAGTCCTCCAGAAAGGTGACCATATTCATTCCCTCTGTCTTTTCTGGGATTCCCACCACCCACATATTATTTCTGTGGTCTCATCCTGCAGAGTCCCCCACCTTGCACTCCAGAAGGCATGCAAAGTCCAAAACACTTACCATTTGTGCTTTCAAGTCCCCCGTTGCAGACTACATTCTTCAGGGTTAGTTCCATTTTTGTTAGCCGCTTACCCAGTTTACATTTGTCGGTGCAGAGGAAGCCCAGGTTCGTCACTATGGTGTACATTTTATATTCCAGGATTTCTGTTGTGTCCCTGACAGCCAATAGTGTGTGGTCAGGTGTGTCCTGCAGGATTGTTTGGGTTCCTCACGACAATCCAGCCTTCCCATCCCCAACAGGTAAACTCTCCTCTGGCGGTGCATTTTCCACCTCCTTTCATTGACTGTGACACCTCATGGTCAATTTGGTTAGGAACGCAGGTAGCGCATGAGTTTCTTCCTGGGGCAGAGCAGAGTAACAGCTGACCCAAGTAAGCTGCTAAACGGTATCACTCCTATTCCTGTTGATTGGTCTTCTCACAAAGCAGGACTCCTGAGCCCCCCAGTATAGCAGGTTGAGTTGATTTAAAGCACAGGACCTCATTAGCAGGCAGGTGTGTGACCAGGGTTACCTCAGTTCCAGTGTTTAGCTACCCTATAAGTGAGACGCCGGCACCCCAGACACACCAGGGGCTACAATGCACCAGCCGCTGTCCCTCCCCTCCTGCAGGTCCAATTCACCTTCATTTCAGACATCAAGGCAGACAGTGAGTGGCTCCATTAGTCTCCCAGGACCAGACCACTCCAGCAGTCCATGCACCATGCTGCCTCTCACCAGCAGAGCTAGAGGATCGTCACCAGACACCACACTGGGGGTTCTCTCCCGCAACCTCCAGTGCCAATTGTGCATAGCAAGCCTCACCTCCCCTGCCTCGGTGCCCTCCAGGCTCTCACCAATTGTGGGCTATCACCTCCCAACCCCTCAGCCGGCAGCTGAGAAAGGGGCACTTCACTCACCCCAGGGCCGTAGGACACTGTCATGCAGGTCTGCACCACTTCAAAATCCGTACAGCAACAAGCAAGCAGACCAAGTAGGTCTCCAACACAAGGCCTCTCCGGCCTTCCAGATATCGAGCCAACTCCCATCAGCAGTGCCGGGGCATACCACTCCTCAGGCCAGTTCCCAAAGTCCCTTGTGCCAGTCGTGCACTGCTGAGGTTGTGTTACCCACTCTGGGGCCGCTGGACTCTCATCAATCGGGGGCCTTGTTCTTCGCAGCTGACAGGGGTGCTTGAGTGGATCACCACTTGGTTGTCTCCATCTTGCCTGCCCGCCTTTCAGCAGTCTCTGATGCGTGCCACAGCTAATTTTTCCGCCACCCATCGCTGTGCCCTCAGCCTCTCTCTACTTGGGCCAGGGGCAGGAATACTCTTTCCCATGGCCATACAAGGTCAGGAACAAGGGGATGGGCACCTTCGCAACCACCTCAGGGAGTGGGGGCAGACTCAGGCATCAGGATGGTGCTGGAAAGGAGAGCTCCACTGGGAGCGCTGCAAGCTGTATCCTACTCCATTGGCATCAAGCCCTCCCCCTACCTTAGCTCCAATTCTTGGTCACTGGTAGAAGTCTTGCAGAGTTTCTCCTCCACAACATACAGCCCGACTGGCTGCTTGGCAGTGGATAATTTTGGGGGCTTCGAGCTCCCCTTCTTCTAGCTCATTTCCAGATGTGATTTTGTTTCTGCGTCTTTGAAGTTTGTGTTAGGGGTTTTCTTCCTTTTAAAGCGCCCACTCATCTGCCCTGCCCTTTCTCCAGAAAGCAGTCGTCACAGCAAGTGTGACTCCAAATCTGATCACCCCACAGCAGAGGCTATGGCAGTTACTAACTAGAGTTTCACACCTGAATCTTAGCCATAATGATAAGTGCATAAAAGGTTTTTCCAAGATCCCTAGCTCTACTATTTATGATTCTACTATTAGCTCCATCTCCACTCTAAGATGTGCCAGCCCCTCCAGAGTGACTTCTCTCTGAATAAAAGAGGACCCTTTAGAGTATACTGAGGAGCCTGGCTCTTTCTTCCTCCAGTGTGTGTCCCACCCAGCTCTCGGAAATGCAGCAATCCACAAATCCGTCAGTAGGAACTCCTCATGCCCCTCCATTCAGCTCTGGATCTCCTAAAAAGTAACACAGAGTCTTCAATGTATTGTACCACTCACAGGCACAAATAAACCCTGCATATTCATGCAATCAAACATGTTCTGAACAGCTCTACATACTATGTAGGCCAAGGGTGAGCTAAGCACACAGTAGTGGAACTTAAATTGAAATGGAGTGTAGCATCACTCCAGTGACGCAATCAAAAAGGCTTCTTCATTCCTACTGATCACTACACGCTATGCTTCCACCACTGCCCCCATGCTACTTAACTCCTGGTAAAGTCAGTGGCCTTTCACCATAACAAGGGCAGCACTTTGGATGCCCCTCCTGGTCCAACAAGTCTGCAATCCATGTGGCAGGTATGTGTTAGAGCGCACCAGCATGATCCGTGTTTGTCCATGAAAACAAAAACTAGCACCATGGATCCAGATATATTTGCAGCTGGAGCACTCAGGGCAGAGGTACGCATCCATCACCATGCGGGACTCTTCTGCCCTAAGAGAGCCATAATTGATTTTAAAGTGTATGCTTTTTAAACTCCCCTAAAAATGTGTTGCCCTGACATATCTGAAGAACACTTTAAGTTTCAGAAGCAACAAAAACAGAATTCTGATGAAATCCACAGAGAATTGTCAAACAGAACTAAAGATCTAAGCAAATCAAAACTGTCCAGAAACCTCTATAATTTAACATGTTGTAGCCTCCATGTTTTTGCATTACAAATGTTTCAAAAACTACTGAGCAAATATGCACAATGACCAACATATTTTTTTGCATCTGCATCACTTTCTCACTAATCACTCTGTAGGCTTGAAGGCAAACTGCACTCCTAGCCATTCAGTAAAAACAATAAGAGTTTTTAGTTCTACAACTATTCAATGTTGATTATTGGTTTGGTTAAATTAACATTTTCATGCATAAAGATTCATTCTTGCATCTCAAAATGTTCTTGTATTGGTTCTAAGTTAGCATTCTTGCCAGTCTATACTGATGTCATTGAATAGGCCATTGGTGGGGTGATATGTGATGTCAGCAGTGATTGGTCAATAAAAGATATTATTTAATTTGTGACATCATGTGTCAGTTGATGAAAGCTGCATTGAGGTGAGTTGTGATTATGTTTCTTACCATATCTGGTACTCAAGGATGTATTCACTGCACCTGTACTTTTTAGACAATGGTGGTCCATGGAGATACTCATTCATGTCATTGCTGTTCATGCATCAGGTAGGTACAATCTTCTTCTACATACCTGAGCCTCATTGAACATTTCTGTTACTACTAAGCCACATAAACCAAATATGACTCTTTGACCTGCAAGCTACAATATAATCTCATCATTGACTCTTCTCTGACTACATCATTGTCTTAATGACAGCATGTTTATTCACTGCTAGATTTGAAATGTCACCCGTCATAACTGGTAAATCATAAATTGGACATTACTAGCCATGCTCAAACAGCATCAGACCATTCTTCTCTTGTACATATTTAATTTCCCCTCATCCCTCGGATGTAATAGTTTTAAAACTAAGCAAATTGAAATATAAACTTTGTACCCTTCTAATTTTTTAACACTGCTCAAACTTCAACTGTTTCTACATCCTTTCACCTAAAAGTAGCACATATAAAAAAAACTCTTGTGAAACTCATGAGAAGCACAACTTTCAGAATTAACTATCAATTGATCCCTTTATCCAGCAAATTTTGTGATGGTTATAGGGGTGGGTGGAATTTGCGAAATTCACTTTCGCAAATTATCGCGAAAATGTTAAAAATCTCTGCAAACACGCGGAAATATCGCGAAGATGCGGACATTTTTTTCCTGCCCGTTCGTGGTATTTTCTGCATGACTGCGGCTCGCCAACTTACCCATGCGGTTGCTCGCGGGTGCGGCCATCTTGTTTTCACTTGTCTCGCGGTGCATGATCGCGAGAAGAAACACGTGATCGCGCGAAGAATGACGTTACTGCGGGCGCGAACTGTCGCGAGACAGCGCAAATGGCTACCAACAATCCAACATCTTGTGGAGAACGCGACCGGATCGGGAAATCTTGTTGGCGAACGCGGGGATTCAGGTAAGGCGATCGCGCGCTGGGAGAATGTATTATTTTACAGCACGAGCAAGCAAAAAATTTCCGGTAAAATGCGGATTGCGGAAATTTTTACATTTTCTGCTCTCCGCGGAACGCGAAAATGTCAAATTATCGCAATTTCCACGAGTGGAACGGATTTTTAGCCCAGGCCTAGATGGTTAACAGATGTATGAATATGCTTAGAAATAAAACCAGACGAACCACTGCTGTTAAGCAATATCTGAAATGTCCAGTTTTTATTGCACAGTGTAGTCCTATTACGGACACAATTTCCAAAACCATGATGTTGGGCAGAAATTATGATTTTTTTATAGCAAAACATTTGTTCTAGACAATGTGGAAGTGATAGGTTTAAGTCTGAGGTAAGAAAAGTGATTGGTGTCATTAGAGGAGTGCCAAAATAATTTGCCTACAGGAAAAACCCTGCTCTAAAATTGTGATTTTGGTCAAAATCACAGTTTAATGGGGCTATTAAAATATGCCTTCAAAATCAGTTACTCATGGATGTGATGGATAAAGGAATATACCTGCACCGAGAGCCATGTGCAGATGGTTTGAGTAGGATTTGGACTATTACAGAGCCTTTCAGCAGGCCCTGCACATTTAGTATGAGGGACTGAAGGGGAAGCACAGCTGTTGGGGGTAAGAAGGTGGATGAATACAGACCCTAATCTGATACCAGGACCTCCACCCTAAATTCATTGTGACAGGCCCAGCTGTTTCTTGGTCATGGAACTAAAGTACATCATAAAATGTTTTCCTGGAGCAAACTTGGTAGGCTGATGTTACATTTGTTCCTAAAAAGCTAAAAAAAAAATTATTATAGACCTTCAAAATGGCCTTAAATTCTGAATTTAAGTAAAGTTACAGCTATTGTGCAAAAACTAAAAGCCAATTAAATGTGTCACCAATGGTAAGCTGTGTGAACCATAACTCAGGGCATTGCCACATGCTGCCTATGACTTCAGACATGATGTCACTGATGACATCTCAAATGACATCATTGACTACCTCACTGTGAATCTAGTTACTGTACATTCTAAACAAACACATTTTGCTCCAAATCATGTGCCAGTTCAGGTGAATGCTGAAAAGAATATGTGATGCGTAAGAATCTAGATGCGAAAATTGTTAGACAACAATATTTTGGTAAGTTGGAAAGGGCTCGTCCATGAGGAGCAATCAAGGGAACTGACTTCTTATCTTCATGTTTCACATTTGTTATATGACCGTTATGCCAAAATCCAAATGAACCATGAATTCTACTGTCAAATAGTGATCTCCAACAGGGTGGGGGGCTTTTACAATCTGTGGCATAGAGATTTTGTAGATGAAGCACAGGAGTAACCGAGTCATTTGGAGCCGACTTGTACAGGTCTACCGACCACGTTTCCAACTGACGTATTACGATGTCAGATTTGGACAGCCTTTCTGAATCGGTTGTTCCGACATGGATCGGCTGTCAGAATCCAACTTTGGGGGCCTATAGCAGGGGGTACCCATGGGTCCGATCTTTCAGACCATGCACAGTGTGGCAGGCACCATGGGGTGTCCACAACAGGGTAAACGATTTTCCCCATCCACCCCTTTCTTCAATGAGAGCCTGTGTATACGGTCGGAACACAGGCTCCTATTGAAGTCAATGGGAGTCTGATAAAACGTTGTTCAGAACCATCGTAATTGGTCGGTCGGACTCCTCGAATCAGATTCGGTCGGAAACGGAGACAGATTCAGTCAGAATGCTTTCCGACAGACATCATAATGAGACCCTAATTGTCCTTCATTTAACGGTCTGGTGTAAACATTTGATATTTGAAGAAACAATTCTAATGTTGTAATTAGAACCCATAAATGTTATTTATTAGAAACTAGATGTTCAATTTTCAACAACCAAATAAACCATCAACATACAACTACAAAAGACATACAACATAAAAATCAGTTTATATTGAGACCACATAAAGTAGAAATCATTGGGTACAAAGAAGTACACCAAGGATGTGATAGAAGGTTATCTGCTTAAAGTAGAAAGAAAAATTAACATGCAGGAGAAACCAATATTCTGTGAATTATTGACAGTGCAATTTAAAAAATAATTCCAAGTCCTTACAATCTTGGCAATCCATTAAAATAGTTTCAAGAAGATCTAAACACGAGCTAAGTTCAGATGAAGGTGTAAAAGACTTGTAGATATCTCTTTTTCAGATCTTCATTGTTGTACGATCAAAATGGGCATACTTATAACCAGCATCTTTGAGAGATGGTCTGATAAGAGAAAATTATTTACAAGCATTCACTGATTCTTTAGCGTGATCTTTATGTGTATATACTTTGAGACCTTCCACTAGAATTGAAGGGATTTGACTAAGTACTTTGTGAATAACAATGAGATGAAGCTAGCACAACACTTTGAAGATTTGTACTTGAGTTTGCCAGCATTAGTTTGGAGTTGCGAAGCTACCCAATGTGCCTCATCAATTTCAAACTTGTCTATATTTTTTACATTTAACAGGCTGGATAAGAGGTTCTCTAAATAGAGCTTGGAATTTTGACCATCTTCATTCTCTAGCAGGTTGAAAATGTGGAGATTATATTGTCAATTTCTTTTTTTGAGACCTGTTAATATTTTGTGCATAGGTGTAACCATTTTAGTAATAGACGAAATTTGATTGAATCTCCTCTAGTCACTAATTTAAATTTAGTTATCCGATATTCTGATTGTGTTGATAGTCTAGCTAAATATGAATGCATTTAAAATCATTACTAATAGCGGCAGTCTTAATATGTATTGCTTGAATCTCCTTTACGATCTTGGGGGCATATTAACAACAACCGGCGATAATTATCGCTAAGCGCACTTAGCGCTAGGATAATTATCGCCGGCTTGCGTTGATTTTTATCGCTGAGATAGCATGCTATTAGCAACGCTTATCTCAAAAGCGATAAAAATCCTAGCGCTAACTGCCTAACGTGAGATTATCGCTGGAAACCCAGCGATAATCTCACGTTAGCTTGTTGATAGGGACTTACAAACTTAGTCATGATATCCACCTTCTATAGGATATCATGGCTAAGTCAGTCCTGAAGCAGGCGTAAGGAAAGTAGCGATAACAGGGGTTATCGCTACTTTTCTTAACGCTATGCCCAAAAAGAAAAAGAAAACATTTATTCAGTTTGGATGTATAATGCATTATTGTTTCAAATATAGTTGGAAATGTACTCAGTTAATTGATACTTTGAAGGTAAAATACTGTGAAATAGGGCAAAATGCAGTAAATACAGTTTATTTGAAATTCCAGGTCAATAAAGTAAGGAAAGGTCTTGCGCCAGTTAAACCAGCTCTGGGCAATGTTTCAAGAGAGGCCACATCTTAAATCATGAAGTGCTCTGGTTTCTCGCCCTAAGTGCGCCAGGTATTCCCAGACGTGGTTCCTGGGCTCACTATGCCGCTGGAATCAATCTATCCTGGCTAAAGAGGGGTGAAACCCCGAAACCCGTCCTAGGATGCTTGTTTCCGGTCCAGGGAGGACCTGGCTTGGCAGTTCGGGCTGGACTGTTCCCATGAGGCAAGGGTCAAGACTGATTTGCATATGGCCAGGTATAAACTGGGGTGGCATGGTGAGCAAAAGAATGATGGATTTAACCCAGATCTCTTGACTGGGGGTGAATGTCTTGATTTGTTCTGCATTCCTTCCATCAATTTTGTGTCTTTTGCTGGAGAGGGCAGGCATGACGTGGCAAGTGCTTTCCCAGGAGCTGAGGGAGCACTGTGTGTTGGCGTATAGAAATAGAAACAAGAGCAAGAAGAGCCAAAAGAAAAAGAAGTGGAAGGGGGACACCACCATGCAAGAATATGCCCGCAGAGACAGCAAAGCGGATCTCCCTCTGGCGTCACTGCTTTGTCATTTGCAGGTAAGCGCACAGCTTCCGATAAGAGCCGTCATCTTGGGGAATGAGTCTACTTCCCCCTGTTATGTTGATCTTATATCATAACTTCTTATGTGTTACTTTGTTTTAAGTGAGCCTGTTATATTTAAAAAGAAACAGTATATGAGCAAATTAAACAAATCTTAATCTGATCCTTTTACAAAAGTTGCTTCACTCTATATACATAACAGAATTAAAAGACATTAACCAGAGGCCTGCAGGTGTGTTATTTTCTCAGTAGAGCCACAGGACTAACAAAGATTTGTCAGTCTTTAAAATACAACTTGCTTTCAATAAAGTGCTTTGAGGATTATGCAGATTAAATAAATCAGGACAAAAGAGAGGGCCCCTAAAATATAAATAAGGAGAAGCAACCCAGGGGAAATAACATTCACAGTAACACATAACAGAAAGCTTCTCCTAATAATTTAACAAGCGAAAAATACTCTCAAAATATTAGGAGTCATGAGTCAGACGAGTTCTATTGATTTTTTACTATAAAAAGTGTATAATATATTAAAACTTTACAATAGTAGATTATCACCAAAATATACACAGTTGCTGGGAGCTCCATACAAACTCAAGCTCAAAGCCAAACTAGTCTGACATATGACTCCAAATATTTTGAGAATTTGTTTTCGCTTGTTTTATCATTTATTATTAGGAGAAGCTTTTTGTTGTGTTTTACTGTATGCAGATGAAATAGTCCTACAGCAGAAGCAGATAGTAATAGAAGGTGAAGGATGGACAGAAAGACAGGAGGTCTTTCTTGTTCTTCATGATGGCCTGGGAAGTATTCAATTGACCTGCTCATGTTGAATACACATATCAGTACTGCAGTGCAAGGCAAAGATTCTGTGAGGTTGCAGAAGAAATGCGTTGGACAGACTCAGAAGGATGCGTGGTGAAATTGATGCAGAAAGCTTTCTTCAAGGGAATATACAGCAGTTAATCAAATTGCAATTGCTCTAGCTAGAACCATGATCAAGAATTGTAAGATGGTTGAAAAATGCACATCAGCCACTCCAAACTGACCCTGCATGGATCACAAACCATGTTTGAACGAAGGTTATGTGAAGCTGCATAAAAGCTGCCCTCAAAATACATGAAATATCAGGAAACTTATGCAAAAATATGCATAAATTATGCAAACTGAACTTTGAGTATCTTGTATCAAAATGACAGTCACTCAAGCTATGGCAAGGAGACTAGTTTGCAACACATTTTCTGCCCGAACCTCTCAAGAGACATTATCTGCTCAAACCAGTTCTCTTCAGCAAAAAAAGTGTGACATTTCATGGTGGTGTAATTTCAAACATTTTGCTTAAGTTGTGTAATGCAAAATTCTAAAAATTACGCATATTAAACAAGCGTAAAAGACAATTTCTCACAGAACTACAGCCTCATTTACAGGTTTTTGACACAGGGCAGCGATACAAGTAAAAAAAAGTGACACTCCGGTGGCGCATGGGGCTTGTCAATCAGACCCCTAGTTTGAACCTCATATGCTGTAGATGTATTATTGTTGTCCCATGATCCAGGAAGGGAAAAAGGAAAGACAGTGCCAGTTACTTCGGTGAAATTAGTGTGTAGGCTACACTTCATGCTCAAAAGAAAAAAAGCAGATCCCCAAAATGGCCCAAAAATAAATATAGGCTTTAGTTATAAGATAAAGCAACTCATTTGAGTCTAGCAAATCACATGTTTACAGAGGATGTTTTGAATGAATGGTGTCATGTAAATGGCACAAACAACGTGGGGTGAGCAGTGGCAGCCCTTCCAGGTTGGAGAGGTGGGGCGGTGAGGCTGTGTGTGTGTGTGTGGGGGGGGTCTTTCGACGGACGATTGACGACGGAAAATTAAATAAATAATTCATTTTTCCTCGTCATCGTCCGTCGAAATCCCAACCCACATGGCCCCACCACCCCACTGCTCTTACTTGGACGGGCCGCGGCTGGGGTTGAGAGTCATGTCTCAATTTCACCAAGATACCACGGAGCCATGAATTATTTCAGCTTTTCTTTCTGCCTTCATGCATCTTGTTCTAATACCTTCAGAGAACTCTCCTGCAGTATTTTGCGCATCTCGGGACATGCTTTTATTATGAAACAGATTGATACGTGGACCATCCGTATACATTCTTTACAGAGGCGGATAAGTCTTTCAACTATGGTTAAAGGTTTAACACAACAGCAGCTCAAAGGGTGAAACATAAGTAGATTGGAGTTAAGTATGTTGTATGATTTATGTCCTGAGCCGCTGCCTAAGAGACTGTCCATCTCAAATGTTTGTCTGGAGGGTAATACAATACATGCCTCCACGCTCATTTTCTACCAGTTTACGTTATTGTCTACTTAACCTTCACTCGTGAGTGCTAATGGGAAATTGTGCACCGGATTATGATGTATGGCTCCTTTCACACAATCCGTGACTTAAACACATTTTGAATCATGGTTCTCTTACCTCCGCACATTCATTAATTCATTAACCATCATTTATCATTTCTGCTTCCTGGTCCCTGGTGCCCTGTGTCTGAAAATATCAGTGTTCCATTCCCATGTCAAGGCTGCAGTCAAGCTTTCAGATAACACAAGGTTATGGGCCCACAGGAGGGCACCAGGCCAAACAGCATTTTGTTGAAAAACCATATATTTTTTTGAGACTGGACAGAAAAAAAGAGGCTCACTGCACATAAAAGTACAAGAAAAGATGTTGAAAAAAAAGATTTGCTGCGCTGGCTACAAGGAACAAAATTGCAAAACAGAAAGTGCTAGAGCCCTGATTGGATAATAAAAATACGAATAATAGTTGTTATGATAAAAAATTGGGAAACCTATTAGCACAATACTGAAATGGAAGCGAAGCATGGCACGCGTGCACTTTCAGGGTTCCAGCATTCTGGCTTATTTATATGTTTAAATAAAAAATGCTTGGCAGCTCCTGTAGCAAAAGTCACGTCTGTCACATATAGGCGACAATGATTAAGAGGCACGTTTGTCAAAGTGTTTCGCTACATGCCTCTGGCGCTTTGAAAGACATTTGGTCTTCAGCCAACATCTTGGAGAACAATAAAACCGCACCTGCATAAACTCGCACCTCTCGAATTATAAAAGTTCTATCACATGTAACAGTTTGAAGAAAAATAAACCAAAATTCGTGTTTTTGATTAGCAGCAGGGCATGTTTAAGGTGTTCTAGTTAGAAGAGCATTTGTGTCACTCCAGTATATTGAATTTATGAGAACATCTTTATTTTATTTTTAGATTTCGGTGTTTGCAGGTATGGCACTTTCAACAGCGCCATAAAATGTCCGATTTGTGTTAAAATGCACTGATTCTGTGCATATTAATACTGAGAGATGTGCGTTTTATAACACGCACAGCCTCGGTCGGTAGTAGGAGTAACTGCAGGGCGGTGACGTGGGGAGGGGGTGGGGCAGGGTGGGGGGGTAGTAAACTATGGATTACGGAGGTTTACAGGTAAGTTAACATATAAATTAATAGAACGGTTTTCGTTGCGTGCACAGCATCGCATTTGGGGATGCAGTGCACGCAACAAAATTTGTTTTATTAATTTATATGTTAACTTACCTGTAAACCTCTGTAATCCATAGTTTACTACCCCCCACCCTGCCCCTCCCCCTCCCCACGTCACCGCCCTGCAGTTACTCCTACTACCGACCGTGGCTGAACACGCAATTATCCAGGGTTTTGCTGTTTTAATAAGGTTTGAAAACAAATTATAAAAGGACTCTGTGTGGTCATTAATAATGTGTCAGTGCCTGGGTGGTTTTTAAAAACAATAACAATATCACCTTTCCAAGTTACACACTCTAATAAGAAATCAACATCAGCAGCATCAGTAGAAACATCCTCTTTGCCGGGTTGTTTTTTAGGAGTCCCAATACACACATTAGGCGCAACTTGGAGAAGCTAAAGATAATCAATCGTCAAATATTTAAAAAGAGAAAATGATATAGGATGCTTTGAAGACCAAACTAAACAACTTTTGGAGTAGAACTTACGAAAGTGATCTATTTGCAAGGGCAAAGGAAACCGTGGCTAATACTCAAGAGGCTGGCAATAGTATATTTATAATGTACTGCAGCCTGGGTCTCCTCTGAGTTAATTTTCAGTGCACCAGGGGCAATTATCAAAAAGGAATTGATCAGTTAATCTCCCAAAAATGGACTTATGATGATCACAATGAATTAACATTTTATCCCTACACGTCTGGCAGCTCCAGGAGGAACTGTATAGGAGGAGATGGAGAATTCCCCAGGCATTGTGATTTCTGATCTTTCAGTGGAACCCACTGAATATGTAGATAATCTACACATGCTGGATTAACACTTCACTGTCTGCTTTACAAAAAACTACTTCCAGTGAACAGAACTGATTTGCATTACATTTGGTGTGCCAAGATGTGTAAAGTTTGGGTGCCCATTCTGGGCATATGTTTTTATGTGTCTATGAGATTGGTAATTAATTGACTTTTGATTCACTAGATGTTCAGCTCTCTGGCATCTCTTTGTTCATGTAATGCATTTCTGTTATATTGACTTCAAGGGCCTGAGTCAGAGTTTGGTGGATGGGATACACCATCAAATATGTGACAGATGTCCTGTCCACATTATTACAAGTGCCATAAGGTATAATACACTTGTAATAAGGTAGACAGGATATATATTACGGATGTAATGGAGTAGGCCATAAGTCTCAGAATATGGCTTTTTCTCGTTCAACAGACGTGACTATCTGATGGAACCAGACCACAACAAGCAGGAACAAGACACATTGTTGAACACCTTATCTCATTGGGTAAGAGAGACCCACCTATCTATATTAAAAGCAGGTAACTTCATTTGAATAATGATGACTAATATCTCTAATACAAATGCAAAGTAATTATTGTGGTGCGTGTCAGCGGCATACATAAACTTGCTTTTTTAATGTTTGAGTGGTCATTCATTTAAGGTATATTCTACTTGTTTGGGAATGCAACTAGGGTAATTAAGAGTTAACTGTAATTATGCCAATAAAAGCTCCTCACTATGTCATCTCTTTGATTGCCCTGGGACTACCTAACCCCATTTACCTTGACTCTGAAAATATATCCTTTTCTCATTTAGCTGATTTTTGCAAAGCAAACTCCATAGTAATTCTACTCTGAGGTTCAGACATGTTTCCAAGATCTACATGACAGAAAGTAGGTGCCCACCATTTTTTGTTTTTTCATTCTGTAGCAATTGTCCTTGATATAAACATGTTGTGCTCTGTGAGTCCTCCCTATTTTGCATTTTAGATAACTAATATAGGAGTCTGTGAGCTGCTAAAGAATATTTGAATGATGGTAACTTTTATCTTCCTTCTGTGGCTACCTCTCAGCTTTAACTAGTTCCTCTAACCATCCATTAATTAATTAAAAAACCCTGCCCCCCTAACTTTGAGAGCGATTGTTTAGTTACTGGCTGCCACAATCAACTGAAAATATGTAAATTTGCCCACACCATCCAACTACTTTGCCATGGGACATTTTATAGTTGCAAACCGTTTGCGGTAGGCTAAGGCTAAGCACTCTGTACTTCATTTTACAATCTACAACTAGGTCCCACAGACAATTTGGAGTAATTGGACTACGTTTTATTGGCTGTATCAAGTCAGAAACGTAACTTGTGTGGAGGTATAGTGCATACTTTGCACACCTTTTGTTTTAAAGATTCACAGCAAAATGTTTGGTTTATCTAAAGTGTATTTTCAGTAAAGAATTTTGACTTCAAGAAGTAACATAGTAAAAAGACTGAACACGTGCATGCTATTGTAGACCATACCAGGAAATGGCAGAAAGTGAGAGAGGGCAAAGGAAACAAAGGTGCAATGGTAGAGAAATAAGATGAACAAAGCAGAAGCCATATCAAACCTTTGCTTTTTGTCATCATTCACCTCGGTCTCCAAAATGTATGACAACCTTTTCTGATTTGTGACCTTAGATTATATGGTATAGACATTAGACCCAGGAGACTACTTCTCTCTCATGATACTCAGTTTGGGAGCCACGTTTTATACTCAGCAAGGAGAGCTTAAAGGTTCAATTGTTAAACATGATATGCGCTCTTTGCATTACCATCATATTAGCCCTCATGCCCCCCTCGTCCACTCTTGCATTCAAAACATTTTCGTCTTTGATTCTACCCTGCCACAACCATTTTAGATATATAAAAAAGTGTGTAAAGCCACTTTGAATGTAGGAGAGGCATATCACCCACCCATTTTCGATGGATTCCCCTGTTCGCCAGCACCAATAGGTAGAAAAGTCATTTTTTTGTACTACCACCCAACTCCTATGATCCCTCTAGAATCCCAAAGATGATCAAAGAAAGGCTTACCTTAACATCCACCCCTACAATACTTAAAAGGGTCTTACCCATTTCTTCCTCAAACTTCTGGATTTCTGGGCATTCCATGAACATATGAATGTCCGTAACCTTCTCTAACCCATTCCATGAACATATTGATGTCCGTTGCCTTCTCTAACCCGCATCTGGGACATTTGGCTACACCCCCTTTCCTCATCTTCGAGATTCTGTTCGACAACAAATACGCTCTGTGGAGGGAAAAAAGTGGTTACTTCATAAAGCAGGCTTAACAATAGTAAATAAAGTGTGTATCAATACTTTTCATGTCTGGTAACTGCTCCCCCTTAACTATCCTCCTCAGAGTTTCTCTGCCAGCATGAAATCCTTATCCAAAATCTATAAAAGTTCCTAGTACCAGTCTGATGCTTCCTTCTTCCCTGGGGGTTTTCCCAACAATTGTTCCTTCAGATGGTTCACAGATCCCAAATCTAAACGCATACTCTGCTCTGAACTTTTCAGCTGTAAGTACTTGTACCTGGAGAGCTTACCCCGCAACTCCTTGCTTAGCTCATCCAAGGAAAATAGCCTGGCGTCTCAAGAGAGGTTGCCCCAGAATTGTTTTCCAGTCTCCTTATTTTGGAAAGCCAAATTGTCATTCAGACACGCCAGAGTGCCCAGGGAATCCTATATGTGAGCCACGTTACTGTAATATTCGGCTCTCATTGCACATTTAGTACTAGACCACACACTGGTCATTGCTTGCAGCACTTTCAGTTTCACCTTTTTGAAGAACTTGAGATCCCAGAATTTAAACAGGAAATGTGCTGTAGCCCTTTTAACATAGCTTTAAACAGGGATCCTCTGGAGGAAAGAAAAGCAACCTAGCATTATTCAGCTGAAAGGCCCAGGCCCAGGCATAACATTACATATCTGGCATGGATAAGCCCCCCCCCCCTTTTCTTTCCTTTTAAGCAATATTTTCCCTGAGATCCACAGTCCCTTAAATGCCCACACAAAGGAGTTTATAGCATTCTCTAACCAGATTTTCTTAAGATCTAAAGGGATTGTATTAA
Organism: Triturus cristatus; assembly: GCF_964204655.1. NCBI lineage: Eukaryota > Metazoa > Chordata > Amphibia > Caudata > Salamandridae > Triturus > Triturus cristatus. The sequence continues at coordinate 370,963,659 of NC_140595.1, forward strand.
AGAAGAAACTACATTTGGGAAGAATCACCATCTTCAGTAACTTTATTCTACCAAAGATCATCAAAGGCAGATGTACCCGCTCCTCCATCAGTCTGCTTGTTTCTGCTAGTGCTTGCCTAAGGTTGATATCCTGCATAATCTTTAGCTTTAAGTATCTCATCCCTATTCTTAATTAAGGGGTAATCCCTCTTATGGTTCCAGACCATACTTTTGGTTTTCTATGTATTAATGGAGTAGGGTGATACATTGCTGAAATGTGCAGATGTCTGCAATATGGCTGGAAAGGCTCTGGATAGGTCAGGTTTGAAAACCATAAGATTATCGGCATTAATTGAAACTTTTTCCATCCATAGCAGCGAAATCAGGCAATTGAGGTATCACCCTAAGCTTAGTCGCTAGCGGTTCAATATAAAGATTAAGCCTTTTGCTGCTGGGCCTACCCCCCACCCCAGTGCTAAGCCTTTTTTTGGGCTATGTGGGGAAATTCGCGCATAGGCCCCTGTAACATTTTGTCCACATAAGGTATCCATGTCAAATTTGCACCCTTTTTCCAGCACCCTGAGGATTCTAAAGGTACCCGGTGTTTGTGGATTCCCCAAGAGGGGACGAGACATTTTTTTTAAAATGGGAAATAATTGTTGCAGAAGAAAGCGTCAGTTTTTTTCCCTGCAAATGGCATCAACAAAGGGTTTGTGGTGCTGAAATCGGGCAGACTTTTGTCAGAAAACTTTTTTTTACAGTCTTGGCATTTTACTGGGACATACCCTATTTTTCCTATTTTATGTGCTTTCAACCTCCTTTCAGTTAGTGGTAGAAATCAGTGTGAAACCAATGATGGATCACAGAAAGCTATACATTTCTGAAAACTAGACAATATTCTGAATTCAGTAAGGAGTAATTTGTGTAGATCCTCCAAGGTTTTTTTTTATAGAAAAGAACAGTTGAAAATAGAAAATATTGAAATTGAGTTGAAAAAACAACCATTTGTGCCAATATTTTCACCTGTAAATTCTTCAAAGCATGACAGAGTTTTTGAAGCAATATGCCGTTGCATCTGCTGGACCCTTCAGGTGGTGGTGATATACAGGACTTGTACGTTCACCAAGAACCCAAGGAACCCAGAGCCAATTACTGAGCTGCATCATGCAATGGTTTTTCACTGTGTACCGGGTATATCACAATTCATTTGGTAAAATATAAAGAGTGAAAACTATTTACCAATCCAAAATGCTTTATTCAACATCATGTGTCATAAAAGCTCGTCTACAGTAAAATGGGAATATTTCTGGACATGGAGCACAATAAGTGCAAGAAATATAAAAACATTTTAGGATTGTGTACAAATGATCATAAGCAAATGTTAAAATGCATTAATAAAGTTAAAAAGGTGAAAAAGCGGGTACATTTTGTAACATGTAGTAAACAATGATACCGGAGAATACCTACTGGCGCTTTGTACATGGAAGGCATTCTATCCGTTAAAACACAATCAACAAAGGTATGCATCAGGAGACCATGATTCAATAAAGTTTTGTTCTATTTTGGGAAACGTGTCACGAACTCCATCTCCCATCGTCCGCGTTGACGATTTGTCAATCACAGTGCCCTAGTGTCACGTGCTGCACAACACCGCATCAAAAAAACGGAAGTTAAAACAACCGGAGCATTACAGATTCAGCTCCGTGACTCAACCCGGACTTGCTAAATATATTTAGAGACGCTCATTCCGAGAAAGGTAAATCATTGATCAAGTATTTAGGCAAATTTTACATGTAACGCTAAGGTGGCAATTACGATCCGGTAAAAAATGTCCCCGTACGACTCGTATCCGGTCTTTTTACCGTACGAATCGTACAAGTGCCGTACAAACTGGCAATCACGATTCGCATGGTAAAATGTCCATATGAACCGCATTGGGAATCATTCCCCACACAACCTCGGGTCGGAAAATGTGTCCGACACGTCCTCGGACGATTTACCGTACAAACGTGAAAAGTGAAGTCCGACCGAGGAATCACGATCCAACCCGTGCGTCCGATCTTACAACCGTATGGTAAAAACACAGTCCGCACCGAACTCCCATTGCAACCATGGAGACATGTGCCCGCATACGCGCCCAACACTCCCCCCAGCACCCATACGTTCGAGTCGTACTCCCCGTGAATGTACACCCCCCCCTGTATGTACACCCGTGTACGTGTCGAACCCCCACCCGTGTACCCACACCCCTGTACGTTCGAGTCGTACCCCCACCCCTGTACGTGTCGTACCACAGTGTATGTACACCCCTGTATGTTCGAGTCGTACCCCCACCCCTGTATGTGTCATACCCCCGTGTACCCACACCCCTGTACGTTCGAGTTCTACCCCCACCCTGTACGTGTCGTACCCCCGTGTACCTACACCCCTGTACGTTCGAGTCCTACCCCCACCCCTGTACGTGTCGTACCCCCGTGTACCTACACCCCTGTACGTTCGAGTCCTACCCCCACCCCTGTACGTGTCGTACCCCCGTGTACCTACACCCCTGTACGTTCGAGTCCTACCCCCACCCCTGTACGTGTCATACCCCCGTGTACCCACACCACTGTACGTGTCGTACCACCATGTATGTACACCCCTGTACGTTCGAGTCCTACCCCACCCCTGTACGTGTGGTACCACCGTGTATGTACACCCCTGTACATTCGAGTCCTACCCCCACCCCTGTACGTGTCGTACCCCTGTGTACCCACACCCCTGTACGTTCGAGTCGTACCCCCACCCCTGTACGAGTCGTACCCCCGTGTACCTACACCCCTGTACGTTCGAGTCGTACCCCCACCCCTGTACGTGTCGTACCCCCGTGTACCCATACCCCTGTATGTTCGAGTCGTACCCCCACCCCTGTACGTGTCATACCCCCGTGTACCCACACCCCTGTACGTGTCGTACCACCGTGTATGTACACCCCTGTACGTTCGAGTCCTACCCCCACCCCTGTACGTGTGATACCACCGTGTATGTACACCCCTGTACGTTCGAGTCCTACCCCCACCCCTGTACGTGTCGTACCCCCGTGTACCTACACCCCTGTACGTTCGAGTCCTACCCCCACCCCTGTACGTGTCGTACCCCCGTGTACCTATACCCCTGTACGTTCGAGCCCTACCCCCACCCCTGTACGTGTCGTACCCCCGTGTACCCACACCCCTGTACGTGTCGTACCACCGTGTATGTACACCCCTGTACGTTCGAGTCCTACCCCCACCCCTGTACGTGTGGTACCACCGTGTATGTATACCCCTGTACGTTCGAGTCCTACCCCCACCCCTGTACGTGTCGTACCCCCGTGTACCCACACCCCTGTACGTTCGAGTCGTACCCCCACCCCTGTACGAGTCGTACCCCCGTGTACCTACACCCCTGTACGTTCGAGTCGTACCCCCATCCCTGTACGTGTCGTACCCCCGTGTACCCACACCCCTGTACGTTTCGTACCACCGTGTATGTACACCCCTGTACGTTCGAGTCCTACCCCCACCCCTGTACGTGTGGTACCACCGTGTATGTACACCCCTGTACGTTTGAGTCCTACCCCCACCCCTGTACGTGTCGTACCCCCGTGTACCTACACCCCTGTATGTTCGAGTCCTACCCCCACCCCTGTACGTGTCGTACCCCCATGTACCTACACCCCTGTACGTTCGAGTCCTACCCCCACCCCTGTACGAGTCGTACCCCCATGTACCTACACCCCTGTACGTTCGAGTCGTACCCTCACCCCTGTACGTGTCGTACCCCCGTGTACCCACACCCCTGTACGTTCGAGTCGTACCCCCACCCCTGTACGTGTCGTACCCCCGTGTACCCACACCCCTGTACGTGTCGTACCACCGTGTATGTACACCCCTGTACGTTCGAGTCCTACCCCCACCCCTGTACGTGTCGTACCCCCGTGTACCTACACCCCTGTACGTTCGAGTCCTACTCCCACCCCTGTATGTGTCGTACCCCCGTGTACCTACACCCCTGTACGTTCAAGTCCTACCCCCACCCCTGTACGAGTCGTACCCCCGTGTACCTACACCCCTGTACGTTCGAGTCGTACCCCCACCCCTGTACGTGTTGTACCCCCGTGTACCCACACCCCTGTACGTTCGAGTCGTACCCCCACCCCTGTACGTGTCGTACCCCCGTGTACCCACACCCCTGTACGTGTCGTACCACCGTGTATGTATACCCCTGTACGTTCGAGTCCTACCCCCACCCCTGTACGTGTCGTACCCCCGTGTACCCACACCCCTGTACGTTCGAGTCCTACCCCCACCCCTGTACGTGTCGTACCCCCGTGTACCCACACCCCTGTACGTTCGAGTCATGCCCCCACCCCTGTACATGTCGTACCCCCCTGTATGTACACCCGTGTACGTCAGAGTCGCACCCCCACCACAACCTCCTAAGTACGGAGCGCACCCCATGCCCCAACATCACAACCGCATGTACGAGTCGTACCAAGCCACACACAAGGACAGTACCATACAACCAAATGGCCCATGTACACACCGTACACACGCTAAAAACGCACGTACACAACCAGGACAAACCAAAACAACACAAGAATACACCATTCGAATGGCACAAAGCCACTAAACATGTCCAACAACCACTAAAATAACACATTCACTGACCTGCAACTGCCAAAAACAAACAGAGGCCCAATACACCACCACTCCTTATAACACACCCACCCAAACTTCAAACACAGCCACACCCACCAATGGACCAATAAAAAGGGCCCACACACACAAACCATGAGCCTTTGCAACAGACTCACTGCTGCCAGACACCACAGACAACCTACAGCACCATACTACAAGCTTCACCACACCTTACACTTGCACACCTTCACACAACCACCTTCACAAACACCCCTCATCACATTCACACACACACCTGCACAACCACACCCACACACCCACAACCATCCACACACCCCCCCACCATCCACACCCACACCCCTCACCATGCCCACTACCAAGAATCCAAAGTTCAGTAACCAAGAGTTGGAGGTCCTTGTCGATGAAATCCTCAGAGTCGAGCCACAGCTCTTTGGAACATTGGTCAGACAGACCAGCATGGCAGTAAAAACAGCCATGTGGCAGACCATCATCGATGCTGTGAATGCTGTTGGGGACACCAGAAGGACCAGGCAGGAATGCCAAGCCAGGTGGTATGATCTGCGGAGGAGGGTCCGAGCCAAGATGCTGGAGGAACACAACCAGGCCAACGCCACTGGAGGAGGGCCCTCCCGCAGACCCGTACACTACCAGCCCTGGGAGGAGAGGGTGATGGCCATACAGCCGGTGGAGGCAGTCGAAGGATTAGGAGGACTCCGAGACCCGGGTGAGTACACAAACAACGCACCTCACATGGGGGGAACGTCATCCACAACCAAAATCACTAACAGGCACGCAACCACCCCAAGCTATCGCATGACTCAACCACACTCCATGAACACTCACATGCCACTGCCGCCACCATGCCCCATGCACCCAGCTGGACAATGTCAAGTCACAAGCCACAGAAGACACCAACACATGACACGGTAACCCGGATGGCGGGAGGGTGGGCCCCAAAATTCACATAGTGCAACTCAGAAGCAGACAACAATGCCCTCTGCCCATATGGCCTAGGTCACAGCCAGACAAACAGTGTGTCCCCACACAGGAAAGACTCGCCAGCAAATGGCGGACGCCTTGCATCAACACATGGGGGTGAAGGCACTGTTTTGCACATGACAGCAGCTAATGAACAGCCAACATTGTGAAAGAGTGGCAGCACACACCACCACAGCAGCAGCGCAGAGACACACACTACACCCAATGGGTGCCTGGAGATCAGAAACAAACTCACATCAACAAGCCAAGGGCCATTCAAAGATCTGCTAACAGTGTGTGCCCAGGAAGCTGGGCTGAGGTGACAGAGGCCGACACACAGAGGGAGGGAGAGGGGGACAGAGAGGGAGAGAGACACAGGAAGACGGACAGAGGGAGGAGGCTGACACACAGAGGGAGGGAGAGGGGGACAGAGAGGGAGGGAGACACAGGGAGACGGACAGAGGGAGGAGGCTGACACACAGAGGGAGGGAGAGGGGGACAGAGAGGGAGAGAGACACAGGGAGACAGACAGAGGGAGGAGGCTGACACACAGAGGGAGGGAGAGGGGGACAGAGAGGGAGGGCGACACAGGGAGACGGACAGAGGGAGGAGGCTGACACACAGAGGGAGGGAGAGGGGGACAGAGAGGGAGGGAGACGCAGGGAGACGGACAGAGGGAGGAGGCCGACACACAGAGGGAGGGAGAGGGGGACAGAGAGGGAGGGAGAGGGGGACAGAGAGGGAGGGAGACACAGGGAGACGGACAGAGGGAGGAGGCCGACGCACAGAGGGAGGGAGAGGGGGACAGAGAGGGAGGGAGACACAGGGAGACGGACAGAGGGAGGAGGCCGACACACAGAGGGAGGGAGAGGGGGACAGAGAGGGAGGGAGACACAGGGAGAGCAAATCAGCCGTGTGGTGTGTGGGAATGTCTGCTCCTCAGCAGGTAGACTGCGTGCATGTAGCCAAGGGTGGCCAGTGCCAGAACCCCCCCTCTTCTCCATGGCAAAACACAGGGCCATGTCACAACCTGTTCACGAGCACAACGACAGCTACCTGCATCATATAAGTGTGTGGATCCACTCCATGTGCACATGTACAGTGCTACACGGAAGGCACCAATGCATGGCTCGCCACACCTGCCCACTCCACTGCTGACTGCAGTCACACTTGACGCAGCAAGTAAGACTGTGCCACACATAGTTAAAGGGGCCAAAGTGGTGCCCAAGGGACACACCCATGCACAAGTGCACTGTGAGTGGAATGCAAGACAGATCCTAATTCCAAGAGGAAATGTGCCAACTTTGAAACTGATGAAACATGGATGTTGCATGGACCAAAATTAACATTGTCTCTCTCACACACAGGTCAACGTCGTGGATCACCCCCCAACACTGGGGGGGAAGACTCACAGGACCCGGCTCTGCAGGATGACGGAGCCACCGGCAGCGACGCCTCTCACCACTCTGTGGACGAACCCGACCCCGACCGACCTGGCCTCTCTGGTGTCCAACGACCTGCAGCACCTGCGTCAGGTACAACTGTGCCAACCACCACCCCCACTCCTGCCACATCCCAGGAGACACCCAGAATCCCTGCCCCAACACCACAATGCAGCCAGGCTGGCCAGGAGGGACACGGTGTCCCGGGCACCCAGGAGGAGGCAGGCGACAACGCCAATGCCACCCCTCAGGGGTCCCGGAGACCCGATGTGCCCACAAGGGCAGGCCAGGTGCAAGTGGGCAGGGGTGGTGGGAGTGGAGGACGGCGGAGGCGCGAGCCTGACCAGTTGGCTGGGGAACCGGTATATTCCCATGTCCGTAACATCCTGGACACATACCGGCAGGACACCACGGGCATGGCCCAGGTTGTGTCCACCCTCAATGAGATCAAGGGGACCCTCGATGAGATAAAGACCCAGCAGGCCCAGCAACATGCGGAGCAACATGCCTGTCTACTGCAACACCAACGGAGGATGGAGGACAGACAGGCTGAGCAAGTGACGGTGTTCCAGGGGATTCACAATACACTCCGTCGGATGGCCGACAACATGGGCAACCCTCCCTGTGCCAGACGGCGTAGAACATCACCACCCACAGGGAGGGATCAGGAGGAGGAGGAGACATCCGACGGAGCATCCCAAACATCATCACGGCCTGCTTCTGAGGGTCCCCGCAGGAGGCCGGGTCATCCACGGAAAGGACCGTGAGGGTCGGCGCTACATCACCATCTCCCAGGACACCTGGCCTGGCACCTGGCCCACTGGAGCAACAGCATCACAGCATCAAGAGACATTCTCTGCCACATGGCCCTGCTGGTCACTGTCTGACCAATGTTGACAAAGACTGTGGCATGGACTCTGAGGATTTCCAATGGCAAGGACACCAACTCCCCTACTGAACTTTGGATTCCAAACTCCCGGAAAGCCCCTCATGTTATACCCCCCCCCCACAAAAATAAAATATCACACCATGAAGAGAAGATGCCTGCTGGTTGCATTATTACCTTACATGTGTGTTGTAAAGTCTAAACATGCCTGAGTTCTCTTTTGACTTCAACCATCCACACCCTGGGGCCTGAGTCTGGCACAGGACACACGGGTCACAGTGTATTAGGCAAGACAGACATGGAGCACCATACACACCTGTGATGGGCCCAACCAGCTGAGGGGGTGGCCGCACAACCGTGCTGACAGACACATTGAGTACAGCAACAGTCATGCGCAGAGGTCAGGGATCCTGTCCAGTGTCCTGGGGGGCACCCAGGTATGTGTAGACAGGTGGCAGAACCATGTCCTGCAAGCTTGAGTCCGGTGGATGCAGAGAATGGGGGCCTGGCCAACGTTGGATGCATGGGGATGGCACATGTCACAATACCCACACAGTCATGGACATCATGCCCAATACACAGTCTCAGCCCACACACACAGCTTGCATCTTGCTACTCGACACATCGACACATAGCCACTATCCGGGAAAACCATGCCAGACATGCTGGATGCACCGTGGCAACACACCAGCATTGACTGAGAAGAGGCACCTTGGAGGCATAGGGACACCTTTATTAGTCATGTTTTCGGGATTGCAGAGGCAACTTGAATTACACATGAACACTTCTTGTGGAGTAACATGTGGGTCCAACACTGGCACCCCCTTTCTGCAGCACAAATGCGTGTTAGCCATGGAACTGGCACACAATTGTCGGCTAACAGCTAAACACCCACAGCTGCTCACGGAGAGACTGCCATACACCATTGATCCGCTGATGTAGAAGTCCCACACCATGTCAAGCCAATGCAAACCGTATGTGTCCGAGGGCAGTGTTACACACATTGATGCCATCATCACAATCCACTATCCCATCACTGATGACTGTCAACCAGTCAGACCATCTATTCAGGTGTACACAGCTGCATGTCGTGTCCCATGGTGATGCTACATGGCTGGAGAGGAACCAAACATCGACAGGGGCAGTGTGCATACATCGTGAACACCTGCCACACCCAATACACCCCTGATGCATCCCTTACCCTAAGGAGACTTCCAAACTTGTCCGTGCGTGTAACGCTGAGTCAGCACACCATGACGTGTCCATGAGGAATAGCAGTGCCACAACAATGCAACCAGCAGACGCCATGCACAAGTACCTGGGCAAGAGAGACACACAAGAAGTCAGCCACAAAAAACACAGCCACTTGCATGTGCATGAACTCGACACATGTATGGATGACAACATGCTAGGTCACAATTTTGACTGGGGAAATACAACCATCACTGCCACCATCACTCCAGTGACACACCCACACACACCTCTGACTCACGTGCCATACATGCAGGTGGAGACCCACATCACAACACATGCCACACGTGGAGCAATGTGTGCACACTCAGACACTGGTACTCACCACTAAGCAAAGAAGTCGCGTATGAGCCGACTCCGGATGTCCTCCTGCGGCTCCACATCACTAGCCCCATTGCCAAGCCCTTCGTCCTCCACGGGTGGATGGTCCTGATCATCCTGATCCAGGATGAGTGGCACAGCTTTCTCAACTGCCATGTTGTGCAGCATGCAGCAGACCATGAAGATTTTGCAGACCTTCGCAGGGGCATATGGGAGCGCGCCGCCGGTCTTGTGGAGGCACCAAAATCGGCTCTTCAGCAGGCCAAACGTCCTCTCTATCACTCGCCTTGTCCGGCCATGGGCGGTGTTGTAGCGGAGCTGGGCCGGCGTGATGGGGTTGCGGAGAGGTGTGAGCAGCCATGGCATGTTGGGATAGCCAGTGTCCCCCACATGGGAAGCACATGGACATCGTTAGAACTGGTGAAGCGGTCGTGCTGGTAGGCTATGCAAAATACAGGACAGACAGACTGTACCCACCAACAACACATGCTCGTTCGTTGCGCAGCTGCATCATCATTTCAGGCATCCTGCTACGCCTCATGATGTAGGCATCGTGTGCTGATCCTGGAAAACGAGCACAGACATGTGAAATCACCATGTTGGACAGACACACCACAAGGGCATTGATGGAGTGGTAGTGCTTCCGATTGCGGTACGCTACCTCCCGTGCGTGTGGTGGTACCAAAGCTACATGTGTACCATCTATGGACCCAATGACATGGGGCATCCCTCCCAGGGCATAGAATCCACGCTTGACACCAGTCAACATTTCAGGGGTTGGGAACTTGATGAAGTCATCCAGGTGAATCAACATGGCCTCTAAGAAATCATGCAGCACACGGCAGAACATGCTCTGGGACATGCCACCAACATGAGCTATGGTACCCGTGGCTAGAAAATGTAGGGCTGCCATTACCTTCAGCTTGGGTGTCAGTGCCGTAGGATACCTGTGCAGCGGTTCCAGGTGTGGTGCCAGTCTCGCCGTCAACTCCAGAATCAACCGTCGGGGGAAGCGGTAGCACCGGATACGATCATTCTCCCGCATGGCAGCCAAGTCCGGAATTGCTCGGGGAAGAGGCGGCGCTCTGCAGGAATGTGGAAGTGACCAGGAAGAGTGAGTGCCCCACAACAACAAATAATTTGTACTGAGCACATGTTAATCTCTCTATACACATATGCTACATACGGAGTCAGGTATGTGCCACATGCCCTGAACACGTATGGCTGGCAGGTGACACTCCTACCAAGACCCAGCTACACACGGAGATTGAGAACCTCCACTTGCCATGCCATGGGATTAGCTGTGTCCCAGTGCAAGAGAACAGCCAGACGCAACACAGGAGTGACATACACCCACACATCAGCAGAAGTAGGATGCCGATTGCAGAGACTGGTAGCGGAACACTAGAGACACAGGTCACATGACATTACACTAGGACAGCCCACACACCTTGCCATGAAGGTGCACATGTAATGACTCACCACACATTCATAGAGAGGATGCAGACATGTCCTTGTCACGCTAATCCGTGTCCCATGCATACATACGCACCTCACATCCGATACCACATGTGGCATGGTGTGCGGAACAGTGTCCAATGTCAATCTACACACATACACATGTTGGTTGCTGCAACAGCTGCAGCTTTTGAGGGTGCTCCAACATCAACCTAATGGGAACCCCCCACACATACATGACATAGTCACATCGTGCACCGTGGGTAGTGACAAGTCAGGTGTGGTAACCCCTGTTCCGGCCATCAGGGGACACTTGCGTGTGTTGGTGTCCGTGCCATGCCAGTGACGCTCATCCCCAGTGTGCAGTACGACATGCACACATGTCAAAGGAGTCAAGGGCATGCCTGGCACACATTGCACCATCACACATTACATCTGTACACATCTCATCATACATCTGGTGCCTTCTCCACTCAGGAGTAATGTTCCACATCACAGCCTGTCACACCTGTGCCCCACACATGTAGTACTGCCCAGACAATGCCTTGATGTCCATCCATGGACAAGTATGTCAGCCCTATTCCTTCCTGTGTGCTGCCTGTCACCACTGTGATGTGTGAAAACCGCCGTACTGCTGCTAAGAGGGCCTGTGTACGTTCCATTATCACTATGGGAGTGCTGCCGTATGTGTACCCATAGTGATAGTGAGCGTATGCACACGTGTACGGTCCGTATCACTATGGGTACGCATACACGAGAACACCCATAGTGATAGTGAGCGTACGCACGCGTGTACGGTCCGTACCACTATGGGTACGCATACGCGAGAACACCCATAGTGGTACGGACCGTACACACACCTGTACGCTCACTATCACTATGAGTACGCATACGCGAGAACACCCATAGTGAAGGTGAGCATACGCACGCGTGTACGGTCCGTATAACTATGGGTGTTCTCACGTATGCGTACTCATAGAGAAAGTGAGCGTACGCACGCGTGTACGGTCCGTACCACTATGAGTACGCATACGCGAGGACACCCATAGTGATATGGAGCGTACAGGCGTGTGTACGGTCCGTACCACTATGAGTATGCATACGCGAGGACACCCATAGTGATATGGAGCATACAGGCGTGTGTACGGTCCGTACCACTATGAGTACGCATACGCGAGGACACCCATAGTGATATGGAGCGTACAGGCGTGTGTACGGTCCGTACCACTAGGAGTACGCATACGCGTGGACACCCAGAGTGATAGTGAACGTAGGCACGCGTGTACGGGCCGTTGCTATGCATTTGGGGTGCCCTAGGGCCCCGGAACGCACAGTACCTGTGTGTGAAGCTCCAAATTACATAGGGGACACATGAGGGACAAGTATTAAGGCCTACATGCATGCTGGTTGTCATGGAGACCAAGTTCAAATTTTGAATTTGTTCAGGAAGCTGCACGGCAGAATTCAGTTGGAATAAATCTACTTTGTTGCAATGTGTTTGTGGGGCTGACATCATGCAGGAGAAAAAAACAGATTGAGAACCCACAGACTGCTAGGTTTGAAGGGATTGGAGGAAACATAGGATGCAAATGTGAGTGACCAATCACTCTGTACTCCTGTGCATGAGATGGGCCAGCAAGGCAGATATAAGGCAGCCAGGTCCCATGAGGGAGCACTTGCCTGCACATCTCTGTATTCCACGACCCAGCTGCTGCTACTGATTCCCTGGAACCATGTCAAGGGCTGTGGAGAGGTCACAGCCATTCACCCTGGAGGAGAACATGGCTTTGGTGGATGTGATCCTCCCACAGTACCCCCTGCTGTATGGGCGACCAGGTTATCAGGTGAGTGCAGTGTCCACTGGCACAGACTGTGTCCCTTTTTAGTGACTGTGACTTCTGCCATTGTGTCCAGGTGTGACACACATGCTATGTACTGTAGGGGGGGTCCCAGGGGGGGGAATGCCTGATGTCTCCCAGCAGTGCTCTGAGACAGGAGGGGTGGGGGCCTATCACTCCTAGCAGTGCCCTGAGACAAGAGGGGTGGGGGCCTATCACTCCTAGCAGTGCCCTGAGACAGGAGGGGTGGGGGCCTATCACTCCCAGCAGTGCCCATGAAACGCAAAGGGTGGAGTAGCCACAGATACCATGCCCACAAATGTCAGTCAGGTGCACAAAGACCCTGCAGTACATGTACCACATGTGTGCAAGGCTGGGAGTATACGCATGCATAGGGCCAAAAAGAAAACATGTACACATGAAGTCATGTCAATAGTCCACATACACAAGTACAATGACTACCAAGGATGCCACAAATGATGCAGGTGGAGAATGGCTCAGCATGCATGTGCAAAGTTGAAGGAGTCCGTCACACACCCAGCTAATGTACACACAGTTCGGCGCAAAATATTGGGAACACCCTGCAGGGAAGAAGTCAGGGTACACAGAGGAAGGAAAACTCCTTGGGACAATTGCAACATGCAGCAACTGCTTACATTAATTGAGAAAGCTAGCTAACACTGTGTGATGGCACACAGATCCCATGGTCCCCCCTATGAGCAGCACACTACTACATTTCCCACACACCCAACACATGAACACCACCCACAAACTCTGCTTGTGCAAGGTTATTTAAAGTGTATTGCTTTTGATAGCTTACACACAGAAGGATTTGTTCCTTAATCTTTGTCATTCATTATTGTCTTCTAGTGTTTGGTCTTGAAGAGAATCCTCAGCTTACAACCCACGGGGTTCGAAACGCGTCGACCTTCTTTTGTTGTGATTATTGAAACAACCCCCACCCCCTTTCTTGTGATTATAAAACAAGTGTGATCATTGTTAAGATGTCTTTTCTGTCTGGTTAAGAGAATTATGAAATAAATGTCCATAAATTGGCACAGTGCAGAAATTCTTCCGTTGAAACGTTCACACTGTTTTTCCTTGGTTTCTCTAGTTTGATTAACCAATGTAAAATAATTCTTGAAAAAGACCGTCTAGGGTATATGTTCTGTGTTATATGTTGTGTATGTGAGCCAGTCGTTTTTAAATGTTGTCCATGTTTGATAAACTTATTTGGAGTTATTAAGTTTGTGGCAAATTGTTTTGTTGGTCTTGTGGTATAATGTCAAAAATTGTTGATTCATGATACTATGTAAAATATAAAAGGATTTTTGAAAAATGAAAATAAAATATATTTTTGAATAATATCTAAGGAGGTTGACAATAATTTGGTTGCTGTTACCTAGACGATTTGTATCTTCAAATAAGATCAGTACAGGCAAGGTTTTTTGTTGTTGTTTTTCAGGCTTAGTTATAAGCAGTGTTTTTTTGCACATCTCTAAAATTGTGGGTGCCCATACAAGCATGTAAATTAGAGGTCATTTTTTAAAATGACTTTTTTTTAAAATTGTCTTACGTTTGGAAGGCAGAAATGCAAAGAAAGACAATTGATAATAACACTTGCTCTACAATTTTGTTTTCCCCTAAGTCTCCGGATAAAAATTCTACCTCACTTTTGTGGTTAGGTCTAGTATCCACGACAAGAAGTGGCCCAAACCTCAATGTGGACACATCAAATTCTTCCAGTGAAAACTGACCCTTTTTTTGCAATGTGCAAACGCCGAACTTTGACAAAAAAAACAAATTTTCCTCACATTTCTGTGATGGAAAGTTCTGGAATCTGCATAGATCCACAAAATTACACCCCCCGCATTTCCCAAAGTCTCCTGACAAAAATGGTACCTCTTTGTGTGGCCTAGTGCCCACAACAGGAAATAGGCCAAAACACAACGTGGACAAACTACATTTTTACAGTGAAAACTGATGCTTTTTTTGCAAAGTGACTAGCTGGGGATTTTGAATCCTAACTCTGGCGGCACCTAGGGAAACCTAGCAAATCTATATATTTTTGAAAAATAGACACCCAAGAGAATCCAGGATGGGGCGACTTGTGTGGCTGTCACCAGCCTCTGTAATGCAGAATTCCTTGCAAATCTCAAACACATTTACCTCCCATTTCTGTGATGGAAAGTTCTGGAATCTGCATGGATCCACAAACCTCCACCCACCCCGCATTCTCCAAAGTATGCCGATAAAAATGGTACTTAACTTGTGTGGGTGTGCCAGGCACCCACGGCAGGGAAGGGCACACAATTTATTGTGGAGATATCAAAATTACCTATCACAAAACAACTAGGTATTGCAAGGGGGGGCACCTGGGTTTTTGGCCTGAGGTCAGTGGCCATCTGGGGAAACATACCAAACCCACACATTTCTGAAATCTTGACACACGGGGGACTCCAGGGAGGTATGGCTTGTGTGCACCACCCAAGGTTTTCCTACCCAGAATCCCCTGCAAACATCAAATTTAGCTAAAAATCATATTTCTTTTCAAATTTCCGTGTGGGAAAGTTGTGGGATCACTGGGCAGACACAAATTTCTTACCACCCAGCGTTCCCACAGTTCTCCTGATAAAAATGGTACCTCACTCATGTGGGTGGGCCAAGTACCTGCAACAGGCAAGGGCCCAAAACATATTGTGGAGACATCAAAATTACCTATCACAAAATGACCTGGTTTTGCAACGAGGGGAACCTGGGTTTTTGGCCAGCGTTCCCCTTATTATCCCGAGTAAAATGGTATATCACTTGTGTGGTTGGGGCAAGGGCCTGTGACTGGAAGGACCAAAACCATAGGGATTAAGGGTATAGCACAGCGAATTCTAAGCACTACATTTTTAAAAAAATACTTTTTTAGCCGATTCTGCATTGGGCACTTACAGAAGTGAGGTATCATTTTACTCTGGGGACCAAGGGGGGTGCTGAGTGGTAGGACATTTGTGCTGGCATGGTTATCCCACACAGAAATGTGAGGAAAATGTGTTTTTTTAGCTAAATGGGAGGTTTGCAGGCAATTCTGGGTAAGAAACGTTGGAGATTCATGCAAGCTATACCTCCCTGCACTTCCCCGTGTGTCCAAAGAGGTAGCCAGCTCAGCACCAGTCCAAGTACACTGCCAGCCAAGTAGCACACCACCAGGCAAGTGCCAATCTGCACACACCGTCATCAAGTGCGAGTTCCCCCACACCATTAGCCAAGTTCAGGTCCACACACACTGCCAAAATGCCAGCTAAAGGTCTGTACATGCAGACTGCCAGTCAAACTCCAGTTTACACACACAAACCCTGCCTGGTTTCTAGTGGTTTTCTGCCCCCACTTGGGTGCAAATTAGACAAAAAATATCACTGAAACAGCCAAAATGTGTTCCTAAAAAAAAGGGAGCGAGCCTTGCCTATTGGGGCTTCTCGCTGACATGCCCATAAACATATCCCTGGCGCCTATGTTATGTTATGTTAATTAATTTTTGTATAGCGCTTAATCACCAGCAGGTCTCTAAGCGCTTTAGAGAGAGTTGCCAAATGGTTGTTAGCGGATGCATGGCAGCACAGGGAAGTGGAGTTAAACTGTATACAAAACCTCCCTGAACAGGACCGTTTTGAGCTGTTTCCTGAAGGGGAGGAGTGCAGGTTCCTTGCAAAGGTAATCAGGCAGTTGGTTCCTTAGTTGTGGGAGCAAGACGGAGAAGGCTCTGCCCCCTTTAGATGTGGTGTTGCACCCTGGAGGGGCCAGGCGGCAGGCCTCAGATGACCGCAGTATGCGGCCCGGAACATACTTCTCCAGGTGTTCTTTAATATAGGCTGGGGCTTTGCCGTAAATTGCTTTGTGGGCAATGCAGAGACCCTTACATTTTGCTCTTAGCCTAATAGGAAGCCAATGCAGTGTGCACAGCAGAGGGGTGGCGTGGGTCCTTCTAGGCAGCCTAAAGATCAACCTGGCTGCGTCGTTCTGTATCAACTGCAGATTATTAATGAGTTTCTGGGAAAGGCTGATATATAAGGCATTGCGTAGTCTAGTCTAAAGACAATTGTGGCTTTCTGCCCTCCATGGGGTTAGATAAGAGGTTATTGCCCTGATCTGCCTTCCGGGGGCAGAAAGACCTTTTTCGGGGTGGGGGCATTAGCATACCCATTCTTGGCAGCTCCAAACCCTACATATAAAAACAAAACAAAATCCCTAATGCCTAGTGGGCCTTCCGCCCCCACCGGGGGGGCAGATAAGGCGCTGTTGCCCCCATCTGCCTCCCAGGGAAGGCAGAAAGACTGTGTCAATTTTTTGGGGGAGTGGAGGAATAGGCATGCCCGTTTTGGGCAGCCCCCATCCCTACGTATTAAGAACACCAATCCCTGGTGCCTAGTTGACTTTCTGACTATTGCCCCCAGCTGCCTCCTGGGGAAGGCCGAAAGATTGTGGCTAATTTTCATGGGGGTGGGGTCATTGACATTCCTATTCTGGACAGCCCCCACCCCTACACATAATAGAAAACATAATCCCTGGTGCCTTGAGGGCTTTTGTCCCCCCAGGGGGCAGATAAGGGGCAATTGCCCCACCTACCTCCCAGGGGCAGCAGAAAGACTGGCACATTTTTTGGGTGGTTGGGGCATTGGTATGCCCATTTTGGGCAGCCCCCATCCCTACGTATAAAAAAACAATCCCTGCTGCCTAATGGGCTTTCTGACCCACTACAGGGGAAAGCCAGGGGCTATTGCCACCATCTGCCTCCTGGGGGGAGGAAGACTGGGGAATTTGTTTTGGGGGTGGGGCATTGGGATGTTGATTTAGGGCAGCCCCCACCCTTATATACATTTGGAAAATCCCTGGTGTCTAGTGTGCCTTCTGCCCCCCCCCCGGGGGGCAGATCAGGGGCTATTGCCCCCATCTGCCTCCCAGGAGAGGCAGAAAGGCTATGTCAATTTGGGGGGTACCTAGTGGGCTTTCTGCCTCCCTGGGGGGCAGATTAGGGACTATTGCCCCATCTGTGTCCTACGGGAGACTGAAAGACCATTGCTAACTTTTATGGGGGTGTGGCGTCCTTGGCATGCCCATTCTGGGCAGCTCCAACCTCTACGTATAATAAAAAACATAATCCCCAGTGCCTAGTAGGCCTTTGCACCTCCAGGGGGCAGATATGGTGCTATTGCTCCCGGGGGCAGAGAGACCATGGCTTATTTTAGGGTAGTGGGGGCATTGACATGCCCATTGTGGGCCACCCCCACCCCTAAATACATAAAAAGAATCCCTGGTGCCAAGTGTGCTTTTTGCCCCCCGGGCAGATCAGGGTCTATTGTCCCATCTGCCTCCCAGGGAAGGCAGAAAGTCTGTGGCAATTTTTTTTGGGGGGGCATTCGCATGTCCATTTTAGGCAGGCCCGCCCCTTCATACAAAAAAAATCCCTGGTGCCTGGTGTGCTTTCTGCCCCCCCAAGAGGCAGAAAGACTGTAGCAATTATTTTGGGGGGTGGGGGAATTGGCTTGCCCATTTAGGGCACCCCTGACCCCTAAATATATAAAATAATCCCTGGTGCCTAGTGTGCTTTCTGCCTCCCCGGGTTACAGATCAGGGACTATTGTCCCCATCTGCCTACCGGGGGGCAGAAAGACTGTAGAATTTTGCAGGGGGTGGGGGCATTGGCATGCCCATCTCGGGCAGCCCTCACCCCTAAATACAATAAAAAAGAATCCTTGGCATCTAGTGGGCTTTCTGCCTCCCAGGGGGCAAATCAGGGCTACTGTCCCCATCTGCCACCCAGGGGGAGCAGAAAGACTGTGGAATTTCGGGTGAACCGGTGGGGCATTGGCATGCCCATGTCAGAAAGCCCCCACCCCTAAATACAATTTAAAAAAAATCCCTGGCATCTAGTGGGCTTTCTGCACCCCGGGGGGCAGATCGGGGGCTATTGCCTTCATCTGCCTTCCAGGGGAGGGGCAGAACGACTGTGGAATTTTTCAGAGGGGGTGGGGTCATTGGCATGCCCATCTCTGGTAGCCCGACCCCTAAATACAATACAAAAATAATCCCTGGCATCTAGTGGGCTTTCTGCCCCCCTGAGGGGTCAGATTGGGGGTACTGCTCCCAACTGCCTCCACGGGGGAAAGAAAGCCTGTGGAAGTTGCGGGGGTGGGTGCCTTGGCATGCCCATTTCAGGCAGCCCCCACACCTAAATGCAATAAAAAAAAATAATCCCTGGCATCTAGTGGGCTTTCTGTCTTCCTGGTGTGGCAGATCAGGGAATACTGCCCCCATCTGCCTCCAGTAGTGGGGAAGAAATACTGTGCAATTGTACTGGGGGGGTGGGGGCATTGGCATGCCCATCACAGACAGCCCACACCACTAAATCCTATAAAAAAAATAATCCCTGGCATCCACTGGGCTTTCTGCCCCCCCCTTCAGGGGGGCAGAAGACTAAATAGCCCCAAAACATTTGGGGAGAGCAAAGGCCCTTGCCCAAGGGGCTGCTCCCCCCACCCTGCTGTCCAGTGGGTGTGTCCCTGCTTGGGGATCTCCCTCCTGTGACTGTGACTCTGCTCCCGGCCTCATTGTTTAATTAAACAAACTGTTCCTGTTTTTCCAAACGCCTCTTTGCTCTTATTATTTTCAAGGTATTTCAGCTGCATATATTAGATTAAGCATTGCATGCCAGGAGTGGAGCTGACTTTAAAGAAGAGTTGCATTATCAAGGTATTAACGGGGTAAAGATTATCCACTTTTCAATAGTCCCTGTTTACCCTACTGAAAACAATCATACAGCGCACCTAAAATCTAAGATGGTAAAACTTTTTTCCCTAGTGCAGAGCATGTGTGCCCTCCCAGAGGTGTGTTGAGGGAAATAGGTATATTCATCCTTTGTGATCACTCAAAACTTGTTTTGGTGCTAGTTATCAAACCTTCACTCACCTGAAAAGCATTGATCTGCAGGAATGAAGATAGTCCTCCCTGCTCTCTGCAAACAACCCTCAACACACAAATTTCAAAGGTGTTGGCAATTGTATCCAAGGAGAAAATGGTAAGGGATGAACAAATGGTTCTCTTGGGTAATGCATTGCTGTGATCTATGTATTCAATACAAAAGCAAAGATGTATTTCAATTTGTTTTCAACAAATGCAAAACAATTTTTTGAAAAAAGGAATGAAACCTTATAGTAGGGAACACATCAAGAGAAGAAAATTTGCCAAAAACGTGGTTTTTTACTCTTTTGTTATTTACAATGATATTGAATATGGATGAATTGACAAAATTAAATTACGGCGATACAATAGTGACTATTGTAAAAATAAGTGACATGTGGTGACAAGTGAAGTCAATGGTGCATTACATACATGACATACATAAGTGACATAAATAAATTGGATTCAAACTTTTTTTGTCCTGTCCCTTAATTTTTAACATGAATACGTGACCAAAAGATGATTTTAAGTTAGCGTCAAGGAGACCGTATGGACATGTACGATAATAACGTCGACATTTCAATCCTGGAGATAGTGCAGAGTGATATGCGTCAAAGCAGGTCTTCTTCAGGACTGTAAAAACGTGGAGTAGATAGCCACATAGACAGAAAATCCAATCAATGGAAATAGAAGAAAACTGTGATCCTAATGGAACAATCACTAAAGATCAGAGATCAAGAACCCTGTTGAAAGTCAAAGCGTGATGGGGATCCAAAAATGGTATCCAAGGGTAAGGTAATCAGTAAATTCAATTAACATTCACCATCCGGTGGAATTCTGATTGCGAAGAAATCGTTGAAGAGCTCCACCAACAGGTTGAAGTCTTAAATAAGTGTAATAGCTCAAACAAGTGACCTCCACCAGCCGGTTGGAGTCTTGTTATGTTCAGTATACTTTGTTAAATAAGGGCACCACAAGCGGTTGAATACTTCAGAGCTTGGGCTTCGTCTGCCGTCTGACTGAAACTATGGCAATTGTCGCAATTTTTTAAATACTACATTTCAGCCAGACCACTTAGATCGGCAGATAGTGGCAATATGATCATTCCCAAGATACACAAAGTAAAATGGGGAGGAAAATTGTTTGCCTATACCACCTCCAAACTCTGGAACTCCATTCCTATTTTCCTAAGAAAAGAACCCAACTTGCTTAAATTCAGAAAGAGTCTAAAAACATGGCTATATTAGTGCACCTGATATGCAATACCTCTGCCTGTGTGCTCATTAAGCACTTAGACACCTCTGGGTATGTGTAGCGCTATATACATTTTCATTTCATTTCATTCCCCAGTTAGAATAGTAAATATTTTAGTTCGGGGTCAATTAGTTGGGACATTAAGTATGACAAGGTAAAAGACATAGGGGTCTATTAGGATAGCGGTCGGATGGCTGCTGCCATGCCAGCGGTGGCAACCGCCGCGCTGGCGGCGGTCATCCGCCCGCGATCGCAACCCAGAAAAACGCCGGTCCCATTAGCTTGGCAGTGACGACCACGGTGGTGAGATTTTCCGCCCGCCACTTTTCTGCCGGTAGCAGTCCGCACGCTTGCCTGGCGGGCAGAGCTGGACCGCTGAAAGGGGGCCGGCGCAGGGCCAGGGTCCGCTGGCATGAATATGGTGCCAGCGGTAGCCAGCCTTTCCACGGCGATGGAACCGCCATGGAAATGGATGCGGAGAATGTCTCCAGGGGTCCATAGTGGGCCCACAATATGTTTGGGGGCTGTGGGTGCACTGGGAGGTACCCCCTACATGTCCCTGTACCAGGTGGCAGGCACTGTGGAGTGCCTGCCACGCAGTGCAGGGATATGCTGGACATGCCTTTTGGACATCAACGCGGTGCTGCTGGCAGCAGCAACTGCCGCAATGTTAAAAGCCGGGGTCGTACCGCCGCGGTCGGGTTTCGACTGCGGAGCATACTAATCGTACCGGTGGTTATGCCGTGGTCCTAGTGGGTGGTGTTTTCCTGCTACCAAGGCAGTCGGAGTGCATTTCTGACCGCCATACTAATAGACCCCTATGTGATGTAATAGTGATAAAATATTAACATACTTTCAGGCATATGCTTACTTAACTTACAATTTTGTCACTCATAAACTTAAAAGCACCACTTCAGCAAAAGTAAAATAGAACAGATACATCAACTTTACCATCTATTTCCAGGATTTGTGATTCTAGTTCACCATAAATTTAGGCCACATGCACTTTGGCTGTTAAGGTTGTTTTAAGTGCAATCTTGTTTTAAAACATCACATTCATTTAAAGACTGCAACTGTGTAATCCAATCCAAATGGTCTGTCACTAAGTGCTGCTTTTGGACTGCTTTCAACTCTTACAAAATATACTGACCATTTCAGGCTTTCTTAGTGAGTGGTGAGCTACTCCTGAATGGGAGATGGGTGGAGAGATTCAGAATGAATTCTCAACTTTGTTCATTCACTAAGGCATTATTTTAAGATGTAACCAACAACACTATTTATTATAACCAACAGCACTTTGCTGCTTATCAATATTTTAAATAAATGAGATTGATGAGTGTCAATAACTAGTAAAGTAATCACTCTCGCAATATAATATTAGATTAATACATTGTAAGATGTTAAGGCATTCAATTGTAAACTTAAAGAAACTTTTAACAAGACATGAAGTTCATTGAGATGTGTGAGATATTCTTAATTACCTTAAATGAAGTTTCATAAAAAAATAGAAGAATTAATAAAATGTACACTTTTATTCCCAACAACATATATTTGTAGGTAGGCCTGGGCTAAAATTTCGTTCCGTTCGCAGAAATTGCGATAATTTGACATTTTCGCGTTCCGCGGAGAGCGCGAAAATGTCAAAATTTCCGCAGCTTGGTGATAATTTGTTTAATGCTCTCGCTGTAAAATAATACATTCTGGCGCGCGCGCGATCGCCTTACCTGAATCCCTGCGTTTGCCGACAAGTTTTCTTGATCCGGTCGCGTTCTCCATGAGATGTTGTATTGTTTTTAGCCATTTGCGCTGTCTCGCGACAGTTTGCCCCCGCAGCGACGTCATGCGTTGCGCGATCACGTCTTTCTTCTCGCGATCATGCACCTAGAGACAACTCAAAACAAGATGGCCGCGCCCGCGAGCAACCAGATGGGTAAGTTGGCGACCCGCAACCATGCAGAAAATCTCGCGAACATGCGGGAAAAAAACATCCCCATCTTCGCGATATTTCCGCTTGTTTGCGATAATTTTAAACATTTTCGCGATAATTTGCAAAAGTGGATTTCGCAAATTCCGCCCACCCCTATTTGTAGGACATCTGCAGACAGGTGCTGATGACTGGAATATTATATTCAATACTTTCAGCTGAGAACTCTATTGGCTTCCCCTGCTAGCCTGCATCACTTTAAACAACTTCTGTATCATCTATAAGAAAGTCAACCCAATCCTAAAACCAGTGTATCCAAGAATAATACTTCTGGTGGATCAAGCAACATACAGTAGAACAATGCTGACAACTTGAGTGCAGAAAATGCAGGAGGGAAGGGGCCCAATTCAAAAAGAAAACTTGTGGATGAATAGCCGTATACATACTCCTTGGAATGTCTATAGATTTGTGAGTGATAGGAATTCTTGAACCCTCTTCGTAGTACTCTTAGAAAGCTGTGCCAGTTGCCAATACAACTCATTAGGGAAAGTCAGACCACTGTGCAGATGAAAATGTGTTCTATATTGTTTTTTTTACAGGATAATTCTTTTGATCATGGAGAACCCCTTCCAATAAACCCAGAGGAAATTTGGCGATTTGTTAGTGTAATCATCTGACTCTGTATTTATTGAGGGGATTTACTACACCCTTTTGTATAATACATTTCCATCTATTCCCAGGATGGAAAAAAGCTTTGGCAAGAGGTTGGTTAATGGCAAAAAACTCACAAGATTGTGCAAAACATAAACTCAAGACAAACCTCACCTTGATCCACCCACTTTGCACCCAATGGGATTAACTGCTACACAATAGTTTGCATTTACTGTGCACAATTATTCAGTAGTAAATATGTTTACACATGCAAAATACCCTGTAGTGGATAGTTGGCAACTGCAAACATGTGGCTGAACATGGCTTTGCAAATCAGGCCCTATAGGTCAGACTTTGTCCTGCTAC
Source organism: Triturus cristatus (assembly GCF_964204655.1). Taxonomy (NCBI): domain Eukaryota; kingdom Metazoa; phylum Chordata; class Amphibia; order Caudata; family Salamandridae; genus Triturus; species Triturus cristatus. Next base: position 370,987,631 of record NC_140595.1, read on the forward strand.
ATACCAGGGGCTGTATTATGGAAAGTGCCCAGGGAGCGCAACAAGTGTGTGCACCCACTTCCTTTGCCCTCTGGGCACTTTTTATATTACACAAGTGACTGCAGATGTTTGTATGACCACTTCTGTAATACAGATTGAAACAGTTCTCCATTATTTCAAGGGAAAAAGCATCCTCAGTTAGGGATTATCATTTATTCCCACGACCCCACCAGATTTATGTAACACCAAAGTTGAAATACAACGTTCTTTTAGAAAGATCAGGCTAAAATATTACTTTATGACAAACCCTCTGTAGCTAAATGCTGCAAAACCATTTAGAACTCCCTCTCATTTCATGCCAGCGGCGCACATGGTATCCCATAAAATCTTGGGTTATGAGCAGATTGTTTTGAAAGAAATAACGGAGGCTTTAAAAACAGAGATTACATCAAATACAATGTAACAAAGCCAGAGAGACAGGTTAACGATCCTGAAAAACACTCAAGACATTGTCATAAAGGCAGCTGATAAGGGTGGTACAATAGTCACACAAGATACAACTGATTATGTTCAGGAAATTGTGTAACAATTGGGGGTTCAAGACAGTTACCTTAAAATTGCAAGAGACCCTACATCAGAGATTCTGGAATTTATACATGATCTGACAATGAGAGGGGTGGAAGGGGGTTACCTGAAGGAACAGGAACAAGGCTTTTAAAACCAATAGGATCTCCGTATACCAACAAATATACACACTACCTAAGGTTCACAAGAATCAGACAAACCACCAGGTAGACCCATAGTGTCGGGTGTGGTTCTGTCCAGGAGCCTATCAACACATATATTGACATCTTACTTAAACCTATAGTGACAACAACAAGACCATACATAAGAGACACAATGCATATCATACAGCTGGTAGAAGGGCAACCATTTGATGAGACTAAACAATTCCTTGTGACACTAGATGTTGCATCGCTTTATACAAGCATTGCCCAAGAGGAAGCTCTTCAAGTCATGTGCAAGGTACTTGACGGGAGGGAACGTCCACACTGGCTACCAACAGAATTCTTATTAAACCTCTTATGGGTAGCAATGAAAAATAATTATTTTCTCTTTCAGAATCAATTTTGCATCCAGTGTAAGGGAGTAGCAATGGGAGCCGGATTTGCTCCCAGTCTGGCGAACCTCTTTATGGATGCCTATGAGGATGCACACAAATATGACCATGAAAACCCCTTCCTGAATAAGATAACGATCTGGAAAGGATTCATTGACAACGTTATCATGATCTGGACCAGTGATGAGCTGAGTACATAGAGAAACAAAACAAATAATTTAATAAATATATATTTTTGATAAAAACTTACAGAGGTGTGGCACATTTATAAAAGTCTAGTACAAAATCACTATTGATTGTGAAAGAAATAATCAGGTTCTGAAGCAGTACCCCGTGGTACTTACTTTGAGCTATGTGTTAGGCAAAGGAGCAGACATGATCTACTGCAACAGTGCTTAAATTGTAAAAGAATAGGTGTTTCGCTCATAAGCCCACGGTTGGTGCTTTCGAAGGTAGGATGCAAAATACAAGGGCTACTTTGTCTTGATTCCACCTCATGCCTCGGTATTCCACCATCAGACACTCCCTGCTTCTTTATCTCACTACTGCAGGTGATTTTCCATCCCTGATGTCTCCCTGTGTCACTGTTGTTCCATCTTTCTATTATTCCTTCTTTGTCCCTTTTGAGTTTTTCGCTCTGGATCAAAGTCTTTTGAGGGAAAATAAGTGCTGATCCCCAAAAATGAATGCAGGTGGCCCCAATCTGCAACCTCCAGGTCAAATTAAGCATTGAGTGCACCACCCCCCTGGGCTTCCCTTGAAAGTTGCTTAAAACAGCCAGACAGCTTTTCACTAATGCAATTCCCCACAGCATGTTGTGTTTGCATCTGACATGGGTGCACTGCAGTGTCTCATCTGTAATAGGGAGTTCTGACCTGGTCCTCACCTGGTGCACCAGCTGAAAGTGTGCCCTGGTGCAGTCCAGTGCACTGTTCCCTATGTTTAATACAAGACATTGGGACACATTTATGAGATTCTTGCGCCACGTTTGCACCACACAAAGCAGCACATGCATGACACAAGCCTCTAAGTCAAAATTATGAAGCCACGCAAAGGGCACATTGCTTGGCTTTTAAACCTGGAGTTAGGTAACTCAGCGTAAATCACAGCATTGCCTTAACCTGAGGAAGGGAGGTGTTCCATGGCCATTGCAATGGGGAATTCCACATGAATCCCATCGCTGTTGGTGCATTCCCAGATTTACCACAGCTGGTAAACCTGGAATGATCTAAAAAGATTTGCCTCACCAAGTGGGGTATAATGAGGAGAAACATCTTTCTTTCTTCTCGTTTTACCTCTTGCAGCACACATAGAAAGAGGAAAACACCACTATGGATTGTGTTTGTGCACAAAGGTACCCCTTCCTGCACAAAAACTACTGTGTCTACAACACTATGGTTCAAGGGAGCCTGCTTTGGCACTAGGAAGCCGAAATGGTGGCAGTGCAGGGGGAAAGGACAGGAATGCATTGTATTGCCTTAGTGCACTGCCCTGCTCAACTATTTTCATAAATATGCCCCCTAGTGTCCGGAATTTTATTCCATCACAGATCTTGCTGAGTTCATCATTTCATCGCTTCTAGAGAATGCTGATGACACATATTTTCAAAAGAAATTATCACAATATGATCACTTAGTACTAGATGCACCTGATTGAATCTTACCTCCCACCCTCAGGCAGCCCTATTCCCTTTGACCAATCTCATTAACTCCTGCCGTTGTTGTGTATTTTCACTTTTTCTCATGTACACCTCCTTTCTACAGCTCTTTGTGCGTTTGTAGCTAGGTTTGAGCTATGCAAATCTCAAAAATGAATAATAATAATAATATGTGAGATCAAAAAGGACTAGCCTATTTGTGAATTTACATAGACTCAAGACTGTAAGGCAGGGTACAAACGGAGGCCGCAGAGACGACTGGAGGCTCAACGCAGACACTGACCGAAAGTATCGGTCCATTCCTCTGCCAGACTACTCCATGGGGCATGTTTGGCAACAAGCCAACTAATGCTCTAAGAGGGAATCGCCCTCTCACATGTAAAGCACCTTAGCGAGTGCTACACATTTCTCAAAATTACACAATCACTTAAATCTAAGTAATTTGCACCTACACACTTTGGTCCTAAGGAAAGCCAGTTTTAATCATAAAGGCCTGGCTGAAACATGTAGACCACACCTGGATGTAGGAAACCCTAATTAACATTCCTATAACATCCAACAGCCTTTCTTAATGCTAGCAGTGACCCAGTTATTAAAATATAATTTACCCTCGGGTACTGGGATCCCTGCATAGCTTTTAAATCGTCACCTTCACGTCACTACACTGCACACTCAGATACATACCTGGTCCACTGTATCCAGGCGTCGTAGCACACCCGGGACACACTCGATGTCACTGGGTGGGCCCGATGATGAAGCATGCCACCAACTAGGTTGGTGGGTGAGGGCTTCATGAACAAACAAAATGGTTTGTACCCTGCCTTACAGTCTTGATTCTATGTAAATTCACAAATAGGCTAGTCCTTTTTGATCTCACATATAAACCCCAGGGATACGGACTAGCTACCTAGTCCTCTCTCTCTCTCCTTTGATAGTGATATAATAATAATAATACACAGCTTTCAAATGATTAGCCCTGGCCCTAACAGCCACACACTTGATGGAATGCACGTTTTCACCATAAAAGGAGTTATAAGTGTCCCAATGTACCTCCACACATATCCACCTGCAAACGTTACATGAAACTGTGTCCTATAATGGGGCAGGAAAGGGGGGAAGCCAGTATTGGTAGTGTGGCATTACTGTACCGTGTTGCAGGGCCACTTGAGATCAGGTCATAGCGTGTTTTATTAAAAGGGCTACTCCTATTCTGCGTTTACTAAAATGTGCATTTCACATCGAGCAACCTTTGCTATTTATAATTTCACTAATTTCGATTGAATTGGGGAATTATTCTCAAATGTGTTACAAGGCAACTGGAATCTCTTTTTACATCTTACCACAATACACATTTTTAAATTCAAATTAAATATCTGTATAGATTGTTTGCATCAAATTGTGACTACCTCCAATTGTGATGCTTTGCCACATAATGAGGACGTGCACAAGGAAAAGGATACAGCTTAAATGTGCCAAATATTAGGGAAAGAAATTCAAATGAATGTCATGACCTTTTGGAAGAACATCAACTAAAGTGCTAGGCTTTTTTTTATTGGGCTAAGTTCCTTAATGAGCAAAATTAGGAACAAGCAAAAAGTTACGGTGACATGCCCAGAAAAAAAACCGCCACATGTTAAAATATTTTGCAAGTGACTCAGTGAGGTCTTGCAGACTAATTGACAGTAGAAAAGGGAATGAGTTGCTTTTAATTACTTATGGTTTAAAGTGCATCTGTTTAAAATGTATTTAACTCTAAATGACCTTAATTTCGATGAAGCAGAAAGCGGTTCAGCCATGGAGACTGTTTAAAATACCCAGCAATATTAAAGGTAATTTAAACTATAAAGCATATTGAAATTACTTTATGCTAATCGGCAAATAACCTGCACATTTTCGAATCAATAGCTTATTCTAATATGGCAACATGGTATTAGGAGAAAGATTATTTTTGCATTTGATTCAGCCGTAACGATTATTACCATGCTCGGTCATTTGAGTACAAATTATTGTTACAAGTGAAAAATGGATTTTACTCTCACCATGTATGTTTTACATTATTAAAATGGACATTTTCTACAGGAAAGTTAACCTGCTAGTTTAGTTCATCTAATCAAATACAACTTCATCCTATACAAAGTATTTCGTTAATAGTTTTTATTGCATCTCTCAAACACTGACTATTTGGAGCCCTTTAATACTCAACATGAATTCTGAAAGGTCAAAATTCAAAATGCAATCACCTATCTATTAATTCAGCTTAATCAATCCGTTGGCTTGTCTCTGAGAAGTAGTAAAATTGTATGGTTTCAAACAACTATAAATGAAAGATTTGCCTGACCTTACAATAGACAATTTCCAGAAAGTCAAGTAGATAGGTTATCCTTGAATGGCTTGTTTGATAGTTACTTTTCATGCTAAACGTCTTCATTTTCAAAGTCATTATTTTAAGCATATAATTCAATGGAAATGCATGAACCAAGGGGCTTAGTTCTTGCAATGTAGTGGAGAATATCAACGGAATGTCCATTGCATTTTTTACTAATCATTACAGCAGTGAATGGAACTATTTCTAATGTATGGAGCAGTTTATCATCTGAGTAAAAATGTATTCCACCTCATGCATTTAGAAGTCTGTCAGTAAGTTGTTGGTGGTATTGATTGCAGTGTAAGAAAATATATCTGAGTCCCTGTTATTTGAATGTGCCATTGTTGAAACTATCAGTGGTATTGTTACTGATTTCAAAAAATGCTAATCATTAAAACACCAGTGGCAACTTTGCAAAACTAGGCCAGGCAATACCTTCCTGCACTAATACCAGATGCGCCGAGATTTTGCGATGTGCAAAAATGCAAATGGAACAGCCGCGGCCCATGGAGGGAGTTCCGCGGGGCGGTAAGGCGGGGTGGGGGAGGGGCAGGGTGGGGGGTTCTAAAAACCATCCATATTCCGGTTTTTAGAACCCCCCACACTGCCCCTCCACCGCCCCGCCTTACAGCCCCACGGAACTCCCTCCACGGGCTGCGGCTGAAATGGAAAAACGTTCGCACATAAGGAAAGATGCAGTGGTAGGGCTCTCTCTATCAGCCGCGGTCCGTGCTGGTAACAGCGGTGGGGCCGGGTGGGGGGGGGGGGGGATTTCGAGGGAAGATGCCATGAGAAAATTAAATAAATAATTAATTTTCCCTCTTCATCGTCCCTTGAAATCCCCCCATGCGGCCCACCGCCGCAGTGCGGTTACCTGCACGGATCGCGGCTGCTCTCTATAGGGAGCCAAGTAGGTATTTTCAGATTATCAGATTATCTGACGAGAACCACCACGCTCCTTGTCTAGTCATAATAGCCTGTTTATGTTTCCCATATTATGGAAATGTAAACCCATCTTGTTTCTCCTCCAGTCAAAATTTTCTTTTAGTGAAATCGTAGCTTTCATATTTTTCCAGAGGAGATCCACTAGTAGTGTGCCTATAGTGTTAAAGAAACTGGGTGACAATTTGAGTGGTAGCATGCTTAGTGAGAAGATAATTATAGATGTTACCTTCATCTTGATTGTTTACTGCCTACCCCACTACATTATACATTTTAGAAACCATTGCAAGAGTAGTCCTTTAACTTTGGAGACAGTTGAATTCTCATTTAGTGTCAATGTTTCATTAATATACCTTCTAAATCATATGCCCAAATATTTTAGTGCCTTATTTTGGCATTTTAGGCCTGTGTCTTGTGTAAAGGAAGCAGCGCTGATTTAGAGGGAATAACTCAATTTTTTCTCTATTAAGTGACTACTCAGACACACTTGCATAATTCGCTATCACCTCCAATATGTAGGGATTACTTTGATAAATAACCATTTATCCTAACCAATGCCCGTGGATTAAAGTAGAGAGGAAGAGTCATTCTAATAAAGTCTTCACCCAAGTCAAATTGGTGTAGACTGGCTTTTAGAAAGGAACACAAGACTCTGTCAAATGTCTTTTCTGCTTCTAAAGCTATGGCAGTGGTGGCTAAATTAAGAGTTTTGGTCTTATTGTGACAAAAAGTTCTATTTCTATTGCATGCCATTCTTCCTTTGAGGAATCCCATCTGGAAGGCATTTTCCAACCTGCTAACAAACATTTGGCATACAGTTGAATCAATGTTTGTGAGTGAGATTGAACAATACTCCTTTATGTCTAATGACTATTTACATTTTTGGGGATTATAAGAATTGTCACTTTAGAGGCCGATCCTTGAATGTTTCTACTTTTGGCAAAATGTGAGAATAAGTTGTGTAATGTTGATATTGATAAAATTGATGCCAGTGCTTATAATAATTCACTCGCGTATATGAGAGAAAAACCATCACTATTATCAAAATCTCCCATCATGAACTCTCCATCAACCCTGACTCAGAAATGTGTGGTCAGGCAGACTCTCCGACTTAGGCCTGAGGTTACTGATTGACAGGTCAAAGGGGGGGTGGCAAGTAGCATGCAGACAAACGCATAAACAGGAAACTCAGGTCCATCTCACAGATATGCACAGTGACACTACAATGGTCCAAGGAGACTGGCCCCAAGAAAGAACACATGGCCGAAGGGTTGCGCACATTCCAAAAAGACCAGAAAGTCGGATGCCACATGAAGTTTGGAATACATAGGAAATCCAGACACAGCATACATAGTACACGCAGTTGTCTCCACACAAGGTTGTGACCCACCTGCTTTTGTTATCAGGGACCTCATTTATTACTCCACAGACAAGGCCTGCATTCTTTTACCAAAAAATCATCGTCAGAAGTACTTTATAACACCAGAAAACTGTATGAAGACTTGTTCAGATTGATTGTACTTTGAGACAGTCCTTAGACCCTCTTCTGTAACTGTGCTCCTGGCTGAAGTGTTTAATTAAACCAACTGTTCCTGTTTTGCCAACCACCTCTTGTCTTTTGTTTTTTCAAGGTAAATTCATATTCGAGCAACAATGGCGTGACGAGTGATTGTGCATACATTTTATAATATTTATTGATTAACCCATCCGGGCTAGGAGCTTTATCCAATTTCAGATCATACATCGTTTTAAGTATATCCTCTTGTGAAAGAGGAATATTGAGGTATAAGGAGTTTACATCTAATGTTGGGAGTGACAGACTATCAGGGAAAATCTCACAGTTTTTGGAGTTTATGATTCTATCAGGTTGGCATAGATTCCCATAAAAGTCCTCAAATGCCTCTAAAATGTAATTTTCAGCTGTAATGTTTAATCTGGCTTTATTTCTCATTACTGAAATAGTCAAGGTGTTTTTCCCAAACTTTAGGAATTTGGGAAGGTATTGTCCTACTTTATTTTTCCTTAATCCATTTACAGGTTTTCTCACAGAGATCCATTTATGTGCCTTATTGCTCAGAATTTTTTTTAATTCTTATTTAAGTCTTCAATTCAAAAAGAGCGGTGTAACATTTAGTGTGATAGAGTTTAAATTCTAGGTCTTTAATCTTGAGTTCAGATTAACTAAGGTGCTATTGTTCTTTTTTTTTATTTTTGTCCGATATTCGGTTAATCATGCTGCCTCTGATGGTGGCAATGGGGTAAAAAAATTCAGGAGTGGTGTCCTCTATGGTATTCTTGTTTATAGAATGATTGCTATCCCTCTGGAGTGCTTGTTTCATTTTGTCAGTGTCTGTGATAATGATGTTTGTCCTCCATTGTTTCAGAAGAGGCACAGGTGTGCTGAGTTCCAACTCTAGAGAAATAAGTGCATGATCTGAAATCACTAATGGTTCTATTCTGGGAGAAAGTGTTTGCTGAAGAAATTTACTTTCTCTATCGATACTTGAGTAGGAGTCATGGAGTTGTGAATCAAATGTATAATCGCTACCTGTTGGATTATACTCCCACATCAATTCAGATAATGTGACCTTCCAAGATGCGGATGTTGGGCATGAGCTCTAGAGGGTCTAAATTTCACCTTTGAAAGTCAATCTAGATTCCCATACCTGGTAAGGTTAAAGTCCCCACCTAGATTTATAACAATATTTTGTGGGAAGTCTGAAATCACTTTGTTGACAGAGGATTGGAAGTCAGGGTCATAGTTATTAGGTGCATTACTGTCAATTATGTAGAATTCAGTGTCATCCTTCTTAGACAATATTATAAGCCATCTTCCTAAATTGTCTTGTTGGTGAAAGGTGAATGTAATATTGGATTTTTCAGAATTTAAAGTAATGAAGATTTCTTCTTTTGCTGTGCAGGAAAACTTAAGCAATTATTATTTCATGTATACTTACATTTCATTGCTTCTACAGGGCCAGTCGCTGTCTCCTGTAATATAATAATATCCCCCTAGAGTTTGTGACAATGAACTGCTAGCTTTTTCCTTTCGGCATGGTGATTTAGCCCTTTTAGTATTCAGTGAGAGTACCCTTAACATCAACATTTTGTTTGTAGTCATGATCTTTTGGATTGGGTAATAGGTTGGTTAACATCACAGACTCTTTGTAGTTGGGCTCATATATCTGGTGTAGATATGGTATGAGTGATCAAGTTAAGCTCACAGTACAGGTTTAGGTGTGACTGAATGGACCATCACTGGCAGGATGGGAGGGAGGGACTGGGCACAGACTGACTTGTACACAAATATGGTGTGTCCTGTCTCCACACAACGGGATGCATACCCCTGTAGATAATCTGGAATCAGGGCAGGTAAGGCAGGACTTTTGTGAGCGTCAAAGGCATGGCCCGAAACATTTATCTCCCACTTCAAAGACACAACCGGGTATACATACTGGACCTCAGACACCACCATTTCAGTACACTTCTGGACCTGTGAATACTCTGCAAGTATTAAGGACTGCTGTGCTGCTGAAGGACTGCCACTCTGCTGGACTTCACTCTTCTGTACTCCTGCTTTGCTTTAATGCCTGCCGCCTGCTGCCTTCTTGCCTGGGTGAGAAGGACTGGACCTGAATCTTTTGAAACTAGAACCCAAAGTTACTCCAAGGGCTGGTTGGCTGGTCTGCAGATCTGATACCTCAAGGGCATAACAGGCTTCCAACAACTTTGCATCTGAACATGGACTCTAACATCTGTGAGTCTACCCTGCCAAGTGGTGCCACACCAGTCCTGGACCCTTGGTAGTGGGCCTAGGATGCTCTTCCAGCCTGTGAATCCCACAAAAATGATGCATCTCCTCTGCTGTGCAGCGCAACCTAGAGCATAACCGATGCATCTCCACTGCTGTGTGGATTCGACTGATCGCAAAAGACTTGCATCGCTACTACAGCCCACACCGCATTAAGAATCATCACTGCGTGACACACCCTCATCACAGACCTTTGCTTCTATTATCGACTGCAGCCTCAATGATGTCGCTGGACCCCTGCATCGCAGCCTTGCATCTCCTCTGTGCTAACGCATTACGCCAACTACGCATCACATTCCCAGCACTGGACTTGGCATAACAAGCCCTGTTGACGAGATCCCCGAAACAACAGGATCTTGCACCGTAGCTTCGCCACATCTCAGAATCGATGCATCGCCTCGGCTATATGACACATATTCAACACAGATCCATGCAATGCTTCACAAACCAGGATTGAAGGTAATTTTGTTCAGAAGGCCTGAGTCCCTGAGGCTGGATCGGGATCCATCACAGCTCACCTGAACTGTGACCAGATATCCACAGTTGGCCCTTTATGCATTTTGGTGCTATTTTCTCAACCAAAAAAGTAACAAATTAAACATCTCCAGTATTGCCATAGTTGGTATCGTTTTATTTATGAAATTAAGCTCTATTTTCATAATTAGTGGTGGACACCTTCTATGGCATATTTTCGATGTGTTGCACCAATACTTTAGATATTTCCTATAAGTTAAGCCTGATTGCTCTATGCCAAGCTACCAGGGGGTGAGCACAGGTTAATTTGGAGCTTGCTGGTGAGATTTGAGGTTGCAACTTGACCAGGACTCACAGACCAGTCAAGCAGCAACCCACTTTCTGTTGGTGTGAGATACCAGAACAGAGGATACAATTAATGTCTGAATGAGGATTGTTAATAAAATTGCACCTTCAAGGCATGTAGGCTATATGGTTATGATAATCCACAGAAATACCAGAATAGAACCAGTGTTAAATCTACCAGCACAGCAACCGTCTCTAAAATGTAAGCAAACAAGGAAGTAACACAGAGGGTTTTGAAAAATGGCAGTACAAGCCAAACATGCGTGCCAGATGCCTCAAGATTGGGAGCATCCAGATGGCTCAAGAGGGAAAGGAAAACAGGTATGCAGGAATAGTAGAGCGAGTTTCTATTTCATTACCTGCTGATTACTGGTCCATTGCAGAGGGTTTTATCCCCGGTAGAACATTTGGAAGGTTATCAGGGTCATTTGAGAGCCTGGGTGTATCATATGAAGATGATTTTGAAGTAAGATGGGCCCACAAAAAAATGAGATATATATTGATCTCTGATTTGCTTCAGGTGAGTATAAAATCCTTTCCTGTGAAGCATTGTGTATTTCACATAGTCTTGAGAGATGCTAATTCTTTCTCCTTCCCATGTTGTATACTGGTGCTTCTTCATGTAACTGAGAATTTCTTCAGAGTGCTTGTATCTCAGATGTCAAAAAATCATATCCCATGGGTATTTCATGGTTTTAAGAGATTCCAAGGAGGATTTGCTAGATGGTAATCTCTCTATTTCATAATCTTTGGCAAAAGATACATTCATTATAAGAGGAATCCACAGTTCAAAAAATTCCACACAAGTTCGCTGCATTATCCACACCTTCCGGGAGATCAAAAATCCTCAAGTTTTCTATTCGATTACGATCTTCCAAATCTGTGATGTCCATTGGAGACAGAAACATTGTTGGAGTGTAGGGCTTCAGCTGGTGCCTGTTTTTTTGTTCTCTCATCCTCCAAACCACTGATACATGATTCGGCGTGAGTTAATCCCCCACTAAGGGGCATATTCTCAAGGAGCTATCGCCGAGTTATCGGCACTTTATCGCAGCCAAAGTTGTGATAAATTTACCACCCAATTCACAAGCTGGTGCTAACATCCGATATCACCAGTCTTCCGGCGATACCATCCTCAAAAAACATTGACAAGGATGACCCCGGCAACTATCGCTGATGAGATGTAGTGTAGGCGTTCCCGAGCAAAAAGCCACAACAACACCACTCCACAAATTCTCAATGACCAGCCAGATCGGCGATAAGAACACAAAACCTGCGATAAGGCGCGTTAGCAGCAGGAAATTAACACCTGCTACAACCTGGTGAAAAGCAGGACAACAACTTGCAGCATAAATGGGAGCCCAACCCAGAGCTACTGTAACGCCCTGAACGTCTCAGGATCGTTTAACAGACACGATAATGAGAACGCAACCACTTGTGAAGGTTTAGTTATTTTAATGAAGGCAAAAATAATACAAGGAATAAACAAAGGTTATAGTCACTGGAATCCTCCAGGCTAAGTACGTTACCAGCCCACAGCACGGATGGTCCTAACCGTCCTCTGCATATACGCCGATCCCGGCGTATGCCAACAGAGGGCAGAAATGAAATGGCCGACAATGCCAATCGGTAGGCTGCGAGGGGCACGGAGAGTGTTGGGGAGAATCGAGGAGTCAGGGAAACACCCAGCCGGGGTCTCTACCTGAAGGGAGCAGCCGCTCAACCTCTTCCTCAGACTGCACCGGGACGCGGAGTCACCTCCTGGTGATGCGTCACCGATACCCCAATCACAAGCAAAGAAGACTGAACCGAGAGCAGCCGCTCGATCGATCCTGTGGACTTCCGAGTCTGTAACGCGGCAAACACCTCCTGGTGTGCGTTACAGCTGGCAGTCCCTGTATCTCTGGTCGGGCTGGGAGTTACGACTCCAACCAGCAAAAGCGCCACTGCGCTTTGACTCAGCCGAGTCAAAAAGCGAAGCTCAATGGTTATCCGGTAGAGCTTCCGGGTCCTTCACAGGTGACGATGGGGCAAGACACGGCCCAGGGAGTAACGACTCGACCTACCTCCGTTCTTGCCTTACTGGAGCACCACTCCGGAACACTGCTCTTCACTAAGCAGGTACGTCGGTGTAAACACAATATCCAACAGCGTTGTACCTCCCGGTTCCTCCCTTTATAGGGCGTGTTTTCCTTGAGTTATGTAACAGCTCTCCTGTTTACATAAGGGCGTGTTTTCCTTGAGTTATGTAGCAGCTCTCCTGTTTACATAAGGGCGTGTTTTCCTTGAGTTATGTAACAGCTCTCCTGTTTACATAAGGGCGTGTTTTCCTTGAGTTATGTAACAGCTCTCCTGTTTACATAAGGGCGTGTTTTCCTTGAGTTATGTAACAGCTCTCCTGTTTACATAACCTCTCAACCGCTAAGCATCCTGGGAGATGTAGTCCGTTTTCGCTGGTTACCGTTTTCCTCCCCTCGCATGACAGGAATTCTTGACAGTACATCCTCCCTCTCAGCGGCTCCCCACGGGTCCAGCGCTGGCAGGAAAACGCCGATGGAACAAGGAGACCAAGCGCGGAGCATGAACCCCTTCAGCCGGTTCCCATGACTGCTCCTCCGGGCCATAGCCTTTCCACGCAACCAGGTACCACAGCTTCCCCCTGCGCCATTTGGACGCCCGTATGCCCGACACTTCATAATCCACCTCCGACTCCACGCATACCGGCCTAGGTGTCCCAGACGGCTTGGAGGGTGCTGGTTTGAGCAATGATACATGAAAGACAGGGTGTATCCGCAATGACTGGGGCAAGCACACCTTCACGTTCACGGGACCCATACACTTGGTAATTCGATAGGGGCCCATGTACTTGGGATGGAACACACTGTTCTTTCGAAACCTCATGTTTCTTGTGGATATCCAGACGTAGTCTCCAGTGCGGTACAGTGGCCCGGGCCTTCTCTTCCTGTCTGCCGCAGCCTTGTATCTTCTCTTGGCCTCTATTAGGACAGCCCTTGAGCGCATCAACGTGTCTTTTATGTGTGCCACCCTGTCCGCTGTGGCGGGAATCCTGTCCTCTCTGAACGGATGTAGAAATGGCAAGAACCTGGGATGTTGGCCATAGTTGCTATAGAACGGAGATGACTGTGTGGAGCTGTGAGTGGCGTTGTTATAGGCTATCTCTGCAACCCATAGCAAGTCGACCCATTCTTCCCTGCCCTGGTCCACAAAACATCGCAGATACTGTTTGAGCGTTTGGTTCAGGCGCTCGGTTTGGCCGTCCGTTTGAGGGTGGTAGCTGGTGGACAGGGCGGTCTTAACATGCAGCGCAGTGCACCAAGTCTTCCAGAATTGCGCAGTAAACTGCGACCCCCGGTCCGACACGATCACCCCAGGTAATCCATGCAGTCGTACCACATTCTTTAGGAGTAGTGACGCCAATTCCCCGGCCGTAGGGACTCTCTTGCAGGGGATGAAGTGCCCCATTTTCGTCAAGTAATCCACCACCACCAGTATTGCCGTCATCCCCTGGTCTACCGGTAGGCCCACCACGAAGTCCAGTGAAATGCTATCCCATGGTCTATCCGGGGTCGGAAGTGGATGTAAGAGCCCTTGGGTTCGGCCATGGTCGGCCTTCATGGTAGCACACGTAGGACACTCCTGTCCCCACCTCCTGACATCCACTCTCATGGTTGGCCACCAGAAATGCCGTCCCATGCTAGCCACCGTTTTTTCAAAGCCCAAATGACCTGCGCATGGAGAGTCATGGCACCAGATGAATGCTTGTTTCCTTAGCCTAGGCGTGGGTATCAATAGGCACCTGCCCTTCAGGGGTATCCCGTCCTTCAGCTGCCATTCTCTGTGACTGAGGAGCCACCTCCGCCATGCGAATGACCTGATCCCTCTCTTTATTCCCCTCAGGAAAGTATCCGGTTGGATAACCCCCAATACCATCCTCGGGGAAATGATGGAATGCTCGGTCGCAGGCAATGGTTCCTTAACTGCAGATTGACGGGACAGGGCGTCCGCCTTCCGGTTTTCCGTCCCCGGCCGATATGTGATGCGGAAGTTGAACCCCGCAAAGAAGATCATCCACCGCAGCTGTCTGGGAGAAAGGTGTCTTGTGGCCGTCATGAACTGTAGGTTCCGATGGTCCGTGTACACCGATACCACATGTCTTGCCCCCATCAACCAATGCCTCCATTCGGTGAAGGCGTCCTTGATTGCGAGAAGCTCCTTCTCCGCAATATGGTAGTTGCATTCGGCGTCGTTGAGTTTGCGGGACATGTACGCAACGGGATGAAGCACCCCTGTGTCGTGGTTGCGTTGGGACAAGATAGCCCCCAGCGCCACATCCGATGCGTCCGCTTCCACCACGTAGGGGAGATCCGGATCGGGGTGAGCCAACACCGGCGCCTTACCAAAGGCACTTTTCAGGGCCTCAAAGGCTTTGTTCGCTTCAGCGGACCAGAAAAACTCCTTGGACTTCCTCAGTAGCTGTGTGATTGGGGCCACCAATCCTGAAAATCCATCTATAAACCGCCTGTAAAAGTTGGCGAAGCCAATGAAACTTTGGACGTCCTTCACGCTTTGGGGCACCGGCCATTCTTTCACCGCCTTGATCTTTCGTTCTGCCATCTCCTGTCCCTCTGGACTCAGCATCACTCCGAGGAATTCCACGGATGTGACGTGGAAGTCACACTTGCTGAGTTTACAAAACAGCATGTTTTCCCTCAGCTTTTGGAGCACAGCTTTGACGTGGTGTACGTGCTCCTCCACACTGGACGAATAGATGAGGATGTCGTCGATATATACGACCACGTAGATATCCAACTCCTCTCTGAATACCTCATTCAAAAAGTACTGAAAGGCTGCCGGGCCGTTGCACAGACCGAACGGCATGATGAGGTACTCAAAAAGGCCGAACCTGGTCTTAAAGGCGGTCTTCCACTCGTCTCCGTCCCTCATGCGCACCAGATGGTATGCCCCTTTCAAATCCAACTTGGTGTAGATACGAGCTTTCTTGACCTGTTCCAGAAGTACACTGATGAGAGGCAAGGGGTACCGATTCTTTACGGTTATCGCATTCAATGCCCTAAAGTCCACACAGGCTCCCCATTAGCCTTCGGGATGAAGAAGAGTGGCGAGGCGGCCGGAGACTTGGACGGGCGGATGAATCCTAGCTTGAGGAGTTTATCCAGGTACCCCCGGAGATGCACGTTTTCAGGCTCCGTCAGGGCATACAGCCTGCCGCTGGGAACGCTGGCCCCTGGCACCAGGTCGATCTGGCAGTCAAACTGTCTATGTGGTGGTAGCACTTCCGCCTTCACCTCATCAAATACATCCTCAAAACTGTGATAAGCCTGGGGGAGAGCCACATCTTTTTCTGCCGCTGTAGCCACCGTCTGACTCCCGCTCTCATCTGCGTCAAGGGATTCCGTTCTTATTCCACAATGCAGGATGCAATACGGTGACGTCAGTTCGATGCGATGTGTTGGCCAATCCACAGAGGGGTTGTGTTTCTGTAGCCACGGCAATCCCAATATGACGCCATATTGGGGCGCTCGGATGATGTTAAAATCGATTTGTTCCAAATGGTTCCTCCCACATCTCATCGGAAGGACCCCCGTGTGCTGCCCGATGGGCCCCGTCACCAATCGCCTTCCGTCTACAGCATAGACGTCTTCGGGTACAGCTTTGGGAAGAAGCACTAGCCCTAGCCTGCATGCCTCGTTGTGGTCCATAAACATGCCAGTGGCCCCTGAATCCACCATGGCCACAACGGGTATCCACTGGTCATGCACTCCCACGTGCACCGTGAGAAACAGGTGTCGTTGTCCCTTAGTGACCGAGTTGGAAAGTGAAGGGATGGATGAGTGACTCCGAGATGCCCCTTCTTTGGTCTGGGAGTCCTCTAGTTTGCCGCCGGTACGTCCACCACGGCTGTTACCGACCGGTTGGCCCGATAACGTGACGTCTTCGGTTTGGCAGGGCATTCACGTACGTAGTGGCCTTTTTTGCCACAATATAGGCACAATCCTTGTTTACGGCGTGACTCTTTCTCCGTGGCTGTGAGGCTCGCTCGTATTGCGCCGATGTCCATGGGTTCTCCCTTGGATGCGGTGGAAGTTTCAGGACTTCCCACTGTCACATAGGATGGAAGGGAGTTTCCTTTTCTCCCATGATCCCCCTTTCTTTCACTTAGCCTATGTTCCAGCCGTAATACCAGGTTGATAAGGCCCTCACATGTCTTGGGTTGTGGGTCAATATGAGCCACGGCGTCCTTGAGCTCATCGCACAGCCCGTGATGGAAGAGCGCCGTCTGTTTAGCAACAGGCCACTTGGTTTCCGCAACCAGCCTTCGGAACGCGTTGAGATACTGCACCAGGTCGTTGGATCCCTGTCTCAACTCAAGCATTTCACGGTCCGCCGTGTACGAGTCAGCCCTTCTGTCGAAGACTTTCAGGAATTCCTCGCGAAAAGCACCCCAATCACATAAGATGGGGTCGTCCCTGCTCACCAGAGGTACGGCCCATTGTGCCGCGTTTCCAGCCAAATAGGATATAAGGAAAGCCACACGAGCCTGACTCGTGCGGAACGCCCTTGGTTTGCACGATAAATGTAGCGCCACTTGTGTGAGGAATACCTGCACTGTGTTAGGATCCCCACTGTACCTCTCTGGTGTTGCCAAGGGGACGGCTACCGGCATTTCCACTACTACCGCAGGGGTCTGGTTCCTGAGGGAGGTGCTGGGCGTGAGCGGGTCCAATTGGATAGCATCCAGTCTGGCTTTTACATCGGCTGTTTCTTGCCTGGAGGCAGCCAATTCAATTTGCACGGTCGCTAAAGCAGCCAGCACATCATCAAGTGTTGCCATGTCTGTTATCGACCGGGAGACAGTTAGTGTTATTAAGGTCGGATATTTTGTAACGCCCTGAACGTCTCAGGATCGTTTAACAGACACGATAATGAGAACGCAACCACTTGTGAAGGTTTAGTTATTTTAATGAAGGCAAAAATAATACAAGGAATAAACAAAAGTTATAGTCACTGGAATCCTCCAGGCTAAGTACGTTACCAGCCCACAGCACGGATGGTCCTAACCGTCCTCTGCATATACGCCGATCCCGGCGTATGCCAACAGAGGGCAGAAATGAAATGGCCGACAATGCCAATCGGTAGGCTGCGAGGGGCACGGAGAGTGTTGGGGAAAATCGAGGAGTCAGGGAAACACCCAGCCGGGGTCTCTACCTGAAGGGAGCAGCCGCTCAACCTCTTCCTCAGACTGCACCGGGACGCGGAGTCACCTCCTGGTGATGCGTCACCGATACCCCAATCACAAGCAAAGAAGACTGAACCGAGAGCAGCCGCTCGATCGATCCTGTGGACTTCCGAGTCTGTAACGCGGCAAACACCTCCTGGTGTGCGTTACAGCTGGCAGTCCCTGTATCTCTGGTCGGGCTGGGAGTTACGACTCCAACCAGCAAAAGCGCCACTGCGCTTTGACTCAGCCGAGTCAATAAGCGAAGCTCAATGGTTATCCGGTAGAGCTTCCGGGTCCTTCACAGGTGACGATGGGGCAAGACACGGCCCAGGGAGTAACGACTCGACCTACCTCCGTTCTTGCCTTACTGGAGCACCACTCCGGAACACTGCTCTTCACTAAGCAGGTACGTCGGTGTAAACACAATATCCAACAGCGTTGTACCTCCCGGTTCCTCCCTTTATAGGGCGTGTTTTCCTTGAGTTATGTAACAGCTCTCCTGTTTACATAAGGGCGTGTTTTCCTTGAGTTATGTAGCAGCTCTCCTGTTTACATAAGGGCGTGTTTTCCTTGAGTTATGTAACAGCTCTCCTGTTTACATAAGGGCGTGTTTTCCTTGAGTTATGTAACAGCTCTCCTGTTTACATAAGGGCGTGTTTTCCTTGAGTTATGTAACAGCTCTCCTGTTTACATAACCTCTCAACCGCTAAGCATCCTGGGAGATGTAGTCCGTTTTCGCTGGTTACCGTTTTCCTCCCCTCGCATGACAGGAATTCTTGACAGCTACACCTGAAGAACAACAGATGCTATGGAGCTACTCACCATGTAGCTCAGAGCCCCAAGAGGGCCACAACACCCACCGCTGCCACCCCCAGGATGCCACCCCCTCGGAGCCTCACTGCCCCCCCCGGACCACCACAGAGGCAGCGCAGACAAAGACAGCGGACCTTCAGGAAACGCACCAGTCTTACAGACATAACACCACAGTATGTCATTGCCCACTACAGACTCAAAAGGACAACCATCCTCTGCAGCCTGAACATCATTGCCCACAGGCTGACGGAACCAACACAGTGGACAACCAACATCCCTCCGCAGACAAAGCTGCTGGCTGTGCTGCACCTGTTGGCATCTGGGACATTCCAACCAACAACCACCAGAGTCGGAGAAGTCTCACAGCCTGCCCTATCCAAGTTCCTCAAACCTGTCCTGGATGCCATCATCAGCTTGGTACCCAGTACCTATACTTCCCTCACACTGCGCAGGAACAGCTGAAGACCAAGCAAGGCTTCTATGCCATAGCTGCATTCCCGCACGTGTTGGGGGCAATTGACTGCACACATGTCCTACTTGTGCCCCTGCCGACACTGTACACAATTACCGCAACAGAAAGCACACACATTCCATCAATGTGCAGGCAATAGTGGACCACCAGGAACTCATCACCAATGTCGTCGCCAACTACCTAGGCAGTGTGCATGATTCATACATCTTCCGACAGTCCATCATCAACCGGTTCTTCCAGGATGGCACCTACGGAAACACAGTGCTCGTTGGTAAGTACCAAATGAACACACCACACACCTCAACTCCACAATCACGCATCTCACAACTCTGGCAAAACACATGTTACAAACACACATACAACATGCCAAACAACATGCCCACCCACCAGACATGGCAGCACAACTTACTGTGGTGACCTGGGCTAACCATTTACATGAGCCATCAATGGCATGGCACCTCAGCCCCACAATAGCTGGATGTGGGGAGAGGTGGGATCCAGGCATGTGCAAAGGGGACAACTGACCCATGAATGAGAATGTACACAATGCCAAGTGTGGCATGGATGTGCTGGACAGACTGCAGTATGCAGACAACAGACATATCCATGTCGACATATGTTGTGGACAGTGGACGCAACCATTTCACCTCAGCCAATGGGGAAGATCATGGATTTGTAGCTTGGTACGTCCCCCCTGTAAGCGTGTGCAGAGTGGGCTGGCCCCGCGTATGCCAGGCTAGCGTAGGGGTGTGAATAAAAAGCACGTACCTCTGGGTGTGGTCCTCTTCTGGAATGCCCAACGTCTCTGCCAGGGCGACGCCTCTCACCCTGCCACGAGGCCGACGCTGTGTGCAGCCGTGCCTTTGAACCTGGGCGCCTGCTGCCGCTGCTCCCAAGACCAGTTTTGTCTGCCCCTGCGCATTCCAGGCCTCACTGCTCACCTGCCGACACCAGCATGTTTCCAAGAGTGCCCACCACGTGCCAGTGCAAGCTCCGATCCCAAGGCCCGTGACCTTGGCAGCCTCTTCAGACCATCACGGCCTCCGCGAGCAAGGCCCGCAGTACTCCTTTTTCGTTGACGTACTCCACAGGCATACACATCGGACAAGTAGGTCACACATTTGGAACTGAGTCTTGTTCACATAATAGCAGAGTACATATTTAAGGCAGAAGTTAAATCCCTATACTCCCTTCGATGTGGTGCCACCAACTCTTTGCATAGCATTCCAACGACACGTGTCTGTGGGCCCCTAGGGACTTCTGCCTTAGGCCTTCACACCGGTCCAGCAGGCCTCAGACAAATCCAATCCAGTCTGTCCCAGGCAGGACACGGCATCATCGCAGGGTGCACACCCGCTCAGCTCTGGTGCCCCCACCTCCGTCAACCAGGAATCTTCTCAACATGCCATTCCAATGTTAGAGATCCAGGAGGGGCTGGCTGCTCAGTGGTTGCCCCACACTGACCGCTGCCTTCAGCACACACTGCGGTCGGGTAGGACACACAATTGGAACTGAGTCTTGATCTGTTAATTGCAGAGTTGACATCATTGTACAGGCCTCGTCACAGACTGCATCCCCTTCCAGCTCTGGTGCCACTGACTCTGTGCCACACGAGTCATGGACACTCTCCCGTTGAACTTTGTTGGTGTCTAAGTCTATGGAATGGGGGTCGTCTTCATCATGTAGCTGATACTGACATGGTGGGAAAAAAAGGAGACTGTAGCATTCAACTCCTCCATATTGCCTGTTTCTGTCTGTTTCTGCCATCTGCATTATGCCCTGGATGGACACCTTCCACTGTCCCCCGTAACACTCTGCGACATTCTCCTTGGACATCAACGAGGACCCACTCAGCACTCGTGGCCCTATCTCAGTGCACCACAAGTCACCATCCCTTGCGGGTGTGCCTGTGCAGGCAGTAGGGCATCCAGGACCACTAACTCTGTGCAGCTCACGTCATGGAAGCTTGCTGTTTGGACTTTGAACTCCTGATTGTCTGATCACTGTTGTAGTTGTTGCCAGCACCAGCAAAATCCCTGAGGGGTTGCTTATACTACCCACCACCCATTCAGCACAGGCGTCACTGGAAGTGTTACCCTGGCAAGGAAAGGGGCCGGGCGCACGTGCCCGTAGCCAGTTCCACACATTCTCTCAGTGTCCGTGTGGTCATCATGTATGCATGAGGACCCTGGCCATACCACATCACATTGTGCTGTGTACAGCATGCGCAACCTTGTCACCTCAGGCAGTGGGTAGACCTGGGACATGTAGGTGTGCCGCTCCCCCCTGTGAGCATAAGTGAGTGGACCGGCGTACGGCTGTACGGCGTAGGGGTGTGGTCATTCGACACGTGGCTCTAGGCGTGGTTGAGTTGTAGCCTTGACAAGGAGGTAACTGATGCATGTGTCTCTGGTGTAGTGTCTTGCCCAGACATCCCGCAATGTGCAATGTTGCCATGTAGCATGCCCACGGATTGCAGCCACAGCCAAGGGGTACATGAGGGTGAGGAAGCCCACCCGGGGTCCAGGATCATACATGCCAACTTCTGTGTGTGTCGCTATTTCCTCAGCATAGGCCAAAGGTCTACCCTCAACCGCAGGGCGAGTTCAGCCAGGTATGAACTCTACATCTGTATCCGCTCTGTCCTTACCATAGGCCTACACACACGTGGCCACCAACCTTCAGCGCACAACATCACTGTGTCACTGTCAGGCTTGTGGACATGCACAGACGGGCATGACAATGGTGTGCCGTATGGGTGCAAGTGATGCAACCCTCCTGCGCACACTGGTGAATAGGCTCGGGGGGAGGGAGGAGCAGCAGTGAGGCTACGTAATACACATTGATGCCGCTTATTTGCAACAAGCAGTACATGTCATACAGGAATCACAAGATCACACATATCACACACCAATGAACCAGCGAGCCAGCCAACACATCATGCAGGACCAATTATTGACTCATGTCTCTCTGCACTGTCACAGGTGACCAAGGATATGCACTCTGTGCTTGGATGATGATGCCCCTCCAAGCCCCAAACACACAGGCCCAGAGGCAGTACAATGTGGCCCACAAACACACCAGGGGCATCGTGGAATGCACATTTGGCATGTTGAAGTCACATTTTAGGTGCCTGGACGTCACAGGTGGAAGGCTCCTGTACAGTCCAGACATCATGTGCAAGATGATTGTTGCATGTTGTGTGTTGCACAACATATGTATATGCAGCAAGGCACCATGGGTGCCAGTTCCAGAGGCACCGGACGATGATGATGAAGATGAGGCAGGTGGACCACACCCCACTGCAGCCGCAGCAGGAATTGCCCGCAGGGACACCATCATAGCAAATTTCTTCTGATGAACACGTCACATTGTGACAGTCCTTGGCAGTCAAGGGACACTACTGGATTACCACAGGCACAGCATGTGCAAATAAATGCATTCCGAAATAACATTCCCTAAGTGCATGTCATCTGTTCGGGCACATCACTCAGACAGGTGTGAGTGCGACATGTGTTGATGACGATTTTATGATGTGTTCATGGATGGTGGGTGTGTCACCTCTGTGCAGAGGGGCCATTTGGGGTGTCACATATTCGAACTGCCAGTTCTGTGTGTCACAGTTAGTAGGGTATCCCACTCTTCGGCGTTTCACGTGTGTCCAGGATCATTCCATTTTGGCTGCCATTTGTGACCTACAGGTGACAACAGGGCTTCTTTTGGGGTCAGTTATGTACCACCATGATGCAGGGATGCCCCCTGTGACTCAACTCCCACAACATGGGCAACATGTACGTAAGCAGGAGTCACTGCCCCAACATTCGTCCACGCTGTCATTGTTGATTGATCATGGCAATGACATGTCTGTGTGCAGGGGGGGTTGCTTATCCCTCTGCAATGTGATGGGGAGATACGGTTTCACTGTGTGTTCCATGCATGTGTCTGCATTGGCTCAGTTTACCTGCAGACTGCATGTCAATGTACATTGTGACTGTGTGGAAATGCCTATGTGATGCGGTCATTTGTCCTACGTCACGGATGTGGGGGTTATGCTCATAAATTGTCATCTCACCGTGGGGAACAACCTTTACAACGCAACTTTTACAACGCACTACCTTTACATCGCATTTTTCACAACGCATAATCCATTACAACGCATGACATTACAACGCATGACACTACAACGCATTTTTAAAAACTACCTTTACAACGCATTCCATTACAACGCATACTACCATTACAACGCATACCATTACAACGCATAATATTACACTACACTATCCAACACTTACCCTACTGTTGCACCCCCTGGAGTTAGAATAGTAATTTTTACCCCTATACTATCCAACACTTACCCTACTGTTGCACCCCCTGGAGTTAGAATAGTACTTTGTACCCCTATTCTATCCAACACTTACCCTACTGTTGCACCCCCTGGAGTTAGAATAGTAATTTTTACCCCTATACTATCCAACACTTACCCTACTGTTGCACCCCCTGGAGTTAGAATAGTAATTTTTACCCCTATACTATCCAACACTTACCCTACTGTGCACCCCCTGGAGTTAGAATAGTAATTTTTACCCCTATACTATCCAACACTTACCCTACTGTTGCACCCCCTGGAGTTAGAATAGTAATTTTTACCCCTATACTATCCAACACTTACCCTACTGTTGCACCCCCTGGAGTTGGAATAGTAATTTTTACCCCTATACTATCCAACACTTACCCTACTGTTGCACCCCCTGGAGTTAGAATAGTAATTTTTACCCCTATACTATCCAACACTTACCCTACTGTGCACCCCCTGGAGTTAGAATAGTAATTTTTACCCCTATACTATCCAACACTTACCCTACTGTTGCACCCCCTGGAGTTAGAATAGTAATTTTTACCCCTATACTATCCAACACTTACCCTACTGTTGCACCCCCTGGAGTTAGAATAGTAATTTTTACCCCTATACTATCCAACACTTACCCTACTGTTGCACCCCCTGGAGTTAGAATAGTAATTTTAACCCCTATACTATCCAACACTTACCCTACTGTTGCACCCCCTGGAGTTAGAATAGTAATTTTTACCCCTATACTATCCAACACTTACCCTACTGTTGCACCCCCTGGAGTTAGAATAGTAATTTTTACCCCTATACTATCCAACACTTACCCTACTGTTGCACCCCCTGGAGTTAGAAAAGTAACTTTTACCCCTATACTATCTAATACTTACCTTAAATGCAATTTAAATTATGCGTTGTAATGGTATGCGTTGTAAAGGTAGTATGCGTTGTAATGGAAATGCGTTGTAAAGGTAGTTTTTAAAAATGCGTTGTAGTGTCATGCGTTGTAATGTCATGCGTTGTAATGGATTATGCGTTGTAAAAAATGCGTTGTAAGTGCATGCGTTGTAAAAGTGTGCGTTGTAACGACATACATCCTCTCACCGTTTTTGTACTCTGCTTTTATGGTGCCTTTTCCCGCATGACATGTGGGAATTGTAGGCCTATCGCTGATTTTTGTATCGCGCTTGGTCTCATCGCAGTTTTTTTTGCGTTCGTGTTTCGCATTTTTGCGGCGTCGCTTTGGTTTTAATGCGTTCATTTGATACGTTGTGGTGGGTCTATTGCATGGTGCTGCTATGTTGAGAATACCATGTTAACATGGAGTTATTTTACCACGATGGACTGCGATGTGAAGAGTTGCGTTAACCTACTTTTGCAGTAGTTTTCACGCTTTCTTGAGAATATCCCCCTAACTCTTTAAAGTCTTTTCTTATCCCTTGGCTATCTGCCTACATCAGATCTGTGTCTATTTTGATTCTTTGGATTAGGTAATGTAGAGATGATAAACTTTGTAGTATAAAATCCAAGCTAGCATATTGATGTGGCTTGGGTTTAAATAGAAGTGGTGTGGTTTGG
The DNA here is from genome assembly GCF_964204655.1 of Triturus cristatus. Classification (NCBI taxonomy): domain Eukaryota; kingdom Metazoa; phylum Chordata; class Amphibia; order Caudata; family Salamandridae; genus Triturus; species Triturus cristatus. Next base: position 371,012,793 of record NC_140595.1, read on the forward strand.
GGTCTTTTTTGTCCCATCTTCATTCCTTCATCTCTTTTATCTCCTTTTGCTTGTTGTCCACCATAGCCTGAGAAGATACTCTGTTGGCTCAAATAGTGAGTGGCGTGCAAGATGAAAACTACAGTGTACAGATCATTTTCATAATTACACCAAAGGCCTAGGGTACAGTCTGAGAACACTTAGCTCAGTGTAGCTAACATGGGACAAACAATCGTCCATGGCTGTGCTTGGGATTTTTTGGTGGGGTCAAGAGCCCGGGCAGGTGATAGTAATTGGGTCAAGCGATTGAGTCACCAAGAAGTTGTATTGTATACTGGTTTCAGCATGCTCCTGGATCAAAAGTAAGAAGAAATTCCAGAACTATTGTTAGACCGAGAGATAAAGGGATCTGAATTCAGTGGCAATCTTGCATGCATAGATTATGCCTGACACTGAACAAAAACTTCTTTAGCATTCATTTCCCAGTGCTGTTTGACTGTCAAGTGTCAGAAGAAATTTGTACATGATTCTGGCCTTCTAGTTAAGCAGCCTTGTGCAAACTTCTCAGTGCAAGCAGAAAAGAAATAGAATGCTTGCATTAGCAGCTATTTTAATTGCCTGATCTTCATTCCGATCGCCTCATGGCTTTGGAGGATTTATCGATGGAGTAAATGATCACCTCATGTGTCGGACATTGTCAAACTGAAGGGTTCTCAAAAGCAGCTCGCAAGGCAGGTATCTGGTGCCAAAATCATTGGATGGAGCACTCCTCCACTTGGAGTTAACATGTCAGGTATCCCTTACTGAGGCGCTCAACACATCACGTTTGCCTTTGTTTTTTCACTGATTTTCTTTTTAGTGTACATTTTATATTTAACTCATAAAGCACATTTAGGGCCTGTGGTAGATTTTACTTCAATTAAAGATACCTCCTAAAGATACCTCCATTGCTGTCATGCACTAGTTGGAATTCTTCTAGTAACATTGCAAATACAAATGAAATCAATGATCACAAAATTAGGTAAGCAGACATATCAAGTCTTTGAGAAATTGGGTTGTTGGTTGACTGAGGGGTGAGCCCTGGTTAAGCAACATCCACATTCCCTTGCAGGGTGAAACAAAAAAAATCCCTAAATTGACCTGTGCTTAACCCTGGGTAGCTTGGCACAAAAAGCAGCCAGGCTTAACATAGAGGCAATGTGTAAAGTATTTATGCAGCACACAAACAGTAATACACTGAAAACACAACACAAGAAATATTCCAAACCAAAATAGAAGATTAAGCACATTTTAATACATTATTGACACCACAACCATAACAATCCAATCAGTAGAAATGGAGTTAAGAATTTTCAAAGAATAATCTTTGAAATAGTGCCTAAAAGATACAAGCGCCAACGCGGACATCTGGTCGCACTAGACCAGGCAAAAGTAAAAAAGGAAGACCGACAGCAATGGAGCGCATGTTGGCTACTAGAAGTGGATTGAGCCCGGTTAGTGATTACCTTTGGACTTGGAAAGATTTTTGAAAAAAAGTGTCTAAGAAGGTAGAATATCTGCGGGGCAAGGCAAAGGAAGTGTCTGGGGAGGGAGCGTCATCATCGGATAGCCTTGGAGCGAAGTCTCAGTGAAGAATTTTTTCCTTCGGACTTAGCCATCGAGATGGAAGTCCAAAATCTCCAGAGAGACGAAGCAGGGGGCTGTAGAAGAAGACAGTTCCATGAGATTGGATACCCATTTGGAAAAGGACTGCTGAAATGGATTTGCTGCTTCAGAGAAGACTGTAGCAGGAGAATCTACAAAGTCAATCCAACCGGCGATGCACCTCAGGCAGATAAGTGGGCAGGTTGGTCCTGGCCTCCTCTTGGTTCTCAGAATATGTTTTGGCCACATTTTGTCCAAGTCCTTAGTTTTGGGAATGGCCATCTGGTCACCTTTAGCACCACAACCAAGGGTCCAGGTGGTTATGGAGACATCTTGGGGGTTTAGGATCTACTTAGGCTGATGGGAGCCTGTTATGTCCCTGTGGCTCTGAACAGAAGGCCAACAAACTAGCCCTTGGAGTCACTTTATGTTGCCCTGGGTGCAGGTGTAGATGCAGGACTCAACAACAGGAGTGGCCTCCGAGGAGTCAAGGCAGGCTCCGAGCAACAAAGCAGTCCTTCCCAGTACAGCAGCAGTCTGGTCAAGTGCACAGCAAGTCACAACATCAGGCAGTCCTCTGACAGTCCTTCTGCAGGTCCAGTAGTGAACTAAGGAATTGGTATGGGAATCCTATTTTTAAACCCTGGTGCTCTGCCTCGAAAGGGTGGGAAAAGGTTCTGGAAATGTTCTTTGAAGCTTTGGGAGTTTCCTGCTTCCCCTGCCCTGGCTTCACTGACTATTGAGGGCCGTTAGGCCTATTGTGAGGAGACATGACACAGCCTATTCAGGTGCAAGTGGGGCTGTGCTCAGCTACGCCCCCATCAAGCCAGTTAATGACCCATTGAGGATCAGCTAATCCCACTATTGTGTGACTACCTGCAAGGAAATTCACAAACTTAACTGTCAGCTACACCCAGTCATGTGACCTAAGGCAGGCTCAGGCACAAAGGGCTGAGGGCAGAAAAATGCCAACTTTCTAAAAGTAAAGAAATAACCCGGAAATGTATCTGGGAATACGAAAATGCACTACAATCAAGTCCCTATAAAGTGTACTCAATGTTATCAAAAACAGTAATAAATGATATCCTTTACTCTTCAATCAATAACAGTCCTCCAACCAGTTTCCAATGAATCAAAAGCTGAAAATCAGATCTTCAGACCATGAAGTTGGTGATAATCTGCTTTATTCTTGATAGTCGCAGATGAAATCAAGTTCAAAAGAATAGCAAAATTTATAGCTTGTATTCAGCATATAACAACAAAACCTTCACATATCCCAATGCATTTCAGGCTTTTTACATAAGCCCTTCATCAGGGGAATCTGCAATATATCAATAAGCTGATTTTAATAAACAGAATACAACAACATGAAGTTTAACATCAATCATATAACTTATGGGTTCACAAGAGAGCGGGAGGAGCTCCTCACATAATCATCACCTCGTGGAATGTGTCAACCACACCGAAAGCAGCGTGAAACCATTTGGTTGTTGTTTTGGGCACTTTTCACTTTTAGTTCCTTTTTGGTCTCACGCTGCTTTCGGTGTGGTTGACACATTGCACGAGGTGATGATTATGTGAGGAGCTTCTCCCGCTCTCTTGTGAACCCATAAGTTATATAATTGATGTTAAACTTCATGTTGTTGTATTCTGTTTATTAAAATCAGCTTATTGATATATTGCAGATACCCCTGATGAAGGGCTTATGTAAAAAGCCCGTAATGCATTGGGATATGTGAAGGTTTTGTTGTTATATGCTGAATACAAGCTATACATTTTGATATTCTTTTTAACTTGATTTCATCTGCGACTATCAAGAATAAAGCAGATTATCACCAACTTCATGGTCTGAAGATCTGATTTTCAGCTTTTGATTCATTGGAAACTGGTTGGAGGACTGTTATTGATTGAAGAGTAAAGGATATCATTTATTACTGTTTTTGATAACATTGAGTACACATTATAGTGACTTGACTGTAGTGCATTTTGGTATTCCCGGATACATTTCCGGGTTATTTCTTTTCTTTGTGAATAAGGTGGCCTGCAGAGCCCCTATCCTGGTGCACACATTACTTTTGTTGAAATTTCATTTAAGTGTGTATAAATGTTAGTTTGTTTGAATTAGAAAATTTGAGTGCATCCAAGCTGCGTATTTTTCATTGTTTGTACAACTTTCTAAAAGTGGCATTTTCAAAATTGAAAGGATAAATTAGACTTTACCATTAAAGAAGTTGTATCATTACTATTTCATAGGTACCAAACATGACAGATCTTTATCCTCTCATTTAGGAAATTCAGCTTTTTAATTGTAATAATGTTATCCTATGTAGGGGTGGGCGGAATTTGCGAAAGCGACTTCCGAAAATTATCGCGAAAATGTTAAAAATCTCCGCAAACAAGCGGAAATATCGCGAAGATGCGGAAGTTTTTTTCCGGCATGTTCGCGAGATTTTCTGCATGGTTGCGGGTCACCAACTTACCCATGTGGTTGCTTGCGGGCGCGGCCATCTTGTTTTCAGTTATCTCGCAGTGCATGATCGCGAGAAAAAAGACGTGATCGCGCGACGCATGACGTCACTGCGGACGCGAACTGTCGCGAGACAGCGCAAATGGCTAAAACAATACAACATCTCATGGAGAACGCGACCGGATCGGGAAAACTTGTCGGCGAACGCGGGGATTCAGGTAAGGCGATCGCGCGCGCGAGAATGTATTATTTTACAGCGCGAGCAAGAACCAAATTATCGCAAAGCTGCGGAATGCGGAAATTTTGACATTTCCGCGCTCTCCGCGGAACGCGGAAATGCCAAATTATCGCAAATTCCGCGAACGTAACGGAAATTTTGCGCAGGCCTAATCCTATGGCAGGGGTAGGCCTCACAGTAGTGAAAAAAAAAATGTGAGAGTTTTTCACTACCAGGATATGTAAAACTTAAAAGTGTGTGCCCAACTTTTTAAATTATACCACACCCGGCCCTATGGGCTACCTACAGCCTAACTTAGAAGTTACTAATATGTCATTAAAAGTGATTTTACGTTTAGGAAGGGGGTTTAAATGCCAAGTAGACATGGCAGTGTGACACTGCATTCAGGCTGCAAGGCATGCCGGGGGTTTGGTTTAAGATGCGACTTAAGTGGGTTCCACAATGAGGACTGCAGGCCCACTGGCAACATTTAATCGACAGGTCCTAGGTATATGGTATACCACTCTACAAGGGACTTACAAGTAAATGAAATATGCCAAACAGGTGGAAACCAATTATATCATGTTTAGCAGTGGTAAAGTACAGGGATTCCCAAGGCCAAAAAAAAACACATTTAGCAAAAAAATAGGAGGAGGAAGGCAAAAGGTTTGGGGGTGATCCTGCAGAGAGGGCTATTTCCCACTAAGTCCAAAGGCAGAAGTGGGAGAACAATGCAGTAATGAGTCCTATAGGAATCCTAGACTGACTTAGCCAGCAGGAGCCTGGATTCTGCACCAGATTCACACAGGATATATTAATTACTAAGAAGATATTTGTCACCTACTAAACGACCCAAGTGGTCAAAGCACAAATCATTTGACTATGGTGACACCACTCGGTTGGAAGCACAACTGAATGAGTATATTTTATCTATCACATTTTGGGTGTCACTGGAACTATTACACTTCCTGGTTCCTTCATCAAATCACAACCTTGTGACTATTCTTTAGACAGGTGTCCCAGTTAATCATTGTCCTGAAGAGAACTCAGCATTTCTAAAGAATTCAAAATGCTGTCAACACCAAAGCACACTCATGACCAGCAGCTTAAAATATTTCACCATTTTTATTGATTCGCATTTGTGTGCATTTATAAACACATTATGAAATCTGTTGTATGATCTTACAATTGTAACCTGGTCAATTATATGTGTTTTTTCACCTTGGGACACAGCACACATTTTTTGATTTCTCTGCTTATTTTGTTTTGTATGTGACAGTTATACAATTTGTACAATTTATTCCACTTCATGTGGAGTTACTATGGGGCATATTATCAAGACAGGCGATACAATTATCGCCGCTTTAGCGGCAGAAAACTGCCGCTAAAACTGCGATAATGGGCTTGATAATATGCTCTATGGAGTTCCAATTGAAGCCCATGTTAGATGTGAAGGACATCTAACCTGAGCTTGAATTGGAATTCCATAGAGCATATTATCAAGCCCATTATCGACGTTTTAGCTGCAGTTTTCTGCCGCTAAAGCGCCGATAATGTTATCGCCTGTCTTGTTAATATGCCCCTATATATTTTTGGTTTAACTGATAGCACCCATAAGGCTAGGAGGTTTGTGGTTTTATATATTAATTGCATGCTTAGAATTAATTTCTCTGCTTATCTACAAAGTCCATATAGGTGAACTACCATTTTAAATATATACTGAATGCCCATGTTCTACTGGCATAATGGCCGCTCCTGTCATATGTATATGGTCTGTTGTGCTGCTGCTACCCCTCCCACTTGCTCATCAGAGTTATCTTGTTGCCCCCTCCCAAGACCCTCAATTGTCCATGTCCATGCCCCTTCCTCCTCTCTCTTGCCCTTGGTAGACCATAGTGCTGCCGCAGTCCCAGCCGCCTGCCCTTCTGGGCCTACTTGCTGCTCCTACCCCTCTACCTCTCACTGTCCATGTATTCACCTCTGTCCTCTCCCTCCTGCATTTGGTGGCCCATTTTGAAGGGTGTCAAAGAGAAACCACTCAGCTTTGCATTGGCAAAGCACAAACATTTAGGATTAATTATATTTAGAACAGTGGAACTTAACTGGGGAACTTGCTATGGAAAATGAAGAGTTAAGAGTAAAGTTCAAACCTTCCGTCTAATTTGGAGTTATTTTTTTCAGCAGTTTTTTCCATGCCTAAATTTCCTATAGGATTTTAGCATGAAAATTAACATTTTGAAACCCTCATTTTTATTGGCCAAAATTTCCAAGGAAGGATCTGAGGTGGATGAACTTTTTGGGGGATGCTATTTGGAAACTTCAAACAACACCAAAGTTATTAGCAAAACAAAAATGTTCTTCTTTTTGAAACTTAGGCATAACTATAACTGTACAGTGACAGCAGTACATAGTGGTAACTGCCATTGAGTTGAATATATAACTGAGATAATGACTTCACTGACATCATAAATGACTTCATTAATGGTGTCACTGATGACATCACTGATAATGCCACAGTCATAAGCAGCAAATAATTACTATGTGAACATGTATGAGTGCATAGCATGGAAATAATATAGCTCCTTGTGGTAAGTGTAGTTGTGCACCATTTGCCAATTACTGGGATATTTGGGTGGAATTAGTATTTCAGTAAAACAAGGTGAAGGCTGACCATGTGATGTCTATTGCTGAGTGGTGTTTGAAGGGAGAATATTTCTATAACCCAAAGCCTATTACAAAATTATGTATGTAAGTTCAAAGCTTCCTTTGACAATCTATTATTTGCCAGTGTGTATCTGTACTTGTGTTAAACAGTTCTAACACAGTGACTTTAGACAAGTTCTATATAACAAAGATGTTTACAATGTGTGGATGTTTATTTTCAGAAGCTCACCGAAAATGTTGAAGCTTTCTCCAGTCCTGTATATTATGGACATATGGGTATCCCACTCAGAGTGTGTTTATCTCAAATTTGTGTTGTAAACTTCACTCAAAGTTGTAGGCCATTGTACCCATCTCAAGAATGTGTGTAGTGCATTTTACTAAACTACTGAAGGTTTCCCAAATGGCCTGATAGAAGGTGTCTGTGAGTGGCAAATGCATAGCTGTCAAACGTTTTAATTTAAAATTGTGGGCCATGCAAAGCCTTTATGAATGTGGTCCTTTTAAGAGGAGTAGAAAGTAAACTGCTTTTGCAGGGTGTTCAAGAATTAAATAAGTCTGTGGAAACATTTTGTTTGTAAGCTAAATGAATGCCAGTGATAAGAGGTCACTAAATTTGGATGACTTGACAGACATTCAATGTGCCCAGCATGTAATTACAGGTTATGCCCTTTAGCATGTGATTGGTGATAGAAATGTGTCCAAGGATGTATTATGTTCAATAACTTCAACTTTACAAACACTATAAATCGTTGTCAGAAAAAATTGATGATGTCACCATTGATGTCCTCTATAACTTCACTGAAGATGTAATTAGTGATATCATAAATTATATAATTTAACATAATGAGTGATGTAATATGTGAGGTCATAAACAGTGTTTGGTGGGGCTGAAGTTACTGTTAGCTGTTTAGTCCAGTTAACAATAGCTGGTGAATATCAGTGTTTTTGTGGTTTGTAAAAATTAGTTTTTATCTTGTTTCAACACTTCACTATAACATTACTTTAAGCTTTGTATCTTTCAGAGAATTTCTGCGTTTTTTAATTTAAGTAAAATCATATTACGATTCCTAACTATAACGTCACTTTAACCTTTCGTTTTATTAATGAATTTCTGTTTTTTTTATATTGTATTCACGAAACACAACCATTTTGCATGACCAATGGACATGTGCTGTGGAGGTTGGGTGCAGGGCCTGATCTCCGGTTAGACTCTGAAGGCCATACCCATCCTCCTGATGCCCATGGCCAAAGGCGGGTAGGTTGCAAGTACTGGACTTTGGCAAGACACCCAATCCCCCTCTGGGTGGCCAGATCCCCACTGTAAGAAAGTGGATTTTTAATTAGAGGGAGCATGAGTCCTCATTTAGTTGTGATGTCACAAAACTGCACCAAGTCCAGTTAGGTCTTAATAATTTAAGCCTGAGCTTAACCCTGCTTAGATGTAGCACAGAGCAGGCAGACGTAACTTAGGAAAAAATGTGTAAAGCATATATCAGTACCAAAACAGTTAAAAAGAAGAAAACAAAACACAATAAAAATGCCACCACAATCAATATCATAGAGTAAAATGAATTAAACAATTAGATACCAAAACATCACAAATCTGATATAGGAAACTGGAGATATGATTTTCAAACATTTTAAGTCACATAGCTCCTAAAAGTGCAAAGTGTCAGTGCAGTTATCTGATCCTACGTGACTAAGTCCAAATCAAAAGTTAAGGCTAACAACAAGTTTCAGTGCGTCGGGTACAGAGACCAGGTTTGTCCAGGTAGAAAGTGCACCTTCTGAATTGGAAGATTTTCAGGAGAAAGGATCTCCATGACTGGTTGTCTGCGGGTCGGGCTGCAGCTGGGTCCAAAAGAGAGCTTGATGATAGCAGTATGGTGGAGCATGGGTCCTCTTTGGGAGCCTTGTGTCCATGGTTGATGTCAATGGTGGGAAGCTCTGAGCGGTTCAAGTGTGGAATCCATACCCAGGAAGGTCTTATCAGCAGGCGGATGCTGTTTGACTTTGGCCTCAGTGAAACCCTTCTAAGTTCAGGCTTAGAAACTTTTCTGGAAGTCAAAATCATTTCAGTGTGCACACCCACCCACTTTTACATGATTTCCTGGGGGTTTGGCAGTAAACAATCTCACAGTGCACTTCTTTTCCGAAATCCAACATGGCAGAACCTTACTTCCCTTAGGCAGAGTTCTAGAGTTGTGTGTTGCACACCAGTTCTGAAACAAGTTTTCCCCAGACTGGGATTCGTGTCATCTGACTACCTGGACAATGCAAGAGGCAGGCCTAGGTGTGAGCTACTTTTGCCTGTGACAGGGGATACCCTCTTGAAGCTTATGCAGTTGGTGGGCACATTCCCTTTGTCATCCTATCAAGAGGAGGTCACGCCTCCTCCTAACCAAGGCCCTTTATTTTAACTTTCCTAGGAGCTTTCCACACCTCCTGGTGAGAGTTGAGGATTAACTCCGAAAAGGCTACTAGAGGCTTTAATCAGAGAAATAGTGATTTTCAAATGTAAAAGTGAAAATTTCTGAAATAGTTAGACAGAATTTTACTTCAGGATTAAGATAGATTTTGTTTAACTAGCTAAACGAGATTTTGAAATGCTTTTCTAGGTTTTGCTAAACTTAGCTTTATTAAGTGTAATAAAGTAACACAGAATTTTCTGTGGCAGAACCAGCCTTGCTACAGTGAGAAACAGGTTTGGGGCTCTTTTTGCGGCAACAGAATGCATAATAATTAAATGTATTTGTCCTACTCTTATATATTATGCACACTGCCTTAGGGCTGGTAAGGCCTAATTTATTCCTGGCAAAAGGGTTATTTTGCAAAGCTGAATTGGCAGTTTTAAAAGAAGCAGGCTTGGAGACATGCTTTGCAATAGCACTTCATAGGGACTTAAAAGTATGTTAAACATGTAAATCAGGAGGGTCACCAATTTGCATTTTTTAGGGCTCAGAGCACATCTACAGGTGCAGAGTAAAAAAAACAGCAACAATGGTTAACAAAAATATGAGGGTGACCATGAAAATTGACATTTTCATACAGTCATTGTGCATAGCCTTTGGCAATCTACAGTGGGGGGTCGACCTGGGTCCAAACACTGTCAGTAGCCAAACCCCACTGTGCATAATCTGCAACCATAGGCAGTATGGAGTGGCCATAGATCTAACCTCTGGCTAGGCCACACAGGGACCCCTGCAAACGGCAGTCAACCCCCCACTTCACATGGCCTTCAGCAGTGCTTTGACCTGCACCCAACCCACTACAAACGGCCAACAACATGGTCTATGTTGTGCATGGTGCCTCCAACCCACACAATCTGATGAGCTATCAGACCCTTGAATATTTCTTGCAGTTGGGTACCGCACTACTTATACCAGTACTGTGCTACCACAGGGATGCCACACTGGGTACTGTGGCAGCAGGAGCTCTCCATTCTCCATGTGCTATTCAGCATATTCTGCCATCCCTCTGTGTTAGTTTGCCTGCCTAGCTTCTCCCACCAGCCCTCTGTTGTGAATATGACTCATCACAACGCATAGTAATACAATGCATGCCATTACAATGCGGGTATTACTATGCGTTGTCATTACAACGACATGCCATTACATTGCATACTTTTACCACCCTTATTCCTTTACCACTCATGCCATTACAACACAAAGGCATGCGTGGTAAAGGTATACTCATGGTCAAAGTATGAAAGGTAAGTGACACTACCCTACCCTACCTTAGACCCTAATTTAGTATCCCTGCACGACACTCCCCTAACCCCCAGTCCCAACACTACCCTGCACGACCCCCCAGCACTACCCTAAACCCTAAAACACTACCCTACACTACACAAACACCACAACACTACCCTAAACCCTAAAACACTACCCCCAGCACAACCCTCCCCCGACCCACAGTCCGGTCCCTACACTCAAACACTACCCTGCACAACCCCAATACTACCCTGAATCTTAAAACAATGCCCTATGCTACACAAACACCACAACACTACCCTAAACCCTAAAACACTACCCCCAGCATGACCATCCCCCTTCCCCCAGTCTGGTCCCTACTCTCAAACACTACCCTTCACAACCCCCCGACACTACCCTAAATCCTAAAAAACTGCCCTACACTACACAAACACCACAACACTGACCTAAACCCTAAAATACAACCCTCAGCACAACCCCCCTACTCCCAGTCCAGTCTCTACACTCAAACACTACCCTGCACTACCCCCGACACTACCCTAAACCCTAAAACACCACCCTACACTACGCAAACACCACAACACTACCCCAACACTACCCTAAACCCTAAAAAAGTAACCCTACCTCTAGCCGAATCCCCTTACTTCTCTCTCCTCATGGTTTTTCTCTCCCGGTTTCTGATTCACGTCATCTGCACTGTGCACGTCATTGTGAGGGAACGGAACAGCCTCAGTTTCCTCACAACGATGTGGATCGCCATTACATCGCATGCAAATTAATGGCTTGCGTAGCAATGGCTACGTTTTGTAATATCGCATGCATTGTAACGCATGCGATGTAATAACATGCGGGGAAACAGCCGCGTTGTAATTGCTGTTTCCCCTCTGTTGCCCAGGTGTTCCCCTAGCCCCCCACTTGGACTCCATTTTCAGCATGCTGCCTCATCCTTTGTTAGTGGCTCTCTGTAGTCTGTGTGCTTCCTCAGCCTCTCTCACTATCAACTTGCTTCCCCAGCTCCTCCTGCTCACCCTCTATGGTATCTGTGCTATCTAAGCCAGTTCTACCAGCACACCATATTCAGCTTGCTCCCACATTGTCTGTGTGCTTCACCAGCCTCTCCTGCTGGCTATCCACTGTCTGTGTACTCTACTAGCCCCTTCCTCCCACACACCATACTCAGATTGCTGTCCCAGCCCTCCCATCAGCCCTCCAGTGTCAGCTTGTTACCTCTGCCCGCTCACCTTCCCTCCATTGCCTGTGTGCTTCCACATCCCCCACAATATTCTTCCGTTGTCAACTTGCTGCCCCATTCACTACTGCCAATCCTAGTCTGTGTTCTCCCCAGCATCCCACTCAGACCACCATTGTTTTCTTCCTGTCCCAGTCAATCTAGCAGACCCTCAGTTTACCGAATGCTCTCCCCACTCCTTCTGCTGGCCCAGCAATGTTAGCTTGCTGCCTCAACTCCTTCACCTGTCCCTATGTTTGTGTCCTTCCCAGCCATCCCTCCATTGTCAGATTGTTGCTGTAGTCCCTCCTACCTTTCACACATTGCCCATGTGCTCCTCTGGCCCCTCTCACCGGCTCTTCATTGTCAGATTGTTGCCCCAGCCCCTCCAGCTGGCACTCCACTGCAAGTTTACGGCCATCTCACTAACCCTTGTCAGATTGTTGACCTAGCCCCTTCTGCTGGCACTTAATTTTCCTTGTGCTCCCTCAGCCTCTCCCTTCAGCCCTACATGTCCAGTTTACTGCCCCATCCATTGACCATTTACTCTTCAGCCCCTTCAGATGGCCCTCAGTTGTCATCTTGCTCATACGCAACTCCCACCCACCCACCCACCCTTTATTGTGAGCTTCCTGCCCTCCTGTCAGCCCTCAGTTCTCCTGTGCTTCACAACCCCTTCTGCCAGCCCTTCAATTTCATTTTTCTGCTCATACCCTTTCTACCCAACCTTCCATTGTCTGTGCACTCCTACACCTCCCACTCACACTCTTTCTCTATGTGCTTTCCCAGCCCCTCCCCCCACCCTCCGTTTTGTTTTCCATGTGCTCCCCAGCCCCTCCCTTTGGACCTCCATTGTCAACTTTCTGCTTCAAGCCTACCCTCTGTTGTCCTGTGCTTCCCTAGCCCATCCCTCTGGCCTTGGATGTGCTCTTACTACCCAGACCCTCATGGTGTCCCTCCAATGTCTGTGTGCTCCCCAGCCCTTCCCACTAGCCCTCCATTCTCAGCTTTGTTAGACCTGGCATCATTGGCATGGGTCTCTCTTCCTCTTTTCGCTTCCTATCTTTTATATAGGCTGGATTTAGATGCTCTGGGCGCCATGCCACTGCTAATCAGTGCCACAGCACGAATGCTCCCCGTGTAGATATGACTGTAGGAATTAGGATAACCATAATGCCTAGGTCTGTGTGGTATGTTCTAATAGCGAGTTACCCTCCATTTCACTGTTACTATTAAGAAACTATCCGTTCTCATAGGCCAGAATAAGCAGGTTGAGGATTATCTTCTATAATCCTATCTCACCCCCAGAACCTTATTGGACCTTCCAGTTTGATATGTTTATGCGCAGGACATTGAGATACACCTTTTAGTAAGAACCATTTATATATTCCATGTTTGCAAATGCCTCTTCTGGAAACACGTTTTTTTTGTGTCTGAGCTTTCCTGTAGACTTTGCTAGTACGTGTACTGGCCATCTAGTTTTGGAGCAGCAGGGCCAGCTGGGTCAGACCTGGCTAGGGAGAGAGATCGGTATTTAAAGCATAGGGAGGGGTGACTCTTTGATCTGAGCAAGGCCGTGCCTGGCAAGGTGAATGATAGGTCCACCCCCCCACTGGGCGTCTGATAGCAGACCCCCGCATTCTGAAATGGTAGAATTTCGCCTAGTAAACCAAGTGCTCCCCGACCCCACCGAACTGGTTCTGACTGGATATAGTGATTTGTGGCTTTGGAGAACAAATACTTTTTAGGTATAAAACGCTGCGCTGGATCTTCGTCCAAGTGTATTCCTTCTGGATGTCAAGACGAAACTCTGTCCGAGTGAACAGAGGAAAGAACTTTTAAAACGTTCCCCACACTTGCTGAAGAAACTATCCGAGGGCCTGAATGGAGAGCGCCTCCTGCTGAAGTCTCAGGGACATTTGACTTCACCCCGTCAGCCGTCGGAATTCCTGCGTGAGGAATTCTGCTTGCAGGTGAGGCCTCCATCGAGTAATCCGGAGCCTCTAGATCTACTGTGAGGAAAGCGGACTGGGAACCTTCGCTGAATCTATGTGGGCCGCTGCAGCTAAGAGAGAGCTGCCGCCGCTGAGAGCCCGTCTGAATTTGAACCTTTGGAACCTTCGCTGAATCTGTGCGGGCCACTGCAGCTAAGAGAGAGCTGCTGCCACTGAGAGCCCGCCTAAATTTGAACCTCCGGAGCCTTGGCTGAATCTGTGTGGGCCGCCTTAGCTAAGAGAGAGCTGCTGCCGCTGAGTGCCCACACCTTTGCCACTTTGCATCATCGTGATTCGTCCTGTGGGCCGCCGCAGCTAAGAGAGAGCTGCTGCCACTAAGTGCCCTCACTTTTGTCAACTTTGCATCATTGTGGATTGTCCTGTGGGCCGCCGCAGCTAACAGGGAGCTGCTGCTGCTGAGTGCCCACACCTTTGCCACTTCGCAGCATCGTGATTCGTCCTGTGGGCTGCCGCAGCTAAGAGAGAGCTGCTGCTGCTGAGTGGCTACACTTTGGCCAACTTTGCATCATTGTGGATTGTCCTGTGGGCCGCCGCAGCTAAGAGACAACTGCAGCCGCTGAGTGCCCGCACCCTTGCCGACTTTGCATCATCGCAATTCGTCCTGTAGGCCGTCGCTGCTAAGAGAGAGCTGCTGCCGCTGTGGGCCCGTAGCTTGTTCACCATTGTCGAGGATTGTCACTATCGTCTCGTGGGCCGCTGCAGCTAAGAGCTGATGCCGCTGGGAGCCTGCCACGGAGCTGCAAGACGAGAGTCATCGCCACCACCAGCCCAGGCCACCACAGCCGCGTGCTGCTGGCGCTGAGAGCCCGCCTGTCCCCGAGTGCACAAATCATTGTGGGTGCACGCTGCGGATCCCTGCAGCCAAGAACTGTGGTCGCTGGGAGTCCGCCTGTCACCGTCTCCGCTTCTTCGAGAAGCTGCGTGCTGTGTCCCCTTTCAACAGCAGGTATCTGGTGCACAACGGGTCGCGTAAGCCCGGCCTTGAACTCAGTCAGTGTCACGTTCTGGTGAATACATTATTGCCTTTTGAGTGTCTACTAGTTTACGTGCATTGTAGTTGTTGAAACGCATTGAGAGTCTTAAATTGAACCTTAGATTAAGATATTATTTTTCTATACCTAATTGAGTAATGTCCCTTTTGTGGTGTTGTTACTGCCTTATTGTACATGGTCATAAATGCTTCACACACTGCCTCTGAGATAGGCCTAACTGCTCGTGCTACATTACCACAGGGTTGAGCAGGGGTTGTCAAAGGGGGTAGCCCGCTTGCCCTGACTTAGGAAGAAGGGTCCCTATTTGGACATTGGCGCCAGCCATTGCCAATTGGAGATCCCCATTTCTAACAAGCTTGCTGCCCCAGAACATAACACCTGCCCTCCACTGTCTATGCGCTTCCTCAGCTCCTCCCACTGGCTCCCTGTTGTCAACTTGCTGTCCCAGCCCTATCCGCTTGCCCTCTGTTTTCAGTTTGTTGTCCCAGCTTTTTTGTGATTTGTTGTGTTTTTGTTAAAATTCTGTTTAAAGTGGGGCTCAGGGTGAGCCTAAATTGGTAAAAGTTCAGTATATCTGCATGGTTGGTCACGCATGAGCCCCATGGTGGTGTCATTTTTAAAGATAGGGCCTTCTGATTGGCCCAGGGAGCTTTTTTGTCCCTTGGGCCTTTTTTGGTATCACAGTACCGATACGCTACCAGAGAATCTGATTTACTCACTGCAACAACAAACAAAATGTTCCCGACTCTATTAACCCCTTCCCCGCTCATGACGGAACCGCTCCGTCATGAGCCACGGTTGCCGTGTGCTCATGACGGAGCGGTTCCGTCATGCCACGACAGTTGGCGGCCGCTCCGCCCACGCAGCGCTATTTCCCTGCCTGTGCGGGGGGACAACGCAACTGGGCGGAGTCATGACGGAACCGCTCATTCATGAGCACAGCTCAACCGTGGCTCATGACGGAGTGGCTCCGTCATGAGCACAGCACCACCGCGCTGCCCCCCCGCACCCCCAGCGCTGCGGCGGAATTCCCGCCGCAGCGAAGGGGTTAAAGGACTCGTGGCCTAGTTCCCTGAGTCCTGAAAAAAATTGGAAATAGGCAATGAAGGGTAGAGTGGGCACACCATGACGCCCAGGGACATGTCTTTGAGCTGTCTTTAGTTAAAAATTAAATCTATAAAATGTGCAGTTGATAATATCTTCATGGTTTGCACCTCTTCTCATTTCCTAACATTTGTTTATCTTTAGTTGGTGGTCATTCTTTAGCTTTCTTGATTGCTAAGCTATGGAACAAACACTGTTAAGCTGGTTTGGTGTGAGACATAAATATTGCTGAAGGATTAATGAGTGATCACAATACTCCTGACACATATGTATATATATAAATAACCAATTCCACATCTAGGTACCTTGATTATATATATTTTCACGGTACGAGGATGTAGAGTTAATAATAGGGCATCTATACCCCTCTTCATGCACTTGCCTTCTGGCTATTTTATTTTTTCATATTTTGCCCATACTAGTGTTGCCACTTGGTATTCCATCTGTGCTAATACAGACAACAACCACTGCAGAATAAACGCCGCCTCCTCCATAATCTTGATATACTGTTGGTATATTATTCAGTTGTGGTAGTTTTTAGCTGCTGGATTTTCATTTTGTATGGCTGGGTTTGTAGTCTGTTTTGTTGGTATGCAATTGTGTGGTATTGCAATGTATTTTCTGTTTGTATTTGCTTTTATTATTTCGGCCGGCTTCTGGGTTGTGATCCGGTGTTGGATTTGTTTTGTTGATTTTCTGAATCATGCTTTGTGTATTTTATGCTCTGTTGTGAGGGCTGCTGCATTACTTTTTGTATCATTTTGCTGTGTGACTTCGGTATTTTACATTAAGGGTTTGTTGTGATGTTATTGTAATTTAGTGTTGTTAATAAAATCTTGTTGTTGTGTGTGTCTTTATTTTACCTAAACTGTAGTAAGTCTAAGCAAATTTGCACAAATATTCTTGTCACATATTTCCACCACAACTTTGTTCTCAAGATTCAGAGGTAAAAGATATATGCACAAGCACTGCCCTATTTGCTACCAAGCACATCAAATACAGCCGACTATAAATGTTTTGCGATTATGCCTTCAGTATTGCCGTGGAGTTCTTTGAGATCCTTCGGGAAAGAACACGTGCTTTGCTGAGTCTTCTTCAATCCGTACAAATTATCTTCGTTTTCTCTTTGTCTCCGGCAACACCTCTGTGGGAAAATTATGTTTTTAAGTTTAAAGCTAGCGAGGAATAATTACAATATCATTGCTCCCATAATCACAAAGGAAATATTTGTGCTTTTAGAGCATGTAGAATAACAGCTCCTCCTGGAAATTCGTTCTTCTGGTTTATGTACCTCATTTATTTCAACTGTTCTCTGTTGTAACATGCACTTGTCTCATATCTTTTAAATCTTACTATTCTTATTTATTTTAGTATTTGAAAAAAATTAAGTTCGTGAAAAACAATCATGCCAAGATGTGGCTTGTGTGGTAAGGAAGGGTCATACAACTCGTTGTATATCCTCTGCGGGTGAAATAAACGCTGTTACCCTAAATCTCTTACGTCAATCCTGATTTGGGTTCAAGATAAAACATTTGCATTCTACTGAACAGTGTGATGAAAAGCAAAGTGATTCAAAACTGTAATAATTTTAAAGTAAGGGTTTAAGCTGCACTTTACAAACATTATGGCATGCTTACATGTATGTTAAGTTCATTCGAATGTCAATGATGACAAAACACATTATAATGCTGTAAAATCACAATGACATACCATCAATATAACATAACAAGTGCACACTAACATAAAAATCAAGAGAGCAGCAAAAATGCAACACGTCACAATATAAAATAAATAACACAATTTAACACACCATAAAAAACAAAACAGTGACAACACAAGTGTATAGCACAAATACACAGCACACCAACAAAATTCACTTATACCAACACAATACAACACAACAGCGCACCTCTAAAACAATACACTATTCCAATGGCATAAAAACTGCATCACTGGTAACAAAAGATCTCCAATCATCTACAATGTTTAGAGCAATTGCCAAGAAGCATCAATATAGTGTCATCCTGGGGAAAAGGCTGTATTTTTTTGAAAATGTGATCCGTTCAATCCAAATTGCCAACTATTTCAGACCCGTATAAGGCATTCATTAAAAGGAGGGCAGATGAGTTATGATGGAGCGAAAAAGTTTAAAGACGTTTGCCTCTATCAATTCTCACTATTAAATGAGATTTATGGGGATGTATGACGATTCAACGCAAACAAACACAACGCACACCACTACATCGCATTCATTACATCGCACACACCGTTACATAGCATGCATTCACCACGCAAACCACAACATCGCACAATGCCTTCACACGCATGCAAAAGACATTTACAACGCACACCAAGACCGCGCATTCCAGCACTCCGCCCGACACTCACGGCAAAACAGTACCGTACACTAACATAAACCCTAAGCCCTAACCCTAAAGCCTAAAACACGTACATACACGCCCCCTAACCCTAAGCCCTAACCCAAAAGCCTAAAACACTAGCCTATACGCCCCCTAACCCTAAGCCCTAACCCTAAAGCCTAAAACACTAGCATACACGCCTCCTAACCCTAAGCCCTAACCCTAAAGCCTAAAACACTCCCATATACAACAATTAACCCTAAGCCCTAAAACCTAAACCCCCCCCCCCCCCCCCCTTCACTGCACTACCCATAAACTACCCTAAACCCTAAAACAGCGTCGACCTTACCTGGTTCCAACGTTGTCTCCCCTGCCGCCCGTGTACCAGCGCCTGCGTTCTAACAGCGCCCGCGATGCAATGGTACCCGCGATGGAACGTCGTGCGTAGTGAACGCACGCGGCGTAACGTCGCGTGCGTTGTGATGGCATGCGATGTAAGCGCATGCGATGCGACGCATGCGTTGCGATGGGTGTTCCCCGATTTATGGTACTAACCTTGACAAAATGTGCAAAATAGAATGATGTTGAAAAACATGAGATGCATAACTGCATCGTAAAAGCATGCAGAAATGTTGTGAAACGTACAAACTTGACAAACATAGAAAAGAGAGCAAACAAATAATTAAATTCTCATGAAATCTATTCATAAGTTTAAAAACAAATGTGGTTAACTTAGAAATGTGCTGCTGATTAACTAACATCAGTATAAAGTAATGGGGTAACCCAGTTACGTGCAGAACCTGGGGATTCGTACATTAAGTAAACAGTTGTTCTGCCACCTATTAGCTTTAGAAAGCGTATTTATACTATTTGTCCCTCTATTAAGATGAGACTAGCATATAATGGAAAATATCAAAATAAAGTCCAAACAAAAGAAACTCATGTACTTCTGAGTCAGTATACGACATTATAGCAAATTAATGAAAGTTGTGTACTCAAAAATGAGAACAGAACAAATATGTGTACGCACAGATATACACTATACAATTACGCTTAAATTGGTGACGTTAAGTGAAAACAAAGAAGTATATTTACAAATCACAACACAATATATACATAACGAATGAACATAAATTCAAGACACACATTTAAACACAGTGTGAGGTATATGAAAATGTGATTCAACCCAACTAGCAATTAGTCGAGTTCTTCTCAATTATTCTGGGTGATCATTAACACTCCATAGAACGCATTGACGTTTCGACCCTTGGACAATAGAGCGATTACATGATCATCTGTGGGGGTTCTTCTTCAGGACTAAATATAGAGTCTGTGTGTGGCCTGTTAAAATGAAGGCACTTTAGCATTTATGCGGGGTTTGGACAATTATGATTATATGTGGAGAGACCACATGTCTCTGCTCACCTTAAACAAGGTTCCACCCTGATACCAAATTTTGGGTTATGACAGCACGGAAGCTTGTAAGAAATTAGATGGTTGACCTGTTAGAAATAAATTAAGGCTGTCAACACCTGTGTCCAGAAAGGGCATTCTCAAAAATCCCTATACAATCTGCCTATGCAGGGACTGTACCTGAATCAAAAGTAGCACAGCATATCTGCTGGTGGATTAGTCAGTGGCACTGCGTGCCTGCAACTCTATAAAGAGATGATTATTCAAATTAGTCATAATGTTTGACTTTATTCAGTCAAGAACATGAGTACCTTTAAAAACTTCACAAGTAAAAGTAACTAACCTTCGGCGTATGGCGCTCGGGGTCCTCTATTTGCTTAACCACCCTTTACTTCAAGGCAATGCTTGTCGGGGCCGGCCGCCTCCAGACAAAACTTGCTTTTGGCACTCAAGGCTTAGTAATTGCCTTTGAATACTCTGAAATGTAAATAAAAGAGGAAGCCTCCATTCATTACAGGAAACGTGCAACTTGTGTTTTACCTGCCAAAACGGGGTTGAGATTATATTTGTTTATTTTATTTATTTGAAGAATTTTATATAGCGCTGGCTTGACCCGAGGTATCAGAGCGCTTTACATGAGAACAGGTGAGTTACAAGTTACATCAGTTACAGGGTTACACAGTACAATGACATATAAAAGATAATGTTACACGGTCGGAGGGAGTGGGAGGAAAGGAGACACAGATAGAATCTACATCTTACCTCTGGCCTTCAAAGTCCTAGACTGGAACTCCGGAAGCTAACTGGGTGCCTCAGATCACTTTCCTTAAATAGAATCTTTATGGCGGCATTTACATATCAGAAGCGTCCTCGTGTGAGGATGCTTTGTGTATGACATGACTGCCCTCTGGTGGGGATCAGCTAAAAAGAGCATACCTTAGTGAAGCCTGGAGAATGAGGCTGAACTCACAGGTTATGCAGTTGAATTAAAGCCAGGTTTGAAAGGCCTATTGGTTTTCAGAAACACATCTGAAAGGAGACTTGGAATTATCGGTGCTAATATATAAAGGCCAAGGTTATGATGGCCAATAAGTTCCTCATAATATTAGTACAGACCATACAGTTCGAATCTAGAAAAACACCTCTAAATGAGGCCTTGGTTTAGACCCTTTGGTGGTGACTGTGCCAACAAAAATGATCAGTTGTAACAAAGTGTAAACTTATACTGCTACATTATGTTTTCATGCAGTGTGTGTAGCCCTTGTTTTATAAGTTTCACATATTTGGATTGGTGACATATCTAAAGGTAAGATTATAAAATTACAGCACATATTATATAATTACAACATACTTTACTTCTATAATGCATATGAACGTGCAAATCATTTAGGCAGTTATATACATGTTATATTGCTTTACATTATAAGGAACGGAATCCTCATTCTCATTTAACAGTTACAAATATGTTGTATTGGTATACATTACATAGTATGGAATCTTCATTCATGTTTATTCTGTTCAAGTGGTGAAAAATAACAGATCCCTGTTATTAAAGTACCAGCCTAAGTCATACTGATCAGAGAGATCTGTCTAGAAATCTCTTCCTGCTCGTTCAGGCCCCCATTCACCGAGTCAAGCAAATTAATCCATTTACATTCGCGTAGGTTCATGGTTGCAGATAGTGAACCCCCTCTGGGATTTGGTAGTATCTTCTCAAGTATCCACCATTCTAAGTTGTTGCTAGAGTGTTGTTTCTCATTATAGTGTTCAACTAGCGGGGCACCCTGCACCTTAGAGCGAATGCGCGAACAGTGTTGTAGAAAACGTGTCTTTATTTTCTGTTTCGTCTGCCCTTCATATACTTTTTGACAGGGACACTTGATTAAATAGATTACGTCCTGGGTGTTACAATTCGTGTGATGGTGTAAATTATGTTTCTTGCCATTGTGCACAAATTCCTTTTGCTCAACAGTGAGTTCACAGGCTTTGCAACGTTCGCATTTAAAATGTTCTTGTACTGATGGCGACCTCAAAAGATAACGTGTATCTGATGCTGGCTCATCTTTGAGGTATGTGCTTACAACATAGTCTTTAATGTTTCTTACTCTTTTGAATGCGAACAAAGAGCGGTCTGTGTTACCGATTTCTTCTGAAACTAGGTGCCAATTCTGATTTATGATCCTTTTGATATCATTGCTCATGTTACTAAAAGTGGAGATGCAGACAATCTGGTCAGTGTCTGTGGTTTTGTCAGGGTTGTTTGATAGAAGTATGTCTCTATGACAGTACCATACCCGCTTCCTAGATCTCTTAAGGAGACTGCGCGGGTAGCCACATTCCAACAGTCTCAGGAGGAGAGAATCTGATTCTCTGAAGAAATCTGACCTACGTGTGCCGTTCCTGCGAAGTCTCAGGAACTGCCCGTAGGGCATATTGTCTCTCGGGTTCCTAGGGTGGCAGCTCTTATAACCCAACAAGGTGTTTCTTTCTAGTGGTTTCCCATATAGCGATGTGAGTAGCTCATTATTCTCACTTTGGACCGTCATGTCAAGAAAATGTACCTTCTCTTTGCTGTAGGTCATGGTCATCTGGTTATCCTTTGATCTGCCATTTAGCCAAATGCAGAACCCTTCTAAGGTATCCGAGCTACCAGTCCATATCATGAGGACATTGTCGATATACCTCTTCCACAGAGTAATATTCTCTGTGAGAGGGTTATCAGAATTATAGATGTTTTTGTCCTCATAGTTGTCCATGTATAGATTGGCTATATCTGGGGCGAAGCCTGCCCCCATGGCATCTCCCTTTATCTGGTAGAGATAGTCTTTCTGAAATACAAAGAAATTTGTCGTCATGGCCACCTCAAGTAAACCGATGATGAATTCCGTGGGGACCCTGTGTGGTCTTTCTCTATGCTCTGAGACTTCATGTGCTATGGCTAAGGCTTCTCTCTGTGGAATACTCGTGTATAACAAGGCCACCTCCATTGTTACCAATATCTGTTTATCTTTGTCATATGGGAAGCCTTCTACCTAATTGATGACTTCCATCGTGTCACGGATGTAAGATCTAGACTTGGGAACCCAGGGTTGTAGAAAGATATCAACATACCGACACAAGGGTTCCAAGACAAAGCCACATCCGGACACAATGGGTCTCCCTGGTGGCTTGTCCCTGTCTGTATGCACATTGGGGAGTGTGTAAATTGTGGGGACATGAGGCTCTTTCTGATTAAGGTAACCATATTCCAGTTGGCTAAGGTAACCTTCCAATCTTTAGGTGGTCAATCTATGTATTAATTTAGATACTTATTTGGTGTCATCTCCTCTGATTCTCTGGTAGTTCTCAGCTACTTGTAGTTGTGTCTAGATCTCAGTTATGTAATCCTCTCTGTCTTGTACCACAATGGAACCCACCTTGTCAACTAGTTTTACAATGAGTTCAACATTGTTTTTGAGTGATTCCAAACTCATTTTCTCATCTTTACTGATGTTATGTTTCATATATTTTTTGTATCAACCAGTTTAAGAACATCATGTAACACCACTTGCTCAAAAGTCAGAATTTTGTTTGACATTAGGTGTGTCGATGGTGAGATTGTTGATGGTGTACTTAAGGGATTGGCTGGGGACCTGTTGGTACTCAAGGGGCTTGAGTGTTTGTAAAAAAAAGTGTTTTAATCATATCTTTCTGAAGAAACAGTACACATCTATCTTTGTTCCAAAACTACTGCTGGGTGCAGTGGGTACAAAACTCAACCCTTGAGATAGGACCACTATCTCAGTTGTGGATAAAGAGTGTTTAGATAGATTAATTACAGGGTTAGTATGATCATCTCCATGATGATTGTGCAGGGCATTGTCTGTGTCCATTACCAGCTATATGTTTGCTGTCTGGTTTGGATCTCTCTGTGTGTTTGAGGGTAGAATTTCACTGTTCCCCTGCCCCCATCTACCTCTGCTCCATCCCCTGTTCTGTCCCCTGTTCTCCGTCCAGCCTTGGGGTGGTCCCCCGCCCCTGGGTGTTGTTCATCTGGTGTCTCATAAAAAAAGGACCCGATGTTAATTCTGGGTATGTCGAGCCCTGATGATTGGCTCCCTGATAACTTGGGCCTGGGTGTGTTTGCTGTCTACTCCCTGAGGGGTCACTGTTATTGTAATCACTATCAGGACCACTTGAATATGAGTACTCTGAAAAATATTTGTACTTACGGCTTCCTTGCCTACCTCTGTTCAAGTAATGGCCCTGAGTGTCTTGTTGGTAATATTCATCTGTAGTATAGAGATAAGTGACTTTTTTATCATATGTACGTTAGTCTTTGTCCAATTTCGTATTCAGGGTGGTTGTATTGAATTCTGCGATGGTCTTATCTAGTCTTTCTCGGGCTTCTTTTGCATTAGTGAGTGCCCTATCGTCCACAATCTCTTTTCTTAGATCTTCTATTTCCTTCATCAATTTTTTCATATATTTCAAAGCAGTTTCTACTCCAAGCACCATCCAGTGCCTGGAGCAATTATTGGCAACAAAACTGACATTTTTACAAAACTTAGGTTTTTCTGTAAATATCGCTGGCTCATTTTTCACTTGTAATCCTACCGGGATAATGTTCGTCTAAGGTATTTAGTCAGTAGGTGACCATGCAATCTTGTTCTCATACATTTTTTCACTAACCTCTCTAGTTTGGTCAACTTCTCAATTAATGTGTTGCTTATAGGTGTAACTGTTGCTCCTAAAAAAGATGTCTCTTCTTGCTATTGTATAAGTCTGGCAATATATTCTTCTCTATATGCTAGTGTATCTGACATTGCACATCAAATTGACAATTTGAGAGAAAAATACCCCCGCAGACCAGCGTCTGCTCTCATAAGTCAGGATAAAGTAAGGGGGTAACCCAGTTAAGTGCAGAACCTAGGGATTCGTACATTATGTGAACAGTGGTTCTGCCACCTATTATGTTTAGAAATCGTAAAACTTAATTATACAATCGGTCCTTCTATTAAGATGCGACTAGCATTTAATGGAAAATATCAAAATTAAGTCCAAACAAAACAAACTCATGTACTTCTGAGTCAGTATATGATTTTATAGCAAATTATTGAAAGTTGTGTACTCAAACATGAGAACAGACCACATATATGCACACACAGATATACACTATACAATTACACTTAAATTGGTGACGTGAAGTGAAAACAAATAAATATATTTACATACATATCACAACACAATATATACATAACAAATGAACATATATTCAAGACACACATTTAAACACAGTAGGGATAAGAATGCTTAGAATAGTGAATCAAAATAAATGTGATAAAAATGTTTAGCTTAAAGATGATTATTAGTAAAGTTTTAGCGCAATGACATAAAAGTAAGTAAACTATGAACGTAAGGAGTAAAGGTGATACACATATGTCTCTGTTTGTAAATTAAAATGTGTGAAGTGTTTTGTTTAGTAGTGCCTAATATTGAAATGAAACCTTTGAAAATGAGAATAATGAGTGAATATACTAAAAAAACTGAACATTATATGTGATTGTCTGTTTATATTAATTCTTAACAAGGCAATGGTTATAACAAGTTTTTGTGTAGGTCTTAAAATGCTTTCTTTCCTTCGTTTTGGGAAGCTGATACTAGCTAAGTTGTCATTTCAGACGCTATGAGAACATTTCCATGTGTTTCTTTTCATACTTATGAACAATGGGCCTTTTCTGATTTAGAAACACTTTTGACAGAAAATGTATCAATACATTTGCAAACCCAGAGAGAGAGTCTGGGAACAGACAAACAGTGAATAAAATGAATTACCTAACTTCAGAGGAAAGGATGCAAATTATAATGTGGTGGATTTTGAGCGCTCGTCAAAAGGATTACCTAATGCTTCTGGATATCTTAGTGAGGTATTTACACTATGAGCAACCTCTGTGGACCTCCGTGGACAACCAATGGAAAATATAACGTATAACAGAACTGATAATTTGTGGGCGTAAACTGAGAACTTTTGGAAGTATAATTGCACCCATGGAGGAGGAGTGGGGGCTGGCTATCATTTTCAATTTCCCTGCCTGGGCTGGACTGAACTTTGATTTCCCTTATGCCTATCTTAATTTTGAACTGAACTTCTGAACTGACTCATCCTGTACCTTGCCGGCTGCTAAAGTTTGCAGGTATAACTCTTCGGCTGGAAAGTTATGGACTCATTCCTGTGACTCCTTACATTCCTTACTCTGCATATTTTGTTTGTATAACCTAAATGCTGAACTTGATTTTGCTATGTTTTCTCTATCTCTCTTATTCCCTAGGTAATCAGCAAATGCATCTTGTATTTAATCTGTTTGATATTGTGTGACTAATTGTACCAAATGAATTCCATATTCTAAGTCTAAATGTGATTTGTGTTTCTTGACCAATCAAATTGAGGCATAGATAAACATATTCATGGGCAAGTTATTGTTTTGAGTCATACTTGGTGAGAAGTCCTTGTCGAAAATTTGCTTAATAAGGTCATAGGAAATTATGATGTATGCATGAATTTGGCATTTCCTTATTCCAGGTCCTCATAAGGATTTGCCACATGACCTCTTAATATCTGAGTCCCTGTTAGCTCACATAAAAGGTTCATCAGAGGATCTATACTTTGTATGTAGGTTAGCGTGATGTTGGGCCCAGAGAGGAAATAGATTTAACGCTAAGAAGATGATGAAAGTGATGTGTATGTAAAAATTTTATATAGCTTCCGCTGGATCAGTTGTCATTCTGGTTAACCAAATGGTCTAAGTAGTTTGGAACCCCTAACAGTTCGATCTTCATAAGCGAAGCCTTGCTCAGAGCAAAACCTATCCACACATCAATTCACTCAAGGGCTTTAAAATACAGATCAATCTTCAATGTTTGCTTTGCTTCTGCCAGGATCTCAAAATGAAAATCAGCAGATCTGGGCTTAGGTGTTATATGTGCTGCAGAAAATGCTGATAGACGTTACATGTTTACCTCTTGCTCTAAAAAACAGACACAGAGACAGAATATATTTTCTGTACAAAATTTTTCTTTAAGATATATCATCAAACGAGGTGCAAAGTACATCTTTTTTTTTTTAGATCAAATAAAAATTAGGCTAGGAACTTAATTGACTAATAAACAAAGATGCCCCTTCCCTCTTGGACTGGTGTTTACACACATTTATGAATTACATTTAGACATGGTTTGAAGACATTTAGAAGGATATGGGGAATGTTCCAAAAAGGAATTTCAATATTGTCAAACACTATATCACAATTAGTTATGATCAATCAAGATGAATGTACATGTATTTCATGGCACTTTTAGAACATCAATAGGAAACTGGATTTTTTTTATTTGTATTCAACTCTGTTGTATTATATCTATACAGGATCAAAAACAGTGCTTAAATTGTAAAAAGAATATGTTTAGCATCCTTCTGGCATTGTCAAAAGTTAGGATGGTAAATTACAAAACAGTGTAGTCTTGATTTCCCCTCATACCTATTTGGCCCACCGCAAGATACTCCCTATTCTTTTATCTCCCTCCTACAGATTATTTTTCATCTTGGCTTTCTCCATTTGTCACGGTATTTCTGACATCCTCTTGCAGTTTTGTTCTGATGTATTTTTTAATCTTTTCCTCTGGGTCAAAGTCTGACGAGGAACAATAAGTGCTGGTCCCACAAAAGGAGTTCTGGTGGTCCATCATTAACCACCAGCTCAAATTAAGTGCAGAATTGACAAAAACATTTTTAAACCTCATCTTTCTTCATATAATGATGTGACTGTCAAATATCCAAAGGAATTCTTCATATCACTTGAATTATTGTCAAAAATTCTGTAAAAAATAACATTTATTTGCACTAAAAACCAAGTTATTCATAAATCAGATGGGACGTGTTAGATTACATTTCTAACATTAGGTTATTACTTATTTAGGTAACAAAGCTGTATGACAATTCGAGTGAATGGTACACAATAGGGCATATTCTTAAGAAAGTGTGATAAGTATTGCAAAATTAGCTGAACGCAACTTTGTATACCGCGACAAAATAACACCGTGTTAAAGTTGTATACCCAACCCGGCGGCACCATGCAATAGTATCAGGATAACGCGCCAAATAATCGCATTAAATTAACGCAACACCGAGAAAATGCGAAACACAAACGTGAAAAAAGTTGCGATGCCCCAAATCGAGATACAAATATCAATGACAACCTGTGACAGGCCTGCAATTCTCACGCGGCATGCATGAAAATTCACTATAAGATTAACAAAAAAAACATACCAAAACCAAATAAAACTGCTTAGCACCATGGATGCACCCGGACCGAGGTCAGAGGACAACCCTAACCCCACAAGCCCCACCGAGGACCAGGAAGAGGAAGACGGGGTTCAGTCCGCAGGAAGTCCTGATCATCGTCACTGAGGTGATAGAACACCACCAACAACTGTTCGTCACCTCCACTGCGTCATTGGCCACACAAACGGAAATATGGCAGTCCATCGTGAACAACGTGAATGCAGTCAAGAGGTGCTGGCATGATGTGCTAAGCCAAACCAAACAGAAACTCGCTGCCAATTGGCAGGCAACAAAGACGACTGGAGGTGGGAGTCCTGCGCCACAGGAGGAGCTGGATGAGCTGGAGGAAATGGTGGCCACAGTCATCAGTGTGGAGATGGTGGCAGGAGTTGGGGGTCCGGACACATCTTGACATGCCCTGACCCAACAGCAACAGGGTGAGTAATGACCACGGACTGGGGGGACGGAGGGAGATGGGCACAATGGCACACATGCGGAACATGTCCCTGATACCCTTGGCACACTGCAGCACACATAGAAACACCAAGTAGGCCCCTGTCCACTATGTGCAAAAAGGGTCCCCCTCCCTATCACCAATCTCACAACCTACCCAAGCACATGTGCTGAATCCAGCAAAGCAGCAGTTCTGTGATCCACACTGACAATGCCAGTGATACTGCATGACCGACAGCATGGCTGCAGTCCAAATATATGTCATGGTGCACGACATGACACTGAGGTGGCCCAGTGTTGATCACATCCTCAAAGGAAAAGGTCACACTCTGACACATCCACGTGTACAACAACACATCTGCAGACAAACAAGCACAACAGTACAAAAACTGTTCAAGAGCACAGATGACCCAAGTCGCCAACATCTCAGCACCGTAAAAGCACACAAGTCAAAGGCACACCGCCTCAAAGGCATAAGGGGCTGCAAAATCAGAGCTGCAGGGGTGACTCTTCCACAATGCAGCACACACACATAGCTATCGCAGCACATCAACATTGACGACAATGTTGTACAAAGTGCAACACTTGCAGTAGAGGACAGAGGACACAACTGGTGCTGCTTGTGCATACAAACTGGCCAATCACATCTGGCATTGCAGGAAATTGTGATTTTAAAATGTACAAGTACAAACTCACATCCGTCATGTAGTCAAAATGTCCACTGTCGCCCATCAAATAGCCAGCTCCTCCAAAACAGTCACAATGTACATTGTCATGCTGTCTTCCTGGAAACATGTACAATGCGTCAACATACATGGAACACACTGTCAACCTGCATCTCCCCTTTACATTGCAGAGGGACTATCGACACCTCCTGCAGGGCAGATCAGACATCTCTCTGGTAATGATGAAGAAGTTCCCCGGGCCATCTGCTCCGACACCCTCCAATGGCCCGTAGACAGCCTCCGCACCTCACCCCCAGGAGCAGGGCAGCCCAGATGCATTGAGGTGAGCCCACCTCCTGCACAGACCACCCAGCGGGAACCACCCACCACCACAGCTGGCTCACACCACCTCATGAATAGACACATGGCATTCCAACGCCGTATGTTAGACTGCCAGAAGGAGCTGCTGAACAGGTGCGGGTGGGATTTGACCTCATGCCAGACAAACTCGATGCCATACGTGGGAGTATAAGTCCCATCAGGGACCCCTTACAGTCCCTAATGGATGCCCACAGTCCGTTCCATGCTCTACAACAATTCTTGGCTGACCTCGCTGGAGCCATTACTCGAATACAAGAACTGTCTAGTCAGACAGACTCCAGTGAGGACAGCACAGAGTTGGCACAGCTGCGGGGGACAATGGAGAACATGGAGCGGATGCAGGCTAGAAGGATGGCTGCCACGGCTAAACACTGGCGAGATGTAGCGGGGACCGTCCATGCCCTGCAGATCCTCATCTTGCCATTGCTGCCACAAATCCTGTCCCAGGTGACTGCTGCAGGAACTTCGACACACACATCTCCACCCCCTGATGTGTCATTGGCTCACAGTGATGCAGACCTACCACCTTCGCCCCCTCTTGTGTCAGTGGCACACAGTGATGCAGCCATAACACCACCACACACACCTGATACACCGGACACAGAAGACATATCAGAGGAGTAAGATATGGATGGTAATGACTGTGTGGGAAAGAGGTAGTAGCATCCATACCCGCCAAACAGCCAGTCCCTGCCTGGCTCAGCCCTCTGCATCTTTCCCTGGGACAACACCTTCCACTGTCCCTCGGAACACTCTGCGACATTCACCTGGTCCACGACATGGACTGCCAAATCTGGTCTGGTTACCACTGACACAGCAATCAGGATGTGGACTGAACTCTTCCTCTTCAGATTAACTTTTCATTCCCCCAAGGACTCTGGTTCGCCCTCCACTGGGCAACCATGTAATGTGGTGTTGGCATGGCCATGTACTGCTCCAGCTCTGACACTCCATAGAATGTGAATAAAACATTCAAAATTACACAGTTGTATCATGTCTATGTTCAATCAAGTATAACAGTATGGATGAATGTAGGGACATTGATTGCACAAAAAGGAACACCCTGGGAAATTACATCATTGCGCATGTTTGACCCTGACCCACATGGCCAATTAGATGACTGTGAAGGTGTGAACTAGCTGTGGCCTCATTGCACATGAACAACAATCTCACAACCCCCCAACATAGCCCAATGTCCATCTATTTAATAGGGCTGTGCGTACAAATGTCAAATTTGGTAGCAGGCCTGAAGTAGTGTCCCCATCACATGTGACAACAGAACATCTCTTCGCAAATCTACTCACACCCAACTGTGTGGACACAGCCTGCTTCGATGGATCACATTGAGCCACATGGCAAGAAGCTGGACACCATCCTCACATTGCTGAAGACACGAAACAGCACAGGTCTACCAGCAACTATCCCAACCACAATGTCTGGCTCACAGAGGTGAAGCTGTCATTAGGGCCTCACCCACAAATGAAATGCGACAGTCAGTCCCTCCCTGTGTACAGACAATGCTCATTGACGGCACACGATTTATCATTCTAATCAACACTCATCACAGTTGAACACTAGTGAAGTTGCGTATACTTTATTAGCATGTGCGTGTCAGTACGGCCAAGACAAGGGCCACAACATGCAGACCAATGCTTCAGACACTTACAGGCAGCATAGGAACATGTTGAGGTGCAAGAAATGGGGAGACAAAGATGAACACCAATCATTACGGATGGCAACGGTCTCAGCCCACCTTGCCTTGCTAGACGAGTCATGTGATGTTTGGCGTCTGCTCATTGCCCCCTGTCAGGGGACACAACACACAGCCCATGGGATCTGCATTGTGCTGTACCACCAGACTGCGCCGACTGTCTGCTCTGCTGACAGTGAGCTGGTGAAATTGTCCAACTAGGTCACATGTCGTACTACATTGCCATGTGTGTACTCTCCCTCCAGCAGTATGTCAGATTTAGGAACAGTGCCAAATGACGCTGTGCAGATCCGCACATGGGACTTCCCCACCTTGCACAGGTGTGTGTCAACACGTGTAAGTGCACGCACATGCATTCTGAGTCCAGGCGAATGCAGACATGTCCACTGTTGTGGTGGGATATGTGACCATTCCTCCAAGATGCAACAAGGTGTTGTTACCTATGCTCTGGGTTACAATCCGTTGTGGCTGCAAGAACGTTGTCACTCATCCATGAATGTGAGCGCAGCTTCATGGGCAATCAGTTCCAAGAGGATGTCGTTGTCGACTTCAACGAACATGAGGGAGACCCAATCCATTAACTGGTCCGGACAGATGTGCTCCGTCCATGTCGTTTCACCAATCCGCAAAACAGACCAATAAGGGAGCACCTCGATGTGGTCACTGCACACGAGGACTTGTGCATTCTCCTATGCCCAAATGCCAGCACATACTCCAAATATCAAAGCATCCCATGCACAGGTATCACGGTTACACTCCTGGTCATGGGCCAACAAGGGGGTGCACACACAGGTCATAATCCAGTTCTGATACCGTTGTGTTGGATAGGCAGACATCCATGGGCCACTCGAATGTGCATGATTGACAGTGGAACCAGGGCTGGATGCAGGTTGACGTACGCAAGTAGGTAGCTCAGATGATAACTGATGCGTTACACTGCCAGTGGCAGTGCTCCCAACAGATGCAGCATACGTGCACGGTACAGTTCCACGTGACTCGGGTCGTGTATGTGCCCGGGATGGCCTGTCATTGCGTTTGCTGGTCTCGTAGACCCGGCACTCTTCTGACCGGCAGCAGTTATGAGGATGATATGCCACAGCTGGGAGCAATGAGTCATATGTGTGTGTGAGGTTTGGACGCATGGGTTGTTTTTTACTTAAGTGTCAAGTGCATCCCATGCAGGCATACCTCAAGCAGGGACTACTGTGTGTGGGGTGTGAACAAGTTGGTCTTTCACTAGCGCAGTTCATGGTGTCGGAGTCGTCAAAATCTGGTATGGTATCTCTCTCAGGGGGTGCCAGCCTCATTCAAGTGCAAGGTCAGAGGTGCAGATGTCCTTCCGCCTTATGTATTGAGACAAAGGAGCTTTGATCCCTAATGTTAGTCTGACTACTACTTGCATTTTTGAATTGTGATGTGGCCTTCGCACTGCAATTCATGCCAGGCCTTCGGCTTATGGTGTAGCAATAGAGATACACACACAACACTTGGCATGTATGAGCCAAGAGCCAGATTGGCCTTGCGCTCCTTTTACAATGCCTCTCTTTCTCTCTCTCCCTCTCTCTCTCTCTCTGTCTCTCTCAATATCCCTCTTTCTCTCTCTCTCTGTCCTTTGATGAGTACATGACACACCTTCTTTTCTTGAATTTTGTCTTGCAGGCTGTGACTTACAGATTGTCCAGGGATGACCCGCCATGACTCTTCCAAATAGTTGTTTTGTGTCAAGTTTGAATGTGATATTTTTTTGGGACTTTCAATGGTGAATGAATGATTCTCCTCTTTCTGTCCACACATGAATGTTACTTGTTGTAATTGTGCGACATCAGGCAAATTATTTTGGTCATGGTTTCATGAAGTTGATGTGTGATGTGTTGGTCCGGGGGGGAGGGGGTGACCGGGGCAGGGCCCGATGGGCCTGGGTGTGGTGGCAGTGGGTGTTGTTGCCCTCTTGGGTGTCCGAGCTGCATGATCGTTGGCTCCACGGCATCTGTTGTTCTTCAGGTGTGGCTCTTGGCTGGGCTCCCTTTTATGGTGTAGGTTGTCGTCCGACTTTACACCAGGTAAGAGCAGGTGTTAAATCCCTACTGCTAACTCGCCTTATCACCTGTTTTGTGATCTTATCGCAGATCTGGCTGGTCGTTGAGAATGTTGTGACGTGGTGTTGTTGCAGCTTTTTGCACAGGAACGCCTACTCTGCATCTCATTAGGTTGCCGGTGTCATCTGTGGTGATGTTTTTTGTGGCTGCTATGGTAGGGAAACTGGTGATATCGGCTGTTAGCACCAGCTTGTGAATGAGGTGATAAGTTTATCACCACTTTGGCTGAGATAAAGTGCCGATAACTCAGCGATAAATCCTTAGAGAATATGCCTCTATGAGTCAGATAAATCAAATCATTCCATTGATTTGTGCATGAACGGGGACGAACAACATAAGTTCTGGGCTGCAATTCCTCTTTAACAGGCTCATATCTCAAAACCAAAGATTCAGCTCTTTGGGTATAAATGAAAAAAATATTAAATGCATAATTAGAAATTCAAAAATTCAAAATTACACAGTCAATGACCTAATGGAAAATGAGGGGGCCCCCTGCAGATCGTGAAGATGGCCCCTTTAGTCCCCCATGTCTCACAGATATTGATTGGCCTTGGGCTGAATGGCACCTCCTGAAGGGCTGAGGGGCCCTTGAATAGTGTGGGCCCCCTTGCACTGCAGACGCTTTATCTGCCTATGTTATGCCCCTGTGTGTGCTGAGAGTCTTCCTAGCAATTGAAATAAGTGCATATACGCACAGCCTGACTGTTTGCATACGTAAAGCAATATGTAAGAAGAGGTAAGAGGTCACTGGCCATTTAAAAGCAGATCTGAAAACCCCACAAAAAGCCTCAGGAAGAATCAATCAATCAATCAATCAATCAATCAAACAGTATTTGTATAGTGCAGCACTGTCACCCCTAAGTGTATCTGGGTACTGGGGATGCCTTGTCTCTGTTGATAAGCCAGGTATTGAGTTTCCTTTCAAAGTCTGCCAGGGAGGTTGCTGTTCGGAGATGGAGGGGCAAGTTGTTCCAGGTCTTAGTGGAGATGTAGGAGAAGGAGCAGAACACTTTGGCTGTGATGGATGTGGAGGTTGTGTGCGAGGGCAAATGAGGCAGAGCACAGCTGCCTTGTGGGGAGGTGGAAACTTAGTTGATAAGACATTTCCTATGTGCTTGAGGCTATGCCCCTTAGAGTTGATAATACCTGTGAGTTCAATGGTTTGGAAACATTTGGGGATCTATATTTTTTTATGTTATCTGAGCTGCATGCCGTTGGTGCTCATTGTAATCTTTAATGTTGTACTGTATTGGACCTTTTTTATAGGGTTTTGCTACCACATATGTGCCTTTTTAGCATGGTTTACCCACTGTATGAGTTGCTGATTGCTGGAAATAGGTTGGTAAGCGCCCTATGATTAAAAGGTTGTTGTGGTTTGCTCTAAACAGTGCTTCACTCTTGAGGCTGCAACTTGATGCTGTACACATTCATGTTTACATTTCTGAAGAGTGTGAGATTGCTAGAGCTCTGAATGTGTAATACTTACTGTCAATGACTCAAACGTTTGAGTTAAAATGAAGCCTATTCTTAGACTTCATTACTTTGATTTTCCTAATATTGTCCTTCTCACCGGTATTTGACACTTGTGAAAGAGTTTTTATGTCCAAGAGAAGTAATATGCAAATCAAATTGGGGCAAAGTGATGAAACAGCCATGATGCTACAGCTTTCTCAAATTGGGATATGGAAGTGAATATGCTTATTTTACGTTGGTTGGAGTATGAGAGATTGGTTATTTGTAAAAAGAAAATTGCTGAACGTATCTGCCACTAGTGCCACTCTCTGACCATCAGTTTCTCCTAGATATATATTCTTGGAATTTATGTTTCTGGAACATTGATCTTACACCAAGAATTGGCTTCTGAGCAGTACAGTTGACAGTGAGCCCTAAACACCCTGTGCTGTGTGGTGTGGTTTCATGATCTCAAGAGCAAAATCATAATTGTGGATTAAGAGGAACACAATTACTCGGAGAAACAAACCATTAGTATATCTTATCTGAAGAATACATTTTCAATTGTCTCCTACTCCTCGTAAGCAAATGCAGGAAGGGGAAAATATGTGACAGAGTTCTGAACATGTGAAAGGAGGACTTAATTACCTAATTAACCTGCAGGACTAGTGAAATTGATGTACGAATTTACTTAGAAATTAATTTACCCTACTGGTCACTAAATAGAAGAACTGCAAGTTCATTGGCCCAAGGGTTGAGTGGAATTCCATATTTTCTGCTACAAGTTCTGTTTTTGCTGTGTTAAATTTTAGTTGTTTTTATGTTGCACAGTTCTCAACTGTTACTGATTAAGGACTGGGTATGCAATTCTCATGCTAGAGTTTCACAGTTTTAGAAAGATCTGCATCTCATAAATGTAGTTGTACAAGATAGTTTGTAGATTGTGAAGATGACCAAGATGACCCAGGTAGTTACTGAATGCCAAGGGGGCTTTTGAAAAGACAGCTATAATGTTGAACTATGTGGACTGGGGATGTTCAGACAATGCTGGATTCCTCCTGGCTGGCTAACTGATTCTGGTTCCCACATGCTCACTTCACCTGTGACAGAGAAAACCCTAAGGAATGGCAGCTCATACAGCATTAACAGGCAGGAGTTCCTTCAGCTTCTGGTTGCTTGTGATCATCTATTGGCATCCTAAAGTGAGGCTGAAATGTGGAGATTTCCAAACCAACCTGCCAGAAGTTGGTGGCATGCTTTTGCCTTCTGGTGATAGAATTGCTATGCAGCAACTTTGTTTCAGATACAACACAGAGAGCTGTGTCACATAGAGGAAAGGATGGCACTGGGGTAGCGACACCTATGAAGCATGCTGTAGAAGAGGGAAGGGATTAGTTGATCAGGTTTCTGAATACAGAGGACCCATATACAGCTAGCGTTACATAATTTGAAGTATTATACTACATGATTTGCTGAGGCACAACACAATTTCAGGAAGCTCAAATACAATCTATATATTTTTTACACTATAGATTCAGATTTGGTTCCAAGTATGAAATAGGGGTTTTGCAGCAAATGGAACTGGCCAATAGTTCAATCAGGAGATGACTTGTCTTGCTGGCTTTCTTTGAGGCCGCACTCTTGATCATCCTACCACAAGTACGTTTTTTTGTAGGGACAGCTACTGAGTTGACATCTCACGGAAGAAAGAAAAAAGGTAATTTGGAGTACTAGTATTAAACTATTAGCCTATTTTAGAAATAGGGTTCCAAAAGCTTCTAATCAAAGTTCACCTCTGATGGCTGAATTTTAGTCACCCGGAGATAAGAAAGCCTATATCAAACCCCATTGATTATAGATGATAGTGAGTATGGTATTCTCAAGAAACGAAGATACATTATTAGGAACTAACCCTGGCCAAGAATACACTGTCAATGTGAGAAACTCTCGTTCCATTGTTTAAAGCCAGTGACAACACAGTCTAGATGGCACAGAGGTATAAATGGTGCAGCTGCAAATACAGATGCATACAGCACATACTCTAATAACCCTCACCCTAAGGACTTTTGTTTTGTCATGACAACTACTGAGTTCAAATCTCACAAACAAACCAAAAGGAACTGGGAATACTAGTATTAACGCTCCTAATCCCAGCTCATTGAGTATGGTGTTCCCATGAAATCAAGATAGAATATGAGGAACAAACGCTGGTCAAGAATAATACACTGTAAATGTGAGAGATTCTAGCACCATTAGTCACAAAAACATCAATTATCAAAATCTTCAACTCCAGCTAAGCTAAGCAAGGCACCAGAAGCAGCATATTCTATGATGTTTCACAACAGAAGCCAGTTGCATGACAGAATATCTTTTTTTTCTTTTTTCTTTGAAACAAATTCAATCATTAATACACATCAACAGAATATAAATACACAATAAAGCATACATAGCAAACATTACAATAAACTTACACTACCATGTCACAATATGCATATACAGTCCTTCATAAATATAATATAACTAATGAATTGCATGCATTTCAAATACATTTCAGATGCCATATAAAAACTAGAAATAGAAGCACAGAAAATAATCCTCTGACTGTCTTAGTTACCCTAGACCATGTGGTCTATCCTCAGAGCATCCTTTCCTTATCCAAGATTTCCAAATAATACCAAATGCCTTTATATTACCAGATCTCTGACCAAACAACGTCTCTCATCCCTGGACCTTATCCATTTTCTTACACCAATCAACGTGAAAGCGAACAAGGTCAGACCTCCATCTCTGGAGGATCAAAGACCTAGCCACCAACATAGCAATAAAAAAGAGCTTCTGAATTCTCATTGGCATGTCTGGCATTGGGTATACAGAGAGAAAAGCCAATATCCTGCAGTAAATCGATTTCCAGTGAAACATTTTGAAGCCTATACATGCTCATGTTTTCCACATTGGATTGCTGATATTGTTTGTTTTTCATTTGTTCTTTCATATATATTTAACACCCATGTCCTTTTTTAGAGACAACGGTGTAGCACTATAAGTTTGCAGCCAGTATTTTTTTAATTTACATTTGTTTCTTGTGATTTTTATGTCATGATTTATAATGGACGATAAAAATGGCATCTATGTTTGTGAAAATAGCAGTTTACCGGGCCGAAGTGCATCATGGTCAGATTGTCAATAAAAGTGTGAACTCTGAATCCGGCAAGTGTTGAAGCCTGTTTTCATTTGAAGGCGCAGGACTTTGAGAGAATATATATATTCACCAAAAGAACTAAGGTTACAAGGACAGTATAGTTAGGAATTACTATTTAAGGGATGTAATAGTTAGGAAATACAATTAAAAATCCTTAGAAATTCACAAACAAATTGTAGATTACAGGGACGTTGTAGTTAGTTTCAGATATTACAAAACCATAGAAATTCATCAGCTATAGTTCTATCTCAAGCAACTACAACTCATGCCCAAAGGTAATTATATCTCTCACCTTCGCCATGCACTGGTAAATACTGCACATGTTACATCAGTTATGACATCTTCTATGACATCATTGATAAGCTTCATGGTGGGGTGCAAGTTATATTTACCTTGGGGCATAAGTTATTGTTTCTCCTGGGTTGCCTGCATGTGGGGGTTGGCCACAGGACCAGGCAGCAGGCCAGGCCCTGTGGCCTCCACATGCAGGCAAGCCAGGAAAGGGGCACACAGCTCCCCTTCCCAGGCTGGTTTTGGGCCCAGGGACCCCATCCTCTATGGTCTGGCCAATCATTAATGGGGGATGGGCATGAAGTCCCCCTCCCCATGCTAATATCAGATCAAGGGCACATCCCCTGTGGCCCAGCCAGTTATTGGTGAGCACCCTGGAGCCCATCCAGGGCACCCATTGCCTTTTTGATGAGGTCCGTGTGGGGATCTCCAACGCCCCAGCGGCCCCAGCTGGCTCCCCACCTCCAGTAGGAACGAACATTCCTCCTGCATTGAGGGACTAGCAAAAAATGCTGCTCCTTGTGTATTTTTGTTCATCTGTTTTCCTGCCAACTTCAGGGAAACAGATGAAAAGTCTGCTGCCAGTGGGCGGTAGAATTTTATATACTCCTGCTCACTAGTAGTAGGCTTACTGTTTGCTCTCACTTGACGGGAACTTTAATTTGCTCCCATTAAGTGAAAGCAAACAGAGGTTTCTCTGCCCCCACTGGACCCGACCCTGGGGGATGGGGTCCCACCCAATCCCTTTAATAGCTCCAGGAGGTGGCTGAGCGGGCCCCTTTCTTTGAAATGCACAGCTGGGTCCCAGGGGCAGGGGTCTCATGGCTGATCAATATATATATGTAAATGAAAATTATTAGAAAAACAGATGTATACTTTTTTGAAAATGCAGACATTTTTTAAAAAAACATGTAACTTTAAATAAAGCATCCCTTAGTTATATAACTCTTAAAACATGTAATTCATACAAATAGATGCAAATTTAAATTACTTTAATAAAAATAATATAAACCTTTTACACTAATAAAATAATATGAAATAATACTGCAATATACATTGCAAATAAATGTAAAACGCACTATAAGTAATAAAAGTAATGTCATCATATTATAAAAATATAATTTTTAATTGAATATTGCAAATATTTCATAAAAATGCTGGAAAAAAATGTAATTTTGCCTCAATTACCAAAAAACTCACACACACAATTTATACTCTTATCTTACAGTGTTTACTATTTTAAGTCTAATCTAATCTAACAAACATTACGGAAAGTTATTAGATATGAGTCAATTATATTATTCTAACCCCAGTCCCAGCAACATTAAGAAATCTGTAAATAATAGAGGCTAGTCAGATTTATTAATATAACTCTAGGCAAACAAAAAATGAATAAACAGCATCAATTAGTGGTGGGTGTGTTAGCATTTTCTATTCTATCTCTGTCCTGATAAAGGTTGCAGAAGGCATAAACATTAGGGGCTGTGTATTTACTTTAACCCAACTTCAATAAAAAAGGTTGTGGAAAATGTGCACACTGTAGGGGGCAGATCTACTATTTTTACTATTGTTACTGTGAACTTACTGACATTTGGGAAAATACATATACAAGGGGCAAATATACTATTCTAATTCTAATCTCACCAACATTAGGAAAACTATAAATATTAGAGGGGGTCATATTTAGTATTCTCCAGTGTAGCAAATGTTTTAGAAAGTGCATACATGGGGGTATTTACTACTCAGACATATTTCCATTTTAGCAAACTTTGTAGAAAATGTAAACATTAGGGAGATGGGTGTACATTTTCCATTCTAACTCCAATCCAAACAAGAGTTGGAGAATGTATAAACATTTGGGAGGGTGCAGATTACTGTCATTCGTGTAGTATAACACACATTAATAAAGTGCACATATTGGGATTGGGAAGGGGGCCTAATTTACTATCCTAACTCATGTCTAGCAAACATTGAGAAAAGTATATATATATTTTGAGGGGTCACAATCATTAATACCATTTAAATTAACTACCCATTACAAAATAAACTTATTTACAAACAAACATAAACATCACTAATATTGTATATTATACATGTAAAATATGGGGCCGATTCACAGAACTAACTTAAGACAAAATCCTGAATTTACTACTTTTGGTATTCACAGAAGGCATTTAATAGTAATAAAGTTAGGATTTTGTCTTAAGTTTGACTCAAGACAAACTTAAGACAAACTTAAGACAGACTTAAGACAGACTTAAGACAAACTTAAGGCAGACTTAAGACAGACTTAAGACAGACTTAAGAAAAAATCCTAACTTAAGTCTGTCTTAAGTCTGTCTTACGTCTGTCTTAAGTCTGTCTTAAGTTTGTCCTAAGTCTGTCTTAAGGCTGTCTTAAGTCTGTCTTAAGTTTGTCTTAAGTCAAACTTAAGACAAAATCCTAACTCTGCTACTACTAAATGCCTTCTGTGAATACCAAAAGTAGTAAGTTTAGGATTTTGTCTTAAGTTAGTTCTGTGAATCGGGCCCTATGTGTTTAAATGTTTTCAAATATAAATAAAAGGTTTAAAAAAAAATGTAGATCAACATTATACCTAAAAATACTCATACAATGTACATGACATCATTAAAAAAAACAGTTTTTCAATAGAAGGCTGACCCAAACCTACATTATACCACACAGCCTATGAAAATATTTTTTAAGAAATATTTCTAAACTTAAATATTCAATAAAATGAAATTAGTTGGTTGCTAATTCAGAAAGAAGAAGGATATAATAATCCATAAATTAATCTTAAAAGAATAATCAATTCAGGATTGTTGAAGAGCTTGACTATTTATTTTAAACACATTTTAATTTGGTGGTTTTCTTATTGTTAACAACAATGTTTCCGATTCCTAACTATTGAATTTGCAAACATTCACTCTCATTTCTTGAGAGGAATAATTTATCTTATGAGACAATGGATCTGGTTAGAAGAGGCAGTAAAATCATCTTCACTGAAAATTAATTGTGGCCACTGTTTCTTTATAAATACGTGATCCACAAATAATCATGCTTCGGGGCACTATGCCTTTAGTGGCCCTTTTGGGCAATCACTTATCAGTCACTTTTTGTAGCTAGCTATAATAAGAACATTAAAAAACATTGCGACTTATCCAAACACAGGTAAAATAAGGTATATTTTCTCACACAACTAGGTTCAGAAAGATTCTATGGGATGCACCTTAGGTTAAGAGCAGTGCACTGAAAATAATGGTTTCTCACAAACACAAAGCAAGTAAAAGTATATGGCAGGTTGACCTTTCCAAAACCACTGTTATTTTGTACTGCATGGAGTCCACCTAGGAACAGAGCAAAGGTAAACACTGGAAGATGTGAGTGCCACTAACCTTCACATAATTACCATACCATGGGAGCAACTATGAGCAAGGGTATGCATACAATCTCCATACCACAAGTTAAGTCTCTGTATATGTAAGAAAGTCCACTTTGGAACAATGAATATGGAAGCCACTGGCAGTCTGAAAACTTCCAGATAATTCTGTTGGATCTATTTATATAATTAGCAATTGAACTGCAAGATATGACATCCCAAATAACAGGGGAATTCTGACTGTATGGAGTCCAACTAGGAACAATGTAGGACCAACACCGGGAAAAACACAGCTCTCCCAAGTCATCAGTTAAATGCAATGCTATAGGTTCCCCTAGGCGCAGCATAAATGCATCTGCAGAAGAGATAACACCGAAGCACGGCATTGCCAGTACAGAGGTGCCCTCAATCTGTCTTCTCTTTACCTATATAACGAGTTGATTCCTATGAGATAATTATTTAGCAGGTGAAGGGCTAATGGAGGCAGACAAAGGGTTACTCATGGACACAAGGGGATTGGTTGTGACTCATGAGGGTCAGGCTTGTCACATGTCCCAGGAGAGGCATTGCATACACTCAACCTAACAATCTAGATTCAAATGCCAGCCCAGGAAGTTAAAATCTACAAACTATAAACAATTACAAACAAATGATTTCAGACTGAGGTGTCACATTGAATGAAGGCATTTCGTGCTTCAGTGGTCAATATTGTGCAATCAGATGGAATGCCAGAGTTAACCAAGAAATAGTAGTGGCATTACACCATTGTCACTTTGATGGTGAGGATAAACCAGTTCTTAACTTGGGAAACGATATGTCAACAGTTGTTTCACATGGTCACCCCGCTCATCTTGGACTGGCAGTCCCTACTTCCCTCACTGTGCAAGTTTCCCGCTGGTACTGCCTGCAAGGACACTACCCAAAAGAAGACTGATGTGAACAAATCCAGCTTCCATAAAAGATACCTCCATCACCAACACTGAGAACGTATTGAAACCTGGGGGGATCTAGTGCACTTTAAAGCCCA
Source organism: Triturus cristatus (assembly GCF_964204655.1). Lineage (NCBI taxonomy): Eukaryota > Metazoa > Chordata > Amphibia > Caudata > Salamandridae > Triturus > Triturus cristatus. The sequence goes on from NC_140595.1 coordinate 371,055,554, forward strand.
TTCATCACTTACATTTGAAAATAATCCTTAGGGTCTGAAAGAGCACTCCAAATAGCCAATCACAGAATATTCTATCAATGGTATTTTCTGATATAAGGGAATGGAAACGGTTGTTTGGGTGTGTGAAAAGGTGATTTGTTCTTTGTTCCACTAGTAAAGGATTACACTCATGTGAGAATATTGATGAAAACATTGTAAAAACAAGAAATGACTCATTAATCTGATGAACTTGGATAATGCCCTTGCAGGAAAAACACTTTGTAGGAGGGGGGATTCAGTTGACAGCAGGTTGAATATCCCTTCACAGCAGGACATTTTTGAAAAACAAGTTTAAAGAACTAAGTTTAACACAGATTGGAATTTAGGTGTTTTCCTTCAAGGTAAATAAATTTGCAGTGCCCCTTAAGTGTACTCCCTTTCATTCCTCACCTCAATATACAACCCGCCTCTCTTCTATAGAGACCCTATGGCAGAACTCCTCAAGCAGTATAAAGAGTATTTTCAAAGATACTCAGCTAAGCAAATTAATTTCTAGCTAGACAGCAATCCAACTGAACAAACTTCTATTACCTCCAGAATGGAACATGTTCAACTGTGGAAGAATGTGTGGTACCATGACATAAACAGAACCAATACCAAGATCACTATAAAGGGAGAAAGTGAACCTGTTATAGTACCCTTTGGCTAACCACCAGTACTTCTTCCCTCTGGAGCATTCCCTCACTTTCAAAGTACACACAAGCAAACGTGTCACATCACTGTCCCCGCAGGATGATAATGAGAAAAATAAAGAAAAGACTAGGTCAAGGGCAGATCACCTCAATAGTAGGACACTGAAAAGTGATATAATGTGCATAACTGTGATAATATTAAAATGCACAACAGGTATCAGGATACAGATACACGTACATCTCATTCCTTTCATGAGCCACCTGAAAAACGCTTGTTGAGAGGTGGAGGGTTAGAGTGCAGATCGAAGGAGTATGTGAAACCAAAGAAAGACTGACAATGGTCATCTGACATAAAAAAAGGAAGACACGCCTAAACTGTCAAAGTCTCAATTCAGAAAGAAGAAGATAGCTGTACTCAAAGTCAAGCATGCCATGGATATTGAGGACAATGCTTCTGAGTGGGGAATAGGCTCTGACTATGCTAGACAGCATGGAAACTGGTGGATTGTCTGGTGGCTGTAGCATTGAGTGACTATATCCAGGTGAAAACACCAGACATGAGAGAGAGTGTCCCGTATCATTTATAAGACATGTACCTCCACTTGAAGGGGGACATACCGAGACACTCTAATGTTTTGGGAGAACATGTCATTCAGATACGAAGTTCTCTAGGCCAAAAAGCATTGGCCACCTGAATTTGTGATGGATTGCCGGGAGGGAGAAACAGTAATCTTACCTGCTTTCTCTGACCTCATTCCAGACTCATTAAAACACTCATATGTCAATGAGTGGTCGTTAGCGCTAGCCCCTGCATTATATTTGAACCATGTGAGGTGGGATGATGGTTCGCCTTATCATGTAACACCTGTGAGGTCAGCCCCACAACCTGAAAGACAATACCACATTAAAAACAAGATAGAAAGATCCTTGTACAACTTGAATATGAGGGTATAATAGAAAGTTGCACCTCTCCTATGAATAATACTTTGTTTCCAGTTATAAAACCAGCCCATTGATATAGATTTGTGTTAGACTACAGACACTTGAACACTGTTACGCGTGCATTCGCAGAATGCACACAGTGCGGAACTAATGAACAATATAGGACATACAAAATACAAAACCACATTAGATATCTTGAATGGATTTTTCTGCTAAAATATAGTGAATAAAAGCAGGTATTTGACAGCATTCAATGCTCTCGGTTCACGAAAACAGTTGTGTTGATTACCTCAATGGTATAAGAATAGCTTGTGCTGTTCTCAGCATGGGTGCCAGAACTTCTGCATGAATTTGATGAACAGGCATTGTCCTATGCTGTTGACATATATTTTATGGAGGATGAGCTTTCTACACACTTTACAAGAGTAGACTGCACATTTATCGGATTTGATCGCATTGGCTGTTAATTAAATTTTAAGAAATAAAATGAGCCCACCTTAATGTACTGTTCTTGGGATATGAGCTGTCAAGTGAAGGTAAAAGCTTTGCAACACACTTCTTAGAGAAATGTGTGCTTTTACAACCACCAAACACATTGAAGAAACTTTAATCCATATTGGGATTTCAAAATGTTTCAGTCATGGCTTAGATCGATCATGTTACTAAGCTGGACACTTCAGGCACTTTTTTCCCGGCCGCATACAATGGCGACCGCTTAATGCCACTAGTTTGTTTTTATCTTATTACTTAACAAATCAACAAACCATCATGGCAAGAAAGGATGCAATGTATAGTATGTTACACGGAGAGAAGTTGGAGAAATTACTTTTTTCTTTTGCAGAAATACCTTCTGCAGATTGGATAACCCAAGGGTTTATTTCTCTGCCCATTTCGACATTTCTCTTCACAATAATGTTTACAACACCATCAAGTAGGCAGACATGAGGCACTAGGATTATAATATGTGCACAAGTCATGGATATTACCTTTTAGATACCACTGTAGGGATGGCAAGACTGAAGTTTTTCTTAGCGTGTCTGACTGCGAGAGCACTTTAGGTTATTCCTTGTTATGTAGGGAAGTTTCACTTTATGGTGCATGCAATGCACCAATGGCAAATTTGTGTTGCTCTCTGAAGGATTCTCCAGCTACTGTGATCTGTCTGGCTTTCAGATTACTCTTGAATGGGAGTTATTTGATGGAGAATGAGCAAAGCTGCTGACAGAGCTGCTGAGGCATGAAACGGGCATTGCCTATCTGGTAACGATTTCTGCAGTCAAGACCTGTTGCACACAAATACTGTTTCCTCCTGCCCACCCAGTCAGTAGCAGGACTACAGGCCAACATAACCTGAGGGTGTGCATGGAATCAGCCTGGCACAACCCTGACATTTATGTTGTCCCAACATATGCACAGTTTTACCGGGAAGGTTTAAGCCATATGACAGGGTGACAGACCTTGACAAGGGAACAAGAGACGCTGATTTGTCTCTGAGACTGTGCTTCCTAGCCAGTGTTTTCAGGTACATGCGATTGAAGCACATACCACAGAAATTAGTACATCACATTTAACTGACCATAAAGTGAATGCATCACATTTTCCTGATGATATTAAAGTTTACTTTGGTTTTAGTTTATTATATTTATGAAGCACTACATTTGAAAGAGCCCCAGTTTCTGGATGTCGGATAAACATGAATAAATAACTAACAGATACACAAAATGAATAATTAAATTAAATAAACAGAAGATCCACAAGTGCAAGGAGTCATTGAATTTTGCTTCCAATATTTTAAACATGATAGCAGAGGCTGTTAAGTCTCAGCTTTAAGACAGTAATTTTTTTTTTTTTGGTCAGAGGTTTAAATGTAAAGGTTTCCATACCTTGGCACCTGCCACTCTCAATGTTTTTCCTCCATAAATGAATCACTACCATTGGATAGTTAACAGGTTCAGATTTGTGTTGGATTGTACTGTTTACCAGTTTGCTGATAGGGAAAGAGTCATGTGTAGTGAATTTGTTTTTCAACTATCAGCTATCCAGTCAAAAAATGTTTTGTGTGAAATATAATCATGCTTCTTCAGCTGAAAAATGAACGTTACTGCCCAGGTTTTGATTTTTGTAAGGTATGGAGCCCCATATAAACTGTCATGCAGTACTGGACCCAAAAAATTACAACTGCCTGTACTAACAGTTTTCAAAATCAATAGACAGTGAGAAACACATTTTTGACAGGGCAGATAGATTGCAATCTTTTGACTTAGCTGCTACTTAAACTTGGGGTATGAATAATAGATTAAAATAAAAAGGACACTCAGAATATGTACCACCTGAACAGATAATAGTGCTAAGTCAAATTTCAAAGGCCAGTTCAATTATGCTACATAATTAAAGCTGATATTTAGTAATAGGACATCTGTATAACTGCTTTTAAGAAAAGCTCAACTTATGACAATCCTGAATTTAATGCCAACCTGTCAAGATTACCCGCTTCAGCCAGTAAATGAGTGTTATTTGCATTAAATTTGCAAGTAATATCACTCTTCTTGATGAGTTGTGCAAAGTGAAGCAAGTAGAGCTTAAAGAGTACCCAAGAGATGTTTGAGACTTGACTAAGTGCTCTATTTTCTAGTGAGATGAGCTGTGAGCATCATTCTTCATGTATGATAAATTTTGCATTCTCTTTCAGAAATGATTCCAGCCTTTTCCTAGCCCTACTAGCAATGATAATGTACTCTTTGAGGCATGCCATGTGGATACCTTGGTCCTTGATATCAAGAGCTGTCAACAGATCCAATAAGATAATGGTTGTAGCACGGCCTAGATCCCTAATTTGTTAGTGCCTTCTCAAATTCATTGTCCTCCTGAAACTTGCCTCTGTCTGTACTTGCAGTCTTTGACGAACCTCTGGTTCAATTCTTTTTGTGAAGAATGTCAGAATAGATGGTTAAAAATAGTCTGGTATAGCATTGTCCAATTTAAAATAAAAGTCTTACTACTGTATTTTAAGTCCTTGAGCTTGATGCTATTCTGTAACAAGTGGAAGAAAATTGGTTAGTAGTTGTGAATAAATAAACCTGAGCTCAACACCTGGTAGCTAGGCACAAAGCAGGCAGACTGAACATTAGGTAAAATTAATAAAGTATTATGCATTACTAAGGCAATTAGAAAGACAAAATACAACGCATTTAAAATTCAACAACCAATTTGTAAAAATAGTCAAAATTTTAATAAGAAATATAACATCAAAATTGCTAAAGATTTAATTTTGTATATTTTATGTCGAATTGCACCAAGAAGAATAGAGAGCCAATCAAAAGTCAAAGTTTGTGGTTGATATAGGAACCACAATTTCACGTTAATTGTAAGGAAGCACAGGGCCGGACTGGCTGGAGCAGGCACCGGCCGTTTCGCCCGTGGGCCAGAAGGTTGAGGGCCAAGTTTTGATGGGTGGCGGCCATTTTTGCTACTGGGGGCCAGTTTTGCAGCAGTGCTGCAAAATCTGCCCCTTGCAACAAAAGAGCAGCAGCAGTGGTCACGCCGTTCGTAATTGCCAGGGCAGGTTTGCTATTCCAGTCCGGCCCTGATGGAAGGTAGGTCAGATACTCAAAGCGGGTGGTCCTCCTCAAAGATTTTCCCTTCCGATTTAGTCTTTGAACTCAAAATCAAAATCCAGGTCCAAAAATCCAAAAGCAGGGCCAGATATCAGACAGACTGTATCTAATGCAGTGGAAGTCAAAATCGTCCAACAGGGCAGGGCTTAAAACTGTATCTGGTGAAGTCCTCTTGAGATCTGGATGCCATTGGACAAGGTGCCTCTAAAGCTGTTGGTTTTGACAGAAAATGCTCAGAGTGGGAAGAATTCTAATTTCATGGCCTCTGAGAACCTTTCATTTCAAGGATACTTTTGGCCTTTTCAGCCACACCACCGAACTCCACTGGACCGACCACCGCTGTGTCCACTTCACCTTTGAGAAGCCCACCATGCACCACCGCACACAACGGGCCCCCCACCACAGCTGGAGCAAAGTCACTGAAGACCAGCTAGTCACCACCCTCGCCCGAAACCCGACCAACGGACACTACCGACACCGGCTCCGCCGCCCTCAACCTCAGGCAATGGATTGAGAACTGCGCCAACACTCTCGCCCGATCAAGAAACCCTCGAACACATGCACTGACATAAAAGCCATCTGGTTCACCGCCGACCTCCAGGCATCCAAGCAGGCCTGCCGTAGGCTCGAGAAGAAGTGGGACCACGAACAGACACCAGACAGCAACACAGCCTACAAGAGCGCCATCCGCAGACACCACCAACTCATCCGTACCGCCAAAAGGACCTCCTTCAAAGAGCGCATTGCTAACAATGCACACAACAGCAAAGAGCTCTTCAACATTGTGAAGGAACTCTCCAACCCCAGCTCCAACTCCAACGACATCCCACCATCACAAGACCTCTGCAACTTCCTTCTTCCACCGCAAGATCGCAGACATCTCCGACAGCTTCAGCAACCAGGCAACCCCAACAGACACAGACACCTCAGACTCACCGCCCCCAGCCACATCGATGTCGACCCCCTGCTTTCCCGGACCCACGTCAACGACAAAGACATCATCAGAATCATGAATACCATCCACTCCGGTACACCATCCGACCCCTGCCCACACCACATCTTCAACAAAGCAAGCTCCGCCATCACACCCCATCTCCGCAAAATCATCATCAGCTCCTTCGAGACCGCCACCTTCCCAGAGAGCTGGAAGCAAGCCAAGATCAACGCCCTACTCAAGAAACCCAAAGCTGACCCCAAGGACCTTAAGAACTTCCGGCCCATCTCCCTCCTCCCGTTCCCGGCGAAAGTGATCGAGAAGATCGTCAACAGGCAACTGACCTCCTTCCTTGAAAAGAACAACATCCTGGACCCGTCCCAATCCGGATCCTCAGCAACCACAGCACCGAAACAGCCCTCATTGCCGCAACCGACGACAACAGGGCCATGATGGACAACGGAGAAACCGTGGCCCTCATCCTCCTGGACCTATTGGCCGCCTTTGACACTGTCTGCCACCACACCCTTGGCACATGCCTCCACAGTGCAGGGATCCGCAACAAAGCACTGTACTGGAATACCTCCTTCCTCACCGGCAGAACCCAGAGTGTCCGCCTCCCCCATTATGCTCTAAAGACACCAAGATCATCTGTGGCGTACACCAAGGATCGTCCCTCACCCCGATACTCTTCAACATCTACATGGCACCGCTCCCCAACATCGCCAGATCGCACGACCTCAACATCGTCTCATACGCCGACGACACCCAGCTGATCCTCTCCCTCACCAAGGCCCCCACCACTGCCAAATCCAACCTCCACGAAGGAATGAAGGCATCGCCGAATGGATGAGGATCAGCTGCCTAAAACTGAACTCGGACAAGACAGAGGTCCTCATCATCGGATCCACCCCCTCCGCCTTGGACGACTCATGGTGGCTGGCCACACTGGGAGCTGCGCCGACACCCACTAACCCCGCATGCAACCTGGGAGTCATCCTGGACTCCGCATTGTCAATGACCCAGCAAGTGAACACCGTCTTCTCCTCCTGCTTCAACACCCTCCGCATGCTCCACAAGATTTACAGATGGATCCCCACAGGTACCAGAAGGACAGTCACCCAGGCCCTCGTCACCAGCAGACTGGACTACGGCAACGCTCTCCACGCAGGAACATCAGTCAAACTCCAGAAACAACTACAATGCATACAGAACGCCTCTGCACGCCTCATCCTCGACACCCCCTGCCACAGCCACATCACAGCCTACCTGAAAGACCTACACTGGCCCTCTGTCAACAAGAGGATCACCTTCAAGCTCCTCACCCCCACTCACAAAGCTCTCCACAACACCGGACCAGCGTACCTCAACGAACGACTCACATTCTACACCCTGAACCGCCAGCTTCGCTCCGCTGACCTCGCCCTCGCCACCGTCCCCCGCATCCGTCGAGTGACCGCTGGTGGCAGATTGTTCTCCCACCTTGCCGCAAAAACCTGAAACACCCTCCCCATCTGCCTACGACAGACCCAGGACCTGCTGGCCTTCAGGAGACTCCTCAAGACCTGGCTGTTCGAGCATTAGCAGCACCCCCACCCCCCAGCGCTTTGAGACGGGTGAGTTGTGCGCTCTACAAATTTATTGATTGATTGATCAACACGTTTAGCTTTGAACTTTGTCTGTTTTTGGAGCTCAAAATATTTTAGCGTGTGCAAGCCTGGAAGATGTAACTAATAAAGTCCTCTCAAAGAGATGTCACTTTTGTTAAATATTCTACCCAGTGGGGTGGATTGACTTCTGGACAATCCCTAACCAATGAGAAAAAAAGTTCCCAGGGCAACCCTTCCTACATTCGCAGTGCATCCAGTTTGCCTTACTGAAACTATCCAATAGTGCACATTCTGAGAAAAATCCAAAAATGAAGCACCATTCTGCCCTTCTGCTGACCGGCGGCCCATTCATAACCAGTTTAGAGAAATTAGCAGTCACCTCCTCCTTAATCACATCAACCTGGTTCGGGGACCAGTCCCCCTCTCCCTGGGTTGGTATTGTGCTGGTATTATGCTGGCTACTGTTGCCCCAGAGAATAAAGGAATCTCTTCTTTATGTTTTCCTTTGCATTTACCTGCTAATGGGCAGGTCTCACACTGGTCCCTTTCAAGGTAATGAAGTTCCTGAACAGTGTTCACTATCCAGCTGCCCTTCCTGAGATGAAAGAAGTCAAATACCTCATACCTAGGTTTTCTTGCCAAAAGACTAAAGCCAATTTTTCTTTTCCTGGAGCACTTTGAACATTGTAATGCTAATTGGCCTGCTTGAGTATCAGGGAGACAAGATATCATTTTTCAAAAACAAATTTTACTAAATATTTTTAAACAACTGACATGACCATTGAATTGTATTTTTAATGCATATTAAAAATGATGGCTGAATCATTTTCTAACTTATTCAAACTGGAGATAGCAAATGTATATAAGGTAGGCTGGAACATCAACGCTAGGAAATTGATGTCTGCACTAGGGCTTCAAGCCCATTGGGCCAAGCAGGATCCACCCCGGAAAAAAGTGCTTAAATGACATTACTGGGAATGGTGGAACAGCAAGAATCTAGCAAACCAAACTTGGAGAGACTTACCGCAGAATATTATTTGCATGAACAGACCAGATATCTGGAGCTCTACTTAGACATTATGCAAGTCCCCCGGGACAGGATGTTATACATCCATTTTAGGTTTCGCACACTTCCTGTCTGTGAGGCAACTGCTAACTGGCACCCATGTAACCCAACACCAAAAGATTGCCCATGCTGCAAGGACCCGGTGGAAAGTGTTACCAGGCCTATGCCAAATCGAGGATGAAATTGATCAAACAGATCTGCCGGCACCTGGGCAAACGGAACCACTGGGATGCCTTGTGCATTTTAAGATCAGATTCCAGGCCACTCTTTGCTTGCGGAGTGGCCACGTTTTTAAGCCATGCATGCCATATAAGAAGGAAGGCTAAGATAGGAACGCCACATCACCCAACCGGACGAGAATTACACACAGTTGTCCAAGGGCTTACAAGATGACAATCTATGTTTCAATTATATGCTATGCACATGCACTTTATTGTTAATAATTACTTTCCAATGTTGTCATGAAGGGGCAGGAAAAGCAATAAAAATGCCTGCTGGACACTGTGAATTAGGTCCAACTGAAGGGGCCCCAAATGTGAAAATACGGTGATGCCCCCCTTCCTCTTGCATCCTGTTTAAAAGTACGTTTTATTGTTGCAATGTTGTACTAATTGTATTTTAACATTGATCAGCTGAATTTTATACTGCTCTTTCACTGCAGCCATGCATTAAGATGAATTACTTGTTTGTATTTAATTGTAATATGCTGCTGCATGAACTGTCTGTTTTCACACTTCTTTTTTATTATAACTGGTTCTTTTTACAGCTTTTATGACACAAGTTGTCAAATAAAGCTTATACAATACAATACAAATTTATGTTGTTTGATCTTTCGTTTTTCTCAAAGTAAAGCTACAACCCTTCATGGTGAAAATAGCTTTTGGGGGCTAGTCCCTGTAGGTAGATGCCAACGCTAATTTTTGCATGTATCACTTTTGAATACTAAGAAGCCTCAGTCGCAGGATTCTTTCCTGTTAAAATGGTAACTTTGACAGGTTTGTCTACATTTTTATAAGCGGCAGCAGTCAAGCTACACAGGTAGGTCAGAACTCATAATTTGTTGTCAGCTTACTAGATAGAACCACATGTGCTGAAGTCTGCAAGTGGCATTTAACATTTCAAGGTCCTGGTCTATTTCCTGCACCATATGCTAAGGCCTTATTGAAATGTTACATATGCCAAGCGGGAAGTAGCTAATTTTGCCATGTTTGCAGTCAGAGCAGATACACTGAGAACTGGGCAGCAATGCCCTATTGTGCAGTGTTTAAAAACAATAAATACTAGTCAGCAAAAAATGGGAGTGAGTATGCACAATGAGGTGTTTTCTCACATGGAAGAGTTGAAGAAACAGGCTATTTCTTCAGTCATGCCCTCACTGCAACTCTTTACAAATCTTGCAGGGTAGGTGTCAATTGCTGGGCCCAATGGCTTAAGATAGTATACACAGTTACTGCATCATGTGCTAAGGCAAATTAAAATTTTGTAAATTTGTGTTCAAACTGATGCAGTGCTTTTGGTTGAGATTTGTTTGCTATAGGTTACAATGCATATCTTTATTTTAGATGTAAAACATCTGCTAAAATGTCACAGAAAGACAGAGAAGAAGATATGTTTTGTCATTAACACTTGTTCAAGATCTACAAGGCTTAACACAGATTTTTATTGTATGATTTGGACATGTTTCTATATGCAGCCAAATTGGTTGACACTCAAAGTCTTATTAATTACAGGTTCTTACCTGTAATTAGATATACAGGTAAGAACCCACCTTTAAATACCAGACGTTTGGCAGGAATGATGTTCAGACAAAAACAAGAAAGCTGGAGTGTTTATTTGTTGATTTAACATTATTGTTGGCTAAGGAATATTGTTGTGGCGTGGAGATATCCTTGTGCCACACACATACATAGAGAGGAGAATTACAAAAATGGACAAAAGTAGAAAATGCAACAGAAAAAGCATGACAGTGAAGACATGTTGTTGAAACAGTTTGGGACACAAATCTACTTTAGACACATATGTCAGTGTGTATTCAAAGTTAAATGTTATTGTATTAAATGCAAAGAGATATACATATTATGAATATATGACTATCAAAAACAATGTATAAATCTTTAAACTCTGAAATGTCACTTAAAAGTGGAAAAACATAAATACAGTATAAAAAACACTTTTGTTAAGTATTTGCATATGTGTAAACATACCCATGCCCATTAAAGCATGTATAGATTTTAACACATGAGAATTCTAAAAAAACATTGTATTTGTACTCTAAATGGTGACAAAAACCTATGGCTCCAGATAAGGACTCGCTACATCAATTTGGTCCAACATGTTAACCCTTGAGTAGCATATAATTAAGATTGTACTCTTAAATATAAACAATAATTTTGTTTTAATTGACACAGCCTAGAACAGATAAGAAAGGAACCTGTCTACTGCAAGAACAGAATGAATATTGGTATACATGAGTAAGCAGATCTTATTAATGATCAATTCATTTCTCAGGGCTGGTGTTTTCCTCCCCCTTGCTGTCCATATCTCAGAAAATGTGTGCTAGGTATATTTTGTTTAACTTCTAATTGTAACAGTTTTGTCAATGATGCTGTGTAAGACGTTTGACTTGAATATCATTGGGTAATGTCGTTTATTCTGTAATGAAGAGATACCGCTTAACCTTTTAGTGACTGCTCCTCAGGAATCATTCTTACATCTGACATTGTTTATTCTTCTTGCTCACTAAAACATGAATAATGTATACAACAATTTAAATACACACCAGTTTAGCTATGCGTGTATATCTATTCTTTATTTTAGTTTGAATTAAAATGTAACTCTCTTACTATGTCTTTTATTTAAAAAGGACAGTACTGCAGTTTGAGTTATTACACCCTATTTTTAGACTAAACATGGAAAAACCTTTTAAAACATATAAAAAAAAGAAGTATGGGTCTTAGGACATATAACTACAGTACTGTAAAGTATTGCTAACCCTCCTTAAAGCAAGGTTGCATCTTTAACAGTCTCGGTAGTCAAATTTAACAAAATGATTTCAAGTCTGTATTTACAGTTAAATAAGTCTTCATTGTAAATCACATGCTTTTTGGCACTCGAGTGTCATTAGCTAGTGGTCAATAATGTCAATGTTGATCAAGGCACAAATGACAAACATACAAATTGTGCAATCTGGAAGCTTTTAGTAGCACATGAAATTGAATGAATACTGATAATCAAGTGCTGCTTGTAGCCATTAGAGATGTGTTGACAGGTGCTTTTATGTAATTAATACAATGAACAATTCGTGTAGAGTTGTGTCCCTGTCTCCTGAATGCGAGGTGTTTAATATTCACACATATAACTCAGAAGTTGATGCATGAATTTTATATAGAACTAGGTGGAAAAAGAGGTCACAAATCGTACATTGACATTTAGGAAATTGTTTGTGATTTTGGTAACTGACCTATGTACTAATAGGTCAGATCACAAGTTAGAGAATGGTAGTGGGTCACAATTTGACCTGCCTCATAATTTTTCAGTAAATAGGTCACAAATTGCAAGACATTGCAATTAACCACAAACACAGGAATGGCACCCTGCTGGGACCAGCAGATCACCATGTATATGGGTTCTTTTAAATAAAGCAGTCTTTTTTTAAAAAGAAAATGCAGATTTTGTTTCCTGAAAGGAAAATGTGATGTGTTTAAAGTAAAATGAAAAGTTTTTTAAGAGGAGCTGATGATCCCAAGGACCACTGCTCACTCCTAAACAAATGTTTTGGTCAACATTCACAAAAGGGAAAGGTTCCCCTGGGGACTCCTTCACATTTGTGAATGTGTTACCATCTATTGTGAGTTGCTGGTAAAATATTAATATTTTGCAACCAACTTTTAGTTGCAAAATATAAATACATACCATAAGGTATCGGTATTTGAAAAGGATGCCCTAAACACAGCCTTCCAAATTATAATTTTGTATTGTTTCCTAACCTTATTAAATGGTTTGGAAATCCTATTTCCAAATTATCAATTGGGTTTAGTACATTGCAAAATGAGTGTAGCAGTAGCAAACCCTCAGAATTACAAAATCTGGGGATAAGCGACCATTAAATCACTTTATATATGAGAAATAGAGAGAGGCAATGTTTGCTCACTGTTTCCTACTTGTGATGTCTGCATTTCACACATTAACATGGAGAATTTCTGAGTCATATGTATGAACTTTAGACACCTAAAACAGAAAAGTACAGGCACTTAGTTGAGTGATGAGCCAGAACAGTTCTTCATGCTCATCAATGGAACATAGGTGGAAGGGAAGACTGGTAAAGAAGACCGATTGACAAAATGAAGTTTGAGATTAAGCACTTTCAAGCACTGTTCAGTGCTGTCCTGGGAGCCAGGGCTGTGTGCATTAATACAACATCTGTTATCATTATTGCCTAAAAATTTAGTAGGAAAAACTTGATTAGAAGAAGTGGGTAGGAAGGAACTGACCTAAAAATTGAAACTGGGAATAACATGTAGGCAATGACACAGGTTACCTCCAAACAGGTCACCTTGAGAACTTTGAGCTATTTGCAAAAATAGTTTTTGAATAACAGCAGTCAGGAATAGTTGCACAACACCATTGTTGTGCAACATCTATTAGGTTACAGAAAAACTGCAACATATTTTGACAGGAGTATTGTCTAGTCTTGATCTAATCTCACTTCACTTTCTTCCCAACCCTCTGTCTCTCTGGCATGTTCTTTTTATTTCTACTCTCCTTCTTTCTCACAGTTTTCTTTTTTTCTCTTTCTTCTTCCTAATTCATTTCCTGCCTTTCTGTTGCTTGCTCTGGGTCAAAGTGTCAGAATGTCATACTGGTTTTGTGTTCTCAGAAGCTGTGAGAATCTGCATCTCTCTCAACAAAAGTGTAATTGCAGAGGAAGAAACAACTTTACTGAAGATAGCTCTACCCTGGGCTACAGAGAAGCTTGGGGATAGAGAGAGAGACAAGCAGGTGAGGTCTGGATGGTAATTAGATTCAGCACTTCACAAAGACTCCATGGCTCTATAGTAAATTAGCACACAATACACTCTGAAGCAGTCCAAAACAAGTGTGCATCATTCTAAAGCTCAGACTCACTATAGTGTTTATCTGGATAATTAGTGGCAGCTCTGTAAATGGCCCACTACCAAGCTCTAGTCACTAGTCAGAGAACAGAGCATTGGTCCAGCAGAGTTTTGGTCATAGATTAATGAGTAAGAGAGTACCAACAAAGGAGAAACACCAACTGGTAAGTCACAAGGAACTGAGGGGAAACCAATAAAAGCCAGGACACTGGTAGAGCCCTATCTAACGAGGAGAAAAACCTAAAACATATGAGGCAATGCCAAATCGGTCTGAGCGATGTCAAAAGCGGATAAAGCCCAACAACTATTGTGGCCAAGGACAGTACTTCATACTTGCTGTGCTATTAAATTACACTGACTATCAGGCTAGAAGGGAATCCAATAGCTTACTGTTGTGTTTCCCTTTAAGTAATTGTATACCTCGTGTCTCTGCGCGAGGAATGTTTTCCAGTTGCCACACATTATTTGCTTTTAAATTGTATGTTCCACGCTTCGGTCGTTCACCTTGACAGCCAGCATTCTTATTTGCGATTTTCCAGGGAGAAGGACAGGAGGTGGTGTGCTCTGTCGATGTCCTATTTTCTTGGAATAAATCCTTCTACCTTAATTGGTTTATGGTGTCCTTTACTCAACAAATTTGGCGATGATCTTTCTGGACATCAACATCAAGAACCCATGGATTTTATTGAATTTTTGGCAAAATTCCGGAATGTTTTTTTTCTCTCCACGCAGATCCTGTGAATTCTTAAGGATTCTGCAAGTGTTTCTATTTCAGCGCGGAATAATTTTTTTTTCTCAAAGGAAGAAATATTTGGTCTTGGATTTGGCTTACTTTCTTCGAAGCATTCTTCAAAACAGGACACATCGCACGAGTTGACAGCGCGAGTCCTGTGGAACACTGAGACTCGTCTGTTCTCCTGTGAGTGTTTCGGCGCGCTGACACGCACTGTTCATCTAGAGCGCTGGGACTCAACTGTTCTCCTGTGAGTATTACGGTGCGCTCACACGCACTGTTTGTCACTACGTTAATCCTACATCAAAGGTCACGTACCAGGGCAATTACGTGACGCCATATTGGATTTACACGAGCATCGAAATACTCATATTTCTGCGCCCCGGAAAGCCACTTTCATCTTAATAATTCACAGCATATCACTTCTGGTACTGTATTCTTCAGTTTATTTAATAATACATTTATTTCCTTCATATTTTTCTGTATTTTCATAATATTTCGTCATGGCAACACAGCAAAATTTCACCATTCAGCCTCCTCAAGCTTTCTGGCCTGCGGGGATTGCACCTTCCATGAAATGGTCAGAATGGAAGACATATTTTTTAAACTTTATAAAAGCTGTTGATGAAGATAACGAAATGTCGGCAGAAAGGAATAAAACTCTTTTGTTGTACTCTATTGGCCGAGGAGGGTTAAAAGCTTATGATCGCATGCCAAAAGTTGTTGTGAGTGGAGACACTAATGAGTTTCTTGCTATATAAAGACTTTGATAACCATTTCACGCCCAAAGTGTGCATTGGAATAACAAGATATAAATGTTTTCATAAGAAGCAAGAACCCAATGAAACTATTGAAGATTACGTGTCTGGCCTTAGGCTTATTGCTGATGACTGCAAATGTGATCATTTACAAGATCAATTTATAAGGGATCAAGTGGTTATGCATACCAGGGACCCATCCATTCAAGATCGTTTATGGATCAATGGTGATGCAGACCTAAAAGATATTTTAGCCCTTGTGAGAAAGGCAGAATTATCCAGCCAGAGTGCAAAGGTTCTAAAAAAGGATGCTAAAGTGGATAATAAAACTGAAGTTACCGTCAGCAAAATTAATGATAAATCTACTGACAAGAACAGAAAATATAATTCTAAGTCGTTAAAATATGATTCATCCAAAAGAAATGTGATAGTAGTTCAAATTTAGCTTCTAGCAAATTTAGCCCTGCTTTGAAACAAAAATGTTCGAATTGTAATGTTATTGGACATTATGCTAAAGTGTGTCACAGAAAAAAGTTTGCCAAAGTGATATATGTTGATGATGATGAGACTAGCTCTGACGATGAGGAACACTTGGTCAAAAAACTCTCTTCACATATAATCACTGATACTGAAAACACTAGTAGCTGTGATTATGAGTCTATGGAATTATTTTTGTTAAACATTATTGATAAGAAAACAGATAACAAAAAGAAACCTTTGTGTTTAATATCTTTAGGTGGTGTTAATGTCCAAGTATATGAAGATTCTGGATCTCCAAACACTATAGTTAACGAAGATGTTTGGGTAAGTAAATTTGTAGAAAAACTAGGACATGAGTTACTTCCACCTGACATTCATCCTGAAGGTTTCTCAGGAGAGAAAAGAGATAGGGTTGGTTACCGTTCTCTTTTATTTAGATTCAAAGGAAGAGAATAGTATGGGAAGCTATATGTGTCAAAGAAAGAACCTTCAGTCTTTGGATGGAAAGATCAGGGAAATCTTGGAATAATACTTAATCCTAATAGTGATGATCCTGTAAAGTTATTAGATGCCAATACTGATTTGTGCAAGGATATTTTGAATTCGTTCCTTAAGGTATTCAGTAAGGAAATTGGTAAATTAATGATTTTAAACACCGCTTAGTGTTGAAACATGATACTTGTCCTAAAGTTCATAAAGTTAGGAACGTGCCTATTTTATTGAGAAAGGAAGTTGAATTAGAGCTTGAAAAACTTGTTAAGGCTGACATAATAGACCCAATTGAATCCTCACAGTGGATTTCTCCGATTGTTGTCGCACGACGCATCAATGGAAAATTGAGGCTTTGTATTGATTTGAGACATTTGAACAACAATATAGTAGTGGATAAGTTTCCCCTTCCTAAAATTTCTGAAATGCTCAGTTTGATTAAAGGTGCTAATTGGTTTTCTACAATAGATTTATCACGGCCTAACATCAAATCCCTCTCACTAATGACAGTAAACCATTAAGTGCTTTCATAACTCCTTTAGGATGTTTTCAGTACAAACGATTACCTTTTGGTCTCGCTTCTGCTGCGGCGATTTTCCAAAGGCTGATGCATCAGCTTTTCAATAAGTTTGATAAAGTACGATTTCCAGGATGACATTTTGGTTTTTGGAAAGGATAGACAGGAACATGATTGTGTGCTCAAGAAGGTTTTAGGTGTTCTGGAACAAAAAGGTTTAACTATTGAACACACAAAGTGTACATTTGCTGTAAGGTCTATAACATATTTAGGACATGTCATCAGTGGAGAAGGAGTTTCCACCAAACCTGCTTTGGTAGATTCAGTGTTAAATGCCCCTCATCCTAAAAACAAGGATGAAGTACGTTCTTTTATTGGATTGGTGAAGTTCTACTCCAAATTTGTGCATAATTTCTGGAGCAAAATTTTCAACATTCACCAATTACTTAAAAACAAAACCAAGTTTAATTGGTCTGTGGTGTGTGAGAAAGAATTTGAAGACATTAAGAAGGCAATTTCTGATGCACCAGCTTTAAGTACTTTTGACCCTGATCTCAAGGTTACTGTTGAGGCAAGCAATAAAGGGTTGGGTGGTGTACTTTCTCAAGTCAATCAGCAAGGAAAGGAATTCCTCATTGCTTATGCCTCTCATGCTCTCTCACCCACTGAAGAGAAATTCTCAGTAATAGAAAAAGAAACTCTAGCTTGTATCTGGTCTCTTGAACACTTCAGAGCATGTATGTGGGGTAGGCCATGCATTCTTCACACTGATCACAAACCATTGGTAAAACTGTTGACCACAGAAGGTTTATTCAATGCTTCTCCTAGAATTGCTAGAATGTCATTAAGATTGCAAGACTACATCTACAAAATTGTTTGTGTCCCTGGTAAGGAGAATGCTATAGTAGATTTTTTGTCATGTATACCCACTAATCTAATAGACAGTTCAGATCATGAATGGGAAAATATTCAAGTTGCATTAGTTCATGATTATGGTTTACCTAACATTGACAAAAGTGAATGGAAAATATTTTATAAGGAGGATAATTTATTACAAAAAATGTATTCTTTTGTTACTAACGGTTGGCCATCTAAAAGCAATTTATCTGAAGAACTTAGACAATTGTGGGAAGTTTGTGATGAACTTTCCATATCACATGGTAATATCTTGAGGGGCGACAGGGTCATTCCTTCTTCACAACTTTGAGATAACATAATTAAAATGTGTCACGAAGGCCACGGTGGTGTTTAAAACTAAGCAAAGAGTAAAGCAATGGTACTGGTGGCCAGGAATGGATTTATCTATTGAGAGGTCTATAGAAACTGTGTCTGGTGTGCTAACACATATAAAACTCTTGTTACCCTCAAACCTCCCATGGCCGAACAAATAATTCCAAGAATACCATGGCATACCGTGGCCATTGATATAATGGGACCCATTGGTTCCCTGAACAAATAGGTGTTAGCTGTGATTGATCTTTTCTCAAGATGGCCAGTTTTAAAAATTGTTGATAAAGTAAATTCTGAGGAAGTTATTAAATTCTTGGACTGTGTTTTTGTGGGTGAGGGACTCCCTGCTTTACTTGTTAGTGACAACGGTGTCCAATTTACTTCTAAGGTTGCCAAAGAATACTTTGAGACGGTTGGCATAAGGCACTGTACTACATAACTATACAACCCAAGTGGTAATGGCATGATTGAACATTTCAAAAGAGTGTTAAAAAATGCCATACAGTCTGCCATTAGCAATAACGGTGATTGGAAGTTGCAATTATTTAAGACTGTTTGGATGTATAGAACCTCTCCACATGATGTCTTGGGGGTGTCACCATTCGAAGTCATGAGAGAAAGAGCTGTTCATACTAAATGTAATCCAGAATGGATTTTTAATTTTCACAAACTTTGTGTATCCATGGAAGTCCTAAGGTCTAGAATTGAGAATAAACATCTTAGAAACAAGGAGGTGTATGACCTTAAACATAATGTCAAAACATGTGACGTTAGTGTGGGTACTTGGGTTAAAATGGTGTCATCAGTGATGTCACTGACCATGTCATGAGTGATGTAATACGTGACGTCATCAGCAGTGCATTGCAGGGGCGCGAGTTATAGTTAGCTCAACTAACTATAAGAGGCAAATTTCTCTGGTTTTATATGAGTCAAATGTCCAACTAACTATAACGTCCCTGGAACCTATGCTTTTTCTGTGAATTTCTAAGGTTTTTTAAATGCTATTTCCTAACTATAATGTCCCTGAAACCTATGGTTTTTTCAGTGAATTTCAAAGGTTTTTAAATGCTAATTTTTAACTACAACGTACTTGAAACCTATGGTTTTTTCAGTGAATTTCAAAGGTTTTTTAAATGCTAATTTCTATTTATAACGTTCATTAAACCTATATTTTTTTCTATGTTTTTTAATTATCATCCCATTCTCAACTTGTTGAAAACTGCAAATCTCACCACTCTTCCATCAATACCTTACACCAACAAAATTGCCACAAACAAGAGCCACATCTAACGCTAATGAAATGCACAGTAGGCGTTCCCGTGCCAAAAAAACACAAAAACACCACTTCCCCATATTTTCAATGACCAGCCAAATCTGCAATGCGATCCAAAAAGCAGGCGATAAGCCGAGTTAGCAGCAACAAATTAACATCAACCTTTAACTGGCGTAAGGAGTTCGACTATCTACTCTGTTATTTTGACCCAACTCACAGCCACATCTAAAGACCAACACATGATACAGCTACTGATCATGCAGCTCCGACACCCAACAACACCAAAACACCGAGCCCCACCACCACCAGAACCTCACCCCCGGACCACCCCCCTACTACCACCGAGGCAGCACAAAACAGAACAACAGACCTTCCCAAAACATCATACCCCTCAGCCACACAATAGCTGAATGTTGGGAGATGAGCAACCAACTATATATGAAGGAGGCAAGTCACCCATCACTGATAAAGCACACAATGCCAAGTGTAACGCTCATGTGTTGCACAGACATCACTATGCAAAGCAGAAACCTCTCCATGTGGAGATATACTACTGATACTTGTAGTGTAGTGCATAGTGGATGCAACCATGTTACCTCAGGCAGTGTGGAAGATCTCAGTCATGTAGCTGCTCCAATGTACGCCACTCCAGCGTAGGAGTATGAATAAATAGACCAAGCCCCAGGCGTGGTTCACTTGTGGGAAGACCAACGAGTCTGTCAGAACGGCAGCCCTCACCCTGGCACGTGGCAGCCACCATAACCGCAGGCCTCCTCGACATAGGGCCCCTGCACACCCAGCGGCACAGCACCGCAGACTTATGTCTGTACAACTACTGCCTTCGATCTACACTACGGACAGCACGGCTCACAATTCAGATGCAGTGGCAATTGTAGATGTCGCAGTCCAGTTCGCAAGACACGTTGCTCCCAGTGCGGCCCGCACGGACCACGCATGATTGCAGGCTGCGCACATGCTGTGTGCTTCAGGTGCTACTAACTCACTGCACCATAAGTCATCCCCATCTGCCCTTATCAACGCAGACTTCATTAGACAAAACACATTGCTCCCAGTGCGGCCCGCCGGGACCACGTTTCATCGCAGGGTGCGCACAAGCTGAGTGCTCCAGGTGCCACTAACTGTGCAGCTCAACTCAATGCCACGTGGCTGTGTGCCCATCCTGACCGCTGCCTCCGCCCTACACTGGAGTTACATGGTTCACAATTCAACATTAGTAGCGACGAAAATTGTGTAAGAGACTATAATGGGTTAGGAAACCAAATGCTCATAATCTGTGCAGCTCAAGTCAACGTCACCTGCCTGTGGGTCTTTGCTGACCGCTGCCTCTGGCCTACACTGTGGAAGACCGGCGACACGTGGTGCCAACTAACCCTGTTCAACACAAGCCGATCCCACATGTGTAACTGTGTCCTGAGTCCTCAATGGCAGTGACCACAGCACCACACTTCCTTCGATCACTGAAGGGTATTTCCACATGGAAGACCGGCGACATGTGGTGCCACTGAACCTGTACTACGCAAGGTTTGTTTGGGTCACCAACATATTCACGTGGCTGTGGACCCTATCTCACCACTACCTCTGCCCTACACAGTGGGCGAACGGCGACAAATGGTTCCACTAACCGTCTTCAACACAAGCCGATCCCACATGTGTAACTGTGTCCTGAGTCCTCAATGGCAGCGACCACAGCAACAGACTCACTTCGATCACCAAGGGGTATTTCCACATAGACCACCGGCGACACGTGGTGCCACTGAACCGGTACTACGCAAGGTTCGTTTGGGTCCCAATGTATGCACGTGGCTGTGGACCCTAGCTCACCGCTACCGCTGCCCTTTATTTTGGGCGATCGGCGACAAATGGCACCACTAACCGTCTTCAACACAAGCCGATTCCACATGTCGAACTGTGTCCTGAACCCTGAATGGCAGTGACCCTAACTTCTTGCCAGCGACCACAGCACCAGACTCCCTTCGATTAGTGTGGCTTATTTGCATATCGAAGTCATCAATGTGGAAAGTATTTCCAACAAAAAGATAACACAAAAGATACATTTTACACAAACTGTCGATTTCCATTTCCACGCCCAGTAATTTCCAAAGGAGGAGTGAACAGTTTGATGTCAGCAATGAGACATACCATCACTCGAAAATCACCCAAAATTACTTATAATTTAAAAAGAACAGAAGCATGAAAGTACAATAATGAATACAATACGGAGATTTTGAAGATGTGAAATGCAAATATGAACATACAATATGATGCACATAACTCAATTGCTGTTTCTCATTATGTCACGTCAAAAATTACCAACTCTGGGAAGACAGAATTGAAAGAAATGTGGGAAGAAATTTCACACGAGAAGACACTTAGGAAAAAAATGTACAGCTTCAGTTTGAAAATACTTTTACATCGAGAAATTGGATCCTAACAATGTTCAGATCGATAGACATCTGCAAGTTTATATTCAAAGTCAACAGGAACCATCTGGATAAATCTAGGTTTTCCTGCTGCACGAAATCGAGTTTTAATATAAATGTTATAAAACAAATTTGTGATGATATAGACTTACGTTTCTTTGCTAGCAAGAGAACTGTACAGAAAATAACAGTTGGATCTGTCTAGCTGTTGATCAACAAATGGAAGATAATACTGTTCTGAAGTTTGAAAAAGAAATAACAAAGTGTAAAGTAGTTTCTGGTGAAAATCCCAACTATGTTTATATTTATTGCCGATGTACTCATTATAAAATTCAAACTAGGAATGTAGATGTACTACCACTAACCCTGTTCAACACAAGTCGATCCCAAATGTGTAACTGTGTCCTGAGTCCTGAATGACAGTCACCCCAAGTCCGTGGCAGCGACCACAGCACCACACTCCCTTCGATCACTGAGGCATATTTCAATATGCAAGGCCAGTGACACGTAGTCCCACTAACTCTCTTTAACACAAGCCGATCCCACATGTGTAACTGTGTCCTGAGTCCTGAATGGCAGTGACCCCAACTCCGTACCACCACACCACCTTTGATCAGTGAGGGGTATTTCCATATGCAACTACTGACTCCAGTAGGCAAGTAAGTATCACAGTCCTACACCCAACATATTATCCTTTTAGTATCCTTGCTTCAAGAACTTTTTTATATCAGTTATAGCTTTACTACAATGACCAAATAAATCTTCAAATGAAAACTAAAATAGAATAGCAGTCTACACTGCAGGCAGTGGTGCAGATCGGAACTTCCGAATCCCCTCTACTTCCACGGACGGAATGATTTCACAGTCACACACGCATACACACATCACACGCTGGTGTGGCCCATTACACCAACATTCACCCTAAATCACTCTATCCGTGCCCTGTATAGGAGAAACTCCTTTCAAGAACTCTTATCCAATCTGCCTGTACTTTGAGGTCAATGGCATCTGCTTAGTTGCTTGTAAATCTAGCTAAGAACATTTCATAGAATACACAAATAAATTCAATAAACATGACAAGAAATAACCACCCGAGACAGAAATTCAAACAGATTGTTCATTTATCTAAAATTTGTAGGAAAAGCCAATTAAATGCAAATTTCATTTCTCTCATATTTACCTATTCTGTCTAAATGTCAGAACCTAAGTCAGAACCGGTCCTCTGTAGAAGAATTTGAGTTTTCTGTCGTCATGTAGAGTCATCGTCCTCTCCGTCAGCATAGGGACCTCGCATCATCAGCTCGGGAAGAAGTGGCGCTAGACCTCTCTAGTCTACTATTATTTATACTAAAATTTACATTCTATAAAGTTACATTTCTTTATTCAGAACAGATGAATGGCGGAAATAATGTCATCTTGGTACTTTTTCGATATTATGCGAGATTTTCTCACGCATAGATTGTCCCAAATAATGAATAGCAGAATTGAACGTCCATGACTAATTCGATACTTTTACGGATGTCTCTACTAGGTGAATTTGTTTCAATAGTGAGTTCATAACAAGTTCGTATCAACTTTTCCGTCTTCCAGGGGCTCTTGGCAAATGTCCCGGAATTGTCATCATGCTTATGGCTTTTCAGTTCATCGGAGGTGCAAGGTCACAGGCAGAGCGAAGCCTTTTGTAAATTTCCATCTACTCAAGTGCAGGCTGTAGATGGTAGCCATTTTCGGGTAGGCCACATTGGACAACTTAAGCAAAAATAAACATAAAACAGAATTACTGCATGGAAATGATTATACAGTGTTATTCCCCTGCTAATACCCTTATGTGTGTATATTATCTAGCCATTTGCGACATCAAAAGCCATTAATGCATATTAATTTAAAGCGCAAACACCATAACATCACATAAGCAACATTGATTTCTGTCAGTTTGCTCACCAACTTAGTTCACTTATTATTGTAGCCATGCAATAGCATTCCCACGTGTAATTCTCTTGTTAATAAGGTTGATTAGACAACATTTGACAAACTTTTAATACTTAATAATTAATCAGTAGTACTTTTAGTCATAACATGCGAAAATGAAACAGGTATTCGGTTTTAGAGTAAAAACCCTGCTCCATCAATCCCCCCTTTGGTGATATATAATTACCACAATCATCAAAACCCCCCAAAAAAAAAAATCAATTTAGTTTCCCCTTTTGGAAGAATTTGAAATATCTTCTTGTTCTTATTCATGTTTTTAAACCCTAGTTTCCATCTCATCTTCCTTTTTAGTTTCTATATACATGCTTTCTCTTAGCTCTTCTAGTTCTATTTCTTGTGGATCTCTTTCTGGTTTCTTTTGTCTCCTTTTAACATTTTCTTTTGTGATTTTATTTCTTCTATATCTACAACACATACATCCTAACCTAAGGATCAATAATGCAACGATTACACATGTTAATGGAAATAATATCTTACCAATATGGTACTACCTATTTTAGCTACAAAGTTCTTAATAGCAATCATCTTGTTAGCCATTTTAGTCCAGATACTTTCAGCTTCCAGTGGTACTAATTCTTCATGCAAATCAGTAATATTTTTTTATAAACCTTTAGATCTTTACTTTCGTCAGGAATGTAAGTGCAACAATGTTGAACTTTCAGCATTCCACAGACTCCACCCTCTTTTGCCAAAAGAATATCAAGGGCAAGCATATTTTGCATCGCCATAGCACGCAAAGCAACCATTTCTGTATTAACCAAAAGAAAGCCTCCAGCGGTGCTTGTTGACAAGCGATCCACCACTGTTGACAGCTTCCGAATGCCAAATGCATTCAAAGAAATTCCCACTGCTGGAATTAAAGCTCCAAAAATATCTCCTACAATTTCTGTCCATGTTTCTCTTCTATAGCGTGTTAAAGTATTAGTTTGTTCAGCATTGTCTACTCTATCCATGTGAAAAATCTTTGGAAAGACCAGGCCAACATAACATGTACCAAACCAATGGTCAGGCAAACGGTAATAAGCCTTGTTCCCACAAATATAATATACTCCCGGAAAAACTGGATCTTCTCCTCCTCTAAATCCCCATCCGGTTGCAATAAAGTATGTATCATGGCACTCACTAGTCCCTATGAAATAATAATCATATTGGGATCTCTTTCTGGTAATGCACAATTTTCCTTTCTGTGGGGCATCTATAGCTATATTTGGACTGGTTCCATCTTTCAACTCCTTTTCTTTTTCAATATCCCACATGGTATCACTCATTTTATGCCCTTCTGCTTTCTTGTGCATATTCAACCTTCTTCTCTCAACCATGTCTAGAAAATTCTTCTCTTCTCCCTTCAAACTGCAAGTTAAATTATTTTTAAAAACGTATTCTAAGGTTAATTCTTTGGTTTCTAAAAAAATCTCACCTAAAGTGTTAGCTTCCTTTGCAGGATTCAATTCTTTATTCATAGGCAATTGCCCAAGAATATTATCTATATTAGACATATTATAATCTAATTTTCCCAACTGATAAAATATACTAATCAACACACTACAGGAAATTCCATACGTAGCCGGAAGATGATGATAAGTCACTCCTTCCGAAACAGAGGCACGTAACTGCATGCAAACGTAGCAATCCCTTACTTCCATTGTCTTTACGTATTCGTACAACAATTTAGAAAAAACATTGCTAGAAAAAGCATTAATTGACCTATCTTTATGTATATGTACATTACTAGTTCTAGTTGGAACTACCTTTAATGGACTCTTCCCTATATTAGTCCTGTTCCCAATATGACCTTCTAAAGTGTCTATAGTGACTCTAAATGAAATCAAAAGAGCAAGCACGCTCCAAAGCAGCATTAATAAACCTGTACAGCAGCAGCACATTTTGCACCATCTTTTCAGAAAGGTACATCTACTTTTATTCTCAGTGTTAGCCATTTTGTTAATTTGACCGTGTCTTTTGACTTAGCCTCTTTTACTCCTCTACTGAACTTTTTAAGGGCAGCAAGTACCCTACAGATTATTACAATCTACTAATTTTAATTGTACTACTTTCCTTTCTTCTCCGGACTTCTCTTGGATCTATTCAATTTGGATTTTCATCGCTTTTCACTGTTTCTTCATCATCATCAAACTGTATCAGGTCCTGAACATCCGTCTCTTCTCCAATGTCGGACAAGATAACTCTCAGGATTCCCACAGCTTCTTCTTCAGCAACCTCCTTCAGTAAAGCCTCCTCTGGACTTCCTTGGCTGTCCCCCTCTTCTCCTTGTTCAGGCAGTGCCACATACGTCCATTCCGGTGACTTGCACCTCTGGTTTGGTTTCCTTATTCTTTTAGTTCTCTTAGGTATCTTTGCTTCCTCCTCTTTGATGGGGTTTTGACTCGACACTTCGTTCACTTGTTCAGCTTTCGAAGAGTTAACTCGTGTCAGTCTATACCTTAGTCTCTTTATCCTATTTGGCCAAAGATCTCCTTTAGCATTTCTCTTTTGCTTTCCTTCTTTATTGTTTCTTTCTCCAAGCCAAGTTCTCTTTCTCAGAACTCGTCCTCCATGTATCTCATTGTCACTTTCATCAGACTCTGTTTCAGTTGCTTCTGGTTCGTTAACAGCTTTCTTTTCTCCAACAACTTCCTTTTCTCCAACAGTCTCTTTTTCCACCAATTGAGATTTCCCTACTTCTGTCCCTCCTCGGGTCTCCGACACGCAATCTTCTTGCTGTCTACTTGTCCCTTTACCTAGCTTGTTGTAGATGTTTTTCTCAAATCCTGTACTATTCTGAACTTTCCATTAGGTTTCTTCAGTCCCATTATCGGTGAATTACATGGGCTGCTCAATATTTCTCTTAACACCCGTTGCTGGATCATTTTTTCAATTAAGGGTGTTATTCCTTTAATTATTTCAGGTGTCAATCTGTATTGCGGTATGTTTGGGTAAACCACTCCCTCTTTTACAGTAATCTTTACTGGATCTACATTTCTCATCAGGCCCACGTCTTCTCCAGTAAAATCCCAAACTGCTGCTTTCACTGTCTGTTTCAGCTCTGGGGTTAATGCATCTGTGTTAGAGTCGGGGATCTCTGGTTGGCGCAAGGTTGCCCTTGTGTCAAGCAGGAACCCTCTCCTCCACGTCAGGGCGCAGGATAACCCCTCGCGAATGACCCTTGCTCACCCTCTAGGTGCGTGGCGTGAGCAGCCAAGGCGATTCCTCAGGCGTTGTTGGTTAAGCACTTACAATCATACACACAGTAAATACATCAATCCCCCCAGAAACGGACACCAGACTTGGATATATAGAAAAATACGCTTCTTTATGTAAAAATAGGTATATATATCTCAGCAGACTTATCACAAGACCAATAACGTTTTCGCTATGCCACCAGGTTATAAAGCAGGCAAATGTTCTTTGTTCGTAGCTTCAAATGGATACTTTGTAGTCTCTTGCAAATGTTACTTGTGGTTCCAGTACTCACAGAGATCGGCTCCTGCGAACGGGGAAATAAGGCGTTGCGGGCCCCGAGCCCGATACTGGAACTTCTTTCGTGATGTGGAGAGCCGGCACAGGTCGGTGCGACTCTCAGCTTGGGAAGTGTTCTTGGGTCCTCAATCAGCAGGTGTGGGCACGTAGGCAGGCGCGGCCAGTGACCCTTTAGCACGGCGGTGCCGGAGGGTCTCCACAGCGGGGGCGGCGCGGCCTGAGATGTCCAGGGATAGCGAAGCGGGGTCGCAGGGCACGGTCAGCGCAGCTGGATGACCCGGCGTAGATCACAGTCGTCGGACGGCTTCCGGCGGGAGGGGTGATAGCGCGGTCAGCGCGCTCCAGTAGCAGGCGGTGACAGGGATGCAGGCGGCCTGGCCCGGGGACAGAGAGCGGCTCTGGACGGAGCGGGGCTCTCACGAGTTTGAGGCAGGCAAGCTTCTGAGTGTCACGGCCCGAGGAGGGGCGATGAGGGGCGCAGTCTCTTTCCAGTGGGATGCACACACGGCTCGAATTGGAGGACGAGCAAAAGCACAGAGAACCCACTGGTCCTGGGGTTCAGTTCAGGGGGCAAGCTCAGATCAAGCCCTTGGAGAATGTTCAAGCACAAAGTAGCAAAGTCTTTTCAGTAAGTCTCTTCCTCTCCTTTCTCAGCAAGACAAGCAGCAGGCCAGCTCCTCCAGCGTCTTCTTCTCCTTCTAGTCGGGCAGAGGTTCTTTGTGGTAAACAGGATTCTGATTTCTTAGGAGCCAGGCTCCTACTTTTATACCGTGATTCTTTTGTTCTTTAGCGCCAGGGGGCCTGGGCCTGGCTCAGTCCAGTTCTGGAGCACTTTGTTATGGTGACTCTGCTCTTTCCTTTCAGCAGCAGGGCAGAGACATCAGCCGCTCCACAGGGGGCGGCGCCGGCTTTGTGGTGGCAGAGCACAGGTCTATTCAAGAGTCAAGGTGTACTCCTCCCACCCATCCTGGTGTCATCTCTCTACCCACCACCTGGCAGCCAACCTGTCTCTGGGGATTCCCCAACCCTGCTCCTTACTGTTGCCAGGCAGAACACATACACACAGCAGAGGCGGACTGAATGGCCAGGTCAGTAAATACTAACTTTCTAAAAGTAGTATTTACAAACCCAGGATATTAAAATAAACTTGACTACAAGAAGTATTTTATTATTCTGAGTTCAGGCATACTAAACTTGACATTCTACCATGCTCTATGAGTCCACTGGGGTCACAGCGTGTAGCGACTCCAGCAGCCCATTCTGGCCTATGGAGAGCAGGTAGCCTTCAATAGTGAAAAACGAAAAGGGCTGTAATTCACTACTAAGACATGCCACACACATCAGGGCATGTCCTACCTTATGCCTACAATGCACCCTGCCCTTGGGCCTACCAGAGGGGTGGCTAATATGTAGGTAAGGGAAGGTTTTGGGACTGGCAAGTGGGGGCACTTGCGCAGTCAGCGCGACAGTCCCAGACTGCACGCAGGGTCTGCGGTGGCAGACCCTAGACACATTTTACAAAGCCGCTTTCTGTGGGTGGCGCAACCAGCGCTGCAAGCCCACCAGCAGCATTGGCATTCACAAGCCCTGGCACCCCTGGTGCACTTTACTGGGGACTGACAGTGAATCCAATAAACCAATCAGGAACATCAATTACAGGTACACTTTACCTAGGGAGCACTTGCACTGCGGCACGGATTAGCCGTGGCGCAGTGCCCTGAGCGGACAACACCAGCAAAACAATCGAGGCACACCATCAAAAAGTGGAAGGGAAACTCACGCCAAGGTGCCAGGTCTAACACGTGTCCCCTCCAGCTGAAATGTGGGGAGAACTACCCTTGCCCAGGGGGTTCCTCGTCACTAAGGCGGAAATACCTGGACAGACCGTCAGCGTTGGCGTGATCTGTACCAGGACGGTGTTCCACCGTAAAGTCCATACCCTGTAGGCAGATGGACCACCTCAACAGCTTCGGGTTCTCACCCCTCATTTGCATCAACCATCTGAGGGGCCTGTGGTCCGTCTGAACCCAGAAGTGAGACCCAAACAAGTAGGGTCTTAGCTTCTTCAGCGCCCAGACCACAGCAAATGCTTCTCGCTCAATTGCACTCCACCTACTTTCCCGTGGAAGTAACCTCCTACTGATGAAGGCTACGGGTTGGTCCCAGCCCTCCTCAGTCATCTGTGAGAGAACAGCCCCTACACCATGCTCTGAAGCGTCTGTCTGTACTAGGAATTCCTTGGAGAAGTCAGGGGCCAAGAGCACGGGCGCCGTGCACATGGCAGTCTTCAGGGTGTCGAAAGCTTTCTGACAGGTGTCAGTCCAGATCACGTTCCTGGGCTGCTTCTTAGAAGTCAGCTCTGTCAAGGGGGCAACGATCGTTCCATAGCCCTTGACAAACCTCCTGTAGTACCCAGTGAGCCCCAGGAAGGCCCTCACTGCGGTCTGCGTCTTGGGGGGTTCCCAAGCCAGGATGGTCTCAATTTTGGGTTGCAAGGGAGCCACCTTGCCACTCCCCACTTGGTGTCCCAAGTACACCACGGAACCCTGCCCGATCTGGCACTTGCTTGCCTTGATCGTGAGGCCTGCTCGGCGCAGAGCCATCAACACTTCCCAGAGGTGGCGCAGGTGTTCGGGCCAGGTGGCACTGAACACTGCGATGTCATCCAGGTACTGAACGCATCCAGCCCAACCAGTACCTGGTTGACCAACCTCTGAAAGGTGGCAGGGGCATTCTTCATTCCAAATGGCATGACTCGGAACTGGAAGTGCCCATCTGGAGTAGAGAATGCTGACCTCTCTTTGGCCCCATCGGTCAAGGCGATCTGCCAGTACCCAGACGTTAAATCAAACGTGCTGAGGAACCGGGCAGCCCCCAGCCGATCAATGAGCTCATCAGCTCTGGGGATGGGGTGCGCGTCAGTCTTCGTTACTGAATTGAGTCCTCTGTAGTCCACACAGAACCGGAGTTCAGGTGTGGCTCCCGGCGCAGCAGCTTTGGGGACCAAGACCACGGGGCTGGACCAAGGACTGCTGGAGGACTCAACCACCCCTAGCGCAAGCATTTTGGAGACCTCCTCCTTAATGCAAGCTCTGACCCTGTCAGTTACCCTGTAAGCCTTGTGCTTCACAGGTAAGCTGTCTCCTGTGTCCACATCATGGACGCACCAATCTGTGACACCAGGAACCAGGGAGAACCTATCGGGAAACTGCCCCAGCAAGTGGCGGCAATCTTCCTGTTGTTCGGGCGTCAGGGTGGGTGAGAGGTTAACTCCATCCACTGACCCATCTTTCTCAGAGGCTACTAAGAGGTCAGGAAGAGGCTCGGTCTCCTCTTCCATTCCATCATCAGTGGCCAGCAGCATGCCCACTTCGGTCCTCTCTAAGTGGGGCTTAAGGCGGTTAACATGTAGGACCCTCAAAGGGTTCCTGGGAGACTGCATGTCCACCAAGTAGGTGATAGGACTTTTGCGCTCCACAACCTCAAATGGACCTGTCCACTTGTCCTGAAGTGCACAAGGCTCCACTGGGGCCAAGACCCACACCTTTTGTCCAGGTTGAAGCTCTACCAGAGTGGCATTCTGGTCGTACCACCGCTTCATCTCCTCCTGGCTGGCTTCCAGATTTGCCTCAGCAAGTTGCCTGAAACGCCGAGTCTGGTTTCGGAAGGCCAGCATGTAACTGTATACATTCTGGGGAGGTTTCCTGGGAGATTGCTCCCAGCCTTCCTTTACCAAACTCAGAGGTCCTCTTACCGGGTGACCATACAGAAGCTCAAAGGGGCTGAACCCTAGAGACTTCTGTGGCACCTCTCGGTAAGCGAAGAGCAGGCATGGCAAGAGGACGTCCCACTTACGCCTCATTGGACCGTCCAGGCCCATGATCATGCCTTTGAGGGTTCGGTTGAATCTCTCAACCAACCCATTTCCTTGGGGGTGGTAAGGAGTGGTGAACTTGTACGTTACCCCACACTCCTTCCACAGGGATTTCATATATGTGGATATGAAATTGGTCCCCCTGTCGCTCACCACCTCTAGAGGGAATCCCACTCGGGAGAAAATTCCCATCAGTGCCCGTCCCACCACGGGGGCCGTCACTGTCCTCAGAGGGATGGCTTCAGGGTACCGGGTGGCATGGTCCACCAAGACCAGGATGAACCTGTTGCCCAGGGCTGTCTTGGGGTCCAGAGGCCCCACAATATCAATACCCACTCGCTGGAATGGCGTACCGACCACAGGGAAAGGTTGCAGAGGAGCCTTGTGCTTCCCTCCGCTCTTACCACTTGCCTGGCAAGTCTGACAGGTTCTGCAGTAGGAATCTGAATTCTTGTGCATTTGGGGCCAGTAAAAGTGGGTGACAAGCCTGTCATAGGTCTTGTCCATCCCCAAATGTCCTGCTAACGGCACATCATGAGCCAGCCCCAGTAGGAAGGTTCTGAACTTCTGGGGTACCACCAGCACACGGACTGACCCAGGTTCAGCAGCCTTAGGCTCTGAATACATGAGGTCACTCTCCCAGTACACGTAGTGTGTTTTGGCCTGAACACCATTGGCCTGGTCTGCAGCCTGCTGCCGCATACCCACGAGAGAAGGGCATTCTTTCTGCTCCCTGCAGAATTCCTCCCTGGAGGGACCTCCTTCTTGCTGCCAATGGGTCAGCTCAGGCAGGTCTCCCAGTTCGGCAATCTGTTCCCCGGTAGGCTCCAGAGCATCCCCCTCAGGGTCTACTTCCTCCTGGGCCGTGGGAACTTCGGGGGCCGGTTTCCCGCGCCTCCTGCGCCTTCTCCCTAAGGCCGGTTCCTGGACCTCTCCCTCAGGCTCCAGGACCCTCTCAACACCCTTACTGGCTGCCATGGACCGGGTGGTCACGCACGCCCAGTCGGGTAGACCCACCATCTTCAGATGCGTGGTCTTCTCCACCTTTTTCCAAGGGGAGCTCTCCAGGTCGTTCCCTAGCAGACAGTCTACAGGCATGTCAGTTCTCACAGCGACTTGTAGAGTACCAGAGACCTCCCCCCACTCAAAGGGAACTTGAGCCATTGAACAACGACTCTCTATGTTGTCAGCATTGACAACCCTACAGTAGGCATTGGGTACAATCTGCTCTTGAGACACCAGGTGTTGCCTCACCGAGGTCACGCTGGCTCCTGTATCTCTAAGAGCCTCAACCTTCTTTCCATTGATGGTCACTACTTGCCCATATTTCTTAGTGTTAGAGGGTAAGTAGGTTTCAGGGACCATCTCACTGTCTCCTAGCGAGACTAGGGTCATCTGCCCGGGACCCCCACCCTCCTGGACTGCTACCTCCTCCCCAAAGTTAACACTAGCTACTTGCCGGGGTGGAGCACCAGTGGGTGCGGTCTTACCAAACAGGCGACACTTAGGATCAGAGGCAATGTGACCCGGGTCACCACACCAATAACAATTGAAGGGCCCCTTTGGAACAGGTCTACCTGTCGGGGCCCCGTTCTGCTGCGGGGGTGGGGGAGGCTGAGAACCCTTCTCCTGGTTCCCTTGGGGATTACTTTGGGGGCCTTTTTGGAACCCTTTCTGTTTACCCCTGTCCCCCCCACTCTTCTGCTGGGGACCCTGCCCACCTTTGGCGGAGTCTCCCACTTGACCCTTGTGGACCCTGGTGCTGAGCCAGCGGTCCGCCTCCTCAGCAAGCTTCCTCGGGTTGGACAGCTTGCTATCAATCAGGTGCTGGCGTAGCTCAGGAAAACATTGACTGGACAAGTGCTCCCATGCAATTAAATCAAGCAGCCCTTGATAATCATTCACTTTGCTACCCTTCACCCAACCATCCAGTGCTCTGCAGAAAAAGGTTACATACTCCACATATGTACTCTCAGGGATCTTCTTAGTCTCCCTGAACCTCTGTCTATATAGCTCAGGAGTTAACCCATACCTGGTCATTAAAGCTTCCTTCATATGGGGGTATGAGGTCTGGACTTCTAAGGGCAAATCTAACAGTGTGTCCCGCCCTTCAGCAAGGAACCTTCCCCACAACCCCGCTCCCCAGTCTTTCTCAGGGACCCGGTGTGAGGACATGGCCACCTCGTAGGCTCTAAACCACTGCCCTATGTCATCCTTTCTAAAATACTCCTTCACTACATCTTTGGGGATGTACACCTTGGACTCTACCTGCACCGGTGGAGTGCTGCCACCAGAAGGAGCGGTGTCCAAACTTTTCGCCTTCAGCTCTAACTCCTTCAATCTTATATCATGATCCATTTGGCGTTGTTGTGCCTCCAGGGCCAACTTCTGCTTCTCCATTTCCATTTGTCCTGCCAACTTTGCCATCTCCATTGCATGCGCCCTGTCTGCTGCCCTGTCTGCCAGCTCCTCTGGCGACCGGACTCTGCTGGGCTCCTCAAGGTTGTCGGGTGGAACGATGTCCCCCGCATTCCGTGGGTCTCTTGACTCCTTCCAGGCTCTCAGCGCCTTGGCGTACTGGGTCCTCCTCTTGAATCCAGCATGGGGAACTCGGAATTTTACACTGTAGCCTTTCAATTGCTCCATCGAGTAGCCTTCCAGTCTCTCCCAATCCACCTCATCTATTCCGGAAATCACAGAGAGTGCTCTTCCAGCGGAGAGTGAGCCAGGCATGGTTGCAGTAATGGCAGATGTCTCAACAAAGTTCCAAAAATGAAAACCTGTGGCTGCGTTATTTGGTCTGCTCTCACTATCTGGTGATTAATAATTCACTGTATGCAAATTACAAGTGCAAATCCGAAATCCCACCCGCTGCCAACAATGTTAGAGTCGGGGATCTCTGGTTGGCGCAAGGTTGCCTTTGTGTCAAGCAGGAACCCTCTCCTCCACGTCAGGGTGCAGGATAACCCCCCGCGAATGACCCTTGCTCACCCTCTAGGTGCGTGGCGTGAGCAGCCAAGGCGATTCCTCAGGCGTTGTTGGTTAAGCACTTACAATCATACACACAGTAAATACATCAATCCCCCCAGAAACGGACACCAGACTTGGATATATAGAAAAATACGCTTTTTTATGTAAAAATAGGTATATATATCTCAGCAGACTTATCACAAGACCAATAACGTTTTCGCTATGCCACCAGGTTATAAAGCAGGCAAATGTTCTTTGTTCGTAGCTTCAAATGGATACTTTGTAGTCTCTTGCAAATGTTACTTGTGGTTCCAGTACTCACAGAGATCGGCTCCTGCGAACGGGGAAATAAGGCGTTGCGGGCCCCGAGCCCGATACTGGAACTTCTTTCGTGATGTGGAGAGCCGGCACAGGTCGGTGCGACTCTCAGCTTGGGAAGTGTTCTTGGGTCCTCAATCAGCAGGTGTGGGCACGTAGGCAGGCGCGGCCAGTGACCCTTTAGCACGGCGGTGCCGGAGGGTCTCCACAGCGGGGGCGGCGCGGCCTGAGATGTCCGGGGATAGCGAAGCGGGGTCGCAGGGCACGGTCAGTGCAGCTGGATGACCCGGCGTAGATCACAGTCGTCGGACGGCTTCCGGCGGGAGGGGTGATAGCGCGGTCAGCGCGCTCCAGTAGCAGGCGGTGACAGGGATGCAGGCGGCCTGGCCCGGGGACAGAGAGCGGCTCTGGACGGAGCGGGGCTCTCACGGGTTTGAGGCAGGCAAGCTTCTGAGTGTCACGGCCCTAGGAGGGGCGATGAGGGGCGCAGTCTCTTTCCAGCGGGATCCACACACGGCTCGAATTGGAGGACGAGCAAAAGCACAGAGAACCCACTGGTCCTGGGGTTCAGTTCAGGGGGCAAGCTCAGATCAAGCCCTTGGAGAATGTTCAAGCACAAAGTAGCAAAGTCTTTTCAGTAAGTCTCTTCCTCTCCTTTCTCAGCAAGGCAAGCAGCAGGCCAGCTCCTCCAGCGTCTTCTTCTCCTTCTAGTCGGGCAGAGGTTCTTTGTGGTAAACAGGATTCTGATTTCTTAGGAGCCAGGCTCCTACTTTTATACCGTGATTCTTTTGTTCTTTAGCGCCAGGGGGCCTGGGCCTGGCTCAGTCCAGTTCTGGAGCACTTTGTTATGGTGACTCTGCTCTTTCCTTTCAGCAGCAGGGCAGAGACATCAGCCGCTCCACAGGGGGCGGCGCCGGCTTTGTGGTGGCAGAGCACAGGTCTATTCAAGAGTCAAGGTGTACTCCTCCCACCCATCCTGGTGTCATCTCTCTACCCACCACCTGGCAGCCAACCTGTCTCTGGGGATTCCCCAACCCTGCTCCTTACTGTTGCCAGGCAGAACACATACACACAGCAGAGGCGGACTGAATGGCCAGGTCAGTAAATACTAACTTTCTAAAAGTAGTATTTACAAACCCAGGATAATAAAATAAACTTGACTACAAGAAGTATTTTATTATTCTGAGTTCAGGCATACTAAACTTGACATTCTACCATGCTCTATGAGTCCACTGGGGTCACAGCGTGTAGCGACTCCAGCAGCCCATTCTGGCCTATGGAGAGCAGGTAGCCTTCAATAGTGAAAAACGAAAAGGGCTGTAATTCACTACTAAGACATGCCACACACATCAGGGCATGTCCTACCTTATGCCTACAATGCACCCTGCCCTTGGGCCTACCAGAGGGGTGGCTAATATGTAGGTAAGGGAAGGTTTAGGGACTGGCAAGTGGGGGCACTTGCGCAGTCAGCGCGACAGTCCCAGACTGCACGCAGGGTCTGCGGTGGCAGACCCTAGACACATTTTACAAAGCCGCTTTCTGTGGGTGGCGCAACCAGCGCTGCAAGCCCACCAGCAGCATTGGCATTCACAAGCCCTGGCACCCCTGGTGCACTTTACTGGGGACTGACAGTGAATCCAATAAACCAATCAGGAACATCAATTACAGGTACACTTTACCTAGGGAGCACTTGCACTGCGGCACGGATTAGCCGTGGCGCAGTGCCCTGAGCGGACAACACCAGCAAAACAATCGAGGCACACCATCAAAAAGTGGAAGGGAAACTCACGCCAAGGTGCCAGGTCTAACAATCTGGATTAAATATTGCATATATTCCCAAAGCCTCACATTCTCTGTTATCCATGGTCATTCTGTATAGAACATTCTCATGAGGTGTCTCAAAGGTTATTCCATCTGGTGTACAGAAAATAGTGCAATTCATCTTGCACAACAAATCCCTGCCTAACAAGTTCACAGGACTTGTGTCACACACTACGAATTGGTGCATGTCTGAAAATTTCCCTATTCTAACCCTTACTGGTTCAGTAAGTAGTGTTTTGATCTGTGTGTTGGACACATCAACCACTTGGATCGCTTCGTCCGAGAGAGGAAGATTCTTTATATCAGCTGACCTGACAGTTGATCTCGTGGCCCCAGTGTCAACTAGGAAAGTGATACTTTCACCATTAATTTTCCCATCTACAAAAGGCCCTGCCTGGTCTATTTCTAGAGTTGCTCCAAGTACGCACTCCTCCTCCTCTCTTCGGCACCGTCAGAAGTCTCCCTCAGAGTCACTTCCCTCATTTTTAAGCCAGTACTGTGAAACAGCGCTTGCGCGTTTTGGTTTGATTACCTGCTCTTCATCGTAGAACCCTGACTGATTCTTGGCTGTACTTCTGGGATCCTTTTCTCTGTGGCAAGGGTGGTTTTGGCACCTGATTCTGCTGCTTATCAGCTTTTTGCTGTTGTCGATGCTGACCACACCCCTCACTCTGCACCTCAGAATTCAATGATGAATTATCGTCATTATTAGACGGTGGATTCTTACACTCGGATTTCCAGTGCGCCAATTTTCCACAGTTGTGGCATGGGAACTTTTTCTTGGCTTCCTCAATATTCCCCTTTCCTTTTCCTGGACCAAACCTGGGCTTATTTCCTAGGTTATTTGCCAGTTCAACCAGCTGAGCTTCCTGTCTTTCTGCAACTTTCACCTGAGCCCACATTGCCTTTTCTTTTAACTTCCTCTGGTTTGCCTCAATCTCATCACTGAAGTATTTTGCATGTCTCAGAATCTCATCAATTTCTTACACTGCCAGTCTACGGTGTGCTGCCTCATCATGTCACTGATTTCCGGCCGCAAACCGTACACAAATCTATACACGAAATGACTCAGATCCTTGTCACCCAGGTGTTCATCTCCACTGAACTGCTTAAAAGCTAGTATCAGTCTTTCATAGTAAGCATGTACTGATTCTTTCAATTCCTGGTGTGTTCGATCTATTTTAACCCAGTCTGTTTCCTTGGGGGGTACTTTATTTTTCAAAAAGGCCATAATCTGCTCGTACTTTTTCATGACCTCCGGGTCTGGAGTTCCTGTTTTTGGATCTCTCGGGTATTCCTTAGTGGGCCAGTCTATGACTGTTTTACATTCTGCCCACAGGTCTGCTGGTACAATTATATCAAACAGACTATTCAGGTCAATCCACAGTACTTTTGACAGCTTTACAAATCTGTCGACTTGTCTGTACCACTCAACGGGCTTTTCCCTTAGTCGAGGGAAATCATTCGTAAATGATAAAATATCCTGTGTGGTCCATGGGACATGTACGTACCCACCTCCTGGAATCTCTCTCATGGGGTAAGCTGTCACTGCCTTCTCTTTTTCTTTTAGGGGAAATGCTGAGTAAGTTCTATCTGCCCCATCCTCTCGCTTTCGATACCATCTGTCTTTCCATTTCTCTACATCGCCCCATTTCTTCAGTAAAGCAATCATTTCCTTAATCTGTCCTGTTCGGCCTGCATTGTTTAGATTCCCAATATCTTTGTCTGAAAAATCCACTCGGTAAGGCTTTTGTAAAACTTTCACCTTGTCCATGTCAATTCCCAATTCACTGGCTATTCCTTTCAACCTGTCATGTATGTTCTTTGCTCTCCATGTGACACTCTTGCAAAGGAAAAGAATCTCCCCTTCCTGATAATTCTTCAACGTTTCTGTAGGGAGTGTACCTACAATCATCTCTTCCATTTCCATACGTAGCCTAGCTACATCAATTCCCTGTGATTCTTTTTCTTTCTTCTGCAAGGTCTTCAGCCAATCATTCAAATCTTCAGCAGTTATCACAGATTTTTCTGCACCCCCTGGTTCTGTCACTCTTTGTGGTTCTAAAATTGATCCCCTGTTCCCTTCCATACATCCAGAATTCAAACTTGAGTTAGTCTGCACACTCAATTCCTCTCCACATATGGTATGTCTCCACTGATTTTCTCCTGTTCTCCACTGTGTTTCTCCCGCTCTCATTCCTGCCTGCTCCGGAGGTACACTCAGGCTATTACTCACATATGGCACCGTCAAACCACTTTCGCCCGTCCTCTGTTTGTCAAAAAACGGCATAACCAGGCCTATTGTCACAGGCACGGTAACAGCCTCAAGATTTTTAGTCAGTTCCCTGATTTTCTCTGTTAGTTCAGAAGTAATTCTCGCTAGTTCTATGGTCTTTTCATCTTCAAGTTCATTCTCTCTTTCTATCTCTCTTTCTCTCTCTCTTTCTCTCTCTCTTTCTCTCTCTCTCTCTCTCTCTCTCTCTCTATCCCTCTCTCTTTCTCTTTCCGCCAGAGAACAACTGCTTTTCAACTCAGGGGCTGTAGCCTCTGTCTTTATAATCCGCAGGGTGTTTCTTATTGGGGTAACTGCTGTTCCTACCTCCGGTTCTCGTCTATACAGGGGTGGTCTTTTGTAGAGCATGTCCTCTAAGACATCATCATCAGACTCATTTGCCCCATATCTTCTGGTCTCTACATTATGATCTTTCTCTGTACACTTTCTCCCTCCTGATTCCTCTGCCGTTCTTACAGGATATAATCCCTCGGTCATACTGGCATCACGCCATCATCTCATTCGGTCATGATGGGTTTCGCGATCATATTTCTGCCCAAACATGTACCTGTAACTACCTCCACTTTCCTGCTTTTCTCGTTCATGCATTTCGTCTTCCCATTCGGTCAATGCCTCAAATTGCGTCGGCCTACGCCGAGGCTCTAGATTCATCATCTGCTCCCGTAAATTCCTCAGTATGGCCAGATTAAATGAACCATGTTCTGGGAACGCTAATACTCCATCATCTTTAGTGTACTTCACCCAGTTATCTAACCAAATACAGGTATGATACCCATATTTTGCAACCATGAAGGATGCCGGGGTTCTTATCGGGGGCAATAACTGTCCTTCCCTTGTCACTATGTCTTTATCCTTGTCAAACAAATTCTTTACTTTATTAAACAAGGACTTCTTCTTCTTTTCCTCAGCGTGGTAATACATTTTCCTTATTTTCCACTAGCTGTTTACTCTTTCTACAACTATACGATCTCTTGTCCAATTGCAGCGCGACTTACACCAACGCACCAATCCTGGAGCGTCTACGTCACTTACTCAGTCCGCGAATCCCAGAGCGACTCACACTAACGCACCAATCCTGGAGCGTCTACGTCACCCTGTATGTCTCCCAATCCTAGCGCGGCGTACACTAGCACACCAATCACCGTGCTTCCACTGTTCCAACCCACTGTCCAATCACAACGCGGTCTCCCTGACGTCAGCAGTCGCTGCAGTCGCTTCTGCTCCTGTCTCCTGTCTCTTTCGTCTACCCCTCCTTTACAAGACTACTTGGTAGACTTTGTTTCAACTTCTACGAGTCTCGTTAGTTACAACATACAAACATCTCCATTGTCTGCTTCGCTAGCCATAGAACAGCAAAAGACCTTTCCCACGAGAATTCTGCCTTTCCCGAGAACAGCGCTTACCTCTGCCCTACTACAGAATCATTACTTCCATTGATAAACTAGCACATCCCTCTACTTTACCCTTCTAACAAGCATCAATTAACTGTTTCCCTCCGGAATGCTCCTAAGAGTTTCACAATTAACCAGAATGCCTTCTCATTCACACACTTTCACACCAGAAAATGTAGTACATTCACACAGAATTCTGTCTTTCCCGAAAACAGAGAACAGTCTGTCCTACTACAGAATTATATCACACGTTAACAAAGCAGCGCTTACCTCTGCCCTGTCCTTCTAACAAGCTCCGAGAATACCTATTACTTCTCCAGCAGTAAGCTTTAACGGAATACCTTACGGACCCCTGGGACCTAAGACCAGAGTTTCACAGATAACCTTCGCTATCATATACACTTCTCTCACACCGAAAATACATTTCTAATGGCAACACAAGGCGATGCTACCTTGTCGAACCCAGACAATGCGACGCGCAACTTCAATTGTCACACGGTTTTCCCTGTCTGCATACAGGGCCAACAATCCCGCCTTTTTCCGAGAGCAACACTCCCTCTGCTCTGATACGGAACTGTCACCGACTCCCTACATCCCAGAAGCCGTTCACAATACATAGAACTCAACACGACTTCAACATATAGTGTTAGTACAAATATCAATCAATAATCAACAAGCCTATATACACACAATTTCGCCAGATCAAGACAATAGCTAACCATCATTCTGCTACCAAGAAACTGGTGCAGATCGGAACTTCTGAATCCCCTCTACTTCCACGGACGGAATGATTTCACAGTCACACACGCATACACACATCACACGCTGGTGGGGCCCATTACACCAACATTCACCCTAAATCACTCTATCCGTGCCCTGTATAGGAGAAACACCTTTCAAGAACTCTTATCCAATCTGCCTGTACTTTGAGGTCAATGGCATCTGCTTAGTTGCTTGTAAATCTAGCTAAGAACATTTCATAGAATACACAAATAAATTCAATAAACATGACAAGAAATAACCACCCGAGACAGAAATTCAAACAGATTGTTCATTTATCTAAAATTTGTAGGAAAAGCCAATTAAATGCAAATTTCATT
Source organism: Triturus cristatus (assembly GCF_964204655.1). Taxonomy (NCBI): domain Eukaryota; kingdom Metazoa; phylum Chordata; class Amphibia; order Caudata; family Salamandridae; genus Triturus; species Triturus cristatus. The sequence continues at coordinate 371,096,656 of NC_140595.1, forward strand.
TCTCTCATATTTACCTATTCTGTCTAAATGTGAGATCCTAAGTCAGAACTGGTCCTCTGTAGAAGAATTAGAGTTTTCTGTCGTCATGTAGAGTCATCGTCCTCTCCGTCAGCATAGGGACCTCGCATCATCAGCTCGGGAAGAAGTGGCGCTAGACCTCTCTAGTCTACTATTATTTATACTAAAATTTACATTCTATAAAGTTACATTTCTTTATTCAGAACGGATGAATGGCGGAAATAATGTCATCTTGGTACTTTTTCGATATTATGCGAGATTTTCTCACGCATAGATTGTCCCAAATAATGAATAGCAGAATTGAACGTCCATGACTAATTCGATACTTTTACGGATGTCTCTACTAGGTGAGTTCATAACAAGTTCGTATCAACTTTTCCGTCTTCCAGGGGCTCTTGGCAAATGTCCCGGACTTGTCATCATGCTTATGGCTTTTCAGTTCATCGGAGGTGCAAGGTCACAGGCAGAGCGAAGCCTTTTGTAAATTTCCATCTACTCAAGTGCAGGCTGTAGATGGTAGCCATTTTCGGGTAGGCAACATTGGACAACTTAAGCAAAAATAAACATAAAACAGAATTACTGCACGGAAATGATTATACAGTGTTATTCCCCTGCTAATACCCTTATGTGTGTGTATTTATCCTGCCATTTGCGACATCAAAAGCCATTAATGCATATTAATTTAAAGCGCAAACACCATAACATCACATAAGCAACATTGATTTCTGTCAGTTTGCTCACCAACTTAGTTCACTTATTATTGTAGCCATGCAATAGCATTCCCACGTGTAATTCTCTTGTTAATAAGGTTGATTAGACAACATTTGACAAACTTTTAATACTTAATAATTAATCAGTAGTACTTTTAGTTATAACATGCGAAAATGAAACAGGTATTCGGTTTTAGAGTGAAAACCCTGCTCCATCATCCAACAGCTCGCAATTCCATTTTTAAATGCTAATTTCTAACAACAAGATTGTACTCAGAAAATACAACACTTCGTCAATGTATTCTATACTTATTTAATCTTTTCATCATACGCCTACACTGCACTCACTAGGGCTCCCAATGCTAATTATTTCTTCATTCATTAACTACAGAGTCACTAGGCAAGTAATTATTACATGCCTCAAATCTACATAACATCATTTTAGTATCCTTTCTTCTTGAACATTATTTATATCAGTTATACCTTTAGTACAATCACCAAATTCATTTTCAAGTACAAACGAACACTCAGCAGTCTACACTGCGGGCAACAGACCTCGCAATTTGAATTTTGGACATGTGGTGCCAACTAACACTGTCCAACACAAGCCGATCCCACATGTGTAACTGTGTCCTGAGTCCTCAATGGCAGTGACCCTAAGTCAATTGCAGCCACCACAGCAGCAAACTCTCTTTGATCAGTTAGACATATTTCCATATGCAGTGACCCAAAACTTCATGGCAGCGACCACACCACCACACTCCCTTCAATTAGTGAGGAGTATTTTCATATTGAAGGCTGGCGACAAGTGGTGCCACTGAACCTGCACTACGCAGGCCGGTAAAGCCACCAACGTTTGCACGTGGCTGTGGGCCCTTGCTCACCGTTATCTCTGGCCCACACTACGATCAGTAGGCCTCACAATTCAGATAGAATTGTGATTCCACATGACGCAGTCTTATAGCCAAGACACATTGCTCCCAGTGCGGCCCGTCCACACCAAGCATCATCACAGGCTCATACACTCTCAATACTTCTGGTGCCACTAACCCTCTTTAACAGACGCCGATCCCACATGTGTAACTGTGTCCTGAGTCCTGAATGGCAGTGAGCCCAAGTCCGAGGCAGCAACCACACAACATACTCCCTTCGATTTGTGAAGCATATTTCGATATGCAAGGCCGGCGACACCTACTCCCACTAACCCTCTTTATCACAAGCCGATCCCACATGTGTAACTGTGTCCTGAGTCCTGAATGGCAGTCACCCCAAGTCTGTGGCAGCGACCACAGCACCAGACTCCCTCTGATCAGTGAGGCATATTTCCATATGCAAGGTCAACAGCACTTCGTGCCACTAACCCTCTTTGACACAAACCGATCCCACATGTGTAACTGTGTCCTGAATCCTGAATGGCAGTCACCCCAACTTTATGCCAGCGACCACTGCACCAGACTCCCTTCAGTCTTATTTGTTGTTCTTTTCTTTAAATAATTTTTTTATATGTAACTCTATACATGTCTAAGACTCTTCTTTGTCCAACCGCACAGGGACACTTCTGGGCCCAAGAAGGCTGTTGGGGGTATGATGGTAATGTGGGAAGAGGGTGTGTGGGGAGAGGCAACATCAAAGGGGTATCTATCACAGAAAGAACTCTGATATTTTTTCCCAATTACCTTTGACAAATGCCAGCTGACAGACTGAATCACAAAATTGATTTTTCAAAACGTATGTAGTGGGAGTTATGAACAGTACGCACCCAGGCTCGCTGAGGGACAACTGCGGCCCATCCACTCCACTCACAGACACAGTACTATGAGCCGTCCACGCCATTGTAGCTATCCCTGCCTTGTTCCGTCGTACGCCACCCCAAACCACACCACTCAGATTATGTTCCGACGATGGCCCCACATAGCTACCTGTCGCAGGCGTACTCGCTGTTGGTGTGCAGGTCAGTGGTCTAGTTCTCCACATCTCCTGCCCACTCCCTGAGGGCAGGTTTGCACACACACCACACCCGTCCGGCACATGCGTCACAGGCCATGTGACCACGCATATATAATAGATCGACAACATCACATCCTTTATTGCTGGTGCTAACTAGATGCCCGACGCTCCACGTGTCTCAACCATGAAGAGTCTTTCAAAACTTCCGCAGAAGGTTACTCACACCCTGATATGTATAGCCCTCAGGGGCCTACCACCCCATTGGCGCGGACTTCAAATGCACAGGTTTAGTGCCACACGAAGCTCATATGGCCATCAGTGGCCTACCACCACGTGGCACGAACTTAACTTCAACAGGCTAAGCGGCCCCAAAAGCTGATGTGGTCTCCGCCATTGATGACTCAGCGATATGTGTGAGATCTGCCGGGCCGTGTAGAGGATGATGTGATGTCCGCCATTCATGACTCAGGACTCAGCGACATCTGTGCGATCCGCCAAGCACCTGATGTGGTCTCTGCCATTCATGACTCAGGACTCAGCGACATATCTGGGATGCGTGGAGTTTTAACAGGCACGTGGAGTGCCCACTGCTGCACAATCCAGTGGCAGCAGGTAATTATTTGCTCATGGATGTGCAGGGGCGGCAGTTTCTCTCTCGCTCTCTCTCTCTCTATCTCTCTCTCCCTCTCTCTCTCTCTCCTCCTCTCTCTCCCTCCCCCTCTCACTCTCTCTCTTCCTTCTTTTCCTGCTATCTCTCTAACTTTCTCTTCCTTCTCCCTTTCTCACTTCCTTTCTTTCCTTCCCTCTCTTTTTCTCTCTGGCTTTTTTTCCCTTCTCTTTTTCTCTATGTCTCTCTACTTTGATTTGCGCATTACACACGTCCTTATTTTGTGCTTTATTTTCCAGGCTCTGTCCCAAAAAAACTGCGCTCCGTCCAGTGTGTTGGTCTGCACTTGGACGTCAGATGTGGCCCTATGATGAAGCGTGACACTGCAAAGTGTGTGAGGGCAGTATTAAGACAAGTGTTGTCTTTTTCCTTGTACCCCATCCTCTTCTAACTACTCTGTATTATCGATAGTGAAGGCTAACTTTATCCCTTCGCCCTTGTCTGTTTCGTACAAGGAGTTTTAATGGTTTTAGCACTTCTCTGTTGAGTGAGTTTTCACTGATGATAGGGGAGTCAGAGAAGGCTCTTTCCCAAGTCTCTCTTTTTTGTGATATTGTAATAAAAAGTAGTTCCCCATCTTTAAACATATCTCTTATTCTACCAAGGAACTGCATGAGCTACAGACATCTTTCCATACCTTCCAGCCATATCTTCAAAATGCTAGTGTGGATCGTAGGACATAGCTATATTTTCTGGTGCAAGAGGTATGCAGAACAGAGACTTATTGACGTAGACCTAGGTTTACAAAATGTGGACATTAAATGGTTTGCACAGAGAGGATTGAAGTGGCACCAATCGTTGCCTTTGGTTAAAACCTGTTTGCATCTCCAGCACCCTGACCTCATGATTGTGCACTGTGACGGAAATGACCTAGGTACATTGACTGGGGTAGGTTTGGAAATGCTTATGAAAGACGCCTTTGGACAATTGATGTTACTTTTCCCTCAAACTGTCTTTGTATATTCCAATATATCCCAAAGACAGAGGTGGAAATGGTCAAAACAATTTTGGCCTCAGATTGAAAAATCTAGGAAGAAACTCAACAAAGCTGTGTCTGCATACCTCGGAAACAACAAAATGGGGCAAATCTACAACAACAACATACGTTTTGATATGGCTGATAGCTACAGAATTGATGGAGTACACTTCACAGATCACAGAAATCGAGTTTTCCTGAATAACTTGAAGCTGTGCATCCGCACTTATATGTGGCTCCAACTAATCAACACAAGGGCTCTTTTTAGAGACACCCTATAACTGACAACTTAGGCCCGCTATTTTAGGGCCAGGTAACGGCAATTCCCGCACCCTCGCCAAAATGTATTCTCCACACATCTGTGACGCAGCGGCCAGACCATCTGACTTTGCGGCACAGAGCTCTCGCTTTGATCACCACCTCTACACCCCCATAGGAGTGAGTAGTTTGCGAATACAAATACCATATTGATTTAGCTTCACACTCCCTGTACAACACCACCTAAGCACCATATACAAGTTGGACAAGTGTGGCAGACATGACTTCACAGCATAGCAAACACAGGCTCATGGTTTCATACCCAAGTCCAGCAGCAGCTCAATTTAGCAGCATGACACTCTAGGCAATACCTCACTTAATTTCTGTACCCAGCACTTTCAGACAAGTAGAGGCCAGTAGTTCACCGACTTTACCCCGAGTCCGTCAGCAGCTCAGCTTACGCCCCCAGCGCCATCAGACCCGTAGGAGTGAGTAGTTTGCACTTTACAAATACCGAATTGATTTGATATGCGTGAATTTACCTTCACACTCCCTGTATAACAAGCCCCTAAGCACCATACACACGTTACAATGTTCGGAACAAAAGTTCCTCCGAGTAGGTATAACTACATACAGACACTACTTGGACAGATGTGGCACAGCGGCCAGAGCACATGACTTCACAGCATATGACACACAGTTTGGGTTCACGCTTTCATCCCCGAGTTTGGCAGCAGCTCATCTTAGCAGCATGAAACTCCACACACTACCTCACATATTTTCCGTACCCCAGAACTTTCAGACCAGTGCGGGTCAGTAGTTCTTCCTAGTAGTTATAAACACATGCTAACACTACTTCCACAGCTGTACTGCAGCGGCCACGGCACATGACTTCACAGCATAAGACACACAATTTAAACTCACGCTCTAATTCCCGAGTCCCGCACCACCTCACCTTAGCAGCATCACACTCTAGGCAATACCTCACTTAATTTTTGTAGCCTAGCACTTTCGCACCGGTAGGTATGATTAGTTCACTTCGCACCCCCTCTATAGCACACCCTAAACACCCCACAGAGGTTACAGTGCTCCTACCCTCCAATTTCCCACTTTTTTCACCCTATTTTCCCCTTACTCGCTTCAACGGAATAACAAAATGGCGGCCAACACTTCCTCGTTCCATGAGACTCTAGACAATACCTCACATATTATCCGTACCCAGGACTTTCACACCACTACGGGTCAGTAGTTCATCCTGATAGGTATAAACACATGCTGACACTACTTCCACAACTGTACTGCAGCGGCCAGGGCACATGACTTCACAGCATAAGACACACAGTGTGGGCTCACGCTTTAATCCTCGAGTCGCGCACAAGCTCACCTTAGAAACATCACACACTAGCCAATACCTCACTTAATTTTCATAGCCTAGAACTTTCACACCGGTAGGTATGATTAGTTTACTTCGCACCCCCTCTATAGCACACCCTAAACACCCCACAAAGGTTACAGTGCTCTTACCCTCCTCTTTCCCACATTTTTTGCCCTTTTTCCCCCTTACTCGCTTCAACGGAATCACAAAAAGGCGGCCAACACTTCCTAGTTGCAAACGCTCGCAGCGCTTGCAGCCAATCAGCAGCAAGCTCGTGCTCGGAACGCCTCAGCCAATCAGATGGCAGAATTCGCAAATATCGATATCTGTAAATTTTGATATTTCTCAAAAACTACTGAACGGATTTACACCAAATAAACAAAAGCGTGCTTTCTAGACCAAGACCCTTCTCCCTGCCAAATTTGGGGTAATTCCGTTCACCCGTTCAACCTGTAGCCTTGTCTAAAGTTTCCTATGGAAATTAACATTGAAAAAACACATTTTGGGACCCCTCTTTTTTCTCGGCCACCCCTTGACAATTCACCCCCAAACTTTCAACATAGGAGCTGATCTCAACAAAGAATTAGTTTCGAGAATTTCCCAAAGATTCATCAATTGGCGCCAACGTTATTGCGAATTGAATGTTGCCATTTTCCTATAGTAACTAGGTCCTAACTATAACTACCTACTGGCGACCGCCAGTAGGTAATATATATCAGAAACACTCCACCTGCCGCTTGGCGATTTCTTCACTTAAATGGAGCATGGACCACAGAATAAGTGCTGGTCGTTTCTTTATTCCATTACATGGCAGCCATGACGTGTTTCAGCCCTGGAAAGCCTTGATCACATGCCCCGCATTAGAGTCAACAGTTGATTTTTATACTGTTTTTTCCCCCTTGTTTTAAAGTGACAAGTGCTTGAAAAGATTTGTAGCCATAAACATAGACAAAATACTGTATGATTACATAGTTGTCCTGAGATAGATAGCCTCCAGGTTCCTGGTGGCATGGTCCAACAAGACCAGGATGTACCTGTTGCCCATGGCTGTCTTGGGGTCCAAGGGAGGGCCCCACAATGTCCATCACCTCCCTCTCAAAAGGGGTGCCAACAACCGGAAAAGGTTGGAGAGGAGCATTACACTTCCTCCCACTCTAACCACTTTCCTGGCAAGTTTGGCAAGACCTACAATGAGCATCAGACTGCCTTCGCATTTGGGGCCAAAAGAAGTGAATGACAATCCTGTCAAAGATTTTGTCCTGTCCCAAATGTCCTGCCTAAGGCACGTTGTGAGCCAGACCCAATAGGAAGGTACGAAAGGGCTGGTGTACCACCAGCACACAGGCTGACCCAGGCTCAGTGACCTTCAGCTTACTGTGTAGGAGACCATCCTCCCAGTAGATCCAGTGTGATCCAAACTGATCACCAGGCACCTGGTTTACAGCCTGCTGCTGCAAACCCTCCACAGATGGACATTCTTTCAGCTCCCTGCAGAATACTTCCTTGGTGGGACCCCCTTCTTGCTGCCAATGGGTCAGCTCAGATAAGCCTACAGTTCAGCTACTTGCTCCCATGCAGGTGTCGGGGATTCCCCCTCGAAGTCAGCCTCATCCTGGGCTTCAGGAACTTCAGAGATGGGTTTCCCACACCCCTTGCCCTTTCTCTTGGCAGGCACCTGGTCCACTGTTTCAGGCTCCAGGTCCTTCTGATCACCCTTACTGACTGCCATGGACCAAGTGGTCACACATGCCCACTCTGGCAAACCAGGAATCTCCAAGTGAGACCTGAGCTCCAAATCCTTCCACAAGGACTGCTCTAGGTTGTTACCTAGCAGACAATCTACAGGCATGGTAGGGCTCACAACCACCCTCAAGAGACCTGAGACCCCCTATTCAAAGGGAACCTGTGGCATCTTACACTGGCACTCTGAGTTGTCCACTGCAACTACTTGGTTGAATGCCCCAAGGACTACTTGCTACTCAGAGACCAGGTGACATCAGACTGAGGTCACACTGGTTCCAATATCTCTGAAAGCCTCTACCCTTCTCCCATTGATGGTCAGCCAGGCGCTGTACTTCTCAGTGGTTGCAGGCACCTGGTTTCCTGGGACCATCTCACTGTCCTCTAGTGTGACAAAGGTAATTTCTGTGGGATCCACACCCTCCTCTGGGTACCCCTCCTCCCTAAGCACTAAACTAGCCAACACCTTGGACTGCCCACCGGTGGGTGGCTGTGCCATCTTGAGGCATTTGGGACCCCTCTTCAAGTGACCCACCTGCTCATAGGCAAAGCACGTGCAGGGTCCCATCTCTGCAGACATCCCTGAAGAGACCCATGGTTTCGTATCTCCTCAGGGATGGGAATCCCTACCCTGGGTACTAGTTTGGGACCCTTCAGAGAACTCCTTCCCGTTACCCTTGCCCCCACTCTTCTGCTGGGGACCTTACCCACCTTTGGCAGAGTCTCCCCCATACACCTACTTATGGACCCTTGTACAAACTCAGTGGTCCGCCTCCATAGCAAGCCTCCTGGGGTCAGTCAGCTTACTATCAGTCAAGTCTTGATGCAGCTCTGCAAAACGTAGAGAAGACAAGTACTCCCAAACAATCAAATTGTACAGCCTCTGAAACTCTGTCACATTGCTGCCCTTCACCCAACCATCCAGTGACCTACAAAAAAATCTACACATTCTAACCATGTCTGGTAATCAGTTTTCTTTCTGGTTCTAAACTAATCCCTGTACCTTTCAAGAGTAAGACCATACACAGTAAGAAGGCTTTCCTTCATGTCAGTGTAGGTGAGATTGTACCCCTAACCCAAAGCCAACAAGGTGAACCTCCCCTTTTTTCAGAAACAATCCTGCTCCCCATTTCTTTTCAGGAACCCTTTTCATGCGAATAAATGCCTCATAGACCTGAAAACACCTTTGTATGTTATCATCCTTCTTGTACACCTTTCCTACATTCTTAGGAATGTGTAGTACTCTGTCCTTGCTGTATTTAATCTTAAACTCCAGCTCCTTGAGTCCACGCTCATAGTCTAAAAGCATCTGTGATTTCATCTTGAGCCTCTCAAGCTGTATTTTATGCCTCCTAGCTTCCCTCCTGTCCTCCAGTTCCTCTGGGGACAAACCACTGCTGTCTGGCCTGCGGTGCCCCTCACCTCCCAGAAACATATCCACCCTAGAAATAAGATCCTCTACCTCCACACTCAGGTCTCCAGATTGCCCACTGGCATGCCTGGCTGCTACCCAGGCCCTCAGCACCTTTTAAATCTCCTCTTTTCTTGTGAGGCCTCTGATTTGAACCTTTAGGTTTTTAAAAATAGCCTTCAACTCCTTTACGTTGGTGGTTTCCAACCTTTCCTCCTCAAAGGCTACTTCTAGGGATGCAACTGATGATGCTGCTGAATCAAGCATGATGCAGTAGATAGTTTAGGTTAACAAAGATGGGAATACAAAAATAAACCAAAAAGAAAAACAGTAATTGTCTGTGATATGGTGGTAGTGTACACCAATCACTGTAGGTCAAGTGCAAATGCAAGTCCTATCCTCACCGCTGACAACCCGTGTTGGCAATGGGTATCTCTAGTTGGCTTGTTGTTACACTGTTCAAGTGGGGACCCTTCTTCCTAGTCAGGATAAGGGGAATACACTTCTAACGTTACTCCTAATCACCCCCTAGGTAGACACGCAAGTAGTTAGGCTAATCTCAGTGACGTTCTGTAAAGCATTTGAACATAACCAGCAGTAATACACTAAAAACAGCAGTTTTAGAAAAATATCCAATATTGTATCTGTGCAAAATAAGACCAAAAATTATAAACATTCACCGTAAAGTTCTGAAAGATATCATGAAGGTAAAAAAGACAAAATACAGTTCTTTGAAGTTGATAGCACCATCTGGGGCTATGACAGCATCGTGAACAACAAATCCCAACAGTTCTGGCTGACCGCAGCATCGCGGGCCAGCTACGGTGTCGGAAAGACCCGCAAAACAATACCTTTATGAATGTAGGGCGTCTGCGACTTTTTGGTGAGCTCTGTAGAGCTGGCGTTGGCAGCCACTGTCAGTGATCAATGACAACCCCAGGGACTGATGAAATTAATACATTAAGGGGTGTAACACAGGAACTTATTGAGATATAATTGCCCGTTCAGAGGAGGAGTGGAGGCTGGCTGTCAATTTCTATTTTCTCTGTCTAGAATGCTGTGGGACTGACTTTTGATTCCTAATGAGTCCCTTATGCTATTCCCATCTATACTGAGTGCCGAAGTCCTTAAACAAACTGAACTATTCCTAACTGCGACCCTGGAACCTGTGCTTTGCCAGCTGGTAACGTTGAGCAGGAAAGAACCTTTCAGCTTAAGGGTTAGCTCACTCCTTCTGTGGCATGAGGTGCTGCAGTTCAGGCTTGGCCAAATATATTTGAAGGCAAACTAAATCGACCAGCCTTGCTTTTGGTTTCTTTTAGACATATTTCTTGTCTCAAGGTGTTTTTATCAGTGTCTGAGAAAAGTTATGACATAGGTTTTAAGATAAAAACTGTTTTATTCCCGGTCATCATTGAATATTTGTTTACGTTCTCCAAGTATTTTAGTCCCTGTTAGCTCAACAAAAAGAACTGTTGGAGGACCATGGTTTACGGTATTCGGGTAGACAATTGAAAATTCTGTGTGTTTATGAAACAGGGTGAAATGGGTGTGATGATTCAAAGCTTGGTTTGATGTAAAGAGAAAAATGTAGTAAGCTTCACACTGCAGAGGCTAGGATCAAATGCTTCTTACCTTGTAAATCTTGTACAGCTTGCAAATATAGCACCAGTGTCACAGAATACACTTCTCCTATTAGTGGTTATGTCAGCAAGATCGAGTCACACTTTACCTGCCTATCACTAAAATGGGTAGCCAGTTGTTTAAAAAGATAAGACTGTCTAAGGGAGATAGTCTCCAGTCCATCTGGGTCCCCAAGTATAGCTTTGAAATCAACCAGACCTACTGGTAGTTAGTAATTAAGGGCTTGGACTCATCTAGGATCACCTTTTGCCACTTTAGGCGGCAGTTGTCTTTCGAGGGAAGAATTCTCTAGTCACTTTGAGAAATCTTGGCATAATTGGAGTCAACTCCCAAGGTGATGTAAGACTCATGCTTAAGGGGTTATGGTCACTATCTACACTTGATCCCACAACCATATCTATAATCAGAGGCCAAAGTCTTAGGTCAAAAAGTAAGTAGTCGATGTGACTAATTCCCGTGGATCTATTAAAAGTCTTAGCACCCTTCTTATCCGACTTGCTCCGCCCGTTTGTAGCCCTTAGTCCATACCCCAATGTAATGGCTTTTAGCTATAATGTGCTATGAGTCCATTTCTGAATAGGAGGATGGTCAAGTTGGGGGACTAGCCGATAATCATCTTCTTCTTTTTTCTCACTGTTGTCCTCCTTTCCCAGGGTTTCAGAGGTGACATTAAAGTCCCCGCTAAGATCAAAGGGTACGATGAGTGTCTTGCCTCAAGAAGCTCCTCGAGATCCAGCAAGGTGGTTGAACTACCATCCCCTTAGTTCCTCTTGCATAGACATTAAGGATATTCAGGGTACGGCCTTTTGTGCCCTTTAGGAGTATGCTCAGGATATCAGGGTTGTTAGAAGGAAGCTCTCGGATCTGGCAATTGAGCTCTATCTTCTCCCAAACTAGTAATCCCCCTGCAGGGCGAACAACTTTGGTCTGAATAGCTGGACAATGGTATGTTAGGAAACCAGGCATATACGATGGAGTGGTGCTCCAGGTTTCCTGGAGTAGACAGATATCGACAGTTTCCATGAAGTGAGTCCAGTGCGGGAGTGTCATCTCAGTCTTTACCCCTGCCACATTCCAAGATGACAGCTTAAGGTGGCGCATGGCCTTAGTGTTGGGGAGTTGGAAGGTCTAGGTCACAAGATCAACAGCTCTGGCTGTATCTGATGGTTACTGTTTATAAGAGACGAGATACCCCCCCACTGGCTGTGTCCTAGGTGGAGTCAAAAGTGAAAGTCAGCACCAGGGCGATCCTGAATGTATGCTGTTAAGAGAGGTACGATTCTTCTCAAGTATCTGTTGCAAAGCTGCAGAGTACTTTGGAACAGGAGTTAGGATTGAATAATTTAGTCAGTCAATAGTGGCCAGGCTTGAGTCTTGGGCAAAGTGGAGGGGGGCAGAGGGAAGTAGGTACTCAAATTGAATGTTGGTGTTCACAGAGGGGCAGGTTCTAGTTTCCAGGACAATCAGATTATGGACCAGCCTGTCATCCACCAAGATCAATTTGATACAGTCACTGGGGTTGGGGGGGGGTAAACCTTCATACTTATAAGATGTCCTCCCTAATTATTCCAAACACAAGGAGAGGATGGACGGAGCCTGAAACATTTCTGACACTCACCCCCAGTCACAGATCTAGGTTGAATCTATCATCATTCTTTAGCTCACTTCACCACCTCTGTTCAGACCCAGCTATATACAAATCTGTCTTGACCCTGTTCTTCATGGGAACAGTCCAGCACGACCTGCCAAACCAGGCCTTCCCTGAACCGAAAACAAGCATCCTGGTACCGGCTTTGGGATAATTCCCCTCATCAGCCAGGCCAGCTTGAATCCAGTGGCAAAGTGAGCAAGGGACCCACGTCTGGGCATACCCTGCCAACTGAGGCCGAACAAAGCAAACAAAAGGAGATGAAGGTTAGAGCGCTGAAACTTTTCAGATACTCACCTCCAGTCACAGATCTGGGTTGAATCCATCATCGTTCTTTAGTTCACTTCACCTGCTCAGTTCAGACCCCACTATATGCAAATCAGTCTTGACCCTGTGCCTCATGGGAATGGTCCAGCCCGAACTGCCAAGCCAGGTCTGCCCTGAACCGGAGACAAGCCTCCTGGAACCAGGCTAACTTGAATCCAGTGGCGAAGCGAGCAAGGGACCCACATCTGGGCATACCCTGCTAACTTAGGGCGAACAAAGCAAACACAAGGAGATGATGGACGGAGCTATGAAACTTTTCAGACACTCACCCCCAGTTACAGATCTGGGTTGAATCCATCATCGTTCTTTATCTCACTTCACCACCTCAGTTCAGACCCAGCTATAAACAAATCAATCTTGACTTTTCTATTGAGGCACAGGGTCATGACTGATTTGCATATAGCTGGGTCTGAACTGAGGTGGTGAAGTGGGTCCCTTGCTCACTTTGCCACTGGATTCAAGCTAGCCTGGCTGATGAGGGGTGTTACCCCGAAACTGGTCTCAGGATGATTGTTTCTAGTCCAGAGAAGACCTGGCTTGGCAGTTCGAGCTGGACTGTTACCATGAGGAACAGGGTCAAGACTGATTTGCATATAGCTCGGTCTGAACTTGGGTGGCGAAGTGAGCTAAAGAACGATAATGGATTCAACCCAGATCTGTGACTTGAGTGAGTGTCTGAAAAGTTTCAGTACTCCGTCCATAATCTCTTTGTGTTTGTTTTCCTCCCTAATGATTGACCTGGTGTGCCTAATCAAGTGTATAACTTTGTTTTTTAGCACATCTTTGCCTTCCCACTTTTGGTTAGTGTTGCTTTTCCGGACATTTGTCATGTATATCATATTAGGATTATGGGGGGCTTTATTCTCCTCACTTGCTAGAATAATATTGCGATTGCACCTGTGCTGGGTATCTTTACAATAAGGTTTTTCACCCTGTCCAGGGAACCATTTGGTTGTCCTTAGTATGCCCCCCGACTATCCAGAACCTCATTACTCCTATGCTCGCTCTTGTTGTGCCTGTAGACTATGCTGCTAGATCTGGTCGAGCACTGGGGAGGTCCTACTAGAGGTAGGACTGAGTCTGCCTCTCTAAATTTGACAGGCTGAAGGACTTGGACGGATGGCTCAAAGGAGGGATTCCCATTCTTGGATAAAAGAAGGCTGACCTGGTCTTTCAACCCAAGGATTAATAAATTCAGTGAGGCTACTTCTGCTCTTAGATCGCTGATGATTGATAAGACATTATCTGGCATAACTTCATACTTTTACCCTCTGCAGTCCAGCCTACCTTGTCATCTTGGGGATTATCTGACAGGGTTGTAATGTAAGGGATGTGAATCTTTTGCTGCAGATGGTGACTAAACCTATCTGGTCACATGACTGTGCAGTAGCTGGACTTTGTGACATGGCCTTCTTGCTCTTTTGCAATTTAGGTGACTTTGGCCCTGCCACATGTTTAGTATGCTTTTTGAAGATGTGAGAAATATGGGGAGTGCGTTTTGGGTAGTCTGGTATTTACTGATGCCGGTGAGGACTTAGGGCTGCTAGTGCTAGGATCAACTGCGAACTCCGGGGACTCCAATATTTCCACACATTCGGACACAAGATTGTTTATTCTATCAACACAGTTCCCCCCGTGTGCTTCAGGCCCTTCTTTGTTTTTTTAACTTTGGGTATGTCTCTCCGGAACCACCTTCAGTCGCTTTCCACTTCCCCAAGACTAGTTAGGTAGATCATACAGAGAACCCTGGCTAAAATGTCATGAAGCAACAAGCACAGTTCCAGGGCACATATAACATAGTACAGTACCTTCAGGTTCAAGGGATTAGAGGGGTATCCCAGCCCTGCCTCTTCTGGGCTCTGACGGGTGGAGACAGGCCCGTCCTTGGCCAGGGCTTTGCTCAGGTGTTGCCCTTGCACCCCCGCATGTGTCCTGCACGGGAGCCTTAGTGGCCTATTTGATTTTACTATCTATGTACTCACATGCCCGTGTAATTTAGGAATTATAGGCCATATAGTGCAGCCCACTAAGAGAAGAATCTTAGTACATCAGAGGGCCATCACTCATGTTGACCAACAATATCCATAACAAGAGAGACATAGCCAACCTGAAGGTATTTGCAATTGCCTGGGTTCCAGTCTCCAAGGCAGGGGGGAAGGGTCAAGACACACAGACGCCTGGAGTCAGAGTATATCACCAGTCTTAACACTAAGATGCTAACTGGGCTTAATATGGCTGAGGAACTCTCTGTACATTTTGGATAATGCAATTTTCTCATATGCATTATGTGACTATATATATCCCCAACTAGGTATCTGTTTGCTTTGAGCTCACTATACATGTATAATTACATTCCATTTCTCCTGAATGTATGACATTTATGATGCTGAAAATCAATTTTAATGATGTGTTTTTATTTGCACTGTCCAGAACTCTGAAGGTATATCTTTTAATTGTTGTCTACATTCAAATATATGTTGTGCACTTAGTTTTGTTTCTGTTTATCTCTCACATTGAGATCACATGTTTTCTATTTTCTTGTTTACTCTCTTCACAAGTCCAATAATGTAAGATTGTGGAATACATCTATCTATCACATCCTAGCTTCAATTATGAAGCAAATATGAAAGCACTCAGAGACTATTTACATCAGATGCACGTGGAAATGTGGTAGGGCTTGTTTGCTGGGCATTTGGGATGCAACAATTGCCAGGAGATTATTTTAATCTGAATGATTTAAGTATGGGTTTTGAGGTCACTTTATAAATTGAGGGAGGCGATTCATCTGTGCCAGCTCACTTATGTTGTCACCTTATTTATATACCCATTGGACATCTCAGAGTATATGATATGCCCACTAATAGACTGTGTGCTTTGATAGCAGCCACATTAATTTGCCACATTATTGGATTTTGATTCGGAGGATCTGTGCACCAATTATGAGGTCACCATGGGGATATATTTAGGCAGGCCTCTTTAGAGTGATTGACCCACTTGGGCAGAAGCATTGACCCCAGCAGGACATCCAAAATTATACAGATGCCCACTGAGGCTGTATTTGTATCCTGTCTTTATTATTTTAGAATCTGATACAATGGCTGTTTAATTTTTTACAGTATTTCATCCACTTCTTTGTGGGCACACATCTCGTTTTTCAGATGTCACTCTAGAATGTTATTAGGTGCCACCTAATGCGTAAGCTGTAACACGATGGGAGCATTACAGCTACACCAATAAATTCTTTCTATAACAACCAGTTAAACGTTCTTGGGTGGAGAGGCAAGTCAAAGCCCTGGCAGGAGGTGTGACTGTCTGGGCATCACTAGCAAGCAGTACTCTTCTTTTCCACATCAACACTTGTCTGTTTATTGAATATGAATTTTATTAGGTACCCTGAGCCAGCGGACATCTAGACAAGGGCATGTCATTTGACAACAATTATGGAGTTCAACATGTATTTATGAGTTCTTCACATTTATTTATGTAATTGACATATTTGATTCCTCTTACTTATTATTACAACATGACCCCTGATGATGTAATGTAAGGCTACTATAATGCTCCAGTGCAGTACTTTGTGAGTAATTGTACATAAGCTTGACTAGGGTTAAGATGGACACCGTAATATGGGGATACACTGTGGGCCTGTGAGGCCTTTTCATTGTTCATATATGGTGTAATTATTTACATGCAATAAACTGATAGAGAATTGTCTGTGAGCAAGGCCTTTGTAAAGCCAAAATGCATTGGGTAGTATTCCATGCTTATGCTGGTTTCTGGATTGGATTTATTCAATTAAATCCTATTTGCATCACTACATAACTGTGAGTGCACTGATTCTTTCCAGCTGGGCTGAGCTGCAGTCATTGCTATATGCAGAAAGCCTCTCCTAGATGCTCCCCAGTGGCGCAAGGACTAGTAGAGTAAAAAGTCCCTGGAGACTGTGTATACATATCCATAGGTGGCAGTTCCAGGCGGCAGGGGGTCGGTGAGGTCACCCACACTGAATTTTATTAAATCCCCGGGGGTGGAGGTCTCAGGGGCAGCCAAGAGTCTGCGCGACCCATGCACTATATTCAAGTAAAGCCCCGGGGAGGTGGAGCTCCCCAAGGCTACTAAAAGCTCCAGAATAAGGGCCCCATGATCCCCTCCTTTTCCAGACCCCAGTGCCCCAGGACCTGGCCCACCTGGGGAACAAATACACTGAAAGCGGAGACCACACTTTTTTTTTACATTTCAGAAAGATTAACGGATCCGCTCGTGGATTTTTCAGAGATTAAAAATAAACGCTTTTTAGCCATGGTGGGGTCCCTGGGAGACCCATGAACCATGGCCTGGGGCTCAGGGTGTCCCTACACTGGCCTCTTTTCTTTTTTAACTCTTTTTTTGTGGGACTTGGTTTCAAGCCGAGCCACAAGATGGCTGTTAACACATCCTGTTTGAAGTGTTGGCACACAATCAAATGTTAGAAGGATCCATGAGTCCACTGCAATGACTTGCGTCCCCAGATATCTATACTGTTAACCTTAAATATCTCTGAAACTACTGAATGCATTTACACCAAATAACAGAAAGCACGCTTTCTGGACCAATAGCTAGCTTTCTGCCACATTTGGTGTAATTCTGTTCTGCAGTTCAGGCTGTAGTCATGTTCAAAAAATGAAAAATCCCCATAGACATGCCCCCTTTCTCCACCACTCTACAAACGCACATCCTGGCATACTAATATTTTGGGATTAAGCCCCCTTGGCTATTTAGGGTCCTTAGGGGCCAACTAGCCCTCCTGTTACCTCCAGTATGACCCACACAGCTGGATATTCATATATCCACAGTCCCCAGGGTCTTGTTACCCTCCGAGTCTTTGCACCACCGGTGCACATCCGAGTCTCATTAAAAACAGTGCTTGAACTGGCGGGGGAGTGAGGACAGCTCCCTATAGTCACACATCCATCAAGGTGAGCTGTTGCCAAAACAAGTCGTCTCTCCCATCGCCGCACCGAGCTGTCCTCGCTCCCCTGCCAGTCCAAGCACTGTTTTTAATGAGACTCGGATACTCACTGGGAGAAGGTTACTCTGCCTCTAGACCTGAGCATTCACTCAAATTGTGACCACGCTCTACTCCACAAGTAAGGAGGTAGGGATAGTGTCTAAGGGATCTTTCTTAATCCTGATGAAAGCCGGGGATTTCGCATTAGCCGGCTGAAACATATTGACAGTTTGCAGATTGGAGGTGTAGGTGGTTCATTAATACCAACCATACCGCTTCCTCCTGAGGTGTGAGCCGGGAGAGACGTGGTAGGATAACTTGAACCTGCGACTTTGTTTACTCTATTTTTAAAATCATTCTTTGAAACTGCTGTCTTCATATTTTTTAAAGGGAAATCACTCGCTTTAGCCGTATCATTGTTCCAGGATAGCGCATGCTTGTTGGTCTAGTGCCTGCGCTTAGCACATGCGCATTGACACCACTGCTCGCCAATCAGTGAGGCGATCAGAGGACCAATTACGCTGCTACGGGGACATTACTTAAGAAGGCTGGCGCGAGCGTGCAGCGCCGCTTCCTCCTGAGGTGTGAGCTGGGAGAGACGCGGTAGGATAACTTGAACCTGCGACTTTGTTTACTCTATTTTTACAATCATTCTTTGAAACTGCTGTCTTCATAATTTTTAAAGGGAAATCACTCGCTTTAGCCGTATCATTGATCCAGGATAGCGAATGCTTGTTGGTCTAGTGCCTGCGCTTAGCACATGCGCATTGACACCACTGCTCGCCAATCAGTGTGGCGATCAGAGGACCAATTACGCTGCTACGGGGACATTTCTTAAGAAAGCTGGCGTGAGCCTAAGGCAAGCCCGTCTGCGCCCGTTCGCGGCCGACCGGGTCTAGGGGCACTACACTCTGCCAAAATCATCTCCTATTCAGCCATGGAACTACGTGGTTATCGAGCGAACTGGCCTCTTGATCCCCGTACAAAATCCAGTTTAAATTCCAGTGGAATTCTCCTGCCCAGGCACGAATCCTCTGAGCTTCTCTCTCCTTTGTCTAGAGAATACCCATCGGCTAGTCCAGCTGAAACCTTTATTTCTTCCCCGTCTCCCAACAAGTCGTGCATGGAGTTCTTTTACCTTAACACCCACTCGTTACCCAAACACCAACTAGAAATATTTCAATTTCTCGACTCTAATCAACCTGATATACTCCTCCTTTCAGAAACCTGTCTTACGGATGACTCTTTACCTGATATCCTGGCAGCAATCCCCACGGGGTACTATATACTCCCGGCCAACAGGCTCCCTGGGAAACCGGGCGGATGCGTGGCTTCCATTATCCATCATCATTTTAGATTTACTGCCTCAACCGTCACTAGCATATCCTCCGTTGAGAGTCTTATTTTAAAATTTGAGTCCCCTCATTTCCCTTTTATTTGCGCCCTTTTCTACAGACCCCCCAACCCATGCCCTCCTTTCCTCAGTTGGTTGGCGATCTCATTTCCCAACTCGTTATTAATAATGCGAAAATCATTATAATAGGTGATTTTAATTATTGGCCCTCGGACCCCAAAGAAAGCACGAGTTCCCTGGAATTTACCGACCTTCTCGCTGGGCTAAATTGCACACAGCATGTCCACACTGCTACCCATGTCAGGGGTCATATCTTGGATCAGATATGGACTGTCAATTTGACTATCTCTCCCCCATCCATTTCTCCATGTCCCTGGTCCGACCACCATATTATTTATTTCTCTCTGGATTACTCCCCCTCCCCTAAACTGGAACCGGGCTAACAAGGACGAGTTTCATTCCTTACTTTCTACTACTATTCCTGCTGAAACGGACTGCCTTGATAAACAGGCGGCCGCTATTAAATGCTGGCTTGATTCTGCCAGCAATATTGCTGCTCCCTTTAAATTATCCACACTTAGACGCCCTCACGACGCCCAACGCTGGTTTTCCAATGACTTAAAATTAAAGAAACTAGCGCTTAGACAGACAGAACGTAGTTGGAGACGTAATTACTCTTTGGAAAAGAAAGCCATATACATCAGGCTTTTGAATGACTACAAAAAGTCCAAAACTCAGGCTAAATCCACGTACTTTTCCTTGAAAATCACCAACTCCGCATTCAAAGTTAAAGATATATTTGCCATCGTGGACGAATTATCTCTGCCTGACAGAGTAACGGCCAAACCCCTTCCAACCCAACAGTTATGTGATGCTCTTAATGACTACTTCCTGCAGAAAATCATTACCATCAAAAGTAGCATCCCCCCGCCTGTCGTCCCTGTAATTCCTATGACCTCGTTTAAGAACTTGCAAGTAGTCAATCAAATACCTCTGATCTCGAAGGAGGAATTTCTCACACTTGTAAAGAAGGTCGGTTCTGGTTCTCCCACTGAGCCTTGTCCTTCTCATCTCCTTCAAGAGGCATTCTCTATATGCCCTGACCCCCCTTTAGCACTTCTCAATAATTCGCTGAAATTGGGCCTAGTTCCAGATTCTTTCAAAGCTGCCGAATCCGTCCCTATCCTGAAAAAACCCAATGCTGATCCATCCAATCTCACCAACTATCGCCCCATCTCCCTCCTTCCTTATCACAGCAAGATTTTAGAAGCCCATGTTACCAAATGTCTTAACTCTTTTATTGAACTCTCGTCCTTTCTTGACCCTCAACAGGCTGGCTTTAGACCAGCTCACTCAACTGAGCTGGTCTTACTTGCTGTTATGAATGAACTCAGAAAGGGGGCCGACAATAACCTCTCTTAGGCCCTTATCCTTCTGGATCTTTCCGCCGCATTCGACACGGTCGATCATAATCTTTTGATCGACCGTGTCAGGGATGCTGGCATTCATGGAACAGCTCTAAAATGGATTTCCTCCTTTCTTGAAAATCGCTCTCAGGCTGTTCGCCTTGATACCTTCTCTGCTAAGAGGGTCAGTCTGACTTGGGGTGTTCCCCAAGGATCCTCTCTCTCCCCTCTTCTTTTTAATCTGTATATGCTTCCTCTGATCCGCTCTCTTCATCATTTCGGAGTGGCCACTTTTAATTATGCAGATGATCTCCAACTAGTGTTTAAAATTGACTCTTCTACCACGTCTGCTTCTTGGTTCCAGGCTACTTCATGTTTTATTAGTAACTGGATGAACGCCAGTCAACTTAAACTCAATCCCGATAAAACCGAGTTGGTTTTGACTGGCGGCACCTCCAATCCCTGGAACAACAATTTCTGGCCTCCTATGTTAGGCAATCCTCCCCAACCCGCTGACTCTGTGAAAAGCCTCGGAGTTATAATCAGTAAAGTCCTGACCATGAAAGCTCAGATCAGCGCTGTGCTATCATCCTGTTTTTTCCATCTTCACAGAATTCGTAAGATTTCGAGATTTTTATCTACCGAGGCTCTCACCAGCTCCATCGCCTACAATTGGTCCAGAACCAAGCAGCCAGACTTATCTTCCAATAACCTAGACATCAACACGTCTGCCCCCTATTAAAGAGCCTTCATTGGCTCCCAGTAGCCAAGCGTTGTATCTTCAAACTTGGCTGCACCATTTTCAAGGCTCTAGCTGGCCTTGGCCCTGCCTTTATTTCATCCTTGGTTCTCCGTTACACACCCTCACGTACTCTCCGTTCTTCTCATTCTAACTTTCTCGTCATTCCCCCCTTTAAACGAAAAAAACACGGTGGTCTTAGTTTTTCTTTCCTGGCTCCCCAGCTTTGGAATTCTTTACCCCTTCAGCTTAGACTTGAAACCTCTCTTTCTCAGTTTAGAACCTCTCTTAAAACCCTTCTATTCACACAGGCTTATCTGTAATTACTTGGTTCATTCCCTCCTGCTGTATCTTTCCCTATAGCGCCATGAAACCGTTTTGGTGTACGAGCGCTTTATAAAAACTTTTAACATAACATAACATACCACCATCCACTGGTCCTAGAATGACCTTATAATTAGACCAGGGAGTCCATCATTAAAGGGTTTGGTTCGGAGATCCCGAGGTCTATTTTAAACATTATTCTGCACCTTTCACTTGATCCTGCTCGGTGTCTTTTAGTGTTTGTTTTGTCTCCCCCTCCCTATTGCTCCACCTCCAGCATTGGTCTGCGCAGAGGTGTGTTAGCAGCCTCGTGATGATGCATGGCACAGATTTCTGTGAGTGAGGGCAGTATTAAAAAGTTGTGGGTTTTTCTCTTCTTCTTCACATCAAAATTACTTGCAAAGCTCCATTTCTATGTGTGTGTGTGAAGCTATATCTAGGAGGGCAGAGTGGGGCGTCTCCTCCTACCCTTTAACTACTGTGTGTTTCTGCTGCAATGGGCCCAGATGAAGTCCAAATCTCTGTTATTAAAAAAGAGGCAAACCTTTAGAGTAAAATATTGTGTCCAATTTTTAAAAGCTGCTATAAGCATAGGAGAGTCCTCCCCTCATGGACCGGGAGCATTATAGCCCCATTATATAAGATATGAGACCGTAAATGGCCATGGCATTTCCAAATGACCACCCTTCTAGATGCAAATGGCAAAGTTTTTACTAAATGTCTTCTATCCCAGATAGTGAGTGAGCAGAAAATAACAAAATTAGTCCGCTTGAACAATTGGAGTTCAGGAGAAACCATGGAACCATTGGTAATATTACTGCCCTCCTGGTGATCAATGAGAAATATGTGATGGTCAGAGGTGAAGTTATTTATGCAGCATTTATAGACTTTTCCACTGCATTTGATAAAGCAGATTGGCCCATGCTGTTTGAGGAAACTCTTAAGATTGCCTATGCCGAGTTCCCTGTTAGATCTTGTAACTGCACTTCACTCCTCCACATGGTGCATGGTTCTAATAGGCTGGAATAATGGCCATTCCAGGGAAATAGTAACCCAAAATGGTCTAAAACCAGGGTGCCTTTTAGCCTTCTGCTCTTCTTCTTATATTCTTCAGACCTCCCTGCCCACTTAACCCAGAGTAAGGGTACTGCTCCGTCTATTGGTGGAAAAACAATAGTCGGCCTTCTATATGCAGTTGATGTAATAATCTTGGACCTTCCCCCTAAGGTCTAAATAGTCATCTGGTGTCACTGCTCAAATTTGCCGCCACCCATCACTTGAAGATCAAATATCTTTAAAAGTAAATCAATATTTTTTCATGGTAAAAAGAAACCCAAACATACTCATTTCTCTTGCCATCTGGGCTTCCAAAATTTAGAAATAGTAAAATCTTATACCTTTTTTGGGGAAGATAATGAGTCGTAACCTTAGCAATAAGGCCCACATCGAAAATAATATGAGTAAAGCGCAGCCTCAATCCAAAGGTTTGGGTGCCCTTTATAGGGCGATAGGCAAAAGACATTTCTCCTGTCTCTTAGAGGGTTATCAAGCAAAAATCCCTGCCTCGTTGCTCTGCGGATTGGAGTCGTGTGGAGTGGCTAAATGGGGCTTCTTAAATATAATGGAAGGGCGAATGTTCAGAAATATCACTTCTGTTAATTCCATGATTTCAGTGGCTGCTTTAAGGTTAGAAATGGGCTTAAGAAGGGCTTTTGTACAGGGCCTGGTGGTGGTGGTTTGCTGGATTACCTGCCTAGAGAAGGGTGAAGAAGAGACATTAAGAACTGTTATGAGCAAAGAAATTCCGGTAGGCAAACAAAAAATATCTCTAGTCTAAGGAAACTTATGCAGTTGGTCAGCTTCAATTAGATCCCATTCTCTATGGATGTCATCTTTGTCACAGTTTAAGGTTAGACTAAAACAGGCCAAAGGGGCATTAAGTTTTCAACTGGATAGGAGGCATGCCTTCAAAAAAGAGGCTTCCAAAACATAATATAATCTATCTCAGCAAATAGGGTTGGACCCTATGTTAATTGGAATTTGTCACGTGGGCTGAGACGTTTTTGGGTTTTACTTACACTGTGTATGCTCCACCTAAATTCCCTTATTGCACAATTGTATGGAACCTCTGCAGAATGTAACTTATGCCAAAATGGGATTCTGGATTTAAAGCATGTCCTTTTCGTTTGGTTCAGCACTTTTATTAAATCACCGAAAATGGCTGAGGCCTACATGTCTGCAGTTATCTGTACTATCTACCTCAGAAGCACTACAGTCACTTTATGATCCTCCTAATGAAATGTTCTGTTATATAACTTTTAACTTTATAAAATGTTTTTGAAATGTGTATTAATTTTATCTGGCCTGTAGTAAGTATGTTTTATGTTTTACCATATTGTATGGACTAATTAGCAGTCTGAATAATCAAGTGTATTGGATTATGTTTGGTCATGTGTAAAATTGTAAGTGTTTTATGTGTACCTCTTCGAAGTTCAGTAACATAATTATAAATAAAATTTGAGTGGGCATTTGGCGCCATTTTCTTAACACACAATGCACCCTCGCTGCCAAAAATGGATGCATTTTGCACTAAGAAAATAGCGCAGCCAAACGCCACTTGATGTCCCTACATACTCTGCAGTGATTGCTGCAGAATATGTAAAGGCACCTTCGCCGAGTAGTATGAACACTGAATATCACTCTGCAGTGCATACCCCTTGGCTCCCTTACATTCTCTGCAGTAATTACTGCAGAGTATGTAGGGACGGCGAGGGGTATTGTAGGAAGGTGGCTCGGTATATACTATACCAAAGTAAGGTATAGTGTGCACAGAGTCCAATGGAACCCCAAAGGTTGGCAGGGGTAAAAGTTGATAATACCTTACCCTCCATTTGTGGTAGTATGGGCGAGCAGTAATACGTTATCAGAGGGTAGTGTTAAGCATTTATTGTACACACTTAGGCAAGAAATTATGTCACACACTCAAAGACTGAACTCAGAACAATTTGTTTGTATTAAAGTATTACTTAGTTGTATTTTATTTTCTAGAACCAAGGCAGGCCTAGTACAGGGAAGTGTAATTGTACTTTGCACGAATAATGCAGTAAAATACAATGCAATTGGATTGGTTACAGGTATGTCATTTGGTTGTAAAGCAGTATGAATTACTTTTCAAATTACTTTGTATGTTACTTTTCAGATTACTTTTTAAGTTACTTTCTCCACTCAGTCTGATATGCCTAGATATCACACTGGGACATTTCATAGAAGAAAGGTAAGTAAATCATTTTCTTGTACTTTTGTAGTTTCTTAGGGTTTCATACAAACCAACTCCACACTTAGACTAATTTTCACAAGAAAGCAGTTCAATGCAGTCCTATGGGAGAAAATAATGTTATCGACTTAACGGTAAGTACTTAGGTTTACAAGTTGGTTTTCTGGGATTGGAACAAGGGTTCCCCCAGAGTCAAGGATGTACTCTTACAGCACCCTCAGCGGCACTAGGTCGGCCAGGTGCAGAGTGCTGATGCTCAATGTTATCCAATGGAGGATAGAGGGCCTCTGGTTGGTGGCTGCTCACGGGCAGGCTACGAGGTTGTGGGAGAAAAGCTCCAGGTTTTAGACTCAGGGCAAAGTGGGATCCGTTTTAGCACACAAGGTGCACCCGCAGCAGCATAGGGACGTCTGGGTGCAGGGTGCTGTTTTGGCATCGGGTGCCCCTAGATACTAGATTTAGGGGCGTTATAGGTAGGCACAGGTCGGGACCAATGTGTCCCTTCTTTGGGGTGGGTACACACCCTATAATGCCACCCTCCAGTTGGAGTGGGGCATAAACCTCTCTCTGGTTGGCTGGGTCCTCCCATCTTCAAGATGGCGGGACTGAGAGTTGTGCTTCACCTTGCTTGCCTCACCTGAGGGGTGGGGTTGGCAGAGGTGGGCACACCTCTTTTCCTAACTTGGTTTTCTCCAGCCCAAAGTGGGGTCAGAACCGGTGGGAGCCAGTTGCTGGGATCAGCAAATCTCTGGGATAGCTCACAAAGGCGGCAGCCTTTGAAGATTTCCCTTTGTAAACCCTGCCCATCCTGGGGGAGGAGGCTTGGCACCTCGTCCCAGGATGTGCTTTGTTTCAGGACCCTGAGAATGGCAGGCTCCCGACCCAGGGGTCCAGAAACATGTCTGGTAGTGGCAGCTGGTGAGCAGTCATTCAGCCAAGACACTAGATTTAGGTCGTTTTTTCAGGAGGCATCGCTAAGATGCCCTCTGAGAGAATTTTTCATTAAATCCCACACTGGCATCAGTGTGGGTTTTCTATGGGCTGAGAAGTTTGATACCAAACTTCCCAGTTTTTCTTAAAGTCATTATAGTGCTGTGGAGTTCGTAATGACAAATTCCTAGACCATATATTCTTTATGGCATTACTGCAATTACAATGTCTAAGAATTGACTTAGACACTGTAGGGATACAGGGCCCATGCACCTGTGCCCTCACCACTGGTGTAGTGCACCCAGCAAGAGGGGTGGCTTACCTCTGCCAGGGCAGTGGTGTGTAGGCATGGCACACAGGGCATGTCAACTCTTCACTTTGTTCTCTACCAAAACACGCAGCCTGAAATGGGAGTGTATGTGTGTAAAGGAACAGGGCCTCTAATGGTGACACAATAAGTGCTGCGCCCTTAGAGGCCTTCCCTGGTCACAGTGCCCTTGGTACCTATGGTACCTTTTACAAGGGACTTACATGTGGCTAGAGAGTTGCCAATTGAGTTTTGCAACAGTCCAGTTTAGGGAAAGAACATAGGCCCTGGGTACCTGGTTGGCAGGAACCCAGGGCACACTCAGTCAAAGTACATCAACTGTTTGGCAAAAAGTGGGGGCAACCATGCAAAAGGGGCACTTTTCTAAAGGTGTGCACTATGAACAGGAAGGGAAGAGGAAGCAGTTGCTCTATGTTTAAACACCACTCCAGATTAGAGTTTAATCCCTCTTCCACCATCTTTATAAACAATTACATTTACTGCAGATTAATTCAATTGGTGGAGCTGTGGAATGTATGAGTAATTCTGCCTTACAAGAGAAAGGAGGATTTGCCAAATTCCTACGATTCTTCTAGCGGAATAAATAATTCTGCCCAGGCCAAGTTAAAAAGAATGAGCCAAAAATTAACGATGATGTTTTAATAATCTCTTTGGACATAATGCATCCAACATTCCTCGTGGACCTCTTTTGAATGATTAAACTGTTCATCTAGGGAGGGAATGAAAGAAATACTGAAAATGTGCAAATTACATGCCAGCACGGAATATGGAGGTCACCAAATACCAAACCTTGAATATTACTGGTTACCATTCCAAATGGGCCATCTTTGCTATTTCTTGCAATCCACATTGGAACACCCAAGGTCTTAATCAAATATACATTGTTAGGAAAACTGGGGAGTAGTGGTATTCAATGGAGAAATTGAAAATTGTTCATTCTCACCCAATTTTGTGAGCCATACATCATGTATGGTACAAGGCACATTGTCTATTGCACGTCGATGCATAGCACAATATGAATTCTCCATTATGGGGTAATGTCAAAATTAAGATTGGAGGTATAGAACCTTTCTGGATGGACATCAGGCGGAAAGAGGTAATGAATCTAGTACATGTATTATTTGACTGTAGGATGATCTCCTTTGCAGAAGCCCGCAGGAGATACAAACTCTCGCCCCACTTATCATTGAGGTTTCGACAATTAACACATTGCCTCACAGCTCCCATTGGGCCATTTCCCATTGCCTGTCAAAGTCTCCTTTACAATCTTATCGTCAGACATGGGGAACCTAAAAGGAATGGTCTCTGGGTTGTATACAGTATTACTCAATGCAACCCTCCCATCCCACATGCAAGCTGTGCTAAAAGACTAGTGGTTCAGTGGACTCCACTTAGACCTTACAGACAAGGACTGAACTGACCTCTTACTGCACTATGACAAACATTTAGGAGAGGCCAGGGTGAATGAGTATATTATAAGATGCTACACAGTCGACATTGGTCCCCACACAGACGAATACAGCCTCAGATCTCTGGTTCATCTGAATGCTGGAGACGCCGCTGTCCTGACAGTGATTTAGTCCATATTGTGTGGGAATCGGAGGAGTTGAAACCTGTTAGACCTGGCATCCTTGGCATGGTTTCCCCCGACTCTTTGCCTTCAGACCTCCTGTGATTACTGTTTTTGCTGACTGTTTTTGCTGCCTTTAGGAATCTGGGCATTTTACCACTGCTAAGGTGCATGTACTCTGCTTCAAACATGGTAATATTGGTTTATTCATAATTGGCACATTTCATTTACCTCTAAGTCGCTGGTAAAGTGCACTACATGAGCCAGTAAATTAAATTTTACCAGTGGGCCTGCAGCACTGATTGTTCCACCCACTTGAATAGCCTTTTAAACATGTCTTAGGCCTGCCACTGCAGAGCCCGCGTGTGCAGTCTTAATTTGCCATATCGACCTGCCAAGTTAACCTACCTACTAGGCCCAAACAGTATCACCGCTTTTACAGAAATCAGATTGACACATCACACTTGAAACCTCTGCTTCAGAACAGACCATCACCGCCACTGCATGGAGAAGATCGACGCATGACTTCAACAGCATGGAGACACTCGGCACATCACATTCGGAATTGCTGCACCTCTGACCTGGCACATCGGTCACAGAGCTGACACATCACTGCTGTTGCATGGAGAAATCTATTGCATCACCTGTGGGCTCACCAATGCAACTTGTGGTTGGCGACCTAGATCAAGGTACTTTTTTCTCAGCAGACACTGAGTGGGTCCAGTAACCGGCCCGCCCTCCACTGCAGTCAGCCTAAACTCTTGACTTTTGTCCTGGTCCAATGCGGCCAATTAACTATCTAAGCGCGGACCGCTTCTGATCACTATTTTAGCATTTCATCTTTAATATCTCGACTTCTACTGATTGTTTTTTCCCGTTTTGGTCTTGTTTTAGTCTCTATTTTTCTAAGCTGGTGTGGAGTAGTTTTTAGGTGTTTTCACTGTATTACTCTTTGGTGTGTAGCACAAATACTTTACACATTGCATCTTACTTTAAGCCTGACTGGTCTGTGCCAAACTGGCATAGGGTGAGCCCAGGTTAATTTAAAGTTTGTTTCTGGCTTACAATGACTAGGATTGGTGGTTCCTCCTTGGACAGGGTGCATAACTCTGCTAACCAGAATCGCCGTTTCTAACAAGACCTTACTGGAATGATGAGGTTCCCAGGGACGTTAAAAGCCTCTATAGCACCCCTTCATAACACCTCCTTTCCAGGAGATTACGCCCCAGATTAGCCGTGGTTCGCCACAGCTCTGGCAGTCACCAAACTTGGGGGCATATTATCAAGACAGGCGATAAAATTATTGTTGTTTTAGTTGCAGAAAACTGCAGCTAAAACGGCGATAATGGGCTTGATAATATGCTCTATGGAATTCAAATTGAAGCCCAGGTTAGATGTCCTTCACATCTAACATGGGCTTCAATTGGAACTCCATTGAGCATATTATCAAGGCCGTTATCGCCGTTTTAGCAGCAGTTTTCTGCCGCTAAAACGGCGATAATTTTATCGCCTGTCTTGATAATATGCCCCTTGTATTGTCCGTTTCTAGAAAATGACCAACCTGTCCACAGTCCAATTATGGCTCACAGAAATGTTGTTAATGGCATCCTACGAACATACCATATTCAAACTGGAAGAATGCTACCCGTCTTCAACCAAGTTTGGGGCCCCGTCCGTTATGTCTTGGAGGGGAGCGCACTGTTTTAAGACAGTCCTAGGAGGGTTAGTCCGGATTCTTTTTTTTTTCTGCGCCTCCCTCACTGGCTGTTTGACACCTGAAGACTCAGGCCCACAAAAAGGAGGAACACACGTGACATTTTGTTTACCCCTTTGATCTGGGTCAGAGTGAAGACTCCTGTAGCTGCATTTACCTGAGGCAGGGACCTACGGGCATCATACCTGGTGATTCCTTACGTCTCTCTTTATTTTCCCTTATTTCCTTTTTTAGTACAGTTCAAAAGAGGTGAACTTGGATGCGGGGCATTGGGGGGGTTGGGGAGTTTTGTTCTGGTTGAGTCCGACGCTGAAACTCAGATGAGATCTCATTACTCCCATCATATAGACTTAGGGGCAGATTTACTTTTAACATGGGAAAAGTGACGCAAAAGTGGCGCTAGGGGCTTGTAAACGTGCCCCTTACTACCCAGAGTTATTATTGGTAAGCTTGATTTTCATCTATAAATGCACCTCATAAAATGGTGCGACTGTGTTCACAGTCATACAGCTGGTTCAATTACTGCTAATTTTGACATATGAATTCTGCACAATGTGATTCGATAAAAATAATAAAGATAAATCAAACATATTACTTTTCATACATTTGCATACATTCTATATAGTGAGTTGTAGGGCCTGAAAGGTTCTGTACAGTGATCTCATCAGTGAGGTCATCGATGACGTTGTTTGTGATGTCATCAATGATATAATCAATTATGTCATTTGAGATACCATCAGTTATGTCATGTCATATGTGAGATCATGAGCAAGGTATGGTGGTGTTGGCTGAAAAAATAACAGTTAGTAAAGGTCATATTAAATAAATTGACCAATCAGCACACAGGTAGTAATTAAAATATTTGTTTGCTTCTGGAGTCTGTGAGTAATATTGTATTCGTCTACATTCACACAAGGGGTCAGAGAATTCGGAAATTGCAAATCAAATGTTCTCTGTGACTGCTCAATACAAAGTGATACCATGCTGTAATGCTAGCAATATGTTGACTCCTCTCCTAAAGGCACTTATGTGACTCCTAAACAATCTGAAACATTGTCAGCAATAGATGAATATATAAGAAATATGGTTTTACTTTTATTTGTCCTGCTGTGAATCCAGACAGGGCAGAAGGAGGGATGGATAGAGTAATGAAGAAATTCAAACACTTTCATAAACATTTATTCTTTAAAAAAAAAAAAGATCTGAAGGAATGTTTTGCTATGCCAGTCTTTGACTGATCGCACACCAAATGTATAGCTTTTTAAAAGATATTTATTATTGTGATAACATGAAGCTGGGGATGTAACAGCTACCGGGATGTGCCAAGTTCCATGGTGGATTGAGCGAGATCTCCATTAATGAGGCTTGCTGCTGAGGGGGATTGTCTCTCACTGATTAATCATTTACATTTATCATTAAAAACCGGCTTCATTAACTTTTACTTCGTGTTTCACGGTTGTTGCAGCCATGATTGTTATTTATTTATGTAGAATATATCTGTGGGAGGTCTTAATATTGGAAGTTGTATTCATAGCTGAGAAAGGTATGCAGTGAACCGAGGCCGCGAGCTCACTGACTGTGTTGCATTCTGATTCGGTCACTGAGGACATTTCATCAGCAAGGCTGCACGTTCTCCTGATGAGATGTTAACGGAAGTCAGTGAGTAAACAAGTGAGACCTGATCAGTGCTCTCCTCAGCACCCCCCTCCCGCCCGAACCCTTTCCCACACCTTGGTTTGATAAAATAAATAAAAAAGGATGTCAGTTGTGTATTGAAGGGTTAATGCAAAACAACATTATCAACACTTTCCATATTATTATTATTTTTTTTTTTTTTTTTTTTTTTGAAACCGTTTATTGCAATCTCAAGTATATACAAGTATGGGCCTACAACCTTCCGGCCGGCCGCTAGAGTGACAGGAGCACCTGACAAACTTACAACAGGGCACTTGGCGTTACAGAGAAGCAAATCAGGAGACATCAACGACGTGGGCCACATGACTCTAAGCCCACAATACGGTTTCATTTTATACACACGCAACAACATAGAAAAACACACCCGCAAGGCAACCCGCAATCGAAGGTAATCACACGTGCTCCTCGAATGAGGGACCCCGACCATCCACAGGAATCTGAAGAGGGGGAAGGGAAACGAGTCCAGGACTGGGGGAACTCTGTGCCCGGGACTGGGGGAGGGGGTCAACTAGGGGGACGGAGCCGGTGAGGCAGCAGGCAGCAGTGGTTGCTCGCAAATACCCCCGCGGTAGGCGTTCCAGGGGCCCCATATTTTCACCCACGCCCCAGGCTTGCCCCTCGCCACATACACCACCTTTTCTCGGAACATGCACCAATCCATATGTTCTTTCCAGGCCGACACCGCCGGGGGCCGCTGGGATCCCCACAGTTGAGCGATGTCACGCTTAGCTATCATGTATCCCAGAGTCACCCATTGCGTCTGCGGAACCGAGTAATCAGTTGGTTCCCACACATTCAGCAAGCATCTCCTCGCTTCAGGCAACAGTGCGACATGTGTAACCAGACGCAGGACCTCATGCACACCACGCCAGAATCGCTCCACCTTCGGGCATTCCCACAAAATATGCAAAAAAGTCGCCAAAGCACCACACCCACGCTTACACAACCCATCCTCAGCATAACCCATACGCAGAAGCCTTGGCCCCGTCATGTATACCCGGTGGAGTATCTTAAGCTGGACGAAGCGAAGGCGAGCCGGTATGGCCACCTCCTTCGGAGAGGCCACCGCGGAAATCCAGTCTTCGTCGTCCAACTCCAGCCCGTCGGCAACCCACGCCTCACGGAGGCCGGTCAGCAGGCCCGAGCGGTCATTAATCAATTTTTTGTAAATGAGGGAGAACGTGCTATCCGGAACGTGGCCATCCAGCACTCTATCCTCCAGGGGGGAAGACTCCGGGATGGAGGCGGCGTCTGGGAAGACGGAGTCCAGCGCATGACGGACCTGCAAGTATCGAAAGTATTCGCTGCCCTGCAGCTGAAACTCCGTCTGCAGCGTCTCGAATGTTTTAAATCCCCCTCTCGTCCAGAGGTCCCCCACTTTACTGATGCCAATCGTGTCCCACTTCTCGAAGCCCTTCGAGGTCCACAGGGAGCCCAACCGCTGAGGCGCATACAACGGCGACGCCCGGGTCAAACGGTCCTTCCACCCCATAGCTGCATTGGCCGCGTGCCACACCCGCACCATGACACGCGTGGGCCCCGTCAAGCGGGGATCCGGCGCGCCAGAGTAGAGTGCTCGATTGTAGTCGCCACCGGGCAGGAGCATCTTGTCCATTTCAAATGCCGGGTTCAAGGCGGGCCCATAGAGGCCGTGATTAATTGCAGCTAGCTGGGAGGCCCAGTAATACCGCTTAATGTCCGGGAGGGCAATCCCCCCGTCATACCACGGGAGCGTCAACTTCGCCAGGGCTATACGCGGCCTCCCGTCCCAGAACAGGCGGCGCTGTAGACTCTCCACCTCACGGAAGTAGCGCGCCGGGATTAGGTCCATAGTGTTCTGGAGAGCGTACAGGAAGCGCGGCAACGACATCATCTTAAACAATGCCGCCCGGCCGAGCGGCGAAAGTGGCAGGTGCCGCCAGCGCGCGACGTCCTCCTTCAAGCGCTGGAGGGGGGGAAGCAAGTTTCGCTCGTAGCGGGCCGCCGGGTCCAGCGTGATATAGACACCCAGGTACCGAAACCCCTGCGAGGCAATCTGGATCGGACATCCCCGCGGGAGGACGGGAGCCTCCCCGGAAAGCACATAGACACACGATTTAGCCCAGTTGATGACGAGGCCTGAGTTACGGCCAAAGGAGCGCAGGACATCAACCAGGACAATCAGTGATTTGCGCGGGGAGGCTAGGTACAAAAGGATATCGTCAGCGTAGAGGGACACGCGGTCCTCATACTCAGGGGTCCAACGGAGACCACGGATGGAAGGGTGCCACCGTAGCCACTCCGCCAGGGGTTCCAAGGCCAATGCAAACAGGAGCGGCGACAAGGGACATCCCTGTCGCGTGCCCCGTCCCAGCGCGAACGGGGCCGAGACTCGCCCATTCACTACCACCTGCGCTAACGGGCCCGAGTACAACAATTTGACCCAGCTGATGAATCCCGGTCCAAATCCGAATTTCGCCAGCATCGCCCAAATGTATGGCCATTCGAGCGTGTCAAACGCCATGGTGGCGTCTAAGGACGCCAAGATGGCCGGCTCCCGCACAAACGGAACACGCGCGAGCACCCCGTGCAAGCGCCGCAGATTGAGGGCCGTGTTGCGATGGGGGATAAAGCCAGACTGGTCTTGGTGGACCAAATCGCCCACCACGCCGACCAGCCGGTTGGCAAGCACCTTGGCAAGGATTTTGGGCTCCGCATTCAAGAGCGAGATAGGCCGATAGGAGGTAACCCGGTCTCGGGGTTTCCCCTCCTTGTGGATCACCACGATTGTAGCCAGACGTTGGTCCGGCGGGAGGGAACCCCGCGAGTGGGCCGCAAGGAACATCGCGCGGATGTGGGGTGCCAGTACGTCCGGTCGCAGCTTATACAACTCGATAGGGATGCCGTTCGGGCCCATGGCCTTGCCAGATGCAACCGAGCGTATAGCGAGGGCAATTTCGTCCGAGGTAGGAGCAGCATCCAAAGACTCCCTGTCCTCCACCGAAAGGGAGGGCAACGCGATATCTCGAAGCAGGGCATGAGAATCCGCCTCCGAGCAGGGAGAGACCGGGGAATACACCTCGCGGAAATAATCCGCGAAGCAAGAGACAATGTCTTCTGGCTCGGTGACACGTACACCATCCATCCTCTCAATCAGCGGAACCACACGACTCGCTCTCTCCTTTTTGTCCAACCACGCAATCAATTTACCAGCCTTATCACCCACATCATACAGTCGCCCCTGTTGCTCTCTGCTGAGGCCCCTGGCTGCCTCCGTGACGAGGGCCCTATAGGCCGCTTGCTTAAGGTGCAAAACATGCAGTGCAGCATCCGTCACCCCACTCCCCAAATCACCCTCCAGTTCAGTAATTTCGGCCTCCACTCGGGTCACCTCCTCCTGCTCGCGCCTCCGGGCATGGAATATGAAGGAGAGGGCCTCCCCCCTAATAACTGTCTTAAAGGCCTCCCAAAGGGAGATAGCCGAAGGGACAGACCCCACATTCTCCTCGAAATACCGCTGCAAGGATTTAATCAGGTCAGCGCGAATAGTGGGGTCGCGCAGATACCAGGCATTGATTGGAGCTACCCTGCCCTCCCCCCTCGGGAGGACACCAAAGTGCAACAGGAGCGGGGAGTGATCTGAAATACCCCGCGCCAGATGGCGCACCTCTCCCACCCTCTCAGCATAGGCCGCAGGGACAAGGATATGATCAAGCCGCGAGAGGCTACCATGGGCACCCGAGTGGAAGGTGTATTGCAGCTGCGTGGGATGTTTTAAGCGCCAGCAGTCCACCAACCCCAATTTATCTAAAAGGCCGGACAACCATGCCTGCACCCGGGGGAGGTCCCTAGGGGGGTGACGATCCATAGTCCCAGAAACCACCGCATTGAAATCCCCCCCAACCACCAGAAGCCCCCCCGGAAGGTCAAGGAGGAGGCGCCCCAGGTCCGCAAAAGTGGTAGACTGTAGCCCCGGTGGGACATACACTGAAACAAAGACAACCACTTTGCCCTCCATTCTCCCCACCAAGGCAGTGTAGCGTCCCCTCTCATCATGGCGCACCTCATCTATTTCCAGCGGGAGCGAGTTCTTAACCATAATGCCCACCCCCCGCGAGCCAGACGTGAAGCCCGAGTGGGCCACCAAACGATAGCCACGCCGATTCATGGCAAAGAAGGAATTACCAATAAGGTGTGTCTCCTGCAGAAAGACCACATCTGGCGAAATTCGTTTCAGATACTGCAGGACCACACCTCGCTTAATCCTGTCCCCCAGTCCATTAACGTTCCAAGACAACAAAGTCAAGTCCCTACCCCCCATCACATACAGAAGCCATCACTCGTCCCCCCGAGAGCACATCAAAAACACCAATACAGTAAAGGGTTTGCCTTGCGGTAAAAACGAACAACACCCCACCCCAACCCACCCGTCCCAACAGAACTCCCCCCTCCCTGCACCCCTGCATGAGCCCGAACAGCCCCCCCAAAGTGCAGTGTGCCTGTCGCCCCATAGATGAAAACACTTAACTAGTCCCCCAGAGGAGGAGGGAAAGCCCCCAAGAGACCCCGTACGACCTCCACGGGAGGGGAACTTACACAATCAGTCAATGATGACAATAATGTTGTCCAGAGCAAGGCCTACTATTAGTCCCTCAGTCCTGATCCGGCAAGCCCTCCCCACCAACCGCGCCCCCCCCACCCCCCCGGCCCCGATCCCCGGGCAAAGTGTCCAACCAGTCCCCGGCCGCCTCGGGACGATCAAAAAAGTGCGTGCGGCCATCCACCTCTACCCTCAACTTCGCTGGAAAAAGCATCGCATACTTGAGGTTCAGGTCCCGTAGGCGACGTTTGACTCCGAGAAAACTCAGTCTCTGCTTCTGGACCGCCGGAGTAAAATCAGGATAGAAGTTTACATCCATATTGTCGAGTCTAACCGGTCCTTGTTGCCTAGAAGTCTGCAGGATAGCGTCTCTGTCCCGAAAGTTGAAGATCCGGGCAATGAGAGGCCTCGGAGGGGCTCCGATCTTAGGTCTCCCTCCGGGGACCCTGTGGGCACGTTCCACTGCAAAGAGTTTACTCAGCCCCCGGGGCTGGAGACGGGTGAGGATCAGGCCTTCCACAAACAGATCCGCCGCCTCCTCCCCACGTCCCTCCGGCACCCCGACAATGCGAACATTGTTCCTCCGGGCCCGACCCTCGGAATCTTCCAGTCGACGATCCATCAGGGCGCTCGCCTGGCCCAGTCGGCGCACCTCCTTTTGGAGGGCCGCCACGTCCGTTGTGAGGCCCGAGGTGGTGTGGGCCAAAGAGTCGACCCGGTCATTCGTCTTGGACAGATCGGCCCTCACCAGGCCCACATCCACGAGGACCGAGTCAATCTTTTGCGCCAGAGTGTCAAAGCGCTGGTCGACTGAGGCCTTCATCTCGGCGATGGCGCCCATGACGTCCCGGAGGGTCAGATCCGCGGGCAAAGCAGGAGCATCAGTCGGGCCAACAGGGGACCTACGCGGCGCCTCTGGAGATCCCTTCTGGAGGGTGTAGCGGTCCATGCTGTTAGACTGAGGGGCTGCGCCACGGCGGGTCGATTTCACCTTTGCCCGGTCACCATCTTGTTTCGTGGACATGGCTCCAGTCCCCAAATCGTGCCAATCTCCTTGAAAGGGGCTGACAGACCGGTTCACGGGCTCCGGGGGAGGGCGACCACAGCTCCGAAGGGCAGAGCACAGCTGGCGGGCCGGCAGGGCACCCCGATGAAGTCACACCACCGCACGCCGCCTCGCGACCCTACCTCGCTTGGCAGCAAGGAGGGCGCGGAAGCGAAAGTGAAAGTGCGGGGTACGCGAATCGCCCAGCCTCGCCCGCCGCTGTTGTTCACTTTGTCTCCGGATCGCCCCACAACTCCAATCCGGGGGGCCGGCGTGGAGAAGGCCGCAAACCGCAATCGATGCTCCCGCCGGTGTCCGAGGTCCGATTTGGAAACGGAAAACGGATGGCACCTCAGCTCGGTCTAACGAACACAGTCCCCTCGTCAAGGACAGGATAGAGTCAGGATTTATGCAGGAGGTCGCGGAGGTCCTCGGGAGCCTCGCACCTACGCGGCCATCTTGGTTGCGCGCTAGGCTCCTCCCCCACTTTCCATATTATAAATGAATTAATTAACATCGCGCTTGATAAACGTTTAGTCCAGTCCCTTATAGCTGGTACCATAAACATCTGCTCACATGCCTGCAACCTTGAGTAGAGGCTTTTGACCAGGAGGTGCATTCATTGTTATTACTAGTGTTATTTTACGAAATAATATATTGGTTTCATCCCTGAATGTTGTACCTATTGGAAATATATTCATAAAACTGCATCAATATGCTAATACGCACTCTAGATAACACCATTTGCGGGAGTTTCTTTTAACAGAGCATTTGCTGTCTAAAGTGGCCGATTTTGCAATTGTAAAAATCTATGGTTTATTGTGCCGCCGGCATGTCACATTTTCACATATACCGGTATATCACTTTTTCCCATATTAAAAGTGACGCACCGGACGCATAAGGGGATTGTAATTAAGCCCTAAATTGGTAACTACTAAAGCAATGTTGGAAATGTATTTTAGAATTTCAATGTTAGCCTGGAAAGTCTTTGCAACTGACAAGGCAAAGTAGTTGGTAAAGAGGCATTCCTAGGGTGACTAAAATTCTGGACAGTGACAGTAAAAATTCAGGAGAGAGACAAAATTCAGGATGCAAATTCAGGGCAAAAGTTTGTTTTTAGGGACACATCTTAGGAGGTTGCACAATTAGAAGATAGACAATTGACAGAAGTACAAGTCAAAATAGGTTTATGTTCTTTAGGGAGCTAATTCATTAGTAAATCAACCTATGGATGGGCACGTTGTGAAAGAGACAACTTTGGAAGAGAATGGAGAGACATGTGAGGCATGCTGACATCACACGCCGAGATCGCCGAGATTGCAGAGCGGCTGAGCAGAGCAGAGTGGCAAAGCCGAGCAATGAGTGCCATTTTACCGAGGATCTGGGCTCCCGGATTCTGGCCCGGATTTCGGCCCGGCCCACCTTGGATTGGATTGTTTACATTTCTACCATGTTTGTTGGTAGCAGGCATGTGAACAGCACCCGGGAGCCTGTTGAGGCCCATTGAGGTCCACTGTGGAGAAAGGCAGATGGACAGGGAGGCGGAGAGTGAGCCTGAGAGCCCAGGAGGGTGGAGAGAGGTAAGAGGCCTCAAACTCAAACCCAAGCCCTGAAAGCCATCCTGCCTGGCTCTTGTAAGCTTGTGCGAGTGCTACAACCCTAGTCGGCTGCAGGGAGTGCACCCTGGGACCCCCACAGAGCAGCACAGTTAGTACTGGGTGTGGCTTGCGGGGGGTGGGTGTCAGCTGGCC
The DNA here is from genome assembly GCF_964204655.1 of Triturus cristatus. NCBI lineage: Eukaryota > Metazoa > Chordata > Amphibia > Caudata > Salamandridae > Triturus > Triturus cristatus. The sequence continues at coordinate 371,135,073 of NC_140595.1, forward strand.
CCACTCGCAACGACTTGCTTTAGGGAACGTATTGTTGGATATTAAATCCAACACTTTCCCTATTGTTGCACAGACTGGAGTTGGAATAGTAAAATATACTATTCCAAAGTCCAGTGCTTCCCAAGAGGCAAGTCGTTGTAATGATTTGCGTTGTAATGGATTGTGTGGTAATGACGCGTTCAATGCATTGCCCACTTTGTAAGGTCATGCGTTGTAAAAGCATGCATGAATACATCATACATTCCTACAGAGGAGGCCTGGAACTGTATTTTTTCCCCTCCCTCTGAATTAGCATGTTTTAAAAAAAAATGTTTTTTCTAACAATGTTTTAATATTTTTAGAGAGGTTTATTATGCTGTGCTTAGCTCTGGTATCTTGAGCATGGTCACAGCTGGGTAGAATATGTTTTGCACATTATAAACTAAAACTTAGGGCAGTTGAATTGTATAAATCAAGTTGTTATAATATTTAATTGGGATAAAGCCATATGTAGATTTTGCACTGTATTATAACCGATTTGTGTAGTGGTGTCTACACATGCGCAGTTGCACTTTATACATTATGTACTGTGATTATATATGAAGTCATTCTTACTCTTTCTTATTACTATTTTAAATTTTGATTTTCATAGAGAAATTTAAAATTGTTAGGTCCACGAATGTATTTAATTCTGTTATTAAGAACTGTATAATATGGCGTGTTGGAGTTCTTCTTTTCTTCTGTATATTTTATGTGGAACTCCTTGGAGTTCCGAATCATAATAAATTAAATTAAATTGAACAGTTGCATTACACAGTGGAGTATTGAACAAACATTCACATATAGTTGGACATGTTTAAAGATAAAAAAACGTGCAAACATATGTACTCCAAGCAGAATTTGACAGCCAACCATGAATGATAGTGACAGAAGCACTGCTGTGCTGCTGAATGTAAACTTTCAGTTCACTGGCAGCAGCACTACTAGAGAGTGTGAAACTGAGCAAAAAATGATGGTGAGAAATGAGAGAAGGATATATACAAAGATAGAGAGACAGAAGTTTGGAATAGAGAGAGTGAACAGTGATAGAAGAAAGAAAGCTAGGGTCGCTGAATTGGGAGAGAAGGAATGGATGGCGAAAGGGAGAAAAGAGGATCACAGAAAAAGATGGATCAGAGAAAGGAGCAAAAATTGGTTACAAAGAGATGCTGAGGGTGACAAAGAGATGGTTGAACGTAGGAAAAAGGTAGAGGGGTGTAAGTGTGGGGAAGGATCAATGTCCAGACTGAACCGGGTTAGAGACGGTTTTATTCTACAATACCTTCTGTTTTTTAACAGAGGCCAGTATTAACAGTCAATGATAATGCTTCTTATCCTGGAGTTGCTCGATGCGTCGCTCTTTCCTCCTTGGATTGCTGAACGCCTTCTCTTCGATGTGTGTCTCTGGTATATAGAGAGAAGGGAGAACAGTGTCACTGCCTCAGTACTTTGGTGTAATGGGGAAGGGAGTGAGGGAACACCCACGAAGTGCTATACAGAACCGGAAGGTGTGCTCGTGCAGGGGACGTGGGTAACCGAGGGAACACAAATAGGGAGAAGAACCCTAACGTTTGGTCTTCTTACTCCCTTCAACCCACCCCGCAACCTGGCTCCGTACATTCGTAGGATATTTCAAATGCCGCACATTCCACCCCTCTACTCCTCACCCAGCATGGATCCTGGTGCAGTGCTACCATTCCCTCGCCAAAAGCAGAATGCCATGTCCTGGGCTGATGCAGGAAAAGGCTCACTACATGCTGTAACTGCATTAGGGCCCATCGTCATTCTGTATGTTACAATCAACCTCAGACAGAATGGCACTGAATTTAAGGAACACAGGCTGCATTTGAAAAACAAAAGTGCTTTATTTAAAAGCAGTCACAGACATGGTAGTCTGCTGAGCCCCGGAAGCCACCATCCCTTAGAGGGCTTGTCATTCCCAATGGGCTCGCAAATTGCGAGAGGCTCATTAATATTAATGAGCCTCGCAATTTGCGACCCCATTGGGAATTGCAAACAGTGTTAAACACACTGTTGTACATTTTATTTTGTGCCTCGCAATTTGCGACTCGCAATTAGTCGCAAATTGCGAGGCGCAAAATAAAACGGTCATACATCCGGCCCTTAATGTCTCATAATTACAACTTTCTGCTAACGTCAGAACTTATAGCATAGTATAAAGATGCTGAGTTGCAGATTTATTATTTTTTAGGGCAAACATATTCATTATTCCACCCACTAATCACATAAACTATTGAGTACCCACATATTGACAAGGTAAGGATGCTCGTAAAGTTCTTATTGCAAGTTATGCTAATTTTTATGAACTCCCTAGACTTGGTCACCTTTGGGAATGATTCAAAAGCAATAGTCCTTCCCTAGCCAGTCAGGAAAATAGGATATTTTGTAACTGGCAACTGGCCTATAGAAAACTAGATTTATTTTGATATTTATTGATTATATTTGACCAAAGCCTAAAATGTTTAACACTAAAGAGTTATTAGGGGATGATCCTCAGCTATGGAAATAGACACAGGCATGTGTCATCTGTGCTCAAAGAGTACTAGGACAAAAGCTTAGTCATGGTTGTCAATTGTAAGGCCATGTTATTGTAAACGGAAAGATATCATTTGCAGTTCATTGAAAGCAATTGTATTACTCTGGCATTAAAGGGTCTGGCTGGTGGCTAGAACTGAGATATCATGATTGAAGTCATCAATGATGTCATTTTACATGTCATAACTGATGTAATATGTAAGGTCGCAAGCAGTGCATTAAGAGGACGCATATTATAGTTAGCCAGTGAACTATAACTGGTGAATTTCACTGGTTTTTTTTTTTGTTTTTAAATGTTCTTTTTTTTCTATTATTTGCACCCTTGCCTATAATGTCACTTTGCTTTTTCCCTGAATTTCGAAGTATTTTTTTAAAATGTAAGCTACAATCTTAATACCTTAATTAATTATAATGCTACTGTTACCTGAAGAAAAATGTATTCAATTATTTCCTTTTTCACTGCCACTACCCGCTACTGCAGGACAGTTCTATATAATGGACCAGCTGATGCCACAGTTTACTCAAGCCTTTTAATTTTGCTGTACATTGCAGGATTGGGACAAACGATACACAGGTGTAAACAAGTAGACACACAAGCGTTAGTGCCTGCCTTGTACCAGAGTGAAGGATATTTATTTCTGCAAATTGCCAAAGCTGCAGTCAAAACCTTCAGTTGTCTAATCAACAAGTGGCATTGTACCTTATGATAGCAGCCTGTTTGGGCCTTGTGAAAACTATGAATAACAAAGCTTGTTTGATAGTGTGAAAAGAAAAGAGATGCCAAATGAAAGGCAGTGTCAATGATTTATTTGAAGGATTGAACAAGTGGTGGAAAGCTGCATAATTGTAGGGATACCTGAAGGTGCCACTAATTATGAGAGGGCTCCACATATGTACCATTCCCAGCTAAGAGGACGTCTTCCATTATTAACTGAGGAATGGGTCACTGGAAGCAATGATTGTTGAGTTAACTGGATGAAAGACCTTGCTGAAGTATGCAAAGATCGATAGAAACATTCTTCTTGTGCAAATAGATGCACTGCTGGACGACCTGTTCATGAAAGAAAATAAAACATATATATCTAAATTTAAAACACAGATTCAGGTGCCATTGGACAAATATGGACAGGAAATTAAGGAAAAAAAGATAATGACATTGTGGAGAGGCAAGCAAGACTGTGCTTTTGGTTGCATCTTTACTTTATTTTGAATTAATAGGGATAGTAAACAAAAACATGCATTGAGTAATAACAGATATTAAATACAAGTTATGCAACTGGGCCTCCTGTATTGTACCAAAAACTCTTTAACTCTGTGCAAAGAAGAATAGATATGTTACATTTTGTGGAAAACGTTTGTTGAATAAAAGACATCAATTGAGACCTGCCTCGATACAACCTACACAAAAAGAGGAATATACAGGTTAGGGGTGTTGAGCAACTTTCTTTACTGCATGATTTAGAACAAGAATGTCTAGTTGAGTCACATGTGCTCACAGAGAGCAAGGTTTTAAAAAAGATGGGAACTGACATCAATATTAAGACTGAAAGCGGTTTAGACCCCAAATCAACTTTTAGCCCACATTGGTGCTCTACAAATGGGTGTAATTAACAACCTTAGGAAATTTAGTAAAACCAGTATACCCAATATAAGTATTAAAGATTAATCATGGATCAAATCACCTTAATTAATGGCGAAGTTAAGATTTTTTAAATGTAGTAATAATTTACAAATTACTGTACTTCTAATGAGTCATGCATCGATTTTATGATTATAAATATTAATATAAGATATTTAGACACTATTGCAAAATTTCGCAAATCGTGATTATTGGAAAGACAAAGCATAAGTAGTCTACACCCCTACATTCATTTTTTGGGCCAGAGTTTACCCAGGAAGACCAAGTGTATCATCAATACTAGTTTATTGGAATCTATTTCTGAATATATTGATCACTTCCATGCACCATTTGTCCATGGTTTGTCATTTCCCATACATGACACAATGGATTTTTTTGTCTATAATTTAATAGTATTCCACAGCATGTTACTTACTACATGAACACGACATGCACCTCTTAAGGGCATCCCACAATCCACAGCATGTCACATGCAGGGATTTTTGAAATATGATCAAATCACCCCCAACCTGATCGAAATTCATTATCTGTTCTTACCAGCCCTCATCAACATCAAAACGAGGCATGGGTGAAATTGTAATTACGCCAAAGTAATCAGAGTAATTTTGGTAATTTGCCATTACTCTTGTGACGTGAAATTACTGAACTGTATGTGATTAAACCCACTCATGTAATTCAGCGTAATTTGGGGTAAAAAAGGCTACTGCAAAAGCACAGGAACAGCACTGCTCTTCTGTTGCATTTAGCTATATTTTCTTAGCACAAAGTACATACTCTTGTACATTTTAGACACAAGGGTGCAAAGTAGTTTTATATGCTGGGTTGCAGTCCTCCAGTTATTCACCATAATCTCCTATAATTTTGCTGTAATTTCACGTAATTGTGCCACACCAAATTGTGCAAGTTACTCCCACCCCTAATCAAAACCAATTGCATCATTTATAAAGTCATCATGACCAGCACCCCTGTTTGTCTTGCAGACTAGCTTGATATCTCTGGTGGTTCTCAGCACTCCTGCTGCCAGAATACTCCAAGACTACAGATTAAGGAATGTAAGAAGGTAAAAAAAAAAGAGGAAGGCCTTTTCCATCTGTGGACCCAGAATCAGGAACAGCATCCCTTTAGCCAACAGAACTAGTACAATTCTGTGGCACTTTAGAATAGAGTTGAAAGCTCAATTCATTAAAGAACATTACATCACAATGCCTTAACTGTCCTTAATCCTCTTTTATCACTCATTCACTTTAGGTGTGCCTTTTACACTGTGATGCTCTCCGCAGCCTTACAGCTATGTTTGCGCAGTAGAATAGCAGATCCATATACACATACATGCATTACTATTGATATGACATCTATATATACTTCTATTGACCAATCAACTTTTACTCTGCTAGCTCGCTCAGCCAATGCTTGCGCGGCTTTTCTGTGACGTCAGTCTTACTCCTTACAACTGACCCCTCCTTTACAATTTTGCATCAACTTCATGCCCGCTGTTTCAACCAATCCCAGCGCGGCTCTTAGTGACGTCAGTGCAGCACCCGCAACTGTCCCCTCCTTCACAAGGTAATGCAACAACTTATTTTTCACAAAACCTTTCACACCGTTTCCTTAATTAACAACATATAAACATTTGCCATTGTGTCTGACCCACTAATTCAAAGAACAGTAAGATTTCTTTCACTGCGAGTAAAACCCTTCTGCTTACTCTTCACACACTACGAGTAAAACCGTTCCGCTTACTCTTCACACAAGCATCAGAGAACCTACTCCTTCAGTATTACCCTTTCTAGGTGATATAATACCAAAATGTCACCAGCCAACTCCTCGCTATCAATTATTCTCACTAATATACAAGAAATTTTCCCTAACTTAGTGCTTCCAGTCCTGCGTAACTTTCAGCACTTTCTCGATCCAGACCAATAACCTCACTGCAGTGTGGCTTCCATTCGCCACCCGCTATTCAATATTCCCAGGAATTTCCTGACAACGTAAAACAATACATAACGGGTTTTGGTTAAAACATAAATCAATAATTTAAATTTCAAATACACTCCTCACCTAACTAACTATACTAACCATGCCTCTGCTACCAAGTAAAACTGATGCAGCGGAGTTTACCAGCTCTACACATTCATACACACAACATTCATTTGGGCCCATATACATTCATACAAGCAATGAGCTAACAAATATCCACTGGTTATCAATTTTTATTTTACCCTATTTTACATTCCTGTCTCCTGAGTAAATGAACGTTCAATAAGATGTAGTAGTAGATTAGAATAGGGGGGAAATACGATAATGCATTTATCTTTCGTTTAAAGAACCACAGACTCAGAAGGAATTTTAAAAGTTTATCTGAATTAATAATTTTGTGAGTCAAATCAAAATACACATGAATATACCAGAAATCTCCATCAGGAAAATATTACAGTTAGCATATAATCAGCTTGCATTAATAAATTCTTACAATGACAGCACCTGAGGAGAGAAAGGATAGAGAGCAAGTACGGAGCATTTAACCTACAGATATATTTACCTAGAATGGTGTGAGGACCCAGACATCAAAGAGTCAAGGATTCAGGACAGGTTTGGGACAGGGAAAGGCGACCTCTTCTAGTGTAACACCAGCATTACACCCCTCTCTGGTGCTACTCTCTCCGGCTCGGGCTCGTCCGGACCCCTTCCTAGATGTGTCTCCTCGGTTGTTCCGCAAATTTTCCCTAGTGTTGGATTCTTCAGTCAGATTGCAGCAATATCGGGCAGCATCTCTGCATAGCATCAGCGTCTCAGCATCAAGTGTGTCTAACTATCTATAACTTACCTCAAATTCAAGTGTATGATCCACCCCCAAATGTTACAATTCCATATTCACCCGCAATTTGATTGGGCCAAGCAGTGGGGAGAGGACATCACACCATACCAAGTGCAATATTTTGTTTAGTCTGTTGTCTAACTCCCCGCCCCTTAATTTTAATACCCACAAGCTTTATTCCCACAAGCATTTCAAATTATGATCGATACATTTGTAGTACAATGTTTCTTTGGCTTCCTCTCGTAGGGTTCAGAAGTTTGTTTTCCCATGTCCTTGCTAGGCTTAGGGTTTGACAGCCGTCCCATGAATTCATGGACTTGAGAGCAGGGAGGTAAGACGCATGCGTGGTTGCCACAAAGGATAAGGACATCAGTCACCCTCCAAGGCCCAAATGGGAACTATTAATTAAGTCAAAGAAGAACACGCTAGAATACAAACTTAAATGAATTCACTGTATACTACTTACTTCTACTCTAACCCCATTTACCTAATAAATCTTTTGCATTAATAGCTTAGTAGAGCTTGCATGGGTTAGTTTCAGCTCAGCATGTGCGTTAGTGCGTTATTTTAAAGCGGCCATTTTAGAAGCTACTGCGCAGCTGCAAAGATTTCCCCCCAAGAGACAGAAAACGTCATACTACGTAGATGTAGTAGACGCATGCGCAGAAGAATTCCCGCGTTTTCAGCGGCCATTTTAGGACACTTCGGTTATTCAATAGTATGGCACATAGAAAAGCGTCCCCTAGATACAATAATGTTGAATGTGGTGCATTTTTAGTACTCATGGACAAATTGATTATAGTATTACAGGTTATTTGAGAGGATTGCATACGAGCAAGTTTCTTTTTATGCGAAACCTTGCTCCATCAGTACCCCCCCATGTAAAGCAGGGTAAGGTAGCGCATAGTGCTATTTTGCAATACTTTAGTTGACTTTTCAGTACAAAACCTGATTTCTGTTGGAATGTACATGCAGCCACCTTTGTTCCTTCACCTTTGTGTCTCAGTTTCAGTACAAAGTGTAAGGAAATCTATGCCCATGTTTTAAGTGATTACTGACTCACAGATTAAGTAACAGGTCATAAGGAGAGCTGCCACTGTAGGTTGAATTAATATAGATCAGTTAAATTAAGGTTATTTACTTGTACTATAGGCCATATGTACAAGGCCCAGAATTAGGAGAATACACTTGAGGGAGGTCAGAAGGGAATCCATATCAGCCCATATGCTCAATGCATGCATTTTCTCATTTCTTAGTGCTAATAAGGTCGTACTTACAGTTCGTTATACATTTCCTCGGATGTCAAAGATATTTCCGAGTTTCTCTTCTAATCCGCTTGCTATAACGCACTTGGCAAACATTCCCTGCCTGCCAAAACATTATCTCGTATTTTTATTGCTATAATGAGGGGCAGCGGCCATCGCTCAAGTGCATCATTGTCCAAGAGGGCTTCGGTTTTTAAAGAAAGGTCACGGTTTTCTACTCGTACAAAATACCCAGGGTCGCTGTGCTGGAGTTTTTGTTTGTGTTTGGATTTCATCTCAGGGCTGTAATACCTTTCCACTAAGCGCGCAGCAGCTGGTGATAAACTTTGCTGAATGGCATGTTTATCCTTGACCTTTTAACACGGAATTAATGCAAACGTTTGAATGTGCAAGTTCCGTGAACTTTACACAAACATTAGCCTGATGTCCGCTGTTGCCAAACTGTTAAACAAGCATAGAACGCTCGAATTTTCTCATTAGGTTTCCTTACGGCACTGCCGGGTACAATTTCCCAAATTCGCTTTCCGCAGAACGTTTTCAAGCAGGAACAAAACTGAACAAGTATTCTCATGAACCCTGTTCTGATTTTGCGCATGACACTGAGCTAAAAACCATTAAACATACTTTCAAAAAACCACTGACTCTGCAAACCAGGTCCATTTGAATATATGTTGGTAAATGTATTGTATGAGGATATACAGAAAACTTGGCATGCTTCTAAAAATCCCTCACCCACGCTGTATACTCCACCTATAGTCCATCCCAGAGCTCTCGGGTTTCCCAGGTCCACGCTCAGATCTCCCTTTCTACATTTTTGTCTTTGGTTTATGGAATGTGTAATCTTCTATGATCTCATTATAAAGTGAGGACTGCAACTCCCTTGATGAAAAAACTAACCCTGGGCTGAATGAGCTTCTTACCCACAGAGAACTCTGCTGTCTTTCTCATCAACACAGATAGAAAGGTTTCCATAGGTCAGTAAGTGATGGACTCTATTGGTGCATTTTATTGATTTGCAGGATATTACAAAATGGCCGTGTACGTACCACCGTAGTCCAATATCACCTCATTTCTCAGTGTAAATGTGCAATAAAGGCAAACACTAAGATATCACATCTGAAAAGTTATTTTAGCCATAATATTTTAGAGTTTGGTAGCTGAAAGATTAGCTAGAAGCATGGGCTTACCTTTGGAATCCTTCGATGTGACCCACGGGGAATACTCGCAAGCCTCGCTATGAGGAAAACTCCTGAAGTAGATTTCCACAACCTGCTAAATGTGCCGGTATTGTGATGTTGGGAGTTACTATGGGAGTAAAGTTGTACTGTAAATGCAAGCTGTGGGATCAAAGGCCAAAAGGCTACAGTATACTTCACAAATCTTTGCCAAACAATGCTACCAATGAAGTGCAAATGTGCTGAAGTGACCATCATGGTAAGCATGGTGTAGATGTTTAGCCATCTTGGAACCAGAGCTACGTCTTCCCGGACATATGCGTTGAATCAGGTGGCCAATTTTTTTCCTTCATGGCTAACATGAAGTATAAAAAATTGCGACCATAAATGATCCTTCAACCTTGTATCAAAAATATGACAGTGAAACTAGTGTCTGAAGCCAGTCAGTACGTTCAGCAACTGCTGGAGCACATGCATGGCTAGTTTAAAATTGTTATTCCACATCCTTCAAGATCAGCGCCAAATATTCTAGGTTATGCTCCTCTCATGAACTTTAACGGAAGTAAAACATTTTGGGGTCAGTGTATTATCTTTGCGGGAATTGAACTGCACTAACAGTTTAAATGCAAGTAGATTACCTCAATAAAAAGTGATCAGCATTTATACTGTAATATGAAATTTGGAAAATTTAATGAAAGAACCAACACAATGCTATTTGGCTTTTATGTTGACAGCCCTCATAAAGTGACACTCATTGTGAAAAAAGATATGCTGCATTGTTTGAGTACTAATTCAATTTGTGATAGTCTTTGAAACCCGTGGCTTGTAGGAACAATAGTCCTTTCTTAAGTGTTACTCTTTGGTCAGAACAAGTACTTTGGTATGTTACTTTTTGAAATTGTGTGCATGATTCAAGGCCATTGCCACCTAACAAGGTAGATTTGCTCGGAAGAGATTTAACGGCGGAGAAATATAATAATGCCAGGAGAGATTATGTTAGTAAAAAATTAAGCTGCACTTAATGTTTAAAAAGAAAAAAATTCTCTTTATTATTTTATTGTTAAATTTCGTTTGAAACCACATGAAATATGCAAGGTTCACATCTACAATCAAGGGATATTTATTAAGCTATGGGGTGTTACTAAAAGCAGTCTTACCGCATGCACTTTGTGAAAAGTGAAACAGGCAATCAGGAACTTATCTTCAGCACACATTGTCAGGGAGACCTATTAAGGTTATGTTCAGTTGAAGAGCTTTAATGGAAGTGAAATGTCATGATGTCAGGAGATTGCTTCGGTGAAAATTGAACTCTACTCATTCAATGAACAGAAATTACTTCACTGAAAACTGATCAGAACCTTTCAGGTAAATTAAGATTGAAAACCAAAATGAAAGACTGCACCTACCATAATGGTGTGGGGCTTTTCTGAAGGAAACCTTGCAGGAGACTCACACTTGTGACATTGTTTTGCTCTGAAAGAGCCATGACCCAATATGTGTTTTTGCCTTTGACACTTATGGTTTCTGGAGCCCGAGAGCTGAGGATTTTCTCCCTTGCTTACATAGGTATTCTCTATTTTATCTTTGGTAACTGTTCTACAGCATTCAATGTCCTCTCCACCAAGAAATGTTCAATTACTTTATTGGAATGAAATTGAGATTTAAAACAAGATGAAAGCTCTAAGAACTTCTTTTACCACATTGCTTAAGATGGTTAATCAAAGCAGCAGCTTTACTGAAGGCAGCCACCTGTGAAAAGTTTTTTGCTCCTTTGTTTGAGTTCTACCACATCGAGTTTATGTATTTTAAAATTGTGACCTCCGGGTCCAAAGTCTGGGATGACCGGTGGCTCTCTTGGTGGAACAGATACTTGGGTATTTTCCCCTCAGAATTGTTCTGCAGCAATTATTGTCATAAATGCTTTGACAGGGTTACTCTTCTCTGAATAACTTGAAAAGAAAGGAAAATGTCCCGATGTCTGTAGATTATATTTAACTGTACTAGCCATTTACATGGATTGTGCTCACGTCATTGAATATATATAAATATTTTATGGCTAAATGACAAAAAAAGAAAGAAAACATGCAAGGACTACGTCTACCACATTCTATATGTCTTTACTGAAGGGAGCCTTGCTGAAGGTACTCACCCATGTACATGTCTTTCCTGCTTTGAGTGCTACCACATTTCTGTTTGTACAGAGCTCTCAAGTTTCGGAGGTCAATGTTTGATTAGCTCATACAGACCAGGTGGTTTTACTTTGTACCCTGGGAACAGTATTCCTGTGTATCTTATTTTAAAATTATGACTACATGCCAAGCTAAATGTCTGGCTTGGATATGCTGCTCATGTGCGGACCTGGGACATTTTAGAACTTTGGTCTCTTTCCAAAATTCTGTGATTTACCTCGGATGTGTTGGACTATATTTCCGATGAGACCTGGCAAAAGGTTAGCAAATTTGAGTTACATAATAAAATTGCTCTGACGCTTCTGCAATCTAAATTTTAGACAATGAACTTACACCACTGGATCGTAGCTAGACTTCATAAGCTATATCTGCGAGTTAATGACACCTGTTGGAACTGTAATTGGAATCTTGTTCACATCAACACATGTTTTTTCCATTGCTCACTCCTTGATCCATTTTGGGTCCCCATACAGAAGCAGCTCTCAGAGATTTTTAACATTTCTATTGTCCTTGATTTCCAAAGGGTAGCTCTTGGTCCCTGGACATCTAGGGAATCACTGAACCTACCCACCGATGATAAGGTCCTACTTGACATTCTACGTACAGTTACAGTGAAAGTTATTCTCTCAGAATGGAAATCTTTCAACCACCTTTCTCACCATACTTGGTGGATGTGGGTTTCGTTCCTCAGGAGTGTACACAGATCTAAGTCTACCCACCTGTTTCACCTCAAATGTCTAATATTGTCTGGTGCTCATTAGATAAATTCATTGCTCTAGACTCGAGCATACCATAAACTTTCCTTGACTGATTTTATGCCCCTGAGCACTGTCTTATAATTTTGCTTCCATTCTCCCACTACCTCTTCCTCCCCCTCCCAATGTACTTCTATGTTTTTCTTTCCCTCTATCGTATATTGGTTTTACAATACTTAAGCACAATACATTCAGCTTGGCTCCACTTTAACACGGACCTAACTGTTATTCTTTAGTGCTTTACTCTGTTGTCACATAGTGTGTAGGTCCTGATGGGATTATTGAATATCCTGATGTATCGATCAGTGTTTATAATCTGTAGACTTGACATGGTCATATCGGCGTTTTTTTGAGGCGCATTGTCATCTCAATACTTATTTTCTGTACGTCTGTTATAAAACCAGTAAGAATTATAAAACAAAAACAAATTGGCATATTTAACCAGTGGTCTGAGTAGAGGTGTGGCTAAATTGGTGGTAAAGATACTTGCGTGTTTAGCTTTGTGATATATTCTGTGATTTCAATGTCAGCATCCCCTCATAAGCATAAATTCCACTAATGATTTTTAATGGAACCAAAACACTTTGATGTCATGAGATCATTTTAGTTAAAATGTACCTGAACTAACCGAATAAATGGAAGATTACCTCATTGATAAGTGAACTGTATTTTACTACTAAATTCATATTATCAGGCAAAGGGATACATCTACCACTTTGACTGGCTGTGGTTGAACTGATACCAATTGTGGCTTTTTTGTTCACCTTAAAAAACAACTTTACACTTTGTCAAGATGTTGAAGAAAAATATGTCAATATATGGGATAAAAGTCTTCAGAACATCTCACACTATCAGCTGCTAAAGTGGTAAATCCTGACAGAGAAGCTGTTTACGTTTGCAAAACATACTTTGTAACATACATTCTGAGGTTTGAGGATGCACAGGATCCTGAGAGGGGGAGGCTATTGAATGCTTGGGAGAATTCTTCTTGACTATTTGGTACTCTAGATTTCTTGTGAACCTGGAATTAGATTGTCAACTGAAGGAGGTTAGCTTGGCTAGCCTGTCTTAAATATGAGAGGACTTTCCATCAAGGTAATAGGGATATGAGTCATTGTGAAACATCTAGTCCTGGAGGGCCTCAGGAAACCCTACAAACCTCTCATATTAGGACATGATATTGGCAGGCTCAACTTTGGTGTTTTTGCTGCGTTGCACTTTTATTTTGAAGGTTCAAGGCTATTTCACGAGTATCCAGGCAACATATTCAACTGTATGGAGCCCTTTTAGAACGCACACTCTAATTTTGCCTTTCTGAAGCTCTGTGTCATCCAAAAGAATTTATAGGAAAGTGACACTTTTTTTTTAGTCACCCCCACTTTTTGATAGATTTTACTGCTTGTTTTTTGACTCTGTGCAATAGGACTCAGCTAACCAGAATCAAGTGCAGGTGCTCTGAACCCTAAAATATTTTGTATTATTTTAAACTCCGAATTTAAATATTTAACTCAGGGACTGCAAGTTTAATGTCAATAGTGGTCTGCAGCACACAGTGTGCCACCCCTAAACAAGACTGCAGGCCTACTACTATCGTCTGACTGTGTAGTTTTAAAACTGCAATTTTGACTTCTCAAAATTACCCCATTTCACAAGCCTACACCCTCCTTTTAATTATAAGTTAGTCACCCCTAAGTAAGCCTACTGTAAATTGTGATTATGGATTGGTGTATGCATTTTTTGGCTTATTTGATTTACTACTGAATTCCTATTAAGGAGCACTGTGTCCAGGGCCTGTAATTCAAATGCTGCTAGTGGGCCTGCAGCACTGATTGTGCCTCCCACACCAGCAGCCTTTCAAGGTGTCTCAGGCCTACCACTGCAGTGTTGGTGTGCAGTTTTTACTACAATGTTGACCTGGCAAGTACACATACTTACCAGGCCCTGACCTTCCCATATTGTACATATAGGGCACCCCTCAGGTAAGCCCAAGGTCCCCCATGGACAGAGTCCAGTGTATGTGAAAGGTAGGACATGTATGTGTGACATGTCCTGATAGTGAAATACTGCCAATGTTGTTTCCCTATTGGAAGGCTATCTTTCCCATAAGCTAACCAGGTAGTTGCTTTGTAACATCTTACAAATATACATTTCCATTGGGGCAAGGTAGAGAAATGGAGTTAGGATCTTGGAACTCAGAATGTAATAACACTTTTTTTTAGGGTGGTGGCTTTTAAATTGTGTGTTTGAAAATTCCACATTAAGAAAGCAGGCATTTTCTTGTTTAACCATTATGTGTGCCTCTGCTGTTTTTGTATTGACTGTCTGGTTTTGGTGTGACAGGGGCTGGGGATATACATCCACTGTAGACAGCCACGAGGGAGGTTGAGTTATGTCCTGCATTTTCTGGGTGACTCATATTCGGGCTGAATAGGCCTGGTCTGCATTTAGAGTGGTGGGAGGGGTTTTCACTAGCACCTGAATAGGTAGTGTCTCCTCTGCATTATGCTGTCTCCACCTCCTGTATTGAAGCTGGATCAAAGAGGGGAGAAATGGTTTGGACTGGACTCAGATACCCTTGCCACAAAGAGAATGAAGAGAAAATGTGATATAAATATCGGGGCCCTGACCCCAGAATTTAGAACTCTTTTTGGATCAAGGAAACTGCCAAGAGGAAGAGCTGGAGAAGCTGTGAGGAGGAACTACCACTTTGCTGTGTGATCTGCTGTGTTGGCCTACAGTGGCTGCTTCTGTCTTGGGCAGAGAAAGGACTGGACTGACTTTTTGCAACTTCTTTGTTTGAGTTTCCTCCAAGGGCTTGAGGTAGAGCTTGCCCCTTGGTCAAGAAGTCTCAGGACAGCAATGACTTTAAGTTCATCTGCTACAAGCACTGGGAACTGTGGGTTTTGTGCTGCAACTGAAGAAAAAGCTACTGACGCCATCAACGCCACCGGCTTCGTATCCTCAACACATCACAGAGGGCACTGCCGCACTTCACACTGCAAACCGGGTCTCATTGACGAGAACACCCGATTATGTCACCAAGCCACTGCTTGCACCCTGATTTGTGGCCACCGCACTTTGCACTGCCTCGTTTCACACCACCTTCCTTGGTATCCTTGACAACGCAGCTCTATGCTGACATCAATGGCGCTGCTTGCATCGTGGTTTAAGGGCACAGCTGGTAAGTTGCACGATGCACAGCCCCGTACCACACCACAACCTTGGCCTGAAAGTGCCATCCACTCCAGTACGTCAGTCAACGTCAGCAATCTGCTCTCACAACACCACTGCCTGCACCGTGACCGGCTAGCACACCACCACTTTGCAACGCACCACTTTGCACCGCAGACCTGGTTCCACTGATGTCACTGGACGACCGTCACCGTGCCGCTGCCTGCACCACCGCTGTACTGCACGCCACACCGCTGCACTTCGCCCTGCATCCCCGCTGCCCGTGTACGGCTGCACTCCTGACTTCCTCCACATGGGGTTCGAACTGCAGCACTTGTGACTTCAAGGACCCGACGACTCCTGCACTGACCTCCAGAACTTACGCCTGCTGACGCCGGCTCTTCGAGGCTAATCGCAAGGCCACTGATGCCCTGCATTTAGAAAGGTACTGTTTGTGGGTCTACCTGACACCATAGCTGACGCCGCAGTCAGCTAGAACTGTTTGAATTTGTTGTTTACGATGCCGCGATAGCCACAGACGCAGCTATTCACTTCAAGGAACTGTATTTTAAGTCTATTCATGCTTATTGATATTTCTAAGAACTACATGGTGGATTTTTTAAATCATTTTTGGTCTTATTTTGCATATATAAAATATTAGATATTTTTCTAAAGCTGGTGTGGTGTCCTTTTGATGTGTTTTCACTGTATTTCTGTATGTTATGTACAAATGCTTTACACACTGAGTCTGAGCTATGCCTGACTGCTCGTACTAAGCTACCAAGGGGATCAGCAGGGGTTATTTTAGAAGTGAAGCCCCCTTACACTGACTAATAAGAAGGGTCCCTACTTGAACAGGGTAACCACTAAGGGTGGGCGGAATTCGCGGAGTTCAACTCCGTGGAATTCGGCAGAGTAACATAAAAACTTGGTTCAATTCCGCGGAGTTCCGCAAATGTGTAGTGGTTAACCAATGTCACTAGTTTCAGCCCAGCCAGAAGCTACAGGAATTCAAATTTCTTTCCTTTAACAACCGAGTAGACGCCATGTATGTCCCTGCGCCTGTTTTGACATGACTGCCGAGCACCTCCAATGTAATCACTCTTTTGCGTTAGGCAGAAGATTATGCCCAAAGACAGCATCATCAAAGTAAGTTAATCAATAAACAGCATAGATAACTGTGATTTTTCAAAGTTGTGTAAATGTGCACACAGCCCCAGGGTCCAGACCTTGCCGCTGAATGTCGCAGGCTCCCAGTACACGGCCCGCACCAGCTCAGCTGTCCCCTCGTTAGTCCAACTCCGTACTCTATCCCAAGGCACCAGCAGAGCCCGGCACCAGGCCAGAATCAGTGCGAAGAGCCAACCCAGGCTGCAGTCAGAGCCTGTCACCAGGCACAACTTGCCGGTCAGGCTCTTTCCCCTGGGTCGCACCGGCCTGCCTCACGGTGCCCCAGAACCAAGGCAACCTGATCAGCCCGCCCTTCTCCACTGGAAAATTCACGTCGTTACATCCGTCTGCCTCCGTCCCTTTCCCAGCCTTCTACTTCAAGGACTGAATAGTGAAGATACAGAGAGGGTCCAATCAGGAAAGCTGTTTTGCTGACTCACAGACCATAGGTGCTCCTTGGAGATTCCTTCTAATTCAGAGTCCTAATAAAGAAATGGAAACTGGTAGCTGCGTGGTCAGAAGGACCGTAATGAAACACTACACATTGGTGAGCCTTACAGACATATCGTGTTGGCCTCAACTTATACACATATGCAGCCAGTAATTCACACTTTATTATTAATAATGATTAACTATGCAGTGTGCCATATTTAGTGAAGGTCATTCCGACTAAATTCTCAGTGGTGGGAAGCAAGTGCCGGAAAACTCCGCTACGCACTATGCTGTTTGGATGCATATCTCTTAGGTGCTTTCACATTCTAGTATTTCCCATTGAATTCGGGCAAGTCTTCCCTTTGTGGAGCATATTATGGCACAAAGTGCACATTACCGCCTGAGCACTTTTTTTTTCCAGCTGGAAGGTCAAAAAACTTCCACATTAGTGATTCTCTCACTGGCATTACTCCTTGTGGTACTGTGGAAGGGCTTGGGAGAACACTGACTTTATCATCATCAGATAGTGCACCTTGAATAGGCCTGGTGGGTGATGCACTCGGGGCCATATTTATGATGTCAGTTGTGTCATGCTGTGCACCACTCAACTTGAAAAATCAGATTTCTGTAGCCACACAAAGCCACTTTGCCTAGTCCTCAGTGGCTTCCTGAATCTCAAGTAAAGCAAAGCAGCACAAATTGCTGCATTGCCTTACTCTGCTCTAGGTAGGCATTCCATGGGCGTTGCACATGCGTTCCCATGCAACTCCCATGGTTTTTAACGCATGCCCAGACGTGGGTCCCGTGCTCACTACGACACTGGAGTCAAGCTATCCTGTTTGAAGAGGGGTGAAACCCCGAAACCGATCCTAAGATGCTTGATTCCGGTCCAGGGAAGACATGGCTTGGCAGTTCGGGCTGGACTGTTCCCATGAGGCACAGGGTCAAGACTGATTTGCATAGGGCCATGTCTAAACTGGGGTGGCGTGGGGAGCAAAATAACGATGGATTAAACCTAGATCTGTGACTGGGGGTGAATGTTTTGCCAATGTGCAACATTCCGTCCATCATCTTGTGTGTTTTGCTGTTTGCCCTATGTGGGTAGGGTATGCACAGACGTGGGTCCCGTGCTCACTACGCCACTGGAGTCAAGCTATCCTGGCTGAAGAGGGGTGAAACCCCGAAACCAGTCCTAAGATGCTTGATTCCAGTCCAGGGAAGACATGGCTTGGCAGTTCGGGCTGGACAGTTCCCATGAGGCACAGGGTCAAGACTGATTTGCATATGGCCATGTCTGAACTGGGGTGAGGTGGGAAGCAAAATAACAATGGATTAAACCCAGATCTGTGACTGGGGGTGAATGTTTTGCCAATGTGTAATATTCCGTCAATCATCTTGTGTGTTTTGCTGTTCGCCCTATGTGGGAAGGGTATGCCCAGACGTGGGTCCCGTGCTCCCTACGCCACTGGAGTCAAGCTATCCTGGCTAAAGAGGGGTGAAACCCCGACACTGGTCCTAAGATGCTTGATTCCAGTCCAGGGAAGACATGGCTTGGCAGTTCGGGCTGGACTGTTCCCATGAGGCACAGGGTCAAGACTGATTTGCATATGGCCATGTCTGAACTGGGGTGGCATGGGGAACAAAATAACGATGGATTTAACCCAGATCTGTGACTGGGGGTGAATTTTTTGCCAATGTGCAACATTCCGTCCATCATCTTGTGTGTTTTGCTGTTCGCCCTATGTGGGAAGGGTATGCCCAGACGTGGGTCCCGTGCTCACTATGCCACTGGAGTCAAGCTATCCTGGCTGAAGAGGGGTGAAACCACGAAACGGGTCCTAAACTGCTTGATTTCGGTCCAGGGAAGACCTGGCCTGGCAGTTCGGGCTGGACTGTTCCCATGAGGCATAGGGTCAAGACTGATTTGATATGGCCATGTCTGAACTGGGGTGGCGTGGGAAGCAAAATACCAATGGATTAAACCCAGATCTGTGACTGGGGGTGAATGTTTTGCCAATGTGTAATATTCCGTCCATCATCTTATGTGTTTTGCTGTTCGCCCTATGTGGGAAGGGTATGCCCAGACGTGGGTCCCGTGCTCACTACGCCACTGGAGTCAAGCTATCCTGGCTGAAGAGGGGTGAAACCCCGAAACCAGTCCTAAGATGCTTGATTCCGGTCCAGGGAAGACATGGCTTGGCAGTTCGGGCTGGACTGTTTCCATGAGGCACAGGGTCAAGACTGATTTGAATATGGCCATGTCTGAACTGGGGTGGCGTGGGGAGCAAAATAACGATGGATTAAACCCAGATCTGTGACTGGGGGTGAATGTTTTTCCAATGTGCAACATTCCGTCCATCATCTTGTGTGTTTTGCTGTTTGCCCTATGTGGGAAGGGTATGCCCAGACGTGGGTCCCGTGCTCACTACGCCACTGGAGTCAAGCTATCCTCGCTGAAGAGGGGTGAAACCCCGAAACCGGTCCTAAGCTGCTTGATTTCGGTCCAGGGAAGACATGGCCTGGCAGTTCGGGCTGGACTGTTCCCATGAGGCACAGGGTCAAGACTGATTTGATATGGCCATGTCTGAACTGGGGTGACATGGGGAGCAAAATAACAATGGATTAAACCCAGATCTGTGACTGGGGGTGAATGTTTTGCCAATGTGCAACATTCCGTCCATCATCTTGTGTGTTTTGCATTCCCAGATTTACCAGAACTGGTAACCCTGAGAATGCACCAAAAAGATATGCCTTCCCAGGAGAGGGGTAATGAGAAGGAATGTCTTTATTTCTCCTTCTTACTTCCTCTCTCTATGTGTGCAGCATTTTGCAGCACACATTGATTGAGGAATGTGACTTTTAGGATTGTTTTTGTGCAGGAACTTGCCCCTTCCTGCACAAAGAAAATTCTGCATGGAACACAGGCACCCTTGCACTATGGTGCAAGGGTGCCTGCATTTGCGCTAGGTAGCAAAAATGGCACAAGTGCAGGGAAAATGGCATGAAATCACCATATTGTTTTTAATATGGCGCATTACCGTTTTATCCCTGTCATGTAGTTCAGAACATCAAGGTCTTATGGGATTCCTACATAGGTTTACTTCCAGTTCCTAAAAAAAGAGGTATGTTCACTCTGGAGGGGTAGTTTTATTTAACCTTCAGTCTCCAGAATTCCCTCACAGGCCCCAATAAGAAAGGTTTCTTGAAGTTTTTAGTGAAATTTCTCTGTTTTTAGGTGTCATGGAAATTGCAGCGCGGTATCTGTGACAGACAGAGAAATACCATTGTATTAGCTGTTGTAATTAGTTTGATGTATTACCAGAATTATCTCACCATCTTGCTGTTATTAGGGAGAAGTCTTAAGCCCTTGGGGGTGGTCCATCTAAGCCAGTTAGTAAGAACCATGGAATTATGTTACCCCTACCCTGCCCAACTATGTGATTTTTTTCAACTTTTACGTCAGGAAAATCTGTTCACACTTTTTAAAGAAATTAAGGTTCAAAATATAGGGATATTTAGACGATACATCTATGGGACCACAATTTAAAAAAATAAAGCATTCTGATTGGGCGAGAGGGCTTTTTTCTCTGTTGGTCTGTTCGGTCCTTTGGGATCGGTAATGGTCCCATAGAACAGAGCAATCTGATTGGTTGAAGGCAAGATGTTGCAGCCACAAATAAAGGACTCTGTCCTGCGTTTTGAGAAATACTTAAATACAAAGGGGCCGGGTAGGGGTAGCCTGACCCCAGGTCCTTTTGGGAGATCCCAGAGGGGTCAACATAATAAAATGTTCATGTCACAGGTGCCCCGGTACTCCCACAGGACCCAGCACAGACCCCATGTGGTACCAGGGGATTCTTGCTGGGGTTGTGGTACAGTGAGACCATGCATTTATCAACAAGTTAAGAATGGGTGGTATCATGGTATCATGTGGTAGGTACTGTTTCAGCTACTGTGCCATGGGAGTTCCTGGCCCTGGGATGGCATATGGTTGGCGCTGAGACCAATTCCACACTAAGCACAGCCAAAGGCCATGCGCAGAAGGATTTGGTGGCCTGCAAGGGTGGGTGCAGGGACTGGCTGCAGGCCAGGCCTTGTGTCCTATCTCATGCTACGTTGTGTGTTAGAAATCAGGACCTGTTTGGAGTGTTCCCCCCTTTTTCCCCCATTTTGATTACTAGGTGCTGGTTTGCTGACTCTGATTGTGCCCTGGGATCTGCTAACCAGACCGAGGGCCTGTGTATAATTATAATAGGCAACGACAGACCCCTTTAAGCTCCTAGTATATAATAAGGCAAGGGGGATTCTCATTACCTATAAATCCATGGTATATAATAAGGCAGGGAGGTTTAGAGGCCCAGTAGATCTTCTGCACTCAAGTGTGCACTGCTGTTTTGCATGCTGTCAATTTAAAAGCCCGCCCTGCTTTGCAGGCTGCTTTTAAATTTTAATTATTTGCAAATCCGACTTTAGAATAAAAGGTGCGTCCAAAGTCTTAAACTACCTTAATTTTACATATAAGTCATCCCTAAGGTCTCCTGTAGGTGCCCTAGGGGTAGGGTGCCATGTAACTATAAACAGGGACATTATAAAAGATGTTTTATAAACCCTGGTTTTTCCCAATTGTAGTGAATAGCCCCATGGGTTAACATAGTAATATTTGACTTAAGTATAAATATTGATAGAAGCCACATACAATATACATCAAGGAATCAAATAATAGTTAAGATGAATCCAACAACTTGCCACTGTTTATAATACCTATGACAAAAAATAACTTTATTTTCTGTGAAGCAAAATCCAGCCTTTCAGCTGCTCTCTCCTGATTGGCTAGCCTCTGCCCAATCTGCTCTAATGAGGTGTAAAAAGCCCTGCTAGAGAGACAATGAGTTTCCTGTGGATGGAGAAGTACAAGCTGCAGAGAAGATGGCAGGAAGGGGGTGAGGGGTAGCCAAACTGGTCTTCAAAGGAAGAATGACACTTAAGGACCAAACAGGCTGACTCCGACATCATGCCACCCCAGCCACACAAGAGCCACTATACTTAGATTAGGGAGAGGGTTGGAAGAGGAGTGTTTAGGCAAATTAACCACACTAATAAGTTAGATTAGCCTGATGCAGCTGCTCTGGAGAGACTTTCTCCATTTTGGATTTTGAGAGAATAATGCGTTCTGGGACAGGTATATGCAACACTTAGGAGGAAGTGGTCATACACCTGGGTGGCACCCTGCATCCCTTTGGTCTGGGGCACCCCCTGCTTGACACCTGGGAACACTGGATAACTATGGAAGAACTGCATAGTTCCTCAGATCTGCTGCCTGAGACTACCAGGAGAAGAAGGACTACCCTGCTGGAATCTGCATCTGCACTCAAAGGACTGCACTCTGAAGGACTTCACTTGCTGCATAATTTGGTACTAGAGCCCTAAGGTTTTTGCCTTGCTTCAAGAAGGATATAAGAGTGGACTCCTTGCAAGCTTCAGGTTAACAGTGCCCACCTGTGCCAGCTCCACCAAGATTCCCCATTCTGCAGTGCGTGGGCTTTTAAGGATTTCGCCAGGTGCATTGTGGGAATCGTAGTCCAGACATCCTAAAGGCCATCTAGGAGATTCTAGACCCCTGGATTTATGTTTTGGATTCTTTGAACCCTCAAGAGGAACTTCAGAAAGAAGTTCCAGAAGTTTGGAGGAGTTTGGAGCAACTTTTGGAAAAAGCTCCATAATGTGACCGACTCAATGTCGAGAGTCAAGCCAGCTACCTTCAGCCATGACGCAGCCATGATTTTAGGTTCGCCCTACTGAAAGCTCCAGAGCTCCAGACTTCCAGGATTTGACTGGGGACTAATGTAGAAGCAATCTCATGATGCCACATCGAAATTGGGCAGCTGGAGTGGACACCTCGATGTCGAGAGAAAAACCTCCCAAAGGGTTTCTAAATAAGAAGGTAACATTCTGACTTAGCCCTCCCGCTTAGTGTAGCTGACCAGGGCTCCATTACAGTCAGCCTCAAACTTTGACTTTGTCCCAGTCAAGCATGAGCAGATGTCCCAAAGTGGTGCTATTTGTTTTAAGCACTAAAAAGTGTTTATTCTTTAAATATTCATATCTCTGGGTCCTTACATAGGATTTTTGTAGTTTCGATATCTATTCATTGATACAAATATATTCTATTTTTATAAATTGGAGTTGGATTTTTGTTGTGTGTTGTGTATTACTGATTTAATATGTTGGTGAGGCTACATACTTTTTTTAAATTACACAATACAGTAAATTAAGTTAAGATCTCTAAAAATCCTCTAAATTGAATTCGAAAAAAACATTTGATGTCTTTATTTTTGAAATTTGGACTAAACTGATCTTTTACCCATATATTTTATTTTCCTAAATGTGTTCTATTTCTGATTTGTGAAGATGTTGTGGCCCACAACTAGAGATACCATGGGGCTAGATATAGCTAACCTGACCAAACACACAGTGGCTGAGCTTAGGGTTCAGTGCAGGGGTTGGGGGCTACCTGCTGCTAATGGGATTAGAAAGGCAGTTATGGTTAGATCAATTAGGACCTGGGCAGAAACAGCTGCAGAGAGTGAAGGGGAGAGTGCCTCCTCCAACAACCACCTCCAGGAGGTGGATGATAGTAACCTGTTCATTTTTTCCAGCACCAGATTCATAATTCCAGCTAGTGAAGGGAGTGGAGGCCCGCACACACAGGAAACAGGACTGTCCCTAGCAGAGAGACAGCTTGAGGTTCAGTTAGCGTCTATAGCTTTGGAGAAGGAGAAATTTGAATTCGAGCAGAAGTGGGCAAGGGAGGAAGCAAGAAGAAATGGTAGCAGCAATAAAGAGGAAAATGTTTAAATGTCCAGGGGTGATGGGTTTGCTCCCAGGTATCCCAAGGGAATAGTTAACATGTATGTAGAAGGGGACGAGATAGGCAATGGCTGACTGCATTTGAAAGAGACCTTGAGTTGAGAAGGGTGCACTCTACATATTGGGGTTTGCTACTGTGGGAATTGATTCCAGTAGCTGTGAGGGATAGGCTCCTGACCCTACAGGGGGATGAGGCAGTATCCTTCCCACACATGAGAAAATGTCTAGTCAGGAAATTTGGTCTGACCCCAGAACAGTGTAGGGTAAAGTTCAGGAACACCCAGAAGGTAAACACACAGTCATGGGTGGACTTTGTGGACATCTCAGTGAATGTACCAGGGGCTAGATAGAAGGTAGCAAAGTGAGTACTTATGAGGGGTTGTATAACTTAATTCTTATGGAGCACATCCTGACTTGTTATGTACAGGAGCAGTTACACCAGTATCTAGTGGACTCTAAGCCCCAGATAGCTGGGGGAGTTAGCTGATGAGTGATTGAGAATCTGGCTTTTCAACCGGCACCGGGGGGGAGACTTCAAGAAGGGGGTTAGGGCCACAGAAACCTAAAGAAGGAGGTGCTACACCCACCACAGAAACTCCTTCAGTTCTCCAGAAGCCTAAAAAGGAGGAGGTTAGGTTCCACCTCCACTCTGATAAGCAGAGGCATAGGGACACAAGGCTGAAGAAGTACTTTGATAACTGGGTGTGTTTTGACTATCAGCAGTCAGGTCACTTCAGGAGTGACCCTGTCTGTTCCAAGAAAGTGGTTAGCACTGGGATGTCCAGTGTAGTCATAGGACAACTCCTCAGATGATGAGGTCCTCTTAGCATTTTACTGGGCGACAGGTCAAGGTGGTAAGCTGGTGATCCCTGCGGGTGAGATTAGGCACTTCCACCCAATTCAGGTGAATGGGAATCCTGCTATTGACCTGACAGATAGATGTGTCAGTCACACTGTAGTGAGTGACCGGTTGGTGTCCTGAGACATGTATGTATGCCTGCCTGCTCGTTGTCAGCTAACAAGGGTTGAGCAAGGGAATAGTTTATTGAGATCTTGACTGACTCTGTTAATGTGTTTTGGTCCTTATTACTAGTGGCAAGTCACTAATATCATTACTAATAATCCACTTTCTAACAGTGTATAATTGGGGTTGCAGCCAGCCACACACTGTGCATGCTCAGTGAGGGAGATGGGTGAATATGATCGAAAAATCCCAGAAATTCACTGAAAAAAACAAAGGTTAAAATGATGTTCTAATTAAGTAGAGTAATAAGATGTTAGTTTACATTTAAAAATAAAACATGCATATGCACTGAAGAAGTAAAGGTTAAAGTGATGTTATAGTTAGGTCTTGTAATCATGTAAATATTTACTTTTAAACCCCCAAAAACCCACTGAATTTATTGACATAACTATTACTTGCTCTCTCTACAAGCACTTCTTATCATTGGTGACACCTCAAATTATAATTTATGTTCTTTTTCTCCTATCTTTCTCAATCACTAAATCTGCATATCTTACACCTCATCCTTATCTTTTCAGCACCCTCTTTTCTTTTTTCATTCTGTCCTGGATGTACTTCCTTGCATTTCTTTCATCATCATCAATCACCCGACACACACACAATGCCCCCACTCCATTATGCACACTGTATTTTTGTTAACTTTTGCCCTGTAAAATATTTTGAAAGCTCTTTGTGACAGGACAAGAAAAAGGCAGACTCATGTATCTTTATAACATGACGGTTTATTCTATCCTCTGTTCTCCTTTATGGTATGCGCTTTTTAGTTCAAAAAATGAGTTATTGTCACTCTTCTTTTCTCTCTTCTCGCCCGTTCTCTACGTCCTCCGTATCCTTGATACCCTCGGAAACAAAAATGGGTATGTGGCAATTAGTTAGCTGTTCTCTACATGAAAATCCCTCCCCCAGTCACCGCTTGTGAACTGTGCACTGCATCCAGTCCATGCTTTCGATTCCTCTACTTTTCCAATTCTGATACACCGATGCTGTTTGAGAGAGGAGGGAAGGAAAGTGTTAGAAATCGATCCCGGTTCCCACTCAGTATCACCTCTCACCTGTGGTCTCTTCAGAACAGACCCAAGAACTCATAAGATGAGCCCCACCCATCTCAACCCATCTCAACCACTCACCCAGGGAGAGTACTTGCCTTAAGCCATGACCCCCGACTGCAGTCATGGCGACCAAGTCAGTTGCGCCTTCCCTTGGGTTCTTTTCTCCTTGTCCGCGACACTCAGCTTCTCTCGTTCTGGGCTATTCACCTGCCGCGTTCACCCCGTCTGTCGAGCTGTCCATCGACCCCGTGTTGCCC
Source organism: Triturus cristatus (assembly GCF_964204655.1). Lineage (NCBI taxonomy): Eukaryota > Metazoa > Chordata > Amphibia > Caudata > Salamandridae > Triturus > Triturus cristatus. Next base: position 371,161,455 of record NC_140595.1, read on the forward strand.
TTATCTGTTGTCCTCAATCCTCCTTCGCTCGCTCCGCCTTCCAGCACTCTGCTCCCCTCTCTCCTCGCACCGCCATCTCCTATCTCCCTCTCAACTGTGTCCCCCTGCATACATCCGCTTCTGGGTAAGGAAGCCGAGGAATGCTAAACCACGGTTCACATGTGCCCCCAAGGTGCAATCCTGTTGGTGATCTGGTCCTCCTGCCGCACTTCCCCCCAAAAACATTTGCATATAATCACAATTAGAATTGGCACAGCTGAATATTGTGCTGTGCACTCTGCAGAGAGGCCAAGGATTGGATGAGCATGTATTCAAAACCCCGTTATTAACTACTGACACTGAGAAATTCACATTGTGTTTGGTTTGAACTCCACAGCTCTCAATGGTGGCTCATCGCCAACGTGAACTCTCACATCTTCATAGTAGTGATTTGTTCACACTATGCTCTACACCTGAGTAATATGTTGCCTAAAAATATTACATAAACACAGCATCCTGGAAAAACAAATACCCTTACGCAATTCAAGAATATATAAAATGTGAATGGTGAAACAGAAACAGAAACAACATCACTATTCTCAGATTCAGAGAGCTGTGTCTGTTTTTGCGGGCTGCACTATGGGGACAGGACACTTATCAGTGGGGCACCGGCCCCACCAGCCCTCTCCCCAATTCCCCGCCCCCACCCTTCGACGTCACTGGGTATCAGTCCAAACTATGACGAATCAATGTTTAGCGCACAGTTGTACACATTTTGAAATAATGTGGCAGAGCTGATTCCAACCATTCTATTTTATTAACATTGAAATCCCTCGGGTAACAAGGCCTGATGAAACAATTTGAACGTATTTGTATGCTCTTGAAAATACAGCCATGGAAAACCAATGCTAATCATTTAGTTGACACTGTAGCGGTAAGAAAGTCCCGTGGGTGCAAAGTAAACATGAAATAATGTGACTTTTAAAAGAATGCTAGCTTTAGCAGACAACTGTTTGTCATTCAAGACACCAATTTGCAAAAAATGCTCAAGGACGTAAAAAATGATTTCTTGCTGCTGCTCGAATCGTTAAGGTATATGAAAAGTAGGCTAGCTATGATAATTAATTTCTTTTTAAACTGTCAAATTGAACTGCATGCGACTTTCAAATATTTTCAGTCATTTTTCCTGTTAGACAAGGAGATGTTTTTCATGCAGAATTTAAAAGAATTTGGTAAAATGGAAACAAATTTAAGAAAGATGAAAGAAATAATGGTTCTAAGATGTAATACTCTTATCAGGCCTGACCGCAATGAGATCTGCTGCTAATGAATTGCTATCACTTGCTGTTTGAGGAACAGGGTTTGATTACAATCTCTTATTTAGTGGTTGCTACAGGATACCCCATGAAAAGCGTGGCGGATTGATCACCAGCTGTGTTACAATAGCAGTATTGCCTGTGTCATTGGTAAAAGGGTGAACGGGATATACACCACATTCATGGTTGAGTACCCTGTCAGCCAAACTCTAAACAAGTCCCAAAGTCTAACAACTTATGTTTATGAATGAACATGGTTCCATTTACCCCGGACATCAATCCGCAAATGGATGTTTGATGTCAGACTCATTTTACTGCTGCATAACTGCATGCTACAACACTATTACAGTTAGCCAATTGCAAATCCCACACAAGTGGTTAGGAAGTTTAATGCGTGGTTTGCTGTGGAAGTTTGGGAATGCCCACAATCTTTTGAGATTGTTGGCATTCAGAAATGCATGTCCAACACCTCTCGACCCTGGAAATCTTCAGAAATTGTCCCCAGCAAAAGTCTGGAATTACTCAATTTCCAGATCCGAAAACATTCACGGAGGTTTAAAGGAAGGGGTTTACACACTGGGGAAAAGGCAAGAAAAACTACCATTTGCCTACAAGCCTGACGTTCTCCAATTCAGTGGCATCCCTAAATATAGCTGAGCATTGGGAAAACAGCAAAGTCACATGACAATTCCAGCAGTACTCATGGAAAGTTCAACGGGCACATCTTTGCAGATAAAATAATTGGTGTGAGCAGAAGTGGAATGACTTGGGGGCATGGCTTGAGTCACCACAAGATGGCTGCATCCGGTTGAGGCTCCGCGCTTCAAGCGGGATATTCTCTACCTCCGGAGCTGTTTTTCCCGGAGGAACATGGGCTAGTGCGTTTCTGCAGCGGATGCAGGGGCACAGGTAGTGGTTCTTTTTTCCGTCTTCTACCTTGTTTTTTGCCGGTTTTACCCCTGCACCGCTTTTGCCTCAAGCTTTGCAGCGCCCTCCATTTTGTCTTTGGGGGAGCACCTTTCTCTCCTCAGGGGCTCCCCAGTGCTGTGCGCGGCGTGGGTTTTAAATCCGCTGTGGCAGCAGAGCATTGGGAGCTCCTTCCTCCGTTGAGGCACTGAACTTTTGGCATTTCCTTCCTTTTCCTGGATGGGGTTGGCAGTGGACTCTTGTTTCCTTCATGCTGCAACTGCCTCAGGTACAATGTGCTGCACTGGATTCCTGCATTGTGCAGTTTTCTTCTAACTCTTAACTATTTAAATGTAATGACTTTTAAAGCGGTTTCACTATAATTCCATGCATTCCTACTTCATATAAAAAGGGCTGAGTAGTTTTCACTTTTCTTGCTTTTTTGCTGGGGAAGGATTTTCAACTTTAAAATGTTATAACTGCATTGGTCAGAGCCACGCTGTCATATAGCCCGCTTTTTGACCCTGTCCTTTCTAACACTGCGCTCCCTTCGCACAAGCCTGGTGATATTCGTTGCTTTACCTCAGGGTGATGATCCCTTCTTCACTGTGTTTTTGGGACGCTGCTGCTGTTCTTCAACTTTTGAGCTTTGTACCATGTTGCTGTACAATGTGAAAATTTGGTATATATTCTTCATTATGGACAGGCAGCAAGTTACTAGCGGATTATCCACGCTGTGTTGTTTACTTCTATCATGCCCTTCAGCTTCCCCACTGAGATTCAATGCTCCCCCAAACCATATGCTGAGTTGGGAGTTACGTGTTAGAGTGCAGGCTACTACTTTTTGTTCCAAAGTGGGTTCTCTAAGTGGACTGGTGTGATTTCACTGGCCTCCTGTCTGGGATCACAGCAGCGTTGAACACCCTTATCTGGGTGTGGTGAGATATCATCAGAGCAGATTTTTTCACTGTGTTGCACGATAATGACATTAAGTGGTGTCCTATCCTAAGCCTAAACTTTGCCTATCTCTCGGGATTGCCCTCATCCTCACTTGGACAGAAAACCACTTCAGCAAATATGTCTTCTCTTCGTAAAGACTCTAACAATGTTACGCCTTCTAAACGTCATAAGAAGGAACCTAACTCACCTACCAAGTCTCCACTACCTATAACAATGGAAGACCTCATGGAGGAGATAAGGCTGCTTAAACCTTTTGTGATTGAAACCAACGCTACTCTTCAGAAATGGGATGAGAAATGGTCCAATTTAGAGGTGAGAGTGTCGGTGGTGGAACAGAGGGTTAGCAACACTCAAGATGTGATTCCTCAAGTTGCTGCCATGTCTAAAGAGATTGATCTCCTCAAAATGCAGACAGAAGACTTAGAAAATCGCAATAGGTGCAATAATCTCCGCATCCATGGTATTCCAGAGGGAGAGGAAGGATCTGACATGCTTGCCTTTTTTAAAGTACATGTCCCCAAAATTGTTGGTCTGAAGGATGACACGGTCCTTAACCTGCAGCGTGCTCACAGTATTGGTCCTAAAACTGGTGTATCATCCTCTTCTTCGCTTGGTACTCGTCCCAGAGGAAAAATCGTCCTATTCTTGGAGTACACCGAGTTATTAATGTTCCTTTCAGCGGCCAAGCTCCGAAAACAGATGCTGTGGTTCGGTTAAAGAGTTTTCTTTTCTCAGGATGTGGCATGCGCTACTGCAGCTTGTCGCAAGGAATTTCTGTTTCTCCACCCAGCTCTTCGATCTATGAATGCCCGATATGGCCTGGTACATCCCTGCTTCTTCAAAGTTACATACAAGGAGAGGTCCTACTCTTTTGATCGTCCTGAAGATCTAAGACAATTTATTTCTCGCTATAAAGGACACGTGATGGACCTTGAAGGATCTTGAGTGGTATTGCTGTCTCTATCTTGTCCTATGTTCTCTAAGTTCATGGCATTCATATTTATTCCTCCTTTTTCAGTACAGTTTGTTCCCCGGCTGTCCTCACCGGCTTCGCTGTCTGTTTCCCTTTTGCAGCTCCCTGACTTCCCATGTTATTTTTCTTAGTCTGGATATTAATCCCTTTCTTCTTGACTAAAGCCCCCTGGCTTCTTGTCAGTTTTCCTTTATCTACCACTTACCTCTTCCTTTTCCCTTTCTCTTTTTCTTTTTCTCTTTCTATACTTTTTCTTTTTTACATTTTTCATTCTTTGCCCTTGGGTCTCACACCTAGTTTTCGATATGTACTTTCTTTCTCTCCTTCTTTTCTCCTCCTTTGTTTACCTTTAATTCACTCTCTCTTTTGTATCCTTTTTCATTCATATCTCCTTTTGCTTCATTGTTATTATTCTGCTGAAATTGATTGCTGTCGTAATGTTTATTTGATTCTTTTCAATTTTATAATGTTCATGTTATTTATTGAAGTTCTCTTTACCTTCAATGACTGAAAGTATTTGTATTGTTTCATGGAATGTAAAGTGTTTACGTAATCCTGTAAAGAAGCAACGGGTACTTTCACACCTTTCCAATCTATAATGTAAAATTGCACTGTTACAGGAAACACATCTTACTGATAACGATGTTAACTCCCTCAGGAAACAGTGGGTTGGTAGTGTTTATAGTTCCCCATCTAAGGACAGGAAAAACTGGGTATATTATTTCACAAGTCCCTTTCCCTTACTGTAGAAAGAGAAGAGAGAGACGCCGATGGATGCTGGCTTCTTCTCCACACTATCATTAACAGATCCCGTATGTCTCTCCTTAACATTTATGGTCCCACAGGTATCGACTCCCATTTTTGGCAATCCACGTCACACACTCTTCACTTATGCTCTGATTCTAATCTCATAGTGGGGGTGACTGTAATCGGGTCATAGACCCATTTACAGATAGGAAATCCTCTTCTAGATACATCCCTAATAAAATGCAAAAGACTTTTGCTCATACTATACTCTCGAGAGGCCTGGTCGACGCCTGGAGAACACTCAATCCCGATTGTTTAGAATTCACTTTGTATTCCCCGACCCAAAACTCTACATCTAGAATCGATTACATTTTCTTGAGTCCACATCTTCTTCCCAATCTATTACACGCTGAGATTGGCTCCATTTTGATTTCCGGTCCCGCCCCTGTTCTTATCAACTTAGATCTCCCTTCCTTACCATCCAAATCCCATTGCTGGTGCTTTAATAATTATCTTCTTAAGGATTCCTCTTTTATTATTCGCTTTTCAGAGTTTGTTTCAGAATTCTTTCTCCTTAATGTCAGTCCAGATCTGCCCTTTCATACCATATGGGAAGTCTTCATGCAACAGCCAGAGGTTTCATAATTGAATATGTGGCTAGTAAAAAGAAACAATTTCGCAAGGAATCCGCCTCTATACTCTCTTCCATTAATAAACTAGAGCACATGTATTTTACTTCCAACCATGCTGACACCCTCAAGAATCTGGTTCAAGCAAAACTTGATTTTAATAGGAAATCCATGGAGGAAGCTACTGGGACTTTATTAAAAATCAATTCCATATTCTATGGTGGCCGCAATAGAGCAGGAAAGTTGTTGGCAAATTACCTGAAAGTTAAGTCCCAAAGATCTAGAATAGTCAAAATTACTGATGATTACGGAGTTCACCATTTTAAGGATGAGGAGATATTGAGATGTTTTACAGATTTTTATAAGACCCTTTACACCCCTGAATCTTCTCCATCTGATGATGCGTTGGACTCCTTCGTTGATTCATTGCCTCTTCCAGATTGTTCTATTTTAGATAATGATATATCCCTCTCTGATATAAAGTCTTCTCTATCCAAGTTACCCAAGGATAAGGCTCCCAGCCCTGATGGCCTTATGGCTGAATTTTATTCTTGCTTTTCCCAGATACTTTAACCTCATCTTTTATCTCTTGTTCAATATTTTGTATCCCATAGTGAGGCCCGTGGCTCTTTTCTTGAGGCTATGATCTGTTTAATTCCAAAAAAAGATAATGATCCCCCCCTTTGTGCAAACTATCGCCCCAAATCATTGATTAATTTAGATTGCAAAATATTTGCCAAGGTATTAGCTCTTCGCATTAATCAGGTACTTCCGGAATTGATTGGTTTTGAGCAGACGGGGTTTGTCAATGGGAGGACTATAGCTGACAATTCCAGAACGTTTCTTAACATTATCCATCTAGCATCCAAGAGTTCCTCTCCTGCCGCCGCCATAACCCTTCATGCGGAGAAAGCCTTCGATCGTGTTCATTGGCTTTTCATGGTGTGAGCCCTTAAGTGACATGGCTTTGGCCCTTCTATTCTGTCACTTATTAATCTGCTATATTCTTCCCCCTCTACCTCTGTATTTGCTAATTGCTCACAATCTTCTTACTTTTCTTTACAATGAGGTACTCAACAGGGATGTCCTCTTTCTCCTTTGCTTTTTCTTCTTTCACTTGAGCCTTTTCTTCATTCCTTGTGTCATTCTCCTACCTTTCGAGGTTTCGAACAAAAGACAATTGAAATGAAATTTACTGCCTATGCGGATGAAATTATGCTATATATTTCGGATCCCTCCACTTCTTTTACCCGCCTTCTCAGATCTTCTTTCTTCTTATGCCTCCTTATCCGGGTATAAATTACATTTTTCTAAATCTGAGGTAAAACTGAACTATTGGTCAATCAAAAGACAATGCCATACTATCCAATAATATCTTCTACAGTTGTGTTAAGCATATTAGATAACATGAGTTGGTCTGCATTAGAGTAATTGTACGTATTTCAGGGCTCCATTAAACTTTTGTGCTGGGAATTTTACTGACATGGATAAACTTTATTTTGAGGGTCAATGTGCCTCAATCATATTTAAATCTAAAGAGCGGCACCATCTAAACATAGATGTTATCCTTGAATGCTGATGGGGGAGTTATAAATCTCCTAAATCATTATTCTCAGTCTTTTGCAATTAAACAATTATGCCTACATAGGAGAATATTTTCATAGTTGTATTGCAACTGCGACCAAAAGCACTAGTGCCACCACTTTGGCTAACAGAAATACCATCAGTCTTCTACTGCCACCATGGCCACAGTTACCACAAAAATCACCATTGTATGCTCCACTTTGCATCTACAGTTACTATTTCTTCATACTACACATATACAGTTCAATGAGGAATCCAATTCAGACTCTCTTGGTTGTAGCCTTTTGATCTGGGAACCTTAGGGATTTACCCCTGTTCGATAATTTCATACAGGATAGTGGTGTGCTGATTACAGATATGCAGATGAGCAATATATTCAAAAAAGGATGTTTGTAGAAAATTCAAATGCAGTTGTTTGCCGTCATGTTTCTCATCATCAGATGGGGGTTAGCCACAACCTTAGTGACACCTGGTGTCAACCATGAGCTTGGATTTTATCTCAGAAGTGAAAGATGATGCTGATAAACTTGATTCTGGACGACCTGTGAGGAGAAATGAGCCAAAAAGGCAGAGGAAGCCAATAAATGCATGGCCTACGGATGACAGGTGAAGCAGCGTATTTTTGGCTCCACCCTTAATGTCACCCTTGTCAGAACACATTTCTAACCACATCTCCTGCCTTTTTCATCTTTACAGTGTTCGGAAAAACTGTCCAGCTCTTGTTTTCAGAGTCACTAAATATACATCTCTGCTCTCATCCTGGCCCATATTGATTCCGGTTCCTCGCTCCGCATTAGACGCCCTTCACAATTTTGTGATCCCCGAAGCTATAGCTATAATGATGCTATTTGTCTACTATCTTCTCCCTACACCTTCTATTTCTTATGCCATTGCTGTCCTAAATTGGTGTGCAATGCACTCTCCCATACATTTGTCAATACAAAAAGCACCTGAGCTTATCTTGCCGACAAACTCACCATCTCTAGTTATTCTTGGCACACCTGCAGACAGGACACCATTACAGTGCAGACTAAGAAGTGGAAAAAAGAAGACATCAGTACCTATATATGTATGCACCCACAATCTGGAACAACATACCCGTATCCACCAGGACCGCCCCAACACTCCTCCAATTAAAGAAAGAGTTGAAGGCGCATCTCTTTAAATGATGCTACATCCCAGTGCATTTACTGTACAAAACATCAGCTTCACCTTATTGATGTTAGGCATGTCTTTGATAGTGTACAGTGCTCTTTTGTCTTCTGGCTATGTTTGTACTATAGATAGACCATATACATGCATTCAGTGTATAGCTTTCAAATATTGTCATTGCCTGTCTCCTTCTTACTTATGTTCAGCTATTTCTATGTATATAACCACTTGTACCATTTGTCTCTCAATTTCAGTGTTCTGTTTCTTGCCCCTCTTGCACCCAATCTCAATATTTCTGTTTTCTCTGAACTATTCTCCAAACATTGGAATTCTCCTGTCCTTATGCCACTCACTCTGTCACTATTCTTTCCAGTCCCTTCTAAGAAGTCCTCTCTCGAGCTTCAGACTAACATCATTCACACCGATGTTCATATTTCTGTTTTTTTGTTGCTATTTTCTTTTGCGTTGGCAAAAGTGATGTTTAAATCCAAAATAAATGAATTGAACTGAAAGACAATGAACATTGGCACCCAAATGTCTATCACCAGTGCGCTCACAACCCAAAACATTTATGCACACACCACTCTGTATGCAGTTCACTCATGCAGTATCAGCTAGCAGCAGATGGACCTCTTACACTCAGTAGAATTATAGACAACTTACAGAAGGCAGGGAATAGTATTAAACTGGGACCAACACAAAAAGATACTGCTTTAACCCCCAGGCCCCTTAGACGAGTGAACAACCTCAAGTCCTGGAAGACATGTCATTCCATGGTCACTATGGAAAGAACCAGTGTCTTTGCTAAAAATGGTCTGAGTGTGCTTGCTTTGCCCTCTTGAGGAGGCGTGGCATGGCAGCTCGAGCTGGATGCTCTACTTGGAACAGAACCAAGTCTGATTTGCATATTGCTGATTTCGGATTACAGTATCATAGTGGGCAAAAAACATTAAGGCCTAGAGTGCAGTCTCAAATAATTATCAGTGGCTGAGAGGAATTCAACCATTCCATCCATTACCTTTTGTTGGTCTAGCCAGTGTCTTGGCAGCTGACAAGAATATTTGCCATCAAACTCATCTCAAGCTATAGCTTTCCTCCCAAAAGATACCCATAGCAAGCATCAGTAACACGAAATGATGCTGGGCCTGGCCTGGTCACTTTAGAAGCTCATCACTGAAATGCGAGTAGACATATTTTTCAAGGCACCGAAAGGGGTCAGAGCAGGCACGGTACCAAAGAAGGATCAAATCTCTGACATCAAAGACAGAAGAAAAATGCATTTAGTTGATGTGCCTGTCGTTTTTATGAGGGTTTGTTACCTAAGTTCATTCTAGCAACTTGCATTTAACATGGTAACATAGTGTGATATTGTTTGGTTTATGCAGTGGTTAATTTGTGAAAAAATAAGTGCCGAGGCTCTCGTCAGGAGGCGTCTTTTACCAGCCCATTGCTCCTATTAGAGCCGCCTATAACAGACCAAACAACTAACCATGAAACCTTACAAATGGGGAGAGGATGTGGCGTAACGGCCAGAGCTGCTGACTCAGGAGCTGGGAAACCAGGCTTAACTCTCGACATAGACTCAACATCCTGTGATTCTGGGCAAAACATGGCATCCTATGATTCTGGGCAAACCACTTAATCTCCCCGTGCCTATCATGAAAAGCCTTCAAACCTATGGATCGAGTTTGTGCTATAGGCGCGGGTATTGATGATTAAGTGCCAGTGCCGGCGCAAATTAAGCACTGGATTTATGGAGTTTGCATTTTTCTAGCTGGCTCACATGTGCTCCATTTGTTTTTTTTGCGTCACTACAGAGTACCAGATTCATAAAGATTTTCTGCCCTCTAAGCATACACACACAATCGAAAAAAAGGCAGATTCTTTACATGGTGACATTCTCAAAACTTTTTCACAATGACCTGCACTTATTTTTTTTTTCACTTACATAGGGACCGATTTTGATGTTGGATGAACCTGAGTCCGTCCGACATCGATCTGTAAGTGGGACTGACCACCTGTCAACGGTCCCAAACTAGCAATTAGGATGTGACCAAACACTGTTCGGTCACAATCCTATTCTTTACAATGGGAGCATGTATTCCGACCGGAATACATGCACTCATTGTAAAGACCTGAGGTGCACTTCATCCCTGCACCACGTGGCAGGCACCTCAAGGTGCCTGGTGCAGGGATCAACAGGGGGGCACGATAGATGCCCCCTAGCCCGCCATCTGGAGGACTTGCACTCATGGGGGCCCTTCTGGGGGCCCACAAAGTCGGATTCCCACAGCCTTTCTGTGTCGGAACCTGCATCTCCGAGCCTATCGAAAACCTTTCGAAAATCCTATTTGGATTAATTTCCGCCCGACTCCATCAAAATGGGTTGGTCGAAAATTAATCCAAACAGGAGATTACTATGCCGTAGGAACGGCTCTGACCAAGGTTCGGAGCCATTTCCTACGGCTTCGTAATCGCCCCCAAAGGGTCTAGTTAAAACAATGGGTGCCTTAGTCCATTAATGCACTCTCTCCAGCTTGCAAAGTGTATTTCTCTGCAGCAACGTTAATGCATCCAAGAATATTTGGCGTACAGAATTGTATTACTTGCCATAAATCACATTCGGGTTGAAATCCTTGTTTTTTCCAGGATAGGCCTTTACTGCCCACAAAAGAAATGATGACCCCTGCGAACTGTTGACAGCATAGCTTGGAAACAGTGAGTAGTGGTTGCCTCTTTATCTTTCCAAGCTATGCTATCTTTAGCTCATGCACTAACTTAGGGAAATTCAGTTAAATACATAGGCTACAGAGTAGACAGTACAATATCGTAAATAGCCACACACACCCCTGTGCGAGCACACATGTTCATAAGGCCCAAATGCCCTCACCAAGAAAAGATGCTTAGGGAGATAGTTGTCAATGGTCCAGCATGTACAGTTGCAAATCAAATTTCAAAGCTTTATTCGACGGCATGTCATAAAAGCAAGTATACATCCTAACACAACACTATAAATACTACAAAATGGAATTCATTATTTTTTTTAAAACTCATTAAACCATGGTGCTGTCGATTACAAAGATTACAAAAATTTAAACAACAATGAATTAAAACAATTCAGAAAAAAACATAATTTTAAAAATTAATCATACATTATTCGATGTCATAAAGTTCATTGGCTATCTTCTGGAGGCTTTAAAGTGCGGGTGCGTATAATCCAGGCCCACCCTAAAAATGTTGCGACAGCAATTGCCATACAGGGTGTGCAGTCTGCACCAGGGCACAGATCCCTCAGAGAGCCATTTAACGATGACAATGTTATATTCTCCGACTCCAACAGCAATCAAATAGGTCATTTTCCTTGCTCGCACGAGGGTCAGTTAAATCCTTCCTACATTACTGGAGCTGACCTGGTTCAGCGCTCAGCTAAGCGGCTGTTTTTTATGTTTGATATGTCTAAAGTTCATGCTTATATATACATTGTAAAGTCTCCAATTTATACAGGAACTTTAAACAAATGGTAAACAAGGAGAGGAAGTTTCTGCTCCCCGTTTCCGACCGGTTCTGTCTGCATTTCCTGTTTCACCTTTGCAAGATGTAAGTATAAATCTTAGAAAAGCTCCGATGCAGTGCTTATTTCGAGAAAGAATGAATGATGCCCACATCTCTTCTCAGAAGACTCCAGCTTGTGAAATTAAATCTCAGCACGGAAAATACCAAAGTTGGTAGTCTTAAATCTAGCTCATGCCTCTTTAATCTGCTACCAGACTCTCCCTTTCCCCTTTATCTCGCTCTCACAGATTCCGCTTTCTCCCTTTGTGATGGTATTTCCGTCTTTCTCTATCTTTCCAGTCTGTCCCTTTCTTGCGAGGAAAAATAAATGCTGGTCACCAAAAATAAGGGCTTGTGGCCTCCCATGGCAGTCACCGACTCAAATTAAGCCCTGGTCGGACGCAACAAACAGATGTGTCTGGATTTGTGCTCATGCAACGAAGCTCCTCATAATATGATACACAGACCTCTGTCCCTGGAAGTTGCTCTTGTTCAACCGCTTCCAGAAATGTGTGAGAGTAGACTCTGTCCGAAACGGCGTCTGTTGTTCCCTGGCTTTCTGAACAGACTCCTCCACACATATGTAATACTTTTTTCACCATGCAGCCCTTGTGGACAAGATCAATTTCACTTCCAAATTGTTTTTTTTCTGAAAATACTCTAGGGTGCCTATCTTGGAAAACTCTTGTAATTAGCGCATCAAGCTGTGAATGGAATAGAACATCTCACACGTGAAATTAGCCCTCTTTTTCTCCCTTTCATTTGTCTTCTGAAACTATTTTTTTTAACTCCCAAACTACCATGTTTCATCTGCAATACATCAAACAATTTTCCATCAACCTTTGTTCCCGTAGATTACTTTTGGGGCCAGAAATGTAAGCAGGAACACACTCCTATGTTTACTTTTTTTTTATTGTTCAGTATTGTGCGAGGGTCGGATGCCATAATTACGCAAGCATTAATTAGGGCAAGAGGTAAACACGGACTACATGTGTTCAATAAATGGAATATAATTGCCTATTATGAAATAAAAACCGACAAGTGCTGGACAAAAGGTACTTGAACCTCTAGTAGGAAACCTGCAACATCACTTGATATTTAACAGAGAATAAAGTAGCTCTAATTAGCTCAAACCTTACCATGAACCAAGGGCGGTGCACCTAGAAAGGGTTGCTTATCACAATGGAAACTACAGTCGCTTTTCTTGGAAATATTTATGTGAGATACTTGAAGGAAAATGCAAAAGCTTTATTAAAATTGTTGTTTTCTGGTTAATTGGTTGAAACATGAGGGCTACTTGAAAATGCTATAAGGCTCCTTGCCTGATTGTTTCCAGATAAATACATGGTGCTCTTTCAGATGTGCAGCTCTGTAGGATGACCAACAAGCAGAAGGTCCAGTTTGACTTACTTTTAAGAAAATTACAAATCATGGATTGGAACCAGTTCATGAGGGCATTGGGATTCTGTCCCACCCAATATGAATAGCCATTGCTTGCTGCATCTTCCCCCTACCAAGGAAAATATGCCTTGTAGGGGCAGATCAGTGCACATGTGCTGGCTACATGTTTTACTCAGGGAACACAAACCACAGGGATGAACTTTCAACCAATCAATCAATTGACATTTGTAAAGCCCAACATTGTCACCCTTGGGGTATCTGGGCCAGAGACAGGCATGGCCAAAATGGGCACTGGCCCAGGACCCCAGCCTTTCATGCCCCCCCCCCTCCCCTGAGAGAATCAGCTCTGTTCTGCAGAAAGTAGTTCCCTGATGACCTTCAATAATTCTTTAACAGATTGTCTTAAATACTCTTTTCCTTACATTTATTTTTAATTTTGATGATTGTGTGGGAAAGTCTAATACAGAGATTTTGCAGAGAAAGGTTGTATTTAATATTCCATGAAACATCCAGAAACACGTTTTTTCAGATCAAAGCAGGACCTCAAATATGAGAAATGGGAGGGTGTCACAGAGATTATTTGCAGTTACATCAGTGAGTGTTACAATATTGAAAAAACACAAAATTATTCCTGAATATTAGTTATAAACATATTCAGAATTTGGACAAGTGTGCCTGTGCACTTCAGGAGGGCGAATGAAAGAGCTGAAGTTGGATACTAAATTCAAAACTGTTCCAAACAGGAGCCCCCAGAATACATTTCGCCCCTGGCCCCCCAAATCTTTAAGATGTCCCTGATCTGGATGCTTTGAATCCATTTCTTCAGTGGGCTGTAATTAACACTTTTTCTACGCAGGTACAGTGTGCTGTGGTTGCCATTTCTGAAACATTGAAGCAATGAGGTAAATGCTCTGCAGGTGAAGGGGGACTAGAAGTAGCCGGCTTCTTTCCGAATCAACTGTGTTACTTGTGGATTTTTAGTCTTTTGTGAAGTGACTTTTGCTGAATAATGAACCAATATGTTGCTGTATTCAGAAGATTATCTTGGGACAGTGAATTTGCCTCACTTCTGGTTTGGGTCTAGTTTAATCTGTATTTCCTGAAATCAGTGCAATATCTCATAAGGGTTCCTAAGTGATCCTTCAGAGCCAATGGCTTTTTCAGTTCAAAAGAATAAGTTTATTATGGGTATTTAAAGTATCAATACAAAAGACAATATAACAATAGATAGTCACATAAATCAAACTAAATCTGAGCAAACTTATTTGACACTATTACATTAAAACAAATTATTTGACCCAATTTTTATGGTCTGGCTTGACAACACAGCTGTCGCCAGACTAAATTTATGAATACCACTAGAGAGAACCTTTGGCTCCACCCACATGTTGGGAGCCAGGAGTCCATGTTTTGATAGGACAGAAGTTGTGTGCTTCCACAAAAAAGGGCTTGCCCTCCATCAGCTTAGATCATTTTGTTTATTTATACAACTGGCTTGAACCTTTCATTCTGGGGCACACACATGACAATGTAAATGTGTCTTAGATAACTAGATCATTTATGGTGCTTGTCTTTCTCTGGCAGCAGCACAGATGGGAAGAGGGCAGTAAGTAATCTACGTGGATTTTTAGGTCTGGCGTGTCACTTGAGCATTTAACCTACACAATACGTTTCAACAGTTCTTTGCTTCTGTTACAAATTCACATGCTATTTACTTTTAATGATTCACACTATCACACAACGCTCATTTAAAGCAAGACCTATTGACATTGGCAATGTTTGTTTGCTTCTTTTAAATGTTCTCATCAGCTGGGCACCCTCCCCTACTCAGCACTTGTGGAAGTATGGAACACTCTCTACACTCACTTGCCAGCTTTAATTTAGGACATCACTTTCAAAGATTACCCAGTGCAGCTGGAGTAAACTTTACTGACTTTCCTAAATAATTCCCCTTTCGATACATAGCTGGATACTAATCACAACAGCAACAAATACTTTTTGTTCTAAAGGAAGACATTGTTGTAGAGGAAGAATGGAGGCCCAGAAAAGAGATAAGATAGGATGTAACTATGATGAGAACACCACTTAAGAATTGCAAGTTAAGTTTTGTGGAAAGGGTTTGTTTGACCTTTGCAGTTAGTGTGAACACATCACTTTATTTAGTGCATCGAGGAGAATAACTAAATTCAATCTTCACAAACATATACAGTAAAATACCACAAGGTAGATGTAAAAATAACAGTAATCAAAGCCAAAGTGCCAACATAAATACCAGAAACAATGATCAAATTAGGATTTGCTGGCATTTTTGCACATTCATATATTCATAGGGGCAGCGTTCGTATGATGAGCACAAACAAACATTGCATAAGGTGACAGTTTTAATGCCACATTACATTTACCATATGTTGTGCGGTGATGATGGCGTCACTGATGTACACACAACTAATTGCCGCTGTCATCCGATCCTGAACACAATTTAGCAGGGCGCCGCAGTGCAAAAGCATCAGTCCCTTGCAGAACTTTTGCATTCTAGTTATAACTCATGGTGCAGTGATCGCCAAGTAGACTGCTCAAGAGTGCATTGTGTAACATGTTTACTTTTTGTGGCTGTTACACGAACTGTCCATTGAAAAATCATGCAGTGTCTCCCTTCTTGTTTCCCGTTTTCTAAGACTGTTTTCGTGTGGTTGAGAATGCCACACAATTTCATGCTGCACTCCCACAGGCTTTCGGAGCAACCAAACTTATTGTGTGAAAGGTGATTCATGGCTTTGCTCACCTAACGTTGTCACTGGAGCATCATCGCAAACCATTGGTGAATCCAGTGGGGTAACGTATGCCCCCCCTGTGCTGGAGGGGGGGGGGGGCTGGGCTGCAGGGGCTCCTCAGCACTGAGCTCCTGAATGAGTCTGGAAGGAGGGGCCTCCATGGACTTTGCAGGAGGGCCCCCTCACGTTTCCTTACGCCACTGAGTGAATATTTGCCTTGCTCTCACTCTACAGTTCTCATCTCATTTCCCTCCTCAAGATGAGCGCATAACGGTGGTTGCTATTTGGGATTTAAAAATGGGACACGCAGCTTTCTCAAAAATCTCAGCAGTTGATGCTTAATCCTCTGATGTACTTAAAGGCGACAAAAGAAAAGGTAGCGAGACGGCATGTGTTTATCTGCTTTGTGTGGAGCTATACACTTCTATTTCTATTCGTGGAGCACGGCTGAAAAGGGTTGTCTGCCACTGGGCAGGGTGTTGGAGGCTGCTGGTGACAGAGTGCGCTTTTTATAGTATGCATTATGTTTATAAATAAATGTGTAATGGTCGAAGAAAAAAGGAGACAAGGAAAAACGATTATTATTCTATTCTGCTTCAGGTGATTAGTAGCAAAGTAAGTACTTTACACTCGACAGTAGCAGAGAGGATACAATGGATGGCGGTGCAATAGAGTGCACAGCGTGTGGTTGGCAGAAGGGGGTGGTTTGTTGCAGCGAATTCTAATAAAAACTGTTTTTCTTTGCATAAAGAAACTGGAATGTCAAACGAAAAATCCACATATGTATTCTTAACTTCCACTTGGGTGCAAATGTTGTCTTATTTTACATTGAAAAGAGAGACGCACAGGAACATTTTCGATCCACGTGGTTACACCAACAGCCTTCTCAGCAGTTTGTGTCCTTACATTGAAATGGAATGTCAAGGAAGTGACATATTAGAATGCTGAAACCTTCTGTGGCAAACTGGTACATATTTACACCAATTAAAAAGAAAGTGCTGAATAACCCAGATCTCAAGGGGCAACATACACCAGCGCCCAACCGTCATCAATCTCACACACGTTGACAAAGACAATAGGTTAGATTTCAGCTTAGTACGCCTTCAAATGTATACAGAAGCACTCCACCCATATCCACATTGGCATTCATCGAACATGCATGCACATGTGCAAACAGCACAATCTGCCCAGTGCTTAGTTTGCGCTAGTGGTTGCAGATGGTGCCCACCTGCACTCACATTTGGGGACTGGCACTTATTTTTTCTCAGCATACTTTGATTCAGAGCAAGAGAGAGAAAAGCACAACATGGATAAAAAAGGGGGGAATAAACAGTGGAAAAATAGTGATAAATGAGAAAGTAAGGATGAAAAGGGACCTGCAAGAGTGAGATAAAGGGCGAGGGAGTGTCTGCTGGTGGATTAAAGGGGCATGGGGCAGAATCAAAGCTATGCAGCTTTGATATCCGGCGCCACAATCTTCAATAGCGCTTACCACAGACTTCTCCAAAAAAGTTTTGGGCCCGGCACTTATTCTTTTAAAAATTTTGCATTGAGGCTACGTATAAATATCCAGACACCAATGCAGCTACAGACACCAACAAGCAGAGACCATCATACAATGCAAAGAGCAGGGAATAAGAATTTGAGATGGTAGACTTTTGTTTCCTTATTTTCCCTGTGTAAACAACAAGATATTGGACCAAGGGTGTGGGAGCACTTCACATGGGTAACAGAATACACACCATTTTTCAGGAAGGGAGAGATTTTGTGATTTACCCAGAATCACCAATAGCTGAGCTGAGGCCTGACTTGAACCTGGTTCATTTCCAAGTTTGGCCGTTAGGACACATCAACTCCCCAACTGAGATACCTGGGTAGCAAGTAATCCACCTTCAACAACTTTTCGCTAAGGATGAATCACGGAAGGAGTTTGTAGGGAAGCAAAGGAACGCAAAATAAGATCAAAAGTAAAAACACTGAGGTACCGGTGCACGACAGAGAGGTATAATGAAAAGAACAGGTTCTAGGACAAGCCAGTGTTTGGAATGTGCTCAAGCACACAGTGCAATGCGCATAGCCTAACATGCATAGTCAACAAACATACAGACTCATAAACAGTCATAAGCAGTACAGTTACAAAGCACACACATACAGGCACACTTAAAAGGGGGGGTCAAACAGACAGATTTATGTATAGGGGGATGGTGGGCAATTTGATACAGAAAACATTGAAGGGGAGTACTGGTCAGTAAGAAAGATGCACTGCATAGCTGGCATAGAACTCCAAAGACCCCTGTGGGGAACCAAGCACCACTCACTGCCACTGGCTGATGTAAGAGTGGCCCTCTTCTCCACAATGTTGCATGCGTGCATGTGTGAGTGGCTGCAGCGCATGCCTTAATAACACTACTTATGCTCTCTAGTCTACTGCCGTCCAACCTTGTTACTATTGACTCACAGTCAATACACACCAAAGCTACTTTCCTAGAGTCATTAAAATGGCAGCCGTAGATTTTGATAGGTTAAAGACAATATTAGGAGGATAACAAGGAGCAGGATCATCAAAGCAACCATAGCTGTCAGGGATAAGAGAATAAAAAGTTCTAAAATGGGTAACATACTCTTCAGGCCCAAAATGATATGCCAGGTTTTTAGCAGGGGTCTTAGGCAGCTTATTGGAATGAACCGCTTTCCCAAAGGCAGAGGCATCTTTACGTCTACTGGAAAGTACCAGCTCATTCTATACCTCCATGCACATTTCTCCTTTATGTTTTGCTAAGGCAGTATATTTACCTCATTATCTGATGGTTTAGTATAGTGCATGACTGCTTCTACAGAAGCGTCCTTGTGCTACTGTAAATGCCCATGCACAGCTGCCACCTATTGGAGAAGCAATGCTTTCAGCTCTTTTTTTAAATCCAATTTGGAACTAGACTTCCTTTGCTCAATTGGTAGCTCATTCCAGAGTTTTGCTGCCAGTGATAAAAAGGAGCGTCCCCTTTCTGGCTCTTTTATTCCTGGGAATTATCAGAAGACCTTGATAAGGCGACCATAAAGATCTGGTTGTCAAGTAGGCATCCCCGACATAACAGAGGCCCTTTTTGTGAACTCATCTGTGCGGAATCATCAGGGCCTTAAACTAAATCTGTTTTTCTACCTGGAACTACTATAGTTGATTTCAAATGGGTGGAGGATGGACTCCCAAAGTGGGATGTTAAGATTTAGCCTAGCAGCCGCATTCTGTACCATTTGTTATCTACTGCACAGAGAAGCAGGCAGTCCTAAATATAGAGCATTTGTATAATCCAATCTGGATGTAATCAAATCATACACTGTTATTCCTAGGGTATGATCAGGGACCAGTTTTCGAATTCTCATTGATCCAATACATTTTCTTCAAAATCCTTGTTAATGCTGAAACACTGTTCAACAGAGTACTGCTACACTAATGAACCTCTTCTGTGGAATAATTTTTGACAATTTTAATTTATGTTGGACAAGACCCCTATCCTGTGATTCTGTAAGTGACAGCCAAATTACACTTGAACACCGTTTATTCACCTATAAGCAAAACAATTTTGTTATGAGCCACTACCAGTCTTTAAATCAAACTACTATTCGTAATCCGCTCAAATGGGTGGTTGCCATTGTATTTTTTGTTCAGTAAATTCATTGTGCACTAGACTAATTATATGATCAGCTAAATCACTTAGCTAAGTTAAATGAGTCAATAGTGCACCATTGTACCCATATATATCACTCATACACGTAGGCAGCATGCTTCATCTGGGTCATTCCTCACCACAGTCTGGAAGTAATGATGATAGTGGTAGGCTCCTAATGTTAAAGAAGCACTATGCTGTCATCATTCTTTTGCCCCTTGCACATCCGGTACATTGGGGTATAAAATCATTCACAAATTAGAAAAATGTGTTTTAGACACAACATCTTGTTGCCGAAATCTTTAGTGAGAACTTCAGGACTGCAATGTTAAAACTGCTTTAACATGAACTATTTCTATTTTTTAATGCCGATCTAAGGGAAAAATGTAAAAATAATAGAGAATAATGTTTGCCATTCATAAATTTACTGACGGTCCACACTTTCTTACCTTGTATATGCCTGAACTGTATTTAATGCATTCTTTTAGAGAGTGGTCTCCTGCTTATACAGTCGCAATGACTACCTGTTTATGTCTACGTGCATGTGCTAAAGATTATATCAAACCAGTGTCACTTATCAATGTGGCATAGGAGACAGTCAGATCACTGATACCATAGCAAGGTAAGCAATATCGTTTGGCACAAATATTGGGGCTTATTAAGATGCTGGTTGGATACGTGTCCAACAGGCATAGAGCATGAATGGAAATCGCCCTGTCTACTAGTCGGCGGCTCCTCTGACAAATTGAGATGCAACCATTCATGAGGCGGTCAGAAACATCCATTTTTCCATTGCGGCTTGTGTTGCAGTCGGAAAAGTGTCGCAGCATGAACCCCATTGGTAAAATGAATGTTTTCAAACATCCATGTACCGTGTGCCAGGCACAATCTGGTGCTCGGCACACAGGGTATGGATGTTTGGGCCACATAGCGGAAGCCGCAGAGGGATGTGGACCCATCTAGGTGCCCCCAAAGTCCATTTCCGACAGCCTTTCAATGGCAGTCTGACTACCATTGAAAGGCTGTCTGAAAGGGACATCGTAATCCCTACGGTGCTGCCTCAGCAGGCACCACCCTTATTGTAGGGAATTACATTCTGACCGACGGTCGGATGGGCTCCTTGTGCCTGTCAGAAGCATCGGTCAGTCCCTCCGCCTTGCCTCTGACCGGCACACATCTTAATGTGGCAGTTGGACTGTGGCAGCAGATGCCGGTCGTACAACAGCCAACAGCCTGTCAGTTACGAGCCGACCGACATCATAATGAGGCCCCTAGTGCTGAAAATATTGTTCATCAAAATGTTGTTCCACATACTTATAATTGGAAGTACAAATCTATTGAAAATAAAATATGGTTTATAGCTAATATCGTTCAAAAACGTGCAAAGTATAATTCATATATATATATATATATTATCTACTGGCGGTCGCCAGTAGATAGTTATAGTTAGGACCGTGTTTCCATAGGAAATCCGCAACATTCTATTTGGAATATCTTTGGAGCCGGTTGACGAATCCTCGTGAAATTTTCAAAATAGGTGGGGCGCTCCGCTCCTACCCTGAAAGTCTTGGGGTGATTCGTCAAGCAGGGGCCGAGAAAAAAGGGGGGGTCCCAAAACACGTTTTCCCCATGCATTTTTCCATAGGGACCTTTAGTCCAAGGTACAGCCCGAACGGCTGAACAGAATTACTTGAAATTTGGCAGAGAGGTAGTCCTCAGGTCAGGGAAGTGCCTTTTGCAGGTCTGGTGTCAATCTGTTCAGTAGTTCCTGAGAAAATCAAAAGTAAAATCATATGTATATATGTGGGCGGAGCCTAACCACACATCTCATCCTGAGATCTGATTGGCTGTCAGCACTTCATCCAAGAAGTGTTGGCAGCCATCTTGGGACCAATATACATGATAGCACCTCATTAAAAAGCATTGCAGTTAATAGAAGGTTTTAAGACTTTAGTTACATTATAAATCATTTGTTGATGGCACCATACTCATTTTAGGAATTATGGTATGTTCTAAGGTGATTTCACCATGTGAAAAAGCCTTCTGCTGGGATATCATGATTGAGAGAAAAATATTTTCTCATGCTTTTCCCACAGAGGTTTGGAAGGTGATCTATAAGCTAAACTGAGAGCTTATTTTCTGTAAATTCACATTATCTTTCTCAGTCATGTGAGAATGAAGTCTGACATTCTCAGTAAAACATGTACATCCAACAAGGGCAGAGACTGTCAGTTGATTCCTTTGTGTTCTACTGCAGCTTCCCAGAGTGTTCCAAAGAACAACTAGAGCGCTAACAGTCCTACTTATGATAAACGTATGGCACACCTGAAGCCATCTTGCTTGGATTAAAGTGGTAACTCTTAAAACATTTAACTTAAAAAGGAACAAAATGAGGGGGTTCATTTTTCCATAAAAAGTATGATTAGTGCTGCAGAAAGAAAAATTAGGGCACATTTTGAGTGACTTCTCAAATCCTCTTCTATTTCATTAAAAAATTCTGACATGCAGACTGAAACATGCACTTTCAATACCAGCAGCAGTTTTCCCTGGTGAGCAGTATCTTTACTACAGTGATCTAATGAGCAAAAAGAGTGCTAACATTCTGAATTTATGGCAAATGTGTGACACATCTGAATGCCTTCTTGATGGAATCAAAGTAAAAAACTGAAAGTATTTCCTACTGAGGAGTCTGCAGTAAATGAGGAAATTAGGAAACTTCATAACAAATAAGTCTCCCAAGATGGCCACCAGAGACAAAAGAGCCCAAATGTAGCCCAAATATCACCAAGATGTAGCTCAAGTATAGCCCAATGACAGAATGTCCCAGAGTGTTCTTAAAAACAACTAGAGCGCTTACTGTCTTCATTATGACAAAAGTATGGCACACCTGAAGCCATCTTGATTGGAATAAACTGGTAACACTTAAAACATTTAACTTAAAAAGGAACAAAATGAGGGGGTTCATTTTTCCATAAAAAGTATGATTAGTGCTGCAGAAAGAAAAATTAGGGCACATTTTGAGTGACTTCTCAAATCCTCTTCTATTTCATAAAACAATTCTGACATGCAGACTGAAACATGCACTTTCAATACCAGCAGCAGTTTTCCCTGGTGAGCAGTATCTTTACTACAGTGATCTAATGAGCAAAAAGAGTGCTAACATTCTGAATTTATGGCAAATGTGTGACACATCTGAATGCCTTCTTGATGGAATCAAAGTAAAAAACTGAAAGTATTTCCTACTGAGGAGTCTGCAGTAAATGAGGAAATTAGGAAACTTCATAACAAATAAGTCTCCCAAGATGGCCACCAGAGACAAAAGAGCCCAAATGTAGCCCAAATATCACCAAGATGTAGCTTAAGTATAGCCCAATGACAGAATGTCCCAGAGTGTTCTTAAAAACAACTAGAGCGCTTACTGTCTTCATTATGACAAAAGTATGGCACACCTGAAGCCATCTTGATTGGAATAAACTGGTAACACTTAAAACATTTAATTTAAAAAGGAACACAATGAGGGGGTTCATTTTGCCATAGAAATTATGATTAATGCTGAAGAAAGAAAATGAGGGCACATTTTGAGTGACTTCTCAAATCCTCTTCTATTTCAATTCTGACATGCAGACTGAAACATGCACTTTTAATACCAGGAGCAGACTTCCATGGTGAACAGTAGTTTTACTACAGTGATCTAATGAGCAACTAGAGTGCTAACATTCAGAATTTATGGCAAATGTGTGACATATCTGAATACCTTCATGATGGAATCAAAGTAAAAAACTGAAAGCATTTCCTACTGAGGAGACTGCAGTACATGAGGAAATTAGGAAACTTCATAACAAATAAATCTCCCAAGATGGCCACCGGACACAAAAGAGCCCAAATGTAGCCCAAAATCACCCAGATGTAGCCCACATATAGCCCAATGACAGAAGTGTGAAAAACACGTATTATTTTGTGTTTTTGCAGTGTTATATAGTGCAGACTTGTCAGGTATTGGAGTGCTTTACATGAGCATTGGTTACATCACACAAGACAAATTAATTTTGGTTGTAGACATGGCGAGACTAAGTGATTTGACCAGAATCACAGAATGTCGAGCTGAAGCAGAAACTCCAACCTGGTTCCCCAGTTGCAAAGTCTGCAGTTCTGGAAGTAACACCACATCCTCTCCCCTAAGTGCAACATTTAATCAAGTGGTCAACTGGATAAAAAAACATAAAGATAACAAATAATTTAAAAGTGCTTTGTCGCTATTTGAAAACTCAGAAAATATGTCCTTATTTGAGTCTTTTAGAGCACTAACCATAATTTTGATGCCAATAAGACGCTCTCATATATGTAATTTCTAAAGGAAATGCTCTAGGTATTAAAGTTTTGATTACATCGAGATGACGTCAGGCGTTCCACACTTTTGTAATAAATATAGAATGTTAGCAATCTAGTTCTTCATTAGGATACTGTTGAGAGGCAGAGGCCAGGGGCACGGACTCTGAAAATTGAAGGCAGGTAGGAGGGTGCAAAGGCAACAATTTAACCACACTGAGCAGACAGGAAGGGCCGTGGCAGCACAACAGACTATGGAGGGCAGTGGAAAGGGGGACAGGGGCAACAAACCAACAATACAGGACTTGCAAGAGAGGCTGTGGCAATGTAATAGACCATTGTGGGCAGAAGGAAGAGGCAATGGTAGTACAACCATACATGCCAACAGACCCGATTCAGCCAGGAAACGTCCAATGTTTTTAAGCTCAAATGGGCTTTATTTGATCTGTCTCCTGTCTACAATCTCCTCTTTTGCAATGTAACTCAAAGGGGAAAATCAATACCCCAGTTTTTTTTCAAAATCTCCCTCTTACCAAGTTCAAAATGTTCGCAAGTATGGTACATTGGATCATGGAAGGAAATGGGGTAGGGACATGGACTTGGATAACAGAGGACAGGAGGGACATGGAGAGGTGCACCACACTGACCCTGCAGGGCATGCATCAGGGTTTGCAGCAGCACAATACACCACACAGGGCATGCGGGACGGTAGTGCAGCACAACAATCCATAGAAAGCAAGATGGAGGGGACAGGACCATGCTCATGGACAACAGAGAACAGAGGGGCAAGAGGCAATGGTAGCTAGCTGACCATAATGGACAGACAGGAGAGAAAGCTGCAGCATAACAGACCATAAGGGGCAGGAGGGACGGATCAGGGGCATTACAATGGAACAGACAAGCCAGGAGGGAGGGAGTAGGGGTCTGCACATGTAAACAGAGGGCTGGGGGCAAGGGGGCAGGGCAGGAGCAGCAAGATAGCCATGGAGGTCAGGCAGGATGGGCACTAGAAGCAAGACACACCATGAAGAGCAACAGTGAGACTGTGATGGAATACACACAGACCATGGAGGGAAGGTGGGAGGGGCTCAGGGGCAGCTAACTGACCACACAGGGAAGGTGGGAGGGGCCATGGCAGCACAGAAGACCATGCATGGCAAGTGGGAGGGTTAGTGGCAGCACAATGGCTATGATGGGCAAGAAGGAGGGTGCAGGGGCATGCACAAAGGACGATGGAGGATAGAAGGGAGGGTCAGGACCTGTGCACAGACAAGAAAGTTCAGGGGAAGGGGCCTCACAACAGACCGCACGGGGCAGGCAGGAGGAGCAGTTGCAGCACAACAGACCAGGGAGGGCAGAAGGGTGTGGCAGTACAATGGACCATGTAGGACAGGAGGAAGAGGATAGGGGCATGGCATGTGGACAGGCAGGGTGGAGGGTGCAGGGACAGGTTACAGTCATCTGACAATGCTAGGCAGGTGGGAGGGGAGTGGCAGCTCAACACAACACTCAGAGTAGATAGGAGTGGCAGGTCCATGGAACATGGTGGGCAAAAAGAATGGAGCAGGGGCATGCACAAAGACATCGGAGGGCAGGGGGAAGGAGAATAGGGGCAGCAAGCTAAGCACAGAGTTTAAGCAGGAGGTCAATGATGGGGCATAGAATTGAGCAATGGAGTGCAGGAGGAGTGGACTGGTACATCATACTAAAGAGGGCAGTGGCAGCACATCAGACCATGCATGGCAGGAGGGAGGAGGCTAGTCCATGGATTCACACTGTGGAAATTTAGCTTGTAACTGAACATTATCTGCGCCATCTTGCCTCTCCCCAGCGCCACGCACAGCGCCACGCACGGCCGCCATTTTAGGCACCCCACTCTCTCTCCCCGCTCATTGCCGATCACCAGCGCGCCCCTCAGGCGCTGCGAACATCCCCCGCGCGCTGGCCACCCCCGCTCTCTCATACATGGGCCTTAAAACCTCTCCTTCTGCGCGACCCTGCCATGGAATCGCACCCCGTGCCTGACCAACACCTCCTTTCATCCCATACATGGTCATACATCCTTCCTGATAACCCCCATCCTCCGCGCCCCATTGTCCGAACCGATCCCAGGCCATCACCTAGCCCTGCGGATGCAGTTTATTGCCCCTACTGTAAGGTAAACACCCCACATCAAAGGGATTACAGTAGATCAAGGCCCCCCACCCCCTGAGACCCGACCGGTCGCACACACCCCCGGGAATTGGCGGAATGTCCAGCTGTGTGATAGCCATCTCCTACTGTGGATGGGGTGGGGACTTCCACTGTAGATATGTGTGGGAACGAGCTCGAAGTGGGGATTCCGAGGATGTTCTTTCATGTTCCAAGACAATCTCAAGAATGTACCATGTATGATAACCCTGCAATAAAGTCATAAACCTGTGTATAAGAGGCCAGGCCTCAGAGATGCAGTTAGGGCACCTCATGACGATACCTTGCTGTCTGACCTGATGTGTTCTCCTCCGGAGAGAATAAAAACTTTGTTTCCTGCCTTCCAGTCTCCGGCGCCTGCCTCTTTCATTGGTAAATTATCGAATGGTATGAGAGGCGATTACCGTCGGGCAATACTTGAAAGGTTATCGACTGAAACTGCCGCTACCATTTAACAACACAACAGAGGACAGGGAGGAGGGGGATGGGGCAGCAAACTAACTGTTCAGAGAAGGCGGGTATTAGGAACTTTATTGTTTTTAAAACGTGTGTCTGTGCGAACTACTTAAAATATGAACAAGTATGCAGCATAATCTCACTTTTATTCAGGAAGAAGAGGACGTTTGTGACTGTGACTCCAGGCTCACTTGGCAGAAACACCCCCTGACCCTCCACCCCCTATCGCAAAATGTAATGCCCGTGAAAAGGGTAGGTGAACACAGTGTTATATAGAACATAGTCCTGAGAGCACGATTGGAAATGAAAACTAGATATAGTGTATGGTATAAACTATGCACCAAAAAGTGTGATATAAGATGAACCGGGCGTGAAATATAATATGCAATACATTGTGCGCAATGACAGATTGATTGGAGAGCGCGAGATATCACAGGCACTAGCGCGTGCTATGCGATATGCGCCTTGGAGTGTAATATGCACAGGCCAGTGTTGTGTAACCTAACTAGTCTCTAAAGTTGTAATATAAAATATGTGCTGGGGAGTGTAACGTTGCATATGCACTGTGACAAAGATATGGATCCCAGATTGTAATATGTATGGCATAGCACTGTGCGTTATAACATAGGCATCGAGGAAGGCACGTTAGATGGGGCAATATAACCCGTGTGAAGACAAGTGTGTCATAACATATTCACGGGGTGGTGTTACAGTGTACATGGGCTAGAGAGTTTCATGGCATATGCACTAGCTGGTGGAATACAACACAGAGGTGTGTGGCACTCAGCAGGCAATGGTGGGTGTAACACAGCATTGGGCTCTGCCAGGAGCGCGCTGTGACTCTCAAGTGATGTTCGTCCCCTTTCCAGAGAGTAAAATAAAAAGTATTACACATCCGGCAGTGGATGTGTGTTTTATTAACCGTGAGGGGGGTTTCTTGCATAGTTTTGGTCGAATCCCCTTTGAATGGCTTGGTGTGCATGTGTATTAAATGTGCCCGTCAATAGCTACCCATGTTTGTATAAATAAACGACAAGGGTGTCTACCGGGATTAGGCACAGTAGGGCATCAGACATGTCAGAGCTTCACTAGTGGTGTAAATACATTCCACGTGGATTCATTGTATGCATAGTCGCCTTTTAATGAATATCACGCAAATCGTCATGGTGATAGGTACGTACGGTTTGTCCAGCATGTCCTAGGTGTGTCTATAAATATATATTTTTTTAAAATAATAAAAAACAGTGGCCGTCCTGGGGATTGGGGTCAAAAAAATATAATTAGGAGACAGGCCCTGGGGGATGGGGTCATCATGGCCAATAAATTAGAAAAAGAAGGGGGGCCACACAGCCCTCCTTCTTAAAAAAATAAAATAAATAAAAGGCCAGCATCGTGCCGGAGGCCACGCCCCCTCCTTGCAGCACTCTGCAAACGCGCCCCCTGGCGAGTTGTAAGTTGGGGAATTAATTCCTCTTCAATACTGAGGGTCCCTGAGGGCCAACTAGCCCAACAGGCATCTCCAGTATGCGCCAGGGAGCTGCGCTGCAGACAGGTGTTCTGAGGCCAATCCCCTTTTTACACCTCTCTGCAACGCAGCTCTGTGGCGCTTACTGGAGGTACCTAGTGGGCTAGTTTGACCCTAGGGACCCTTAGGATTCAAGGGGACTTAATCTCTCAACTTAGAACAGCCACAGGGCGCGTTTACACAGTGGTGAAGGGAGGGGACGGGGCCTGAGGGGACGTGTGCAAACGCGCCCTGTGGCGCGTTTTAAGTTGGGGAAATAATTCCCTTTTAATCCTGAGGGACCCTGGGGGCCAACTAGCCCACCAGGTGCTTCCAGTAAGCGCCACTGCTCTGCGTTGCAGAGAGGTGGTGCAGGCCGTGCCCCTTTTTACCCCTCTCTGCAATGGCGCTTACTGGACGTACCTAGTGGGCTATTTTGCCCCTAGGGACCCTCAGGATTCAAGGGGACTCAATCCCCCAACTTGAAAAACAGCCACAAGGCGTGTTTACACAGTGGTGAAGGGAGTGGACGGGGCCTGAGGTGACGTGCGCAAACACGCCCTATGGTGCGTTTTAAGTTGGGGAAATAATTCCCCTTCTATCCTGAGGGCCCCTGGGGGCTAACTAGCCCACCAGGTGCTTCCAGTAAGCGCCACTGAGCTGCGTTGCAGAGAGGTGGTCCAGGCCGTGCCACATTTTACACTTCTCTGCAACGCAGCTCTGTGGCGCATACTGGAGGTACCTAGTGGGCTAGTTGAACCCTAGGGACCCTCAGGATTCACATGAACTTAATCTCCCAACTAAAAACAGCCACAGGGCGTGTTTACACAGTGGTGAATGGAGGGGACGGGGCCTGAGTTACCGTGTGCGAACAAGCCCTGTGGCGCGTTTTAAGTTGGGGAAATAATTCCCCTTCAATCCTGAGGGACCCATTTATTCTTCCATCGACCTTGAGATATACATATATAAAACATATGTAATTTTCAGAAAAACACACATTCACTGGATGATGTCATCAGTGATGTCATCAGTGATGTCATTTGAGATGTCATCAGTGATGTCATGAGTGATGTCACTGACCATGTCATGAGTGATGTAATATGTGACGTCATCAGCAGTGCATTGCGGGCGCGCGAGTTATAGTTAGCTGAACTAACTATAACGGGGGAATTTCAATGGTTTTGTATGAGTGAAAAGTCCAGCTAACTATAACGCCCCTGAAACCTATGGTTTTTTCAGTGAATTTATATATATCTATATATCTATATATATATATACATATATATATATATATATATATATATATATATATATATATATATTACCTACTGGCGGTCGCCAGTAGGTAGTTATAGTTAGGACCCTGTTTCCATAGGAAAAGCGCAACATTCTATTTTGAATAACTTTGGCGCCGGACGACGAATCCTCGCAAAATTTTCAAAATAGGTGGGGCGCTACGCTCCGCTCCTACCCTGAAAGTCTCGGGGGGATTCGTCAAGCGGGGGCTGAGATAAAAGGGAGGTCCCAAAACGCGTTTTTCCCATGCTT
Source organism: Triturus cristatus (assembly GCF_964204655.1). NCBI lineage: Eukaryota > Metazoa > Chordata > Amphibia > Caudata > Salamandridae > Triturus > Triturus cristatus. Next base: position 371,191,111 of record NC_140595.1, read on the forward strand.
TTTTCCATAGGACCTTTAGACACAGCTACAGCCCGAACGGCTGAACAGAGTTCCTTGAAATTTGGCAGAGAGGTAGTCCTCAGGTCAAGGAAGTGCCTTTTGTAGGTCTGGTGTAAATCTGTTCAGTAGTTTCTGAGAAAATAGCCTTTAAATCAATATATATATCTGAGCCAGCTTACGGTGCGCTTACGGTGCGCTTACCGTACGTGTACGGTGACGTGCGCGAGCGCGATTCTGATTGGCTGATAGATCTTAGTAAACATTCGAATCGGTCGAAACCAGGAAGCGGCGGCCGCCATTTTGTGTGTTTCAGTCAGAAAAAAAAGGGAGATAACTTGAAAAGGGGGCAAGGAAGAGAGTTACAGACCCCCTAACATTTGAAAGGGGGTCAAAGAAGGACAGAAAAGTACAAAAAAAACCTTTATTAATTTTTAAAAAAATCGCGGGGTATGCGTACGGTAAGCTTACCGTACGCGTACGGTAGAAAAAAAAAATAAAAAATGAAATGAAATGCAGATTTAAGTGTTTAGATATTAGGGGGCTCTAAAAAGAGCCGTTGTGTTTATTAAGTGATTTTTTAGTGGTACCTACAAGTAAGTACCGATGCAGAGTCTAAGGTTCAAGAGGAAGACTCTGTTCCCTTCATCATTGAAGTGTACACCATCTCCTCTATAAATGTCTTGCATGTCGTAACGCAAGTTGTTGTGGTAAATGGAACCCATACCATAGTCACGGAGGAAAGCAGAAACAGATTTGTTGACGTGCTTCCTTGCTTTGTCAATCTGCGGACAAAAATGATTGGACCAGTTCCATTTTTGCCTTTGGCATATGTTAGAATACACAAAGGCAGTTTTAGGGAAAGGTGAAAACAGTTGTGCAAAGTTCTCCTTCATAAGCATTTCAAGACCTACCCCAGTCAAAGTGCCTAGGTCATTGCCACCACAGTGCACTATTATGAGGTCAGGGTGTTGGATTAGCATGAAGGATTTCACCAATGGCATCAATTGGTGCCACTTTAACCCTCTCTGACCAATCCATTTAATGTCTACATTTGGCAAAGCAAGGTCTCTCACCATACCTGTTTTCTCTGCATACTTTTCACTCCAGAAGACATAGCTGTGTCCTACAATCCACACTGTGAACATCTTCCAAGGAGATCTGGATGCACTCAGGAGGTGTATTTCAGTAGAATGGCAAAATGAAATGAAAGACAGTTTGGAAATGGAGGCATACATATTTTTTAAAAATAAAATGAACTCATTGGCTGTTTCATACCATTCTACACTAAAAACTAGGCTGTATGTGTAAATTTATAGAAGCATGTTTTGTATTGGTACAGAAAAATGTGTTACCAAAGAACAGTACTATGGATTTGCTGTTAGGTTTGAAAAGTCAAGCACTCCTGCTCTTTGGAAATGAAACATTGTTTGGTGAACTTCTGACCTAACTCTACACAGCAGTGTTTCAAGAGCTGTTGCTATGGTAGCAGGCAGAAGTCAAGTTGGGGGAAGGGTACTAGGCAGAAGTCAAGTTGGGGGAAGGGTACTTTTGGAAAAGGGTTGGTTTTCAACCAATAGAAATGTGTGATTACATTTGAAAAAAAGGGGGAAGCACAGAGATTTGAAACTTACATGTATATGTGTGGAAAAAGAGAGGGAAACTTTGCCATTATCTGGTTCTGCTGAGAGGAGAGAGGTGTACAGAACAGAGATCCTGGCTCTGATAATCTGCTGTTTGAGTGCCACATTTCTTTCACAACTAACTAATTTTAAAGGTGAGTTAACCTCTTCGACGCCGATGACGGAACGGTTCCGTCATGCACGTCGGTTGGGCTGTGCTTATGACGGAACCGTTCCGTCATGGCCCCGCCCGCGCTCAGAACTTTCAGCACAGCGCGGGAATCCGCGCAGCGCTGAAGAGGTTAAGAGTTTGAGAGGGGATGTATATGGTAAATTAAGAAATGAATAATAGAGTTGGAATTCCTTTTGTTGAAGTTGTGTTTATTATTTTGTGTTTTGGGAGAAATTTAAATGTGAGGAACATGTAAAATAATATGGACTATGTTTTTACGATAAATTAAGGTGTACTGGTATAAATAAGGAATACTTTTAGGGTTTGAGGTTTCAGTCAGTAATGCAAATACATTCAGCATCACTAAGGCTGGTTGCCCTTGCTGGAGTGTAGTCAGTCACCCAGGTTACACATGTTGCTGGTCTCAGAAAGCTTTTTGGTATTGCTCTGGTGATTTTACATTTGCATTAGATGGAAAGGGGGAGCTATTTTTTTATGCAGAAGCAGACTCTTAGCACACAGCCAGCTGCTTATCCTGTGGTATCATGCACAGTATTCACAACCGAGTGGGGTTTGAGGTTGCAGTCAGTAATGCAAATACATTTAGCATCACTAAGGCTGGTTGCCCTTGCTGGAGTGTAGTCAGTCACCCAGGTTACACATGTTGCTGGTCTCAGAAAGCTGTTTGGACATGTGCTTTTTTAAGAATCTGAAAAGTGGATTCAAAATGTGTCAGATTGTAAAAGTACTTATCACTTGCCAAAAAAAAAGAGTAGTAAGTGTGCTTTCAAATTGGCAAAGAAATTTCGTATTCTGACTAATATGAAAACATGACTCTGTGTGGAAAGAGGAATTACAGGCAGAGATTTATTGCGTATTGCTCTGGTGATTTTACATTTGCATTAGATGGAAAGGGGGAGCTATTTTTTTATGCAGAAGCAGACTCTTAGCACACAGCCAGCTGCTTATCCTGTGGAATCATGCCAGTATTCACAACTGAGTGGGGTTTGAGGTTGCAGTCAGTAATGCAAATACATTTAGCATCACTAAGGCTGGTTGCCCTTGCTGAAGTGTAGTCAGTCACCCAGGTTAAACATGTTGCTGGTCTCAGAAAGCTGTTTGGACATGTGCTTTTATAAGAATCTGAAAAGTGGATTCAAAATGTGTCAGACTGTAAAAGTACTTATCAATTGGCAAAAAAAAAGAGTAGTAAGTGTGCTTTTAAATTGGCAAAGAAATTTTGTTTTCTGACTAATATGAAAACATGAGTCTGTGTGGAAAGAGGAATTACAGGCTGATATTTATTGCGTATTGCTCTGGTGATTTTACATTTGCATTAGATGGAAAGGGGGAGCTATTTTTTTATGCAGAAGCAGACTCTTAGCACACAGCCAGCTGCTTATCCTGTGGTATCATGCACAGTATTCACAACTGAGTGGGGTTTGAGGTTGCAGTCAGTAATGCAAATACATTTAGCATCACTAAGGCTGGTTGCCCTTGCTGGAGTGTAGTCAGTCACCCAGGTTACACATGTTGCTGGTCTCAGAAAGCTGTTTGGACATGTGCTTTTTTAAGAATCTGAGAAGTGGATTCAAAATGTGTCAGACTGTAAAAGTACTTATCACTTGCCAAAAAAAAAGAGTAGTAAGTGTGCTTTTAAATTGGCAAAGAAATTTCGTATTCTGACTAATATGAAAACATGAGTCTGTGTGGAAAGAGGAATTACAGGCAGAGATTTATTGCGTATTGCTCTGGTGATTTTACATTTGCATTAGATGGAAAGGGGGAGCTATTTTTTATGCAGAAGCAGACTCTTAGCACACAGCCAGCTGCTTATCCTGTGGTATCATGCACAGTATTCACAACCGAGTGGGGTTTGAGGTTGCAGTCAGTAATGCAAATACATTTAGCATCACTAAGGCTGGTTGCCCTTGCTGGTGTGTAGTCAGTCACCCAGGTTACACATGTTGCTGGTCTGAAAAAGCTGTTTGGACATGTGCTTTTATAAGAATCTGAAAAGTGGATTCAAAATGTGACAGACTGTAAAAGTACTTATCACTTGCCAAAAAAAGAGTAGTAAGTGTGCTTTCAAATTGGCAAAGAAATTTCGTTTTCTGACTAATATGAAAACATGACTTTGTGTGGAAAGAGGAATTACAGGCAGAGATTTATTGCGTATTGCTCTGGTGATTTTACATTTGCATTAGATGGAAAGGGGGAGCTATTTTTTTCTGCAGAAGCAGACTCTTAGCACACAGCCAGCTGCTTATCCTGTGGAATCATGCACAGTATTCACAACCGAGTGGGGTTTGAGGTTGCAGTCAGTAATGCAAATACATTTAGCATCACTAAGGCTGGTTGCCCTTGCTGGAGTGTAGTCAGTCACCCAGGTTACACATGTTGCTGGTCTCAGAAAGCAGTTTGGACATGTGCTTTTTTAAGAATCTGAGAAGTGGATTCAAAATGTGTCAGACTGTAAAAGTACTTATCACTTGCCAAAAAAAAGAGTAGTAAGTGTGCTTTTAAATTGGCAAAGAAATTTCGTTTTCTGACTAATATGAAAACATGACTCTGTGTGGAAAGAGGAATTACAGGCAGAGATTTATTGCGTATTGCTCTGGTGATTTTACATTTGCATTAGATGGAAAAGGGGAGCTATTTTTTTCTGCAGAAGCAGACTCTTAGCACACAGCCAGCTGCTTATCCTGTGGAATCATGCACAGTATTCACAACCGAGTGGGGTTTGAGGTTGCAGTCAGTAATGCAAATACATTTAGCATCACTAAGGCTGGTTGCCCTTGCTGGAGTGTAGTCAGTCACCCAGGTTACACATGTTGCTGGTCTCAAAAAGCTGTTTGGACATGTGCTTTTTTAAGAATCTGAGAAGTGGATTCAAAATGTGTCAGACTGTAAAAGTACTTATCACTTGCCAAAAAAAAAGAGTAGTAAGTGTGCTTTTAAATTGGCAAAGAAATTTCGTTTTCTGACAAATTTCAATCCATGACTCTGTGTGCACACAGGAATTGTTTTTAGATATTTAATTTGTGAAGGTGTTATTGTGATTTTTACTTGTAGGAAAGGGGTACTTAGTATTTTAAGATTTGAAAAGATCTTAAAAAATGTAGTAATATATTTAAATAAAATTAAGGAATTTTTTTTAGTTTTTTTCAGGTATTGCTGAAGAGCAGTGAACAAAATTTAAGATGCCTACAAAATCCAGACTAAGGAAAAACCACAAAAAAAACTATATTTGAAGACAACTGGAGGACCTAAGTTAGTTGGAGATGCTCATGTTGGGAAAAAGAGAAAGTCTTCTGGTAAGCAGACAAAAGATTTTTTAAAGAACATCTTCAAAAAAAGGAAAAATGTACAAAATGTCTGTACTGGAAAGAATGTTTTAAATAGATAAGAACAGGAAAAAATTGAGCATTTAGTTAATGCAAATATACCTTCAGAAACAATAAAAATTAACTTAAACAGAAAAACAGCGTTTAAAGAGATACGTAGAAAAATGTTTCAGAGAAGAGTTATGTCCAATTTGATAAAGGATGTGAAGAAATATAAGCAAAAGGCTAAATTTTATAAGAGAAAAAAAGAAATTGAAGCCATTGCAGCTAAGGGATTAGAATTAAAAAGGAAACTATTCATTTTAATTTTGAATAGGATGCGTACATTAGATAAAATGGTCAATGTACTGAAATCACAAAGCAAAAGGAAAAGAGTAGTGAAAAGAACAAACTTTTGTAAAGTGTTTTTAGGAGAATGGATGCATAGGTCAAGTAGTGAACCTTTTTTTAATGAAGAGAGTTATTTTCAAAGTAATAGTTTGCTGCATGCAGTTGACACCAGAGGTCGTGCTTACGAAGTGAAAAATGGTTGCATAATGGAGAAGGAGAAAATGGTTCCAAGAGATGAAGTACAAGTGATGGTGGATGAGGCTATGGGGAGACGTCCTAAAGCCCCAGTGTACACTTGGAATTGTAGTAGTATTTGCACTGTGCGTCAGGAATCTATTGATAAATTTCGTGAGTTTCTAAGAGAATATAGTAAAAAAAGTGTGAAACAGAAGATTAAGGTGCTTCAAAGTCTAGATCCATGCAGAGTGAGAGAGAATACTGGTTTGCAGGGTCATTCTCTGGCTTGTCTATCTAGAAAAGTGTGTAAAAGTGTTTTTCATCATTTTAGGATGCTGGCTGTTCATCATACTGAAATGAGAAAGTTTGTGAGACGGTTGTATTTTGCTAAAAGTCCAGCAATAAAGTTAGATGAATTGAATAGGGCTCTGTTCCGTGGAACGGTATCAGATGTAGAGAAGGTTATTGATGAAATTCAGTTTTGTTATTTTGGTCCTGAACAAGACAGTGCAGAAAAGGACACAGTAAATGAGGAAGAAGTGGAAGAGAATGTAGAGCCCTCTGTAAGTAAGACATTTAATGATCACATAACAAAATTTGCATTAATCTCTAATGAAAGACCAAATGTTACTTGTATTTGTTGCCGCAGAACTCATTATAGAAAACAAACCAGGAATGTTGATCTCTACAGAAAAAGTGAAAATGAAGATAATTATAAGTGGAAGGATTTTGCCACATATATATTTCTTGAAAATTGTTTTGAATTGGGTGAAGATTAGCGTATTTGTAAATACTGTTACAACAAGTTAGAGGAAAATAGAATGCCGACCAGAGCTGTACATAATAATTTAGAATTGTATGTTATTCCTGCCGAACTTTCTGAATTAAATACATATGAGTCTATACTTATTCAATGTGTTCATCCGTTCCCGACTATAGTACGTATGGAGCCCAAAACTGGTAAATTACCTCCTTCAGATTTACTGAGAGGTTTAAAAGGTAGAGTGGTGTATTTGCCCTTGGATTTGAAAAAAAATATGGAAACTATTGATGCAGATACTTTGGAAACTGAACCATTAGTTATTCTGGTTAATGGTGTACCTACAAAGAATAAAAAGATTTGGCAGGAGCTGGTAGATGTACGGAAAGTACAAAGAGCAAATTTGTATTTGAAAAGGAATAACAAATGGTATGAATTAATTTATACAGAAGAAGAAGAAGAAGAAGATTTACAAGAAGACACAGAAACACCAACTGGACAAATTGAAAAAGTGGACAAGTCAAAGGAAGAAGAAATTTATGAACATTTTAGCATACATCCACTTCATTCAAAAGAAGTTATGGGATACAATATTGATCTCTTTCAGATCAAGAAAGCAAAAGGAACTCCCGTGAGTGTATGGGAGGAGAGCTTGGAAGCTCGATGTTTTCCCCAGCTGTTTCCTACAGGAAAAGGAGGACGATACGATGAACGTCCAGAACAGATTCCAGCTTCTGAGTATCGGACTACAAGACTATATGCAGAAGATCCAAGATTTCGACAAAGTATTCCTTATTTATTCCAACTTTTATTTGAAAGCGACTTGTCTGCATTATCATATGCAGTAAATCACATTTTAAAAAGTGGAGTACATTTACAAAATGTGTCTGCTAAGGATTTTATGGAGAAAGTGCAGCACCGAGATGATCATTTGGAAACACAACTGATCAATCTGATGGCTTGTCAGCGTGGGACAAATGAATATTGGTACAGACGCCATGGTGAATTAAAATGCATGTTACGAAATTTAGGAACACCAACATGGTTCCTTACCCTAAGCTGTGCTGAGTACGCTTGGGATGATTTACTGGATTTTCTACGAGAGGCAAACTCAAACATTAAAAACATCGAATACAAGACAGCTGGAGAACTGTGCTCATTGTATCCGGTTAATGTTTGCAGATATTTCAATCATAGATTTGAGGCTATGATGTCCTTCATCTGCAATAAAAAAAATCCACCTCTTGGAGAAGTAGAGGATTTCTTTTGGAGAAAAGAGTACCAGGCAAGAGGTGCTCCTCATATTCATATGCTGTTGTGGATCAAGGATGCCCCAAAGTTTGGAACAGATACTGATGAAGCAGTGTTATCTTTCATTGAAGAATATGCAACATGTGCTATACCAAAAAGCACAGAAGAGAAAAAGTTAAAGGAGCAAGTTTTATGTTCCCAAAGTCATCGGTGTGGAAAATACTGTCGACGGAAATACAAGAGCAAAGATAAATACTACATTAAATGTCGATTTGGATTTCCTAGACCTGTTCTTTCAAATGGAAGAGTAAACCGTTTTATGTCTTGTGTGAGACATACTATTACAAGAAAATCACCTAAGAATACCTACAACCTTAAAAGAAAAGAAGAATCAAAAAATATAAATGACTACAACCCAGTCATTTTATCCATGTGGAATGCTAACATGGATATACAGTATGTAGCTGACAATTCCATTGCTGTTGCTCGATATGTAACGTCTTACATTACTAAATCAGAAAAAACTGAATTGAAAGAAATGTGGGAAGAGATTTCTCACGAGAAGACTGTCAGTAAGAAGCTGTACCGTTTCAGTTTAAAGATGTTATCGCATCGAGAAATTGGATCCTACAAATGTTCAGATAGGTTATCTTCTGCAAGTCTCTACTCGAAATCAAGAAGAATAATTTGGGCAAGTTTAGGCCTTGCAGCAATGAGAAATCGGGTACTGAAATCTGTTGGAGAAATTGAATATTTGGCCGAGAATGACCCAGAAAGTACAGATATTTTGAAATCAAACATGTTGGACACATATTATCCCAAGAGAAGTCATCATCTGGAGAACATGTGTCTCTATGAAGTGCTGCATTATTCACGGAAAGCTGCAGAAGACATCAACAATGGAAAATATAAAGTCATTGGTGAGGAAGGATGTTTGGTGAAGCAAACAAAAGGAAGTTTGATAAATCACAGGAAGCTGAGTTGCGACACTACTGACAAAAAGGAATTTTACTACTTGGCTCTTTTACAGCTATTTAAACCATGGCGTACAGAGGATGAACTACTGGGAGAATTTCAAAGCTATGAAGATTCATTTAATACTTGCAAAGACAGCATACAATGCAGTACATTCACAACTTATGTGCAAATGTTAAATGAAGAAATTGAACAGGAAACTATAATTGCAGCTGAAGTAGCTAGAGACAGTTCTCAAGACAGCCAAAGTTCAGGAACACTCAGTCAAGATCCCCTAGGACAACCAATCGTTGAAAATGAAGCTGCAATAGCCATGAATGAAGTGGAAACGGCTATGAATCAAGCTCAAGAAGAATTTATAGACTTACCAAATTTGGAAAGACAACTGAATGAAGAGCAGCAACAAATTTATGAAGAAATCAGAAACAAAATTGATCACGGATTACTACATGAAAAAAAAGAGTGCTCATGCACATCATTTCATCCAATCAGGATGTATGTAAGCGGACAAGCTGGAACTGGAAAAAGTTTCCTAATAAAAGTCATCAGAAGCTACCTACAGCAAAAAACGGATTCTACTTTGTCTTGTGTGTTTACTGCTCCAACTGGGTTAGCAGCATATAACATAAAAGGAATCACCTTACATCGTTTGCTAATGTTACCAGTGGAGCATGAGAACAAAATACAATACCACAAGCTAACTGGAGAAGCATGCTTGGAAGTTTCAAGAGTATTGAAGAAGATGCAAGTTCTCATTATTGAAGAGGTGAGCATGGTATCAAACTTAATGCTTGCCTTTGTGCATTTAAGAATGCAGCAAACTCTAAGGACAGACTATGACGTGTTATTTGGTGGAAAACATGTCATAGTTTTTGGGGATCTTCTACAGCTTACTGCAGTTAAAGGACAACCAGTGTTTAATACTGTGACACATGAAGACACAAAGAAGTCATTGGGAAGCATCGGTAATGCAAATATTTGGTCCTTCTTTGAGTACAAGGAACTTACTACTAATATGAGACAAGCAAACGATGAAGAATATGGAAGTATTCTGAAAGATATCAGAATTGGACTACTCACTGAAGCTGGCACAAAAGCATTACAGAGTCGGTTGCTACATAATTTATTTCCAAAGGAAGAAATAGTTGCAGAGAAGATATACAAGAACATTGCAGAAAAGAAAAGTGTCATCTGCTTAATGCCAACTCTACGTGAATGCTCAATATTCAATGAGGAGCTTTTGAAATTGGAAAAGGAAGATATCAGGAAATTGGAAGCAGTGGACAAAATTCAGGATGGAAGAATTACTATCACATTAACAGGCAAACTGAAAAATAAATTGGATTCACTAGAGAAGAACATTTCCAAAACTGCTGGATTAGAAAAAAATCTATATGTTTGCATGAACTGTAGAGTATTTTTAAGGAGAAATTTGGATGTTGAAAAAGGTTTAGTTAATGGAGCTATGGGAAGAGTTGTGGGTTATATTAATTATCAGAAAAAAGATGGAATTGAATGTTTAAAAATAAAATTTGATCAGATAGAAGAAGTTATAGACATTTGTCGTTGTACAGTTCGTTTTATGCTTGTGAAAGACTTATATGTACAAAGGAAACAGTTTCCGTTTTCTCTAGCATATGCTGTAACTATTCACAAGTCTCAAGGATTGACTGTAGATTGTGCATTTGTAAACATTGGTTCAACTGTGTTCAAAGAAGGTATGGCTTATGTAGCTTTGTCACGAGTGAAAACATTATCTGGTTTATTCATGATAGACTTTGATGATTCAAAAGTTAGTGCTGATGCAAATTGTGTAAAGGAGTACAATAGATTAAGAAGAACCTATGCTCCTCATTTAGGTCAGTGTCCTGTGTTAGAGAAACGTGTAGTTTCTCGTAAAAGGAGAAATGAGAATATCTGTAATGAGGATGTAGAGAGGAGGAAAAAAAAGAGGAGTGATGTAATTGCAAGCAAAAAGAAAAAGGAAAATGAAGAAGAGGTTGTAGGATGTCATTTTGAAAATAGCTCTGGTGTCAACTGCTAAGGCTAATGTAGTGCTGAATGTTGCATTTTATCTGGAAAGTTTGCAAGAGCAGATAATAGTAAATCAGAGAAAAAGATTCTGTTCTGAGTTGAGTCTCCTTTTTCAAAAGCTGAGTAATGATAAAACTCAAATAGAAAGTGCTACTGAAATTAGAAAACTTTTAGATGTATGTTCAGGATGTACACAGTTTTCTCAAAATGTACAGCAAGACGCACAGGAATTCTTGTTGTATTTTCTTCAGGTACTGGAAGAAGAAGGTGTACACATTGAACATTTGTTTGGTCTCTCTTATAAATGGGAACATAGTTGTGTAAACTGTTTCAATACATGTGGCTCTAATGTTGATTCTGAAAGGTTTATTTATTTAACATTGCCAGAGAGTAAAACAGTCACTTTTGCTAAATTAGTTAAAGATGCTAATCATAGCATGCAATGCGGTGAGTGTAAATCTGACATGTTTTCAACGTTAATTTTAAAGGAATACGGACAGTATGTAATTTTAATGATGCAACGATGTAGAGCTGATGGTTCAAAATTGGATACTTTAATAAAGAAGTTTACAGGACAGCAATTATCAATTTCAGGAAAAACTTTTGTAACAGTTGCAATAATTTTCCATGATGGACCTACTGTAACTTCTGGTCATTACACAGTTTATCTAAAATGTAAAAAAGGCTGGACAATGCGTAATGATTGTCAATTGGTTTTTAAGCAACGTTTGCCGTTTGATTTAGCAAATTCCTATCTAATCTTCCTGAAACCTAAATTTTAGAGAGAATTGGCAACATCTGTACAAAACAATTTTACCATTTTATTGGATTACCATTGGAATTTACAAATTAAAAGATTTTTAAAATTACCATTTGGCCTAAAGGAAAGGTAACCAATTGTATTGTGGACTTATATAATTCTTAATTAATGTTTCGGAAATCAACATTTTAGAGAGAATCGGTAACATCTGTACAATTTAAATTTTTGTATTTTATTGGATTACCGTTGGAAATTTAATCAAAAAAGATTATTAAAATTACCATTTGGCCTAAAGGAAAGGTATCCAATTGTATTATGGACTTAATTAAATCCTAATTAATTTTTCGGAAACCAAAATTTTAGAGAGAATCGGTAACATCTGTACAATTTAAATTTTGGAATTTTATTGGATTATCGTTGGAAATTTAATCAAAAAATAATTTCAAAAATTAACATTTGGCCTAAAGGAAAGGAAACTAGATGTATTGTGGATTTATTTGAGATATATTTTTTTTGAGATTATGCTTCTGAAAGAAAATTGTCAGAGGGTATTTTTTAGAAATAGTTTTTGTTATTAGATGATATTTTAAATGAATAATAATTTGCATTTCTATAATGTTATGTTTAACTGAGAATTGATTCTGGGCTTTTTTTAAACAATCTTTGAGATTGTTATTTTTTTTTTGCCCGCTGTTAAGTGATGAATGCAATTGCTTTCACGATTTATAGTGAAATGCAATATATTCTGAAAACAGCAAAAAAAAGGCAAAAAATTGTTTCTGGAAAATATGTAAATATGTGTACTGTATTATAAAATGTTTTATTAAATATTAATACTTTTTTCTTTTTTTTCAGATTGAGAAAGAAAATTTACGAAAACTTGAACCATTTTTATAGCAATTATAATTAAATTTTAATTAATAAATAATTTTTTGAGTTGGTATGGTAAGTCAGAAATTTTATGGTCCCTTTTTTCCACTTCTCCACAATCACATTTTCAGTTTTTCATTGTAATCTTTCAAGGACCTTGTAATGTGATAATTGATTTTTAGTTTTTTTTAAAAAAAAAATAAAAAAATTACGCGTACCGTACGCGTACGGTAAAAAAAAAATCAAAAAAAGAGTTTAAAAAAATATTTTAAAAAAAGTTGAAAGGTAAGGTTGGCTCTTAAAATAGCCGTTGTGTTCGTACAGGGACAGAGGAAAGAAAGAATGGGAATATTAGTCGGTAGGACAAATGTGCTGGTCTATTTTATTGTTAACTAGGGCAACACTGGTCTCCCTATGAACAATTAGACCATAACAAGTGGCGCACCGCATAGTAACCCTCGCAAACCGATGGTTAGTTTCCTGAGGACCAGAAAAAGGAGATGCTCCCCCCACAGATGAAGGGCTCAGCTGACCTGCCGAAGATGGACTCGGCCCTGCAGATGATGGACCAGGCTGAGCTGCTGTGGATGTGCTTGGTTGACTTACTGAAGGGTTACCACCAGTATGTCGAGCATATGTCCTACCGTGTACATCATGAAGGTGTCTCAACATAGTGTGATTCCCGAAGGAATACTTCTTGTTAGGATTCCCTCTTGAAAGTACACGGTCACACAGCTTACAAGTCACCAAAGCAGCATTTACCTTTTTCTTGCCCTCAGGAAAAGAAAAATACTCCCATATGAAAGAGCTCTTTTGTTTCCTCCTTCTCTGCTTCAAGGTAGTGCTGCTAGCCTCACTCTCTGAAGAGGTCTGCTGTTCTGCCATCGTATCACAAAGACAACTCAGCTCCTTCTCCAAAGGGATCACAAGCAGAAATGAGGGGAATGGGTGTGGTGTAGGAGAGTTCTAGAACTGAAAGTATTAAAAACCAATCAAAAGTGTTGTTTCTTGATCACATGACCCAACATGCGCGTACGTTACGCTTACGGTGCGCTTACGGAGAGCTTACGGTAAAAGTACGCATGCGCGTAAAAAAGACACGCGCACGCGCGCATGCGCAAAACAGGCACGCCCCTTCACTTCCGCGTAACATGCGCGTGCAGCGTACGCGTTACGCGCCGCATGCGCGTGACGCACGTCTACGCAAATTGCGTAACTGAACGCAAACAGCGTAGAAATCTAACGTACTAAAAGCAAGACGTACGCTTACCGTACACGCACGTTAAAAAAATACTAATAAAAAAAAAAAGGGAAAAAAAGATTCACTATGTTATACTACTAAATCTTACCTGTTTAGTTTAAAAAAAAAGGTAAAAAAAAAATATATTGTAGAATTTTTAAAATTTAACCATAGTCTTTAAAGAGGATATACATTTTTTTTAAAAATATGTAAAAAACATTGAAAAAAAAAAAGGTAAAAAAAAGAATTAGCATTTAAAAAACCTTGCAAATTCACTGAAAAAACCATGGGTTTCACACATGTTATAGTTAGGAATTAGCATTTAAAAAACCTTAGAAATTCAATGAAAAAACCAAAGGTTTCACACATGTTATAGTTAGCTGGACATTTCACTCGTAAAAAACCAATGAAATTCCCCCGTTATAGTTAGTTCAGCTAACTATAACTCGCGCGCCCGCAATGCACTGCTGATGACGTCACATATTACATCACTCATGACATGGTCAGTGACATCACTCATGACATCACTGATGACATCTCAAATGACATCACTGATGACATCACTGATGACATCATCCTTGTGATAGAGTGGCAGACCTCCTCTCACCCTAATATATCCTTTGATACACACATTCATAAATAGAGACTAAAATGTTCAAAACAATGGACATACCAATACCAGTTACAACAACCTCTTCAGTAATTCTAAGATCCACATACACATCCACTCCTTCACCAACAGTCCTATACAGTCACTCATACATGTACTCACTCATCATATGTACTCATGCACCTATACATCCTGTTACACAATGCCACTCATCCATAGAGTTACTCACACACATAGTCACTCATGCTAATAAAGAATCAAACATACATTTACTTGCATATACAGTTATACACACACCACCACACTTACTTCTACGGAAACTTACACATACTTAGACTATTAAACAATCACTTATAGAACCACATACTTATTCATACAGGAACTCTTTCAATCTCTCTCTCTCACATATACTCACTTATATACACCAATAGTCACATATACTAGTTTAAAACATATGTAGTTACTCATAAAGACACTATTGAGACAGTCATTCACTCACTAACACACCCGTACACACACTCATCCACCCATAGAGTCCTGCACACATGCTGTCTTCAACACATACAAACAGTGAGTCACTCATTCATGCACCTATGCACTACGTAATACCCCCCACCGAACCATGCAGACACTCAGACTGATACTCAAAAAACCAACTAACACCTTTACAGACACCCATGTAGCTACTCACCAACCCATGCAGCCACTTATACACAAAGTGAGAAACTGATACAGATATTTACATATTTAAACATTACTCACTAAGCCATGTATTCACTAAGATACACTTAATCAGTCAGTTACACAATCAATTTTTCAAAAACAAATCATCCATTTAGACACTTATATAACCATTTATTCTTCCATCGACCTTGAGATATACATATATAAAACATATTTAATTTTCAGAAAAACACACATTCACTGGATGATGTCATCAGTGATGTCATCAGTGATGTCATTTGAGATGTCATCAGTGATGTCATGAGTGATGTCACTGACCATGTCATGAGTGATGTAATATGTGACGTCATCAGCAGTGCATTGCGGGCGCGCGAGTTATAGTTAGCTGAACTAACTATAACGGGGGAATTTCATTGGTTTTTTACGAGTGAAATGTCCAGCTAACTATAACATGTGTGAAACCTTTGGTTTTTTCATTGAATATATATATATATACACACATATATTAATCATCAAAAGCATGTACGCTGCACTCCAGGAGAAATCTGTTGCAGAATTATTGTTATTTAGTCGTCATCTCTGGAGGGCTTTCTGGAGGGCTGTTCGGGCACCCTTTCTGGACCAAGGGGATATCCCAAACATAGAAATAGCCATAACAGAAGATCAGTGGGTTGAACATTTCGCTACAATCTCTAGTAATCACGATTCTATAAACCTGACAGAAATCAGACTAGGGAGGTGATAAGATTAATTCTCCTCAGCAAACACATACAAACAATCTCCAAATTACCTTAGAAGAGGTTAACAGGGCAATATTGGCAAGAAAGGGGAGTAAGGCACATGGCCCTGATGGGATTCATGTAGACCTGTTTAAAGCAAATGTAGATCTATGGGGCCCAATATTGACTCAAATATTAAGGGCTAGCTGCTCCTATAAGTACATTGAGACCTGGACTGAATCTATTCTAGTCCCAATTTTTAAAAAGGGGAATAGACATGACCCAACATGTTACCGTCCAATATCCTTATTGGATTCCTCTGCGAAAATCGTAGGGCATATTATATTAGGAAGATCACAAAAACAAATCCTGACAGATCTACAATACGGTTTCCATAAAGGAGTGGGAACTGTTGAACAAAACCTTAATTTGAGCATTCTAATTGGGAAGTATGACAACCTAAAAATAAGGAAGGCTATTTCTAGCCTTCGTAGACCTAACCGCAGCCTTCAACTGTGTGGTACATGAGAGGCTGTGGGGGGCTCTTCACGAACTAGTGGTGGATGATACCATCATATACTTTCTGAAAGATACTTATCAGAATGCCAAGGCCATAGTACGATATGGCAATGACGGAGAATGTACAGGATTTTTTCCAATAAAAAAGGGGGTCAGGCAAAGATGTGTTCTGGCCCCCTATCTCTTTAATCTCTACACAAATGGCTTAGAAAAAGCACTGCTCCAAACAGGCCAAGATTTCCCAAAAATTAATGGCCAAGCCATCCCATCTTTAATGTATGCGGATGACACCGTTTTAATGTTTCGTACTCAAGTGGGGTTACAAAGATTACTAGATGGTTATGTGGAATTTATGTGTGAGCTGGGTTTAAGGGTAAATACGTCAAAAACCTTTGTCATGAGATGTGGTATAGGGAGCAAAAAATGTAGAGACATCTTCATAGATAATCACAAAATTAACTTTGTTAATACTTTTAGCTACCTAGGCATACTATTTGACTATAACTCCACATGGGTCCAAGCGGTGCAAATGAGAAGACTCGCTTTTATAAAAACTACCGCTGCCCTATTTAAATTCTCAAAGAAATTAGGCACAAAGCCCCCGCAAATATTATTACAAATTTATAGGGCTAAAATCATATCATATCCACAGCTATGTATGGCTTTGGATTATGGGGGCATTGTAATGTTCAACCACTTCAGCTGATAGAAAATCAGTTTTTAAGATATATATTGGCACTTCCTAGAAGTACTTCATCATATATCTGCCATGCAGAACTGGGTGTCCCATTTTTAACAGATTTAATTAAAACAGAACCAGTCATGCTGTGGCATAGGCTGTGGATAAATGACGAAAACCATGTAAATCAGGAGGTTTTTAAGGATGTAATGGGAATGACCAATGTAATGAACTTGAAGTGGTTAAGATATGTCCGGGATTTTCTGAACGATTTAGGTTATCCTAATTTCTATAATGAACCCAGTACCATGAGAGTGATATCTAGGAAAGAGCTGAAAAGAAGTTGTATGGCACCACTAGACTCACGACGAGTAGCTAAAGAACTAGCAAAGCCCACTGTAGTGCACTACCAACTGATAATGACTAAATATCAATTGAACCCTACCTCATGCTTGTACCCAGCCAATACGAAAGATTACTGTTAGCAAGATTTAGATTAGACATTTTCCATCGTATTATAAGTTTCTCAAAAATGAAGGAATGGATGCAAGAGATGCAATTATGCCCTTGTGACGACACATCAGAACAGTCTACAATTCATACTGTATTCTTCTGTAAATTTTATACTTTGCAAAGAAAAAAATGGCTCTTACCAATTTTAAAGAAATTAGATTTTAAAAGATGCCAACCGGCGTTTTTAGCTTTGCAATTTTTAAATAATGAATTTGTTATATGGTGTCTGATAAATGTTTTGAAAAATGTGGTAAAATGTAGGAACTCCATAACAATATGATCGAGTATGAACTCTAAAATAGCCGAAATGTTTACAGTAAAATGTGATAACTTTTTTAATTGTATAAATTGTGTATATTAATGTATTATCTGTTATGTGCTTTTATGATTCTCGTTTGTAGAAATCGAATAAAGCTTTTCAATAACAATAGTGGTCATCTCTTACCACTACTTACACCAACAAGTTTCGACTCTCAAATCTTTTTCACTGCAAAGTGAGTCCTTTTACAGTTTATATATGTATATGTATATCTATCTATCTATCTATCTATCTATCTATCTATCTATCTATCTATCTATCTATCTATCTATCTATCTATCTATCTATCTATCTATCTATCTATCTATCTATCTATCTATCTATCTATCTATCTATCTATCTATCTATCTATCTATCTATCTATCTATCTATCTATCTATCTATCTATCTATCTATCTATCTATCTATCTCTATATATATAAATATACATCTTTACCACTGTTGCTTATAATGGAGAATTGTGGGATATGTAGTCTACATTTTATGTAGAAAATAAACAGTGAATAATTAAAAAGCAGGAGAGAATAATATGTCAATTACAAATAGTATCATACCACTGATGAATTATTTCACATTCATCTTTTCTTTGCTTTTCACAATTTCAATGTGTGTGGATGTTCGATTTTTCTTCTTCTTTTCCAACTACCCAATTATATACGACATAGTAGCTATATCAACTATGCGTGTCAAGGAAACTTCTGACTAGTCATACATAATTCAAAAATAACTTAATCTTTATATTAACTGAAAATAAGAGGTTTTTTTAAAGAAATGTTTATATATACATTATTTACCATGTGTATAACCCCTCCTAGGTTCAGTGCCTTAAAAGGGGGAAACAGTATATGGGCTAAGTTCCCCCAATTTACCATTGCTTTTTCTTTTCCATTTTGGGTATGTTTTTTATTGTTGATTCTAAGTCGCACATCTATGGAGTGCAGGTGGTTTTGTGAGTCTAACAAACCTTTTTGAACATTTCATTGAATTTACTGATGTGTTCATGTTGCCTCACTTCTAGTTCTTTCATAAGTGAACATAAAGGTAGTGGTAAGAGATGACCACTAAATAAAAATAATTCTGAAACAGTCTTCTGGAGTGCAGTGTATATGATTTTGTTTATTTAATATTGATGGCTGGCATACTTCAACAAGTGCGCTGTGATTGGGATCTAAGTTGGATGGCAGGGCGGCTTCGTCTAGCAGGAACAAAGAATCCTGCTTTCAATCCAAACATAGTTCTACACCAGAAATACGACGACTCCAGTGCAAAGTGAACTTCAAGTATTTATTTCAAACATTGGAGACAGGCAGGAAGGTGGTCCACCATTAATCACTTGCCAATAATACTTACGCATTTCAGCTTTTCCTCAGGCCTTGATCACAGGTAGGCATTTTATCAAACTGATATAAGGGTCACATGCTTGTTTAGCATGGGTCAGACTACAGGATTTGTTGTAGTCCACCAATTACTGTGTCCATGTTTGCTGAACACATTTTCGAACTTTCTAAAGATTTCATTTCACTGCACTGAAAAAACCAAAGGCTACAGGGCTGTTATAGTTAGGAAATAGAATTTAAAAAAACTCAGATATTCACTGAAAAAACCAAAGGTTACAGGGACATTATAGTTAGGCTAGCATTTCACTCATACAAAACCGGAAAAATTCAACAGTTATAGTTAGCTGAGCTAACTATAACTCACGTCCCCGCACTGCACTGCTTATGACCTCAAATATGACATCACTCATGACATGGTCAGTGACATCACTGATGACATCTCACATACAGGAAGGTAAGTCTCATCTGCATTCTGTGCACTGATCTGCATTCTGATAGGTCTTCCTGGGCAGGGAGGAATAAGAGGGGCTGATGTTTACACTTCAATAGGTAGTGTCCTGTTTACACAAAAGCACATATTTAACCCCCACAGGTAGTCTGGCAGACAGGACTGAGGACTGGGTTGAAAGGGATCATTGTGCACTTCAAAGAGCTGCTTTAAAGTCACCCCCTACATCAAAGGCACTTTTGGGTACAAGTACTGGGTCCCTGGCCCCCTAAAATCAGGCACTGCTGGATCTTTAACAGAACCTCTGTCAGAAGGACTGCTGTGCAGCTTAAAGGACTCAACTGGACTGCTTTTCTGAAAGGACTGCTCTTCTGCGTGTTGCCCTGCCGTCTGCTGCTCCCTCACTCTGCTGAAGGAGCGCGAGCTGGACTGTGCCTTCCCTCTAATTGATCGCAAAGGGCTTGCTGGCTTGTCTCCTTCTTCAGGGACACCAAATACTTCTTGCAATTCTGCTGGTGCTGCTGGACTATGCCTTCCAGGAATACTGCCCTTGCCTGAGGTGCCCTCTGCATACTCTGGGCCTCAGAAGTGATTTCTGCAGCTGTTTTGCTACAAAACTGATGAATCGTCACCACTGCACAGGTCGGAACCACTGCATCGCCCTTCGACGCTGACACAGAGTTTGTCCAACAACTGTGGTTCCACAGCCTCTGTGGCCCAACAATGACACTCGGCGCAGCTAAACAATGACAAATTGCCTACACTTCAGCGAAGCTTGACAACAACATATCGACCTGACATTGCGCCAGCAGCTTCGACGCTTTGTGCCATCCAAGATACTTTCTCAGTGGGCCCTGCATAGGTCTTTGTAAAGAAGAACTAACCCTGCCACATCCCTCACAGTCTTGTATCTGGGTTGCCCTCCATCGCGGTCAGCCTGAATTTTAAATTTGCACTAGTCCCTTCCCGACCTCAAGTAACCTTTTGACCGCTAGGGTCTTCTAAGCATGTGCTTGAATTTAATCTTTACAAATATATATCTTGACTTCGACATATTGTATTTTAGCCATTTTGCTCCTATTTTACTTAAATGAATATTCTCTATTTTTCTAAACCTGAGTGGAGGCTTTTTGTGGTGTATTCATTGTGTTACTGTGTGTATGTGTATTGCACAACTACTTTACACATTGCCTCTTAAGATAAGTCTGAATACTCTGCCGAGCTACCAGAGGGTAAGCACAGGTAATCTTTTAGTGTGTATCTAATTTACCCTGATTAGAGTGATGGTTCCTGCCTGGCCTATGTGCATACCTTAGCCAACCAGGGATTTCATTTCTATCAAGGTTGTACTGTGAAAAGGAGTGGACAGTTGTGTGGGTAAACATATGTATGAGTTACTCAAATCCAAAATATCTTCAAAAACAAGAGACGTTTGGCAAAACAGGAATAGTTTGTTAATTATTAGCGGCCAGGAAAATAATTGCTGGTGTTGGGTCTGAGGACTGTATCAATTTATATTCAGTTGGAATCCTTCAGAAATACAGTTTTCATCAGGTTGTAGAAGTTCTCTGGTGATCCCTATATGGTGTGGAATGTTGGCTGCTGCCTTAGAATCATAAATGAATGGTCAAATTGTTACTACAGGTGGGCCTTGACCTTGCATGGACACAATGTGGTCAGTGGATAATGTATCCATATGTCCGGTGATGGGAAGTGCGTGATCACTGCATGTGCTATGTTCTGAATGGCTCTCTGTTCCTAACTTATATTGTTATTGGTATGGTGTTTTAGGAACACGCGTATCCCTCTGGCTATGTGTGCTTATTTAAGCCATTCTCACTTGACCATTGTAATGTTGTTGTGCCTTTCTGTGGGATTGATCTAGGGTGTCCGCTTCGTGTGGTTATCTACTAGCTAAGTGCCATGCCACCCGTTGACTTATAAATCAGTAGCCCCTGGGGTTGGGTCTCAGAGCTTCCTTGCGATTTAGGGTTGTTGTGGAGTTCACGACGGGCAATTTAGTTAATTGGGACGTGATTTTGTTTCCATAAATGAATGTATTGTTTCCCATATTCACACTATTGTTTTCCATATTAACATATGTTTCACAGACAGAATATTAATAAAGTTTGCTTGACAGGGTGTGGTGAATAAACTAATTGTTTTTAGCTTTAGGGGGTTGGGAAGGAGTGCTGATGGATTCTTGTTATGGAGGGATAGTCTAAGTCGTATTGGTGCATTCAGGGGAGTAGTGGTCCGCGATATGACCCGTAGATAAGTGGGTGTTCGCATTGGGAGAGGAGTGAGCAGATGAGAAATAGAGGTTGGGAGAGCTGGGGGTGACAATGAAGGTGGGGTCAGTGGGGAGTATAACGGGGTTGGGTGAAGCAGTGGCAGAGTCTAAGTTGTGTTTCATGTGGGTGAAGAGATCAATGAATACTTCCAGGGTGTGAGCAGAGGACTTAATAAGCACAGGGCAATTGTTATAGCTGGAGATGGTTGCATCAGCCTTGTATAAAGGTGAAGAAGTGATAGTGAATTTATGGTTATGTGGTGTTTTCTTGGAGGTGGAGGTATTTGGTAGAGAAAAAAACATTTTCCTCCATTGAGCGCGCTGGTTTGTAAAAAAAGATTAAGTCGTTCAGTATGGTGCCCTCACTGACTCAGAAGTAGGAGTTGGTGATAAAGGTTTCTTCATTTAAATTAGTTTGAGAATTTTTGGGGCATTTTTGGTTAGATTAGAAGGGTATTTTATTACGGAAGATTTGTTTCCTGCATGGGAAAGTAGGTCCCTCATTTTATTGGATGGATCCATGTTGGGTGGTGTAGACAGAGGAGAGCAGAGACTAGCAAGTGGGGACCTCTTCCAACATGGCTGACCTATTGGAGACAGGAGTAGGGCTATTGTACAAAAGGGTCTGGGAAGTCTTTTCTGTTTAAAAAGAGAGGTAAAGAGAGTCCTAAGTTGGTTAAGTGGAGCTGATTCGCAGGATCGAGGTGTGCAAGTGGGTTAGTGCAAAAGCAGTCAGGCAGAAGAAAAATGACATCCAAAATAGTAGACACGGGGAGATCACATTTAACTTCAAAACGCATATCCAGAGCCACAATGGAACCAGGGAAAGAGCAAATGGGGTAGAGTAAAGCTGCCACATTAAAAAACAAGAAAACAGCATACAAAAAATAACAAAAACATCAAAGAGAGGGAGTCCACATCTGAGTTGTATATCCAGAGCCTTGCTCAACCAGGGAAAGTGGAATACAAATAAACAACTGCTGCAGAGCAGCTGAGACAAGTGGCGTGTTCAGAGCAGCTGCAGGGTTCTCCATATGTGTGGGCACCGATCCGGGACCTTAATGGGGTCACTGGGACTAGGATGTAGTGCGGAATTTGAGTCGGAGGCTCCACTGAACTTAGACACAAGTGCTATTACCTTAAGCAGGCAGAGAGGTACCCTGGTGCACCGATTAGTGTGAGGGAACGGCAGGGTTAGTCATACTGATCTTGCAAGCACAGCGCTTGGTCATCAGGGTAGGAGCAAGGCAGCAAACCGTGGGGAGAATGCAGCAGAGACCAAGAGTCAGGTGGGGGCTGTCAGACCCAGACAGGCGCTCCAGCCTGCATAAAGGTTGGCAGGACATTGGATTCCTCCCCACTACCGAGAAAGAGGGAGTCTAAAGCTCCTAATGATTGGCCCTAAATCTCCTGGGTATGACACTGGGGGATCTCACTGGAATCAGGGGAGACCAAGTGACCATTCTGACATGTCACAGCTGCAGGAAGGAGGAATGAGGAGTGTTGCCACTGCTTCAAGGGCGCATGACAGTTTGGCCAGCCGTCCAAGACTTCGCACTTCAATCTCTCCACCCGCGCTGTGCTCTACAGCCGGGTGGAGACCAAGCACAAGGACATAGTCCCTTAGAGAGTGCCTATCAAGGGCATCACACTAATCACAGTGCTGCTTTCATGCTGGGGAATACCTGCATGAGACCAGCATCTGAATTAGCATAAAAGAGCCTGTGGCATGCCAGGGGTCAAAGAGCAAAGGCCAGAAGAGCACCGATGCTGCAGATGGCAGGTAGGCATTTTTTAATTCTTTCCCCACGGTGTCCCAATACCTTAATGACCTAGCCGCCACCACTATAACTTATTTCCAATATGTCTGTCTCCCGATATTTACAAATAGGCATTTGTTGATCAAACACCAGAGAGTCAGTGCTTCCCGAGAATCCAGGTGTTGCATGACGTGGAAGATAACGGCACCACCAAGGGGCATAAGCCTTCACAGCTATGCAATGAAACCCTTGCACTGTTGTCTGTAGAAGGGGTTGACTAACCATACTGCTCCTTCATCTCTGAGGAGTGGTTGTTTGTGAGACCTTTGTGTTGGGGTATAGATCCTTAAGAGGCACGATATCCTTGCTATCAGATGATTGCTAATCTATTTCAGATGTAAATAGTTAGAATATAATGAACAATTAGGGGATGGAGTTTTAGACGATTTTTAGTGCTAGGATTTTGTTGTACAGCACTTATGGTCGATATAAATATTAACTGAAATAATCCTTTTTATATGAAATGTGAAATGCAGTTGGTGGACATTTTCATGGCTATATGTATTATTATTTAGAGATTTACGGCTTTCTGAAACAGTGCAAAATCTAAACAAAAAAGGTTGAATGTGTTTCACATCAAGTGGTGTCAGATTTGGCATGTGATGAATAATTACGCAAAAATATTCAGAAATTAAAAAGTGATCAATTGAAGTTCGGAGCACTGTTTTAAAGTTGTCAGCTACATGAACCCGACATTGATTGAAATTTATGAAAATACATCAGAAGATAATTCATTTAATTAAGCTCTCGTCATCGTAATTGATATTAATGAAGGCTACTGACTTTGTAAAAAATGAACCAAATTAAATAAAAAAAACTGGAAATAATTAAATTTTAATAAGCTGTAAAAAATTGATCAAAGTCAAACAAAAAGCACACTGGCTGATAAATGCACGGGGTATTGACATTAATAATAAAAGATCATTCATATAAACTGAGATAATGGAAACTGCATCTTTTAACAACACGTGTAATTGTCCTCATTTTTCGAGGGTACTCGCTTTACATTAAGCATATCTTTACACTTTCTAAATAATAGGGAAATATCAGCTTTGTTCTCAGCAACTATTTCAGAGTCCCCTGGAGCGGCTACAGGGTGCATTTTTTTACTTTATGTTGGTGGTATTGCACAAACCTGACATTCATGGCAAAATATCTTTGTTGCAAAAGGAGCACTTACAACAGGTTACTTGGCAAGAAGTTTATTTTACATAAGGGATTTAAATAATGCCCAATGAAAACGAAGGGCCTGATTTCGACTTTTGGTGGAGGGGTCACTCCGTCATAACAGTGACGCATCAGTGGTGTAACGCAGGCTCCTGCAGCCCCTGCGGTGCGGGGGTCCCCTTGCCCCGAGACCACCCCCCCAGGGGCCTAGCCTGGCTTGAGAGCTCCTGGTTGAGTACGGAGGGGGCCCCTCCATGTAACTTGAAGGGGGGGCCCCCCAAGTGTCGTTACACCGTTGTGACGGGTATCCTTTCCACCGAAACATAAATCCCGTAATGTTCTATGGAATTTACATTTTGCCTGACAGGATATTCGTTATCGTTTTGACTGAGTAACCTGTCCACCAAAATCTAAATCAGGTCCTTAGATGTGATCGGAGCAAGAAATGTTCAAGGTGATAGAATTGCAAAAAGGGTTTTGTTGTAGAGTGTGTTTATTTTCCCTTGTTCTCCTCATCTGGCCTATCTCCATGATGTGTTTCTCTATGTTTACCGTGTCGTGTGATGCTTTCCCTGTCCCAAATCATACACTTACACAGATAGTGTTCCACTGAGTATGCTCGAGGGCAGGTATTGCTTTGCGTCTTTACAGCAAATTCAACCTCCTGCTATGTGTGGCTCATTTCACCTCTCTGCTGGCCTCTCCTCTTTGCTACACTGTTGTGTGTATGTTTTTTACATTACACATAGTAAGTTATTAGTTGAGGAGGTGAGAGCTCTACTCAAGTAATAAACACAATCCTTGTCGGAGCGAGCCATAAATGTAATTAAATGAACTCATGCTTATCCCTCTGGTAGCTTGTCACAGAAGCAGTGAGGCTTAACTTGGAGGCAAAATGTAAAGTATTTATGTAGCACACAAACAGTAAAGTCTTAATTACTGGAAAACAATTCCAGGCTAAATTTGCATTTTTTTTCACATCTTTGGTTTTCTAAAGGTACCTATGATTTGTGGATTTCCTTCAAGAGATCTGAGAAAATACTCAAATTATAGCAATTTGTTTTTTGTTTTTCAGAAAAACGGGAAGAAGTGCTGTGCAAGAAATTTTATTTTTTGCAATACCAAACTCTGTGCTAAGATCACCATTTTGCAAGCTTTCAAGAAAAACTGGAGTTGTAAAAGCAAATCAATTTTTACCACCGTTTTTGCATTTAAAAAACCTGATAGTCCATTTTCCTATTTTTTGTGATTTCAACCTTCTTGCAGTTTGTGGTAGAAACAGTTGAAAACCTTTCTTTGATCCTGGAAAGTTATACATTTCTGAAAACTAGATGCAATGCTACATTCAGCATATTATCATTTGTGTAGTTTACCTTTGGATTTCCCAAATATACTTTTTGTTAAAATAAAAAATAAAATATAACTAATAAGGAAAAAATAGCAACCGTGACAATGTTTTCAAGAACAATTTTTTGCCCTAGTGGCTGATTTACAAAACTAATATATCATTACTTTCATAAGTCTTTACTGTTGCAGAAACATATATTGTTTGTTGGTTGTCCAAGAACATGCGATAAACAGAGTCAGCAATTGATCTGCAACTTATAATGATTTACCATTGTGTACCGACCATGTGGAATTCATATGGTAAGATCTGATGAATGAAAAATGGGTGTAAAATAAAACAATGTGTATGAGAGTGGGTTATTAGCTGTGAAGGGTGAGAATCCTTTAAAATAATAAGTTCTCAACCTTTCCTTTACCGGGCCCAAATACCCCATTGTAGCACTTGACTCTCTGAGGGCAGCAAAGCAGGGCAGTTCCGAGCCCCTCATCAGAGGTGGTGTTGAATAGTACTCCAGCTTGCTGGCACATGACAACCAACATTCAGCAAATAATTTTCCAGACAGTACTTCTTCTTATAAAAAGGAAAAGCAATGTATTACTGAATATTATGCATTAATTAATAAATATCTACAAGTAGGTGGGTGAAAATACCTATAGTGACAACCTCTAATAGTTCACACCCCTCGTGAGCCCTGAGACTAAGAGCACAGTACCCAGCGCAAATACTAGAAACAATGGAAGAAGGGTGCTGATATCATAAAGCATATATAAAGGACAAGGGCACCCAAAGAAGATCGGTCAGGGACCTTGGGAACTAATTTGTTACAAGAGACAAGGGTCCCTGAAAAGTTAAAGAGTATCAATGCAATGAATATAGCCTCAATCAGTGCTATATTTATGCCAATATCCAGCCGGACAGAGGCACTTTTAATATATACAATAATTCGACAATGGTACATAAAATGCAAGTCAAATGACAGTGGGATACAAGCCTGTATCCGAGGACCTACATATCAGACAAACAGTAAAGTACAAAAGGCTCAGGCAGTTCGTGGTTGTTTCATTCAGTAAATACTTAAATGGCAAAACAAATAATATACAAGAGGTCACCTTCGCACAAGATTATGTACAAGAAATACTGTGTGTAAGGCTGACAACTGTGTCGACGGCGTTTTGATCCTTATCAAGAGGATATCGGATCATCATCAGGACTAACAAGTAAAGTGCCTGTAAACAATTGCCTAAGATTACACTCTGACGGCGCGATGTTCGTGTACTAGGCAGGAAACTTCACAATGATGGAAGGGGGGCATTTAACCCAATCGGGTGCCACACTCCCCAGACCGAAAGGCCTTGTCTGTTTTGCAGATCTCCTGCATGTTAGTAGCAGTCATTCGCCCCCTCTTGACTTCAATGCTGACACACTGATGCAAGATGCTAAGGTTCCTGCACGCAGACACTCCAGCTTGCAGAGGTCTGACATTCCTCACTGTGTGTCCATCTTGAGACCAAGACAGGATCCCACAGTCTCTCACTTCAGGTAATGGGGTGGACTTTATCCTAGAGGGATTCTTGGCTCTACGCCTACATACATGCTAGGTACACTTCGGAACATCTAGTTAGGGTCGCATCATAGGAGTACGCATTATTACTGTCATGTATTTTTACACCTACCTGTATTCATTGTTTAGCACTATGGTAGAAATCTACCAACCTTTGGTGCTTATAATTATTTATATCTGTGTCTGTCTCATGGTTGTTTCAGCACACCTATTTTACACTAGAAGGATGCTGGATCAATAAATACTTATTGAAAACGTCCCCACCGTTTGTTCTATGTTTCTCTCTGAGACTTAAGGGTCGATTTCGATGGCGGTCGGAAAAGAATTACCATCCGCAAGTACCATGGCAAAACCGGCTGTCAGGATGCACTGCCTGAATCATCGGATTCCATGATACACCGCCGGGAACATCCGGAAAAGCTGAAAATTCCTCTGCGGCAGTCGGAAGTGCTGCGGAAAGACCCAAAACTGCAGTTTGCCCCATGGTCAGGAACGCGTGGAGATGTCGTGGATTCAATTTTCGCTATCCACAGTAGTGCTTCAGCCGTCCACGAATGGCTGGATTCTCCGCTGCTGTGTAATGGGCTGAGGCATCGTGATTTGTCTGGTGGCCGTAACCGAATTCCGCACAGCGGTCCCTCTCTATTGGCTCCGTCCGCCACCATTGCGAAAGGAAATTTCTGGCGGATCCGAAAACTCTGCAGCGGACGGGAAATGGGCTATCTTTGCCCATCATAATATGGCGGACGCAAGGATCGACGATGGAGTGCAGAAAAGGACATTTTCCACCACTGCCAGCACTGTGGATGTGCCTACGACCGACATCCTAATCAGCCCCTAAGTGAGCATGACTGACTGAGCGAAAATTACTGTACTGTTTCCACGATCCCTTAAGGGGCAGAGTTGTCATGTTCGATAGTTGCCAAGAACTATTCTCTCATTGGTAAGAGTAGTTTACAGTGGCACTGTGAGCTAGCTGGTATACAGGCAAACATACCCGGTGGGGGTGTCTGGAATCTGTCTGAACACCAATAACACAGTCTATTTTGTCTAAACACGCAGATCCTATATAGTTTTATAGGGACTACACGACATGGCACCGCCAATGTTGGTTTGGTACATATTAATCAGTCAACTATGAGTAGTTCAGCTATTCTCAGAGACCCCGACTCCCATTTTACCCAGAGACGTCTGGAGTAGAAAAGGAAAAAAACCGCCACAGCTGAGTAGGCATATCCTATGTCTTGGCTGTGGGTTTATCAAGCTTGAAGGACAAATAGTATTGTGCATAGAACCTTATCTCAGTTTCCTTTAAACTTTTTCCTTTTTCAAAATAATGGCTGACGGAGACGCAGCTGAGCCAACGCAACGTGCAGCTGCAGCAGGGGAGGAAAAAGCGGAAATAAACATTTCAGAAAATGTCAGAACTGCCCTTACTTTAAAACTAGCAGACTATAGAGTCACAGCTAGGGGTGGGGCAGTCACATTCATGCGTGAGGCACACGATTCATACAGAACAGAGGTATTCTATCCATGGGTTAAATTCCCACAAGCAGATGCACAAATACATTTCATTTTTATACTGAAGATGAAACACCAAATGAATACTGTTCGTATGAGGACATTGAAGTTCCGCTCACCTACCAGGAGCACATAATCTGGTTTAAAGGCACCCTCCCACACACAAAAGAGAAAGTGAGACTCGGTCTACTCGGAAGAGATGTAGCAACTTGGCCAGTCCTAGCTGCTTACACACCACATCCAGACATTGACACAATGCCAGTAGCAGACTTGTATCCACTTCATAAAGAAAAAATAAAACTTTACAGAAACCTGACACAATTCATGATGAAAACACTCATACTTCAGCCAACAAGGGCTACACCTGCAGAACAAATTCAGGGATCTACAACTAAAATAACACCACAAATGCTACACACAGGTATGGGTAAAATGCCCATCAGATGTGAAAAAATGCCATTCTGGGTAGCTCTAAAAATAACATAGCTAGAGGCAGTATTACCACACACAAGCCCTCAAGAAAAACACAGAATGCTAACAATCTGCTTGCCAATGGGGATAGCTTCCCAGATAGAGGATTGCTCCTCTTGGGGTACAGTTTTCACTGCCATATATACCAGAGCTTATGGTATCCCTCCATTAGCCGTAATACCAGATGTATTAAGACAAATACAGAATGAGTATGGAGCAGAACCTGCTCTGAACGTAGGGCTGAAATTGTTAGGAACTTTTGCACAGGTTTCAGCTATTTTATTAGCAAACATAAAAGGGGAGGCAGCAGCAGTGGCAATATGTCAACGCCTGAGGGATTTCACTCCTGTACAACAAGAACGTGAATAACCTAAAATTATCTAAGACAACTATGCTGAATTAGGTAGAGATAGTTTGGGTGTCAGAGCAACAAAACCTCAACTCATGGGTGGTTCTGAAAAAGAGAACACCAAGCAAGCACCTGATTCTTCCAAGAAGAAATAGGATAATAAAAACAAAAGAATAGAGACAATAGATAACAATCCTGGGGTGGGTCTCCTTAACAGGAGCCCTCCGAAAGGAGGTACAAACTTAGGAATCGTGATAACATTAACAAATCTGACAGGTATCAGGATACTAATACACATTCCTCTTGTTCCTTTCAGGGTTCTTCAAAAAACTCAGAGAGGGAAGGATGGTCAGAACACAGACTAGAAGAGAGTTCAAAGTCCAGAGACATGCAACGCTCTTCAGACTATACTGACCAAAACGAAGAGAAACCTAAATCAAAACCTCAATTTAAAAGAAGAAAGTAGAAGGTCTTAAAGTATGACATGCCCAGAAATCTGAGGACTCAACTTCTGAATGGGGAATGGGCTCTGACAATGCTAGACAGCGCAGCAGAAGTAACAATAGCTCGCTAGAACCTGATCGAATTTCTGGTGACAGCGAAGTTGAATGAACATATCACGGTGGAGACACCTGATACGGGGGTAAGTGTCCCGCATAAGTTACATGAAATTACACTCCAAATGGAGGGGGAGAAAACCAGAAAAATTAAAGGTCTCTTTTGGGAGAACCTGACTTATGGATATTGTGAGAAGCTGACCTGATATGTAATGTCCACTAATGTGAGTGGGCACCTTGCACCAGTCCAGACAACCAATATGGTGATTTAAGAGGTGACAGGCAACCTTAGAAAGCTGTCTAAGTGGTAGCTATGGAAAGCAGCCTTCAGGCTTAGTCTTGAAGGAGTGTAAAGCAGTTTGACCACACAGTAGTTACAAAAATACGTATTTATTATATAACACTAAATAGTACGTTACAATATCTCCCACATGGAGATAAACACAAAGTACACAATACTTAAGAAAAGAAACTACCGTAAGTACCACTAATACACAGTGGGCCCCAGGGGGGACCAAACCATATACTAAGAAAGTGGTATAAGAACCACAACTCGAGTCAAGACAATGTCAAGAGGGTGTAAAATTGCTGGGACTTCAAGGAACCCCCCAAGGTGAGTAGATAGGGACCCCACAGAGTGTGTGTGCAGTGTGAGAACACAACTGTGTGCTCCGTACAAGTCTATGTGAAAGTTGCAGTTGAAATTTTAAAGGTTAAGGACCCTTCCCAGTGGACTTTGAAGAAACCTTGTGGAAGACAGAAGGTTGGAGAGCCACCCCACTTGTGGATACCAAAGTACCCAAGTTACCTATCCCAGGGAAGCCAGGTACATAAGTGTGAAGTGGTGTCAGAAACCGCCATCGAACCCAATAGATGACTTCGAGAAAGTGCTGCTGCAGAAAGAGGAGAAAGTGTCAGTTGGAATCCAAATGTGGATTCTTGTTGAGGAGTACCTGAAAGCAGAGGAGAGAGAGTCTGGGTCACTTGAGAGTGGCCAGGGTCTCGGTAGATGAATGCCCACAGATGTTGGGTGCTTCAGGATAGTTGATGTGACCTTGACTCTGCAGCTGCGGGGACCAGCTGACATTGAGGATGACCAGGAGCTGGATGTGAGCTGTGCTACAAAGGATGTTGAGTGCTGAGGGTCAGTGTCCGGCAAGAGCACCAACAAGCCTTGGCAAAGGCAACCCACGCATTAGGTCAAGGAAGTGTATGGCTTGGACCAGCAAGGTCCAGGAGACTCACCACACACAGAGTCAGGGCAGGCCTGAGAAATCATGGGAGCCCAAGGAAAGCAGAGATGACCCTCAATTGGACCCACAGGCCAGAGGCAAAGGAGTTGCGGGAGGACCTCGAGCAGCTTCACCAAACAACAGGCCATGGAGCACACAGTGTGAGATGGGTGAAGATCTTTGTGGAAAAAGTGCCAGAGTTTGGGGCTACATG
Organism: Triturus cristatus; assembly: GCF_964204655.1. Taxonomy (NCBI): domain Eukaryota; kingdom Metazoa; phylum Chordata; class Amphibia; order Caudata; family Salamandridae; genus Triturus; species Triturus cristatus. Next base: position 371,223,007 of record NC_140595.1, read on the forward strand.
GACCCCAATTCTCTCCTCACAGGATTGCCAACAAGCGCATGCCCTTGCAAAAGTATGCGGTGCACAGGGGTTCAACTATTGCAGCCCCCAGGAGAGATACTTGCCTCAAACTAGGTGAGAGGGCAACTCTGGCCTCAAGGGATGTAGAAACCCACCTCCTGTGTGGCTGAAGCTTTCAGAGTCCATAGGTGCTTGGGCTCAGCAGACCGGTCAGCGGTATTGTGGTGCCTGCGAATGCAGGGGAGTGGCTCCTTCACTCCCAGGGAGATTATTTTCAGAGGTCTTGGATGCTCCACAGGTCCTACACGGTCCTGTATAGTGCACAGGCACAGATGATGCAGCAGACTGAGAGGAAGACAAAGTCAGCCCCAAACGAAGTCCAGCAAGGTCCAGAGTGCCCAGACGGTCAAAATGCAGTGGTTTCAGTTCTGAATCTTGTCCACGATGAATCATCTAGGCTCCTACAGCCAAGTATGCCCTTAAGTACCCATGGGAGAGGGTTGGAAAGATTCAGGGGACACCTGGACAGGAGGGAGGTTAATCCCATGTCCTTTGTCGAGTTTCACGCCAAAGTGGAAGCCAATGGTTTCCAGGACTGGTTTGAACTGGACTATGCACAGGGACACCAAATGTGCCCCTCATGCAGACTTTCAGTCACTGCAAGGGCACCCACCCAGTCCTAATACACTAAATCCTGTCTGGTAGGTGGTCACACCTCCCTTTGATAGGCTGCCTATTGTCCTGCCTTCCCCTGCTCGAACTTGGCTCAGCAGCACGAGGGCAGAAATGTGTCTCTTCTCGGCAGCAACCATTTTGTGCTGTTCAGAGCTAGAAGGCTGGTACCGGAAGCACTGAGAGCCCACAAAGGACCTTCCTGGTGGGTAGAATCATGCCTCCAACACTGGTTACCGGTGTGCATTCATGATTCCAACATGTTTGACACCAAACACGATAGGGTGGTTGCAGACGTTTTCGAGATGGTCTTCACGCGGTTGGGTAATGCCCCTCTACACATAGTATATGGCTGTTTCACTGACAACTCGGTAGAATGGACTCAGTAGGCTGAAGGGGTGTCCTGCTCAAGCAGGGGCACACTCTCACTTAGAACCCAGCACCTTGCCCACAGGATTGTAAAGCCCTGCTATAGGGCTGACTTTTAGGTTTTAAGTGCAGTGACCCTTTAGATATAGTAAACCTATATCTTAAGTAAGTGGTGCATGCACCAACTTACACAGGCTGCAATGACAGGCCTGTAGTTCCATTTTGAATGGTCTCTCATGGGTGGCATAATACATGCTGCAGCCCATGGGATACCTCTGGGGTACCTATGCCCCTGGGTAAATGGGTACCATATACTAGGGACTGACAAGGGTACCCCAGTATACAATCTGGGGTGTACCTAAGTACATAGCATCATAGTTTAGGGAGAAAGCAGGTAGGCTGGGGTCCTGATTCGCAGGATCCCAGTCAGACTATTCAAAAACAGCATTACATCAAGCAAAAAGTGGGGGTAACCATAAGAAGCAGCTCCTACTTTCCTACAGATATACTATTTTGGCTGAAAAAGATTGGCAGTCTGACATTGTTATGGATTGCCCAAAGGTAGAAACAGTAATTTTACTGCCTATTTCTGACCTCGTTCCTATATGCGTAAAACATACATACGCGCAGGAATGGGCGGTACGACTTGCTCCAGCATTATATCGCAACCACGTTGGGTGAGATGCTAAGTCACCTAACCATATAATCTCAGTAAATACTGCTCCAACTCCACAGAGACAGTACCCAATTAAACAAGATGCAAAAAAACAGGTCAGGGAGGTCTTAGACCATATTGAATACCAGGGTGTAATTGAAACTTGCACCTCTTCAATGAATAATCCTTTGTTTCCTGTACTGAAACCTGATAATTCATATTGTCTAGTTTTAGACTACAGACATCTGAACACATGCACTAAAACATTTGTATCACAGAATGCACACAGTGCTGCATTAATGAATAACATCGTGCAGAAAAAATACAAAACAACACTAGATATCTCAAATGGATTTTTCTGCCAAAATATAGCACCTGAGAGCAGGCATTTGACAGCATTCTCAGCGCTCGGTTTCCAGCGTCAATTTTGTTGACTACACCAAGGGTATAAAAAATAGACCTGGGTTGTTCTCAGCTAGGGTTACTTCAGAATTTGGATGAAGAGGCATTGTCTTATGTAGATGATATTTATCTGATGGATGATGATTTAAAGCATGGGTGCTCACAAACTTTCTGTCGGGGCCAAAATTACAGTGTGGTTTGTGGCTGAGGGCGGCACCGGTAGGGGTGGGGTCAGTGGGAGGGGTCAGTGGGGTGGCAGGGCTAGAGTAAAAAAACAAACCTGTTTCAAAACATTAGACAATGCTTTATTTCAAAAGCATATGTAACTACTAAGAGCACATTTTAATAATACATTTTTATTAGCAGACAATAGCAATCTTAAGAGGCATTACATAGCATAATACACACTTCGACCACCATTCAATCACAGTCTCTTTCTCTGTGCGTCGGTCTCCCTGTCTCTGTCAGTCAGTTTCCCTCTCTCTGTCAGTCTCTCTCTCTCTGTCTGTCAGTCAGTCAGTCTGTCAGTCTCTCTCTGTCTGTCAGTCAGTCAGTCTCTGTCAGTCTCTCTCTCTCTCTCTCTCAGTCAGTCAGTCAGTCTCTCTCTCTGTCAGTCAGTCTCTTTCTCTGTCAGTCAGTCTCTCCCTCTGTCAGTCTCTCTCTGTCAGTCAGTCTGTCTGTCAGTCAGTCTCTCTCTCAGTCAGTCAGTATCTCAGTCAGTCAGTCTCTCTCTCTGTCAGTCTCAGTCAGTCTCTCTCTCTCTCTCTGTCAGTCTCTCAGTCAGTCAGTCTCTCTCTCAGTCAGTCAGTCTCTCAGTCAGTCAGTCTCTCTCTCTGTCAGTCTCAGTCAGTCTCTCTCTCTCTCTCTCTCTCTCAGTCAGTCTTTGTCAGTCAGTCAGTCTCTCTCTCTCTGTCAGTCTCTCTCTTTCTGTCAGTCAGTCTCTCTCTCAGTCAGTCAGCCTCTCTTTCTCAGTAAGTCAGTGTCTGTCAGTCAGTCAGCCAGTCGCTCAGTCAGTCAGCCTATCTGTCAGTCAGTCTCTCTCTGTCAGTCAGACAGCCTCTCTCTCTGTGTCAGTCTCTCTCCCTGTGTCAGTCTCTGTCACTGTCAGTCTCAGTCAGTCAGTCAATCTCTCTCTCAGTCAGTCTCTCTCTGTCAGTCTCATTCAATCTCTCTCTTAGTCAGTCAGTCTCTCTCTCTGTAAGTCAGTCAGTCTCTCTACCAGTCAGTATCTCTGTCAGTCAGACAGTCTCTCTCAGTCAGTCAGTCTCTCTCTGTCGGTCAGTCAGTCTCTCTCTCTCTGTCAGTCAGTCAGTCTCTCTCTCTCCGTCAGCCAGTCAGTCTCTCTATCAGTCAGTCTCTCTGTCAGTCAGACAGTCTCTCTCTGTCAGTCTCTCTCTCAGTCAGTCAGTCACTCTGTCAGTCTCAGGCAGTCTCTCTCTGATAGTCAGTCTCTGTTAGTCAGTCTGTCTCTCTCTCAGTCAGACTCTGTCAGTCAGTCTTTCTCTCTCTTAGTCAGTCTCTCTCTTTCTTTCAGTCAGTATCTCACGCTCTCTGCCAGTCTCTCTCTCTGTCAGTCAGTCAGTCTCTCTGTCACTCAGTCTCTGTCAGTCTATCTCTCTCTGTCAGTTAGTCTCTCCCTGTCAGTCAGTCAGTCTCTCACTGTCAGTCTCAGTCAATCTCTCTCTCAGTCAGTCAGTCTCTGTCAGTCAGTCTCTCTCTTTGTCAGTCTCTCTCTTTCTGTCAGTAAGTCTCTCTCTCCCTCTGTCAGTCAGTCTCTCTGTCAGTCAGTCTCTGTCAGTCAGTCATTCTCTCTCTGTCAGTCTCTCGCTCTCTCTTAGTCAGTTTCTCTCTCAGTCTTTCTCAGTCACACAGTCTCTCTCTCTGTCAGTCTCTCAGTCAGTCAGTCTCTCTGCAAGTCCGTCTCTTGCTGTCAGTCAGTCTCTCCCTGTCAGTCAGTCAGCCTCTCTCTCTCTCTGTCAGTCTCTCTCCCTGTCAGTCTCTCTCTCACTTAGCCAGTCTCTCTCTCAGTCAGTCTCTCTCTCAGTCATTCTCTCTCTCAGTCAGTCTCTCTGTCAGTCAGTGTCTCTCTCTCTCAGCGTGTCAGTCTCTCTGTCAGTCAGTCAGAATATTTCTGTCAGTCTCTCTCTGTCAGCCAGTCTCTCTTTCAGTCAGTCAGTCTCTCTCTGTCAGTCAGTCTCTCTGTCAGTCAGTCTCTCTGTCAGTCAGTCAGTCTCTCTGTCAGTCAGTGTCTCTCTCTCAGTGTGTCAGTCTCTCTGTCGGTCAGTCAGAATCGTTCTGTCAGTCTCTCTCTGTCAACCAGTCTCTCTCTCTAAGTCAGTCAGTCAGTCTCTATGCCAGTCAGTCTCTCTGTCAGTCAGTCTCTCTCTCAGTCAGTCTCTCTCACAGTCAGCCAGTCTCTCTCTGTCAGTCTCTCATTCAGCCAGTATCTTAGTCTCTCAGTCAGTCAGTCTCTCTCTACTTTCTCTCCACTCTCTCTCCACTCTCTCTCCACTGTTGTCTCTCCACACTCTCTCCACTCTCTCTCTCCTCTCTCTCTCTCTCTCTCTCTATCTCTCTCTCCACTTTCTCTCTCTCTCCACTTTCACTCTCTTTCTCCACTTTCTCTCTCTTTCTCTCTGGGGGGCCATGGGCACATTACCTGCATGGTCTGCGAGCCACCAAGGAACGTCTGCCGGGCCGCTGGCAGCCCGTGGGCCGTAGTATGAGTACCACAGATTTAAAGGATCACTTGACCAGGGTGAGCAACATTATTTTGGGGTTCACCTCTGAGGGCTACAAATTCAACTTTAAAAAATCCAAAATAGCCCACCTCAATGTCCTATTTTTGGGATATGAACTTTCAAGTGAAGGGAAAAGCCAGGCAGGAATATGCGATGTTACATCGCATGCGCTATACCGCATGCGATTACAACGCGGTTGTTACGACCGCGTTGTTACAACACAGCCTTTCTACGACTTTCTGTAGGGGGCACGCTGGACTTAGGAATAGTATGATTTACTATTCCAACCCCAGCATGCTCAACAGTAGGGAAGGTGTCACAATAGTAAATTATACTATTCCTTAGTTTTGCGTGCCCCCACAGCACTAACTTGCTGTGTCATGTCGGACTTAGGATTAAGGGTGGGCGTAGTTCGCGAAGTAGCACTTCGCGAAGCTACGCAAAGTGAAGTTCGCACTACGCGAGCTACGCGTAGCACTTCGCAAACTGCGAAGTAACATGTTCGCACTGTGCAAGATGTTGTTTTCAATGATTGCACAGTGCGGACAAGCAACCGGCACTGTGCAATCATTGAAAATGGCATCTTGCACAGTGCGAGCTGTAGTTTTCTGCTGCTCGAGTAGATTTTTACTCGAGCTGCAGCTTTCTCAACGCGAACTGGTAGTTTCTCATCGCGAGCGGTCGCGAGCATACGCGACCCCTCGCAATGAGAAACCTGACCTTCTCGCGTTGGGAATCTCGCCGGGAGGTTTATTTTCCATGCTCGCGATCGCGAACAAGGAAAAAGTCTCGCCAGGATGTCATTTTGCTTGCTCGCGGTCGCCAACTTGACGTTGAGGACCGCGAGCAAGCAAAAAATGACCGCAGCACTACGCAACACTACGCTACGCGTGTTCGCACTGTGCTACGTGCAGTTCGCGTAGCGCGAAGTAGCGCGAACTTCGCAAACTACGCGAGCGTAGCGTAGTGCTTCGCCCAGGCCTACTTAGGATGACAGAAGGTATGACCCCTATACATAATTGTTATGCAGGAGATGGTAGTCCTGTTGAGTTTCCAAGAATCCTCATGCATAATGAATGAGGCTGGTTTTCAGGGAAAACCCCATGTCATGTAAGAAGTACCGTAATTAGGTAAAAGGTCAGTCCCAAGAACCATTATGTAGTGTAATGACAGTGGAAATACAGGTGAAAGGTTTGGTTGCTGCATGAGTCTATATTGGGGTACCTATATGAAACATAACAGGGCACATGTGGAGTGATGGTGTGTCACCCTAGGATTGCAAAGAGTTGCTTATCTTCCAGAACGTTCCACCTCCAATAAATAACCTTGTGCAAGGTGAGTTTGTTAAGAAATCTCTGGACCTGGGAGCGATGATGCCAGAAGAATGCCCATATACAAAGAGAAGCCACCTGACTCCACTGCAAGGATGGACTTAAGGACCTTTGGCCTCAAGCTGGCAATGAGAGACTAGGAGTGTTACTCCAGGGCCAATGACATTGCCCCCCTTGCACTCTGTGAAATACAGGAGAGGACCTGCTTGGTGGACCCTGGTGAGTTTCCTTAGAGCTTCTGTGGACTGGACCTGAGATGGCTTATGTCCATCAAGAGGGGGTGAATGACTCTGCTACTAACATGCTGGAGATCTGCAAAACAGCCATGGCCTTTAGGTCATTGCAACGACCGCATTGTAATCGCATGCATTGTAGCGCATGTGATGTAAACGCTGTTTCCCAATTAGAAGAGGCCTGCACGGCCGGACTGTCACTTTTGAGGGTAATGCAGTGGTGCAGGTCTCTCAATCATATCTATGAGGTGAGGTAAAGTCTCCCTGCATGGCTTTGCATGGGTTCATGGATATGGAGCAAGGCAAGGTAATGCTGCATTGCCTTACTCAACGTCAAGGAGGTGTTCCATGTGCGTTGTTGTGGGTGTTCCCACTCAACACCCAATCACAATTTGACACTGCTCCAGATTTACACCCCAGAGCAGGCATAACAGGGGAAATGTTAACATTTCTCCTTGCTTTTCCTCTTTCTGCAGCACATATAGAACAAGAAAAATGCCTCTTGTGATTGTGATTTGTGCAGAAAGGTGTCTCTTCCTGCACAGAAACAATGATGCCAACAACACAGACACCTTTGCAACATCGTGCAAGGATACCTGTGTTTGGGCTCTGCTGATAATTGTGTGCCAGCACTGGCTGAAAGGACAGGAATGCACTGTATCTTGCTAATACTCTGCTTTCCTGCCCCTTCGAATTGGCATAGGGCAGCTCAGCAAAATGGCTTGCGCTGCTGCCCTATGCCAATTCTTAGTAAATGAGGCACAGTGTATTAAAAATCACAGCCTATCCCACGCTACAATTCTGTCACATATTCCGGGTAACGTGTTGTCACTTTCTGCCCATACTATGTTTGAGAGAGTCATTTGAGGTAATAAGCATCATTAGATTGTTGGGCAGGTGACAGGACATGTGCCATTAGCATCCACTCCATAGCTTGCACAAAATTAGCATAGCAGATACTGAGGCATCCATCATGTGGGCCTGCATACATTGAGATTCATTTCACATAGCAATTTGGCCCTAACATTTGCACATGCAACTTTGTCCTACTTCTCTTCTGATTCTACATGTAAGGTAAAGCTTGTTTCCTCTGACTGATGATGCCCTTTACACATCTCACTACAGCCAATGTATGAGAACACACACTCCTTACTGAGCACAGGAACAATCAGTTGATACTCACTGGAAGCATTGGGATCACTGAAGGTTGCCACTTCACCAATGGTGTATGGGTTTGGTCCATCTAAAAGACAAAAAGATGGTACATTGCTCTCTGAATACTGAACATGTACAATGTGTACATATGAAGCACAGTACATTGCCTTCACAAATGTCTGATATTGTTGGTATATTGGACTAGTAGCACTAGGCAAAGTTGTATTGCCCCAATGCTGGACCTATGTAAGCCATGCTCCAGTGTATTCATATAATACTAGGCACATCATGTATCAGGTGCACAGTGTGCAGACAAGGTACAAGACCAGCCTAGCTTGCAACATGGTGCAAGGGTGCCAGGCTTTGATGGGTATGTGAATAGCCCTATTTGATGAACCACACTCTGCATAATATGGCAGTGCTGGGGCATTCTCAAGTCAATAAGTGTTCTTTACAATGCTACACACATCAGACAGTACCAATGCTTCTTTGTATTCTTCACTTAACTCATGCCACGTGACCAGTACACTGTAAATGAACAATGATCAATCACGGTCCATACAAGCTGCTAAAGGAATGACTACCATTTTTTGTATAATGTAAGTTTGTGTGACCATTTGAGGCAGAACCAAACACCCTGTCCAAACTGTGGCCTGATGACATGTGTGCTCCACTACAACATACATGGCGGGTGGCCCCACAGTTCTGAGTAAGTAACAACCTAGCAGTCTGGTTGACAATATACCCAGCACATTGCTAGATGGACCCCAATTCACCTATGAGCCTCCCTTGCACTGCATGCTATGTTTTGGCTATTGTAATGGCCCTGGAAAATGCCCCTGTGGCATGTTCAGTGTATGTAATGGAGTAAGCCTACATCATGCCATATAAATCTATATACATATCTGGCCCTTCCAGAACGTAAACCGTTTAAAGTATTGTGTGAAAGACAAACAGCGACTAGCTGTATATAGGGACTTACCCTGTAGCTCCAACAACTTCTATCCCCAGCAAATCTTGCTCCCGGCTAATTACATCTGCTCACTGGTGCTTGAGTTGGTTGATGCTCTGCTGGACACCAAATAGATGACTTATCTGGAACCGCACCTTCTCCCACTGGTGACACTTTCAATGGGTTGGGTAGCTTTGGCTAACCCTGCCTCCATTTCTGATCGTGTTGGGCAGGTACTTGGGTAAAAGCCACAACAGGCACCTTAGCTCCTCACCCGTCACGTGCTTGCCCCTGCCCGTATCTGACATATCACTACTCCCACTAGCCACTCTAAACCCAACAACAGATACACTAGCCCTTCCCCCTACCCCTATGACTATAAACCCCTATTTAAACACACACCCCACAATACGCTTCACAAAAAAACACAAAGTACAAATACAAGACAAAAATTACAGTTTTGGGACACAACGGGGACAGCACAAACACCAAGACAAAAAAACAGCATCAAACTCTACAGCAATGAACAAACGCCTCCACCAGCTAGCACAGACAAAAAGATGTAAGTGAAAGGAACTTCACACTCTCTGGTTTGCAGCATGACTTAGCCATTACATAATTTCCTTTATGGATGCATCACGTTTGCGATGTATGGTCATGTTTCCAACTAAAGCGACCTTTTTTTCTGAGGCTTGGCTAGAGAAATAGCCAATTCACGAGTTACATAATGCCCAATTCATTGTTTTTTATGCTTTGCCATTGATGTGTGGCTTCCACACCACGCTCTTTCGACTAAGGTGTCACGTTTTCTGCTACAGTGTCACCTTACCAACAAAAGCATCACATTTCATACTCAAAACTCTGATTTCCTAGAAAAATGTCAGCTTTTCCTACTCATTATATATCTCTTTATTTTGGCACAAAGGCCATAAAAGCACATAGAACAGTAAAAAAAATAACTAAGTTAAAAATGTAAAAAATACATATAAAATAAAATCCAGCTCATTTTTTACATTCTATATTCATACAGCAATATGTGCAACAGATGGTATTAAAGAGCATAACTAATTGTCAAGGTACAAGAGAAGGTGAAAGGGGAATAAGGGAGGGCAGCCAAGTAATAGTATCCTTAAACTGGGCATTAATTGCACAACATATCACATCTGGAGTAGATTACTTATCAGATAGGGCGCTAAACTTTGCCCTAACTCTCTACATAGCCATCAAGTAACGAGTACGTTCAAAAACCATTGGCATACTAAGGTTAGTTATAAGAATCCTTATTGCAATTTTATATTTTCTAGTGCCCAGATTTCAAACACAGCGATATTAACAAGATTGCCTTCTGCTTTGATAAGCCAAGCAGAAGAACAGGACATGTTCTATGGTCTCCTTGGGGATGCCACAAGCTGGACACCACCAGTCGTCGACCTTTGGGAGTTTAGTCCATCTGGCTGTAAAAGACTGAAGGGGAAGGGTCCTATAATGTAGTTGCAAAAACAAATGCCTGGCCAAGGGAGTTTCAATCTCATCCAGGAAGTCTTTTCTGCTATAAAAATCCTTGACTAAAAGAAATGCATCAGTCATAGAGGCTCGATTATCCTAGGAGTATATTGCAAGAAAGTTATGCTGCCAATAGGATCTTTTAATGATGTTCTTAGACATCCACTCACACTTGTTGGGATAGGTGCACATAATTGGAAGCCACATTTCTCCCAGGGTAGTTTTATGGGAACCCGCAAGTATAAGTTTCTCTGCCAAACCCACCAGATACTGTTGAAGCTCTGGGGAACTCAGATCCTCCTCCAATACAGGATTGGGCACATGCCAACATTATCTGACAACACCCTCAACCTAAAGTCAAGTCTAAAGGGTAGTAAAGGCGTGCTTATAGGAACACCTTAAATTGCTGAATAAAACGATTTTCCACTAATTCCATCAAGGATGTATAGAGATGAACCCACAGCTCTGCACCATAGGATGCTACCCCAAGGGCTTGCAGTTGGTATACTTTTGAGGCCAGGTCGACAGGTTGAAATTGAGAGCTGTGTACCATCTTAGATACACCCCCTGCAACTGGCTCTAACTTTAGCCTATGCTGGGTAACATGTGCCTGCCACCTAAGTGTTCAGTAAATTCTAAGGGAGTCCCTTCTAAAACTGGGTTGGCCCTGGCCGAATGCCCTGGATTTAGGATCATATATTTCGTCTTGCCTACAGAAGTGTTCGAAGTGGTCCAGGAACTTTTTTAGGCCAATGGGAGATATGGACAATGACGGGGCATCGTCCGCATACATGTTTGCCAGCCTGGGAGTATCATTGCCATTCTGCCCCAGAAAATCTCTAGGAGCATTTATATAGAGAGAAGAGCGTTGGTGCGAGCATGCAGCCCTGAATTACCACACCCTGTTTACGGGGAATGGCACAGTTAGCTCTCCGACTTGGCCGAACCTCACCTGTGCATAGTAATTCATGTGTAACCTCACAATAAAATCAAGTAGATAGCTTGGTACCCCTGACTCTTGAAACACCCACCACATGGTGGGCCGGGGGACTAAATCGAATGCAGAACGGAGGACCACAAACACGACATACAGGCGACCACTTCCAAAGGTGACCACCTACCAGTACACCTTTAGGAGCCACAACACATGATCAATCATGCTTGTTACCTCCCTAAATCCCGCCTGGAGGGGTGACAGAATATAATTTCCATCCATTAACTCCTGTAATCGGCCAAGTATGGCCCTACAAAACAGCTTTTGTGAGCTGTTGATTAAACTTATGGGTCTATAGTTGTAAGGTGCATTATGAGGGCCTTTCCTGTACATTGGAACAATTTCAGCCCCAGCCCAAGTAGGGGGTAAGGGGGCCCCATTCAGGGAAGCTCTAAATAATGGTGAAAAATAAGCACCCCAGATGCCTATCTCCCACTGAAATACATCCCCAGGGATTTTATCTAAGCCCGGCACATTGTTGGGTACAATACCCTGTATGGCTAAACAACCCTGGACTGAAATTTCCTGATCATTAAAAATACCCCAGAGGGCAGATTCATTAATATTGTCCTTCTCCTCACCCAGGTCCTGGATTGTTTGCCCCAGGGTACCCGGGCTTATGGTATCATTTACTGCAGGGGTCAGTTCTCACTTTTGCACATACAAACTGGAATAATGGGCTATCCAATCCCTGGAGGAAATATTAACATCTACTAGTCCAGACACTTCCTTACAACCGGAAGATATAATATTCCAGAATGTGTGATGATCTTTAGAATTAGCAGCATATAAAAGCCTCTCCCATCTATTTCTCTCCCATTCTTTTTTGGCAACCGTTTGAACGTTTTTGTGAGTGCAACTAGCTGCCTGGATCAGAACACTCTCTCGATTTTTTATTGCTTTGACCAAATTCGCCTTGGCATCCCTTCAACATTTATCATACCAGGTCAATGGGCACTTCCTCTCAAATAATCGCTTGGTTTTGATAAAAAAGAGGTACCTTAATTTTCCAAATAACCCTATATGGATCTCAGATATTGCACTCAGGGATCTTTCCAAGCCCCCTGCTGAGAGCAGGCCCTCCATTCCATCTATCCCTTCTGCCAGAAATCAAACAATCTAGCTTATGGCGTCTTGCGAGGTCTCTACATTAAACCATTTGACCCTGTGCCTATTGCTAGTGATCCTCAACCTCCTATCCAGTGGCTCCCCAAAATAGTCTAGTTGGTTATATTTAGATTGAGCTTAAGGACCAGGACATTATGGTCACTGTCCTGGTGTAGCATTACATACATATCCACAGATATGGCCACAGTTTGAGGTCCAAAAGTATATAATCAACAAAGCTAGTTGAATTAGGAATGTTAATTGTATGGGCCCCTGATGGTCAGAACTAGTTCTGCCATTACAATCTATTAACCTCTGATTTAAAGCAAGTGCATTGATTTTAATTGCAGTCGGGGTCTATTTCTTAATGGGTGGGATCTCAAGAGTCAGAACTGACCATAGATCCTTCTCATCTGCCGACTAAAATGAAATTTTGTGACTAAATAGTTCAAATTGGCAATTAAAATTACCTCCTCACAATTTTCCTAACATTGAGGGCTGTAAGGATAGGTTTTTATTCAGTTGTTTAAGGACACTTGTTTCCCTATTACACCCCTCAGATCTGCAGTAGACATTATAAATGAGATGTTCCCCAGGGATCACAAAGGGTTACGCACAAAAGGTCTGAACTGTCTACCTCAACCTCTCTCAATATGCCCCTCACTGTTGACCTCACCCAAATTGTGAGGCCCCCGGAAGACCTTCCCCTTTGCAATGAGAAAGCGTCCTTAAATAAATTTACAGAAACCTATATGATACTGGGATTACAGGGACCATGTCTCTTGAATTGGAGAAAAATCAAACTGATCTATGTACTCGCACCAATCCAGATGAACTAATTTAGCAGCCAAACCTGCTACATTCCAATAAATAAGGTGGACCTTCCCAGAATTCCCCCGAATCAACAGAGGTTAGGTGCATTAAAGGAACCTCCAGTCGGCTTTCGGGGTCAGTATCCCCATGTGCATTAGAAATGGGATTTATTCTGCGGATATTTCTATGAAAAATTGTTTGCTTTATTTTTAGCTTATCCTCCAAGAGTCATTCCACAGCCCCTAGATTGCTTAATGCAGAGAACATGTTAGAATATACAAAGTTTGTAAAGTGCAAGCGTGAACCTGGGGAGGAGACAGGTGGCTTGTCAAAAAAAACAAGCGTTAGGTCGACAACCATTGTTGCTACTGGGTTAAAAAGCTCCTTGGTACTCAGGATATTACATACACATACAGGATTGTGAAAGTTTAGAACGGCACAATCCCCTACGATATTTTTCTTAGACTGGCCTAGCCAACCCACCCTTCTGGCCATTATAATTTCATTAGGACCCCAAGCATTAAAGTGCTTGTGCTTGCAAAGCCAATCAGCGGATTTATTACGTAGATGGTCCCATGATTCTTGCTGCATGCTTCCTAATGGGGAAACCCCAGCTAAAAATAAAGAATTGGGGCAGGCTGTAGGAGGAAGACTCAAGTTGTCATGGCACAAGTTCGCGGAAATTGCGATAATTTGACATTTTCGCGTGCCGCGGAAAGCACGAAAATGTCAAAATTTCCGCATTCCGCAGCTTAGCAATAATTTGTTTCTTGCTCGCGCTGTAAAATAATACATTCTCACGTGCGCGGGATCGCCTTACCTGAATCCCCGCGTTCGCCGACAAGTTTTCCCGATCCGGTCGCGCTCTCCACGAGATGTTGGATTGTTGGTAGCCATTTGCGCTGTCTCGCGAAAGTTCGCGCCCACAGTAACGTCATGCGTCGCGCGTACAGGTCTTTCTTCTCGTGATCAAGCACCGCGAGACAAGTGAAAACAAGATGGCCGCGCCCGCGAGCAACCGCATGGGTAAGTTGGCGAGCCGCGACCACGCAGAAAATACCACGAACGGGCGGGAAAAAAACTTCTGCATCTTCGCGGAGATTTTTAACATTTTTGCGATAATTTGCGAAAGTGAATTTCGCAAATTCCGCCCACCCCTAGGCACAAGTAAGTGAACAATTTGCCACATCCTGTGAGGTCGACACAGTAACATGCATAGCAGAGAGGCCTGTTGTAGACTGAAGGCAAGCACAGAGATGATCTCTGCATTGTTTGGCTGCTTGCAGGAAAACTACTTCCTATGGGCTTTTGGTGATCCAGGAGAAGCTTTAAAGGGCAATAGCCACTAGGTTTACAAGTTTAACCAGGTGATCCGTCACAGGTTTCAATTTGTCCTCTAGAATGTTATCAAACTTCCCACACATTGCCTCAAGTGTAAAAGAATCAGTGGGCAGCAGTTTTTTAATCTGGCATTCAACAGCCTGTGTTAAAGACAAGGTCAGCGGGTAGGTCCAGAAAAGTAACTGAGTCCTAATACCTTTATTAGGGGAGCTGTTCCCTCTTAGCACCCACATTCTTTCCTGATTGCCTTTTCTTCTTAACTGTTATAATAGGTGCCTGCTGGGGTGTATGGGAACTACCCGATGCAATTGCAGCATCTACATGATTTACTGTTTCAAGGCTAATATCAGAACCAGTGGTGATTAGTAAGTGAATTCCCTGCACCGCAGGCGGATTGTTACTGCTTGGGGTACCAAGGTCAGGGCAAAAGGGCAACAAACCCCCAGTTCAAGAGAAAATCTACGTTTGGTTAGTTCAATTTCATTACTTACAATCCCGACTACCCGTTCAATCATACTTTCAGTTGTAACAGAAGAGAGGGTAGCATTACCACGAACTTTACATTTCCCCATAATATGAACAACAATGGCTCACCAGCATTGATGTAGATAGGGCTCTGTGTACTGAGAAACCACTTTTTCCTCAAGGAAGTTGACTAAAAGAGTGGGACACAGCCTGGCTGCTTATGGGCACAGATGAGCCCACCTTTGATCCGGGTTTTTTTCCGGGTGCATCTCACGCTGGGAGACACTATATCAGCGCATGGAAAGTGAGGCCCTGCCTCCTCCTCATTGATTGTTGTAGCGCCTTTGGGCGCGTGTATTGCGGGCAATGGAGTCCTGTTCAGGGCTCAGGGGCAGCTGGCCACAACAGAGTCACCAGCCCCCAGACTGACGGCTGCCTCCTAATCAAGCTTGCTCTTCTGCTAAAATATCAACTTTTCTATAAAAAGCATCATGTTTATTGCTAAAATGTCTCCTTTCCTAGAAAAGTGTCAGCCTTTCCTAATCAAGCATCTGTATTGTGCTAAAGCTTCACCTATCCTACAAAAGCATCATGTTTAATACTGAAAAGTCACCTATTCTACAAAAGTGTCACCTTTCCTACTAGATTGTCACATTTCCTACTAAAGCCTGTATTTATGACTGACTCATCGCCAGGGAAATGGGCAAGGTGCAAGTTACACACAACACATGACAATCCTCAGGGCATTGTTTCCGATGCTTTGATGCTCATGCCTGCCTTCCAACCTGACTGAACATTTTTGAGGGCAAGTTCTAGTTTATGAGAAGTGTGTAAGTTGATGTTTCCCGGGTTTGTCACATAAATGTAAAGATAACTAATGGTTTAAAACATTTATTGTCATGTTGATCCTTTATAATGTGATGGTTAATGCTTCATTCCCAAACATGTTGATCAAGTGAAGAAATGATGCACAATGTGTGTGCATCTGCGATTGTCAGCAGCAGTGTTTTGGATGTCTCTGCCTTCGGCATCCTGCTAGTCCTCCTCTTCTTCCATCGGGTCCTGCTGTTGTTGGTCCTTGTTCCAGGTGACATTAGCTTGCACACATAAATTGTGCAGTATGGCACACACCACTATTAGTTTACACACCATTGGGGAGGAGTAGAGCATTCTATCCCTTGAATTGTCCAAACAGCGGATCCTAGCCTAGAGCAGGCTGAATTTTCAATCAACAATATCCTGTGTCTTGCTGAGTGCCTGATTATAGGTCTTCTCTGGCTCAATCTGGGGGAGTGCATATGGGGTCACTACCCTTGTCTGAAGTCCATGTCCCTGGTCAGCTGAAAGTGAAAAGGAAGGACAACTGTCAATACTTTTGCTAACTGTTACAGATGCATACCAGGCCAAGTGTGTTATGTGTAGTCACATTGTCATACAGATTTCTAACTTTGGTTTCACAATATGTCTTAGTCATTCAGTTGTTTATATGTTCACACATATCTCCGCCCTTACTCTGTGTAATAGCAAATGCAGAACATTGGCTGAAACATTGTACACTTTTACATCCTGACTGCCATGTTGATCCTGAAGTTTTCTGCACTGTCTGTTTGGAGATGCTCCTGACTACTCTTTATTATGTGATCCCACTACATGTGTGAAGTGGCTGATTGGGGATCAAATATTTGGGTACTTGGTTCTCCCTAGGTAGTTAGTGGCATACCAGACATGCCTTACACTGACACATGCATATGTAGATGGTAAATCACAGATGTTGGTATTGGGAGACATGACATGCCTGATGAACCATGAGAGTGGCATGTAGACAGCCCATTTGCACATAGTGATGCTACACAGCATTTGGCCCTGCAATGCATTGCTCTCTACCCCTCCACCATTCAACTGAGCCCTAGTGGCTTTTTTCGGTCTTGACATGTGTAACTTGGGGGTTTTCATGACACATGTACCAAGATACATGGCTCATGTATGAAGGACACCCCTCATATTTATATCCCTATTTGCATCAACAGGCACAGAGATGATTATTATGCCATTCATTTCTAACTGTTAGTGGGTGTTTTAGGTATTTGAGTTTTCCTTACCTACAACTAGCCCATTCCTATATTGTCCATTCTGGAAACTGTGATTGTTGATGGAGTCAGGTCAATAAAGAAAATGGTTGCGGTATACAGTTGCTGCACACTGTTATTTCATATAGATAAAACGTGCTCACTCTCCAGATCAACCGTTCAGGACACCCCAGAAAAACAAAATCTAGAAATACAAAGTTGAGGAGCATTGTCAATTAGATTAGTGTCTCCATAAAACAACAGTCTCTTGTGTCCCTCTAATCACACCTCTATAACTGAGGAAAAATCTAAGATACAATGAAACATTTAATGGATATCGAACACTCTTGTATCATGAAGAAACAAGACATCTTTTATGTTCTCTCCACATAAACCACATCAGAAACTAGAGCCAACGCATTTCATCCCGACAATCTGGGGACTTCTTCAGGGCTGTTAAAAAGCACACAGGACATGACTTTAATAACAAAACACTAAGAATAAACTTATTAGACAGTAAGTGCAATTTACAAATTCATTAATACTATAGGTCCATAAACACGAACAACAAGCAATCAGTGATTACATTGTGTAACACCTAAAAAATGTGAAATTAAAAAACACAATTCATGTGCAGACAGTAAGTCAATAACTTCTTTGTAATATCCATGTTACACTTGTAATACGGTTGAAAAACAGCACTGTGAAGTTTCTTGTCGTTGACAATCCTCAATTATTTTAATAATCACTGTATATCATTTCTTGAGATAATAGTAGAAACACATGGTTGTGCTGACAAGATGTAATATTATAAAAAGACAAAATTCTTGTTAGCAAGTTCCTCAACACCCTATATTTATAAATATTACATTTTACGGAAGAGTCACAAAATGTTCAATAAAAGAGAGTTTGATTTGATACTATTATTCTATAAAGCTATAATTGCACCCCACTCAAATAGTCCTCTTAATGTGTAGACAAAAATAACTCACAAACTAATTGTACATGTTGACGAATTGCATTGAAATGGAATTACTACCTCAGAAGTCTATAGCTGTATAAGTAAAATCTGAGTTAAAAATAGAAATATGGTCAAAAGGTATTGTCTCATCTAGCTAAACTTAACACCCAGGTTGCTTTTTTACAGGAAACTCATTGCAATGATAAAGAATCACTTAAACTTAAACGTCAATGGGTCAATCAGATTGTTTTCTCTCCTGCTAGAGACCGACACGGTGGTGTCGCTATCTTATTTCATAAATCCATTAATGCACAAATCATATCATCTGAGTGTGATCCAAATGGTCGTTGGGTATTGGCTGAGGTTATCATTAATAAACGACAATTGACTTTTTTCAATATTTACGGACCTGTTAAACCAGACATTGAGTTTTGGAATTCTGTAAAATTGAAATTATTGTCACTTCCTAATTCTAATATTGTGATTGGTGGTGATTTTAATAATTGGTTAGACCCGTTCACTGATAGGCAATCCAAATGCAAGTTCAAACCTGACAAATCCCACAAATCCTTTCAAACAGCCATTTCCTCTCGCCCGCTATTCAATACTTGGAAAACTTGTAACCCTGATACCTCAGAATTTACTTTCTTTTCACCTGTACATCATACTAGATCTCGTATTGATTATATTCTTGTTTCCAAATCACTGCTACCTTGTCTCCAGTCATCTGAGATTGGATCTATTTTTATTTCTGACCATGCTCCTGTCTCCACCCATATTTACTTATCCCTCACCACTTTCAAACAAGGTAGATGGCGTTTCAATAACTTTCTTTTATCAGATCGCACTTTTATTTCAGAGGCGACCGCTTTTATTAAGGAATTTTTTTCTTTTAATAAATCCTTAGATACCTCCCTACACAACAATTGGGATGCTTTTAAAGCATCTTTCAGAGCCTTTACTATTGCCCATTCCTCAAAGAAGAAAAAATTGCTGCATGCTAAATATAAAGAAACTTTAACCCACATAAAAGCGTTAGAGCATAAGTAATACTCTTCCAAATCCTCATCATCTCTACAAGAGTTAATCAAAGCCAAATCCACCCTGAATAAGATTGCCACAACGGAGGCCTGTAATATTCTCCTCAAGGTTAAGTCGAAATATCACGGAGGCCAAAATAAAGCCGGGAAAATGTTGGCAAACTACCTAAAAATTAAATCAGAACGAAAAGCCATTGGCCCAATCCATTCAGAATTTGACGACTCTCTCCTCTCATCTGATTCAGATATTATTGACACATTTCAATCGTATTATAGGCTACTTTACACGGAAACCACCAATCCCTCTGAAGATGATTTTGCTACTTTTTTCAGGGATATCCCTAAGCCTCAAATTTACCACGATATTTTTCAACCCCTTGAAGATGAAGTGTCCTTACAAGAATTATCTGATGCACTTAAATCTATGAAGAAAGCAAAAGCTCCAGGCCCGGATGGTTTTTCAATTGAATTACTTTCTGCTTTCTCCTCAATTTTTGCACCCAAATTATTAGAATTTTTTAATTCTTTTATCTCCAATTCCCAAGCCTGTGGTTCTTTTTTGGAAGCTCTTATCATTGTAATCCCCAAACCAGATAAAGATCCCTCCTATTGTAAAAATTTTCGTCCTATTTCATTAATTAATTATGATTGTAAAATCTTTGCAAAAATATTGGCTTCTCGTTTAGAGAAAATTATTCCCCATCTTATTAATCCTGACCAAGTTGGTTTTGTTAAAGGTCGCTTGGCCTCTGACAATGCCAGAATGTTTTCCAATATCCTTGCTCTTAGTACAAAATATCCCTCCCCATTAGCGGCTTTATCCCTGGACGCTGAAAAAGCCTTTGATCGTGTTAATTGGGAATTTCTGCTTCACACCTTACGATGGTTCGGCTTTGGTCCAAAGTTTATTTCTTATGTTAAGTTGTTATACACCAACCCCAAAGCTTGTATTTTTGTTAATGGTCTCTTCTCCCCTTATTTTTCCCTTCAAAGAGGTACACGCCAGGGCTGCCCGCTTTCTCCATTACTTTTCCTGTTATGTCTAGAACCATTTCTGGAACGTATCAGAAGTAATTCTCTCATTACTGGTTTCAATTTTAAATCTCAACAAATTAAACTGTCCGCATATGCTGATGATGTGCTTATTTATATGTCTAACCCTGTATCCTCCCTGTCCCCCTTTTTGAAGGAAATTGCATCGTTCGCTAAGGTTTCAGGTTACAAACTGAACTTCTCTAAAACTTAGATTTTACCCTTAAATCCTTCATGTTACAGATATATGTTTGAATCGTCTAATTTCACTTGGTGTCCCCAGAAAATAAAATACCTTGGTACATGGTTTACCCCCACCATTCGTGATACACTTGTCCAGAATTTCTCTGCCTTAAAACTTAAAATTACTAATTTGTTGAATTTATGGTCTCCATTGTTCCTTTCTTGGTGGGGCAGACTTGATACAATCAAAATGATGATTGTTCCTCAGATTTTGTTTACATTATCTATGTTACCCTTCAAAATTCCTAAATATTATTTTTCCCAGATTAAAGTTTCTATGGAATAACAAGCATGCACGTATTGCTCTAGCTAAATTGATTTGTCCTAAAAATGAAGGAGGTGTAAGATTCCCTGATTTTAATTTGTATCATAATGCATTCTTGATTCGTCAATTTTTTGCCTTGTCTAGGGATTATCAAGACTTGCCTAAGCCTGCGTGGGTTAATGTTGAATGCTCCTTGCTTAATGAATTTTCAATACGAGATGTTGTACACATGTCTAACTGTACTTTTATTTCTAAATACCCTATTTTGAAACATTCCCATATGTTGTTGCACACACTTTTCTTTAAGAACATGAATAACTATGAATCTTTTCTAGCGTCATCTCTTTGGTTTAATAAGTACATTAAATTTCGCCACAAGTCATTCTATTACAAACAATGGAAAGAAAAGGGCCTTCTTTATGTACATCAGCTAATTGTCAACAATGTAATTCTCTCTTTCCATCAGTTACAAGTTACCTTCAATCTTCCTGATTCCTGTATTCTGCAATATGATACACTAGTCCCAATTCTGCAGGAGTGTCTACAGAAATTCTCTTCTCCTCCAACTCCTCCTTCTTCTCCTTCTGACTCTTCATTATTTCACACTTCTTTCGATACTACTCCTAGTGCCTCTTATATCTATAAATCTCTATTTGCTTCTATCTGCACACGGGTTAAATCTAAGGTGGAACTAGAGTGGGAACATGACCTTTCCTTGACTCTATCAGTATCACATTGGGATAAGTTTTGGCTGAAACTTTTCAAAACCTCCAAAGCTGCAAATCTCACACAGTCCCTCTTTTTTATTTTTAATAGAGTCATCATTACTCCTCTTTTACTTCATAAATTTAATCACTCTGTCACACCATCTTGTTGGTCTTGCTCTAATGCTGAAGGTTCCTTAGTACATTTATTGTTTTAATGTCCTAAAGTTTATGCCTTTTGGAAGGAGATTTGGTCAAAATGTACTCGGATCTTTTCTAATAATGTACAACTTAATATTCATAATGTATTTTTGGGCACTGTTTCACCAGATTTTGATCTAGTCACTCCTTCCTCTCCGTTGTTAGACTTATTCCTTGCTGTGGCCTTTAAAGTCATACTCACTTGCTGGAAAGATAATTCTAAATTATCCTCTCTTCATTGGTGGAACTATATTTGTGATGAACATAGAATTGCCTCTATCCCTCAGTCCTCCATTCATGTACAAATTAAGTCCGACCTACTATGGTTACCCTTTACATCCTTCTTATCATCATCATCATAGTCTCTATCTATTCTTAACATCTTGTTCTTCTCTCTTTTCTTTCTGTCCTCTCGCTTTCCTATACTTCTCTTTTCTCTCTCCTCCTATCCTTTTACTTTTTCTCTTTCCTTCTCCCCTTTTGTTCACTCGCCTACTTAAATTGTATATCTGCACTATTACGTTTTTTTAGGAGTTTTATACCTCTTGGTGATTTATTATGCTTTACCTATTATTGACTGTTCTTAGCCAATTGTTAAGTTTTTTCACTGTTTATATTGCTTAAACTCTGTTTCCTTCCTCCGTAGTATTAGCTTATTGTATAGACATCCTCTATATTTGCTGACATGTTTTACAATTTACTTACTCCTACTGGCTTAATTTGTATTGCTTATCTTGTGTGCTTTTATCTTCAATAAAAACTACTTAACTAAAAAAAAAATAGAAATATGACACTAAATGATCCCCAATTAGTTATGTGGTAAACTTATTTGCTAGACTTAGCCAAGTCGTAAAAGGCCTCATTCCTCTTACCAAAATACTCAATTCTCAGTAATGGTCATGCCGAAAAACATTGTGCATATAGCATATACTTGTTGCACCGTTCTTGCATGTGTTCATGAGCGTCTGACAACATATCCTCACCGGCTTGAACTTAACCCAAACAAGCAGTAATCCGTGTAAGAAATAACAAGTGGAACCAGGAGTGTAAATCTCTCCTTGAACCAGACGTGACTCGTAAGCACATTCTGGTGTACGGAGTGATTCACATTGTTGGTTTCTTTTGTTATATTTTTTACATAGATTACGACGTGTTTGGGCTAATTTCAAGCCAGTGAAGATATGTTGTTGGGCATTCAAGAACACCTTTAAGAGCGGTGCAACAATGATATGCACGATGTTTGCAATCGCACTGCGCTATTGACTGTGTAAATGACGTGACTCGTTAACATTTTCTGGTTCACGGAGAGATGGAAATCGCAAAACCCTCCATTATGGTCACTTCAAAGAAGTTCTGAGGCAGCTCCCCCTACCACTTGGTTTAGTGCCAAGCTGACTAGGAAGACAAAGGGAGGCATGCCAATGTGTGAGCTACAGCTGCCAGTGACAGGCTAGGCACCCTTTGAAGCACAGGAAAGGGCTGAGCACAGCAAAACCCAGTACACATTGATCAAGCAGAAAAAACGCCTCTCCACACCCAAGCCCTTTGTTCGCTTTCTGGGAGCAAACCACATTTTACCACTGGTGAACTATTGGCAGAATGGCACATTTGGCTTAGACAGGAAAACAACAATTTTCTAAAGTATCATTCTTAAAATATGAATATAAAATCCAACTATACCGTTAATATGGATTTTATACTACTATTAGAATAAGGCATTGACATATCTTTCTAGCTTCGCCCAAACTAAGACACACGTTATATGGCGTTATAATGTAACCCTTCCTTTTCCAATGCACGAGACACCCTTAATACAGTGAAAGGGAGTTTGAGTGGTTTTCACTGCTAGGAAAAGTAAAACAATAAATACACATGTCCTACCTTTTAAATACCATGAGCCTCATTTATGAAAAGTGACGCATCACTGCGTGAAAACAGTGATGCGCCACTTTTCACTGCGCCCTCCCTGCAACTCCAGTGATGCGTCATATTTACAGTATGACGCATCATGTCGCAAGGAGTCACAGATACGTCAGTATTTCTGACGTATCTGTAGGCGCAAAAGTGACGCATCACTGGAGTGTGTCACAAAAGTGACGCAACTCCAGCAATGTGTCCTTTCACATGGGGCAAGCCCCATGTGAAAGGGCCTGCGTCAGTCTTACGCCTGCTGTGAGGCAGGCGCAAGAAATTGACGCATTTGCACACTAGAAGTGGTGCAGTGAAATCTCGTAGATTTCACTGCGTCACTTCTACGACCCTTTTTTGTGTCAAAACGCCCCCCTTGCATACATTATACCTGGCGCAGGTATAATGTGGCGCAGGGGTTTACAAAGTGACGCATCTACCTAGATGCGTCACTTTGTAAATATGGCGCAACATGGCGCATGTTTTATGCCACTGGTGCATCACAAAAAGTGACGCACCGGCGGCGCAAAAGTGACGCAGGGGCTCATAAATGAGCCCCCATGTACTTTGCCCTATGGGCATTTAGTGCCTGTCTTAGGGGTGACTTAAATGTTCCAAAAAATAAGGTTTAGGTCTGGCAAAAGGTTTATTTTGCCAGATGAAAATGGCAGTTTAAAGCTGCACCCACAGGCTTGCAAGGGCAGGCCTGGAGACGTGTTTCATAGTGGGATGGCCGATTCACAAAGGTGAACTTAGACGCTTGATCTAAACTTAGACCAAACGTCTACGTTTACGACTTTGGGAATTCACAAATGGCATTTATGAGTAGTAACGTTATGTCCGCACTTGGGGTGGGGATCCTAGAATGAAGTGAAAGATGTGAAAACATTGATAAAAGGAGAAAGTAGAGATGGAAATCCGAATGCATAATATAAAGAGGCAGGAAATGAAAGGTGGTGAGAGAAAAAGGCATAGAGTGTAATCGAGAGAAGGCAGCCTTCGTATTCACAAGCAGTGGCATTCAGCAGCACTAGCAGTGGCCTCCTAAGGAAAACGTGTTCCTACATACTGTTTTTTTGTACTAAACATGTTAAGCACTAGGGCGCCCCCACAAACAGTATATAATACAGGCAACAAAAGTCGTTAGCACTAATATGTGAGTGCACAGTAAGATATGGTTTTTTAGCAAAAATGCACAGATACATCCTTAAACAAAAAAATGAGTCAGCTCTTTTTCAAAGCTTTTATAACATTCCAGAGCATTTTAATTAATTGTCTTTCTGAAACAAATGCAAACTGGTTTCTCTTTACGACACTCCCTACTGTAAACTCAAACTTCTGCAGTTCATTTATCAGGCTCATAAATGAATAAATACTGTTTATATTTTCACATTAGTTAGGCTATAGCAGTTTTTATAGAGAAAAACAGCTGGGAGCCTCTCCGGAGGTGAATTTAGAGTTATAACAAATGTGATATGGAACCCCTGGGCAATAAACCACCTTTACAGTAAGTTGTTAAATTATGTTTCTTTGACTTTTCAAGTGGGCATCACCAGGCTGCAGATTAAGTTACGTAAATAACTGGCTATAGATTAATTGTCACCTGTCAGATGCAACGCTTCTGCAAGACCTTTGTGGCTTGTTCCACTACCATAGCTCATCTGGGTGCGAGCCTGCCAAAATGACTTGTTCGCCTGACTTTTACATTGCTTGCTTAGCAAAGAGAATATTCACAGCCAAGATGTCAGGGTTTTTTGGAAGCATTTCTGTATCTTAAATGTTCATATCTTGCAGTGGGATGTGTCTGGAAGTCATATGGAATAAAGGTGCTATAAACAGAATTACAATACCATTTCCACTTAATATGGCTATGTAATTTATATAATTATTTACCACTCAAATGTAAATATTGACTGAATTCCAAATATTTATATTTGAACAATAAAACGTAATTCTGTTGTATAAACAGATCCTTGAATTTTTGTTTAGGAACTGTAAATACCTATAAGGCCCAGATTAAACGCTGTGATTTTAAGATGTGTTTATTGATTCATAACTTAATTTTTTACCAATCAATCAATCAATCACATTTATAGAGCGCGCTACTCACCCGCGAGGGTCTCAAGGCGCTGGGGGGGTGGGGGAGGGGTGCCGCTACTGCTCGAAAAGCCAGGTCTTGAGGTGCCTCCTGAAGGAGAGATGGTCCTGGGTCATTCTTAGGTGGGTTGGGAGGGAGTTCCACGTCTTGGCCGCCAGGTAGGAGAAGGATCTTCCTCCGGTGGTGGTTGTGCGAATCCGTGGGACCGTGGCGAGGCTGGCGGGTAGGTGCGTAGAACGTGAGGCGGGTTTTGAGGTATTCGGGGCCCATGTCGTGGAGAGCCCTGTGTGCGTGGGTGAGGAGTCTGAAGGTGATCCTCTTGTTGACGGGGAGCCAGTGCAGGTCTCTCAGGTGGGCCGAGATGTGGCTGTGTCGGGGGATGTCCAGGATGAGTCGAGCAGATGCGTTCTGTATTCGCTGTAAACCACAAGTACGTTATTGAATAAGAAAAGAACATTATCTAGGGTTTTATTTTTTGGGTATTTTATAGCACATTGGTGGCACTGGTGCGGCTCTGTAACACTGTGTAGTCCTTGTCTAAATTAGCTGTTAGGCCAGTGCTTAATTTGTAAAATATTAAGTTCAGGTGCTAAAAATGTTTAGGAAGGCACACCCACTTCCCTGGACTCCTTCCACTTCCTCCACTGGCCCCATCCACTTACTCTATTGGCTTCACACACATCCTCAACTGGCACTGCTAAAAGCCAGATGTAATACCACCACATAGATACAGTGGACCCCAGCGCCTTAAGGCGCATGTAGTGCTTCCACGCCAGTCTGCCTGATGAACAGTAAGTAACAGTTCACAACACTCTAAACACACTTTTACCCAGTAGGATACTGCAGCACAAGGGAGATCGTTTATCCAAATGAACATTTATCACATGGAAGGAACCATGCATCACACAAGACATTTTTAATACACTGTACTCGGCTGTTTAACACACAATCACAACGCAGAAATATCTTAACCCAGTGACTTACTTTACCATACAGACATTTTCCACACGTCAGCCTCTTTACCACACGTACAGAACTGAATCCTTCCACTGGGAACTTTACCACACTGGCATTTGTCAGCTTTTCCCACATGTGTCTTACCACTAGACCTTTAATAGAAGAATTAATCATACAGTCCTTGGCCCTGTGGGACTTTGATCAAACACACCAAGTAACATTCACAAAGCTTCTTTTAGATTGAAACAAGACCTCACATATTCAAAACAGGAAATGGTCACAAAGATTATTTACAATACTTTTAGTCAGCTGCTGTATTACAATATTGAAAACACATGTCACTATCACTAAATATTTGATAAAACACATTTATAATTTGGAGAGTATGCCTGTGCACTGTCTGTGACTTGGTCAATAAGGGTATGAAAGAGCTGAAACTGGATCATAAATTCAAACCTGTTCTCAATAGGATCCCACAAAAAAAGTTTGGCCCGGGGATCACGAAATCCTTAAGATGTCCCTGATCTGTCCTTCCTAAAACTCAAGCCTTCTCCCATCATTTGTATAAGTATTAAGGGTGAGTGTCAAGTTCAATGCAGCTGGGAGGCTCGGCGTTTCGTCTGACACGTTCAATCCCTCCTGACTTTGTACTCAACATCACTTTGTATCACGGGGCATCTAGTTTTGTGCAACACACATGGGCTTAAAAAAAACCATAAAAAGGCATGCTGATTGCAAAGCTAGTACTGGCTGAAGCCGCAGCTTGCCACCTACCTCCAAGTCTTCATAACACCTACCACACACCTTAAACAAAGAGGATATACTGACTTTTGTCATTTAGGTAACCTGGAGTGCATACAAAGGCAGCACATAGCAACCATGGAACTGCGCAAAAATACACATGTTGTCTGTTAAACTGATCAAATGTACAACTCAGATGCTTATGAATATAACATACGCACAGAATTTTGTCACATTTTAACGTTACAAATGAAAACAGTTTTGACACTAAAATGCACTAGTCATGAAAAATAAATAATATGTACTGCCTTTAAAAATAGTGGTAGATTGGGGCCACATAGAGATTATATACAGAAAAGAATTATGTTGTTCGTCGCCTTTTTAAAAAGTATGTGAACGGTAAAAATTTTCACAATGGGTGTATGTTGTTGGAAGAAATGGCATTCTCATTTTCCCTTAAATTTTGTGATAATATCTTCCTTTATAGGTACGCCTCGGTTGATAGAAATAACTAACTGTGGAGTGAATGTGGCCTAGCAGGCAGTGCTGCCGTCTTTTGAGCTGTGGAACCAGGTCTTGGTGTGGGCTCAACAACCTGTGAATCTGGGCAAATCACTTAATCTCCCCTTACTTAACAAAGAATGAACGTGTCTTTGCGTAAACGTAACCTTCGGGTCGTCGAGTTTGTGCTACTTAAATCTGCAAAAAAAAACGATATTCTCCTACCCTTTCAGCTGTACTGATGACGGCTGCAACAGGACGAAAGGAAATGTTGATTTAGATTATTATCGGTTTTTGAACAGATGGCAGCATTGGTGCAGATAGAAGGACACAAAGCCTCACTTCAGAAAGGCGAGGGTGAACTCGAGGATTAAATGGGCAAAAGTGGTGAAGACAGCTTCAGTTCTGCGGAAACATCTTTCTATAATGGGCCATGACGTAATCGAGCGATCCTCTCCCTCTCTCTGCAGCTGACATAGACGATCTTGCCCACTTGATGTCCTGGGCCATTACAAAGCAGAGCTACCTCTGACAAGAAATCTCCGGCGTGGCGTCTGATTTCACCACACGTGGCAGCGCAGGTGCTAGCAAATTGGTCCTGTTACGTACGACGCACATGCCGTTTACATTGACAGCGCATGACTGCGTCACACCCTCGATTGTGCCTGGACCTGGGCGGACCACTCTCTAGACACCCAGGCAGACATGCAGCTGAAGCAGAACAGGTAGGTACATTCATTTGAATAATTTCGGGGCCCATCGCATATGAGAGCATAATTCAATAGCCCCGGCCCTGTCAAATAAGTGCGGGTGCTAAGCACCGGAAAGCACTGGCACAAATTAAGCACTGTGCTAGGCGGAGCTGCATGTGCAGTTGCCGTGTTCGGTTTGCCAGGATTGCTTTGCACTTTGCCTTATCTTTTTAGGTGCAAATGGGAGCTCTGCTTCCAGTGTGGTCTTGGCTATCTTAGTGGAAGGCGGAGCCTCTTTGCCTGGCTAGTGCATGGTGGTCTTGTGGCATATATGGGAGGTGTTGGTGTTCTGCTGGCTCACTCTAATTGGTGCATCTTTATAGTTCCCGTATGTAGTTCTGTCTCTTAAGGGTGAGAGAGAAAGAAAAGGTAGTAGCTCAATGAGTTGAATACATCTCATTACTGTGTTTTCTTTTGTCTTGGGGTTGTGGTGGCTTTAATTCCTTTCCCTGATTTGGTAATAGCAGAATCTGACATCCTTGGTCAACTTGTCTCAGTATAAACTTCTCAGGCTGCAATCTATTATTGCTTCATTAGTTTTAGAGCCCGCCGGGCTGGTATGATTGGGCCTGTTTCTTTGAAAGGCAGGACCTGCGCCCTTTTGAGTAATGAATTAAATATTTATAAACAGATTCTGATATTATCTTCCAGCATAGGAAAGGACCTCAGTGAAATCAACAATGGTCAAATTAAATAGTAAATATCACAAAGCTTATTTGGTGTATGGTAAGATTTAGTATATTACCCACATGCTATGTTCATCATTGCTCAATTGGTACTGGCAACAACAATGACACATCTTCATTGTGACGCCATTTGCTGGAAGTAGGAAATGTGAGATCTGTAACCTCTTCCAGTGGCGTAACACAATCCCCTGCAGCCCCCGTGGTGCGGGGGCCCCCAAACTCCAGGAGGGCCCCTCAGCACAATACTCTGGCTGGACAGCTACTGATTGAGTCCGCAGGGGGCCCCTCCACATACCTTGCAGGGGGCCCTCAAGTTTAGTTACACCAGTGCCATATTCCGTACCTGAAGTGGAAGGAAAACCCTGGAGGATACATTATTTAACTTTGTCATGGTCTAAACTGCACTATTAAATACATATACTGCATGAGCCCACAAGCAAAGAAAGCATGCAGTCTGAGACTAACGCTCACCATCCTTAAGCCAAAATCTCTCAAGTGGAAGTTGATGACATCAAGGAGGGGGGCATCAAAAGTGAGAGCAGTCACTTAGCAGGCTGAGAGTAAAGCTGGTCACCGAATAAGACAGAATTTTGGGACAACAACATTGAAAAGTCAACACTATTGTCATCAGTAGTTCAAGATGCACCATTTTCAGAATGTTTTTAAAAAACTAGAGGCGTCAACCTTACAACCTTACAAAGATAAATCAGTATTAATAGAACAATGCATTAATCATCACTTTACAGCTCATAAGAATTAAATCTCAGATACAATGAAAGAACACTCTTTTGGAGCGATAATGAAGAAAACCTAGGGTTAACATCCATAACATTAAAAGAAGATCTTTTCACCTCTAAAGCGCAGTGTCATGATGAACAATGCTACTCACCACTATACTGCATTGCTTTCAAGACCTACCCGTAGCTAGGAACCTGGGTCAGTTGACTGGCAAGTCAATCTACAGATATCCATAGTATTAAGTTTTGATAAGGAGGAAACCTGGAGATATCCAAAAACAATAAAATGTGGACCAGAAGCATATAATACATTAATATTTATAGGTGCTGTATAATAGATGAAAAAAACCAATCTAACTGCGAATATGCAATGGACCAAAGCAGAGATAAGCATACTTAACCAGGTGCAGGAGGCATCAATGGGGCGACTTTTATAATTGCAGTTCATTGCGGACCATACGGTTCTAAAGGGAAAGGAGCAAATTTTGGAGCAGGCAGTTCTGTTTTTAATGAAGCCTTGGTGAAATCTTAACTCAACTTGCAAGTGCACAGTGTCAGGCAGGGTTTGGAGTTGTGGGACATTGGCAACAGCTGCCATTGTTCTTAGAGGTGATCTCGGACCTCGGATCTTCCTATGTCCAGATGTGGGCTCCTTGCTCACTATGCCACTGGATTCACGATAGCTTGGCTGCTGAGGGGTGATATCCCGAAACCGGTCCCAGGATGCTTGTTTCCTATCCAGGGGGGACCGGGCTTGGTAGTTCGGGCTGGACTGTTCCCTCGAGGAGCAGGGTCAAGACTGATTTGCATATGACTGGGTCCAAAATGGAGTGGTGTGGTGAGCAAAAGAACAATGGATTTAACCCAGATCTCTTGACTGGGGGTGAAAGTTTGATTTATTCAGCATTCCATCCATCATTTGTTGCTGCAGCTCTCAAATTAACTTGGCAGTAACTTGTGAATTAGGGTCTGATTGAGAGTTTGGTTGACTAGGTTCTCCATCACAAGTGTGATAAAGAACCCTATCCGTCAAATCCTGGGCCCACCCACTCAAATACGGTTCAGGTGGGCCACTAGCTTTCTGATGGCAGGTCCTTATTGGCTCCATCATCAGAAAAACGGCTCCAATGACCCAACGGAGTAAGGAAGGACCATCAGACTAAAACATTACACCACTGATCCTTATGTAGAGTGGATAGTCTGATGTATTTTCTTTCTGGTCATCAGGAAACATAACAAAAAATGACGCGCCATAACCTTGGAGAAAACGTCCAGAGCACAGGGGCAATTAGATTGTTTGTTTTCAGGAAAAAAAACACCAGCTTTGAGAGTTAGTTTCTGAAAAATACAAATGATTAGTAAACTGCCATCAGAAACATAGCAGATGTGCACCAAACCTTTGGTGCCTCAGCATTTCCCCACTGCTTTGATGCAGTGAAAGAAAGGAAACATAAAATTATAATAACTCGTGGCTATTATCATTTTATGATTTCCTGCTGCTGCAGGTTTGTGGACAGGGCAGGGATGCTCCAATGACAGAGGAGCAGGGAGAGGAGTGGTTTGCCCACTCCAAGTGCACATGAATGTTTGGTCGGACCTGTCGGGCAGGCCAAATATTCATGCGCACTTTGCATGTTCTCCACACAGGGAGCAATACAGCCTGTGTGGAGAACATGCCCAGGCTCCCATTCCCTGTCTGAGCGCCGAACCATGGCACACGCCACACTGTTACGATTCCTAATGGTGTAGCTAAAGACCTACCTCATTAATATTAATGAGGTAGGTCGCAATTTGCCACCCCGTAGGGATCTCACATATCACAAGGATGGTACCATGTCTGTGTTTGCTTTTGTAAATACAGCAACTTCTTTTGTCAAATGCAGCCCGTTTTCCTTAAAGGAAAAGAGGATGCGTCTAAAAGAAAACAAGGAAAATTCTTCTTTTCATTTTTTAAGGGCAGGCAGTGGTTCTTGGGACCCCTGCCTGCTCTTAAAAAACATTTTTGCACACCTTCACAAAGGGTAAGCTGTCCCCTGGGGACCCCTTCCCGTTTGCAACTGGCTTCGTACACACCAGTGCGGCTCGCTATTAGGAAGGGGCGCCTTGGCATGCCCCTTCCTAATAGCGACCCACAAATTCTATTTTGCGAGTCAGTAATAGGCAACCGACTCGCAAAAAGGGTTTGGACATATCACAACCCTTTTTAGCTGTCGCAAACGGGCCGATTTCCCGTTTGTGACCGCTAAATGGGTCGAACATCTGGCCCATAGACTGTAAAAATCAACCTCCACCCATTAAATCCCTATTAATGGGGTGATTTAAAATAAATCTTGACAAGAATTATTAGTACATTCCAAAGACTTCTGGCCCAGTTGCTACGACTGAGGCTTACTAAATTCATATTTTCACTTCAAGACATATACTGTATTTTATGCAGTAAGTAACGTATATTAATTGTACAATCATACTCTGATGTTTCTTAAAATGCAAACAATATGTTTGCACTATTTTTTAAATCGCAATTATGTTCAGTTGTACATGTTAAAATGTAAGCTAATTAGAATTTGAAAGAAGAAAAGTATCAAATGTAAAACAAAGTGTTGTTACACAATTATCCATGGTATCATTTCGATGCGAGCATCATTTCAAAACTCCGTTTTCTCTCATAAACCATCTACTGCATGAAATGTGAAGAGTGACTAACCAAGAATGTATTTTAATGTCCAATATACTAAGACACATGCAGACTTGAAGTTGTAAATTACATGAAGCAAGGATATTGCAAATGAAAGAAGTGAGATTATGGTACAGAATATTCAAATGGGAAATTAAGATTATGGTGCAGAATATTAAAGTTGACGAAAATAGAAGAAAAGGTACGTGTGGTATAGAGGGGAATGCATTGGGATCATAAAAATGATGGGATTTAAATCTAATAATACATCACAGGCTGAACTTACAGACACAATATAGCACAATTACATTAAGTCTGGGGCATGGAAGCCAAAACAAAGGACTCTGCGGATTACAAGAAACTGATCAGAGAAAAGAGAATTGAATGGGATGAGGGATGGAGGAATGAGGGAACTGGATAACGCAGGAGGTAATTAGGTTCCGATTTATGATTCTGAAAGAAAGTATGGAAACACAGATATGAGGTCTGAGAAAGAGGGTTTTTCTCTCTGCAGTAATGTATGAGGTCACTGCAGAGAGTTAGAAATAGACATAAGTCATCTATGATAAAACAGGCCGAAATGATTAAAAAAAATATCAAACGAGAAATGAGCTACAAAATGTGGATATTTTCAAACTTTCTGTATGATCACTACAGATCGTCCTGGCAGAGCAAGAGCATTGTCAAATTCCATTACAATTTCAGTACATCAAGCTAATGGGGTCTTAATTATACATTGCGAAAATTAACTGCTGATTAATCGAATATCCAAGGCAGCCCTACAAATCACCAGATCCTCAATCCATGAAAGCCTGAAAGTGTTGTGAGTGGATTTATGCAGTACCTAAGTGTTGAAGGTTGGCTTTGAATACCTTTTGTGATTGAAACGTGTGCATAAATATGGGGGCATGTAAAATAGCGAAAATAGTGAAATTCTACCAAACTAGTGCAGAAATAAAACGTGTTTGTTTCCCGTTGTGTGACAAATAAATGGACAATCACATAAAAGAACTTCCTGCAGTATTGAAAAAAAAGGTTGCTTGCTGGATAAAAAGAATTGAAGCATTAAATGTTGCTTTAGACCATGGGTACTCACAAATATTTTCCCGGGGGCCGCAAAGTTTGGTCTTGGTTTGTCCGAGGGCTGCACTGATGCCAGTGGGGGAGGAAAGTGAAGTGGGTGTAGGGGAAGCAAAGGATGTATATCTACTGGCTGAAATCAATTTTGCAACTTGAAACAAGAACACCTGAGATGGAACCAGAACACCTGGGATAAATCACGGCTTCTCCACTTGACCAGATTGTGTGACCCTGGGCAATTGTTTTATTTCAATTTCCCTCCTTTTTCTTCATTGTTGTCAGGGTGGCGGTTTGTGGGGGGATGGGAAGCATGAACGTTTCTTAATTCATGTTTGAAAACTATCACTTTAAAACAAATACTTCTGATTGCACTGCTATAATTTGATTTACTAAGGTAAATTGGCTCTACAGGTCAATAAAATACACTTTTTGACTTTTGAAAAGACTATTCTATTTTTACGTGCTTGCTGTCTTTAAAAATGAAGATGTTCCTAAAGTTAAGGGCCCAGTAACTCCCTTTTGTTTAACTAAAATTAACTTTTAAATAAGTGCTTGCTGTATATTTAAAATTTTTGTAATGTTAGTGATGAGTCGTGTAAACAGCAGCCAAGTGCTGCTGCTGCTCAGGTGGGCGCATGCAAAGGACACGGAGGCCCCATGTGGCCCCCCCGGTCGTACTTTGAGTATCACTGCTTTAAATCAAGGTCCAAACTTCACAATCACTAGACAAGGAAACAGAAGGTAGTAAGTCAGTCAGAGAATGCATCCAACACATGTTGCTACAAAAGCAAATGATAATCTCAACATGCTTCTCAAAATATTATGCAGAAAGAACATCCACATTTATTAAAAAAGTATTGATTCCAATTAGAAAAACAAAATATTCAGAAAGAGTGCACATGCAAATTCCCTAAGCCACTCATTGACTTCAGATGAGGGCCATTGGGTTACACATCTATCCTGCAAGTGAAGGGTGAAGGAGCAGGGTGTAAGAATCAAGGAAACAATATCTAGATCATGCATCTTCACAACTGGTCTCTTGATCAAGCAGAAAAGGAAAATGCTATATTTCCAAAAGATCACATTCTTTGGTATGCAACTTGAGAAGGTAAGAGGAGGAAGTGCTTCCCAACACAGTTGATACTGGACATTGTTCAAGAATGTGTAAGGGTAGCTGGGGCAATAGAAACGTTTCCTCACTAACTACCACAGAGCTCAATGTCTTCACAAAGTGCTGGAGTATTTCAACAAACGCATGTAGTGGAAGCTCATCTCGCCACTATCTATACAGGAGAGGCAACATTTAGCATGGCAGGTTTATGCTCTGGCACATTTATCACACATGGTTGATGATCTGCTATGTTTCATATTGCATTAAAGTCACAGAGGCACAAGACACATCTGTTTCATACTCACCAGAACTTGCACTGTATCAATGTATGTCATCAGCAATGCTAGGGGACACATCTATTATATATACATATACACACAAGTTATCCTGTAGAGAACATGACAAATATATATATTTCTGAGGTTGGCGATAGCTGTGCAACTACAACCTGGAGACTGCTGCATGTGACTGGTTACTGAGTATCATAATAAATACAAAATTACCACGCATGGCTGGAGCTTGTCTTTAGCTTTAGGATAGCCCTGTCATGTATACTCTATTTTACATATGCCATCCCATCCACACGACTATAATGATTCTAAATAAGAGATCTTTTACCTAATAGCTTGCTTCTGGCTCTTCGACACCAGGCTCTCAATTTTCTATCTAAATCCCTGTACATGATGTACATAAATCTGTCCCCAGGCACGGCAGATTAATTCTGTATGAGGGTCACCACTTTTTTCATCCTTGGCCAACAGCCAGCTGTGCATGATCGCACTTGTTTAGAAAATCATCAGTTATTGTTTTAAAAACATTTATGATTATTTCAAAACATCCATGATTGTTTCAAAAACGTATCGATTTTAGAAAAAAACCTGGAGTGAACCCATTAGTATAAAAGACCCTCACTCCCCCCAACAAATTAGAGGAGAATTCCTTCTAAGCTGAGACTGGGGCTGTGCATGCCCAATCTCCAACAAGCAGCGGTATGACATCCCTTACAGGTTGTCTTCCTCGACGCAGTGATGGTGACCTTCATTCGAAACCATCAGGTGAGGGGGCTGGTTCATCTCTAGGGGTTTCTTGGCTGCCCATATATACACCTACAGATTCAGGTTAGGCTAGGTACATTTTAGTAAATTACTTAGGGCGCACATTTTAGAAATATGCAAGTGCTACTGTTTTTATCTGAACTGTTTCTGTTCATCTTTTTAGCACGATGGTAGAAATGTATCTACTTTTCACTATATTGGTACTAGCAATGTCTTTTGTATGCTTCTGTCTCCTGATTGTTGCAGCACATATGTTTTACACAAGGTTGTCACTGGACCAATAAATTCTTATTGAAACGTTCTAATTGCCATCCTGTGTGTTCTCTGAGAGAAAGCAAGCATGAGTGTCTGATCCAAACATACAGTACTGTTTTCCACGTTCCTTGAGGAATCAGGGTTGTCATTCAGTGGTTGCCAGAGACTACCTTCACCACTGTAGAGTGCAGGGGGTGGTAGTGGCACTGTATAGCTAGCTGGTCTAATGGCTGACATATCCTGTGGGGGTGTCCGGTAGTGGTCTGGACACCAAGCCCTCAGTTTAGGTCATCCAAAATGCGCAGGTCCTGGGGGACTCCATGGAACTACACGACAAGCTATGATAATGCAAAACTAAGCAGTCATATTTTGGTGCCACCACTAGTCATTGTCTCATAGCAAATGAAGACCTCAAGTATGATCCTATTGGTGCGAGAGAGGGGGCTGCAAAAGGGAACTTTGTACTCAAAGAATCTTAGCACCGAAGGTCTTGCCCTGACAACAACACAACACTGCACACACATTTTAGATGATCATCAAAATATCAGTTAAGACACATGAATGAGAGTTCAATCACTCAATAATACTCCACACCAACATTCCCACAATGTTGGATCAAAATAATTTATGTGGCAAAGATAAAATGTCAGTGGCACTTTAGAATATGAATTCAATCACACCGAAATCTACAACCACAACAACCCATACACAGCAATTCATTGAAGCAAAAAAGCAGTAGTGATGTCACAAAACTGAATAGCTGTTCTTACACAAGAATAGACTACTGTGCACCCCAGGAGAAGGAAACAAAGAGAATATTCTTATTGCAATCACACCCATACACATGATGATATGCACAGATCCAGAGTGAAATCTTACTAGCCATTATCTAATCTAACCCATTTCAAAACAAAACATTAATTCATTCTACTGCTTTGGGCCAATATCGAATAATGGCCACCACTAACCAATATGACACAGTCCCAAATTGAATGTAAACAGACCATTATGATTCAGTTAAAATGGATTCCCAGAACTGAAAGAACACCCAGATTTCAAAAGTACAACCATACAAATTGTAGACATACTAGAAATCTATTGTGAAAATGAACGTAACATGACCTGACATAATTTGATGATGTCATGCATTAATGGGGCTAAAAACACAAATGGCTGTATCTATCCTCTTTGCTCTTTTCTCCTAACCATCGTGGGAGGACTTTTAGACAACTTTATAAAGCATCATCCATACATTTTCACATGATTAATGAACAGACTCTTAGAATTGTGAGTTCGCACATTAAGTGTCTGGAGGATTTTAGTGCTACTCTCCCATTCTTCTCAACTTTAGTGTGACATTTGTCTTTTCCTATCACAATGTGTAAGTCCATATTTTCCAACTTCAGCTGTGATCTTTGTCGACAGCTGGACGTGTTGCCATGGTGTTGTGAAAGTCACCTAAACAGTAAGGAAGAAATGGAATGTGAAAAAACATTTTTTGGCATCAGTTTCATATGAACTCTCCAGAGGTGAGGTCTGCCATCGATATTTTACAACCGATTATCAATGATGATACATGAGGTTAAGCACCCCCTGCAGTACATTATAAGGATACCGCAATTCACTGAGAAATTCCATGGTCATTATATGGTTGTGGAACTCCAAGCTGACTTGGAATATCCTTATCATGTATGGCATGGGGTATTTTATCCCTTATAATACATGGTCACATTATCATTTTTCCCATAAACCACTTAAATCCTTGATATGTACCTCTTTCATATGATAGAGTGAGCACATCTGCAAACATAAAGAATAAAAATAGAATCACTAGTGCAAGAATAAACACATCCAAAAAGTTGTTAGCTAGTTGTTGGAAAAATATATTAGAAGCTGTTGATTAGAAGTCATTTTTAACAGAAAAAGGCACAATAGAAACATGCAGAAAGATTCTAACTCTTCTATAATTTCACAAGGAGTGCACAAAATAAGCATGCTGCCATACATATCTTCTTTCTGCTTGGCACTATAGAGCTAAAAAAACTGAGAAGAAGAAAGAAAAGCAACATTTTATTTATATTGCTTTAAACAGCTTCTCCTTGACAGATGCACTGACTTGACCTGCCTTTTTGATCAGTTGGTGGCTCCTGAAGCAGGCATTGTGATGTCAGAACTCAACTGTTATAAGTTATTACAGTTGACTTCTGATGTCTTTTCTTTGTAATCGGTGACTGAGTGTGTCAGAAGTTGCTGATTATAAAGAAATTAGAGACAATAGTTCATGTAGGGATTGCAGAATCCAATTATAATTTATAAATAGTGTCTGTCAGTTAGCAATAAAATCCTCAAGCATTAAGGTCATCATGTCACTGGACATGGCAACACACTTTTATGTCATCCTCAAAACACCTCCTTCCTGTGCTATTATGGATTGACAAGCTAGTCAATGGCATACCTAAATGAATGACATAAAACAAGCACAGTGCAAAAGAACTATTTAAATCTAAATTGCATTTTCACATAAGTCCAATAAGTTCATTTGAAAACATTTCCGAATTCCCTCAAACGTTAAATCTTAGCTCCAATGGAAAATTCACACAAGGATAATATAGTAGAGAAAATGCCACTGATGAATTCCTATGGAAACCTAGCACTTCCTTCAGAAATCAGAGGATTTTTCTCTAGCACCTAACCCTAATTCAAGCCATTATGTTTTTTTCTGATTTCCTTTAATAGGTCGAGCATTCAAGACCTCTTGTATATACTTCAGTATATACTTATATACTTTAGTATATAATTATATGTGTATGTACTTTGTGGGCTCTGGAGAACAGCCCTAGGACTTGTCTGCTTCCACTTAGGGACTTTTTCTTTCTGTTCAACTACCTCTATTTAACTGTCTTGATAGAAAAAGACCAGCAGAGGTCAGTAAAATACCAGAATTGCTTTCTGCTTCTGGACTTTCTTTATTTTATTTTTTATTCTGGCAACTGCCTCTATTTAACTTTCGTGATAGAAAACGACCAACAGAGGTTGGTGAAAATACCAGAATCACTTTAGCATTCTCTAGATTCCAGTTCATAGAAATTGTCTTCCACCAGCACCCGTAGACAATAATACTTTTTTCAAATCTGGTATTTTCAGTGATACGACCACTAAAGGCCCTGATTTTATATTAAAAACAGAGCTTAGGACTATACCATTTCCCGCTGAAAGGGAATATTTCTCTCCATGTGTTCCCATACCCGCGGATTGATGCTCAGTTTCCCTCCGTGTTAAAGAACAGTAGATGTTTCAGTACCCAGGCTAATGTGTTGCATAGCTAAATATATATAAGGTTCCAAAGGCGAGATCGATTGCATTGCAAATGCTTGTTTTTAAAATAGGTATATCTGGCTGTATGAATCAAGACATTCCGATGCATGCATAAATAACTTTTACAGCATAATGTACCTTGTTGGATTGTATTCCATGTGCACACAATGAAACACACTTGATCCTGACCAGATGTATAAATCGCATTCAAAAATATACACTGCTCACACAACTAATTTAATCATTTCACAAAATATACCTGCACAAGGACACTTGCTCACTCATCCTGTCTGATTAAACAGACCAATAACGGCCTAAGAGCCTTAAATAATGCAAGACCTAAAATGCAGCTATATAACTGTTTGCCTGGTGCATTAACATAGTGGCAGTAAATGCCAATATGCTTACCAACTACATTTTGAAATAGTGAAAATATATGAATCGATAAATGCTTACATCATTTAGCAGTAGTGGTAGAAGTAATAATGCCATTATGTACAATTAGTGCCCTCAGATACTGTGAAAAACGCTGAAAAGTATGCAATAGAACATTTTTTTCTCTTCTGGGCAGCAAGATGAACCACGCAGGGCTGGTTCAGAGGCAGCTCGTTGCCTGAGCCCTGAAAGTACTACTAAGAGAGGGTAGCATTCTGCCTATATTTAGACCTTTAAAGTTTTGAAAATACAGTTAAGCAATAAGTCCCCCAAATTCTCCAGTGGACTTTGATTCATGACAAGGGTTAACGCTTACTTTTGGGCGAGACCTGCTTGTGCCTCGCTGTGACCCTGTCTCCAAGAAGGCTGTGATGGAGGGCCATAGCGGAACTCCAGGGGAGGACATTAGAGGTGATGTGCTGTCATCAGATGATAATGGCAGGCAGGTATTGAATACTGGACTGCTACACAATGCTGATGCCCTGCTGTTCTGGTGGTGATATGTCATATCTCTGAGGAGAAAAGATGCCTAGGGAGCATCTCAGGTATCTCCAGTTCTGCAAGGGCACTGTTTCTGATGGATGTGATACTGCATTGGTGGCTCTGGCAGTGGAGTACGCAGCTAAGTCTGTGACAAATGGAAGGGTCATTCAGACCAGCATGGGGTAGGTGGAGCTGAGGTCATAGGGATGCCTATCGTAGGTGGACACTAATGGGGCTCAGACCAGGATAGCCCGTCAGAGCAACTTTGCAGCAAGCAGTTGTTCATAGCATTGGATGCACATGAACAAGTGGCTGGTGCTGCTGTCGCTGACCCTGTTACTGACACCTTGGAAGGGAAACTCATCATTGAGGTCCATGGGAACCCACAGCAGTTGAATGTATGGGATCTGAAGACCACAATGATGCAATGGGGTATTGTGTTGGAGATTAGGTAGAAAAATGGCAATGGAGAAGATATGAGGTTAATAACTTACAGTGTCACCAGCTGGAATGGCAAGAGTGTACTTAGTATTAAAATGAAGTGCACATCTGGTGTAGACACTGGAGAGTGTGACCCTTTAAGGGCACTCAAAAATAAGAACAGAAGGTCAATCAATGCTCAAAACATGCTTTCCACAGTTGGGAATTGTGTGAAGAAACAGAAAGAATGTTCAGCCAATAATGTATATATAAATGGTATTTCAGTGACAAATTGAGCTCTTGACACCATTAAAGCTAGCTGTGCTGAATCCACCAGTTCCTCAGTATATCCATTATTTTCAGCAAACAATAAAGGATCAAGGCCTTACAACATTCATTTGATAGAATAACAGATATTTAGAGAACAGATAACAAAAAGAATGTGTTGTTAATGCTACTCATGTTATTTTTGTGGTATTATTGTCATTGAACAGGTAACAATAACAACTTATTAATGTGTTATCATAATAGGCACATGAAAAAAATGTGTGAAAGATCACTGGTGAGATGAGACAATGACTACAACAGATGACATAAATGTTGTCTGCATAACAAGAGATGTGTAGCCCCACCCTGAGTGCCCAACTGTCATTTGGTCTAAATCCCTAATTTAGATTTTTTTCATATGCGAACATTGATCATGAGTGTGCACAATGACATAAGCCTGTCTCACAGATTGTGGTCTTGTAGGACAGGGAGGAGCACCCAAAGAGCTACCCTCATAGTGGTGGAAAGCTACTGCCGTCACCAGAAAGTTAAGCAGCATGAGTGCGGTGGTGGCAGTATACTGTGTTGTGATCAGTAGTAGAGAACAGGACCACTTTACCCTGTGTGCCTGGAGTGAGGTCTACAGTCTCAGTCACATTTTTAAAGCTTCTATGTGCTTGACTAATCCTTGGCCGGCATGTAAATGTAGAGTGCTGCATAGCGCAGGAGTGGTGACTGTGTAAGTTGTCTGTGTGCCTCGGAAGTGTACAGAGGTAGGACCAGTACTGTGCAGTACATGTGTGTTAAGTACATTTACTAGGTGTATGTATTCCTGAGAAGAATACATTACACATTGCATGAGATATATAGTGCTGGGCAATGCAGGTGGAGATAACGCATGCGCTGGGTGCAGGTGTGCTTGCATGGAGTGCAGTATGAAGGAGTAAGTGATGTGCAGCACACATAGTGGGTGTATGTGCTGGTAGTGTTTGTGTTTGTAATGAGCATGCCCTGGTTAGATATATGAAGGCTTCAGTGCTGAACAGTGCTTGTTGACTGAGTGTGTCTGCTGAATGGATAGGTACATATAAGGGTTCAATGCATGTAGAAACAGTGCTGGACTGAAAGTGTCCTGTGAAAGTACACTGAGTAAATGTGCCTGAAATGGTATATTGTATGGATGTGCCTACATTCCATTTTGAGAAGCACAGGACTGCCTGGTAAAGACATGAGGAGGAGAGAAATCCCCCAGACATATGTGTGTATTGCTGCATTCCTGTGAGCTGGGTGGGGACACACTGAAGCGTAGGATCTCAAAAGACTTCTCTTTGGTTTATGATAGATAACAAGGAAAGGGCCTGAACGAATCTCAGGAAAGGAGATGGGGCTAATAGGAGGATCATAAAAAATAGAAACAGGGGGTCTGCGATTAAACCTTTGATATACATAACACTGAGGCTGAACTCCAGGTGTAAACTCTGGTCACTCTCATGAATTATGTTGTGGACAATCGGCTTCATAGTCATGACATCTATGGCAGACCTCTTTTATGAAGGAAGATGAAAAGACGTGTCCACTTCAAAAGAAGCAGAAGCCCAAAACAGAACTTCAAAGACCCAGAGCCTAAATTGCATGTGATGTCAGGAAAGGGCTATAAGAGAGGGTGTGAGTCACCAAAACTGTTTCATCTGTCAAGCAGCCAGACAGGCTGTGTGAGAAAGGGCAGCTCTGCAAGACTTCTGCTATGACCAGTACTGGGGGCTAAGGCCTGCTAGTCACCCTGCTAGATAAGGGGACATCACCCAGGGAAACTAAGATCACCTGCCCTGGAGCACCAGCACCTGTCTACTTGCCAAGACCAGTGTTCCCTGTGAGGAAGAGGAGAGTGATGGGGGAGTAAGGTCCAGTGGGAAGCCCTACTGTGAGGACTCCCTGTGCACAGTGTGTGGATTTTGGTTGTGCACAGATCGGGCAGTAGCCCATGTTCATGACTGCTTTAGGGGATCCATCTATGCCAGGAAAAGGCCACCATAGGCTGTGCCAAGTATCGAGTGCTGCAAGGAGAACACTAAATCCACATACTCTTTTTGTGGTGACACCATATGCCAGAGAGGGCCACAGGTGACTCAATTGGAATGGAGCATGAGACGTTTGTCCACTGTGTGTAGGGCGATAGCACCAAAGACTCTGTTCCCGATAGTGAGCAATGTGGCAACCCTGTATGCCAGAAGGGACTTCCGGTATTCCTGCGGTCAAGTGTTTAGGTTACGATCTGGGCAAAAGAATTACAGACATGACCAGTGGGTCTAGCCCTCCAACTGCACCTGACTGTTTCCCAGAGGATTGTTGGACATAGCTGTGGATGTTGCAGCTTTGCCTCAGCTCGAGTCATGAGAAGGAGAACTCCTGCCTAAGGAAAGTGCAAGTTACCTTTTGTGTCTGCCGAGTGGGAGAAGCTCATATCACTGGAAACAGACCGGCATCGCTGGTCGACAGGAATAACTTGTGCTATCAAGTGCCACTGTGTCCATCGCCAGTTAGCCATCCTCGCTGCACAGGATCCGGACTTTGAAGCGTCCAAAGAGAGGGCACTTGCTACACTGCTAAACACTGTCACACCGCTGGAGCGGATGGGACTGACGCTGCTGAAAATGCTGCTGTACCATAGACACTTTTGGCTGGAATTCTGCCAATTTAAAAGGGAACTCTTTAGTATGGCCTAATAGTTTGTATTCCCTGATGTGACCACCAGTGAATGTGGAATAACCCTGAACACAGTACACCAAAGAGGGTGAGACATGGAATAGCTACTAGAGCCCCAAACTCAAGGGAGATTGTGTCGTAGCTTCTGAATGTCATTTTTCATTGCATGTGTAAAGTTAGAAGTAAAATACTACTTTTTCTTATAAAAAAAATATTTGGCTGAAGATTGGCTTATTGTTCGTAATAGTTGTACTTTGAGTTATGATGAGTCATGTTCACTGATCTGTATCTGTATGCCCTCAGAGGGAGCCTTGACTGCTCGACCACAGCGAACACTTGAAAGTCAAGTTCAGAAGGGGTACTTGGCCCAGTTAAGCAGGATCCATAGCAGGTTCAGGCCCTGTGACATCAGGAGTAAAATGCCTCAGTCACCACCGATGGACTCAGTAACGCCTGTGTGGCCTGTGGCCCTCTG
This sequence comes from Triturus cristatus, assembly GCF_964204655.1. Lineage (NCBI taxonomy): Eukaryota > Metazoa > Chordata > Amphibia > Caudata > Salamandridae > Triturus > Triturus cristatus. Next base: position 371,266,905 of record NC_140595.1, read on the forward strand.
AAGTGGGTCCTGGCAAAATACATCCAGGAGGGGTTATCAGATGCAAAAAAAGTAGGCAAACCTAATGCGAAGGAGTAGGGTGAGACCCAGGAATCCTGAGTAACTAATTCGATCATAAGCAAGAGGAGAAATGACCAACTGAGCCGATGTATTGTTTCTGTATTGGGTATATTTTATGGGACTCGTAATTTATCCCTCAATTTGGCATCCCATTCTAGATTGGCCATTTTGTTTTAGGTGTGCTCTAGTGTTTCCTTGTGCCCTGACACCATGTTTTGGCCAAGCTATATATTAACACGGAAGTTTGGCATCCACGCAGCAGACACTCACAGAGGGTAATCCCATCTGTGCCTGTCCCTGTCCACTCCGGGCCCAGGACCAATATGCTATCCATATTTCTTCAGAAGCACTACACCAGCATTATTCTAGTGAATCTCCCCCAAGTATGACCTGTCTGAAGACTCTTACTAATCTAAGTCCTACTCTAAAGATTATTTTAACATCAGGGGTTGATAGGGGCAACAACAGGTTTTCTCTAGGGTTAGTCTCTTGGATTAGTCCCAGAGACATCACCTAGAAAGGACGAGGACTCTTTTTGGGAGGCTGGGATGCAAGATAAAAGCAAATGAACAAATGATGGGCAGAATACTGAACAATGCAAACATTCACCCCAGTCATAAATATCTGGGTTTAATCCATTATTTTTTGCTCACACGCCACCCCAGTGTGGACCCAGCAATACTCAAATCAGTCTTGACCCTGTTCCTCATGGGAACAGTCCAGTCTTAACTGCCAAGTCAGGTCCTCCCTGGACAGGAAACAAGCATCCTGGGACCGGTTTCGGGGTATCATCCCTCATCAGCCAGGCTAGCTGGAATCCAGTGGTGCAGTGATCATGGGACCCACGTCTGGGCATATCCTTCCCACTTAAGATAACAAAAGCAAAAAGAGACCATGATGGACAGAATGCTGAACAATGCAAACATTTACCTCCAGTCACAATTATATGGGTTTAATCCATTGTTGGACTGGTGGTGAGTGGTTGAAAAATGTCAGCATGAAGTACCGGGGATTTTAGGACCCCAGCGGTGCCAGGGATAGCACCCTATGACTTCGGGTTATCCTGTTGCTGTAGTATTATAAAAGACGCTCTCATGGTAATGCAACAAAGAAACTGGCAGAAGAAGCTGAAATATGAAAAAGACATCTTTATTAAACTCAAATGAGTGAGACTACGTCGCACAGAAGCCTTAGCAACTGAATGAGGCAGTCTGCAGAACGAAAACCAGTGTTCTCTTTTATAATGCATATTATGCTCTGGGCAACACCGCCCTTCTCTTGCAGTTGGTCATTCACATATTTTACTTCAAAGAACAAGCAGAGTCATGATTGCAATCTCACATTTCAGTTCAGCCAGCCCGCAATTATTTACCGAGCAAGGCTCAGATCCCACATCTGACCCCAATAAACATGAGCATCTCCTGTTTTGAGAAACAGGCCACAAAGCAGGAACAAGCAGGTGCGAAAGTGATTAGCCGGAGGCTTGTGTGCGATGAAAGGACTTTATGGTGTGTCAAGCCCTGATGCTAATCACAGGTGGCCGGAGGAAGGGGAGCTCGTGAGACCGGACTGACCTGGGGCAGCGGAGACCAGCTGCCCAGGTCATGGAGAAGTCAAGCAGAAAGTACATGTATTCTAAAGGCCCGTACTTGCTTATGTGTTTGTCTATGTGAGGGCAACTTATTAAGATGGCCACCGCTCCAAGATGGAACCCACGGAGTCAATGTAGAATAACGTATACATAGTGCATTTGGCAATGGGACGTTATGCAAAGCGCTTGTAAATACCGCATTGACCAATCGCGGTTTGCTAATACATGAATAAACAGGGGTAGGGCCCTGTCTTCTACGTGGTCCCAAATACCAAAGTACGACAAGCACTCTTTTCATCATTTTGCTGTGTTTGCTATGTTTGCCCTAAGTGGCCAAGGATATTTCCATATGTGGGTCCCTTGCCCTCTGTGCCACTGTATTCACTCTATCATGGCTGATGAGGGGTGATACCCCGAAACTGGTCGCAGGATGCTTGTTTCCGGTCCAGGGACAACCTGGCCTGGCAGTTCGGGCTAGACTGCTCCCATGAGGAGCTGGATGAAGGGTGTTACCCAGAAACCGGTCCCAGGATGCTTGTTTCCGGTTCAGGGAGGAACTGGCTTGGCAGTTCAGGCTGGACTCTTCCCATGAGGCACAGGGTCAATATTGATTTGCATATAGCTGGGTCTGAACTGAGGTGGCGAAGTGAGCTAAAGAATGATGATGGATTCAACCCAGATCTGTGACTGGAGGGTTAGTGTCTGAAAAGTTTCAGCGCTCCGTCCATCAACTCCTTGTGTTTGCTTTGATTTATATTTTGGCGGACAGGATATCCGTCCCCGTTGTGACAGAGTAACCATTTCGCCAAGATCTAAATCAGGCCCTTAATCTTTAGTTGTACTGGGGGATCTGAATGTTCATTTTATGAATTATATGAATGCCACTATCTTGCATATTACCAACTTTTCTTCTGTCTTGGAGATGACACAGCTGGTTCATCAGTCTACTCATAGGGCAGGCCATATACTAGATCACATTTATGCCAGGAAGGGACTGATTAATGTGGAGACTGCGGAAGAAGCACTATGCTTTGACCACAAGTTGATTTCCTTTCATCTACACAAAGGTGATGCATCTTCCCCTCCGCAACCACACATTACAAAATGCTATTAGGCCTGGTCTAAACTTGATTATGCTAGACTTAGGAAATGTCTAGAAATTTCAGAAACTAATAGTCAACCCGATACTAACATGAATGTTTCTTTAGGACAGTTAAATTCTTAAATTGAGAGACCTCTTGACATAGTGTTGCTACTTAAAAGTAGAACTGTATATTGTAAAATGCCATTGGCTCTGTGGTATAACCACGAATTAGTACAAGCCCAAAGAAAATACAAATGATTGGAGAAATTCTGCAGAAAAGGCTATTCTGGAGAGAATGCATGACGTTATAACGCATACATTTACAACGCATGCCTTTACAACGCAGTTTTTACATCGTAACATCCTTTACAATGAATTATTTTACATTCCATGTCATTACAACACATTTTTAGAAACAATATTTACAACGCATTCCATTACATCGCATTATAACATTACAACGAATACCATTACAACACATACAATTACATTGCATTTAAGGTAAGTGTTGGATAGTGTAGGGGTAAAAATTACTATTCTAACTCCAGTGAGTGCAACAGTAGCGTACCTGTTGGATAGTGTAGGGGTAAAGATTACTATTCTAACTCCAGTGAGGGAAACAGTAGGGTTGGATAGTTTAGGGGTACTAAGCGTTGAAATGGTATGCGTTGTAATGACATGCGATGTAATGCCTGCATTGTAGTGACATGCTTTGTAATGACATGCGTTGTAGTGACATGCGATGTAATGGCTGCGTTGTAATGGCATGCAATGTAAAGGATGTTGCGATGTAATGACTGCGTTGTAAACGTAGTGCGATGTAATGACTGCATTGTAGAGGTTATTTCCCTTCTGGAGATGGTATAGAAGCCCATAAGGCAGAACTGAAAACTTTTAAAAGGCTGCTGAAAACCTGTAGGGAAAACTATTATCACACTAAAATAATGTCATCCAGACATCCCACTAGAGAACTGTTTTCAGTTTATACTTCTTTCACTAAAACTACACATCAACTGTCTATAGTCCCACCCACTCAAAGGCTTTGCTCAGATCTGGCTGATCTTTTTCAGTCCAAGACTGAATCTATTCTATCTACTGTCACACCTACTGGGACCACAATAGAATCGTTAGAAATTAAATCTAAAGTATACAAACGGAGTAATCTCAGTTCTGTTCTATCACACACAAAAAGATAATATCTAAAATCACATTGATTAAATATGGGTCTCCTCTTGACTCTTGTCCCATCAGAGTTTTTTTTTAAAGAAATATCATTGTTCTACACTCCCTGGATTACCATGATGGGCAACAACTCTCTAAATAACGTTAGTGTTTCAGCATTCTGAAAACGCCACTTGTTATGCCACTCTTAAAAACGGAAATACTGGATTCAATTATTGTTTGTAAATATTGTTCTATTTCTCTACTCCCAATCTTTGCCGACATTTTGTAAAATGTTATTAATAAGCAGCTAGCCACATACTGTAAAGAACATGATGTGTATAATAAGCACCGATCTGGTTTCTGATCTTGTTTTAGCACAGAAACTGTGCTTACTGCTGTGACCAATGATCTTAGGATGACTTCGGATGCCACTATATCTGCGTCTCACCCTCTTGACCCATTGGCTGAGTGTGACATGTTCTCATCTGCTATGTTATTGAAAAGGCTCTCTATCATTGGCATTAGGGAAAAGCCACTTGCATGGTTTGAATCCTTTTTGATGAGCAGAACACATGCGGTATAGATGGCATCCTTTAGCTCTGTCTTTAAAGACATTACTTTTGGGGTGAAGCAGGGATTTGCCTTTGTCCTACACTTTTCAATATATATGTGCCCCCCTGCCCGACAGACTTGACTACTTCCTTTGGATTTCAATTCTACAGGTTTGCAGATGACACTCAAACTATCATCCGTATGGAAGGTAACATATCATTCATTCAATCAGGAGCAATGTAGGAGCTGCATGGTTAAATTGGCCAGATGGATGATTGACAACTCTTTTTGCCATAGTTCTGATAGATGGAAGTCCACATTTTTGGGAAACCCTGGTGACCTCATTCTATGGGCAAATGTCCAGCACCTTCTACTGGAGCCAGTAACTTAGAAGTTTTATTTGATAACAAGCTCGTGTTTGAGTTGCACATTGTTACATTGATGTCAACTTGTTTCCTACTTTTGAGACAACATAGCAAAATTACCCAGCTTATTCACCAGAATTCCAGGCAAGCAATTGCTGATGTAAACCTTGGAGCTTAGTAGACTGGACTTTTGTAATGCCCTATATATTGGGCTTCCAAAGTACTTTATTAGGAGGTCACAAAATATGCAGAATACAGCAGCCAGATGAATCTTTGGTAAGAGGAAATTCAAGAGTGTTTCCCCCTTCTAAGACAGCTTATTAAGATGGGATGTCAGTTTAAAGCCATTTGTATGGCCCGGAAAGCTCTCAATCCTGCAATACAGGACTCATACATTTCAGATATGTTTAAAAGATACTGCCCTTCTAGACTGCTTCGGCCATCTTCTGCTGGTCTGATCACTTTTCTAAAGTTTTGTTGAGTACGCCTAGGAGGAAAGGGCCTTTCTGTGGCTACTGCTCAGAAATAAGCTGCCTTTGGCTCTTTGTCTTGAGCCAGACTTATAAAAATTCCGTAAAGCATTGAAATTTCATTTGTTTTTAAGCCTGGTTTTACAGTATTAATTATTGACATGCAGAATTTGTTTCTTGGGCTAAGCGCCATGATATCCATTGGGTAGTCACAGGCTCAATAACAAAAAACTAGATTCATTATAGCGCCGGGATGCCCCAGGGTAGCTGCGCGCTATATAAGTCTTAATAATAATAATAATAATAATAATAATTAACCCTCGAATTGTGGAACCGCACAGTCTCAACACATTAAGAATGACTAACACATTGACTAATGGTATTCTAAACAATAATTCTGTTTGTACTGTTATTAACCATGCTCCATTTGTGAGAGGGATATGACAGAGTTCTCTACACAGTTCAATCCAGCCCTGAGTTGTAGAACAATGATATGGTTACACGAAACAGTTTGATGAGTCTACAAATGGACATGCCCAAGTTGAGGTGTCTAATACCCTGTCTAATTATCTGTCCTACTAGACCTGGCTTTTACAGTGGGTTTAGCCCCAGATTTGTTGCTTTGTGTCCTTCTGTTTCTGACATGTTTTTCTTGGTTTTATAACTCGGGGCACTTTACCACTGCTGATCAGTGCTAAAATGCATATGCTCTCTATGTATATTGTATGTCTGGATTGGTGTTTCCATAATTGGCTGATTTGATTTACTAGTCAGTCACTTGTACCCTGCACAGTGTGTGCCCAGCGCCTGTAAATCAAATGCTGCTAGTGGGCCTGCAGCACGGATTGTGCCACCCACATAAGCAGCCTGTAAATGTAACTCAGGCCTGCCATTGCAGAGCCTCTGTGCAGTCTAGTACTGCTATGTCGACTTGGCAAGTGCACCCACTTGCCAGGCCATTAACCTTCCCTTTTCTTACATGCTAGTCACCCCTAAGGTAGGCCCAAGTTACCCCTGTGGGCAGGGTGCAGTGTATGTGGAAGGTAGGTCATGCCCTGATGTGTGTGGGATGTCCTGATTGTGAAATACTGCCAATTTCGTTTTTCACTATTGTAAGGTTATCTGTTCCCATAGGATAGAATGGAGGGGGGTTTGCTTATAACATCTTATAAGCATAACTGCCCCTGGGAACCAGATAGAAAAATAAAATTTAGTATGCCTGAACTTAGAATGTTAAAATGCATCTTTTAGTGAGGGTGATTTTTACATTCTGTGTTTGAAAATACCACTTTTAGAAAGTAGGTATTTTCTTGCTTAGCCATCCAGTGTGCCTCTGCTAGGATATGTATTGACTGTTTGGCTTTGGAGTGACAGGGGCTGGGGATGTGCAGTGGCTCCAGAGAGTCTGGAGTCAGTGCTAGGCTGAATAGACCTGGTCTGCATTTGGAGTGGTGGGAGGAGTAGCACCTGCACCTGAATAAGGCTGTGCCTGTCTTTCACAATGATGGTGCCACCCCCCTGTCGTGAGTCTGGAGCCAAGGCTCACACTGGCAATGGAACTTGTTGTGCACTTGCAAAGTGCCCCCCAGAACTGGTTTGGACTGGGTTCAGAGCCCTGGGCCAGGAGAGAACAAAGAGATTTACTGTATAAAAAGAGGGGCCCAGACATGAGACATTTAGATCACTGCTGAAATAAGGAACCGATCAAGAAGAACGACTGGGAAAGCTGGAGGAAGAGTACTGCCACTGTGCTGTGTGCTCTTGGGGTAGGCCTGCAGTGGTTGCTTCTATCTTGGGTAGGGAAAGGGTTGGACTGTGCTTTCATCATCCTGCTGTTAGAGTTTTCTCCAAGGGCTTGAAGTAGAGCTTGTCTCCTGTTGAAAGTCTCAGGGATAGAAAAGATTTCAGAGATCACTTCTGGGAGTCAAGAGGAACCTTTGCCAAGGAGAAGAGCTGGAGAAGCTGAGGAGGAACACTGCCCCTGTGATGTTTGCTGTCTGGGGTTGGCCTGCAGTGGCTACATGCTGCCAAGGAAAGGAGAAAGGACTTTGCTGTTTGCTGTGTCTCCTGCTTGAGGAAGATCTCCAAGGGCATGAAACTGAGCTTGCCTCCTGTTCAGAAGTCTCAAGGACACAAAAACTTCACCACCAGCTCCCCTGAACTTTCCTGCTGGGAGTTCTGACCTGCTAAGAGGTGCCTGCTTTTGTTGTGGATCTCTGGAGGCTGTTTGCCGCTGGGAGTTGGGAAAGGTAATGCAACTTTGAGAAGCGCGACCCATCCGCACCTGTTTCGGACACATTGCTGAAAAAATCGTCGCAGCGCCTGCCCGCGGCTTATCAAATTGCTGCACAGTGCATAGAGTGCACCGATCTCCAAAGTCTGAGATCACTGCACCGATTCCAATGCAAGGCCTGCTGTGCAGCTGCAAGAACCCACGCATCGTCACGGATCGTCGCATTGCATCGAGGCAACAAGTCTGTCGTATTGTTGGGAGACGCAGTAAGAAACCGACGCATCACCTCTCCAAGCAGTAAGAAACCGATGCATCACCTCCTCTCCGGTAAGGAACCGATGCATCACCTCCCCTGCGTAGCAGTAAGGAACCAACGAATCACCTCCCCTGGAGCAAGGAACCAACGCATTACCTTCCCTGAGTGTAAGGAACCCACGCATCACCTTCCCTGCGACCATTTTTGTTTGTGTGCGCGATGCATCCAAGGTACTTTGTGTGAAAAGTGTTGAATCTGCACTTTGCTTTGAACTTAACTATTTCTACCATTTGAAAGTCATATTTTTATTACTGTATTGTGGATTTTTGTCACTTGGTCTTGTTCGGTTTAGATAAAGATTACTTATTTTTCTAAACTGGTGTGATGTCCATTTGTAGTGTTTTCACTGTATTACTGAATGTGTTCACACATACTTTAAAACTGCCTCTGAAATAAGCCTGTCTGCTCATGCCAAACTACCACGGGTGAGCAGGAGTTATTTCAGAAGTGTATCCCCCTTATCCTGACTAGAAGCAAGAGTCCCTATTTGGACAAAGGTACCTACCTCTGCCAACTAGAGACCCCCATTTCTAACATGTCCCATTTCAGTCTGGCTAAAATATAATATACTAAGGGGATCTGTCTGAAATGGGGCTGTTGATCGATTGGGGTGTGAGCCCTGGTCAAGCAGCAACCACAGTCCTTGCTAGAGAAAGGCACAAGCCAACCCTAAATTATCCTGTGCTCAACCATCTGGTAGCTTCGAACGGAGCATTCAGGCTTAACTTAGAAGCAATGTGTAAAGTATTTGTGCAACACTTAAAACAGTAACAAAGTGAAACAATATACAAAAAGGTTCATACACCAAGTTAGAAAAATAGAACTTTCTTTAATAAATAAAACAAGACCAAAATGACAAACACTAGTCAGTAGAATGCGAACTATGTGATTTTAAAGATTTTAATGAAAATAGCGTCAAAAAGCATAAAGCCCCAAATGTGGATATTTGGCCGCAAAGGACTGGGACAAAGTTACAAGTTCAGGCCAACTGTGATGGAGCGCGAGCCGGTTACAGGGACCCAGTTAGGCCCACTAAACAGAGAAAACTTAAATTCCTGCTTTGCGGAGCATTGCGAGGGTCTGTGTCAAAGAAGCGTTGAGCAGCCGAAGCGATGCATCGGTTCCGAGATGCAGCTAGGCTGCGATGTGGAGACAGTTGTCTAGTCTGCTGTCAACGAGGATTGCAATGACCTTCGCTGAGGATGCATTGTGCAGCAGCAGTTAAGATGGGCTGCGATGCGATATGGGTCTTTGCGACGGGTCCAATCCATGTAGCAGTGGCAATGTGTCAGTTCTGCTTGTCTTTGTGCTGTACAGCAGAGAAGATGAGTCAGTTCCACTGGATCCACAGAGGCTTGCAGGGCACTTTAAGCCAACTTACAAGGGTCCAGAGTTGGATTGGAACTACTTTGCATGGTAGATTCAAATATGGCAGAATCCAGGTGCCGATGCTAGGTTGTTGGAAGCCGGTTTTGTCCCTGAGGCTTCAGATCAGAAGGCCAGACAACTAGCCCTTGTAGTCGATCTGGGTTCTAGGTTTAAACAGTGCAGGTCCAGTCCTTCTCACCCAGGTAAGATGGTGGCTGGCAGGCAGCAGGTCAACTTAGCAGGGCAGCAGTCCTTTAGAGAAGCAGTCCAGCAGAGTGGTAGCCCTTTCAGCAGCACAGCAGTCCTTCTGCCTGGCAGAGTATCTACAAGTCCAGAAGTGTAATTCATAGTTGGTATAGAGGTTCAATATTCATACCCAGTTGTACCTTTGAAGTTGGAAGAAATATTTAGAGGCATGCCTTTAAAGTGCACAGGTGCCTTGCCTTCCTGATCCTGGCTCCAGACTCACTACAGGGGGTATGCAGCTCTTTGTGTGTAGACAGGACACAGCCTATTCAAGCGTAAGAGGGGCTTGGCCCTCTCCTCCCTCCCATCCTGCCAGTGATGGCCCATCCAGTCACACCTAAGCTACCCATTGTGTGTGGATGTCTAGGAGGAATACACAAAGCCCAACTATCAACTACATTCACTCATGTGACTCAGAGACAGGTTACAGGAACTAAATGGCTAAGGCAAGACAATGCCAATGTTCAGTTCAGGCTGGACTGTTCACGTTAGGCACCGGGTCAAGACTAATTTGCATATGGCTGGGTTCAAACTGGAACGGCATGGTGAGCAAAAAAACTATGGATTTAGGCCCAGATCTCTGTGCTGGGTTAAATGTATGACATTGTTCTGCATTCTGTCCATCAGTTGTTGTTTTTGCATTTGTCACCCCGAGTGGGACGGGTATGCCCAGATATGTGTCCCATGCTGTCTATGCTACTGGAGTCAAGGTATCCTGGCTGATGAGGGGTGAAACCCCGAAACCGGTCCTAGGATGCTTGTTTACAGTCCAGGGAGGGCCTGGCCAGCAGGTCGGGCTGGACTGTTCCCATTGGGCACATGGTCAAAACTGATTTGCATATGGCTGGGTTCAAACTGAGTAAAAAAACAATGGATTTAGGCCCAGATCTCTGTACTGGGTTGAATGTATGACATTGTTCTGCATTCTGTCCATCAATTTTTGTTTTTACAACGTTCTAAAAGAGATATTTTCAGAATTGTAACTCAAAATCTGACTTTGCCATAAGTTAGGATTTTTCATTACAATTACAAAGACACCAAGCATGAAGAGGTTACCTGTTCCCATTGTGAAATTACACTTATAAAATGCAATAAGGTAACTCCCACATTATCCTATGGGAGAGGTAGGCCTTGCAGTAGTGAGAAATGAATTCGTTTTTCATTACCAGGACATGTAAAACATAAAAGTACATGTTCTACCCATTAAATACAGTGCACCCTGCCTTCTGGACTGTCCAGGGCCTACCCTAGAGATTACTTATATATATTAAACAGGAAGGTTTGGGCTTAGCAAAAGGTTTACTTTGCCAGGTCAAAATAGCAGTTTAAAATTGCACACACACAGGCTGCAAGGGCAGGCAAGAAACATGTTTAAAGTGCTACTTAAGTGGGTGTCACAATAAGTGCTGCAGTCATTAAATAATTTACAGGCCCTGGGCACAGGTAGCTTCACTTTACTTGGGACTAACAAGTAAACTAAATATGCCAATTGGTTATAAGACAATCTAAAATATTTTAAGGAGAGAGGAGAAGCAAGTTAGCAGTGGTAAAGGTCACAGAGTCCGAAGGCCAGCAAAAATGAAGTCAGCAAAAACAGGAGGTCTGAAGACAATTAAGGGTGAAAATCATGCCAAGGTGTCAGGTCTAACATGATCTATGCAATTCAGGTACCTATGGTGACAATGGTGCACACACTCTCTCTTTCTTCAAATTTACAAATCAAAAATGTTCAATATCTCCATTGTTTGCTACATGTTTGAGAGTATGTGTTACCCAAATAATTTCTAAAATAGGAGAAATAAATCTATAGTGGGCATGTCATAGGATCGCCTGCATGCCAATAGTGGTATCACATTTATTAAATATCAAAGCATGGGTCAGTCCTAGCTATCCCAAACAGATTCAAAGACCAAATTGGTTAACACAAAAATGTATGGGATTTTACAAATGTGGTGGATGTAAAATCTGCCCCTTAGCAATGAATAACACCAAAGTCTTTCATAGTCACCTAGGTTAACAATATGAGATCAGACAAATGATCAACTGTAACAGCCGTTATGTGATATATATGATCAAATGTGGATGTGGTAGCTTCTATATAGGAAACACGATCAGGGCCCTAAAAGAGAGAATATACGAGCATCTGAGGGCCATCAAACATTATGACACCAGATATGCGACTGCAACACATATCAATGAATGCCATGCTCAGGGGACACACAAAACATTTGTATTTTGTGGAATTGAACAGATTAACATGGACCCGAGGGGTGGCAATAAGGAACTATATCTAAGACGCAGGGAGGCTTTATGGATTATGAAGCTTCAAGCGGTCGAACACGGGATAAACACAGATCATGAATTACACTACTTCCTAGGTGACTGAATGTGCATAACTCAGGACTTGCAAATAATGACTTTCAGATGTTCAATCATAGCATGGACATGATACATGAATGTGAAAATGCATTTTTATTGGATCTAAAATGACTTCATTTTACTAACATGGCGAGTAACACACTTATGATATTGACAATGTTATGAATAATTAGGACTGTAAATTGCTAGATAACTATAACTTGTTTATGTCACCCAATTATTATCGAGTGCTTAGTATACAATGATCTCTGAACTACTCTGATATGTATTGACAACGTTACAACTACAACTGCTAATTGTCATATAACTGTAACATGCTATGGTCACCTAACCAATATTAAGCATTAAGAATACAATGATCTCTGTACTATTTCGAATGCATAAAAAATACTGTTGATTAGGGCTTGTTTTAAACTGTAATCATTCATTGTAGAATTTTCTTAGATATCATACATCTTTTCGATGGGGTTTGACATAAAGCCAAACAATAATGTGCATATAATAGACATTATTATCAAGGTCTTTTCACTAACCTTTACTAAAATACCCACCTTTATTACAAGGGACCTCTAATATATATCTCCCATAGATACTGATATACTTTTCTCGTTTTCCCTCACCCAACTCTGGATATTGAGAATTTCCACTTTATGAAGACTCAGAATGTAACGGGATAATAACACCCTGATTACTTATCCCACCCCTGAACCGGGTAGTGCACAAACCAACTTGTTAAATCATTATGGTAAACTTTGACCCAAAACCTTAGATACTAATTACTTATTCTATGTAGTGCTAACTTTTAAAGTCTTTCGCCTCGACTCAGTTCCAATTAATTTTGTATATTTCTATTCAAATCAAATTAACGATCAAGACAGGGTGACCGTTCTAAGATGGCGGCCAGAATAGTTACATCCGACGCCATCGATCCGTATCAAATATTTATTAGGGTAACTACTAACAGAATAATAGATATGTCCGGAATATATATAATATAACTAGTAAACACATTAAGTTAGTTCCCGCCGGATGACTGGGACGGATATGGACGTAATCTACTGAAGGTTAGTTATGACAGAAAATAACCACGAGATTCACACTGTCTAATAAGAGCCTTAAGATGGCGGCAGACCTGTAAAGATGAGACGTCAGAAGGTTAGGTAATAAGTAAGTTTATTACTTTACAGGACGACACACTCAACCGGAGGCTAAGTGCACCATTTCAGAATGACGTAAATACAACCGTCCCAACTGTCACCTAGAACGTCCAGCTGTCAACATTCCAGCTGGTGGCTGCCGCGCGCAGGAGGGAGGGGCGCGCGGGGAAAGGAAGCAACAGGATGCAAATGAACTATGAATAAACATAACACATCTCCCTTTCTAGAAAAGAGAAGAACTCGGTAGGTAGGAAAAAAAACATAAATAACATGCGTGGACCAGTAAGAATTATTCACAAACAAAATCCTTGTATTTGCTAGGTTTGACCACGCAGCGCCCACATCTACTTGTGGTGGCCTCCTCTTCCAAATTGTTCTTTTCCCTTCCTTGTTCTCTATTAGTGTCTTGTCTGTCACTGGGATCCATGGAACCACCAGTAGTACCGGTACTTGGAACACATCTTTCTACACATTGCTCAATAGCTTCCTGTTCCCCTTCTGACTCGTTGTCATTACCATATTCCAAAGAAGTCTCAGATTCTCTTGTACTCAGTTCTCTGTTGACTCCTATTGTTTCAATTACTTCACCTCTCAGATCTTCTTCTCTGATTATTCCCTCTTGTTGTTGTGACACGTGAACTCCATCTTCCTCCGAATCTGTTGAATCAAGCTCTATCCGACCCAGCTTGTTCCATCTTTCACTGTCCTCTTCCTTCCTCTTTTGTATATGACTAGTTGTGTCATTAGCTTCATTCACCTTCCTTTTACAAACAGATAGTGCGGATGCATGCCATACTTTTCCATCGCTGAGGCGTGCAGAATTGCAAAATACTTTTTCCACCAATAACGGATCTGAGAATCTGTTTTGCCATTTTACAATGTTACCACTTCTCTTTACTCTCACATAATCCCCTTCCTCCAGGTTGATTTCCTTGCAGTTATGTTTGTTGTCAAATTTTCCTTTACTCTGGTCTTTTGCCTCTTGTATTCTCTTTCTCACATTTTCTACAGACCATTCTGATTCTCTTGCGTTTTTCATCCACCCAATGTTGTCCTTAGATACGGGAGTCCTCCCTCTTAGAATCTCAAACGGGCTTACCCTGGTTTTCTCTCCTGGTGTTATCCTGTAACTCCACACCATTTTTCCTAATTCTTTTCTCCAGCATTTTTTATTATTGTTAGCCAGCTGGATAATGCCTTTTACCACCCTATTAAACCTCTCAACTGTGCCGTTTCCCGCTGGGTGGTAGATGCTTGTGGTTTTGTGTTTTATACCTTTCCTGTCAACAAAATTTTTGAAAATGTCAGATGTGAACTGACTTCCGTTATCACTGACTATAGTTTTCGGTATGCCTTCCCTAATAAATATTTTTTCCAAAAATTTGACAATGTCCGGAGCATCCACCTTGCTGCAAACCTTAATCTCTGGCCATTTTGAGAAATGATCAACCAAGACCATTACATACATCTTTTCCTCCTGCCATCTTACTGGACCCATTATATCCACTCCTACTCTCTCCCACGCCATGTTAGGGCACTCTAACGGTTGGAGTGGAGGTCTTAGGACAGTTTGGGTTTTATCTGAATTCTCGCAAGGTATGCAGTTTCTCACGGCTCTCTCAATATGGATGTCGCACCCAGGCCACCAATACCAGCTCTTTATACTTTTTAATGTTCCTCTTCTTGTGGGTTCTATCGTGCGTCGTCTTCCCACTTCTCGTCGCCAAATTGTAAAGATGAGACGTCAGGAGGTTAGGTAATAAGTAAGTTTATTACTTTACAGGACGACACACTCAACCGGAGGCTAAGTGCACCATTTCAGAATGACGTAAATACAACCGTCCCAACTGTCACCTAGAACGTCCAGCTGTCAACATTCCAGCTGGTGGCTGCCGCGCGCAGGAGGGAGGGGCGCGCGGGGAAAGGAAGCAACAGGATGCAAATGAACTATGAATAAACATAACAAGACCTCGTTACCGCTGTGGTTCTCTGTTACGCGCTAGTCATTCGGTCTCAGAAATAATAAAGGAGGTACTTCCGAGTATCTACGGAACACTGCGGCCATACTGAGATTCCGGTGGACTGAACTCATATTCTGACGCTGCGTAATACATGTATGTTATTGTCTGTGGATGCCTAATTTGAATCTGGACATAGATTTCTTTAAATAGGTTTCTTCAATCTTTGTATATTTTTTGATACTTTAGCGCATCGCGGGCTGGCTGAATACGCAGCCCCTCACCTAGCACGAGGTTTACTCCACATCGTGCATCGGCAGTAAGCCTGTCATCTAGCACTTGATCTTTCTATAATTCTGTTGGCCACTCGTGCACTAAGTCGGTTTACTTGGGAACTGTATACTATGATCTCATGGCTATTTCTCATACACCGAGATCTCCTCCTTGTATCCTATGATTTTTTAATTCTAGCGATTCTATGAACTACACTTCAGGATCACGGTTCAAATTCTTTCGAGTGGTATATTTCACCCTGACAATATACCTATAATAATGAAACTAGAATTCACTTGGTTTATATGTACAAATAGTCAATCTAATGGAGAAGTTTGTCAGTACAATGATTGGAAAGCTTTTCCACAAAACTTTTAAATTAAATATGCACTTCATGCCTGATGTTAATCTTTGAATTTAGGAGCAAACTGATCCACCTTTCTAAATAGGATTTTATCATATTCTTGCAGATATTTGCTAAAATAACTTTCTTCGTGGAACACATGCAACTTGCCCAGCCGTACTTAGGCTGGGACGGAAATAAAACCAGTCAGAAGGTATGTTCTTTACCTTATGGTTGGTATCTACATGGATGAAATCTTTATAGGATACACACTATATACATTTCTATTTCTTTTTAGGCACACAAGACCTTTTCATTGACCTAAAGGTAGGCATGGATTCTACAAGCAAGCTGACCCCTATAAAATATGCCTATGGGACATCACCGGCATGGTGGTTATGAATTGCATGAATACTCCTACCCATCCCCCTACCTATCATGGGTCCACCCCCTCTGTCCCTAGGGTGGACATCAATATTGTTTGGCTTGGTACGTTAGACGCCATCTATTGACTAACACAGGAACATGATGTTTGGAAATGTTCTTGACACAGGATTTATTGATTCTACTGTCCTATATTGGATGCAGTTGCACTTTCTTTAGGGATATATGAGGTGATTTGAGGAGCACAGTTGGGTCCACTTACAACTCACATAACTATGACTGTATTATTGATGCCCAAATGTTTGGGCTTACACTCTGCTTTTATGTATGTTTTCCAGCCCTGAGGAAGTCGCAGGTGTCTTGTCCCGAATGACGAAACACTTGTTGGCTGGAGTCTCAACAAGAAAAATCATTAAATTACTCATTCTTCTTTATGTATTTGCTCGGAAACTTATGTTAGTGACATGTTTTTTTAATGATTACAAATGTGTGCCAGGGCTTGATTTAAAATTTGCACGGTTCTGCTGATCTGAATGGTGAGGTGTTGGAGGATTACCTCCTCCCCGGGCACCTACAGTAAAAATTTGAGCTACGAAATACTTACTGCATTTAGTGAGCGCCATTTCCATCCAGCCTACAATAATCCCAACTAGTAATCAACCACGTGTCCTTATCTGGTGGGGCGGCTCCTACGGTAACATACTCTTGAGATAAAGATGGAAAGAATTAAAGAAGCGACTGATCTATTTGATAACCTAGCAAGAGGTGAAACAATCATTACCTCCCTAGCTAGTGGGAATCCCAACAAAAAGAAAGAAGGATTGAGGGACAAATTCATTAAATTGGAAAAACTATGTATTTCAGAGAACTCCAAATGGTGGGATGGTGCGACATTTAAGCAATATATAAGGCTCAATAGGATACCGAGGGGGCTCCGCTCGCAGATATTACCTACATATGATGATTTGGATGAGGACCTTTTGCTAATCTGGGAATGAGAACTGACCTCTAATTCAAATAAATTAATGACAATTCTGATAGAAAACTCACAACGTAAAGTGAAAAAACTACAAGAAGAAATAGCTCAGGTGGAACTGGAAATTAGAGAACTGAACCTCAAGGAGGCGACTGAAAAAAATTATGAGATACTAAATGAGGTCATCAAGAAACATCAAGAAGAGATAAAACAAAGGAAGGCACGTAAATTAAAAAGAGATTAAATTGACTATAAGCAAGGCAGGATATTTACGTTCGCCAAAAAATATGATCAGTTAATAGATAAAGATAATAAAAACGAAATTAACCCTACACGAGATACAACTCCGGTTAGTTCTAGCTCCACCTCATTAAGTACAATATCCAGTGAGAGTGATAATGAGGCTATCTCTATTGGCAGCAATCAGGTTAGCGTTTTTTTAAGAGAGGTCAAAAGGATCAAATGGGGGAACAGAGACCAACCAAAACAAAAGGAAAATATAGCAAGAAAACTAGGAGGGGAAAGAGAGGGGGGGACAGACAAGGACACACAAGGAATGAAATTAAGATCTTGGAACAAACAAATTAGATTTCTCATAAATAAGGGAGTTGAGGTGATCAACTTGAGTGACCAAACACTAACCGATGACATGATCACACTACTGGAAAGAGGTATGGGATTTTGCCCTAAAGAACAAGGAGAGATATGCAACTCTTTGATCGATTTATTTAAATTCACTAGGAATTTGAAACTCAAGAAATTCTTTGAATGTAATCCAAAACCGAATAAAAGCATGAACACATATCCATCAGATGTTTTTGATGATATTATAACAATACAAGACATTAGGGACACCGAGTTGTTACTTTCAATTACTGATGATGACCGAGACCACATGACGATTGAGGAATTGTTGTGGGAATAGGACATAGAAACGAATATTAATATCAATAGTGGATTGAAAAATCAATCTAGATGAACCCCTATACTGTCTAGTGGAAATAGCATTGACATATTTCACAAATTGGTTACAGAGGTCATGTACAGATATCTACATCATGACATTAAACAGGGACACAGGATGTCTGATAATTTATCAATTAATGAACGAAGGGCATTGAAAGATCTTAGCCAACTACATAACATTACCATCAAAGAGGCTGACAAGGGCGGTAACATTGTAATTATGAATACTAGGGACTATAACATGGAAATCTCATCTAAATTGGGGGATAGAACGTGTTATGAGAAATTGAAAGAAAACCCAATTGGGCCACTGACAGATGTTATCAATACATACCTAAGGGAATGGCTAAATAGTGGATTGATTAATCAGGATGAATACCTATATCTTAAAGTGGATAAACCTAGATTTCCATGTATCTATGCTTTGCCAAAGATACATAAGAACCAGCAATTCTCACCGGGCAGACCTATAATATCAAGCATAGAGGGTCCAACTGAAAAATTATCACAATATGTCGACACATTCCTACAACCTCTGGTACAAAACTTACCAGCATATATTAGGGATACTAAACATATCCGTAGTATACTGTCGGATGTCACATGGGAGGAAGGTATGATATTAGCAACACTTGATGTCACCTCCCTATATACGAGCATTAGAACTGATTTGGGGATCAAAGCATCCAGAAAATTCATTAGCAAGAGACCAGCCTCTCAGTGGGCACATGTAGAAATGGTTATCACCATGATTGACTTAATTCTCAATATCAATGTGTTCCTTTTTGAAACAAAGTGGTACAAACAAATACAGGGAGTTGCCATGGGCTCCAGGTTCTCTCCTTCGTATGCCAATCAATTCATGGGATATTTTGAGGAGGAGTGGATCTGAGGCCCAAGGGGTAACACTTTGAATGAATCAATCATCTATTGGGGACGCTACATCGACAATTGCATCATGATCTGGTCTGGTTCCATGGAGAATCTGACAAAGTTTTGTGAACACCTCAACTCGAATGACATGGGTATCCACCTCACATATAATTTGAGCACATCAGAAATAGAATTTATAGATCTAACGATCTTTATAGAGGACAGCCGGATACAGAGTAAACTTTACCATAAACCTACCTCATGTAATTTGGTATTACATGCGAGTAGCTCACACCCGAAACACCAAATCAAATCTATACCATGTGGTGAACTAACTAGGGCTAGGAAAAATTGCAGCAAGACTACTTCCTAGGTGACTGAATGTGCATAACTCAGGACTTGCAAATAATGACTTTCAGATGGTCAATCGTAGCATGGACATGATACATGAATGTGAAAATGCATTTCTATTGGATCTAGAATTACTTCATTTTACTAACATGGCGAGTAGCACACTTATGATATTGACTATGCTATGAATAATTAGGACTGTAAATTGCTAGATACCTATAACTTGTTTATGTCACCCAATTATTATTGAGTGCTTAGGATAAAATGATCTCTGTACTACTCTGATATGTATGGACAATGTTACAACTACAACTGCTAATTGTCATATAACTGTAACATGCTATGGTCACCTAACCAATATTAAGCATTAAGAATACAATGATCTCTGTACTATTTCGAATGCATAATAAATACTGTTGATTAGGGCTTGTTTTAAACTGTAATCATTCATGGTAGAATTTTCTTAGATATCATACATCTTTTCGATGGGGTTTGACATAAAGCCAAACAATAATGTGCATATGATAGACATTATTATCAAGGTCTTTTCACTAACCTTTACAAAAATACCCACCTTTATTACAAGGGACCTCTAATATATATCTCCCATAGATACTGATATACTTTTCTCGTTTTCCCTCAACCAACGTTGAATATTGAGAATTTCCACTTTATGAAGACTCAGAATGTAACGGGATAATAACACCCTGATTACTTATCCCACCCCTGAACCGGGTAGTGCGCAAAAAAACTTGTTAAATCATTATGGTAAACTTTGACCCAATACCTTAGATACTAATTACTTATTCTATGTAGTGCTAATTTTTAAAGACTTTCGCCTCCAGTATGGTGATTCTTTAACAAAAAACAAATCCAAAAAAAAAGACAAAAACAAAAATAATTTCTGTGGGGACTACTGACTCAGTTCCAATTAATTTTGTATATTTCTATTCGAATCAAATTAACGATCAATACGGGGTACCGTTCTAAGATGGCGACCGGAATCGTTACTTCTGACGCCATCAACCTGTATCAATTATATATCAGGGTAACTCTACTAACAGAATAATAGATATGTCCGGAATATATATAATATAACTAGTAAACACATTAAGTTAGTTCTTGCCGGATGACTGGGACGGATATGGACGTAATCTACTGAAGGTTACTTATGACAGAAAATAACCACGAGATTCACACTGTCTAATAATATCCTTAAGATGGCGGCAGACCTCATTACCACTGTGGTTCTCTGTTACGCGCTAGTCTTTCGGTCTCAGAAATGATAAAGGAGGTACTTCCGGGTATCTACGGAACACTGCGGCCATACTGAGATGCCGGTGGACTGAACTCAGATTCTGACGCAGCGTAATACAGGTATGTTATTTTCTGTGGATGCCTAATTTGAATCTGGACTTAGATTTCTTTAAATAGGTTTCTTGAATCTTTGTATATTTTTTGATACTTTAGCAAGTCGCGGACTGGCTGAATACGCAGCCCCTCACCTAGCATGAGGTTTACTTCACATCGTGCATCATCGGTAAGCCTGTCATCTAGCACTTGATCTTTCTATAATTCTGGTGCCCATTCGTGCACTAAGTCGGTTTACTTGGGAACCGTATACTATGATCTCTTGGCTATTTCTTATTCACTGGGATCTCCTCCTTGTATCCTATGATTTTTTAATTCTGGCGATTCTATGAACTACACATCAGGATCACGGTTCAAATTCTTTCGAGTAGTATATTTCACCCTCACAATATACTTACAATAATGAAACTAGAATTCACTTGGTATATAAGTACAAATAGTCAATCTAATGGAGACGTTTGTCAGTACAATGATTGGAAAGCTTTTCCACAAAACTTTCAAATTAAATATGCACTTCATGCCTGATGTTAATATTTGCATTCAGGAGCAAACTGCTCCACCTTTCTAAATAGGATTTTATCATATTCTTGCAGATATTTGCTAAAATAACTTTCTTCTTAGAACACATGCAACTTGCCCAGCCATACTTAGGCTGGGACGGAATTATAACCAGTCAGAAGGTATGTTCTTTACCTTATGGTTGGTATCTACATGGATGAAATCTTAATGGGATACACACTATATACATTTCTATTTTATTTTTAGGCACACAAGACCTTTCCATTGACCTAAAGGTAGGCTTGGATTCTACAAGCAAGCTGACCCCTTTAAAATATGCCTATGGGATATCACCGGCATGGTGGTTATGAATTGCATGAATACTCCTACCCATCCACCTACCTATCATGGGTCCACCCCCTCTGTCCCTAGGTTGGACATCAATATTGTTTGGCTTGGTACGTTAGACACCATCTATTGACTAACACAGGAACATGATGTTTGGAAATGTTCTTGACACAGGATGTATTGATTCCACTGTCCCATATTGGATGCAGTTGCAATTTCTTTAGGGATATATGAGGTGATTTGAGGAGCACAGTTCGGTCCACTTCCAACTCACATAACTATGACTGTATTATTGATGCCCAAATGTTTGGTCTTACACTCTGCTTTTATGTATGTTTTCCAGTCGAGCCCTGAGGAAGTTGCGGGTGTCTTGTCCCGAACGACGAAGTACGTGTTGGCTGGAATCTCAGGAAGAAAATTCATTAAATGACTCATTCTTCTTTATGTATTTGCTTGGAAACTTATGTAATTGACATGTTTTTTTAATGATTACATATGTGTGCCAGGGCTTGATTTAAAATTCACATTTATTAAACTCAAGAAGTCCATACAAATGTTCTTCCCTATCCTTATTCATAAATCACAGGGTCTAGTATGGACAACAACATGCACCAAGGGTTAATTACATGGCATGGAGCATAATTTGCCTCTAAGGAAACTGAAGCCACTATGTTCAGGTGAAGCAAGTATTTGAAAGTCGGGGATAAGTCATTACAAGAGTGATGATAATGATCTTTCAATATACTTAGGAGCTTAGTACAATGTCGGGGTCGGTCTGTCTGCCCGATTGTGCGTCCGAATCTGTCATGCCGACCGCAGTATTATGATGCACTACAATACATGGCTTGCAGACCGTCACAGTTCTTCTGAATCCGACTGGAAATTCCGACCGTGACGGTTTTGGAATGGTCGAATGGAGCAGGTTGGAGCGCGGTCCGGCTCTGGAACCTCCCAACCGATTGCTATGCGTTTTTCCGACGCGCCGTCTGTGTCGGTCCAACCACTTCATCAGAGCTGGCGGAAGGGGAGGCATATTAGGCTGAAACTCACCACAACATGCTGCCACATTTCCTGTGAAGTTATGGAGCCCATCGCGCATGTCATACCGATTCTGTACCTACTGGATGACCGGCAAAATCAATACCGTCGCAGAAGTCGCTGCCGGTAAGTGACACACCTACCTCTACACAAGTGGGCTTCAATCTTCTGAATGCTGCCCCTGTAGCTGATGTTATATATTGTTCCTGATTATTGCTGAAGTTTGCGCAGCATCCTGGATCAAGCTTGCCTTCACACGGACAAAGTGAATCCATGCATTAAGATCATTTGACTGCATACTGAGGTCATATCCACTCTGATCAATTTATGAAAGATCTTTGCAGAAATTGTCTGTGCAAGTTTACCCTCTGCGACATACATTGGTGCAAAAATCAGCAGTTTCCTGCAACTGTGCGAAAAGTGTAACACCTTGCAACTACTCGCACTCCTGCAGTAATAAAACTTCACAGCTTTGCACACATCTCTAATTATGAGTCTGCGTGGAACACTGCTTTATTTTTTATTGTTTCATTGCTGTAAGGGTGTGTAGGATCTGCCTCTTTACGGAGGTGGACTGAGCTGTTTCAGAATCAACTCTGAGAAAAAAGAACACTAATATACTACCAAGTCACGAGACTTGAGAGTCTTCTTAAAAGCAATAATTTACTTCAGTGTAGAACACTTTGTGGTTTAGTGAAAATAAAGATTTGGATTGCCTAGATCAGTGGTGCTTCATTATCACTTCTATAGACTCCCCTATAATACCCTAATTTGAACCTCAATATAATATACAGAAAAAAGTCTACATCAAACAAATACAACAATTGTGTCATACTTATTCACGACCAAAGCAATAGAAATGTCATCATTTTAAATTTCATAGGGAGGATGGATTTTTGCAATATTTGGTGTTATTACTAAAAGACAAAGTGATATGCTAAGTCTAGCATATCGCTTTGTCCTTTCAATACTTTATGCATCTTCTTTCTGTGCTTACCAGTGCTTTATTTGAGGCTTCCATTTGTCCATACTAGATTCTGTCGGTATTGCGCTTCTTACACGATTCAAGCTAACATTAACAATAACATTTTTAGCCTTAAATTTTGAATTCCTTCACATTAAGACAGAATCTTAAAAATTTCAATTTGACATTTTGCTCTCTGTGTATATATACTGCATTAATTCTCTAAAATAATTTCCTGAGCAGTCGCCGACTCCTCCCAGGGTAAGATACACTGGTCGAAACAGGCAAATAAATATTTGAGCGCAAGCAGAGCATGTGTTAAGTTGAAATGTATTGTCCTGTTTTGTCAGTGATAGTGCACAAAATAAGTGGAGTATATGCAAACAACTTCGGAATTTACCAGAATTTTCAGCCAAATTAAATGGGTGCCATATTTTGTAGCAGGCCACAATATACTGGCCTAAAATCAAAGCATTCACTTTGAGTTGTGTATCTGACAATGTGAGTCTGGGACTTACTTTGAGAATTTCCATGTGTTAGCTTGTTATTGATGCAGAGACTGATGTAAGTGATACAAGCTAAAGATGAAAGACTGGCCTTCATAGGTTGAAGCCTACCAGACAGCGCAGCTGTCTGGTTGTGAAAATAATTCTTGTGGGCATTCTGAAAGCTTCCCTGGGAATGCATTAGCCTGCTGCTTCCTATAGGCTTTGCAGTTTCTAATTCATATTTTCTGGCTTTCTTTTTGCTGGCATTATTTGTTTTAGGTGTCTAGTATGTCTTTGTTGCTCCCATGGAGTGAAGCCTGTTCACCATTGCTCCTTGTATTTTTCAATAAGTCCTCACTTTCTGTTAATAGGCCTTTAAATGTGTTTCTTATCTTGTCATATTTGCTCGGTATTCAAACACAGAGGTCAAATGTCAGGCTTAGTCTTCCGAGGAGCTTGGTGTTTACTTTTCTTTCTCTGACTTTAAAGTGAGAGGAATTATGTGACAAGCTTGTCGAGTACTGGGAAAGTAACGTTTTTTTCTAGCACACAATTTGAATGTCTGTAAATGAACTGTGCAAATATTTCAGAATACACAAAAGCAAAAAATGAAGCACATTTTTTTTAATTTTTGGTAATTTAGAAGCATGGTGGAAACAAGTATTTAACACAATCAAAACAAATCAGGACACTAGGTGGTGGCATTTCAACAAATTATCTTTTGTGCGTTATATCGTTTTATCAACAAACATGTATGTGCAAATGTAATTGTCATTTCAATTGTAAATGTGTTGTCTGTAATGGCAGTGTGCTAGCACAGCATGCATATTCCATTTTACGCCACTTAATTCTACATCACACCACTCTACGCCCCTCTACTCTAAGCCACTCCACTCAACGATACTCTACAACACTATTCAACAGCACTCCACTCCACTCCATGCCACTCTATGCCACTTCACATTAGGCCACTCTACTCTACAGCACTCCACCCTACTTCACTCTACACCACTCCATTCTACAACACTCCACTCTATAACACTTCATACCACTGTAGTCCACTCTATGCAACTCCACTGCACTCTATGGCACTTGAATGCACTCTATCCCACTCTACTCCACTCCACTTTGCTACACCACTCCACTCCACTCTACAACACTCTACTCTACAACACTCCACTATACACCACTTCACTCTACAACACTCCACTCTACACCACTCCACCTCACAGCACTGTACTCTATGCTCCTCCACTCTAAGCCACTCCACTTTATGACACTCTGCGAGACTATTCCACAACACTCCACTCCACCATACCCCACTCCATGCCACTCTATGCCACTTCACATTAGGCCACTCTACTCTACAGGGCTCCACTCCACTCTCCGCTATGCTATGCTACTCCACAACACTCCACTCTACGTTCCACTATACTCCACTCCACGCCACTATATGCCACTTCACATTAGGCCACTCTACTCTACAACACTCCACTCTATGCCACTCCACTGTACAACACTCCAATGCACAACACTCCATACCACTCTACTCCACCCAATGCCACTCCACTGCACTCTATTTGATTTAATTTTGTATAGCGCTCGAATGCCCGTAGCTGTCTTGGTGCTACTGCAGCCTTATCATTCAGAATCTGAGAGAGGGGAGTGTGATATGCTGTAAGTTCCTATTAAGTGAATAGCCAAGTCTTTAATAATTTCTGAAAAGCCAGGAGATCGGAACATTCGTTAGCTTAGCGGCGCTTAGAAAGAAGCTCCTGCCACCTCAAGTTGCACGCTTTGCTCTTGGGAATGTTAGTATTGTTGCATCTGAGGATCTAAGCTTTCTCCTTAGAGAGGACCTGCCAAATTTAACGCGAAAATAGTTTGGTCCTGTATTGTACAGTGATTTAAAAGTGATGCAAAGAGTTTTAAAATCAAGATGTCTGGCAATAGGGAGCCAATGCAATTTGAGCAAGGCCTGGGGTGCTGACTTATGTTTGGGAATTCCTGTTAAGAGTCGAGTCACAGTGTTTTGCAGCATTTGGAGTTTTTGCAGGGATTTTTTTAAAATACCAATAAAAAGTGCATTTCCATAGTCTATTTTTGCAAGAACTAGAGTAGAAACTACTGTTTTTTGAAGATCATGGGGGATGTAAGGACACATTTGCCTTATTATTTTCAGTGTATAAAACAAGGAGGATGTAAGTGCATTCACTTGATGTTCGAAATTAAGTTTGTAAACAGAGATGATTCCTAAGTTCCTTCCTTTCTGTACTGGTGTTGGTAAAGGTCCCATATTGTGAGGCCACCAGACTGGTGACAGAAGAATTTATCTTTCCCAAACAGTAAGACCTCTGTTTTTCCTGCATTCAGCTTTAAGTAATTTACTCTCATCCATTGTTCTATTTGGGTAATACAGAAGCTAAATCTGTGTGCAACTTCCTCATGATCTTTGGAGATTGACACCACAATTTGGGTGTCATCAGCGTAGGACACCACGAGATACCCATAGTCTTTATAAGTTTGACTAAAGGGATGACATACAGGTTGAAAAGGGTGGGGCTCAGTAAAGAGCTCTGAGGTACCCCACAAGGCAAGCAAAATTGCTTTGAGTAAATTCACCCATTGCCACATTTTGTGTTTTGTTAATTAAGAAGGCTTTTAATAGTTTCAGTGCTGTACCTCTTTCGAAGTTTCGCAAATTGGTCTATTAAGATGGTATGGTTGACCATATCAAATGCCGCATAGACATCAATCAGTATAAGTACGGTCTGTCCTGCGTTGTCCATGATACATCTTATTTCTTCTGAAGCAGTGAGCAGAGCCGTTTCTGTGCCTTGTGCCTTCCTAAATCCCTATTGGGTGTGATCCAGTACATTATTGCTGTCGATACATGACAGGAGTTCATTATTCAGAGCTTTTTCCAGAATTTTAGCCGGAAAAGGGAGCTTGGACATAGGCCTATAGCTGCTGGGTTCCTGAGGTTCGAGGTCGCTTTTTTCAATAGAGGTAGGATTGATGCCAGCTTCCACTCAGAAGGGATATTACCCATACTAATAACTTTGTTTAGGATGTTTGTCAGCTGAGCTCCAAAAATCTTTGGCGCTAAGTGTATAATTTTTGGAGGGCAAGGATCTAGTGGGTATCCTGATTTAATCGACTCCAACAGTTTCTGAACTTGTTCTGCTTTTAATGGTGTGAACCGATCAAGTGTTGCTTTTGATGGTGGTGAGCTATTCATTTGGGATTTAAGTCCTCCTTGATGAATAAAAGTGAAAGTGTCAAAGACCTCTGTTACTTTGTTCTGAAAAAAGTTTGCAAGAGTGTCACAGAAAGTGCAGTTGCCATCATTGCCAGTATACGTGACCATTTTGGTGCTAAAACGTTCCTTAGCTGGGTTTTCCGCTCGGTGAATTTAATCTGAGAAATATTTTATTTTTTCTCTTTGTATGAGACTTTTATATTCTGCAATTGTTCTTTTGTAGACCTTTCTGTCATGAGGATCATATTTGGATCTCCACACTTGCTCCTGCTTTCTACATAACTGTTTCAAGCATTCAGAGAATCAGGGTCGAGGGGGTTCTGCGACGGGTTTTGAGGAATTTTTCAGGTGCTAGAATGTCCATAGCAATTTTTACCAATGTTGTTTATATATGTGTGGCTGTCTCTATGTCTTTTGCTAGGGTCTTCACTAATTACAGTCAATGTATTTTACAGGGTCTGATTAAGTTCTATTGTATCAATTGTTCCCTGATGGTAATGCAGTTCCTCCTCAGAACTGTCTATCTCAAGGACATTATCAACTGCCATTCAGCTAACATCATTTACCTGATCCTTTGCTCGTGTGGCTTTGGATATGTGGGCGAAACTGGACGTAAATGCAGGACAAGAATAGGGGAACACAAATCTAACATCTGTATTGAAAAGCATACAGCCCACTGGTCCAACATTGGCATGATTTGGAACATTCAGATAGAGACCTAAGGTGGATCATTATAGAGAAAATAGTACCGCAGCAGGGAAAGGATGCTGTTACCATCCACAAAAAACGCAAGGTATTTCAGATTTGTTCTCTTAAATCCCAGAAGAATAGCTTAAACCAACAGATCCCTTGGGAGAATACGTTATAATTTCCCTCCTGTTTTTCCTGGTTGGGATGTTCTCCTTCCCACATGGGTTGACCTGTCTCCTGATGTTCCATTTACGTGCTTATTACTTCTTCTGTATTTGCCTTCTTGTGCTGACACCTACCAGAAGGTTCCTTTTCCATCTTGACTCCCTTTCAGTAATTTTGAGCCTGTATTTTTTTGTCTGTTGTCACCCTTTATTTTATTTGCGGCCTACCATTCCATCATGGCCACCGCATGGTCTTCACAGTATCTACAATTTGTGCTAATACCGTGATATTCCCTATTCATTCCTTTGGTTTCCTTTTGACATTTTTTTCTGACCCCTTCTAGATGGTACTTTTTGCCATCCTTGCCCCCATTCCATGATTTTGTGCCTCCATCTTCTTTTTATTGTAATTATCCTGCAGTTTTATTTTCGGCTTACCATTCCATCTTGGCCGCTGCATAGTCTTTCCAGTATTAACAGTTCGTAGTAATACCCTGGTAAACCCCTTCTATTCCTTTGTTTCTTTTCAATCCTGATAGACGGCTTGATCATAGACAGCCTGCCAGTTTGGTTGTAGTAGGCCGTCAGGGATTCTTTTCAGGCCGCTCTCCTAACATTGGTAGTCCCTGTCACCTTTTCGCTATCTCATTTGATCTATATGGCTCTCCTTCCAACATGGATGCGGTTTTTCCTGGTCTTCTAACGCTGGGTGAATAGATCACGCACTCAATAATTTTTCACTTCTGGGTCCCTTGCCAGCGTTATAAAACACTCTTCATTTTATTCTCTTCCCCACATCCTTTCTGACTAGAACTCTGATGATCCAGGGACTCGGCTCGTTTGGGATGCTTGTGGCATTCGCTGCACCAGGTAGGAGTACTGGAGCATTTCTGCCTCGACTCTTGACATTACGTGTTCTTGTTTTGTAGTTCGAGGTTCTCTACCCTTCGTCGCTGGTTATTGTTTGTTGTCCTCCGACGCGGGGTAGCGGTGCAGTCTACCCGCGTCGGAAGCTTCACGTTAGCGCTGGCGTGTGTCATCACGCGCCAGCTATAAATTAAGGGGCATGGCCCGGCTCAGGCAGTCGGGGTCCACGCGGCAGAGCACATAAGCCATGTCTTGTGGTCAATGCGGCCGCGGCACTAATTAACACATGCGCACGCGGCCCCTCCCCATCACACTGGCAACGAGGGTGGGATACGAACTCATTTGAAGCAATTAAAGGGTTTTGTGATCTCTGGAAGCACTTAATGGGTTTTCTGATCCCTGGAGGATGGTGAGCCTTTGATCTAGGCCTTGAGTCCACGGAGGTGCTGCCTGCCCTGTGCAAGCCTACTGTGTGTCCTTGGCAAGTCTGCTGCATCCAGGGAAGGCCCTGCAGCCCCTGAGAGTGCCTGGAAAGAAGGGGGCCATCTTTGCTCACCCTATTGGAGCCCACGCATGTGTGTGCCCCAGCACCCGGGAAGAGGAGGAAGCTACAGTGAGGCCTAGCACCCACAGGCCACAGGAGAAGACCCCGACAGCACATTCGTCACCCTCGACCAGGTGGCTACAACCACACCCAGGAGGTAAGCAGTGCACGTGCCACGAGGTGTGACTGCATCTGTGCCAAGATGGCGTCGATTCCCTCCATTGAGCCCTTTGTGGTGGGCGGTGCCCCCTCATCCCTTGCCCTGCGATGGAGGGACTGGACCAACCGTCTCCAGATCTACTTAGCCCGGGACAGGTGTAGAGCCCTAATCCTCCACCTAGGAGGCAAAGACATCCACCGCATTTACAAGACCCTGGTGGAGGCCACGCCCAAAACATATGTGACGCTTTTCAATGCCCTAAATGCGCACTTTGAACTGATGTTGAATAGGGACTGTGAAAAATTCATCTTTCGCCAAGCCAAGCAAGAAGCGGAGGAATCGTTAGATGCATTCCACGGGAGTTTGAAAGAGCTGGCCAGCACTTGCGGATTTCGAGACGAACAGGAAGAAATCCGAGGTCAGATAATACAGGGGTGCTACTCGTCCAAACTCAGAGTGAACATTCTTCAGGAAGATGGCAAGTCTCTACCGGACATCCTCACCCTGGGCCGGTCAAAAGAACTGTCGCAAGCCAGAGCATCCCACATGGAGGCGGCCTTCCACCGACCCATCAAGACGGAACAAGTCAACGCGGTGGAAAAGGCAAACGTGGTGAGGCCCAAAGCGTACCAAAATCCAGGGAATGCGGCTACTGGAGAGGCACGCCCCATCGCATGCAAGACGGCCTAGCGAGAGGGAAAAAGTGCAGTGCTTGCGGGTGGATGAACCACTTTGCGGCGGTATGCCGGTCTGTAAAGTCATGGAAAGAGGTAGCACAGACAGTGGCTGAAACGCAGGACAGTGAGGACATGGACGATGACACGGGAGACTTCCTGGTTCACTATGTATTCACCGTAGACCTGCCACGACGGAAGAGACAACGACTTCCAAGGTGCAGGATCAGGATACACCACCAGGATGTGAGAGCCACCATAGACACTGGGGCCTCGATCAAACTAATGGCTATCCATGTGTATAATCAACTAAGTCCACGCCCGCCATTACGAGAAGCAAGGATCAGGGTATTCGCATATGGACAGAAGACACCCATCCCGCACATAGGATGCTTCAAGACTGAGCTGAGACACCAGGACCTCAGGATCCCCGCCACAGTGTACGTGACCAAGGAAGGAAGCAGTATGCTGATAAGCAGACAATCAGCAGAAGAGCTGAAGCTAATATCATTTGCCATGGCGGTACAAGAGGAGGAACTGGAGGCCATCATGGAGGAGTTTGAAGACGTCTTCAAAGGCATTGAATGCCTGAAAGGTTAAGAGGTCTCTCTCCACATTGACCCATCCGTTCAACCGGTGGCGCTGAGGCAAAGGCGCATTGCGTTCCACCTGCGAAAGAAGGTCGAAGAAGAGCTAGAGGCACTGGAGAAGCAAGGTCAGTGGACCCACCCCATGGGTGTCCCCGTTCGTAGTGGCATGGAAACCAAAACAGCTGGGGCAAGTCTGCATCTGCGTTGACATGCGCCTCACAAACGCCACGGTGAAAAGGGAACGTCACTTAACCCCCACCATCAACGACATCTTGGGAGAACTAAACGGCGCAAAGTGGTTTTCGAAGATGGACCTACGGTCCGGCTATCACCAACTGCCACTGCACCTGGACTCTCGATACATCACCACATTCTCTACGCACGTCGGTCTCAGGAGATACAGATGCCTCAATTTTCAGGATCTCAAGTGCCGCGGACGTGTTCCAAAACACCATCCGTGAAGTCCTCAGCGGGCTCCCAGGGGTCTTGAACGGAAGCGACGACCTACTAGTATACGCCTCGACAATGGAAGATCACCACCGGAGACTTTGCGGGGTTCTCCAGAGGATCAAAGAATCCAGACTGATCCTACACAGAGAAAAGTGCCAGTTATTAAAGAACAAAATCAGCTTCTTTGGCTACACGTTCTCCGACAAAGGAGTGGCCCTGGACCCCGACAAGGTGCGAGACGTACAGGAAGCCCCAGCACCCTCCAACATCTCAGAAATAAGGAGTTTCCTAGGGACGGTGAACTTCTGCAGGCGGTTTGTCCCGGATTTATCCAACCTCACAAAGCCCCTCAGGGAACTGACGAAATCCACCACCAAGTGGCAGTGGGTCCCCGAACAGGAACCAGCTTTCAAGGATACCAAAGCAGCCCTGTCGGCAGACACGACACTGTCGTACTTCGACCCGGCCCGATCCACCAATGTCGCTGTAGACGCCAGCTCATATGGGCTAGGGGCCATGCTCAGGCAGTTGCAAGGAAATGGAGAGTGGGCCCAGATAGCATATGCGAGCCGCTCCCTGACGAACACGGAACAGAGATACTCGCAGATAGAACGAGAAGCAATTGCCATCCACTGGGCCTGTCGGCACTTCCACGTCCACGTGTATGGCCATCCATTTACAGTGTCCACAGACCACAAACCCCTCATACCCCTGTTTCAAGGGTCAGCATCCAAGCCTCCTCCGAGGATTGAAAAATGGGTCCTTCAGCTGCAGGGGTACGACTATCGAGTAGAATACAAACCAGGCTCATGCAATCCAGTGGACTACCTTTCGAGACATCCCAGGGCCGCCACTAAAGCGGAAGAAGAGGATGGAGAAGACACTGAAAAATATGTCCGACTCGTATCGGAAAGTACCCGACCACTTCCCATGAGTCTTGAGACCACCGTAGAAGTCACCCGGACCGATGAATGCCTGCAACTGGCCATAATAGCAGTCCAATCGAATGACTGGCGCCCCATTCAGTCCACCATGACCAGGTGGACGCCGCAAGCAAAGACCGTCCTGGAGTCAATTGTGCGGGTCAAGGGTGAACTTTTGGTTGACAGCAGCGGTTGTCTGCTCAGAGGCCCGCGACTGGTGATCCCATCAAGCCTGGCTCAACAAGCCGTGGACCTCGCACACAGGGGACATCAAGACGTGGTAAAAACAAAGAGTCGGCTGAGGGCCAAAGTGTGGTTCCCGGGGATGGACCCTCAGAACGTGCTCATGGTGCCAGGCATCAGGCCAACCGGATCGCCCTCACCCCGTCATCACTGAAGAAAACGCCAACGGCCATGGGAGTGCGTGAGTGTTGACTTTAGACACCTTCCAGATGGACGCTATGCCCTGGTAATCATCGATGACTACACGAATTACCCCGAAGTCAAGATTGTGGGAAGTCAGACAGCCACGGAAGTGATTACATAACTCAAGAAAACCATTGCTGCCCACGGAATATTCAAAGTGGTGAAGACAGACAACAGCCCGCCCTTCCATGGACAAGAATTTGCAGATTACCTCAAAGCCTGGGGAATTCATCACCGGAAAGTGAACCCACGCTGGCCCCTAGCAAATGGGGAAGTCAAGAGGTTAATGCGCACTCTCAACAAAGTAATACGCATCGTGCATGCAGATGGATCACCACTCGAGAGGGCCATATAGTTTCCTGAGATAATACCGTTTGATGCCCCATCTCACATCCGAGGCAGCTCCGGGGCCGGCAAGCATGGGCCAAGTTGTGCAAGACACCATCCCGCATCACCCAAGCTGGACCCCCTCTCAGATTGATGCTGAAAAGGCCCTAGCCAACAGGACCAGCTCCAATGACCAAGCCAGCGCCGACCGACGAGCCCGCATGTTGGTCATCCAAGTAAGGGACAGGTAAGGGACAGAGTCTACGTCAAAGACAGGTAACCTGGGAGCAAGTTCCAGCTTCCATTCGAACCTCAGCCATGGACAGTCATCCGCCGAACTGGCACTATGATAACAGCCAGAAGAGAAACCTGGGAAATCACACGCAACATCTCTTTCTTCAAAAAGGTACACGCCGGAACTCCGGACCAGCAGCTATCGGACAACCTGGACGCCAGACCACATCAACAGCCAGAGGAGGAAGGAACAGATGGTGACCAAGAGACGATCCCCACTGAAAATGTGGACCGATCCGAGCATGGCACCCCTTCACTGTTTGGAACGCAAGCCGGAGCACTGCCAAGTTCCCCAGCGAGATCTCCTGGGAGTGAAGTCTCGCAGGAAATGAACCCGTCATTCATTGCCATCCTCACGGGGAGAACACTCCAGATATGGCCTGAGAAGCAATTCTGCCCCATCCTCCCGTCTGGCCGACTTCATTGTGTGATGAACCAAGGACTGGAATTCTAGTGACTGGTAACAGATCTACATATTCAATGTTTTGTTTGTTGTTTAATAAAGGTTGGAAGGAATGTAGTGTCCTCCGACACGGGGTAGCGTTGCTTTCTACCTGCGTCGGAGGCTTCACGTTAGTGCTGGTGCATGTCGTCTCGCGCCAGCTATAAATAAAGGGGCGTGGCCCAGCTCAGGCAGTCGGGACCACGCGACAGGGCACATAAGCCGTCTCTTGTGGTCAATGCGGCCGCAGCGCTAATTACACATGTGCGCACGCGGCCCTTCCCCCATCACACTGTTGACCTGCCTTGCTTGTCCCCCCCGTTACCTCCTATCCTTGCAGTTGTGTCTACCTTGGGCAAGTTTTTAGGGACTCCATGTATTCCCCTGAGCTCTGTTTAGTGTTTATGTGGTCATCTTTCGGTCTCACTAGTTTTGGAATGTCTCTGCCATGTTCAGGGTGCTTGGGTACTATATGTCAAAGGATGTCATTACTCTTTCACTATGCCCCCAGTTCATCTTGACCTCCTAGTGGGTATACCTTGTCCTTTGAGGTGATTTTCATTAATGTAGCCCTAACCACTGACTCTTATATGTATTCTCTTTTTGTTTTCTAGAGTGTTTTGAACATTTGTGACTAGTTACCATTTTTGCTGCCCTTTTCCATGGCCAGAGTGATTTCTTCATATACCTACGGCTGGATATATCTTTGCCGCCTATTTCCCTACAGTGTCATTTATCTGGCCCTCCGTATCCATCCATTGAGGTTCGTCAGTCTTTTTCTTCACACATGTGTGTGCTGTATCCAGTTGATCCTATGTACAGGTTGTTCTAATGTTAGTGTTCCCCTATTTGTTATTAGGTCAGGTCTACTCTCAGCAGTTCATTTAGCCAGACGAGGTCCCTTTGTTCTGTGATCTCCGAGTTTTTGCCTGCCCGTGTAGCATTTACTCTTGGACCTCTACCTCTGATGTGCTTATATAGCTCTGTGGGGAATTTTCTGGTCTTTTTTACTTGCACTATTTTATTTAATCACTCCCTGGTCTGCATGTTCTATGTTATTTACAGTTGTAGGGCTATAAGGTTCATCACTCACTCTCCTCTGCATGTCTCTGCTCTGATTGCTTTCCTTGTGGGATTTTTTGTTCTCACCCTCTTAGCTTCAGTGTGCAACTTCTTTTGAGTATTCAAGGTTTCCAAAATAATGTATGCCCTCTAATATTGTTCCAGGTTTCCCAGGTGTTTGCTGCTTTTGCATCTTAACGTTTAGGGCCCTGAAGAAGGTGTGACCTGCACTCAGGGTCTTTCACCGAAATGCACGTTGGCTCAGTTCCCCAGCTGATCGGCACAACCTTCCTACAACAGCTATTACTTTATGCTGTATTTTTGTCTGTATAAAAGATATAAAAAATATGCATCAATCATCTGTTGGATAGGAATTGTTAAACTGTTGAAATTGCCAACAACAAGTAACAGGAACTGTTCCTGTATGAATTCATTTGTACTGTATGTTCGACCATCTTTCGTGAAGGTCATAGTGTGACCCTTGACCCTGCTCTCAGGCAGTTCGCTCCCCTCACTGCTGCAACAGCACCACCTGTTGTGAGTGCCCCCCCAGCTTGCTGCTGCTGCGGGACGCGAGTTCGAGGCTCGCTCGCTGTACTTGGTTTTGTATTGTTTCTTGACTGTTTTTGCCACCTGTATTTTCCTTCATCTCCTTTTCTCCCTCCTGTGATTTTCTGTGCCCTGTATTTGGTTTTGCATTGTTTTTTGGACTGTTTTCACCATCTGTATTTGCTTCTATTTCTTTTCTCCCTCCTGTGATTTCTGTGCCCTGTTTTGCCCTCTGTTTCCCTCCGCCATTCCTCACCCATTTTTTTCCTGCAACTGTGTCCCTGCAGCCCCTCCCCCCTACTCACTTATTCACCGCCCCGCTCCCGCCTCCCAGCTACTCCTCCCTCCTATTTGTTATGAAGTTTTCTATTTTCTCATTTACTGCAGTCTCCTCAGTAGGAAATACTTTCAGTTTTTTACTTTGATTCCATCAAGAAGGCATTCAGATGTGTCACACATTTTCCATAAATTCAGAATGTTAGCACTCTAGTTGCTCATTAGATCACTGTAGTAAAGCTACTGCTCACCAGGGAAGTCTGCTGCTGGTATTGAAAGTGCATGTTTCAGTCTGCATGTCAGAATTTTTTAATGAAATAGAAGAGGATTTGAGAAGTCACCCAAAATGTGCCATAATTTTTCTTTCTGCAACACTAATCATACTTTCTATGGCAAAATTAATTGTTTTAAGAGTTACCACTGTATTCCAATCAAGATGGCTTCAGGTGTGCCATATGTTTGTCATAAGTAGGACTGTTAGCGCTCTAGTTGTTCTTTGGAACACTCTGGGAAGCTGCAGTAGAACACAAAGGAATCAACTGACAGTCTCTGCCCTTGTTGGATGTACATGTTTTACTGAGAATGTCAGACTTCATTCTCACATGACTGAGAAAGATAATGTGAATTTATAGAAAATACGCTCTCAGTTTAGCTTATAGATCACCTTCCAAACCTCTGTGGGAAAAGCATGAGAAAATAGTTTTCTCTCAAACATGATTCATGATATCCCAGCAGAAGGCTATTTCACATGGTAAAATCACCTTAGAACATACCACAATTCCTAAAATGAGTATGGTACCATCAACAAATGATTTATAATGTAACTAAAGTCTTAAAATATTCTATTAACTTCAATGCATTTTAATGAGGTGCTATCATGTATGTTGGTTGGCTGCCAACACTTCTTGGATGAAGAGCTGACAGCCAATCAGATCTCACGATGAGATGTGTGGTTAGGCTCCGCCCAGATATATTGTGATTTTACTTTTGATTTTCTCAGGAACTACTGAACGGATGTACACCATTTAAGCAAAAGATACAACTCTGCCTCTAGAGCAGGTCTGCTGACCTGGTTCTCTGGGCTCTAAAGCACATCTGCTGACCTGGTTCTATGGCTCTAAAGCAGCTCTGCTGACCTGGTTCTCTGGCTCTAGAGCAGCTCTGCTGACCTGGTTCTCTGGCTCTAAAGCAGCTCTGCTGACCTGGTTCTCTCCCTCTAAAGAGCTCTGCTGACCTGGTTCTCTGGCTCTAAAGCAGTTCTGCTGACCTGGTTCTCTGCCTCTAGAGCAGCTCTGCTGACCTGGTTCTATGGCTCTAAAGCAGCTCTGCTGACCTGGTTCTCTGGCTCTAGAGCAACTCTGCTGACCTGGTTCTCTGGCTCTAAAGCAGTTCTGCTGACCTGGTTTCTCTCCCTCTAAAGCATCTCTACTAGTCTGGTTTCTCAGGCTCTACAGCAGCTCTGCTGACCTGGTTCTCGGCCTCTAGAGCAGCTCTGCTGACCTGGGTCTTTGGCTCTGGAGCAGCTCTGCTGACCTGAGTCTCTGGTTCTAGAGCAGCTCTGCTGACCTGCTTCGCAGGCTCTAGAGCAGCTCCGCTGACCTGGTTCTCTGGCTCTACAATGGCTCTGCTGACCTGGTTTCTCTGGCTCTACAGCAGCTCTGCTGACCTGGTTCTCTGCGCTCATGATGCATGCACCGACTTTTCAGATTTCCTATGGAAACTCGGTCCTAACTATAACTATCTACTGGCGACCGCCAGTAGATAATATATATATAATACGCTGAAGTAGGAAGGGTACCACGGGGGTTGCCAATCCTCCTGGCGCCCAGTTTTGATAAACCGAACCCAAATATGTTACGCAAATGGGGAGAAAGCAACTTGGCTGCTTCGATGAATTTGGTTAACATTCTAGTAAAATATGCCAACATTGATCGTCTGGAAATCCTACGAGAAATTGAAGAAATTCACAATGAACTGAGCAAATTTGAAACTACGGAATTTATCACTAAAACTAATGAGGCCATAAAAGAGAGAGTAAAGAAACACGAAGAAAAAATAAAATCCAGAAAGGCACATAAGTTCGCTCGGGACTTAGCGGACTATGAGAATGGTCAGATTTTTACCTTTGCCCGCAAATTCGACACAGTGAGAAGACAACACTACAGTGAAAAAGCCAAACTCAAAGTAACCAGTTCACATATCAATGCGGATATCAACAATGATTCCTCCAGTGTGGATACTGTATCATTGACAAGCGGATCGAGTGTAGAATTGGACCGTCCTAATGAAAGACAAACTAAATTAAATGTGGAACAAGAGCTTGATTTTTTAGTGGAGGAGAGACTGCAGACATTACGGCCGAGGCAGCAAAAAAGGCCAACAGAAAATGCAGAAACAAAAGAAGAAGCATTAGGTGCAAAAGGTGCAAACAAAAGCATAAAAAAGAAAACACAGTGGCAGAAAAAACGGCGCTAAAAGATAACAGTATCATTAATCTGTCCTCAGTAGAATTAACCAAAGCGGAGGAACAACTATTGGCACTTGGTCTAAATTTCTGCCCAGCGGACAGCTTTGATTATGCACGCACTCACATTGATGTTTATTGCTTCATTAGAAAGCTTAAACTTAAGAAAGTTTTTGCGTTACAATCTGGGAAACAACAAGTGGATAAAACTTCAGAACAAGAAGTAATACAAGGTCAGATGTTGGCAGCTTCTGACATTCCTACTTTGCTCACATTACATGATTTACATGCACAATCTGACTCTCAAATATTCCATGATGATACAAATGTGGATACTCAAGAGAGGCTAAGAAAAATTAACCAAACACAGAAAGGGGTTGGGATCAGTCCTTTTAAACCTAAATCATGTTTTATACCATCAATGCCTAAAGATGCCATCGACACATATCATGATATGATCACTAATGATTTAAAAAAGTTGAATCATAATGTCAATAAAAACAGAAAACAAAGAAATATGTTTTTCAAAAAAAGAGAATATGAGAAATTAATGAAAAAATTAAGTGAAAATCACAATGTGGTCCTAAAAAAATCAGATAAAGGTGGCAATTTGGTTTTGTGTCCTAAAAATGATTACATTCATGAAGCACATAGACAGTTGAAGGATGAAAGTTGCTACATAAAATCTAGCATTAAGGAATACAATACAGCCAAAGCAGCTCTACAAAAACGATTGGCACATTGGAGACGAGAAGGCCTCATATCCACTGAAGAATATAAATTTATGTATAATGAGTTCCCGGTATTACCGGTGTTATATTTAATTCCCAAAATACATAAAAATGTCATGCCCGTTCCCGAAAGGCCCATCATATCAGCTATTAACAGTGTAAGTGAGAAGGTTGGCCAATACGTTGACCACTTTCTACAGAACATAGTTAAGGACCTACCTAGCTACGTCAGAGATACTGGTGACTTCTTGAAAAAAATCGAGAATTTAACCTGGACTGAAGATCTATATCTAATTACACTGGAAATAGAATCACTGTACACCAGTATAGACCATAACCAAGGGTTAAGAGCGGTAAAACATTTTTGGGATTTAAGAACAAGTGAATTTTATGAACATAACAAAGTTATTCTAGAGCTCATCTCATGGTGCCTCAACAATAATTTTTTTCTTTTTAACAAAGATATTTTCAGAAAACAACGAGGCGTAGCAATGGGGGCCTGTTTCTCCCCCAGCTATACATGCTTGCATGTTGGCCGGTGGGAGGAACAGGTCCTTAACAAGGCGCACCAGGCAGCGTTTGAGACACATGTAGTTACATACTTGAGATACATAGACGATGTTTTTATACTGTGGAAAGGGAATGAGACAGAAGCCCATCAATTTATTGAAGACATCAATAGAAACACTATGAACCTAGTTTTCACATCCCATATCCATAAGACACAAATTGAATTTTTGGATATGTTAGTGCATATTAAGGAAGGTAGACTTGCTACTACATTATACAGAAAGCCAACATCAGGGAACATTATGCTGCATGCTAAAAGTTCGCATCCCAGGCATTTAATTGCAAGCATCCCGTATGTTGAAATTCTCAGACTCAAGCGTATTTGCAATAATGAGTCAGATTTCTTGCTTTGGTCTCTGTCTCTGGTCCTAGTATTGCGCTGGGACGCCCCGTTGCTGGGGCAGCCATGCGCATTATAAATCCGCAATAAATGAATAAATACATAAATTTCAATTCATGCACTAACGAAATGGTGGGAAGGTTGAAAGCTAGAGGGTATAGCAATAAAATTATAGGCGAAGCTATCAGAAAAGCTAGCACACGACCTAGACATAGCCTTTTTAAGAATGTCAATATCGAGACACAATGTGGATCAGACACTAGATTATTCAAGGTGGATACATCAAGATTAATCACGACCTATTGCAA
The DNA here is from genome assembly GCF_964204655.1 of Triturus cristatus. NCBI lineage: Eukaryota > Metazoa > Chordata > Amphibia > Caudata > Salamandridae > Triturus > Triturus cristatus. The sequence continues at coordinate 371,306,834 of NC_140595.1, forward strand.
TGAAGAACGCAAAATTAGAGCCATTATCAAAAAGCATTGGCCCATAGTGATGACAGACAATGTGCTCTGCAATAGATTAACAGAAACTCCAGTGATCACATTCAGAAAAGGTAAATCTATGGGATCTATCCTTGATAAAAGTTCCCCAGAGACCAGGAAAACTATTGGCTGGTTACAGCCAAGTAACGGATTCAGAAAATGCGCCACTTGTAGAGCCTGCAAATTTGGCTGCAACAAGACTCATTATTCAACGCCATTCAGTGTGTCTCCAATTCCAATTCATGGCCACTATAACTGCAAAACTGAGTATGCTGTATATGTCCTGACATGCACCTGCGGCCTTAACCACATTGGGAGTACGAAGCTGCAGGTGCATGTCAGAATATTGCAGCATATTAGGGCCATTCTACATAGCGATCCGGCTTACCCAGTAGCACGTCATTTTAAGCGAACCCATGCTAATGATATTAACTGTCTTACATATTATGTAATCAACGCTATCCAGAAACCACGGAGGGGTAGAAATAGGGAGCGCCAGTTAAGACAGTTGGAAACTAAGATCATTCTTGAGTTCGATAGTAAGTGGCCTAATGGGTTGAACAATACTGAAGATATGCACAATTTTTTATGAATGGGTACATCGAGAAGAGAGAAAAAAAGATCAGAAATAAGATGAAACAATATTTTGTACTTGCAGTATTGAGCCATTCCAGAACATAAGAGAGAGAGTAAAAACAGAGTCTTGTCGTTATCCATGTTTTAATTCAATAACCATTGATAACACCAATGCAGAGTATATAGATGAGATATAAAATGTGCGTTTGAAAATACAACACCTGTCGCCATACACATATATATATATATAAAAAATTATAATTTTTTCCCTAAATCTGAACCTTTTTTAAGTATAAGAAAAAACTTTTTTTCTTTTTATGTGCAATCTTACATTATGTGTCTTTTTAATAGTATTTTTCATGAGCGGAATTTTACTGTTAATGGTACTTATGATTGTGTACATATTTATTATACTGAAATTGGTTTTACTTCGTAAATTCTGTATTGCACTGTATATTGATATATTTTGCTCATTTTGCACCATTTTGCACATTAACATTAATCACATTTTTCCTTGCTGCTATTGTACATATGCACTTTATTCTGTTGTTGCACTGGATTCATCCTGTATATGATCTTATTTTTTATTAAGACTTGCTGCTATATTTCATGCTTTAATGGATTTATCCAGAGAGACATTTTTTACATAAGATAAATGTAAAATAGGTGCACACACACATAAGAGTATAATATTAAGGTACCTGTATTTTAACAATTTTAATGTTAAATACGATGAAGGTTTTTACTTTATTGATAAAATTTCATAACAAAAACCCTAATTACACATTTAAGTGTACTCCGCAATGGACCTCGCATACTTCATTGTGTAACGCAAGTCTTTTTTCTATGACCATTACCATGTGACACAGAAGGGTGGAAGTAGGCGGACACTAAGCAAACACATAAAAATTGTAATGGCGATTTAGAATTCGTATGTGATCAAGGGCTCTTGAGTCCCGAAACGCGTCATGCATGGGTTGTAAATCGTATTAAATACCTTACCTGAAGTTCAGCGGGGTCTGAGTCTCCTTCTTCGCCGCCGCCGCTGCGTGGAGGTCGGAAGTAGTGGGAGTTGAAACTCTTCGATATATATATATATATATATATATTATCTACTGGCGGTCGCCAGTAAATAGTTATAGTTAGGACCGTCTTTACATAGGAAATCTGAAAATTCTATTTTGAATAACTTTGGCGCCGGTTGACGAATCCTCGCGAAATTTTCAAAACTAATGGGGTGCTCCGCTCAGCTCCTACCCTAAAAGTCTCAGGGTGATTCGTCAAGCGAAGCCGGGAAAAAAGGGGGGGTCCCAAAACACGTTTTCCCCATGCATTTTCCCATAGGACCTTTAGTCGAAGGTACAGCCCGAACGGCTGAACAGAATTACTTGAAATTTGGCAGAGAGGTAGTCCTCAGGTCAGGGAAGTGCCTTTTGCATATATGGAGTCAATCTGTTCAGTAGTTAAAGAGAAAATTGCATTTAAAAGCACATACATATCTATAGCTGCGCACCGTGCGAGCACCCTAACGTGCGCGAGCGTAATTTTGATTGGTGGTTACATGTCAGTCAACGTTCGAATCGGTCGAAATCAGGAAGTGTCGGCCGCCATTTTGTTTGTTGTGGGTGCGAGAGTGAAAAAGAGAGGTGGCGAACGTGAAAAGGGGGCAGGGTAGAGAGTTCCTGACCCCCTAGCCTTTGTCAGGGGGTCCCTAAAGGACCCAGAAGGGTGAAAAAATATATATATTTTTTTTTTTTTAAATCACGGGGTGCGCGCACAGCGCACCGTGCACGCACCCCGTGCGAGCACGGTGAAAAACCATAAAAAAAAAGAAAAAAAATATTTTTTAAAAATTTGCATTTAAAAAACCGTACAAATTGACTTAAAAAACCATAGGTTTCAGGCACGTTATAGTTAGGAATTAGCATTTAAAAAACCTTGCAAATTCACTTAACTATACTATAACATGTGTGAAACCTATGGTTTTTTAAGTGAATATATATATATATATAACCTACTGGAGGTTGCCAGTAGGTAGTTATAGTTAGAACCAAGTTTCCATAGGAAGAACATTTTTTGTTTTGCTTATAACTTTGGTGTCGTTTAATGAATATTCCTGAATTTTTTTTAACTAATTCTTTGTTCATATCAGCTCCTATGTGGGAAGTTTGGGGGTGATTCGTCAAGGGGGGGCTGAGAAAAAACGTGTTTCTCCATGTTAATTTCCATAGGAAACCTTAGACAAGGCTACAGGTCGAACGGGTGAACAAAATTGCCCCAAATTTGGCAGGAAGGAGGTTCTTGGCCTAGAAAGTACACTTTTGTTTATTTGGTGTAAATCCGTTCAGTACTTTTGGAGAAATATTGACATTTACAGATATCGATATTTGGGAAGTCTGCCACCTGATTAGCTGAGGCGTTATGAGCACGAGCTTGCTGCTTATTGGTTGTGAGCGCTGCGAGCGGATGCAACTAGGAAGTGTTGGCCGCCATTTTGTGATTCCATTGAAGCAAGTAAGTGGGACCAAAAGGCGAAAAGAGTAGGAAACAGGAGGATAGGAGCACTGTAACCTCTGTGGGGGAGTGCAAAGCGAAGAAGTCACACCTACTGGTCTGAAAGTGCGGTGTTGCTCAGAGTGACATGGTGCTGAGATGAGATACTGCTACAGTCGGGTATGAAACCTAGAGTCTAAACCGGGAGGTCATTGCTGTAAAGTGATGTGCTCTGATGTTTGTAGGATACCTGTGGAAGTAGTGTTAGTAGGCGTTTATACTATACAGGGAGTGGGAAGCAAACTACTCACCCCTACTGGTCTGAATACTCGGAGCTTAAACTGTGAGCTCATTGCTGTAAAGTGATGTGCTCTGTGTACTATTTCAATGTAAGTCATAGTACAATGTGAGTATGCAATGATACTATAAAGTAAGTATGTAATATTAGAATGTAGGGCTGTCATGAGGGGAATCTTGGGGAGTTTGTACACGGTGCTGGAGAAGACAGATGCCTTGGTGTCTGGTCCTGTTGGTGGCTGTTTAAGCTGTCTTCTTTTCCAGCAATAAATCTACTTATCGGATCCACTGCTGTCTTCCTGTTCACAAATGCAAAAACAACAGTTGATGGACAGAATGCAGAACACTGTCATACATTCACCCCAGTACAGAGATCTGGGCTTAAATCCATAATTTTTTTGCTCACCATTCCATTCCAGTTTGAACCCAGCCATATGCAAATCAGTCTTGACCCTGTGCCTCATGGGAACAGTTCAGCCCGAACTGCCAAGCCAGGTCCTCCCTGGACTGGAAACAAGCATCCTAGGACCGGTTTCGGGGGTTCACCCCTCTTCAGCCAGGATAGCTTGATTCCAGTGGCATGGAGAGCACGGGACTCACGTCTGAGCATACCTGTCCACTCGGGGTGACAAATGCAAAAACAACAGTTGATGGACAGAATGCAGAACAATGTCATACATTCACCCCAGTACAGAGATCTCGGCTTAAATCCATCGTTTTTTTGCTCACCATGCCATTCCAGTTTGAACCCAGCCATATGCAAATCAGTCTTGACCCTGTGCCTCATGGGAACAGTCCAGCCCTAACTGCCAAGCCAGGTCCTCGCTGGACTGGAAACACGCATCCTAGGACCAGTTTGGGGGTTTTACTACTCTTCAGCCAGGATAGCTTTATTCCAGTGGCATGGAGAGCACGGGACACACGTCTGAGCATATCCGTCCCACTCGGGGTGACAAATGCAAAAACAACAGTTGATGGGCAGAATGCAGAACAATGTCATACATTCACCCGAGTACAGAGATCTGGGCTTAAATCCATCGTTTTTTTGCTCACCATGCCATTCCAGTTTGAAACCAGCCATATGCAAATCAGTCTTGACCCTCTGCCTCATGAGAACAGTCCAGCCTGAACTGCCAAGCCAGGTCCTCCCTGGACTGGAAACCAGCATCCTAGGACCAGTTTGGGGGTTTTACTACTCTTCAGCCAGGATAGCTTGATTCCAGTGACATGGAGAGCACGGGACACACGTCTGAGCATATCCGTCCCACTCAGGGTGACAAATGCAAAAACAACAGTTGATGGACAGAATGCAGAACAATGTCATACATTCACCCCAGTACAGAGATCTGGGCTTAAATCCATAGTTTTTTTGCTCACCATGCCATTCCAGTTTGAAACCAGCCATATGCAAATCAGTCTTGACCCTCTGCCTCATGAGAACAGTCCAGCCTGAACTGCCAAGCCAGGTCCTCCCTGGACTGGAAACCAGCATCCTAGGACCGGTTTCAGGGTTTCACCCCTCTTCAGCCAGGATAGCTTGATTCCAGTGGCATGGAGAGCACGGGACTCACGTCTGAGCATACCTGTCCACTCGGGGTGACAAATGCAAAAACAACAGTTGATGGACAGAATGCAGAACAATGTCATACATTCACCCCAGTACAGAGATCTCGGCTTAAATCCATCGTTTTTTTGCTCACCATGCCATTCCAGTTTGAACCCAGCCATATGCAAATCAGTCTTGACCCTGTGCCTCATGGGAACAGTCCAGCCCTAACTGCCAAGCCAGGTCCTTGCTGGACTGGACACAAGCATCCTAGGACCAGTTTGGGGGTTTTACTACTCTTCAGCCAAGAAATCTTGATTCCAGTGGCATGGAGAGCACGGGACACACGTCTGAGCATATCCGTCCCACTCGGGGTGACAAATGCAAAAACAACAATTGATGGGCAGAATGCAGAACAATGTCATACATTCACCCGAGTACAGAGATCTGGGCTTAAATCCATCGTTTTTTTGCTCACCATGCCATTTCAGTTTGAACCCAGCCATATGCAAATCAGTCTTGACCCTGTGCCTCATGGGAACAGTCCAGCCCGAACTGCCAAGCCAGGTCCTCCCTGGACTGGAAACAAGCATCCTAGGACTGGTTTCGGGGTTTCACCCCTCTTCTGCCAGAATAGCTTGATTCCAGTGGCATGGAGAGCACGGGACTCATGTCTGAGCATACCCGTCCCACTCGGGTGACAAATGCAAAAACAACAGTTGATGGACAGAATGCAGAACAATGTCATACATTCAACCCAGTACATTTATGTTTGCTCTTACATGGCGGGAGCATTGCTTGCACCCTGTGATAGTAAATTCTTGTTTGCCTCGTTGAAGCGAGAGGAGGAAAACCTAGTATTGTTTCAATAAAGCAGAACCGGATGGTAAAAATGGAGAAAAAATAAATGAAGCTGGGTCTCACCCGTTCATTTAAATAAGCCCACTGGTGGGTAATGTTCCGGGGCCAATCCTATTATTATATTTTGGGGTCTCTGCAGCACTGGGGATCTTAATCTCACATGTAATTAGGCGTGGGAGGGCACAGAGACGTTTGGCAGACTAGGGGATCGACACCTCCCTGAGTATTGTTTACAAATTGTTTGGGGAGCTTCGAAGCCAACTAAAGACCGGGGATCGGCAACCTCTGGGCTTTATTTAAATATGCAGGGTGGGCCTCACCAGTCCTTGAAGCCTTGGGGACCCTAGGCAGTGCCTTATTGGTTCTGAAATCACATGGGCAGTACTCATGGTGTTATAAAGTGATACACTCATAGAACTCTTGCCGTTGTACAATTACTAAGGCTTCATTTATGTAATAGTCTGTTGGTTTATATTTGGTAGGTGCACCGGAAATTAAACAAAATTTCCCTTATAACCTATCATCAACCGCCGATTTTCACAATAAACTACAGACAAGTGTTGTCAGAAAACGAAGACCCATACACTCAGTTATTTATTGGTAAAAAAAAATTACTTTTATTAACACAACACAAATAAATGGAAATGTAACTTTATTCGAACAACAGTAAAACATGAAAGAAGTGGGTGGGACTCCTCCGGAAGCAGCGTACAATTCCTGCAAGACAAAAAAGAAACATGGGTATGTGTGCCATGTCTAAGAGAAAAAGAAGGTAGTGAGAATGAACGGAGGAAAGTGAGAATGGGACAGAGAGCGAGTGGGTGGAAGGGTGAAGGGGAGGGAGAGTTAAAAGAACAAAGGGAGGAGGAGACAGAGCGCCGGCCTACTGCACCCAGCCCTCACTGTTCGCCTCCCGTCACCCGTGTGTCTGGGACACTGGGGTCCACGAGAAAGAGTGCAGTCCAGCAAGTCCTTGAAATGAAACAGAGATATGAATGAGGCCGGAGATTACATTATTATCTATGGCAACATCACTTGCCTGCACCTGCGCACCCAGGCTGCTGCACCCCAGACCCTTTCTCCGCACTGCTCTCAATTGCAGCTCCTGCGCTCTGAGGCTTGACTGATCACCTGCCACAACCAGTGTGTTCAAGGATGTGCCGGTGTGAGCTCCAACTCCGGGGTGCTGCTATCAGGGTGACCCAGCAGGTCTCCGGTCGGAGAAGGTGTCTGGATACCACGGTGGAAGGCATCAGAATGCCCAGGGCGCCATCATGGGGTGAGCACCCGCTCCGCCCATTTTTGCTCCACTAACCCAGTGTCTAAAAAGGGAGAAAAAATATAATGTTGGAAACATCTTGACCATGTCATCAGTGATGTAATATATGACATCATCAGCAGTGCATTGCAGGAGCGCAAATTATAGTTAGCTCAACCAACTATAACAGGCGAATTTCTCTGGTTTTATATGAGTCAAATGTCCAACTAACTATAACGTCCCTGAAACCTGTTTTTTGTTTGGGAATTTCAAAAGTTTTTTAAATGCTAATTCCCAACTATAACGTCTGTAAAACCTATGCCTTTTTCAGTGCAAAAAAAAAAATATATATATATATATAAAATCAACTGGCGGTCGCCAGTAGATAGTTATAGTTAGGACCTATTTTCCATAGGAAATCCGCAACATTCTATTGCCAATAAGTCTGGTGCTGGTTGATTAATCCTCGCAAAATTTTCAAAACTTTTGGCCAGCTCAGCTCCGCTCCTACCTTGAAAGTTTTGTGGTTATGCGTAAAGCGGGGGCCGAGAAAAAAGGGGGGTCCAAAAACGCGTTTTCCCCATGCAATTTCCCATAGGATCAGTTACAGCCCGAACCGCTGAACGGAATGACATCAAATTTGGCAAAGAGGTAGTCCTCACTTCAGACTTGTGCCTTTTGCATAAATGGTGTGAATCTGTTCATTAGTTCCTGAGAAATTTAGGGTAAAAGTTACCCTCCCCGAATTGAGCGCGCACCCTCCCGATCGCACGCTGAATGCTAATTGGCTGTCGAGTGTCTGTCTACATTTGAAACTAGGAACTGTTGGTGGCCATTTTCTGCCTCGGTAGAAGCGAGGCTGATGAAGCAAGGGGAATAAGTGTGTAAAACATATAATGGGGGCAGAGTGGAAATACTCTGACCCTCTAGAGGTGCTTAGGGGGTCCCAGAAGGACCCCCTGGGGCCCCCTTTTTTTAAAAAAAAAACGGCAAAATGCACGCAGGGAGCGCGCATCCTATCGCGTTTGGTGCATGGATCCTCTCACATTGGGTGCGTGGATCCAAGGAAATTTTTGGGGAAAAAAGACAAGAAATCATTGGTTGTATGACAACTTTCTACACTGAAATGTAGGGTGCATATTTCTGTTTTTTAAAGGCATGATTCTTATTGGTTAACAAAAACTGATTGTAAGGAACATTATATATGATAAGCTGATATGTTGAAAAGTCAAGCACACATGCTGTCTTGTTTAGCAACATTTGGTGCTGAACTTGTGACCTGTGTGCTCAGTGCAGTGTTCCATGACCTGTTTCTATGGTAACAGGCAGAAGGCAGATTGGGGGAAGGGTTGAAGTGTATTTCATTTGGAAAGGGTTGAAATGTTTAACCAATAGAAATGTGTGTTTGCTTTTGAATTTATGTATGAAGGATTGTGATTTGATGTTTACATGTATATGTGTGGAAAATGAAAGGGAAACTTTTCCATTCTTTGTTTTGCTGAGAGGTGCACAGTGCAGAGATTCTGTAAAAGAAAATCTGGTGTGTGACTGATATCTGGTGTGTGACTGATATACTTCCTAATCTACAAAACAACTTGAAAGGTGAGTTATTTAATTGTGAGGGGACTATTTTGATTTTAATCAGACTAATGTATTTCTCCTGCTAAAGAGTAGGGAGTACTTTTTTTCTCTACAATCTTATTGACAGTGTGTGTGCATGTAGAAATCATTCTGTGATAAGCATTTGTGTTTTTCATGTGTTTGCAGACAGATAACTGTGCTGTTTTTATATTTTGGTAGAATTCATTGTTTATGAATTTGTGAAATGAGTTATTTTTCTATACTAAAATGTAGTACTCCTTCTAGATGAAGAAATGTGTTTTGGTATAGTGCAAGGGATAGTGTTGTTTGTCTAGAATCACACAGTGAGTATGTGTGCATTTGGGAACCACTGTGAGAGAAGCATTTGGTAACATTGTGTATTTGGTGACAGATAACTGTTTTAAAACCTGTCATGTTGTCAGGTTTTAGTAGCATTAGAAGCCAGTCTTTGCTTATGCATTGATAAAATGATTCATGCTTTGACGCTAATGTGCTGTACTTTAATTTGTAGATTGTGTGTAGTCTCCTTACCCCTTGCACAGTAGTGAATGAGTTTTGGTAAGCTGCTAGGGATAGTGTTGCCTGTCTAGAATCACACTGTGAGTATGTGTGCATTTGGGAACCACTGTGAGAGAAGAATTTGGTAACGTCATGTATTTGCTGACAGATAATTGTATTAAAACCTGTCTTGTTGTCAAGTTTTAGTAGCATTAGAAGCCAGTTTTTGCTTATGTTTTGATTAAATGAGTCAGGCTTTGACACAAAAGTGCAGTCCTGAAATATGTAGATTGTATGCAGTTCCCTTATCACTTCCACAGTAGTGAATGATTTTTGGTAAACTCCTAGGTATAGTGGTTGTTGTCTAGAATCACTCTGTGAGTCTGTGTGCATTTGGAAACCACTGTGAAAGAAGCATTTGGTAACATTGTGTATTTTCTGGCAGATAACTCTTTTAAAACCTGTCATGTTATCAAGTTTTAGTAGCATTAGAAGCCAGTCGTTGCTTATGCGTTGATTAAATGAGTCATGATTTGACACTAATGTGCTGTACTTAAATATGTAGATTGTGTGCAGTACCCTTACCTCTTCTAGACTAGTGAATGAGTTTTGGTAAACTCCTAGGATAGTGTTGCTTGTCTAAAATCACACTGTGAGTCTGTGTGCATTTGGGTAAGGATTGTGATAGAAGCATTTGGTAACATCGTGTATTTGCTGACAGATAACTGTTTTAAAACCGGTCATGTTGTCAAGTTTTAGTAGCTTTAGAAGCCAGTCTTTGCTTATGCATTAATAAAATGAGTCATGCTTTGACACTAATGTGCTGTACTTAAATATGTAGATTGTGTGCAGTACCCTTATCTCTTCTAGACTAGTGAAGGAGTTTTGGTAAACTACTAGGATAGTATTGCTTGTCTAAAATCACACTGTGAGTCTCTGTACATTTGGGTAAGTATTGTGATAGAAGCATTTGATAACATTGTGTATTTGCTGACAGATAACTGATTTAAAACTGGTCATGTTGTCAAGTTTTAGTAGCTTTAGAAGCTATTCTTTGCTTATGCATTGATAAAATGAGTCAGGGTTTGACACTAAAGTGCAGTACCATGTACTATTCTCTTCACTGTGCCAGAACTGAAAATTTAAAAGTTTTACCCAGGCACTGTCCTAGCAGTAGTCTGATGATTTAGTCAGTTTCCAAGTACTCACGTTGTGAACCATACATTACCACATAGGCTGCTTCAAATGTCTATGCAGTATGCATGCAGTCTTCTAACATACTATACACTTGTCTTTCACATCTTCAATTCCCTAGTCAGTATCCATACAGTCCAGCAAACATCCTGTCACTCCCTTTGCACTCCTCTAGTGACCCATTCAGTACCAAGTACTAATCCATTCACTGTGTCAAAAACCAACCACTTATAAATTCACCCAGGCACTCTCTTTGCTGTACTCTAATCATTCAGTCAGTTCCCAAGTACTCATGCAGTGAGCCAGGCCTTAGCACATAGTCTGCTTCAAATGCCTATTCACTATGCATGCAGGCCTCTAACCACCTACACAGTTGTCTTTCACACCTTCAATTCCCCAGTCAGTATTCATACACTTCTAGAAAACACCCTCTTACTCACCCAGTGTGTCTCCTTATAGTACTGTAATCATTCAGTCAGTTAGCATGTAGTCTTTTAGTGAGGTAGGATTTAGGGCATGAACTGCTTCAAAGTAGTATGCACTATGCATGTAGTGTTTTAACCATCGTCACACTTGTGGTTCAGGGCTATAGTTTCTTAGTCAGTTTTTATATAAAATGTGTTTGTACAGTAATGGAATGGTATAAATTTGAAAGTTATTAATATACATTTATTTGTGATTCTTTTTTACAGATACAGAACAGGAGTGTTTCTCATCTGTTTGCACTCTTCTTGTGCAAGATTGTTTGGATGAAGGGTCCTTAGGTGTTTCATCGTACTTGCCGTGCCGTACGAGTATTTCTTGTTTGGATCCCCTCGCAACAGAACTCTTTTGCAAATCTTGCATGTGACCAGGGTGGCATTGATCTTTGTTTGCCCCTCGGGAAAAGTAAAACATTTCCACACCACTGAAGAAAAACTTTGTGGGCGTGGTGCCTCCTCCAAAAGTTCATCCTTAGATTCGGTGAATATTTTAAAGAGACAACATTTACAGTTTTTGTAAGTTAAACTTTTAAAATGTTGTTAGCCGTAAGCTTTTTATATATCTGTGATTTGTATCTCGTGGTATTTTGCTGAGAATAGCATGTTGTTGTTTTTTTAACAGTCTTTCTGATTGTTTTTTTTTTGCCCGCTGTTAAGTGATGAGTACGATTGAAATCACTATTTTTAGTGAAATTCAATATATTCTGAGATCAGCAAAAAAGGCAAACAAATTACTTTGTGGAAATTATGCTGTGTTGTAAAAAATTTATTATTACATGTTATATTCTTTTTTTCCGTTTCTTTCACAGATCCAAATTTAAAAATAAGTAATTTATTAGAATTTAGATTGCAATGAAAATCTGAAAAAAATGTATACCATTTTTTATTGCTATTACTGTGAAGGTAAGTTTAACTAAGTCTCAATATGCAGTATGAGGAGGTCTGCAAGAAGCTACAAAGTTGAAACACGTTTCTAAAAACACTCTGTTTATAACTATGTAGTTTTGAAATCTGACCATAATCAGATATCACGTGACCTGCAAAAAAAGAGATTTGAGGGGTTCATAATATTTCCCATTGTAGCTATTGAAGGACCGCAATAATTTCAATCATTCTTCTTTGAACATTTTTGCAGACAAAACTCTGTGCTTACCTTCTATCATTCGCAAGGAATTTTAAAACTGGAAATATGTCACTTTTTGTAACATAGTTAATGCACAAGACACTCTTTCATATTTACAAAGAGAGGAAAAGGCACTCTGTGCACTTTTTATACTCCATGTAAATACAATCTCATTTTGCACACCAGTTTGCGTTGAAAGGGTGTTCTATAAGTGTTGTTGTGCATGATTGTACTGAATACTCATAGAACAAGACACATGTCTAGATTTGTCATAAATCATAAATCTCGATATGTGTGTGAATGCTGCACCATTCTAAAATTGGTGTAGGAAAGCACAACAAGGAGAATTGTTTTCATTTCTCCACATTTTTATATCTTCAATGCATGCTACAATGCTCAGCATACATTGAAGGAGAAAAATGCCTTTACTGATTGTTTTTGTGTTGGAAGGTGTGTCTTCCTGCACAAAAACAAACAGCACATGACACAGATATCCTTGCACTATGGTGCAAGGGTGCCTGTGTCACCACATGGCTGCAGTTTAAGCAGCCGTGCAGAGAGAAGCATAGATTTGCAACATATTTATGTACATATGTTGCATCCCTGTGCTTCGGAAGTACTACAGCACACTGCAGTTAAAGAGGTTCCTCTGTGATGCTGCAGCACTTCCTCAAAGTTCAGCACTTATACATTCACCATACACTACTAATGCATTAATTCAGTCAATTACGTACTACACATACATTCATCTAAACTTTCACACACTAACAAAGAATTTAGCTCTTTTTTTAAACCAGGAAAGTTAGTTCGTACAAGAACTTTTTTTTTCTTCTTTCTTCTTTTATATTTTTTGGGGGGTTTTCTGCAAAAAAAAACAAAAAAAAAACAGGAGGAACCAAACAATGAACTTCAGGGAACAATAAAAAAACAAAAACTAGCAAATGTGACTTTCTTGCCGGCGGCAGATCAGATCGATCGACTGCTCACCGTAGCACAAAGTCGCATTGCACTTAGTGTAGAGCACTTTTAAAAATTCAAATTGAGAACGGATGTCCAAATTTTGGGCTGATGGATGCACTCTTGAAGTGCTCGGCTGCGATGAGGTGGAAGGCGCAGGAGCAGGAGTGTCTCTCATCCATCGGCATTCTTCTCGTGCAAGATTGTTTGGATGAAGGGTCCTTAGGTGCTTCATCATACTAGCCGTGCCGCACGAGTATTTCTTGTTAGGATCCCCTCGCAACAGCACTCTTTTGCAAATCTTGCATGTGACCAAGGTGGCATTGGTCTTATTCTGCCCCTCTGGAAAAGTAAAAAATTTGAACACCACTGAAGAAAAACGTTCTTTGCGTTGTGCCTCCTCCAAAAATTCATCCTCAGATGTATGAGGAGATGCAGGTGATGCTTGCTGCCCTGAAGCCGTTTTTAGTAGAAAAAAGTTAGAGCTAAGTCTAAACTTAGTCTAAAAAAAACTTCTTCTCTACAAAGAGATGCTCCTCCAAAGAAGGTCAAAGAAGAATGATTGAATTGGGTGAGGTCTTTTAATAGTTAGAAGAGGAAGTGTAATGAACCAATCAAATCTCTTTTTTTGCAGGTCACATGGGATCTGCGCACCCTGCGCATAGGCAGCACGCACCCAGCGCGCATCCGCAAAATAGAAAAATTTATAGGATTAGATGTAAAAATATATTAGTTTTAAGACTAGTTTAGAGTTTGTCTTCAATTAATATTCACATGAAATACATATATATATGTTTTTTTAAATGTTAAATATTTCGCAGGATCCGCGCACCTACCGCGTCATAGATGCAGATGACGCATCGCGGAAGAGCGTAAACATCGCGTTACGTACATCGAACGTGTCGCGAATAGGCTCGGAGTCGCGTACCTGTCGCATTGCGATCGCGCACTAAACACGTACCCAACGCATACCATGCGCGGATGCTAACGCGTAGGGATCGAGAACGGTGTGCATAGGGTGCGCGGATCCAAAAACATGGGAAAAAAATATATAAAATAAAGTTTTGAACATATAGTTAAAGAAATATTTTTAAAAATATAAAGAAATATGTCTGAAAAACCCAATAAAAACAAATAACATTTTTTAATTTTGAAAGAACTAATTAAAAAAATAAATTGAAAAATGGTGATAAAAAAGAATTTAAAAAACTTGACACACTGAATTTGTAAAATATAGAAATCCAATGAAAATCATTAAACATGATATCTTTAGAGATAAGTTATAGATAGGAATTAGTATTTAAAAAACCTTTGAAATTCACTGAAAAAAACATAGGTTTCATGCATGTTGTAGTTAGGAATTGGCATTTAAAAAACCTTAGAAATTCACAAACAAAAACATAGGTATCAGGGGTGTTATAGTAGCTGGATATTTCCCTCGTACAAAACCCTAGAAATTCCCCTGTTATAGTTAGTTCAGCTAACTATAACTCGCGCCCCCGCAATGCACTGCTGATGACGTCACATATTACATCACTCATGACATGGTCAGTGACATCACTGATGACATCACTCATGACATCTCAAATGACATCACTGATGATGTCATCCATGTGATAAATGAGTGCATCTTCTCACACCCTAATATAACATTTGATACACCGACTCAAAATTTCAGACAGCCATTTTGATAACCATAGATACTCTAATACCAATAACTACATACCCACTCATTGACTCTTAGGTCTACATACACCTCCACTCACTCACCTGTACAGTCACTCATACTTACAGTCACTCAGTACAGGACAATCATATGCATTTATACAACTATATAGACACTCACACACCGCCAATCATCCATTGAGGTACAGACACACCTAGGCAGTCATGCAAATAATGAATTACAGTCCAATTTACTCACCTATACAGTTAAACACACTCAAGTTCACTTACTCATAAAAATACTAACAAATTCTGACGCTCTTATACAATTACTGATACAAGCACACACTCATCCATATAGCCACTCCCAAAATCACACACTCTCACATATAAATAGTTATTTACTCTTACACACATATACACTGTGTTTCACATATGTAGTTACTGACACATGTACAACTGAGATATACATTCAATCACTAACACACCCTTACATACAGTCACCTAACCATACAGTCCATCACAGATACACTCTTAAAACCATGCACCCACTGAATCACCCACTCACACATCTATGCACAGAGTCACACACACCCTACCCACACAAACACTCAGGCACCCAGACAGATACTCAGACAACCAATCAATAACCCATATAGGCACTCATATAGCTGTTCACAAAACCATGCAGCCACTTATACACCAACACACAGACACATGCAGACATTCACACAGCTTAGTCACTAGTCTGCAGTAAGATACATTTAATGACTCACTTATAGAGTCAGTTACGCACCTAGAAAATCACCCATTCACACACTTATACACCCACTCATTCTTCCCTAGGCCTTTCACTATAAATATATAAAACATATTTAAACTTTTCAGAAAAACACACATTCACTGGATGAAGTCATCAGTGATGTCATTTGAGATGTCATCAGTGATGTCACTGACCATGTCATGAGTGAAGTAATATGTGACGTCATCAGCAGTGCATTGCGGGGGCGTGAGTTATAGTTAGCTGAACTAACTATAACAGGGGAATTTCTAGGTTTTTGTACAAGGGAAATGTCCAGCTAACTATAACACCCCTGAAACCAATGTTTTTTTTAGGTGAATTTCTAAGGTTTTTTAAATGCCAATTCCTAACTATAACGTGCATGAAACCTATGTTTTTTCAGTGAATATATATATGTATATATATATATATATATATATATTCACTGAAAAAAACATAGGTTTCAGGCACGTTATAGTTAGGAATTAGCATTTAAAAAACCTTAGAAATTCACTGAAAAAACCATAGGTTTCAGGGGCATTATTGTACGCTGGACTTTTCACTCGTACAAAACCATTGAAATTCCCCCGTTATAGTTAGTTTAGCTAACTATAACTCGCGCACCCGCAATGCACTGCTGATGACGTCACATATTACGTCACTCATGACATGGTCAGTGACATCACTCATGACCTCACTGATGACATCTCCAATGACATCACTGATGACATCACTGATGACATCATCCAGTGAATGTGTGTTTTTCTAAAAATTAAATATGTTTTATATATGTATATCTCAAGGTCGATGGAAGAATAAATTGGTATATAAGTGTCTAAATGGATGAATTTCTTTTGAAAAATTGATTGTATAACTGACTGATTAAGTGTATCTTGGTGAATACATGGCTTAGTGAGTAATGGTTAAATATGTAAATATCTGATTCAGTCTCTCACTTTGTGTACAAGTGGCTACATGGGTTGGTGAGTAGCTACATTAGTGTCTATATAGGTTATTAGTTGGTTTTTTGAGTATCAGTATGAGTGTCTGAGTGTCTGTATGGTTCGGTGGGAGGTATTACGTAGTGCATAGATGCATGAATGAGTGACTCACTGTTTTTATGTGTTGAAGACAGCATGTGTGCAGGACTGTATGGGTGGATGAGTTTGTGTATGGGTGTGTTAGTGAGTGAATGACTGTCTGAATAGTGTCTTTATGAGTAACTACATATGTTTTAAACTAGTATATGTGACTATTGGTGTATGTAAGTGAGTATATATGAGAGTGAGAGATTAGAAGAGTTCCTGTATGAATAAGTATGTGTTTCTATAAGTGATTGTTTAAAAGACTAAGTATGTGTATGTTTCTGTAGAAGTAAATGTGGTGATGTGTGTATACCTGTATATGCAAGTAAATTAATGTTTGATTCTTTATTAGCATGAGTGACTATGTGTGTGAGTAAGTCTATGGATGAGTGGCGTTGTGTAACAGGATGTATAGGTGTATGAGTACATATGATGAGTGAGTACATGTATGAGTGAATGTATAGGACAGTTGGTGAATGAGTGGATGCGTATGTGGATCTTAGAATTACTGAATAGGTTGTTGTAACTGGCATTGGTATGTCAATTGTTTTGAAAATGTTAGTTTCTATTTTTGAATGTGTGTATCAAATGTTATATTAGGGTCAGAGGAGGTCTGCCACTTTATCACAAGGATGATGTCATCAGTGATGTCATTTGAGATGTCATGAGTGATGTCATGAGTAATGGCACTGACCATGCCATGAGTGATGTAATATGTGACATCATCAGCAGTGTATTGCGGGCGCGCGAGTTACAGTTAGCTGAAGTAACTATGACAGGGGAATTTCAATGGTTTTGTACGAGTGAAAAGTCCAGCTAACTATAACGCCCCTGAAACCTATGTTTTTTTCAGTGAATTTTTAAGGTTTTTTAAATGCTAATTCCTAACTATAACGTGCCTGAAACCTATGTTTTTTTAAGTGAATTTCAAAGGTTTTTTAAATGTTAATTTCTAACTATGCCTACAGAGATAGGACATGTGAAGAAAGAAGAAAAAACGCACAGAAAGAAAAAAAAAATGCAGAAAGAAGCCACAGAAGTCATCAAAGACGAAGAAAAGTGCAGGAAGAAGGATCACATGCAGAGAGAACAAACAGAAGAGCAGAAAGAAGCCTTGTTGCAAAATCATCCTGTACCCTCAACTTTTTCAGACGGATATTGGTGGTAACTGAGTCTGACTAACCAGTCCTAGAGCCAGTGCTATGTTAAAAGACACTCAGAATACAGTGAAAACACCTACATATACTAGGGAACACTATGCATTGGGGTCCCCCTGTGATTAGCATGATCTCCTCTGTAAGCCCCTAGTATATAATAGGGCAGGGGATTAAAACTACCTCTTAAAACGCGCCACTGGGCGTGTTTGCACACGTCACCTCAGGCCCCATCTCCTCCCTTCCCCACTGTGTAAACACGCCCTGTGGCCATTTTAAGTTGGGAAATTAAGTCCCCTTGAATCCCTAGGTTCTAACTAGACCACTAGGTACCTCCAGTAGCCGCCACAGAGGTGCGTTCCAGAGAGATGTAAAAAGGGGCCCGGCCTAGACCACCTCTCTGCAACGCAGCGCTGTGGCGCTTACTGGAAGCACCTGGTGGGCTTGTTGGCCCCCAGGGTCCTTCAGGATTGAAGGGGTATTATTTCCCCAACTTAAAACGCGCCACAGGGCGTGTTTACACACGGTAACTCAGGCCCCGTCCCCTCCCTTCACCACTGTGTAAACACGCCCTGTGGCCATTTTAAGTTGGGAGATTAAGTCCCCTTGAATCCTGAGGGTCCCTAGGGGCAAAATAGCCCACTAGGCACATTTAGTAAGGGCCATTGCAGAGAGGTGTAAAAAGGGGCACGGCCTGCAACACCTCTCTGCAACGCAGAGCAGTGGCGCTTACTGGAAGCACCTGGTGGACTAGTTGGCCCCCATGGTCCCTCAGGATTGGAAGCGAATTATTTCCCCAACTTAAAACGCGCCACAGGGCGTGTTTGCACACGTCATCTCAGGCCCCATCCCCTCCCTTCACCACTGTATAAACGTTCTAAGTTGAGAGATTAAGTCCCATTGAATCCTAAGGGTCCCTAGGGTCAAACTAGCCCACTAGGTACCTCCAGTAAGCGCCACAGAGCTGCGTTGCATAGAGGTGTAAAAAGGGGCGTGGCCTCAGAACACCTGTCTGCAACGCAGCTCCCTGGCGCATAGTGGAGATACCTGATGGGCTAGTTGGCCCTCAGGGACCCTCAGTATTGAAGGGGAATTAATTCCCCAACTTACAACTGGCCAGGGGACGCGTTTGCAGAGTGCTGCAAGGAGGGGGTGTGGCCTCTGGCGTGATGCTGGTCTTTTATTTATTTTATTTTTTTAAGAAGGAGGGCTGTGTGTCCCTCCTTCATTTTCTTAATTTATTGGCCCTGGGGACCCCATCCACCAGGGCCTGCACCCTAATTTTTTTGTTGAAAAAAATGAATTTGGAAGGGGGCCGTGTGGCCCCCCTCCCAAGGCCTTAATCGGCCCCGGGGACCCCAACCCCCGGGTCATGGCTTTTTTTTTTTTTTATTCTTTAGGAAGGGGGCTGCGTTGCCCCCCTCCTCAGGCCACTTATGGCCCCGGGGAGCCCATCCCCCAGGGCCGGCCTTTGGTTTTTAATTTAAAAAAAATATATATATTTATAGAAACACCTAGGACATGCTTGACAAACCGTATGTACCTATCACCATGACGATTTGCGTGATATTCATTAGAAGGCGACTATGCATACAATGAATCTACATGGAATGAATTTACACCGCTAGTGAAGCTCTGACGTGTCTGACGCCCTACCGTGCCTAATCTCGGCGCCCCCGCCGGTGGATACTCTCCAAGTAGACACCCTTGTCGTTTATTTATACAAACATGGGAAGCTATTGACGGGCACATTTAATATGCACGCACACCAAGCTATTCAAAGAGGATTAGACAAAAATTCGAACAAACTATGCAAGAAACCCCCCTCACGATTAATAAAACACACATCCACCGCCAGATGTGTAATACTTTTTTATTTTACTCTCTGGAAAGGAGACAAACCTAACTTGAGAGTCACAGCGTGCTCCTGGCTGAGCCCAATGCTGTGTTACACCCACCAGTGCCCACCGAGTGCCACACACCTCTGTGCTGTATTCCCCCAGCTAGTGCGTATGCTATGACACTCTCTCGCCCATGTGCACTGTAACACCACCCCGTGAATATGTCATGCCACACTTGCCTTCGCACGGGTTATATTGCCGCATCTAACGTGCCTTCCTCGATGCTTATGTTATAACGCACAGCGCTATGCCGTACATATTACAATCTGGGATCCATATCTTTGTCACAGTGCATATGCAACGTTACACTCCCCAGCACATATTTTATATTACAACTTTAGAGACTAGTTAGGTTACACAACACTACCCTGTGCATATTACACTCCAAGGCGCATATCGCATAGCATGCGCTAGTGCCTGTGCTATCTCGCGCTCTCCAATGAATCTGTCATTGCACACAATGTATTGCATATTATATTTCACGCCCAGTTCATCTTATATCACACTTTTTGGCGCATAGTTAATACTATATACTATATCTAGTTTTCATTTTCAATCGTGCTCTCAGGACTATGTTCTATATAACACTGCATCCACCTACCTTTTTCATTTTGCGATGGGGTTGCAGGGTCAGGGGGTGTTTCTGCAAAGTGAGCCCGGAGTCACAGTCACAAACGTCCTCTGCTTCCTGAAAAAAAAGTGAGATTATGCTGCATACTTGTTCATATTTTAAGTAGTTCGCACAGACACACATTTTGAAAACAATAAAGTTCCTAATACCCACCTTCTCTGAACAGTTAGCTTGCTGCCCCATCCACCTCCTCCCTATCCTCTGTTGTCTGAATCCATGGACTAGCCTCCTCCCTCCTGTCATGCATGGTCTGATGTGCTGCCACTGCCCTCCATTTAGCATGATGTACCAGTCCACTCCTCCTGCCCTCCATTGCCCAATTCTATGGCCCATCATTGACCTCCTGTTTAGCCTCTGTGCTTAACTTGCTGCCCCTATTCTCCTTCCCCCTGCTCTCCGATGTCTTTGTGCATGCCCCTGCTCCATTCGTTTTGCTCACCATGTTCCATGGACCTGCCACTCCTATCAACTCTGAGTGTTCTGTTGAGCTGCCACTCCCGTCCCACCTGCCTAGCATTGTCAGATGACTGTAACCTATCCCTGCCACTTCCACCCTGCCTGTCCACATGCCATGCCCCTATCCCCTTCTTCCTGTCCTCCATGGTCAATTTTTCTGCCACACCCTTTGGCCCTCCCTGGTCTGTTGTGCTGCAACTGCTCCTCCTGCCTGCCCCGCACGGTCTGTTGTGAGGCCCCTTCCCCTGAACTCTCTGGGGCCTCCCTGGATGCCCAACGGTCTTAACACGAGGGAGGACCTGCATAATTTTTTATAACTAATTGGGCAAGACTCTACTGTATTGTATTGCATTCTCAGCTGAGAACTAGGGTTAATTTGTCTCCTCTGGAGGTGGGCTATTTTTATTTCTGGTTTTTAACTATGTTTTAGCCAGGTTTTACCTTTGGTTTTACTCAGGTTTTCCTGATTTTTACATTTGGTTTTACTGGAATATTACGTAGCTGTGCCTGGAGTTTTAATGGTCACTTTACATTTAACCTCTTTTATCCATACCATTTTAAGCCATGTATCCTTTATTCCTATCAGGTTGTCCTATATGATGTTAAAATTATGCCATTGCATTTTATATTTACATTTGTATACATAGGTATAATTGGTTAAACATGTCTATTAATATGACATATTTTGATTAATGTTTACAGGACTAAGCTCATGTTGCACATCTGTATTTGTATACAATGCACTAGCAATTTATAGTGATGATAAATTTAAGCATCTACTGGCCATTCTCACACGTTAGTGTTAGTAATACCTCAAATAACAGTTTTTTAGAAGATCAAAGTATTTTAAAATAAGTCATATGCACTTGCACTTTATCACTATGTTATGCACAAAAAATGTTGCCTGTTTAAACAATTATTGGACATTTTAGACTACATTAACAAATAGACCATTGCAGCTGTATTTGGACTGTTGAAGTATGTTTTCTATTTTTATGGTTAAAGGAAAGGGCGGGCTTCGTTTTTACCAGTTTTTTCACCATTGCAGTCACTATTTATTGCTGATTGGCCCATAGTACGTCATGTGATCGAGGCAGAGTTTCACTGTCGAAACGCGTAATGCTGGGCACTTGCCACGATGAATGGTAGCTGATATTTCTGCAATAAACGCACTATAAGAAAACCAAAAGCACGTTGTGGTCCGTACCTGATGTTTGCCGAGACAGTGTTGCTACAAGAGTGTGGATTCTTTCATATATATATATATATATATATTCACTGAAAAAACCATAGGTTTCAGGCACGTTATAGTTAGGAATTAGCATTTAAAAAACCTTAGAAATTCACTGAAAAAACCATAGGTTTCAGGGGTGTTATAGTTAGCTGGACTTTTCACTCGTACAAAACCATTGAAATTCCCCCGTTATAGTTAGTTCAGCTAACTATAACTCGCGCGCCCGCAATGCACTGCTGATGACATCACATATTACATCACTCATGACATGGTCAGTGACATCACTGATGACATCACTGATGACATCTCAAATGACATCACTCATGACATCACTGATTACATCATCCAGTGAATGTGTGTTTTTCTGAAAATTACATATGTTTTATATATGTATATCTCAAGGTCGATGGAAGAATAAATGGGTATATAAGTGTCTAAATGGATGATTTGTTTTTGAAAAATTGATTGTATAACTGACTGATTAAGTGTATCTTAGTGAATACATGGCTTAGTGAGTAATGTTTAAATATGTAAATATCTGTATCAGTCTCTCACTTTGTGTATGAGTGGCTGCATGAGTTGGTAAGTAGCTACATGACTGTTTATATAGGTTATTAGTTGGTTTTTTGAGTATCAATATGAGTGTCTGTGTGTCTGTATGGTTCGGTGGGGGGTATTACGTAGTGCATAGGTGCATGAATGAGTGACTCACTGTTTGTATGTGTTGAAGACAGCATGTGAGCAGGACTGTATGGGTGGATGAGTGTGTGCATGGGTGTGTTAGTGAGTGAATGACTGTCTCAATAGTGTCTTTATGAGTAACCACATATGTTTTAAACTAGTCTATGTGACTATTGGTGTATATAAGTGAGCATATGTGAGAGTGAGGGATTGAAAGAGTTCCTGTATGAATAAGTATGTGTTTCTATAAGTGATTGTTGAAAAGACTAAGTATGTGTAAGTTTCTGGAGAAGTAAGTGTGGTGGTATGTGTATAACTGTATATGCAAGTAAATGGATGTTTGATTCTTTATTAGCATGAGTGACTATGTGTGTATGTAACTCTATGGATGAGTGGTGTTGTGTAACAAGATGTATAGGTGTATGAGTACATATGATGAGTGAGTACATGTATGAGTTACTGTATAGGACTGTAGGTGAATGAGTGGATGTGTATGTGGATCTTAGAATTACTGAATAGGTTGTTGTAACTGATATTGGTATGACCATTGTTTTCAAAATTTTAGTTTCTATTTTTGAATGTGTGTATCAAAGGTTATATTAGGGGGAGAGGAGGTCTGCCTCTCAATCACAAGGATGATGTCATCAGTGATGTCATTTGAGATGTCATCAGTGATGTCATGAGTGATGTCACTGACCATGTCATGAGTGATGTAATATGTGACGTCATCAGCAGTGCATTGCGGGCGCGTGAGTTATAGTTAGCTGAACTAACTATAATGGGGGAATTTCAATGGTTTTATACGAGTGAAAAGTCCAGCTAACTATAACGCCTCTGAAACCTATGGTTTTTTCAGTGAATTTCTAAGGTTTTTTAAATGCTAATTCCTAACTATAACGTGCCTGAAACCTATGTTTTTTTCAGTGAATTTCAAAGGTTTTTTAAATGCTAATTTCTAACTATGCCTACAGAGATAGGACATGTGAAGAAAGAAGAAAAAACGCACAGAAAGAAAAAAAAGAAATGCAGAAAGAAGCCACAGAAGTCCTCAAAGACGAAGAAAAGTGCAGGAAGAAGGATAACGTGCAGAAAGAACAAACAGAAGAGCAGAAAGAAGCCTTGTTGCAAAATCATCCTGTACCCTCAACTTTTTAAGTCGGATACTGGTGGTAACTGAGTCTGACTAACCAGTCCTAGAGCCAGTGCTATGTTAAAAGACACTCAGAATACAGTGAAAACACCTACATACACTAGGGAACACTATGCGTTGGGGTCCCCCTGTGATCAGCATGACCTCCTCTGTAAGCCCCTAGTATATAATAGGGCAGGGGATTAAAACTACCTCTTAAAATGCGCCACAGGGCATGTTTGCACACGTCACCTCAGGCCCCATCCCCTCACTTCCCCACTGTATAAACACGCCCTGTGGCCGTTTTAAGTTGGGAGATTAAATCCCCTTGAATCCTGAGGGTCTCTAGGGTCCAACTAGACCACTAGATACCTCCAGTAAGCGCCACAGAGCTGCGTTGCAGAGAGATGTAAAAAGGGGCACGGCCTAGACCACCTCTCTGCAACGCAGCGCAGTGGTGCTTACTGGAAGCACCTGGTGAGCTAGTTGGCCCCCAGGGTCCCTCAGGATTGAAGGGGAATTATTTCCCCAACTTAAAACGCACCACAGGGCTTGTTTGCACACGTTAACTCAGGACCCGTCCCCTCCCTTCACCACTGTGTAAACACGCCCTGTGGCCGTTTTTAGTTGGGAGATTAAGTCCCCTTGAATCCTGAGGGTCCCTAGGGTCCAACTAGACCACTAGGTACCTCCAGTAAGCGCCACAGAGCTGCGTTGCAGAGAGATGTTAAAAGGGGCACGGCCTAGACCACCTCTCTGCAATGCAGCGCAGTGGCGCTTACTGGAAGCACCTGGTGGGCTAGTTGGCCCCCAGGGTCCCTCAGGATTGAAGGGGAATTATTTCCCCAACTTAAAACGCGCCACAGGGCTTGTTTGCACACGTTAACTCAGGACCCGTCCTCTCCCTTCACCACTGTGTAAACACGCCCTGTGGCCGTTTTTAGTTGGGAGATTAAGTTCATTTGAATCCTGAGGATCCCTAGGGTCCATCTAGCCCACTAGGTACCTCCAGTAAGCTCCACAGAGCTGCGTTGCAGAGAGGTGTAAAAAGTGGCACGGCCTGGACCACCTCTCTGCAACGCAGCTCAGTGGCGCTTACTGGAAGCACCTGGTGGGCTTGTTAGCCCTCCAGGGGCACTCAGGGTTGAAGGGGAATTATTTCCCCAACTTAAAACGCGCCATAGGGCGTGTTTGCACACGTCACCTCAGGCCCCGTCCCCTCCCTTCCCCACTGTGTAAACACGCCCTGTGGCCATTTTTTAAGTTGGGAGATTAAGTCCCCTTGAATCCTGAGGATCCCTAGGGGCAAAATAGCCCACTAGGTACGTCCAGTAAGCGCCATTGCAGACAGGTGTAAAAAGAGGCACGGCCTGCACCACCTCTCTGCAACGCAGATCAGTGGCGCTTACTGGAAGCACCTGGTGGGCTAGCTGGCCCCCAGGGTCCCTCAGGATTGAAAGGGAATTATTTCCCCAACTTAAAACGCGCCACTGGGCGTGTTTGCACACGTCACCTCAGGCCCCGTCCCCTCCCTTCACCACTGTGTAAAAGCACCCTGTGGCCGTTCTAAGTTGAGAGATTAAGTCCCCTTGAATCCTAAGGGTCCCTATGTTCAAACTAGCCCACTAGGTACCTCCAGTAAGCGCCACAGAGCTGCGTTGCATAGAGATGTAAGAAGGGGCATGGCCTCAGAACACCTGTCTGCAATGCAGCTCCCTGGCGCATACTGGAGATACCTGTTGGGCTAGTTGGCCCTCAGGGACCCTCAGTATTGAAGGGGAATTAATTCCCCAACTCACAACTGGCCAGGGGGCGCATCTGCAGACTGCTGCATGGAGGGGGCATGGACTCTGGCACGATGTCGGTCTTTTACTTATTTTATTTTTTTAAGAAGGAGGGCTGTGTGGCCCCCCCCTTCTTTTTCTAATTTACTGGCCCTGGGGACCCCATCCCCCAGGGCCTGCACCCTAATCTTTTTTGTTGAAAAAAATTAATTTGGCCCTCCCAAGGCCTTAATCAGCCCCGGGGACCCCAACCCCCGTGTCATTTTTTTTTTTTTTTTTTATTCTTTAGGAGGGGAGCTGCGTTGCCCCCCTCCTCAGGCCACTTATGGCCTCAGGGACCCTATCCCCCGGGGCCGGCCTTTGTTTTTTATTATTTAAAAAAAATATATATTTATAGAAACACCTAGGACATGCTGGACAAACCGTATTTACCTATCACCATGACGATTTGCGTGATGTTCATTAAAAGGCGACTATGCATAGAATGAATCCACATGGAATGTATTTACACCGCTAGTGAAGCTTTGACATGTCTGATGCCCTACCGTGCCTAATCCCGGCGCCCCCGCCGGTGGGTACTCTCCAAGTAGACACCCTTGTTGTTTATTTATACAAACATGGGTAGCTATTGACGGGCACATTTAATATACACGCACACCAAGCCATTCAAAGGGCATTCGACAAAAATTCGACCAAACTATGCAAGAAACTCCCTCACGGTTAATAAAACATACATCCACCACCGGATGTGTAAAACTTTTTATTTTGCTCTCTGGAAAGGAGACGAACCTCACTTGAGAGTCACAGCGTGCTCCTGGCTGAGCCCAATGCTGTGTTACACCCACCAGTGCCCACCGAGTGCCTCACACCTTTGTGTTGTATTCCACCAGCTAGTGCGTATGCTATGACACTCTCTAGCCCATGTGCACTGTAACACCACCCGTGAATATGTCATGCCACACTTGCCTTCGCACGGGTTATATTGCCCCATCTAACGTGCCTTCCTCGATGCCTATGATATAACGCACAGCGCTATGCCATACATAATACAATCTGGGATCCATATCTTTGTCACAGTGCATATGCAACGTTACACTCCCCAGCACATATTTTATATTACAACTTTAGAGACTAGTTAGCATACACAACACTGCCCTGTGCATATTACACTCCAAGGCGCATATCGCATAGCACGCGCTAGTGCCTGTGCTATCTCGCGCTCTCCAATGAATCTGTCATTGCGCTCAATGTATTGCATATTATATTTCACGCCCCGGTTCATCTTATATCACACTTTTTGGTGCATAGTTTATACCATATACTATATCTAGTTTTCATTTTCAATCGTGCTCTCAGGACTATGTTCTATATAACACTGCGTCCACCTACCCTTTTCACGGGCATTACATTTTGCGATGGGGGGTGGAGGGTCAGGGGGTGTTTCTGCCAAGTGAGCCCGGAGTCACAGCCACAAACGTCCTCTTCTCCCTGAATAAAAGTGAGATTATGCTGCATACTTGTTCATATTTTAAGTAGTTCGCACAGACACATATTTTAAAATCAATAAAGTTCCTAATATCCACCTTCTCTGAACAGTTAGCTTGCTGCCCCATCCACCTCCTCCCTATCCTCTGTTGTCTGAATCCATGGACTAGCCTCCTCCCTCCTGCCATGCATGGTCTGATGTGCTGCCACTGCCCTCCATTTAGCATGATGTACCAGTCCACTCCTCCTGCCCTCCATTGCCCAATTCTATGGCCCATCATTGACCTCCTGCTTAGCCTCTGTGCTTAGCTTGCTGCCTCTATTCTCCTTCCCCCTGCCTTCCGATGTCTTTGTGCATGCCCCTGCTCCATCCATTTTGCCCACCCTGTTCCATGGACCTGCCACTCCTATCTACTCTGAGCTTTCTGTTGAGCTGCCACTCCCCTCCCACCTGCCTAGCATTGTCAGATGACTGTAACCTGTCCCTGCCACCTCCACCCTGCCTGTCCACATGCCATGCCCCTATCCCCTTCCCCCTGTCCTCCATGGTCCATTTTACTGCCACAACCTTCTGCCCTCCCTGGTCTGTTGTGCTGCAACTGCTCCTCTTGCCTGCCCCGCGCGGTCTGTTGTGAGGCCCCTTCCCCTGAACTCTCTTGTCTGTGCCCAGGTCCTGACCCTCCCTTCTATCCTCCATGGTCCTTTGTGCATGCCCCTGCACCTTCCTTCTTCCCCATCATAGCCATTGTTCTGCCACTAACCCTCCTGATTGCCATGCATGGTCTTCTGTGCTGCCATGGCCCTTCCCACCTTCCCTGTGTGGTCAGCTAGCTGCCCCTGACCCCCTCCCACCTTCCCTCCATGGTCTGTGTGTATGCCATCATAGTCTCATTGTTGCTCTCCATGGTGTGTCTTTTTTCTAGTGCCCAACTTGCCTGACCTCCATGGTCAACTTGCTGCTCCTGCCCTGCCCCCTTGACCCCAGCCCTCTGTTTCCATGTGCAGACCCCTATTCCCTCCCTCCTGGTTTGTCTGTTCCATTGTAATGCCCTTGATCCGTCCCTCCTGCCATTTATGGTCTGTTATGCTGCAGCTTTCTCTCCTGTCGGTCCATTATGGTCAGCTAGCTACCATTGCCTCTTTCCCCTCTGTTCTCTGTTGTCCATGTGCATGGTCCTGTCCCCTCCCTATTGCTTTCTATGGATTGTTGTGCTGCACTCCCGTCCCGCATGCACTGTGTGGTGTATTGTGCTGCTGCAAACCCTGATGCCTGCCCTGTAGGGTCAGTTTGGTGGACCTCTCCATGTCCCTCCTGTCCTCTGTTATCCGAGTCCATGTCCCTACCTCAATTCCTCCTGCCTACCATGATCCAATGTACCATACGTGCGAACATTTTGAAATTGGTAAGAGGCAGATTTTGAAAAAAAACAGGGGTATTGATTTTCCCCTTTGAGTTACATTGAAAAAGAGGAGATTGTAGACAGGAGACAGATCAAATAAAGCCCATTTGAGCTTAACAACATTGGACATTTCCTGGCTGAAACAGGTCTGTTGGCATGTATGGTTGTACTACCACTGCCTCTTCCTTCTGCCCACAATGGTCTATTATATTGCCACAGCCTCTCTTGCCAGTCCTGTATTGTTGGTTTGTTGCCCCTGCCCCCCTTTCCAATGCCCTCCATAGTCTGTTGTGCTGCCACTGCCCTTCCTGCCTGCCCAGTGTGGTCAAATTGTTGCATCTGCACTCTCCTACCTGCCTTCAATTTTCAGAGTCAGTGCCCCTGGCCTCTGCCTCTCAACAGTATCCCAATGAACCACTAGATTGCTAACATTCTATATTTATTACAAAAGTGTGGAACACCTGACGTCATCTTGATGTAATCAAAACTGTAATACCTAGAGCATTTCCTTTCCAATTTACTTATATGAGAGGGTCTTATTTGCGTCAAAATTATGGTTAGTGCTCTAACAAACTAAAATGAGGACATATTTTCTGAGTTTTCAAATAGCGACAAAGAACTTTTAAATTATTTGTAATCTTTATGTTTTTTTATCCAGTTGACCACTTGATTAAATGTTGCACCTAGGGGAGAGGATGTGGTGTTATTTCCAGAGCTGCAGACTTTGCAACTGGGGAACCAGGTTGGAGTTTCTGCTTCAGCTTAACATTCTGTGATTCTGGTCAAATCACTTAATCTCCCCATGTCTACAGCCAAAATGAATTTGATCTTGTGTGATGTAACCAATGCTCATGTAAAGCACTCCAATACCTGACAAGTCTGCACTATATAAAACTGCAAATACACAAAAAATAAGTGTTTTGCACACTTCTGTCATTGGGCTACATGTGGGCTACATCTGGGTGATATTTGTGCTGCATTTGGGCTCTTTTGTCTCTGGTGGCCATCTTGGGAGATTTATTTGTTATGAAGTTTCCTAATTTCCTCATTTACTGCAGTCTCCTCAGTAGGAAATGCTTTCAGTTTTTTACTTTGATTCCACCAATAAGGTATTTAGATATGTCACACATTTGCCATAAATTCTGAATGTTAGCACTCTAGTTGCTCATTAGATCACTGTAGTAAAGCTACTGCTCACCACGGAGTCTGCTGCTGGTATTAAAAGTGTATGTTTCAGTCTGCATATCAGAATTTTTTAATGAAATAGAAGAGGATTTGAGAAGTCACTCAAAATGTGCCCTAATTTTTCTTTCTTCAGCACTAATCATAATTTCTTTGGCAAAATGAACCTCCTCATTGTGTTCCTTTTTAAATTAAATGTTTTAAGTGTTACCAGTTTATTCCAATCAAGATGGCTTCAGGTGTGCCATACTTTTGTCATAAGTTAGACAGTAAGTGCTCTAGTTGTTCTTAAGAACACTCTGGGACATTCTGTCATTGGGCTATACTTGGGCTACATCTGGGTGATATTTGGGCTACATTTGGGCTCTTTTGTCTCTGGTGGCCATCTTGGGAGATTTATTTGTTATGAAGTTTCATATTTTCCTCATTTACTGCAGTCTCCTCAGTGGGAATACTTTCAGTTTTTTATTTTGGTACCATCAAGAAGGCATTCAGATGTGTCACACATTTGCCATAAATTCTGAATGTTAGCACTCTAGTTGCTCATTAGATCACTGTAGTAAAACTACTGCTCACCAGGGAAGTCTGCTGCTGGTATTCAAAGTGCATGTTTCAGTCTGCATGTCAGAATTTTTTTATGAAATAGAAGAGGATTTGAGAAGTCAAAATGTGCCCTAATTTTTCTTTCTGCAGAA
Organism: Triturus cristatus; assembly: GCF_964204655.1. NCBI lineage: Eukaryota > Metazoa > Chordata > Amphibia > Caudata > Salamandridae > Triturus > Triturus cristatus. Next base: position 371,337,023 of record NC_140595.1, read on the forward strand.
CTAATCATAATTTCTATGGCAAAATGAACCCCCTCAATTTGTTCCTATGTAAATTAAATGTTTTACGTGTTACCACTTTATTCCAATCAAGATGGCTTCAGGTGTACCATACTTTTGTCATAAGTAAGACTGTTAGAGCTCTAGTTGTTCGTTAGAACACTCTGGGACATTCTGTCATTGGGCTATACTTGGGCTACATCTGGGTGATATTTGGGCTACATTTGGGCTCTTTTGTCTCTGGTGGCCATTTTGGGAGACTTATTTGTTCCTCATTTACTACAGTCTCCTCAGTAGGAAAAACTTTCAGTTTTTTACTCTGATTCCATCAAGAAGGCATTCAGATGTGTCACACATTTGCCATAAATTCAGAATGTTAGCACTCTAGTTGCTTATTAGATCACTGTAGTAAAGCTACTGGTCACCAGGGAAGTCTGCTGCTGGTATTGAAAGTGCATGTTTCAGTCTGCATGTCAGAATTTTTTAATGAAATGGAAGAGGATTTGAGAAGTCACTCAAAATGTGCCCTAATTTTTCTTTCTGCAGCACTAATCATACTTTCTATGGCAAAATGAACCCCCTCATTTTGTTCCTTTTTAAATTAAATGTTTTAAGAGTTACCACTTTATTCCAACCAAGATGGCTTCAGGTGTGCCGTACGTTTGTCATAAGTAGGACTGTTAGCGCTCTAGTTGTTCTTTAGAACACTCTGGGACGCTGCAGTAGAACACAAAGGAATCAACTGACAGTCTCTGCCCTTGTTGGATGTACATGTTTTACTGAGAATGTCAGACTTCATTCTCACAAGACTGAGAAAGATAATGTGAATTTACAGAAAATATGCTCTCAGTTTAGCTTATAGATCACCTTCCAAACCTCTGTGGGAAAAGCATGAGAAAATAGTTTTCTCTCAAGCATGATTCATGATATCACAGCAGAAGGCTTTTTCACATGGTAAAATCACCTTAGAACACACCACAGTTCCTAAAATGAGTATGGTACCATCAACAAATGATTTATAATGTAACTAAAGTCTTAAAACCTTCTATTAACGGCAATGCTTTTTAATGAGGTGCTATCATGTATATTGGTCCCAAGATGGCTGCCAACACATCTTGGATGAAGTGCTGACAGCCAATCAGATCTCACGATGAGATGTGTGGTTAGGCTCCGCCCAGATATATATGTGATTTTACTTTTGATTTTCTCAGGAACTACTGAACAGATTGACACCATTTAAGCAAAAGGCACATGACTGACCTGAGGACTACCTCTTTGCCAGATTTCAAGTAATTCTGTTCAGCCGTTCGGGCTGTACCTTCGACTAAAGGTCCTATGAGAAAATGCATGGGGAAAACGCGTTTTGGGACCCCCCTTTTTTCTCAACCCCCGCTTGACGAATCACCCCGAGACTTTCAGGGTAGGAGCTGAGCGGAGCGCCCCATTAGTTTTGAAAATTTCACGAAGATAAGTCAACCGGCGCCAAAGTTATTCAAAATAGAATTTTCAGATTTCCTATGGGAATTCGGTCCTAACTATAACTATCTACTGGCGACCGCCAGTAGATAATATAGATAGATAGATAGATAGATAGATAGATAGATAGATAGATAGATAGATAGATAGATAGATAGATAGATAGATAGATAGATAGATAGATAGATAGATAGATAGATAGATAGATAGATAGATAGATAGATAGATAGATAGATAGATAGATAGATAGATAGATAGATAGATAGATAGATAGATGGATAGATGGATGGATAGATGGATAGATGGATAGATGGATAGATGGATAGATAGATAGATAGATAGATAGATAGATAGATAGATAGATAGATAGATAGATAGATAGATAGATAGATAGATAGATAGATAGATAGATAGATAGATAGATAGATAGATAGATAGATAGATAGATAGATAGATAGATAGATAGATAGATAGATAGATAGATCTTGTTATTAACCGGTACTGCAGTTCTCATGGTCCACTGGGGTGTGACAGGGGAGTACCCTCATTTCCCAGTGGGAACATGCAACTTCCTTCTTTTACACACGCTGCACACTGTATTAACTTAAAAGAAAAAACATTTTTAAATGCAAAATACACACTAGCATGATTGTTGCTGCTCTCTCATTGGCTCAGTGGAAGCAAACACACTGCATTTCCCAGTGTGCATTTTGTTGTCCATCAAAGTTTGGGGTTAGTTTTATATGCAACCTCAGATGTCCAATAAAACCCGCTTAAACTCTTAAGGGAGTAAATGAGTAATAAACAAATTGTACTTGTTTTCTATTGTTTAAAATTTCCTATCACCCTCATGGGCTGTTCAATAACCTAGTGATGCAATCACACTCGTTATGTTATAGTGCTGTTGACCTGCATCAAGGCACTTCTCTTTCTGTCTCTGCATAAAAAAACCTTGGAATGTGTCCAGAAATGTTTCCTTAGACAAGCATGTATTCCTGAATCTGACCTCATGACCCAGTGTGTAGTAGTTTTATAGCTCTTCAATTCCTGGCAGCAGAGCACCCAGGATAATGTGCTGCATGACTAAACACTTATAATGTCCAAAAGGTCGGGACCTATTGTCTATGCCAATGCTTGTTTTTAAAATCACATTTGGGTTGATATACCACATTTCCTACAGTTGATTTTTTTATCATTCTTTGAACTTGGTAAGTGTATGTATTGCTTTATAAAACGTTACTGCTTGTTTTCATGAAACAGGTGTTTCATAAAAAGTATGAATTCTGGGCTCTTTTCATAACCATTACGTGGAACTAATTAGGACTATAAATAGACATGTTTAAATTAATGAATAATTCATGTCTTATTCACCAATAAATGATTATCGGAGATGTTGTATTTCTTAGCAGATTGTGAGAGTGACACTCTTGACACATGACACTGTCATTCATATCTAAAAACAGTTATTGCTTCATAAATTTAAAGGAGAGCACCAAGATATTAAATATACTGTTATTCAATTCAACTGCACTTTTCTGTATTATTCTCATCCTTTTTTTCCATAAAAGGTAGCGGGACATTTACATTTTCAGCCAAGGGGTCACTGGCCTCCACCAACTTCTCCTGGCCATAGGAGACTCCTTCCCCCACCTCAACACGTGTCAGGAGGTGGTGTTTGCAGAGACAGCCCAGAAGGGGTGGGGCCATCTGCCAACATGCTGAAAAGCACACTCAGGAATCCTGCAGCTCGGGACATATCTATTTTCAGCAAAGTGGTAATCAGTTCCCACAAAGTTCTCAGGCCATCAGGGACTCCTTCCTCTATCTCAACATGCACCAGGAGGCAAACTTGCAGAGACAGCCCAGGAGGGGGTGGGGACACCTGCCCACGTGCTGAAAACACTCAGCCATCCCAAAGCGTGGGATAAATCTATTTTCTGCAAATGGGTCACTGACTCCCATCGACTTGCCAGGCCATAGGGGACTCCTTCCTCCACCTCAACTCATGCCAAGAGGCACACTTGCAGAGACAGCTAAGGAGGCCATCTGCTGACAAGCACACTCAGCAATCCTGCAGCATGAGAGGAATGCAGCCGCACCTGGGAGAAGCCTGGGCCAAGGGAGGACCCATCCACCTCCGGAGGAGGCTGGGCTGGGCTACCCCCGTCATTTTTCCAGGGAAATCTTCATGGGTAATACATCTTCAGGGGACTCTATGTACCACTCTTAAAAGTGCCTTGCTCTTATTTTGTTCCAGGTGGGACCTATAACCCTTTCTAGGGTGTGTTTTGTGGCAGTGAGGTTGTGGCACACCTCTATTGACTGTTCTGGGTGGTGGGCTCGAGACAATGTTTTGAATGGTCTGCCTCTATAAAATTGAAACCTTTGGAAGTGCTCTCACCTTGGGTACATGTAAGAGACTGTGAGCAAAAGGAAATCAATGGAAGCGGCTAAATGTTCGAGCATAGCAAATAAATCACTGAAATCAGTCTGTGCCAACTGTGTCCTTGATAGAATTGACAAGCTGACAGAGGAATGTACTGAGATTAATAACTCCCTACCACGGGGGGTATTAGTCCACCGTCCATTCCACCCCCCTTCTCTTGATATTAGTACAAGACGCATTTTGCAAATGTTTGATGAATCACTAGTGTGACCGGCAGTAGCATTCCAGCCTAGAATCGATAGGAAGCCATATGTGCAGGCTGTTAAAAGGGCCTCAAAGCTGAAGCAGTCTATCCTGGGTGTGGAATGCCGCAATCGATTTGCAGCCCTCTGTGCTGATAAAGTAAGGTCTGAGGGAGGAAGTGTGGTGAGGTCTGGGGATTCTAAGGAGAGGGCATCTAAAATTATTGAGAGTCTTTGTGATGTGATTAGTAGCCTTAAAAAGGGAGTTTCTGTTCTCAAAACATGGTGCATGGGCTTGAAATGAGGATTGGGGAGCCAGTGGATTTTAAGTGGGCTAATGTCTCTGAGAGTCAGGGGGTGGGAGGATTATGAAGGCTCCCAACTGCCCAGAACTTATTTCCCCATCCTCCACTTGGTAGCTCTTGCAACATGCCCACCCTGCCCAAGTGTGAGTAACCCAACCCCATTCTTCCATCAGCAATTGTATCCTCCGTAGTACAGTGCCAAGCCAGGAGCCAGCACAACACTCAACAGATGGGGGAAGTGAGACTGTTTTATCCTGGTTGGGGGATAGAAGCTCAGAGGGAAAAAGTGAAGCAAATTGCCCCATGTTAGTTTGTCTAACCCTAATGCCCAAGAACTGCTGTCTTGTTGTGGCCTAGGCCTGATGGTATGGTAATCAATAGGGTTTACATGAGATCCCAGCAGCCAATCAGTCACAATGCTGTCTTTTTCAACCAGGTTCCCAAATTATTTGTGGATTCTAGAGAAGATCAAGTGGGCCTGATAAATAAAGTGACTCATTGGTTCAGGAAAGTAAAACACTGCTTCGCCGAGAGTCCTACCTGGCGTGGAGGTGTTGCTTTCTTCCGTTGTTGCCCTAGGAGGGGCTGTCTCTCATCGCTGCTGTGTCTGGAGGCGCCGCAGAGGGGTGAAGGCACGACTCGGGACTCCGTATCCCAGGAGCCCGTGGTCAGTTGCACCTGTGCTCTTTCCCCGCCCACCCGCCTCGGATAACTGAAAAGACCTCGCGGAACCCGCTGGCACGGGTCCCGCTTCGCCGAGAGTCCTACCTGGCGTGGAGGTGTTGCTTTCTTCCGTTGTTGCCCTAGGAGGGGCTGTCTCTCATCGCTGCTGTGTCTGGAGGCACCGCAGAGGGGTGAAGGCACGACTCGGGACTCCGTATCCCAGGAGCCCGTGGTCAGTTGCACCTGTGCTCTTTCCCCGCCCACCCACCTCGGATAACTGAAAAGACCTCGCGGAACCCGCTGGCGCGGGTCCCGCTTCGCCGAGAGTCCTACCTGGCGTGGAGGTGTTGCTTTCTTCCGTTGTTGCCCTAGGAGGGGCTGTCTCTCATCGCTGCTGTGTCTGGAGGCGCCGCAGAGGGGTGAAGGCACGACTCGGGACTCCGTATCCCAGGAGCCCGTGGTCAGTTGCACCTGTGCTCTTTCCCCGCCCACCCGCCTAAGACTAGCAACGCCCTATATAACTGGTGACGATAACCGCTACGCCCGGACAAAGGGCGGGCCGTCTGTGGCCGTCCGGGGCTGGCCAAGGCTGGGCTGGGCCATCCCTCTTCCAGTGAGTGTTTGAAGTAAGGCGACGGTGAACTGTTAACCGACCCGTGTCTCTCGTGTGGCTCATTTAACAATAACACACGCTAGGAATTTATTAGACCTGCAATACAAGGCTGGGAAGGGGAAGCGTGCCACAGCTCATACAACAGTGTCTGGCACCATGGACCAATTTATAACCAGAGCAGTCTCGGTAATAGAGCATGAAATCGCCATCACTGAGAGGCGTCTTTCTACTGATCCCATGCTGGCAAGACGCTCCTCACTAGGAATATTGGCTCAATCTAAATCACCAATTAAATTAAGGGAGCAGTTTCGGAGGGACACACCTCCGTCGGCTGAGTCTGAAACGCATCCTAATGTATCAACATCTTCGGATAGGTCGCTTCTAGCTATAGCTTTGACTGATGGAGCACCTGCAGCGCCAGCAATGGCCTCACCTAACGCCAATCCTACTCCCCCACAGACAAGAGCTGCGACCAAATTTTCAAGACCTCTCAATTCTAAAAGGAAAAGGGGTGGAACCATGGAACGCACCAGGCAGGCGAAAATGCCAAAAACATGCAAAAACCTCGTAACCCCCGACACTTCACGTATCCAGGAACGTTTTAATGGGGAGGACGCTAGTACAAGTACCCCTTTTTTGCTAGATAGTAGAGACATGATCTCCCAGCTTGAACAGGCTGTTCGATCCTTAATTTTGCCAATTCTAGAAAGGGTCAAAACAGTTATTGAAAAAGTTGATAAGCTGGAACAAACTATTTTGGACAATTTTTGCTCACTAAAGAACGTTGTCAAAATGTCCACTAGAGACACTGCCAAAACTAGTTGCCCCCATATTGCAAACTCTTCGAATTGTGCACCGCTCCCATTTGAAAAACACACCCAATCAACCAATACAGGCTTAGGCACTAGCTCTCTTAATTCCGTGACTAATACCCATCAGTTGCCAGGGCGGGAAGGAGGGACATGTAAGGAACCTATGAGTAATAACTCAAAGCATATTGTGGAAGGGAGAGAAGTTGTTAACCTTGTTACCCCCCCAAAATCTTCAAGTCCACCCTTAGCCCAAATTCAATTACCACCAGAGTCTCTCCCATATGTAGTAGTTTTAACTGGGGTCCCAGAATTATCTGTAGGCAAAACTGAATCTTTCCAGGAGCTAAAGAACAAAGTGAGTCATTGGCTAAATATAAATAGGCCAATTCCTAATAACCTGAATGGGAGAATTTTATTTGTAAGAAGAGTAAATTGGGTAGGCTCAAGTATCAAAAATGTACCGGGTGATTGCATTATTGTTAACTTCGAAGATACTCGAATTCCGAGGTTCATTACGGACCACACACCACATGGGCTCAGTACAGGGATAGAGGCACACACCCTACACCATTTTTACGATACAGGTCCTCGATATTGACACCCACACCGCAAGACGAACTATACACTTTCCAAAGTCAACAGGGCAATCGAATGTGACGTTACTGGCTGCCACGATGCAGTCACCCCTGGTCCATCAGGGGTGCCTACTCCATCTAAGGTTTGTTCAACAGGCCCCCGCACCGTGAGTGGGAAGTCGAGCGAGCCCAGTCAGGCTGTCGCATACCAGGGCCCATTGTTGGGGAAAAGACCAGGCACTTTGTTATCTTGGAATTTAGCAGGCATGAAGACCAAACTAGATTCCCCTGATTGGGTGGGATTTGTCAACAATTATGATGTCTGCATTCTGCAGGAAACATGGACCTGCGAGCCCCAGTTTCTGCTGGGCTACCTGAATTTTTATGTCCCAGCGACTAAGGGCCCAAAAGGCCGACCTATGGGTGGACTAACCATCTGGGCTCGACAGGATTTATTCTCTAGGGCAGTTACGATTGATACGGGCTCCCCAGACATCCAATTAGTGAGACTAACCTTCGGTTCAATGCACACGATAGACATTTATAATTTATACCTTCGCGGGACGAAAGGGAAAAGGTCACGGTTATTGGACACTCTGACTAGTCTTATTGAAACCAACTCGAGCAATAGGGATATGATTGTCGCGGGTGATTTTAATGTCACATTTGAACCCCTTCTAGATTCGGACTCCGAATGGGGCCTTGACCCCGAAGAAGATCGGCTATGGGGAATACCTGTCCTGCCGCTTTGCCCAATTAAAAGGTGGTCAACGATGGCAGTGCAGGTAAATGCACTATGCTACGAGAAAGGCCTAAGGGCCTTGAACGGAAGGACCCCTGGAGACAAGAATGGTGCATTCACCTTTGACAATGGACGTTCAGCTAGTAGAATCGACTACGTTCTTTGTTGCATGAGGTTGTGGCAGCACATTGTCGATATGGTGGTTGTATCAAGAGCCGAGAGAGACCACAATCCTATTTGTGCTACCCATAGTTGGTGGGGGGATCGCAGTATGGCGAGAGAGGAACATCAATCGGGCCACCCTGACCGTGTTCCTACTCATGACATGAGAAGACTTAAGTGGCCCCAGGTCAAGATTAATGTCGAGGTCATTGCTAGTATCGATGACGAGCTTGCCAAGACTATTGTAAAATTGGAAGATGTCCTGGTGACCAACCAAGCCAGTGACCAAGTCACCAGACTACACGAGTCCTTCTTCGAGGGACTACGTAGTTTTTTCTATAAACCAATAAGCAAGGGTACCAAGCCACTCTTCAAACGTTTAAGATGGTATGATGAGGAGTGCAGACGAGCCAGAGGCAATCTGGCGCAAGCTCTTTCTAGCAGGAGCAAGACTACTATTCAAATAGCTAGACACCATTATCAGAAGTGTCTCGCTCAAGCCAAAAAAAGATGGGATGAATCGTATTGGTCTGACCTGAAGGAGGCTTGCTACGCCAGGGACTCCAGATTGTTCTGGAATGTGATTAAATGGAACAGAGGGGGCACGCCTGATAGCCCATCTAATCATGTCACCCAGGAGGACTGGATAGGGTATTTCAAACCACAATACGCATGTAATCCCCTATACAAATCTCCAGGGTTGACTTCGTATGTATTTTATTCGCACGGTCCCTTTAGCCCAAACAATGTTCTAGTAGCCCTGGCCTGTGTAGCTGCAGGGAGGGCACCGGGTTTGGACGGTGTCCCATCAGACCTCTTCCTTAACAACAAGCCCAGATGGAGTAAATACATCTCACTAGTGGCCAACGCTGTGGCTGAAGGGGCTCCCGTGCCCAAATCATGGGGGGGCGCAATTATAATACCCATTTTCAAAAAGGGAGATAAATCCCTTCCAGGGAACTATAGACCTATTAGTCTAATAGACACAATCCAGAAGGTCATCGGGAGGATGGCACAGAACGTGCTAATGGATTGGATCAACGACAACAGGATACTCTCCTCCTTTCAAGCGGGTTTCCGTAAATTCACCAGTACGGTGGACCAGGTGTTCCGCTTTGTACAACTGCACTGGAAAGTAGTAACATTAGGCAAAGGCAGTCTCTACGTCGCTTTTGTGGACCTAAGAGCTGCCTTTGACCTTGTCCCTCGAGAGCAGTTGTGGAGGGTTCTCGAAAAGTTAGGACTTTCCTTGGAACTTTTGACCTTAATTAGGCGGCTACACGAGCCGAATTTTGCAAGAATCCAGTGGGGAGGCCCGGGGGACATCACCCCGGAGTTTCCGATGGAGCGTGGTGTGCGCCAAGGTTGCGCCATGGCACCCACGCTCTTCTCCCTGTACATCAATGGAATAGTCGACTATATGGCTCGAGTTAACACTGATGCTCCTAAGTTGGCTGGTGTGAGCACTCCAATATTGATGTTTGCTGACGATACTCTTAATGTATCTAAAACTCCGAGAGGCATGCAAAGGGCATTGTTGGTTTATGAAGATTTTTGCAGAAATCACGGCCTAGAGGTCAATGTGACCAAAACCAAACTTATGGCCTTTAACCCTCACCCAAGTCACAGAGCAGGAAAGTTTGTCATGAGTGGACAGAAACTTGAGGAAGTAAAAAACTTTGTCTATTTGGGCATGCATGTGACACATGATAACAAGTGGAATAGACACTTGGAAATGTCCACACTGAAACTCAGGCAGATAACTGGAACCCTGATTGGCGAACACAAAAAATCTTACACTAGGCCTATCAAACCGTTTCTTCAAGTATATGAGGCAAAGGCTCTAAGCTCAGTGTTGTATGGGGCCGAGTTATGGGGTTTCGACGCATTGTCATCTCTAACAGTCGTTGAAAACAAATTTTACCGTAACATAGTCGGCCTCCCGCAGAGCACGCCCTTGGTCCCATTACGGTACGACTTAGGCAGGAAGGCAATTAAGGACATAGCCAAACTACGCCTGGTCCTTTACTGGAGGAGACTCTGGACTACTCCAGAGCTCCACTCATATGCTATGGGCCTTATGGATGTAATACAGGCTGACACGTTCCATAAGATTGGGTGGTTAAGGAACCTCCGAGAAACTTTGATAGACCTGGGTATGGAGGGGCTATGGAGTGATCCGGTGGCCACCGGGTTCCCTTCAAAGAGATCCCTGAAAATGCTATATTGGGAATGGGTAAATCATCGGGTCTGGAATGATTTTGCTTCACCTACAATGACTAGCCGTTTTTTGGAGGCGAAGGTTTCCCCACTTTTTGAACCTTACTGGGATTTGATCACCCAACCCAGAGACCGGAAACTTTATTTCCAATTAAGAGCAGGCTCGCTTCCACTTAGGGTTCTAACTAACGGGTGGGCTGGAGTAAGTGTAGGGACCTGTCCCATTTGTGGCCTCCATGAGGAAACAATTGCCCATTTTCTGTTTGTTTGCCCCGTATACGCCAACCCTAGAAGGACATGGCTGTCCCCTCTGTGTAAAATTCTTGCCACAAGGAGTTCTGTTGTCGTCTTAAGACTTCTGTGCACAAGTACTTTTCCAGTACTATCAATTGCCCTAGCCAAATACTTGGGATGGGCTTGGTCTTTAAGGCATAGGGCTCTCAAGCAATCTGCGGGAGCATCCACCGAAGGGTCTCATGGGTAGTTAGTAGTAAATCCCTTTCTATGAATAGAAGCATTAATTTGAACTGCAATTTTAAAATGTCTCCATCTTTAGTCTTTTGCCATGTTTAATTCTTGTCTTAAATTGTAATTTTTTAGCTCGTTGATATGTTTGATTTTTTGTCTTAATTGGAACTTTTAGATATTTAAAGGATGATTTTATCTATTTTATAAGGATTTGATCATTGTTAATTGTGTCTTTTGTATATGTTTGTGTCTTCTATGAATTTTTTTAAAAATTCGAATAAAGACTATGATGATGATGCTACTCTAACATTAGAAGTGACATTATTAGCGTTGAGAGGTTGAACATAGAAGGGGCTCTGGCAGATGTTCTCAAAGTATCAATCCACTGTGGAAACATGGTGGATGATCTTATTGCAATAGACCCATGACAAATTTCCAATGCAAATACCAACATTACAATTAGCTGTAGGATGCGCACTGATTCAAACATTTTTCAATCTACAAATAAGATCCCCTAATGCTGACACAGGAGCTCTTACAGGTCACAGCTCATTATGAGATGTAGGTTCCCTTAGAGATGGATAGGATGCTTCAGGGGTAATGGTAGGGTGTTATACCTGGACAATGCCCCTACTGGTGTAGGCTCTGGGGGGAGCACACTAGTGTAACAGAAAAGCCTAGCCCACTTGCAGCAGGGTGCATTGTAGAAGCCCCAAATAAGATTCAAATCTTGTCTTGAAATGTAGCAGGGATTAGAACTAAGCTATCTGAGGATGATTGGTGTCAGCGCACAGAGGCTCTTAATATATGTATCTTGCAAGAGACCTGGAGCACTTATCCCATTCACAGAAATGGCTACTTGTGCTTTTGCAAAACTGCAGTTCAGTCAAGAAGGGGGAGACCTTCTGGGGGCCTAGCAATTTCGATCAAGGTTACTCTCAACTGCGTTACTACCCCTATCCAGGCAGACCCTTTAAATCTAATGGCAGTTAACCTGAAATTTTTGCCACATATGACCCTGTCCATATTTAATGTATATAACTGGGTGGTAGGCCAGTCAGCTGACACAAGTACACTAACAGAGTTGGAATCCCTTCTAGATGATCTTCCGAGTGAATCCTATGTAACTGTAGCCGGGGAATGAAATACCACGATGGAACCCTTATTAGTGTATGTATCTGAGCTGACCTCCAAGATAGATTCCCGGAGGTAGATTCCCCAAATTGATCTTCCTTAAGCCAAAAGGATACCTCGAGCGATGCAAGCAATGGCACTGGCTCTTAACTTCAACCTTAGAGCAGTCAATGGCAGGACTCCATCTGATCGAAGGGGTAAGCCTACTTTTACCTGAGCAGGCAACTTCAGTAGAATTAACTGTTTCTTGGCAAAAGCCAGCTTTTGGCCAGTTATTAGAGATATAGAAGTTTTGGAGAGAAAGGGCGGAGACAATAATATGCTTTCGGTACTTGTCGAAGGGTATATGGTTCATAAGTCTGTCCATTTTGGCCATCAGGACATGGGGGAGGTAACTTTCTCCAATAATGATAAAGAAATCAGATGGAAGTGGGTAGAGAGACGCCCTAAGGTGCTGGATAGATCCACTGAATTGGTTAGAGAGGTGACAGTAAAACCCACAGATAGTGCTGTGGCAAACAGATCAGATATATTCTTAGAAGCAAGATCTTTTACTTAACAATATTAGGGGCCTTCTAGCCACTAGGAGAAAGACTGTCAAGCAAGACCCTACAAGAACACCTGGTATACTAAATCCTGCAGGAAAACCAATGCCAATCTACTTTCTGTACCCAAAACTGGCAGCAGATACTCATTTGTGAATAGTAGACAACTCTATAGGAGGGAAGGAGTGAGGGATAAGCGAGAGTTGGAAAACTCCCTATGGGTGTCCCCACAAGATGCTTTGGGAACTAAGGATACCAAAACCTTTTGTAATTCCATGGCAGTTTTTAAGAGGGGTACACACAGGAGTGTGGCATTAGGTGTCCAACCTCAGCAGAGGGTTAGATAGTTTAGTAATCGTTATAGGGAAAATAGTATTCAGGCTGAGATTGGTTTAGATCGGTCTTCTGAGCACGCATACTTACCCAACAGTGCATTCCTTACTTCAGTACTGGGGTTGAATGAAAACAAGCCTGCTATTTCTTACTGTTTGGCAGCAAAAGCTACAGGGCTTGACATGATCCCTAGCTATCTCTTTTTAGATAATGTGGAAGTATGGGGAGCCTACATCAACCTATTTTCTAACACAATTCTAGCAGGCATGGACATCCACAAATCTTAGAAACTGGCAGAGATTATCCCCATGGGTCCATAGAAACCAGGCTGTTAGATGCTCTCCGGAAAATTTTTTGCAAACAGGTCCTTGTTCATCTTATGGAGTATTTTAAATATCAGAAAGTATTATCGAATTTGCATGTGAGTTTTAAATGCAAAGGCAATACAGCTGAGCAGGTCTTCAGGTTTATTTGCATTTACTGGAATGCAGTTCTTATCGATGGGGGCAAACTTTATGTTGCCTATATTGATTTACGTGTTGCTTTTGACTTCGTCCCCTGAGCTAAACTCTGGAAAGTCCTAGAGGAGATGGGCATTCCAGATAACCTTTTAGATATCTTAATACGGATTCATGCAAATAATTTTGTGCAGGTAAGGTGGGGTGAGCTCAGCCAATTGACTGAGCCCTTCAGTATAAATCAAGGGCTCTGGCAAAGGTGTGTGTTGGTTCCCACCCTTTTCTCCTTATACATAAATGGGGTGGTGTAGCTTTTAAATAAGGATGGGTCTGACTTTCCCTAGGTGGGTGGTAGGAGAGTACCGTCACTCCTATTTGGGTATGATACCCTGTTGCTTTCCAAGGCTCCCCAAAGGCTTTAACAGCTTTTAGACTATTTTACCATGTTTTATTCTGAGAGGGCTTTAGAACTAAATATCTTCTAGACAAAGTTTATGGTCTTTTGTTAAGCCAGGTAAAGAGGTAAGATAAGGGAAATTAGAGTAGGCAGCAACACAATCGACCAGGTACATCACTTCGATTATTTGGGTTTGAGACTCATGCAAACCTTAAATTGGGGAATGCAGCTCCAGAAATCACTTGCAACACTAACACACTATTCAGCCTCCAAATCAAAAATTCACAGGAAAACCTTATCAAGGACTATGGCACCAGCCCTAGAAATGTACAACTTGAAAACTATAGGTGCGGCCTTATATGGTTGCAAACTTTGAAATTCTCCCAACATCCATTTTCTTACTTCAGTAGAGAATAGGTTCCTCAGGTAATTGTTAGGGCTCCCTCTCTGTTTTGACTTGGCCCACAGGTGTATCCACCAGAAAACTGAGTATAGAATGCTTATTTATTGGCATTGACTGTAGACCACTGCACAGTTAACCTCCTTCTGAGTGGGGCAAAGAAATTTGATGTCCACAAATTGTGTGTGCAAAATTCCCTGGTTAAAGTCTATATGCCTGCTTTTGCAAAAATTGGGGCTCCAGGGCTTTTGGGCTTCTCCCAGAGACCTATGTACAGTAGCTAAGATCAGGCTAAAATAAATCTATTGGTAATTTATTACTTACTAGATAAATCTCTCTAGCAGAGACTCTCTGGTAAGGGACTTCCTTGATGTCAAACCAAGGGACTTCCTTGATGTCAAACCATTACTCTGGTATGAACCAAATATAGATGAAATCACTGCTCCTTTGGCATGCAAACTGTATATCCAGTTTAGGCATAGCACACATCTGACGAAGCAATTTTGCAGTAAATGGTCTAGAAATGTTATTGAGGATGATCTATGCCCAGTCTGCAGAAAGGCTACAGAATCATCGGTACACATAATGGGGCAGATTTATAATAACTGGCGCATCCCTGCATATCAGCAGGGATGTGCCAGTTATTTTGCGCCCCAGCTCCGCCATCATGAATGCGCCGCATTTATAATGCGGCGCACCATGGGGCAAAAACGGCACAGATGCGTCACGCATCTGTGCCGTAAAGTGGCGCATTGCTGGAGATGCGTCGCAAGCGCGACGCAGCTCCAGCAAGGCTCTGGGGGGCCCTATCTGCACAATGCTGCGTCAATCCTTACGCCTGCTTCAAGCAGGCGCAGGGTTTTGACACAGCATGAGCTCAAAAGTGACTGAGTGAAATCTTGTAGATTTCACTCAGCCACTTTTAGGTGGCGTTCCTGCGCCGGAACGCCCCCACCTGCCCTGGAACGCCTACATGTGGCGCAGGACTTTACAACGTGACGCATCTCCCAGATGCGTCACGTTGTAAATACCCCGCACCATGGCGCAGGATTTGCGCCGCTGCTGCGTCACAAAAGTGACGCAACGGCGGCGCAAAAGTGGCGCAAGTGCAACATAAATCTGCCCCAATGTTCTTTTGCCCTGAGTATTTGGAGGCATTTAGAATCCTCTCCACAGACCTAAGCAGATTGGTGGTCTTCTCATTTTGCAGATTCCTATTGTCTGTATGGCTGAAGCACAAAAAGATAATCAAAACAGCAGAGGATAGAGAAGAGCTCTGGTAAACCCTGAATAGTTTGTGACTGGATGATGCAAGCCATATTGTGTCTGGCCCAGTTTACTTTTGCAAATTTGCACATTTTGTGAACAAGCACTTTAACACAAATCTGTCAATGCTGGTAGAGAAAAAGGCCTACCCCTGTTTGGTTTTGAAATGTTTTAAATTATTTTAGCTCAAAAAGTCTTTCAGCTTAAGTTGGTTTTATTCTTGCTCTTTATTTTTTATTGCTCTATATGTGCAGACCAGTCTCATGAGATGAATCGCTTATTTGACCTATGATGACATGTTTGTATGCCGTTGCAAGGAACTTTTAATTTGTATTGTGTTTATGTCATACTTTTATGATCCTGGAGATAAAAATAAAGTATTTAAATAATGAATGTAAGGGTAATTCAATCACAAGCCGTGCCATGTTATTTTATTATAGGATCATGCCCTGGAGTATTGAATATTATAAAGGACTTACCATAAGGCTTGTGCTGTATTTATGAAAAACACAAGTCAAAATGACATATTGCATTGGTTCACTGACAATATATCGACCATCAAAAATCGGCATACAAAAATATTCTGACCAAAATATTGATGTCAAAAATATCGTCATTCTATATTTATAATGGTGAATACAGAAAGACTGAGAAAAAAAATATGTAATTAATATAATTGTAATAAATATAGTTGTTTAAATATATATAAAATAAAATAATAAATATTAAATATATGAAATAGTAACATTAATTAAAAAAATATATAATGCATTTAATATATATTTTAACAAATAGTTAAACACACAAACATAATAATTAATATATATTTCCACATATATCTTCTTTAAAACAAATTTTAAACTAATAATTTTAATTTATATTATAATTTCAAAATGTTTAAATACTATAAAAATATAACTAATAAATATATATTTATAGTTTATATATATATATATCCCAATAACATAAAACCTTTAAAAAACAAAATGTTCTAATTAAATAAAAAATGTACACAACTTAAAATTTGTTAAAATTATTTCACACATTAAAAACATTCACAGTATACATATCATCATTTTAAATAAAAGCGTAATAATATAAATTATAACAATATAAAATTATCAATAAAATATAAAATGTAATACCTCATACTACTCTTACTACAATTTTTACAAAACTACGCAAACTATTATAATAAATATGTAAAGAATGTACTATTACCACTTCACGCAATGCACAAATATTAATAAAGCTAGGTAAAATTTATAAATCCCCCTTCAGTAAATACAACAGTAGTGAAAATGTTTCATTGCAGATAGGTAGCATTTACTATACCCATTCCAACCACTACAACAGTAGGGAAACTATTGGAGTTGGGAGGGGTAAAATGAACTATTCCCACTTCAATTGGTACAACAGTAGTCACCGTGTTGGACTGTAGAGGAGTAACATTTTCTATTCCCACTCCAATCAGTACAAGAGTAGGGAAAGTGTCGGATTCTGGAGGGGTAAAAACTACTATTCCCACTTCAATTAATGCAATAGTAGGGAAAGTGTTGGATTGCGGAGGAGCAAATGAAGTACTGGGTTTTTCAGAACCAACCCAGCGGTGCCAGGGGACACACCCGAAGACTTCGAGTTCTTCCTGTTTCAGACTACAGAAACACAGAGTCTTCTAGGTGAAGTCAAAGATCGTATTTATTGGCTGCAGACCAATCACAGGTATCCGAGAAGTACAACACGATGTATGTTCTCAGGAGACTGCTCCCAACCAAAAACCAGTCTTTTCTTATATACAAAATATTACGCTCTGGGCAACACCGCCCCCATTTTACAAGTGGTCATTCACATATTTTCGCTTCAAAGAAACAGCAAAGTCATGATGACAATCCCACATTTCAGCTCGGTCAGCCCACAATTATTTACCCAGCGAGGCTCAGAACCTTCATCAGATTTCAGCGGACCCCAATAAACGGGCACCTCCTCCTCGTAAAGCAAGCCATAAAGTAGGAAACAGAGTCAGGTGTGAAAGAGATTAGTCAGAGTTCGTGTGGGAAGAACGACTTTATGGTGTGTCAAGCCCTGATGCTAATCCCATTTGGCCGCTGTAAAAGGAACCGGCCGGACGGGACTGACCTCGGGCAGTGGAGTCAGTTTGAACAGATCACGAAGAAGTCACAGAAGGTGTACGTGTCCTTTAGGCCTAGGCATGGCCTTAGTGCGCAGCCTATGTGAGGGCAACCACAAAATGGCTACCGTTTTAAAATGGAACCCCAGGGTTCGATATGTGGTATCGCATACACGGTGAATTCATCGGTGAAACATGACGAAAACACTCATACATACCGCATTAGTCATTTGCGGTTCGTTGATACTAAAATCGGCATGGTGGGACCATGACTCCAACATGGTTCCGAAATTTACAGTACCACAGACCCTCCTTTTGCCCTTACATAGGCAATAACTATACTCATACTAGTCTGAGTCCAGGTCTATATTCATAAGGCCATGGAGATGTTGCTGTAACATCATCCTATTGCTCAGCTCGTCCCTTGATACAGGTTTCCTTACACATGATGTAACACAGAGGCTACACATTACAGGAGCACACTGTATACAGAGACAGAACAGAAAAAGAATGGCTAAGATCATCCCAGTGGCTATTAGAATCTTCCATCCCCAAGCTGATATCAGTCCCCAGAACCACCCCATCATCGACCAGTCTCTTTTGTCCACGTGAATGGATTCGGAAATCTTATGCAGTTTGGAGATGGCTTGATAGACTGTCGGAGCGTTATCTGGTATGAAAATACAGCAGCTTGATTGGATGACCTTACATACTCCACCACGGTCTGCAAGTATTACATCTAGAACCATACGGTTCTGCAACATCATGAGGCGATCCGCTTGGAGCTCAGCTGTCAAGTTACCAAGGGCACCGGCCGTTACATTAACAGTGGATTCAACTACCCGAGTCAGTTGTCTCAGGTTCCTACTATTGACCATTGGTCCCCAAAACGGCAGGAAACCCAAGAAGAAGTCTCCTGCTTCCTGACCGGCAGTATCCTCCTGACTAGCAACGCCTCTCACAACTCTGGTCTTGTGATATTCAGAGGCAGCAGTAAATGTCGGCGGTAGCAAATTTGCAACATAACATGTGCCCGAGAAGTCAGGGGGCAACCATGTATATGCTCGGTCATTACAAACAAAGTATGTACCCTTGGCAGCCAAAAACGCAGGGGAAAATTGTGATGGAAAAGCGTACGTTTCAGTACAGTCACTCTTCCCTAGTTGAGCTCTTGGATTCTGACCATTGCCTTGTAAACAGAACCGACCTATATGGGGTACGACCCAAATTGGGGATGAGCTTTTACGCTGTTTCTCGCCCAGACTAATGCTATACCCCGTCGCGTTCCAACCTACATAAGCTCGCAACTCATCCTTGGGAATAGATGAATATGCATCGATATCTCTGCTCATATCAGCAACTCCTTTCATCAAGGCCTTATTGTTCGTGCTAGGTCTAGTGGAACGCGGTGGTCG
Organism: Triturus cristatus; assembly: GCF_964204655.1. NCBI lineage: Eukaryota > Metazoa > Chordata > Amphibia > Caudata > Salamandridae > Triturus > Triturus cristatus. Next base: position 371,355,760 of record NC_140595.1, read on the forward strand.
CGGGGAGTAGGTTTCAAGCGCAAAAAGAAACATAGTCTGGAATACCCATGATGACCCATTATAGCTAAATGGCAGCACTAGATATGGGATACCCTTATTAATGGTATGTGGCATCAAACCACACACCCAGCAATTTGTCGTATTCATAACTAGTTGGTGCTGGTGCAGAAGTTGAATAAACAAATTGTTTACAAACTCAGAACGTCTAGCTTGTTCGTGTTCAGGCAGAGGGTGGAAAGAGTGTGAGGAAACAGTAGGAGGAGGTATGGGCTGTATAGTGGGTGCAAATGACACTTGGAAAGACAATGATACATAACCTACAGAAAACATCACCATACTAAATAGCACAAACAGGCATAATATTACAAAATGTTTGCTATTCAATATTTTACATATTCTGCTCTTAAAATGTATTTCCTCAACTGGTCTCTCCATTTCGAGAAACTCCATCCTCTAATCATGCTGTTCGCGGCGGATGAGTGTCTTCTGCTAAGGAGTACACCTGTCAGTCCAGGGAACGCCCTAGACCAACCAGAACCGTTGACTTAACGTCTCCGGCTTGTACCCCAAAGTCTTGGCACCGCGACCCTACAGCTGAACCCGGATGGTGGTTCGAAAAAGCAAAAATAAGAAAGTTCCTCAGAGGAAGAGAGAGCTGCAGTTTTAAGAAAAATATCAAAAAGAAATTTTTATTTGTCCATAGTTCTCGGCCTCAAATTGTAGCGGCTTCTTGTAGGTACTGTCTGGTCTTGAAACAAGAGTTCAGGCTCTGTGGTGTCCAATCGATTTGATGGCGGCACAGCTTCTTGCAGAATGTCGTTGTTCTCTTGTTCTGAAATTGCTCCTTTTACACGTGCATCACTAAATGGTACGAAACGGGGTACAGTGTCAGTCTCAGAATCAGCGATACCCTCCTGGACCCACCGGTCGTACTGTAGAGGCAAAGGGACCCTCTTACAATGTACGCCGTGAATCCAGTTCTTTTTCCCTTTCACTCGAACAGCTGATCTCGTCGAGAGCAGGACGAGATGGGGGCCGGTCCAACGGGGCTCATCGTTTTTCGTCCGCTGAAAGTTTCTGATCAGCACCCATGACCCAGGATTAATGGGATGTCCTAGAGCTTCAGAGGCCTGAGGCAGAGTATTGTGGACCTGTTGGTGTAAGACACGCAATTTAGCCGTCAATTCATACAGATAATCAAGCAGTACTGGGTGTTCGATCTCACTGAATTTTGTCGGCCTTGGCACACCCCATATATTGGCCGGACGGCCAAACACAATCTCATACGGACTAAGTCCCACTCGTGAATGCACAGTCATTCTTGTTGATAGGAGTGCAAAGGGCAGAGCCTCAGGCCATTTAAGACCAGAACTTGCTTGGATCTTGGCTAATTTGAGCTTCAATGTGCCATTATAATTATAGCACTCTACTAGTCCAGCTGATTGGGGGTGATTTGCAGCGTGGAACTTCTGCTTAACACCTAGTCCCTCGCATACATTCTTCATAACTCGTCCCACAAATTCACTCCCATTATCACTCCAGACCATTCTCGGCATTCCAAACCTAGGGAAGAATTCTTTGACAAGGGCTTTAGCTGTGGATAAGGCAGTATTGTCTTTTAGGGGATATGCTTCTATCCACCTTGAAAAAGCACAAGCAACAACAAGTACATATTTCAAATTGTTGCACCTTTCCATGTGGATGAAATCTAGCTGCAAAACTTCGAACGGATACGTTGGAGGTGCAAAATGACCAGCTGGAGTTGGGGTTCCCCTACCTGGATTGTATTTCAAACATACCATGCAATTTTTGACCACATTCTCTGCACACTTGGGAATTCCGTCATTCTGCCATTCTGGAGCTCACAACTTACAAATCCCTTTCACACTGATATGCGCCATTCCATGTGCCATCGTGACCACTGGAAGCACATATGCATCAGGTAACAACCATCGCCGGTGCTCTGACAAATCAATCCAACAACCATTTTCATCGAATTTACCCTTACTTTCTTTCCACATACTCAATTCTTTCTCTGTGGCTTCAGCTTGAAGGGACTTCACACTCTCTATCGTGTCTTCACACATCCCAACATCACCAACCCATCTTGCAGGGCCTGCAACATACATTCGATTCGTCACATCTTTTGCTGTTTCTTTCGCGATTTCGTACGACCAACATCATCAATAACCTTCTTGTGTGCACTGCATTTCACAATCGCGACTTGTAACGGTAAGGTCAGTGATTCAAGGAGATCATTCACCAACTGACCATTCTGAATCTTAGTTCCATGCGAAGTCAGGAACCCACGTTCTTTCCACAAGCGCCCAAAACTGTGGGCCACGCCAAAAGCATACTGACTGTCAGTATGTATGTTCACTTTCATTCCTTTCGACAACACGCATGCTCTTGTAAGTGCAATTAATTCTGCTGCTTGAGCCGAATTATGTGGTATACGTGCAGTTTCAACAATCGTGTGCAAAGTCGTGACAGCATATGCAGCAGTCGTATCACCATTCGGAAGCTTGAAGCACGAACCATCCACCCATAAGGTACCATCACACTCAACCAGGGGAGTATCTTTAAGATCCACTCTCCCTTTTGTTTCTTCTTCTGTTCTGAACAGACAATCATGCTGTTCAATCTCATCTGTGTCTGCTGAAATCGGTAATAATGTAGCTGGATTCAACGTATTGCACCTCTTTATGTGCACATGACTCGCTAGCAGTGTCAACTCGTACCCTGACAATCGAGCACTAGTTAAGTGCTGTGTCTTGGTCCTGTTTAACAATGTGTCCACTGCATGTGGAACCATTACGATCAACGTGTTATTCATCACTAACCCAGCAGACTGGCGAATAGACACAGCTGCTGCCGCTGTGGCTCTCAAGCAACTTGGCAATGCCTTAGCTACTGGATCCAAAGTCGACGAAAAATACGCGCACGAACGTTGTCTGTCTCCAAAAGACTGTGTCAGCACTGACAACGCGCAACCTTCTTTCTCGTGAACATACAATGTAAAAGGTTTACTGTAGTCGGGGGTACCCAACACAGGAGCCGAACATAATGCCTTACGTAATTCCGAAAAACTTTTCTGACACTCTTCAGACCACGGGACGGGATTCGGTGTATCTTTACATGTCAATGCTATTAAAGGTTTTGCCAGCAAAGAAAAACTCGGGATCCACTGCCTACAGTATGAAGTAATACCCAAGAAAGCACGTACTTCTCTCTGTGTCCTTGGCACGCTCAATTGTGCAATGGCCTGAATTCTTTCTGTGGTCAGTTTCCTTCCCTCCTTCGACAAGAGATGACCCAAGTAGGTCACTTCCTGTCGACAATATTGCAGTTTCGAGAGAGACACTTTGTGATGGAAGGCAGACAAATGACGCAACAATGACAATGTAGCTTCTTTACAGATCTCCTCAGTATCCGCGGAGATTAGTAAATCGTCAACATACTGAATAAGGGTAGCACCACTAGGTAAAACAATTGCATCAAGCTGCGCTTTTACAGCCTGACTGTATATTGATGGGCTTTCACAGTAGCCCTGTGGAGCGCGTTTAAAGCGGAAACTGCGACCTCCTAAACTAAAACCAAAAATATCCCTGCTTTCCTCTGCAATCAGGATGCTAAAGAAAGCATTCTTTAAATCAATCACTGAGAACCAAGCAGCGGAAGCTGGGATCATAGTTAACCAGGCAGTTATATCAGGGACAACTGGAAACTGTGGCACAACTATCTTATTGACCTCTCTGAGATCGATCACAAACCTGTAAACAGGTGGCTGAGAGGGGTCAGTACGTTTTAAAACAGGCAAAACAGGACTATTGCAAACGTTACCTCTCGTCTCTTCAATTACATCTTTTTCAATCAAGTCATAAATGATCGCTAACAACGCTTTCTCACCTTCATTAGAAATCTTGTACTGGGGAATGCGTGGCAATTTACCATTGGCTTTCAAAGTGACCACATATGGCGGTATTTCCAAGAGACCCACATCGTTAGGACCAGTAGCCCAAAGGACATCCGGAAGAGACGACAATTCAGCTGGTAGTTTATTCTTCGACAAATACATGGGAGAAATCACTTCCCTACCCAGTGTAAGTTGTACTCCCGAGGGGGAACAATATAATGTCGCATGTAATCTCTTTAACAAATCCAATCCTAACAGGTTTTCACCACATCCTGTAGTTAGGATAAGGGGTGCTTTCAGCTCACAAGGTCCAACAGAAAGGGGCATAGGACTAGAGATCGGGTTCCTAACCGGGGCACCAGAAAAACCTACTGAAACATTCATTTCGCCAGACAAAGGTGCGCCAGGGAGTTTTGAGTGCATAATTGAACTTTTTGCAGCACCAGTATCCAACAAAAAAGGCTCTGACACACCTGCTGTAGTCACCTTAACATACGGTCCACTCTGGTACACTGGCACTGAAACAACTCCCTCTCTTTGTCTACGGCTGTCCTAGTAATCATTACCTTCCGCATTTCCATCTTCTGCATAATAGTCATTATTATAGTACTGGGCTGTCCCACCAGTTACATTGGCCTGCTGATCAAAACTGTTCATCGTATTTTGAGGCGGAAGAGGACGCGCATTCTGGGGAACATTCCCACGCCCTCTACCTCTAGGAGCTTGCTGACCACCTCTACCTCTCGCGCCATAAGCATTATTCGTGCGCTGCAACAATATAGGACAACTATACTTAAAGTGACCTTCTTGTTTGCAATACGAACACTGATTGGGACCCACGGGAACACGCGGTTGGGAATACCCGAACCTTTGCGAGTTACTCTGAAACTGTTGGGGTTTTTGATAGTTACTCTGACCTTGCTTATAGTTATTCTGATCTCCACGTGGCGGGTAAGCTTGCTGTAAAAGAACCTTCGTCTTTAATTCTTTTGTTTTCTTGTCTGCTCTATCCTTCTCATCTTTATCCCTATTTTCGTAATACTGTGCAGTAGCCACTATTTGCGCTGATGAGGAAACAGCCCTAGAACTCTCTGAATCTTTTAACTTCTTACTCAACTCGGGAAGTAAATTATGCACAAATTTATCAACAAATAACCGTTGACCACCTTCCGTACTCATGTCTTGACCACTGTGGTCGATAAATGTTTCTTCAAACCTGGTGAAGAAATCAGACACTGTTTCGTCTTTCTTTTGTTTGCATGCCGATAATCTCTCCCAATTCACACGCATTGCAGGCATTAAAGTTTTCATGTAGTTAATAATTCTACCAGGGAGTTCTGCTACTAAGGGCTCAGGTTTCGCACCACCAACTTGTGCAGTGTCTGTAGCAATGATATTAGCCCATGTGCCACCTAGTTCTGCAACATGATCTGCATTACGAATCAACCCCCATAAAGGCTGCGGAACAACATTCCCGAACAACATATCTATGTCAGCTAGGTTCATGACACACGATTCTGCAGTCTGTGATAACTCCTTATAATACCCTGCAGCGTTTTTACGGGGGTCAGGCAATGTCTGCTTAAGGGCTAAAACTTCTGATCGCTTCCAAGGAACATGTACCCAAACACGCTGAATATATGGCTGAACAGGTGGGTTAGCACCCAAATCACCAGGCCTCCAAACTGGAGGAACCTCCCGCATTGGATATTGGCGCGCTTTCACCTGTTTCCCCACAGGGAGCTCCTGTTCGAACAACGACTGATGACAATCCCCCTTCCTGAAGGACAACAATGTCGTGACTGCTTTCTCGACATCGGCGCCCACAATCGTGCCTTTTCCAAATTCAAACCGCACATGACACAACTCCTGCGGGCTTGAATCTAGACCATGATCTTCCAATTCCTCACAGAGGATTTCACACATTTTCTCAAAAACGTATCTCTGTTTTGGCGCTTCCCATTGATGAAAAACATTTACAACAGACTCCACATCATATCTTGAGAGAAAAACAATCCATCTACGTGCCATGCGGTCTAAGACTTCTTTCGATCCAGAATCAGGCAGCCGACTACGCAACTGCTTACGTTGGGAACCAGGGGTCGTACTAGATGACCCGAAGAGAGGCGACATAAAACTAGTGACCGCACTAGCTATTCGTTGTCGTGTAGAAGGAGAAGTTGAGGCAAGAACAGGGGGAAAGACAGAGGGAAGAAAAACGGGTGCAGATACAGGTACAAGGGTCGTATCAGGAAGAGCGCCGAGGGAGGCAGCTGATGTACTAGGTAAAGTCGCAGGAAGCGCAGAAGAAATAGGCAGCGAAACCGGCGGCCCTTGAGAGGGGTGCGCCGTAGGCATAGGAGCCAGCTGAGGAGGAGCTGGCGGCTGTCGGAGGGGCTTGCGGGAAATTAACTGGAGGCTGTACATTTAAGGGTTGCGGAGGTGCGGTAGCACTCTGCACATACGGGGGTGGCAAACTCAGCAAATGTGACATTAGGGGATCTTTCTCCTTTTCTTTTGACGCATCCTGCTGAAGAGGCGGCAAAACTGGGTAACATTTATCAATCACTAATTCACGTTGCCTGCGTAACTGCTCATTCATTTGTTCTTCTTCATTATCTTTTAACTGCAAGGCTGCTTGCATTATCGACATACCTTTCTCTCTTTTATTTTTCTTTGCTAATTTAATTTCTTTCTGTTTGGCTTCCTTTCGCCATAGGCGGAAAGAATCAAACATCGCCGGCCGGGCTTTCTTTTTAAATAATTTAACTTCTACGTTATCTAGGATTTCTGTGTCAAAACTACCATTTTGGGGCCATTTTAAAACACCATCCTTCCTGGTGTATCGGATCCATACTTCATTATACGCAATGGGGCCTACGTCATGTTTCACATAAAGCTCATATGTTGGAGTTCCAATTGGAGGAACCGGACACGAATCCTCTAATCGGGAGTCCCTATTACAACCCAAACAAAACAAATTTCCAAATATACTAGAACCAGGCATCGTCACTCACTAGTCTAGTTTCAAACTTCAAAGGATTATCGAATACGATAGTCTCGTGAATACACGAGTCCTTCGGCTTTGGCACTTGCAAGTTCCAAATCAAAGCGATCCCGAAGGGATACCAAACCAAGAACCAAACTAAGAACTGGGAGACGCTCCACTTATACTTAACTAAGGTATCGATGAAGTCACCAGAAGACTCGTTAAATCGTTTCGCTCTACCAAATCATCAAGGGTCCAAAACAAGGCGATAGTCAGGGCAGCAGTCCTTTGTAGCCGTCGGGACGCGAAGAACCTCGCAGTAAAGACTTTCGGACCACGTCGACATGCAGGGGTCGATGAAGTGGCGGCCTTCCTCCAGAATTTTCACACGAAGCTCCTCACGAACCTCTGGCTAGGACCAGTACCGCTGAAATCGCCCAACGTGGGCGCCAACTGAAGTACTGGGTTTTTCAGAACCAACCCAGCGGTGCCAGGGGACACACCCGAAGACTTCGAGTTCTTCCTGTTTCAGACTACAGAGACACAGAGTCTTCTAGGTGAAGTCAAAGATCGTATTTATTGGCTGCAGACCAATCACAGGTATCCGAGAAGTACAACACGATGTATGTTCTCAGGAGACTGCTCCCAACCAAAAACCAGTCTTTTCTTATATACAAAATATTACGCTCTGGGCAACACCGCCCCCATTTTACAAGTGGTCATTCACATATTTTCGCTTCAAAGAAACAGCAAAGTCATGATGACAATCCCACATTTCAGCTCGGTCTGCCCACAATTATTTACCCAGCGAGGCTCAGAACCTTCATCAGATTTCAGCGGACCCCAATCAACGGCCACCTCCTCCTCGTAAAGCAAGCCATAAAGTAGGAAACAGAGTCAGGTGTGAAAGAGATTAGTCAGAGTTTGTGTGGGAAGAACGACTTTATGGTGTGTCAAGCCCTGATGCTAATCCCATTTGGCCGCTGTAAAAGGAACCGGCCGGACGGGACTGACCTCGGGCAGTGGAGTCAGTTTGCACAGGTCACGAAGAAGTCACAGAAGGTGTACGTGTCCTTTAGGCCTAGGCATGGCCTTAGTGCGCAGCCTATGTGAGGGCAACCACAAAATGGCTACCGTTTTAAAATGGAACCCCAGGGTTCGATATGTGGTATCGCATACACTGTGAATTCATCGGTGAAACATGACGAAAACACTCATACATACCGCATTAGTCATTTGCGGTTCGTTGATACTAAAATCGGCATGGTGGGACCATGACTCCAACAGGGTTCCGAAATTTACAGTACCACAGCAAAGTTTTGCAATTTCTGCTCCAGTCAGTACGACAGTAGGGAAATTGTTGGATAGCAGAGGGGTAAAACATACTAGTCACACTCCAGTCAGTGCAACATAAAAACCAAACAAAATATCTTAAACAAAAGAAAATTATTTAAGATAAATGTAAAAAAAGAAAAATGTAAATGTTGCAAAAAAAGACAAATATATGCAATCTTAAACATTTTAAAAAACAAAAACATAATACAATGTTAAATCACAAATACCTACAAATATTATTATACATAAAATACAAAAATTCATACAAATAAATATTGTTATTTGGAAATGATTTACTAACAAAAATGTATTTATTGCATAAATATAATGTAGTTACTTCCCACCCTATGACCCCACAAAACTCACAACCTGCACCTAAAATGTAACTTACAAACAAATATTATGTGCACTACTAATATAAATATTTATCAGCAAACTAATTGTCATTAATTAAATATTAATTATTAATTAATTCATAATTAATGTGCTTTTCACAATATACCCACACAAAACCAACAACCCCATCTAAAAACTCCCAAAAAGTCAATTACACAATTAAAATTAATAATTGCCCCAAAAATTATTTATTATATTTAACAACTAAAGGGCTTATTACAATGTTGGTCTGAGTTTCCTCCAACCGACCCCTTGGCGAAAACGGGACCAACCGACCTCCAGTCGGCGGTCCCGACTGACAAATTATGATCGACCGCACATGATGCAGTCACATTCCCACATTTCCCTATGGGAGCATGTGTTGAAGCCATAAACCGTCTGTAGCACAAGCTCACAGGGAAATGGGAGGTTGTGTTAAATCAGAATTAGGCCCTGCCAAAATATAGAAATTACACTAGCGTAATTTGTGTAACTTCAGGAATTTAGCATAATGCGAAGTTCCCAAAATGACCCCCATTATTCCACTTAGCGAAATTTTGAGCCATTCCTGCTAAAAATGGTCCACAAATGGTGCCATTCTCTAGAAAAATGTGCCATGAACACACAGGAACAACAGAACACGAGCAGCTGTTGTTCACAGTGATTTTGTTTAAATGCGTTCTTACAACAAAAATTGAAACGAGGATGCATTTGTTCCTTAGATATAGCATGGAAGGTGTGATTTTCATAGTATGTAATGACTCATAATTTTGCTTAATTATGCAGAACCTTTGTATAATTATGTGAAGCAAGCTGAGCAAATTTCACTACGTTTGTTGTATTACTGGTGCTCAACCTCTATGGCTTGTCCTGCAACATGTACCTTTGATGAGGCTTGTAGATCATATTCACATTCTTTCTCTAGAAAAGGTGCATTTTATCAGAATCTAGGAACCATTGCAATGTCACAGTCAATAATTTGCATAGCAGGGATATAATGATTATATGTCGGATAAAGTTCCCACTGCCGTATATTATAAGGATATTGCAAGTCACGGACGAGCTCCATGCCCATATATTCCTTAATAAGGTTATCGAAATCCGATTTTCAGGGATCTAGCAGGTGATCTGTCAGGTTATTAGCTCATTGAGATTGGGACACGTTTTGATTAGAGGGAGTGTAAGCTCTCTGTAGGAAAAAAAGAATTTCCAATCATGGGGTAAAACATATACAAGTAGGTAGCTGAAGACTGGGACTGAAGTGAGCACAGAGGCCGAGGACTGGAGTATGCAGGTTGAGGTTTGATTAGGAAACTGAATGTCTGCAAAGACAACTATAGGAAAGCACAAGTTCTACAACAAAGGGAGACAAGGGGGACAATAGACAAACTATCATAAATGATACTTTGCATGCTCCTTACATAGCGATCTTTCTATGATGTGAAAAGATCTTATACGAAACAAGGAGCAGATTAATCTCACAAAGTTTGGCGAGACATCCACCAGCTCCTTTAGAGAAGGAGCACTTGGTGGTTCTCTGTGCTAAAGGCACAAGCCTTGGAGTGTAATGGGCACCGTTGGAAGCTAAGACAATCCAAATAACAATCTAATCACAAGACAGAACAACAGGGAAATGATCAAGGAGCACCAAAACAGCAACTGACTCAAGGAAAAGCAGAACTGAATTTGGGTCAGGAGCAGGACTGAAATACATGGCTCTGAAATACTGAAAACAAAGCAAAGGAAAATCTACACTCAAACAAGGCAAGAGAGAAATATACAGACAGAGAGGGCACAGAACACAAGGCAAGGAGGCGGCATAAAATGACAGATCAAGAAGAGTACAGAAAGAAGACAATGATCACTGGTTAACATAGGAATAGAAATTCAGAAAGACAAGGGACAGAATCAGATACTACTAATTGCCAAAAACGGGAAAATTCATGAAGGAAAAAAGGGAATCAATCAAAGAACTAGCCTGTAAAAACAGCAATGGGAACACAAAAGAGCACAAGCAGACTCAACAGAAGTCAGTTGTAAGTATCTGCATTCTGTTCCCACAGGGTGCTGAAATAGCTGGAGTCTCAGGAGAGGAGCACAGGTGCAGGGAGAAAGCCAGGTGTAAAGACTTAACCAGGTACTAGGAATCAGGGAACCAGTAATGAAGGGAAGGCTGCAATGGGACCTGGAGAAGGGAAGACAAGGGAAACCAGAAGACATAAAAATGGAACAGAAAAGCCTGCGGTGGAGTATGGATCAGCACAAACATAAAGAAGGCCCAAGAATGCAAATATAGAGGAGTCAGAATACCTGCAGGGTCCAGGAACCCATCTAGCGAACAGGAAAACAACACCAGAGGTGAGCTAGGAAGGGTCTATAGACAGAGAGAACCATGAAGACCATAATGCAACAGGGAAGTAGAATAAAATCCTGGACTGGAAGGTAAGGAGAAACTAATTTTGCTTAGTGGAGATGTGTATTTTTATCTATACTGAGGTAAAGGCAGGTTCGTACAGGGCCCTCATGAGTGACATCTAGTGGCAGGATGGCAGAATCCTGACACCAAGGTGACTTGCAATATCATTATCATGTACAGCAGGGGATACTTTATTCCTTATAATTAGGCTGTCCGGTTTTAGGTTTAAACCTATAATAACTGATAAAACCCCACCAAGAGGGAAATACCCCTCACCAGTGTAAATATATAAACACTGAACAAACACCTGTACAACCACAAACTAAATGTCATTCAAGAAAGGAAAAGGAGAGTGAAAGAGTCATTTTTTTCTTCCTGAAGGGCCCAATACAATTTAACTTTGTTATACAAAGTAGCAGCAAGAAAGACTGGGCTAACATTATTTTGCTTGGGTTTTGTTGTTTAGGGATGTCACTAAAATATTGTTACTTCTTCCTTTGGATTTTTTTAGTTTTGTGGCCATTGGTTTTTAGTTGCGGGGTTTAGAAGCATGGTTTAGGTCTTCTTTAATTATTTTATAAACTGTATGGAATCAGGAAATATCAAAATCATATTTGAAATTTTGGCTGCGTTTGATTCTTTCACTGATAAGTAAAATGGCTGGTTTCATAAGAACCTTTCCCAATATGTGCCATCACATGTACCCACAGAGAATGGGTAAAAACCCTTGATACATTAACCCCCAGTTTCTAATGAGTCCGTATTGATAGTAGGTAAATTGCCAATGCCTCATGCTTTAGACATTGAATGCAAGGTATAGTGACAAGTATATGTGAAAAGAGTGCTATAACCAACAATCCGGGATAGTGGTGAAAACATGACACCAGACTTTTGGTAAACATGGAACACAGTTTCACTTGAAATTCTGCTGCAAAATAATTCTTTCCATGTTCAACAAAGATTGGAGTGATATTGTTTGCATTTGCAGTGATTCAGCTACGTATATAGAAATGTTGTTTGATGACCTGTCAAAACTGATACCTGAGCTGAAGTGCTTCCCTGTAAGAAATCCTTGCCACTTGCCAGATGGTATGCTGAAAGCATCCATACAATATTCAGAGTTAATGAAGAATGCTTTTGACTTCTCAGTCCATTTTGATACACTGTTTTCTTATGCGCAGGAACTAAAACGCAAATATTTCTCATTTTGTGCTTTGTGTGGCATCAAAGAAAGAATCATCCCAACTGTGTCACTTACACTTACCTGATGTTCTCAGTCCAAGAGAAGGGGTTGTGACTGCTATATTATCCACGTGGCAACTGTTTACAGACATTTTGATGAGTAATGAAGCCAAAGGCAAGAAATGTGAGGTTCTTTGGTCACATATTGATAGTGATGTCAAAAGAAAAGAAAACTCTACTGCATTCTTAGATTTGTACAGGAAAACATAACTGCTGTAGAGGACATAATAAAACAGTTAGAGTCTGAAAATACACTTGTCTGCCAAGTGTTCAGCATACTTGGTGTAGATGTGAAACATCTCCTTGAGAGTAGGCTGGGCAACACCTTTAGTGAAGTTGGCAGTGCCACATGTTCCATGTTAGAGTGATTGCCACTTGGTAAGCAAAGCATTGTTGAGAGCAATTCAGGAGCTTCTATTTTACATTGTATGAGAAATGGCTTGTAATGCTGCATAGAAATGTCCCTTCACCAACCATGGCGTTTGAAGTCAATGAAACCTCACTCTGTACAAGTTTTAGATCCCTTCCGCAAAGGGAATCTTCTCAGTAGTTTCAAACGTGCTGCTTCATTTTTGACCGCTTCAATAACTCTGATGGCATAAGCACCCAGTTTAACACAAATGTTGCAGAACCTGCCCAGAGAATCGTAATCTTCAAGTGCACCAGTATTGGCATGGAAAGCTATGTCAGGGGCCAGAGTTAGCAAACTGTGTACTGCCTGTTTTGGCGTTACCTGTCTCAAGTGCCAATGTTGAGAGGGCCTTTTCACAGAAAAAGGTTTACATGAGAAGGAAAGAGTGGCCGCACATGACCAACGACTAACTGAAGAAGTATTGTATGGTGTACTACAATAGGTTTGATTTGCAAAAATGTATTTGGACCATGTATACACTGTACATACACTATCTATATACCATGCACTATCAGTGCAGACAGCAAACAATAATAAGAGCAAAACACTCCATAAACACCGGAAAAATACTGTTTCTGTTGTTTTTAATGGTGTGAAAATGTGTAATCACTGATAACCACTGTTTTTTAAGGTATTGAAATTACTTGAAAACACTGAAAAAACCCCACCAGAATTTACCAAAAATAGAAGCTGAAAACAGGAAAGCCTACAATACATAGTCACACCATCACCTTTCCCACAAATAAATATGTTGCCATAGATATCTCCTGTCTGCTTGTCAGTATACAGGTAAAAAAAACAGTGTGGAAGAAATACAAGCAAAATGTTGTTTTCCTTTTTTAAGTAGCTACTTTAATTATGCTCTGTAGTCTGACCTGCCTTTCCCCTCAGATGGTACAGCATGCATTGTGACATCAGAATCCAACAGTAATAACTTATTACAGATGAGATCTGACATAATTTGTTTATAACTGGTGACTGGGTACTTCACAAATCACTGAATATAAAGAAATTAGTGACTGGTTTTATGCAGGGATTTCTGAATCCCAGGTATTATATATGGAATTATAGATGGATAACAGTGAATTACAGAGAGGTTTCTGACGAGGGTTTCTGAGTGACATCAAATAGACAACAAGAGTGCAGCTCGAGTTGTCTATGATGTCACTCAGAACCCTGGTGTGAAAAACATCCCACTAACTCACTTTCTACCCAAGTATGATTCTGTGTTATATATGTCCCTCGTAAATCATCTTCCCTGCTTTCAGCTGCTATACAGGGGCAGAGGGGCAATGGGGGAGCCATACATAACATGGCCTCTACTACCTGTCCCAAATGTAAAATCAAAACTGACTGGGTCAGGGCATTCCATTGCTATCACAGATCTCAGTCAGAGAAGCCAGGAAGGCCTTTATGACATAGCAACAATGATTTCAGAGATCTGTAATGCACCATTGCTACATCACATCAGTGAATTATCAGATTTAGAATCTGACGATCACACTAATGGTTGTCAGTGAGAACCATACATAACATATAAATGAACCGAAAACCTATGACAAGCCTTCCAATATTTATGTACATTGTAAACAGCTAATTGTTTTAATTTAGTTACGATGTGCTTACCAGTGCATTCACAATATTTACATAATTGTCTTCAGCGTTTGGTGGTGTTATAAAATAATTTAATATTATTTATTTTAAACCATACAACTGTACACTAAAGAAAGGCTGTCTTTTGATTTGCTGTACATCAGTGGATGTCTCTCTGGACTACAAGCCTTGTAAGAGTGACAAACTACATCTCACTGATACAAGTAGTAGAAATGTTCTGAATACATTAGTTATATTTCTAATGGCTAGTCTTGGTTTGGCGGTCGCCTCTGTGTATTTATAGTTAGGACCTAGTTACCATAGGAAATGGATTATTTGTTTTGCTTGAGAGCCGTTTGACCAATCTTCACAAAACTTTCCAAAAATCCACCTCCACTCTTTCCTGGAAAGTATTGAAGTGATCTGGTAAGTGGGATCCATGAAAAAAAGGGTTGGGGGATCCCAAAACGCAATTTCATCATGCAGTTTCCATAGGGAATTTGTAAAAGCACTATAGACCAAACGACTGAATAGATGGCCTAAATTCAGCTAAAAGTTTGATCTTTACCAAGTTAGGTGTCGATTCCGATCCAGGTCGGAAAGCACTCCGACCGAGCCGGATCCGGAGTGTTTTCTGACTGAGCCGGAGTCCTGCAGTCCGACCAAGCGAGTACGATGCGGCTGTATGCTGCCGGACTCGGTTCGGTCGGACTCCAATAGAAGTCAATGGGAGCCGGTCGTACAACGCATACATGGGCTCCCATTGACTGAATGGGTACATCTTGTGCAAGGGCGCCCCTTACAGTGGGTACGCATTGGTGCCATCCGCACCATACATGCCTGTGTTGGGGGGACCCTTGGGTCTCCCCCTGTGTCCGAGTCGTAGGGCTGTGGGTGACAGGGGGTCTGACGCGGACCCCCAAGGGCAACCACCCAGACGTTTTGTGAGCCGGACACTACGGCTCGCACAGGCTGACCGACGCGTGCATCATACTGGCTCGGTCGTAATCCGCATCCCTTGCACGCCACGGTTAGCTTACGACCAAAACGTACGGAGCGGTTCGGGCCCGGAAACGACTCGGTCGGTGAATTTAACGTAGCTCGCATCGTACTTGCTCGCTCATACAGCTGTACGAGTCTGGTGGAAAACACGCGTGCGGCTCATAGTTTTTCCGGCCGGATCACGTTTGGTGCCCTTCCGACCCGGATCGGAATCGGAACCATAGTGTCCGTTTTGTGATTTGATTTATTCTCTTCAATAGTATTTTAGAAATTAAGTTTCAAAATGTATAGATATCTCACAGGGGGTAATTTCATGGTAGTACTGTAGAGGATCTCAGTGCCACGAGCTGCAACAATGCAGTCTGATTGGCTGGCCGTAACATGAAATCAATGTTGTGGCTGACATTTCAGGACTTAGGGGGTCTCAATCGCTGTGTTCCGGTCATCAATTAAAAAGAAGAATAAGAGGGTAGGGGTCCTGACCACCTGGTGCATTTGGGCCAGTCCCTGAGGGTCCACCCAGGATCTAGTAAAAAATAAAAACATATTTTCACTGATCTATGGTACTGGAATACCACTGCGGCCATAAGGATCTGCAGTGGTACTGCTCTAATGGTTTCAAGGAAATATAGCACTAACAAAGCATACACATGAATGCATACTCATACACACACACATGCAAATGAACGCACAAACATAGGCACACAAACACCCTTGAACACACACATACATACACACACACACATACAGACACCTACATACACAGACATACAGAAAAAGCAGACACATATAAGCACATCCACAGACACACATGCACAAAGACCTAAAAACATACTCACACCAACACTGGCACACACATACACTGACACACAGACACATGCAGATGCACACATGCCCATACATACAAAAACACCCATATACACATACACACACACCTATGATTAAATACTCAGACACTTTTTTTCCCTGTGTTATTGAGAAAATACAAATGTAAGCTCTCCACACCCATATGAATGGGAAATGGGAAATGTGAGGCTCCTCAGCCATGAAATTTTAAAATGAGTGTAATTTTCAATGCATATCCTTGGAATGCCGTGAGGCCAATCAAAGCGTAAAAGCCCCCTTCCCTAAGTCCCCCTTTAAAAACTGTTACTAATTTATATCGTCTTTTCATTGGTTCAAGCCTGCACCACTTTAACAAGGAGAAAAGGCTCAGTATTTTCTGAGACATGCTGATTTTGGTGCTGTGAGCACCAAACCCCTTGTTATTTCCCCAAAAGTCATGATAAGTAATAATTATTGCATTCAAATAAATAACAAACACTTTGGTGTTGGATTTTTTATTGGATGCAATAATCAAAGAAATGATCAGCCTATTCATAATTGGGCTTGGGGGAAATATAATTCTGCTTATGGAGTTGGTGGAATTTGGGATTTCTGCGCTATGCGTGTAACAGAGTTCCCGCAAAATGTCACTATCTAGAGTGCATCATAATTATTTTTCTATTAGGGCACGCAAGTGCTTTTTTGGCTCGAGCAGGCACCCGCGAATAGGTTTGCTTGCTTCTAGCAAGCATGAGCAAAATTTGCTGCCCGTTCAAGTGGCTTCTTGTCACCATGGTGTCTTTCGGCACCATTTTTGTGATGCAGGTTAGTGGCTGAGGCTCAATCTGGAACAGGTTTTCTACACAAGAAGCAGCTAAATGTACTCGAAAATACATTTTCCAGTTATTATTGCACTCCAATGGACCATTCAGGTTGTTTTTTATTGCTAGAAGTATTTTTTTTGCTTTACTTTTTTTTCAACAAGAAGAAAGTGCCCCCAGAGACTACAACATCTTGTTCCTGTCCAGCAGGCCCCTGCTAGTACTTTGTCCATATTCTTGACACTTTTCATTTGGATTTTGAGGTGGTAGGATAACTCTGTTTTTCTACTGCATATATACAATTGGATTTAAGGACTGTCTTTTTGTGCTATTGCAAGTAAGTTCAAAAACTTTTGTATAAGGGTGTTATTTGTTTGATAGAGGGCATATATCAGAATTTATTTGTACTTTTTGATTTTTACATTTTATTGTGGTGGGTTGCCTGCAGTTTCAGTAGGGACCTAGTTATGTTTTTTGCATTACATTTTTTATCTTTTGTAAGGTAAAAAGGTTGCACAGTTCCGTATATTTTCTACATTTTCATTTCATTTATCAGCTTTATTTCGGTCACTAGGACCATAAAAGAATAAAACAAATATGCAAAAGAGAAAAAATATGATACAATCAAAAACAAATTAGAATCCATCATATAACAATAGTCCATAATTGACAAAAAATGTTCAGTTACCAATGTTTGACTTTATGCAGCGATTGCGACTGAACCACATTGCTGTTAAAAATTTTGCAACTGCAAATACTATGGGAGCCGATAAATCTGTTTTTAAAATTCTAAAGGCGGGGAGATGCTGCCTGAAACCCAAATTTTTAAGCAATGGGACGAGCCAGTATTTCCTAGCTCTTTTATAGGCTGGACAGAAGAATATAATGTGCAAGTCAGTCTCACACCAAGGAGCACAGGCTGGGCATTGTGTTGCGGGCTGTGCATGTGTCCAACAGTCCGTGTATGCCCTAAGGGCGAGAGTGCTATAGCGCCATTGCATGTACAGTTTCCTTGTTAATGTTGGGGCAATATCATCAAGAGCGAGCTCCAGATGGTATGAATCTTTAAACCCCAGGAAATGATCAGATAAAGACCCAGCCCGAACGTTCTTAAATGAGACGCATAAGTTGTACTCATAGTAGGCCTTGGAGATGGATTTGCGGGAGATCCTGCAGCATGCATTTACTGGGTCTGACCACAGATCTGGTCTTCCTAATGACTCACATATTTGTTTGACATACCTTAACCATGGAACTTGGGCAACTTTTACAAGGCGCAGAATCTCTTGGAGCTCCATTCTGTAGTTGAGGAGCTCTGGTGTGCTCCAAATTTTGCGCCAGAAAGTTATGGGTTTGAGTCCAAGCTCCTCTGCAATAGGTCTTAAGCCCAAATCAAGCCTTAATGGTAATAGCGGAGTGCTACCTGGTAAGGCTGTCAAATGCCTTAGGAAGTTATTCTCCGTGACCTGCAATTTCTGGGTAGTTGTGTCCCCCCAAATTTCACCCCCGTATAACACAGCCGCCCTAGCCTGGGTTCTGTAAATGTGTAGGCGTGGGCCAAGTGGTTTATGGGACAATCCTTTTGTCATCCTACAGATGCCGCCCGTCATCTGGGTCAGTTTCAAATTTGCCTTTATTTGGTGGGAATCCCAAGTCATGAACTGGTTGCATGTGACCCCCAAATACTCAAACGTATATACCCTCTCTTGTCTGGAGGCCCCTATCAAGGGACTCGGTCGTGTTGGGGAGGGCGGGTTAAAGATCATATACTTGGTTTTTGAGGCATTAATCTCCAGTCCGCGGCTCATACAGAAATCCACGAATCCATCCAGCACCTTTTGTATGTCCATAGGAGATTTGGAATGCAGCAGGGTGTCATCTGCAAACATGATGGCTGGGACCCTGCTGCCAGCAAACCTAGGGGCATCGATGTTGCTTAGCCCATTAAGATGGCTAATGACCCCGTTGACAAAGAGGCAGAAAAGGGTCGGTGCAAGCACACAGCCCTGTCTGACTCCCCTGTCAACGGGAAAGCCATCCAAAAGATTTCCTCCTCTGCCACACCTTACCCTTGCAAAATTTCCCTGATGTAGTTTCTTCAGGATTATCATAATATCAGCGGGAGCCCCTAGGTCTGTGAGAACGGCCCATAGTTTGTCCCTGGGCACTAGGTCGAAGGCCGCTCGCAGGTCCATGAACACCGTGTACACGCTGCCACCCTCGATTAGGACAGACTTCCAGTATAGGAGATTCAGGCGAAAAATCTGATCGATGGTTGAGACTCCTCTCCTAAATCCTGCTTGGTAGGGGCTCATGTTTTCGCAATCCTCAATCCAGTCCTGGAGACGGTTGAGTATCAGTCTACCGAAACTTTTTTGTGAAACGTCGATAAGACTGATGGGTCTATAGTTGGCCGGGAGCAGAGGCAAGCCCTTCTTATATATAGGGACGATCTCTGCGCCCAGCCAAGTATCAGGCACCTCCATGCCCCCTAAAACGGAGTTGAATAAAAGTGTTAAATAGGGTGCCCAGACATCCGGTTCTTGCTTGAAGAGATCACCCGGCAGGCCATCCAGGCCTGGTGCCTTGCCTGATGCCAGCCCGGCAATAGCTGCTCGAACCTCCTTTATTTTGAACCACACCATTTCCAAAGTATTGTTAGCGATCTGGGTTTGAAATAATAATTTATTGTACTATGTGGCCTAGTCTGCCTATGGACCACCCAACCAGTAGGGCCAGTACTACTCATGTGTATATGAATCAACTGTTTCTGTGGTATATGTTGTTTTACAACACCATTGGAGGCACGGATGGCATTGGATTGAATTGAAAATATGAGTTTTTTTGTATTTCTCAGTTTTTTTCCTGTAAAAAAGTGTATTGGTGGGATAATATTTGATGACTGGGGAGGATGTGTTTTGTAGTAAAAATTTTTAGCTCACCTAATTTTTTCCTTTTTGGAATTGCTGAATTATTGGTAGTGTTTTTTTACTATGCCTTCTTTATCTAGCCAGTGTGTGTTTATGAGTGTATGTTTGCTATAGGACACTATTTGTTTTTGTTCCTCGTGCCATGCGGCCTCGAGCCATTTTGAGTAGTCGGTGTCCATAGGTCTATATGTGTTCTTTTTTGCTCATGCCTCCTTGCTTGTTTGACCTTGTGGCCGGTGATAATTTTGTGTAGCCAGCCATTTTGTTTTTGTCATACGTCTGCATGTGTTTTTTGTTGTGGGCATGCCTCCTTGCTTGCTGTTGTTGTTCGACCATGTGGCCAGTGACCATTTTGTGTAACAAGCCAATGTGCTTTTGCTATAGGCCTGCATGTATTCTTTGTTGAAGTAATGACTCCTTGCTTGTGTTGTTGTGTTTGACCATGTGTCTGGCGACCATTTTGTGTAGCCAGTGGGTATGCTTTTGCCATACGTCTGCATGTGTTCTTTGTTTTGGCCATGCCTCCTTGCTTGCTGTTATTGTTTGCCCATGTGGCCGTCGACCATTGTGGTCAGTGTCCATTTTGTGTAGCCAGCCAGTGAGCTTTTGCTATAAGCCTGCATGTGTTCTATGTTGTGGCCTAGTCTCCTTGTTTGCTGTTGTTGTTTGACCATGTTTCCGGTGACCATTTTGTGTACTCGGCCAGTGTGTTTTTACCATAGGCCTGAATGTGTTCTTTGTTGGAGCCATGCCACCTTGCTTGCTTTTGTTGGTTGACCATATGCCAGCAGCCATTTTGTGCAGAGTGCCACTGTGTAAGTCCTTTTTTACAGTTTTCAAAGCCATATATATATATATATATATATATATATATTCACAAAAAAAAAATAGAAATTCCCCTGTTATAGTTAGTTCAGCTAACTATAACTCGCGCCCCCGCAATGCACTGCTGATGATGTCACATATTACATCACTCATGACATGGTCAGTGACATTACTGATGACATCACTGATGACATCTCAAATGACATCACTGATGACATCACTGATGACATCATCCAGTGAATGTGTGTTTTTCTGAAAAGTTTAAATATGTTTTATATATTTATAGTGAAAGGCCTATGGAAGAATGAGTGGGTGTATAAGTGTGTGAATGGGTGATTTTCTAGGTGCGTAACTGACTCTATAAGTGAGTCATTAAATGTAGCTTACTGCAGACTAGTGACTAAACTGTGTGAATGTGTGTATGTGTCTGTGTGTTGGTGTATAAGTGGCTGCATGGTTTTGTGAATAGCTATATGAGTGTCTATATGGGTTATTGATTGGTTGTCTGAGTATCTGTATGGGTGCCTGAGTGTTTGTGTGGGTAGGGTGTGTGTGACTCTGTGCATAGATGTGTGAGTGGGTGATTCAGTGGGTGCATGGTTTTAAGAGTGCATCTGTGATGGACTGTATGGTTGGGTGACTGTATGTAAGGGTGTGTTAGTGATTGAATGTATATCTCAGTTGTACATGTGTCAGTAACTACATATTTGAAACGCAGTGTATATGTGTGTAAGAGTATATAACTATTTATATGTGAGAGTGTTTGATTTTGGGAGTGGCTGTATGGATGAGTGTTTGCTTGTATCAATAATTGTATAAGAGCGTCAGAATTTGTTAGTATTTTTATGAGTAAGTGAACTTGAGTGTGTTTAACTGTATAGGTGAGTAAATTGGACTGTAATTAATTATTTGCATGACTGACTAGGTGTGTCAGTACCTCAATGGATGATTGGCGGTGTGTGAGTGTCTATATAGGTGTATAAATGCATATGATTGTCCTGTACTGAGTGACTGTAAGTATGAGTGACTGTACAGGTGAGTGAGTGGAGGTGTATGTAGACCTAAGAGTCAATGAGTGGGTATGTAGTTATTGGTATTGGAGTATCTATGGTTTTCAAAATGTCCATCTGAAATTTTGAGTCGGTGTATCAAAGTTTATATTAGGGTGTGAGAAGATGCACTAATTTATCACATGGATGACGTCATTTGAGATGTCATCAGTGATGTCACTGACCATGTCATGAGTGATGTAATATGTGAAATCATCAGCAGTGCATTGCGGGGGCGCGAGTTATAGTTAGCTGAACTAACTATAACAGGGGAATTTCTAGGGTTTTGTACGAGGGAAATATCCAGCTAACTATAACGCCCCTGAAACCTATGTTTTTTTTAGTGAATTTCTAAGGGTTTTGTAATGCCAATTCCTAACTATAACGCCCCTGAAACCTTTAGTTTTTTTCAGTGAATTTCAAAGGTTTTTTAAATGTCAATTCCTAACTATAACGTGCATGAAACCTATGGTTTTTTCAGTGAATTTCAAAGGTTTTTTAAATGCTAATTCCTATCTATAACTTATCTCTAAAGATATCATGTTTAATGATTTTCATTAGATTTCTATATTTTTCAAATTCAGTGTCAATTTAATTAATTATGTTTTTTTTTAAATTCTTTTTTATCACCATTTTTTAAATTAATTTTTGTAATTAATTCTTTCAAAAATTAAAAAATATTATTTGTTTTTATTGTGTTTTTCAAACATATTTTTTTATATTTTTAAAAATATTTCTTTAACTATATGTTCAAAACTTTATTTTATATATTTTTTCCCCATGTTTTTGGATCCGCGCACCCTATGCGCACCGTTCTCGATCCCTATGCGTTAGCATCCGCTCATGGTATGCGTTGGGTACGTGTTTAGTGCGCGATCGCAATGCGACAGGTACGCGACTCCCAGCCTATACGCGACACGTTCGATGTACGTAACGCGGCGTTTACGCACTTCCACGATGCGTCATCTGCGTCTATGACGCGGTAGGTGCGCAGATCCCACGAAATATTTAACATTTAAAAAAACATATATATATGTATTTCATGTGAATATTAATTGAAGACAAACTCTAAACTAGTCTTAAAACTAATATATTTTTACATCTAATCCTATAATTTTTTTAAATTCAATTTCGCGTATGCGCGCTGGGTGCGTGCTGCGTATGCGCAGGGTGCGCGGATCCCATGTGACCTGCAAAAAAAGAGATTTGATTGGTTCATTACACTTCCTCTTCTAACTGTTGAAAGACCACACCCAATTCAATCATTCTTCTTTGACCTTCTTTGGAGGAGCATCTCTTTGCAGAGAAGAAGATTTTTTTAGACTAAGTTTACACTTAGCTCTAACTTTTTTCAACTAAAAATGGCTTCAGGGCAGCAGGCATCACCTGCATCTCCTCATACATCTGAGGATGAATATTTGGAGGAGGCACCAAGCAAAGAACGTTTTTCTTCAGTGGTGTGGAAATTTTTTACTTTTCCCGAGGGGCAGAATAAGACCAATGCCACCTTGGTCACATGCAAGATTTGCAAAAGAGTGCTGTCGCGAGGGGATCCTTACAAGAAAGACTTGTGCGGCAAGGCTAGTATGATGAAGCACCTAAGGACCCTTCATCCAAACAATCTTGCACGAGAAGAGTGCAAACGGATGAGAAACACTCCTGCTCCTGCGCCTTCCACCTCATTGCAGCCGAGCACTTCAAGAGTGCCTCCATCAGCCCAAAATGTGGACATCCGTCCTCAATTTCAATTTTTAAAAGTGCTCTGCACTAAGTGCAATGCGACTTTGTGCTACGGTGAGCAGTCGATCGATCTGATCTGCAGCCGGCAAGAAAGTCACATTTTCTAGTTTTTTTATTTTTTATTGTTCCCTGAAGTTCATTGTTTGGTTCCACCTGTTTTTTTTTTTTGTTTTTTTGCAGAAAAACCCCAAAAAATAAAAAATTGTTCAGAACCCCCCCCCCAAAAAAATAAAAAACAAAAAAGAAGACAAAAAAAGTTCTTGTAAGAACTAACTTTCCTGGTTTAAAAAAAAACCTAAATTTCTTTGTTAGTGTGTGAAAGTTTAGATGAATGTATGTGTAGTATGTAATTGACTGAATGAATGCATTAGTAGCATATGGTGAATGTATAAGTGCAGAACTATGAGGAAGTGCTGCAGCATCACAAAGTAACCTCTTTAACTGCAGTGTGTTGTAGTACTTACGAAGCACAAGGATGCAACATATGTACATAAATATGTTGCAAATCTATGCTTCTCTCTGCACGGCTGCTTAAACTGCAGCCATGTGGTGACACAGGCACCCTTGCACCATAGTGCAAGGATATCTGTGTCATGTGCTGTTTGTTTTTGTGCAGGAAGACACACCTTCCTGCACAAATACAATCAGTAAAGGCATTTTTCTCTTTCAATGTATGCTGAGCATTGTAGCATGCATTGAAGAAATAAAAATGTGGAGAAATGACAACAATTCTCCTTGTTGTGCTTTCCTACACCAATTTTAGAATGGTGCAGCATTCACACACATATCGAGATTTATGATTTATGACAAATCTAGACATGTGTCTTGTTCTATGAGTATTCAGTGCAATCATGCACAACAACACCTATAGAACACCCTTTCAACGCAAACTGGTGTGCATAATGAGGTTGTATTTACAGGGAGTATAAAAAGTGCACAGAGTGCCTTTTCCTCTCTTTGTAAATATGAAAGAGTGTCTTGCGCAATAACTATGTTACAAAAAGTGACGTATTTCCGGTTTTAAAATTCCTTGCGAATGATAGAAGATAAGCACAGAAATTTGTCTGAAAAGATGTTCAAAGAAGACTGATTGAAATCATTGTGGTCCTTCAATAGCTACAATGGGAAATATTCTGAACCCTTCAAATCTCCTTTGTTGCAGGTCACATGATATCTGATTATGGTTAGATTTCAAAACTACAGAGTGTTTTTAGAAACGTGTTTCAACTTTGTAGCTTCTTGCAGACCTCCTCATTCTGCATATTGAGACTTAGTTAAACTTACCTTCACAGTAATAGGAATAAAAAATGGTATACATTTTTTTCAGATTTTCATTGCAATCTAAATTCATATAAATTGCTTATTTTAAAATTTGGATCTGTGAAAGAAAAGGAAAAAAAAATTATAACATGTAATAATACATTTTTTACAACACAGCATAATTTCCACAAAGTAATTTGTTTGCATTTTTTTGCTGGTCTCAGAATATATTGAATTTCACTAAAAATAGAGATTTCAATCGTACTCATCACTTAACAGCGGGCAAAAAAAAACCAATCAGAAAGATTGTTACAAAAAAAAACCATGCTATTCTCAGCAAAATACCACAAGATACAAATCACAGATATATAAAATGCTTACGGCTAACAACATTTTATAAGTTTAACTTACAAAAACTGTAAATGTTGTCGCTTTAAAATATTCACCGAATCTAAGGATGAATTTTTGGAGGAGGCACCACGCCCACAACGTTTTTCTTCAGTGGTGTGGAATTTTTTTACTTTTCCCGAGGGGCAAACAAACATCAATGCCAACTTGGTCACGTGCAAGATTTGCAAAAGAGTTCTGTTGCAAGGGGATCCTAAGAAGAAATACTCGTATGGCACGGCAAGTATGATGAAACACCTAAGGACCCTTCATCCAAACAATCTTGTACGAGAAGAGTGCAAACGGATGAGAAACACTCCTGCTCCTGCGCCTTTCTGAGTTTCTTTTCTTTTTCTTATTTTTTCTGGCATGATTTCTCTATTTTTACGTTGAAAAACAGTATCTGTAAAAAAGAACCACAAATAAATGTATATTAATAACTTTCAAATTTATACTATTCCATTACTGTACAAACACATTTTATATAAAAACTGACTAAGAAACTATAGCTCTGAACCACAAGTGTGATGATGGTTAAAACACTACATGCATAGTGCATACTACTTTGAAGCAGTTCATGCCCTAAAGCCTACCTCGCTAAAAGACTACATGCTAACTGACTGAATGATTACAGTACTATAAGGAGACACACTGGGTGAGTAACATGGTGTTTGCTAGAAGTGTATGAATACTGACTGGGGAATTGAAGGTGTAGTGGTTAGAGGCCTGCATGCATACTGAATAGGCATTTGAATTAGTCTATGTGCTAAGGCCTGGCTCACTGCATGAGTACTTGCGAACTGACGTAATAATTAGAGTACAGCAAGGAGAGTGCCTGGGTGAATTTATAAGTGGTTGGCTTTTGACACAGTGAATGGATTAGTACTTGGTACTGAATGGGTCACTAGAGGAGTGCAAAGGGAGTGACAGGATGTTTGCTGGACTGTATGGATACTGACTAGGGAATTGAAGGTGTGAAAGACAAGTGTATAGTATGTTAGAAGACTACATGCATACTGCATAGACATTTGAAGCAGTCTATGTGGTAATGTATGGATCACAACATGAGTACTTGGAAACTGACTAAATCATCAGACTACTGCTAGGACAGTGCCTGGGTAAAACTTTTAAATTTTTCAGTTCTGGCACAGTGAAGAGAATAGTACATGGTACTGCACTTTAGTGTCAAACCCTGACTCATTTTATCAATGCCTAAGCAAAGAATAGCTTCTAAAGCTACTAAAACTTGACAACATGACCGGTTTTAAAACAGTTATCTGTCAGCAAATACACAATGTTACCAAATGCTTCTATCACAATCCTTTCCCAAATGCACACAGACTCACAGTGTGATTTTAGACAAGCAGCACTATCCTAGGAGTTTACCAAAACTCATTCCCTAGTCCAGAAGATTTAAGGGTACTGCACACAATCTACACATTTAAGTACAGCACATTAGTGTCAAAGCATGACTCATTTTATTAATGCATAAGCAAAGACTGGCTTCTAAAGCTACTAAAACTTGACAACATGACCGGTTTTAAAACAGTTATCTGTCAGCAAATACACGATGTTTACCAAATGCCTCTATCACAATTCTTACCCAAATGCACACAGACTCACAGTGTGATTTTAGACAAGCAACACTATCCTAGGAGTTTACCAAAACTCATTCACTAGTCTAGAAGAGGTAAGGGTACTGCACACAATCTACATATTTAAGTACAGCACATTAGTGTCAAAGCATGACTCATTTAATCAACGCATAAGCAAAGACTGGCTTCTAATGCTAACAAAACTTGACAACGTGACAGGTTTTAAAGAGTTATCTGCCATAAAATACACGATGTTACCAAATGCTTCTCTCACAGTGGTTCCCAAATGCACACAGACTCACAGTGTGATTCTAGACAACAACCACTATACCTAGGAGTTTACCAAATATCATTCACTACTGTGGAAGTGGTAAGGGAACTGCACACAATCTACATATTTCAGAACTGCACTTTTGTGTCAAAGCCTAACTCATTTAATCAACGCATAAGCAAAGACTGGCTTCTAATGCTACTAAAACTTGACAACATGACAGGTTTTAAAAAAGTTATCTGTCAGAAAATACACGATGTTACCAAATGCTTCTCTCACAGTGGTTCCCAAATGCACACAGACTCACATTGTGATTCTAGACAAGCACCACTATCCCTAGGAGTTTACCAAAACTCATTCACTACAGTGGAAGTGATAAAGGAACTGCACATAATCTACATATTTCAGGACTGCACTTTTGTGTCAAAGCCTGACTCATTGAATCAAAGCATAAGCAACAACTGCCTTCCAATGCTACTAAAACTTGACAACAAGACAGGTTTTAAAACAGTTATCTGGCAGCAAATACACGATGTTACCAAATACTTCTCTCACAGTGGTTCCCAAATGCACACAGACTCACAGTGTGATTCTAGACAAGCAACACTATCCCTAGCAGCTTACAAAAACTCATTCACTACTGTGCAAGGGGTAAGGAGACTACACACAATCTACATATTAAAGTACAGCACATTAGTGTCAATGCATGACTTATTTTATCAATGCATAAGCAAAGACTGGCTTCTAATGCTACTAAAACTTGACAACATGACAGGTTTCAATCAGTTATCTGTCAGCAAATACACGATCTTACCAAATGCTTCTCTCTCAGTGGTTCCCAAATGTACACATACTCACTGTGTGATTCTAGACAAACAACACTATCCCTTGCACTATACCAAAACACATTTCTTCATCTAGAAGGAGTACTACATTTTAGTATAGAAACAAAACTCATTTCACAAATTCATAAACAATGACTGGTTTCTAATTCTACCAAAATATAAAAACAGCACAGTTATCTGTCTGAAAACACATGAACAACACAAATGCTAATCACAGAATGGTTTCTACATGCACACACACTGTCAATAAGATTGTAGAGAAAAAAAGTACTCCCTACACTTTAGCAGGAGAAATACATTAGTCTGATTAAAATCAAAATAGTCTACATACACCCCCTCACAATTAAATAACTCACCTTTCAAGTTGTTTTGTAAATTAAGAAGTATATCAGTCACACACCAGATATCAGTTACACACCACATTTTCTTTTTCAGAATCTCTGCATTGTGCACCTCTCAGCAAAAACAAAGAATGGCAACGTTTCCCTTTCATTTACCACACATATACATGTAAACATCAAATCACAATCCTTCACACATAAATTCAAAAGCAAACACACATTTTTATTGCTTAAACATTTCAACCCTTTCCAAATGAAATACATTTCAACTCTTCCCCCAATCTGCCTGCTGCCTGTTACCATAGAAACAGGTCATGGAACACTGCACTGAGCACACAGGTCACAAGTTCAGCACACAATGTTGCTAAACAAGACAGCAAGTGTGCTTAACTTTTCAACATATCAGCTTATCATATATAATGTTCCTTACAATCAGTTTTTGTTAACCAATAAGAATCATGCCTTTAAAATCAGAAATATACACCCTACCTTTCAGTGTAGAAAGTTGTCATACAACCAATGATTTCCTGTCTTTTTTCAATTTTTTTTCCTTGGATCCGCGCACCCAACGCCAGAGGATCCGTGCACCAAACGCGATAGGATGTGCGTACCCTGCGCGCATTTTGCCGTTTAAAAAAAAAAAAAAGGGGGCCCCAGGGGGTCCTTTTGGGACCCCCTAAGCACCTCTAGAGGGTCAGAGTATTTCCACTCTGCCCCCTTTATATGTTTTACACACATATTCCCCTTGCTTCTTCAGCCTTGCTTCTACCGAGGCAGAAAATGGCCGCCAACAGTTCCTAGTTTCGAATGTAGACAGACACTCGACAGCCAATTAGCATTCTGTGCGCGATCGGGAGGGTGCGCGCTCAATTCGGGGAGGGTGCGCTTACGGTGCGGGTAGGGTCCGCGGATCCTCCCCGGCCACACATATCAATAACTTTTTTACCCTAATTTTCTCAGGAACTAATGAACAGATTCACACCATGTATGCAAAAGGCATGAGTCTGAACTGAGGACTACCTCTTTGCCAAATTTGATGTCATTCCATTCTGTAGTTCGGGCTGTAGCTGCGACAAGAGATCCTATGGGAAATTGCATGGGGAAAACGTGTTTAGGGACCCCCTTTTTTCTCGGCCCCCGCTTTATGAATCACCACAAAACTTTCAGGGTAGGAGCGGAGCGGAGCTGGGCAAAAGTTTGGAAAATTTCACGAGGATTCATCAACCAGCACCAGACTTATTGGGAAAAGAATGTTGCGGATTTCCTATGGAAAATAGGTCCTAACTATAACTATCTACGGGCGACCGCCAGTAGATTATATATATATATATATATATATATATTATCTAGATAGTTATAGTTAGGACCGTGTTTCCATAGGAAATCTGAAAATTCTATTTTGAATAACTTTGGCGCCGGTTGACGAATCCTCGTGAAATTTTCAAAATTAATGGGGCGCTCCGCTCAGCTCCTACCCTGAGAGTCTCGGGGTGATTCGTCAAGTGGGGGCAGAGAAAAAAGGGGGGTCCCAAAATGCGTTTTCCCCATTCATTTTCCCATAGGACCTTTAGTCGAAGGTACAGCCCGAACGGCTGAACAGAATTAATTGAAATTTGGCAGAGAGATAGTCCTCAGGTCAAGGAAGTGCCTTTTGCATATATGGAGTCAATCTGTTCAGTAGTTCCTGAGAAAATTGCAGTTAAAAGCACATACATATCTATAGCCGCGCACCGTGCGCGCACCCTAACGTGCGCGAGCGTAATTCTGATTGGTGGATTCATGACAGTCAACATTCGAATCGGTCGAAATCAGGAAGTGTCTGCCGCCATTTTGTGTGTAGTATGTGTGACAGGGAAAAAGAAAGGTGGAGAACGTGAAAAGGGGCATGGTAGAGAGTTCCTGACTCCCTAGCCTTTGTCATGGGGTCCCTGAAGGACCCTTAAGGGTGAAAAAAAATCATTTTATTTTTTTTTCAAAAAATCGCGGGGTGCGCGCACGGTGCGTGCACCCCCAGCCGCCATTTTGAGTTTTACAGGTAGAAGAGAGTTAAAAACACAAGTGGAGTACGTGAAAAGGGGGCAGGGTAGAGAGTCCCTGACCCCATAGGCCTTGTCAGGGGGACCATGAAAGACCTCTTAGGTCTCAAAAAAAATTTTTTAAAAAATATCCCGGGGTACGCGCACGGTGCGCGCACGGTGGAAAAAAAACATTAAAAAAATAGATTAAAAAATCAAGTATAGGTGTTTAGATGTTGGTTGGCTCTAAAAAGAGCCGTTGTGTTAATTGAGTGTTTTTTTGTACCTACAAGTAAGTACCGATGCAGAATCTAAAGTTCAAGAGGAAGACTCTGTTGCCTTCATCTGTGAAATGAACACCGTCTCCTCTATAAATGCCTTGCATGTTGTAATGCAAGTTGTTGTGGTATATAGAACCCATACCATAGTCTCTGAGGAAAGCAGAAACAGACTTATTGACGTGCTTTCTTGCTTTGTCAATCTGTGGACAATATTGGTTGGACCAGTTCCACTTTTGCCTTTGGCATATATTAGAATATACAGAGGTAGTTTGTGGAAAAAGTGACATCAATTGCACAAAGGTGTCCTTAACAAGCATTTCCAGACCTACCCCAGTTAAAGTGCCTAGGTCATTTCCACCACAGTGCACAATTATAAGGTCAGGCTGTGGGAGATGTAGAAAGGATTTCACCAAGGGCATTAATTGGTGCCACTTTAACCCTCTCGAACCAATCCATTTAATGTCTACATTTGGCAAAGCAAGGTCTTTGAAAATACCTCTTTTTTCTGCATACTTTTCACTCCAGAAGACATAGCTATGACCTACAATCCACACTGTGAACATCTTTCAAGGAGATCTGGATGCACTCAGAAGGTGTCTTTCAGTAGAATGGCAATATGAAAAGAAAGACAGTTGTAAAATGGAGGCTTACAAACTTTTTTTAATAAAAAGAGCTCATTGGCTGTTTCAGATCATTCTACCATAAAAACTAGGCTGTAAGTTTAAATGTTTAAAAGCATGTTTTGTATTGGTTCAGAAAAATGTGTACCCACAGAACATTACTTAGATTTGCTGTTAGGTTTGAAAAGTCAAGCACTCCTGCTCTTTGGATTAGAAACATTGTGTGCTGAACTTCTGACCTCTCTGCTCACACCAGTGTTCCATGACCTGTTGCTATGGTAGGAGGCAGAAGTCATGTGGGGGGTAGGGATCATTTGGAAAGGGTTGGAATTTGCAACCAATAGAAATGTGTGTTTCCATTTGAAAAAATGTGGGAAGCACTGTGATTTGAAGTTAACATGTATATGTGTGAAAAAAGAGAGGGAAACATTGCCATTTACTGGTTCTGCTGAGAGGTGTACAGTTCAGAGATTCTGGCTCTGATAATCTGCTGTGTGAGTGCCACATTTCTTTCTCAACTAACTACTTTTAAAGGTGAGTTATGAATTTGAGAGGGGATGTATGTGGTGCATTTTGATAAAAAAAATGTAAATGAGATTCTTGTTTTAAAGTTGTGTTTTACATTTTATGTTTTGGAAGATATTTAACTGCCTTGAACTTGTCAGATATTATGGAGTATGTCTTCACCATCAGTAAAGGTATCACCCAGAGATATTGTTTTCTGCCTAGAATAACACCATGAGTCTGTGTGCACAAAGGAATTGTTGTCAGAGATTTAATTTGTGGTGGTCTGGTACTGTAAGACTTGCATTCGTAGGAAAGGGGCAGCTTGTTTTGTTGAAGTGTGATGGCTAGCATTCAGCACAAATCAATATTTCACAAATGAGAGGGAAATGCTAACACATTTGCAAACAACAGGGTAGATTTTCCTTCAACTCCTGCAATGGGTGAGGTAGTTCCTATGTGTTACAAACTGCAATTAAAACTTATCACACAGGTACTCTTACATACATCTCTGCAGTCTTCATGCAGTTTAGATCCCTATATCTTCAAAATAAGTAAAGGTGTACTGGTATCATCCAGGAATATTGTTTTCTGCCTAGAATCACACCATGAGTCTGTGTGCACACAGGAATTTGTTGTCAGAGATTTAATTTGTGGTGGTCTGGTTCTGTAAGACTTGCATTCGTAGGAAAGGGGCAGCTTGTTTTCTTGAACTGTGATGGTTTGCTCTGTGTGGTATTTCAGATAGCAGTGTGTAACGCTAACACATTTAATGTCACTAAGGCTCATTTCCTTTGCTCTAGTCTAATCACTCACCCAGGTTCCACATGCTCATGCTCTCAAGTAGCTGTTAGGACATGTGCTCTTTTCTGCCTCTCTAAACTATAAGGGAAATGTGTCAGACTCTTACAGTAATTATCACTTGCAAAACCACAGTAGTAAATGTGCTTTGAAATTACCAAAGAAAAATCGTTTTCTGCCTAGAATCACACCATGAGTCTGTGTGCACACAGTAATCTGTTGTCAGAGATTTAATTCATTTTGCTCTTGTTCTGTAACACTTGCATTCGTAGGAAATTGGCAGCTTGTATTCTTGAACTGTGATGGTTTGCATTCAGCAGAAATCACTATCTCACAAATGAGAGGAAAATGCTAACACATTTGAAAACAACAGGGTTGATTTTCCTTCCACACCTGCCATGGGTGAGGTAGATCCTACATGTTCAAAACTGCAATTAACCCTTACCCCACATGTACTCTTACATACATCTGTGCAGTCTTCATGCAGTTCTGCAAGCGTCCATGCAGATCTCTCTTGCACCTGACAATACACAGTCTCCAGAAGCACGCTCTTAGCACACAGGCAGTTGCTTCTCCTGCACTCCCATGCTAAGTATTCAGCACTGTGTGGTATTTTAGATAGTAGTGTGTAACGCTACCACATTCAACATCACCAAGGCTCATTTCCTTTGCTCTAGTCTAATCACTCACCCAGGTTCCACATGCTCATGCTCTCAAGTAGCTGTTAGGACATGTGCTCTTTTCTGCCTCTCTAAACTATAAGGAAAATGTGTCAGACTCTTAGAGTAATTATCACTTGCAAAACCACAGCAGAAAATGTGCTTTGAAATTGCCAATGAAAAATCGTTTTCTGCCTAGAATCACACCATGAGTCTGTGTGCACACAGGAATTGTTGTCAGAGATTTAATTTGTGTAGCTTTTATTGTGTAAGACTTGCAGTCGTAGGAAAGGGATAGCTCATATGATATGTTTTGAAAAGCTCATAAAAAATATAGTAATATATATAAATTACATAAAGGTATTTTTTTTTTAGTTTCTTTCAGGTATTGCTGAACAACACTGAAATAAATTAAAGATGCTATAAAATCAAGAAAGAGAAAAGAACAGCAACAACATCTATATTTGAAGACAACTGGACAAAAAAAAATAGTTGAAGAACCTCATGTTGGATAAAAGAAAAAGCCTTCTGGTAAGCAGACTAAGGATTTTTGAAAAAATATCTTCAAGCAAAGAAAAAATGTAAGAAATATATTCACTGGAAATAGTGTTTCAAGTAGAAAACAACCAGAGAATCGACAAAATATACTAAATACTAATGTACAAACAGAAGCAAGAAAGAATGAGTTAAAAAGAAAAATAGATTTTAAAAACATTCGTAGAAAAATATTTGAGAGAAGAGTGATGTTCAATTTGCTAACGGATGTGAAAAAATATAGGAAGAAAGCCAAATTTTATAAGAAAAAGAAACATATAGAAACAATTGTTGCAAAGGCTTTGGAGTTAAAAAGGAAACTATTCATTTTAATTTTGAACAGGATCCGTACATTAGATAAATTAGTGAATGTAATGAAGTCAAAAAGCAAAAGAAAAAGGGAAGTGAAAAAAAAAACTTGTGTTCTTAGGAGAATGGAAGCATAGTTCAAGTACTGAACCATTTTTTAATGAAGAGAGTTATCTTCAAAGTAATAGTTTGCTGCATGCAGTTGACACCAGTGGTCGAGCATATGAAGTTAAGGATGGTTGTGACTGATGACATCTCAAATGACATCACTGATGACATCACTGATGACGTCATCCATGTGAACAATTACCACATCTTCTCATACCCTAACATAACCTTTCAAACACCGACTGAAAATTTCAGAGTTACATTCTCAAAAGCAAACGCACTCCAATACCAGTAACTACATACTCACTCATTAACTCTTAGGTCTACATACAACGCCACTCATTCACCTGTACAGTCACTCATACTTACAGTCACTCCATACAAGACTATCATATGCATTTAGACACCTATATAGACACTCACACACCGCCAATCATCCATTGAGGTACTGACACACCTAGTCAGTCGTGCAAGTAATTAAACACAGTCGAATTTACTCACCTATACAGTTAAACACTCTCAAGTTCACTTACTCATAAAAATAGTACCACATTCTTACGCTCTTATACAATCATTGATACAAGCACACACGCATCCATACAGCCACTCTCACAATCACACACTTTCACATATACCCACTTACATACTCCTATACACATATATACTGCCTTTCACATATGTAGTTAGTCACACATGTACCACTGAGATATACATTCAATCCCTAACACACCC
The DNA here is from genome assembly GCF_964204655.1 of Triturus cristatus. Lineage (NCBI taxonomy): Eukaryota > Metazoa > Chordata > Amphibia > Caudata > Salamandridae > Triturus > Triturus cristatus. The sequence continues at coordinate 371,390,492 of NC_140595.1, forward strand.
ATACATACACTCATCCAACCATACAGTCCCTCACAGATGCACTCTTAAAACCATGCACCCATAGAATCACTCACTCACACATCTATGCACAGAGTAACACACACCCTACCCACACAAACACACAGGCACCCATACAGACAACCAATCAATAACCCATATAAACACTCATATAGCTATTCACAAATTCATGGAGCCACTTAGACACCAACACACAGACACATACTGACATTTACACAGTTAAGTCACTAGTCTGCAGTAAGATACATTTAACGACTCACTTATAGAGTCAGTTACGCACCACAGAAAATCATCCATTTACACACTTGTACACCCACTCATTCTTCAACAGGCCTTTCCCTATATTTATTAAACATATTAAAACTGTTCAGAAACACATACTCAATGGATAATGTCATCAATGATGTCATCAGTGATGTCATTTGAGATGTCATCAGTGATGTCATCAGTGATGTCACTGACCATGCCATGAGTGATGTAATATGTGACGTCATCAGCAGGGGATTGCGGGCGCCCGAGTTATAGTTAGCTGAACTAACTATAACGGGGGAATTTCATTGGTTTTGTATGAGTGAAATGTCCAGCTAACTATAACGTGTGTGAAACCTATGGTTTTTTCAGTGAATATATATATATGATGCATCAAATTATCACATGGATGATGTCATCTGTGATGTCATCAGTGATGTCATTTGAGATGTCATCAGTGATGTCATCAGGGATGTCAATGACCATGTCATGAGTGATGTAATATGTAACGTCATCAGCAGTGCATTGCGGGGGCGCAGTTATAGTTAGCTGAACTAACAATAACGGGGGAATTTCTCTGGTTTTGTACGAGTGAAATGACCAACTAACTGTAACTTTCCCTAAAACCTATGGTTTTTTTCATTGAATTTCTAAGGTTTATTAAATGCTAATTTCTAACTAAAATGTGCCTGAAACCTATGTTTTTTTAAGTGAATTTCAAAGGTTTTTTAAATTCTAGTTTCTAACTATGCCTACAGAGGTAGGACATGTGAAGAAAGAAAAAATGCACAGAAAGAAGCAAAAGAAATGCAGAAAGAAGCAACAGAAGTCCACAAAGATGAAGAAAAGTGCAGGAAGAAGCAAGACACGTGCAGAAAGAACGAACAGAGGAAGAGAAAGAGGCCTTGTTGCAAAATAATCCTTTGCCCACAACTTTTTCAGATGGGTACTGGTGGTAACTGACTCTGACTAACCAGGCCTAGAGCCGGTGCTATGCTAAAGGACACTTAGAATACAGTGAAAACACCTACATACACTAGGGAACACTATGTGTTGGGGTACCCCTGTGATTAGCATGACCTCCTCTGTAAGGCACTAGTACATAATAGGGCAGGGGGATTAAAACTACATCTAAGTCAGAGGTGCAGAAATATGCTACTTTAACTAGTAGTCAAGTTTGCAGAGTGGTGGAGAAAGGGTGCTGGGCATCCAACCAACGCTTAGGGTTTCCGCTGAGTAGGACTTACAGGAGGTACCAGGAGGGATTCTTGGCCCCCAAACTCCCTCACGACAAAATAGTACTTCATCCCATCCCGTAGTCTGCCAAGAGGCACGTTGGCAAAGTGGTAGAGAAAGGGGACCATGGCCTCCAAAGACGTCTTAGCAATCCCACTGTGTGGGACTTACTGGAGGTAAAAAGAGGGGTAGTTCCCAAACTATTACCTCCAGTCAGTCCTACACAGCAGCACTTGTAAGTACTTGTACCAGGCCACACCCACTTCGCCCACCACTCTACAAATACGCTCCCTGGCACGCTCTTGGATGGGGATTGAAGTCCCCTTCACTGCTTGGGGTCCTTTAGGGGCCAACTAGCCTACCTTTTACCTCCAGTAAGCCCCATACAGTGTAATCGGTGAGAGGTAGACCGAGGCCATGCCCCCTTTCTCCACCACTCTGCAAATGCCCCCCCCCGGCGCGTTTTAAGTTGGGGCATTAAGTCCCTTTGAATCCTGAGGGTCCCTGGGCTCCAACTATCCCACCAGGTAACTCCAATAAGTGCCACAGAGCTGCATTGCAGAGAGGTGTAAAAAGAGGCGTGGGCTGGACCACCTCTCTGCAACGCAGTCCTGTGGTGCTTGCTGGAGGTACCTGGTGGGTTAGTTGACCCCCAGGGGCCCTCAGGATTTAAGAGCAATTAATTCCCCAACCTAAAACGCGTCACAGGGCCTGTTTACACACATGTCACATCAGGTCCCGCCCCCTCCCTTCACCACTGTGCAAACACGCCCGTGGTGCTTTTTATGTTGGGAGATTAAGTCCACTTCAATCATGAGGGTCCCTGGGGTCCAACTAGCCTGCCAGGTACCTCCAAAAAGTGCCACAGAGCTGTGTTGTAGAGAGGTGTAAAAAGGGGCGTGTCCTCAGACCACCTCTCTGCAACGCAGCCCTGTGGTGCTAACTGGAGGTACCTGGTGGGCTAGTTCGCCTCCCCGGGACCCTCAGGATTGTTGGGGCATTAATTTCCCAACTTAAAACGCGTCACAGGGCGCGTTTGCATAGTGTTGTTGTGAGGGGGCGGGGCCTCTGGCACGATGCCAGCTTTTTTTTTTGGAAGGGGGCTGTGTGGCCCCCCTCCTTTTCCTTTTTTTTGGGCCCTCGGGACCCCATCCCCCAGGGCCTGACCCCTAATTGGTTTATTTCATTTTTTTAAAAGGGAAGTGGGCCCCCCTCCCAAAGCCATTTCCGCCCCCGGGACCCCATCCCCCGGGGCATGGCCACTTTTAAAAAATAAAAAATAAATTAAAAGGAGGGGGGCTGTGTGGCGACCTTTCCTGAGGCTTCTGTTAGCCCCGGGGACCCCATCCCCCAGGGCTCTGCCTCGTTTTTTTTTTTTGCTGGGGAGGGGGCCACGTGGCTCCCCTCCTGGCCACTTCTGGCCCCGGGAGCCCCATCCCCCGGGCCGGCGCTCTCCATTGGAGACCGTGGGGTGAGCCCCAATGCCACCATGGTCCCAGCCGGCTCCCCGCCTCCTGCGGGAGCCGGCATTGCTTTTCCCCATGGGGAGCAGCTAACATGCAGCTCCCCGTGTGGAAAAGCAATCTGCTTTGATTCATTGAAGCAAGATCAGGTTTCCCTGCTCTAGCTTCAATGAAGCAAAACAGTTTGCATTGACAGGGTGGGAGCCGCACGGCTCCCGCCCTGTCATTGCAAACAGCAGTGTCCTGGGGGTTGGCACCCCGGAACACTGCAGGAGCAGGCCCTGGGGGGTGGTGATCCCCTCGGCCATCACGGGCTCCAGGAGGGGGGCTGCGCGGCCCCCCTCCCTTCAATTGCAAAGCCCCGCGGAGATGGTTGTCCCCGGTGCTCGGGGGTCCGTAACGGACCCCCAAACTAGCATTTTAGTGCCCCGGGGAGGTGGCGGTCCCCGGGGCATGTGGGGGGGCTCGGGCCCCCCACACAGGTATAATTTTTATTAAAAAAACAAGCCCCGGGGGGTGGCAGTCCCCAGGGCTGCGGGGGGCTGTGAGCCCCCTGCAAATAATGAATGAAATCCCTGGGGGTGGCGGTCCCCGGGGCTTGGGGGTGCCTTAGAGGCCCCCCACAGATTAACAAGCATTGGCATAGCCAATAGGTCTCGCCTTTGGGGCCTTATAAGTTTTTAGCTAGAGCTATTGACGTTGCCAATGTCTTTAAGCTGTGCTGTAGAGAAGTGTGGCTGCTGTGCAGCTTGCTGAAAAGTTTTAATAAAAAGTGTCAGAAGCATTTTTGTTACCTCATTTATGACCAAGAAGGCATTATGTACAACTGAACAACCACATTAATTAAAAAAAGTATTTACAATAAAAAATGTCCTCCGTTTTCTTTTGTTCTTGCAATGCTGGCAACTTGTTTCTTCCTATTCCAATGGTTGTTTGTTAAAGCTTTTGTTTGAGGGGGCATAAACAATCGGAGGGTGAAGGTTGGGAACTAGTACCTGTATTATAACACTAGCAGCGGCCAGTCGCTAGGGGAAACAGATTCTGAGAGCAGGCTGAGGTGGTGCTGAGGGATGTGGAGGTGGTAGTGGTGGTGGTGGTGATGGTGACTGGTGCGGAGACGATGCTGAGGTGATGATGAATGATACTCAGGGCTTGCTGAGTGATGATGATGTGGTGGTGTACTAGTGCAAAGGCGATGCTGAGTGATACTGATGTGGTGCTGAGTGATGCTGTGGTTGCGCTGAGTGATGCTGTGGGGGTGCTGAGTGATGCTGTGGTGCTGAGTGATGCTGTGGTGGTGCTGAGTGATGTTGTTGTGGTGCTGAGTGATGCTGTGGTGGCCCTGAGCGATGCTGTGGTGGTGCTGAGTGATGCTGTTGTGGTGCTGAGTAATGCTGTGGTAGCCCTGAGTGATGCTGTGGTGGTGCTGAGTGATGCTGTGTTGGTGCTGAGTGAGGCTGTGGTAGTGCTGAGTGATGCTATGGTGGCACTGAGTTTGTTACACTGTGCTTAAAAACTGTTGTGTGCCGGGAACTAATTTCCGTGTGAAGCGCTATAATGCCCTTGGCTCAAGTTTGCGCTATAATTATGCAGGACAGGCAAGCGGGTGTGGCCTAATGTAATGTAATCGGACAATATCAGGTAAAAGCACTACGTATTCACAGCTCAGGGAGTGCGTCTTCTTATGACAAATCTCCTAATATCACACCCGTTGCGGCTAAGGCTGCGGATGTTAGAACTAGGTTAGAATCTCGGCTCAGCACTCTATGGTGAAACTTAGATGGTCTCCTAACCACGGAGAACAAATTCTTGAGAACCCGGGTTTGACTCCCACAGAGTACCCCCTGCATCCTCTCAGGCTGGACATGGGCAGAACCTCTATCATTGAGAAGGCTAAGCTCCACCCCCTTCTGGTTTGGTTGCGTCTTAGGAGTAGTCCTGAGCTACTCTCATATGCCGCTGCTCTATCTGAGGTAATTGCCCTCGATTGTTTTAAGAAAATTGGTTGGTTTAATAAACTGAAAAGTCTGCTTACCTCAATAGGGCTAGAGGGCTTATGGGATGTTAGGGATCCTGCACTACTTCCCAGTAAGGTCCTAATTAAGAAACAATACTGGGACTGGGTGGCCCAGTCTTCTTTAAGATACCACCAATGGGGCCATATCACATCGGATTTTCTTGAGTTCAAACTGACAAGAAAATTTGAGCAATACTTGGAGGCCATCACTGTTCCGCTGGAGAGAAAGCTCTACATGCAATTTAGATTTGGCTCCATTGCGGTGAATTCGCTCACAGCCTCCTGGAGAAAGTCTCCCACTCAATTGGGGTTTTGTCCAGGATGTCCCTTAGCGGTTGAGTCTATAGCCCACATACTTTTTGCTTGCCCACTTTATAGGATACATGCATTTTATCCATCTGTCCACTTGTCTTTTTCCTAAGCCATTTTTATATCCACCAATAGCTTACTCTTGTAGTCTCATATACTGTATATTGGTGATAAACTATGAATGTAGAACACTTTTATGGCATCCTTGCCCAAATAAAGTATTTGAATTGAATTGAAATGAATTGGATCCAAAAATCAGGACCAGCACCATGCAGATAAAAGAAAACAGGTAAAACAAAATGGCCACGCCCATGCAGGCCACATGTGCCGTTCAAGCAGATTTGTCAGCGTGGAAGTGCAGATTATGCTGCTTGTCTGTAAAAAAGCAGTTTAACAAGTGGGGAGTGATTCATTTCAGGAAGTACAGAGGCTAGAATCAGTATGATTATCAAAAAAACAGAATACGTCTGACACCATAGATTGTTTTTTTACTTATAACTCAATGTTTTTTTAATAGCCATTGGCTCCATTTATTTATGGATTCATTCTTCAATTAATCAAAAAACGAGGTTACACATTTATAACATCCACCTCTCTTTTTGACTTTTGTGAATATGTACAATAGTGAATTGTTGGCACAATTAGTCTAAACAGAAAACATATACACTATTTACAACACACACATAGGTGTGACTTAGGACTTTTAAACAGAAGTACATACATAAAAAACAACAATCCTCTTTACAATGATTCTTTCACGTATATCATTCCCGACTTGAGTGAGTCCAACTAGTTTACAATTATAATTGGGACTATTCTCTCTGTTAAGCCCTCAATTAACTCTACTAGGCAGGTCCTGGAGAGGTCAGAGATTTATTTACAAACTCGTGTCTAGAGCGATAATCTAAACGCCTCAAGTTCACCTATTATTGAACAGACTTGTTTTGTTCGGTTGCTCTAAACCTCTCTAAAAAGAGAGCCAACACGTTTCAACCTTTGGATAGTTGGACCAGATTGGATGGTTTGTATGAAGGTCTTCATCAGGGCGGGACTTTAGACGTGTAGGACATTAAGTGCCATATCCAGTTCGCATCATGGAGTACAATATTCCTCCTAGGCTCTTATATATAGGTGCTTCTTTTTGTTTAGATTGTACTTTTCAGCGTGCTGATTTTTTGGTTGTTTGGACTTCTTGTTCTTAAATATAGCCGGACTGCAGGAGTGGTGGTTATGTTATGCAGCACAGGTGGACAAGCACTTCCTCCCGGTCATGAAGTTCTGCGGAACATGGCAGAGTTTTTTTGGCACTCTGTGGACTTCTGCAGAGAAAAAAGTGAGTTCTACCCAAGCCTACTCATAATCATGCCTTTGGAAATATGTCTTCCAATCTGGGACTCTGAGTCAACCTCACTGTTTGTGAGGCTACCTCAATTAAGCTAGTTTGATTCTAGGGTGAGGTTTTTTGCCTTCTATTGTAATAAGGCTGTTTATTTTGTACAATACTCTGTGGGGTTATTATCATTATATGCTTATGCTGCAGCAAATTCAACCATCTGGGCAATACCACCATTTTAATGAAGGCCACCATTCTATCTGTGACAGTAGCAGTTTGAATGCCTAATTTCCTGTCATGTTAACCCTTGTTGGTTGTCACATTCCAGCATCCACTTGCATATATTGTAAAGCCTTTCTTTACTCTGGAATGTGAGTTGGCTTATAATAATAATCGTATCCATATTCTCATAGATATTATGAGCCTCCAGTGCTAGATGAAAGCTACAGCATAATGTCCAGGCAATTTGTCAACCTGGTATTTCACATTAACCACCCTCCTTAAGTTTTACATTGTGCTCCTATAGGGCACACATACTGATCGATCTGGGTATGTTAAATGTTGGATGACCTTTATTAGGTATGTCGCAATATCAGAGTTAATCATGGACAATGGGAGATGTGATTTGGGAAACACTGGGTCCCTGTAAGGTTGAAGCAATATACATTTTAGGGCCTCCTTCATTGTTGGTGGGGGACATCCCACTGCTGCCTCCAAATACAATTTGAGTAATGTGTGGAGGACTGTACCTTCATACTCCTGTGTTTAGTTTTCATGCTTCAAATTCCTCCAAAGTGATAAGGGCCTCAAATAAGTCCCTCTGTTCTGTTGTGAGGTGTGGCAGTACATATGTTTCTATGTAATTGTCTAATCCCCTTTCTTTGAGTCATTATTTGGAGACTAGAGCTCCAACATGTATATTCATATTGCATTATTAATTTCCTCTTGTGTCACTCTACCTACTCAATCCCTATTATTTGTTTGAAGTATGTACGCCCTAGCCTTCCCTCTTTAAAAGCCAGGCCTACATCTACCGGCCTTCTCACCTCTTTGCAATTCCTGCATATGGAAGGCGTACGTACATATAACTAGCACGGTCATGCCCAGCTTTAATAAATAAAACAGTCAAGTTTTTGTTCTGCGTGTAATCACTATGTGGGCACTCTCATTCGGGGAAGGCCCCAGCTATACCTCCACGCCGGACATCCAATGCTTCAAACACTTGCTGCACCTTATTCAGACCAGCAGGACTAGCACTCACCTGAAGATCTACCCACCATGACGCCATTTCATTATTTTGCCAAGAACAACAAGCATGAATAGTACAAACCTGGCTCAATGTCTTGAAACTTGACAGCTTTAACTCCAACTTTCACTCAATAGCATACCCTGGCCAAAAAGCTCACCTCAAGGAACAGGTTGACATGAAATGATGATGGCCTGGTACCAGCTCTCTACACTGGTGAAAATGAAAGACATTGATGGGCTTGGCGCTCACTGCAGGGTCACCTCCAAACTTGTTGTCTTTATCCTCCACTTTTGCTGAAATTCATTTTTGTTGGCTCTATAACTCCGTGCACATTAACACTGCCATTCAGTGCTAAAGGGTGTGTGCTCTCACCTTTAAACATGGTATTATAGGCTTTGAAACTCGCCCTCTCTAAATGGTCACCCCAAACTTGTTGCCTTCCTCGTCCTCCTCTTTTTGCTGATTATTTTTGTTGGCATTAGGACTCTGAGCATTTTACCACTACTGACCAGTGCTAAAGTGCACGTGCTTCTCCCCTATATATGGTAACATTGGTGTATACACAATTAAGTTTACTTTAAAGTATCTGGTAAAGTGGTATACTGTATACTCAGGGCCTGGAACCTAAATGTTACTAGCAGGCCTGCAGCACTGATTGTGGCACCTACACGAGTGGCCTTTCAAACCTCTCTCAGGCATGCCATTGCAGAGCCTGTGTGTGCAGTTTATTGCCACTTCGACTTGCCATTTAAAAATTTTGGCAAAGCCTTAAACCTCCAATTTATTACAAAGACATAACTCCTAAGGTAGGCCCTAGGTAGCTCATATGGCAGGGTGCAGTGTAAGTAAAAGCTTGTACATATACTAGTAAGTTTTGCATGTCCTAGTTGTGACAAACACCTATATTCATTTTTCACTATTGTGAGGCCTTCTCCTCTCATGGGTTAGAATAGGGAATTACTTCATACACTTTTCAGCTGTAATTCCTGATTAAAACAGAGTAGCCGCTTTGTGTTTCATATCTTTGAAATGGTAATGATAAATCCTCTTTACTGGTAAAGTTGGATTTAACATTACTATATCAGAAAGGGCACTTTTTGAAAGTGGACAATTCTCTGCTCTTACTGCTCTGTGCGCCTTGCAGCCTGTCTCCAATGCACGTCTGGGATGGGTGACAGTTGCACTTTGTGCATTTGTTCTAGACAGTCAAACACATGAAGGGTGTGTGTGGCTGAGAACTCATTTGCATGTATCTGCATGGTGGGCAGGAAAAGAGAGGGGAAGCCACACTTACACCTGATTAGGCTGTGTTCTATTTCCCACACAAAGGACTGATTACCCCCTACTGATAGGCTAGGAGGAAAGGAGGAACTGTGCAGTTCAAGGGCCTGCTTTGAATTCACCCCCACTTCAAAGGCACAACTAGGTATAGGTACTGGGGCTCTGACCCTACCAAGACAGTACATTACTGAACCTGGGAAGAATTCTACAAGGAGTAAAGACTGCTGTGCTGAAAGGATTGTCACTCTGCTTGAATGATGCTCTAGCAGAACTGCTTTTCTGATATGATGTGCTGCCCTGCTGCATCCTGATCACTACCCTGCTGAAGAAAATGGACTTGACCCATCTTACTTTAACCCAGAGGGATTCCAAGGGCTTGCTGACTTCCCCCTGTTCTGAAGTCTCAAGGCCATCAAAGACCTTCTTCAACTTGCAGCAGCACCTGGACTCAGCCATCTGTGAGTTGTGCCCTGCCTAAAGATGCCAGTCCCGTCCTGGCCCTAGAAAGTAAGATTTTGCTCTGCAGAACCATCAAAATTGACGCAGTGCCAATCAGAACTGATGCATTGCCCTTTGACGCAGGAGCTGATTGATGACATTGCTTTGATGAACAGCGAGGTTTGACGACAATATACACCAACGAGGGCAAGGGGTGTATATCCTCATTGGAAGATGAGGTAGCTTCCCTTAACACCTCTGTCTCGAACCTTGTCTCTTCTGCAAAACATCTGGAAACAAGAACGGGAGATGCCCGAAACTGATTCCACCATAATAATCCCAGACTAGTGCATTTTCTGGAAAGAGTTGAATCCTCTAATATGGACATGTTTCTTGAAACTTGGCTACTCTCTAGGCTGCCAAAGGGGGCATTGTCCCAGTGGTTTGTGATTGAACGAGTCCATACATCCCTAGCCCGAAAGCCTCCTCCTGGAGCCCCACCAAAACTGATCATTGCCCGAATTTTTGAATGTTTGCAACTGTGATGCGATTGTGCAAGAGGTGAGGAAAGCCAGGGGACTGAAATTCTAATCCTCACAGATCAGGATATTCCTAGACTATACTAAAATGGTCCAACAAGACTGTAAACCATTTGAAGGAGTCCAACAAGAATTGCGTACAATGAATTTACATTACATGTTGATGTTTCCAGATACCCTAAAAATCATCCACAATGAATAAGCTCATTTTGTTTGATTCTCCCAAAGAAACCTGGGAGTGGGTGGCAGAAAAGATAAACCAGTGAGCGGGCCCCTACTCAGATCCTCTTCTTGAAAACAAAGAAGCCGGCAGCCACCACGGTCTATAGGCTTAGGGACACAAAGGCGGTCAAAACCTTGCATGGGTAGAGGCGTTAACATCGGTACCTAGAATCCACTGCAACATAAAAGAGCCTGACCCGGCTTATTATTACAAAGCAATGTCCTGAGCCCTCCTCAAGGGGGTGCCAACTGATGTTTCAAGCAATCGAAAGGCAGATGATCCAGATGCATTGCATGCTGGGAAATTAAAGAACCTGATTTATCAACCAGTACATTACAAGCATTCTACTCAGCTCTTGATTGCAGAGGTCCATTTCCACTGATGCCCTAACTCTTTGTTGCTGTTAATAAGTTCGGAGGGATGTTTGGGAGCGACAAATACTTCGGGGTGGAAGTATGGGATGGTGGAGTTGGGGAATACAATTGTTGTTCTGTTGTTTGTTGTCCCACAAAACAAACCTTTTGTTCCACATTTCACACATAGTGTAACTCATGAGGTCCAACTTTATAGTAGCATCTGTCATGATTCTGATGCCACTATCTCATCAGTGACACAAACTCATGCGGTACAAGCATTGGTGGAAAGTTTCGCTTATATTCACATTATTAATGATGGATACATGCACAATTTCCTGGAATGTGAACGGACTCCTATATCAAATTAACAGGATGGCGGTCCTCCAGTATGCCAAACAGAGATTACCAGCAGTGCTTTTGCCTCAGGAAACTCATTTGTTAGACACTAAATGCCTGATATTGAGCCATTATGGCTGTGATTGTGTTTTCATGCTAGCTTCTGCAGAGGCTCGAGGGGAGTTGTTATCCTTTTACATAGGAACTTCCCCCTGGTGGCCACAGCATCTGACTCTGATACACAGGGTTGATATCTTGGGGTTTCTGGAATCTTGGAAAGTACACAACACAACTTTATGAGCACATGTGTGCCACTCCAATCTATTAAACAAACACTAGAGGTGTGTTGTTCTGCCATGTTTCACGTCCTGCAAGGTATAACCATTATAAGGGTGGACTTTAATGCTGTGCCCAACCCAGCTAAAGATATGGAGGGCACGCCAATGACACATAGGAGGAAAAATGCTAAACTCCTGTTGTCTTGTATGTTATGTCTTGGTCCATGTAACACCTAGAGAATTTGGCACCCTCATACCACTGGTTATACGCACAACTCTGCAGCACACATGTTCCTCTCCCGTATTGACTTAATCCTTCTTCCAGCGACAGATGCTCTACAGACCTCCATGGCAGAATTCCTTCCCGGGATTTCAGACCATTCTTCTCTCCCGCTGAGCTTTGGGGCTAAAACAGAGACTCTCCACCCAATCTGGTGTTTCAACGTCTGATACGTAACAGACCCCAAATGCACTGATTTTCTACCACAGAACTCTAAGCCTACTTTGACCACCAACCAGGGTTTGGTATCCTCTGCAGCGATGTTGTGGGTTTCTGGGAAGGTGACAATTAGAGGGAGGGCCAAAGCCTTCATAGGCAAACAAGAAAGGGAGAAATTAGTACTCAGCTAGAAAATGGGTACTGGCACACAAAAGGTCATATACAAGATCAAACCATCAGTGACGCTTCACTGCCAATTAACTCTAGATAGAGAATCATGGCCTCACCAGACCCTGGAGGAGGGCCATCAGCGCTGGAGGGCTTCACTATGCAGAGTTTACAAGCATGGCCATAAGTCCAGGAATTACTCTATTGGCTTGCCACCCAGGACTTGACTTCCCGGTTTGTACCTAGTAGTCTTGATAACCAATAAGACAAACACATAACACAGGCATCACAGAGACGTTTGCCACCTACCATCAAGACCTTTTCTCCTCCCGTAACTCACTCTCCTGATATCGATGAGCAACCATCCATCCTGAAATGCATCTGACTACTGTTTCTCTCTGTGACAGTTTGAGAGGACTTAGCCCTAGATGAAGAGAAAATCAGAGAGGCCCTTTCTGAGTTGAAATCAGGGAAATCTCCAGGCCCAGATGGGATCACAGTTGAATATCATCAGAAATTTCAAAATTGATTAGCCCTTCCTCTCTTTGCACTCTACAAAATGCAAAGAGGCTATGGAGGTGGGGATGTTCCCTGCTGCGCTACATCGATCTATTATAGTAGTTCTCAACAAACTGGGACGGACCCCAGGCCGATGTTCTCCTATAGGTCTGTATCATTGATTAATGTAGAATTAAAAATCTTTGTAGAAATACTTGCCCGTAGGTCAGTCAAAGTACTCTTAGATTTGGTCCACCTGGACCAATGCTGGTTTATCCCAGGGCAAAGCAGCAGACATTGGATCATGTATCTCCATGTGGCGCTGGCCCATGCATAGATCACCCAGGACGTACAGGCCCTCCTACGGGTAGACATTAAAAAGGCCTTTGATTTTTTTAGTTTGGTCCTTCCTTGACAGGGTTCTGGAATGTATATGTTTTGGTCCACGATTCCATCGATATGTATATCAATTAATACATGATGCCCTCAGCACATGTATGCATTAATGGTCAAATTTCAAAGCCTTTTCTGATTAGTAGGGGTACTATACAGGGGTATCCCTTGCCACACCTTCTTTGCCCCCTAACAATTGAACCTTTTGCCAGACTGACTGAATGCAATGCCCACATCCGGGGTTGGACATGGGATGGTACTGAGAAAGACAGAATCGCTCTATACACGGATGACGTCTTATTATGTTTCCCTAACCCCGCGAGTCAGGACCACAGATTCTACACATTTTGGTCCTCTATGGGTAGAATCTGGCATGCAGGTGAACTTAATGAAGTAAACGAAAAAACAATTGCCCCACATTTCTGTGATGGAAAGTTCTGGAATCTTTGGGGAGTCACAAACTTCCACCCACACTGCATTATTCCAAAGCTCCCGATAAAAATGGTACTGCACTTGTATGGGTAGACCTAGTGCCTGCAACAGGAAATGGCCCAAATGTGCTCGATCACAGAAAAGACTTGGTTTTGCGAGGGAGTCACCTACATTTTTGGACCCGTGCTCAGTGGACATCTAGGGAAACCTACCAAACCCAGACATTTCTGAAAACTAGACACCCGGGGGAGTCCAGGGAGGTGTGGCTTGTGTGGATCCCCCAAAGTGTTTCTACCCAGAATCCCTTGCAAACCTCACATTTAGCTACCACACCTGCACAAATTTCCTGCCATCCAGCATTCCCCTTTGTGTCCCGATAGCAATGATACCTCCCTTGTGTGGGTGGACCAAGTGCCTGTGACAGGGAAGGGCCAAAAACATGTAGAGATTGAGGGGAAACCAAATTGGGTTGAAAAGGGTGTTTTGTTTATATGTTTTTAGGCTGACACTGCTTTGGACACCCACACAAGTGAGGTATAATTTTTATCAGGAGACTGAGGGAAACACTGGGTGGTAGGAAATTTGCACAGGCGTGGCGACCCTGCAACTTTTCCACACAGAAATATGAGGACAATATGACTTTTTGGGTAAATTTGAGGTTTGTAGGGGATTCTGAGTAAGAAAACGCTTGGGGATCCATGGACGCACACTGCCAGCCAAGAGCCAGTCCATGCACACCACCATTCACACACACAGACAGACAAGCACCATACACACACACCACCAGCCGAGCGCCATCCATGCACTCCACCAGCCAAGTGCCATCCACACACAATGCCAGCCAAGCACCATCCACACACACTGCCAGCCAAGCACCATCCATGCACACTGTCAGCCAAGCACCAGTCCACATGCACCGACAGCCAAGCACCACTCCACACACACCACCAGGCAAGTGCCAGTCTACAGACACAATCCTCAAGCCCGAGACCACACACATCATCAGCCAAGTGCAAGTCCACACACTCCGTCAGCAAAATTCCAGCCAAAGTCTAGTACATGCAGACCATCAGCCAAACCCCAGTTCACACACAGAAACTTTCCCTGGTTTCTAGTGGTTTTCTGCCCGCTTAGGAGCAGATGAGCCTAAAAGTATCACTGAAACAGCCAGAATGTGTGACTAAAAAAAGGAGTTTGACCCTTGCCTATGGGGCCACTCCCTGACATGCACATAAACATATCCCTGAGGCCTAGTGGGCTTTCTGCCCCCTCTCTGGTTAGGGTGCAGATGGGGTGCAATAACCAACATGTGCCTCCCGGGGGTGGGGCAGAAACACTGTGCCCATTATTTTTGGGAGGGGCATCGCCATGCCCATCATGGGCAGCCCCCACCCCTACAAAAAGAAAAAATAGTCCTTGGTGCCTAGTGGGCTTTCTGCAGATCGGGGGCGATTGCATCACCTGCCCCCAAGGGGAGGCAGAAAGACATTGGTCCCCATTTATTTGGGGTGAAGGCATGGCCATCCCCATTAAGGGCAGCCCCACCCCTGCAAAAAGAAAAGAATTGTCCTTGGTGCCTAGTGGGCTTTCTGCAGATCGGGGGCTATTACATCACCTGCCCCAAAGGCAGAAAGACATCAGTCCCCATTTATGTGGGATGAAGGCATGGCCATGCCCATTAAGGGCGGCCCTACCCCTTACATGCAAATAAAAAAGTCCTTGGTGTCTAGTGGGCTTCCTTCCCATTGAGGCAGATTGGGGATAATAACCCGATTGTCCAATTCATGTTTGGGGTGGAGGCACTGGCATGCCCATCTTGTGCAGCCCCCACCCCTATGTATAAAACAAACATAATCACTTGTGCCTAGTGGGCTATTGACCCCATCTGACTTCATCTAGAAATGGTGGGGGAGCAAAATACCTTGCCCAAGGGGCTGCTCCCCCTCCTTGTTGTCTAGTGGGTGGATACCTGCTTGGGGAACAACCTCCTGTGATGATCTTCAAGCAGGGATCCACTGGGGAGGGGTACCATTGGAAAGGGGAGAGTTCACTTTCGTTTTCAATGAAATGATATCAGCGCACCCATAACAACCTCAGGAGCTGGGGAAGCTATTCTCCAGCTCCCAAGGCTGTTTTGGAACAAAGGAAATCCCCCTGGTGCCCGCACTAGAGAGATTTCCAGTGTCATGTTCGCGGGTGGCCGGTAGTCATCTGACGCTCACAAGCACGGTTGCGTCGGACGGCTACCGGCCGCCAACGCATGCAAAGTGTTATGGTCTGTGTTGACAGAGCAGACAATTATGTGAGCATCACCTGAGAGGGGCTTTGGCCTCATCCACATTTTGGGAGCCAGGAGTACAAGTTTTGATTGGGTAAAAGCTGTGTGCTCCCATAAAAAAACAAGCATTGGCAATGCAATAAGACTCGCATTCATGCGAGATCTATTGCATTGCAAATAGCAATGCATGCAGGCGACGAGGCACAAGGGGGGGCAGCTGCGAGAAGGCATCGGACTGCGGGAGGGGGGGCACAGGAAGAAAGTAGTCTGTGCTGTGAAGGGGCCAGTAGCCGTGGAAGGACACAAATGACTGACATGGCTGTTATGGGGAGGGACTAACAAGCTTAAAACCAATCGGAAGGCAGCATTTTGTACCTAAGCCAATGAAGAACATGGGCCGGAGAGTGGGCGGAGCTTCCACAAAGCTTCCACACTATAGTGTATCCTGTATGCCGCGCTGCAACGCTTGGCAAGACCTAAAAATACCATGCCCTTGACGGAGCTGTGATCCTTTTGTTTAATTATCCCACTGGCTGAGCTTGAACCTTTAGTGGTACACACATGAGGTTGTAATGCTGTAAAAGTGTCTTAGATAACTTGATAAGCAATGGTGTTTGTATTTCTCTGGCGGATGTACAGCTAGGAGGAGGGCAGTCATAAACCTAAATGGATTTTTAGGTCTGGCTTAGGAGCGCAACTGACACCTGACCTCTTAACATACATCAATATTATTCTACAGTTCCTTGCTTCCACAAAAAAGCATAATAATTCCAGTGCTGTTTACCTGTAATGCTTCACATTACCGCATAACATTCCTTTAGAACAAGACCTATTGGTATTACCACTGCATGTTTTTTTCCTCATCTCTTTGTCAGTGCCTATCACTCAGTTATGCATTCCCTGAATAGTTGGAACCAATGTTGATCTGTTTGCAATATTTTGACCCATTCTACCTTTGGTATGTGTAAACTTAAATGTTTTAAGTTTATATCTGAAACTGCACGATTTACTGGGGTTTGCCTTCGTAAAAAAAGCTTATAGATTATGATTCGAATCTTGTTTTACTATCTATTTAGAAGTACGAAATACGCTTTGATCAGACAAAAGATGCATACAGATGGTATAAAAGGCCATTCCTGCAACACTGAGTAATATTTCACTATATTTGAGTATTTTACCCAAGACGTGAATTTATATGAATTCAACAAAGTTTTAATCATATACTGAAATTGTTTTAAATGTTAATAGCAGGCGACCAAGATTAATATGAACAGATGGTCTCTATTTATGAGATTGTTGCATGGTTTTTTTTTCTTTTTAGTTAGTAAAAGCCTAAACATAACCATAGAAAAGGCAAACAAGGTATAATTTGAAATTGAAATGTATTGATCAGCAGGAGCAGAGAACACATTGGCAGTGATTCTAATTTTCAACAAGCTGCTGAAACTGAGCTCCCCGTCCCAATGCATCACTCTCAGAGAGGAATGAACAAACATGGACTAAAGATTTTATGCAAAAGGCCAATGCTGATAATTTTCTAATATTGACTTCACTGAAACCTGTTTCTGGATAGACAAGTAAGATCCTGCTCAATTATGATGGCATAAAAACTGAATATTGAATGATAAACACAAATTGTGAGGCAGGCAGATACAAGGAGATTTGAAGGTATTGATCAGAGGCTAAACTACTTAAACTCTCTCAGGAATCATGTTTTTTGTGAAATGAGAAAAAGTATTTGTGGCAAAAGGAAATGCCTTAACTTTTCAATGGGCTTTGCTTTGTCATCCAAATGCTAGCATGTTTTGTGAGACCCAACAGTCATCCTATCACTTCTGGTCTGGTTTCTAAATGTTTCGTTCAGAGCTATAAGAAAGAGATTAATTTCAGAAGCCTTTGCCTGTTACATGTGTGTGTGAGTATCAAGCATACACATGATCTGCAGCATCAAAACCTTCTGGAGCATCTTCAGTTTAAATGCATTTATGACATTTTTCATAGAACATCTAGAAATCCAGAACCGCGGCGAGGGATATCACAAAGAGGAAATACCCAGGAACCTCCCCCTTCTCTCCTACCTCTCCCAACACTCCCACACCTTACCAGCCCCTACGTCGAGTTCTGGTCTTACATTCCTTAACATTGCTCCTGACTAAAAAGGGAATTGAAAAAGACTAGGTATACTTTCTTTTCAATTGTTAAGACATGCAAACTAAACTGGCATTTATTTACTGTTAGTTCACATGGAGTGTACCAATTAAGAAAGAGAAATCTAGGCTGCGAAGAAGAAACCTATAAGAACTCAGGGGCATATGTACAAGGATTGGAGATAACTACCGCTAACGCTAGTTAGCTGCAGTTTTCTTACAGCTGTGTACCGCTGAAAACTATGGCCTTGTTAGCCATGTGTTTACAAGACGTCGCTACACGGCGATAGCTGCAGGGATCGGCGGCGAAAACTGCAGCTAACATTAGCGTGATGGTGATAGGAATTCAAGCGTTAGCGGGTGAAAACCAATGAAAGGGCCATTAGTGGCAAAAAAACGCACGTTAGTCAGCCCAACGTGAGTTTTTTTTTCCTCTAATGGAAAACATAGCCTATCAGTCCATTATAAAATGGGCATACAAAACCAATAAAATGCAGAATGGAGAAGCCAGGGTCAAGTGCAGCACACATCAACACCCCTCTCAAGCCACCCAACAACCAGATGACCAGGATGAGAGCCTGGATGCCTCGCTGGACCTTGCTCCTGGAGCCTAGAAGCCTTGCTGGACCTGCGCCTGGAGCCTAGAAGCCTTGCTGGACCTGCGTATGGAAACTGGATGCCTCGCTGGACCTGCGCCTGGAGCCTGGAGGGGGATGCAGAGGAGCTGTGGAGTCAATGTGCCGTGGCAGTAGACATTGAGGCGTGGCAATCGCATGGAGACATGTTGCTGACCTGTGTGAGAAGACCGCCTTGCACCCCTTTGAGCTGTGAATGGTAGAGGCGCTCCTGAGCACCAACGTAGGGAGTCCTACATCGCATACTACGATCCACCACTACAACGGGGTGCACGGAGCGGATTGCCAACGGTGGGCGGCGCCTCTCTGCATCACAGGCCGGATGATGTTGCGCTGGCCAGACGCTGTGGAGGGTGAGGCCCCTGAGCTGCGCCGAACTTGTGTGTTGGGAGCGCTGAAACTTCACACCTAAGGGTGTCAAGCTGCATCAACTGCATCGGGAGGTTCACCAGCGGACTTGTCGGCAACTGCTGTACCCAGGCTTGTGAAATCACACCTGGCTGAGGCTCCTGCTGGCTGAGTCACTGATTTGGAGAGAGTGCAGCGGATTGCACCACGGTGTCAATGACCAGGTAAGCGTAGCAGAGGAGGCCCAGGGATCGAGTCACCCAAGCTCAGCACGTGTAGATGATGCACCTCCAGTGGCGGCTCATCCACTATGGCAGAAAAGCGTCATAGCACTGCTTTCAAGCAGTGTAAGAAGAGGAACAATCATCACATGATGATAACTTCCTGATGTAATCGTGCCATGTTTCCTTTGTGGGCGGGAAAGTGGGTAGAACTGCTCCACTCATGGAGCAGGGCAGGGGCAAAGTGGCATGCCCAATCAAATGCGCAGTGACTGTTGGGTCAGCCCGCTTAGGCTGCCCAAAGCAGACATGTGCACTGTCCTGTTTTGCAATGCAGGTTGCATTACAGCCTGCATGGAGAACATGCCCACTCCTATAGCCCCTGAACGCCTCGTCCCGGCGCCAATGACCAATTCCAACGCCACATTGCAGCGTTGTGATTGGTCTAGGGGAGAGAGCATGGCTACCTACTTCCTGTTCCTGGAATCAGACTCAGGAGAGCAGGAGCAACGAAGACACATGACCCGGCCTCGAGGTAAGATTTGTCTCATTTAAATATTTACAACACCTGCTCAAACACACACCCCTGCATCCACGCCCCATCCAGTGTTCTTTCCAGTGTTTCCCACCTCCCAGCTGTCCAGTACTCCCCGCAGCACTGCTCAATGGCGGCTGCTATGCTGCCATGCACGGTGGGCATACCATTGGTGTGTTAAAGGTATATGGAGTTACGACGAATACCATTACATCACTTTTCATTACATGCATACTAATACTAGGCATAGTGCAACAATAGGGAAGGTGTTGGATTGCGGAGATGTAAACATTACTATTCCCACTTCAGTGAGTGCATCCCTAAAACTAACCCTTGCACCCCAAAGCAAACCCTAAAGCCTAAAGTTCATCTGTGAGCCCACAAAACACGCCATAAAAATCATATTTGACCCTAATGCACACCCCAGTTTTCATGATTGACCCCAAAGCACACCCAATTTTCAGGATTGACCCCAAAACACACCCCAATTTTCAAATTTCACCCATAACACACCCCAATTTTCAGATTTTACCCCATAAGACACCTCAAATTTCATCTCCGACACCCAAAACCCATACCCACCCTAAAGCTTAAAAATACCCCATTACTGACCTCACAATGCGTTGCAATAGAATGCGATGTAAAGGCACCTGGGTAGTTGGAGTTGGGTTGTAACGGCATTGCGATGTAATGTCTGCATTGTAATGGACATTTCCCGTGCCAAAGACAAGCCATAGGCAAGCCTGTCTGCGTCCGTCTGCCCCTGGACAACGCTCAGCACCAAGGACCCTTCCTTTCGGACACTCCACCACTACGGCGCCAACACCCTCCTCGCCATCAACCCTGGACGCCACATCACCTGACAGGACCAACATCTGCTCCAGACCGGACATCACCATTGCATCACTGACGGCTACTAATCACCCGCAAGGACCACCCCAACCGTCCAGGAGGAGGCAATGTCATCACCAACACAAGCACAGTCCGCCTGACCATGCACTCAAATGACCCAACGGTGACCATGGAACACCTCAACTTCCAGATCCGGACCAACCCCAACCCCATCCTCTTTGGCACCCTCATCTGCAGGCTCCCCGGGCCATGGACACCCATTCTCCAATACCATTATAGACCTCATTGCACACCAGGCTCTCCCATCCACCGACAACATCCTACTCGGCGGACTCAAGTTCCACCTGGACAACCCCATTGACCAGAATACCATCCCCTCCTGGGGAAGCTCCCCAACATAAGACTCAAGCAGCTAGTCACCGCAGCAAGCCGCATAGCAGGACACAAGGTCGAGCACGTCTCCTCTGCCAGTGGGAACTTCAACTACAGCCACACCACCGGACTTTCCTGGACCAACCATCATTGTATACATCGCGTCTCCACGCCCTCCATACATCACCACCATCATCACCCCCCTTGCAGCTGGATCAAGGCCACCGAAGAACGTCTCATCAACTCCCTCAGCACCACCACTCTGCCAACGCTTACAGACGATGACACCACAGCGTGCAACCGCCAGCGATGGATCTCCAACTGCACCCACACCCTGACACCCCTCAAGAATGGACCAGGCAAACTAGCACCACGTTGCACCGTGTTTGCAAAGTGAAGCATGTAGGCATTTGCGTGACCTTTTAAAGCCCTGTGCCACATAATACCTGCATCAGGTATGATGTACCCAGGGTGTGCGTTCCCACGTGACAAGGCCTCATAGGAGTGGCACAGTAAAATCCCTCAGATTTCACTGTGACAATTGTAGGACAGCACTGCATCAGTACCTTACGCCTGCCTGATGGCAGGCGTAAAGCTGGCACAGTGCCACAGGCACAGGCTGGCCCCATGCAGTGCTGGATTTGCATCATGCTTGTGACATGACTGCAGCAATGTGTGACTTTAGCACAGGCAGAAACCTCAGAATTCCAGACGTATCTGTCAATACTTGCATCATAGAGCACTGTCCAGTGAATACTGCGCATCTGTGGTGTCGCAAGAAGAGTGTAAAGAAAAGTGTTGCAATGCTATCTTGTCGCAGCGCTGCAACACTTTTCATGACTGAAGCCCAGGAATGCGCACTGTCTTATTGATGGTGTGCATTCCTGCCCTGTAGTTTTGTCGCAGGGCAGGGCTGAAACATTGCTCGCAGCGTTGTCCAGGACCAAACCCTGCTGGAAAGAGGCCCCAAGTGTTATCTCCATTTTTACGACCAGCTATTTTCTGGTCTTAAAAAACTGCCTCTACCTGCAGTTGGAGGCAGTTTTTTTGGTCCTCCAAAGTTCAGGAATCCCCTTGTACATATTGCGAAGTGCGGTTAGTGGCCTATGTTGCATGAGAACGCCTCCCTTGCATGTCATTATCGCTAACAGAAGTGGCGATCTTTAGAATGGACGTTTTCGCCGGAAAACTGCTGCTAACAGAGTTTATCAACAGCTTGTACAGATGGCGATAAAAATATTGCCGCAAAACCGTCAGAAAAGTGCAGCTAAGGTGGCCTTAACTCCTTGTACATATGCCCCTCAGTCTTCTTAAAAATCGAACAGTTGAAAAGACAACGTTTATTCATACATTGCCAACCCTCTTGTTCACAGATAACAAATAACCGTGGCAACAACATGGTTAACAGGCTGTGCTCATAGAAGAAGGAACCAAGTCAGACTTGCGAAGTATCTACCATAAAAAATGAAAAAGGTATATTCAACAATTGAAATCACAGTGAGGAGGAGGTCACATGTCCAAATAAATCAAAAGAGTAAGGGCTAAAGCCCTGATTGAGAAAATGATAGGAGTAAAGAAGGTTTTAATTAATTTTATATCCATTACTTCAAAGATTTAACCAGTCAAGGTCCAGAGGAGAACCCAAAAGTAATGATAGGTTTGAAATGCATCAACGACCGGCTCTGGGGCATTTTTTGTTAAAGTGAGAACCGATTGGTGGCAATCTATCAAGAGACATTGGTGGCCTTCTCAAATGGAGTGCGTTGTGTAACCCCAAGGAATTATTTGAAAAGGAGTTTCAGTGCTTGAAAAAATAAGAGACTAGCGAATAAAACTCAACTACTTTCTAATTTACAAGACTGGTTTAAATTTAACATTTTTCTTTTATATGTATGAAGTATTGTATGCACGTGGTTCACCCAGTTTGGAATTATCATGTTTCTATGTGATTTTGTAAAATGAAAGGCCTGCAAATATCGTGTCATATACTTTAATGTTGTCTGAAGGATATTTCTAAGTGTTTATGAAATGAGTTAAAATATTATGATGTACTAAATCATAAAAAAGTTTAAATTAATTAAATTACTTGATTTTACAGTAAATAAGTGTTAAGTAAATAATTAACAGTCAGGGTAAAAATCATGAATACAACATATCAGTGGCGCAACCCAGCTGATCAAAAGACCTAACCCCTTTCTATTTGAACTTCAAGAAAGTTGTCATTGGGGGCGTGGCCAGGCGCCGATGAAGATGGCCGCCTAGGAACTGAGCTCCGCCGGGACCACTGTTGTCCCCACGAAATCCGGCACTAAATCCTAGTTGGCGCACACCCTGAACGAAGCGCCGACTCCCTTGGGCGAAGCGCTGGTGATCGGCGCTTTGAGCGAAGTCGGAGCACCCAGCGGGGGCTTATCGCCGCGATCAACGGTGCCGCGGCGGGCCCGTGAATGCAGCGTGGAGCCTCAAGGCCGGGTGCGTTACAAACGGAGGCCCCGGCTTGCGGCCTGTATCCTGTGCGGGGTCGGAGCGAGGCCCGATCTCCGGCGGCGCGTTCCGGCCTGAGACTCTGCACGATCCGGGAGACGCCCCTGTGAAGGGGTGCTGCAGCCGGTGGAGAGCTACGTGGACCTCGCCCTACGCCGCGGCCGGCCCGAGGATGCGGCCGGCCTGCCTCTAGATGGGCCTCGCCGACCAAGCTTGCAGTACGGACGACCCTCACCCCAAGCCAGTGAGTGGAGACACCTCCGGTCGTGAGTGAGGTGAATTGAGGCCTGGGGGCTATCGACTGTCTGGGTGCGGTGCCTTAGCGGTGGGCGTGACGGCGGCGATGGGGACCTGGTGGCAGTGACGTTTGGGAGACGGGAGGACCCCCACGAAGGGTGAGAGCGGGTTGCGCGTCCGGCCCACACACCTGAGCCCCGGTCCGAGGGCACTGAACTGCATTTGGCGCAAGGCGAGCCCCTGGGCTGCTGGCTGGTGGCCTGGTGCGGCGCACCCCGACTCCCCACACGGCGACGGAGCCAGCCTCCCGCACAGATTAACGGCCTGCCCAGCTGAGGAGGTGGTGACGGGGCGCGACTAGTGATTGCCGCCGCCCGGGCCGGCGCCCTGACCCCGGTGGTAGGGGTGCCTGTTTTCAACATGCGGCCCAAGGTGGGAACGACGACACAAACGAACAAACTGGATAAATACGCGGTGCCCACTGGTCTGACACAGTCTGGAGCGACGGTGGGACACGCCACGGACCAAACTGAGCCCTCCCTGACTTCTATAATGGCCGCAATACAGACGCTGGGCACGAATCTCGAGTCGAAAATGGACAAGATCTCCATTGAAGTTAACTTGCTGCGCACGGATCTGGGCAAGACCACGGAGAGATCGAGAACCAACGAGACAGCCATCAAGGCACTACAGGCCTCGGAAAAGCGGCTCGAGGGGCGAATAAACGAGCTCGTTCTCCAACATCGCCAAATGGCTCTGCGGCTCGAGGACCAGGAAGGGAGGGCGCGCCGGAGCAACATCCGCGTGGTTGGTGTGCCGGAAGGAACGGAGGGGCAAAGTGTGGAGTTATTCCTGGAAGACTTAATTCTCAAACACTTGAAGCCTAAGAGACTCTCTACGCTCTTCACAATCGAGCGTGCGCACCGTGCCCTGCTCCCTAGACCCAGGCCGGGGGCTCCGCCGAGAACAATAATCGCCAAGATATTGAATTATCGGGACCGGGACGCCATCCTCCAGGTGGCCAGGCAACAGGGGGACCTGCACTATGGCGGGGCAACTATCCGATTCTTCCCGGACTTCACGCTGCGAGTCCAGCAGGAACGTCGCTCCTTCATGGGAGTCAAGGCAGCACTCAGGGAACGGGGCATCAAGTACATGATGTTCTTCCCTGCAAAATTGAAGATCATTGCGGGGGGCAAGTCCCACTTCTTCACCTCGCCAGCGGCGGTACAGGAGTGGCTCGACACGGCGGCACCAGAAGAGCGGGTTGGGCACGACCGTGACCACTTGAGAGACACCAGGGCCGCCTCCCCCGGTTCTGCGGCGGGGAGGCAAGCAGCAGCCGAACAGAGCCAAAGGTCATGGCGTTCAAGGTCGAACAGTCCCCGCTGGGACTCGCTCCCAGACACAGCGGCGCGATGAGGATTCAGACGGTGGAACCATGCCTCGTCGAACTGTAATGTATAAAACTGGCACCGGGTAATGGGTGGTGTCAAGGGTGTGGGAAGCAGACCCGTCTGTTCATTGCCTCCGTGACTTTGTTACTGATCCTATAGTGCACCATAAACTTAAGGGACTTATAGTCTGGGGCAACACCGGTACGGCGGCCGGAGTTGGAGCCGGCCCACGTTCTCCAAACGGAATTTCTTCCGGAGGGGGGGCGGTTCACTCTCTCCGGGGCGGGGTCGGGCGACAGACGCTCTGCTAATTGGGGTAGTGGGTAGTTTGAAACCTACAGAGCAGGGGGCAGGGTGGGGGGGTTGGTTCGAAGGGGCGGAAGGGTACCTCCGAAAGGGATGAAACTACAGAAGGTGTCGGGCCCACAACATGGGGCCCCAACCACTCTATGTATCGTATTGATTTGTTGGGAGGGGAGGCGGGAGGGGGGGGGAAGTTGGAAGGTTTTTATGGTCACGTATTGTTGCTATGTACACAGTTTCGGACAACACCGATGCACAGGGACAGGCCAGCTCATACAGTAGCGGATATGGCTAGTAGATGGGAGAGGAGTCTTAGGGTCCTCAGCTGGAATGTGAACGGGCTGGGTGATGGGCTCAAGCGTACCGTTGTCTTGCAGTTTGTTAAACGACACCTCCCTGATGTGGTCATCCTGCAAGAAACACACTTGATGGGTAATACATGCCAGGCCCTCAACAGAGGGGGATACACATTGGCGGTCCACTCCGGCTTCACCTCTGGTTCTAGGGGCGTGGGGATCCTGCTGCGCTGCTCCTTATCCCTCCACATTGACCACTTGGAAACAGACCCGCTGGGCCGCTTTGCGGCGCTGACAGGGCGGTGGGAGGGCCGTAGTTTAACTCTCCTTTCTGTTTATATCCCCCCTGGCCTTCAAACCCAATCCTATACCGACCTGGGCAAACTTCTACTCTCCCTCCCTGACGGGCCGGTGATCATTGGGGGAGACTTCAACGCAGTGGTCTCGGGAAACCAGGACAGACACCCTCCCAGGGACACACCCCAGGGCCAGCAGTGGCTGTCTGACTTCCTCGACGCCTTTGGGCTTACGGATGTGTGGCGGCTGAAGCATCCCGCGGATAGGCACTTTACCTTCTACTTCGGCCCACATCACTCCTTCTCCCGCCTGGACTATATATTGACTCCACTACACCATGACATGGTCATACGGGAGGCCTCCCACCTAGCCCGCGGTATCTCCGACCATGCTCCGGTCTGGACGCACATCACGATGGGGAATGGCCGGGAGGGCTGTGTGCAACCCATAAACGCCTGGTATCTAAAAAACGAGGATCTTAGGAGAAAGCTTTCCCGCTCCATCACTCAATATTTTGAACACAACGTCGGGTCGGTGAGCTCCTCGGTCACTCTCTGGGAAGCCTTTAAAACGGTGCTCAGGGGAGATGCCTTATCGGCCATCGCGGGCAGCCGTAAGGAACGGGTGGCACAGATTACCTCCGTGGAATCGGACCTAAGGGGGTTGGAGGAGTCGGCATGCGCTGACAGTGAGCCGGAGGCGCAGCACCGGCTGCGACTCAAAACTGCAGAGTACAGGGAGCTTGTTGCGCAGCCTGCCCAAGCGGCGGTCAGACACAGGGCGGGTAGGATCTACGACCAGGGCGACAAAGCAGGCAAACTAATAGCCTGGCTCGACAAAAAACAGCGGACTAACAAAGTGGTATCAGAAATACGAACGGCTACCGGGGACATGGTTACAGAGCCCAGGGAGATCACAGCGGAATTCGCAAGGCACTTCCGGCAGGTCTATAGTAGAGGGTCTGACCGTCCGGAGGAGGACTCGGTCGCCCGGCTTACTGATATTCGTATGCCATGCCTGTCGGACGCAGACCGGGATGCCCTGGAGGCTCCACTCGCCACGGCCGAACTGGAGCGTGCGATAACGGACCTTCGCTCGGGCAAAGCTCATGGACCTAATGGTCTCCCAATCGAGCTTTACAAGCTCAAACCTGACGCCCTTAGTCTACACCTCAAACAGATGTTTGAGGAGAGCAGAGCGACAGGAAGACTGCCGCGTGACCAACGCCTGGCCACAATTGTGGCTATCCCTAAAGAGGGGAAACCGAGGGAGTCCTGTTCCTCATACAGACCCATCTCATTGCTTAATGCAGAACCGAAAATACTGGCCAAAGCACTCGCCAACAGGCTCCATTCCGTCCTGCCCACGCTGGTCCATCCGGACCAGTCCGGCTTCATGCCCCAGCGCAACACGGCGCTTAACATTCGACGCGTGAATGGTGTACTGGGGAGGTGCCACAAGATGCAAGAGGACGCGGTGGTGGTGTCGCTAGACGCCACCATGGCATTCGACACCCTAGAATGGCCCTACATGATGGCGGTTCTCCGCAAACTGGGCTTCGGGCCACACTTCATAGCCTGGATCCGTCTTCTTTACTCGGAGCCCCGGGCCCAGGTGGTTGTTAACAACAAGGTCTCCGAGGTCTTCGCCCTGGAGAGGGGTACCAGACAGGGCTGCCCGCTCTCACCCCTCTTATTTGCACTCTCCCTCGAGCCGCTAGCGGCGTGGATCAGGCAGGATGTATACCTCACAGGGATACAATGGGCGGATGGCTGGGAGGACAAAATCTCCCTCTACGCAGACGACATCCTTCTCTACCTGTCCAAACCACGGAGGTCTATTGTGGTAGCAATGGATATTCTCACCAACTTTGGGAAGAACTCGGGGTTCCGCATCAACTGGAGCAAGTCTCTCCTATATGTCCTCCATGGCAGCCCCCCCAGGCTGCCTATCGACTGCCCGCTCACCGTTGCGGAGGACGGATTCAAATACCTCGGAGTTTTCGTCTCCACTGACAAGTCCATTCTGTATGAAAAGAATCTACTACCCCCCTTGCGCCGGCTCCAACGCGACTCAAAGACTTGGCAGAAGCTTCCTATATCCCTGCTGGGCCGTGCGGCCCTTTTCAAAATGATAGCACTCCCTCGGTTTATTTACGCTCTCCAAAACTATCCGGACCTAGTACCGAACTCTTACTTCGCGGCAATAGAGGCGGCGCAGCGAGCCCTCCTCTGGTCCGGTACACCTAGAATAGCGTTGCATAAACTCACGCTGGGATGGTATGACGGAGGGATAGCACTCCCTGATATCCGCAAGTATTACTGGGCCGCTCACTTATCTGCGATAAACCAGGGGACGTACAGTGACGGTAACGACCCGTCTTACGGGATGGATAGATGGTTACTCCCAGGTGGGAACTATGAGGTCGCGCTCTATTCTAAACTTGGTAAACATCAGCTCACTGGGCCGACAAA
Organism: Triturus cristatus; assembly: GCF_964204655.1. Lineage (NCBI taxonomy): Eukaryota > Metazoa > Chordata > Amphibia > Caudata > Salamandridae > Triturus > Triturus cristatus. The sequence goes on from NC_140595.1 coordinate 371,418,623, forward strand.
ACATTCTGTGCAAATATAGCATGCGGCACAGCGTAAACTAGGTTGGTCCGATACTCTTACCTTGGCCACTCCATTGTGGGCATCGGAGAGGCTGGGCAGCTTGGGGCACACCAAGGGGTTCCGTAGCTGGGACCTTATTGGCATCTCACAGGTCAAAGATTTGTGGGGGCCCGAGGGGATCAGACCCTTTTCGTACCTTCAGGACACATACGACCTGGCCCGCACTGAATACTTCAGATACATGCAGATTAGGCACTCCCTCCAGTCCAACATACCACCAGGAACTAAGCCCCCACAGGCCTCCCCACTCGAGGACAGGTTGTTGGATGGTCACATGCCGGAGCACGCCATCTCCCTCACATATAAAAAACTAATCAATAATTACCCTGATCCACTCGGGTCCCTAAAAGAGAAATGGGTGGCGGATGGACTTGAGATTGACGATGAGGACTGGGTATGGGCGCTGACGTCCCCTAGAGAGGTGGCAAGTTCGGCCAGATTCCGGCTCATACAACTGAAGATATTGCATAGAGTATACATCTCTTGCACTAGACTGCAGGCGATGGGACGGGGGGGGAGGGATTGTGCAGGCGGGGCTGCGGAGAGACCGGCTCCTTCTTCCATATCCTGTGGGACTGCCCGAGTGTGCGGAGGTACTGGAGGAGGGTGGTGTCTTGCATGCAGGAGGTATGGGAGGTAGAAATACGCCCGGAGGCGAAGAGATGCCTCCTCAACATATGGGAACCCACGGACCTGCCTGTGAAAGGGAAACTCTGGGTCACACTGGGGCAAATGGTGGCTAAAAGGAACATTGCCCGCCTCTGGGGTGCATCCGCTCCGCCGAAATTCGCCGAATGGCAAAGAGACATGGACTGGTGTATGCTGCAGGAAAAGACTGTATACACGGCACGAGGGTGCCCCCGGAAGTGGGGGGAGGTGTGGTCCAAATGGAATGAATACAGAGGTTACATCTGTGAGCCCCCGCAGGCTCGCCGCTCCGGCTTGGAGGCCATAGACTGAACATATTGACCGCTTCTAGCTAATTCACAGGAAACTCTAACTCATACTGTCACTGTGTGTCACCGGTGTTCGAATGACGTTAATGCGAATCCATTGACCATGTTGTTGATTTGTTTATTTCTGCAAATAAAAAGAAATTTAAAAAAAAAAGAAAGTTGTCATTTTTCTGCCCGTAGCTCTTTTGTGTCTGCCTTGGGTCTGATGACTGGTTGTAGCTGACAGTTAGTCTTAGTGAATTCCTCCCAGAAAGTCACAGAATAGAGGTAGTAGGTGCGCCTCAGTGGACCGTTTGCTGGCAGGATGGGGAGGGGCAGAGCTGAGCACAGCCTTGTTTGCCATCATACAAAAGGACTCACAACATCAAGTTGTCACTGCAGCCAGCTAGAAGCAATGGCAGGAGAGTCAAACAATTTCATGCACTTCAAGGAACCATTCTGGAAGCTTCTCCGACCTTTCAGAAGAAGACTCCAGGGTATAAAATAGGACCTTCAGACCCACTTTTCAGTTCACTCCTGGACCTATGAAAGGACTCCTAGAGGAAAGCCTGCTGCAGTGACCTGCTGAGCACACTCCAAGACTGCTTTGTTGTACATGGAAGGACTGTTTTGCTGCCTGGAGCCTGCATGGAATACTTTGAGGTCAGGTCTGCTGTTGAGCCCTGCATATTCACCTGAACCCAGGATAGCCAGAGTGACTCCATAGGATATTTGGTGGCCTCTTCTTCTGAGCCACAGGGACACAAAAGCCTCCTACCATCCTGAAGCATCATCTAGACACAACCAAAGTCAGTTCTGAACCTCAAAAAGGTGTCCCACCGGTTCTGGACCCTTGGTTGAGGTGTTAAAGGTGCCTAGAAGGTCAAATCCCAAAACCAAGAATCAAGAAGACACCAGGACTAACCTGCTAGCCTATTTGCCCGAGGTGCATCAGCGGTTCGATTGACTCTGCAGCGTCTACCACTATGTTCTTCTCTACAGTAGTAAATCCTTCTCAGAGGTCCTTTGCCAAAGGGGTATTCAGCCTGTTGGAATTGTCTTGGGCTACAGCTCTTTACATCATCTTCAGGAGATTTTCGACTTCCATTTCCGGGACTAAGTCCAAATATTGAAATCTAACCAATGTTTCAGCCCAAGGCTATCCAACAATGCCAGTCCCTCATAAGACACATCCCACAGTCTTGCCCCACTGAACTTTACCTTCCCAGGACTTTTTTCAAATGTTTCTAAATCTGAAGGGAAGAGCCGGCCAGGCCTAGTCCAGATCTTGTATCCAAACCTCAGCCTGCCATATTTTTCAACTTTGATCCAGTCTTGCGTAACTGGATGTCCACAGTTGGTGCTTTGATCTTTTATGAAAAGTTTTCACAAAAAAATGGTAAGTCCATAACTCTGGTTCTGCTAATTAGATTTTTTTCATTTTGGTGTCAAATTAATTATTAAAATGTGCTCAATTGTTTTGTAATTGGCTTCAGATTTTTCTTGTGTTAGGTTTTCACTTTATTAATGTTTGTGTGCTGCTTAAATACTTTATACATTGCCTCTAAATTAAGCCTGACTGCTTTTGGTGCCAAACAACCCAGGGTTAAGCGCAGGTTAATGTAGTGACTTTTTTTGGTTCAACCTTCAAGGAATTGAAGCTTTTGCTTGATCAAGGCTCACACCCCAGTCAATCAACACCCCAATTTCTCACATTGATATCCAGCGGTGTGGATGATGACTTGTGTATGTGTAGTGCTGTTATACGGTTCCCACAAATTAAGTAGGACTGTGCCTGGACAACATAAACTTCAAAATATGTGGACTGAAATGCATATCAATAGAAAATGTTGGCCAAATTCCAAGCTAGCTCACTGTGCGCCATCTGAACCCCTAACCTTACCAGGGTACCAGATGATATCTTCAACCTCAAACTTTACCACGCTTATTCATTGAAGAACTTGTGAAAACAAATCTGCCCTATCATTTTTACTGTTACATGCTCAAGGGAAACACAGGAAAGATACAAATCAAACATTTATTAAAACAATCGCATTCTTACATAAAAAGCATGAGCTGCGATTATAAGTAGGATGAATCAAAGCATTGCAACCAGCATTATGAGAATAGTGAAAAAGATAAACAGTTCAACCAACATAACAAGACTGTGTGCTCATAATTATGTTCCTATCTAACGCTACCTATTCAATTGAGGGAATTTTGGGAGTTCCCTCTGCTAGATCCATTGGGACAGCCTATCCTCTTTATACCTGAGTATGGTTTGCCAGAAAGCCAGTCTGGATGGAATAGGCTACCGTTCTTTGCCGGATTAAGGTCAGAGTCAGCAGAGCTGCATCTCAGTTACAGTGCACAGTGTTCCACGATAATCTCAGCAGAAGTGCTCCTCTGCCGAATGTGGCACAGAGGCAGTTTATATAATAAAAGCACTGTTCCAGTCGCACTGTGTCAAAGTTGCAGAGCTGATGCAATGGTTTGTCTGGAGCCTTAGAGCTGTCTCCAGCTGGACAGCCAAACACAAGGGCATCGCAATCTATGAGCCTAGGCTTGGACAGAGAATACAAGCAACATTATAATAAGGCTGACTAAGAAATGCTTCTCAGTACATTATCAAGTAAGTGTAAAACAAGTAGAAAGTAACCATTAGAAAAATATGTCAAGATAAAATGTGTAGCTAAAATGGAGGCATCACAGGCCCTGTTGTGCATTACAACAGTTCCATACAGTGATTTGAGTTGTATACAAATCACAGATAAATATTTTGGCACCAGAGTTGATCTTTTTAAATTGTCCTTGATTGGTCATATTTTTTTATTCCAAATTTGCTTCTTGCCTCACATTTTTTGTACCTGTGACTTTTGCCTGCCAAAATGGAGTTATCAACACCATTGAGAGCTACAACATTGCGGAGCAGAATAAGTGGTGTAGGGAGAGGGGACTGAAACTTCCTAAATTTATCCAACGTTTTTGTTCCAGGTAGCCCTTAGAGCCTGAGAGGAGGTCCGCAGAATACAACCAGCAGCACTGGAGGAAGACGATGAGTAGGATGCACTGCATGAGGAGAAGGAATCGAGGCTGAGGAGGCCTACTTTACAACAGCTCTAGGGCTGGAGCAAGAGGAACTTCTTTTTCCCTTGTCCTCAGAACCAGAGAAGAGTAGGAGACCCACAGGAGTGAGGTCCCCTACTGGGCCGACACAGGAAGCAGTGTGTGTTTCCCAGCCCTGCCCCTAAGGACCTGGAGGACAGAAAAGCTGAGGAGGGGTGCTAGCTACAGCAGTCCCAGCTGGAACTGTCTGTACAAGCAGTGAGGACGACGGCGGAGACAGCCCTAATCCTGAAGGAGAAACAACTAGCTCTGAAGAAAAAGAAACTGTTGTGGGCTCTTGAACTGAGTCTCAATGAACTGGTCCTGAAGCTGAACAAGCCTCCGAATCCAACAGAAATGGTTGCAGACAGGAAAGTGAAGGGTCCCCTAACCATCAGACCTGGTACCCAATTATGTGGTTAGGGATGATATAACTAGATGGTTTTCTACATATGATGTAGCACTGAGGATCCAGAGGACTATGGAGGGGGGCTATGGAAACACATGCATATAGTGGGGAGGGACACAATTCTCACACTTGAGGTGGGTGACCAGACAGATTATGCTCCATAAAAGCCATACTTGTTGCTAAGTTGAGTTGGCCCCTAAGAGGTACTACCAAAAAGTAAGGGATAGTCGCAAACTCCCAAGCCCTTACTGGGTGGATTTCAGGAACTACTTTTCCAAGGCAATGGTTGGTTGGATGAAGGGTAGTGAGGTAAATATTTTGTAAGTCCTGTACAATTTAGTTGCATGAAAAGCAAATTTTCTGTTGTCGTTGTCCAGAGCTACACCAACACTTGGTTGACTGAAAGCCTACTGACTCCAGGAAGCTTGCAGAGGAGGCAGATGGATTCAAATATGGTACTCTACTAGTGTATGATGAGGTGTATCTGATTGTCATGTGGATGATGTCATCAGTGATGTCATTTGAGATGTCATCAGTGATATCATCAGTGATGTCACTGACCATATCATGAATGATGTAATATGTGACATCATCAGCAGTGGATTGCGGGCGTGCGAGTTATAGTTAGCAGAACTAACTATAACGGAGGAATTTCAATGGTTTTGTATGAGTGAAATGTCCAGCTAACTATAACAGCCCTGAAACCTATGGTTTTTTCAGTGAATTTCTAAGGTTTTTTAAATGCTAATGCCTAACTACAACATGTCTGAAGCCTATGTTTTTTTATTGAATTTCAAAGGTTTTTTAAATGATAATTTTTAAATGAAATAATAGTTATATGAATTTTTATACTGATTTTCCACAGTTTTTTAACTGTTTATTTTTACATTTTTTATTTTTTAAATTACATTATATATTTTTAATATAAATGGAAATAAAAAGGTTTTTTTTAATATTGAAACTGAAATTTAGTTTTTTGTGAGGGTCACTGGATGAGTACTTGGGTACTGACTGAATGATTAGAGTACTGAAAGGAGAGTGCCTGGGTGAATTTATAAGTGTTTGGGTTTTGGAGCAGTGAATGGATTAGTACATGGTGCTGTATGGGTCGCTAGAGGAGTGCAAGGGGAGTGACAGGGTGTTTGCTGGAAGTGTATGGATACTGACTGGGGAACTGAAGGTGTGAAAGACAAGTGTGTAGGTGGTTAGAAGACTGCATGCATAGTAGATAGGAGTTTGAAACAGTCCATGTGCTAAGGTCTGGCTCACTGCATGAGTACTTGGGTACTGACTGAATGATTAGAGTACTGCAAGGAGAGTGCCTGGGTGAATTTATAAGTGTTTGGGTTTTGGCGCAGTGAATGGATTAGTACTTGGTGCTGAATGGGTTACTAGAGGAGTGCAAGGGGAGTGACAGTGTGTTTGCTGGAAGTGTATGGATACTGACTGGGGAATTGGAAGTGTGAAAGACAAGTGTGTAGGTGGTTAGAGAACTGCATGCATAGTGGATAGGCGTTTGAAGCAGTCCATGTGCTAAGGCCTGGCTCACTACATGAGTACTTGGGTACTGACTGAATGGTTAGAGTACTGCAAGGAGAGTGCCTGGGTGAATTTATAAGTGGTTGGGTTTTGGCGCAGTGAATGGATTAGTACATGGTGCTGAATGGGTCACTAGAGGAGTGCAAGGGGAGTGACAGGGTGTTTGCTGGAAGTATATGGATACTGACTGGAGAATTGAAGGTGTGAAAGACAAGTGTGTAGGTGGTTCGAAGAATGCATGCATAGTGGATAGGCGTTTGAAGCAGTCCATGTGCTAAGGCCTGGCTCAGTGTATGAGTACTTGGGATCTGACTGAATGATTAGAGTACTGTAAGAAGAGTGCCTGGGTGAATTTATAAGTGGGTGGGTTTTGGCGCAGTAAATGGATTAGTACATGGTGCTGAATGGATCTATAGAGGAGTGCAAGGGGAGTGACAGGGTGTTTGCTGGAAGTGTATAGATACTGGCTGGGGAATTGAAGGTGTGAAAGACAAGTGTGTAGGTGGTTAGAGGACTACATGCATAGTGGATAGGTGTTTGAAGCAGTCCATATGCTAAGGCCTGGCTCAGTGCATGAGTACTTGGATACTGACTAAATAATTAGAGTACTGCAAGGAGAGTGCCTGGGTGAATTTATAAGTGTTTGGGTTTTGGCGCAGTGAATGGGTTAGTACATGGGGCTGAATGGGTCACTACAGGAGTGCAAGGAGAGTGGCAGGGTGTTTGCTGGGAGTGTATGGATACTGACTGGGGAATTGAAGGTGTGGCTCACTGCATGAATACTTGGGTACTGACTGAATGATTAGAGTACTGCAAGGAGAGTGCCTCCTCCTTCTTGCCCATCATAGCCATTGTGCTGCCACTAACCCTCCTGCTTGCCATGCATGGTCTTCTTTGCTGCCATGGCCCCTCCCACCTTCCCTGTGTGGTCAGCTAGTTGCCACTGACCCCCTACCACCTTCCCTCCATGGTCTGTGTGTATGCCATCATAGTCTCACTGTTGCTCTCCATGGTGTGTCTTGCTTCTAGTGCCCATCCTGCCTGACCTCCATGGTCATCTTGCTGCTGCTGCCCCCAGCCCTCTGTTTCCATGTGCAGACCCCTGATTCCCTCCCTCCTGGCTTGTCTGTTCCATTGTAATGCCCCTGATCCATCCCTCCTGCCCTTTATGGTCTGTTATGCAGCAGCTTTCTCTCCTGTCTGTCCATTATGGTCAGCTAGCTACCATTGCCTCTTTCCCCTCTGTTCTCTGTTGTCCAAGTGCATGGTCCTTTCCCCTCTCTATTGCTTTTTATGGATTGTTGTGCTGCACTACCGTCCCGCATGCCCTGTGTGGTGTATTGTGCTGCTGCAAACCCTGATGCCTGCCCTTTAGCGTCAGTTTGGTGCACCTCTCCATGTCCCGCCTGTCCTCTGTTATCCGAGTCCATGTCCCTACCCCAATTCCTCCTGCCTTCCATGATCCAATGTACCATACTTGCAAACATGTTGAACTTGGTAAGAGGGAGATTAAAAAAAAAACTGGGGTATTGATTTTCCCCTTTGAGTTAAATTGAAAAGAGGAGATTGTAGACAGGAGACAGATCAAATAAAGCCCATTTGAGCTTAAAAACATTGGACGTTTCCTGGCTGAATCGGGTCTGTTGGCATGTATGGTTGTACTACCACTGCCTCTTCCTTCTGCCCACAATGGTCTAATATATTGCCACAGCCTCTCTAGCCAGTCCTGTATTGTTGGTTTGTTGCCCCTGCCCCCCTTTCCGCTGCCCTCCATAGTCTGTTGTGCTGCCACTGCCCTTCCTGCCTGCCCAGTGTGGTCAAATTGTTGCCTCTGCACCCTCCTTTCTGCCTTCAATTTTCAGAGTCCGTGCCCCTGGCCTCTGCCTCTCAACGGTATCCTAATGAACAACTAGATTGCTAACATTCTATATTTATTACAAAAGTGTGAAACGCCTGACGTCATCTTGATGTAATCAAAACTCTAATACCTAGAGCATTTCCTTTAGAAATTACATATATGAGAGGGTCTTATTTGCATCAAAATGATGGTTAGTGCTCTAAAAAACTAAAACGAGGACTTATTTTCTGAGTTTTCAAATAGCGACAAAGCACTTTTAAATTATTTGTTATCTTTATGTTTTTTTATCCAGTTGACCACTTGATTAAATGTTGCACTTAGGGGAGAGGATGTGGTGTTATTTCCAAAGCTGCAGTCTTTGCAACTGGGGAACCAGGTTGGAGTTTCTGCTTTAGCTCGACATTCTGTGATTCTGGTCAAATCACTTAATCTCCCAATGTCTACAACCAAAATGAATTTGTTCTTGTGTGATGTAACCAATGCTCATGTAAAGCACTCCAATACCTGACAAGTCTTCACTATATAAAACTGCAAAACACAAGAAATAAAAAGTGTTTTGAACACTTCTGTCATTGGGCTACATGTGGGCTACATGTGGGTGAGACTTGTGCTGCATTTGGGGTCTTTTTTCTCTGGTGGCCATCTTGGGAGATTTATTTGTTATGAAGTTTTCTATTTTCCTCATTTACTGCAGTCTCCTCAGTAGGAAATGCTTTCAGTTTTGTACTTTGATTCCATCAAGAAGGTATTCAGATATGTCACACATTTGCCATACATTCTGAATGTTAGCACTCTAGTTTCTCAGTTGATCACTGTAGTAAAGCTACTGCTCACCACAGAAGTCTGCTGCTGGTATTAAAAGTGCATTTTTCAGTCTGCATGTCAGAATTTTTTAATGAAATAGAAGAGGATTTGAGAAGTCACTCAAAATGTGCCCTAATTTTTCTTTCTTCAGCACTAATCATAATTTCTATGGCAAAATAAACCCCCTCATTGTGTTCCTTTTTAAATTAAATGTTTAAAGTGTGACCAGTTTATTCCAATCAAGATGGCTATAGGTGTGCCATACTTTTGTCATAAGTAAGACTGTTAGCGCTCTAGTTGTTCTTTAGAACACTCTGGGACATTCTGTCATTGGGCTATACTTGGGCTATATCTGGGTGATATGTGTGCTACATTTGGGCTCTTTTGTCTCTGGTGGCCATCTTCGGAGACTTATTTGTTATGAAGTTTCCTAATTTCCTCATTTACTACAGACTCCTCACAAGGAAATACTTTCAGTTTTTTACTTTGATTTCATCAAGAAGGCTTTCAGATATGTCACACATTTGCCATAAATTCAGAATGTTAGCACTCTAGTTGCTAATTAGATCACTGTAGTAAAGCTACTGCTCACCAGGGACGTCTGCTGCTGGTATTGAATGTGCATGTTTCAGTCTGAATGTCAGAATTTTTTAATGACATAGAAGAGGATTTGAGAAGTCATTCAAAATGTGCCCTATTTTTTCTTTCTGCAGCACTAATCATACTTTCTATGGCAAAATGAACCCCCTCATTTTGTTCCTTTTTAAATTAAATCTTTTAAGAGTTACCACTTTATTCCAATCAAGATGGGTTCAGTTGTGCCATACTTTTGTCATAAATAAGGCTGTTAGCGCTCTAGTTGTTCTTTAGAACACTCTGGGAAGCTGCAGTAGAACACAAAGGAATCAACTGACAGTCTCTGGCCTTGTTGGATGTACATGTTTTACTGAGAATGTCAGACTTCATTCTCACATGACTGAGAAAGATAATGTGAATTTACAGAAAATATGCTTTCAGTTTAGCTTATAGATCACCTTCCAAACCTCTGGGGGCAAAGCATGAGAAAATAGTTTTTTCTCAAAAATGATTCATGATATCTCAGCAGAAGGCTTTTACACATGGTAAAATCACCTTAGAACACACCACAATTCCTAAAATGAGTATGGTACCATCAATAAATGATTTATAATGTAACTAAAGTCTTAAAACCTTCTATTAACTGCAATGCTTTTTAATGAGGTGCTATCATGTATATTGGTCCCAAGGTGGCTGCCAACACTTCTTGGATGAAGTGCTGACAGCCAATCAGATCTCACGATGAGATGTGTGGTTAGGCTCCGCCCAGATATATATGTGATTTTACTTTTGATTTTCTCAGGAGCTACTGAACAGATTTACACCATTTAACCAGAAGGCATGACTCTGAACCAAGGGCTACCTTTTTGCCAAATTTGGTGTAATTCCGTTCATCTGTTCGGGCTGTAGCTGCGACTAAAGGTTCGTATGGAAAATTGCATGGGGAAAACATGTTTTGGGACCCCCCTTTTTTCTCAGCCCCTGCTTGTCAAATCACTCCGAGACTTTCAGGATAGGAGCAGACCGGAGCTGGCCAAAAGTTTAGAAAATTTGGTGAAGATTCGTCAACCGGCACCAATATTATTCCAAATAGAATGTTGCGGATTTCCTATGGATAATAGGTCCTAACTATAACTACCTACTGGCGACGGCCAGTAGGTAGTTATAGGCTAGTTGGCCCCCTAGCACGTTTGCAGAGGGGGATCTAATTCCCCTTGAATACTGGGGGTCCCTGGGGGCCAACTAGCCCACCAGGAACCTCCAGTATGCGCCAGGAGGCTGCGTTGCAGAGAGGTGTAACGAGGCCACGCACCTTTTTACACCTCTCTGCAAGGCAGCTCCGTGGCGCTTTCTGGAGGTACCTGGTGGGCTAGTTGGCCGCCAGGGGACCTCAGGATTCAAGGGGACTTAATCTCCCAACTTAAAATGCGCCATGGGGCACGTTTGCACAGTGGTGAAGGTAGGGGGCGGGGCCTGAGGTGATACTATGCAAACACGCCCTGTTGCGCATTTTAAGTTGGGGAATTCATTTCTCTTCAATCCAGAGGTCCCCTAGGGGCAAACTATCCCACCAGGTACCTCCATTAAGCGCCACGGAGCTGCTTTGCAAAGTGTTGTAAAAAGGGGCCTCTGAACACCTCTCTGCAATGCAGCTCCCTGACGCATACTGGAGGTACCTGGTGGGCTAGTTTGCCCCCAGGGGACCTCAGGATTGAAGAGGAATTAATTCCCCAACTTAAAACGCGCCACAGGGCGTGTTTGCACACGTCACCTCAGGACCCGCCCCCTTCCTTCACCATTGTACAAATATTCCTCTAAAATCAGCCGAAATGCGAATTCCGATTTACTCACCTATAATCAGGAGAGAACCCAGGGCTGCATCTTTTAGCCCAGCACTGAACCTGAAAAGCAATTTTAAGCATACTTACCAGTAACTTGTATTTCCTTCCATAGGAATCCATTGTGTGGTTTCAGCAGAAAAGTTTCTAAGTGTCCAATTTTGAAACGTACATATATTCCTCTAAAATCAGCCGAACTACGAATTCCGATTACCTCACCTGTTATCAGGAGAGAACCCAGTGCTGCATCTTTTAGCCCAGCACTGACCCTGAAAAGTAATTCTAAGTGTACTTACCAGTAACTTGTATTTCCTTCCATAGGAATCCATTGTGTGGCTTTCACCAGAAAATTTTCAAAGTGTCCAATTTTGAAACGTACAAATATTCCTCTAAAATCAGCCGAACTACGAATTCCGATTTACTCACCTGTTATCAGGAGAGAACCCAGTGCTGAATGTTTTAGCCCAGCACTGACTCTGAAAAGTAATTCTAAGCGTACTTACCAGTACATTGTATTTCCTTCCATAGGAATCCATTGTGTGGTTTTCACCAGAAAACTTTCTAAGTGTCTATTTTTACAAACTAAAAATATTCCTAAAAAATCGTCTGTATGACTTAAACACATTCTTTCAACTGTTTACAGGAGGTTGGCCAGTGCTGGATCCAGGATCCACCACTGAGTAAGAGAAAGTAACGATAACACTACTTACCTAAGTGAATCTTCTGCCATAGGATAACATTGGTGATTCTATGTCAACTTTTAAAATACAATACTATTCCTTAAAAATAACTACTGCAACCAAAACGCTTTTACTCAACTGTTTACAGGAGATGTCCAAGGACTGAATCTAGGATCCAGTCCTGTGGTTAGAAAAGTAATCCATAAAGTAACTAATTGCATTTAACTAGAAATTCACATTGAGCTCAATGTTGCTTTGTGTTTGAAATTGTGTTGCCCATTGAAACAACTGTAACTACTGTGCTTAAAAGTCTGTTTCCCATTTGCCAAGTATTTAAACTAAAGTAATTCATTCTGAGAAAGTATATTTTGTATTGTAATGTATAATGTAATTATAATGAATTAAAAAAAATATATCTAAATAAATAGTTTTAAAATTGTAGTAAATCAGTATAAAATAAATCAGTATAACAATTAATACATTAAAAATTGTCATTTACAAAACCTTTGAAATTCACTGAAAAAACCATAGGTTTCAGGCCTGATATAGTTAGGAATTAGCATTTAAAAATCCTTTGAAATTCAATGAAAAAGCCATAGGTTTCAGGCCTGATAAGTTAGGAATTAGCATTTAAAAAACCTTAGAAATTCACTGAAAAAACAATAGGTTTTAGGGGTGTTATAGTTAGCTGGACATTTCACTCGAAAAAAACCATTGAAATTCCTCTGATGTAGTTAGTTGTACTAACTACATCTCGCGCGCCCGCAATCCACTGCTGATGATGTGATGATGTCACATATTACATCATTCATGACATGGTCAGTGACATCACTGATGACATCTCAAATGACATCACTGATGGCATCATCCACGTGACAATCAGATACACCTCATCATACACTAGTATAACCTTTTATCACTCACTGTAAAATACAGAGTGCCAGATTTAAAACCATTGACACACCAATACAAGTTTCTAAACACCCACTCAGTGATTCCTAGATCTATACACACATCTAATCACTTACCTATAGATTCACTCATACATGCTGTCAATGATCAATAGAACACTATCACTTATACACCTATATCGACATTACATACCAGCACACATCCTAATCACTTATGAAGTCATCCTACTCACTTATGCAAACAATGGATCAGCCTTACTTTTGCTTACCTATACACTTATAAAAACACCACTTCATCTAATCAGATAATAAATCATACTTAGTGTGTTATAAAAACACTATTACAAGTATACAGTTATCCATACAGTCACTCATACAATCACTGAGTCATATATATACTTGTTTATATACAACAACTGACACATACACTAGTTTGTTGGACATGTACCATTGAGACATCACCACACCCATAAAGATATTCACTCACCCAAACAACTGATATAACATGTAGTTTTAACTTCATATACCTACTGAATCAACTATTCACACATCTTTGGGCAGGTGCACCCCCCAACGAACCACACACACATTCACTCTCCCATAAAAAATACTCAGTTAACTAATCAATAACTAATATAGACTTTCACGTAGCTAGTAACCAACTGGTGTGGCAGTTTACACAACAACTTACAAAGTGATACAGATATTCACACAGTTTAGTCACTATGCAATATATTTAGTGAGACACTATAAATTAGTAAAGTAAATAGTCAATCACACTGCTACTAAATCCTCCATCCAGATATTTATATTTATATATCCACTCATTCTTCAATGAAAATTGCTATATATATAATACATATTTAAACAAACGAACCAAACCACATTCACTGGATGATGTCATCAGTGATGTCATCAGTGATGTCATTTGAGATGTCATCAGTGATGTCACTGACCATGTCATGAATGATGTAATATGTGACATCATCAGCAGTGGATTGCGGGCGCGCGAGATGTAGTTAGTACAACTAACTATATCAGAGGAATTTCAATAGCTTTGTTCAAGTGAAATGTCCAGCTACCTATAACACCCCTAAAACCTATTGTTTTTTCAGTGAATAAATATATATAATATATATATATATATATATATACCATATGAGGAATCATGCTGCCTTCACAGCACAAATTCAACCCCATCCATTTGAGAGAGTCAAGTTGATTTTTTTCAAGCAGGCAGCTCCGTAGCAAAAGCATGACGCGTTTCAACCACACTCGGTTTTAATCATATGCATGTGTGAGGAAAAGCTAGCTCTGAATTTAAATATTGCCAGGCCCAGATCCCGCACGAGGTGAGGAACGGAAGACTAGAGGAGCAACAGCTTCCTCATGTCAAGAACCGGAGTTACTGTGTTATTTTGTATTTCGGACAGCAGCTCAATGAAATATCAACCTGACTCTATTAAAAGAAAAATCTTATTATGCCTGTGACTTTACTTAAGTGTAACTGCAAATTGGAAACACCATTAGGTATGACGAACATTGCTTTTGAGTTATAGAGCCTTATGGGAAATGAAGTATTACTACTAGTCAGAGGACTGGGAGCAGTATAAAAACAACACCTGTGCTGTGTAAAGTCAGCGTCTCCCTAGGTTAAGACATTTCAGTCGAAACGCGTCAGGGATTTGGAGGCATGCAGCCGGCAGTACTGAAGAAATGGTTTTAACTGGATCTGGGCCTGGCAATTTTGTTTTGTGTGGATTAAATTAACGGGATTCTCCATCCCCTTTAGCCTGTGGCCGCCCTGCAGGGTGGGGGACTCCGCCGATGGACTGGGTTTGTGGATTTTATTTGGGGGACATGACTCACCTTACCTTGGATGGAAAATGGATTTTCCGAGTGACTAACCACCCTGGTGGTGAAGAAAGGGAGACTAGAGGAGCAACGGCTTCCTCGTGTCAAGAACCGGAGTTACTGCATTATTTTGTATTTTGGACAGCAGTGGAATGAAATATCGACCTGACTTTATTAAAAATGAAATCTTATTATGCCCGTGACTTTACTTATGTGTCACCGCAAATTGGAAACACCATTAGGTATGACGAACATTGCTGTGCAGTTATAGAGCCTTATGGGAAATGTAGTATTACTACTAGTCATAGAACTAGGAGCAGCATAAAGTCAACACCTGTGCTGTGTAAAGTCAGCTTCTCCCTATGATTAAGACATCTCAGTCGAAACACGTCAGGGATTTGGACGCATGCAGCCGGCAGTACTGAATAAATGGTGTTAAACGGATCTGGGCCATGCAATTTTGTTTTGTGTATATATATATATTCACTGAAAAAACCATAGGTTTCAGGCACGTTATAGTTAGGAATTAGCATTTAAAAAACCTTGGAAATTCACTGAAAAAAACATAGGTTTCAGGGGCGTTATAGTTAGCTGGACATTTCACTCGTATAAAACCATTGAAATTCCCCGGTTATAGTTAGTTCAGCTAACTATAACTCGCGCGCCCGCAATGCAGTGCTGATGACGTCACATATTACATCACTCATGACATCACTCATGACATCTCAAATGACATCACTCATGAAATCACTGATGACATCATCCAGTGAATGTGTGTTTTTCTGAAAATTAAATATGTTTGGCGGATTAAGTCCCCTTGAATCCTGAGGGTCCCTGGGGTCCAACTAGCCCACCAGGTATCTCCAGTAAGCGCCACACATCTGCGTTGCAGAGAGGTGTAAAAAGGGGTATGACCTGGACCACATTTCTGCAACACAGCGCAGTGGCGCTTACTGGGAACACCTGGTGGGCTAGTTGGTCCCCAGGATTGAAAGGGAATTAATTCCCCAACTTTAAACGTGCCACAGGGCGTGTTTGCACACATGGCTCCTCAGGCCCTACCCCCTCCCTTCACCACTGTGAAAACATGCCCTGTGGCGTGCTTTAAGTTTGGGGATAAAGTCCCCTTCAATCCTGAGGGCTCCT
The DNA here is from genome assembly GCF_964204655.1 of Triturus cristatus. Lineage (NCBI taxonomy): Eukaryota > Metazoa > Chordata > Amphibia > Caudata > Salamandridae > Triturus > Triturus cristatus. The sequence goes on from NC_140595.1 coordinate 371,434,338, forward strand.
GGGGGCCAACTAGTCTACCAGGTACTTCCAGGATGCGCCACAGACCTGCGTGGCAGAGAGGTGTAAAAAGAGGCATGGCATGGACCACCTCTCTGCAATGCAGCACAGTGGCACTTAATGGAAGCACCTGGTGGGCTAGTTGGTCCCCAGGGGCCCTCAGGATTGAAAGGGAATTAATTCCCTAACTTTAATCGCGCCACAGGGCGTGTTTGCACACATGTCACCTCAGGCCTTGCCCCCTCCCTTCACCACTGTGCAAACGCGCCCCGTGGCACGTTTTAAGTTGGGAGATTGAGTTCTCTTGAATCCTGAGGGTCCCTGGGGTCCAAGTAGCCCCCGAGGTACCTCCAGTAAGCGCCACAGTGCTGCCTTGCAGAAAGGTGCAAAAAGGGGAGTGGCCTGGACCTCCTCTCTGCAACGCAGGCCTGGGGCGCTTACTGGAGATACCTGGTGGCCTAGTTGGCCCCCAGGGGCCCTCAGGATTGAAGGGGACTTAATTCCCCAATTTAAAACGCGCCACAGGGCATGTTTGTACACATCACCTCAGGCCCCGCCCCTCTCTTTACTACTGTGCAAACACGCCCCTTGGCACGTTTTAAGCTGGGGGATTAAGGCCTCTTGAATCCTGAGAGTCCCTGGGGTCCAACTAGCCCACCATGTACCTCCAGTAAGCACCACAGAGCTGCGCTGCAGAGAGGTGTAAAAAGGGGCTTGGCCTGGACCACCTCTCTGCAACGCAGCGCTGTGGGGCTTACTGGAGGTACCTGGTGGGCTAGTTAGCCCCCAGGGACCCCCAGTATTGAAGGGGAATTAATTCCCCAACTTAAAACACACCACAGGGTGTGGTTGCACACATGCACCTCAAGCCCCGCCCCCTTCCTTCATCACTGTTCAAACGTACCCCGTGTCGCGTTTTGAGTTGGGGGATTAAGTCCCCTTCAATCCTGAGGGTCCCCGGGGGTCAAACTAGCCCACCAGGTACCTTCAGTAAGCGCCACAGAGCTGCGTTGCAGAGAGGTGTAAAAAGGGGCGTCGCCTGGGCCACCTCTCTGCAACGCAGCCCTGTGGCGCTTACTGCAGGTACCTGTGGGCTAGTTGGCCCCCAGGGACCCCCAGTATTGAAGGGGAAGGGGAATTAATTCCCCATTGTAAAACGTGCCACAGGGCGCATTTGCAGTGTGTTACTGGGAGGGGGCGGGGCCGCCTCGGCACAATCTCCGTGTTTTTTTATTTATTTACTTTTTTCATTTAAAAGGGGTGCTGCGTGGCCCCCCTTCATTTTACATTTTTTGGGCCCTGGGGACCCCATGCTCCAGGACCTTACCCCCATTTAAATAAAAAAATTGAACAGGAAGGAGGCCGCGTGGGCACCCCTCCCGTGGCCAATTCCAGCCCCGGGAGGCATGGCCACATAAATATGATTTTTTAATTATGGAGGGGGGCTGCGTGGCCCCCCTCCTAAGGCCTCTATTGCCCCAGGGACCCCATCCCCCGGGGCCGGCCTTTATTTAAATTTTTGGGGGAGGTAGGCTACTTCTAGCCCCGGAGACCCCATCCCCTGGGGCTGGCCCTCTCCGTTGGGGACCATGGGGGGAGCCCCAATGCCCCCATGGTCCTGCCAGCTCCCCGCATCCTGTGGGAGCTGGCATTGCTTTTTCACATGGGGAGCTGCTAACATGCAGCTCCCCGTGTAGAAAAGCATTCTGCTTTGCTCCATTGAATCGAGAGTAGGTTTCCCTGCTCTCGCTTCAATGAAGCAAAGCAGTTTGCAATGACAGGGCGGGAGCCACAAGGCTCCCGCCCTGTCATTGCAAACAGCAGTGTCCCGGGGTGGGCACCCCGGGACACTGCAGGAGCCAGCAATGGGGGGTGGTGGTCTCCAGGGCCTTCAATGACTCCAGGAGGGGGGCCTCGCGGCCCCCTCCCACCTATTGCACAGACCTGGGGGTGGTGGTCCCCCGGGCTCAAGAGTCTGTTACAGACCCCTTATTTTGAGTATTAGTGCCCTGGGGAGGTGGTGGTCCCCGGGGCATGTGGGGGTCCATGTGCCCCCCGCAATTATATTTAATAAAAGCCCCAGAGTTGGCGGTCCCCGGGGATTGGGGGTCCTTGTGCCCCCCGCAATTATAATTAATAAAAGCCCCAGAGTTGGCGGCCCCCCACACATTAAAAATAAGAAGCCCAGGGGGGGGGCCGTCCCTGGGGCTGTGGGGGGGCTGTGTGCCCCCCGCAAATATTTATGGAAAACCCCAAGGGTGGCAGTCCCTGGGGCTGCAGGGGCCTCCCTGGGCCCCCGCAATTACTTTTGTGAATACCCCCAGGACTTGGCTCACCCAGGGACTAAAGAATAATGAAGCGCGGGAGCCAGCGCTTTGTTTTTTAAAACACTTTTAGCCAAAATTCGCGCTGGGTGCGCGAATCTTGCCGATTAAAAAAAAAAAAAAGAAAAAGCGTTTTGGTGACCTAGGGGTCCTTGTGGGGCCCCCTGAGCAGGCGTAGGCGGTCAGGGTGTTTCTACCCTGCCCCCTTTTCTTTTTTTTGCATTTCCGAGGCACATGTTAATTAAAAAAATCTTTTCCTTGTAAAATTAAATTAAACTTAAAAAAAAAAGTAAAAACATTTGCGCACCTATCGTGCACCTGTCTCGGTCACTGCGCTAATTCAAGTAATTCACTGACATATTGGTTAAGTCGTGCACGTTCTGCGTTACATTAGCGAGTAATGCGCGGTTTCGGCCCCGCGCTACGTCACGTACGTGCGTTGCGATGTCCCTCTGGGTGCGCCAATCGATCGTACATTTTTAACCTTTAAAAGCATGTTTATACAAGTTTATTATATATATATATATATATTACATCAAGAGATGTTTTTTAAGAGAATTATATAAGTTATATATTTGTAACCGCTTCAAAGATATATTATTTTTAAATGTATTTTTGCAGAACCGGGTTGGGTGCGGGAATGTTCCTTCGCGAAGCCCATGTGACTTGAAAAGAAAGTTTATGATTGGTTTACTGGCTTCTTATTCTAGAAGTTGTAGGACCCCACCTTTTTTTCTTTCATTCTTCCAGGACCATCTTTAGAGATAGACCTCTTCTCTAGTAGGTGTGTTTACATCTTTTTGGTGTTTATTTTTCTTCATCCTAAAATGGCTGCTGCATCTCCACCTGAGCAGCTTCCACCAGAGGAAGAACAAGATTTAGAAGAAGATCAGAAAAAGAAATATGAGAGTGTGGTATGGGCTTTTTTTACTTTTCCACCAGGACAAAAGAAGGTTAATTCAACGAAAGTCACGTTCTCAATTTGTGACAAGTGATTTCACGTGGATCACAAAAAAAAAATATTCATGTGGCCCATCGTCGATGTTAAAACATCTTCAAACAATTCATCCAAAACGACTTGCCCGAGAACAACTAAGACGGCAACAGGAGAAAGAAAGTCTTGATGGGCCCAGTACTTCTTCAAGTGGCACAACACCTGCCACCATTCATCGAGATTTAGCTTGTGTAGAGCAGGTCTGCATTTAATGCAGAAAGGCACTTTGCGTTGGAGAGCAGTCAATGGATGCAATCCTGATTGCAATCCAGACTCACCATTGGTATTTTTTTTAATTTTCTTTCATGCAGTGCTGTTAAATTGCATATTTTTTGCCATGTTTTTGTTGTTGGCTCTGTTTTTTCAGTTTTTGAATAAAATAAACAGCAAAAAAATGTAAAAAAATTGTTAAAAAAATACAAAAAAAGAAGAAAGCAACAAAAGAAGAAAAAAAATGGCTCTTTATAGAACCGCCTATTTGGTTTAAAGAAGAAAAATATTCTGAGTTTTGTATGAATCGATCCGTGATTGATTGAAGGAGTAGATGGATTGAATTTAAGTGATTTTCTAAGTGCTTTATGCATGTGTGGGTGCTTGTATTTATGCAAGAATAGTACCTGGGTGATTGAAGGACTGTATGGGTAGTGCCTAGATAATGAAAGTAGTAAAAGCATAGTATATACGTATTGTATGGATAATTCTAGGAGTGTATCAGTAGTGCATGGGTGAATAGAGTAGTGTATAATTAGTGCCTACGGGATTTCATATGTACATGGGTAGTACCAGGGGATTTGAAGGAGCGAATAAGAAGTGTGTAAGTGGTTAGAATACTGCATGAGTAGTACATAGACGATTGCAGCAGTGCATGTGTTTCTGACTGGGTCTTTGCATGAGTACATGGGTACTGAGTAGATGATTAGAGTACAGCAAGGAGACTGCGTGGTGAATTTGTAAGTGTTTGGGTATTGGCAGAGAATTTAGATTACTACATGGTAGTGGCTGGGTGAGTGGAGGAGTGCTTGGGAAGTGAGAGGGTGATTGCTGATCTGTAAGAGTAATACTAGGAGATTTGAAGAATCGAATGAGAAGTGTGTAAGTGGTTAGAGGACTGTATGAGTAGTGAATAGATGATTACAGCAGTGCATGTGTTTGTGACTGGGTCTTTGCATGAGGTACTGAGTAGATGATTAGAGTACTGCCAGGAGAGTGTGTATTGGCAGTGAATATATAAGTACATAATGCTAGATGGGTGATTGGAGAAGTGCATGGGGACTGACAGGGGGATTGCTAGACAGCATGGGTACTAATTGAGTAATTACAGGAGTGTATTAATAGTATGCACCTGGTAAGAGGTCTGCATGGATAGTGCATAGAGGATTGTAGCAGTGCTTGTGTTAGTGCCTGGGCCATTGTATGAGTATGTAACCAGTGACTGGATGACTAAAGTGCTGTAAAGAGAGTGCAGGGTGTATTAATAAGTGCTTGAGTATTGGCGGAGTGATTCGATAAGTATATAGTGCTCAATTGGGTGATTGGAGAAGTGCATGGTTGATTGGAGAACTGCATGGTGAGTGACAGGAGAATTGTTAGACTGCATGGGTACTACCAGTGAATCAGTAGTATGTAGCTGGTTAGAGGTCTGCATGGATACTGCACAGAGAATTTTGTAGCACTGCTTGTTAGTGTCTGCACCATAGCATAAGTAAGTATGTGACTAGTATCTGGATGATTACAGTGCTGTAAAGAGAGTGCATGGTGTATTTATAAGTGCTTCGGTATTGGCAAAAGGATTGGATAAGTACATCATGCTAGATAGTTGATTGGAGAAGTGCATGGGCACTGACAGGGTGATTGCTAGAGTGCATGGGTACTACCAGGGTATTTAGAGGAATGAATCAGTAGTATGTAGCTGGTTAGAGGTCTGTATGGCTAGTGCACAGAGCATTATGGCAGTGCTTGTGTTAGTGCTTGAGCCATTGTAATAGTACGTGAGCAGTGACTGGATGATTACAGTACTGCAAGGAGAGTGTACGGTGAATTTATAAGTGCTTGGGTATTAGCGGAGTGATTGGATTAGTATATGGTACTAGCTGGGTGACTGCAGTTGTGCACGGGTAGTGACAGTGTCTTTGATAGACTGCATGAGTAGTACCTGGGTGAATTAATCTTACCTGTTTTCAAGTAGAAATAAAATTAATAGTAACATTTTTTCACTTCTTTTTTGTAATGTAAATTTAAACTATTTTAAACTTTAGTAGTAGGGTCTGTAAAAGAGAAGAAAGAAATTCTGTTATTACATACAATTTTATAGCTTTTGCAACACAACATAAGTTTACAATTACATCACATATTCAACTTGCCTTTTTTTGCTGTCTTCAGATTCTATTGAATTTCACCATACACAGTGATTTCAATGTTGATCATCACATGACAGCGGGCAAAAAACTCAACTGTATTTGCATTTTCACAAATGAACATCCTTAGTAACATAGTATATCATACAAAGATCAAATATATGACCACCTTCTTTCGAACACAATTTTCCAAATGCAATATTAAAGAACAGAATCAATAATTGAAACTGTAATAATTAACATCTTCCCAATTGGCCGAATGATGTTTTTGAAAATATTTCCATTGAGTATATGCAAAATAAACTTTTGAATTCATATTCACACCTTCCCAATAGGCCGAATGATGTTTCTGAAAACATTTGCAATGAGGGTATCCAAGATACACTTCTAAAATCATATTCACATGTTTCCAAAAGGGCGAATGATGTAAATAAAACATTTGTAGTGGAAATATCCAAAATATACTCAGTAATTCATGTTGATATCCTCTCAGAATTTTGGCATCAAAAATATTAAATATGAATTTGGTAATTCATTAGGCAACCGAAATTTGAACTGTAAATGTGCATCATTACATAGTGTCCATCCTTTATTGCATTTTAAATACACAGTATAGTGTCCAGATGATGAAGTAGGTCCATCGTGGAAAACAATAGCCACTGTTTTAAAAGTTCTTCCTGATATTGACACTTGACCTGCCACAACATTTTTTATTTTGGTTTCCAATTTTGTTCCATCTGCTCTTCAACGTTGCAGCATTAAAATAATATATTGTCCACATCTTTCTATAAATAATGTTGACAACATTTCCGATTTGCACTGAGTACATTCCATATCTTGATTAGCTGATTTCACTAGATCGTTGAAAGACACTGTTTTCAAATCTGGTATTGTCAAATATATGAATTGTTCTGTGTCTATTCTAGTGGTAGATGAAAATGAACAGCTGTCACATCTATGATCCCATCTGTAACGTAGTCCAAACAGATTTTCAATTTGTATACCTTCATCTTCTAACTAATATTGCAAGCATAAACATAAGAAATTCCTGAGCATCTTGCTGTACATTCTGTGTAAATTGTGAAGAACCAGGGCACCCGATGTAGGTGTCCCAAATACCGGTCGGTAATACCGAAAATCTGTAGATTTCTGCCTTACCGACCGGTATATAGCAATCCCCAATGTAGGAAAGGAATTGGTAATAATGAATCGGTAAATACTGATTCCTTATTACCAATTTCTAATTTACCGAATCAGATTTATTGAACACCCAAATACCGAATCGGTAAATAAGAAACGGTAAAAATGATAAAAGAGATGTAGAGAAATTCGGTAATACCGATTTCCCTACAATTCGGTATTTAAGAGTCGGTAATTACCACTGACTGCAAGCAGGTGGTAATCAGCTGCAGTGTATTTAAACAGTCCCAAAATGCAACAGTTTGATGACTATGGCGTCTCTCCTGTAATAGCAAGGCGGCTACGGCTACAGGCAGCAGGAGTGAGGATCTGGAGACGGGAGGAGCGCGTTTACAGACAGCGCATCACACTCTTCCAACTGACTGAGGCAGAGATCCATGAAAGGTACAGGCTACACCCCCAAACCATCCTGGACCTGATAAGGGACCTGCACCCACTCCTGAAGCATCCAACACCAAGATGGCACGCTATACCACCACATGTGCAGGTGCTCTGTTGCCTACACCTACTGGCATCTGGCAGTTATCAGGGGGTGATAGCTGCGGTAGGTGGGGTGTCACATAGTTGCCTGTTCCGTTTCTTTAACAAATTTCTGGATGCCATGATGCAGAGAATGCATCACTACATAAGCTTCCCAACCACACGGCCGGAACTGCTTAAAACCAAGACAGACTTTTACCAAAAGGCACAGTTCCCGCATGTGACAGGGTGCATTGATGCGACACACATTCCAATCTGCCCACCTGCAGCCACTGAGTACATCTACCAAAACAGAAAATCAACCCACTCCATCAATGTGCAGGGAATCTGCGATGCAGCCACCTTAATCACCGACATTGTGGCCAAATTTCCTGGGAGCACCCACGACTCATACATTTTCCAGAACAGTGGGATCTACACACGCCTGGCTGCGGGAGAATTTGGAGAAGGATACCTGCTAGGTAAATCACTGTGGTTCCAGTGGATAATAAAAAGAGTGATTTAAGCAATATATACGCACAATGGAAATAGAATTGAAAAGGACTTTGTAATGTCAGAGGACAAAATGAAATCTCTACACAGTTGAATCAATTCTGTATTTTATACAAAGCAGTAAATAATATATACACTTCTTACAAATCACAAACGTAAAACATTTTTTTGTGCATAGTGTCCCCAAGTGAAAATTGGAACCAAAAAGTGACTGTACAAAACAATAATGCTTTTTAGAAAAGTGGGTTTCCATAAATAAGAAAAGACAGAACGACCATGTCAATACACTTTTTTAACAGTCTACGTATGCAATGATACAGGCTGAATTGTGGTCTGTTCTATATGCTTGTCGATGGCGTTTCGACCCTCCTGTGAATGCGGGGTCTCTTCAGGACTAAAGATGCTGGGACATCAGGATGTGAAAGGCGCAGCCTAAGTGAAGTGCCTTCGTGAAAAGTGAAATAAAGAACTCACGTGAGGACCCAGCCGGGTTCCCACGTGATCGGCGGCCGTCTCTTTAGATAGGAAAACCAGGGCTGAAACGGCTCCTCAGATGTATTGCTACAGCCGTAGCAATTGGATTCCCCTTATCTCATCTCGGCGTTCAGGGGTGTGGAATGAGATAGTCTCACAATGAATGGAGTTAAAGACGGACCAATCTCCGTGTATGTCGATGCAGCGACCTGAATATGCTGCAGAAAAGTGAGCGTGCAATGCGCTCTTGGACTATCTCATTCCACACCTCTGAACGCCGAGATGAGATAAGGGGAATCCTGTCCTCATCAAGCTTGCTGCACAGCAGCATCACTGACCGGGACATGTCCCTCATGCCCTCTTCCATTTCCTTCATGCCCTCAGCCAGCGTCTTGTTCATTGAGCAGATGCCCTTCTCGATGTTCTGCATGTTTGCATTCACCTGTCTCACCTGCCATTGTACTGATAGTATTGCTTTCCCTTGCAGGTGCTGAACATTTACCATGCTCGCCTCCAGCCCTGCAAACACACCATGGTCCTCACCCTGCAAATGTGGACTGGGTTCCCTAGCCCTGCGGCGTCTGGCACCTGTGTGTGACCGCACTGTGGGGGACTGCGATCCTGCATCCACTGGCACTGTTGACTGTCCACCACCTCTGCTGTCTTCCAAGGACAACTCCATCTCTTGGAGTCTGGCAACTGCATTCCTCCTGGGTCTTGTTACTGCCGACGGTGATGCTGCTGCTGCTGATGGCAGTGGTGGTGCTGATAGCAGTGGTGGTGATGCTAGCTGTGGTGTTGTTGCTGGCAGTGGTGTAGTTGCTGGCAGTGGTGGTGATGCTGGCAGTGGTGGTGATGCTGGCAGTGGTGGTGATGCCGGTGGTGGTTGTGTGGTGTGCCCTGCAGTTGCAATGGCCTCCTCTGATCTCTCACTCCAGGGTGCCCTTCCTGCCTTGTCATGTGCAGACCTGCGTGATGTCTCGCCTGTGGACACAAATAGTACATTAGCTCACTAGTCTGGCAGGACTATGTACCAATAATACATTTTCATTTCTGCCAGTCTATCTTTCTGTCCTCGGCTTGCTTATCACTACTGCGTGTCACATGCCTTTGTGTTCAGTGGGATGACTGTCATGATAGGTGTTACACTGACTACATATCCCATCATGCATTGCTGGTGCTAAGTAAAACCTGTACTGGAGTGCTATGCACACTGCCTCATTGGGGAATGGGGTTAGGGAGTGGGGGGCGCAGCTTGGTGTGCATGCTTCTTACCTTGTTTGTTGGCAGCTCTGGCTGAGCTGTCTGCATCCCCGATTCCGCTGACGCTGTCAGGCACTCCACCAGCTGCTCCAGTGCAGTCAGTGCAGATGCCCTGTTTCTTCCTCCTCCTGTCAGGCTGGCTTGTTTTTTGATAGCAGCCATCTTCTTCTTTGTGAGACGCCTGACATTGTACCACCTTTTTTTTAGTTCTTCAATTTCATGGGGGGTCACTCCTACCGCATTCACCTGTGCATGGATTCCAAGCCATATTTTCCGCTTCTCTGATTCTGGCACTTGCAAGGACTGTTTTCCAAACAGCTTTGTGTGATGTTTAACCACCTCCTCAATCAGGATCTGCAGCTCCCTTTCGCTAAATGTTAGCTTTCTTTTCCTTTCTGCAGCTTCATTTTCTGTCTCCTTGTTGGCCATCATGCAGTGTTTTTAAGGGAAAGTTCTCACTGTTGCTCCTGTGTTCTCCTATGCACTCCCTGCCTCTCCAGAAGGTTCAGATTCAATACACCTGCATGGGTGTGGCCACTTGATGGTTGGGAGGTGGGATGGATGCACAGGATTGGCTGATTCCTCATTTGCTGCTATTTTGAAATACCGATTCGGTATTTACCGAATCGGTAATACCGATCGGTATTAAAGATTCAGTATTGTTTTTTCCAAATGTTACCAATTCGGTAAAAAATACCGATTTTTTTACCTACATCAGAAATAACGAATTCTTAATACCGATTCGTTAAAATTTGGTATTAAGAATTCAGTATTTCACTTTTACCTACATATGGCCCCAGAACATATATCCAGAAGATTCCGCACTTCACAAGCAGTTTGGATTTTCGTTTTATCAGTTTTCAACTTTTCAAAAAAATAATGTAACAAAGAACAAAATCTTTTTTCTCGATTTTCCATAATTGCATGCTGTAGATTTACTAAAAGAAAGACAATGTTCACGATCACATTATCATAGCAGTTGATACCTGAACTATTTTCTAACTGATATCCTACAATATTAGCAACCATGTTCCCTTCAATTTTCTTTCCAGACTCATCATTCTTTTCAATTCTTTTTTTTTTGCAACCTCACTAAAATGTTTATCAGATTTTCGTTTTGGACGTTTTAAATGTTTTTCATAAATAGGACATTCACCTAAGCTAGGAGCATAGAGTCTTCTTAACCTATTGTACTCTTTTACACAATTTACATCTGCACTAACCTTTTGCTCATCAAAATCAATCAAATACAATCCTGATAACGTTCTTACTCGAGACAATGCAACATATGCCATACCCTCTTTAAACACAGAACTTCCAATATTTACCAAAGCACTGTCTACACTTAAACCTTGAGATTTATGAATGGTCACTGCATATGCTATCCAAACAGGAAACTGTTTTCTACGAACATACAAATCTTTTACAAGCAAGAAACGAACAGAACAACGTCCAATCTGTTTCACCTCTTCAATCCGATCAAATTTAATCTTCAAAAATTCAATTCCATCTCTATTTTGATAACTAACAAAGTCAACTACTTTCCTCATTGCTCCATTTACTAAACCTTTCTCAACATCTGAATTACGCCGTAAGATTACCCGACAGTTTACAGATACATATGAGGTCATTTCCAAACCAGCAGTCTTAGATATTGATTTTTCCAGAGAGTCTAATTTTAACTGTAATTTCTCTGACAAAAGAATAGTACTCCTTCATGTTCTATTTTATCAATAGCTACCATTTTCAATATTGGTTCATTCTCCAACTTCAACAGTTCGTCATTGAATGTAGAGCATTCTTTCAGTGTTGGCATAAGGCAAATTATAGATTTATTTTCTGCAATTCTTCGGTAGATTGTTTCAGGTGCAATATTTTCTTTTGGAAACACGTTTCTTAGTAGCTGACTTCCTCAAGCATTTTCCCATCCTTTGTTAAGACACTAATTCTAATATTTTGAAGAATGTTTCCATAATCTTCATCATTTGCTTGTTGCATGTCCTAATAAGTTCCCTTATATTCAAAATAAGTCCAAATGTTCACATTTCCAATACTTCCCAAAGATATTTTAGTGTCTTCACGAAGAAGGGTTTTAAAAGCCGGTTGGCCTTTCACATGTGTGAGTTGGGATAGATCACCAAATACAATTACATGTTTTCCTCCGAATAAAACATCGTAATTTGTTTTTAAAATCTGCTGCATCCTCAAATGTACAAACACAAGCATTAAGTTTGAGACCATGCTTACTTTATCCATTACCAGAAGTTTCATTTTCTTCAGTACTCGTGAAACTTCGAAACAAGCTTCTCCAGATACCTTGTGATATTCCAACTTATTTTCATGTTCTACTGGTAACATAAGTAGACAATGTAATGTAATCCCTATAATGTTGTGTGCTGCTAACCCAGTTGGAGCAGTTACAACACAAGACAAATGTGAATCAGTTTTATGTAGATAACTTGACAAACATTTAATAAAGAAACTTTTCCCTGTTCCAGCTTGTCCACTGATGTACATAAGAATAAATCTAAATGATGTACATTGGCAATCATTCTTTTCATGCAATATTTCAAATCATTATTCTCCTGTTGTGCTTGCTGCATCACTGTTTCCGCTTCACTCATTGCTATTGCCGCTTCATTTTCAAGTATAGCTTCTCCTAGTGGATCTTGACTTTGTGGAGCGGAACTCTGACTATCTTGAGAACTATCTCTAGCTATTTCAGCTGCAATAGTTCTTTCTTGATTAATCTCTTCTTTCAACATTTGGAGATAATTTGGAAAAATTGTACATTCAATACTATCTTTACATGCATTGAAAGAATCTTCATAGCAGTCACAATCTCCAAGTAATTCCATTTCATTCCGCCAAGGTTTGAAGAGTTGCTGAAGAGATAAATAGAAAAACTCCCTTTTATCTGGAGTAGCACAACTCAGTTTCCTGTGATTAATCAGATTTCCTTTGGCATGTTTTACCAAACATCCTTCAGATCCAATTACAGCGTATTTTTCTTCATTTATATTTTCCGTAACATTTCTTTTTAAACTATAATGTGGCAGTATTTCATATAGAAATATGTTTTCCCGGTATGGACCTCTATTTGGATAGTACGTATCCAACATATTTGTTTTCAGAATATCTGTACTTTCCGGTTCATTCAGTGCCAAGTATTCAATTTCTTGTACAGATTTCAAAACTCAATTTCGTGTTGCAGCAAGACCTAGACTTATCTAGATCATTTCTCTTGACTTTGAATATAAACTTGCAGATGTCAATCGATCTGAACATTCGTAGGATCCAATTTCTCGATGTGAAAGCATCTTCAAGCTGAAGCTGTACAATTTTTTGCTAAGTATCTTCTCCTGTGAAATTTCCTCCCACATTTCTTTCAATTCTGTCTTCTCAGATTTGGTAATATATGACGTGACATAGTGAGCAACAGCAATTGAGTTATCTGCAACATATTGTATGTCCATATTTGCATTCCACATCTTCAAAATCACCGGATTGTAATCATTAATGCACTTTGATTCTTCTGTTCTTTTATATTATAAGTATTTTTTGGTGATTTTTAAGTGATAGTATGCCTCACTGCCGAAGTAACACTGTTCACTCTTCCTCTGGAAATTACTGGACATGGAAAGCCAAATCGACATTTTGTTTAAAATGTATCCTTTGACTTATAATTCCATCGGCAATATTTTCCACATCAATGACTTCGAAACCATAAAACTTGCTGTCTTAAGATATTTTCTCCTCCTGTTTTCAGAATCGCACAGGTAACATAGTCTGCAATAAAAGATAAAACCGTCTCATCCGAATCAGTTCCAAATTTGGGTGCATCCTTGATCCATAAAAGCATATGTATATGAGGAGCACATCGAGCTTGGTATTCCTTTCTCAAAAAAAATCAAAAGCTTTGCCAATAGGTGGATTTTTTTTTATTACAGATGAAAGACATCATAGCTTCAAACCTATGATTAAAATATCTGCACACATTTACAGGATCCAGATAACACAGTTCTTCAGCTGTCTTCAGTTCAATATTTTCTATAATTGAATTTGCTTCTAGAAAATCCAGTAAATCATCCCATGCGTATTCATTACAGCTAAGGGGCCAATTACGATCTCGGTCAGAAGGGCACCGAATCAGATTCGGCATTAGCGGATCCGATTCGGAGGCTGATTTTCCGTCCGAGTCATACACGGGTCCGGACGTCGAAGTACGATGCAAACAAGCGCAAAATCTCCGTCCGATTCGTTTCCGGCTCTGAACCGTTCCGTAGGACTCGGTCACAAGCAAACCGTGGCGCGCAATGGAGACGTTTCAAGACCGAGCTAGTACGATGCTCGATTCAAACAGCCGCATCGAGTCGTAGCATCCGCGTCGCAAAAGCTCCTGGAGTCGGACTTTGGGTGTCCGCGTCTGACCCCCGTCACCTGCAGCCTTATGACTCGGACACAGGGGGAGACCCATGGGTCTCCCCAACACAGGCATGTACAGTGTGGATGGCACTGATGCATACCCACTGTAGGGGGCGCCCTTGTCCACAAAATACCCATTCAGTCAATGGGAGCCCATGTGCGCGTCGTACGACCGGCTCCTATTGACTTCTATGGGAGTCCGTCCGAACCGAGTCCGACAGCATACGGCCGCATCGTACTGGCTCGGTCGGACTGCAGGAGTCCCGATTGGTCGGAAAACACCCCGGATCCGGCTCAGTCGGAGTGCTTTCCGACCCAGATCGGAATCGGCCCCTAAGTGTAACAAACCAAATAGGGGTTCCTAAGTTTCTTAACATACATTTTAATTCCCCATGATGTGGATACCAATATTCATTAGTGCCATGTTGACATGCCATCAAATGTTCGTCTCTTTCTTCAACTTTGTCCATAAATTCCTTTGCAGAAACATGTGAAAGATGTGTTCCTGTTTTCAATATATGGTTGACTGCATATGAAAGTGCAGACAGAACACTCTCAAATAAAGGATGAAACAAATACGGAATACACTGGCGAAATCTTGGTTCTTCTGAGTATAGTCGTAAAGTACGATATCTGGAATCTGAACTGATCGTTCATCATATCGTCCACCTTTTCCAGTAGGGAACAGCTGTGGAAAACAACGAGCTTCCAAACTTTTTTCCCACGCACTCATGGGAGTTCCTTTTGCTTTTTTCTTCTGGAACAATTCAATAGTATCTCCTATCAATTCTTTTGAATGTAGAGAGTGTATAGTATAATGTTCATAAATTTCTTCTTTTCTTGAGTTCTCCACTTTTTCTATTTGTCCACTTGAAATGTGTGTTTAATCTTCTAAACTCATTTCTTCTTCTTCTACATTTACATTTTTAAAGTAGATATTGTTTTGCACCAGATATAATGTTGCCTTTTGGACTTTTGTGACATCTACTAACTCTTGCCATATTTTCCGACTCGTTGTGGGTACACCATTAACAAGAATGACTACAGGTTCAGTATCCTCTCTTTCTACACCAACAGTTTCAAAATTTCTTAAAATCTAGAAGGTAAATACAGAACTCTTCATTTTAAACCTCTTTGTAGATCTGTTGGAGGCAGCTTACCTGTTTTAGGCTCCATACGAATTATAGCCTGAAACAGGTGCACAGATTGAATAAGGATGGCCTCATATGTATTTACATCTTTACGTTCTGGAGGTATAGCTACTAATTCTAAGTCATTATGGACAGCTCTAGTTGGCATTTTGTTCTCTTCTAGCTTATTGTAACAATATTTACAAATACATTGTCCAGTACCTAACTCAAAACGACCTTCCATAAACAGATAAGCAGCAAATTCTCTCCATTTATCATTGTTTTCCTTTTCACTTTTTTAAAAACACATCTACATTCCTAGTTTGAATTTCATAGTGAGTACATCGGCAACAAATACAAACATAGTTGGGATTTTCACCAGAAACTACTTTAAACTTTGTTATTTGTTTTTCAAACTTCACATCAGTAGTATCTTCCATCTCTTCTTCAACACCTGCACTTATCAAACTCTCACTATCTCAACACTCCTCTTGACCAGCAAAGAAACGTAACTCTATATCATCACAATTTTTTTTTACATCCAACACTGAACCATGCAAAAGAACTGCATTAATTTCATTTAGACATAATGCAGGACTTTTCATGTAGTATAATCTTCTAACTAACTTCCGCATTTCAGAATGATGTACTGCTAACATTCTTAAATGATGAAAACAACTTTGACACACTTTCCTAGAAAGACAAGCCAGAGAATGACCTTGCAACCCTGTATTTTTTCTCACTTTGCAGGGATCCAGTCCTTGTAATATTTTAATCTTCTGTTTCACAGTTTTTCTCCCACATTCTCTTAAGAAATTTAGTAAAATATCAATAGATTCTTGACGTATACTACAAATTCTACTACAATCACATGTAAAGACTGGAGCCTGGGTACATCTCCCTTGAACTTCCTCAGCTATTACTGCTTCAACATTTATAGGAACTATCTTTTCTTTTTTCAATTGGACAACCATTTTTCAGGTCGTAACAACAACCACAGGTATCAACTGCATGCACTAATGTATTTTGTCGAAAATAGCTTTCTTCATTAAAAAAAGGTTCCGTACTAGTATGCTTCCATTCCCCGGAAAATATTTTACAAAAATGTGTTCTATTTACAATTCTTATTCTTTTACATTTGTCCTTCATACACTGCATTATTGTATTTAAAGTCTTCAATCTTTTTAAAATTAAGATAAACAATTTTCTTTTCAAATCAAATGCTTTTTCTATTACACTTAGAATCTCCTTTTTTCGTCTGTAAAATGCTGATCTCCTTTTATATATTTTAATTTTTTTTAGTACATTTTGGAGTACTCTACTTTCATAAAATCTTTTTCGAATTTCTGAAAATTGCTTCTTCCTGCTTCCAACATAATTCTTTTTTCGATAATCCAATTTTCCATATTTTTTTAAATTTTTCTTTTCCTTTAGTTTCACTGTTCTTGTTCTATCTCTCTCTTCTTTATTTTTAGAATTTGAAACACTCTTTACAAGTTTTAAAAAAAATCTTTACTTCTCATACCAGAAGGCTTTTTCTTTAAGGATCCATGTTGTACTTGATCTAATTGCTCTTTTCCTTTTTTTTTTTACTTAGGCATCTTTTCTTCGTTCTCTTTTTCTTTGCTGTTTTCTTTTCATTGTAACTCTTTCTTAAAAAGTATGCAAAATATCTGTAAAAAAAGGAAAGTTTTGAAAACAATTTAATATATTTAAAATAATTATATATACATATTCACATATATAACTATATAAATACATACAAAGAAACTACATTAATGATTTTAGCAATGGAACAGTGCTACCTGCATAATTGTAGTAGTGTATGAGTAGTGTGAAACATACTAGAGTACAGCATTAGTAGAACACATGTGATTGTGGAACTGCATGGTTAGAACCTGTATCATTCCATGAATACATGGCTAGTGAATAAAAGATTTCAATACTACAAGGAGAGTGCCTGAGTGCATTTATAAGTGCTTAGGTATTGGTGGAATGATTGGATAAGTAGATAGTGCTGTATGGGTGATTGGAGAAGTGCATGGGAGTGACAGAAGGATACCTAAACTGCATAAGTACTAACTGGGTAATCACAGGAGTGTATCAATAGTATGTAGCTGGTTAGAGGTCTGCATGGATAGTGCACAGAATATTGTAGCTGTACTTGAGTTAGTGGCTAGGCCATTCCATAAGTACATGACTAGTAACTGGAAGGATTACAGTGCTTCAAACAGAGTGCATGGTGAATTTGTAAGTACTTAGATATTGGCAGAGTGATAGGATAAGTAGATCATGCTGGATAGGTGATTGGAGAACTGCATAGGACTGAAAGGAAGATTCCTAGACTGCATGGGTACTAACTTTGGAAATTAGAGGAGTGTACCAATAGTATGTAGCTAGTTAGAGGTCTGCATGGAAAGTGCACAGAATATTATAGCTGTACATGTCTTAGTGGCTAGGCCATTCCATAAGTACATGACTAGTAACTGGAATGATTACAGTGCTGCAAACAGAGTGCATGGTGAATTTATAAGTGCTTTAGTATTAGGGGAGTAATAGGATAAGTAGATTTTGCTTGATGGGTGTTGGGAAAAGTGGATGGGACTGACAGCAGGATTACTAGACTGCATGCGTACTAACTGTGTATTTAGAGAAGTGTACCAATAGAATGTAGCTGGTAAGAGGCCTGCATGGATAGTGCATAGGATATTGTAGCTGTACTTGTCTTAGTGGCTATGCAATTCCATAAGTACATGACTAGTAACTGGCATTATTACAGTGCTGAAAACAGAGTGCATGGTGAATTTATAAGTGCTTAAGTATTGGCGGAGTGATAGGATAAGTAGATAGTGCGGGATGGGTGATTGGAGAAATGCATAGGACTGACAGGAGGATTCCTAGACTGAATGGGTATTAACTGGGTATTTAAAAGAGTGAATCAATAGTATGTAGCTGGTTAGAGGTCTGCATGCATAGTGCACAGAATATTGTAGCTGTACTTGTGTTAGTGGCTAGGCCATTCCATAAGTACATGACTAGTGACTTGAATGATTACAGTGCTGCAAACAGAGTGCATGGTGAATTTATATGTGCTTAGGTATGGCAGAGTAATAGGATAAATATATAGTACTGGATAGGTAATTTGAGAAGTGCATGGGACAAACAGGAGAATTCCAAGACTGCAAAGGTACTAACTGGGTATTTAGAAGAGTGTATCAATAGTATGTAGCTGGCTAGAGGTCTTCATAGATAGTGCACAGAATATTGTAGCTGTACTTGTGTTAGTGGCTAGGCCATTCCATAAGTACATGAATAGTAACTCGAATAATTACAGTGCTGCAAACAGAGTGCATGGTGAATTTGCAAGTGCTTAGGTATTGTTGGAGTGATTGCATAAGTATATAGTGCTGGGTGGGTGATTGGAGAAGTGTATGGGACAGACAGGAGGATTCCGAGACTGCATAGGTACTAACTGGGTATTTAAAAGAGTGTATAAATAGTATGTAGCTGGTTAGAGGTCTGCATAGATAGTGCACAGAATATTGTAGCTGTACTTGTGTTAGTGGCTAGGCCATTCCATAAGTACATGACCAGTAACTGGAATGATTACAGTGCTGCAAACAGAGTGCATGGTGAATTTATAAGTGGTTAGGTATTAGCCCACTGAATGGATAAGTGCATGGTGCTGGATGGGTGATTGGAGGAGTATATGAGTACTGACAGGGCAATGCCTGTTCTGCGAGGACAGTGCTTATAGGATTTAAGTAATGCATGAATCTCTGCTGCTACTTTACCTTTTTACAACTACTTTTAATATTACACCTAGCCAAATACAAAGAAGGAACCATTCACATTTCTCTGCTATACGTCTCACCATATTACTCAAAAACATAAATAAATGTCTCTCTACCACAACACTATCTACACCTCATAAATCCACAGAACAAACTTCAATTTTAAAGCAAAGCAGAAAAAAATATGTGGCATATTTCAACTGTACCTCTTTAGAGATTTATCAAAACTAGTCTCATCACTTAAACCTTAACTCAACATATGCATTACCAATTTCAAATCAACACCTAAAATAATGCGGTATACTACTAATGTACATATCCATACACTGAAAAAAACTGCCATAATCAACATTCCCTATTCCAAAACACAAATAATATAGCTTTATAGCCCACTGTAGCAGGATACACCGGTTATTTAAAGCCCGCTTCTGCGTTAAAGGCCCAAGCCGAAGGCAAGGGACTTTAACAAGGCACAGGACTTTAATAGCCGGTATAGCCCAGCTACGAAGGGCTATAAGGCTATTAGAACATTCTGCCACTAGAGGGCTGAATGTTCTAACAAATAAAACAAAGGCTTCTCGAAGCTCGGCGCTATGAAAGGCCTTTGAAAAACACTGGAATGTTGCTCTGCGCCCCTTTACCAGCCCATAGAAGCATTGTAGCTGTAACTGTGTTAGTGGCTAGGCCATTCCATAAGTACATCACTAGTAACTGGAATGATTACAGTGCTGCAAACAGAGTGCATAGTGAATTTATAAGTGCTTAGGTATTAGCGCACTGAATGATGCTGGATGGCTGATTGGAGTAGTGTATGAGTGCTGACAGGGCAATGCATGCTCTGCAAGGACAGTGCTTATGGGATTTAAATAATGCATGAATCTCTGCTGCTACTTTACCTTTTTACAACTACTTTTAATGTTACACCAAGCCAAATACAAAACAGGAACCATTCACATTTCTCTGCCATAAGTCTCACCATATTACTCAAAAACATAAATAGATGTCTCTCTACCACAACACTATCTACACCTCATAAATCCACAGAATAAACTTCAATTTTAAACCAAGCAGCAAAAATTATGTGGCATATTTCAACTGTACCTCTTTAGAGACTTATGAAAACTAGTCTCATCACTAATATCTTAACTCAACATATGCATTACCAAACTGCCATAATCAACAATCACCATTCCAAAACACACATAATATAGCGTTATAGCCCGCCGTAGTGGGCTATGCCGGTTATTTAAGGCCCGTTTCCGCGTTAAAGGCCCGAGCAAAAGGAGAAGGACTTTAACAAGGCACAGGACTTTAATAGCCGGTATAGCCCTGCTACGAAGGACTATAAGGCTATTAGAACATTCTGCCACTAGAGGGCAGAATGTTCTAACAAATAGAACAAAGGCTTCTCGGAGTAATCCCCTTGAGCTCAGAAAGGCCTTTGAAAAACATTGGAATATTGCTCTGCAGGCCTTTACTGTCCCGTAGAAGCATGAAACGCCATGGAATCCCAACATTCCAATGTTCTAATATTATATAGAATTTTTATTAAACAATATTTAAATACATTTCAAAAAACTGAAATAAACATTTCTTCATTACAAAATATATCTCAAACTTCAAATTTCCTGATTTATATTTTATCTTTAAAAACAAATGCACCACATAGTACACCTCATAAATTGAGAACTCACCTTTCAAATTGATTTGTAGATTATGAAGTATCAGAATCTCACACCAGATTTTCTTATGCACACAATCAATAAAAGGCACTGCACTGAAAAAACAATAATGGCAAACTTTCCCTCTCTTTCTCTACACATATAGATGAAAATAACAAATCACATTGCTTCCCAGACTATTTCAAATTCTAAAACACATTTCTATTGATTACACATATAAACCCTTGCCAACTGACTTCTAACTGACCCTAAAATGCTTCTGGTATTTTCTTGACATGCGCCTGCACCGTTTCCGTAAGCGATGGCACTGCGAATCCATACGGGAGTTTAAAAATATATTACAAATAATGTTACTACTTTTTTAATAATACACTACTTCTAAAGATAGCACAGACTTGGGAAATCTTACTGTAATAACATATTACTTTAATATTTATAACAAATTCACATTTTAATGTCACAGTTGACTTTCTAACCTACCCCCATTCTCCTTAATGCCTGTTTCCATAGTCACAGTTCATGGAACACTCAACTGAACTGACAGGTCACAAGTTTAGCACACAATGTTGCAAATACAAACAGCAAGTGTGCTTGACTTTCCAAAATATGAGCTTATCCTATGTAATGTACCTTTCAAAGATTTTTTACTAACCAATAAGAAACATGCTTTTTAAAGACAGAAACACGCACCCTATTTTTGACTATATAATGTTCTTAAACAGCCAATCATTTCTCTTCATTTTTAAAAACGGCATCTTGTCCACCATTTTAGATACCTCTCATTCTACCAACTGTCTACTTCGACTGCACACATCTTTTCAGTGCATCCAGACTTCCCGTTAAGATGCTTAGAGTGTGGATTGTGGGATACAGCTATGTTTTCCGGTGCAAAAGGTATGCTGAACACAGAGGAATTGACAAAGATCTAGCTTAGCAAAATGTGGACATCAAATGGATTGGACAAAGAGGATTAAAGTGACACCAATCAATGCCTTTGGTTTAAACCTTCTTACATCTCCCACACCCTGACCTCATGATTGTGCACCGTTGCACAATGACTGGGTAGTTCTGAAAATGCTAATGAAGGACACCTTTGCAGAATTGATGTTGCTTTTCCCACAAACTGCCTTTGTATACTCTAACATATGCCAAAGACAGAAATGGAAGTGGTCCAATCAATTGTGTCCACAGATTGAGAAAGCTAGAAAAAATGTCAATAAAGCTGTTTCTGCTTACCTCAGAGACCATAGTATGGGATCCATACACAACAACAACAATCTGCGTTTCGATATGGATGACATCTACAGGAGTGATGGTGTACAATTCACAGATAAGGGAAACAGAGTCCTTCTCAACAACCTAAGATTCTGCATCGGCAATTACATGTAGCTACAAAAATCTTCCAATAAACACAAGGGCTCTTTTTAGAGCCACCTAATAACCCAACATATAATTTAGTTTTTTAATTTTTTTTTTTTTTCTTGCTTGGAGCCGTGCACCCAGCGCGTTCACATGGGGGCCAAGCTGAGAGCCATGCAGCCATCGCTTTCACACGGGGTCCGCCCTGAGAACCGTGCTAGAGTCGCTGCAGCTCCCCGTGTGGAAAAGCAATCAGCTTTGGGTTTTGGAAGCAAGAGCAGGTTTCCCTGCTCTAGCTTCCAAAATCCAAAGCAAGTTTGCTATGACAGAGCGGGAGCCGCGCGGCTCCCGCCCTGTCATAGCAAACAGCAGTGTCCACAGTGGGCACCCCAGGACACTGCAGGAGCCGGCCCTGGGGGGTGGCAGTCCCCAGGGCCAACACGAGCTCCAGGAGGGCGGTCACGTGGCCCCCCTCCCAACATGAGTTAAGCCCCGGGGAGGTGGTGGTCCCCGGGGCTGTGGGGGCCCCAGCGGGCCCCACTAACATTTTTTAAGAAATTCTCCAATTAAAATAAAACACGGGAACTTCATGGTTTTTTTTCATTTCAGCGGAATTCGCGACCACAGCGCGAATTGAGCCATAATTTTATTTTAAAAAGAAGCTTTTTTTGCCCTGGGGGTCCTTCTGGGACCCCCTGAACAGGCCAAGGGGGTCAGGGTGTTTCTACCCTGCCCCTTTCTCTTGTTTTATATCTTTGTTTCTCTGTTGTCTGGTGCCTCGCTTTTAACGAGTCACAGGATGGCTGCCACCACTTCCTGGTTCGGAGTGTTGACAGCCAATTAGAATGAAGCTAGTGGTCATGGCAGCCAATTAGAATGAAGATCGTGGTCAGGAGGGGTCGCGACTCCACCCCGTCCCTAGTTTCTCTATTATTTGTTAAGAAATGCCCCCGGGACCTAGCCCATCCGGGGGCCTCATTAAAATAATACGTGGGAACCCGCGCTTCATTGATTTTTTTTCATTTCGGTGGAATTCCCGACCCCAGCACAAATTGCGCCAAATTTCTTTTTAAAAGAAGGTTTTTTTGGCCCTGGTGTCCTTCTAGGACCCCCTGAGCAGGCCTAGGGGGTCAGGGTGTTTCTACCCTGCTCGCTTCTACCGAGTCACAAGATGGCTGCCAACACTTCCTGGTTTGGAGTTTGACAGCCAATTACAATGAAGCTCGTGGTCGTGGCAGCCAATTAGAATGAAGCTCGTGGTCGGGAGGGGTCGCAACTCCACCGCTGCCCTAGATATCAAAACTTATATTTTTTTAATTTCTCAGCAACTACTTTATGGATTTACACCATTTAAAAAAAAAGGTCACTATCTGATCCAAGCACTAACTTTTTGCCAAATTTGGGTTAATTCCGTTCAATAGTTTAGGCTGCAGCCTTGCCCAAAGTTTCCTATGGAAAATTGATTTTCCACTCTTATTTTTTGAATTTCTTAGCAACTACTGAACGGTTTTGCCCCATTTTGAAAAAACATCACTTTCTGAACCAAGCTCTATCTTTTTGCCAAATTTGGGGTAATTCCGTTCAGCAGTTCGGGCTGTAGCCCGTCTCAAAATTTCTCATGGACATTAACATGGAGAAAACACGTTTTGGGACCCACCTTTTTTCTCAGCCCCCGCTTGACGAATCATCCCCAAACTTTAGGGATAGGAGCTGACCTGGATAGACTTTTTTGGGAGAACTTCATGAAGATTTGTCAAACGACGCCAAAGTTATTAGCAAATCAAAAAATGCTTTTCCTATTCAAACTAGGTTCTAACTATAACTACCTACTGGCGACCGCCAGTAGGTGATATATATATACAAAGACTTCTTCTCCCAAAGAAATCCACTGGGAAAGAACGGCACTCAGCAGGGCTTGCAATTTACAAGATGTATTTTATTCCATCAAAATAAATCGGTAAAATGCTGCTACGACTTTCGGCACAGAGCCTTTGTCACGACACTAGAACTTAGTTACTGGGCAACTAATATACACAATGTTACTAAACATAGAAAACAGGTGGACATCCTGACTTATTCAATTCTCCGGATAAATAACTAAAGATGATTTAGTATGGGTAAAAATACACTTATTGGATCGGATGAAGGTAGAGAGGGAGGAGACTGAACAAATGAAACCTACGGTTAAAATCCATTTCCTGTTAAAAACTATCCCTGAGATTGAACCCTATCTGAGGATTGTTACTAAACCATTTAATCGCCTGCTTTTAACGAAATTCCCTTTTAACTTAATTCATTTTTATCTGGGAAATTCACAAGGCTGGAGCAGGACGTGTGATTTAGGTCCCTGTACCTGTGATAATTTTTTGATATAGGACACAATGCACTTTATTATGTTTTGTGATCATTATTGCGCTATCCGCAGGAGGTTTTTAGTCCCAATCTTAAATGGGAGAGGCTTTATTCGGGTTAAACCCGCTCTATTGTACTTACAAAAGCTTAATGATCAATTAGAGATTTTTAATATTGTGAGCTTTCTTGTCGCAGCAGCGAGACTTAGAAAAATCCGGCACCCCATGCTAGTATAAGAATACTGTAAAGTCCATGTTACTTCTTTTTTAATACTTTCCTTTGTATCACTAAATTATTTTTATTGTAATGGTGTATTGCCCCTATTGTTTTAACCATACTGAAGATTTTATGTATTCATGAATTTTGTTTTATTCCCACCCTAATTTTCTTAAATCGCCCTATTATTGAAGAATCGGTTATGACATTTTATTGTGTAATGTATGTGTTTTTACTGTGTACAGTATGTGTTTTATGTAATGTATTGTGATCTAATGAATGGTACTTTTATGGTTTTCAGAAACCGAATAAAGTGGTTTGAAGGACTGGGTGACTGTATGGATGTATCCATAAGTGTACCTTCAATGGCAGCTATCTTATAGTGTAAAAAATTACATAATCAAACTGCATCACACGCAGCATGAACAAAAAATGTATCAGGATGTCACCAATCACAATGATTATCTTTTAGCAATTCTACATAACATCAAGTAGAGTGAAATACAAAATAATGCTAGTGCATTTGATGGAATCTTCCTTCAATATTGCCATTGTCATGCTGGTGTTAAATAGATGAATTTTTTACATGTAGTATTGTACACTTCATACAGGAACATATTATCACAAATTTCTAATGACATAATACAACTGGGTGGTTTATGTTACTGGCTATATTGCACATTCAAAATAGTGCCCCATTTGGTGAAAAATGCATATATCTGAGGCCCATTGGCCATGGAATGCCCCATTGGGCAAAGAATCATAACTGAGCCCATTGGGCAAAGTCCCCCAGTATCGTATATACTAGTCCTGATAGTTCCATTAACATATAATCAGGCATAACATGGGCATATAAACTGCCTAAGATGTAATTAACAGATTTACCAAAAAGAAATACACCACAGTATGGCAACAGATAAATAAGACATATACATTACTTATGAAATCTAATTAAAAGTTACTAAACAAATCAAATGGAAAAGATAGATACTTTCAGCTCTTTTGCTTTCCCCGTAATGGACTGAAACCCAGATACCCATATAACAGGAACATCTGGCCTGACCCTGAAAAATAAAAATAGAAGCAAAATAAATACTTAGGAATCAAGCCACCTGTAAACCTGTTACAGTATATATATTACAATCACTGTATGCCCCAGTAACTATAGTGAATTAAAAAGAATTAAAATCATAGAAAAATAGAAAACGAGGAACAATATTGTTGTCCTTACAGGTAGGTATAAATCTCTTCATCAACATTGAGACCCACTGGTTCTTTTGTATTCAACATGAGGATATACCTTCACTCCAACAGTCTGAGTGCCCTCTCTCTGTCATCGCCTCTTTTAGCTGTCTCTTTTTGGTCAATCACTGTGTACCATAAATGTATAGGATTGCAGTTGTGGTGTTGTTTAAAATGCCTCGCTACAGGGTACATTTCATCGACATTCTTGATGGCCCTTGGGTGTTGCAAAACCCTTTTGAGCACTTATAGTATAGTGTTA
This sequence comes from Triturus cristatus, assembly GCF_964204655.1. Taxonomy (NCBI): domain Eukaryota; kingdom Metazoa; phylum Chordata; class Amphibia; order Caudata; family Salamandridae; genus Triturus; species Triturus cristatus. The sequence continues at coordinate 371,460,378 of NC_140595.1, forward strand.
CCAACGTACTTTTTTTGCAGGGACATTTTAAAGCATATACTACAAATTCAGATCTTCAATTAAGGGATTTAGTGATGGAAATCTTTTTTCCCTGATATGTGTAGACATTAGTAGCATTTACACTGGTTGCATTTCTTGAAGCCCCTGGCTGGTTTAAGCCAGATGGTTTTCTCTGGCATCTGATTCTTTACTATTTTGTTTCGGATAGATGTCATTCTCCTATAGGTTATTTGTGTTCTAATATCCATTTCTGCTCCGATTATAGGATCTTTTCTCAGCAGGTGCCAGTGTGCTTGTAAAATCTTCCTTATTTGATTGTGTGCCTTGCTAAAAGTAGTAATAAATCTGCAGGGCTCAATCTGTTTACTAGCTGTTTCTGCTATGGATCTACCTGCCTTCTCTACCTGGGAGTTGAATGTGCAGGAAATAGCAGATCAGTCCTAGATTTCGTTCTGACCTTGTCCTGTGCCTGCTTAAGGGTAGATATATATTCACTGAAAAAACAACAGTTACAGGGACATTATAGTTAACAAATAGAAGTTAAAGTATTATATTAGGTGTACTACTAATGAGTGCTATTACTTCTAATATATATCATATGAATGGCTGTGTGACTGTGTGCATCCTTTTGCCTATGAGTATGTGAGTGTCTGTATGGGTGTATAAGTGGTTGGGTGAATAGCTGTGTGGGTGACTGAGATGCTGTGTGAGTGGCTGTATTGGTGAGTGAGTGAGTGGGTGTGTCGGTGGCTTTATGGTTGGGTGAATGATGGTGAAAGTGGCTCTATAAGTGGGTAGGTGGGTGTGTAGTGACTATATAGGAGAGTGAGTGGGTATCTGAATGGCTATATAAGTGAGTGACTAGATGTGTAGGTGGCTGTATGGATGAGTACAGGGATGTGTGAGAGCTTTTATGGATGTGTGATTGGGTATGTAAGTGGTTGTGTGTGAGTGTATGAGGGCTTCTATGGATGAAGACCTCTAGAGAGGTGGATAGTGGAGGTGGAAAGGACTTTACCAAGCACCGTCATTGACCCCACGACAGCCAATACAAATTTCTGCAAGTGGTTTGAGGGCTCACTCAATCTGGTGCTCCCGAAAGTTTTAACTCAGAAGAAAACAGGCCCAAACAGAGCCCAGTGGTACACTCCCAAACTACGCAATGTACGGCAACAGTGCAAAAAAGCAGAGAGAAGATGGAGGAAAGACTTCTCACTCGAAAAAAAATAGAATACAAGATAGCCATACGCCGATACAAAGCAGAAATAAAAACTGCTCAGGCCTCCTACTATGAGGGAAAGATCATAGCGGCTGGCAACTCCTCCAGAGACATTTTCCACATTGCCACAAAGCTAATGAAATCCCCCGGGCCGGCAGCCCCACCGGACACCTCAACCCACCACTGCACTGAACTGGCCAATTTTTTCTCTACTTAAGTCCAGAACATTCTCAAACACCTTCCCCAAGAAGACATGAATATCCTAATTGTACACACGAATGATGGTAGGCAGTCAGAAAAACAGAAGCTGACGACCTTCCCTTTATTAACTCTGGAACTTTTCCTCACCATATTGACATCTGTAAAAAGCGGATCCCCATTAGATCCGGCACCTCCCAACATCCTGTCACTGGTCGGACCAACCATCGCCCCCAAGGCCACCTGTCTGATCAATGCTTCATTTAATACGGGTGTGGTACCTCCTGAATGGAAAAGGGCATGGTGCGTGCACTGTTAAAAAAGTCTAACCTAGGCCCAACTGATCTAGGTAACAACCGCCCCATCTCGCTCCTGCCTGGAATCAGCAAGATAGCGGAGAAACATGCCAATCACATTCTATCCGCTTTTCTTGAAACCAATGGTGCTCTCCACCCCTCCCAAACGGGCTTCCGCCCCGGTCAAGGAACGGAAACCGCCATATTATCAGTGGTGGAAGAAACGAGATGCAGGAGGAGCAGCAGCAATAATCCTCCTCGACCTAAGCCCGGCTTTTGACACGGTTAACCACCATGTCCTGATTCACCGCCTCAGGAGAGCTGGAGTGACGGGAACAGCCTTATCATGGCTGCAGTCCTTCTTAGAGGGGAGATCTTTTCAGGTCTTCAAGGGCAATACCAATTCACGGCCCATGCCCTTAAAGTGCAGAGTCCCACAGGGCTCCTCACTAAGTCCCACTCTTTTTAATGCCTACATGGCCCCATTGGCAGAAGTGGTGTCCCCCTTTGGGATCCACATGGTGACATATGCTGATGACACACAGCTGGTTGAATCTCTGAGCCATCTTAGCTAACAGGCCAATGGCCTCCTCCCTTGCCTAGAGGATGTCGCAAAATGGATGAGTCTCTCCCACTTGAAACTCAACGGTGAGAAGACAGAGCTCAGGATCCTGGGCAACTCACCAAGTTCCTTTCCAAAAACCCTGTGGCTTTCTTCCATGGGCTTGGTTCCAACCCCAAAAGCAGAGATCAAAAGCCTTGGAATCTGGCTTGACCAGAACCTCACCTTCATAACACAGGCGCGGAAGACGGCCGCTTCATGCTATGGCCTATTAAGAATTATTTGCAAAATCCTCCCTCTCCTACCCCCGCTAGCAAAAAGACTAGTGACCCAGGCCCTGATTCTGTCCAGATTGGATTATGGTAACGCTCTTCATTTAGGTGCCTCAAATGAAGTGATTTTAAAATTGCAGGTCATACAGAATTGTGCAGCGAGGCTGCTCACTGACACCCCTAACCACTGCTCAGCAAGACCGGCTCTCCACTCTCTCCACTGGCTCCCAGTACAGGAGAGAATAAACTTCAAGGCTCTCTGTATAGCCCACAAGGCACTGAATGGAAGCAGACCCATAATCACAAAAGCCATGCTTCAACCCTTCAGGGCAAGCAGGACACTTCGATCAAATGAACTCTATCTTGCTGTAGTCCCCAAGATCAATAAGGCCAGAAGTGGTGGCAGGCTTTTCTCATTCAATGCCTCCAGACTCTAGAATGCCCTCCCACTACATCTAAGGAGCGAGCTGAAGTTCCAAAAACAATTAAAGACCTGGCTGTTCACATAAAGAGAGCAGTTCCCCTCCAAGCTTCATGCAGCGCTGGGATGCCTCCGAGTAGCCATGCGCTATACAAGTGCCAGTACAATACAATACAACTAAAGTGAGTGAGTAGCTGTGTTGAGAGGCTGATTGGGTGAGTGAGTGGGTTTGTGACTTTGTAGGTAAATAAATGGGTGGGTGTGTGAGTAACTGTATGGGTGAGTGTGTGGTTATGTGACTGGATGTATAGGTAAGTAACTGGTTGTATGAGTGGCTGTGTGGGTGTAGGAGAGTAGGGTCTGCTATCCTATGGTCACCCCAAATTTTTGCTTTTTGCTTCACTGGTTTTTGACATATTGAGGCTGTGGGCCTGCTAACCAGACCCCCAGCCTGCTGTTCTCTCTAACTAAATTGACACTATGCACCCTAGGTGCATAACCAATTGGAAGTGGATCACCCTGTGAGCCCCTGTACCAGTGTACACTAGGTACCCAGGGCATTGGTGTATCTAAGGCCTGCCAGGGGCTGAAGGATGTATTATGCCACCCCAGGCTTGGCCTAACAAATTTGACACAACTGGCTGATCTCTCAGCTGGGGTAAGTTGGTGTAACCACCTCTTACTTAGGTGTAGTATACCTATACCTAACCTTAAATGGGACACATGTTAACCTATATGTCACTCCTATGGCAGGCCTTAACAATCCTGAAGGCAGAGAATGCTATCTTTGGTTTGGCTTTATCAAAACATGTCGAGTAAGGTGTCATACAAATTGGAATACTAACCCCTCGCCAATTCTGGCGACGGGGTTAGCATTCCACCCTTCTAGAGGGACACGACATGTACAGTACCTGAAACCCGGGTAAAATCAGACATAGCCTCAGCTCCACAAAATGGATGCTGCCACCACAGACACAAGTCTGCCCTCCTGCTGCTGGGAGTCCTTCCAGCTTGGGAGACGTGGACAAAGGGTTTCCTGCCAGGGGAGGTGCGTGCACCACCCCAGACAGGATTTTGTGTATTGGTCAGGTAGGGCTTGAATAGAATCAGACATGCCTGAGGCTCACAAGGAGCCTCGGTGCATATGCCAGTTCAAACCGGTCCTGGGGCACACCAGCCCCGGACCTGGGGCGAGCTGGACAAAGGATTGGGGGTGTAACCACAACCCTTCCTGGTCCCACCCTTAGGGAGGGACCTAGCAGGTAGTCCGGCCCCTAGAATCCGCTTAAAGGTAGGAGCTGTGTCCTAAGACTTCAGACATCCTGGAATCAACTTAACCACAAGAAGAAGACGGGAACTTCGACGCTCTGCTGCACAGAGGACTGAAGGAAATCTCCCCTATGGTCAGGGAGTGACCATCTTGCTAACGCAAGCACCAACCAGCTATTGAACGTCTGCTTTGCCGCCGCCTCCAGCCGGAGCCCGAGCCCAGAGCCCGACAAGACCTGGACCTCCAGACCTCTCACCGCCCGATCCACAGTCCCTGAGAAGGCGGAACCCGTGGAGGCACCGAGACACGTGGAGCCAGCCATCTTGGAAGACCGACGAAAAGCTGCAAGCGCAACGACTGAGGCTCCCTCCAAGTTGTGCTTTGGGTCCTGAGAAGCCCAACACCTGAGCAGCATCTGCTCCAAAGGTGAGCCCTCCAGCATCTCCACGACCTGCGTGGGGCCCCTCTGCACTTTGCATCTTGACGCGCCTGCCCGGTCCCTGGCCCGTTGGCTAGTGGCCATTTTGGCGACCTATTTTAAAATCAACGATGCTGGTCTGGTTGCTCCAGACTGGCCCTAGCTGCTCTCCAAAAGAGCAGCCCCTCTGACCTTGCTGGTCAGAACAATCAGCTTTCTTGAACTTCCACGACTCCTGCCTTTGCCAAGGCTTGTTTGCTTCCTTCGAGTCGCCGACACCGCCGACAGCGAGAGCCTGCGTGGGACAGCTCGTGACTTGACTCCTGGACGTCGTCGACCTTCAGGGACTACGTGGCTGCGGTGACAAGCTACACCTAACCATCTGTTTGCACCCGACATCGCCTGGTACCTACCTGGTGCCACGCCGGTCACTGGCTAGTGACTGTGAACACTGTCCCCTCTGCTTTCAGGTCTTCTACAACTCCGATCCACCCTTGGATCCAACGCAGCTCTTCTGGACCGACCGCCTGCAGCATCTTTGTCCTCAGGCTCCATTGAATCGATAGAAGAAACCCAACGCACTTTGAGACCTATGCACCCGCTTCCTGTGGGTGAGGTAAAGCTGGCACTCCGGTGCCCAAGTGTAGAGAAACATCTCTAGTGTCTGTGTTTTGAATCTTGAGATCGTAGTCCATCCAGAAGACCCTTTCTGCAGTAACTTTTTAACTTTTACGCACCCATTGAAAACCTATGGGAGCACGCGTGTGACTTTCCGCACTGCACACGCGACCCGTGGACCTCCTGGTCACTAACTGAAGTTAGCTCCTTGTAGGCCCAGCGATTCTAGAGGCCCTAGGCCTTTTCCCTTTCCTGTTCGTGGTACTTATACCACTATTTTAGTATATGGTTTGAGTGGCCACCAGGGCCCATCCATATAAAGTGCAACTTCTGTATATTATAACGTTGTCTTGTTTAACGATTTGTGCTCCTGTGCTCATAAAGAGTCTAGGGGATACTTTGAGAAATAAATACATATATATTTTGAATATATATCTGTGTGGTGTCCTTTCATTGGTATAAAGGGGGGTTACATTTGGTAAAACAGCCTGCTTAATGCGCTTTAACGAGTTTAGCCTCAAAGACTGCTTAGCCTTCGCTACCACTAGGGCAGCTAGTCCGAAAAGGTTGACTTACAACCACACCATAAGGGTTGCTTGGCATGGTACAAGGTGGTCACTTTAACTAGTGAACATCATATACCAGGCCAACTTCTCACATTGGTGAGCAGCGGTTGGATTTGAGCTTGCTGTGTTTTACCATTGTAATCTCTTGGTTACCAATTGAAAGATCACATAGGTACCTTTAGGTACATATAAAACAAGATAGATATACTTAAGTTCTACTGAACTTAGTTGTTGTAGAGCAAAGGGAGTAGCACACCCTGACTACAACTACTAGATAGGTTTAGTAGGTAAACCCAAGTGTAGGTAGATTGCAACACATCCACCCACACTTAAGAGCAATGGCTGGGACAGAGGGGTCCAATGTACCCATCTCTGTTGAGAGTGACCCCCAGAGGGCACCATCCATCTTTGCTACCCTAAATCAAAATGAGCTCAGGCAGTTGGCAAATATCAGGGGCCTTAAACAGCCCAAGAACCCTACTTCTGCTGAACTCAGAGAGCTTTTACAAGCTGATGAAGATCAGAAAGCTCTCAAGAAAGCCTCCCAGTTAGGCCCCTTAGGGACTGGAACAGGAGGCCCCCCTTCTGAAGATGCTACTGAGGTACCCCTTTCCAATAGTCACCCCTTAGATGAGAATCATACTACAGAGGATGAAAGTGATAAGGGTACTGATACAGAAGGTAGTGAGGATGAAGGGAGAACTAGCCCAGTGCCAAGTGTTATACATGGCCCAGCTAACCTAAGGCTATTGGGGACTGACAATGGGATCATCCCATTGGATCTCACCAGTGGACTTAACCAGGGGCTTGGGAGGAAAAGGAATCACTCAGGTAGGTGAATCTAATGCTTCTCATACCTCTAGAGGCTCTCAAGGTCACTCCAGAAGAAGGATGACCACCCCTCAGAGGAGGGAACATGAGGCCAGAATGAAGGAAGCTCAGCTGAGAATCAGGAGACAGGAGCTAGAAGTAGCTCTGATGGAAAACTGAGTAAGGCTAGGCAACCTAGAGAGAGTGGGTCCATACCCACTGGTGGCAGCATTGTCCCTAAGCACAAAGATAGGGTCTTTGACAATAGGAACCTGTCCAAGGTTGTGCCCCCCTACAAAAGTGGGGATGACATCCACAAATGGATGACTGCTCTTGAGAGAGCCTGCAAAGTGCAGCAGGTTCCTGAAGACCAGTGGGCAGCAATCTTATGGCTCTCCTTTGAAGGAAGAGGCAGAGATAGACTCCTCACTGTTAGGGAGGAGGATGTCAGAAATTACAGAGCCCTGAAGAGTGTCCTAGTTGATGGGTTAGGCTTAACTACTGAACAGTACAGGTTAATGTTCAGAGACACCCAGAAGACACAGACTCAGGACTGGTCTGAATACATTGAATGTGCCACTAAGGCTTTGGAGGGTTGGTTGCTGGGAAGTAAGGTATCTGATTATACAGGATTGTACAATTTGATGATGAGAGAACAGATTTTAAATAACTGTCAGAACCAGCAACTGCATCAACACTTGGTTGACTCAGATCTGACCTCTCCCCAAGAATTGGGAAAGAAGGCAGACAAATGGGTCAGAACCAGGGTTAAGCAAAAGAACCAGAACCAGGGCCAAGGGGGTGATCAGAAGAAAACAGACCAAAAGGGTGGAGATCAGAAATCTAAAGACCAGAAGTCTTCAACAGGGCCCCAAACTAGTACTAACGAGGGTGGGTCCCAGCCTAAAGGGAAGAAGAAAGAAGGTCCAAAGAAACCCTGGTGCAAATCTTGCAAGAATACAACTCACTGGACTAGTGATTGTCAGTCAGTCAGTCAAAGTACTTTTATTTCGATAAATAAATATCATAAAAAGACATAGGAACAATACAATACAAATTCATAAAGAAACATTATTTCATTAAAACAACTCCATCATAAAAATGTTTAAAAAGAGGTCAGTCAAATAAAACCATCTATTTGCATTCACTTAAAAATTACATTTATATACAACAATCCCCAAAGAGGCCAGATCCTAATAACAATATTAGTCATTTCACCTTTATAAATTGATATTTGTCTGATTATTGGGCGACTTGCTTTTCTTGATCCTAACAGCCCCCACCAGGAAACTAGCCACATGATACATAATCCTGGGTGTCTGTAAAAGCTGTAAAAACAGGATTGCAGGCTTAACCTGAATAAACCCTGCCTCCCTTAAAATTGGAATCAAGTATCTCTTTCTTGGAGCTGTGTAATAGTCACAGAACATCAAAAAATGCGTAGTGTCCTGTATCGAAAAATTATCACATTTACACGGGCTGGCGTTTTCTGGGATACACCAGGTTGGAAAATGTCCAAGTATTAGGTGGATCATATTAAACCTGAAACGGGTTAAAAGGAACCGGTGAAAAGGTAGGTTTACTGTGGTTAGATAAGGTTCGGGGCCTGTGTGAGTACTCAAAATAATGCTAATCCGGACCGAGGGTTTCTCCAATTCAACTCGTTCCCTTTCTGAGCTTAATAACTCGCCCATCATCCCCTTAATAAGACCAATATCTTTAGCAGTAATCCGTTCCGGAGAAGAAAAAAGTTCCAATCTCCCTAACTTAACAAAACAATTTTTAATGTAAGCTAGCCACGGTATATTTATAGCTCTATCCAACTGCAAACAGTCTTTTAAAATGATGTGGTTAAGGGGAATTTCTTGATTCAGCCAGGTCTTTAGCCAGGCCACAACAGGAGCTACTCTAATCAGGTCTGCGATGTAACCTACTCCAAGTTCTGTATGGACAATATGTGTGGGAGAGGACTGCGGTACGGAGAGTACCGATCTCAAAAATTTATTTTCAGTAATCTGTATACTCTCTGTGTTGCAGTTGCCCCATATCGCACTTCCATATGTGGCAACAGCAAGACATTTTGCCTTATAGATTTTTAGTAGCGATGCTATTGGCCTAGCTCCTAGTTTTTTACCAAATCCATGAATAGCTGAAGATGATCTAGCTAGGGCAATGTTTCTATTTTTTATCTGGGGGCCCCAAGTGCCTCTTTCATCAAATGTGATCCCCAGATAAGGAAAAGTAGCTATGCTACACAGCTCTTGCTTCCCACAAATAAATGTCTTTGAGATCTTACTATTTTTACTCTTGCCCATTATCATGATTTGAGACTTTTTAGCATTAATCTTTAGGTCCAATGATCCCATAAAATTCTCAAATGCGTCCAATAATCTTTGTAGACCGACCCCAGTGCGTGAGAGCAGGACGGCATCATCGGCGTATAAGAGGACTGGAATACCAAGTTCTCCTACGCGTGGGATGTCTAGGGTTGCATCTTTAAGAATAGGGTCCAAGGCGTTTATATAAATGGTGAATAGTAGGGGAGCCAAAATGCACCCCTGCCGCACGCCCCTTTCCGACTTAAAGTGACTCGTGCAGCGCCCTTCTGAAGTTACTCTAATCGAGGCTGTTAAATCAGTATGTAGGTCTACTAATAGATTGACAAGGGCCCTATCTAGGCCAATGTCTAGCAAAATTTCCCATAATTTAGAGCGATTTACCAGATCAAAAGCTGACGAGAGGTCCATGAACCCCAGGTACATAGAACCCTCTTTAGCCCTTGTATATTTTTCAACTAATAAATGCAAATTGAGCCTTTGGTCTATTGTACTTCTTTTTGGTCTAAAACCATACTGAACATTTGACAGAACCCCTTTCTCTGTGAGCCACTCATTCAATTTTGTTAAAATAACCCGGCCCAATATTTTCACCGAAGTATCAATCAGAGAAATAGGTCTGTAACAGGAAGGATCTTGCCTGTTACCCTTTTTAAAGACAGGAATAATAATAGATTTTTTCCAGGAATCTGGGATTCTTGCATTAGGCCACCCCTCAGAGGAGGGAACATGAGGCCAGAATGAAGGAAGCTCAGCTGAGAATCAGGAGACAGGAGCTAGAAGTAGCTCTGATGGAAAACTGAGTAAGGCTAGGCAACCTAGAGAGAGTGGGTCCATACCCACTGGTGGCAGCATTGTCCCTAAGGACAAAGATAGGGTCATTGACAATAGGAACCTGTCCAAGGTTGTGCCCCCCTACAAAAGTGGGGATGACATCCACAAATGGATGACTGCTCTTGAGAGAGCCTGCAAAGTGCAGCAGGTTCCTGAAGACCAGTGGGCAGCAATCTTATGGCTCTCCTTTGAAGGAAGAGGCAGAGATAGACTCCTCACTGTTAGGGAGGAGGATGTCAGAAATTACAGAGCCCTGAAGAGTGTCCTAGTTGATGGGTTAGGCTTAACTACTGAACAGTACAGGTTAATGTTCAGAGACACCCAGAAGACACAGACTCAGGACTGGTCTGAATACATTGAATGTGCCACTAAGGCTTTGGAGGGTTGGTTGCTGGGAAGTAAGGTATCTGATTATACAGGATTGTACAATTTGATGATGAGAGAACAGATTTTAAATAACTGTCAGAACCAGCAACTGCATCAACACTTGGTTGACTCAGATCTGACCTCTCCCCAAGAATTGGGAAAGAAGGCAGACAAATGGGTCAGAACCAGGGTTAAGCAAAAGAACCAGAACCAGGGCCAAGGGGGTGATCAGAAGAAAACAGACCAAAAGGGTGGAGACCAGAAATCTAAAGACCAGAAGTCTTCAACAGGGCCCCAAACTAGTACTAACGAGGGTGGGTCCCAGCCTAAAGGGAAGAAGAAAGAAGGTCCAAAGAAACCCTGGTGCAAATCTTGCAAGAATACAACTCACTGGACTAGTGATTGTAAAAAGGGTGGAGCCCCCAACACTGTTGCCCCTAAGGCACCTGCTCCCAGTACTACTGTTAGCAGTGTTGGTCCCCAGACAAAGGGTGTAGTGGGAATCACTATGGGAACTGAAGGAGATTCTGACTTAGACAGAACCCTGACACAGTCAGTCTTGATCTGTGATGGGGACATGGATTTGTCCCTGACTGTGAGCCCCAGTAACCTGGGCAAGTACAGACAGACTCCTTTAATAAATGAAAAAGTGGCTCAAGCCTACAGGGACACATGTGCCAGTGTCACTATGGTGACACCAGGCTTTGTGGACCCTGGACAGTACATACCAGGTGAGAATTACCTGGTGACCAATGCCAGCAATGCCACTACTTCACATAGTGTGGCAGTTGTTAACTTCTCATGGGGAGGGGTAACTGGCCTCAAAAGGGTTGTGGTTAGTGCAGACCTCCCAGTAGAATGTTTGTTGGGCAATGACCTAGAGAGTTCTCTATGGTCAGAAGTGGAGTACAGGACACATGCAGAGATGTTAGGTATATCACCACATGTCCTTGCTGTGACCAGGTCACAGGCCAAAAAGTGCCTTACTGAACAACAGGTCTTGGATCCTGGAACAATGGACCAAGCACCTACCAAGAAGAAGAACAGGAGGGTAAAGGCTGTGCCTTCCCCCCTGCCTCAAGGTGATGATCAGCCTTCCCAGGAAGATGATCTAGAGGACCCTGAAGGAACTGTCCCTGAAGAGCTTGAACCTGATCAGGTTGAGTTTCTGGGGACAGGGGGACCTTCCAGGGCTGACTTGGGGCAGGCTCAGTTAACCTGTCCATCTCTTGAACCCCTCAGACAGCTGGCTGCTGCTGAGGCAGCTGGGAATGCTCAAGGTACCCATAAAGTGTATTGGGATGATGGGCTCCTTTATTCAGAGGCTAGAGACCCAAAATCTGGTGCAACCAGGAGGTTGGTTATACCTCTGCAATTTAGGGGCTTCCTTCTTACCTTGGCCCATGATATTCCTCTAGCAGGACACTTAGGCCAGAACAAGACTTGGGACAGGCTTGTCCCTCACTTTCACTGGCCTCACATGAATGAAGATACCAAGGAGTTTTGTCGCTCCTGTGTGACCTGCCAAGCCAGTGGCAAATCAGGTGGCACAACAAAGGCCCCCCTAATACCACTACCTGTGGTGGGGGTCCCCTTTGAAAGAGTGGGAATAGATATAGTGGGTCCCATGGATCCTCCCACTGCATCTGGGCACAGATTTATACTGGTGGTAGTGGATCATGCCACCAGGTATCCAGAGGCAATTCCCCTTAGGACCACTACAGCTTCTGTTGTGGCCAGGGCCCTGCTAGGAGTATTCTCCAGAGTGGGGTTTCCTAAGGAGGTGGTTTCTGACAGAGGAATCAACTTCATGTCAGGATACTTGACAGCTATGTGGAAGGAATGTGGTGTCAACTACAAGTTCACCACTCCTTATCACCCACAATGCAATGGGCTTGTTGAGAGATTCAACAAGACCCTAAAGGGTATGATCAAAGGATTACCTGAAAAGCTCAGGGGAAGATGGGACATCCTTCTACCCTGCCTTCTGTTTGCTTACAGAGAGGACCCACAAAAAGGAGTTGGCTACAGCCCCTTTGAATTGTTGTTTGGGCACCCTGTGAGAGGCCCACTGTGTTTAGTGAAGGAAGGATGGGAGTTACCTCTCAAAAATCCTAAACAAGACATAGTGGACTATGTACTTGGTCTCCGCTCCAGGATGGCTGAGTATATGGAGAAGGCATCCAAAAACCTTGAGGCAAGCCAGGCCTTACAGAAAGCTTGGCATGACCAAAAGGCTGTCTTGGTTGAGTTTCAGCCAGGACAGAAGGTATGGGTGTTGGAGCCAGTGGCCCCAGCAGCACTCCAAGACAAATGGTCTGGACCCCATACAATCCTGGAAAAGAAGGGAGAGGTCACCTACTTGGTGGACCTAGGAACTCCCAGGAGTCCCCACATGGTACTCCATGTTAACAGGTTAAAAGCATATGTTGACAGGGCAGACATGGGCTTGCTCATGGCTACAGATGAGGGACAGGAGGAAGAGAGTGACCCTCTCCCAGATCTGTTGTCTCAGAACCCTGAAGATGGTTCAGTTGAAGAAGTGACCCTTGGAGGCAACCTCACTGAGCATCAGCAGATTCAATGTAGACAAGTTCTACAATCATTTCAACACATGTTTTCCTTGATACCTAGTCAAACTGACTGGTGTACCCATGTGGTGGACACTGGTGACAGTCTGCCTGTGAAGAACAAACTTTACAGACAGCCTGACCACGTCAGGGACTGTATAAAGGCTGAGGTACACAAAATGCTGGAATTGGGTGTCATTGAACCTTCAGAGAACCCGTGGGCTAGCCCAGTGGTTCTGGTCCCCAAACCTCACACCAAAGATGGCAAGAGAGAGATGAGGTTCTGTTTGGACTAAAGAGGACTCAATGCTGTCACTAGGACAGATGCACATCCTATTCCAAGGGCAGATGAGCTCATAGACAAACTAGCTTCTGCTAAGTTTTTGAGCACATTTGACTTGACAGCTGGCTATTGGCAAATCAGATTAGCTGAGGAGTCTAAGGCCAAAACAGCATTCTCAACCCCAGGGGGGCATTATCAATTTTTGGTGATGCCCTTTGGTCTGAGGAATGCACCTGCCACCTTCCAAAGGTTGATGAATCAAGTCCTTACTGGGTTGGATGACTTTTGTGCAGCATATCTTGATGACATTGCTGTCTTTAGCTCCACCTGGGAGGATCACCTGATCCACCTGAAGAAGGTACTTGAGGCTCTGCAAGAGGCAGGCCTCACTATCAAGGCTACTAAGTGCCAGATAGGGCAAAGTAAGGTTGTGTATTTGGGCCACCTTGTAGGTGGAGGCCAAGTTCAACCATTGGAGAGTAAGATACAATCCATCAAGGACTGGTCTCCTCCAACCACCCAGACTCAAGTTCGAGCTTTCTTGGGCTTGACTGGGTACTACAGGAAGTTTGTTAAGAACTATGGGTCCATTGTGACTCCTCTTAATGATCTGACATCCAAGAAGATGCCCAAAACGGTTCAGTGGACAGTAAGCTGTCAAAAGGCATTTGAAGACCTGAAGAAGGCCATGTGCTCTGCACCTATCCTGAAAAGTCCTGACTACTCCAAAGAGTTTATTGTCTAAACAGATGCTTCTGAGTTGGGTGTGGGAGCTGTGCTGTCACAACGTAATGTAGATGGTCAAGACCAACCCATTGCTTTTATTAGCAGAAGGTTGACCCCCAGAGAGAAGAATTGGTCAGCTATTGAGAGGGAGGCCTTTGCTGTGGTGTGGGCCCTGAAGAAGCTGAGGCCATACTTGTTTGGCACTCACTTCAAGATTCAGACCGACCATAAGCCCCTCTTGTGGCTAAATCAGATGAAGGGTGAAAACCCCAAACTGCTTAGATGGTCCATTTCCCTACAGGGGATGGACTTTACAGTGGAGCACCGGCCAGGTACAGACCATGGGAAGGCAGATGGTCTCTCCAGGTACTTCCACTTAGGACATGAAGACGAGACTGGTCAAGGCTAGTTTAATGTCCCTGCGTTTGGGGGGGGGGTTGTGTAGGAGAGTAGGGTCTGCTATCCTATGGTCACCCCAAATTTTTGCTTTTTGCTTCACTGGTTTTTGACATATTGAGGCTGTGGGCCTGCTAACCAGACCCCCAGCCTGCTGTTCTCTCTAACTAAATTGACACTATGCACCCTAGGTGCATAACCAATTGGAAGTGGATCACCCTGTGAGCCCCTGTACCAGTGTACACTAGGTACCCAGGGCATTGGTGTATCTAAGGCCTGCCAGGGGCTGAAGCATGTATTATGCCACCCCAGGCTTGGCCTAACAAATTTGACACAACTGGCTGATCTCTCAGCTAGGGTAAGTTGGTGTAACCACCTCTTACTTAGGTGTAGTATACCTATACCTAACCTTAAATGGGACACATGTTAACCTATAAGTCACTCCTATGGCAGGCCTTAACAATCCTGAAGGCAGAGTGCTTGGTTCCATGTGAGATGGTGCTCTGGCATGAGCTGAGCCTGTCTGCAGTGGTCAGAACAACTTCCTTCTACCGTTTCCAGATATCATCATACCATATACTCTTGAGTGCATTATGAACCTCGCGGTTAAATGCTATCTTTGGTTTGGCTTTATCAAAACATGTCAAGTAAGGTGTCATACGAATTGGAATACTAACCCCTCGCCAATTCTGGCGACGGGGTTAGCATTCCACCCTTCTAGAGGGACACGACATGTACAGTACCTGAAACCCGGGTAAAATCAGACATACCCTCAGCTCCACAAAATGGATGCTGCCACCACAGACACAAGTCTGCCCTCCTGCTGCTGGGAGTCCTTCCAGCTTGGGAGACGTGGACAAAGGGTTTCCTGCCAGGGGAGGTGCGTGCACCACCCCAGACAGGATTTTGTGTATTGGTCAGGTAGGGCTTGAATAGAATCAGACATGCCTGAGGCTCACAAGGAGCCTCGGTGCATATGCCAGTTCAAACCGGTCCTGGGGCACACCAGCCCCGGACCTGGGGCGAGCTGGACAAAGGATTGGGGGTGTAACCACCCCCCTTCCTGGTCCCATCCTTAGGGAGGGACCTAGCAGGTAGTCCGGCCGCTAGAATCCGCTTAAAGGTAGGAGCTGTGTCCTAAGACTTCAGACATCCTGGAATCAACTTAACCACAAGAAGAAGACGGGAACTTCGACGCTCTGTTCCATAGAGGACTGAAGGAAATCTCCCCTATGGTCAGGGAGTGACCATCTTGCTAATGCAAGCACCAACCAGCTATTGAACGTCTGCTTTGCCGCTGCCTCCAGCCGGAGCCCGAGCCCAGAGCCCGATAAGACCTGGACCTCCAGACCTCTCAAAGCCCGATCCACAGTCCCTGAGAAGAAGGAACCCGTGGAGGCACCGAGACACGTGGAGCCAGCCATCTTGGAAGACCGTCGACAAGCTGCAAGCGCAACTACTGGGGCTCCCTCTAAGTTGTGCTTTGGGTCCTGAGAAGCCCAACACCCGAGAAGCATCTGCACCAAAGGCGAGCCGTCCAGCATCTCCACGACCTGCGCGGGGCCCCTCTGCACTTTGCATCTCGACGCGCCTGCCCGGTCCCTGGCCCGTTGGCTAGTGGCCATTTTGGCGACCTATTTTAAAATCAACGATGCTGGTCTGGTTGCTCCAGACTGGCCCTAGCTGCTCTCCAAAAGAGCAGCCCCTCTGACCTTGCTGGTCAAAACAATCAGCTTTCTTGAACTTCCACGACTCCTGCCTTTGCCAAGGCTTGTTTGCTTCCTTCGAGTCGCCGACACCGCCGACAGCGAGAGCCTGCGTGGGACAGCTCGTAACTCGACTCCTGGACGTCGTCGACCTTCAGGGACCACGTGGCTGCGGAGACAAGCTACACCTAACCACCTGTTTACACCCGACATCGCCTGGTACCTACCTGGTGCCACGCCGGTCACTGGCTAGTGACTGTGAACACTGTCCCCTCTGCTTTCAGGTCTTCTACAATTCCGATCCACCCTTGGATCCAACGCAGCTCTTCTGGACCGACCGCCTGCAGCATCTTTGTCCTCAGGCTCCATTGAATCGATAGAAGAAACCCGACGCACTTTGAGACCTATGCACCCGCTTCCTGTGGGTGAGGTAAAGCTGGCACTCCGGTGCCCAAGTGTAGAGAAACATCTCTAGTGTCTGTGTTTAGAATCTTGAGATCGTAGTCCATCCAGAAGACCCTTTCTGCAGTAACTTTTTAACTTTTACGCACCCATTGAAAACCTATGGGAGCACGTGTGTGACTTTCCGCACTGCACACGCGACCCGTGGACCTCCTGGTCACTAACTGAAGTTAGCTCCTTGTAGGCTCAGCAATTCTAGAGGCCCTAGGCCTTTTCCCTTTCCTGTTCATGGTACTTATACCACTATTTTAGTATATGGTTTGAGTGGCCACCAGGGCCCATCCATATAAAGTGCAACTTCTGTATATTATAACGTTGTCTTGTTTAACGATTTGTGCTCCTGTGCTCATAAAGAGTCTAGGGGATACTTTGAGAAATAAATACATATATATTTTGAATATATATCTGTGTGGTGTCCTTTCATTGGTATAAAGGGGGGTTACATTTGGTAAAACAGCCTGCTTAACATGCTTTAACGAGTTTAGCCTCAAAGACTGCTTAGCCTACGCTACCACTAGGGCAGCTAGTCCGAAAAGGTTGACTTACAACCACACCATAAGGGTTGCTTGGCATGGTACAAGGTGGTCACTTTAACTAGTGAACATCATATACCAGGCCAACTTCTCACAGTGGGTGAGTGAATGGTTGTGTGAGTTGCTGTATGAGTGAGTGAGTGGGTTTGTGAGTGGCTCTACGGAGGAGTGAGTGGGTGTGTGAGTACTAGTAAAGGTCTGTGAATGGGTATGTCAGTGGTTGTACGGGTATGTGAGTGGGTATAAAAGAGGTTGTATGGGGGTGTGAGTAGGTGAGTAGGTTCTGTGAATGATGTCATTAGTGATGTCACTAGCCATGTCATGAGTGATGTAATATGTGAGGTCATAACCAGTGCATTATGGGTAGGGCTCCCGGTTTTATGGTATTTATTTTTTGCCGTTTCCGTCTGTATTTATCCATATTTATTTTTTGGCCATTTTTTCTGTATTTATCCACATTTATTTTTGTCACAAGCAAAAGACGACGCTTCTGCTAGTATTTTTCCACATTTATTTAAATTGACAATGCACACATGCGCTCGGTTGTTATTGGTCAACACTATACATTCATCTGAAAACGTTGCCATTTGCAGAATATCCCAAATATGCTTAAAAGTGCTATCACAAGCCATTTGTCTCAGATCCTTCCAGTTTCTGTCATCGGCAGAGTGCCACATCCTCTCCCCCACTTAACACCATACTGCCCCACTGAGAAACTCACACTGCCTTCAGCTGCAACCCAATTGTGCCCCGCTATAAACACCTGGAAGCAATTCAATTCAAATTATGCACTAACAAGACCCCGTGTTAGCACGAGCCCTTTAAGGACTTCTTGTATTTCCGTGTCTTTGTTGTAGAGTGGGCGTCAGTCTGCTGGAATGTGCCAGCTTTTCATATCCCACCACGACCCATCCCTCTGTGTCCAGGTGCCGTGTGCAGCCACTCACACATGTCGGCAGGGGGCGCTCTGTGCCGTGGTAGAGGGGCGCGTGGGGATCCGGAAACTCATTTACCCCACACCTGGGCAGGGCTTTGAATACCTCACTGCATATGAGTGTTATTTACCTAATTAGTACACCATTAAAAAATAAATAAGAGAAACAAATACTGATTTAAAACCTTTAACAAGTCAAGCTTGGGCCTTGCAAATGACATTGAAATGTTTGCGGCAGGTGCACAACCCACTGACCTGCCTTACAATGACTAGAACTTGTTGTACCAGGATGTCTGCAGCAGCTCCATTAACTCCTGAACCTGCAGTTTCATTGCAGGTGCCAGAACCATTTAAATTATGTTGTGATATTCCATACTGGTGAACCAGCAGACTACACACAGCGCTCTGCAGCAAGTACATTAACCCACTAAGGTAGCCTACAATGGTTTGGGTGGCCTTTGCTAGCCAGTATACCAGCATTAAAAGAAAGGACGAGGTGGGGCCGCAAAAGACCAGCATGTGATACATACAGGGTAACCACACTACGAGCCACACATGCCACATTTCTAGCCACACATTCAGGGAGCCCTAAATATTATAAAGCCAATAAAAAGCCCGGGTAACCTGCCCACAGACAGGGTGAGTAGAGGTTCCCAATCGTTCTGCAGGTTAGGATCCTAGCAAGAAAATATTTTCACCACTTTACTTTGGCTCCATATAACGCCTAGAAGCCGTGCTTCGTTAACTACAATGAAAGAAAAATGCACTAGTGACAAATGACGAAATGTCAAACAAATAAGCGTTTCTGAAAACAAAGTTGTGCATATTCGGCCTTTTGCATAGCATTTGTGTTGTGCTCAGCTCATGCCACAACACGCGCTCAAATGGTCAAACGTCATATATTTGAAAGTTTTACTTTTACCCCAAAATATATATATATTTATATAGCTATTGTGCTCTGCAAACCCTTTTTCTTCTCAGTCTTACAGGTAAGCCTCATCCAGTAGTATCTTTAGCTGCGCTGAGAAGAGAGAGCCCTGTCTCACAGCTGGTGACGTCAAACTGAGCGATCAGCAACAAATGGGCAAACGAGTGCCCTCTCAGGGCACAGGAGGAACACTCCCCACACACTTCACTAGAAGCACAAACACACCGGAAACCACAGCTCCAGAAGTACCAAGAACTACTGAAAGTTTTGAAGTAGAGCCCTCCGGGAGGGAGCCTGCAAGCCCTACCCCCTGTGGATGCTAGATGAATAATCAGAGTTTGGGACCCTGCACAGTCATCCCCACCCCATGGAGGTCTGGACACTACTGGTGTGAGCTCTACTTGAAAGAAGGCAGTGGGGAAGATTACTGGAGACGGCAGCGGTCTGCACACAGAGATGTGCTTGTGGCCGCTTAGAACACTTTTACGTAAACACCGAGGGAGTTGTGGGCCGCCAAATTGTGAGGCTGAGTATTATTTTAAAATGGCATTTCTTTTGAACAAAGGTTGAGAAAAATGTAGCTTCTAACATTGATTTGAAACCGCAGCCCCTTCACAGCAGCCCCATAAGCAGAACTGTAAAACTGTAAAACCCAGTCTGCGGGAAAAGACGGGTGCTGGTGCAATCGGCAGAGTGAAGAGGCAGGGGCTAAGGGGTCAAAGAACAACAAAGCCTCATTAAGAAGTAAACGGTCTTTCAAAGACCTGTGAAGTACTCGGGTGCGGTGGCTATGTGTGCGCCCTGGAATCTGTCTCAGCCCCGGGTTACACCTCTTAATCCTCTAAGGAGGGGGGGACACCAGATGGTTGGGGGTGTGATTCTATTAATGTCAATGACAAAATATAGTAGTATTTTCCCGTTTTTATATATAAATACAGATAAAGGAAAACTTGTTTTCCGTCTGTATTTATATGTAAAAATCCGTTTAAACGGAAAACCGGGAGCCCTAATTATGGGGTATAAGTTATAGGTTGCTCAGGTAACTATATCTGCCATATTGTTTTTGGTTTTGTACGAGTGAATTCTGACCCCAACTATAAAGTCCCTGTGACCTGTGGTTTTGTCAGTGAATTTCTAAGGTTTTTTTAAAATGCTAATTCCTAACTTTAATGTCCCTGTAACCTTTGTTTCTTTTCAGTGAATTTCTATGTTTTTTTTAACTAATTGTTGCATTTGCAGAGTGGTGGAGAAAGGAGGCTTGGGCTCCAACCTGCTCTCAGGAATCCCCTTGTGCAGGACTTACAGGAGTTACCAGGAGGGCTTCTTGGCCCCCAAGTCCCCTCCAGAGTAGACTTCATTCCCCAACAAGTAGTGCACCAAGAGCCGTGTTTGCAGAGTGGTGGAGAACAGGGGCGTGACCTCCGAAGACCCCTTAGCAATCCTGCTGTGTGGGACTTACTGGAGAAAACAGGAGGGGTGACAAAACCAGGCAAGAAAACCATGCATGCGTGTCAGGTACTGTAGTGTCTGAGAACTGCTCCACCAACTAGTGTCGGGAAAAAGTGATTAGAAAGAGGTGCCCAGAAAGAAAAACAAAACAAGTGGGCTGGGACACACTGGGTGTCTGCTCCCTAGACCTGGCCGAAGAGGAATGAATAAAAAGGCGTCCTCATCGAAAGGATGAGGGATGCTCAGGGAGGAAAAACTGTGGGGGAGAGGAGACAGCTGGACAGGGTAACCACAGAAAGAGGAAAGAGAACAAGGGAGTCTGTAGAAATTGGAGAGAGAGGAATGGCGAGTATAAAGAGAGAGACAGAAGAAGGAAAATTAGATTAATAATACAGAGCAAGCCTATCTGCGATATCCACGGGTGAACCCTGGTGAGAGGAATGGAATGCCATCCTAGATGGATATCAAGCTCCTCATCCTGGTTGAGGCCCCCCGGTAGTTTGCTGTTGAGTATGATGATGTATCGGCAATTCAATCTTCTAAGTGCACGTTCTCTATCACCACTTCATGCCTTTTCCGGTAGCCTGCCAGTTCCAAAAAAGGAGATTTTGAGACTCTCAGTATCAGTGGGACTATGCAAGGTGTTACAGTGTCTGGCCATCGGATATGTCACATCATTGTTCCTGATCACCCTAAGATGTTCAAGAACTCTGTTTTTGACAGGAAAAATAGTGCTCCCCACATACCTCAGACCACACACACAAATTAGAATATACACTACAAAATTAGTGTTGCAATTGATGAATGGTTTGATTTTATGTTGTTTACCATATGGCAAGGATACCACTTTGACATTGGTGCTGTGGGTGCATGCTTTACACTTGCCACATTTGTAGAAGCCAGGGAGTTCCCTCAACCAAGTACCCCCTTGCCTCCGGCCTGGCTCATTGATAGTGTGTACCGGCATTTCTCTTAGGGAGTTGCTCCTACGATATGTGATGTGAGGGCGTGGGCTGACCAGTTTACCAATTGTAGGGTCTATCCTAACCAGGTGCCAGTGTTTCCTAACTACGTCATGTACTGCTGCATAGTTATAGTTGTAAGTTGTGATAATCCTGATTTCTGGTTTGGTACCCCTCTGGGATTTAGGTTTGAGCAAAGTCTCTCTACTGATCTTACTGACTTTGAGTCTGGTCTCTTCCACCACCTTCCGTGTGTAACCTCTCTGGTAGAATCTCCCCACCTTCCTCCCCTCCTCCTGCCTATATACCTCCACTGTACTGTAATTTATATTGGCCCTAAGGAGTTCCCCATAGGGGATACACCATTTCAGTTTCTGAGGGTGGTGACTATTGGCATGCAGGATACTGTAACCTGCAGTTGCCTTTTTATGCAGGCTTGTATATATGGTCGTTCTACACTTCTACTACCACATCCAAGAAGTCCATTCTGCTGGCACTTGTTTTGCTGGTGAACTTCAGGTTCAAGTTGTTGATATATATAGCACCCAAAAACTCATCTAGGTTTTCTTTGGGGCCATCCCAAATAAGGAAAATGTCATCTATATATCTGGTCCAAAGGAACAGATGTTGTGTGTGTATGTCAAACCTCTCGGACCAAATACAATCTGATTCCCACTAGCCCATAAACATGCAGGCATAACCAGGTGCAAAGCAGCTTCCCATGGCAGTCCCGGTGAGTTGCCTATACCACTGATTCCCAAACATGAAATACTTATACTCCAGACAGAACTGGAGCATCTCCAGTAGGATCATAGTGTGGTCATATGAAGCTATGGGTCTGTCCCTAAAGAAATGCCTTCATGCCTTCAAACCCAGGTCGTGCTGGATGCATGTGTACAGTGAGACAACATCCACTGTTGCAAAAATGTAGCTGGATCCCCAGGGGTTACCAGAGACCTTGGAAATGAAATCCATACTGTCATGGCAGTAAGATGGTATGTTACACACATATGGGAATAGAAAATGGTTGAAATAGACTGAAGCATTCTCTAGGAGACTGTCATTGGCTTATATGATGGGTCTGCCTAGCGAGTTGGTGCTGTGCTTATGGACATTAGGCAATGCATAGAAGCAGGGGGTCACAGTTTTCATAACTGGTAAAAACAATAATTCATCCTGACTCAAAAGCCCCTGTGTGTGCCATTTAGAAAGCATATTGTGAAAACAGTCAATTGTTAAACCATATTGGCCAGCATTGATTTTGCCATAGCTGCCTGAAAAGTCCAGTTGTCTCTTAGCTTCAGCCATGTATTTCTTGACATCCCACAACACCACATTTCCCCATTTATCAGAAGGCTTAATAACAAAGGATGTCGCATCTTCCAGGGATTCCAGTGCTCCTTGTTGGCCTTTAGTAAGATTTCCCACATTACAATTAATTTTACTGGCTCCTAGTTATAAAATATGTCACTTACAAACGCCTCATGGAAGGAATCAATGTTATCATGGGGGGTAGTAGGATTAAACCGGGAATTGGGATTAAAATCACTGTGATTCCTTCTATTAATTGCAAGATCCAGATTGCATAGGAGTTCCCGAACAGAAGTCCAATCCCTATTGCCAAGTTCCAATTCCCTCAGGGAAGCCAAACCAGGCAATGTCTCCTATGGACAGGAGATTAGAGGGCATGTCAGATTGTGTGGGGTTATGATCCACCCCCTCCACCTCAGGTGTCCCTCTGACCCCTTTCAGTGTGTGAACTTTCAAGAGTTTATGTTTCCTGGAAAAAAGAAACATGTGTATGCGGGTGCATGACAAATCAAGGTTACTAGTAGGGCAGAAAGAGAGGCTTAGTTCCGAAAAAGATTGTTCATCAGGAGCAAGAATATGAGGGGATAGGTTGATAACTGAAAAAGTTTCCTCACCAATTACTTGTTTCTCTTGCTCTGCTGAACTTCTTGCCAACACGGCTTCTCTGTTTCCTTTTCCTCCTCCACCCCTCCGGATTTTTCTTTTGCTTTGTTTCCATCTTATCCTTTTTCCTTTGGCGGTTTTATATATATATATTCAGATATTTAGCAACAGCGCCCTACTTGCAATTCTGATAATACAGATATCAAGTAATATGTATTATGTTAAGATATAATTATTGTGGGAAGATTGCCCATTCAGGGCGTGATATGAATATCTGGCATACAAAATGTAAATAGCAAATCGAGGAGAAAATTGCATGTTTAGTAATGGCTGCCATTGAAGGACTGGAGTAAGTCCTATGTTGATGTTGCTTGTATTGTATTTATGTTTACCTCAAGTCGGTGCCGACCACAATTGAAAAAGACGGCAGCCGAAACGCGTTTTGTCGTGTGTTTGTCCTAATAAAGACCAAGGACAACTGTTCCCGTGAGTGCTGGTATCTTTAAGTTACCGCGAGCCTGTTTGTTATACGCGGTGTCCGTCACCGCGTATGAAAGCACCTGACCGTGAGTGAAGGGGAAAAGACGGAAACTGGAGCGTGATATATATATATATATATATATATATATATATATATATATAGATATATATAGATATATATAGATATATTATCTACTGGCGGACGCCAGTAGATAGTTATAGTTAGGACCGTGTTTCCATAGGAAATCTCAAAATTCTATTTTGAATAACTTTGGTGCCGGTTGACGAATCCTCGCGAAATTTTCAGAATTAATGGGGCGCTCCGCTCAGCTCCTACCCTAAAAGTCTCGGGGTGATTTCTCAAGTGGGGGCCGAGAAAAAAGGGGGTCCCAAAACACGTTTTCCCCATGCATTTTTCCATAGGACCTTTAGTCGCAGCTACAGCCCGAATGGCTGAACAGAATTACTTGAAATTTGGCAGAGAGGTAGCCATAAGGTCAAGGAAGTGCCTTTTGCAGGTCTGGTGTAAATCTGTTCAGTATTTCCTGAGAAAATAGCATTTAAAAGCATATCAATATCTATACGCGCGCAGGGTGCGCGCACTGTGCAAACCCTGGGCACCCTGCCGTGCGCGAGCGTAATTCTGATTGGTTGTTAGATGTCAGTAAACATTCGAATCGGTCGAAATCAGGAAGTGTCTGTCGCCATTTTGTCTGTAGCAGTGAAAAGGAAAGGTGGAGAACGTGAATAGGGGGCATAGTAGGGAGTTCTTGACCCCCAAGCCATTGTCAGGGGGTCACAGTAGGACCACGAAGGGCAAAAAAAATGATTTTAATTTTTTTTAAAAACATCGCGAGGTGCGGGCACTCTGCGCGCACCCGAAAAAAAACATTAAAAAAAATACAAATAAAAATCAAGTTTAAGTGTTTAGTCATTAGGTGGCTCTAAAAAGAGCCCTTGTGTTCATTGAGTGTTTTTCGGTACCTACAAGTAAGTACCGATGCAGAGTCTAAAGTTCAAGAGGAAGACTCTGTTCCCTTCATCATTGAAATGTACACCGTCTCCTCTATAAATGTCTTGCATGTTGTAACGCAAGTTGTTGTGGTATATAGAACCCATACCATAGTCTCTGAGGAAAGCAGAAACAGACTTATTGACGTGCTTTCTTGCTTTGTCAATCTGCGGACAAAATTGGTTGGACCTGTTCCACTTTTGCCTTTGGCATATATTAGAATATACAAAGGCAGTTTGTGGAAAAAGTGACATCAATTGCAGAAAGGTGTCCTTAATAAGCATTTCCAGACCCACCCCAGTTAAAGTGCCTAGGTCATTTCCACCACAGTGCACAATTATAAGGTCAGGCTGTGGGAGATGTAGAAAGGTTTTCACCAAAGGCATTAATTGGTGCCACTTTAATCCTCTCTGACCAATCCATTTAATGTCTACATTTGGCAAAGCAAGGTCTTTTACAATACCTCGTTTTTCTGCAAATTGTTCACTCCAGAAGACATAGCTATGACCTACAATCCACACTGTGAACATCTTTCAAGGAGAACAGGATGCACTCAGGAGGTGTCTTTCAGTAGAATGGCAATATGAAAAGAAAGACAGTTGAAAAATGGAGGCATACATACTTTTTTTAATAAAAAGAACTCATTGGCTGATTCAAACCATTTTACAGTTAAAACTAGGCTGTATGTTTACATTTTTAAAAGCATGTTTTGGATTGGTACAGAAAAATGTGTTCCCACTGAACATTACTTTGGATTTGCTGTTAGGTTTGAAAAGTCAAGCACTCTTGCTCTTTGGATTTGAAACATTGTGTGCTGAACTTCTGACCTCTCTGCTCACACCAGTGTTCCATGACCTGTTGCTATGGTAGCAGGCAGAAGTCATGTTGGGGAAAGGGATGATTTGGAAAGGGGTTGAAAGTTGCAACCAAGAGAAATGTGTGATTCCATTTGAAAAAATGTGGGAAGGACTGTGATTTTACATTAACATGTATATGTGTGAAAAAAGAGAGGGAAACATTGCCATTTACTGGTTGTGGTGAGAGGAGAGAGGTGTACAGCTCTGAGATTCTGGCTCTGATAATCTGCTGTTTGAGTGCCACATTTCTTTCTCAACTAACTAATTTTAAAGGTGAGTTATGAGTTTGAGAGGGGACGTATGTGGTGATTTTTGATATAAATATTAGAATTGTCATTCTTCTTTTAAAGTTGTGTTTTACATTTTGTGTTTTAGGAGATATTTAACTGTGTTGAACTTGTAAGATATTATGGAGTATGTCTTCACTGTAAGTTAAGGTGTAGTGGTATCACTGAGGAATACTGTTTTGTGTCTAGAATCACATCATGAGTCTGTCTGCACACAGGATTTGTTGTCAGAGATTTAATTTGTGTTGCTCTTGTTCTGTTAGCCTTGCACTCGCAGAAAAGGGGCAGTTTGTTTTCTTAAAGTGTGATGGTTAGCATTCAGCAGAAATCAGTTACTCACAAATGAGAGGCAAATGCAAACACATTTGAAAATAGCATGGTACATTTTCCTACCACTTTAAAAGTTGTGTTTTACATTTATGTTAAGGAAGATATTTAAGTGCCTTGAACATGTTAGATATTATGGAGTATGTCTTCACTATAAGTTAAGGTGTACTGGTATCACCCAGGAATACTGTTTTCTGCCTAGAATCACACCATGAGACAGTGTACACACAGGAATTGTTATCAGAGATTTAATTTGTGTTGGTCTTGCTCTATTACCCTTGCACTCGCAGGAAAGGGGCAGCTTGTTTTTTGTAACACATGGTCATGGTGTCAAGAAGCTGTTAGGACATGTGCTCTTTTCTGCTTGTCTAAAATATAAGAAAAAAGTGTCAGGCTGTCACAGTAATTATGAATTACTCCACCACAGTACTAAATGTGCTTTCAAATTGCCAAACAAAATATCGCTTTGTGGTTAGAATCACACCATGAGTCTGTGTGCACACAGGAATTGTTGTCAGAGATTTAATTTATGTTGCTGTTGTTTTGTAAAACTTGCACTTTTAAGAAAGGGCAGTTTCTTTTCTTCAACTGTGTTGGTTAGCACTCATCAGAAATCACTATCTCAAAAATGAGAGGCAAATGCAAACACATTTGAAAATAGCATGGTACATTTTCTTACCACTTTAAAAGTTGTGTTTTACATTTTATGTTAAGGAAGATATTTAAGTGCCTTGAACTTGAAAGATATTATGGAGTATGTCTTCACCATAAGTTAAGGTGTACTGGTATGACCCAGGAATACTGTTTTCTGCCTAGAATCACACCATGAGACAACATGCACACAGGAATTGTTGTCAGAGATTTAATTTGTGTTCCTGTTGTTCTGTAAAACTTGCACTTTCAGGAAAGGGCCTGGTATCACCCAGGAATACTGTTTTGTGCCTAGAATCAAACCACGAGACAGTGTGCACACAGGAATTGTTGTCAGAGATTTATTTTGTGTTGCTGTTGTTCTGTAAAACTTGCACTCGCAGGAAAAGGGCAGCTTGTTTTCTTCAACTGTGATGGTTAGCACTCAGCAGAAATCACTATCTCACAAATGAGAGGCAAATGCTAACACATTTGAAAACCACAGGGTAGATTTTCCTTCCACTCCTGCAATGGGTGAGGTAGTTCCTACATGTTCAAAACTCCAATTAACCTTTACCAAACATGTACTCTTACACACATATCTGCAGTCTTCATGCAGTTGAAAAAGTCTCCATGCAGATCTCTCTTGCAACTGACAATACACAGTCTCCAGAAACACACTCTTTTCACACATGCAGCAGCTTCTCCTACACTCCCATGCATAATACTCAGCTCTGTGTTGTGTTTCAGATAGCAGTGTATAATGCAAACACATTCAACGTCACCAAGGCTCATTTCCTTTGCTCTACTCTAATCACTCACCCTGTAACACATGCTAATGGTCTCAAGTAGCTGTTAGGACATGTGCTCTTTTTTGCCTCTCTAAAATATAAGGGAAATGTGTGAGGCTGTCTCAGTAATTATCACTTGCTCCATCCACAGTACTAAATGTGCTTTCAAATTGCCAAAGGAAATATCGTTTTCTGCCTAGAATCACAGCATGAGTCTGTGTGGACACAGGAATTGTTGTCAGAGATTTAATTTGTGTTCCTGTTGTTCTGTAAAACTTGCACTTTCAGGAAAGGGCCTGGTATCACCCAGGAATACTGTTTTGTGCCTAGAATCACACCATGAGACAGTGTGCACACAGGAATTGTTGTCAGAGATTTAATTTGTGTTGCTGTTGTTCTGTAAAACTTGCACTCGCAGGAAAAGGGCAGCTTGTTTTCTTCAACTGTGATGGTTAGCACTCAGCAGAAATCACTATCTCACAAATTAGAGGCAAATGGTAACACATTTCAATCAACAGGGTAGATTTTCCTTTCAATCGTGTAATGGGTGAGGTAGTTCCTACATGTACAAAACTCCAATTAACCTTTACCAAACATGTACTCTTACACACATATCTGCAGTCTTTATGCACTTGTAAAAGTCTCCATGCAGATCTCTCTTGCAACTGACAACACACAGTCTCCAGAAACACACTCTTTGCACACATGCATCAGCTTCTCCTACACTCCCATGCATAATATTCAGCTCTGTGTTGTGTTTCAGATAGCAGTGTATAATGCAAACACATTCAACGTCACCAAGGCTCATTTCCTTTGCTCTACTCTAATCACTCACCCTGTAACACATGCTGATGGTCTCAAGTAGCTGTTAGGACATGTGCTCTTTTTTGCCTCTCTAAAATATAAGGGAAATGTGTGAGGCTGTCACAGTAATTATCACTTGCTCCATCCACTGTACTAAATGTGCTTTCAAATTGCCAAAGGAAATATTGTTTTCTGCCTAGAATCACACCATGAGTCTGTGTGCATACAGGAAATGTTGTCAGAGATTTAATTTGTGTTGTTGTTGTTCTGTAAAACTTGCACTTTCAGGAAAGGGCCAGCTTGTTTTCTTCCAATGTGTTGGTTAGCACTCAGCAGAAATCACTATCAGGAAAATGAGAGGCAAATGGTAACACATTTCAAATTAACTAGGTAGATTTTCCATCAAATCTTGTAATGGGTGAGGTAGTTCCTACATGTACAAAACTCCAATTAACCGTTACCAAACATGTACTCTTACACACATATCTACAGTCTGCATGCAGTTGAAAAAGTCTCCATGCAGATCTCTCTTGCAACTGACAATACACAGTCTCCAGAAACACACTCTTTGCACACATGCAGCAGCTTCTCCTACACTCCCATGCATAATACTCAGCTCTGTGTTGTGTTTCAGATAGCAGTGTATAATGCAAACACATTCAACGTCACCAAGGCTCATTTCCTTTGATCTACTCTAATCACTCACCCTGTAACACATGCTGATGGTCTCAAGTAGCTGTTAGGACATGTGCTCTTTTTTGCCTCTCTAAAATATAAGGGAAATGTGTGAGGCTGTCTCAGTAATTATCACTTGCTCCATCCACAGTACTAAATGTGCTTTCAAATTGCCAAAGGAAATATCGTTTTCTGCCTAGAATCACAGCATGAGTCTGTGTGGACACAGGAATTGTTGTCAGAGATTTAATTTGTGTTGCTGTTGTTCTGTAAAACTTGCACTTTCAGGAAAGTGCCAGCTTGTTTTCTTGAAATGTGTTGGTTAGCAC
The DNA here is from genome assembly GCF_964204655.1 of Triturus cristatus. Classification (NCBI taxonomy): domain Eukaryota; kingdom Metazoa; phylum Chordata; class Amphibia; order Caudata; family Salamandridae; genus Triturus; species Triturus cristatus. The sequence continues at coordinate 371,489,619 of NC_140595.1, forward strand.
TGAGCAGAAATCACTATCTCAAAAATAGGAGGTAAATGCTAACACATTTCAAATCAACAAGGTAGATTTACCATCAAATCTTGCAATGGCGGAGGTAGTTCCTACATGTTCAAAACTCAAATTAACCCTTACCACACATCTACTCTTATACGCATGTCTGCACTCTTCATGCAGTTGTGCAAGTTTCCATGCAGATCTCTCTTGCAACTGACAATACACAGTCTCCAGAAAAACACTTTTTGCACACACGCAGCAGCTTCTCGAACACTCCCGTGCGTACTACTCAGCTGTATGTGGTGTTTCAGATAGCAGTGTGTAATGCAAACAGATTCAATGTCACTAAGGCTCATTTCCTTTGCTCTAGTCTAATCACTCACCCTGTAACATGTCTGGTCATGGTCTCAAATAGGTGTAAGGACATGTGCTCTTTTCTGCTTCTCTAAAATATAAGAAAAATGTGTCAGGCTGTCACAGTAATTATCATTTGCTCCTCAACAGTAGTAAATGTGCTTTCAAATTGCCAATCAAATATCGTTTTCTGCCTAGAATCACACCATGAGTCTGTGTTCACACAGGAATTGTTGTCAGAGATTTAATTAATGTTTCTCTTGTTTTGTAAGACTTGGACTCGTAGGAAAGGATCAGCTCATGTGATAGGATTTGAAAAGCTGAAAAAAAATTGTAATGAATTAAAATTACATAAAGGTATTTTTTTTTAGTTTTTTGCAGGTATTGCTGAGCAACAGTGAAACAATTTAAAGATGCCTATAACGTCAAGAAAGAGAAAAGAAAAGCAACAACAACTATATTTGAAGACAACTGGTAAAAAAAAAATTGGAGGAGAAGCTCGTGTTGGAAAACAGAAAAAGTCTTCTGGTAAGCAGACTAAAGAATTTTTAAAAAATATCTTCAAAAAAAAAAATGATCGAAAGATAAATTCAAACAGTGTTTCAAGTACAAAACAACAACAGAGTTGGCAGCAAAAACAAAATGCTAATGTAGACTCAGAAGTAAGAAAGAGTGACTTAACACAGAAAATAGATTTTAAAAACATTCGTCGAAAAATGTTTCAGAGAAGAGTGATGTTAAATTTGCTAAAGGATGTGAAAAAATATAAGAAGAAAACCACATTTTATAAGAAAAAGAAATGAATTGAAAGTATTGTTACCAAGGCATTAGAAATAAAAAAAAGCTATTCATTTTAATTTTGAACAGGATGCGTAGATTAGATAAATTAGTCAATGCAATGAAGTCACAAAGCAAAAGGAAAAGAGAAGTAAAAAAAAATAACTTTTGTAAAGTGTTCTTAGGAGAATGGAAGCATAGTTCAAGTACTGAACCATTTTTTAATGAAGAGAGTTATCTTCAAAGTAATAGTTTGTTGCATGCAGTTGACACCAATGGTAGAGCATATGAAGTTAAGGATGGTTGTGTAATGGAAAAGGAGAAAATGGTTCCAAGAAATGAGGAAGAAGTGATGGCTGATGAGGTTATGGGGAGACGTCCTAAAGCCCCAGTGTACACTTGGAATTGTAGTAGTATTTGTACTGTGCCTCAGGAATCTATTGATAAATTACGTGACTTTCTAAGAGAATATAGTAAAAAGAGTGTTAAACAGAAATTTAAGGTGCTTCAAAGACTAGATCCATGCAGAGTGAGAGAGAATACTGGTTTGCAAGGACATTCTCTGGCTTGTCTATCTAGGAAAGTGTGTCAAAGTGTTTTTCACCATTTTAGGATGCTGGCTGTTCATCATACTGAAATGAGAAAGTTTGTGAGAACATTGTATTTTGCTAAAAGTCCAGCATTAAAGTTAAATGAGTTGAATAATGCTCTGTTCCATGGATCTGTATCAGATGTAGTGAAGGTTACTGATGAGATTCAGTTTTGTTACTTTGGTCCAGAACAAGAAAGTGCAGAAAATGACACAGTTATTGATGAAAATGTGGAAGAGAATGTAGAACTTACTGTTAGTAAAAATTTTGAAGATGACATGACAAAATTTACTATCATCACTAATGAAAGACCAAATATTACTTGTATTTGTTGCTGGAGAAGCCATTATAAAAGTCAAACAAGGAATGTCGATCTCTATAAAAAAAGTGAAAATGAAGATAATTATAAGTGGAAAGATTTTGCAACATATATATTTCTGGAAAATTGTTTTGAATTGGGTGAAGATCAGCGTATTTGTAAATACTGTTATAACAAGTTAGAAGAAAATAGAATGCCAGCAAGAGCTGTACATAATAAATTAGAATTGGCTGATATTCCTCCAGAACTTTCTGATTTAAATACATATGAGTCTATACTCATTCAATGTGTCCATCCGTTTCAGACCATAGTGCGTATGGAGCCAAAAACAGGTAAATTACCTCCTTCGGATTTACAAAGAGGTTTAAAAGGAAGAGTTGTCTATTTGCCATTGGATTTGAAAAAAAATATGGAAACAATTGATGCAGATACTTTGGAAACTGAACCATTAGTTATTCTGGTTAATGGTGTACCTACAAAGAATAAGAACATTTGGCAGGAGCTGGTGGATGTACGAAAGTACAAAGAGAAAATTTGTATTTGAAAAAAAATAATAAATGGTATGAAGCCATTTATATGGATGAAGATGAAGAAGAAATACTAGAAGACACAGGAATACCAACTGGGCAAATTGAAAAAGTGGATAAGTCAAAAGAAGTTGAAATTTATGAACATTTCAGCATACATCCTCTTCATTCTAAAGAAGTTATGGGAAACGCTATTGATCTGGTTCAGATGAAGAAAGCAAAAGGAACTCCTGTGAGTGTATGGGAGGAGAGCTTGGAACATCGTTGTTTTCCCCAACTGTTTCCTACAGGAGAAGGTGGACGATATGATGAACGTCCAGTACAGATTCCTGCTTCGGAGTATCGGACTACAAGATTATATGCAGTAAATCCCAGATTTCGTCAAAGTATTCCTTATTTGTTCCATATTTTATTTGAAAGTGACTTGTCTGCACTATCTTATGCAGTAAATCACATTTTGAAAACTGGAGTACATCTACATAATGTGTCAGCAAAGGACTTTCTCAACAAAGTGCAACAGCAAGATGATCATTTGGAATCTCAATTGATCAATTTGATGGCTTGTCAGCGTGGAACTAATGAATATTGGTACCGACGCCATGGAGAATTGAAGTGTATGTTACGGAATTTAGGAACTCCTACATGGTTCCTTACCCTGAGCTGTGCTGAGTACGCTTGGGATGATTTACTGGATTTTCTGCGAGAGGCAAATTCAAACATTAAAAACATACAATACAAGACAGCAGGAGAATTGTGCTCATTGGATCCAGTTAATGTTTGCAGATATTTTAATCATAGATTTGAGGCTATGATGTCCTTCATCTGCAATAAAAAAAAATCCACCTCTTGAAGAAGTTGTGGATTTCTTTTGGAGAAAAGAGTACCAAGCAAGAGGTGCTCCTCATATTCATATGCTGTTGTGGATCAAGGATGCCCCAAAATTTGGAACAGATGCTGATGAAGCAGTTTTATCTTTCATTGAAGGATATGCAACATGTGCTATACCTAAAAGCACAGAAGAGAAAAACTTAAAAGAGAAAGTTTTACGTTTCCAAAGTCATCGATGTGGAAAATACTGTCGACGAAAGTACAAGAGTAAAGATAAATTCTACACAAAATGTCGATTTGGATTTCCACGACCTGTTCTTTCAAAAGTGAGAGTAAACAGTTTTATGTCAGCTGTGCGACATACTATTACAAGAAAATCGCCTAAGAATACCTACAACCTAAGAAGAAAAGAAGAGTCAAAATATATAAATGACTACAATCCAGTCATTTTATCCATGTGGAATGCTAACATGGATATGCAGTATGTGGCTGACAATTCTATTGCTGTTGCTCGGTATGTCACATCTTACATCACTAAATCTGAGAAAACAGAATTGAAGGAAATGTGGGAAGAGATTTCTCACGAGAAGACTGTCAGTAAGAAGCTATACAGTTTCAGTTTAAAGATGTTATCGCATCGAGAAATTGGATACTACGAATGCCCAGATAGGTTATCATCTGCAAGTCTGTTCTCCAAATCCAGAAGAATAATTTGGGTAAGTTTAGGCCTTGCAGGAATGCGAAATCGGGTACTGAAATCTATTCGAGAAATTGAATATTTAGCAGAGTTCGAACCAGAAAGTACAGACATTTTAAGAACAAACATGTTGGATACATATTACCCACAAAGAAGTCATCACCTTGAGGACATGTGTCTTTATGAAGTGCTGCAGAACTTCATTTTTAAACGGAATGCCACAGAAGATATCAACAATGGAAAATATAAAGTCAGTGGTGAGGAAGGATGTTTGGTGAAGAAAACAAAAGGAAGTTTGATAAATCACCGGAAGCTGAGTTGCGACACTCCTGACAAAAAAGAATTTTACTACTTGGCACTTTTGCAGCTGTTTAAACCATGGCGTTCAGAGGACGAACTACTTGGAGAATTCCAGAGTTATGAAGATTCCTTCAATGCTAGCAAAGACAGCATAGAATGCAGTACTTTCACAACTTATGTTCAAATGTTAAATGAAGAAATTGAACAAGGAGCAACAATTGCAGCTGAAGTAGCTAGAGACAGTTCTCAAGACAGTCAAAGTTCTGGGACATTCAGTCAAGATCCTCTAGGACAACCAAACGTAGAAAATGAAGCAGCAATAGCCATGAATGAAGTGGAAACAGCTATGAATCAAGCTCAGGAAGATTTAGTAGACTTAACATATTTGGAGCAGCAACTGAATGAAGAACAAAAACAAATTTATGAAGAAGTCAGGAAAAAAATTGATCACGGATTACTACATGAAAATAAAGAGTGCTCATGCACATCTTTTGAACCAATGAGAATGTATGTAAGTGGACAAGCAGGAACTGGAAAAAGTTTCTTAATTAATGTAATTAGAAGCTACCTACAGAAGAAAATGGATTCCATTTTGTCCTGTGTTGTTACTACTCCAACTGGGTTAGCTGCGTATAACATAAAAGGAGTTACCTTACATCGTTTGCTAATGTTACCAGTAGAGCATGAGAACAAAATACAGTACCACAAACTAGCAGGTGAAGCATGCTTGGAAGTTTCAAGAGTATTGAAGAAATTGAAAGTACTCATTATTGATGAGGTAAGCATGGTATCAAACTTAATGCTTGCCTTTGTGCATTTAAGAATGCAGCAAATTCTGAAGACAGAGTATGACGTGTTATTTGGAGGAAAACACGTCATAGTTTTTGGGGATCTTTTGCAACTTACTCCAGTTAAAGGACATCCGGTATTCCATACACTTACACATGAAGACACGAAAAAGTCGTTAGGAAGTATAGGCAATGTAAATATTTGGACATATTTTGAGTATTAGGAACTCATTACCAATATGAGGCAAGCCAATGATGAGGACTATGCAAGTATTCTGAAAGATATAAGAATTGGACTACTCACAGAACATGGCAGAAAAGTATTACAGAGTCGATTGCTGACTAATTTGTTTACAACAGAAGAAATAGTTCCAGAGAAAATATACAAGAAAATTGCTGAAAAAAATACTGTAATCTGCTTAATGCCAACACTACATGAATGCTCTGTATTCAATCAAGAACTTTTGAAATTGGAAAATGAAGAGATCATAAAACTGGAAGCTGTGGATAAAATTCAACATGAATGACTAACTATTATATTGACAGGCAAATTGGCTACTAAATTGGATTCTCTGGAGAAAAACATTTCAAAAACAGCTGGTTTGGAAAAGAATCTTTATGTGTGTATGAACTGTAGAGTAATTTTAAGACGTAATTTGGATGTAGAAAAAGGTTTAGTGAATGGAGCTATGGGTAATGTTGTGGGTTTTGTAAAGTACCAGAAAAAAGATGGAATTGAATTCTTAAAAACTAAAATTTGATCAGATTGAAGAGGTTAAAGTCATTAGTCGTTGTTCAGTTCGTTTTTTGCTAGTGAAAGACTTATATGTACGTAGGAAGCAGTTTCCGATTTCTCTAGCATATGCTGTAACTATTCACAAGTCTCAAGGATTAACTGTTGATAGTGCTTTTGTAAACATTGGATCTACTGTGTTCAAAGAAGGTATGGCATATGTTGCTTTGTCACGCGTGAAAAAATTATCTGGTTTATTCATGATAGACTTTGATGACTCTAAAGTAAGTGCTGATGCAAACTGTGTAAAGGAGTATAATAGATTAAGAAGAAGCTATGCTCCTCATTTAGGTCAGTATCCTGTGTTTGAAAAACGTGTTGTTTGTCGGAAAAGGAGATTTGAGAATATCTGTAATGAGGATGTACAGAAGAGAAAACAAAAAGACAGTGATGTGACTGCAAGCAAAAAGAAAAAGGACAGTGTGGAAGAGGTTGTTGGTTGTCATTTTGAAAATAGCTCTGGTGTCAACTGCTACGCAAATGTAGTGCTGAATGTTGTATTTTATCTTGAAAGTTTGCAAGAGCAGATAATACTAAATCATGAAAAAAGATTCTGTTCTTTGCTGAGTCTCCTTTATGAGAAGCTGAGTAATGATAAAAATAAAATAGAAAGTGCTTCTGATGTTAGAAATCTTTTAGATGTATGTTCTGGATGTACACAGTTTACACAAAATGTCCAGCAAGATGCACAGGAATTCTTGATGTATATCCTGATGGTACTGGAAGATGAAGGAGTAGAAGTAGAACATTTATTTGGTGTCTCTTATAAATGGGAACATTGTTGTGATAACTGTATGAACACAAGCAGTAGTAATGTTGATTCTGAAAGGTTCATATATTTACCATTACCAGAAAGTAAAACAGTGACTTTTAGTAAATTAGTTAAAGATGCTAATCACAACATGGAATGTTCTAAATGTAAATCTGAAATGTTGTCAACGTTATTTTTAAGGAAATATGGACAGTATGTAATTTTAATGGTACAACGTTGTAGAGCTGATGGAACAAAATTGGAAACTTTACTAAAGAAGTTTGTTGGCAATCAATTATCTATATCTGGAAAAACTTTTGTAGCAGTTGCAATAATTTTTCATGACGGTCCTTCTATAACTTCTGGTCATTACACAGTTTATCTTAAATGTGAAAAAGGATGGACACTGTGTAATGATTCTCAATTGATTTTCAAGCAACGTTTGCCTTATGATTTACCCAATTGTTACTTAATTTTTCTGAAACCCAAATTTTAAATACTAAAATCAGCATCGGAAGAAAGCATTATTTAAATTTTAAAGGATTAAAATTGGATATTTCACTCAAAAAGGATTTTAAACTTACCATTTGGCCTCAAGGAAAGGTAAAACAAACAATTGTGGACTTCTTTGACAGATATTATTTTGGAAAATGTTCTTTTGCAACAAGGTTTACAGATGTTATTTCTTGAAAATTGTTAATGTACTTAAAAGGTATTTTTGACATTTCTATTAAGGTATGTTTTAGTGAGGATACATTTGGGGCTTTTTTAAACAATCTTTCAGATTGGTTTTTTTTTTTTGCCCGCTGTTAAATGATGAATACAATTGATTTCACTATTTTCAGTAAAAATCAAAACATTCTGAAAACAGCAAAAAAAGGGCAAAAAATTGCTTTGCTAAATATGAAAAAACATGTACTGTTTAATAAAATGTATTGTTGAATATTAATACTTTTTTTCTTTTTTTCAGAACTAGAAAGAACATTTAGAAAATATAATTCAGTTTCCTTGCAAATAAAAAAAAACATTTATTTCTAAATAAGTTACTTTGATGGTCAGGTAAGTTTAACATATCTGTATGTGTCACTGCTTTCGTTTCATGCTTCCTTTTCTTCACCTCTCCTTACTCTGCTTTTCTCATTTCTCTTCTCACTCTCTCTTCCTGCTTTACTACTCTTTTGTAACTCCCTCACTCCTTCTCTACTACTCCCCTACCTTTACTATCTCCATCACTAATTTTTCATCCATGTTTTTTTCTCTGTATCCATATGTCTTAGTCTTTTTAACTGCCTTACTCCTTCTCAGTTGTTTGCTTTCTGTCTCTGTATCTGTCACTCTCTGTTTGTCTGTTTTACCCTTAATTTCCTTAACATCTCTGGGGCAGATTTACAAGCCACCTGCGCCACCACTACGTCACTTTTCTTGACGTACTAGTGGCGCAGGGTGCTCCTCCATATTTACAAGGAGAAGATAAGCCACTCTGTGTGTCTTTTCCTCTCCTTGTAAATACAGCCAATTCAAACGCAGCACTAAAATGAGCTATTATCTTTTTTGATAGGTTTAGGGTACCTATACGTAAGTACTGATGCAGAGTTTAAAATTTAATAGGAAGACTCTCTTCCCTTCATCTGTGAAATGTACACCATCTCTTTTTTAATTACTTTGCCACTCCCCTCTCTTTGTCAGGGAGTCCCTGAAGGTTTACTAAAGTTAAAAAAAAAGATTTTTTTTTCTAAAAATGTCATTGGGGGCGCGCAGGGTGCGCGCAGGGTGTGAGCACCCCAAAAACAAAATTGACAAATAGATTAAAAAAACAAGTTTTTGTGTTTCGATTTTATGTGGCCCGTAAAAAGAGCCCTTGAGTTAATGTAGGGACAGAGGAAGAGAAAAACGAAAAAAAAAAATAACAAAACTATGGCCTAGTGCAAGGGTGCTCCTCAAATTTTCTCTGAATGAGATCAACACTGCTCTCACCCATAGTAATAAGAGTAGCACAATCCATGCAACGTGTACTCATCCTCCCAAAACAAGGACGAATATCCAGAGCTGTGTAAGAAGGTGAAGGCACCATCGCAGAAGAAGTGCTCGGCTGAGCTGCCGAAGATGTGCTCGGCTGAGCTGCTGCAGATGTCGTCGGCTGAGCAGGTGGAGGGTTTGCTCCAGAAGCTTGACGAAAAGTCGCAGGATGCATTTTCTCAACGTGCCTCATCATAGTGTGAATACTAAAAGAGTACTTCTTATTAGCATTCCCACGTGACAAGATGCGGTGACAAAGTATGCAGGTGACCTTTGGTGCATTCACCTTCTTTTGTCCCTCAGGAAAAGTGAAAAACTGCCATATAAAGGAGTCTTTCTGCTTCCTCTGCCTCTGTCTCTCAAGAGTGTCCTGCTCACTCTCAGAAGGTGGCTGGTGCTCTGCCATTGTCTCACAAAAACAGAGTAGCTCCTTCTCCAAGTGAATCAGAACTAATAGTGAGGGGAGTGGGTGTAGTTTTGGAAGAATCTGGAACTGAAAGTACTTTGAACCAATGAAAAGTGATGTTTCTTGATCACATGACTTGCCATGAGGGGATTGGGTGTGGTGTTGAAACAATCTGAAACTGAAAGTAATGAAAACCAATTAAAAGTGTTGTTTTATTAATCACATAACCCGAGGTGCGCGCACGGAGCAAGCTCAGAGCACGCACCATGCAATTACGCATGCGCGAACGCGTACGCGCGCATGCGCATAAGTATTATACGCGTACGTAACGCGCATACGCGGCACGCGCGCATGCGCGAATGTCAGCGCGCGTACTCTACGCGTATACGCGAGTGTAGCGCGTGGAGCACGTACGACGCACGCGTGCGTACGTACGCATGCGTACTGGGTGCGCGCTGGGGGCGCGTACTAAAACGTACGTATGCGTACGTATATAACGTACGCATGCGTACACAAAAAACGTACGCATGCGTACTAGGTGCGCGCTGCGAGCGCGCACTAAAACGTATGTATGCGTACGTAGATAACGTACGCCTGCATACATGAAAAACGTACGCAAAGGTACTAGGTTCGCGCTCAGTGCGCGCACCCTAAAAATTTATAGAAAAAAAAAAAGAAATAAAGTGGACATAAGTTAATAGAAGATATTAACTATGCCGTTCAACTTTATCCAAATTCAAAGTAAAAAAAAATGACCCACACAAAATTAAAGGATACAGATAATTTACTCAACCATACAGTCCATCACAGATGCACTCTTAAAACCATGCACCCGTAGAGACACCCACTCACACATTTATGCATAGAGTCACACACACACTACCCACACAAACACTCAGGAACCCATACAGATACTGAGACAAGCAATCAATAACTCATATACACACTTATATAGGTATTTACAAAACCATGCAGCCACTTATACACCAACATACAGACACATACAAACATTTACACAGTTTAGTCACTAGTCTGCAGTAAGATACATTTAATGACTCACTTATAGAGTATGTTACGCACCACAGAAAATCATCCATTTACACACTTGTACACCCACTCATTCTTCAACAGGCCTTTCCCTATATATATTAAACATATTAAAAATGTTCAGAAACACATACTCAAGGGATGATGTCACCAGTGATGTCATCAGTGATGTCATTTGAGATGTCATCACTGATGTCATGAGTGATGTCACTGACCATGTCATGAGTGATGTAATATGTGACGTCATCAGCAGTGGATCGCGGGCGCGCGAGTTATAGTTAGCTGAACTAACTATAACCGGGGAATTTCATTGGTTTTTTACGAGTAAAATGTCCAGCTAACTTAACATGTGTGAAACCTATGGTTTTTTCAGTGAATATATATATAAATTACCTAGTTAAAGTTAGGACTTAGTTTCCAAGTGAACGTTTTTTTCATTCCACAATAAAGTTGGTGCTGTTTGGCAAATCTTCACTAAACTTTAAAAACGAATTCAACACTTACTTCAACTGCTGTTTTGAAAGATTTGTTGTGATCTGTCAAGCAAGGGCAGTGAACCAGGGGGTGCTTAAAAGCAAGTTTTTCCTATGTTAATTCCCATAGGACATTTAGACATGCCTATAGCCCAGACTAGGCATGAAAAGATTGAAAGGACAGTTAAATAGGACAGCCATTTGCCACCGTGGTGTAACAGGAGGCCCAGTAGAAGGTTGTAACTGAAATGCATTGGCCTGGGATATGGATTTGATCTGTATAAGCTTGCAAAATTATATCTATTGAAGTATGAAAAATAAAGAAGAACTAAAAGGGTGAAGAAACCCACTGAGTAGTTTGTGATAAGTTGTGGAAGACGACGCCATTGGATGTGAATCTTTATATATATATACACATACATAAATACACATATATATGTGTATAAATATATATTTATACAAACAGACACACACACATATATATAATACACACACACACACACACACACACATGCTCTCACTACATAGGAGCTCTCAGATTCACTGCACATCACTGCTGTGATAGCTGAAAGGCTTGTGAGGAAGTTGGTAAGATATATACATTTAATTTGAATTCGGGTAGGGGTGGCTTTCATCCTTCTGAAGAGGCAAACATTTCTACTATTGACTTACAAAGAACATTACCGATTTTTAAAAGACTCCGCAGCAGGTGTTAATCTTACTGATATATTACAAGTTTTGGACCATGTCTTTTATTTAGAATGTTTTTCATAGCAGAAGTGAACGGCGCTAGTATTCTTGGCCATGTCATATAAACAGATTTTTGTCTGCAGTTTTGGAGATCCATCAGTGGCGGTTTCACACTGCAATGTCATCATTTCCAAGTGTTGGCGGAGTGGTGGTGCAGAGGAAGTTGACGAGACGTTCTTCGGTGATCCAGCTGCGAGGGGGGGCGATGATGGTGGTGGCGTCCAGTGGGCAAGGTGAAGACGTGACGTATACAATGATATTTAGTCCGGTGTTGTGGCTGTAGTTGAAGTTCCCTCTGGCAGGGGTGTTGTGCTCGACAGTGTATCCTGCTATGTGGATTGCTATGGTGACTTGCTGCTTGCGTCTGATGTTGGGAACCTTCCCCAGGAGAGGGTGGTGTTCTGGTCAATGGGTTGTCCAGGTGCAACTTGAGTTCATCGAGTAGGATGTTGTCGGTGGATGGGAGATCCTGGGGTGCAATGAGGCATACAATGGTATTGGAGAATGGGAGGCTATGGCCCGGGGGGGCCTGCACATGAGGGTGCCGCAGAGTATGTGCTTGGGGTTGGTCCGGAATTGGGAGTTGAGGTAGTCCATGGTCGCCGTTGGGACATAGAGTGCATGGTCAGTCGGAGTGTGCTTCTGTAGGTGATGGCAATGCCTCCTCCTGGACAGTTGGGGTGGTTCTTGTGGGTGATACTTCAGCCGTTAGTAATGGCGATGGCGATGTCCTGTCTGAGTGGAGGTTGGTCCTGGCAGGCGAGGTGGCATTCAGGGTTGATGGGAAGGAGGGTGCTGGTGTCGTAGTGTTGGAGTGTCAAAGAGGAAGGGTCCTTGGTGCTGAGCGTGGTCCAGGGGCAGACAGACACAGACGGGCTTGCCTATGGCTTGCCTTTGGCACAGAAGATGTCCATTAGAATGCAGGCATTACATCGTTAACAATGCAACTTCTACAACGCAGATGCCTTTACATCGCATTCGATTACAACGCATTCTTGGATGGATTTGGGTTTTGGATGTTGGATTTGAAATTTGGGGTGTTTTCTGGGGTAGTATTTGAAAATTGGGGTGTGTATGGCGTGAATTATGAAAATGCAAGTGTGCATTTGAGTAAAATGTTATTTTTAGGGTGTGTTTTGGGGGCTCAAAAAGGAATTTTAGGGTTCACAGTTTGGTTTGGGGTGCAAAGTTTAGTTTTCAGGTTGCACACACTGAAGTGCAAATAGTGATTTTAAGCCTCCACTATGCAACACCTTCCCTACTGTTGCAATATGCCTAGTATTAGTATGCATTGGACTGGAATGCGATGTAATGGCATGCGTCATAACTACGAATGTATCTTTGCCACATGAGTGGTATGCCCGCTGTGCATGGGCGCACAGCAGCTGCCATTGAGAAGTGCTAGGGGGGGCTGGACAGCTGGGAGGTGGTAAACGCCGCAAAGAACACTGGACGGGGCATGGACGCGGGGGTGTGTGAGAGTGGGTGTTGTATATATTTTAATGAAGGAAGTCTTACCTTTAAGCTGGGTCTTGTGTCTTCATTGCTTCTGCTCTCCTGCGTCTTCTCCCAGGAATAGGAAGTAGGCAGCCAGGCTCTCTCCCCTGAGCCAATCACAACTCTTCAATGTGGCGGTGGGATTGGTAATTGGAAACGGGACACGGCATTCAGCCAGGGGCTGGAGGGGTGGGCATGTCTCCATGCAGGCTGTAATGCAGCCTGCATTATGAACAGGGAAATGCGCATGACTGCTTTGGGCAGCCTGAGTGGGCCGACCAAACAGTCATTGCGCACTTGAGGGGGCATGCCAATCCTTCCATGTGCAGTCCCACTCACCCTTCCACCCACAAAGTAAACATGGCACAATTACATCAGTAAGTTATCATCATGTGATGATTATTCCTTCTGTGCACTGCTTGAAAGCAGTGGGGCGACGCTCTTCTGCCATAGTGGATGAGCGGGCACTGGGGTGCATCATCTACGTGTGCTAGGCCTGGGCGACTCGACCCCCAGGCATCCTGTGCTATGCGTCCCACCTTCTCCTTACCTGGACATTGACACTGTGGTGCAATCCGCTGCACTCTCTCGGAATCTGTGACTCAGCCAGCAGGATCCTCAGGCAGGGTGGATTTCACAAGCGTGGGTACAGCAGTCGCTGATGCAGTTGATGCAACAGAGCCCCCTTAGGCATGAAGTTGCAGCGCTCCCGCCACACAAGTTTGGCGCAGCTCAGCCAACCCAACATTATCCAGCCTGTGATGCAGAGAGACAACACCCACCATTGGTAATCCCCTTCGTGCACCCCTGTGTAGTGGTGGATCGTAGAATGCGATGCAGATCTCCCTACGTTGGGGCACAGGAGCACCTCTACTATTAACAGCTCCAAGGTGAGCAAGGCTGTCTTCTCACACAGGTCAGCAACGTGTCTCCATGCGACCTGCCAGACTTCACCACCAGGTATGGATGATTGTCGCGCCTCAATGTCTACTGCCACGGCTCATCGACTCCACAGCTCCTCCGCATCCCACTCCAGGCTCCAGAAGCAAGTGCAGTGAGGCATGCAGGCTGAAGATGCAGGTCCAGAGAGGCATGCAGGCTCCAGACACAGGTCCAGCAAGGCATGCAGGCTCCAGATGCAGGTCCAGCGAGGCATGCAGGCTCCAGACGGAGGTCCAGTGAGGCACCGATGCTCCAGATGCAGGTCCAGCAAGGCATCCAGGCTCCAGACGCAGGTCCAGCGAGGTCCAGCGAAGAATCCTGGCTCTCATTCTGGATGTTGGGTAGCTTGCAGGGGTTGTTGATGTGTGCTGCACTTGGCCCTGGCTGCTCCATTCTGCATTTTAATGTTTGTATGCCCATTCAAGTGCGGTTGACCGACAGGCTATTTTTTGCATTAGAGGCAAAAAAACTCATGCTGGGATGACTAACATGAGTTTTTTTGCCGCTAATGGGCCTATTGGTAGTTTTTGCCCGCTAACGCCGGAATTCCTATTGCCATCGTGCTAATGTTAGCGGCATTTTTCACCGCGATTCCTGATACTATCGCCATGTAGTGAAAGCTTGTTGATACGCTGCCAACATGGCAATAGTTTTCAGCGGTAAGCGGCGATAAAAATACTGCTGCTAACTAGCGTTAGCGATAGTTATCGCCATTGCTTGTACATATGCCTGATACAGTCTTGATGGAGGCGCAAACAGCACTGAACCTTTTTACCTGTAAAGCATTCCATCTCCTTGCTACATGATCCAATAATGTGAGAAATCACATTTTATTCTCAGAAAGAATGTCCTTGAGTCAAACGTTATCTTTACTCTACACCCCAAATTACCAGCTTGAGCATGTCCCCCTCAGTTATGCGTTATGTAACTCGTGACATTAAATATATTTTTGAAGGTCTTTGGGTCCTTAGTTCATAGTTTTCTCTACTACATTAATACTTAAACCGGCAAGAATGACAGTCCGCTTTTTCATAAAGCATACGACCCATCGACCGTAATAGGAGCTGCAGTTGGAACATTGTGCTGATGTACATTGGATCATTTCAGGTGATTCTCAAAAGCTGTCTCATTTTCAATGTTGGCATTTGGAAATTGTATATATTTTTTAAAATAAGATCTACGATTAAGATATAAACTGTGCACTTTGTGCCATGTGGGATTATATTAACAACCAGAATTGTCAACCATAGAAGTGTGACATGCTTTACTATTTGCTTTAGTGCTGTGGATGTGAGTCAGTACCTGTGCCATTTACTAAAGATGGCACAAGGAGAACCATTACAGTTCCTTTGATCTCCCCCCAGTTTTGTCATTACAGGTATCATTTATTGTTTCAAAGGTTTATGTACAACAACAGAAGGAAATGGCTTCATCTGATGTTGGTGCTCAGAATTATTCTGTGCGCTTAGGTTCTTAAGATTCAATGAAGAAAAAAAAGTTTCTTTTAGATTACTACAATAACAACTCAGAGAAAACAGGTACAAGTTTGATGGCTCAGAGAAGTAGCAGCCACCCGAATGCATGTTTTAAAAGTGCATTTGCCCCAAGATTGTTCTCTGTGGCTTTGTATTTCGATGTTTTGACTTTTGCATGTCCTTATTTTAAATAAATGTCCGAACTAATGTAAGATGTAATTTCTATAATAGTAAAGCCTTGCTTTCCAGGGGAAAACCATGTTAGATTTTTCATACCTGGAGAGATCATAGCTTAAGTTGTATTTCTATTCCTTTCCAACGTGTGATTAATTCTCGAATAGAATACACACAGATGTTTGAAGCCAATAATAAGCACTGTGATTAAGTAGAAACGTGAGTCCTCTGAAAATGTTTTTTTACAGCTAGGCCTACTTTGGTGGCTTACAGCATCAGAGGAATAAAACATTTTGGGGATGTTATATTGCATATAATTTGTAGTTAAACAAGAGCATTTTCCCTGCTAAAGCACAATGATGGTACACATTTGCCTTCAACCTCATTCATTCGGAATATATACATGCTCTTATACCACTTTGTAAATGTATGTTTCTAACTCCAGAAAAGATCTTTTATATCGCTACCTCTAGCTTCCCAAACACATAGGGGCCTATGTCCGCCCGCCACCCTAGCGGTGCAGGGACCGGCCGCCAGTGATGCGCTCCCGCACCGACAATCCTCTATTCCCAGCATTGTGGTGGGCGGTGGTCACAGCACTGCCCGTCACAATGCCGGGAATGCACGTTGTGCATTGTCATGCACTAGGTGACAGGCACCTTGCCTGTGACAATGTAGGGGGTACCATAGGTACCCCCCATGTGCACCCCCCCAATACCCTGGGGCGTCGCAACGGGCCCCTGTAAGTAAACTCCGCATGGCTTTCCATGGCGGGGTCTCCGCCATGGAAAGCCCTGCACCGCTGCCCATGCTAATATGGATGGCGGTGTCTTCCAGACACCACCACCATATCCTGCCCCTTTTCCGCCCGGTCGACTGGTCGACCGGCGGAAAACCGGAGGATGGTCTTTCCATGGGTGGCGGGCGGGGTATGATGTAGGGCAGATTGCCACCGCCATGCGGGGGGTGGCGATCTACCCTACATCATAATTGACCCCATAGTATCTTTATTAGAAATCTAGCCACAGAATATAAGCAGTTCTGCATCAGAAAAATTAAAATGACATGCTAATTTTCTCTCCCACCTCCGCCACCCATCAAAAATTACCTGACTGCAGTTTCCATTCATTGACACGTCATACCTTTATAGGCAATTACAACAGTGTGTCTTGCTTATGTTATCAACTATGTGGCTCCCCAACCCATTTTAGAAGTCTGTTACTACAGTCTAATTAGACATTCATATAATAAACACAGGGCTTCCTTCAAGAATTCATATAGGGAGAGGGTAATTTGCCTTTTTGATTGATATGTCCACATGGTATTCTGACTCATACTGGCATATGAAGGAGTAAATACTCTCTTCAATATTGCAGACATTCCTTCGAAGATGATTTTGCTTTGAGAGTCTTCCATTCTCCACTTTATTGTGATTTTTTTTTACATTGTTACCACCAACAAGGCAGTTGGGGAGGTAATGAAGTTTCATGGCTAACTTTGTGTACCTTCTATTCCTTCTGACCATATCCTTCTTTCTGTGATGGAGGTTGTGTCATAGGTCATATGTAAATTTAGCAGGGAAAACAATATAGTTTTATTACTAAAATGCTTATATTTATGAGCTGGTTTCCGCATTGTTTGAATGCTTGTGAAGGTCAGCTTTGTTATCTGAATACCACAGTCTTTTGATCAGGTAGACGGTCTGTTCATCAATCTTAGATCCATCAAGATGAATACTCAACTATCCGATTCTAGTTTCTCCCGATTAAAATATTTCACAATATTGTCCGTGAAGCTGTTGTGGTTAATTCAAGAAGGGTATAAATAGTCTTATGGGGAAGAATCTTTGGGTGTTTCCTTGACAGATGTCTGTAGGATTGCAATTTGGTTGTTGTCATCTACCATTTCCATTTGTTAAAGGTTCCACAGGTACAATATGGTACCAGGTCACTATTACACATGACTAAAGATGGTTGGTAAACATTCTAACTGGTGTTATGTATCTATTGTGGTTTGTGTGTTTGTGAAGTAGGTTTGATGTTGGTGTTAGAAGCTTAAGCACATCCACATATGATAAGTAATAGGGTGAGGTAAAAAAAAAAATGAGGGGTGAATGTCTTGATGACTTACCAATGATCTATTTCTCTTATTTCCTTTAACTTGTCCTGTAATTACCATCCACTCCTACTCGGAGTGATATGGTCAGGTTTAGTGGTATGTCACTGATTATCAACAGAAAATACTAGGACATAGGGGTCTTACACAGGGTTACAAGAGGACAAGGAGGACAATGATTTTTTGTTTATCAGCAGGGACCCTGTTTTTGGAGCTGTTAGGGAAATCTCATCTTCTAAGACCATGAAAAGCAATCTAAGTAATACAATTTCCATGAAGTAAATGAGGAATTATCCCAGCCTTAAATATATATGCATTTGCTAGAAAGTTCATTGCTTCCCACAATTGAGTCTAAGCTGGGCAACATAGCTATTTAAAGTCAAACTAAAAGTCCACCTATATTCATTTTTTGTGCAGAAAATCATGAGCAAAAATACTTCCAATGATTTGTTTTTATGATGTTTCTGGAACATAAACAGAGAGTCCATTATTTCACTTCCAGGGCACACCAAAACACACCTGCAACTGATGGTGGGTCTCCCAGGCCCTTCAATCTCATGGTTTTCAAATCCGGATGTGGTTTGTTCATTCCATTGATATATTCCTCTCCTTCTTCATTGGGGTGGTTAACCCTTTTAGTGCTTATGACGGAATGGTTCCATTATGAGCACCAGTGCTCGTGTGCTCATGACGGAACCATTTTGTCATGTGCACAAGCGCACTGAATCCTTCTGCTGTAAACAGCAGAGGTATTTCCTTTTTTTGTTTGTTTTGGCCTTCGGAGGTTGGGGAAGAGCTACCCCAAACTCCCAAAAGCATTTTTTTCTTTCAATGTAATGATGATCGCACACATGCCGCACTGACGTCATTACATTAAAACTGAAACTTAGTTTCAGTTTCATTGTTTCAGTGCTTTTTGGGATATCTCAGCCCCCCGAGCACCGAAACACAAGGGAGAGGTTAATTGGAAAGGGAAGAATCTCACCTTTCTAATGGTACCCCTCCCCAGTGGATCCCTCCTTGAGGATCGCCCCAAGAGGGTGATCCCCAAGCAGGGATCCACCCACTAGGAACCAGGGAGGGGGAGCGGCCCCTTGGGCAAGGGTCTTTGCCTCCCCATTTCTAATGCGCACATTCAGTCTTTCTGCCCCCCTGGGGGACAGATGGGACAGTACCCCCAATCCTCCCCAGGGGTGGCAGAAAACACCGTAGACACCAGGGATTTTTTTTTATAGTGCATGGGTGGGGACTGCCCAGAATGGGCATGCCAATGACTCCACCTTCCCCCCCAAAAAAAATACCAAAGTCTTTTTGCCTCCCCAGGAGGCAGATGGGACAATTTCCCCTGATATGCCCCCAGGGAGGAACAGAAAGCCCACTAGGCACCAGGGATATGGGTGTTTTGTAAATACGTAGGGGTGGGAGCTGCCTATAATGGGCATGCCAATGTCCCCACCTCCAAAAACATTGCCACAGTCATTCTTCTCCCCAACAGGAGGCAGATTGGGCAATAGCCCCTTATCTGCCCCCCCCAGCGGGCAGAAAGCTCACTAGGCACCAGAAATTTCTTTTTTTTAAAGTCCAGGGATTTCTTTTTATACATGCCAATGCCCCACCCCCAAAACATTTCCCCCGTCTGCCTCCCTGCGGGGCAGAAAGACTGTGGCAATTATTTTTAGGGTGGGGGCATTGCCACATTGATTCTGGGCAGCCCCCACCCCTCTGTATTAAAAAAATATATTGGTCTTGTAGGTTCACCAAGAACCCGAGGTACCCAGAGCAAACAGAAGTGTCCAGTGGACATACGATATATTGGTTTAAAAAATCTGCCATACTAAGAAGATGCTACAGGTGAAAATGTTGGACAGATGGGTGTTTTTTTCCAACTCAATTTCAATAAGTTTTATTTCAATTGTTCATTTCTATAGAAAAACCTTAAAGGATCTACACAAATGACCCCTTGCTAAATTTAGAATTATGTCTACTTTTCAGAAATGTATAGTTCTCCGGGATCCATTATTGCTTTCACACCCATGTCTACCACTAACTTGAAAGAGGTTGAAAGCACAAAAATTAGAAAAAGTAGGCTACGCCCCAGTAAAATGCCAAAACTGGGTAGAAAACTTTATTTTTCTGACAAAAGTCAGCCTGTTCCAGAATCCTGGGAAGATAATGATATTACTATCACAAACCCTATGTTGATACTTTTTGCAGGGAAAAATCAGATGCTTTCTTATGCAGCACTTTTTTCCCATTTTTCGTTAAAAACACAGAAATTTGCTGTACTTTGGCCAATTTCTTGTTCCACTCCAGGGGAATTCACAAACCCTGGGTACCTTTAGAATCCTCAAGATGTTGGAAGAAAAGAACGCAAATTTGGCATGGATACTCTATGTGTACAAAAAGTTACAGGGGACTAAGCACAAACTACCCCAAATACCCCAAAAAAGGCTTAGCACGGGGGGAAGGCCTAGCAGCGGAAGGGTTAATAGACATATCTGCAACATATAAGTACAATGTATCAATTTATTTTCACACCAGTTGTTGGACCTTTTGCAACATTTCTCTATGTATGCCTTGGTAAAATAACAAACACATATAAGATTTCAAGAATGCATAAATATTGTCTCTATATTAGGTGCTGTTATATATTTTCTTCTTCAAACTTATATAAATATGTGTTGTCAATACTACCATGTATTATAAATCTCCATAAAGTTAAATATAAATAAGAGGTACTTAAAATGATCTGTATTAGTTTTTAGGTAATTTTTTTCCACAATACAATTTTGTTTTTCTGTAAACACAGTCCATGTTGATATAGATTACACGGTGGATGGAGTATATCTATCTGTTGTTTGTAATGTCGGCATTTTAACTGTTATTGTTGGAAGTAATGTCAAGGATGAAAATACCTCCGTCAATAACACACCACAGTCCACTGTATTGTCAGGCAGACACTATGCTGACAATGTTGGTTTAGGATGTCAGACCGAACATGGCAGATGCCTGGCATATTTATTATGGATGAAGGACTACTAAATGCAATCTGTACCTACCTTTTCCGGAGTCCATGATCCCACAATGATCCATGGTTGATGGAATCTGTCATCCACCATGTAAGAATCTGTTGACAAACTTTCTGTCATGTTGCTGTACATATTTCTCAACATCATTAGGTCACCTGAATCCTAACCATCAAGTGTAGCAGATCTCAAAAGTTGGTGCTAATCTAATTTCCTTCTTCTGGAACACATCATGGGTAAAGAGGAAGGTGATAGGGCCCACAACTTTAACCTAATGAGTTGGATCTCCTTGTGGAGGAGGCCTTGAGCAATTACAGCAAGCCAAATGGGCAAACAGTAAGCGCAATACATGAAATGCTCCTAGTTTTAAATTAAATTAGTTATTAGAAAGATGGTGAGTGACTTCACACTCTTAATCTAATGTTTTTAATGTCACATCCACCATAAGATTAATGTTTAAAATCTTATAGTGTGCTAATTTTTGATTTACACACAAACTACTGCTAAATCATGTTATAATTTTACCTAATGTGTCTAAAATATAAATTCGCTGACTAGATTAACAATATTTCTACAAAACAATTTAAAAAAACAGAGCTCCTGGAGAGCCTGTCTATCTTTTAATTTTACAAGTTAACACCTGAGACATATTTTTTATTAGAAGTATATAAAGCATGAACCTTATTTTGTCTTGCCTAATCATTTTTTCTATCCAATACATCAAATATTAGTACATAATACACTCCACTAACATTGATGATTGGTAAGAAAGTTTTTGACATATAACTACTGGGGAAAATACCTTCGAAGCAAAGTATGGTAAGTTTTTAACAAAACATTCCAACATTGATGAGGGCATGCAGGATCCCCTTTTGGCATTGGGAAGCTGTGTGGCCAATAAGGGCAACAGTTAGCCAGCTGACAAAAATGATTAACATCCATGGTGACACTAAGTATGTAATGTTTTAATGTGTAGGTTGTCCAATGGATGTGTTGGCCATAGGAGTTATCTTCGCCCCTTTATTGAGGGTACTCCACTGGTTATCAGTTACCAGAACATCCTGCTTTAAGCTTCTTTGTATCATCCACACCCAAGGCAATAAAAGGCAAAGGGCCAGTTTTCAAGAAAATTGGAAAACATAACCACAAAGGATCCCAGCATACAAGATAAAAACACATGGGTGGAACATGTTTTTCTCTACAAGCAGCTAAACTATGAAATTTGTTACCCCCAAAAATAAGATCCACTGAAAAACATCTTATATTCAGAAGACTACTGATCAGTGTACTCACAACACAACAATGTACAGCAAGAGCATGAAGAAGACATCAAAACAATACATTATAAAATACATTGTCTCTGCTATGTAAACATAGATGCATGTATATCTATGCCACACAAACATATACACACATTCATATTCACAAACAAATACATGTCTATGCATTTAGAAATCATAATGGACCTGTATATATGTGCAACTATATGGATCTGTTCTATATATTGGAACATTACCATTATGTGTATGTATATGTGAGCACATTTGCTTACATATCTATCTATCTATCTATCTATCTATCTATCTATCTATCTATCTATCTATCTATCTATCTATCTATCTATCTATCTATCTATCTATCTATCTATCATCTATCTATCTATCTATCTATCTATCTATCTATCTATCTATCTATCTATCTATCTATCTATCTATCTATCTATCTATCTATCTATTTATTTTTCTCTCTAAATATACATTCACTGAAAAAACTAAAGGTTAAAGGGACGTTATAGTTAGGTGAAAACATCTGGTAAAATATACCATATTAAACTAACAAACCACTAAATGTCACTGGTTATGATTACCTCAAGTAACTATAACTCATGCCCTAACTATTAATCGCAATCACTCCATGTACTGCTTATGAACTCAAAAATTACATCACTTTTGACATTTTCTATGACATCATTGATAACATAACCGGAGTATCTCACTTGACATAATTGATGATGACACTATGCGTGGCAGGGCGTGAGTTATAGTTACTGCACTGATGCTGGTAGAAAGCTGGATATTTATCCAGAAAGTGTACATTTTGTGATATGATGTGATTTCATTCAGTAGTTGTTGAGGTATTAAGGTTCAACCATCATAGATATCTGGACCAACGGGCTGAATTAAAAAAAATGTAAGCCTTTTGATTGGCTGAGGGGGCTTTTTCAAACTGAAAGCTGTGATTGACTGTCAGTCAAAGCCACTTTAATCGATTAATTAAAATCACAAAGGTACATCACAATACTACATATTTTTAAATAAACACAAATACAATATAATAGCAGCGTTATAAAAAATTCATCCCGACAAATACAAATATCACTAAGATCATAGAGTAAACTGTACATCAAGTTTTTTCCTTGCCTGGGCTGCGACAACCAGGAAGTTAGCAATGTTAAAAATGATCCAAGGGGAATTTAATAATTGCAAATACATCAAAGCAGGTTTAACTTGATTAAAACCCCTCCCTCGCAACAATGGTATGATGTACTTCTTTCTACTTTCAACATGATATTTACAAAAAAAGGTAAAGTGCGCAGTGTCTTGAAATGAGTGACCATCGCAATTGCAAAAAGCAGCATCTACGGGTTTACTCCATCCCTGGAAGCTCCCTAAAACAAGGTGAATCAGGTTGAAACGAAATCTGGTCAGCAACCAACGATGATAGTGATTCCTGACCAGATTAAGGTAGGGCTCAATCTGGGGAGAGGATATTAATAAAAAATGAGCCCTTACCGATGTTTTTGTAAGCTCCTCTTCTTCCCGCTCTTGAGATCTTAAGTTTAAAAACTGGACTTTAACCCAGCCAATATCCCCCTTAATAATAGTTTCTGGGTTCTCGTAAATCTCTGGACGCCCTAGCTTATAAAACATTTTCTTGATATACAAGAGCCAAGGGATATCAGCCATTCTCTCTAGACCAATACAGTCTTTTAAAATCAGTCTATTAAGGGAAAGATCAGGATTCAACCATGTTTTCAACCAAAATGTAAGGGGGGCCAAACTTAAATGATCAGAAACAAAACCCATCCCCAATTCTTGGTGTATTGAGAAGGTTGGGGATGATTGGGGGATGGAGAGGAGTGAACGAAAACATTTGTTTTCTGCTATCTGGACTCCCTCCGCTTTTTTATACCCCCAGATAGCAGCACCATAGACAGCTATGGCTAAACATTTCGCCCTATAGATGGCGAGGACTGCGTCACATGGTTTACCACCCAAACGTCGGGCAAAACTTAAAAGAGCGGAAGATGATCTACCCACACTATTCTTTTTAGCAGTAAGCTGGGGGGCCCACGAACATCTATCGTCAAATATGACCCCCAAGTAGGTAAATACCTTAACTCTAGTGACCTCCACTCCTTTACAGTAACATTTTTTAACTTTATTTTTCTGAATACCCAAGGACATTACATGCGATTTGGAACTATTCACCACAAGGTCCAATGAGCTCATAAAATCCCCGAAGGAGTTCAATAGTCTCTGTAGACCCAATGGGGTATGGGCCAGAAGGACAGTGTCATCCACGTATAGAAGAGCAGGTAGGGTACTGCTCCCTATACGCGGAGTGTCCAAACTGGCCTTACCTAAAATTACATCTAGTCTATTGATATATAGGGTAAAGAGCAGGGGGGCCAGGATACATCCTTGGCGTTCCCCTCTGCCCGATTTAAAGTGACGTGTGCATTTTCCCTCATGGGAGACCCTCACTGCAGCGTATAGATCTTGGTGCAGTTCCGCTAAGAAGTGCACCAAGCAGGGGTCTATCCCTAGGTCCAACAGGATCATCCACAGCCTCGCTCTGTTCACCAGATCAAAGGCTGTGGATAAATCCATAAATGCCAAATATAGGGATCCTTTAGAGGCTTTGGTATATTTATTAATTAGCAGGTACAGGTTGAGGCACTGGTCCATGGTACCTCTACCTGACCTAAAACCATATTGTATCTCTGAAAGAATCCCCTTCTCCGTCACCCAATCAGAGATTTTATTTAAAACCACTTTACCCAAAATTTTGACCGCAGAGTCAATTAATGACATGGGCCGATAACATCTCGGGTCGCCCCTATCCCCCTTTTTAAAAACCGGTATAATAATTGATTTGGACCAAGACACCGGGAACCCATTCTCAACACTATCATTAAAAACATTAGTTAAGATAGCACTCCAAAGCTCAATATCCCCTTTATAAAGATCCAAGGGGACACCATCTGGTCCCGGGGCCTTATTCGAAGCAGAGTCTTTTATGGCCTTCCCCACATCGTTCTTGTCGAATATCAACTGGTTGAGGGGGAAGAAAATTTCAGGGACCTTTAAAGACTCAGGGGTCAAATTACTCGCATAAATTCCTTCAAAGTGAGTCAGCCACTCCCCCTCTGGGATGTTAATGTCGAGCGGGGCGTTATCGTTCCCTGTTAAAAAAGGGCTGTTCACTATACTCCAGAATTTTGCGCTATCCTTAAGGACCTCAACACCTCACACATGCCGCACTGACGTCATTACATTAAAACTGAAACTTAGTTTCAGTTTCATTGTTTCAGTGCTTTTTGGGATATCTCAGCCTCCCGAGCACCAAAACACAAGGGAGAGGTTAATTGGAAAGGGAAGAATCTCACCTTTCTAATGGTACCCCTCCCCAGTTGATCCCTCCTTGAGGATCGCCCCAAGAGGGTGATCCCCAAGCAGGGATCCACCCACTAGGAACCAGGGAGGGGGAGCAGCCCCTTGGGCAAGGGTCTTTGCCTCCCCATTTCTAATGCACACATTCAGTCTTTCTGCCCCCCTGGGGGACAGATGGGACAGTACCCCCAATCCCCCCCAGGGGTGGCAGAAAACACCGTAGACACCAGGGATTTTTTTTTATAGTGCATGGGTGGGGACTGCCCAGAATGGGCATGCCAATGACTCCACCTTCCCCCCCAAAAAAAATACCAAAGTCTTTTTGCCTCCCCAGGAGGCAGATGGGACAATTTTCCCTGATATGCCCCCAGGGAGGAACAGAATGCCCAATAGGCACCAGGGATATGGGTGTTTTGTAAATACGTAGGGGTGGGAGCTGCCCATAATGGGCATGCCAATGTCTCCACCCCCAAAAACATTGCCACAGTCATTCTTCTCCCCAACAGGAGGCAGATTGGGCAATAGCCCCTTATCTGCCCCCCCCCAGGGGGCAGAAAGCTCACTAGGCACCAGAAATTTCTTTTTTGTAAAGTCCAGGGATTTCTTTTTATACATGCCAATGCCCCACCCCCAAAACATTTCCCCCATCTGCCTCCCTGCGGGGCAGAAAGACTGTGGCAATTATTTTTAGGGTGGGGGCATTGCCACATTGATTCTGGGCAGCCCCCACCCCTCTGTAATTAAAAAATATATTGGTCTTGTAGGTTCACCAAGAACCCGAGGTACCCAGAGCAAACAGAAGTGTCCAGTGGACATACGATATATTGGTTTAAAAAATCTGCCATACTAAGAAGATGCTACAGGTGAAAATGTTGGACAGATGGGTGTTTTTTTCCAACTCAATTTCAATAAGTTTTATTTCAATTGTTCATTTCTATAGAAAAACCTTAAAGGATCTACACAAATGACCCCTTGCTAAATTTAGAATTATGTCTACTTTTCAGAAATGTATAGTTCTCCGGGATCCATTATTGCTTTCACACCCATGTCTACCACTAACTTGAAAGAGGTTGAAAGCACAAAAATTAGAAAAAGTAGGCTACGCCCCAGTAAAATGCCAAAACTGGGTAGAAAACATTTTTTTTTTCTGACAAAAGTCAGCCTGTTCCAGAATCCTGGGAAGATAATCATATTACTATCACAAACCCTATGTTGATACCTTTTGCAGGGGAAAATCAGATGCTTTCTTATGCAGCACTTTTTTCCCATTTTTCGTTAAAAACACAGAAATTTGCTGTACTTTGGCCAATTTCTTGTTCCACTCCAGGGGAATTCACAAACCCTGGGTACCTTTAGAATCCTCAAGATGTTGGAAGAAAAGAACGCAAATTTGGCATGGATACTCTATGTGTACAAAAAGTTACAGGGGACTAAGCACAAACTACCCCAAATACCCCAAATACCCCAAAAAAGGCTTAGCACGGGGGGAAGGCCTAGCAGCGGAAGGGTTAATAGACATATCTGCAACATATAAGTACAATGTATCAATTTATTTTCACACCAGTTGTTGGACCTTTTGCAACATTTCTCTATGTATGCCTTGGTAAAATAACAAACACATATAAGATTTCAAGAATGCATAAATATTGTCTCTATATTAGGTGCTGTTATATATTTTCTTCTTCAAACTTATATAAATATGTGTTGTCAATACTACCATGTATTATAAATCTCCATAAAGTTAAATATAAATAGGAGGTACTTAAAATGATCTGTATTAGTTTTTAGGTAATTTTTTTCCACAATACAATTTTGTTTTGCTGTAAACACAGTCCATGTTGATATAGATTACACGGTGGATGGAGTATATCTATCTGTTGTTTGTAATGTCGGCATTTTAACTGTTATTGTTGGAAGTAATGTCAAGGATGAAAATACCTCCGTCAATAACACACCACAGTCCACTGTATTGTCAGGCAGACACTATGCTGACAATGTTGGTTTAGGATGTCAGACCGAACATGGCAGATGCCTGGCATATTTATTATGGATGAAGGACTACTAAATGCAATCTGTACCTACCTTTTCCGGAGTCCATGATCCCACAATGATCCATGGTTGATGGAATCTGTCATCCACCATGTAAGAATCTGTTGACAAACTTTCTGTCATGTTGCTGTACATATTTCTCAACATCATTAGGTCACCTGAATCCTAACCATCAAGTGTAGCAGATCTCAAAAGTTGGTGCTAATCTAATTTCCTTCTTCTGGAACACATCATGGGTAAAGAGGAAGGTGATAGGGCCCACAACTTTAACCTAATGAGTTGGATCTCCTTGTGGAGGAGGCCTTGAGCAATTACAGCAAGCCAAATGGGCAAACAGTAAGCGCAATACATGAAATGCACCTAGTTTTAAATTAAATTAGTTATTAGAAAGATGGTGACTGACTTCACACTCTTAATCTAATGTTTTTAATGTCACATCCACCATAAGATTAATGTTTAAAATCTTATAGTGTGCTAATTTTTGATTTACACTCAAACTACTGCTAAATCATATTATAATTTTACCTAATGTGTCTAAAATATAAATTCGCTGACTAGATTAACAATATTTCTACAAAACAATTTAAAAAAACAGAGCTTCTGGAGAGCCTGTCTATCTTTTAATTTTACAAGTTAACACCTGAGACATATTTTTTATTAGAAGTATATAAAGCATGAACCTTATTTTGTCTTGCCTAATCATTTTTTCTATCCAATACATCAAATATTAGTACATAATACACTCCACTAACATTGATGATTGGTAAGAAAGTTTTTGACATATAACTACTGGGGAAAATACCTTCGAAGCAAGGTATGGTAAGTTTTTAACAAAACATTCCAACATTGATGAGGGCATGCAGGATCCCCTTTTGGCATTGGGAAGCTGTGTGGCCAATAAGGGCAACAGTTAGCCAGCTGACAAAAATGATTAACATCCATGGTGACACTAAGTATGTAATGTTTTAATGTGTAGGTTGTCCAATGGATGTGTTGGCCATAGGAGTTATTTTCGCCCCTTTATTGAGGGTACTCCACTGGTTATCAGTTACCAGAACATCCTGCTTTAAGCTTCTTTGTATCATCCACACCCAAGGCAATAAAAGGCAAAGGGCCAGTTTTCAAGAAAATTGGAAAACATAACCACAAAGGATCCCAGCATACAAGATAAAAACACATGGGTGGAACATGTTTTTCTCTACAAGCAGCTAAACTATGAAATTTGTTACCCCCAAAAATAAGATCCACTGAAAAACATCTTATATTCAGAAGACTACTGATCAGTGTACTCACAACACAACAATGTACAGCAAGAGCATGAAGAAGACATCAAAACAATACATTATAAAATACATTGTCTCTGCTATGTAAACATAGATGCATGTATATCTATGCAACACAAACATATACACACATTCATATTCACAAACAAATACATGTCTATGCATTTAGAAATCATAATGGACCTGTATATATGTGCAACTATATGGATCTGTTCTATATATTGGAACATTACCATTATGTGTATGTATATGTGAGCACATTTGCTTACATATCTATCTATCTATCTATCTATCTATCTATCTATCTATCTATCTATCTATCTATCTATCTATCTATCTATCTATCTATCTATCTATCTATCTATCTATCTATCTATCTATCTATCTATCTATCTATCTATCTATCTATCTATCTATCTATCTATCTATCTATCTATCTATCTATCTATCTATCTATCTATCTATCTATCTAGTTATTTTTCTCTCTAAATATACATTCACTGAAAAAACTAAAGGTTAAAGGGACGTTATAGTTAGGTGAAAACATCTGGTAAAATATACCATATTAAACTAACAAACCACTAAATGTCACTGGTTATGATTACCTCAAGTAACTATAACTCATGCCCTAACTATTAATCGCAATCACTCCATGTACTGCTTATGAACTCAAAAATTACATCACTTTTGACATTTTCTATGACATCATTGATAACATAACCGGAGTATCTCACTTGACATAATTGATGATGACACTATGCGTGGCAGGGCGTGAGTTATAGTTACTGCACTGATGCTGGTAGAAAGCTGGATATTTATCCAGAAAGTGTACATTTTGTGATATGATGTGATTTCATTCAGTAGTTGTTGAGGTATTAAGGTTCAACCATCATAGATATCTGGACCAACGGGCTGAATTAAAAAAAATGTAAGCCTTTTGATTGGCTGAGGGGGCTTTTTCAAACTGAAAGCTGTGATTGACTGTCAGTCAAAGCCACTTTAATCGATTAATTAAAATCACAAAGGTACATCACAATACTACATATTTTTAAATAAACACAAATACAATATAATAGCAGCGTTATAAAAAATTCATCCCGACAAATACAAATATCACTAAGATCATAGAGTAAACTGTACATCAAGTTTTTTCCTTGCCTGGGCTGCGACAACCAGGAAGTTAGCAATGTTAAAAATGATCCAAGGGGAATTTAATAATTGCAAAAACATCAAAGCAGGTTTAACTTGATTAAAACCCCTCCCTCGCAACAATGGTATGATGTACTTCTTTCTACTTTCAACATGATATTTACAAAAAAAGGTAAAGTGCGCAGTGTCTTGAAATGAGTGACCATCGCAATTGCAAAAAGCAGCATCTACGGGTTTACTCCATCCCTGGAAGCTCCCTAAAACAAGGTGAATCAGGTTGAAACGAAATCTGGTCAGCAACCAACGATGATAGTGATTCCTGACCAGATTAAGGTAGGGCTCAAACTGGGGAGAGGATATTAATAAAAAATGAGCCCTTACCGATGTTTTTGTAAGCTCCTCTTCTTCCCGCTCTTGAGATCTTAAGTTTAAAAACTGGACTTTAACCCAGCCAATATCCCCCTTAATAATAGTTTCTGGGTTCTCGTAAATCTCTGGACACCCTAGCTTATAAAACATTTTCTTGATATACAAGAGCCAAGGGATATCAGCCATTCTCTCTAGACCAATACAGTCTTTTAAAATCAGTCTATTAAGGGAAAGATCAGGATTCAACCATGTTTTCAACCAAAATGTAAGGGGGGCCAAACTTAAATGATCAGAAACAAAACCCATCCCCAATTCTTGGTGTATTGAGAAGGTTGGGGATGATTGGGGGATGGAGAGGAGTGAACGAAAACATTTGTTTTCTGCTATCTGGACTCCCTCCGCTTTTTTATACCCCCAGATAGCAGCACCATAGACAGCTATGGCTAAACATTTCGCCCTATAGATGGCGAGGACTGCGTCACATGGTTTACCACCCAAACGTCGGGCAAAACTTAAAAGAGCGGAAGATGATCTACCCACACTATTCTTTTTAGCAGTAAGCTGGGGGGCCCACGAACATCTATCGTCAAATATGACCCCCAAGTAGGTAAATACCTTAACTCTAGTGACCTCCACTCCTTTACAGTAAAATTTTTTAACTTTATTTTTCTGAATACCCAAGGACATCACATGCGATTTGGAACTATTCACCACAAGGTCCAATGAGCTCATAAAATCCCCGAAGGAGTTCAATAGTCTCTGTAGACCCAACGGGGTACGGGCCAGAAGGACAGTGTCATCCGCGTATAGAAGAGCAGGTAGGGTACTGCTCCCTATACGCGGAGTGTCCAAACTGGCCTTACCTAAAATTACATCTAGTCTATTGATATATAGGGTAAAGAGCAGGGGGGCCAGGATACATCCTTGGCGTTCCCCTCTGCCCGATTTAAAGTGACGTGTGCATTTTCCCTCATGGGAGACCCTCACTGCAGCGTATAGATCTTGGTGCAGTTCCGCTAAGAAGTGCACCAAGCAGGGGTCTATCCCTAGGTCCAACAGGATCATCCACAGCCTCGCTCTGTTCACCAGATCAAAGGCTGTGGATAAATCCATAAATGCCAAATATAGGGATCCTTTAGAGGCTTTGGTATATTTATTAATTAGCAGGTACAGGTTGAGGCACTGGTCCATGGTACCTCTACCTGACCTAAAACCATATTGTATCTCTGAAAGAATCCCCTTCTCCGTCACCCAATCAGAGATTTTATTTAAAACCACTTTACCCAAAATTTTGACCGCAGAGTCAATTAATGACATGGGCCGATAACATCTCGGGTCGCCCCTATCCCCTTTTTTAAAAACCGGTATAATAATTGATTTGGACCAAGACACCGGGAACCCATTCTCAACACTATCATTAAAAACATTAGTTAAGATAGCACTCCAAAGCTCAATATCCCCTTTATAAAGATCCAAGGGGACACCATCTGGTCCCGGGGCCTTATTCGAAGCAGAGTCTTTTATGGCCTTCCCCACATCGTTCTTGTCGAATATCAACTGGTTGAGGGGGAAGAAAATTTCAGGGACCTTTAAAGACTCAGGGGTCAAATTACTCGCATAAATTCCTTCAAAGTGAGTCAGCCACTCCCCCTCTGGGATGTTAATGTCGAGCGGGGCGTTATCGTTCCCTGTTAAAAAAGGGCTGTTCACTATACTCCAGAATTTTGCGCTATCCTTAAGGACCTCAACACCTCACACATGCCGCACTGACGTCATTACATTAAAACTGAAACTTAGTTTCAGTTTCATTGTTTCAGTGCTTTTTGGGATATCTCAGCCCCCCGAGCACCAAAACACAAGGGAGAGGTTAATTGGAAAGGGAAGAATCTCACCTTTCTAATGGTACCCCTCCCCAGTGGATCCCTCCTTGAGGATCGCCCCAAGAGGGTGATCCCCAAGCAGGGATCCACCCACTAGGAACCAGGGAGGGGGAGCAGCCCCTTGGGCAAGGGTCTTTGCCTCCCCATTTCTAATGCACACATTCAGTCTTTCTGCCCCCCTGGGGGACAGATGGGACAGTACCCCCAATCCCCCCCAGGGGTGGCAGAAAACACCGTAGACACCAGGGATTTTTTTTTATAGTGCATGGGTGGGGACTGCCCAGAATGGGCATGCCAATGACTCCACCTTCCCCCCCAAAAAAAATACCAAAGTCTTTTTGCCTCCCCAGGAGGCAGATGGGACAATTTCCCCTGATATGCCCCCAGGGAGGAACAGAAAGCCCAATAGGCACCAGGGATATGGGTGTTTTGTAAATACGTAGGGGTGGGAGCTGCCCATAATGGGCATGCCAATGTCTCCACCCCCAAAATCATTGCCACAGTCATTCTTCTCCCCAACAGGAGGCAGATTGGGCAATAGCCCCTTATCTGCCCCCCCCCAGGGGGCAGAAAGCTCACTAGGCACCAGAAATTTCTTTTTTGTAAAGTCCAGGGATTTCTTTTTATACATGCCAATGCCCCACCCCCAAAACATTTCCCCCATCTGCCTCCCTGCGGGGCAGAAAGACTGTGGCAATTATTTTTAGGGTGGGGGCATTGCCACATTGATTCTGGGCAGCCCCCACCCCTCTGTAATTAAAAAATATATTGGTCTTGTAGGTTCACCAAGAACCCGAGGTACCCAGAGCAAACAGAAGTGTCCAGTGGACATACGATATATTGGTTTAAAAAATCTGCCATACTAAGAAGATGCTACAGGTGAAAATGTTGGACAGATGGGTGTTTTTTTCCAACTCAATTTCAATAAGTTTTATTTCAATTGTTCATTTCTATAGAAAAACCTTAAAGGATCTACACAAATGACCCCTTGCTAAATTTAGAATTATGTCTACTTTTCAGAAATGTATAGTTCTCCGGGATCCATTATTGCTTTCACACCCATGTCTACCACTAACTTGAAAGAGGTTGAAAGCACAAAAATTAGAAAAAGTAGGCTACGCCCCAGTAAAATGCCAAAACTGGGTAGAAAACTTTATTTTTCTGACAAAAGTCAGCCTGTTCCAGAATCCTGGGAAGATAATCATATTACTATCACAAACCCTATGTTGATACCTTTTGCAGGGGAAAATCAGATGCTTTCTTATGCAGCACTTTTTTCCCATTTTTCGTTAAAAACACAGAAATTTGCTGTACTTTGGCCAATTTCTTGTTCCACTCCAGGGGAATTCACAAACCCTGGGTACCTTTAGAATCCTCAAGATGTTGGAAGAAAAGAACGCAAATTTGGCATGAATACTCTATGTGTACAAAAAGTTACAGGGGACTAAGCACAAACTACCCCAAATACCCCAAATACCCCAAAAAAGGCTTAGCACGGGGGGAAGGCCTAGCAGCGGAAGGGTTAATAGACATATCTGCAACATATAAGTACAATGTATCAATTTATTTTCACACCAGTTGTTGGACCTTTTGCAACATTTCTCTATGTATGCCTTGGTAAAATAACAAACACATATAAGATTTCAAGAATGCATAAATATTGTCTCTATATTAGGTGCTTTTATATATTTTCTTCTTCAAACTTATATAAATATGTGTTGTCAATACTACCATGTATTATAAATCTCCATAAAGTTAAATATAAATAGGAGGTACTTAAAATGATCTGTATTAGTTTTTAGGTAATTTTTTTCCACAATACAATTTTGTTTTGCTGTAAACACAGTCCATGTTGATATAGATTACACGGTGGATGGAGTATATCTATCTGTTGTTTGTAATGTCGGCATTTTAACTGTTATTGTTGGAAGTAATGTCAAGGATGAAAATACCTCCGTCAATAACACACCACA
Source organism: Triturus cristatus (assembly GCF_964204655.1). NCBI lineage: Eukaryota > Metazoa > Chordata > Amphibia > Caudata > Salamandridae > Triturus > Triturus cristatus. The sequence goes on from NC_140595.1 coordinate 371,523,637, forward strand.
GTCCACTGTATTGTCAGGCAGACACTATGCTGACAATGTTGGTTTAGGATGTCAGACCGAACATGGCAGATGCCTGGCGTATTTATTATGGATGAAGGACTACTAAATGCAATCTGTACCTACCTTTTCCGGAGTCCATGATCCCACAATGATCCATGGTTGATGGAATCTGTCATCCACCATGTAAGAATCTGTTGACAAACTTTCTGTCATGTTGCTGTACATATTTCTCAACATCATTAGGTCACCTGAATCCTAACCATCAAGTGTAGCAGATCTCAAAAGTTGGTGCTAATCTAATTTCCTTCTTCTGGAACACATCATGGGTAAAGAGGAAGGTGATAGGGCCCACAACTTTAACCTAATGAGTTGGATCTCCTTGTGGAGGAGGCCTTGAGCAATTACAGCAAGCCAAATGGGCAAACAGTAAGCGCAATACATGAAATGCACCTAGTTTTAAATTAAATTAGTTATTAGAAAGATGGTGACTGACTTCACACTCTTAATCTAATGTTTTTAATGTCACATCCACCATAAGATTAATGTTTAAAATCTTATAGTGTGCTAATTTTTGATTTACACACAAACTACTGCTAAATCATATTATAATTTTACCTAATGTGTCTAAAATATAAATTCGCTGACTAGATTAACAATATTTCTACAAAACAATTTAAAAAAACAGAGCTTCTGGAGAGCCTGTCTATCTTTTAATTTTACAAGTTAACACCTGAGACATATTTTTTATTAGAAGTATATAAAGCATGAACCTTATTTTGTCTTGCCTAATCATTTTTTCTATCCAATACATCAAATATTAGTACATAATACACTCCACTAACATTGATGATTGGTAAGAAAGTTTTTGACATATAACTACTGGGGAAAATACCTTCGAAGCAAGGTATGGTAAGTTTTTAACAAAACATTCCAACATTGATGAGGGCATGCAGGATCCCCTTTTGGCATTGGGAAGCTGTGTGGCCAATAAGGGCAACAGTTAGCCAGCTGACAAAAATGATTAACATCCATGGTGACACTAAGTATGTAATGTTTTAATGTGTAGGTTGTCCAATGGATGTGTTGGCCATAGGAGTTATTTTCGCCCCTTTATTGAGGGTACTCCACTGGTTATCAGTTACCAGAACATCCTGCTTTAAGCTTCTTTGTATCATCCACACCCAAGGCAATAAAAGGCAAAGGGCCAGTTTTCAAGAAAATTGGAAAACATAACCACAAAGGATCCCAGCATACAAGATAAAAACACATGGGTGGAACATGTTTTTCTCTACAAGCAGCTAAACTATGAAATTTGTTACCCCCAAAAATAAGATCCACTGAAAAACATCTTATATTCAGAAGACTACTGATCAGTGTACTCACAACACAACAATGTACAGCAAGAGCATGAAGAAGACATCAAAACAATACATTATAAAATACATTGTCTCTGCTATGTAAACATAGATGCATGTATATCTATGCCACACAAACATATACACACATTCATATTCACAAACAAATACATGTCTATGCATTTAGAAATCATAATGGACCTGTATATATGTGCAACTATATGGATCTGTTCTATATATTGGAACATTACCATTATGTGTATGTATATGTGAGCACATTTGCTTACATATCTATCTATCTATCTATCTATCTATCTATCTATCTATCTATCTATCTATCTATCTATCTATCTATCTATCTATCTATCTATCTATCTATCTATCTATCTATCTATCTATCTATCTATCTATCTATCTATCTATCTATCTATCTATCTATCTATCTATCTATCTATCTATCTATCTATCTATCTATCTATCTATCTAGTTATTTTTCTCTCTAAATATACATTCACTGAAAAAACTAAAGGTTAAAGGGACGTTATAGTTAGGTGAAAACATCTGGTAAAATATACCATATTAAACTAACAAACCACTAAATGTCACTGGTTATGATTACCTCAAGTAACTATAACTCATGCCCTAACTATTAATCGCAATCACTCCATGTACTGCTTATGAACTCAAAAATTACATCACTTTTGACATTTTCTATGACATCATTGATAACATAACCGGAGTATCTCACTTGACATAATTGATGATGACACTATGCGTGGCAGGGCGTGAGTTATAGTTACTGCACTGATGCTGGTAGAAAGCTGGATATTTATCCAGAAAGTGTACATTTTGTGATATGATGTGATTTCATTCAGTAGTTGTTGAGGTATTAAGGTTCAACCATCATAGATATCTGGACCAACGGGCTGAATTAAAAAAAATGTAAGCCTTTTGATTGGCTGAGGGGGCTTTTTCAAACTGAAAGCTGTGATTGACTGTCAGTCAAAGCCACTTTAATCGATTAATTAAAATCACAAAGGTACATCACAATACTACATATTTTTAAATAAACACAAATACAATATAATAGCAGCGTTATAAAAAATTCATCCCGACAAATACAAATATCACTAAGATCATAGAGTAAACTGTACATCAAGTTTTTTCCTTGCCTGGGCTGCGACAACCAGGAAGTTAGCAATGTTAAAAATGATCCAAGGGGAATTTAATAATTGCAAAAACATCAAAGCAGGTTTAACTTGATTAAAACCCCTCCCTCGCAACAATGGTATGATGTACTTCTTTCTACTTTCAACATGATATTTACAAAAAAAGGTAAAGTGCGCAGTGTCTTGAAATGAGTGACCATCGCAATTGCAAAAAGCAGCATCTACGGGTTTACTCCATCCCTGGAAGCTCCCTAAAACAAGGTGAATCAGGTTGAAACGAAATCTGGTCAGCAACCAACGATGATAGTGATTCCTGACCAGATTAAGGTAGGGCTCAAACTGGGGAGAGGATATTAATAAAAAATGAGCCCTTACCGATGTTTTTGTAAGCTCCTCTTCTTCCCGCTCTTGAGATCTTAAGTTTAAAAACTGGACTTTAACCCAGCCAATATCCCCCTTAATAATAGTTTCTGGGTTCTCGTAAATCTCTGGACACCCTAGCTTATAAAACATTTTCTTGATATACAAGAGCCAAGGGATATCAGCCATTCTCTCTAGACCAATACAGTCTTTTAAAATCAGTCTATTAAGGGAAAGATCAGGATTCAACCATGTTTTCAACCAAAATGTAAGGGGGGCCAAACTTAAATGATCAGAAACAAAACCCATCCCCAATTCTTGGTGTATTGAGAAGGTTGGGGATGATTGGGGGATGGAGAGGAGTGAACGAAAACATTTGTTTTCTGCTATCTGGACTCCCTCCGCTTTTTTATACCCCCAGATAGCAGCACCATAGACAGCTATGGCTAAACATTTCGCCCTATAGATGGCGAGGACTGCGTCACATGGTTTACCACCCAAACGTCGGGCAAAACTTAAAAGAGCGGAAGATGATCTACCCACACTATTCTTTTTAGCAGTAAGCTGGGGGGCCCACGAACATCTATCGTCAAATATGACCCCCAAGTAGGTAAATACCTTAACTCTAGTGACCTCCACTCCTTTACAGTAAAATTTTTTAACTTTATTTTTCTGAATACCCAAGGACATCACATGCGATTTGGAACTATTCACCACAAGGTCCAATGAGCTCATAAAATCCCCGAAGGAGTTCAATAGTCTCTGTAGACCCAACGGGGTACGGGCCAGAAGGACAGTGTCATCCGCGTATAGAAGAGCAGGTAGGGTACTGCTCCCTATACGCGGAGTGTCCAAACTGGCCTTACCTAAAATTACATCTAGTCTATTGATATATAGGGTAAAGAGCAGGGGGGCCAGGATACATCCTTGGCGTTCCCCTCTGCCCGATTTAAAGTGACGTGTGCATTTTCCCTCATGGGAGACCCTCACTGCAGCGTATAGATCTTGGTGCAGTTCCGCTAAGAAGTGCACCAAGCAGGGGTCTATCCCTAGGTCCAACAGGATCATCCACAGCCTCGCTCTGTTCACCAGATCAAAGGCTGTGGATAAATCCATAAATGCCAAATATAGGGATCCTTTAGAGGCTTTGGTATATTTATTAATTAGCAGGTACAGGTTGAGGCACTGGTCCATGGTACCTCTACCTGACCTAAAACCATATTGTATCTCTGAAAGAATCCCCTTCTCCGTCACCCAATCAGAGATTTTATTTAAAACCACTTTACCCAAAATTTTGACCGCAGAGTCAATTAATGACATGGGCCGATAACATCTCGGGTCGCCCCTATCCCCTTTTTTAAAAACCGGTATAATAATTGATTTGGACCAAGACACCGGGAACCCATTCTCAACACTATCATTAAAAACATTAGTTAAGATAGCACTCCAAAGCTCAATATCCCCTTTATAAAGATCCAAGGGGACACCATCTGGTCCCGGGGCCTTATTCGAAGCAGAGTCTTTTATGGCCTTCCCCACATCGTTCTTGTCGAATATCAACTGGTTGAGGGGGAAGAAAATTTCAGGGACCTTTAAAGACTCAGGGGTCAAATTACTCGCATAAATTCCTTCAAAGTGAGTCAGCCACTCCCCCTCTGGGATGTTAATGTCGAGCGGGGCGTTATCGTTCCCTGTTAAAAAAGGGCTGTTCACTATACTCCAGAATTTTGCGCTATCCTTAAGGACCTCAACACCTCACACATGCCGCACTGACGTCATTACATTAAAACTGAAACTTAGTTTCAGTTTCATTGTTTCAGTGCTTTTTGGGATATCTCAGCCCCCCGAGCACCAAAACACAAGGGAGAGGTTAATTGGAAAGGGAAGAATCTCACCTTTCTAATGGTACCCCTCCCCAGTGGATCCCTCCTTGAGGATCGCCCCAAGAGGGTGATCCCCAAGCAGGGATCCACCCACTAGGAACCAGGGAGGGGGAGCAGCCCCTTGGGCAAGGGTCTTTGCCTCCCCATTTCTAATGCACACATTCAGTCTTTCTGCCCCCCTGGGGGACAGATGGGACAGTACCCCCAATCCCCCCCAGGGGTGGCAGAAAACACCGTAGACACCAGGGATTTTTTTTTATAGTGCATGGGTGGGGACTGCCCAGAATGGGCATGCCAATGACTCCACCTTCCCCCCCAAAAAAAATACCAAAGTCTTTTTGCCTCCCCAGGAGGCAGATGGGACAATTTCCCCTGATATGCCCCCAGGGAGGAACAGAAAGCCCAATAGGCACCAGGGATATGGGTGTTTTGTAAATACGTAGGGGTGGGAGCTGCCCATAATGGGCATGCCAATGTCTCCACCCCCAAAAACATTGCCACAGTCATTCTTCTCCCCAACAGGAGGCAGATTGGGCAATAGCCCCTTATCTGCCCCCCCCCAGGGGGCAGAAAGCTCACTAGGCACCAGAAATTTCTTTTTTGTAAAGTCCAGGGATTTCTTTTTATACATGCCAATGCCCCACCCCCAAAACATTTCCCCCATCTGCCTCCCTGCGGGGCAGAAAGACTGTGGCAATTATTTTTAGGGTGGGGGCATTGCCACATTGATTCTGGGCAGCCCCCACCCCTCTGTAATTAAAAAATATATTGGTCTTGTAGGTTCACCAAGAACCCGAGGTACCCAGAGCAAACAGAAGTGTCCAGTGGACATACGATATATTGGTTTAAAAAATCTGCCATACTAAGAAGATGCTACAGGTGAAAATGTTGGACAGATGGGTGTTTTTTTCCAACTCAATTTCAATAAGTTTTATTTCAATTGTTCATTTCTATAGAAAAACCTTAAAGGATCTACACAAATGACCCCTTGCTAAATTTAGAATTATGTCTACTTTTCAGAAATGTATAGTTCTCCGGGATCCATTATTGCTTTCACACCCATGTCTACCACTAACTTGAAAGAGGTTGAAAGCACAAAAATTAGAAAAAGTAGGCTACGCCCCAGTAAAATGCCAAAACTGGGTAGAAAACTTTATTTTTCTGACAAAAGTCAGCCTGTTCCAGAATCCTGGGAAGATAATCATATTACTATCACAAACCCTATGTTGATACCTTTTGCAGGGGAAAATCAGATGCTTTCTTATGCAGCACTTTTTTCCCATTTTTCGTTAAAAACACAGAAATTTGCTGTACTTTGGCCAATTTCTTGTTCCACTCCAGGGGAATTCACAAACCCTGGGTACCTTTAGAATCCTCAAGATGTTGGAAGAAAAGAACGCAAATTTGGCATGGATACTCTATGTGTACAAAAAGTTACAGGGGACTAAGCACAAACTACCCCAAATACCCCAAATACCCCAAAAAAGGCTTAGCACGGGGGGAAGGCCTAGCAGCGGAAGGGTTAATAGACATATCTGCAACATATAAGTACAATGTATCAATTTATTTTCACACCAGTTGTTGGACCTTTTGCAACATTTCTCTATGTATGCCTTGGTAAAATAACAAACACATATAAGATTTCAAGAATGCATAAATATTGTCTCTATATTAGGTGCTTTTATATATTTTCTTCTTCAAACTTATATAAATATGTGTTGTCAATACTACCATGTATTATAAATCTCCATAAAGTTAAATATAAATAGGAGGTACTTAAAATGATCTGTATTAGTTTTTAGGTAATTTTTTTCCACAATACAATTTTGTTTTGCTGTAAACACAGTCCATGTTGATATAGATTACACGGTGGATGGAGTATATCTATCTGTTGTTTGTAATGTCGGCATTTTAACTGTTATTGTTGGAAGTAATGTCAAGGATGAAAATACCTCCGTCAATAACACACCACAGTCCACTGTATTGTCAGGCAGACACTATGCTGACAATGTTGGTTTAGGATGTCAGACCGAACATGGCAGATGCCTGGCGTATTTATTATGGATGAAGGACTACTAAATGCAATCTGTACCTACCTTTTCCGGAGTCCATGATCCCACAATGATCCATGGTTGATGGAATCTGTCATCCACCATGTAAGAATCTGTTGACAAACTTTCTGTCATGTTGCTGTACATATTTCTCAACATCATTAGGTCACCTGAATCCTAACCATCAAGTGTAGCAGATCTCAAAAGTTGGTGCTAATCTAATTTCCTTCTTCTGGAACACATCATGGGTAAAGAGGAAGGTGATAGGGCCCACAACTTTAACCTAATGAGTTGGATCTCCTTGTGGAGGAGGCCTTGAGCAATTACAGCAAGCCAAATGGGCAAACAGTAAGCGCAATACATGAAATGCACCTAGTTTTAAATTAAATTAGTTATTAGAAAGATGGTGACTGACTTCACACTCTTAATCTAATGTTTTTAATGTCACATCCACCATAAGATTAATGTTTAAAATCTTATAGTGTGCTAATTTTTGATTTACACACAAACTACTGCTAAATCATATTATAATTTTACCTAATGTGTCTAAAATATAAATTCGCTGACTAGATTAACAATATTTCTACAAAACAATTTAAAAAAACAGAGCTTCTGGAGAGCCTGTCTATCTTTTAATTTTACAAGTTAACACCTGAGACATATTTTTTATTAGAAGTATATAAAGCATGAACCTTATTTTGTCTTGCCTAATCATTTTTTCTATCCAATACATCAAATATTAGTACATAATACACTCCACTAACATTGATGATTGGTAAGAAAGTTTTTGACATATAACTACTGGGGAAAATACCTTCGAAGCAAGGTATGGTAAGTTTTTAACAAAACATTCCAACATTGATGAGGGCATGCAGGATCCCCTTTTGGCATTGGGAAGCTGTGTGGCCAATAAGGGCAACAGTTAGCCAGCTGACAAAAATGATTAACATCCATGGTGACACTAAGTATGTAATGTTTTAATGTGTAGGTTGTCCAATGGATGTGTTGGCCATAGGAGTTATTTTCGCCCCTTTATTGAGGGTACTCCACTGGTTATCAGTTACCAGAACATCCTGCTTTAAGCTTCTTTGTATCATCCACACCCAAGGCAATAAAAGGCAAAGGGCCAGTTTTCAAGAAAATTGGAAAACATAACCACAAAGGATCCCAGCATACAAGATAAAAACACATGGGTGGAACATGTTTTTCTCTACAAGCAGCTAAACTATGAAATTTGTTACCCCCAAAAATAAGATCCACTGAAAAACATCTTATATTCAGAAGACTACTGATCAGTGTACTCACAACACAACAATGTACAGCAAGAGCATGAAGAAGACATCAAAACAATACATTATAAAATACATTGTCTCTGCTATGTAAACATAGATGCATGTATATCTATGCCACACAAACATATACACACATTCATATTCACAAACAAATACATGTCTATGCATTTAGAAATCATAATGGACCTGTATATATGTGCAACTATATGGATCTGTTCTATATATTGGAACATTACCATTATGTGTATGTATATGTGAGCACATTTGCTTACATATCTATCTATCTATCTATCTATCTATCTATCTATCTATCTATCTATCTATCTATCTATCTATCTATCTATCTATCTATCTATCTATCTATCTATCTATCTATCTATCTATCTATCTATCTATCTATCTATCTATCTATCTATCTATCTATCTATCTATCTATCTATCTATCTATCTATCTATCTATCTATCTATCTATCTATCTAGTTATTTTTCTCTCTAAATATACATTCACTGAAAAAACTAAAGGTTAAAGGGACGTTATAGTTAGGTGAAAACATCTGGTAAAATATACCATATTAAACTAACAAACCACTAAATGTCACTGGTTATGATTACCTCAAGTAACTATAACTCATGCCCTAACTATTAATCGCAATCACTCCATGTACTGCTTATGAACTCAAAAATTACATCACTTTTGACATTTTCTATGACATCATTGATAACATAACCGGAGTATCTCACTTGACATAATTGATGATGACACTATGCGTGGCAGGGCGTGAGTTATAGTTACTGCACTGATGCTGGTAGAAAGCTGGATATTTATCCAGAAAGTGTACATTTTGTGATATGATGTGATTTCATTCAGTAGTTGTTGAGGTATTAAGGTTCAACCATCATAGATATCTGGACCAACGGGCTGAATTAAAAAAAATGTAAGCCTTTTGATTGGCTGAGGGGGCTTTTTCAAACTGAAAGCTGTGATTGACTGTCAGTCAAAGCCACTTTAATCGATTAATTAAAATCACAAAGGTACATCACAATACTACATATTTTTAAATAAACACAAATACAATATAATAGCAGCGTTATAAAAAATTCATCCCGACAAATACAAATATCACTAAGATCATAGAGTAAACTGTACATCAAGTTTTTTCCTTGCCTGGGCTGCGACAACCAGGAAGTTAGCAATATTAAAAATGATCCAAGGGGAATTTAATAATTGCAAATACATCAAAGCAGGTTTAACTTGATTAAAACCCCTCCCTCGCAACAATGGTATGATGTACTTCTTTCTACTTTCAACATGATATTTACAAAAAAAGGTAAAGTGCGCAGTGTCTTGAAATGAGTGACCATCGCAATTGCAAAAAGCAGCATCTACGGGTTTACTCCATCCCTGGAAGCTCCCTAAAACAAGGTGAATCAGGTTGAAACGAAATCTGGTCAGAAACCAACGATGATAGTGATTCCTGACCAGATTAAGGTAGGGCTCAATCTGGGGAGAGGATATTAATAAAAAATGAGCCCTTACCGATGTTTTTGTAAGCTCCTCTTCTTCCCGCTCTTGAGATCTTAAGTTTAAAAACTGGACTTTAACCCAGCCAATATCCCCCTTAATAATAGTTTCTGGGTTCTCGTAAATCTCTGGACGCCCTAGCTTATAAAACATTTTCTTGATATACAAGAGCCAAGGGATATCAGCCATTCTCTCTAGACCAATACAGTCTTTTAAAATCAGTCTATTACGGGGAAAGATCAGGATTCAACCATGTTTTCAACCAAAATGTACGGGGGGGCCAAACTTAAATGATCAGAAACAAAACCCATCCCCAATTCTTGGTGTATTGAGAAGGTTGGGGATGATTTGGGGATGGAGAGGAGTGAACGAAAACATTTGTTTTCTGCTATCTGGACTCCCTCCGCTTTTTTATACCCCCAGATAGCAGCACCATAGACAGCTATGGCTAAACATTTCGCCCTATAGATGGCGAGGACTGCGTCACATGGTTTACCACCCAAACGTCGGGCAAAACTTAAAAGAGCGGAAGATGATCTACCCACACTATTCTTTTTAGCAGTAAGCTGGGGGGCCCACGAACATCTATCGTCAAATATGACCCCCAAGTAGGTAAATACCTTAACTCTAGTGACCTCCACTCCTTTACAGTAAAATTTTTTAACTTTATTTTTCTGAATACCCAAGGACATCACATGCGATTTGGAACTATTCACCACAAGGTCCAATGAGCTCATAAAATCCCCGAAGGAGTTCAATAGTCTCTGTAGACCCAACGGGGTACGGGCCAGAAGGACAGTGTCATCCGCGTATAGAAGAGCAGGTAGGGTACTGCTCCCTATACGCGGAGTGTCCAAACTGGCCTTACCTAAAATTACATCTAGTCTATTGATATATAGGGTAAATATCAGGGGGGCCAGGATACATCCTTGGCGTTCCCCTCTGCCCGATTTAAAGTGACATGTGCATTTTCCCTCATGGGAGACCCTCACTGCAGCGTATAGATCTTGGTGCAGTTCCGCTAAGAAGTGCACCAAGCAGGGGTCTATCCCTAGGTCCAACAGGATCATCCACAGCCTCGCTCTGTTCACCAGATCAAAGGCTGTGGATAAATCCATAAATGCCAAATATAGGGATCCTTTAGAGGCTTTGGTATATTTATTAATTAGCAGGTACAGGTTGAGGCACTGGTCCATGGTACCTCTACCTGACCTAAAACCATATTGTATCTCTGAAAGAATCCTCTTCTCCGTCACCCAATCAGAGATTTTATTTAAAACCACTTTACCCAAAATTTTGACCGCAGAGTCAATTAATGAGATGGGCCGATAACATCTCGGGTCGCCCCTATCCCCTTTTTTAAAAACCGGTATAATAATTGATTTGGACCAAGACACCGGGAACCCATTCTCAACACTATCATTAAAAACATTAGTTAAGATAGCACTCTAAAGCTCAATATCCCCTTTAAAAAGATCCAAGGGGACACCATCTGGTCCCGGGGCCTTATTCGAAGCAGAGTCTTTTATGGCCTTCCCCACATCGTTCTTGTCGAATATCAACTGGTTGAGGGGGAAGAAAATTTCAGGGACCTTAAAAGACTCAGGGGTCAAATTACTCGCATAAATTCCTTCAAAGTGAGTCAGCCACTCCCCCTCTGGGATGTTAATGTCGAGCGGAGCGTTATCGTTCCCTGTTAAAAAAGGGCTGTTCACTATACTCCAGAATTTTGCGCTATCCTTAAGGACCTCAACCGAGGACAGAGCGTCCCAGGCCTCCTGCTTCAAATCGTTTTTCCGGCGCTGGATTAAAGATTTATAGTCTTTCCTAAGGGTAGCTATTAAAGCCTTATCACGGGGTAGTTTTTTTAAGGCAGTTAATAAACTTTGATGAGCCCTGGAGCAACTATTTTCAAACCACTTGTTTCCCTGTTGACTGCGCGGTTTGCTAGGTATAGTTAAGTCTGAAGAGACCTGTTTACAAATTGAATCAAAGGCAACTATTATCTCACCACCCGAATTAGAAGGGTCCATACACTTCCTAAACTCATCACTTCTTTTTTCCATTAAGCTCTCCATAAAATCCTCTGGTACTACTTTGACCCACTTTACTTTCCTGTCCTTTTCACTAGTGACCAGGGTAGCAGAGGGAACTGTCGCCAATGGGGCCGCCTTAAAGCAAAAAGCCTTATCAAGTTCCAGGATCACTGGATTGTGATCGCTAAAAGGAGAGCGAAAAACACTATACCTGTGAACCCAACTTAAAAGAGCAGGGGATAGGAAGATATAATCAATAATTGATTCACTGTCCGTTGCCTCAAACGTCGCTACCCGTTCATCCTTAGATAAAAGACAAGGCTCAAAGAGATCCGCCAGTAGGAGGAGCTCTTCAAGTGCCTCACCCTTAGTTGAATGTTCAAAATGTGGGGGAACCGAGTGGGGGGGACCAAAGAGGTCAACAATCTTACAGTTAAAATCACAGAGATGAATATTAAAATCACCCATAAAAATGATGTGTACAAAAGTGGTTTGACATGCATTATACAAATCTAAAAAGTTTGCTAAAAAACGAAGGTGCTCATTCACGGGTACACAATCCCCTGCATTATAAAAATTGATAAACAATATTTTAGGTTGGGACTCAGTAATGAATTCCATGATTTGGCAGTTTTGTGAGGCAGTGTCTATCTGAGTTATCTCGGCCTTAAGTTTTATGGAAAAAAGGAACAACAGCCCCCCCTTTGCCCTGCCAGCTGCTGATGGTAAGGCAGGCAGACAATAGGATTTAAATCCATCAATCCACAGGTTGTTGTCCCTAGCCCATGTCTCCTGAAGAGCAATAATATCAAAACCTGCCACAAACTTTAGCCAATTTACATCTTCTTGTTTGGAACGTAACCCGGCTGTATTCCAACTCATAAGCCTAATAAGAACTCCAGAATCCACTGTAATAGCACTTTCCTTTACAGTACTACTAGTTGTTGGGACTGGGAGGTCTAGTCAATCATTTAAATCTAGCTGGGACAGGGTTAAAAACCTGTTAGATGTAGCAATAGCCTCTGTAGACCTGTCTCTCCAGTTATTTCTGGGGTTAACCTGAGATACTTTAGGGAAACACCAGGGCGCAGCCTCTTCGCTAGTTCCAGCGCAAGGCATAGAAACCAAAGTGGTCTCTGGTCGTGGTGCATGGCGAAAACTCCCACTGGGTTTAGAAAATCTAGGGGGCGGTGGGTAAAAAAAGCCTAAAGGGACAGCCCTGATATTACCAACCTCCCCATCCATATCTGAGGCATCCCATAACATACGTGGTACGACATAGGGGCTGTTAAAATTTACCACTACACAGTCCCATTTGAGTTTTTTCTGTGTGCCTCCAATCCAACCAACCCGCCTAGCTGTTAGGATATGGCGAGAGATATTGGCATAGCCAGAAGAATTCTGGTCACACCATTTCCTGGTAACTGACAATAATTATTTGGTTGATTCATCCTTACCAGGTGCTAATGGTGGGACCTTGACCAAAATAACCACCAACGGGTCAGCCTCGGGAGGGAGATTAATGCAGGGTTGGGTGGATGAATTACATGGGATAAGGCCACTAACGGGCTTAACCTGGGACCTAGTTTGTTTTACAGGCCTGAGCTGCCCATTCAACTGCTCCTCTAGGTCTCTTGTTTTTAAAATTGTCAATTCATTACTCGAATTAGAGGGCACAGCTGTAGTCAGGATACTAGAGGGACCCCCCTCTAAAGTGCTATTTAGACCTTCTATTGGGGCATAGGTCAAACTAGGTGAGGTACTGTTATGTGGGGGAATGCGAACCTTATTAATTGCTGAGAGGGCAGAATCAATCTTGGCACATTTTTCTAGTAGGCTGGCAACACACAAATTCAAGGTGTCAACAATGTCTTTTGCCATGCTGGTAAGAGTCTCCTCAAGTCGACTAGAAAAGATGTTCTCCACCATGTCCCGGATAGAGGAATAAAGAGAGTCCATAGTCACAGGGCTACCCTCTGTTAAGGTACAAATAGATGCAGGGTCCCGCTTATTTTGCTTTTTTCTCACTCTCTTTGCGCTCTTTAGATGAAGTTTTGATGGCCTTTTTCCTACAGCGGTCTGCTGAGACGTAGGTTGAGGGTTAATCAAAGGTAAAATAGTGGCCGTAATGTCTCCGGGAACACCAGGATGATCCAATGCCTGAGCTGGAGGTCCAATCACAACAACCGGCTCCAGTGGGACGGGAGTTCTCCCTTTGGGCTGTGGGGGACCTGTTTGTTGGTCATGTGTGGAGTCAAGACCAAGTTCCCTCTCAGCTTGCGCAATTTCTGAAGATAGTACCCCCACAGCTGAGGTTAGATATGAAATAATGGTACCCGACTTTCTGGGAACTTTAGCTTTGGCTCCCCCCTGATCCTGAGTATTAAGTAGTTTCCGCTTACCCATCCCTGGATCTGGATCTGTACAGGAAAGAGGGTTGGCCCGGCCTGGCCTCCTTTGGCCCCTGACGGCCACAGACGGCCCGCCCTTTGCCCGGGCTTAGCCCGGCGCCCGCTCGCGCGCGTCCCGCATTGCGGGAGGCGCGGTAAGTTTAAATGAAGCCCCGGTGTCAGGGGGCGTGGCCTCTGCTGGCTGTAAGACCCGCTATCTCCTGGGTCCGGTGGTTTCTCTGGCCGTCGAACACTGGGTCCCACTGCTGCCGCTGCGTCTCCCCTGTGATTGACTGGTTGCAACATGAGCAGAAATGTTGTGGCAGTTATCGCAGGATTCGGGGACTTGGTCCCCTGCCCAGAAGGTATTTTGTTTTACAAAAGTACTTAAGGGGGCATGTTGGGCATAACCTGACCCTCTGGACCTTGTAGAGAGGGTACTAGATAGACACCACACTGGTCTCTAAATAATTTTGTTTTTTTATCATTTACTGCTCCTGGCTAGGAGTGCCCCAGAATGCCCTTTGTGCACTAAATTGCAACTTTTTCCTGTTTTGTGGTGTCCCAATTTCGGTAGGGGCACCGTCAGCATGTTTACAAAAGTGTTGTGGGGACTGTAAAGAGAGAAAAGCAGCTCCCAGAAAAAGGTAATTAAAAATAACTCTATGTTTCCTGGCATGTATACAGCGTTACCCCAGCACACATTGATGGCTTTTCTAAGTATTCCTAGAGCTTGAGGATTTCTCTTCAACTGAGGATTGCAGGGTCGTCTTGTGGTTGATTTTATGGTTCTATAATATGGTCTAGTGTGTCTAAAAGAAATAATCCAACACAGTTTTATATTGTTGATGCCGCCAATAGGCGTGCCTTCATATATTGATATATTAACCCATTGTCAAAGCCAATAATCTTGTCCTCTATCATGACATGGTCACTCCGTGACAAAGCAAATAGGCTTGTCTTGTATACTTATTTGATCACCCCTTGACAAAGTCAATGGTCTTGCCTTTATATAATGATTCTGTCGCCTATTGACAATGTCTTCATATAATGATGTGGTGACCCCTTGGAAAAGCCAATTGTCTCTCCATGTTCATTGATGTGGTCACCATTTTACAAAGCCAATGGGCTTTTCTTGCATAATAACCAATAGGTTTGTCTTCATATAATGATATAGCTACCCCTTGACAAAGCCAATAGGCTTGTCTACATATAATGATGTGATGACCCATTGACAAAGCCAAAAGGCTTGCCTTGTATATTGATGTGGTCACCCCTTGACAAAGCCAGTAGGCTTGCCTTCACATAGTAATGTGGTAACCAATTGACTTAATCTACATATTGAGGTGGTCACCCCATGACAAAACCAATATGTTTGCATTTGTAAAATGATTTGGTGACTTCTTGACAAAACCAATAGTCTTGCCTTGAATGTTGATATGTTGACCCCTTGAAAATGCCAATGGGCTTGCCTTGTAAATTGACGCAGTCATCTCTTTGCAAAGCCACTAGGCTTATATTTTATTTCTTGATGTGGTGAGCTCTTGGGGAAACCAATAGGCCAGCATTATGTAA
This sequence comes from Triturus cristatus, assembly GCF_964204655.1. Lineage (NCBI taxonomy): Eukaryota > Metazoa > Chordata > Amphibia > Caudata > Salamandridae > Triturus > Triturus cristatus. The sequence continues at coordinate 371,539,270 of NC_140595.1, forward strand.
AAAGATGCCCCATTATATCGTAATGATCTCTCTCATTGGCTGGCTATGCAATGGGTAGTTGGCTGCCCCAGTGGGGTTGCATGCAGTGATTATCCACCACCGGTCAGGGACATTTTAGTAGGTATAGTAGGAAGATCATACTTATAAATTCACTGAAAAATTTTGAAGGTTAAAGTGACATTATAGGTAAGTATGGCAATAAGATCTTACTTTATATTAAGAAAACATATAATTTCACTGAAAAAAACAAAGAGTAAAGTGATGTTATTGTTATGTGAAAATTAAATTTAGAAAATAACATTTTAATCAAAAAAAATGCTGAAATTCGCCAGTTATAGTTTACTTAGCTAAATATAACTTGCACTGCTTATGACCTCACATATCATATGACACAATTATATTCAATAACATCATTTATGACATTACTGATCACAACTCAAATGACATAATTGATGACAATACCCAATGAGTGTGCCCAGTTTCCTTTACACTTCTGATACTCCAAGGTATTTAATTAGATATATCTATTGGCCTTCAACAATAACAATTTAAAGGGTGTCATTTTAAGTAAGGCAGATCTACTGACTTTTTCAAAGGGTCAGCACACAAAGATATAAAAAGCGGGTATATTGGCTTTATCAAGAGAATAGCATATAAATATATCTAAATCAGACCTATTGTCTTTGTCAAAAGTCACCAATAATTATAATTAAATGTATATTAGATATTTTCACACATTGTGGTGTTTAATAAATGTGATTGTCTTGCATTTTTTAATCAAGCCTTATTAAAAAAACATCAACATATCTTTGAGTCCTTTTTAAACATTTTTTAAGCCACAAAAAACAAACCTAGAACTCACCAGAAGGGGTCTGTGCACTCCAGCTGATGAACATACAACTCCACCTTAGAGTGCTTTAAAAAAAATGTGGTAAGCTCTCCTGTGGTAATGAATTTGAGGCCCCAGGAGATTCACAGTTTTGTTATGCTGCTGGGGACCTGCTGCACTATCTTCAGTACTCTACAACATAAAAAAAAAATGATTGGTGGTACCCCTGCCCCTTCTAGCGGTACCACCAAGATTGAAAAAAAATAAACAAAATGCCCTTAAAGGGTATTATAGAGTGCTGCTTGTCGGGAATCATGAATAAAAAATTACTGACTCCTGCCACTCATTAAATATTCCTTTTATTTATTTTTGGTTTTAATTAGGTTTTTTTGGAAGCCCCAGTGCCAACTCATGGCACCCTCACCTTTTTTATTGTTGGGGTGTAGAGGGATCCCCAAGTCACCTGCAGCCCCTGCCAACTCCCCAACACTGCTGGCAGGAGCCACCAATTGTTTTACTGTGGGTGCCTTGGTGCCCAGTTGGGGCACCACAACTTGTCAATAGTTGGGGACCACATGGGATGTCCCAAAGCCCCCACAGCCGTTTTCGTTGCCCAGCAACCACCCATTGCGGTCCACACTATCTCAAGCAGGAAAAAGCAGTGTCCCGGGGAAGGGGTTCCCGGAACACTGCTTGGATTGGGCTCCAGGAGATGAGGTCCTCTGAGCTGGTCTATAGGTTGGGGAGGGGGGCCCAATGCCCTCTCCCCAAAAAGAAGCTAGCCCTGGAGTTAGAGGCCACACGCTCTACCCCAAAAATCAAAATCAGCCCAGGGACCTAGAATGTCTCATGGAGTGAGGCTGCATGCTCCCTTCCCATCAAATATTTTCCAGTCCCCCATGGCCTTTACGAAGGCTCAGAGAAGGGGGCTGAACCCCCTCCTTTGAAAATAAGACAACTGTGACCCTCTGGGCCCTGGCCCACCCGAGGGTACTTATTTTTAATAAGAGATCCTATTGTTAGTAGATAAAACAGTTTTGGCTTGAGGGGAGTGATCCTTTCTATACCTACCCAGCTGTCAACTGTGTAGATATAGTTAGGACCATTTTTCCACAGGAAAACCATTTTTTTGGTTTGCTAATAACTTTTCACTGTTGGACAAATCTTCACAAAATTTTCCCCCACAAAAAAAGTTCATCCACCTCAGCTCCCTCCTGATCCATCACGTGGAGGGGTTGAGAAAAAGGGGGGTCCTAACATGTGTTTCTTCCTTCATTTCTACAAAATTGAACAGCAATATTGCAACAACTGTGTAACAGAATTGTGCCAAATTTGGAGTAAAGAAAGATCTTGGTGCAGAAAGTGTGCTGTTTGTCACAAACGTTTTTGCGATGATCTCAGTAGTAAAGCCACCGACCTAAGGTCAGAGGCTTTATGACCGCGATCATAATAGGCCCCTTAATATGTTGTTTGTAATAATGTGTATAGTTTTTATGACATACCATGAAAAGAGGTACAGCCAACCCAAAGGAAAGATTACTTAGAAATACAGATTAAATTATTAGGGAGGAAATTTTACAGTGACATTCTCTGGCTTTAGTGTAAAGGTATCAGTGGAGCAGTAACTGCGATTAAAGGCAATAATCAATTGACAAGCTTAAACTGTTCATTGTAGAGTTTCATAGATCAATTAACCAATAAATCAGTGCTTGTTAGGGGCGGATACTCTGAAAGTTTGGGGAGGGGGTTGAAGGTCCGGCTAGTCACTGTGGTTCATTGGAAGAGCCAAGTCTTGAGATTCTTCCTGAATTGTGTCAGGAACTTTAGAGGAACTTTAAAAGAAAATAAGGATTTTGCAAACTCTTGATTCTTGTAGAGTAAGGAAATTATCAAACCTACAAGGACATTCATTGGCTTGCCTCTCAAACGATATACGTTAAGCTATTTTTCAGCATCTTTTAATGCTGTTGGTGCACTGCTCAAATATGTGAACTCTAGTTAGAAGTTTGTAGTGTGTAAAAGGTCCAGCTATGCATTTAGAAGCTTTTATTAATGCTACATGGTACTGTTTATGAAATTACAAATATCTTTGAGATATTAAAATATCTTACTTTGGAGCTACAAGTCAGCCTGAAGTAAATAAAGCAATAGTAGCACCTGCCTCAGAGACTGAAAGTTATGGTATTAAATTACACATGTTCAGCAAAGTCATAATAGAATTTGAAGTTAAATCTGCTCAAACTCCAAACAAGATGTGGGGTTGTTGCCATTATTAGCACTACAAAGCACAGTTAAGAAAAATAGATAAATGTGAAGAAAACTGAAAATGAAGACTTTCAGTAGGTTTGATTGATGGGATAATCAAATAGTGTGTAAGTACTGAATAACTAAACTTGATCATAATAAAATGCCTGCTTGAGGTACTCACAATAAGTAAGACATTAAAAAAAATATTCTTTGGGAACTGAATGAGCTAAAAGTGTATGAGACCATTCTGATTCAAACAGTACACCCTTTTCATGGAGATAAAAAGTGCAGAATTACCTTCAAGTTAGTTAGTGAAAGGTCTTAAAGAAAAGTTGTGCGTTTTCTACTAATTTTAAACAAAATATTTAAACTCTTGGTGTAGATCGAGAAGTAGAAGTGGTCTTAGAAAATGGTGGGACAAAAATAAAAAGATGTTTCACAAATTAGTTAGTATTGGAACATGGACATGATTTAGGGGCTGCCAGGGGTCACTGCTGCAACTCCTGGCATGCCCCTTGTGGCTCCTGGCACTGACTTTGTGAACCCAAGCAATAGCAGTGGCAAATTTAGGGCCAGGAACAGAAGCAGCTTGTCCTTATGGATGTCTGTGGGGGCTTCACTCTCTCTTGATTTTTGTCAATTTATTATTATACTAATATTGAACAATAATACATTATTGACTATTAGTCTGGTGCACAAATAGCTGGATATGACTTTCCCTGCCAGCTGAGGTAAGTTAAAATAAATGCTTTTAAATGTATGCATGCGGTGTACTTGCTGGCAGTTTTGAGAGTGTTTATGTAAGAGAGAGTGTGTGAATGTGTGTATATGTAGGCAGAGTGTGTGTGTATGTGTGAATGCATGTTTATGTCTAAGCATGTGTATTTGTGATCAAAAGTGGAGATCAAGGGGCATGTGAAGTCACTTTCGCTACCCCTGGCATTTTGTTGCATTGATTTCCATGTACAGGAAAAGTAAAGAAAGCCATAGTATACTTCAAAAGAGAACATATTCTACATAGATGTAGATTTAGCCCAGTGTGTAACTTCTCTGGGCACACCCATTTCCAAGTGTGCTGTTACTGAGCAGTTTCAAAGAGTAGCAAACACTGAAGAGATATATGAGCATTACAGTATTCACCCTCTAAACTCTAGGGATGTAATGGATGCTTTAAAATTATATTAGATGATGGAAGCTAAAGAAAAAGTATTAGTGTGTGGGATAAAAAGCATAGAACCTAGTTGCTTTCAACATGTGAAAAGGATATTGATATTATGATCGCCCAGCGCAGATTCCTGCTTCAGGGGATAAATCAACTAGACTGTACTTGAAGAGCCCAAATTTAGGCAAAACATTCTTTATCTGTTTTACATGCTGCTTGAAAGTGAACTTTCAATTTTGTTGTATGCTGTTGCACATGTTGTGAAAGCAGGAGACAGTTTGTTAATAAGGTTAATGAAAAAGATGAGAATCTTGAGTGTGTGAGAAGCAATGAGTACTGGTTTTGTCAGCACGGTGAAATTGAGTGCATTTTTGCAGAATTTGGGTGCCCTTAGCTGGTACGTAACTCTTAGGTGTGCGGAGTATGCTCGGATGATTTACACAACTTCCTTAGAGAAGCTAACTTCAACATTTATGGCGTTATCTTTAAAACCCCAGGTGAATTATGCTCCATAGATCCCACAAATGTTTGCAGATACTTTAAACATGGATGTCAAGCCACGCCTCACTTTATCTGCAACAACAAAAAACTCCTATTGGTGAGGTCACTGAATAAATATAGAGAAAAAAATACCAAGCTAGAGGTGCCCCACACATTTGTATGCTACTGTGGGTTAAAAGGGCACATAGATTTGGAGAGTATACTGATGATTCAGTACTGTCATTCACTGAGTGGTACATACATTGTGAGATTTCTAATGAGTCTGAGAATAGAGAACTTAGGCAGCAAGTGTTATGATATTAGTCTCACAGATGTTGCAAATACTGTAGTTGGAGATACCGATCAAAAGGAAAATAATATAGAAAGCGTTGCTTTGGTTTCTCCAGGCCTGCTATCTCAAAAGGCAGAGTAAACAGTTTCTTGTCTGCAGTCAAACTTGAAATTACTGGTAAATCTCCAAAGAACACATATAACATTAGAGAAGTGAGGCTTCAAAACTTATCAATGACTCCAACACTTTCACTTTCTGTATGTGGAATGAAAATATGAACATTCAGTTTGTAGTTGGCAATTCTATTGCTGCTGCTCAATATGTTACCTCTGACATCACAAAGTCTGAAAAGGCAGGATGAAAGAAGTGTTTGAAAAGAATTCTGCAAAAACATATTTAACAAAGACACAGTATAGCTTCACTTTGAAGGTTTTTCCCACAGTGAAGTAATTTCAAATGAAGCATGTGACAGATTGAGTTCCTCTATTTAATATGGAACGTTCAAATCAATTGTCTGGATTAGTTTAGGGCTTGCTTCTACTCATAGCATAGTATTTAGGTCCTTTCATGAGATTGAGATTCCTACACACTCTGATCCTGATAGAAGAGACATTGTGAAAACAAATATGCTGAACACTTACTACCCAAGTCAAAGTCCATTTAGAAAACCTCTGTTTGTATGAAATAGTTCAGTTCAACACATACAGAAACAATGGGGAAGAAAACATTGAAAGTGGTAAGGTTGTTGTTACTGGGTGCAATGGTTGTTTATTGAGACACAATAAAACAAGTCTCATCAACTTCGGCCTGATCACAATCTTGGTGGATTGGATACTCTGCCACAAACATGACAAATAGCTCATCCACTATATTACAATTCCATTATTCTTATGGAGCTTTTTATACAGTGGTTGGGATCCCATCCACGAAGATCATAATCAGACCCTTAGTTGTCATAGTGCAGATAAAAGAAAATTATTTTACTTGGCTCTTCTGCAACTCTTCAAACCTTGGAGAAATGAGAAAGAATTGATGGGCCAATATGATTGCTATATGGATGCTTTCAATGCAATTAAAGATCCCTGAGAGTGTTCAGTGTTTCCAATGTATTTGAAAATGCTAAATGATGAGATTCAACAAGAGGAGACAGTAGCAACTAAGGTTTCAAAGGATAGTTCACAAATCTCATAGTCAAGATCCACTTGGTCAGCCTATTATTGAGAATAAGGCAATCATTGCCATGAGTGAGGTGCAGTATGCTATGTATCAGGTCAAGATTCAATCTATAGACTTGAACAATTTAGCTGCTAAACTGAATTAAAAGCTACTACAGATATACCAAAAGATAACTGCATCTGTGGATGATGGAATTCTGTATGATAACTCAGCGGGTACTTGCACAAGTTTCAAGCCTACACGTCTATACGTCAACAAGCAGACACTGGGAAATGTTTCCTCATAAAACTGCTTACTGCATACATCTGCAAAAATACTGATTGTAACCTTTCTTGTGTGGTGACAGCACACACCAGAATGGCTCCACACACTATAAAAGGTATGCATTTGTTTTGACTTTTGATGTTACCAGTAGAGCCTGACAACTAACTGGAGCACCATATGTTAATCGGTGATACTTGTTTTGAAGCATCACAGGTGTTTAAAAAATTGATGGTCCTGATTATAGATGATGTTAGCATAGTATCAAACACAATGCTTGCCTTTATTCATCTGGGAATTCAAGAAGATCTCAGGGCAGATTATGATACCTTCTTTGGAGGTAAAAATCTTATAGTTTTTGGGGACCGATTTCAGCTGACCCCTGTGAAAGGTCATCCAGTGTTCAATAAACTGCTCCGTGGGCAAACTAGAAACTCTAAAGGCAGCATAGGATAAGTTAACATTTGGTTGAATTTCCAACAAAGAGCTAACTATGAATATCAGACAGATGTGGAGTATGGAGGTATCTTTAAGGATATTAGAATAGGAATAGTATGAAAAAAGCTAAGTCAGTTGAACTTTAGGTACTCTTTTTCCACAGCTCATGTTTGCAGGAGCTGTAATGGAAGAGCTCCTTAAATGTGAGAAACAGATTGTATACCTCATGTCAACTTCGGACAAGTGTGCACAGTTCATTGCAAACATACTGATATTAGAGACTGAGAATATTATTGAACATCCATATAAAGGCCAGATGGAGCATCAATGAATGAATTTACCACTGTGTCAATCAGTGGTAAAGAAGATGGAGCACTAGAGATATGAGTGTCTAGAACAGCAGATTTAGCGAAAAATTTTAGCCCCTGTAAAAATTGTAGAATCATTCTGCATCAGAATTTGAACGTTGAGGAGGGTTTTGTGAATGGTTCCATGGGAAATGTGATAGAATTCATCACATATTCAAATAAACATGAGTCCGAGTACATTCTGATATGATTTGACCATGTATAGGATCCAAAACAAACAGGTAGGTATAGAGCTAGATTCCTGCTGATGAAAGAAGTGTCTATACATAGAAAACAGTTTTTCCTATGTTTGGCCTATGTAGTTACAATACATAAGTCTCAAGGATTACGTCTCAATGCAGCTTTTATAAGTAAAGAAAATTATGCATTCAAAGAGATGTCTGATGTTGTAATGTCACATGTTAGATAACTTTCAGTCCTGTACATCGTAGATTTTGATGAGAGTAAAGTAAATGCAGAGTCCATGTGTCAGGGAATATAATCAGTTGAGAAGTCTGAATGATCCTAATCCGGGTAAATACCCAATCTATGAAAAATTAGCTATCTGTGCCAAATGCAAACTCAATAAAGTGAGGGAGGAAAGGGTTGGCCAAAACAGGAGAGTTTAAAACTAAAGGAACTGAAAAAGGTAAAAGTTGAAGATGTAGCAGAAATGGTTGGATATCACCTCTCCGATGTTTCTGGAGTTGTGGTATTTTAATTTTCTTCAGGGTGCCCAATTTACACCATCTCCACTGATGCACGGAATTGAGCAAAAGGCATGTAAACCAATAGATCGAGCCATCTCTATTCTACTGAGGACTGTGCAAGACACAAAGGGGCTTATTTACAAGCCCCTTGCGTCACATTTTCCCATATTAAAAATGATGTACCGGCAGCACAAGTGTCTTGTACATAAGTCCCCAAATATGCTTGTCACTCCGCTACAAGTATATATGATTGGGTTGACATATAAACTGGTCTCATACGATCTACTCTCAATTCACAAGAAGATGCTCAAGAATTTCTAACCGTGATTTTAGATATTCTTGAAAATTAACAACTACCAATAAATTATGCCTTTGGAATAAGCTGCTCACAGCAATTTGTCAATATAGCACAACTACTCACACTCACTTAGAGCAATTTGTGTATGTAACTATACCAGACTGTAAAATAGTGCAATTTCGCAAATTAATAAAGAGAGCTGTGCAAAATAATGCGCAACTCTAGTTGTTGATTGCAGCAAAAAATATGTCATCTTAACAAAAGATGTGGAGCAGGTAGCACTAAAATAAAAACAGACATTTTAAAGCAGGGCAGATTTCACTTTCAGGGAAAACATACACTACAGCCACCATCATTTTTCATAAGGTAGAGCGTGTTAGGTTAGATCACTACACAGTCTGTTTCAAAAGTCTATTTGGATTGACAGAGTGTAATGAGACTTGTCTTACATTCAAACAGAGATTAACGTGAAAATTACAAAACTCATATCTCTTTTTTCTCCAACCAAAGTTCTAAAAGACAGCTGAACTGCACAGAGGTGTTCAATATATTTTGGGTATGCTCTCTATGTACGGCGTCATGTGACCTAGCAAGTGTGACGACAACCTATTATGGTGTTAATTTTCATAAAATGGAGTTTGAAGCAATCAAGTCTGTAAATAGTGTGTGACTTGTAGTGGCATGCTAATTCGACTCCTATTGTTTTTTTTCTTCAGGTATTACATGATTAATTTACTCAATTATTTGGTCGTTTTTTTCATTTAAAAAACACAATGAACATTATGTAAAAAGGATTTTGGAACTTAAAGGTTCTGAAGTGGAACCAAAAAAAGTAAACAATAGCTTTTATAAATGCAATCATGGACTGCTCTCCAGCAGAAAGTATTTTCCTGCATACTGTGCATTAAGATGTAGGATGGCGGTAGGAAGACTGGCAGAAATTGAAGAAGACACTGAGTCCCCATCTGATATCAGAACTCATGTTGCAAGCTAAGCACTGTCTGGAAGCACAACAGGGAAGGCGGGATATTTATATTCGCCCATCACACACCTAAATAGCAGAGCTGTACGGAGCTCTTGAGCCGCCGAGGGGCCAGGGGAGAAGCCATAGAGGTTGCCAAGGCGGCTGAGTGTAGTGCCCTGCTCTTCTGACTGGCCAGCCAAAACCGAACACCACCTCAGCACAATAGGGGCTAGCGATGAGGTGAGCGGTGAGGGGAAAATAAATGAAAACTGGAACACGGGGCGGGCCCCGCAGACCCTGTGCGGTGACGCAATCGTCACTGCCATCATTGTCTCTGGCGGGGGGAGTGAGAGAGTACTTGTGGTTTTAGGCCCACCCCGTGTCCTAGGCTCATGTCCACAGATAGCCAATTGGGAGTACAGGTGCAAGCCATGTCAGCTGCTCCACCTGGGGGCCATGACAGCAGCAGGAGGTGAGTGGCGGGGTCCATAGAGACTGTCCCGAGAATGAACCCCAGGCCCCCTGTGAGGTGGCCCGTATAGCACTGGATGTGGATTGTGGTGGTGCCTGTAGTGCCCCGCTCGCCATATCTGGAAATTGTGCATATACTGCTAGTTTGACTCGCGCAACAATAAAAAATAAACAGCAGTCCACCCACTCATTGGTTGAGCTTGCTCCTGCCCACGCCTAAGCCTTAGCCCCAGAGGCGTCGCCACTGAGCCCACTCATTTGGAGCACCACACCGGACCAGTTGTCGCAGCAGCCTACGCGCCACACGTCATTGTGCAGAAACAGCCCAAATGCAGTCCCAAAACAATGGTACATACCATTCTGACTTGCTATTAGGAAGAGATGTCCTTGCCATGCCCCTTCCTAATAGCAACTCGCAAACACTATTTTGTGAGTCACTGACTCTTAATATACCGTTTCTACATAACACCACCCTTTTTTGCGGTCGCAAATGGGCTGATTTCCCATTTGAGACTTCAAAAAACTGTTGTACATCTGGCCCTTAGACCTGCTGGACCACACCAAAGTAGGCCTACATAAAGCTCTCAATGCACTGACAAATACAATCTACAGAATAAGCTGGTTGCCAATGCAAGTAAATCCAAAATAGTGATTTTTAGTATTCACCCCAAAACAAAGGCTGACCAAATGGAGGCTAAGATTACTGAGCCTGGAATATGCACAAGGCTACAACTACCTGGGTGTTTGGTTATGTGAAACAGGCCAACCTTCGCTCCATCTATAAAAAATGAGGTCGAAAGGGAAAGTGGTCATATACTCCTTTCCTGAGCGAAATGCCACCCTTGACAGTCCTACCACTACGGCTATACGAAGGGTGACAAGGGCCAAATTGCTTCTGAGTGTCAAGCACCTGCGGCAGGCATTCCCCAATATATCTGTGGACCTGGAAAAAATACAATTCTCAGCTTGCAAGAAATTAATCCACCTTTTCCCCGGTACAAGGAACACGCTAATCCTTCTAGAATTTGATCTTATTCAACAAAAACTAGAAGGGCTTGCTGCATTGGGAAAGTATTTTTTCCTGGTAACCGTGGCCCCAGGTAAATACATGAATATACTCATAAAAAACGTTTTTACCAGACCAAACAACCCCTGGTCCACAATTCTCTTGGCAGCAAAGGAATCCTTGCAACTGGCTACAGAGAACTGGGGACCAAACATAATTGATTATACATCCATTAAAAAAACAGTAAAAAGGAATGTATGACGTTACAACCCATACATTTACAACACATGCCTTTACCACACAGTTTTTAGATCGCAACATCCTTTACAACGCATACATTTACATCGCATGCCATTACAACGATTTTATTACAACAACATTTACAATGCATTCCATTACATCGCATTATACCGTTGCAACGCATACCACTACATTGCATTTAAGGTAAATGTTGGATAGCGTAGGGGTAAAAGTTATTATTCTAACTCCAGTGGGTGCAACAGTAGGGTAAGTGTTGGATAGTGTAGGGGTATAAATTAATATTCCAACTAAAAGGGGTGCAACAGTAGGGTAAGTGTTGGATAGTGTAGGGGTACTATGTGTTGTAATGGTATGCGTTGTAATGACATGCGATGTAATGCCTACGTTGTAGTGACATGCGTTGTAGTGTCATGCGTTATAGGGACATGCAATGTAATGACTGCGTTGTAAATGTAGTGTGATGTAATGACTGCATTGTAAAGGTTGTTTCCCGTAAAAAGACAAATATATCTTTGGTCTCGTGGTTTAGACTTGTAATCTCTCGAGGCAATGGACCTCCATGCAACCATGAAACTGCAGAAACCCTAAGAGCAAAGCCCCACCTCAATAAGGCGTTAGGGAAAAAGCCTTAAATCAAATCTTAGCAGCACCACTGTCCCCGCTTCCCTTAACAGAACTGTATACAACTTGGAAGTTACTTGGACACATCGCAGAGTGCAGACTGTGCAAATATCAAAGGGAATCATTTGCTCACATACTTTTATGCTGTCCAGCATTGTGACAGGCCCGTCAAATTAATTTCTGGCCAATTTTCCTCCGTCAGGGCACTTGTACAGCAAACAAAGCCGTCCACCAGCTCTACATCTTGGACATTGTAAAATACATGGCCAAGTTTGGAAAATTTGCACAGCACACTCGCTCCTTACTGAAAGACAAAATGGCCAATGCAGTGAGCGATCCAATGGCAGACAAGTCCTATGCTCCTAGGGGCCCAATATTGGCATGATCTTCTACCGCCAACAGGAATCGAAGCCATCATGGGCGCTTTTCAACCCCGCATCCCTACGTGTGGCCGCACAGATCATTGGTAGCAAAATACTGTTCTCTTTCACATGGCATTTTGGACCCTTTAAAAAGCACTGGCACTTTATTGAAGACCCCAATAGAATATGGCTAAACTTTTATAGTTGTCCTGCTTCAAGTTCGCTATATAGAACTTTTACTAAGCTAACAGACACCGGAATGAGAGCTAATCTATTATATATAAAATTGCTGTCACTTTCTTTTAACTGTAATGATTTTAAGTAAATCACTTACTTCCCCATCATTCAGAAATTATTGCCTCAATGATGTGCATCTCTGGCAGTTTCGACTCTTGTGAGTTGGTGAGGTAGATGGTCCTCAAATGCATCAGCTTACTAAAGGTACAATGTGGGAATATTATGTAGCAGTACCTCTAGATCGCTCTTTTTGGCATGAATTGCACTTCACAATCTTTTCCACTACTTTTTTTTCCAGATGAGATGCTGAAGACATACCTGGCAATCAACATATTATTAGTAGGCAGCTCCTCCTGCTGCTGTCTTTATTTATCAGAAGCAGTTTCAAATATTTCAAACAAATGAAGAAAACACAAAATGGGTACCAGGGCAAAGGAGAGAAGTGTGATGAGCTTGCTGACACACGCAAAGAAGTAATGCAAAGAACTACCGGCAGAAGATGGAGGTCAGGTCATTTAACGAATCAGAATCGTTCTTTGTATGTGTCATAGGATCCATTGTGCCATTGTGGTGCCATCACGGCGCAACCGCAAATCCAGAAAGACATACACTGTCTAAGCCTTTTCGGTGCACCCCTTGCCTCAATATACACTATTAACATGTCTTATATAGGTAAATTAACTTTAAAAAAAACATCACACAGGAATCACAGTAGTACCATGGTTCCAGGAAGCCCAAGCTCAACTGCATGGAAACTGCACAGTCAGGTATTTAGCCTTGCAGTGGATCTACGGATCCTAAAAAAAACCACAAAAAAATAAAAAAATGTCCCCACCCCCATTAATATATGTTAATTGTCTTTTGTTTGTAGCATGGAAACTAGAAAACTAATTGTAAGAATAAAAATTGTTTTCTAAAATGAGCGCATCAGGGTGTTAGCACTTGCGGGGCTGGGCACAGTGCTTGGCTGCAGGCCTCACATGGTGCTGCACAGATTATTTAACTTAAAAAAACGTTAGAAATTCACTGAAAAACACAAAGATTAAAGTGACTTTACGGTTAGGTATGGTAATGCTATCTTACATTGCATTTTAAAAAAACACTTTCAAATTCACTGAAAAACCCAAAGGTTAAAGTGATGTTATAGTTAGATGACATCTTTGAGTCAAAACCCTTTACTTTGAATGTGAAAAAACACTAATATTTGCCAGTAATAGTTCAGGGAGCTGACTGTAACTTGCTCCCCGTCATGCACTGCTTATGACCTCATATATTACATCATTCATAAAATGCTCAATGAAATCATTGATAACATCACGGAAGACAACTCAAAACAACATCATTGATAACATCAATGCTAACACCACCGACTACATCATCCACTGAGTGCGACAGATAAATTAATTCAATCTCCTGTACTTTTACTTTCAATAATCAAGGGCAAAGAGTTAGCCCTATTACTGAGCTTTGCAAATTTGGAGGGTATTTTTTATTTATGTGACCAGTTAGGCTCATAAAAGGGCTATCTGTACTAATGACTTTCGCATTGTTTAAAGTTTTTTAATCTGCAGCTAGTGGCTTCTCTTTGAATAGTACTGTAGAATTCCATGCCTGTCCATTGTCGAGCCTAGATAACTTATCTATTGGACTTGTATCATATATACACATAAATATTGACACCCAAATGAACAGGCACATGCACTCAACACTTAAGCACACATACATAGACACTCTGCTGACAAGTAAGAAAACCAGATATAGATGCACATATACACAGCTAGCATAAAAAAATACAATTTAAATATAGACATAGGAAAACACACTCACAAAAGTACAATTATACTCACACCCTCTCGCACATTCGGTCACATATATACACACATAATAAAGCACAGACACATAATTATTGTCATATGCACATTGCCTCACTTAGTCACTCAAAAGCATAAACACACAAATCTGCATGCATATATGTGCTCACCACACACACTATGATAGATGTCAACACACTAACAAATAACATGTAGTTTGTCTATCTTTGAACCAAAGTCGATGGTTCCTAAAAGAACCATTATTTTTTGGGAGACTTTAAAATATGATTTACGTTTTTTAATTTTAATTATTTGCATTTGAAAGAACAACTGTTTCATAAAAAGGATTCAAACTTGAAAGTAGAGATAAAAAAAATTAGCAATGGTGGTCTGCCACTGCCTTCATAAATTGAGGCACAGTCTGTTCTCCTATGGTGACAATCTTTTTGCATATCGTCCAGAAGGTAGCCATTATTTGGAGAGGAGTAAATGTGAATGGTAAGTTGCTGATGATGCCAGTAGGTAGAGTCTCCAGGGGGCAAATGCTGTGCCTTCTGAGGCTTCACGCTGGAGTTCCGCCTTTGCAAACTGCCAAGGGTGGATTGTCCAGAGGTGCTTCGGCATTCTTGAAGTGCCACATGAGTATTTATTTTCAGTTGCCCTTGACATTTCCCACTGGCAAAACTTGCAACCAACCTTTTCTTTCCAGGTGATATGTCAAAAAAGACCCAAGCAATTGATTGCTTTTTGGGAGGTGGTTGCTCCTCCTCCTCCTCTTTTTAGTGCTCCTCTGCTGAAATCATTTCTAAATTGTAATCAAAATCCAAAAAAGATGAAATGCTAAATACTTTTGGGAGGTTGGACACACACTCAAATGAGTAATTTAGGGTGGGAACTTCCTCTCAAAGAAAGTTGACTGTCATCATAAAAAATGTGTTTGTGAATTTGTGGCAGTGTCGCGGTCTCGCCCACAAAGGCTCCGCATATCTTGAAAAAGTTAGTAAAATATGGATAAAACCACTAAAAGGCAGGTGATGTTATAATTTGCTATTCCCAATATTAAACCAATGTGGTGCAAAAGTGACACAAATTAAAAAGGAGATTTATGAAGCTATCCAACACCAGCTAGTGTGGGCCTGAGTGGCTTCATAAATCTTGAGTAATGCAACACAGTGCACATCACTTTGTTGTATTACTCTGTGCCAGGAGGCGTTTCCCTGGTCGTGGCAAGGGTGTTCCCATGCAACATCCATAGATTTTGATGCACCAAAAACCTATGCCTCCCCAGGCTAGGCATCACGAGGAGCACACATAGAAAGACCCTTCCTGCACAAAACAGGTGCAGGGGAAAAGTCAGGAATGTGTCATATTGACTGAAATATGGTGCAGTCCTGCCTTTTCCCTGTCACACACACTACGACATGGCCATATATATGGCTAAAGTTGTTTTACTTCAAAGTCTCAAAGCATTTTTGTTTTTCAGTGTGAATTGCTGCCTGATTCCAATCTGAGTGCACCTCTTCAATCTCTGTGACAGATATTTTGCTTGTTTTTCCTTTCACCTTCTTTTTTCATAATTGCATAGTCAGTTATAATGCCTCTGACAAAGGCCTAGCGTGAGTCCCAAACTGAAATAAATATTTGCTGAATCCAAGCTTTTCTTTAGCAAATTCAATATTGTTCATTTGACTTTGCTGAGAACAATTTGGGTACTCTTGTATGGAGCAATCAAGAGACCAACACATATTTGGACATTTCATTGGTGAGTGTGTGTTAAAAGTTAGAGATAATATAGTGTAGTCTAATATATGCCTTCAATATATGTTTACCTAAAGTTCCTCCTGTGGAGTTATCATAGAGATAATAATGAAAAAAAATAGTATATGACAGGTTTTATGTAGTAAGAAAAAACTTCAGTTTTGAATGTTAAATACCATAGAGATTAAAATTGCAAATATCATCTTGAACTTGGGTTATTGAGGGTCCAGCAGTTTACTCAAAAAATCCTTAGATGTCAAGTCTAGAACAATTGGAGGAGGGTAAAAGGTCAGTTTGGGGTCAATTTATATGAAGAAGTTTGGATGCTCTAACTATCAGCCATAATATTGAATTGTAAGAACCCAGATAGATGTGTCCAATATGCTTCTTACCTTCCATTTTTTTAAAGTGCAATTTCTGCTTCAATGGTAAAAATTCAGGGTTAACATCCTTCGATTGATGATCGCAGAGCTCAGCATTAACCCCCTTCAGCTAGCTGCCATTGTGCTACTCCTCCCCATTGCTTCCCTCATTTGGCTTACTTACATGTTAAAAAATGTGTTGGTCTAGTTGTTGCACTTACACCACATTCATTTTCTCTGTAGGAGGGTTTATTGGTTGTTTCAGGCTCCCCATTGTGGACCAGGGACTCCACACATAATTCCTGATTCATTAATTTCATCTTTCTGGGCCAGATTGTATTAGCTCTGTTGGTGCTTGCTTATTAATTCTGTTACCTTTCTGTGCTAGCTTCACATTTCAACTACCTGTTCCATGCAAACACTGATAAAAGTCTTGAAGATTCACATTGATAATGTTCCCTTATTATCGATCCCTGTTTGAGAGTATGATGTTGCCACATATAAATCATGAAATGTCAGTAACTTAAAATGCACACGTTTCACATTCTATAATAATTGCACACACTACTTGCTCTATGAATCATATGGTGTATAGGTCTAGAATTTGAATATTAATCAAAAAGGTTTACCATTTTAATTAATGCACTTGATCAACTTACCATAATCCCAAAACATTAGAGGTTAATTCTAGTTTATTAATGCAAGAAAGATGTAACTACTCATAACTCTCTCTTGTAGTGAAAACTGTTTGCAAGAAGGTTCTGTGCATCTCTTGCTGCCACATCTTCATGAGGATTGGGCACTGACTACTGTAGCCTCCATGTCCACTTGAATCACATGTGCTACATTTCATAGTAAACATAATATTGATACACTAAAGAGTACTTGTGAAATATATACTTTTAGATCATTTAAAAGTTGTCTATTTGTTGGGAGTACTATTTTTTATAATGTACTGGTCCTAACGCAGGTATACTACTATTTAAATATTTGTGGAGGGAAACAATAACTTTTTCTGCTACTAATTACAGGTTTTGGGCTGCAGGACATCCCTAACTTCACCCCAACAGGCAGCACAGTAATAAGGCTCCATGAGCACTTAGTTGCTCATACTCACCATCCATTTTACTTATGGCCGGGTATGGAGTCACAATGGTGGTGGGGTAGCCACATAGCAAACTAAGGCCTGGGAGTAACCAGTCCTTCCAGTTTCCCCCACCCTCATGTTGAGGGACTACCACACATTCTGCTGAACCTACTACTTATTTATGCCACGATTTCCTGAGGCCTTAGGTGGAGGAGATTGTCTCCATCACTCGCAAACACCAAGGAAACATGGTATTCCTTAAAATTCTCATTTCTGGCTACAAAAGCACCTGCTGACAAATGTAGAGGTATGAAGGATTTTCTTCCCAGTGTTACATTTTATCTGTGAGTGCCACTTTTGAGAAAGTAGTTACACACCATCCATGGAAGTTAATCCCTGGGTCGTCTGGGATCTAGTAGGTCCTGGGAAGTCCCTCTTTATTGTTGTCCATACACGGCAGTGAAGAGGAGTTATGGAGACTTCCTTAGGCATATTAACGGTTACAAAACCATTCATCCTCCTGCAGTACACTCCATTCATGGGAGAAGTAAGGGGGATTATGTATATATATTTCTAACTACGTAAACGCAATCATTCTTGTACTGAAAAAATCTGATACTTTTTATCAGATGCTGTTATATGATATTAACAAAACACATTGTTTAGTGGTATTGAATTTTTATAACAACATCCCAACAGATCAGCTTGCGGGGGTATTGAGGAAAATTGGTAGTGATCCGATTATTTTGCTGAACAAAAATGGTAAAGACGTATGTGTCATCTGGGGTGGGGACTTTAACTCTTTTTTATGCCATCATTCGGAGGGGAATATCTGTGGGATTGGATTGGAGGATGGGACCACTGGTATACATTTCACTCATACAATTTTTGGGGAATTTTTTAATGAAATCATGTTCTCATCCGACCTTGGTTTTGCAAACGATGCAAGACTAATGATTATACACTACGGTGGCCCATGGTGGAACCGGATGTATTTACCAAGTCATTAGTAACTAATTGCAACCCTGCCTTTTTAGCGTATTTTGACATGACCACCTCGCATGTAGATATTTTAACATACATACAAAAGCCCTTAAAAAATTGAAATACGTGCTACACAAGTCTATTCGAGATCCACAAGAAATTAAAGCGGCGGGGTGGGGAATACAAAAGTTCCCTCAAATACAGTAAACATGTGTTAAGAGAAGAACTTTGGAAAGCTCTGCAAGAAGCAACATCAGTCAGAGACAACATTGCTTTCTGGAAGGCAGTGAATGCTCCATTTCTTGCCCCTTCAGATCTACCATCCATTGAGATAGCTATCTCTGAAGAACAATGGGTGGATCACTTTTCAAGTCTGTATAATAAGAACAGCAATGTTCACAAAACTTAAATGGCAATCCTCTAAAATCAACAGGAGCCAATGCCCCCTATCCACTATCCGATAGATGTATACTTCTCACTAGAAAAGGTCAATCGTGCCATTATTGCAAGTCTGGGTGGGAAAGTTCCCGGCCCAGGCAGAGTACTGGTAGACCTATATAAATCAAACTTGCCCCTATGGAGACCCCTGTTAAATCAAGTAACAAGAGGGTGTTGCTCTTCTGGCTTTATAGCAACATGGTCAGAATCTACTCTGGTCCCAATTTTTTTAAAAGAAGATCGTCACAACCCTGCATTCTACCGACCCATCTCCCTTTTGGATTCATTGGTTAAGGTGGTAGGTCACATCGCACTGAACAGACTACAAGATTGGTTTGAAGACAAAGGCATTATAACAGACCACCAATATGGTTTCAGGCAAAGTCTGGGCACGGTCGAACAGGGCTTAAACCTAAACATTCTCCTGGGAAAGTATACTTTGGCTAAACAGGGTAGGCTATACTTGGCCTTTGTTGACCTTACTGCAGCCTTCGACTGCGTCATTCATGAGAAAATATGGAAAATTCTAGAAGATATGGGCATGGAAACCTCCATTATATTGTTTCTGAGGCAGCTATATAACGATGCTAAGGCAAGGGTAAGATATGGGATTGCTGGGGAGTGTACGGATAGTTTTAAAATTAGTAAGAGGGTCAGGCAAGGTTGTGTCCTGGCCCCCTTTCTTTTTACATTTTACACTAATCAATTAGGCCACGTGCAAGTGAATCAGTGCCAGGACCTCCCTCAGATAGACAGATGCTCAATACCTGTATTACCATATGCGGATGACACAGTTCTGATGTCACTAACTCAATGTGGGACTACAAAGGGTTGTTTCTTGCTTTACAAATTGTATGCACAATCTGGGGCTCAGGGTGAACACCACTAAGACCTATATAATAAAATGTGGGCACGGGCACGATAGCACAAAATGACGGGATATCATCATTGACCATCGGGGGAGCTGGTCCCAGGCTGTAAAAGCAAGAAAGCTATCATTTATAAAGGCCACTGCTGCCCTGGCCAATCTTGTGAGAAAACTGGGAAGAAGGCCAGCTGTAGAGCTATTACATATTTATAAAGCAAAAAGGGTTTCTACGGCTACGTATGGGGTGGTATCTGGGGATATGAAGACCCCCAGTCCATACAATTAGTCGAGAACTCCTTGCTCAGATATATATTGCCAGTCCCAAGCAGTAAATCAACCTATATATGCCATGAGGGACTGGGGATGCCATATATATCTGATCTTACAAAAACCCAACCCATACTACTGTGGCATAGAGTATGAACTAACCGCAAAACTAGTCTCAACTGGGACATTATACGGGGTAGTTTAAAATTACATTGGGCAACATGCATTCCATGGTTAAAATATATTTAAAAATGTATGGCAGACTTGGGCACCCAGAATACTTTGAAAAACCTAGCACATTAACTTGTGTCTCTAGATTTAACTTAAAAGAAAATGTGCACAATGTTCCTTGAAACTATTAGATTTGCTACAGAAATTTTAAAGACCACAGTGCAGGCGAACCAGCTGATGTTAACCACTTATAAAATCCAACCCTATTTAAAAACCACGCTAGGAGGGTATGATAGGATGGTTTTAACCCTCTTCAGACTGGGGGACTTTCATAGGCTAACCAGCTTCCCTAATCTGAATGGCTGGTCAAAGATTCTGAGTTTGTGCCCATGCAACGGTATGTCCCGCAATCAACAATCTTTCATTTTGTAAATTTTACACTGAACCTAGAAAGCGATGGCTTTTACCAATGCTAAGGGTTCTTGGACATAGACAATGTCGGCCAGCCTTCTTAGTGTTACAACTCCCAGAGCACATAAACTTTACAAGGTGCATAGCTTGTTATTTGAAATGTGCAGTTAAACATAGGAAATCGATTTGCATATGACTTTCTACATGCACATTTTTAACTTGAATATTTTAAATGATACAGTCTTGTAGAATTTATATTGATTTTAATACAGATGAACTTAGTAGTTATGTGCTTTTAATGTGTGCTTTTATGATTTAAATTGTAAACTCGAATAAAGCTTATATGAATTGAATTGACTCCCTTAGGAAGAAAGCATGTCTTCAAAAACAAGATTCCATTTTCCAACCATGAACGGTTGCCAATGCAAAAAGAGCAATTGATGGACAGAATGCAGAACAATGTCATACGTTCACCCCAGTACAGAGATCTGGGCCTAAATCCATCGTTTTTGTGCTCCCCATGCCATTCCAGTTTGAACACAGTCATATGTAAATCAGTATTGACACTGCGCCCAATGGGATCAGTGCAGCCCGAGCTGCCAAGCCAGGTCCTCCCTGGACTGAAAACAAGCATCCTAGGACCGGTTTCGGGTTTCACCCCTCATCAGTCATGATAGCTTGACTCCAGTGGCATGGAGAGAATAGGACCAACTTCTGGGCATACTCGTCCCACTTGGGGTGACAAATGCAAAAAGAACAATTGATGGGCAGAATGCAGAACAATGTCATACATTCACCTCAGTACAGAGATCTGGGCCTACATACATTGTTTTTTTACTCCCAATGCCATTCCAGTTTGAACACAGCTATATGCAAATCAGTCTTGACCCTACTCCCAATGGGAACAGTCTAGCCCGAACTGCCAAGCCAGATCCTCCCTGGACGGGAAACAAGCATCCTAGGACTGGTTTTGGGGTTTCACCCCTCATCGGCCAGGATAGCTGTACTCCAGTGGCATGGAGAGCATGGGACCCACGTCTGGGCATACCCATCCCACTCAGGGTGAAAAATGCAAAAAGAACAATTGATTGACAGAATGCAGAACAATGTCATACATTCACCCCAGTGCAGAGATGGATTCAAGGTATCCTGGCTGATGAGGGGTGAAACCCCGAAACCGTTCCTAGGATGCTTGTTCCCGGTCCAGGGAGGACCTGGCTTGGCAGTACAGTGGGCTGGACTGTTCCCATGAGGCACAGGGTCAAGACTAATTTGCATATAACCCAGCTCTCTTGACTGGGGGTGAATGTTTTGATTTGTTCTGCATTCCGTCCATCAATTGTGTGTATTTTGCTTCACGAACGGTTACCAGGCAGAACAGATCCTAAGCATGTCTCTCCCATCATGCCCTTGACCCTGTAAAATTATAGTTAATTACTGTCAATAGCCATATTGCAAGAAAGGCGAGCAGGGTGGTGGGGTTTAGGGAACGGCTGAGACACTGCTTCCAGATAGGTACAAATGAAAGTTGAAGTTTAGGTCTTGTTAATCAGGAAATCCAGTACTGCAGAAATCAAAATGCTCCCCCTGATGTGGGTTCATCATGTCTCCACCAAACTAACATTCAGGCTCTCTCTCTCTCTCTCTCTCTCGCTCTCTCTCACTCTCTATTTTGCTAATTACTTCTGTATTTTCCTCATGCATAACAAATTATAATCAGGGCTGTAAGTGTGCCGGGTCCTACCAGCAGTTGTAAAAAGCCGGAGCTGAGACGGGTCCCTACCAAGCTCTCTATTTATTTACTTTTAACTCTGCAGTCGTCACTTCCCTGCCTTTGATGTAGCTTCGAAGAGACTTGTTATAGTTCTTTCATAGTCTCATCATTTCAGAACTGAAGCATTTTATATATTTTATACAACTAAGCCATAGTTGTAGCTTATTTATTTTATGCAGCTAGCAACCATTGACAAAGCCAATAGTCCTGGCTTGTTGTAGCTGTAATGGTACTTGTATTATGTATCTGGATGCCATAACAGAAACAGCAAAATACCATCCGAGCGGCACACTATGCTAAGCAATAGCTTTTAGCTCAGGTGTTTTTAAGCTACAGCCTTTATTGAATAGGCCATGCCCCTTTAAGAGACCCCCACTCACTTTTTCATCCCATTTAATGAATGACTAAAACTAGTGAATATTTCCGACTTTCATGAGTCAATTTTAACTTTATGCGCACAGGCAAATTAAGGAAATGAAAGAGTGAAATGATTATGTGCTTAACTAATGAGCCTATTGGTAAATATGCCAGGAAGCAATAAGTAAGAGAACTCAAAAAATGGTGCAGCCCAGCATCGCTGCTGTTAGATTAGTAAATAGCAACCCTTAATTCGTGTTCAGATATTTATTTTACCTGATAGAGTTGTCGTGTTGAACGAGAACTTAACTGTTACAAATAGTTAATATCCTTTTAAAAGTTCACATTTTGTAAGCTGCACACTTACAATGCAATATGGAAAACACCACTTCTTATAAGGACATTGTCATTTTTGTAATTTGAACATTTATAGCGACAATATTAGACCAAACTTCTCTTCTTTTGCATGTACTGATGATAGATACATCTGACCAAAGAGGGATTTTAAGGCAAAAATGACTTTTATTTATATCTAACATCACAGCAGTAGCCTTTGCTTCTTAGCTGCTTAACAGAATAATTTCGAAGGTACATTTGCATGAATGCATTTTTAAAAAAAGCAGCTGCACCTGGAGAAAAAAAAAAGAAAATGACACCTGGAGATATTTCAAATTAGTATTACTTTAATAAATAGTGCTCACGAATCTCGTTAGCATCTTATGAATAATCATTATGTGCCTATTTAATGAATCGCTTCAGTTCACGGTACTCGAGATAAATGTAGATGAAGATGACTTTTTCAAAGGAAGATTCAGACCTTTCGTTGGGCTTGTTTAGAAAAGAACATATTCATATACATTCTTTTGTTGTATTTCGGACTGAAATAAATTTAAATGAGATAAATCAGCTCAGTGGTGGCCTGATTTAACTCTGCTGGTACACGTGTGAGTCCCATAGGTCACGTATCAATACAATGTTCATCCTTCATCCTTCAGTAGATAACAAACTGAATGCCATTCTAATACCTGGGAGCGTACAATAGCTCAATAAATCCTGTCTCTAATGTCCTTATTACCACTGAGTTGTGACGTCTCCAATCACCTGCAATAACAAAATGATGTAGGTGCTGAACTGTAATATGTTAAGCCGCGGCCCGTGCAGGTAAGATCGTGGGGCGGTGGGTCCGGGTGGAGGGTGATTTTGAAGGCTGATGACGAGGGAAAATTAATTATTTGTTTATTTGTTCCTCATCATCGCCCCGCGAAACCCCACACCACCCGGCCTCACCGCTCTGACCTGCACGGGCCGCGGCACAATGCCTGCTGCCAGAGCCGGCAGCCCTGATGAAAGGCAGGTCAGGGAGCATACTTACAGCTTCAGTTCAAACAAGGAAAATGGGAGGTGGCTTTTCCATTTTATGATTTGTTTTCCTAGAAAGAAAATGTGATGAGTAGAGATGATAAATGTCTGTTTATTTTTTCCAGGTCGTAGGTCATTATAAGAAAAGTAGAACTTCTGCATATTTCTACACAATCTGACCAGCAACATTTTTTCATCTGACAAACATTTAACTGGTTCTGGTATCTTTTTGCAAAATGTACTCACTGGTTTTTGTTGTGTTTGATTACACATCCCAGATACTGCTTTTACTCCTTTTGTATGCCTTGAACTTAAAAGAGCAAGGCACCATTGATTTGGAAGCTTATGCGAAGGGTGATGGTGTGACCATGTATTATATGGGATAAACTAGCTCTACAGACAAGGATACTGCAGGTAACCTCACAGTCTCATGATTAGGGGTGGGCGGAATTTGCGTAATCGCGTTACGCAAATCTTCGCGAAACGGTAAAAAAATCTCCGCGAACATGCAGAAATTCCGCGAACACGCGGAATTGCTTGTTCGCGATGCTTTTTTCCTGTTCACAGTTGCTGTTTGCGTGATCGGGGAGAAATATCTCGCGAACACGCATTTTGAGAACGCGAACAAGAATTTTGGGCAATTTCGCGTTCTCTGCGGAACGTGAAATTACCGAAATTCCGCAAACGGAACGGAATTTACCGCCCAGGCCTACTCATGATCTCATGTGATCTTATCATAGAACGCATTCTTTAGAATCATTCCTCTGTATGGTCAGTGAACTCCTCGGCCACTTGCAATATCCTTATACTGTACAAAAGGGTGTTTTTAATCCCATATATATTGTGTACCAATTTCAACTGCCACTTGCAACACTTAAGTCTCAAAATGAGTTGACAGCCCCATCAAAGTAACAAAGTCTATCATAATTCCATGGTCCCATTAAGATTAATTTAGGATCTCCAACTGCTGAAAGCAGCAATAATCTCTGGAGAAAACTGTGGTAAATATTGATTTGCCAACGGAACTGGATCTGGAATTACTGACTACCCTACTAATTCTTAATTTCTCAGTGAAATATTAGGGTCTCCCTTGCACTATGTTGTGTCCTCACACACAGGTTGACACAGGTAGCCAGGTAGAGTTTGGTAGTCTTCTTTATTGGTTCCATATAAATATGTACACAAGTCCATATTCCAGTTGCCAGCCTTAACTCCAGCCCCACCAGGAGCAGTCTCCCTGCTGCTCAGCCCATCACTAACTGTCCCCACTCTTCCACACAGGCACCGAGGCATTCTATTCATCACTGTCACACCAACATTCCGTTACCATCTCTCACTCTGGCTGAGCAGCTAGGAGACAGCTAGACTGGGTAGCATTAAATATCACAGTGAGGATATAACATTATCCCCTTCCTTTTAAAAGAAAAATGAAAGTGTGGGAAAACAAGGGAATAACTATAAACATGAAAATATACAGAAGAAGAAAAAGTTCTAACTCAGTGAAGCAAAACTAAATACAACTTCACAAGAGAAGAAACGCAGAGTAATCGGAAGGAAGGACAAATATTGACAAGTAAGAATAAATCAAAAGCAAGCAATATCCATATCCTTCCCAATAAACAAATTCAAAATGTAGAGAAGGGTGGACCACATTCCAAGACAATCACCTGAGGCCAAAAACGGACAACAAGGGTGAAACCAACATGAAAAATGAACGTGTACCACAAAGTAAACAACACAGAGGGTACACACAGTGAAGCGCAGGGCCACTTACACAGACCAACACGTCAGGCATGGGGAGACTTACACACAAGACATGACGTGCAGCGTAATGTGACTTACAAACACATTAAGACCCAAAAAGCAGACCAAACGTGCAGCGCAAGACGACACACGCAAAGTGAAAATGGGGCTAACACACATCCTATGTAGGGATGTACCCTTGGACTTCACACTATGTAAATGGGGACAAAACCCATAACCTAACCTTATGTAAAGGTTAACATCATAAACTTGTGTATATGGGAACTAACCCATAAACCTACCCCCATGTAGAGGTCACTAACTGTAATATGTAGAAATGGGACAAGTATCCATCCCTCATGTAAGGGAGGAAACTGTGGCTACCACCCACAAAGATACATGAGCCACCCATTTGTAGGGAAACGTAAACTGTGGCATCACAAAACACAAAAATGTCTTCCAAAAGTCATGCAACAACTCTAAATGTAGTACATCTTTATGCTACAACCCACACCGGTGAGCAACCTCTCAACCGGGTTGTACTACACTGTGCACACACAGGTACAGTGCACGCCACCTGAAACTTGTTGGTAATACAAATGCAACATGTAAAACCATGGCCTCAAAAATACGAATGCCAGAAATCAAACACATTACAATATTAGCCCACATTGCATTATACTTGAAGACACATTTTTTGAAGCTGAAGCTGTGAGCCCCAGAGCAATGTCAAACCTTATAACCTAAAAGTAGAATGTAAATGTCACAAGTACAGCAGTATCCATAGTTTAGCAAGTAAAACCATTGTCAATCGATGTACACCCAAAAAAAATGGATCTTCACCAAAATGATCCATAGCTTGTGCTGTGAAACGTTGCCCATAGTCCTTGCGATGTGCGTGGTCTTATACTTGCTCAAAACCAAAAGTGTAGATAACTGTTGACTGGCTCCGGAGATAAACAAGGTGGACATAGCAGGAAAATACCCAATGTAACTTTACCTCCGACACACGTGAAACGGCGCTTCCCACTAAAATATTCCCACAATGACAAATCCTCATCTTGTTCCACAACCCCCCGAGGCAGACTGTTGTTCATCGCAACTGGAGAACGATGATCATAAAACGTGTGAGCACAGCACGTGGTTGGTGGTTGGCAAAACATCCAGGAAACACAGGAGAGAACAGAAGAAGCAGCCACCAACCACAAGATGGCGGCACGCTGCGTACGTCGAATCGAATGGTTCACGGCGCGTCCATGCATGCGGCGTCAGGAAGCAGCAAAACACTTTGTACATCGAGGAATGTCACCGGAGATCTATTGAGACGTCACAGAACTCAAGACGCAGGGAAGACTGCGCTCACAGCTGATATGATGTGCAGCAGTTAAACAGTCACTTATGGGGAAAATTGCCAGAGACCAAAAAAACGTTGAAAAACAAGACTTGGCACATCCCACGTAACAACTGTGTAAAGTCAGACCAGACAACTAGCATAAGACCAACAGAGACCGCCGTTTACAGCTTGCCAAAAACAAATTCCTCCACATAAACAACCATGGAAGCTCACACAGTTCTCCACATTCCAACACTGCATCCCAATGTAACTTTGAGGCAGAGAAGTTGTAGCATGTAGCAAGTGTCTTCGTGCATACAGCAGCATGCATGAGTAATGTGCAGTACCCAAAACCACCAAGCTGCATGTAGATCACTTCCGTAATAGTGCTACTGTTCACACTTGTCTCCGAGGCAACCTAATATTAATCAAAATTCACTCCTGTGACTCAGAACTAGGACTGGGCGGTAAATTCCGTTCCGCTCGCGGAATTTCGGTAATTTCGCGTTCCGCGGAGAACGCGAAATTGCCCAAAATTCTGCTTTCCGCGACTTCGCGAAATTTTTTCTTGTTCGCGTTCTCAAAATGCGTGTTTGCGAGATATTTCTCCCCGAGCACGCAAACAGCAACTGTGAACAGGAAAAAAGCATCGCGAACAAGCAATTCCACGTGTTCGCGGAATTTCTGCATGTTCGCTGGGATTTTTTACCGTTTCGCGGAGATTTGCGTAACACGTTTATGCAAATTCCGCCCACCCCTACTCAGAACAAGGCTCACCTCCCAAAATCTGCACAGCCTTAGCTAGGACGTCCTCGCATTGAGACAGCAACCATCTTGCCTCAGCAAAACGAAAGAGTGTTAAATAATCCCTCTGTGCAGACACTCATCGCAGTGCACAAAAACATCTAGATCCAGTGCACATGCCAAGACACTGAATGTGCACCTCAGTAGAGCATAAAGATTGCTTTATAGAACTTGAGCTGCAAATTTCACTCATCCACTCTTTGTAGATCTCACAAAATGATGTAGCTTGATCTCTCACATGTGGCAGTAGTGTGCCTTACACCACTTACACACTGGCAACAAAAACCATTTTAAAAGTTCAATGGAGCATGTCCAGGCTGGGCAATGGTGGTAGGGTCCGTCCGTTGACAAGGACACTGGTGGGGCTAGCTTGCCTGTAGTAGCTCCAAACTTGCTTATTGTAGTTGCTGTAGTTTCTTGTAGTTTATCTTGGTTTCTTTAGTTACTCTTGTTTCTTGTCCAGTTGTAGACATCTTTAAAATCCTTAATAATGCTAGAGCCCAGGTCCAGTCATTGCAAAAATATGTTGTATCGTAAGACAGGTTGACACAGGTAGCCAGTTAGAGTATAGTAGTCTTCTTTATTGGTTCCTTATAAATATGTACACAATTCCATATTTCAGTTGCCAGCCTTAACTCCAGCCCCACCAGGAGCAGACTCCCTGCTGCTCAGCCCATCTCCAACTGTCCCCACTCATCCACACAGGCACCCAGGCATTCCATTCATCACAGTCACACCAACATTCTGTTACCATCGCTCAGTCTGGCTGAGCAACTAGGAGACAGCTAGTCTGGATATCATTAAATATCACAGTGAGGATATAACACAATCTCTAGTAACTCTCACTGCTGGAGTTACTGGTGCCTCAGTTATCACTAACAAAGGGGAAGCGGGTGGTCTTATGATAAGGCCCTTATGCATGAGAAAACTGGTGGATAAAAAGCAGTTTCTTTCTATAAGTCCCAGGCCACCAGTGGTACACTATTGAGTCTCAGATGTTAGTGTTTCTCTTGAGATCGGCTATGAGCTAAAGTAGGTCCACTGCATGCTTACCATCTCATCAAACTTGTCTTTATCTCTCAATTGCTACCGCTGTTTCTGATCGGTAATCAATTCACAAGAAAGCCAATTCATACAACAAGAAGCTGTGACTATGGTATGCAGAAGAGCTGAGATTTAAAAGAATCATCGGTTTTCTTGAATGAATCTTTTACCAAGCATATGTCTCCAGGACTTACAAATAGCTGCCAACAGCATCCATAAAGAGATGCCCTGACACAGACCAATAAATTACATATTTTTCAGATCAAATTTTTAGTTTTCGCTGCTCAAAGTGACTCCCACAATTGGTCTGGAGATGTCTTCAGGTCATTCATCAATATGTAAATCTCCTTCATGTTCCTGTAATCGTTTACTATAGAAAGTAAATGAGATTATATTTCCTTCACTTCTAAACTGCAAGCGTTTTATTCCAATATTCAAGCTCCCCATCCCTTTCTTCATTGCTAACCTTTGATACTCTTCTCTAATTATCTTAGTTTTCAACTCAAATACTGGACAGGTTTTTGTGTTTATCAAAGTATTTAGTTGAGCCTCTCCAACATCATTATTCAATTTTCCTTCCATTGATTACTGATTCTCCTTCTCAAGTCATTTTGTTATAATCCATAAATCCAGTCAGGGTGTTCCCTTGGTCAAATAAAATCTGCACAGGATCTGGCTAACTTCTGTCTCTGGTCCCATTACTGGCCACTCTTTCTAAGCAATCTGTATGAACATTCTATGGT
Source organism: Triturus cristatus (assembly GCF_964204655.1). Lineage (NCBI taxonomy): Eukaryota > Metazoa > Chordata > Amphibia > Caudata > Salamandridae > Triturus > Triturus cristatus. The sequence continues at coordinate 371,568,746 of NC_140595.1, forward strand.
GCTGCATCTTGAAAACCGTACTCACACCTGTAAATTTATCAGCCATGTTTCATTGTTGGTGAATTGTAGAGATAGCTTCGATTCAGGTAATAGGTACCATATTAGTCATGATGGATGGTGAAAGTGCCTGTTTGTTTATGTTGCATCGTCTGCCAGTAGACTTTGGTGCCACTGATAATTGGTGTTGCGTGTCTATCAGCTACATGTGCAAGAAAATATTGTGCCTGATTTCGATTTTGATGGACTGGTTATTTTATCACAAATGTGACGAATAACCTGTCCACCATCGTACAAGTGCTGATGATTGTAATGCACTTGTAATGAAGCTGAAGGGATATCCATCATGTTTGTAATGGAGTAACCCTTTTGCAAAAATCTGAATCAAGCTCATTGCCTAGATGTGTATCTAATCTTTTTGCTCCAACTGATCCAAGTTAATTTTGATAGAATAGTAAGATCCAGTGCCATACTGATATGACTTAGAATTGATCAGGTGCAAGACAAGGAAGACACCAACTGTATTGATGCATACCCTTGCCAAACAAAATACATCATATGAGAGTCTGTCTGGATGTCACGGAGGAATGGATGTCCACTCACTTCCTAAAATGTAAACTTCCTAACAGTGAATGTGTGGTGTCCTCTTGTACTTACGTTAGGAATCTTAACATGAGTTTCAGAGAAGAAAGTGGAGGGCATGTCAAGATTCCAGGGGAGGCAGTTATTGTCAGGTTGTCCTTTCTTGAGAGAAGACGTACGCTGAATAAAGGAAAAGAAAGATTTAAACTTATGGCTCAAGAGTAATCATTGATGGAAGATCACGGCACTGGCGACGATTGGTATCGTACCAAGCATGGGTCCATTTCAAGTTGACCACAGAAGGGAACCCTGAGGTCCAGTCGGCGGTTGAAAAGGCAATTTGCAGATCGGCAGTTTCATCAAGCTGCCACCTGCTCTGCATCATGCGTGGCAGTAATGCAGACACAGACCTTGTGTCGGCTATTTGGTTTTGTGTGTGAGACAGTTCTTCTAGTTATAATTTAAGCATGTGCGCATGCCAGCATGAGAACAGGCTGCAGAAGGTTAAAGCGAGCTTTAGAGGAAAAGTTATTAGGAGCGTAGTGCATGTGCACGCCAGCGTGAGAGAAGGCTGAGTGAAGTCAGCGTGTGCCAGAAGAAAAGAAAAAGCAACAGATTAAGTGCAAGATAGTACTGGGCAGGGAGGAAGCTCAACATATGTAGAAAGCAACATACTACCATGCTGAGCAGCCATTTTCAGTGTTGGGTAAATATGTTTGTTGAAGGGAAATCACACTAGTGTGCAAAGAGGAGAAAAAAAAGAAAATAAACCTGGTGAATACTGGAATCCTTCAGTGATTCACACACTCTACAGTAACTAAGTGGATACAGTGATTCACACACTTTGGGAATTGTTTGGTTATTACAAGTAGTAGTTTATTAGTTGTTTTGTGTTATCAGTACTATACATAAGGTCTAACCATGGATGACTAATGCTCCAACACCTTCTCTACCCAGTACTGGGGAGCCAATACTTGAGTGGGAACAATAGAAAGAAGGATTTGATGCTTATTTAGAGGCTAATGAAGGTGACAAATTTACTGACAAAAGGAAATTGGGGATCTTAAAAAATTGTTTGGGGTCTGAAAGAAGAAGAGTTTTACGTCATTTACCTAAAATCATTCCTGATGATGAAATTGAGGATACCAAAGGGGATGATGGATGGAGCATTTGAGCAAATCAAACACTCACCCCATTCAACTGATCTGGGTTTAATCCATCATCATTCTTTAGCTCACTCCAACACCCCAGTTCAGACATGGCCATATGCAAATCAGTCTGACCCTGTGCCTCATGGGAACAGTCCAGCCCGAACTGCCAAGCCATGTCTTCCCTGGACCTGAAACAAGCATTCTGGGACCGGTTTCGGGTTCATAACCCTCATCAGCCAGGCTATCTTGAATCCAGTGGCAAAGTGAGCAAGGGACCCACGTCTGGGCATACCCTGTCAACTTAGGGCGAACAAAGCGATACCAAAGGGGATGATGGACAGAGCGTTTGAGCAAATCAAACACTCACTCCCAGTCAACTGATCTGGGTTTAATCCATCATCATTCTTTAGCTCACTCCACCACCCCAGTTCAGACATGGCCATATACAAATCAGTCTGACCCTGTGCCTCGTGGGAACAGTCCAGCCTGAACTGCCAAACCATGTCTTCCCTGGACCGGAAACAAGTATCCTGGGACCGGTTTCAGGTTCATAACCCTCATCAGCCCGGCTATCTTGAATCCAGTGGCAAAGTGAGCAAGGGACCCACGTCTGGGCATACCCTGCCAACTTAGGGCGAACAAAGCAATACCAAAGGGGATGATGAACGGAGCATTTGAGCAAATCAAACACTCACCCCCAGTCAACTGATCTGGGTTATGAACCCGAAACCGGTCCCAAGATGCTTGTTTCCGGCCCGTTAAGACATGGCTAGGCAGTTCGGGCTGGACTGTTCCCATGAGGCACAGGGTCAGACTGATTTGCATATGGCCATGTCTGAACTGGGGTGGTGGAGTGAGCTAAAGAGTGATGATGGATTAAACCCAAATCAGTTGACTGGGGGTGAGTGTTTGATTTGCTCTAACACTCTGTCCATCATCCACTTTGGTATTACTTTAAAAGTGAGGATGACAGTCAAACAAAAGTTGTAGCTAGGCATAAATTGATGGGAAGAGGTCAGTTACCTAACAAATCTATTGACTCATTTGTCAATGATTTGAGTGTATTAGCTATAAAATATGATTATGGGGCTTTTAGGGATCAAATGATATGCGATCAGTTAGTGCACAGAGTGGCTGATAGTAAATTATAGGAGAAACTGGTATTGGTGGATGATCTGACACTAATTAAAGACATGGATATTGCTCGCCAATTTGAAGAGATGAAATGGGTATGAGGAATTATCTCATAAAAATTTTGAGGGTGTTCATTTGGTAAACAAGAATGAGCCACTATTCAGAACTAGTAAGTAAGGGGAAACAAAACCCAAATTGATGGAACGGTATGACACTGCTAAGGGGAGAAAGGGGGTTGTATGTTTTAAATGTGGTCAAACAGGTTATTATGCCAATGACAAAACATGCCCGGCTATAGGACAAGTGTGTAGGAGCTGCAAAATTAAAGTTAATTTTGCCAAGGCATGCACAAATAGGAATTACAATGTTTATGGTGAAGCTAAGAAACAAAGTCAAATTAGAGAAGTTAGACAAAACGCAGAGTCTAATCTAGAGGAGTACATACTTGGTGTACAGGAAGTCTTAGAAAAAAATTAAAATGCACCTTTTTGTCTGGTAGATATAGAAGGAGTGGAAGCTAAGGTTGTGGCTGATTCTGGAGCTAGACATACTTTAATTGGAGATGATTTATTACACTGTTTTCCTGATGTACAAATGTCTCCACCTGATATTAAATTGGTGGGTTATGGGAATAAACCCATAGATGTGTTTGGGTATTTTTCATATTCTTTAACCTACAAGTGAAAGTCTTTTGATGCCAAGATATATGTTGCCAAAGAAGGATCATGTCTATTGGGGTAGCCATATCAAAGGGATTTAATGGTTAAGCTGGATCCAAACTACCCTGAGCAAGTTGTAGGGTATGACGATTTAATTGCTCAGGTGAAAGTGTATAGTTACAAAGATTGGGAGAATATGTTTCCTAAAGTATTTTCAAACGAGTTGGGTTTATTGAAACATTTTTTCCTCAAGATAATTTTGAAAGAGGGTGCCAAAGCGAAAGTCTATAAGGTCCAGAGAAAAGCTTTGAAAGAAGAATTGGAAAGATTATGTAATCTAGACATCATAGAAGTAATTGAGTCTTCCGATTTGTTGTCTCCAGTAGTTCTTGTATACAAATCCAATGGAAAAATTTGACTTTGTGTGGATCTTAGAGATTTCAACTACTGTGTATGGGTAGATCGCCATCCCCTACCCAATATTGGAGAAATGTTCAAGAAGTTAAAGGGGGCACCAGTGTTCACGATTTTGGATTTATCTAATGCATACCATCAAATTGCGTTGAATGACGATAGCAGACTTTATACATTGTTCATTACACCAGAGGGATCTTTTCATTATAACAAAATGCTGTTTGGTTTAATTTCAGAATTAGCTGTATTCTAATGCATGATGCACAAACTGTTCAAAGATATTGATAATGTGATGTCCTTTCAGAATGGTATTTTGGTGTGGGGAAAATCAAAACAAAAACACGCTGAAACTTTGGTAAAAATATTAACCATTCTTGAAAACAGTGGGTCGACATTAACTAAAGAAAAATGCAAGTTTGAAAAGGATTTTGTAGATTATCTTGGTCATAACATTTCTAGTCACAGCATTGCACCCAAGGATTGTTTAGTGAGAGCTATTGAAGATGCATCGGAACCCAAAGACAAAGATCAACTAAGGTCATTTGTTGGCTTAGCAGAACATTATGCCAAATGCATTCCTAATTTTTTAATAAAGACTGTACATATGAGAGAATTACTAAAGTTGAAATGTACGTTTGAGTGGAGTAATGTTGCAAATGGGAACTCAACTATTTAAAAAAATGTATTGCTGATGCACTTACTTTAGCACCATTTGACATCAAGTGTATATCAATCATAACAACTGATGCCAGGAATACAGGGCTGGATGCGGTAAAGCAGGATCAGGATGGAAAGAGAGTAAATATTGCTTTTGTCTCAGGGCCTTTGAGGGGTGTAGAAAGCAAGTACTCAACATTTGAAAAAGAAACCCAAGATTGTTGGTGGGCAGTTGAGTATTTTAGAAAATATGTGTATGGTAAAGATTTTGAGATAAGAACAGATCTGATTTATTCACGACAAGTGGTTGCCAGAGAGCCACACCTAGAGTGGCAAAATGGCAGTATAGATTACAAGATTTACATTTCCAGGTAAAATACATTCCAGGAGTCAATAATGTTCTTGCTGATTGTTCATCGAGGCTACCTGTATATTTGGAGAATGAATTGGAATGAGGTGATTCTGACATGGACAGAGTAATATCTATTTGGAAATCTCTGAAGGATATTTAGCTGAAGATCGAGTGAAGATGAGAATCAAGTACAATCAGTTTTAGAGTACATTAAATCTGGGTGGCCAAGAAGAATTTGTTGGATGATAATTCATTAGCACGTTGTCATGTGGAAAAGGAATTGTCTGAATTCAACTGAAAGTTATTTCAAGGTGAACAACTTGTTGTTCCTAGTGGTTTAAGACAAAAAAAAATTCAAACAGCTCATGAGGGGCATCCAGGTATGTGTAGTATGAAACAGAGGATAAAATGTGATTTTTGGTGACCAAGTTTAGACAGGGAGATTGAAGAAAAATTAGATTGTGTATCGAATGTGAGACGAGCGGTAAATCGCAGAAAATTGTCGAGTATTAGAGAGGTTCCATGTCAAGACCTAGCTGAGTTTGGGGGGAGTATCACTAGATATTACATGACCCATGTGTTTAACCAGATCTCCTTTTTTTGTTAGGTGTTGATTGATCAATGGCCCCAGTGGCAAGAAGTGAATGTTGTTAACCAGGTCACATCTAAGAATGCAATTACATTTTTTAAAGAAGTGTTTGAAAGAGAAGGTTCCCCAAAAGTTTGGTGGCAGATAATGGAGTTCAAGTAACATCTCAAGAGATTAAATGTTTTTTATCTAGTCATGAGATGGAACACATCCACACGTCTGTATATTATCCACAGAGTAATAGCATTGCGGAAAGGTGAGTAAAAGTAATAAAGGAAGGGAATACAATTGGCTGTAGCTTCTGATTTAAGATTGTCATTAAACTATTAGAGAATTCTTGTGGAGTTATCGCAATTCTCCCAGGTTGATGGGAGGGAAATCCCCATTTGAAAAGATAAGGGGAAGATCGGCTGAATGCAATATGAAACAATCATGGATGTTGGATGTGTTTGAGAAAATGAGATGCAATGACAATCATGGTGTTAATAGCAGAAGGAGTGGTGAAACTACCTCCGATTCTGTTTGTCAAGATCGTGATGTTCTTCTCAAGTTGGGCGATTAGGTTTGTGTGAAAAAAAGGGAGGTATCTAAGAACTGGGGAATCCAAGTTCACCAAACCCATGAAAATTGTCAGAGCTGGTAATAATGTGGTGGAATCGACTGATAGGAATGTGTGGAGCATGAGCAAAGAGTTATTACTGAAAAAAGTCTGTGGCCTAAAAAACATGGAACAGATTGTGATATGCACAAAATGGAGAAATTAATGGAGATGGATCTGGGCCAACGGAATGAAAGGCTACCTGTATATTTGGAGAATGAATTGGAATTAGGTGATTCTGACATGGATAGAGTAATATCTATTTGTGAAATCTCTGAATGATATTTAGCTGAAGATCAATGGAGGAAGGCGAGTGAAGATGACAAAGAGATACAATCAGTTTTAGAGTACATTAAATCTGGGTGGCCAAAGAAGAATTTGTTGTATGATAATTTATTAGCACTTTGTCATGTGGAAAAGGAAATGTCTGAATTCAACAGAACGTTATTTCAAGGTGAACAACATGTTGTTCCTAATGGTTTAAGACAAAATATTTTTTTAACAGCTCATGAGGGGCATCCAGGTATGAGTAGTATAAAACAGAGGATAAGATGTGATTTTGGAGACCCAGTTTAGATGGGGAGATTGAAGAAAAAGTGAGATTGTGTATCGAATGTGTGACAAATGATGAATGGCAGAAAATTGCTATGTATAAGAGAGGTTCCATGTCAAGACATAGCAGAGCTTGGGAGAGAGTATCACTAGATATTGCAGGACCCATGTGTTTAACCAGATGCCATGTGTTTTATTTGGTTTTGATTGATAAATGGTCCCAGTGGCCAGAAGTGAAGGTTGTTAACCAGGTCACATCTAAGAATGAAATTACGTTTTTCAAAGAAGTGTTTGAAAGAGAAGGGTTCCCCAAAGGTTTGGTGACAGAAAATGGAGTTCAATTAAAATCTAAAGAGATTAGATGTTTTTTATCTAGTCATGAGATGGAACACATCCGCACAGCTGTATATTATCCACAGAGTAATGGCATTGCGGAAAGGTGGATAAAAGTAATGAATGAAGGGTTACAATTGGCTGTAGCTTCTGGTTAAGATTGTCATTAAACTATTAGAGAATTGGTATGGAGTTATCGCAATACTCCCAGGGAGATGGGAGGGATATCTCCATTTGAAAAGATGAGGGGAAGATTGGCTGGATGCAATATGAAACAATCATTGATTTTGGATGTGTTTGAGAAAATGAGATGTGACGACAATCATTGTGTTAATAACAGATGGAGTGGTGAAACTATCTTCGATTATGTTTGTCAAGATCGTGATGTTTTTCTCAAGTTGGGCGATTCGGTTTGTGTGAAAAAAAGGGAGGTATGTAAGAACTGGGTAATCCAAGTTCACCAAACCCATGAAAGTTGTCAGAGTTGATAATAATGTGATGGAATCGACCAATGGGAATGTATGGTGCATGAGCAAAGTGTTAGTACTAAAAAAAGTCTGTGGCCCAAAGAACATGGAACAGATTGTGATATGCCCAATATGGAGAAATTAACAGAGTTGGGTCTGGGACAAAGGAATGAAAGGCTGATGACACGTTTGAGATGCTCTCCCATGTGGAGTAAGGATTATGTGATGTTCTGAACACCACCAGGTTACTTTCCACCCTGAGCAAAAGATAAATGGTGCACATAGTTTTGAGGCTGAAAAAGTGTTATGTCTAATATTGAAATTGTATATATGTCAGTTAAACTCAAACACTGTATTTGTTTATGGAAGGAAATGTGTGGTGTCCGGGTACCTTCTTGAGAGAAAAGAAAGACTTAAACTTACCGCTCAAGAGTAATCATTGATGGAAAGTCATGGCAGAATGTTTTTTTCCAGTGGTTAATTTGCAAATGAATGAGTGCCTGTGCGCAGAAGTCTGTGGCCGGTAAAATTGAACTTTGGCGTGCCAAACACCACAAGTGCCTAATCTTAAATTCACGTCAGACCTCTTTCATTCCTCACCAGACACTCCCTGCACCTTTATCGCACTCTTGTGGCTCCCTACTGTCTTCGTTTGTGACTGTTTTGCAGTCTTTCTCATCCAACATCTTTCCGATCTCTGCGCTTTTCCCTCTCTTGCGCTAAATAAATGTATTAAGCAGAAAGATAAGTGCCGATCCCCAAAAATGAGTCCAAAAATGAGTTCTGGTGGCCCCCACCGACAACCACAGGCTTGAATTAAGCACTGTTTTCTTCATTTATGTGCTCCTGCCTCCTTATTTGTGGCAAACTTGTGTTTTCTCTCTTCCACTCTTATCAATAAATCGTGATTCTCAACTCCACTTTGAACTTTCATTTTCACTTCAATCATTTGGTTGAAGCTTGCTCCTTTCACTTACCACAACTGGTGTACCCCAGCGCTAACTGCTCTGGTTAACCCGTGTTCCAATTGTAATACCAAGTACAAAATGGCCATCAGTACCTTTCCTGCATGGCATTGTCTCTTCTTTTGCACCTATTTGTAAGTAAGGGGCCAAAAACAAATTTTATCTGCACAGTAATTATTTCAGCACGCTATCAAGGTGTCAAGGTGTAAATAACAACAATCTAGCCTATTTTCACCTGGGTGTAAATAACGTACACAAATACCGCCGGTAAAAGTAATTTACGTTTGGGTGCAAAACATATTTGTCCTCAATTTAGAGCCACGTCTAAAAAAATTGTGAGTACCAAACGCACATGTAATCGCAAACTTTTTGAGTGCTCTCATCGTTTTCTGGGATTGTATGCCAATGGGTCTGCATGGGTTTACCACCTGCCAAAGCCTGGTGCAATGTTACTTTAAAGACTATGAAAGAGTAATCTGCATTAATTTCATTTCCTAAGAGACACTTGTTTTTATAAAGCCTGGAAATAGTATGGGTGTGTGTTTTAATGCCAAGGCCTGATTCTGAATGAGCCGCTCAGTGAAATTTAGAAGTAGCAGGATTTTTTTTAGTTATGTCAAATTAATTTGGGGAAGGATTAATTTGTTTCTCCCGATCAAAATTCAAAGGACATAATAGAAATACTTGTCCGGCTGTCACTGTGGTCATATTGCTACAGTCTTAAGTACCCATTCCTGCACACAACCTTTGGTTTTGGTAATTTAGTGGGCAGATTTTAATGGACCTATTGCAAGGGCATGGGAATTCGGTCCAATATAATATTCCCTCCCAGGGTCACCCATGCCAGGGGTTGACGAGGAGAAAATACTCTTGAATACATGATTTTGGGGAATGACATGAAGGGAGTGGTGTTTCTTCACAATTTTTCAAGAGAGTTTGACTCGAATATTTGAACGAAATGTCCAGGTGTCATCCCCAGACCTGCAATAATCCTGTGGATTTTGTAATCCCAGTATGGCTGATAACTCCTGTGACTGGCTCGATATGGGCTACTGGGGCACTCATAATAAGGCCATAAATCTTTATTTAGGCGCCAGCGCTTGTGCCTTTGGTTAGGAGCAAAGTGAAATGTGATTTGATCTTCAACATTAGTTGGTTGGTACCGGAATGTGAAAAGCGTCTTTTTAAATTGTTGAAGACTGCCCATGTGCTCTTCCTAAAGCAAACAAGCAATTGATGGAATGTCTGGCTTGTCCCAACACATACTCAAGATAATCACAGATAATACTCACAGGGGACGATTCACAGAACTAACTTAAGACAAAATCCTAAACTTACTACTTTTGGTTGTCACAGAAGTTAGGATTTTTTCTTAAGTTTGTCTTAAGACAAACTTAAGACAGACTTAAGACAGATTTAAGACAGACTTAAGACAAACTTAAGACAGACATAAGACAGACTTAAGACAGACTTAAGACAAACTTAAGACAAAATCCTAACTTAAGTCTGTCTTAAGTCTTTCTTAAGTCTGTCTAAGTCTGTCTTAAGTTTGTCCTAAGTCTGTCTAAAGTTTGTCTTAAGTCTGTCTTAAGTTTGTCTTAAGACACACTTAAGACAAAATCCTAACTTCTGTGAATACCAAAAGTAGTAAATTTAGGATTTTGTCTTAAGTTAGTTCTGTGAATCGGGCCCACAATCTATATACCTATATAAATGCACATATTGATTCTCGTAGTAAGACATATATAGTCATCTCTGTACATAAAAACCAACAAGAATACATGTTGAAATATATATATAAGTACCCCAATTTGATATGCATAAATGTGACAGCACCCATGCACAATTATATGACACACATAGGGGCCCTTAACACACAAACATTACACACACATCACCACTGTCCATATAAACACACATAGTGGCACCATTGCACACACCTATGTTACTTATACAGGCGACAGTGCCCATTTAAACATGCATAAAAGCACACAAAGTGACCCACTTTGTTACAGATTACACACATAGAGACATGCCTATACACCTAGATGGATAGAATGATGTTTGAACTGATGTAAGCATGTTTGATTTTGTGGGTGAATAGATCATCAGCTCCATACATATGGGTGAATGAATGGCCGAATAGATGGTGTGAATGCATAATATGATGGATGGATGGATGGATGTATGAATTGATTGATGGATGGATGGAGCATTAATGGGTCGATAGCAGTTTCTGCATAGCTGTATACATTGAGGGTTAAACATTTGGATTGCTGGGGGAGAGATCAATGCACAGGGTTTGGTGGATGAGAAAGAGTAAGAGTGTCCTAGTTGTTAATGAAAGTAGCCATGAGTGTGCAGATGTGGACGGATCAATACATGAATGGGTAAGTGTTAGTCTATAGTCTGATGTTCGGATGGATAAATGGATGTTGGTGGATGGATAGGTGCTACTTGTTAGTGTTGAAGTGAGTAGGAGCTATGACACTTTGCTTGTTTCTTTTTGATGGATGAATATGAATGCATGGACGGATGAGAGAATACATTGTAATTGTAACTGTAATTGTACTTTGATAGCACTTACTTCCCCTGATGAGGTGTTGAAATGATTTACAGCAAAGACCATGCTACTCCCGAAACCAAGGTTAGTGGTTAATCTAGTGGTTAATGTGATTAGTCATGTGCTCTCAAGAAAAACTCCAGTTACTTTGTGATAGATCATGTTAATATCAGTTAGGTGTGTTGATTATTGAGGGCTATGAAGTTTCAGCTCAATGGTGGGAGAGCGAGATTGGCTGGAGAAGATTAGGTAATTTTAGGTTACAGGGATATGGTTTTAGAGAACAAGAGGTTGTGATCTATGAAATGAGGTATCAGCCATTTGCAGAAATACAATAAGAAGGATTAAGGCACACAGGCATGAAACTGAGAAGAGGCTATACTCAGAAATAGAAGGCATGCAGAGGGCAGAAGGTAAGAAGAGGTTCACTCTGAAAAAAGAAAGAAGAATCAAGCAGAAGTAAGTCAGGGTTAATTTTTCATGCTGGGTTTTAGGAGTCGATTGGGAGAAGGCTTTCTGAGAAAGCAAGCAATCAGAGGATGCAAGCTACAGAAAAAACCTCAATTATACATAGTGCTCCATATCTGGAAAAGACAGCTTAAACATACAAATCTGAGTGTATACGTCATTACACATTAAGAGCCCTAGCCTGTTGTATACCAAGGCTCGAATAGCTCTTTTAAACAGAGTCTGCACAAGGGGAGTTGGTGCCAAAAAAGAGAAGGTCTCATTTTAAAGATATTCCCTCACTGTTCTGTAATTAAAGATTTTTTCACTCACTCACTAAAATGTGTTATTTTGAATCGGCTGAGAGCATCTTACCAACATGCCGTCAGATTTATAACATGTTTTGTCACCTAACCCCATTCAAGTGTATGATGTGTATGTTTGTGTATGTGGCCAATGTGATATATGCATTCTATATATAAGTGAAGCAGATTGATGGAGGCCTGTGGTTTCCATTTTAAAAGCCCCTGGCCTATTCTTGTAAACAAAATGGGGGAAATGTTCTTTTCCCAGACAGTGGAAGTGTAGAGATGAATGAGGGAAGAGGAGGAGACCTAGACAGTAAAGGGAGAGCAAAGAAGACAAGACTCCTAAATAGAAATTCAATAAGGTCCTTTTGATGAGAGTGTCTCCTGACTAGTCTTCCTGTAGCACTGCCACATGGTGGATGGTGGGGGGGAGGGGGTTGCAGTCTCTGTTATTCAGAGTGAGAAGGGTCTTTTAGGTACACCACTCTTTTGTTGCTTTCCTGGTCACAGTATTTGTGGCTGTCATAACCAGGTGCAGATAGTTGACATCTCGTTGTGCCTCTGTTGTTGGCACTCCAGGCTAGAGACTATCCTGCTGTGAGGAGCATCACTCCACACAAACAAGGCTGTGTCTGCAAAACAAGATAGAGAGGGATTTCAAAAGGGAAACACACCCTTACCAGTTCTCCTGCCTGCACATTTCTGAGAAAATGACAATTTCCAGGCTTTTACAGAGGGTTTACGGAAAAAAGAGGGAGGCATATTTTAATATTATTCAAGGTGGAACTAGCTAGCTTCTCCATCAAAATATATATATTATAAATTCACTTGCCTGCATCAGAATAAAAACAAAAATCTAAAGCAAACCTAGAAGGAAACACTGAATCATGGCCAATAATAATAATAGCTTAGCACGCTCCCGCTGCATATAATTGGAATTTGTGATCCAAAATGGGTACACTTCTTGGCTTTGGATAATGTGTATTTAGTGACAGTTTGTCACTAGACAGTGCGATTCGCTAACATATATCCCAAAACATACATAATTTCTTTGTTACATTAAAAGGTGCACATATATTGTTAGATTGCATGCCTGGTAGGCAAGCGTTGTGTAACTATAGCTGTAATCATTAGTATAAGAGATTGATACTCACAAGAGAGACTGCAATGAGCGGTTGGTCTGAAAGGCCTTGGCCAGCAGCCAGACCTGCTCCAGGCTTCCCATCACGCCAAGGTATAGCTGGACCAGGTAGTGTGACTCGTCCAGGCTGCAGCACACCCCCCCGAAGTCACAGCCATAGAGGCAGCTGTCATACAAGTCCTCACAATGGTTATTGACCATGTCTTTCACCTCCGTGCTGGACAACCTCTCCCCAGACAATTGGTTGGAGTTTGGCAGCATTTTAGCGGTGTTCAAGCCCCTGCTGCAGGGATTCTTCTTGCACAGTATGCAGGTCACAGGTAGTGGGAAGACATAACTCAGGCAGTGCAGTTATCTACCCTGGTTTGGTGGTGCTCTACAGGTCAACTTGCACATTTAATCCTAACAATACTCAGTTCCTACTTATAGCTCTGAAATCTTCAACCACATGAGTTTAAGAATGGTTGGATTTCTCTAATATTCTGAAGTTCATGCTAACCATTACTGGGAGCAACAACTCATGTGGTCTGTCTCTTAATAACCATGATTCACAACAATTTGATCAGCAAAGCCAGACATGCTTATCACAAGCTCTGACTAATTTGTTGACTTGGCTTCAGTATGTCCTAAAAGAAGTAGTCCAAGCTTTGGTCCACTCTAGATTAGACAACAGTCATTCAATTCACTCTGGTATTTCAGAAGTTCACCTGCCCCTGCTCAAATATATCGCTTTATGCTTAATATTGTCTTATCTCTGGTACTAACCGTTTTTACCACATTACATCTGTATAGCTACCATTCGAGCTGACTTCCTAGTTACAGGACAGTCTACTTACACACTGGCAAGCTTAACTCACCAAATCACATATTCTGGTTGCTCCCTTTTCCTGGCTCAAAAGCCAAAGATCTCAGCAGATTCACCTCTACTATGTCACTCTTACTAGAGATCTCGCCCTTCAACAAAAAACATATTATGAATCCGTTTTTCTCCGGGCGTTCTCTTTAAGTTTCGAGCTCTATCCTCCCTTCTCTCTGCTTTATTCCATCTTTATCATATTAAAAAAGAGCTGAACAATGGCTCCTCAAGCACTACGTCCCTCTTTTTTAGACTATGTCCTTGTCGAATCATGGGCATATTGACCTCGCTGTGAAGATACTCTCTTTACTGAGACTAGGACCCCAGAATACAAATGCACTGTTCTCCTTATTTGGCACTATTTTTCAGGTCTCATATTTGGTCACAATTTATCTTGACCTGTCTTCATTCTTGTACAAACCTCAAACCTCTATGCAGGTACATCTATAGAGGTCCTGTTCATTCTTATAGATCTGTTATTCGTCTTAAATGACTCAACTTCTCCATATTATTGAAACAGATATACTTTGTTTATATTTTGCTAAGGCTGTAGTTATTTTACTGTTTGGGACTACTGGTGCTGCTTGTCCAGGAGATGTGGGTGTTGTTCCGACAACCACATTTCTAAAGCCAAAGGGCTGCAGGCAACACTACACCAGCCCAGCAAACACCTTCCCAAAAAACGTAGCCTCTACACAAATTACTTTGAATTAATAGCTTTGGACAAACCTAAAATAAATTTGCATTTGTCGGAACGTTATGAAGATCCAAATTATATGTCCGGTGCCAGCTGATATTCTTGTCTACATCTGGTTCTGTGCACATCATGAAATGTGTGGCACTTATTAGCTGCTTTTGGCCAGAGCCCCACGAGTGAAGCTGTCACTATGGAAACAACCACCAAATGGATTATTGTCTGTCAAGCTTTTGGCACTGATTACAACTGTGCTGGAAAATTCCAACCCCTACGCAAAACCTGTTGTGAGGGCAAGAACCTTTTGTGAAAAAGTTAACATTTTAAGTTGCACAGAGTTTAACGCACCCTGGGGTATATTCTCAAGAACGTGTGATAACTACCACCAAATTAGCTTAACGCAATTCTTCACATCGCAGTCCATCGCGGAAAAATAACACCATCTTAATGTTGTATTCACAACCAGGTGGCACCATGCGATAATCCCACGATAACACGTCAAATGTCCGCGCTAAAATCAATGCGACGCCGCACAAATGTGAAACAACAACGCGAAAAAGGTTGCGATGCCCCAAATTGCGATACAAAAATCAGCGACAACTAGCCACAGGCCTGTAATTCCCTTATGTCATGCGGGAAAATGCACTATAAAAGCAACAAAAAAACCACACCAAAACCCATTCCAACTGTGTAGCACCATGGATGCACCCGGACCAAGTACAAAGGACAACCCGAACCCCACAAGCCCAGTGGAGGACCAGCCAGGAACCCTGTGTTCGGGTAAGGGCAAGGAGAAGAGGAAGAGGAAGACAGGGTTCAGTCCGCAGGAAGACCGGATCATCGTCACGGAGGTTATAGAACACTACCAACAACTGTTTGTCAGCTCCACTGCGTCATTGGCAACACAAACGGAAATATGGCAGTCCATCGTTATCAATGTGAATGCAGTCGAAGTGTCGAGGAGGTCAATGGAGGAGGTCAAGAGGTGCTGGCATGAAGTACACAGCCAAACCAAGGAGAAACTCGCTGCCAACAGGAAGGCATCATAGGCGACTGGAGGTGGGAGTCCTGCGCTGAAGGAGGAGCTGGAGGAAATGGTGGCCACAGACATCAGTGTGGAAACAGTGCAAGAAGTTGGGGTTCTGGACACAGCTCGATATGACCTGACCCAACAGCAACAGGGTGAGTAACGACCAGGGACTGGGGGACAAAGGGAGATGGGTACAATGGCACACATGCACAATCATGTGGAGCACCCTGCACACCCACACTGAGTGTGGAACATGTCCCTGATACCCCTGACCTACTTCAGCACACATAGAAACACCAAGTAGGTCCCCATCCACAATGTGCACAAATGGGCCCCCCTCCATATCACCAATGCCACAACCTACCCATGCACATGTGCTGAATCCAGAAAAACAGCGGCTCTGTGAGCCACACTGACAATGCAAGTGAAACTGCATGACAGATAGCATGGCTGCAAACACAATACATGACATGGTGCACAAGATGACATTGAGGTGGCTGAGTGTGGACCACATCCGTAAAGGAGCAGGTCACACTGTGACACATCCACGTGCACCTACAACTCATGACGTCAAAAACACATATGCAGACAAACAATGGACAAGAGTACAACATTTTTCCAAGAGCACAAATGACCCAAGTCGCAAACATCCCAGCACCCGAATAGCACACAAGTCAAAGGCACATTTACTCAAAGGGATAAGGGGCTGCCAAATCAGAGGTGCAGGGGCGACTTGCCAACAATGCAACACACACACATAGCAATCACAGTACATCAACATTGATGACAATGTGATACAAAGTGTAACCCTCACACCACAGGACAGAGGACACAACTGGTGCCGCTCGTGCGTAGAAACTGGCCAATCACATCTGGCATTGCATGACACTGTGAGATGATAATGTACGAGTACAACCACACATCCGGCATGTACTCGGAATGTCCACTGTCTCCCATCAAATAGCCAGCTTCACCAAAACAGCCACAATGTACATTGTCATGCCGTCTACAATGCGTCAACAAACATGGAACACACTGTTAACCTGCATCTCCCCATTACATTGCAGAGGGACAATGAACACCTCCGGCAGAGCAGACCACACATCTCTACAGTGATGATGAAGAGACGCCCTGCACATTTGTTCCGACACCCTTCAACGGCTCGTGGACAGCCTCCGCACCCCACCCCCATGAGCAGGGCAGCCCAGCTGCATCGTGGTGACCCCACACCCTGCACAGACCACACAGCAGGAAGCACACACCACCACGGCTGGCTCACAGCACCCCATGACCACCCCATTGAATTCCAACACCGTGTGTTACGGTGCCAGGAGAAGATGGATGATCAGCTGCGGGTGGGGTTCAACCTCATGGCAGCCAAACTCGATGCCATACATGGGTGTCTGAGTCCCATCAGGGACCACTTACAGTCCCTAATGGACACCCACTGTCCGCACCATGCTCACCAACAATCCTTGGCTGACCTCGCTGGGGCCATTACTCGGATACACAAGAACTGTCTAGTGAGACAGGCTCCAGCAATGACAGCACAGAGCTGGCACAGATGCGGAGGACAATGGAGACCATGGAGCCGATGCAGCCTGGAAGTATGGCTGCCACGGCTGAACACCAGAGAGATGTAGCAGGGATCTTCCATGCCTTGCAAATCCTCGTCTTGCCATTGCTGCCACTGAGCCTGTACCAGATGAGTGGTAGCTCCACGACCATGTATTAATTAGGGCTGTGTGCAGAAATGTCAAAATCAGTAGCAAGCCTGAAGTGGTGTCCCCCATCGCATGTGGCCACAGAACATCTCTTCACATGACCTACTCACACACATCAGTGTGGACACAGCCTGTTTTGATGGATCACATTGATCCTCATGGCAAGGAGTTGGACACCATACTCACATTGCTGATGACACGTAAGAGCACAGGTCTACCAGCAACTATTCCAGAGACAATGTCTGGCTCACAGAGGTGGCGCTGCCAATAGGGACTCACCACCAATGTACATGCGTCAGTCTATCCCTCCCTGTGTACGGACAATGCTCATTGAGGCACACGATTTGTCATACTAATCTACACCCATCACAGTTTATTAGCATGTGCGTGTCAGTACGGGCAAGGAATGGATCATTGCCAAACAACGCTGTGCATCTCTGCCCATGGGGCTGCATCACCTTGCACAGGTGTGTAACAACATGCGTAGGTGCACGCACATGCATTCTGAGTCTGGGCGAATGCAGACATGTCCACTGTTGTTCTGGGATATGTGACCATTCCTCCGCGATGCAACATGATGTTGGGACCTGTGCTCTGGGTGTCAATCAGTAGTAGCTGCAGGAAGGTAGTTACTCATCCATGAATGTGAGCGCAGCTTCATAGGCAATCAGTTCCAGAAGTACGTTGTTCTCGAGTTCAAGGAACACGAGGGAGAGTCAATCCATTAACTGGTCTGGACAGATGTGCTCCATCCACGCAGTTTCATCAATCCGCAACACAGCCCAATAGGGGAGTGTTTTGATGTGGTCACTGCACACGATGACTTGTGCAATCTCCCATCCACTACTGCCAGCACATACACCACAGATCAAGGCATCCCATGCATGGGTATCCCGGTTGCACTCCTGTTCGTACGCCAACTAGGGGCGCACACATTATTCATAATCTAGTTCAGCTACCGTTGTGTTGGATAGGCCAACATCCATGGGCCGCTCGAATGTGCATGATTGACAGTGGAACTAGGGCTGAACGCACGTGACATATGCAAGACGGAAGCTCAGACAGTAACTGATTTGCAAAACTGCCACTGGCAGTGATCCCAACAGATCCAGCATTTGTGCATGGTACAGTTCCACGTGACAGGGGTTGTGCATGTGCCCGGGATTGCCTGCCATTGCGTTTGTTGGTTTCGTACCACCGGCACGCCTCAGACCGGCAACAGTTCTGTGGACGATATGCCACATCTTGGGAGCAATGAGTCGTATGTGTGTTCAACGTTTGGACGTATGGGTTGTTTTTTCCCAATGTGTCAGGGGCATCCCATGCAGGTGTACCTCGAGCAGGAACAAGTGTGTGTTGGGTGTGGACAAGTTGGTCTTTCATTAGCACCATTCGTGGTGTGGGAGTCTGGTATGGTATCTCACTCAGGGGGTGCCGGGCGCATTCAAGGCCAAGGTCGGATGTTCGGATGTCCTTCTGCGTTGTGTATTGAGACAAAGGAGCTTTCATGCCTAATTTTAGTCTGACTACTGCTTGCATTTCTGAAATGTGATGTGGCCTTCGCGCTGAAATTGATGCCAGGCCTTAGATTTAGGGTGCACCAATTGCAAGACACATGCAACAGTTGGCATGCATGAGCCAAGGGCCCGATTGGGCCTTACGTTCCTTGTTCAGTCTCTCTCTTTCTTTCTCTCTTTCTTTCTCTCTCTCTCTCTCTTTCTCTCTCTCTCTCTCTCTGACCTTTGATGAGTGCCTGACACACCTTCTTATCTTGGATATTGTCTTGCAGGCTGTCACTTACAGATTGTCCAGGGTTTACCCGCCATGACTCTTCAAAATAGTTATTTGGAGACAAATTTGATTGGGATATTTTGTTTGGACGTTCAATGCTGAATGATTCATTATACTTTTTCTGTACTCAAATGACTGGTATTTGTTGTAATTCTGCGACATCAGGCGAATGATTTTGTCCATGATTTCGTGACAATGATGTGCAATCTCTTGGTCTGGGGGAGGTGCGGGGTGCACGGGGTAGGGCCGGAGATGGTGGCGGTGGGTGTTGTGGCCCTCTTGGTGGTCCAAGCTGCATGATCATTGGCTCCATGGCATCTGTTGTTTTTCGATTGTGGCTCTGGGCTGGGCTCCCTTTTCTGGTGCAGGTTGTAGTCTGACTTTCGGCTCTTTGTTCATACAGTATCACCCCCTTGATATCTTGATGATACATGAACTTACCACCCATACGACCATATCGGGACGAGTTCTTCTATCTTGACCGAATTTGGTTTGCAGTATGTTTGTGGACTGAATGTTGGATATATGTATTGAGCTTTGTGTGGGACATTTAGTATATTTTAGATATATAATGTTGTCGTCTGTACCATTTAATTCTATATGTTTGTGTATGTAAACATCAACTAAAAACATTTGAAT
The DNA here is from genome assembly GCF_964204655.1 of Triturus cristatus. Lineage (NCBI taxonomy): Eukaryota > Metazoa > Chordata > Amphibia > Caudata > Salamandridae > Triturus > Triturus cristatus. The sequence goes on from NC_140595.1 coordinate 371,588,389, forward strand.
GTATAAAAAAACAAAATAAATCAAAAATTATTTTTGTATCTATATTTTTTGTCTGACGCATTTATCGTACTGTTCGTTTTGCTCCTATTTGAGTGTTTGCTGGAGTTAGGGACCTAATTTTAAGGCCCATTCATAGAATCTTGGGGAGGTGGTTCCTTTCCTTTTTGAATTTTTGTAGTCCGACTTTACACCAGGTGAAAGCGGGTGTTAAATTCCTGCTTCTAACGTGCCTTATCACATGTTTTGTGATCTTTTGGTCGATTTGGCTGGTCGTTGAGAATGTTGAGGTGTGGTGTTGTTGCGGCTTTTTGCTCGGGAACGCCTACTCTGCATCTCATTACCGATAGTTGCCGAGGTCATCTGCGGCTATGTTTTTTGCAGATGCTATCGCAGGTTAACTGGTGGTATCGGCTGTTAACACCAGCTTGTGAATGGGGCGGTAAATTTATCGCAGCTTTGGCTGCGTTAAAGTGCCAACAACACGGCGATAAATCCTTGAGAATATGCCCCCCAGTATTTACCGGGTGTAATGAAATTAACGACTCCTTGATTTTCCCAGGTACACATCTGCAAGTCAAACCTGTCAATTTTTTAAAGAAAAGACCAGGACATGCAGATTTTGGCATAGAAATCAACATAATCTACAGGTTATGACCCATTTTGAAGAGCTTAACATGTAATATGCATATTTATCACCATAAGAAATATTGAATATGGGGGTATCTGACTTCATCAGGACCAATAAATAATGCATCTCCCACCATGTCACTTGTTAGACCCTTACTTGGGAAGCATCCTCTAGAATTTCTAATGGCCCACTCTACTGCTTTCGTCAAGCAAGGTCTCCTTCTAGAGATGTGATGTTACACAGATTTTGTATAGCGCAGCATTCATCATTTTCCTGGCTCCTCCGCATGTTAGAGTTTTGGGAAGTCTGCAGCAGTGGCTTCTTTATGGAAGCAGAGGGGCTTTGCCCCACTAGAATATACAGCAGATTGAATTCTTTATTTTATTTTATGTTATGTATTTAAATTCATTTTTGGTGAGGTTTTGTTTGTGCTACTTACTTTGATGTTGCATCCAGCATGGAGGAAGGGGATGTGGCTATTGCAAGCAGAGCAGAGTGGCTGTGTAATTAAACAGCGCATGACAGACATGCACACTTATGGCTTTGCACTACCAACCCACTCTTGATGGCAGGGGATGGCCCTGCTAACTCAGCCCTCTGTGTCCTCACTGGGGTGCTGTGTTGCCTTGTCCATCCAATCCTGAAGCAGCTCTCATGGTATTTGATTTAATAAATACCATGAAAGCTATGTCGGCATAGGCTCTTTGCCTCAAAGCAACCTCCAGGCTCGGGCAAGGTCTGCTAGGGTTCCCTTCCTTCCAGTAGTGAGCACGGGCATATGACATTAAGAAGTCTGTGATGAAGCTGAGCTGTGTGCTGCTCATCTGACACTAAGGACAAGTAAGGTGCTTGTAGCTGTGGTACTCAGTTTAAGAGATACATATAAGTGAGATGGGTCAGGGAGTAATTGATTATAATTACACCAGGATTAAAAAGCACATGAAACGGCCATTTTAAGAAATGCCTTTGAAATCCACATGTACAAAATCGATAACGGGAAGTATAAAGCTGGCCTAGATTCAGGATTTATTTTTTCTTCACAAGCATACTCATTCCACCAGTGTGCATACTTTAGAAGCATGTGTTTGTTGCAAGGCCAGTACCATCTCCTTCATGTGCAATGGTTTAAAACAAAGGGGAGAGCAGTTGTGTGGCCTGTCTGCAGTGTGAGATGCATTGCGCACACTAGACCCATCCCAGACGGGGTTTTTAAGGTCCTGCAATATTTGATATCCAAACAGAGCATGTGCTGGGAAGGTGTTGGTTTTACCCAGTTTTGGGCAAGGCAACAAACAAGAATTAAACAGGGCATGCACACTATTGAATGAAGCAAGCTTATAGCTTTGACAGAGGTGAGATAACATGCTCATTATCATTGAAAGGTAAAGACAGATTTTCTACATTTCCATCTGGGTTTAAATCATAAACACCAGGTGATAGCTTTCTGGTTACAACTGGTGTTAGCCCATTATCTTACAGGTTTGAAATGCACAGTTTTTTTTAATAATTAAACCAGAATTTGCTGTATTACGGTATGGGGAAGTTGTTACCACAAGGCTTGTAACACGAGTGCGCTATGGTAGCGCACACAATCACTTATTTTACTGAATTAAGTTGCTTAATACTGTGCTTACAATTTACCTTCCCACCATTTCAGAGTTTTGTTGTAGATTTACACTGATTCAAACCCATCTGTATACATTTGTCTGCCTAGTGAAAGTGGAGACAAAGTCCTTCACCTTGAAACTCCCTGGGGCCAGTTGGTGTCACACACTTATCTTATTCCATAAAAGTAAAGGTTTACTTTTACACTCACCACTTTTAAACATCACCAGCTGCCACTGGAAGCTTGTTTGTGCTGTGGGTTCACATTACATCTGTGAGATGAAGGGCTCCTTTGTGAAGGCTTGCAGTGAAGAGGGACATAAAACAACATTTCATTGGTCTGTGAACCTTTGGGAAGTCATTTGCTCATGTATCATCTGTCCTCTCCTCTTCCCATTTCACTTATTTTTTGCCCCACCATCTGAGCCATTTATATGATATTTACTAACTTGGTATCGCACTGTGTCAGAGTTTGCCTGCCTTCATGTTCTTTATTCTTTACGCCACTGATCTGCTTAGGGCCATGCCTTGGTAACTTGCTGTATGTACTGCAGAATCCATCCCTTAACATGAGGACAACACCTGCAGAAATCAAACATCCTGATACCTGTGGAATGACTGGGACATCTGGTCTCCAGGAGAAGAGGCCCACACCAGAGGGTTGGCAAACAGGACCTCAGTCTGCTGCCCAGGCAGTCAGAGTTGGCCTAGAATGTAGTTGTGGCTCTTTTGGGTAGGTCTCAGCTGTCCAGACCAGACCAAGACTGGAACTCAACCAGGTTTTGAGCCATATTAGGAACTCAACAGAGGAAACAGTACTCAAAACAGCCCATTTCACTCCAGATTTTTTCCGAGAAGAGAAAGTAAGGCAGAGGCTGCAAGCTGAAAATTGTATAAGGCTGCAACTTATTACCCTTGACCAGTTTTAACAGTTACTACTGCATACAGTCTAATAGCAGAGCTCTTATGCCAGTTTTGGTGAGCCACCAAATATTTATCCACAACTGGGAGCCAAGGGGGTAAAGAACAACAGGTCGCCCCCCACTCATTAACTTCAACTCAACAATGGACCTGTTCCATCTGGTTGTGTGGACGAATGCCAACGTTCACCATATAATTTTGAAAAGGACACACAACTTTATGTGTCACAGCAGATAATCAAAATCTTACATCTGCCATACAGTGACCTATATCACTACTTTAAACTGTGATATGTGCTGTCTACTTGTGCATGGTCTCCCACCAATGTACGGGTGGCCTGAGAATTGAGAAAAGAGAAAAAAACAAGTTAGGACAAGAGGTGAGAAAAAGTTGGCAGTGCCTCACGGGAGTTACACCAAGGGAGGTTTCAGGCTGGTACTCGCCTGTGTCCTCAGGTTCTCATCATTAGCATCTGCCAGCTTGAAAAATAATTAGATAGTGAGGAGAAAGGAAAACTAAAAAATGTGGTGGAAGTGTTACAAGTGACCCTTTAAGGAGACCCAGGATCGAGCATAGAAACCCGGTACACCTTGGTTTAAAAACGAGCTAGACCCACTAGCTACACTATTTTATTCCTTGCTGTGTGTCTGCTCAATTAAAACCAACATGTTACAAACTTTGTCAGGGTTAGGGTCAGCGTCCTCACTGCACCTCTTTTCTCCATTTATTGTACATGCAAGAGACAGCATACCACATTTCGTCAACACATATACCAGACACCACATCAAGTTAAAGGATATAAAAATATATCTCTGGGGAATCAAAGATATCACATGTGATATATTTACCGGGTGGTTGCCCCTCGTCGGCATACCTGCAACCCCGGTAAAGAAACTGTAACTTATTTACAGGTTCCGTCTCAATCGCTGCAGTTAGACAGTCTATACAAAAGAAATGGAAGTTATTTAGGAACTCGTTGCCAACCCTCTATGTACATAATGCAGTCAACCCTACTCAGAGTGTCGTCGTGTCTGGCTGAACACATCGCTGTGGTCCCCATAGTTGGTCTACTCGCTGTATGTATTTCCCACGTGTGGATACATGGCACTTCTTATATGTAATTCCACCTGTTATTTACAAACCTAACGTGGGATACCAACGGAACCCCTCTGGAATTTATATGGGCAAACCCCTGTCAAGTGTGTGCCCCTATTCCTCATGAAATCACTTACTGTCACTCCCTGTTATCCACCATGAATGCCCTAGGTTGCGCGGGACTATCGCTACTCAAAACCGCTAGACCGGGGATTCCGAACAACTTAGTCAATCCCGGGAGAACAGTCTCGCCTCTTATTAATGTTTAATGCGGGGCGTCTCCCGTAAAAGGCAAAGTAGCCTAAGTCTGCCCCTAGTTTCCCCTATGATATCCCCTTCTTACTGATGTATCGGGGGGTGTCCGGCCAAAGCTCAGTCCCTCATCTTCATCTACCTGAAGAGATCTTTATCAGGAACAGTGCGTGGTAGAGCCGGCTCTCAAGTCACGGTCCTGACGTCTGTGTACAGATACTCGCTCTGCATCAGCGGCCATCTTAGAGTGTATAAAATAGCCTGTCCCAAGTGTATACAGAGAGTAAAAATGTGTAACGCTTTTATTTGACAGCGAAAATGTGCCAAGGATCTAAACTTATTCTCATTTCATATTTGTTTGTCCAATGTTAGAGGGCTAACACTCCCATTGTGGTTATGTATGTTATGCCCTTCATATTAGATGCATTCTCACTGTTTGTATGCGGGAGCTTTTCATTCAGTTACCATATATTAGAAATGGGGGGGAAAAAACCGAAAAAAGGATCAAAAAAACAATTTCTCCACTTCCCCCATCCTTATTTGGCTAAAGGCAAACGAAGGCAAATTGCAAATTATATTTTCTACCAACGCTTGCCTAGAATGGTGCCACTTTGTTCCATTCTATCAGGTCATTCAACCCCTGTTGATCTGCCCCCTCTTGATATCCATCGGGCTTCCTTCGTGATGAGTCTGTTCCCCATGTTATACTTGTCACCTAGTACCTTTTCTAATACCACCCATCGTATGTCCCTGGGTTGATGTTTCTGGGTGACAAACTGTCAGACCAGTTTAGTCGTGAGTTTGCCTGACCTGAGGGTGCTCACATGTTCCTGAATTCTGACCTTAATTTTGCATGTCGTGAGACCAATATAGTGTAAATCACATGGACATGTAAATCTGTAAATAACATTTGTCTGCCCTTAGTTTCCCCTATGATATCCCCTTCTTACCGATGTATCGGGGGATGTCCGGCAAACGCTCAGTCCCTCATCTTCATCTACTTGAAGAGATCTTTATCACGAACAGCGCACGGTAGAGCCGGCTCTCAAATCACGCCCTACTTCCGGTCCTGACGTCTGTGTACAGATACTCGTTCTGCAACAGCGGCCATCTTAGAGTGTATAAAATAGCCTGTCCCAAGTGTATACAGAGAGTAAAAATGTGTAACGCTTTTATTTTACAGCGAAAATGTGCCAAGGATCTAAACTTATTTTCATCTCATATTTGTTTGTCCAATGTTAGAGGGCTAACACTCCCTTTGTGGTTATGCATGTTATCTGTAACATATATTTGATAAACTCAAGAGAGTTCTGCCCTTCAGTTTAGATGCATTCTCACTGATTTATGCGCGAGCTTTTCATTCAGTTACCATATATTAGACATGGGGGAAAAAATGAAAAAAGGAGCAAAAAAACAATCTCTCCACTTCCCCCGTCCTTATATGGCGAAAGGCAAATGAATGCAAAAACAACAGTTGATGGACAGAATGCAGAACAATGTCATACATTTTAACTGTACACAATTGTAATCATCTTTTCCTTTCTTTAGGAAACAAAAATGTTTCCTATCTCTTCTTCTTTTCAGAAGGTTGATTAATTTACTTCATTCAAAGGAAAAGGCCAGGTATTGTATCCTCACTACTCTGTTTATCTCGCTGTTTAAACCAATAACCTGGTTAGGATGTGGCCTCCGGTGGGAGGGTAAGTTGGTTATTTGCAGGCAGAAACCAAGATTTTTAGCTCAATTAAAGGAGTACGTTGAATAAGCTGTGAATCTCCTACTAATGCTGTCAGTGATTAGTTTTATTTTAAGGATGCATTAACGTTCTAATGATTCTACCATTTGATATCTTAAACCCCACAGATAGAGCTTTAAAATTCAAGGTTCCTACTTCCGCTAGGGTCACATCAATCATGCAGGAAACCAACATATGATCGCTGTAAGGATTAACCACGACATTCATATGTGATATCATATTAAACATGGGAAAGGGAACGATTACATAATCAAGAATGGTATGACTAGAGAAAGATTTATGTGCAAAATTCTCTGGGTATCATTCTCTATACTTCCATTTACTATTAGGAATTTAATCTAATGTGTGCTCTCCTCTCAGCAGATCAGCAAAAGCACTGTACCCAGTGAAAGGAAGGTCTCACAGGACTACAAACATTAAAATCCTGAGTTTTTGAAGTCAAAGTCTCTGGGGGAACACACCTTGCCACCCATGACAACTTTCCATTGGCACAAGCCAAAATCTGCACAGCAAAATGAAAGTGAAAATGCCTCATGACTAAGAAATATTACCCTCATAGGGGTTACATTGAAGCAACACAGAACAACTGGTACTTGATTTCATGAGAAGTCATGGGATTGATTTCTCTGCAGGGAGTAGAACCCCCACTCTGCCAAGTGTGATATAAGTTGTAGTAGCCAACAGTTTTACATAAAGGTTCCTCATCTCATCTCAAGCTTTTTAAAAATATTTTAAAATAAAGCTGACACAGGGTAACAGAGAGGTGCTGTTACTTGAGGTACTACAGAACCAGCAACTATTGTTCTGCTGCATCAACGCCACACTTCCTGTACAAAGCAGGGACGTTTTAAGGATTTTGGGGGCCCTAGGCCAAATGTATTTGAGGGGCCCCTGCTCGGAGCAGCTTTGGTTTTATGATCCAGTTTCAGCTCTTTCATGCCCTCTTTGGTCAAATTCTAAATGTCTGTACATCTGGTATTCAGGGATAGTGATGTGTGTTTTCAGTATTGTAACACAACAGCAGCTCACTAATATTACTGCAACTAATCTCTGTCACACCCTCCCATTTCTTATTTGTGAGGTCCTGTTTTGATCTAAAAGAAACTTTTCATATGGATGTTGGATGAAACATAAACACATTTTGGTCTGCAAAATGTCTGTAATAGACTCCCACAAATTAAAAATAAATTATAGAAAAACGCTATTTACAACAATCTGTTTAAAAATTATTCAAGGTCATCAGGGAAAGAACAGAGCTGGCTCTATCAGGGCCCCCCTAAAAGGCTGAGGCCCTGGGCCAGTGCCCACTTTTCCCATACCTTATAAAGTCTATGGTCTAAAGGACAAATGCATAAAAAGTTGCTCTGTAGCTTCGATCCTTATGTAGTTTAAAAATTCATTTAATTACTCCAATTTATCACCCTTGCTTCAGTGCTTACATCAGGAAGTGGGGCAACAGATTAGAAACAGACAGCACACTGCCAACGTAAAATACAGTAAGAAAGTAGTATATGGAGGATTAACTGAATATGCCTGTAGGTTCCTCACATGACTGGCCAATGTTATGATAATGAGTAAAAATTATCAACATCATTAGAAATCTCACGGGATAACTGTGATGCAGCTCCAAGGGGGTGCACGTCAAAAAAATGGGGGAAGGAGGAGAGAAAAAGTATAGACGTGGGAGGATTAATGCTTGAATAAATGGGTATTTACAGATGATTGCATGGGTGTGGGTGGATAAACAGTGCATGGGTGGGAGTGGATTCATGGATAAAGGCATGAATGCAAGTGAATGGAAGGAGTCATGTTTATGGTGTAGCTGTGTAGGTATTATTAACATTAAATATGAAACTAAAAGTAAGGTATGAGTAAATTGCTGTATTGAAAGGTGGAAAGGTGGATGAATGTGTTGATGGGGTAATTAGCTGGTTGGATAATTGAATGCATGGATGAGGGTGATTTCACTGATTCATGGGTGTTGTTGGTTGACATAGAAGGGGGTGGATATCCTGACTATGCTCCCTCTGATTTTCTATGTCCCCCTTTCTCTTCTCATTCATTTGGTCAACACTTTCCCCCATCTGGTTACTTTTAGGAAAGCACAGATACACCAAGTTCTAGTAAAGTAAGTTTTCAAAACTTAAATTTTTGTGTGAAAGTTGGCTGTAAACGAACCATGTCTTATCTCCTGCTCTTTAATAGAAGGATTCTCACCAATACATTTATGGAAAGCTAAATTTTGAGGAAGGGTGAATTACACACCTAGAACCACTGCAAAAAGTCCAAGTTTCTTTGCATCTCCGCCATTGTCAAAAAACCTTCACCTTTTCATATTCTATGTACATGAATGAAGTGAGATGAAATGAAAAATAAATGTATAAAGCGCGAGACATTCACCCGAAGGTGTCAAGGCGCTATCGCAGCAGACAAGAAAACCGGACCTATTTAAAACCACACCAGAGATTAAAAAGCCACGTCTTTAACACCTTCCTTAAGGCCAACAAGTGTGTTTCTTTGAAAGGGCTTGTGAGCCCCAATGCTTGAATCCACTGCCATTGGGGGCAATTATCAGCGGACAGCACCATCGGCACTTTTGCAAGGCATCAGGACCGCTGGGGTGGGACTCAGTCCCCCAGCAGCCTCTTCACCAGCACAAGGCACGGGAGGTGACAACACCCTCCCGGCGCCCTTATTAACGTGCCAGCACTCCCGCAGCGCGGGACGCTTTGAAAGGGGTTGTGAGCCCCAACGCTTTAATCCACTGCTATTGGGGGCAATTAGTGGCGGACAGCACCATCGGCGCTTCTGCGAGGCACCAGGACTGCTGGAGTGGGACTCAGTCCCCCAGCAGCCTCTTCACCAGCACACGGCGTGGGAGGTGACGACACCCTCCTGTCACCCTTATTAACACGCTAGCACTCCCGCAGCACGGGATGCTTCAAAAGGGCACATGAGCTCCAACACTTTAATCCACTGCTATTGGGGGCAATTATCAGCAGACAGCACCATCTGGACTTCTTCAAGGCAGAAGGCACCAGGACCGCTGGTGTGGGACTCGGTCCCCTAGCAGCCTCTTCACCAGCACACGGCGCAGGAGTTGACGAGACCCTCCCAGCGCCCTTATTAATGCGCCAGCACTCCCGCAGCGTGGAACACGTGCGGGTGTGCCTGGGCCATGCCCGAGCAAAGCCCGGGCCAAGGGCGGGCCCATTTGCACCATCATAGCCCGTAAGAGGCTGGGCTGGGCCTGCCCTCTTGGCATGTTACTGGAAATCATCACCATACACCATAATCATCGCTGCGTGCGGTGTCTAGGGAGGGAGGCATGCGGCCCTATTCCGCTTCCTAAGTGCTTATTTGTATATTAGTTGTGTGAAATGCTGGGAAGCCCCACCGCTGACTGTGGCGGATAGCACATGCATTTTATCGTGCACATCGTCACTTTCGGCAGTATTTGCACAAGATCTGTATAGTTCTACCGAACCCATCGAGGCCACTGGAGACCCTTCTTATTGGCTATATTTGTTTATTGGGCTTGAGGTGATAAAGGGTACTGTTGTTTGTCTTTTAATTATTGAAGGCGTAACCCTCTGATTCTTTGGAAGACTGATTACTGAGGACTAAAATGAGTAAAAGGAAGGCTTTAAAGGGAAAGCAAGGGCCTGGACCTGTTGGGACATTGGATGCCTTTTTAACGAGGGCTGAAACTGTTCTTGCTCATGAAATTGAGCTAACTGAGAGAAGGCTTTCCTTGGACTCACTGATTATACAGAAACTTTCTTCTTTAGGTGGAGGAAACCTAGCCACTGATCAAATGAATTTTGGGCAATTAATAGGTGAATCCAGCTCTGCAACACCTCCATTGGAGAATGTGTCCTCATCTATTGATACTTTAGCTGAACATTGTAATGCAACTCAGGAGCTACTAATGGCTGTCCAAGTGGAGAACAATTATTCAGATGCAAACTCTAAGAAAAGAAAGGGAGGTGACCCTCTATAACAAAAAACATTAAAAACGGCTTGCAAAGAGAAACCCTTCATTACAATGAAGATCTACTAGATCTACTAGACAAAATGAAAATACCAACCCACCCCATTTGGAGAACGACCACATTCATGATTCTGATTTATTGAAAAGGATAAAGACTGTACTTTTATACCCTTTATTGTATAAGTTATCCCAAATAGAGGAAAGACTATCTTCTTTGGCACCTTCTCATCTTTTGAATCAGGCCCCCCTTATACTTCTCTATTAACAGACGAAGTGAGGTTTTTAATCCTAGACCAGGTAGGGTGCCCCCTATGGTGCCTGACGTGGCTACCGATAGCCTGGGAAGTCGTGATCTTCAACAAACAACAGGGCTGTCAATTGCTTTGCCGGGCTCTATTTGTGAACCTGCCAAAAAGTTGGGGACCACTGTACAGAATAGTCTTTGTCAGACTGAGGCACATTGTAATAGTGAGAATATTGGTAGCACTAGGTAACGTGGTGAACCTCAAATTTCTAATGGGGCAATGGGTATCCACCCTCATGCTAGCCCTTCTATTCCCCCTACTCCTTTGGAGGGAAGACCACAACCCTCTTCCTCGGGAAAGGGAGCTCCTCAGTACCTAGCTGAAATTGGAAAACCTAAAGGAAGGTTAGAACTCCCGCCAGCAGCTTGCCTGTATGTTATAATTTTAGCTAATGCTCGAGAACTGAAACCAAATTCGATAGAAACCACGGAGTAGCTAATACATAAATCCCAGCACTTGCTAACTAACTCCTTAGGTGAAAATGTTTATGCGCATAAAAATATTATTATGGCTAGGAGGATTACTTAAGTAGGAATTTTAGCTAATGCTCGAGAACTGAAACCAAATTCGATAGAAACCACGGAGTAGCTAATACATAAATCCCAGCACTTGCTAACTAACTCCTTAGGTGAAAATGTTTATGCGCATAAAAATATTATTATGGCTAGGAGGATTACTTAAGTAGGAAGAGCTACTAAAACTATTAAAGTTGATTGCATTGTATTGAATTTTGATAATCATCACATAGTGGGTGAGCTATTATTTGGCTTACCAAGTATGCCATCATTCCACTCTGAAATTGTTGCCCTTCCTTTGGGTTTCTTCTATAAACCTTATCCCTCAGCTCAACCTCCTATTTCTAGATCACATACTTCTTGGAAGCCCTCTTGTCACCCATTTAACCAACCTCTTCCTCCCTTAGTCTCACCTTTTCCTCTCAGGAATAGGATTGTTGCACTATAGGGATTATCTACCTGCGACTGACTGGATGACCAGATTATATTACCTAATGGGGATGGTGTTATAGAATTACAAAAAGGGTCTCCTCTGCTCACTATTCCCTCTGTAAATTCCCAACTGCCAATAGACATCCAGCTAAACAGTCTGAACTTGACCCCGAGACTGACACCTCGTGTGAATCTCTTCGGGTCTACAGCGGCTTTGTCTTGGAACATGACTGGCTATAACCAAAAAAGGTCTAATATAGAATGGCTCTCTCTGTTGATATCTAAAGATAAACGATTCAACTGATTTAATGGATTTTGCGTCAGATCTCAATATACGTGAAGACACGTCTATAGACAGTGGCTTACGCCAAAAATCAAAATTTACTCCGATAACTGTAACAGACTCCAGCATAGATGAATTCTCGAGAAAAGTAACTGAGGAATTACACAAACTGGAGGACAGTTACGTCAAGAACAAAAAGAAGGTATGCCCCCCTAATCTAACTAATGAGGATAAAGAATTTTTATACTCAATTAGAGATGACAACAATGTAGTAGTCCGTGAGGCAGATAAGGGTGGCAATATTGTCCTAATGGATAGGGTTGATTATTTGGCTGAAATTAATCGCCAATTAGGACAAGGCAACTGTTATGAACAACTTAAGAGCAACCCCACCACAGTAATCGAAAAGACTATTAATGCGCACCTAACGGATTGGCGTGAGTCATATCTTATTACTGACCTGGTATACAGATATCTTACAGCAAAAAATTCTAGGCACCCCTGTATCTACATCCTTCCGAAGATACACAAAGGTGGTTCTTTTCCACCTGGCCGGCCTATAATATCTGGCAACGGAGGCCCTACTGAGAGAATTGCTGAGTATGTGGATCATTTCCTTCAGCCGATAGTACTAAATTTACCATCTTACCTAAGAGATAGCAAAGATCTAATCTGCAAATTGGAAGATTTCAAATGGGAAAAGGACACCTTCACGTTCGTAACTATGGATGTAGAAGGTCTCTACACATGCATACAGATGTCATGTGGCTTAAGAGCATTGAAATTCTATTTGCACAAACGGAATGCAAAACATTTGCACCATACGCATATGTTACTACAGATGTCCGAACTGATCCTGACTCACAATGCATTTATGCATGGTGGGGATTGGTTTCTCCAAAAGCAGGGGACCGCTATGGGCTCCAGGTTTGCTCCATCTTATGCAAATCTATTCATGGGACTGTATGAGGTGGAGCATGCCTGGGGCTCGGGGGCAGGTAAATGGATAGACAACATCCTGTTCTTCTGTAGATACATTGATGATATCTTCCTCATATGGAAAGGAAATGAGGAAGAGCTCAAAGAATACCATCATTATTTGAACAACAATGGATTTAACGTAAAATTAACAATAAAAAGCTCCAAACAGGAGATAGATTTTTTGGATCTAAGACTGTATGTAAAAGACAACATAATACATAGTGATACCTTCAGAAAGTCGACTGCCTGTAATAGCGTCCTTCACGCTAGGAGCTGTCATCCGAAAGCAACCATTTCAGCGATCCCCTTTGGGGAAATGGTCAGAGCTCGCCGAAATTGCAGCGAGGATCACACATTTATGTCACAAGTGCATAAGATTAAGAACAATTTTGAACAAAGGGGCTATGATAAGGATTGTCTACAGAGGGCTGAGGATAAGATCATCAAAAAAGATAGAAAATCCATTCTTTTTAAGGCCAAAAATAAGAGGGGTCATGCAGATCATGTTGATTTGGCATTTATAACTGAATACAATCCGTATAGTGGACAAATATTCAATATACTCATAAAAAATTGGCACTTACTTACATCAAATATTTCATCTGTAAATATAGTTTCCACAAAACCAAAAGTAATCTATAAAAGAGGAAGAACTATAAAGAATATTATTTGTCCCAGCTATGTGAAACCGTTGAAAATCTGTCCACAAACATGGTTACCTGAAAAACCCTGTGTTTTTTTCATCTGTGGCAACTGTAACATATGTAATCTGGGCACAAACAAGACATTTAGTTTTCAATATAATAATTCGAAGAAATTTGACATTAAGTCCTTTATCAACTGTAATACCACACACACAGTTTATCTTCTTAAATGTGCGTGTGGTAAAGCCTATGTTGGAAGCAGTATTCGTAGTTTAAAGACACGCAGAACATGTCAGGGCCATAAAAAATCGAGATGAGAAATATCCTGTCTCTGTTCACATTCATGAAACCCATCCGGAAAATACAAAGATCACTTTTCATGCTATAGATCATGTCATCAAAAATGAAAGAGGTGGGCATAGGACTGCCTATCTAAGACAAACTGAGGCACGTTGGATTTGTCGCTTACGTACTGTAATGCTTGGTCCCAATACTAACAATGAATTTCACCATTTTCTATAGTAGCCTCTGCTGTGTTGGTATATGTCTTGAAAACAATCTAAATACCTAGTAGCTTCTGCTATTTTGGGATATGTCTTGAAAACAATCTAAATATCTAGTAGTTCATTCCATCTCACATTTACATCGACTGCAAATCTTATATCCTAGTTGTCCCTTTTCTTGAGGTACCCCAGTCCTGGATGGTAGGGCCTATACTTCTATGTCTATTAGGACTTGTTTACTCTGCATAATTGGTAATGATACATTTCTTAGAATTTCTCTTTCCTCCACATTTTGACATTACTATGGACAAGGCTATTAATAAAAATGTTAATGTTTATTTGGGAACGAACAAACATCTATGACTTGTGACAATACAGGTTGGGTGACCAAATATGAACTAATGAAAATCAGGCTTTGAATATGGCCTGCTTGAGTAGATACATTAAACCGTTCCGAAATGGTGGACATGTTTTCCGCTGGACATAATAACATCACACATTAGGTTTTTGCATTCATATCTGAACGACGATATGATAAGGCATGGATACCTAAACTGATTTATTCTAGAATAGTTCGTTTTGAACGGCCATCCTTTAATAATATGATTTAATCATCTGGAAAATTGGATGCTATGCATCTAATAAACAATGTAGCCTTGATACTTTCTTCCGTCCGTAATAACCACTCTGAGATGGCGGCAATGTTCACGTATTCTATGAGCGCATCTAATTTACACTTTCTATCTTGATATCTCCTTTCGTTTGCAAAAACCACTATAAAATGGCGGATACGTTTTCCACCGCGTCTAGTAAATGTTACTTGCCTTACATTTATGTTTCATATCTGGTCTTTGCCACTTTGGGGGAGTGAGTTAAATTCATTCTTTTTAAATATATAGAGTTGCGTTTCAGTTATTCATCATTATCATGATACTTTTGCAAGGTTCGATAAACCATCTCAAGATGGCGGACATGTTCCTGTTCGGGTCCAATAACGTTATACGCTTTGCGTTTGGGCTTTCAATTTGCTTCACACCACACAGGTGTAGATAGTTAAATTCCTCATATATATAGAGGTACTGTTTCGGTCACTCTTTCTCTACTTTTTCTGACACGTTGAGCGCGGATCCTGTGGCGACTGACCATTTTAGACGTAAGTTGCTCAGATCAGGAATATTAGATCTTTATTTTTTGCTCTTACTAAAACACTTTCATCAGCATTTAAATCATGTCACTATTGTTTCCTTTAAATCAGTGTGTTATTAGATGTTGTTTAACCACCTTGCCAATATGGCGCTGACTTCCACGTATGAGTACGGAGTGTTTATTCTCCCGCTTATGGTTTGCATTTGTATATTGGAATGTTATAATGACTACGTTTGGCCGCAAATTCATATTATTGACTTTAGGTTGGGTACGGAGTGTCCCCATTAATAGCACAGTGCTGACTCACGCATATATCTTTGTGTTTACTAGGATGTCATGCTCTGTGTAGCATGAGCCCCGTGTAGAGCTTATCATCGCTTTCAGTTTGTTTTTATCAATAGCACTGTTCTGACTTACGTATACTCTTGTGTGTTTGCTAGGATGGTATGCTCTGTGTACCATGAGCTTCGTGAAGAGTGAAATCATGGTCTTTATTGATTATAAGAATAAATTAATTCGAGAACCACCCTTAAAAAGTTGTTGGACTTGCTGTGTAGTTTCTTCTCAGTCCATGTAAACCTAGTTATCTTAAAAAATGAACGGTGCTGATTGGTGCACATATCTGAAGTTTCATTGGGACAGTATGCTTTGTACAACAGGAGCCTCGTGAGAGAAAATTATAGCTTCTGTTTCAGACATTCCAAACTCGGTTTGATTTTGACTCTCTATGGTCAGGTGTTAATTTTCTACCTTAATAAGTGTCCATATCTCTATGTTCAACTTGATAAGGTTTTATGCACTGTAGGGCATTATCAATTGCTTTATGCCCACAATTTAACATCTTGTCTCTCTCTGAATAATTAGTCTCTATTACTATACAGAGAATTTAAATATATTCTATGTCTGTGCTTTCTTGTAGGGCCAAGGCTATCGAACTTTAATTCTTCTACCCCTATATCACACAAACATAGAGGTTGTTTTGTTGTAAAGATGGAGGTATGTTTTATGCACCCAATTTGATCAAGCCAATTATCTGACATAATGTCTTAACTCATAAAATTATATGTTTTACAATAATTACAAGTTAATTTATTAAAATGGTTAAATAATATAGAAAGAATAAGACTTAGTCGCATTTTGTCCTGGCCTGTGTATAGCCACACATTAATTGTTTTTCCACAAAAAAATCCCTTTTTTGATGATATAAAAAATTCCTTACACTTTGAAAGGATTGGTTCTCACTATAATAATAAATTCATATCAATCTGTGTTCTTCACTATAGACTTCCGAACTCTGAACACTCAATCATAGAAAGAAAAAGAAAAAATCTATCTCACGTTGGATTGTATATGTGCTATTTGTGAGGTATGTGTAACCCTAAGCGATCACTAGATTCTTTTGCATGCCGGATATTATTGATTATTGTCGTTTATGGCACACTTTGTTTGTAGAATCATTGTAGATAAACTGTTCAGAACATTGTCCGAATAATTGTGAAAAAACTAAATACACATATAACAATAATTGTCTCCAAATGTCAGAAATGACCAGGTAAAACTCTGTTAGATCCTCCTCTATTGTAATGCTGATACTTCTTAATGGATGTATGAATATATCCCTAAGTCCGCATAGATCTACGTTTCTGGCTGTATATTTCAAATAAGGGTATTGAGAAAGTATTTTAGAGTTCTCAGTGATAACTGTCTTTTTAATGTATTTTTAATTGTGCATATTAATGTATGTCTTGTGTATATATCTTTATAGCCTTGAAGAAGTCCCGTTGGGACGAAACGCGCCGCGTCGGCTATGAATTGTATGCTGTACTTTTAAATCAAAAAAACTTGAACAACAAAATAAAGAAAAATTCATCATCAAGACACTGAAGTTTATCGTGAATCTTTTGGGATATCTTATACATTTGTCTGTTCATTGATTTTGACATATATCTGTGTCCACAATATACAAACTTTAATTGTGTGCTGAGCTATTTCTGTCCTCTAAAGATATAGTGTGCCTCCAAGAGACGTGGGAGATTGATCCAATATATGTGAATGAGTATCGCTCCTTTCAGACTTCTGCCATACCATCACCCTCTGGTCGGGCTAAGGGTGGTTTATTGACCGTACTTTCCAATGCTTTCCCTCTTAAAGTGAAGTCATTATTGAAAACGTCACCTTACTACCATATTATTTCAATAGAGCACTGTAAGGAGTTCTGTTGGCTTCTTATTCATTTTTATAATAATAATTTGGGAAGCAATCAAGCAGTGGTGTTGGCCCCTTTAGAAAGAGATATTAATGATTTCCAGGACAAATGCACTAAACCCTGCAACATTTTTTGACTTGGAGATTTTAATGTCCATCCTTGTGACAAGATTAATGTGCCAGTATGTGGAATACAGGATGATGAGGCGGAGAGTGTTCCTCATTTTGGTCACACAGAGTATGGTAATGCATTAAATAGACTAGTAACCATAAACAATCTTGTATTTTCAAATGTTTCTTAAATTTTAACTGGTCAGTTAAGATGTACTTTTTAAAATCACTTTGTTTCCTCTACCCTTGATTACGTTTTGGTCTCTGATCCAATAAGAGGGCTTTTTTTCTCATTTTGAGATTGATTTTTATCCTTTTAGCGATCACGCTGCAATAACTTTTCTTATCCCCTCTGTAAAGAAAAATGAATGTGTTTTTAAACTCCCGGTAAACCCTGTGATTGCAAGAGAGAGCGGTATTGTTTAGAAGTGGGAAAGAGTGGATACTGGGAGGTTTTTGGCCAATCTAGTCTCCAATCGACTTGGGGAGATAATGCTTTGTTTAAACTCAACCCCACATGATAGCAAGGTGTCGGCCTTTGAGCTGATTTTATCTGATGTTAAAAACAAATTAACCCACGTTATACGTAACGTTCATCATAACAAATGGTGTTGGTTTAATGATGACTGTGACAAAAAACAAAAAAATCTTCATATAGCTTTGAAGTCTAACCCTCGTAACCTACCTCTGGTTAAGTGTTTGCGCCAAGCTTACAAAAAAGCAAGGAGAACTAGGCTGAAAGCCCTAAAGGAAGAGTGGTGGGAATATTTGCAGAAGGCTGCTGTATAAAAAAGTTCACAGGCATTTTGGTCGCTGATTAACACACCATTTGTAAGAGATGAGCAGTCAATGACCACAGATACTCATGTTGATCAGGAGGAATGGGTGACCCATTTTGAAAGTCTATTTGGAGCTAACGAGACAGCAATTGCTCAGTTATTTCCCAAAATGTTAATAATGGCAGGGGGTGCTGTTACTTTTACACTTGACGAAATAAAGCATGCTCTAAGCCTGTGTAAACGTGCAAAGGCACCGGGACCGGATGGAGTCCCTATCGATTTATTTTTAGAGAATCAAGATCTTTGGGCCCCACTCATAACAAATGTGTGTAAAAAAATTGCCCAAATAGGTGCCCCTTCTTCGTGGAAGACAACTTTAATTGTTCCTGTTTCCAAAAAGGGGGATAGGTCAATTCCTAAAAACTAAAGACCTATCTCTTTGACAGATTCCACCGCAAAATTAATGGGTCGGCTTCTTTTAAATAGATTGGAGGAATGGACCCTAAATAGGAATATTATGATCCCATGTAAGTTTGGCTTTAGAAAAGGGAAAGGCACTGTGGATCAGTGCCTGAACCTGAGTTTAATCATAGCAAAATACACGGCAGCCAAAAAAGGCCACCTCTATCTTGCCTTCATGGATCTGTCCGCAGCCTTTGACTGCGTGGCACAGCCTAGGGTGCGGCAGATCATGGATGCAATGGGGATTGAACTGAACATTATTAATATTATCCGTGACTTGTACTCAGGTGCCTCAGCCTGTGTCCGCTATGGAAAGGGTGGTGAGTGTACCAGGTATTTTAAAATTGCGAAAGGTGTGAGGCAGGGGTGTGTTCTCACCCCCTTTCTATTTGCACTCTATACCAATGATGTAGAATCTGCCTTGCTGGGATCTACTCCAGATGTTCCTTATATAAATTCAACACAGATACCAATACTATTATATGCGGACGATGCAGTACTTCTAACGCATACCAGTAATGCGCTGCGTCGTTTAGTGTTGGAATATACGCAATTTATGAACAATTTGGATATGAAGGTTAACTACTCGAAATCTTTTATTCTAGTGGCAGGCCCAAAACAGCGGAAACACCCCCAAATTAACACTGAAGGGGGAAAACTGGGAGTTGTTGATTCTTTTAACTACCTAGGGATTATGTTTGATCGTCAAATCAACTGGCAAAACATGATTGTAAATAGAGGGATGCAGATGGAAAAGAATATTGGGGCCCTATTTAAATTTATTTTAAAAAACTAGTTTAAAACCTCTAGATGTAATAAAAACAGTGTATGAAGCTAAGACGGTATTTGCTGTCACTTACGGAGAGTAGTTTTGGGAACCAGAGACTGTGCGAAACTGCAATCTATTGAAGATAACTTTTTAAAAAGGTTACTTTTACTGTCAAAGTCATGCGCTAATTTTAAGTGCCATATGGAATTGAGAGCCCCTTATATTACTGATAAACTTTCTGTGGCGCCGATTTTAATGTGGCATTCAATATGGCGAAAGGAGACCGTTACACTGACAAAGGACAATATAATGGATGTTTTGAAATTAGACAGGGTGGGTAATATAACCTGGCTACGATATGTTGAATCCACTTTGAAAGCAGCTGGGCTACATCATCTCTTCGTAGACCCTACAACCTGTTGGTCTATTTCTAAGAATGACCTGAAAGTTCATTTGCTATTTAACTTACAGACAAGTAGGGGGGCTTTAAAAAACAAGCTGTCGACAGTTAAATCATACCTGACAGCCCCCAGCATACTGCAAATGGATATAAACTCAACATATCTATCGTTCGTCACTAACCTACAACATAGGTATATCTTGGTGAGATTTCGTTTAAATTATATTCCCTCGATGTTGGGTTTTCCCTGTAATATCTATGTTGTTTCTGATCTTCCGTTTTGTACCTGTGATGAGCGATCAATACAGAATGATATGCACTTTTTGTTTTTCTGCAGATTTTATCGTAATGAAAGGAAAAGGTTCATTATCCCCCTCATGTGTAAAATGAATTTTAAACAATGTTGTGTAGCCCTCTACTATTTGCAGTTATTATCTGACCCTTTTACCTGCTTATCCTGGGCGTCTTTCTTTTTATCTGCCATAAAAAAGAGATGTTCAATTTGCTGAATTTTTTATCTTTAAAAGAGGAATCAATTTACTGTATTGTGCTAATAATTATGTATGTATACTTTTATAATGTGGAAGTTCAGTATAATCTTTTGTATTTTAACTTCATTGTAATGTTGTGGAACTTATTTTTTATATGTACCATACTTTGTATTGTGTTGGCGAAATAAAGTTATTCTGACTGAAGTGTGTTTCTTCTTTTAACCTCAGAGGAAGCGAGTTCCAAAGTCTGGTCATGATGTGAATATTGCAAAGAAGGAAACTGGGTATTCCCTTTCTTTGAATTAAACTTTACTATAGTTTGCAAATAAAACTATTAGGAGTGGCTAGACCTAGATTGCCACATTGAGAACATTACCTATTGTATTCATGATAGGAGACGGAGGGAGTTTCGGTGCTTAATTTGTAAAAGAATAATGTCAGGCCTAAAGTTTTGCTCAGAAGCCCACGGATGGCACTATCAAATAGCGGTGGTGAAAAATACCATAGTCTTGATTGCAGCTCATATCTCTTTCATCCACCATTAGACGTTCATGACGTTTTATGTCACTGTTTCAGGTTTTTATTCACCCTTGTTTTCTTTTTTGTTAAAGTTTTTCTGTTTTAACTTTCCTCCTTGTTCCCCCCTTTTGTATTTTTCTCGCTTACCCTGGTTCAATGTCTGGTGAGTTAAGATAAGTGTTGGTTCCTAAAACTGAGCGCTGGCGGGTCCCGCCTGCAACCACTGGCTCAAATTAGGCACTAGAGAAGTTGCCAGTGATTGGTCTCTTTTTGAAGCGGAGATGGAACTGAGTATTATGGGATCACCGGATCCAGGAGAGAGATTGGAAGCTGTGAACCATACTTCCAATTCACTCCCTTGCCACATCCACACCTTCTGCTCATCTCCTGGAGCTCAGATGTCTTGCTCAGAAGGAAGGGGGTAGAAGCATCTCCCAAACACATCCAAACTTTCTTCCCAGCAGGAGATTACATGAGCAGAGGCAGTGTAAAGTTATGGTTCCCACCCTAGACATGAAACAGGACAACAGTTGCGTCTGTGGCTGGTGGGGTTTGGCAATATAGGTGAGTTTAATTGTTACGACCCTCCCATGAACAGATTTATTCATTTGAACATAGGCTAACATAACTTGAATGCTTCGAACATTCTGGAAAATGATTCTAACAGAATAAACAGTCTTACATTATGCATTGAGCATACCTGACATCCATCACCTTCATTTAAATGAAGCCTGCTAGAAATGAGCCTTTTGTGAAAAGAAAGACTGAACATAATCACAAGTACAGTAGGTAATGATCAAGGAAGATGTATTTTCGGATTTCTGAATGTAGCGTTCACCCTTAAATGTATCATTAGAAGTTGTCAACAGCACAGGCAACTGCCAATCACATTAACAACCAACTGCTTTTAAAAGCCATACTCCCGGTTTTAATTATGATTAAGTGCATATTGAATGAAAGACCATTAAAAAACACAGATGCCTTCTGGCATTCATCATAAAATGTTCAGATTGTTGCTGCTAAGCTGGTCTTTAGTCATCGCTGTCACTCTTTTCCTTAAAACATAAAAGCAATTAATTTGTATTATTTCTAAAGTTCATATTTTTTCTTTAACATAATGCATTTACTTTTCAGTAGCTGTGGAATCTATTCATCAATATTTTTCGCTGTACAGGTTCAAAGTCAATGCATATGAAGGGCATCTTGTCTTTAACACAAAATTAGCAAATCACTGCCATAGAAGCGATTAATTAAAGCGACAATTCTACCAAGGTTAACATTTTCAACACAATAAAAAGCACTGTGAGGTATCCGATAATCAACACGCAGCACTTAATAAAACTATTAGATAAACAAATGAACAATGATTGAAAAGACTTTTTGGTTTCTATTCACGCAATTAAGTATTCCTGTTCATTTCTTTGTTGATAGTCACAGGGTAAATTTAAGCTGAATTTAAATCACCAAAAATTGTGATTGAAGAATTACTAGTCCAGATATACTGTGGCCCAGATTTACTATGATTTGAACAATGCAAGGCAACAAGCCAATGACGTAACAAAACTTGAGGGGACCCCCTGCAAAGTACAAGGAGGGAGCCCTCCTGCCTCCAGTCAGGAGCTCTCAGGACAGGGGCTATTCACCCCTACAAAGTGCTGGAGGGTGCCCCCTTGAACTTTATCGCCCGCAACACAGGGGCTGTGGGGTCTAATGTTAGGCCACTGCAGCAAGAAAAGTTGCTCGGCTGTGCAAAAAATAATATTTGACACACTCATTAATTAGCAGAACATGAATATCATGTATCTGTAGGCATAAATCACACTTGAAAATATTGCTAGCAGTACTAGGCCCAAATGTGTTAAATTGACATTAGTACTTTGTACACTTGGAGAAGATGGTACGTTAACTTCTAGCACCCTTATGCGGTGCAAAATGTTCTCACACCCAGACGCACTCTGGCAATCATTAGAATGCAGTATTACACAGCTATAGGGTGCACCTTAGAACACAATGAAAACATGCACATACAAAGAATTACACACTTTCAAACAGCATTGTGGGCTGAGGCTTGGTGGTTAAATCCAATGTCAAATGTAGTAAATTGTTGGCAAGAAATCAATGTGTCAAGCAACACCGCTGGGCGGCGTAGTGAATCCCGGCCAGTCCACCGTAGTCACTCCCACAAACACATGCATGTGCTCAGCACCGATACGTGATGCAATGGATATCAGGCAGGTTCGTAGGGAATGAACTCGCACACAGATGCACATAGCACCATAACCCAATGCAATATCCAGAAGGTCAATAGGTTACACACTTAAGAAACTGTGGCCCAAGCCTCTCCACCCTCCAACTCACCCCAACTACCCTATGTACACAGGTTGGAGATACCCAGCTCTCCCCCTGGATACTAGGCTGCTTATGGCCAAAGTTACACTTAGTACGGGTCCCCAGGAAGGAAGTGGGGGTAGGTAGCAGAGCGAATAAGGAGGCAATCATCGAAGGGGAGGTTGGTCACCACTTGGGAAGTTCACCCACAGGATGCGGAGCAGAGGTGGGCTGAGGGTGATAGTCGGTAACTCAAAAAGGGCTCCACAATTTGTCTACTGGCACCAGACCAGTTCTGCGAAGCAAAGGGGGTCACGCTGTCTCTTGACCTGCTTCCTATCACTCTCAGAAGTGCTCCTTCAGCCCAGTCAATCATTCTCCCTACCTAGTCCCATTCCAGGCAATACAACCTGGCAACACAAGACAGTCGGGGGCGGTGAGGAAAGGGAGTTGGTCTGCCGCACTGAGGGCCCCAAAGGAACAATTGTTGCAGGGGGAATGAAGCGGGGGGCTCTCGGAAGAAAGAGGCATCTCATCAGGCACCGGTCGATCATATTTGCACCCAGGTAATCCAGGCACATTTAGTGCATGATCATACGAGCTGCACCACGCAATTTGGGTCTCACATAACAAAGAGTTGTAAATGCTGTACCTCCCTGGGAATGAGGCACAACGTCTGGTGCGCGATGATATGAGTCACACCAGACAATTCTGGTCACACACAACAAAGAGTTGCAAATTCTGTGTCTCCCTAGAAATGAATCATAATGTCTGGTGCACAATTATATGAGTCGCACCATACAAGTGAGGTCACACACAACAAAGAGTTGCAAATTCCGCACCTTCCTGGAAATGAGGTACTACATCTGCTGCGCGAGGATACAAGTCGCCCAGACAGTTCTGATCACACACACACAGGTGTTAGTTCAGCAGTGCCACACAAGGCAGAATGAGGCACTGCTACGGGTACACCATCACCTCCAAGGATCCCACTCTGTGAATCAGACACCGCACACAATGAGCATGCAGTCGGCATGTCACACCAGATAGATGTGGCACAATTGACGAAGTGGGCAACGCTGGATCATGCAACGGGTGAATCCGCTCAACACCAACAACATACTTAGTTGTGCTGATGTCCCCACGATGCAGGGGCCCCACTCCTTTGATGCAGGCACTGCTTTTGGGGCTTTGCACCAGGCAATCCGGTCTCCAGGTACAGTAGTATGTTTCACATCGCGCTACCAGTGGGGATCCAGCAGATAATGTGGGCATTTATGAGGGCACCACTCTACAGATGTCGCAGGTAGATGGTGTAGGTCCCTCGTGGGAGGTCTATGATATCCCTGAGACCTCCGCAGGAGGACATGGGGAAGCTAACAAGCCCTTAGAGAGCAGACTTCAGGGTGCTGCACAGCAGCAGGTAGTCAGCCCAGGCTAGCAACTATTGAGGAAGGGCACATGGATCCTTTTAATGGCAGTACTCCTTGTTCACAACAGTTTCCTCTGGCAGTGTGCACCATGCTGTTCCAGGTTTTCCGGTCCTACATCCCCACAAGTTTATCTCTGCAGTGCTGAAGTATGGCGCCCGTAGTTATACTGTAGTGTGCCTTTGAAGTTGGAGGTGGTTCAGAAGGTTTCCGTTTGAACCACAGATGATTCCCCTAAATTTCAGTCCTGTCTCCAAAGAGGCCCTGCAATGCAAATCTTAATTTTTAGTGGGGCCATAATCTGGCTCCCAGAAGCCCATTGTCAAAACCTCTCCCTCCAGTCTATCCATCGAGGCCCTCAAATGGCAGAGATCTGTCATTCCAATTGCATGGCAAGGTTTTATAGCTGTCACTGGTGAATTCATAGATGTGCTCCCCCAACCACCAGTGTGGACTGGAGTTAAATTAAAAGGCACACAAAGGGGAATATTCACAAGAATGTGTGATAACTACCGCAAGAGTAGCGTAACGCAACCTCCAATATCGCAGCCCATCGCGGGAATAAAACCCCACGTCAACGTGGAATTCACAACAAGGCGGTACTATGCTATAGTCTGCTGACACCGCGGACAATGTCCGCGATACAACCACCACGACGGAGATAAAAACACAAACCACAACACCAAAAAACACGAGTTGGGCCAAAGCGCGATGAGGAAATCAGCGATAAGCAGTGCCAGGCCTGCAACACACACCTGGCCATCACCATAAAAGTAGAAAAAACACCCACACCCAAACTGAACTTTGCCCAAGCACCATGGAGGCAGCCGGAGCAGGCGCAGAGGACGAGCGCAACCCCACAAGCACCCCGGACGACCAGCCCAGGACATCTGGGACATGGAAGGGCAAGGACAAGAAGACAAGGAAGACGAAGTTCAGTTCGCAGGCGAACAGGATCATAATCACTGAAGTGATGGAACACCATCAACAACTCTTCGTCACCTCCAACGTGTCATTGGGCACCAAAACCAGAATATGGCAGGACATCGTCGACAAGATGAATGCCGTTGGAGAGCACAAGCGGACAATGTACGAGGTCAAGAGGCGATGGAATGACATCAAGACGAAGACCAAGGACACTACTCAACAGGGCACAACACAACCGCAACAGGGTGAGTGAGGTACTGGGGGGACGGGTGGAGATGGCCACGATGGCACACATGCACAATCAAGCAGGGCAAAGTACACACCCTCTCACAGACCCACAGACAATGTCATGCTGTCAGAATGTCAACCTGTACCATGCAGCTACATATGTGGACACATTGTAATACACCATCTCCCCTTCACATTGCAGGGGCATCATCAACACCTCCTGTAGAGCAGTCCCAACCACTCTTCACTGATGACGAGGAGGACAACACCAGCATCGACGCACAAGCCCTCCTAGACATCATTGACCTCATCCGCAACTCACCTCCAGGATCAGGGCAACCCAGCTACATCGAGGAGCCCCACCCACCCACCACCTAAACCAACCAGCAGGAGGCACCCACAGCCCTGGCACCTTCCCAAGTCCCCCAGGAACAACAAACGGCCTTCCAACGCCGTGTGCTGGAGGGCCAGAGGGAGACAGTTGAGCAGGTGCGGGTGGGGTTCAAAGTCATGGCTGCCAAACTGAACGCCATCCTTGGGTGTCTATGTCCGCCCCATGGTCTCCAATGAGCCCTGACTGACATCGCTGGAATCATGACGCGGAGAGTAGAACAGCTGTTCACTCAGAGTGGCTCCAGCGATACCAGCCGTGAGCTGGCACACATGCGGAGGCTCATGGAGGACATGGTGTGTATGGAGGAGGAAAGGATGGCAGTCACCGCTGCACATCATCAGAATGTAGCTGGGATCTATCATGCCCTGCAGACCTCCATCATGGCATTGCCACCACAAGGCATGGAGTTGATGAATGCTGCTGCCCCGACACCATCCACATCCCCGCCCCCTGGTGTGTCAGTGCCTCACAGTGCGGCAGACGTATCCACCTAGGCCCCTGATGTGTCAGTGGCACACAGTGCCGCAGCTGGGACTGCAACACCCACAGGGGGGTCAGGGCACACACCCGGGGACGAGGATGTGAATGGGTTTCTGATCAGGAGGCACTAGCATTCAATTTCGCCACCTAGCCTGTTTCTGCTTGGTGCTGCACATGGCCTCATGACCCTGCACTGATCCCTGATACACTCCGATGCACTCACCTTGGATAGCGACATGGACTGCCACATCCTGTTCGATGACCAATCACATGGAGGACAGACTGCGGACTGTACCCTTCCTCTTCTGCAGTACATGTCATCCCCGGATGGACTTTGGCTGGCCCTCCACGGGCCCATATTGTGTAGTGTGCTCTGCATTGCCCTGTACCGCTCCAGCTGCAGAACTGCACGAGATGTGCAAATAAACATCCAGTGATACACTGCTGTGTCATGTCTTACATCATTCAGAAATGGATGTGTGGATGAATGTGGGGACAGTGCCTTCCCTTGCGTCAATGATGTTCATTCTGTGGGATGCAAGTCAGAGGGTGCGACATTGCATTTTGTGTACCTGGTCCAGTGAACACTACAACAGGGACACACGCATCAGTCACTTCCTTGTCTGGACATGGACTGGACCATGCCACGAGACCACGAGTCATTGTGGCAAGCCCTGCGCTAGTCCGGCGTACGGTGGGCCAGACCACTCCGATGACACACTGAGGGGGGGCCATCATCGCTACCCGTCGCAGGCGTACTCGCTGGTAGTGTGCAGGTCACTGGTCTAGTCGACACTTTTTATTCATAAAGGGCCCATGAGTCGTTGCCACAGGGTTGGTGGCATCTGAGGCCTGGGCATGACATGGGCCTACCGCCACGTGGCGCTGACTGGGGTTGCACAGGGTTAGTGGCACTCAGAGCATTGCGGCTGGCATAGGCACCCCGCCACAGGACGGTGACTTTGGGTGCACTGAGTCAGTGGCACCTTAAGCTGCTGACCAGGTATGCAGCCTGCGATGATGCCCCATCCTGGCGGTCTGGACAGCTCAGGTTTTGTGTGCCCTGCTGGACTGCAGTGTAGTCCAGAGCCAGCGGGCAGCGCGGACCTACCGCCACGTGATGTGGCTTCCGGGATCCCAGAGTTAGTGGCACCCATTGGGCTGAGTGGGTGTGCAGCCTGCGATGGTTCCAGGTGCACTGGTATGTCCTCTGCCATGGAGTAATCAAGACCCAGCACCAAACGTGAGACCTGTTGGCCTGCGGAGTGTGGCTGCATGGTGTGGAGGGTGCCATGTCCGCGGGCCCCGGGCTTGTGGCTTGCAGCAGCATGTGGTGGGACCGCCCGTCTATGCGCCGGTTGCGGAAGATGAGCAGTGAGGCCTGGGTGTGCATGGGCGGGCATGCTCTGAAGGGTGCCTCTGCCTGGGTGTGCATGGGTGGGCAGGCGCTGTTGTCTTGTGCAGATGTGTGTACTGTACCAGTCATGTGTGTGGACTCTGTTTCAGCTGGCGGGTCTGACTCGGATGTGTGAACAGGTGAACTGCATTACATACCTGCATGTGGTTGGATACACACCGGTGGCAGCAGGTGAGCAGTGTGGCCTGGGTACGCAGGGGCAGCACTAACTATCTCCCCCCCTCTCTTCTCTCTCTCCCCCTCTCTTCTTCTCTCTCTCCCCCTCTCTTCTTCTCTCTCTCTCCCTCTCTTCTTCTCTGTCTCCCCCTCTCTTCTTCTCCCCCTCCCCCTCTCTTCTCTTTCTCTCTCACTCCCCCTCTCTTCTTCTCTCTCTCTCCCCTCTCTTCTTCTCTCTCTCCCCCTCTTCTCTCTCTCTCTCCCTCTCTTCTTCTCTCTCTCCCCCTCTCTTCTCTCTCTCTCTCTCCCCCTCTTCTTCTCTCTCTCCCCCTCTCGTCTTCTCTGTCTCCCTCTCTCTTCTCTATCTCTCTCTCTCCCCCTCTTCTTCTCTCTCTACCACTCTCTTCTCTCTCTCTCCCCCCTCTTCTTCTCTCTCGCCCCCTCTCTTCTCTCCCTCTCTCTCCCCCTCTCCTCTTCTCTCTCTTTCTCTCCCCCTCTCTTCCTCTCTCTCTCTCCCCTTCACTCTCTCTCTGTTCTGCAGGATACACCTTCTCATCATGATTTTTGTCTTGCAGGCTGGGACCAACTGATTTTCCCGAGGGGAGCGGCTGCGTGTCTTCATTTCATTTTAGTGTTCATTTTAATAAAGTTTCATTTGCTGCTTTGAAAGTGAATGTGTGCTGCTCTTTTCTGTGTTGACACATGCATGTCACCAGTTGTGATTGTGTGACATTAGACGGATTATTTTGTGCATGTTTGGGTGTAGCTGATGTGGCATGCCTTTGGTCGGGGGTGCCAGGGAGGGATGGTCCTGGGGGTGGTGTCGGTGAGTGTTGTGGTCCTCTTGGGTGTCCGGGCCGCATGATGGGTGGGTCCATGGCTTCTGTTTCCCTTCGGCTGTGGCCCTGGGCTGGTCTCCCTTTTGTGGTACAGGCTGCCATTCGACTTTACACCAGGTCAGAGCAGGCGTAGATTTCCTGGTGCTAACGCACCTTATCGCCTGTTTTGTGTTTTTATCGCAGTTCTGTCTGGTTGTTGAGAGTGTTGAGGTGTGATGTTGTCACGGCTTTTGGCAAGGAAACGCCCACTTTGCATCTCATTAGCGATTGTTGTGCGGGTCCTCTGTGGCGATGTTTTTTGCTGCTGCTATCGTGGGTAAACTGGTGCTGAGGGCTGTTAACACCAGCTTATGAATGGGGCAATGGATTTATCGCAACTTTGGCTGCGATAAAGTGCTGTTGACTCTGCGATAGTTTCTTGTGAATATGCCCCAAAAAGTTTTAGAGCAGTGAAATTCCCACTTCCTAGTGGAGGCATTTCTAAGATCATAATGACCATACCACCTTTACCACCGGATTTGGGGTTGCAGGACCCAGTGCTTTATTTGCAAATAATGGTAACGTTCCATTTCAGGTATGCAAAGTCATACTTGAAATCCTCAAAGGATCAGGGGCCATCAAGATAAAAAAAATGCCCTATAGATCTACGCCCAGCTGTGTCCCTCTGGCGGAATGTCTCCCAATCAAGGCCCGGAGAGAAGTGCCGATTCTCCGTAATGGGGATGAGAGGCGAGGGGAAGGTTGTCAGACACTGCAGAGAGCTGTAGCATCCCAGGTTTTCAGTTTGGTGCGAGCTACAGGGGAGCCATAGAGCCTGGAAGGCCTGGAGGCCTTGCGAATGAACAGAACCTTCCAGAGAGCTTTTTTTGCTAGCGCACACTCTATGAAATGCCAGCTCTTCTCAGATTCCGGATGAGCCCATTCTAAGAGAATCCGCAGCTGTGTCACTTTGTAGTAATGGTCAAGATCAGAGATCACCGATCCCCCCCTCTTCGTAGGGTCTAAAACCCAGGTTTTTATTTATTTGCGGCCGCTTGTCCGCCCATACAAAGGCGTCGAATTCAGATTGTAGCTGCTTTATAACACCCGGGGGGGATCCACTGGAAGGGTTTGAAAGAGATAGAGTACTTTAGGGAGTATGCTCATCTTGAGAGCTGCTACCCTACCCAGCCCTTAAAGATTAAACTGCCGCCAACGTTTGAGCACCTGCCTTGTCTGTTGCAACAGCCAAGAGTAGTTCAGAGACGTCATCTCAGCATTGGATAAGGACAGTGTAATACCCAGGTAGGGCATATCCTTTTGATCCCATCGAATAGGGCAAGCCTGGGTCAGAACCGTGATGGTGGAAGCTTAAGGGAGAAGCCCAACACTCGGGATTTAGCCATGTTGACCTTGAAACCAGCGGCTGCCGCAAATGCTTCTAATTCGGACAGAAATGCCTTAACTGAGGTATGGGGAGACTCCAGTATGGCAACAACATCGTCCACGTAAAGGCTAATAGTATGCTGTTCTCCCCCAAACATGATCCCCTGAATCCGCTGGCTCTCTTGGACCCATTGAGCCAATAGCTCCATGTAGAGAGCAAACAATAAGGGGGAGAGTGGGCAGCCCTGACGCGTTCCCCTGGTGATATTAAAGTGGGTAGATGTGACACCATTTACTCTGAATGCGGCTGAAGGGCCCCTGTAGCCGATAAAGACCCATTGGCTGAAGCAACGCCCAAGCCCAAACCTCTCAAAGACAGTCTCCAGGAAGGGCCAATGGACCCTATCAAATGCCTTCTCAGTATCTATTGACAAAAAGGCGTGTTCCTCGGACTGTTGGTGGGGTTTGTCCAAGAGTCATGAGACATGTTTGACAGGCTATTCCAGTGGATGGCACAATCAGTGCTGCATCCCTCTACTATCCAGTGCAGTTCCCGCCCTGGGTATGTGGTGTACTTTTTTACAGGGCACTTACAGGTACAACACCTAAACCAATCAAGTACACACCCTATACTGGTGTGTATAGGAAGGGTGCACACAGTTTCTCACTGCAGAACAGTGGAAATGTGCTCAGTGTCCTAATATCATAAAAAGATAGTTGGCAAAAACTAGGAGGGCAAATAGCAAAATGTTTCAGGGAAATCCCCATTAGAAGAACCATTTCCAACACAAACCAATGCAAATCACTATTTCACATCAGGTCTACATTAAAAAAGTAAAACAAATTCAACTCAAAAACTTTGTAAATCTCGACCTGTCAGTTTCATAGGTGAATATGAGTGAATGTAGAGTTCACGAAGGCAAAGGAAGCAGCCTTGGGGAGGAGAGCCCTGTGCTCTGCAAGGTAAGTAAATCGAAATGGGGCAGCTCGACCATTACGGTATGGGATATTCTTTTATCCACCACACCGATGGATACTTGCAATCTGTTGACAAATTTCTAAATAAGAAGTGAATAATGATTTCGACAAACCATGAAGAGATATCCGATTACAGACCTAAGATTGCAAGCTAATGGGAAATAAAGATACACACCCACTTTGCAAACTGTCATCCTCGCAACATACAATTGCAAATCATTCGAAATGCACTTTCATCATACACTAGGGCACCAAGTACAAACACTGACAGATAAATTTGCAGTGTAAGCGAGAGAACAACAGCATAATCATGCCCATAGAAAATAATACATTGGACACCACACATATTCACCAGTCACAAAGAGGGGCATGTTAGACACAGAATCAACATTACCTGTGCCTAACCATCTGTAGCATCTTCCCCAGCCAGTGTACCCACCAATGACTACGCCAGACATGGAGCCTAGTTTTATGCACTTTTATGCTTCTGCGTGAAACTGCCAACCCAACATTCTAAATCAGCCTTTAATGCATTTCGCTCTTACACTTATGTCACAGTTCTATGGAGTCCATCAGGAGCAGAAAGGGTTCCATCATTTCTAACTCACAAGACACTACATCTCCCACACTTTGAAATAAATTTTTTAAAATGTTTACAAAATGTGTAGCTAGATAGATGGACATATACAATTAAATCTTGTTGGCACTTTAATTGTTCGACCTGATCTTGTTCTTGGAAGTGAAAAACTGTCATCATGAATGTCCAGGGTCTACATCACTAGTGTAAAGGTGACAGTGCTCACTAATGGTTCAGATTAGTCTCTCCTTTAACAGTTAGATCGCATGAACGATTAGTTAAAAGTCTAAAGTGAGAAGAGTCTCTGGTAATAGAGTTCCCAGTTTCACTGGGCAGTCATCATGTGTTCCTTGGTAGACTCCACTTGAAAAGGTTCTGCATCAAATCGAACAACGCAGTTTCTTCTCAGCATCTGTCGTCCTTCACACGTTTTTGGCCAGCATATTTTGTTTGTTCACCAAGTCTTTCTCATGAGTTGCTTCCTCATCTCGTTTTCTCTGATTGGTCCACTTGGTGTTCATTGCTTTCCTAACAGCAATGTGACAGGACTTTCACTTGTGTTTGAGTGGGGTGTTGAACAATAAGCTCTCAAGGTAAAATTCAATACAGTTTTCAAATCAAGCTTCTCAAGATTAGAATGCTGCACTACTTTCTGAAGTGTACTCATAAACTGCTCAACATGTCCATTGGCCTAATGGTCCATTGGTGTACTCTCCAGTTGCTTTATGTTAAATGCTCCAAGAAATCTTTAAACTCTCAACTATTGCAAAGATGGGCCATTGACTTACTTCACTATGTGAAGAGCTTGAAGAGGCATCTTCCACAATGTCCTTCATGGGCCACTTCAATTATTTTCTTTCTCAGATTCCCCGGAAACAGAATTCTAGACCCTCATAGGATAACTCCTTCCTGAGTTATAGACGGTTCATCCTTGACATTTTGGGAATTTGTGAGATTCACCATCACCGATGAGCAGTCAAGAGGATTGGTTCCATGACTGATGTATAATTATATCTTTCAGCTTTAGCATTTCACTATCGCGGCTTGTAGCAGTGAAAATCTAGGCTAATGAAATAGCAGCTGTTTTTTTGTGATTTTACAATGAAATTTATATAGGCCTCGGCCGTCTTGGAGGTAGTAGTGTGACCTTGTATAGGTACTCTGGAAAAGTAGTCAGTAGTGTTCTGATCTTTCCTTTGACAATGCACAATGGTTATACTCTTGTAACCGTAGTCCCCATCGTTCAATGTGTGGAGAAATTTTGTTCTTTGGATTGCAAAATATAGCCAGGAAATCTTAATGAGCCATTACTACTGTAAAAGGCTTTCTGTACAGGAAGACATGGAAATGTTCACAAGACCATACCACAGCTAACTTTTTTTTCTGACTAAGCATTTTCTGTTTAAGGCAAACTTCTTCTTGCCTATGCTACAATATGCCTTTGAGCATTCGAGTGTCAACTTTGCTGTGCAAGGATTGCTCTTAACGCAACGCAACGGGGCTAGCATCAACATCAACCTCTGTATGAAGCTTAGGACTGAAGTACGCCATTTGCATAGCATTCTCAATGGCTTGTTTAATTCTTTTAAAGTTTTTCTCACATTCATGTGGCCAATCAAATGAAGCATTCCTTTTCAATAACCCTCTGAATGGAACAGTAACTGGCAATGCCAAGAAAAGAACACACCATAGATCCATCTTATGGGGATTAGCATTTGACAGTGCTTGCACTTTAACAGGATCAGATGTCATAGCCCCATCAGAAAAGATATGTCCACAGAATTTTAGCTTTGTCTATTGGAACTCACACTTGTCTGCATTCAAAGACAAACCTGCTGCAGCAGGCAAATTACAATATTTGTGTAAGGGTTTTATCATGTCCTTTTTGTGTAGCTCTGAAAACCAATATGTTTTTGCTTGTTAGAAATGGGGATCTCTAGTTTGCAGAGGTAGGTACCTTTGTCCAAGTAGGGACCCTTCTTCCTAGTCAGGGTAAGGGAGTTACACTCCTAAAATAACCTCTGCTCACCCTCTTGGTAGCTTGGCACGAGCAGTCAGGCTTATCTCAGAAGCAGTGTGTAAAGCATTTGCACATAAACAACAGTATTACACTGAAAGCACTTTAAAAGGACACCACACCAGTTTAGAACAATATCCAATATTTTTATATATCCAAAACAAGTCCAAAAATGATAAAAATCTACCACACAGTTCTCTGAAATCTTCAATAATCCAAATATACTTAAAAGTCAATAGCTCCATCTGGGGCTATCACAGCATTGTGAACAAAAAATCCAAACAGTTCTGCCTGACCACGGCATTGCGGGCCAGCTATGGTGTTGGGAAGACCCGCAAAACAGTACCTTTAGAAATACAGAGCATCAGTGACCCCTCGATAATCCCTGAAGAGCCAGTGTCTACAGGTGTTGGTTCTGGAGGTCGGCAGGAGTCATCGGGGCCATGAAGTCACACGTGTTGCAGATCGAACTCCTTGCGGTTGAAGTCAGGAGTACCAGAATCGGCAGGCATCAGGACTGCGGTGCGAAATGCAGAAGTAATTTGTGCAGTGCCCTCAGGTGACAGTGCAGGCAGCAGCTCGGTGGTGGTCATCCAGCGGCATTGGTGAGACCAAGGGTGCAAGCAGCAGCATGATCGCTGAAGCTCTGTCGTCAGCTGATGAACTGGAGTCGATGGCGCTGGCGTCTGTAGGCTAAGGCTGTGGTGCAGGATAAGAATGGTGTGTCGTGTAACTTATGAGCAGTGCCCTCAAACCATGGTGCAAGCAGCGGCGTCAATGTCGGCATGGAGTGGCGGTGATTCCAGGGCAGTGGCATGAGGCGAGGCAGTGCAGAGGTCGGTGCCAACAGGTCATGGTGCAAGCAGTGGCTTGCTGGAAGCGTCGAGCGACTTCATTGGTGAGACCAGGGTTGGGGTGCCTTCAGGACACAGAGTCAGAAGTGGCATCATTGACGGCATTGGGTTATATTTTCTTCTGTTGCAGCACAAAACACACAGTCCCCAGTGCTGGTAGTAGATGAACTTGAAGTATTTGCTGTTCCTGAGATTTCTTGAACAGGGGGCAAGCTCTACTTCAAGCCCTTGGAGAAACTCACACAAAGAAGTTTCAGAAAGTTCAGTCCAGTCCTTTCACTGGCAAAGACGGAAGCAGCCACTGCATGCCAACACAGCTAAGCACACAGCAAAGTGGTAGTCCCTCCTCACAGCTTCTCCAGCTCTTCTTCTTGGCATTCTTCTTGGTTCCAAAAAAGTTCTATGAAGTATTTTATCTCCCTGAGACTTCCAACAGGAGGCAAGCACAACTTCTAGCCCTTGGAGAAAACTCTAACAGCAGAGGATGAAAGTACACTCCAGTCCTTTCCCTGCCCAAGACAGAAGCAGCAAGCAGCAGCACACAGCCGGCCAACACAGCAGAGCATGCAGCAAAGTGGCAGTTCCTCCTGACAGCTTTTCCAGCTCTTCTTCCTGGCAGGTTCCTCAGTTCAGCATTAATCTAAAATACTGGGATCTGGACCCCAATATTTATACAGCAAATTCCTTTGTTCTCTTGGTGCAGACAGGCTCCGTGCTCAGCCAAACCCAGTTCTGTCCTCTCTGGTCCAGCTTCCCGGCAGGAGGTGGAGACAGCATCGTCCAAGACAGACAGGGCCTATTCAGGTGCAAGGCAAACCTCCTCCCACCTCTCTAAATGCAGACTGTGCCTATTCAGGTGCTAGTGAAAACTTATCCGACTACTCTGAATGCAGCCCAGGTCTATTCAGCCCAGCCCTGACTCATTCAGGAAAGGCAGGATACACATTACCCCCCCCCCAGCCCCTGTCACTCCAAAGCCAGACAGTCAATCATAAAACCAGCAGAAGCACGCAGGATGACTAAGCAAGAAAATAACCACTTTCTAAAAGTGCTATTTTCAAACACACAATATAAAAATCATCTTTAATAAAAGATACATTTTTATATTCTGAGTTCAGGCATACTAAACTCCATCTTTCAATCTCCTCCCAATGGGAATTTATATTGATAAGATGTTATATATAAACTCCCTTTCTATCCTATGGGGCATAAAGCCTTTCAATATTGAAAAACTAAATACACTGTATTTCACTATCAGGACATGTCACACAACTCACTACATGTCCTACCTTTCACATACACTGCAACTTGCCCCTGGGGCTACCTTGGGCCTACCATAGGGATGTCTTACGTGTAAGAAATGGGAGGATAAGGGCCATGCAAGTGGGTGAAGGTGCCAGGTTGACATGGCAGTTACAAACTGCACAGATTTTGCAATGGCAGGTATGAGTGATATTTAAAGGCTGCTCATGTAGGTGGCACAATCAGTTCAGCAGGCCCACTAGCAGCACTTGATTTACAGGCCCTGGGGACACACAGTGCACTATACTAGGGACTTACCAGTAAATCATATATGCCAACAATAGAATCACCAATCCATCAGCACAATTTATAGGGGGAACATATGCACTTTAGCATGGAACAGCAGTGGTAAAGTGCCCAGAGTATTAAAACCAACATAAACAGGGAAAAAACAGGAGGCCAAAATGCAAAATTTGGGGGGTAAACTCGCTGAAAAAGCCAAGTCTAACATCGCTGTAATTGAATGTATTCATGACAGGCTGTATGATACGCCAATTGTTGTTTTGAAACAGTTTGGAAGTGGATGACACTCCAAAACATAGTATTTTGCATCAAAAGGGAGCAACAGGCGTAGAAAAGGTTGTAAGGTACTTGCTATTTTCTTCAAGTTCTAACTGATGTTAACCATTATTTAAATCAAGTCGAGAGAAGACCTTTGCACCATTTAATTGCATTATCATGTCAGCAATAAGCAGACCTGGCTGTTGTTCTCGTTCATTTGTATTGTTGGCAAACAAGGGAGAAACCCATGGCATTGGACCGGTTGAATGCTCAATAATTTCATGCTTAGTAATAGCTTCAAGTTCTTTTTCAACAGATTCTTACAAATGAAACAATTCATATTTGTCTCTGAGCAACAGGACAGAGGCCCTCATTAATATGCAACTTTACTTTCATAGCCTTAAGTTGTCCCAAAACAGTAAATAACATAAGCAACTGACGTACTACTTACTGACTTACTATTTTGTGGGGAGCATTAATGTAATTCAAAGAAATCAGTCTCGTATCAGTGGCTGTGCTGAAACTGCTCACTACACCACTGGATTCAAGCTAGCCTGCCTGATGAAGGGTGATGTTCTGAAACCGGTCCCAGGATGCTTGTTTCCGGTCCAGGGAGGACCTGGCTTGGCAGTTCGGGGACAGGGTCAAGACTGGGTCAAGACTAAATTGCATATGGCTGGGTCCAAACTGAGGTGGTGAGGTGCACAGAAGAATGACGCATTTAACCCAGATTCTTGTGACTGGGGGTGAATGCATTGTCCAGCATTCAGTCCATCAATTGTTTCTTTTGAAACTGAGTAGACAGACACTAGATGTAGTGCCTTGAAGCACATGGAGGTGTGTTTGCACTTTTGTTTACTTCTGTTTCATTGTCGCTTCAAATGAACCTTGACTTTTAAAGTCTTCGGTGCAGCCCAAGTTTATACATTGGCTTTCAATGGCGTAAGTTGTCGCAATAGAGATAGTTCATTATTTTCTCCTCAGGCATAATGTTTATCAATGCACTACTGTTGATGATGAAAGGTATCTAACAACCATTTACTTTCTGTGTAACCTTCGAACAATGTTTGAATGACTTTGGTGCATTGCATGTCAAACTTTTCTAGACTGATGTTTTTCCTCACTGTCACCCAAACCAACATGCACATGGTTTTCTGAGGTAAACATCTACATTTCACAATCATTTTAATAATCTTTTACATGATACTGATACAGAGGTACTATTTGACAATGATTTACTTGATGATTGACTTTGTTCAGTGTTGAATTGTCTCAACTCATGTTGCCGCTTGGTCTTGTGGGTGTGCAAAGATCATGGCTTCTGGAACTTTCTGGCAGCCATTTTGTCTTCACGCCATGACACACTTAATTTTTCCTTTGCTTTTCAAACCGCTTCAAAATGATTCTCCTTCCCACAGCCTTTGTTTATCTGTCCAAGAGCAGGACATTTATCTTCATGTGGAAATGAAAATACACTATCTCAAACACAATGTCTTTTTAAGTGTAGACATCACTTTGTGTCCTTCACACTTTTCACACTTTTCATACTCGTAACGGATTTGGTCTGGGCACCTCTGTCCTCCATGTCAGCAGCTTGTCCATCAGCATACTCTTCAGATCTGGCAGCCATAAGAACTTGCTGTAGACTAAACGTTTCTCTCAGCATTTGTCTTCTGAATTAATCTGACAAGCATTCGTCAATAATTCTCAAATGAATTAGTGTCTTCATCAATAAATTCTTGGAACTTGCAATGTCTAATGAGTGTGTCGAGTCTCTCCACAAATTCATCAATGGTTTCACCAACCTTCTGGCATTCTTGGTTGAAGATGTATTATTCGTAATCAACATGTGGCATTGAATTATACTTGAGATTCAACACTCCTTTAATCTGACAATATGTGACATCTTCATCAGTTTGCAGAATTTTCTTTGTCACTTCTTTTACACCATCACCAGCAAGATTTTTGAGATACTTGATAATCTTTTTGTTATCAGTCTCTTCGAGTGCATCAATAAAAGTATCAAATGTCTCTATCCAAGCAGTCCATCTATCCCAAATATTTTGCTCTTTGGCGGTATCACATAATGGTGGTGGCTTAAGGAAAATGTCAGCGTTATAACTATTTCTAAGAGTGGGTGATACTGAGGGTGGAGCTCCCTCTGGCTCCCTCATTGGTTCATATTGAATCAGTTTGTGTGAGTCATATCTAAGGCCTTGAGATGTTCTGGCCTCTGCATTGTCCTTAATGGTGCTTGAAATGAATGACCTCAGTCTTTGCCTTCATTCTCCCAGCCTTCCACAGCTCTGAAGATATCTTCAGTCATTTCAGATTGCCACCAGCATGGTAAGCACAACCTCTGTGCTACCTGTGTTGCGGCACCTGGCGCGGAGGTCATACCGGCTCACTTTACTCAGGTTCTCATGAGTATATAACTGTTTTTTTCTTTGACGTCTTTTTGTATTCAAATTGTAACATTATCTTGCAACTTGTAATTATTAATAGCTGTTCTATGAAAACCTGGTTGTAACTGCCTTTTGCATTGACGCTCCGGATTACTTATGACTGTATATTCCGTAGCAGCACTAAACCTTGATATACGGTCTGAGCAGTGAGTTCTTGGTCACTGTATGTAGATTTCTTTGCAATCCTTTGGTTGTTTCCAGCTTCTTTACCCAAACTGGGGTTGCGCTTTGACACCACATGCGTGAAGCATCAATTCCATACTTCGACTGCAACACATGTTGCACGCATGACCAGTTCGCCTGGAGCATGGTAAATTCTCTGGGAGAGCACTGTCAATCATCGGGTTACCTATGTCCTACCTCTTTACCATTTGTAGTGTCTTCCCACAGCCAAAGTACCTGCCAATAACTGCACCACACACAGAGCTTAGTTTAGCACTTCTTTATTCTTCTGTGTATAACTGTGAACCCAACATTCTAAACTAGCCTTCAATGCATTCCGCTCTAACACTTATGTCACAGTTCTAAGGAGTCACTCAGGTGCCAAAAGGGCTCTTTCATTTCTAATTTGCAAATCACTACACTATCATTGAGGCATGCCTCAATGAACAGATAGGTTCATATTCAACAGATGTATATCATCATGCATTTCTGTGCACATAGGATATTTGAAATCAGTTCATAAAGTTTTACATTGTGTGCATATATTGATTACAGCACTAGACTGCGTAAAACAATACGGTGCTTTTTTGATGGTTTCTTTAAGGTACGTTGTATTAATGTTACCAACATGTATATAAAGAAGAAATAATCTGCTTGAAACTATGAATACAATAGTTCTAAAATTACATGTATTAGACCATATGAGCACTAGACTGTAGATTTTTCATGTATATTTTTGACTAGCTTAAAATGGCCGCCACAGTTACACACTTGGTTAATAGTTTTCCATGTTGTCCGTTTTTTACTTTTTACTGTTTCCCTGAGAGTATATACGTGTATTCATCCCATGACTCCGTGTGTGATCAAGCCTGCTGTGTCAGGCGAAACGCGTTACCTAATAAATTAGATCTGGTGAAAGATAGCACGGTGGTGGTCGTTATATTTGCTTCAACTGAGAATTTCGAAGTCGGCGCGCTCCGCCGACACCGAACGACCTGCCTGCCTGGGGCGGGGGGAGACGGAAGGAGCAACCCGAAAATGAATGATAATTGAGTCTCCCGAGGCCGGCATTGAATAGCTGAATACCTTGATTATTGTGAGAGTTGGAGTGGTTAATCAGACACGATACTGAGCGAGACCAGAGGATCCAAGAATTGGGATCAGCAGCTTCTACCGCGGCTGGATGCGAGTGATCGCCGTGTGCTCGGCGAAGAAACAACATCGGTATTTGAATTTGGCGCCTTCCAGCACCGATCTATTGTTGCGGTCTTCACAGATACTGCAGTGCACCAAAGAAAACTGTGAAGAGTGGTAGACTGATCGAACGACGCTTTCTTCAGAAGAGGTGAGTGCTCGACTACGGGGAATTGCGTGGTGTGGATGGGGGGTTAGGGGAGTGGAGCGGGTCGGAGGAAACGCGACTGTCCCCTTCCCTACCGAACACGCTACTGCGTCTCCGGGAGCATACTCACCCATTTGGGGAACGAACTGTCCACATGCCTTGGAAATATTAGAATGGCATAAAAGCGACAAAATCGACATCAAGGGCACAGGACAGCATTTTATCTATGCACTATTTCCTTGCAGTTGTTCTCTCTGCTCGGTTCAAGGATTCCATTACGTACTGAAAAAGTGTATGTTCAGAAGGTGGTCTTCCCTACCACTCCTAATTCTCATATGTGGAGCTCCACAACTAAAATCACAGAGATCGTGCCAGTAGAGATATTTAGGCACGCACCTAGCTTGATTTGCAGTGGGATTTTTTCCAACAGTACTGGAAAAAACCTGTGCTTTTCTTTGCACCCAAAATAACTTACCAGGTAAACACAAGTCGCTACCGGATGTACACAGCTCTATTATTGGACTATACGGAGTTTAGCAGCAATGGATGAAGAAACTGAAAGAAGAAATGCTGCGCAAAATCTTTTTGCAAGAGCGCCTAATAGAAATAAAAATATCAACAGTGAAGTTAATGCCAAGGATATTTCTCTGCAGGAAAAACTCAAAAGATATGAGAAACTCAAGAAGTCCGAGACCTCAAAGTGGTGGGAGGCCATATCATTGGAGGACTACGTAGAAAAAGAAATGGTACCAAGGGGTCTCCGAATATATATAACACCGAGTCACGAATCCCCCAATCCCTCAATGCTTCAGGAATGGGCAGAAAATTCGGCCTCAAGCTCCAAACGCATGCTAATGATTCTAATTAAGTATGCCTGGGAAGACAGAGAGACTATAATGAATGAATTAAAAACCTTGGAAGATGAAATAATGAAACACAAAGAACAAGAAGCTGTGAGCAAATTCATGACAGATCTTAAAGGAAGATTAAAAAGACATGAAGACGACATTAAGGCGAGAAAACAACGGAAACTGCACCGAGACTGCTGTGACTACGAGAGTGGGAGAATATTAACATACAGCCATAAATACGATCACATGTATGAAAAATTGGCACAAGGAGTTACAATTGAAGAGGTAGCGAGAACCCCGAGCGTCGCTAGTTCCATAACCAGCAGTGATCCTGAAGGAGAGGTACAGGAAGGAGGCAGTAATGAAACAGCAACCGCAACAAGACAACAAACGAATTTTTTAGAGGAATATCGCCTCATGAGAACAGGGAGGCAGATTCCGAGAACAGTACAACCACCGAAAATGAGAGGAAGAGGGAGAGGTCGAGGACTCCAAGCAAGAGGAAGAGGAAGAAACAGGGAAGAAACTGGCGAAGAAGACAGCGAATCCGACAGAGAATCAAGAAGAGGGCGAGGACGTGGATACAGACCAATGGGAAACAAGAAGAGTGGTCAAACACAACAGAAATAATGGATGACGCAATGGTAAACAAAACTATTGTAAACCTATCATATAGACCACTTAACATGGAAGAAAAAAGAACACTGTGTTTGGGTCTTTCATTTTGTCCTACAGGTAACTTCAATTATCCAGAAACCAGAATTGATATTTTTAAATTTATACGTAAACTGAAGCTAAAAAAATGGCACAACAACAGATATGTAAGACCACCCAATGAAAATGACAATAGTTATATGGAAATGGAAGATACACCTTATACTAATATAGGAGACTTCACCACACTAACTACGTTAGTGGACCTGTATGATGACCCTGAATGCAGGACTAATGTAGAGGAAGAGATAGTTACAGATTGTCCGGCCAGAACAGGATTTAAACCCAAATCAATTTTTTATCCCACAACACCACACGATAACATAGATGCTTTCCACGAAACAGTTATGAAAGATCTAGTAACTTTTCGTATGAAAACTAAGAAACCCTCTTACAAACAACCCAAACGGAACTTCACCAAAAACCAATGGGATTTTGTGAAATCATTAGCAGAAGACAACAATATAATAATCCGCCCAGCGGATAAAGGCGGTAACATCGTCTTATGGGATCGCAACCTGTATATCAATGAAGCACTTAAACAGTTAAATGATGAACAATATTATGTGGTTAGCAATATGGAAGAATACAATGACAGTATAATGAAAATCTGGGCAATGCTAACTGCATGGAAAGACCAAGGCCTCATACAATGGGAAGAATTCTGTTATTTAAAAAAAGACTACCCCAAGTTACCCAGTTTCTATCTATTGCCCAAAATCCACAAAAATGCCACTTCACCGCCAGGGAGACCTATTGTGTCATCTATTGGCTGCGTTTCAGAAAACATTTCTAAATATGTAGACTATTTCCTACGGGAATATGTGATTACTCTTCCTTCATATACTAAAGATACCAAGGATTTCCTTGGTAAAATAAATAACATCGTATGGGAGGAAGACTATCAACTTATCACAATGGATGTTAATTCTCTCTACTCAATAATTGACCATGAACTGGGGCTAAAATGCTGTTTCCATTATTTGAAAAGAAGAAAAGTTTGCTTTTTGGACCACACAATGACAATACTGGAAATGA
The DNA here is from genome assembly GCF_964204655.1 of Triturus cristatus. Lineage (NCBI taxonomy): Eukaryota > Metazoa > Chordata > Amphibia > Caudata > Salamandridae > Triturus > Triturus cristatus. The sequence goes on from NC_140595.1 coordinate 371,631,550, forward strand.
TAAAATTCTGTCTAACTAACAACATTTTTTTATTCAATGACCAAATGTTCAAACAAGTCCTCGGTACTGCTATGGGGACTTGTTTTGCCCCAAGTTTTGCCAATTTGTTTCTTGGGGTGTGGGAAGAGGAGGTACAGAGTAAGTTTACCCAAACAGAGTCAGGAGAAAAAATAATTAAATGGCTTAGGTACATTGACGACCTTTTTATTATATGGAAGGGGGATGAACAATCAGCAATTACATTTATAAACAACCTAAATGTCAATGATTATAACCTGAAACTTACATATAACATCAGTAAGGTAGCCATAGAATTTCTAGATGTCACGGTGGAAATCCGCCAGAACAAAATCTGCACTAAGTTACACAGAAAAGAAACAGCAGGGAACAGTCTTCTTCATGCCCTGAGCAGCCATCCCGAAACTTTAAAATGGAGTATTCCGTTTGGAGAACTGCTCAGGGCAAGAAGAAACTGCAGTAACATGGAGGATTTCCGCATTGAACAAAATACCATGCTTGAGAGATTCAAAGAAAGGGGATATCCCAAGTGGGTGTTAGACAGAGCGGTCGAAAAAGTGAAAGACATTGCGAGGGAAACAACACTGCTTGATAAAGTGGAGGAAGAGAGAAAAACAACTAACCAACCTAGGGTTATCCTCACATTTAACGCAGAATCTAAAAATATTGCCAAAATTCTGAATAAAAATTGGAACACATTAAAGACGGAACCCAGTTTGGCCAAAGACTTACCCACACGCCCACTAATCACCTACAGGAAAAGCAAAAATCTTAAAGATATACTGATGAAAGGGGATATTTCTAAACCCCAGAACACCCGACTCAATTTAAAGGGGTTTTTTCCGTGTGGCCACTGTAGAGCATGCCGCAACAGTCACATGCGGAAAAAATACAGTACACCAGTAGGTGAAAGGAATATTGACCAATTCCTAACATGTGGAACTTCTTTTGTTATCTATATCCTCGAGTGCCCTTGCCACTTAAGATACGTGGGAAGTACCACTTTGGCAGTGAAAAAGAGGGTGTTGGAACATATGCGAGCAATCAAGAACAAAGACCCACATTACCCAGTGGCAAGACACTTTGCTAAATACCATCTATCCAACAACTCACTGCTATCCTTCTTTGCCATAGAACAGATAGAGTACAACAGAAGGGGCGGCAATAGGGAGTTACAACTCAGGCAGAGAGAATCTTGGCATATCATTAATTTACAAAGCAAAAACCCAGGAGGTTTGAATCAAGATGAGGAACTTAGTGTACATTTACGAGAATAATATTCAGTGGATGCTGTGCTCTGTATATCTTCGATGATCTGTATATCTGTGTACTTAGAGGTATTTGAACAGAATTTTAACTGAACAAATGTATCTAATATATTTGTAATTTGTTTTATTTTAGGAAGAAAGGAAGGGGACGACTCCGGAAGGGAATCGCAACTCACCCCTACCCTTTTCTTCCAGAAGAATATTGAATCACTGGACAGATAAGAGAACCTTCATATTCCTAATGATATGTTTTAGTTCTTTGCTGTAGTGTTTTGACTATATATAAGGGAATGGTAGCACATATTTTATTTTAATTTGTAGATTGGGTGTAGATCTTTTTGGGTGGAGCAGGGATAGACTAGGTCACGTTATGAGAGGAAACAGTTTTGATTAATGGACTATATCATGCATCTGTACTAATTAATTTACACGTACCACTATGCACACATGAATTTCATCCCAGGTACTGGACATATAGAAGCACTATGCTACTTACTTTGTGTGCATAAATTGAACACAGCACTAGACTGTGCACATAGGATATTTGAAATCAGTTCATAAAGTTTTACATTGTGTGCATATATTGATTACAGCACTAGACTGCGTAAAACAATACGGTGCTTTTTTGATGGTTTCTTTAAGGTACGTTGTATTAATGTTACCAACATGTATATAAAGAAGAAATAATCTGCTTGAAACTATGAATACAATAGTTCTAAAATTACATGTATTAGACCATATGAGCACTAGACTGTAGATTTTTCATGTATATTTTTGACTAGCTTAAAATGGCCGCCACAGTTACACACTTGGTTAATAGTTTTCCATGTTGTCCGTTTTTTACTTTTTACTGTTTCCCTGAGAGTATATACGTGTATTCATCCCATGACTCCGTGTGTGATCAAGCCTGCTGTGTCAGGCGAAACGCGTTACCTAATAAATTAGATCTGGTGAAAGATAGCACGGTGGTGGTCGTTATATTTGCTTCAACTGAGAATTTCGAAGTCGGCGCGCTCCGCCGACACCGAACGACCTGCCTGCCTGGGGCGGGGGGAGACGGAAGGAGCAACCCGAAAATGAAAAATATATATATATATATATGTATATTGAATACAAAAATATCAATACCCTATACTTATAATGTAATTAACAAAGATGTAGAAATAAAAATATCATTATACACCAATATCAAACAGAAAATACAGTTTTTTAATATAAACATTGTTAAACATAGTAAGCATTAAATATATATGAACATTAAACAGTAATATAATGTCAATTAAATATATTTAAATAATTTAGAGTTATATATACATCTTATACTTATTTAAAAAAACGAATATATGTGTATGTTTATTCAAACATATATAATTGTAATCTATTATTACAATGATAATTTTAATTTATGTTACAATTTACAATTGTTATGTAAACTTAAAACAAGAAAAAAGATATATATATATATATATATATATATATATATATATATATATATTTGCGTGTGTGTAAAAATACACAATAAATTACAAACTGCAACAATTAAATTGGATGTTTGTGTAAAAAAAAAGCCAATTTATTTAAACACAAAAAAGTTAACAAAATAAAACAATCATTTTACAAAAAATGTATAACATATTTCAAACATTAATCAATAAAAACAATATCATGTTAAAGAAACAGAAACAACATAATAAAATAAATATGAACAAGATACACTAAACTATACAATTGTAGGAATAATATGTATACTATTCCCACTCCAATCTCTGCAACAGTAGGAAAATGGCTGGACTCAGGAGGGGTAAAATGTACTATTCCTGCTCCAGTAATTGCAACATTAGGTAAAGTGTTAGATTGCGTACGGGTAACATTTACTATTACCAGTCAAGTCAGCGCAACAGTAGGGAAGGTTTTGGACTCAGGATGGGTAACATTTACTATTCCCACTCCAGTCTGTGCAACAGTTAGGAAAGTGTTGGATTGAGGAGGGGTAAAATGTACTATTCCCACTCCAACCAGTGCAACAGTAGAGAAAGTAGGACTCAGAAGGGGTAGCAATTTACTATTCCCAATCCAGTTGCTGCAACAGTAGGGAAAGTGTTGGATTGCGGAGGGGTAAAATGTACTATTCCTATTCCATTCTGTGCAACTGTAGGGAAAGTGTTGGATTTCAGAGGGGTAAAACTTACCATTCCCGCTACAGCCTGTGCAACAGTTGGGAAAGAGTAGGACTCAGAAGGGGTAACATTTCCTGTCCCCGCTCCAGTCTGTGCAACAGTAGAGAAAGCTTTATGTAGCGGAGGGATACAATGTACTATTCCCACTCTAGCCTGTGTAACAGTGGAGAAAGAGTAGTTAACTTAAAACAAATGTATAGTTTAACAATTACATTAAATAAAAACAAAAATAAATATTAAATTTAAAATATATAAATATTTTTTAATGGTTAAATTATGTATTTTTTGCAATATTTGACAAATATTTTAAATTAAAACAAATAATAATGATATAATTAAAATACCACAATATATTTTCTAAATTATAACAACCACCAAATACAATGTTATGTACAATTAAAAATCATAACACAATTAACACATAACATGATAAATAACACATCTTTTACAAAATAAATAAATAGTTTTACATTTATTATTACTTAAATAACTTCCTACCCTATACCTCCACAAAGTAAACAACACACACTAAAAATCTATCTTGAGATTATAATAAATACAGATTTAGCATTATTAATTACATATTAAACAATTAATAGTAATTAACTAATGGTGAAATAATTATATTTAATTACCTTCAAACCCCTTATCCTTAAAAACAAATCCTGGGCAGAGTTTGCAGAGTTCCGCTATAAGTGACCAAAAACACCACCAAGCTTGACAGGTTACCTCTCACAGTTCGCACAGATTTTTAGTGCTGGGTGTTTGCTTCTCGCACAGTGCAAGAGGGAGCTGCTTCTTTCTGCTACTCGAGTAGAAGTTCTACTCAAGCGGCAGCTTTCACAATGTGAATGGAAGGTTTCTCAACATGAGCGCTAGTGACCACCTGTGACCACCCACGTTGAGAAATCTCACTGGAAGTGGTCTAGCATTGGATTTCCCTCGCTCGTGCTTGCCAACTTACCGTTGGCGGGCGCGAAAGAGGAAAAAAAGAGTACTACACATAATTTTTTGGAACTCCACGAGCTCTGCGGGACAGAGAGTGTGGAAAACTCTGCAAACCCCACGAACAGAGCTGAGTTCACCGCCCAGGCTTACTAGAAACCCAACAATTCACACCTACTGTATGTTTTAAAGAATATATAAATTACATCATTACCTTAGTTAATTATCAATTAGGCAAGTAATGACAATTAACTAATAATAAATTCAATATATTCAATGGACTTCCCACCCTTTACGCCCAAAGACACAACAACCTGCATCTCATATATAACTTACAAAAATAATTACACAATTTACATAATCAATTTGCAAATAAGTAATTATTAATAATTAACATTCTTTAGTATAATTAATTTACCACTACAAAAGCCATAAGCCTCAGCAAAAATATGAAAAAAGAATTACATTAATCACACAATTTACATCATTAATTATCTATTAAATAATTAACAATAATTACAAATTACCTAATAAATTATTATAATAAACTACTTCTCACCCAATACCCCTACAAACTCCACAATCCTCACCTAAAATGTAATGTAATTCAAAAAATGAAATACACAATTACCATATTTAATTAGCAATTGAATATTTAATATTAAGTAATTATTCATTTCAATTAATTGACGTTCCACCTTGTACCCCTATAACCACCACAATCTGCTACAGCACTAAAAGTACAAATAAACTACTAGATTCAATTTAAAATATTTTAAAACTACTCAAAATGTACAAACTATTTGAAAAACATTAACAATAATTTACAATTTGTGACACATTTTTAACATTGATATTAACAACATAGATATTTTAAACATCAATATTACGTATTTTAATATCAATGTTCTTGTCCTCAATATTTTCGCACACAATATTTGTGCATCATGATATTTCAAACTTGATATTTCTGCTCCTCAATATTTCTTTTCGATATTTTTTCTGAATACAACCAAAATGATCACTCATTACATAGATATAGGTCATAATGAAAGCAGTGTGGAACAGGTAATTTTATAGAAGGTACAACCTACTGACAAAAACAAGGACTTAACTAAAATACTACTTGAAGAAGAGCAGCAGTGTGGTTAATGATTGAAAGGACATATCATGGGCCTGAATAACAATATCCCATGGGTACAATTGAGAAATATATTATGACCGTCATGGTGATTAGCCACGCGTGCATAGGCATTCTACACAATGCTTTTAATTTTGTTCCTTAAAAACATATGTAGTCCACCAGGACATCCATCTAATTCCCAGATGACCAATAAATTACTTTATACTGACTGTGGGCCTGATTTAGAGTTAGGCGAAAGGGTAACTGTCAGAAAAGTAACGGCTACCCAGTCCTACATATTACAAGTGCCATTGGATATAAATTATATCCTATAATGCACTTTTAATAAGGCAGACAGGATATCCATCACCCATCTTCCACCAAACTCGAAATCAGACCCTTTGTAATGACACTTTGTAGTAACAACATTTATATATATGGCTGAAATATGTTCTGTTCAAATATGCGGTAACATTAATAATTACCGAAATAATCTTGTGATGTTTAATCTTATCTGTTGTGTAGGTGAAAAAATGTTTCGGGTAAACACATGGGGGCAGATTTACAATAACTGATGCATCCCTGCATATCAGCAGGGATGCGCCAGTTATTGTGCGTCACGTCTCCGCCACCATGGATGCGCCGCATTTACAATGCGGCGCACCATGGGGCAAAAAACGGACAGATGCGTGACGCATCTGTGCCGTAAACACAGTGCATTGCTGGAGTTGCGACCCAGCTCCAGCAAGGCTCTGGGGTGCCCTATCTTCACAATGCTGCGTCAATCCTTACGCCTGCTTCAAGCAGGCGCAGGGTTTTGACGCAGCATGGGCTCAAAAGTGACTGAGTGAAATCTTGTAGATTTCACTCAGCCACTTTTAAGAGGCGTTCCTGCGACGGAACGCCCCCCCCTGCGCATGAACGCCTACGTCTGGCGCAGGGCTTTACAACGTGACGCATCTCCCAGATGCGTCACGTTGTAAATACCCCGCAGCATGGCGCTGGTTTTGCGCCGCCACTGCATCACGAAAGTAACGCAACGGCGGCGTAAAAGAGGCGCAAGGGGCTTGTAAATCTGCCCCTAAAATGTTATATCTCCCAGGATCCCTACTGAGATATTTCTGAATGGTAGCTCCCATGTGTGGTGAGCCATCTCGGCCATATTGCATGCCATGAGCGAGGACCGAAAGACGGAAATGTACCATAACTGGTCGGTAATGGTCCTGCATCCTTAATAGGAACACCCCCAGTGATTCAGGCCATTCTCTTCCGGTTCGCTGTACTCTGTGTTATCGCGATATTGCACATCTTCCCCATTTACGTACTGCTGTAAATGAGCACCCACGAGTGACATTTTTTGAAAGGGTACAATGCATTTGTCAAACATACAAAAACATGGATAAGTCAAAAAATAATGAAGTGGCAATCCAATCGCAACCATTTGCTGCCGTAAAATCCAAATTGACGTAAGAAAGGCTGCAGGGCCAGGGCGCCACTGCATCTACATAGTACTAAAATGTATTTTCCACATCAAAAACCGACAGGAAAGTGGTGTGCTTGAGATTCTACCATAGCGACCCTTTTGTGAGCTTTAATGTAATGCTATAATGAATATTTTGCAGGATTTTCCCATCAAGAAAGGTTGTTTAGGCTGCTCCTTCTTAAGTGTGCGCAGATGTGTGTTGCTTAGTAATTATGCTAACTTTGCTTAGCTGGTAAACGATGCTTAGCATGCTTTTACAGGGGTTTAAGGATTTTGCATGTACACTCTGTGTGATTCTTGCTTACAAAATAATCTCCAAGCATCACTTAGCAATTTAGTTAAATCCAAAATGAGTGCCGCCTGCAACTGTGAAGTTCCGACTATTGTGCTCCCTTGAAAAAGAACCAATTACCTCCTATTTGTGCATGATCTGAAAACAGTATGAGACCTTTGATTAATTCTCATTGTTAGGCGATGCTGGATGCAGGGCTCTTGATTTGTGTAACATTTCACCATGGATACAGCCATGTAAATTATGTTTAATCAGGATGAGAACTGGAAACACATTGCTATGCTGGAGCCATCTGTGGGAGATTGCAATCCCAATGTGTAATATAAAATAACCCTAAACAGAAGCAAAGTCCATATTTAAACGCACACTGTTTGCAGTGAACAATCAGGATTCCAGGCATGTTTCAAGAGGGATTCATGGCGGGGCTGTATCAAACCCCAAGCGTGATGTCACTGGAGAAAATAGCTCAAATGTTCTCTGCTCCATCTGGTAACAATTTAGATTTGCAGCTCTCAGTCGGAGTTAGTCCATCTGACATCCCCGAACCCACTAACATATTGTCGTACAGCCTGGGACACTAAACTAACTCTACATTGTGCCGAAATGTAGGATTCCTTTCGCTGTAAAATCGCTGGCACAATTACTGCATTTAATAGTTAAAAATACGTGATTACAGAAACAACTGAAGCGATGCAGGTTCGCCTGCTCACAAAAGTGCATGTTTACATTTTATGTGGAAATATATTATTCTCTCGAACAAACATTCTCTTACATGTAATGGTCATAAAAAGCCTTCACACCACTTCTGTGGGCCTCACGTGAAGCAAGGATGTTGCGTTTTAAACTACTTTAAGGTTTTTGTTTTTTTTACAGCAGAGCCAACATGAAAGTCTGCAACACCTGTATGGACCCTGCAGAGAGAACTTGGCAGGGGCGGCTCCTCCATGTGGGCAGAGGAGCGTCACCCCACTGCTTTCTCGCAGTGCGAGAAGCAGAAACCAAAAATGGTATTATAAATACCATTTTATGTTTCTGCTTCGTTTGGTTGGGGGTAGGCAGTGTTGCTCTAGGGCAGGGGAGGAGTGGCTTGCCCACTCTGAGGGGGTGACTGTTTGGTAAGCCCCAGGGCCGACCAAACCAGTCATACACACTCTGTATTTTCTCCATATAGGCCTCCCTATAGACTATTGTGTGGTTCGCGTCCCAACCAATAACAACGCTGCCATTGCAGTGTTGTGATTGGCTTTGGGGAGGTGAGGAAGGCTGCCTGGGCTGCTTCCTGTGAGGAATTGAGACTACTCGGGTCCGGACTGGGCCGGTCAAGGTAAGTTAACATTCATTTTTAATAAACTCCTCTGTGCGACCCCCTCCCTGTGCACCCCCCCACCCTAGAGTCATGCTAGCCACGACTGGAACTTGGCATTGTGTTATATTAACAAAGGCACAAAATAATGTGTACTTGTGCACGTTCATGCCTTGGTGCACTTTGGCGCTGAAAAACAGGTACGAACAGGTAGGGGTGGGAGCACACTGCTTCACCTCTCAGCACAGTTCGCTCCTTAGCATTATGGTAAATGCAGTTCATGTTACATGCTTACTTGAATATTTCCAGGAGTATTCCACCAAAGTTGGTGCAGGTTAGTGCTGTAAATCTCTAAACACGTGTTTCTGGATATCATCCGTCATCATAAGAGATAAAAACGAATTTCATCTGAGGATTCTGAGAAGGTTGCCACAATCCTTTCAGATCTCAGTACCTCTCACAGACACACAGGTGCATCTCAACAAGCTCATCACCTCGATGGCTCAAGGGAGCCTTTTCAAACAGGAAGGGATGGGAGCACACTGCTTCACCTCCCAGCACAGTTCGCCCCTTAGCAATATGGTAAATGCAGTTCATGCTACATGCTTACTTGAATATTTCCTGGAGTATTCCACCAACGTTGGTGCAGGTTAGTGATGTAAATCTCTAGACATGTGTTTCTGGATATAACCTGCCATCAGTAGAGATAAAAAAGAATTTAATCTGAGGTTGCTGAGCAGGCTGCCACAATCCTTTCAGGTCTCATTACCTCTCACAGACGCACAGGTGATTCTCCACAAGCTCGTCAGCTCGATGGCTCAACGGAGAATTTTAAACAGGAAGGGGTGTGAGCACACTGCTTCACCTCCCAGTACAGTTCGCCCCTTAGCATTGTGGTAAATGCAGCTCATGTTACATGCTTACTTGAATATTTCATCGAGCATTTCCCCAAAGTTGGTGCAGGTTAGTGCTGTAAATCTCTAGACACGTGTTTCTGGATATCATCCGTCATCTGTAGAGATAAAAACGAATTTAATCTGAGGTTGCTAGGCAGGCTGCCACAATCCTTTCAGGTCTCAGTACCTATCACAGGTGCACAGGTCCATCTCTACAAGCTCATCACCTCAAAGTCTCAAGGGAGCCTTTTCAAACAGGAAGGGGTGGGAGCACACTGCTTCACCTCCCAGCACAGTTCGCCCCTCAGCATTATGGTAAATACAGTTCATGTTACATGCTTAGTTGAATATTTCCTGGAGTAGTTCCACCATAGTTTGTGCAGGTTAGTGCTGTAAATCTCTATGCACATGTCTCTGAATATCATCCGTCATCAGTAGAGATAAAATCAAATTGAATTTGAGGTTGCTGAACAGGCTACCACAATCCTTTCAGGTCTCAGTACCTATCACAGGTGCACAGGTGCATCTCCACAAGCTCTTCAGCTCAATGGTTCAAGGGAGCCATTTCAAACAGGAAGGGGTGGGAGCACACTGCTTCACCACCCAGCACAGTTCGACCCTTAGCATTATTGTAAATGCAGTTCATGTTACATATTTACTTGAAAATTTCCTGGAGTATTCCGCCAAATTTGGTGCAGGTTAGTGCTGTAAATCTCCAGACACGTGTTTCTGGATATCATTCGTCATTAGTTGAGATAAAAATGAATTTAATCTGCGGTTGCTGAGCTGGCTGCCACAATCCTTTCAGGTCTTAGTACCTCTCACAGGCGCACAGGTCCATCTCCACAAGCTCCGCAGCTCAATGGCTCAAGGGAGCATTTTCAAACAGGAAGGGATGCAAGTACACTGCTTCACCTCCCAGCACAGTTCGCTCCTTAGCATTATGATAAATGCAGTTCATGTTACATGCTTACTTAAATATTTCCTGGAGTATTCCACAAAAGATGGTGCGGGTTAGTGCTGTAAATCTCTAGGCAAGTGTTTCTGGATATCATCCATCATCAGTAGAGATAAAAAAGAATTGAATCTGAGGTTTCTGAGCAGGCTACCACAAGCCTTTCAGGTCTTAGTACCTCTCACAGGCACACAGGTGCATCTCCACAAGCTCGTCAGCTCAATGGCTCTAGGGAGCCTTTTCACACAGGAAGGGGTGGGAGCACACTGCTTCACCTCCCAGCATAGTTCGCCCCTTAGCATTATGGTAAATGTAGTTCATATTACATGCTTACTTGAATATTTCCTGGAGTATTCCACCAAAGTTGGTGCAGGATAGTGCTGTAAATCTCTAGACACATGTTTCTGGATAGCATCCGTCATCAGTAGAGATAAAAAAGAATTTAATCTGAGGTTGCTGAGCAGGCTGCCACAATCCTTTCAGGTCTCAGTGCCTCTCACTGGCGCACAGGTGCATCTCCACAAGCTTGTCAGCTCAATGGCTCAATGGAGCCTTTTCAAACAGGAAGTGATGGGAGCACACTGCTTCACCTCCAAGCACAGTTCGCCCCTTAGCATTATGGTAAATGCAGTTCATGTTACATGCTTACTTGAATATTTCCTGGAGTATTCCACCAAAGTTGGTGCAGGTTAGTGCTGTAAATCTCTAGACATGTGTTTCTGGATATAACCTGCCATCAGTAAAGATAAAAAAGAATTTAATCTGAGGTTGCTGAGCAGGCTGCCACAATCCTTTCAGGTCTCATTACCTCTCACAGACGCACAGGTGATTCTCCACAAGCTCGTCAGCTGGATGGCTCAACGGAGAATTTTAAAACAGGAAGGGGTGTGAGCACACTGCTTCACCTCCCAGTACAGTTCGCCCCTTAGCATTGTGGTAAATGCAGCTCGTTACATGCTTACTTGAATATTTCATCGAGCATTTCCCCAAAGTTGGTGCAGGTTAGTGCTGTAAATCTCTAGACACATGTTTCTGGATATCATCCGTCATCTGTAGAGATAAAAACAAATTTAATCTGAGGTTGCTGAGCAGGCTGCCACAATCCTTTCAGGTCTCAGTACCTATCACAGGTGCACAGGTCCATCTCTACAAGCTCATCACCTCAAAGTCTCAAGGGAGCCTTTTCAAACAGGAAGGGGTGGGAGCACACTGCTTCACCTCCCAGCACAGTTCGCCCCTCAGCATTATGGTAAATACAGTTCATGTTACATGCTTAGTTGAATATTTCCTGGAGTAGTTCCACCATAGTTTGTGCAGGTTAGTGCTGTAAATCTCTACGCACATGTCTCTGAATATCATCCATCATCAGTAGAGATAAAATCAAATTGAATTTGAGGTTGCTGAACAGGCTACCACAATCCTTTCAGGTCTCAGTATCTCTCATAGGCGCACAGGTGCATCTCCACAAGCTCTTCAGCTCAATGGCTCAAGGGAGCCATTTCAAACAGGAAGGGGTGGGAGCACACTGCTTCACCACCCAGCACAGTTCGACCCTTAGCATTATTGTAAATGCAGTTCATGTTACATATTTACTTGAAAATTTCCTGGAGTATTAGGCCACATTTGGTGCAGGTTAGTGCTGTAAATCTCCAGACACGTGTTCCTGGATATCATTCGTCATTAGTTGAGATAAAAATGAATTTAATCTGCGGTTGCTGAGCTGGCTGCCACAATCCTTTCAGGTCTTAGTACCTCTCACAGGCGCACAGGTCCATCTCCACAAGCTCCGCAGCTCAATGGCTCAAGGGAGCCTTTTCAAACAGGAAGGGATGCAAGTACACTGCTTCACCTCCCAGCACAGTTCGCTCCTTAGCATTATGATAAATGCAGTTCATGTTATATGCTTACTTAAATATTTCCTGGAGTATTCCACAAAAGATGGTGCGGGTTAGTGCTGTAAATCTCTAGGCAAGTGTTTCTGGATATCAACCATCATAAGTAGAGATAAAAAAGAATTGAATCTGAGGTTTCTGAGCAGGCTACCACAAGCCTTTCAGGTCTTAGTACCTCTCACAGGCACACAGGTGCATCTCCACAAGCTCGTCAGCTCAATGGCTCTAGGGAGCCTTTTCACACAGGAAGGGGTGGGAGCACACTGCTTCACCTCCCAGCATAGTTCGCCCCTTAGCATTATGGTAAATGTAGTTCATATTACATGCTTACTTGAATATTTCCTGGAGTATTCCACCAAAGTTGGTGCAGGATAGTGCTGTAAATCTCTAGACACATGTTTCTGGATAGCATCCGTCATCAGTAGAGATAAAAAAGAATTTAATCTGAGGTTGCTGAGCAGGCTGCCACAATCCTTTCAGGTCTTAGTGCCTCTCACTGGCGCACAGGTGCATCTCCACAAGCTTGTCAGCTCAATGGCTCAATGGAGCCTTTTCAAGCAGGAAGTGATGGTAGCACACTGCTTCACCTCCAAGCACAGTTCGCCCCTTAGCATTATGGTAAATGCAGTTCATGTTACATGCTTACTTGAATATTTCCTGGAGTATTCCACCAAAGTTGGTGCAGGTTAGTGCTGTAAATCTCTAGACATGTGTTTCTGGATATAACCTGCCATCAGTAAAGATAAAAAAGAATTTAATCTGAGGTTGCTGAGCAGGCTGCCACAATCCTTTCAGGTCTCATTACCTCTCACAGATGCACAGGTGATTCTCCACAAGCTCGTCAGCTCGATGGCTCAACGGAGAATTTTAAAACAGGAAGGGGTGTGAGCACACTGCTTCACCTCGCAGTACAGTTCGCACCTTAGCATTGTGGTAAATGCAGCTCATGTTACATGCTTACTTGAATATTTCATCGAGCATTTCCCCAAAGTTGGTGCAGGTTAGTGCTGTAAATCTCTAGACACATGTTTCTGGATATCATCCGTCATCTGTAGAGATAAAAACGAATTTAATCTGAGGTTGCTGAGCAGGCTGCCACAATCCTTTCAGGTCTCAGTACCTATCACAGGTGCACAGGTCCATCTCTACAAGCACATCACCTCAAAGTCTCAAGGGAGCCTTTTCAAACAGGAAGGGGTGGGAGCACACTGCTTCACCTCCCAGCACAGTTCGCCCCTCAGCATTATGGTAAATACAGTTCATGTTACATGCTTAGTTGAATATTTCCTGGAGTAGTTCCACCATAGTTTGTGCAGGTTAGTGCTGTAAATCTCTACGCACATGTCTCTGAATATCATCCGTCATCAGTAGAGATAAAATCAAATTGAATTTGAAGTTGCTGAACAGGCTACCACAATCCTTTCAGGTCTCAGTACTTATCACAGGTGCACAGGTGCATCTCCACAAGCTCTTCAGCTCAACGGCTCAAGGGAGCCATTTCAAACAGGAAGGGGTGGGAGCACACTGCTTCACCACCCAGCACAGTTCCACCCTTAGCATTATTGTAAATGCAGTTCATGTTACATATTTACTTGAAAATTTCCTGGAGTATTCCGACAAATTTGGTGCAGGTTAGTGCTGTAAATCTCCAGACACGTGTTTCTGGATATCATTCGTCATTAGTTGAGATAAAAATGAATTTAATCTGCGGTTGCTGAGCTGGCTGCCACAATCCTTTCAGGTCTTAGTACCTCTCACAGGCGCACAGGTCCATCTCCACAAGCTCCGCAGCTCAATGGCTCAAGGGAGCCTTTTTAAACAGGAAGGGATGCAAGTACACTGCTTCACCTCCCAGCACAGTTCGCTCCTTAGCATTATGATAAATGCAGTTCATGTTACATGCTTACTTGAATATTTCCTGGAGTATTCCACAAAAGATGGTGCGGGTTAGTGCTGTAAATCTCTAGGCAAGTGTTTCTGGATATCATCCATCATCAGTAGAGATAAAAAAGAATTGAATCTGAGGTTTCTGAGCAGGCTACCACAAGCCTTTCAGGTCTTAGTACCTCTCACAGGCACACAGGTGCATCTCCACAAGCTCGTCAGCTCAATGGCTCTAGGGAGCCTTTTCACACAGGAAGGGGTGGGAGCACACTGCTTCACCTCCCAGCATAGTTCGCCCCTTAGCATTATGGTAAATGTAGTTCATATTACATGCTTACTTGAATATTTCCTGGAGTATTCCACCAAAGTTGGTGCAGGATAGTGCTGTAAATCTCTAGACACATGTTTCTGGATAGCATCCGTCATCAGTAGAGATAAAAAAAAATTTAATCTGAGGTTTCTGAGCAGGCTGCCACAATCCTTTCAGGTCTCAGTGCCTCTCACTGGCGCACAGGTGCATCTCCACAAGCTTGTCAGCTCAATGGCTCAATGGAGCCTTTTCAAACAGGAAGTGATGGGAGCACACTGCTTCACCTCCAAGCACAGTTCGCCCCTTAGCATTATGGTAAATGCAGTTCATATTAAATTCTTACTTGAATATTTCCTGGAGTATTCCACCAAAGTTGGTGCAGGTTAGTGCTGTAAATCTCTAGACACGTGTTTCTGGGTATCATCCGTAGAGATAAAAACGAGTTTAATCTGAGGTTGCTGAGCAAGCTGCCACAATCAATTCACGTCTTAGTACCTCTCACAGGCGCACAGGTTAATCTCCACAAGCTTGTCACCTCAAGGGAGATAAAAACAAATTGAATCTCAAGGAGCTAGGCAGGCTGAGACAATCCTTTGAGGTCTCAGTACCTCTCACAGGTGCAAAGGTTCATTTCCACAAACTCGACAGCTCAATGGCTCAAGGGAGCCTTTCAAAAAGGCTGGGGTGGGAGCACACTGCTTCACCTTCCAGCACAGTTCGCCCCTCAGCATTATGGTAAATACAGTTCATGTTACATGCTTAGTTGAATATTTCCTGGAGTATTCCACCATAGTTTGTGTAGGTTAGTGCTGTAAATCTTACGACACATGTTTCTAGATATCATCCGTCATCAGTAGAGATAAATACAAATTTATTCTGAGGTTGCTGAGCAGGCTGCCACAATCCTTTCAGATCTCAGTACCTCTCAAAGGCGCACAGGTCCATCTCCACAAGCTCATAACCTCAAAGGCTCAATGAAGCCTTTTCAAACAGGAAGGGGTTGGAGCACACTGCTTCACTTCCCAGCACAGTTCGCCCCTTAGCATTATGATAAATGCAGTTCGTGTTACATGTTTACTTGAATATTTCCTGGAGTATTCCACCAAAGTTGGTGCATGTTAGTGCTGTAAATCTCTAGGCACGTGTTTCTAGATATCATCCGTCATCAGTAGAGATAAAAATGAATTTAATCTGAGGTTGCTGAGCAGGCTGCTACAATCCTTCCAGGTCTCAGTACCTCTCACTGGCGCAAAGGTGCATCTCCACAAGCTCGACAGCTCAATGGCTCAAGGGAGCCTTTCAAAAAGGCAGGGGTGGGAGCACACTGCTTCGTCTCCCAGCACAGTTCGCCCCACAGCACTATGGTAAATACAGTTCATGTTACATGCTTAGTTGAATATTTCCTGGAGTAGTTCCACCATAGTTTGTGCAGGTTAGTGCTGTAAATCTCTACGCACATGTTTCTGAATATCATCCGTCATCAGTAGAGATAAAATCAAATTGAATTTGAGGTTGCTGAACAGGCTACCACAAGCCTTTCAGGTCTCAGTACCTCTCACTGGCACACAGGTGCATCTCCACAAGCTCGTCAGCTCAATGCCTCAAGGGAGCCTTTTCACACAGGAAGTGGTGGGAGCACACTGATTCCCCTCCCAGCACAGTTCGACCCTTAGCATTATGATAAATGCAGTTCATGTTACATGTTTACTTGACTTTTTCCTGGAGTATTCCACCGATGTTGGTGCAGGTTAGTGCTGTAAATCTCTAGACACGTGTTTCTGGATATCATTTGTCATCAGTAGAGATAAAAACAAATTTAATCTGAGGTTTCTGAGCAGGCTGCCACAATCCTTTCAGGTCTCAGTACCTCTCAAAGGCGCACAGGTCCATCTCTACAAGCTCATCACCTCAATGGCTCAAGGGAGCCTTTTCAAGCAAGAAGGGGTTGGAGCGCACTGCTTCACTTCCCAGCACAGTTAGCTCCTTAGCATTATGATAAATGCAGTGCATGTTACATTCTTACTTGAATATTTTCGGGAGCATTCCACCAAAGTTGGTGCAGGTTAGTGCTGTAAATCTCTACGCACATGTTTCTGGATATCATCTGTCATCAGTAGAGATAAAATCAAATTGAATTTGAGGTTGCTGAACAGGCTACCACAAGCCTTTCAGGTCTCAGTACCTCTCACAGGCACACAGGTACATCTCCACAAGCTCGTCAGCTCAATGCCTCAAGGGAGCCTTTTCACACAGGAAGGGGTGGGAGCACACTGCTTCACCTCCCAGCACAGTTCGACCCTTAGCATTAAGATAAATGCAGTTCATGTTACATGTTTACTTGACTCTTTCCTGGAGTATTCCACCGATGTTGGTTCAGGTTAGTGCTGTAAATCTCTAGACACGTGTTTCTGGATATCATTCATCATCAGTAGAGATAAAAACGAATTTAATCTGAGGTTTCTGAGCAGGCTGCCACAATTCTTTAATGTCTCAGTATCTCTCATAGGCGCACAGGTGCATCTCGACAAACTTGTCACCTCAATGGCTCAAGGGAGCCTTTCAACCAGGAAGGGGTGGGAGCACACTGCATCACCGCCCAGGACAGTTCGCCCCTTAGCATTATGGTAAATGCCGTTCATGTTACATGCTTAATTGAATATTTCCTGGAGTATTCCACCAAAGTTGGTGCAGGTTAGTGCTGTAAATCCCTAGGCACGTGTTTCTGAATATCATCCTTCATCAGTAGAGATAAAAGCAAATTGAATATGAGGTTGATGAGCAGGCTGCCACAATCATTTCAGGTCTCAGCACCTCTCACAGGTGCACAGGTGCATCTCCACAAGCTCTTCAGCTCAATGGCTCAAGGGAGCCATTTCAAACAGGAAGGGGTGGGAGCACACTGCTTCACCACCCAGCACAGTTCGACCCTTAGCATTATTGTAAATGCAGTTCATGTTACATATTTACTTGAAAATTTCCTGGAGTATTAGGCCACATTTGGTGCAGGTTAGTGCTGTAAATCTCCAGACACGTGTTCCTGGATATCATTCGTCATTAGTTGAGATAAAAATGAATTTAATCTGCGGTTGCTGAGCTGGCTGCCACAATCTTTCAGGTCTTAGTACCTCTCACAGGCGCACAGGTCCATCTCCACAAGCTCCGCAGCTCAATGGCTCAAGGGAGCCTTTTCAAACAGGAAGGGATGCAAGTACACTGCTTCACCTCCCAGCACAGTTCGCTCCTTAGCATTATGATAAATGCAGTTCATGTTATATGCTTACTTAAATATTTCCTGGAGTATTCCACAAAAGATGGTGCGGGTTAGTGCTGTAAATCTCTAGGCAAGTGTTTCTGGATATCAACCATCATAAGTAGAGATAAAAAAGAATTGAATCTGAGGTTGCTGAGCAGGCTGCCACAATCCTTTCAGGTCTTAGTGCCTCTCACTGGCGCACAGGTGCATCTCCACAAGCTTGTCAGCTCAATGGCTCAATGGAGCCTTTTCAAGCAGGAAGTGATGGTAGCACACTGCTTCACCTCCAAGCACAGTTCGCCCCTTAGCATTATGGTAAATGCAGTTCATGTTACATGCTTACTTGAATATTTCCTGGAGTATTCCACCAAAGTTGGTGCAGGTTAGTGCTGTAAATCTCTAGACATGTGTTTCTGGATATAACCTGCCATCAGTAAAGATAAAAAAGAATTTAATCTGAGGTTGCTGAGCAGGCTGCCACAATCCTTTCAGGTCTCATTACCTCTCACAGATGCACAGGTGATTCTCCACAAGCTCGTCAGCTCGATGGCTCAACGGAGAATTTTAAAACAGGAAGGGGTGTGAGCACACTGCTTCACCTCGCAGTACAGTTCGCACCTTAGCATTGTGGTAAATGCAGCTCATGTTACATGCTTACTTGAATATTTCATCGAGCATTTCCCCAAAGTTGGTGCAGGTTAGTGCTGTAAATCTCTAGACACATGTTTCTGGATATCATCCGTCATCTGTAGAGATAAAAACGAATTTAATCTGAGGTTGCTGAGCAGGCTGCCACAATCCTTTCAGGTCTCAGTACCTATCACAGGTGCACAGGTCCATCTCTACAAGCTCATCACCTCAAAGTCTCAAGGGAGCCTTTTCAAACAGGAAGGGGTGGGAGCACACTGCTTCACCTCCCAGCACAGTTCGCCCCTCAGCATTATGGTAAATACAGTTCATGTTACATGCTTAGTTGAATATTTCCTGGAGTAGTTCCACCATAGTTTGTGCAGGTTAGTGCTGTAAATCTCTACGCACATGTCTCTGAATATCATCCGTCATCAGTAGAGATAAAATCAAATTGAATTTGAAGTTGCTGAACAGGCTACCACAATCCTTTCAGGTCTCAGTACTTATCACAGGTGCACAGGTGCATCTCCACAAGCTCTTCAGCTCAACGGCTCAAGGGAGCCATTTCAAACAGGAAGGGGTGGGAGCACACTGCTTCACCACCCAGCACAGTTCCACCCTTAGCATTATTGTAAATGCAGTTCATGTTACATATTTACTTGAAAATTTCCTGGAGTATTCCGACAAATTTGGTGCAGGTTAGTGCTGTAAATCTCCAGACACGTGTTTCTGGATATCATTCGTCATTAGTTGAGATAAAAATGAATTTAATCTGCGGTTGCTGAGCTGGCTGCCACAATCCTTTCAGGTCTTAGTACCTCTCACAGGTGCACAGGTCCATCTCCACAAGCTCCGCAGCTCAATGGCTCAAGGGAGACTTTTCAAACAGGAAGGGATGCAAGTACACTGCTTCACCTCCCAGCACAGTTCGCTCCTTAGCATTATGATAAACGCAGTTCATGTTACATGCTTACTTGAATAATTCCTGGAGTATTCCACCAAAGGTGGTGCAGGATAGTGCTGTAAATCTCTAGACACATGTTTCTGGATAGCATCTGTCATCAGTAGAGATAAAATCAAATTGAATCTGAGGTTTCTGAGCAGGCTACCACAAGCCTTTCAGGTCTTAGTACCTCTCACAGGCACACAGGTGCATTTCCACAAGCTCGTCAGCTCAATGGCTCTAGGGAGCCTTTTCACACAGGAAGGGGTAGGAGCACACTGCTTCACCTCCCAGCATAGTTCGCCCCTTAGCATTATGGTAAATGTAGTTCATATTACATGCTTACTTGAATATTTCCTGGAGTATTCCACCAAAGGTGGTGCAGGATAGTGCTGTAAATCTCTAGACACATGTTTCTGGATAGCATCTGTCATCAGTAGAGATAAAATCAAATTGAATTTGAGGTTGCTGAACTGGCTACCACAAGCCTTTCAGGTCTCAGTACCTCTCACAGGCACACAGGTGCATCTCCACAAGCTCGTCAGCTCAATGCCTCAAGGGTGCCTTTTCACACAGGAAGGGGTGGGAGCACACTGATTCACCTCCCAGCACAGTTCGACCCTTAGCATTATGATAAATGCAGTTCATGTTACATGTTTACTTGACTTTTTCCTGGAGTATTCCACCAAAGGTGGTGCAGGATAGTGCTGTAAATCTCTAGACACGTGTTTCTGGATATCATTTGTCATCAGTAGAGATAAAAACAAATTTAATCTGAGGTTTCTGAGCAGGCTGCCACAATCCTTTCAGGTCTCAGTACCTCTCAAAGGCGCACAGGTCCATCTCTACAAGCTCATCACCTCAATGGCTCAAGGGAGCCTTTTCAAACAAGAAGGGGTTGGAGCGCACTGCTTCACTTCCCAGCACAGTTAGCTCCTTAGCATTATGATAAATGCAGTGCATGTTACATTCTTACTTGAATATTTTCGGGAGCATTCCACCAAAGTTGGTGCAGGTTAGTGCTGTAAATCTCTACGCACATGTTTCTGGATATCATCTGTCATCAGTAGAGATAAAATCAAATTGAATTTGAGGTTGCTGAACAGGCTACCACAAGCCTTTCAGGTCTCAGTACCTCTCACAGGCACACAGGTACATCTCCACAAGCTCGTCAGCTCAATGCCTCAAGGGAGCCTTTTCACACAGGAAGGGGTGGGAGCACACTGCTTCACCTCCCAGCACAGTTCGACCCTTAGCATTAAGATAAATGCAGTTCATGTTACATGTTTACTTGACTTTTTTCTGGAGTATTCCACCGATGTTGGTTCAGGTTAGTGCTGTAAATCTCTAGACACATGTTTCTGGATAGCATCTGTCATCAGTAGAGATAAAATCAAATTGAATTTGAGGTTGCTGAACTGGCTACCACAAGCCTTTCAGGTCTCAGTACCTCTCACAGGCACACAGGTACATCTCAACAAGCTTGTCAGCTCAATGCCTCAAGGAAGCCTTTTCACACAGGAAGGGGTGGGAGCACACTGCTTCACCTCCCAGCTCAGTTCGACCCTTAGCCTTAAGATAAATGCAGTTCATGTTACATGTTTACTTGACTTTTTCGTGGAGTATTCCACCGATGTTGGTTCAGGTTAGTGCTGTAAATCTCTAGACACGTGTTTCTGGATATCATTCATCATCAGTAGAGATAAAAACAAATTTAATCTGAGGTTTCTGAGCAGGCTGCCACAATCCTTTAAGGTCTCAATATCTCTCACAGGTGCACAGGTGCATCTTGACAAGCTCGTTACCTCAATGGATCAAGGGAGCCTTTCAACCAGTATGGGGTGGGAGCACACTGCTTCACCTCCCAGCACAGTTCGCCCCTTAGCATTATGGTAATTACAGTTCATGTTACATGTTTACTTGAGTATTTCCTGGAGTATTCCACGAAAGTTGGTGCAGGTTAGTGCAGTAAATCTCTAAACACGTGTTTCTGGATATCATCCGTCATCAGTAGAGAGAAAAGTGAATTTAATCTGTGGTAGCTGAGCAGGCTGCCACAATCCTTTCAGGTCTGAGTACCTCTCAAAGGCTCACAGGTCCATCTCCACAAGCTCGTCACCTCAATGGCTCAAGGGAGCCTTTTCAAACAGGAAGGGGTTGAAGCACACTGCTTCACTTCCGAACACAGTTCGCCCAATAGCATGATGATAAATGCAGTTCATGTTACATGCTTACTTGAATATTTCCTAGAGTATTCCACCAAAGTTGGTGCAGTTTAGTGCTGTAAATCTCTAGATACGTGTTTCTGGATATCATCTTTCATCAGTTGAGATAAAATGAATTTAAACTGAGGTTGCTGAGCAGGCTGCTACAATCCTTTCAGGTCTCAATACCTCTCACATGCGCACGGGTGCATCTCCACAAGCTCGTCACCTCAATGGCTCAATGAGCCTTTTCAAACAGGAAGTGATGGGAGCACACTTCTTCACCTTCCAGCACACTTCGCCCCTTAGCATTATGGTAAATGCAGTTCATGTTACATGTTTACTTGAATATTTCCTGGAGTATTCCACCAAAGTTGGTAAAGGTTAGTGCTGTAAATCTCTAGACACGTGTTTCTGGATTTCATCCGTCATCACTAGACATAAAAATGAATTTATTCTGCGGTTGCTGAGCAGGCTGCCATAATCCCTTCAGGTCTCAGTACCTCTCAAAGGCACACAGGTCCATCTCCACAAGCTCATAACCTCAAAGGCTCAATGGAGCCTTTTCAAACGGGAAGGGGTTGGTGCGCACTGCTTCACTTCCCAGCACAGTTCGCCCCTTAGCATTATGATAAATGCAGTTCATGTTACATGCTTACTTGAATATTTCCTGGAGTATTCCACGAAAGTTGGTGCAGGTCAGTGCAGTAAATCTCTAAACACGTGTTTCTGGATATCATCCGTCATCAGTAGAGAGAAAAGTGAATTTAATCTGTGGTAGCTGAGCAGGCTGCCACAATCCTTTCAGGTCTGAGTACCTCTCAAAGGCTCACAGGTCCATCTCCACAAGCTCGTCACCTCAAAGGCTCAAGGGAGCCTTTTCAAACAGGAAGAGGTTGAAGCACACTGCTTCACTTCCAAGCACAGTTCGCCCCATAGCATGATTATAAATGCAGTTCATGTTACATGTTTACTTGAATATTTCCTGGAGTATTCCACCAAAGTTGGTGCAGCTTAGTGCTGGAAATCTCTAGACATGTGTTTCTGGATATCATCCGTCTTCAGTAGAGATACAAATGAATTGAATCTGAGGTTGGTGAGCAGGCTGCCACAAACCTTTCAGGTCTCAGTACCTTTCACAGGTACACAGGTGCATCTCCACAAGCTCGTCACCTCAATGGCTCAAGGGAGCCTTTTCAAACAGGCAGGGGTGTGAGCACACTGCTTCACCTCCCAGTACAGTTTGCCCGTCAGCATTATACTAAAATGCAGTTCATTTTACATGTTTGCTTGACTATTTCCTGGAGTATTCCACCAAAGTTGGTGCAGGTTAGTGCTGTAAATCTCTAGATACGTGTTTCTGGATATCATCTTTCATCAGTTGAGATAAAAATGAATTTAAACTGAGGTTGCTGAGCAGGCTGCTACAATCCTTTCAGGTCTCAATACCTCTCACATGCGCACAGGTGCATCTCCACAAGCTTGTCACCTCAATGGCTCAAGGGAGCCTTTTCAAACAGGCAGGGGTGTGAGCACACTGCTTCACCTCCCGGCACAGTTCGCTCCTTGGCATTATGGTAAATACAGTTCATGTTACATGCTTACTTGAATATATCCTGGAGTATTCCACAAAAGTTGGTGCAGGTTAGTGCTGTATGTCTCTGGACACCTGTTTCTGGATATCATCCATCATCAGTAGACATACAAACTAATTAAATCTGAGGTTTCTGAGCAGGCTGCCACAATCCTTTCAGGTCTCCGTACCTCTCACTGGCACACAGATGCATCTCAACAAGCTCGTCATCTCAATGGCTCAAGGGAGTCTTTTCAAACAGGAAGGGGTGCGAGCACACTGCTTCACCTCCCAGCACAGTTTGCCCCTTAGCATTATGGTAAACGCAGTTCATGTTACATGCTTACTTGAATATTTCCTGGAGTTTTACTCCA
The DNA here is from genome assembly GCF_964204655.1 of Triturus cristatus. Classification (NCBI taxonomy): domain Eukaryota; kingdom Metazoa; phylum Chordata; class Amphibia; order Caudata; family Salamandridae; genus Triturus; species Triturus cristatus. Next base: position 371,655,073 of record NC_140595.1, read on the forward strand.
AAGTTGGTGCAGGTTAATGCTGTAAATCTCTAGACACGTCTTTCTGGATATCATCCGTCATCAGCGGAGCTAAAAACAAATTGAATTTTAAGTTGCTGAGCAGGCTGCCACAATCCTTTCATGTCTCAGTACCTCTCATAGGTGCACAGGTGCATCTCCACAAGCTCGTCAGCTCAATGGCTCATGAGAGCCTTTTCAAACAGGAAGGGATGGGAGCACACTGCTTCACCTCCCAGCACAGTTTGCCCCTTAGCATTATGGTACATGCAGTTCATGTTACATGCTTACTTTAATATTTCCTGAAGTATTCCACCAAAGTTGGTGCAGGTTAGTGCTGTAAATCTCTAGACACGTGTTTCTGGACATCATCTGCCATCAGTAGAGATAAAAAGAATTTAATCTGACGTTGCTGAGCAGGCTGCCACAATCCTTTCAGGTCTCAGTACCTCTCACAGGCGCACAGATGCTTCTCCACAAGCTCATAAGCTCAATGGCTCAAGAGAGCCTTTTCAAACAGAAAGGAGAGGAAGCACACTGTTTCACCTCCCAGCACAGTTCGCCCCTTATCTTTATGGTAAATGCAGTTCATGTTACATGCTTACTTGAATATTTCCTGGAGTACACAGGTGCATGTCCACAAGCTCGTCAGCTCAATGGCACAAGGGAGCCTTTTCAAACAGGAAGGGGTGGGAGCACACTGCTTCACCTCCCAGTACAGTTCGCCCCTTAGCATTATGCTAAAATGCAGTTCATGTTACATGTTTACTTGACTATTTCCTGGAGTATTCCACCAAAGTTGGTGCATGTTAGTGCTGTAAATCACTAGACGTGTTTCTGGATATCATCCGTCATCAGTAGAGATAAAAATGAATTTAATCTGAGGTTGCTGAGCAGGCTGCTACAATCCTTTCAAGTCTCAGTACCTCTCAAAGGTGCACAGGTGTATCTCCACAAGCTCGTCAGCTCAATGGCTCAAGGGAGCCTTTTCCAACAGGCAGGGGTGTGAGCACACTGCTTCACCTCCCTGCACAGTTCGCCCCTTTGCATTCTGGTAAATACAGTTCATGTTACATGCTTACTTGAATATTTCCTGGAGTATTCCACCAAAGTTGGTGCAGGTTAGTGCTGTAAATGTCTAGACACCTGTTTCTGGATATAATCCCTCATCAGTAGACATAAAAACGAATTTAATCTGAGGTTTCTGAGTAGGCTACCACATTCCTTTCAGGTCTCAGTACCTCTCACTGTCGCACAGGTGCATCTCCATAAGCTCGTCACCTCAATGGCTCAAGGGAGCCTTTTCAAAAAGGAAAGGGTGTTAGCACACTGCTTCACCTACCTGCACAGTTTCTCCCTTGAAATTATGGTAAATGCAGTTCATGTCATATGCTTACTTAAATATTTCCTGGAGTATTCCACCAAAGTTGGTGCAGGTTAGTACTGCAAATCTGTAGACACTGAGCCACTGAGGTGACAAGCTTGTGGAGATGGAGCTGTGCACCTGTGAGAGGTACTGAGACCTGAAAGGATTGTAGCAACCTGCTCAGCAACCTCAGACTCAATTTGGTAAATCATTGCAATTTTATTTTTCCTCCTCCCTTCCTGAACTGAGCGGTGAGACGGGGGTGGAGCTGTTGCTGTATGACAGAAGGAGGAAGGGCTGTGTTTGCTTTATTTAGTGTGCGCTTATCCCTTTGGCCGGCTATCTTGAGACGTTGGAGGATGTCATTTCAGGCAAGTTTGTTTTTCTTATTAAAATATTTACGCACACCCATATGCTCCCCTCCCCGCGGATGCCAGCCGCCACTGGTCTCCTTGTGTTGACATCTGGGGGGAGCATAATGCTCTAGTAGGGGGTGGAGCTTTCAGGTTGTCTCATGGTGACAGCTGAGCAGGTACAGACTAGATCAATTAGGGCATAACTATGAGCAGTATAGCACTGGAGCCCAGAAGTCTGAGGGGTCCACTAAACCCTGATGTATGATGTATTTCAGACCCCAACCAGCAGCTGGGACGAATTTTCTTACTTGCATTGGGCCCCATGGCCCCCTTGCTACATCACTAAGATCAATGAACAATGCAGAGCAGTCCAAAAGATGTGTGTTGCTGTCCAATAGATATTTATGAAGGATACCCTGCGTAATGCAAGAAGTGACCAAGCCAACAGATATTTTGCTCAATGCAAAACCCAGAATAACTGTGACTACTGAAACACAACCACAGTTTAAGCAAAGCAAGAATATTTTTGAAGGGTCACATATTGTTAGAAACCAGACAAAGACTTAAAATTCAATTGGATTGCTGGATTTCGGATCAACATGACTGGAGAGGAGCAGGGTTCTAGTTCAATGGACACAAAAATGCTATCGAGCGATCGTCGCTTTTACCCACCATTGTAATATTCATTTTGCAGAAGCTGAATTTTAGCAAATGGTTTGCAGGCTAATGTCATATTTCTAACCTGCACCATAAAATCTTTAAAACCACTCAAAGAATGGTCATTTCCTAGACAAAAGATATATGCTCACTGCCATTAACTGAAGGCCTCTCTGGCGCCCTTATTTCTGTACTTAAATGGAACAACATCCCTTCCTTCGCAGCTGCCAGCCACACAGTAGAAGTTGTCCTTCGAGGACATATTGTATTTTACAAATGTTTGATTGAGAATGGCAAACAGTAATCTTTTAACACTCATAAATCATTAATATATTTTCTTAGGACTGAAAGAAATAAAGGTTGTCTCTTTGCTGCCCTCTTTCTTTTGCGATTTACAAGAGTGTGCTACGTTGACATTCTAAGTCACAAACAGAAAGGTGATCGGTGGATTGATTGTAAAAGTCCCAGCCATTAGCAATCAATGGGACCACATTCTACTTAATATTGTTTTCGCCACTATACTGCCACAGTCAGGGAATGGTGAAATGCAAATCAGAACTTGGGGCTGTCAGTGTAAGTACATCAGGCATTCTGCCCTATTTAGAGTAGACAGTCTGATATTCTTTAGTTCCTCTTGGAGATCGCCTTTACATTCCTCGCAGTCCTGAAGAGAAAAAAAAGTAAGTACCCCCACACCATGGGAGAAACCTCCAAGGGTGTCAGTGTATTTATTCTTTGATTTTTTAATTTTACAGAAACAAACTCTCACTTTCAGAGTTTGTTTCCATGTTTGTTGTGTGGCCTATGAAGCATAGTGGCCCCTCATCAGCCATTCTGTAATAGGCTATTGGAGATCATTAAACATGGTGGGTGGCAGTCTGCCAGTGCATGGGAGGCTATTACCCTCCGCTCTGCAACGGGTGGGGGCAACCTGTCAAACACAAAATGAGGGCCTAAGTTCTTACTTAAGGATGCACTCCAATGCTATTTGATGGTGGTTGTGAGAAACATTTAACCAAGTTCAAATCATTTTGACATTTAATGTAGTCACTACTATAAGAAAGTAATCACATTTTAATACTTGCTTACTGTCTAAAAACGAGAACACACTATTCTGAATAGGTCACATAAGTTCAACTTAACATGTGTATTTGTAAAGCGCATGTTCATCCAGAAAGTGTATCTTGGCGCTGGATAAAAGATGTTTATTGTTACCCACCTCAACGGTACTCTATTTATCGACCTCAGATGGATGAAAGACTGAGTGGACTTGCCAGGATTTGAACCTGTGACCATGAGGTCTAACACAGGTCCCTACAGTGGATGCATTAGCCCACTAAGACACCAGACCATTGCCAATGGGAAAATATGGTTATTGCCAATATCTGAATGTGTGCTTTCAATATCAATTTCTGTATAAGGTGGTGGAAAAAGTCACAAAAGAAAATGCTTAACAGATTCTTTAACACAATAATTATGGGGAGCTGAGAAAGGGATGGCAAGTGCCTTGCTGTGTAAGGATCCGGTTTTATGCCAAATTGCAGAGAAAAATTGAGTCATATCTATTTCTCAAAGAAAGCTTCTTTGAGCAAGAGCTGACAGCTGAAGATGGCAATTGTCCATAGATTGATTTTAATGAGACAGATCTTATGCACACATTGTCCCCAAAAAAGAAATATCTTAGACTAGCTCCACAATGATACATTTTTGGTTTCCACCATCAAACATAGACACAGGAATGTTTATATGATTTTCTCTAGAGTCTAAGTAAAATTCTTTAAAGTTTGGTGGGTGCGGGCAATCTATGAAAATTGCAAGATTATCCACAAGAGTAAACTCTTAATAGGATGGACTGGGCATTTTACCGTCTTTTAGGAGATGCCCCACATTCACAAAAACTTGAAAAAAATCCCTTAATTCTCACGTTTTGGTTTATGGTTTTCAAAACATGCAGTATTCAGTAACACGTTTCATACCATTTCTCTTAAGAACATAGAGCATTCTAGTCTTATATATTTTAAATGATAAATATTCAGCTATATGCTTACATAATTATAATGTTGACACGCTTATCAGACAACTTTTAATCTTTAATATCGAAGTGGATTTCTGAACAAAAGAATTATATTTTTAGAAATATAATTTTTTTTCTAGCTACACTTCTTTGGAACTCGTGGATACTTTTTACATCGTCAATACAAAGGAGAGAGACAGTCTATTGTAATTGTCTTTCCATAGTGCTGTAATTTTAACACTCTCTTTTCACCTCTGCACAAAGAGCTCATTATGTCACAAACTTACTATATGACTGAACAAGTCAGCAACAGAAGGATTTTCTTCTTAAGTAGACTTGACAAATTGTTCACGCCAACAATACTACATGGGTAGGTTGCTAAACATAAACGGTTTGTCAAGTGGACTCAAGCAGTTAATGTATTTTGTGTAACCTCATTAACCATATGTCAGCATTGATTTCTATGCAGGTTGGGTTTAAAATTGTAAACTAACCTACTGTTGGGAGTGCTGGGACTTGGTTTTAGGGATCATATCCCAGAAGTCATGAAGTATCAATGTATTGAAAAACATTTCTGCGAGAAAGCGGAATATATAGGCTTCCTTCAATATTTAATGTCTAAGTGTCTCATTTATATGTTGCCACCATCCCGCCATAGGAATGGAGGAAATTACTCTATGACGGAGGGGCAGCCCGCCAAATGTATTAATGACTGCCAACCAGGTGGTCATTTATAATGCACCAGCAGGAACAGCGGTCATTGCAATCCCTGTCAATGCATCTCGCTGTTTGGTGCAGGGCTGCCAAGGCATGACTCAAACCTGCACCATACAGTATTCTTTTGTTATTTAGAAAAAGAAAATCCCAAAATTAGATTTTCTTTTTGATGCACACCACTATGATTGATTTTGAATAAATAATTTATTTAGAGCACTCTCATTTCCTTAAGTGCAATGGGCTTTTTAAAAAAAAAAATCTATTCTTACAGTTTCTGTGAGAGTTGGCAATATACTCTTGGATCTTGCCTAGTGCTATAAACCGTTTACCACAATTCACACTGGTTGGAGGTCCAAGGAGAACCTCTACCTTTTTGAAAAAAGGTTACAGCCTAATATTGAGAATTGGTAACTTTTCAAAGATTTGCAATCACAAATACGATCACAAATCATTGAAACATATGGAACTAGTTCGCAAGTTAGAAGGGGCGCCCAAAACATGCCCCTTCTAAATAGTGAACTGGTAACCATTCGGAAACGCATTTTATGGTTCAGCAAAAGTTTACAGTATTTGCAGTTGAAACTTTACGGCCCGAATTGACAATGTGCTGTGCTGCATTTCATGACAGGGAGAGCGCAGGAAAGCAGTATATACACGGAGATATGGCACTATCCTGCTCTGTCAGTAGCTATGGAGTATAATCAGGCACACGAGTGCCACATACACGTCTTTGCACTATGGTGCACCACAGTGCCAAACTCTCAGTATGAATCTAGCAGAGATTTTGGGTACACGTCCAGTGGAAAAATACTATATTTACACTAAATATGCAACTTTTGCTACTTTGTATGTGTGCTGAACCATGCAGCACACATGCAAAGTGAGAAAAGTTAGGAGAATTAAAAGCATTTCTCCTTTTTAATGCTTGTTTTCAAGTGGTGTTTATTATTATTAGAAAACTTTATTCGATATGTAAAAATACCATAAAAGCAACAAATTATCCACAACAAGTTACAGGTACAAACATAAAAGAAGTTAATAATCCATCAGTTTAAAAACCATATAATACAATTCCAGTCCAAACATTAAAAGGATTACATTGCCCTTATCCCACATCCAACCAATTCATCTACAGTTATGGGGACCAATCTTAAAAAATGATAAGTAATTATGACAGGGAGTCTACAGGTTACCGCTGCCCCTTGTCTTCCTTAATCTGAATGCAGCCCTTAAAAAATTAGTGATACAAAAAGGGTAAAAATATCTGGGGCCGGTTTTAAAAATAACAGTGCCACCCGTGCCTGTTTGAATCTGGCTTTCTTTAAAATTCCCTTCAGGAAGAGTCTCTTGGGATAAGAGTTAAAAGGGCATAGTAAAATAAAATGAAGGGTGTCCTGCGGAGATCTATGATCGCAGCCACATGGCCCCTTCATCTCTATGGAAGGTGTGAACGCTGCCGAGTCCGCTAAAATGTGATGCAAGAGATTCAGCCTAATCCGGGTCATTAAAAATCTATCATGTGCACTGTTTATGCAAGACGGGTATGGTTCAATGCCTGTGGCAGACCTAACTACTAGGTGTTCCCTCACCGACGGCTTAACTAGCTCTGTATCTTACCGGAGCATTGATGCATATTTAAAGAACCGGTCCTTAACCAGAGCCTTATCTTTCATACCCACTTTAGAGGGGTTGGCAAATATGTCTACAGAACCAATTTTCTCCAGTGGTGTTAATTTTTGGTGCAAGACCCTGTTTACGTTTGTTAGTAGATAGAGCTTAGTGTAAAAATCCATGTCTGGTTACACAGCAATCCTCTTGTACTGCCCATGGAATGGCCACTTCACATAGAGTAACGCAAAGCTGCACTTTACGCTGGTTTGCATTCTTTTATCTTACAAACCTACACAAATACCAATTTGTGCTGGTTTGTAAAGCCTGAAAAGGATTTTGCGTCAGGCTGGCATTACAAAAGTGACACACACCTAATGCAAAACCTGGCCCTGTGATTGGATAATTTGAGATCGGATTACTACATTTGGCCCTTTGATCTACCACTCATGATTCTAAAATCCAGCAGCTCTGACGTGGGTAATCTATAAAGTGTGTACCATAAACTGAGTAACAGTAGCACCTGCTGTTTGTAGGGCTTTGAAATAAATTTGATGAAGTATTTAACACAAATTATTACTTTAACATTTATACTAGGCAAGTAAAAAAAATACAAAAAGGAATGCGCAATATAGCATTATGTTCTTGTTTTTATTACGATCCCATTGAACGTGGACGACAAAGACATTTTGATAGGGAAAGTAATCCCCCCCATTCCATATCAACAAAATCTTTGCATTTGTCCAAACATATACAATGTAATAAGACACAATACATGGATGTTGATATTTAAAATATGCTACAAATGTGAAAAGGTACAACTTGTTTTGTGCTGAAAAATCTGAACGTGTTCATTTGTTGCCACATCTTGACCCACATTCAGTATTTGTTTTCTTTTACCATAAAAGAAAAAACTGTCAGCCAAGAGGTATCTTCATAATTCATCAGTGTAATACAAGTCTGACTCCAGAGCCTTAAGAAAAATAAAGAATGCAGTATTAGTACAGTCTCTTAAACATCTGAATTTGCTTAACCGAAGCGGTATAGAAAATTGCTGTTGGCTGTATGCCAGCAAGAATTGCCACTAGTCAAAAGACCAACAAAAGCAGGTCATATGCAAGATGCTCAGAACACTGTGGTTCAATTATTTAAATCAAATCTACAGTGCAGATGATCAAACATAATGCTGACAGAATTTGATCTTGAATGCAGAACACTTGTGTGCAAAACAAAAAATGCTACAGCAACAAGAACAATGCTTTTAGGAGTACCAGCATTTCAGCACTAATGTTAAAAATGGGGTTATGATCCTTCAAATCCTGTCCACAGACCTTTAAGTAACTTCTCTTTGAACAGTCCAAAAAAACCAAGATGTCTGCAGTGCTTTCAGCATTTCAAAATGTGCCAAGGCGTGTACAGAATTTGAATAAGTAACACTGCATCTTGCACATGTAGTACTATGTAAATTGCAGTTTATTTGCAAGCATATGGTCCCTTTCAATATGTAATGAATATTATAATGTTTAAAGTATAAGAGCCACCATTGTCCTTGGACCCTAGAAAAGGAGTAAACTGAAGGTCTCTTATAGCATCTATTAGTAATTTGTCTCAACTTCTAACTACTCAGGGTTGATGTTTGGCACCAAAGAATATGACCACAAAGCTCTGAGTCTTTAACATCCCATAGGCTCATAGCATTATTCTCACACCAATGTTTTCTTCCAAAATAGACGCAGAACCTAAGCAGGGGTGTAAACAAATCCTATTTTTACAATAATATGAATAGTCGCGGTTTTCTTGACATGCAGGGGAATAATGCCCCTGGGGAGCAAGGAAGCCCTCAACCGTCCAGAGGGCCCCATTCAGCCCAAGACCAATTCTGTGAGAGTTATGGTAGACTCAGGGGCTTCTCTTCATATTCGCCACATCATTTTGCGTTACGCCACTGATGGCATGATAGGACTGCTATGACATTGATAGTGAAAATGTGTGTCTCTTGTGGCTCCTCTCACCTTTTTGCATACTGCACCAAATGATTGTGAAATTATTTTTGAGGCAAATCTGCTTATTTATGCTGTATGTACTGCAGTTAATATTAATGCTACCTGCCTACAACTTGTGTTTACAATTAAGAGCCTAATTACAAAAGTCCACCTGACATCATTTCGGTCATGGGACCGCCCAACCCCCTGTCGGCGGTCCCATGACCGACCAATTAGGAGGTGACCGAACAGTGTTCCGAAAACAATTATTTTCATCACAATGGGAGCATGCATTCCGAAGAGGTGTAGCTCATCACTGCACTCTGTGGCAGGTACCCCAAGGTGCCTGCCATGGGGTGCAGGGATCAACAGGGGGGCACCATAGGTGCCCCCGCGGCCACCAACCAGAGGCCATACACCCAGGGGGGCCCTGCTGGGGGCCCCCAAAGTCGACTTCGACAGCCTTTCTGTGTCCGAAAGGCCGGCACAGAAAGGCTGTCGGAATCCAACATTGTAATCCCTGGGGCGGAAAGAGTCACCCTCGGGATTACTGAAGTCATTCCGACTGGCGGACGGGCTCTCCAAGCCCATTGGAAGCCAATGGGAATGACTGGTCGGATTCCTTTCCGTCTGACACCATCAAAATGGGTCGGTTGGAAAGGAATTTGATCGACTGATTATGATACCTTAGGAAACGTCTCTGACCATCCAAACGAGTCGTAATCAGCCCCTTTGTGTCTCTTTCACTGGTTGGTCCTCTCAGCAGAACAATCATTTTGCATCTCATACCTATTGAAGGATCTGCACCTCATTTCATCGATTGTTTCTTATGTAAATAATACATGCTAATATTTGCTGCAATTGATCACACCTAAATCTAATAATATGATCTGATTCTTATGGCTGTGATGGAAACACACCTGAGGAATTGCAGCAATTGATAGCAATAACATTGCTATGTATTTTGGAGAGATTCTAAACTGATTAGAATATGGTTAATGTATTTTATGCTTCGTCTCTAGCATTTCTTGGTACATATTGTTCATATTATGTTCAGTAACCTTACCTTTTTGCTCATCTTCAAAACATTTGACTGATAATGTCGATAGCTTATGTTGCCTTCATGATTGTTATTTTGTTTTCAATTATGATTCCGACTTTTGAAGCAATATCTCCAATATTTGCTGATTAAGACATAGGATATTGATTAGACATTGATTAAATTATCCATTACATATTGTGGTTATGCTCTTTTTGAGGTGAGGTTGTTCTTCGGCCTGTATTTTTATATCGACTTTACAAGGCTATCTTATCAGCATTGGGTTCAAGACATTTTGTTTATGGACTGACTGGTTATCCTCACCCTTCACAGAAAATGAGCAACATTAATATCTTTTCCGAAACAATCCATGCAAACAAAGAGAGTTTACCTTTCAGCAACACTAAACCCAAGAGACCTTAAAAGGATCCGCTCTCACTGAACCAGCCTTCTTGAATTCACATTACAGATACATTTTGGAGTGAGGGGAAGGATTTATAAACCTATTTATGGCTGCCCCAAATAAAATAAATTACTACAGGAAGAAAACAGAAGGGTTGCAATTGAACGTAAAGACTTCAAAATTAAAAACAAAATAGTGATTTTCATGACCTTTCCTCTAAAGTACACAAATTAAAATTGGATGTCAGAATGCCAGATAAGCATGCAGAGGATCTTAAAAATAGAAACAGAAGCACCCTTCTAAAACTGTATGGTGTATGAGAGAAGAGGGTGATGCCATGATGTAATTGTTGATGTATGTACCCAGAGTATAGTTAGTTTCACAAGTTCTTCTGAGATAAACACCCAAAGAGCATCTGTTTGAATTGCTACAAGTGACAAATTTCATAAAAGAAAAAAAAGGAAATTATTGTAACTGGTCAATACCTATATATTTATCAGGAATTGTCTGAAGCAACTGCAATGAGGAATATATAGTTTTTTGCTTACCTCACTTAAGCACATAACTTTCACTTTGGTCTTGACCATCCTCTCAATTTTAAATAGTTCCTAATGGGAAATCGCTGTTAATTTTGATAGACCATGCGAAACGTAAGAAATGTATATAACAAGATTCAACGTTGGAAGTATGAATGCTTCTCATGCTAATGTTTCTTCTTCTTCGTCGTCTTCTTATTCTCCTATTAATAGCATTAGTAACATAACATTTTTCACTTTCTTTGTTTCCTTCTTTCCACTTCCTTTTGTTTGCTCTTTCTGTTACTCCTTTTCTCTTTGTCAATATGATCGTCAGTTGATGGGTAAGATAGAATAAAAAGTAGTTGGACTGTTCAGCAACATTTTGTGCATTTTAAAATGTGGTCAAGCTAAATATTGTCTCACGTTCTCAAGTCATTCGACCTGTTATTTGCATAGGCCCTGTCGTAAACTACTACCACAAGCATTTTTGCCATGAATACTCTGCCATTCAGATACATGCATAACATCATTCAAAAGGACCCAAAGCAAGGAAACTTTGGGGCATATTATCAAGACAGGCGATAAAATTATCGCCGCTTTAACAGCCGAAAACTGCCGCTAAAGCGGCGATAATGGGCTTGATAATATGCTCTATGGAATTCCAATTGAAGCCTGTTAGATGTCCTTCACATCTAACATGGGCTTCAATTGGAATTCCATAGAGCATATTATCAAGCCCACTATCGCCGCTTTAGCGGCAGTTTTCTGCCGTTAAAGCGGCGATCATTTTATCGCCTGTCTTGATAATATGCCCCTCAATTTTGTGCAGCGTGGTATCTGCATGAAGCCCTCAATTTGTCCAAGAAATTGAACATTAAAAAAATGATAGCTGTCATCTAGCTCTCCTAGTTACCCTACTTTGTTCCTTTCTGATTGCTGTTATGCAGCACAAAAGAGGACTGCTCATATTATAGGAAAGCACCTTAGCAAACATCAATAAATTCAAACCAAACCAGTCAGATGTGTTTTTCATCGTTTAAATCTAACTTTTTTAACTTATTGGCATCGTCATGGATTTACAGTTTCAATTTAGGATATATTTAGGGAATTAAACTATAGGTGTTGCAACTGTAATTATTCTCCTCCTTTCCTGTCGCACGGGACTCACCGCTGATGGGACAAAAGGATTGGATAGATATCTTCAAAAATGATCTTGTGGCAGTATATGGCAAAGATTGTTGCCTAGAGAGGAAAAAAGCTCTTCTACTTAGTACTTTGAAGTCCATTAACTTATTGGTCACCTGATAACAGATGCATACAAAGAAGCAAAGATGAGGTTAGAAAGCAGACTTGTAAACATGCCACCTCAGTATTGACGGTACAAATTCTACACTTAGCCTGAAAGAAGTGGACAATCTGTGGAAACTGTTTTTTTTTTACTTCCATTGGTTTTTAGGTTTTGCTTTTATTTTAAAAGTGCTTTTCAAGCACAACGTTGTGGGCCAGCCCCTCTTGGGCACAGGGAAGGCTGGGGGGCAAAGTCCGACCACAGGCAGGGCCTCCAAAAAACAACGAGAGTGTTATGCGGGCAGGAAAAGCAACTGGAGATGAGTCGCGCTATGTGGAATGCTAACAGAGCTCTTCAAGTGTGACGTTGTGGTCCAGCCCCTCCTGGATGCTGGGGAGGCTGAGGGACGAAGTCCCACCCCATCCAGGGCCTCCGAAAATCAATGCAGCTGTAATGAAGGCAGGAAAACAGCCTGAAGATTATTCCCATGGTACAGGAAGCTAACAGTGCTTTCCAAGCAAAACATTGTGATCCATCCTCCCCTGGACACAGGTGAGTCCCGCCCAAGCCAGGACTTCCAAAAATAAATGTAGGTGTTATGCCGGCAGGAAAACTGCCTGGAGATGAGTCCTAGCCTTTGAGAGGCTAACAGCGCTTTTCAAGTGTGACATTGTGGTCTGGCCCCTCCTGGACGCAGGGGAGGTGGGTGACGAAGTCTCACCCCAGCCAGGTCTTCCAAAAAATCAATGTGGGTGTTATGCAGGCAGGAGAAATGCCTAGAGAAGGTTATGCCTTCTGTTTTATAGGTGATACAGAAGGCACAAAGGTAGAAAATCTAGACCCAAAGCAGAATTTCATGTGGAGGGTAGGGTGATAGAACACATGGTGTGTTCTAGTTCCATGTACACCATTGTACCCAAGAAAATGTTTCTGGTAGAATGGTCTGGAGGTGATTTGTCTCCTAAATAAATTTGATATCAGGAAGAGAAAACTGGCATCCTTGGATATTTTTTCCACTACAGCCAATTTCAATCAAATGGAAATAAAAATATATGTAGCTGAGGATAGGCCTCCCAATCTTGGTTGGACGTACCAGTATGATCTGCATAATATTATAAATCTAGGCACTCTTTATCAAGTGATGGTGGTGGATAAAGTTAGTGTGGAGGATATTGTCAAATGGGCAAAAGATTTATTACAAATTAGGCCAGCTTAAAGGTATGTCAACAATAAAGTAGAACATCCAAGAAACATTCCTGTTCAGCACAAGGTGAGGAAAGTACCTGTGATAGTTTGGGGAGAAGTAATATAATACCTGAAGAAATGTTCAAAGATGGAATATAGCTATTACAGAAAAGGCTATGGACATTTCAGATTCTACGTACATTTGAGAAGTATAAGTGAAAATATTGTAACAGATAATTTCCTTTTACCAAAACTCAAATAACTCATACTTTTGCTGAAAGGGGGTAGGTTATTTTTCAAACTTGATCTCAAAAATGTATATCAACAGATTCAATTGCATGAGAACTCTAAACTGCTGGCTGATTTCATCACCATGGAAGGTATGTTTCTGTTCACAAGGAAGCCCTTCGCTCTATCCTCAGCAGCCAATGTCTTTCAGAGGATGATAGCAGAGGTGTTCAAGAGCATGAGTAACATTATATATTTCAAAAGTTGACATTTTAGTGCTGGGAGAATCTGGTGAAGAAAATAATCTGGATATTAAACAGGCTCTAAAGAGACTGTCTGTGGCTGGTCTCATTTAAAAAAAGAAACGTATATATGCTTGCCTAAATATGTGGACTACCTAGGGTATATGATGTCAACTGAGGACCTGTTAAAAACAATTAAACTGCCTCCCCTGCCACAGAATTTAGTCCAGTTGAGGTTATTTATGGGCCTCATTGAGCAGTACTCTATATTAGTAGTGGATTTTGACAAAAAAAACGAAGAGTTAAGAGTCTCATTGAGTAAAGGGGACAGTTTCAGGTGAAATGTGGTCCTGCAGAAATATTTTGAAAGCATCAAAGTAGATTTTCCCAATGCTAGAATACTATTCATTTTTCACATGTCTTAAGTCTATTTTGATAGTGGATGCAGGGGCCACTGGGATAGGACCTATTCTTTCTCAATTGTATGGTAAGGCCAAAAAGAATCTGGCCTTTGCTTCACACTCAATGATGAGCTACAAATGGAACTACTCCTTCATGGACCGTAAGTCTACAACTCGTTCAACACTTACTGCAGCTGCTGTCTTGAAAAGTTTGGGGTGATAGGTCAAGCAGGAGCTGAGAAAAAAAGGTTGGCCCAAAATGTGTTTTTCCCCATGTTAATTTCCATAGGAACCTGAGACACGGCTACAGCCTGAACTGCTGAAAGGAACTACACCAAATTTCGCGGGATGGTAGATGTTGGCTCAGGGAAGTGCCTATTTGTTATTTGGTGTAAATCTGTCCAGTAGTTGTTGAGTTATTTAAATAAATTTCCAGTTGTATATCTAGGGATGCAGAGGATCCATGACCCCTTCCAACCTCATGCTGAGATCTGATTGTCTGTCAACACTTCAAACCAGGAAGTGTTGGCAGCCATCTTGTGACTCAGTTGTACTGATCCTGTCACACTACTGGTTGGGGGATGAAGTCCCCTTGGCTGCAAGCCCTCCTATTACCTCCAGTAAATTATGCACAGCGGGATTGCTGAGAGGTCTTCAGAGGGCAGGGCCCCTTTCTCCACCACTCTCTAAATGCACCACCTGGTGCAGTGCTGGTTGGAGGATGAAGTCTCCTTGGCTCCAGAGGGTCCTTGGGTGTCAACAAGCCCTCCTGTTACCTTCAGTAAGTCCCACACAGCAGGATTGCTTAGAGGTTGTTGGATGCCATGCCCCCTTTCTCCACCACTCTGCAAACTTGCCTCCTGATGCGCTACAAGTTGAGGGTCCTTAGGGGCCAACTACCCCTCCTGTTACCTCCAGTTAGCTTCCTGGTACACTGCTGGTTGGGGGATGAAGTCCCCTAGGCTGCAAGCCCTCTTATTACCTCCAATAAGTTAGAAACAGCTGGATTGCTGAGAGGACTTCAGAGGGCAGAGCCCCTTTCTCCACCACTCTGCAAATGCACCACCTGGTGTATTGCTGGTTGTAGAATGAAGTCCTTGGGTGTCAACAAGCCCTCCTGTTACCTTCAGTAAGTCCCACACTGCGAGATTGCTGAGAGGTTGTCCATGCCCCCTTTCCCCACCACTCTGCAAACTCACCTCCTGATGCACTACAAGTTGGGGGATCAAGTCCCCTTGGCTCTTGGGGGTCCTTGGGGGTCAACTACCCCTCCTGCTACCTCCAGTAAGCTTCCTGGCACACTGCTGGTTGGGGGATAAAGTCCCCTTGGCTACAAGCCCTCTTATTACCTCCAGTAAGTTACACACAGCAGGATTGCTGAGAGGTCTTCAGGGGGCACGGCCCCTTTCTCCATCACTCTGCAAATGCACCACCTGGTGCATTGCTGGTTGGAGAATGAAGTCCTTGGGTGTCAACAAGCCCTCCCCTTACCTTCAGTAAGTATCACACAGCTGGATTGCTGAGAGGTTGTCTTGAGGGTCCATTGGGGACAACTACCCCTCCTGTTACCTCCAGTAGGACCCACACAGCAGAATTGCTGAGAGATCATCAGAAGCCATGCCCCCTTTCTCCACCACTTTGCAAATACGCCTCCCAGGACAATACTGTTTAGAGGATGAAGCCTACCTTAGTACTGAGGTCCTCAGGGGGCAATGGGGCATCATCCTCCTACCAGCAGTGCACCAAGAGGAATGTTTGCTGACTGGTGGAGAAGGGGTGCGTGGCCTCTGCCCACCTCTTTGCAATCCAACAGCGTGGGACCTACTGGAGGTAACAGGAGGTATTGCTGCCCCCTAAGGACCCTCAGCAGCCAACTTCATCTCCTAACCAGTAGCACGACAGGAAGTATGATTGCACAGTGGTATAGAAAGGGGGAGTCTTTGGTGTTGTGTAGATAGCATTTTGTTTTTTTTTGTTTTATTATAAAGGAAGGGGGGTTTTGTGCCCCCTTCCCTGTGCCGTACTTGGCCCTGGGGATACTATCTACCGAAGTCAAGCATTTCTCTTTTGTGTTAAAAAAAATTCTTTTTTTCCAAAGGATGGGGGGCCACTTGGCCCCTCTTCCCTGGACCAATTTTGGCCCCGGAGACCCCATTGCCCAGGGCTTACACTTTATTTATTTATATTTTTAATATATTGCCCCCCTCCCCTTCCACAATACTCGGTGCTCTGGTCCCACCTAGGGCACCGAGTTATTCACTTAGGGTACTGCGAGGGGGAGCCTGAAGGCCACCAAGGTCCCTGCCGGCTCCCCATGTCCTGTAGGAGCCAGCATTACTTTTGAACAGAGGAGCTGCTGAACATGTAGCTCCCTCTGTCCAAAATCAATTCAGCCTTGCATGCAAGTGAGAGCATTTTTCTGTTCTTGCTTGCACGAAGTGGAGTAGAGTTTGCTATGGCTTGGTGAGAATAGGAAGCACCCGCCAAGCCATAGCAAACAGCTATCTCCCAAGTGTGGACACCTGAGGAGGCAGCAGGAGCCGGCCCTAGGGAGTGGCAGTCCCCAGGTAATAGTGAGGCTGTGTGCCCCATAAAATTTAATGAGAGCCCCAGGGAGGTGGCGGTCCCCTGGGCTGTGGGGTTGCTGCTTTGGCCTCCGCAATTTTTTGCCAATGCCCGGGGGAGGTAGCGGTCCCCAAGACTGCAGGGGAGGTATGCACCCCCCACATTACTTTACACATGCCTCTGGGAGGCGTCGGTCCCCGGGGCTGCGGGCAGGTCCAGTGGGCCCACCTGCATGCATAATGTGAAGCACTCCAGGAAGGTGGCCATCCCCCAGGCTTTCATACACCCCCTCCTATTTGTATTTGATGCCTCCTGTACCTGGCCCACTCAGGGGTTACTTAAAAGTAAGCGCGGGAGCCAGTGCTTGCTTTTAAAAAAAAATATTGTTGCAAATTTGCTAATATCGTGATACCGCTGCAATTAAAACAAAATTATTTTTGGCCTTTTGGGGTTAATCTGGGGCCACTGGAAACACTTTATGAGGTCAAGATACTCCTACTCTGCCCCTTTTCTTTTTTTTACCTTTTTTGGGGGGGAGTCGGTCCCGAGATGGCTGAGAGCACTTCCTGACTGAAGGTTTGGCAGCCAATCAAAGCTGTGCATTTCCCTGCACAAGCTTGTCTTTTTTCACCAAGGCTTTGCAAACACAGAACTCACTATCATTTTCAACTTAAATTTCTCAAAAACTATTGAACGGATGGCATCAAATAACAAAAAGCACAATCTGCGTAACAACATCTATCTTTCTTCCAAACTTGGTGTAATTTCGTCCAGTAGTTCGGGCTGTGGATTCGACAACACGTTCTTATTGGAATTAAAATGGTAAAATGCACTTTTTTGGAACCTCCTTTTCTCAGCCCTCACTTAAAGGATCAGCCTGAAACTTCCTATGCACAACAGAACTGACTTTGACACTTTTTCGCGAAACTTTTGTGAAGATTTGTCAAATGACACCAAAGATAAAGCAAGACAAAAAACAGTTTTCCTATGGAAACTAGGTCTTAACTACCTACTGCCAACTGCCAAAGGTTATAGAGACGTTCTTCCTTTGGAAACTAGTTCCTAACTAAAACTACACACATATATATATATATATATATATATATATATATTCACTGAAAAAACCATGGGTTTCACACACGTTATAGTTAGGAATTAGCATTTAAAAAACCTTGCAAATTCACTGAAAAAACCATAGGTTTCACACATGTTATAGTTAGCTGGACATTTCACTCGTAAAAAACCATTGAAATTACCCGTTATAGTTAGTTCAGCTAACTATAACTCGCGCGACCGCAATCCACTGCTGATGACGTCACATATTACATCACTGTATTCACTAAGATACTGTTAATAACTCAGTTTTACAATTAATTTTACAAAAAAAACATCCATTTAGACACTTATTTACCCATTTTTTCTTCCATTAACCTTTAGATATACATATATAAAATATATTTATTTTTCAGAAAGACACATATTCACTGGATGATGTCATCAGTGATGTCATCAGTGATGTCACTGACCATGTCATGAGTGATGTAATATGTGACGTCATCAGCAGTGGATTGCGGTTGCGCGAGTTATAGGTAGCTGAACTAACTATAACGGGGGAATTTCAATGGTTTTTACGAGTGAAATGTCCAGCTAACTATAACATGTGTGAAACCTATGGTTCTTTCCGTGAATTTGCAAGGTTTTTTAAATGCTAATTCCTAACTATAACGTGTGTGAAACCTATGGTTTTTTCAGTGAATTTGCAAGGTTTTTTAAATGCTAATTCCTAACTATAACGTGTGTGAAACCTATGATTTTTTAAGTGAATTTGCAAGGTTTTTTAAATGCTAATTTCTAACTGTAACGTGTGTGACACCTATGGTTTTTTTAGTGAATTTGTAAGGTTTTTTAAATGCTAATTTATGTATGTATTATTATATTTTTTATATATTTATTTTACAATAAACTACCTGTGTATATAGTTATAGATTGACTGTATCCTGTAATATGGAATGGCTCAGCTCTTTTCTTTTGAATTTGGATAAAGTTGAACAGCATAGTTAATATCTTCTATAAACTTATAAACAGTTTAAAACATTTTTTTTTTTAGGGTTTATCACGATGCGCGCACCGTGCTTGCACCGTGCGCGCACCCCGCGATTTATTGAAAAAAAATTGTTTTTTTCACCCTTCGGGGTCCTTCAGGGACCCCCTGACAAAGGCTAGGGGGTCAGGAACTCTCTACCCTGCCCCCTTTTCACATTCTCCACCTTTCTTTTTCACTCTCACACACAAAATGGCGTCCAACACTTCCTGATTTCGACGGATTGGAACGTTGACTGACATCTAACCACCAATCAGAATTACCCTCGCGGACATTTGGTGCGCGCACCCCGCGATTTTTTGAAAAAAAATAAAATGTTTTTTTCACCCTTCGGGGTCCTTCAGGGACCCCCTCACAAAGGCTAGGGGGTCAGGAACTCTCTACCCTGCCCCCTTTTCACGTTCTCCACCTTTCTTTTTCACTCTCACACACAAAATGGTGTCCGACACTTCCTGATTTCGACGGATTGGAATGTTGACTGACATCTAACCACCAATCAGAATTACGCTCGCGGACATATAGATATTTATGCACTTTTAACCGCAATTTTCTCAGGAACTACTGAACAGATTGCAAAAGGCACATGCCTGACCTGAGGACTACCTCTTTGCCAAATTTCAAGTAATTCTGTTCAGCCGTTCGGGCTGTACTTTCGACTAAAGGTCCTATGGGAAAATGCATGGGGAAACGCGTTGTGGGACCCCCCTTTTTTCTCAGCCCCCGCTTGACAAATCACCCTGAGACTTTCAGGGTAGGAGCTGAGCGGAGCGCCCCATTAGTTTTGAAAATTTCACGAAGATAAGTCAACCGGCGCCAAAGTTATTCAAAATTGAATTTTCAGATTTCCTATGGGAACTCGGTCCTAACTATAACTACCTACTGGCAATCGCCAGTAGATTATATATATATATATATATATGTATATATATATATATATTACCTACTGGCGGTCGCCAGTAGGTAGTTATAGTTAGGACCACGTTTCCATAGGAAATCCGCAACATTCTATTTTGAATAACTTTGGCGCCGGTCGACGAATCCTCGCGAATTTTTCAAAATAGGTGGGGCGCTACACTCCGCTCCTACCCTGAAAGTCTCGGGGGGATTCGTCAAGCGGGGGCTGAGATAAAAGGGGGGTCCCAAAACGCGTTTTTCCCATGCATTTTTCCATGGGACCTTTAGACAGGGCTACAGCTCGAACGGCTGAACAGAATTACTAGAAATTTGGCAGAGAGGTAGTCCTCAGGTCAAGGAAGTGCCTTTTGTAGGTTTTGTGTAAATCTGTTCAGTAGATTCTGAGAAAATAGCCTTTAAATCAATATATATATCTGAGCCAGCTTACGGTGCGCTTACGGTACGCTTACCGTACGCGTACAGTGGCGTGCGCGAGCGCGATTCTGATTGGCTCTTAGATCTAAGTAAACATTCGAATCGGCCGAAACCAGGAAGCGGCGGCCGCCATTTTCTCTCTCGCACTGAGAGTGATTCTTAAAATATAAAGCCCAAAAACATGTAAAGGGGCTGTTTAGACAGCTCCCACACACATAGCCATGTTGAGGGAGTCCCCAAAGATCCCCCAAGGCCAAAAACGGAATTTTTATTTTTTCGGTAATTTCGCCGATTACGCTTACCGTACGCGTACGGTAAAAATTAAAAAAAAAAAAATTATCCACACTCTCTCCACCCCGTGTGCAATTGGTGCCTGAAGGGCACCAATTGTGCATGGCTTATTACACATGAGATAAACTAAAATATTAAAAAAAAAATAATAAAAAAAAAAATTATCCACACTCTCTCCACCCCGTGTGCAAATGGTGCCCGAAGGGCACCATTTGTGCATGGCTTTTAAAATATACGAAAAATTACAATATTACCTTTCAAAACGAAGTGCATCATATGTCCTCCATGTGCGCACGGTGCGCGAAGCGCATCGTGCGTACATGGCCCATCTAGCGTAACGTGGGCACGCGGTGCGCATAGCGCACCGCGTGCCCACCGTGCGTGCACGGCACTAACTGCGTAAAGTGGGCGCGTGGTGCGCGAAGCGCACCGTGCGCGCACAGAACGAACTGCGTTAAGTGGGCGCGCACGCCACGAATGGCGTAAAGTAACTTAGCATTTAAAAAACCGTACAAATTCACTGAAAAAACCATAGGTTTCACACACGTTATAGTTAGGAATTAGCATTTAAAAAACCTTGCAAATTCACTGAAAAAACCATAGGTTTCACACATGTTATAGTTAGCGGAAATTTTACTGATAAAAAACCAATGAAATTCCCCCGTTATAGTTAGTGCAGGCAACTATAACTCACGCGACCGCAATCTTCTGCTGATGACATATGTGTCTTTATGAAAAAAAAATATTTGTAATATATGTATAGCTAAAAATGGGATTGCGGTCGCATGAGTTATAGTTGCCTGCACTAACTATAACGGGGGAATTTCATTGGTTTTTTATCAGTAAAATTTCCGCTAACTATAACATGTGTGAAACCTATGGTTTTTTCAGTGAATATATATATATATATATATATATATATATATATATATATATATATATATATATATATATATATATATATATATATATATAGGTGCTTGCGCTGCACAAAGGGGCATTTTCTTAATGAGGCAGCTCAGCACAGCAAAATTACTACTTGCGGCGCCGTGCTGCACTTTTTCATTGTAAATTTCCCCCCATGTTCCTTGCAACGTTCTCTGATCAGACATTGAATCCTGTCCTACTCTTCTGCTACTCAGAGATTCTTTAAATATCCTGCTTTTGCATAGCACTGCTCTTGCCCCAGAACACCGGCTTTGTGTGCTGAACTCTCTTGTCACTCTGCATTCCACGGGCACCTTGCACTGCTCTTCCTACTATGCTCTGTGCTGCTAGTTAACCATTCCTCAGAATCCTAAACTTCTGATTTCTGCAATTCTGTGCTGTTTCTCAAGCATTCTGGCAATTTTCGCCATGAAACCATGCTTCTCCCATTGCACACTATGCACTGTTTCCATTTTAACCTATCACTCTTCCCTTGCAGACTCCCTATTCCCTTGCAGACTCCCTATTTCTTTGCACACTGTGCTTTCCACCACAGCCTGTGCACCCTACCTTCACTCTCTCAATAGCACCAATTATTTATTAAGCGTCTCTAGCATAACACTGGTTTAACACATTCAGCAACTTGTATGTTTTGTTAACAAAGTCTGATTTACCGAATTGCATAGTTCTTCAGACACAAAGAACAGGTACAAAATGTGCAGCAGCACTGCAAGATTCCCTGTCTTTGAGGAAAATGCCTCCACTACTATGACACAATTCAAAATAATGAAGCTTGCACACATATTTTTAAGGAGCAAAAGTTGACAATGCTTGATTTAAAATATTTGTATCTTAGAAAAGCCACTAAAGTGTGCCTTTGTTGTACAATGCCTTCTTAATTATAAATCCCTGCAAACTAGAGACTATTCTATGAACACCCAAATCATTGTAAAATGTTAATGTCATACCATTCTAAAATCAAACACTTACTGATATTTATGGTACACAGTGATGATGAACCAGAAAAAGCTACTTATATGTTAAAGCAAATCTGAAATTCCTGCAAATAGTCCAAGGTAAAACACACTATTGTGCATCAAAAATCAAATAAAGCCATGGGTCCCAACATTGTACCTAAAGGTCTTTACAAGGCTGATCTCTCTCAATGGTTCCAACTCTCGTTAGAATCTTCAATGCAGCATTCTGGATTACTCACACTATTCACCATATTGATGACCTTGTCTCTAATGGCTGCATTAAGTAGTTCCCTGACTTTGTGGGGACTATTTTGGGTTTGTAAGCTGCATTACTGAATCCTTGTTTCTCCTCTCCATCCTCCATAGCACTGGCTGCACAGTGGAACACATGTCTAAACATATAATTATTGGATGATACACTCCTTGCGGACTATGATAAGGGATTATGGGAAGCGTGGCTTAAGTATACATTTTTAAGATTCTCCACCAATTGCACTGGTCCCCAGAAAAGTTACATAGAGGCTGTGGATTCCCAGTATTGGAGATGTGCCTTACTGGACTACGATATAGTCCATACGTTATGGGAATGTGACCTACTAAGGGTTGGGTTTGGGTTTGGGTCCATATAAAAGAGGACCTCGGGATTAATAGGCCTTTGGCAGCGTGGCTCGTGCTATTCCATGACACTTCCGACCTCCCCGCAGTGACCTAACATGTTAAAAGATGGCTTTCTACTACATTAGGGGGTGGCCAAATTGGTGATTCTTCCTCCCACCTTACAGACCTAGTTGGACAACATGTACTACATGGTGTACTTTGAACGCCCTATTTATAGGCTAAATAATAAATTGCAAATATTTGAGGAGGTTTGGGGCTCCTTTCTTAAAGACAGAAGAGACATATACATCCAAACACTCAGGGTGCCTCTTGAGTACCTCATCTAGTTCCTTGTTCCATGTAAGTCCCTTTGTTTCATTCTCGGCCCTTCCTTCCAAGGGTTCACCAGACTTACGTCCCTATTATTGTTTGCCTTCATTATTGGGGGTTCCTCTGCGTTTATCTGGTCGGTGTGGATAACTGTGACTTGACCTTGATGATGCTGGAGCTAGCCAGTCATCTTACATTTATTTTAATTTCTCCCGTCCGAGTGCTACACCAAGACAGGCTTGAAGTGGGATTTCCCTTCCATCCTTCTCCCCACCATTGGGGATTATGTCTACTTTTTCCCCTTGACAGTTGTTTTTTCCCTCTTCTCCCCCATTTAGGTTTCTTAACTAGTAATTGCCACTTATTTACTTACTCTGCTCTTCCTGGTATTTCTCTTCATTTTTGCAGGTCCCCCTAGAGAGGCCTGGCATGCAGATTGTTTATGGTGTTTGGACTCTAACTTGTTGGGTTCATGAGTCCCAATATTTGAGAAAGATGTTAGAACAGAACCATCTAATTGCCTCCCAGTATCACTAATAGATAGTGTAGGTGAGATGTATGTGATGGTGCTTGTCAATCACCTTCAAGAGTGGGTTGGCTCTTGGAAAATATTACCTCATAACCAAGTTGGTTTTCAGAAGGGCATTAGAATGACTGATGAGGCCATGTGCTTATATACTGTTGTTATAAAGTACATTAGACAAAGGTGAGTCCTTATCTATTTAACGTTCATTGATTTAGAGTCAGCTTTTGACTCTGTAGATAGAGACTTATTTTGTCTTGCACTGCGGCAACAGAGATTGCATCCCTATTTGTTAACAGCCATAAAAAGTAAACATGAGGATACAATAGTTCATGTATGGCATGGACCTAAGGGGGAAATTACAGAGTATTTGGATCATCACAAATGTGTATCAAGGGTGTGTGTTGGCCCCTATGCTTTTTCCACTATGTTTGAATGATGTAGGTAGGTCCATATCTAGATAGTTTGAAGTTGTACTACACAAGACTTGAGGACACAAGGATGTCTGTGCTCTTGATTGTGAATGATGAGGTTCTGTTATCTTTCACCGAGCTCTTGATGCATAATTTGATTACGGGCTTTGTAGATTTTTCTTTGAGGAAACACTTGGTTATCACTGTCACCAAAACCAACTTTATGATAATGGAAGCAAAGTCTGTTTGAAGATGTTCTTTTTCAGTGAATAGTGAGATCCTGGAGAGAATTAATTATTTTGATTACCTCAGCCTATGATACTATTCTAAGCTGACCTGGAACCACTACAGGGATATGGTAGCAACAATATCAAAACAGGTGTTGGTGGCAGTCATTGGATAAAAGTAAAGGTTGAGGGGCCATCCCGCCTTTCACTATTGCATGTACACAGAGCTAATACAGTATCAGCAGTAAGATATGGAGCAGAAATCTTGTGTTATGTAGAATCATCCGCAATTCAGAAAATCAAAAACAAGCTTTTAAGATCATTATTTTCTCTGGGACCAGGTACACCCTTAATGGCGCTTTACTTCAAACTGGATATTATACCACTTTCCGACATTATTGCCTTTGCACTATACGTTACTGGGTTCGCGTGCATAGGAACCATTAGGTGGTTATGTATATATTTGGAATCAATTAGAGAGGCAGTTGCATACCCTGAACCACGTTAAAAATGCATAAACTTGAAGGCATCTGTGAGAAAGACACAACAACATCTATGAGGATCCCACTGTGGTTACTGACTAGCCAGCCAATAGGATTAAGGATGCCTACTGACAGTATACATTCCAAAATGCCCACACTAGTAGGAGGGAATCCTTGTTCACAGATTTCTAAAATATAAAGCTCACCCTGGGTTTGAGCCCTCTCTTGATGACATGTACACAGAGATGTGACGCTCGTTATATGTTAAGTTCCAATTGGGGAGTCTTCCAGTACATCATATACTGCCATAGGAAGTAAACCCTTAGGGAATGAAAATGACAATCCCTGCAATTGTTTGAGTGGGTAAAAAGAAAATGTTAACCACTTTATGCTAAATTGCACAAGTGAAACAAGCCCTCATAGGAATTGGTTTACTCCCCTATTCAGTCCCTATAATGTTTTGAAAGAGTTAGCTGCCCTATATTTGTACCCTAGAACGTCTCACCCAGTGATCTATCATGCAGTTTCTATGTACATTTGGAGTGACAGTATTTCCACTGGGAAGATGAATAGCAAAGAGAAATGAGGCTGATTTATTCTGTTACTATTTTAATTGAGTGTGCAATACTATTGTATTTAAAGTCTTCTGAATTATTATCCTGCCATTCTAGTTGAGAGTGGGTGCATTTTGGGACTGAAGTTTTGTTTTAGAGTATTGGGTGTAAATACATATAATGTTAGTGTTATGTATAGTATATATTTAGTAAATTTACTTTGATTGAGTATATCTGTTAGAAATGGGTTTCTGGTTGACAGAGGTATACTCCTTGTCCAAGAAGGAACCAAGAAGGAACCAAACTCATAGTCAGGGTAAATCAGAAACACACTTTAGATTAACCTGTGCTTATCCTCTGATAGCTAGGCGCAGAGAAGTCAGGCTTAACTTAAGGGGCAATGTGTAAAGTATTTGTGCAACACTTCGAACAGTAACACCGTGAAAACACCACAACAGGACTCCATCAGTTTGCAACACTAGCTTATATTTCTATAAGCAAAACAACAAAAACCAATAAGTAGAAGTCAAGATATACATTTTTAAAGAGTAAAAAGTGTTTTAGTGCTTAGAAAGAAATAGTGCCAACTAGGGCTATCTGGGAGCCCTTGACCAAGGCAAATCCAACAGTTCAGGCTGACCAAAATGGAGGGCGGGTCAGACACAGGGAACATCCTTGGTCCGCTGAACAGGACCCTGGATGCATTGACATTGAGGCCGATGCGGGGAGCAAAGGAGACGATGCGTTGTCTTCGATCTCACAAATGTAGGTGATGATTCGGTACTGAGCTGTGCACCATCAAGGATGCAGCAAGAGTCAAGATGCAAAGCACACCGGGTGATGCGTCGACATCAAACTATTGGGCTGAAGGCGATGCAAGTAGCACTTAGCGATGCATCAGCACTGAGCCACGCAAAGTCAGAGAGGCATTGGAAACTGGAGGCGATGCATCGTGCAGTTATTGATGGAGTGTCTGCTGTCCATGCAGCATTGGTGATATGTCGGTGTCGAAGGACATGCACTAGTTGCGATCGGCACAAAGTTGTCAATTAATGGATTTTCACAGTAGCAGCACTTTCAACTCATTTCCAAAGGGTTCAGAAGGGGACTGGCATAACTTCGCAGAGCAGAACTCACGGCAAACAGAGTCCAGGTGCTGTTTGCAGGTTGAAGAGAGAAGTCTTTGATATCTCTGAGACTTCAGAAAACAGAAGGCATGCCAAAAAGTCCTTGGAGATCCTCCTCATTCTCAGGCAAGAAGGCAGCAGGTCAAAACAACAAACCAGGTCAGCAAACTGGCAATCCCTCCAGCAGCACAGCAGTCCTTCTTCCTGGTAAAATATCCTCAGTTCCAGAAGTGTTCTGAGTTGGTGGTATCAGAGGTCCAGTGCTTATACCCAATTAGGCCTTTAAAGTGGGGGAGACTTCAAAGAGATGCCTTTAAAGTGCACAAGTCAATTTCTTCATGCCCTGGTGCCACATTCACTACACTGGGGTATGCAACCTTTTGTGTGGGGACAGGACACAGCCCTTTCACGTGGAAGTGTCAGCCCCTCTCTCCCATCATGCCCAGGATGGCCCATCAGGATGTGGATGGCCGATCAGCCACACCTTAGCTCCCTTTGTATTTGGCTGTCTAGAAGGGAAGCGCAAAGCCAGCCATCACCCACCCTGGGAGTGTATTCAGAGACAGGGAGAAGGCACCAAATGGTTACAGTAAGAAAATGCTAACTTTTTAAAATTTACATTTTCAGAATTGCAATTTGAAATCCAACTTCACCATAAGTTGTGTTTTTAAATTATGATTCCAGAGACACCAGATTTGGGGGTCCCATCTCTTCCCAATTGGAAATTACAATTGTAAGGTAATCCCAATGTTTACATATGGGAGAGATAGGGCTTGAAGCAATGAAAAACAAGCTTAAGAGATCTTCACTACCAGGACATGTAAAAACTTTTAGGTACATGTCCTACTTTTTATGTGCACTGAACCCTGCCCTTGGGGATCCATGGCCTACATTAGGGGGTGACTAATATGTATTAAAAGGAAGGTTTGGGCCTGGTAAGAGGGCTAACTTGCCAAGTCAACATAGTAGTTTAGAAATGCACACACAGGCTCTGCAATGGCAGGCCTTAAACAGGTTTAGAGGGCTGCTTAAGTGGGTGCCATGATCAGTTTAATTTACAGGCCCTGGTCACATGTGGTGCTCTTTACTAGGGAATTAAAAGTACATTAAATATGCCAATTGCAGAAAAGCCAAGGTTTCCATGTTTTAAGTATAGAGCGCATGCACTTTAGCGCTGGTTAGCGGGTAAAGTACCTAAATTCCTAAAGCCAGGAAAAACAAAGTCAGTAAAACAGGAGGTCAGAAGCCATAAAGCCAGGGGAAACCACACAACGGATGCCAGATCTAGCAATAATATTTAGGCATATGCTGAGAACAATGTAATACATTTTAATTTTAAGTAAATCCTTTCCAAGAGTTGTGTTTATTCTTCAAGGATTCTTCATGATTCTCAGAAGACCGTGGAGTAATGCACATTTCCCTCATATTTAGGTATTGATTTTGGAAACAGTTAACAACCAACAACAACTGTGCCATGAAATTGCACAATACATTTGAGAAAATCATATATTGCAGGCGGTCCATCAATTAACCATGGGCGTTGGTTCTGCACATCTATCCTACCCATAATGCCAGAGTTGTACTAAATTATTTTGCATATCAGAATTTCAAAATAAACAGAACACCAGCACATAGATACAGCTAATGGAAAATGCTAAACTTATTCCATAATCACTATCACCCTAGTCACAACAATCCTCAAATATCTCACTTAATAGAAATAATAAATAACTATATTCACATGAAGTGGTTTTTGGCACACTAGTTCAGTTATCATTTCACAATTGTATATGTTTGCAAGGCTTGGACTGTTGGAGTTTACCACTCATCTTCATCAGTATAGTTTATTTTGGCAATGTGCCATGAAAGTAGAAAACAAATAGAATTACATAGCATAATTTATATCACATAAAATATTAAAAAGCAAGTAGTTACAGTAAAACAAGGTCAAATCTGGGTGTTAGTAGTAAAATACATTAGTTAGAGCCTAAACACTTCTACAAAAAATATATAACTAATTATAGACTCATCTTTTGCCTAAATCTCTGTATTGCGATTCAAAAGCGGAATACAGCAAAAAACAGACTCAGCCTAACCTCAGTTTTTAAAATGTGATATACAATGTGATGGTCTCTAACACCTAAAAGCCGACAGGCAGGGATGATCCACTTTTTCCTGGTTTTAACAGCTTTGCAGAAGAACAAAACATGCACTCCCAACTTCCTATATGCTCCACAGGTAGGGCAGGTGTTTCATGTAGGGCTCTGTTTACTTGCCCATTTGCCAGTAAAGGAGACAATCATTATGGTGCTGTAGCTGAACTGCATACACAACCTTTGGGACAAAGGAGGCTCTATTTCATCTAAAACTGTTCCATGCTATAGGCTACCTTGATCTTAAGAAAAGAGCCAGTCAGTTTGCCATAACAGGAGAATCCCAGCAGTTGATACATTTTTTATTGCTGGTACCTCGTCTTTAGCAGGGTTTTACCAACTGTCAGGGTGGCCTCCGGTTCTCTCCATAGATCCTCACCCCCACCTTGGTCAAAGTATCTTTTATATATTTTATCCAAGGAAAGCTTTCTCACCCTGCAATCCCTAGCATCACTTTAATGCCAGCTTGTCAAGCTGTTATGTCAAGGCCCAGATCCGTCTCCAGAAAAGCCTAATCCCCACCCCCTCAGTAATAAACTCAACTCCCTGGTCAAGTCTAAGCAGAAGTAATGGTGTACTATTGGTTAGTCCTAGTAGCTGGTGTAGGAATCGGTTCTCACTAACTAACAAAATGGAAATATCCTTATGCCTCCTTAGCTCAGCCCTATTCAATGCAGCTCCAAATGCCTGCATTTTATAAATTTGGATGGCTGGGGAAATTGGGCAGAAATTTGATTTATTTTGCGCCCTTACTAACATCCCACTATGGTGAGTAAATAGAAGCCATCCTTTTCGATACGGCATCTCCAATCAAAGTCTTCAGTAAGGGTCAGCCCCAGGTAGTCAAAATCACAAACAAAGTCTAAGGGGACACCACTTAGCTTGGGATTGGACTGAGTGGAGTGACCAGGATAAAAAATGATGAATATTGTTTTGTCTACTTTTATCTCAAGACCCCTCTTGGACAGTAAAATCTCCAAGGGTGGGCGGCTAACTCTGCTCCGTGGATGGACTTTGCAGAATTTTGTGACTCCACGCTCCACTCGGAACATGGAGTTGAGCAAAAATCCCCGATTCTACCGCATTCTTGGAGTTTGCTCCCACCGCCTACCATTAATCCCAAAATTAAAATGATAAAATCTTATTTCTATGTTCGGTACCTCAAAACGCCTAAACCATATAAGAACCATAACCATCCTCTTCCTAGTGTTCATCACGGAGAGCTACATCCTCTTCCTTGTGTTCATTAGGGAGAGCTTCAATGTCTGTTTTCTATGTCTAAGTGGAAGTAGGTACCCAGTGTGTGTGCTTCCACTCATTGACACTTCCGTCCAGAACCATTGTTGCTGCCCTTTGGTCTTGAAGAAGTGTCACAGTGTATGCGTACATCACTGATAAGGCTTCTGACTGAGATGCAGTGCAGACAATTTACTGGCAGAAAAAGGCATGAGTCTCCACAACACTCTCGCTCTGCCCAGAGAAGGTGCCTGACAGCAGCAACCTGACACAGAGGCCATCCGCAGAAGCAAAGGGCTTAGCACTGGCACACCTTACAGAGAGATGGGTGGGAATGTGTATGCATAGGAGACTGAGCATCAGTAGACAAACAGGTACATGTAGCAGCAGTCAAGAGATGGCACCCCACGCCTCTATAATATCTGCAGCTAGACTCCATACCTTGAGAACTAAATCAGTCTTTCTTTGTTTTACATGCATATTATTTATTTTAATGACAGTTGACTATAGGAGTGGGTGAGTGGAGCAACTCCACCCACTCAGAGAACTCTGGGGAATTTCACCGAGTGTTTATGCAACTCTGTGGAATTCCACGTTGTGCAACTCTGTGAGCTCAGCCCACCCCTTAAAATCTCGCCAAAGTACAAATCATTTTTTGTAACCCCTGTGGAAATGTGGATTTTCCTGGTCAGTTATGTCCCCTATCTTTGGACCCCAATGGTTCTATGTGCATGTCACAAGTACATGTATGTTCCCTCCAGTTCCAGTTTTGATGACGCAAACACATGTGCGTCCACCGTCAACATGTCCTCTGTCAGATCCGCCATGAATGGGCTGGATATTCGCTTCCTAAGTATGAAAGGCCACCGACTTTATATGGCTCAGTTACTCCATTTTTACAGTTCAGGCGAGTAGGCCCGATTCTGTCCTCAAGCCTTTCCCTGCTCTCTGCCTCTGACAGCTTCAGCTTGAGCTCGCATCTGTATCCATGAACTTTGTCCTACTCCCTGTGCGGCTAACGGTGCCTGCCTCGGCCAGTTTTGCCTGCCTGCCAAGAAACCGTATTTCACCTTCGAATTATCTGCTTCCCCCTCAGCCGATGCATTCCTGCCTAGTAGTTTAAGTAAACATTCTTCCAGTTACCAAGCAAAAAGGCCCAACTTCTCTGTCCTCATGCAAGTAATTCATAGCCCTGTTACCATGGAATATTCCTACCCCCTCGCATTCAGTGTAGACACTTAGACGCTTGTACACGCACGCACAGTCAGTATAGAATAGATTCTGTCCGAGAGTCCTTCTTTTATGGATAACATAGTTCTTTAAACATAGGATGTTAGATATGATTTGGGATTAGGTTGACTTGACCCCCCAGACTTCTTGTCTCCACATGTAGAGCTAAATGTCAAGTCCCCGTCACCCCCTAGTTACACGTCAATTACACGTCATGCTGCTGCGCGCGCATCAATGCCAAGTATTATCTTATAGATCCACCTATGTATTACGTCATAACCAATCATGTTCCTTTTTACTCATTATTACACCCATTTTCGGTTACGCAAACCAAACGTCAATGTCCTTATCAATTGTTACGCCTACTGTATTCACTTCATTATGATGTATGTACTATAAAAGTTACTTCTTGTCAATAAAGTATGTACTTCACTTCCTGAACCCCCGTGGTGATGGAACTTGAGGCATCCGATTATAATCGTTTATTGGAATAAAGCCCATTCCGAAACTCTAATATCACGGATTCTGCCTCTCATTTTACTGAGCTATTTTATAATGTTTCTGTATCAAATTCAGTCCCGGTAAAGGAATTTTTATTTACCACAAGATGGCGCCCGAACAGGGACACTTTCTCATCTCACGCGCCGGCGGTGCGTTGCAGGCCCGGTCTCCTGCCACAGCTGGACGGACAATAACGCGTACCAGCAGGATTTCCTGTATCTCCCTCCGGTCAAGCGGGGGCGACTGAGACTGCGATCAACACCCAGACGAGGCGGTGAGAAGTGCGAAGTATCCCGACCAGAGCCTAGCTGAGAGAGCAAGATCCGAGGTATACAGAGACCCACCAGTCCGAAGTCAAGCCCAGTGTCCGACGAGTCGAGTCGAGTCGAGTCCGGTCCGGTTCAAGTTCAAGTTACTGAGGCCTTCCGTTTCCGAAGCTACCCGGTGAGTACCATTGCTGGGGAGGCATTTCTGACGTGCACATAGGTTGTGCCGGTCAAGACGGGTTTGGGTACACAAATCCGGTCTGCACTGTTTTAGCAGTGTATCTGTACTGTTTAGCAGTATATCAAGTATTCCGAAGTATTCCGAAGTGTCTAGTTATTGTCTAGTTATTGTCGAGAATTAAGCTTGGTGATTAGTTATGCAGACGATCATCATTGTTGTTTCAGTTAAAGGTTTAATGTTTAATGTTTAAAAGTGTTTAAGTATGTTCTGTATATCGTGGTATGAATGACTGTTCATTATCGTGTTTATTGTATTAAGTCTGTTCAAATTCAAGTATCAGGTCAAAATCAAGTATAAGGTCAGTTCTCAATATGCCGCTCTTTTCGAAATTAAGACAGATCACTACCAGAAAAGGGGTTCTCGAAGAAGCCGTCCCTATTCCTCCTAGGGACACTCCAGGGCACTTTATGTATCACAAACATGGCTTAGACGCTATATTATTTCTTGATTTATGGGTAGACTATACCAAGGGATTACCAGAAAGTCAGAGGTGGCCCACAGCGGGGACCTGGGATGCAGAGTGCATCATGAAAGTCGAGGAAGAGTTATGGAAAAGGAAAGTCAGACAGTCACAGAAAGACGCCGTTGAATTATGGCGTAAAGAATCACATAGACGAACAGAAAAAGCACGTAGACAGGAAGAGAAGAGTAAAGAGAATTCCAATAAAGTTCGAGAGAATCTATTAATTGAGGAAGGTATCCGAGTGAAATCAGAACAAGTAGACAGACAAAGAAATGCCCTTATGAATGGTATGTATCCCCTTCTGGCCGAAGGATTACCTAAGGCTACTCCAGAGATACCGAAAGACTTGCCACCCCCATTATTCCCAATCAAGGTACATCCTAAGGGGCATCCTAGAACCGCAGAAGATGTTTTTCTTTCCTCATATTTAGATGACGCAGCTCCCGAGTATGCTAATTCCGCCCCACGTAGACCGCATACCAGGGAGGTTCAACGCCAAGATCCAGTGCCCGTATCCCTACAGCAACAAATCGAGTCACAAGTTCCGGCAAGCACATCTGTTTCTGTATCCGCTCCTACAGCTACTTCTATGGCTGTGTCCACACCTATAGTTGCTGTGTCACGTTCGACGAACCCTTTTACACCCAACGCCCCAGATGGGGCCGCGGGAGGAGCTACCAATATCTTTTCTACGCCACCCAGAATAAATAAACTTACTTTTCAAGAGTCAGCGCATTCACGTACACCCAAACTCCTTAGTGCCCGTGCGCTTAAGGAACTTCTTATAGATTGTAGATATGACCCGGTGCCTGGAAAAGAGGACGAAATGACCCTAGCATCATTGCGTATCAGACGAGCCGCAGTGTATTTAGCGAAGTTACCAGGAATGACTGCGCATCTAGATAATATATATCATTTTGTCCAAACGGGGCGAGATCCAGAATGTATTTACAGAGCTATGGAATACCAGAAAGTAGAGATACAGGGGGAACTGTTACGTTTCCTCATAAACTGTGTGATCAGAAATCAAGACCGACCGGGGGTAGACCCGGAAGCAATGAAAATTCTTACAAGATGGAGCCAGAATATATCGGAAGGGAGACATGATAAACAAAACTGTATAATAGCCATGTGCCGAAAGATCCGTAAAGAAATAGAACGCCTACACGAAGAGCGATTAGAGGTAGACGAGTTCGAACAAAACGAGGAAGAAGGGTCAGGACTGCCCACAGGACAGTCGGACACCATAGCCTATGTAGGTAAAGGAAGATCTTGTAATAGGAATCAGACTAGATATCATACTGACTCAATACATCCGATATGTCCAGAAAATAACAGGAATTTTCAAATACCTATAATTAATATAAGGTCTAACGAGCATTCGTTCCAAACCGCCGACAAACTACTCCGAGAACGAAGGGGTTATCATTTCCTCGATTCTATGGATGAACAAGATTTAGCCAGGGCAGCTGTCCATTGGGTGGACAGTCCCGGAAAATATAGTGATGATACAGTAGTACGCACATTTTTGAATCTTACCCCAGATGAACAAAGGTTAGCTGGGATTTATATGATTCAACAACTCATTATACTATATCGGAGTCAGCATTCGGACCCTGGTCCCTTGCCTGACATACTGACTGAATTACTTATGAATAAATGGAGAGGTCCAGGTACTGAATTAATTAAAGAAATTCTAGTATCTAGAAAGCAGTATATTCTTTTTGTATGCTCAGTGCATGTCTCATTGCCTGTCAAGGAAAGAACGACGTATCACCTGGATAGACAGAATCCCTTACGAGAAGTACACCCAATAAAAGGCGAGGACAATGAGTTTAAACGCGTATTTGTATATACGCCCATATCGAAAATAGAATTGTTAGAAATGAAGAAAGTGGTACCCAGTCATGACAAAGACCCAGCGGGTTTTCACCGAGAAATTAAAGACATGTTACTCATGGGAGAGTATACCTACCCCGACATTATGACAATATTAAAGGTGTTGATGCCTGCTGGCATTTATGAGAAACTCAAGGAAAAAGAGTGGGAGGTAGGTGATCAAAAGATAGAATGGTCAGCATTAGAAGCAGAAGAAAGGGCCCGAGGTCCAGGTTCGGGGCTTGGGGACAAAACTAAAGCACTACCAGGTCTACTAGTACAGGTACTGCCACGTTTATTAACTACGAAAAAGGAAGATTGGGGTACAATTTCAGCCTGTAAGCAGAAGCAAGATGAAGACACTAGTGATTACTATGCCCGATTTGAAAAATGTTTTGGTATAAATAGTGGCATAAAAGCAAGTAGCGAATCATACCCACATCTGTTTGTAACAAAATTAGTAGAAAATGCTCTGCCCCCAGTAAAGAATAGAGTATTAAAATTCGAGAGTACCTGGCAAGGTAACACTCCAACACAAATGTTACAAATGTTACAGTACCACCACAATAGAATTAAAGAGGAACAAGAACATGAACACAGACGCATGAAAGACACGAAAATGAAAATGCTAGTTTCCCAGACAGTTCCAGCTGAAGGACATAAAAAGGGTATGACACATTCCGATTCAGCAGGACCTGTAAAAGGGACATGCAATTATTGTAAAAAGCCAGGCCATTACGTACACGATTGTCCAGTTTTAAAACATAATATCGCCATAGGTAAAACACAAGAAAGATCACGGCCACTTAGACAAGATCAGAATGAACAAGGAGCTACGCAGCATGCCCAGGCCATACCAGCCGCACAACAGCCAATACAGTTTGTGCCAGCTGCACCACCGTTGCCTGCTGCTGCCACACAGACAACAACACGACAAATGTATCAGACCGCACAGTATGAATATCCCGAGTATCAGCGTTACGCATGAACAAGCCTAGAGAGGGAAGTTGACTTACCCCTTATTGAAATCCCGGTAGACCAAGAAGGACCTTATGTACATAGTGAATTATTAGGCCAAGATAGAAAATTTCTACTCGATACAGGGGCAAGTCGAACGACCATAAAACGTAGTGAAGTTCCAGGGGCACCCCTCTCAGGCTCACAGAATATTTCCCTTGGTTTTTCAGGAAAACCTATTGTTAATGAAGTGTCACAACCTCTGCCACTTACGATAGGACCTTTGACCCGAACTACAGATTTATTGCTTACTAAATCATGTCCAGAAAACTTGTTAGGAATAAAAACGTTGAAAGCCCTAGGAGCCATAATATGTTGTTCTCCGGAAGGAGTAAGGTTGTTTTTACGTGATTTTAAAGGTCACTATGTATCTAGAGACATGGATCCCCGACTGCAGACTTTACCTACACATCTATGGGCACAAGGCCCTACTGATGTTGGTTGCATGAATATTACACCATATCGAGTCACACTAAAGGCAGGAGTGGTGCTACCACGAATGCGACAATACAAGTTACCACCAGATGCTGTAACGGCTTTACTACAAATCGTTGACGAGCTTATTGCCCAAGGAGTAGTTGTAGAAACAGACTCCAATGTATGTAATTCACCGATAATTCCGATTCTTAAACGAACAGATCCTACAGCTCCGCCAGTATATCGATTGGTTATTGATCTGCGCGAGTTAAACAAATGCATTGTGCCACAATTCCCTGTGGTCCCAGATATCTCGTCATTACTGACAGCTATTGATTCCGAAGCGACATTCTTCACTGTAATCGATCTCAAGAATGCCTTTTTCAGCGTCCCAATAGATCCGGAAAGTCAATATTTGTTCGGATTTAGTTTAAATGGGCGTAGCTTTAAATTCTCCCGCGCACCTCAAGGATTTACAGAAAGCCCCAGCATCTATAGCCAAGCACTGAAACGAGAACTTGACAGTATCCACATGCCAGTTAACACTGCTCTGCTTCAATATGTCGATGATCTGCTGATCACCGCTAGAAGCGAACCCGAATGTGAGAAAGCATCACTGACAGTTTTACAATTTCTAGCCGAAAAGGGGCACAAGGTGTCCCCTTCTAAGCTGCAATTCTGTGTCCAGCGAGTTATTTATCTTGGTCACTCGCTGTCCAAGGAGGGAAGGCAGCTTACACCCGACCGCATTCAGTTAATTGCTAACATGTCAATACCCAAGACACAGAAGGAGGTGCGGGCTTTCATAGGCCTCACTTCATATTGTAGGCAGTGGATCTCTCAGTATGCATTTCTAGCAAAACCACTCATTCAATTGACAACACAGGAGGCAGCCACACCGACTGTTCTCCCTTGGACTCAGGAACACACACAAGCTTTTGAAAGCTTAAAGAAAGCTTTATGTCAAGCACCCGTTTTAGCAACGCCATGTTACAGAAAACTGTTTACACTCTTTGTTACAGAACGCGAAGGTACGGCCTTGTCAGTACTCACACAGGAACAAGCAGGAGCACACAAACCATGTGCTTATTTTTCTAGTACATTAGATCCCGTAGCTCAGGCTTTGCCTGCCTGTCTGAAATCAGTGGCAGCGACAGCTTTAGCAATCAGACAAAGCGATGCCATAGTATTAGGACATCCATTGACAGTTCAAGTACCACACGCAGTAGAGGTTCTTGTAAATAGAACACAAACACAACACTTGACCATAGCACGACTTACAGGGTATGAACTTACATTGTTTCAGCCACATATAGAAATCAGACGCTGTAACACATTGAATCCTGCCACACTTTTACCAGTAGTCGGAACAGACCCACTAGCCCATGACTGTATTGAAGTTATTACAATAACAACAAAACCCAGACAAGACTTAACCGATGTCCCATTGTCAGATCCAGACCTGACCTTGTATGTAGATGGTTCATGCATGAGAACAAGTACAGGAGAGTTAGTAGCCGCCTACGCAGTCACAACAGATACTGAAGTCATTGAAACTAATCGTATAAATACTTTGTCAGCTCAAGCCGCAGAACTTATCGCTCTGACACAAGCCTGTATTCAAGCCATAAATAAAAAAGTCAACATATACACTGACTCGCGTTATGCATTCGGAGTTGTACATGACTTCGGCGTGCTGTGGCGAGAGAGAGGTTATTTAACTTCCCACGGTGCCCACATTCAGCACGGACCCCTCATTCATGCATTATTAGATGCAATACATCTACCCACTAAAATATCAATTATGAAATGTAAGGCCCATACAAAGGTTACTGATATCATTTCCCAAGGCAATGATCTAGCCGACAGAACAGCTAAACTGACTGCTCAAACTCAAACCCCCGATATGACAAAGACAATAGTCCCGACACCGACACATTGTATGACAGTTAAAGATCCTACTCTTGACGTAATTGACATACAGACACATGCTACACCAGACGAAATAAAGAAATGGACTGAATTAGGAGGGATCCAAACGGACCAAGGATGGATGATGAAGGAAAGGTCTGTATGGTTCCTTCCTGATTCAATGGTCCAAGTCATAATTAACACTATACATAGTCCAGCACATTTAGGAGAAAAAGCTATGCTAGACAGCATTCAACACATTTGGTTCAATAAACATTTACGAGCAGCAGCAAAACAAAAGGTCCGTACCTGTATGATCTGTTGTCAGTTCAACCCAGGAAAAAGCGTTCCCGTAGAACAGGGTGGATTTCATACTCCTAATCATCCTTTTGAAGTACTCCAGATGGATTATATCCAGATGGAACGATGCAGAGGATTCAAATATGTTCTCGTAGTTGTCTGCGCTCTGTCCCGTTGGACGGAGGCATACCCGGTTTCAGATTACACTGCCCCGACTACTGCCAAACAGTTGGTTCGAGAATTCTTCCCACGATACGGTTTACCACGTGCTGTTTACTCAGATAACGGCCAGCCGTTCTCATCCGAATTAATGAAACACGTTTCACTTCGGTTAGGTTATCAGTGGAAATTCCACTGTGTCCGACACCCCGAGGCAGCAGGTCTCGTAGAAAGACATAACCAGATACTGAAAATTAGGATGTCCAAAATATGCAGAGAGAAAGGTGTCGACTGGGTAGTAGCGTTACCAGTTGCACTCTTTTACATGAGAATGGTAGCACATTCACGAACAGGGCTATCCCCGTATGAGGTGGTCTTCGGTAGACCACCGAATATGTGGGGGACGCCTATACCACGCAAAATAACTGATATTGACTGTAATATGCTGACAGATTACTTGGCTTCCTTGATGTCTGCACTACAATCTTCTCGTTCACAGGTAGCTGCAGCCTTTCCCGACAACACTGAGGTGAAACCCCATGACGTTGTTCCGGGTAATCTTGTCTTTGTGAGGAATTTCGACCGAAAGACTCAGCTGGAGCCCAGGTGGAAAGCACCCAAGTTGGTCCTGTTGACCACAAGAACAGCCGTGAAGATCGAGGGCCGCAAGGGCTGGATTCATTCAAGCCACATCAAGAAATTTCATGGACTATCTTCGGATATAGACATTGTGCCCTGCACTCCCTCACAGACTGATACAAAACTCCCTTTTGTTGAACCTAACAAATCTGAAAATTACAAACTAAAGCTTAGGCCCAACCAGTCGAGCAATTTGATTGTTTAAGTCCTCTCCAAGGTGAAGCGGTTGAATTGTCTCTGACATGTATCCCTTGGACCTGAGTAGAGAAAATACCCGAAAGATGTTGAAACGACAGGCGTATTGTAAATCACTGCGTAGCCACTGCATAGTGACATTATTAATTTTGTTTTTATTGAGTCTTTTAATAATTATTACAAGTATGTTGTTGCACATATATTACCCTATTTCTAGACATGTTTATAATGTTGCTGCTGAACATTCTTTTAGTGACTTACCTCCGCATGAATTGTCTTATAGACTTGCGCTGCGCAATAACACTTTCATTAGTATGTTACATCATTCCCATCAGACTAGTAATGCTACTAATTGTTGGGTGTGTGGCCGACTCCCTCCCTATCAGAATTATGAAGGAGTCCTGCCTTTCTTTCCACATTCATTCACACATAATGGCTCCTGTGGAGCATGGTTCAGTTTAATCAATTCCATAGACTCAGACACAGCAGTTTACCAAGATCATTGGATATGGGGAAACCTGAACCTAGTTTTACTCAAAGTCTGCTACCCTGACAAGGAGGGTCGCCCCAAAGGAACAGGAACTGATCTAGAAAATGAAGTGTATGGATTAGGTAATTTTACACCTAATCTCATGATTCTAAATGTCGTATCCGAGGTTGAGCTAGTCTTACCCACCATGTCAGTATTCCCAGCAAAAGGTGAATTGTGTGTAAGAAAGGTTGGTTCCATACATATGGGCCATAGTAAATGCACTACTATAGTAGAATTCAGTGATCAAGGAAAATCTTCATTTAGAGCTTCTCGCCACTCCTACTTTATATGTGGTCAGACTGCATATATGCGTCTACCTCTAGATTGGGATGGTACCTGCTACATTGCATTCCTTTTGCCACCTGTTTTCCTAGCTCCTCCTGATTATTACAGAAATATTCATTTAGTACACAACAGAGAACGGAGAGATCTCCCCATTGTCAATTACACTGAGACGGCATGGGACAAGTATGTAGATTTTAATAAAGGCATCTTTCCCTATATAGGTACTGTTACTAATAGTAAGCTGATACGTAGATTAACTAGAACCCTTGAAGCAGTAGTGAATGAGACTATTTCCGCCTTAGGCAATTTAACGGAAGAGCAGTCTGCTATGCGGATTGTTGTGCTTCAAAATCGTCTTGTCCTTGACGTCATCCTGGCTGATAGGGGCGGAGCTTGTAGGGTCATCGGATCAAGTTGCTGCGTATTCATACCAGAAAATTCGCCATCTGTATATAAAGCCATCACTCGCCTTCATAAGATTGTAAGCCAGATACACCAGAACCCAGGCACTTGGACTTGGTCCAGTTGGTTTTGGAATGCGGTATCAGCCTGGGGATGGAGAGTTTTATCCTTCCTAGGTATTGGCCTTCTCATACTATTCAGTTGCTGTCTATGTCTACAATGTGGACCAGCGATTTGTGGTCTGTGTGCCACATCGTGCATTCCACATCAAGATTTTCATTCAAGATCCCGGAAGAAGAAAGAAGAACAAATGATGCTATATGAACAGATCAATGGATTGATGAAGATTGATATCTCTTGAAGGGCAAGTAGGGGACAAGGAGGGAATGTGGAAATGTGGATTTTCCTGGTCAGTTATGTCCCCTATCTTGGACCCCAACGGTTCTATGTGCATGTCACAAGTACATGTATGTTCCCTCCAGTTCCAGTTTTGATGACGCAAACACATGTGCGTCCACCGTCAACATGTCCTCTGTCAGATCCGCCATGAATGGGCTGGATATTCGCTTCCTAAGTATGAAAGGCCACCGACTTTATATGGCTCAGTTACTCCATTTTTACAGTTCAGGCGAGTAGGCCCGATTCTGTCCTCAAGCCTTTCCCTGCTCTCTGCCTCTGACAGCTTCAGCTTGAGCTCGCATCTGTATCCATGAACTTTGTCCTACTCCCTGTGCGGCTAACGGTGCCTGCCTCGGCCAGTTTTGCCTGCCTGCCAAGAAACCGTATTTCACCTTCGAATTACCTGCTTCCCCCTCAGCCGATGCATTCCTGCCTAGTAGTTTAAGTAAACATTCTTCCAGTTACCAAGCAAAAAGGCCCAACTTCTCTGTCCTCATGCAAGTAATTCATAGCCCTGTTACCATGGAATATTCCTACCCCCTCGCATTCAGTGTAGACACTTAGACGCTTGTACACGCACGCACAGTCAGTATAGAATAGATTCTGTCCGAGAGTCCTTCTTTTATGGATAACATAGTTCTTTAAACATAGGATGTTAGATATGATTTGGGATTAGGTTGACTTGACCCCCCAGACTTCTTGTCTCCACATGTAGAGCTAAATGTCAAGTCCCCGTCACCCCCTAGTTACACGTCAATTACACGTCATGCTGCTGCGCGCGCATCAATGCCAAGTATTATCTTATAGATCCACCTATGTATTACGTCATAGCCAATCATGTTCCTTTTTACTCATTATTACACCCATTTTCGGTTACGCAAACCAAACGTCAATGTCCTTATCAATTGTTACGCCTACTGTATTCACTTCATTATGATGTATGTACTATAAAAGTTACTTCTTGTCAATAAAGTATGTACTTCACTTCCTGAACCCCCGTGGTGATGGAACTTGAGGCATCCGATTATAATCGTTTATTGGAATAAAGCCCATTCCGAAACTCTAATATCACGGATTCTGCCTCTCATTTTACTGAGCTATTTTATAATGTTTCTGTATCAAATTCAGTCCCGGTAAAGGAATTTTTATTTACCACACCCCATCAGTGTCTTAGATGTAAGAAGTGTATCATTCGCAAACATCAATGCTGGGATCTTAGTATAGGCCAGCCTTGGCACATCTTTGTCACAATTATTCAAGAAGGAAATTAAATCATTTGCATTAAGGGAGAAAAGGATGGGGGTAA
The DNA here is from genome assembly GCF_964204655.1 of Triturus cristatus. Taxonomy (NCBI): domain Eukaryota; kingdom Metazoa; phylum Chordata; class Amphibia; order Caudata; family Salamandridae; genus Triturus; species Triturus cristatus. Next base: position 371,697,047 of record NC_140595.1, read on the forward strand.
GAACACAGCCCTGCCTTACCCCCGATCAACAGGGAAGCGGTCAGTCAGTTCACCTGATGATCCACAGTGGACCTGTGCAAAACTATTGCTGTGTAATCTGATTAATGAAGTCTACAGGTCAGCAGGGACATCCAAATCTACCATACCCTGCCATTGTTTCATATGGGGTACTATATCAAACGCTGAACGTAAGGCGACAAATGTGATGTATAATCTGCCTTTGCCTAGGACCACTGTCTTCCAGTAAATTAATTGAAAACAGAAGACCTGGTCCATTGTACTAATACCCTCCCTGAATCCTGCGTGGAGGGATGGCAGTATTTCTTTTTCTCCAATCCATGGTTGCAATCGGTCAAGGAGTATACTACTAAAACTGTTTTGGTAACAGTCCATTAGGCTAATGGGCCTACAGTTGCGGGGGTCAGCTGGAGATCCCTTCTTATCGATGGGGATAATTTCAGCCTCGCCCCAAGTAGGAGAGGAAGTTGTCATATATTAATAGAAGGTTTTGACCCCAAACATCTATTTCACTCTTGTAGCGGTTTGCACATATTTTATCTAAACAGGGAGCTTTATTAGGCACTATCCTAGCAATTGCTGCTCTTAAATCTTCTTGGGAAATTGGGTTTGATTTCTTTCTATATATAGATACACCTCCCCATAGGTTCATTGCCCAACATTTGCTGGGAAAGATTTACATCTTCTTTCAGGGAGTAGAGGGAAAACATGTATGACCCAATCTGCTGCCATCGAGACCAAATTCCAGAACGCACGATGGTCCCTTTTACTGGTAGCGGTCAACATATCCTCCCACCGCTGTTCTTCCCATTCTCTTTTAGCTACTCTGATAACCTGTTTTTACAATGCCCTTCCAGCTCTAATTTCTACCTTGTCTTGTTTTAGAATGGCAGATAGTAGAGCAGACCTAGCTTTCTTGCACACTCCATTATACTAGGACTATGGCGGCCACTTTCCATGGGCCTTTTTAGATGTAACTAAGAAGATGTCCTTCAACCTAATAGACACATTTTTATGAATTGTACAAATCCTATCCCAGTCTGTCCCCTTACCTGAACCTCTCTTTACATTTAGGCAATTCCTTATACCATCAGCTACCATGGAATAGATTTTCTTCAGCCGCTCCTCCTAGTCCAACATACTATCCTATTTTACTCTGCTAATGTCACTTGTCACTTGCAGCCTACAATCAGGGGTGACTTCAATTCCAGTGTTCTTGCAAAATACCGTGAAGTCAGCTTCAAAGACTAATGCATTGTGTTCACTATCATGTCGCGGCCCAACAGAAAAATCACTCAATATTGGCCAAGCCCTTACATCCACTAAAATATAGTCAAATGAGAATAGTCCCAGCAGCACTTTTAAATGTAAGTCACTTCAGTGTCAGACCTTGGTCTCTCATTAACAGCATAAAGACCTATGATCAAAGTAAAAGTATTAATTTGTAATGCCAAAGATGACAATTTCTTAATTGGGGCCATAGCTAACTGAGGGATATACCAGTCGTTGTCTTCTTCAGAAGTGAGGGTTATAATACTATCATTTAGAGGCACAAATTGGCAATTCAAATTGCCACACACATCCGACAAAACACTCCCCTGGACTGCTGTCATATGGGCAGTTAATATTTCAATAATAGAAGACTCTTGTGAAGCTCCACCTGGCCTTAAATATACATTATAGAAATAGACTATTTGGGACAGGGTAGTCACCGAAACACAAAGGATGTCAGAGGAGGGTACTGAAACTTCTTTAACCCTACTGGTTAGACTGGTGTTAACCCATCTTGACAGCCCTAATGAGGGCTGTCCCTTCCACCTGAGATCACCTCTTTGCTAAAATTGGCATAGCATGATCGAGATAGTGGTCCTAAAGACCAGGTTTCTTGGAATAGACAGAGTGTAAGTCTATAAAACCGGCCCACTTCAGGATGTTCAACTTGGAGACTAATCCTGCTATATTCCAGGACAAACATTTTTCTACTATGGATGAGGGATTTGAACCAGGTTCTTCAGGGTTGTCCAAGCCCATGTGATCACCAATACTAACCGGGGAACAGACTGGACCAGGGGTGAGGGCAATCCCAGAGTATCCTTTGATCTCACCACCACATACTCTAGATCCACTGAGATGCTACCATTACCAGGTTCCATAGGCCTACTTATCCCTACAACAGGTTTGTCCCCCTCGCCATTGTGCCCCTTGGTACTAGGACCCAGGGACAGAGGGGTCCCATTGTACATTCACTGCACATAGTTATGACCCTTACCTTTGGGTGTACCCCTGCCCTTCTGTAAAGGTTGGAGCAGCCTGGTGGAGCCTATTCTGTCAGTAGCTAGTCACTCAACTCCATGCAGGGCATCAACACAATTCAAGGTGGGTATCATAAAACCAACAGGGTCGCCCTAGCTAGGAAGAGTAAAAGACCTGACAGATGTGGCCCTAAATGGTTTGATAAGAGTTACACAAAGGCGCACAAAGCATTAAAGCTGGCTCTCCAGCAGACACCAAGGGCAATGAAGTAGTTAAGGATGGTAGATGGTTTTATGCCCTGGTACGCAGGAACAGGATGAGTGTACTTTAAAGAGAAGTTTGGGAAGCGCTTAAGGAGGCCTGTAGCACGAGAAATAGTTGAGTTGTAGATCAGTCCATTTTTTAATCAGGTAGCAGCATCAGAAATGGACAGACTATTCCAGCCCAGAAATGGATTGACCATTTTGCAAATATCTTTGCAAGTAGTAGTGACACCTCCTATTCTGCACCTCGGGATAGAGAGCCAAAACTACATTTTAATATGGCTGAGGTGAGGGTAGGCATAATGGGCCTTACATCAGGGAAAGCACACAACCTGGATGGAGTACCAGGGGATCTTTTTAAGTCATGCACTGACGTCTGGGCCCCGTTAATAAATTTACATCTCAATACAGTAGTACAAGGCGTTATCTCAACTTTGCGGAAACAATCAGTAATTATCCCTATTTTTAAAAAAGGGAATTGAGCGGACCCAGCGTGCTATCGACCGATCTTGTTCATAGATGATAAAGTGAAAGTATTGGGTCAGGTCCTGCTCAATCAGCTAGGGGACAAAAAATGTTATTAACAATTCAATATGGTTTTAGAGAGAGCCAAGGAACAGTGGAACATAGCCTGAGCCTATATTTGTTAATTACCAAATACACAGCTGCTAGAGGAGAAAGCATTTATCTGGCCTTCAAGGACCTTATCACAGCATTTGACACAGTGGTTAGATCAAAACTATGGGCTGTGCTGAGGGACATGGGGGTGGCCAATACCCTAATTGCCTTACTGCATGATTTGCACTCGGGGCTTGAAGCCACTGTTAGATATGGACCAATAGGAGAATGCATTTTGGACTTTTAATTAGGTGGGGGGGTTGGCAAGGCTATATATTTGTTTTATATGAACTGCTTAGAGCAGTTTCTATTAAGAGGTTCCTGTATAGATGTACTGAAGTTAGGCAATAAGTTGGACCTGGCCATTCTGTGTGCAGATGATTCTGTCCTTATTGTATGCACAGCTAATGGCTTGCAGCTTTTTTTAGACCAATTTTATGATTTTCCGAATACCCTGGGTTTAAAAATTACTTATACCAAATCATACACAATGACCTTAGGCCCAAAAAATGTCAAATCTAAGTCACATTTTATTAAGGATCATCATATTGGAAAAGTAGACAAATTCTGCTAACTTGGCATTTTGCTAGATCACAAAATGCATTGGGATCCTCTGATGAGAGCGCATGCTCAATCTGTTAACAGGGTAGCCTATGGCATTGACATATTTTCAAGATGTTTAGATGATATCCATATTAAGTGTATTTTACATCTTTATAAAGCAAAATGCATTCCCACTGAGTCATTGGGGCAGAGATCTGGAAGCATAAGCCTTGTTCTCCGATACAAACAGCAGAAAACACATTTTTAGGAGAATTTTACGGATACCCAGAGTTTTCCCTCAGAGATTGTGCATGAGGAGTTGGGTGTTGGTTTAATTGCAGATTTTATCCGAATTTGTCACATAGTTTTGTGGTTCTCAGTCTTGTTAAAAAGTGACCTAGAGCCCAATAGGAAGATATTATGGGATTATCTGGGTTTGGACCATAGCTTACATATAACATGGCTTAGGTATACAAAAACCACTTTGTAGGAATTGGACAAACAACAAATTTATAGCAACTCTGGATCTCTAATGCAGATATTGCCTGGGCTAAGGAGGCCTTTCTGGCATACAGGAAAGTGGAAAGGGACATAGGCTCATTGGCGAAAAGTTTGTGCCCTCAACATGCGATGGTGAAATCCCTGAGTCAAACTGAACTGTACCTAATGCTGGACATACCGGGTCTGCGTAGAAGACTTTTAACGTATTTTCGTTTGAACTTGTTCCCATACCTATTAGCGGGATGGCATAAGCCCTCCGACCCCCTGATCTGCTCAACTGATATGGTTGCTGCACAAGACACTTTACACACTACTCTCATCTGCCTGATGAGGGTGAGCTTAAACCTTCTAAAGTGTCTTTGAATTTCAAACAAGCAAAACCAGCTCTCCTATATTTGCAGTACTTAGATCATTTGAATGTCTGTTGTTATTTATCAGTTTTTAGCTGGGATTTTTTTCCTGATTCATGAATTTGATTTGTAATATTGTGAAGTGTTTTTAATGATGTCATTGATTTGTTTGTTTGTACTGTTTTGATCTGCTATGTCAAATCGCAGAAAGTAATTGGAACTTATAAATGTCCACAGTGACTAAGGCCCTTGCTTGGCAGTTCAGGCTGGACTGTTCCCATGAGGCACAGGGTCAAGACTGATTTTCATCTGGCCAGGTCTAAACTGGGGTGGCATGGTGAGCAAAAGAATGATGGATTTAACTCAGATCTCTTGACTGGGGGTGAATGTTTTTTATTTGTTCTGCATTCCGTCCATTAATTGTGTTTAATTCCCCCCGGTTAGGAGTGGGCTAAGATGCAGTGTTTGCACCAGGTGAAGTGTTGAGTTTTGATTATTGCCATTGTGATGTTTGGCCAGTGGCTTTGATCATTTGAAGTGTTGAGTTTTGATTATTGCCATTGTGATGTTTGGCCAATAGTTTTGATCATTTGAGGTGTTTTCTTTATGAAGTGTGAGTGAGGTGCACATCCAAAGTAATCATTTGATGTATCTAGTATATATATATATATATATATCTTTCTGATCTCTTGCAGAACGTCCGGCATATTATGTTTTCTTCAGTTTTATCTCATAATATTTGCTGCTTGTTTATTCATCAGTATTATTCATGCATTTGACTGTTACATTTACCAAGTGTGTTTTTATTGCTTGCATATAAACATATATATATCTCTTTGTGTCTTTGAATTTCTTGCATTTGGCATCTGGGAAAGCCTTTCTGTTAGAGACCATTTTGCTAAATAAAACTCCTTTTCTAAAGGTGTTGTTTGCTTGGTGTTAAATGTCTTTTGCCTCGCTAAGTGTTGAGCCACCGTGGGGGAGCTGTATTATCTGTAAGGCGAGCAAAACACTAACCCAAAGGCAAACATGTGAGTTACTTTGTATCATCTTACAAGTAAATCTTTTCAGTGGGACAAGATAGAGAAGTGGAGTTTAGGCTTTCTGAACTCAGAATTTAACAACACATCTTTTTAGGAAGAAGTTTTTTTAAATTGGTTGATTGAAAATGCCACTTTTAGAAAGTATGCATTTTCTTATTTAAGCATTCTGTGTGCCTCTACTGGTTTGTGTATTGACTGTCTGGTTTTGGAGTGACAGGGGCTGGGAATGTGCATTTACTGTATACAGCCACTGGGGGAGGTGTGTCCTGCCTTTCCCAGGTGACTCAGAGCTGAGCTGAATAGACCTTGGCTGCATTTAGACTGGTAGGAGGAGTTTCACTTACACCAGAAAAGGCAATGTCTCCTCGGCACAATGCTGTATCCACCTCTTGTAGTGATGCTGCACTAAATAGGACATAACTGTTTTGGACTGGTCTCAGAGGCCCTTGCCACAAAGAGAACAAAGACAACATGGGATATAAGTAGCTGACCTTAAACCCTGGATAAATAAATTACTTCTTTACTTAAGAGGAACGTTTGCCAAGGAGAAGAGCTAGAGAGCTGTAAGGAGTACTGCCCCATTGCTGTGTGCTTTGCTGTGATGGCGTGCAGTTGCTGCTTATGCCAAGGAAGAGGACAAAGACTGGAACTGTGTTGAGAACCTGCTTGAACAAGAATCTCCAATGGCTTGTATGTGATGGCCTCCTGTTGTGAAGTCTCAGGGAACACAGAGACTTTACCACCAGCTCCTCTGAACTCCACTGCTGGGTTTTCTGACTTGCCTATTCCAGGTTTTGGGTTTCTGGAGGTTGTTCCTGCCATTGGAAGTTGGAAGAAACCTAAGGAAAGCAAGAAAAATAACTCTGACGCTGTCAGCGATGCTGCTAGTGACATGTGACCTGCACCGAAGCCTGGGGCACTTTTCATGAATTGCACGATGCACCGCCCCCCCCTGAACCACAGCTCCGATGCCATTCGACACCTGCTGACAACTGCACTTATCAGCCTTCCCGACACCAGCGCTGACACAGATGCCGTCGTCACCACCGCCTGCATCCCGTTATCGTGGAGCCAATAACTGATGAGAGTGACTTCATGAACTCTTCAACTTCGCATTGCCTCACTTGAACCAATGCCTCACTGCCAACGCCACAATCTTCCTCTGTACTAGACTCAACACGTTGCCTCCTCACGGACACAATGCCTCACTTCCCCCATGGCAATCAGGGAACTGGCCCCGACCTCGGCACCGACGCCAAACCTTCATGATGCCGTGCACCGTCCATAAACGTAATTTTCCAAGGTACTATTGTTTGGGGGTCTGTGTGACTCCATGCCCAATGCCACGCTCCTCGCGGTTGTTGTCGTACTTTGGAGTTAGGCTTGTCATGATGTCATAAGAGCCCCAGGTGGAGCTATTTGCTTCGACAAGTTATATTTCTGCAAGTAACTGGTTTTAAGTGGTATTTTGATATAGGTATGTTGGATTTTTGTCGGTTTAGTCTTGCTGGATTAAGATACAGATACCCTATTTTTTCTAAACTAGTGTGGTATTCATTTGTGGTGTTATCACTGTATTACTGTGTGTTTTGAGTACAAATACTTTACACATTGCCTTTGGGATAAGCCTTTCTGCTCGTGCCAAGCTACCAAGGGGGTGAGCAGGGGATATCTAAAGTGTTTATCTCCCTTGCCCTGACTAGAAGCAAGGGTCCCTACTTGGACACAGGTACATACCTCTGTGTGAGATGGAACCCACCATTGCTGTTGGCAATCGGCTTCACTGCTGACAACCCAGAGAGCATCCTGAGTACAGAATAGGGATGAAAGAGTTAAAAGATTGCGCACCTTTTCCACGCAGAAAGAAGGAGGTCCCTCGTCCAGAGAACACCAGTCCCAGAGCTCGCTGGGAGGCGAAAAGGATCGTGCCCCAGAACTAGCGTCGGCAAAGCTGGAGGTTGAGAGGCGGGACCAGGGTGCATGGGAAGTCACAGAGGAAGACTGCAGCAGGGCCGTTGTGAAGGAAGGAGCGGAACGGGATGAAAACCCCATCGTCGAAGAAGAGCTGGCTGGAGTGGAGTGAGGACTTGTGGGTTGCCCCCAGGAGGAGATCAACCACCGCCGAAACTCTGGAGAGTTGCGGCACGGACGGTGAGTAACCGTACACAGGTTGGTGAGAAGGAAAAGGGGAGAGAGGGGGTGGAAGGGAGGAAGCCAAAAGAGGTTGGGTAACATAAGTAAACCACTGAGCAAGAGCACAGAGGATTGAGCCCTATGGAATCTGGTAGCTCATGTGGGTTGAGTTTTCTTTTATTCGTTCTTTTTTTATGTATTGTGTAATTGGAACTAAAGGAAGGTATGGGGAGAAGAGGGAGTAAGAGAGTCGCCTACCGTCAATTGTTCTTCTCTCCACTACCTATTAGTCTATCTGTGATACCTCTTGTCCTACTGTGTGAATGTGAAGCACATAACCAACCCACCCTCAACGCTATCCAATAATCACTTCTCTTTCTAGAGTGTGTGGAAACTACATGTAACACCTTCTTGGGTATGGTGAAGGGCACTATCCAACCTCTACAATAAATAAAGCTACGGTACTCACCGTCCTGATATTTTATTTTCCCCATCTGGAAGAGAAATCCTGTGGAAAAGACAAAAGAGGAGAAAGTGAAGAAGTTGAAAAATTTGGGACAAGAAAGAGAGGAAAAGAGAGACAGCACATTACAAGACAAGAGAAACAGAGAACAGAGTTTTATTTTTGTTAAAAACCTCTGAGCAGTGAATAAAAGGCAAAATTGTGGATCACAGAAAGCCTCCTAGCTTCGATTTCTGCCAATCCCTCCGACACTCTGCCAATTAGAGACCCCCATTTCTAACTCTGGTAAACATAGTTTGAGAGCATTACTTCATAGACTGCATGGTCACAAGCTGATGGGTGCACAGTTGCCCTCAATCACCCAGTGCTATTGTAGAGATTCCACCTGAACATTGATGCTGAATCTGTGTCTATATGTATGCTCTGAATGATGGTACTACCTATGTGATGAATATTGGTTACTAATAAGACAGCTGTTATTAGTATTTATAATATTCATTCCACAATCCACCAAAGTAAATTCATGTCACTCTGAAAATAAGTGGCAGACAATTTATTTTAAGTAATAAAATGAATTAAAAAAAAAATCATAAAGGTGTGGGACAGTGATGTGACAAGAGTCACGCAATATTTAACACGCAAGGTTAAATTTCAGAATCACTTATATATGTCTTTCTAGATATAATGTCTTTGACCAATGATCTTAATTTCTAACTGTTTCATAAGTTCCACTGAAGAAGCACAAACTGTACAAAATGTATTAGGAAAATATTATTGATAAATGGGATATCGAATATTTGGATTAAAAAAAAAATCCAACATTTTTATTTTAAACAATACAAAAAAATCAAATTAAGGATTAAAAGATGGAAAAATATTAAAACAAGTGAAAAGTGTGTTCATTGAAATACGCACCAGAAGAACATAATAGGAGCTCTTGGTGAACATGCCTAAAAATAGTGCAACTGGTAGTCTATGCCTTAGAATGCACAGAATTAGAAGTTATCTCACTAACTCATTTACTCATGGTGCATGAGCCCAGTTTCTCATAGGAGCCCACTTGTGGTGTTGCTCCATACCAGGGTTGCTGAATTCCAAGGATGCCTAATTCTTAATTACACTTCAAGCATCCTCCTATACATCAGCCTACATTTTCTGTCTCTTTATATCCCTCTAGCTGGTCTGTTTTAAAATTACTTTCTGTCTTTATAACTACTTTCTTTTCCTTGTCTACCTCTTTTTCCCCCTTTTCTGCTTTTTCCCTCTCTTGCTCTGGGTCTGAGTCCGATGTAAAAGAAATCTGAGTCCCCAAAATGAGTGCTAGTGACCATCATATGCAACCACCGGCACACATTAAGCACAGAAATTTACAGTCAAAGGTAAAGAGGGAAAAGCTTTTCCAAAAGTTGATTTCAATCTAAGCAGCCTTGATGTGGACAACAATGCATGCAATGGCTGGTCCCACATCACACACATCAACTGTTCCATTTGTGTTCTGACGTTTTGTTTCCTACATATATGTTTGGAATGCAGCATATGGCCTGAACTTAGGAATGTAGGTGTTGTGAAGAAAAATGAACAAGGATTACGAGTACTAGTATCACCTTCTCATGCTACTCTGTTGTTATGTCCTCACTTTAAAAATTATTTGAACCTGATTCGTCAGCTCATCGACACTGGGACTAGCGTCCAGCAAATATTCTGTGTCAATGCGGAATGTAATGGTCCTGAAATATTGGCATAAGGACCAGTGGCGGCTGGCATGGATTGTCGTTGGGGGGCGGAGAGGCAGGGGAGAGAGGCAAATAAATAAATATAATTGAACTTACCTACTTGCGGCATCCTCCTCCCGTCTCTCATCCTCTGCAGGAAACACCGAACAGGCAGCACCCAGGAAGCAGCCAGGCTCCCCCCGAGTCACTCACAATGCTGTAATGTAGCATTGTGATTGATCTGAGTGTCATGGTTCGGCACTCAGAAGGGGAATATGGGCCTGCGCACATTCTCCACCTAGGCTGTAATGCAACCTGGGTGGATAACAGCAAAGTGTGCATTAATATTTGGCCAGCCCAAAATGGCCGGCTAAACATTCACGCGCACTTAGGGTGTGAAAACAACTCCTCCCCTCCCCTGTATTTTCGGCAGTGCAGCCCTTCCCTGCCCTACAATTCTGCCATGTCCACAACAGGAAAAAATAAATTGATAATAATATTTAATTATTAACATTTTTTCCCCTTACACTGCTGAAAAACAGTGGGGTGATGCTCCTCCGCCTTAGGGGAGGAGCCACCACTGAGGACTTTTTGAGAAGACATGAGTTGGATAACTTTCTAACTTCCCACCGTGTCAGATTACTGACTTTTTGTAAGAGCACAAACCATCAGTTAAAAGTGATTGAAATGAAATGCCAAGGATTTAAAGCTGTTACATTGTAAATGTTAATCTTTGAAAATGTACAACCCCTAATTGAATATGCGATGAGTAAAACTGGTATACATTCAATTTGAAGCAGTAAGTCCAAGAGATAGTAATAGTTCTGAATTGCATCACTTTGACAAACTAAGTACTCATAAAGGAATTTGACACGTTAAATGTTACATACTGTTTGTGCTTGGTAAATTATAGATAGGGCTAACTACAAATAACCTTTTCCCAAGCAAAAAATATTCGCAAAATACTTGTCTAAAAGATAAATCTCTGGCATGTACATGTTATTATATAATTGACAGTAATTAAGCTAGCACTTACACATATGAAACAGGAAACTGCTACAGATGTTATAATTGGTTCCTCGGATATCAATCGACCGACATTTCTGAAAGTTTTCAACTCGAATATATTCACAAATTTAGATTCAGTCCATCAAGCATGTAAAGAGCAGTAATAGACGCAAATTCGTAATGTGAGATTAAGATGTCAAAAATCATTTTCCCTCGAAAGTAGTGATGGCAGAGTGGAAGAGAGAGCGGGTGAGAAGAGGGAAACTGGTGTTTTAACAGAGTGGAAGAAGGAAAGAGAAAGAGAAAATGTCTCATGCGGGTGAAAAACAAATGGTGCAAGAGAGGCAACAGGAAGTGGGAATTTTGAATTTTGGGAATTTGTTTTGTATTTAAGATTATAATAATGTGCTTTAGCATGGTTCTCACTGTGTCAAAAAAATCAGTTTTACAGGAAGGGCTTGAAGGCAAAAAGAGGAAAAGGGGGAAAAGAGTTAGAGGGGAAAAAAGAGAGAGACCATGAGAAGCGAAAGACAAATCGTCAGAGAGAGTGCAAGGTAAAGAGGAACTGGGAGGAAGGAAGGCTAAAAGAGAGAGATCTGGGAGAGGCAGAGAATTAAAACACAGTCAAATGCAAAGGGAATTATAAAAGAGAAGACTCGGAACGGGGAGCACGCAAAACTGTGTAGTTTGGAATTTGTGATATTAACATTTTTTGAATACTTCTCGCCTGAATGTTACGTTTCTTGTTACATATATCTTATAATGTGCTTGCAACTTTTTTCTTCACACTATCAAAGATAATTTGTTACACTATGTGTACATTTTAGACACTGTTAAGCAAAGTGAAAATCATGCTGCCCAGACATCGGCGTTTTTAAAAAAGTAGCACATTTTTTAAGGCACGTTGCAAAATTCCAAGTCTGGATGCGTTCATTATTCTTAACAAAAAGTAGTATACGTTATCGATGTCGGTGGTGAGGGTTTGTTCATGCACAACCAAACTTACACTTAGCCATTAGTCTCCTCTAGAATCCTCCTGGCCTTGGCCACCCTAGCCAGGCAGTATGGAATCCTTAAATCCGGATAGGAACCAGGACGGAACACTGACCTTCTCACAATAACACAATGTTCTGGGTTGTTGAAACACATTTTGATGCTTTTTTGTGACTGTCTTTAGTCTACAAAAACTTGAAAGATGGATAAGTGAACTGCTTAACTACTACTGCCTGGCGAACTCCTTAGGTACTTGTCTTCTTTAAAAAAAAAAAAACCCCAAAAAGAAAAAAAACAAATATATATATATATATATATAATTCACTGAAAAAAACATAGGTTTCAGGGGCGTTATAGTTAGCTGGACCTTTCACATGTACAAAACCACAAAACCATAGAAATTCCACCATTATAGTTAGTTCAGCTAACTATAACTCGTGCCCCCGCAAACACACAGTCACTGGATGATGTCATCAGTGTTGTAATCAGTGATGTCATCAGTGATGTCATCAGTGATGTCACTGACCATGCCATGAATGATGTAATATGTGACATCATGAGAAGTGCATTGCGGGGGCGTGAGTTATAGTTAGCTGAACTAACTATAATGGTGGAATTTCTATGGTTTTGTACATGTAAAATGTGCATCTAACTATAACGCACCTGAAACCTATGTTTTTTTCTGTGAATTTCAAAGGTTTTTTAAATTCTAATTTCTAACTATAACGTACTTGAAACCTATGGTTTTTCAGTGAATTTCAATGTTTTTTTAAATGCTAATTTCTAAATACAATGTTCCTGAAACCAATATTGTTTTTAAGTAAATTTTAAAAAAGACGTGCATACTTTTTGTACTGAAAAACTAACTGTAGCAGTAGTCTGTTATATGTTATAATTGAACAATGTTTGAAATGTAATTAGCAGTAATTAACATATAAGTGTGGAAAAAGTGTGATGCTGCAGCTATGATACCTGACTTCGAACAACAGTGTTCACAGTTTGATTCCCGGCTCCAGCGGCACGTTAGCCCACCACTATGTCACTGTGGGCAACACCTTGCTTAATCTTTCCAACGGCCCCGAGCGCCGGCACACCTTTCCAGGGGTAGCTGTATGCTTTACAAATGCTCGCATTTTTTTAACTTAAAACCATAGTGATGAGAAATATTAGCATGTTTTTTTCTTCTATTTTGAAAGACTTTTTTTATGTCTTCTATTTAGAATTACGGCAATTAATAGATGTATTTAGTCCTGAGAATGGAAATGACACGGTTTCCCGGGTATCAGTTTTTAAGCTCTCCAACGTATGTACATATTAAGGACCTTATACGTGTTAGGATCGAAATCGAAACCTTTACCGCTTCAAATTTTGTAACTTTTCCCAACACGTTCCCAAGTTAAACAGTTAAAACGTGAGCACATGTCAACTATAAAACGTGACATCTAAATGGGCGGAGCCGCATCTTCCTTCCATAGACTACTCAATAACCAAAAAGAATATAAACCACACCCGTTGATTGATTAGTTTCGTTTTTTGCGAGTTATTTACGCATGTCCATTCAGTGATGCAGGTGCTCTTTTCTAGAGTCGGATTCTTCTTTTGCGGCCACAAAACATAATTCAGGGTTGTAAGTTGTTTGATTATGGCATAGTAGATATTTATAATACGTAGCTATTTGTCAATATTTAAACACTTGTATTTAGAAAATAGTGTTATTGATTGTTTTTGCCATTTATATGTAGCGTCAGCAGCTTGTTTTCAGAAACAGACAGAATACTCATATAGTGTGACTTTGTATGTTATAATATTGACACTGAACTTGACGTCAGAGGTGTTGGTGACCCGTCGTCATGAAGACAACAGATTTGTATGTAACGTCAGCAGCTTCTGTGCCTTCTTCTGTTTCCCCCTTTGGGATCATATACTGTGAATATGTATAATATAATATTCACAGTCATTATGATCTCAGAGGAGTTTATGACCCGTCGACGCGAAGAATAAAGATTTATATGTAACGTCAGCAGCCTCTTGGTCTCAGTCTGTTTCCCCCTTGGGATCATGTAGTGTGAGTATGTATATTATAATAACCACACATTATGATCTCAGAGGAGTTTATGACCCGTCGGCGCGAATACTAAAAATTTATATGTAACGTCAGCACCTTCTGGTTCAAAGTCTGTTTCCCCCTTGGGATCATATACTGTGAGTATGTATGTTATAATATGAAAAGTCATCTCAGAGGAGTTTATGACCCATCGGCGCGAAGATGAATGATTTCGAAGTCCAGGAGAAAAGAAGCTCTGAACATATTCATCGCTGAAAAGTATTTTGTTATTGATCTTCTTTTGTATCCATTAGTTTATGCTCCTTTTCCTTTTTGTGTAACAACAGTGACACTCTGTATATTGTAATAGAGTGTCATAAACCCTACATTTCTGGATTTTTTGGGGTATTTCTATTTTTTTCTGTTGCGGTTCCTATTCTCCTTCCCCTTATAGAATATATAAGACGAGTAGTGTATATTAATATACTACTATCCTATATGTTCTTAGTGGAGTATGTCATTTGTTAGCAGAGCAGCGAGCGACCTCTAAGCACTACGACAGAACTTTCCCGAATTCTAAAGAATAGAATTTTTTTTAAATGATAAAGCGTACATTTGTATGTAATATAAAGTTATTTGTGTTTAACTGTTTTTACTTGTTATTTTTCAACCTGAGATGATGCGGTGCCGGAGTGTTTGTTGTAGCACTTCTTTTCTACTTTATCTAAAAGTAACTCATGCCCTCTTATATTATCAAGAATATGGGGCAACACTTTTACAAACTATAGCAGAAAAAAAGGGAGGTTGTGGCCACGCTTAAGGGATATTTTATGAATTGCATTTTTATTTGTCACCCCTTTGATATATACAGCTTCAGTTTCCGAAGAAAGTATATTTGTAATTGCTTACTAAAAACTGCTTCAAACCTAGACTGCAATTTTTGCTGTGCAACCACAGCTCCCCGTCAGAAAAGTAAAAACCACATTATAAGTAAATAGGGCTCCTGGGAAGTATCCCACCCGCAAACTTCAAAAAAAGAAGACCGCAACACACTCTGTTATTTTCCCGACGTGATTTGTGCACCCCACGCCAATTATATAAATGGCCCTTAAAATATATAAAAAACTATTTTTACCTTCACAATCACTGTCCACCACCTTGTGACCACTGTACAGAGTTAATAGTGTTCCTATCCTCCCCGCTACTACTTTGTGTTCCCGTACTCCATTGAAGTGCGTCACAAAATGGTTCACAACAGTGAACCATTCCCAGCCAATAATGAGCAAACTTGTACTCAGAACATTTCAGCCAATAACATGTACATGGTGTTCCGCAGAGGGGGAGGGCATCACTGCCAACACTTCTGCTTTCAATGGTTTACTGAAAATGAACATTAAGCTTGGGAAGTTCCAGCTTGGAACACGTTACCCAATCAGATGTCCCTGATGCTCTGCGGAGGGAGAGGGAATGGCTGGCAACACTTCTACTTTCAATGGTTCGGAGCCAATGAACATTAAGCTTGGGAAGATCCTGCTTGGAACACGTCACCCAATCAGATGTCCCTGCTACTCCACAGACAGGGAGGAAATGGCTCGCAACACTTCTACTTTCAATGGTACGCAGCCAATGAACATTGAGCTCGTTGTTGGAACACCTCAGCCAATTAAATGTTAATTTTGTTCCGCGCACAGGAACAGAACACGCCCTCCCACATAATATTACATTTCATCTAAGAAAGTGACACTGTCCGTGATAAAAGTGAACACCGCATTATAAGTAAACATTACTTCGCATTATATTAAAGGAAGGCTGCAATACAGCGCATTGTTATTTTCCCGATATGATTTACACAACCTATTGAACATTGTCGCAATACCGCACATTCACACTACCTGTGTGTGCACCGTTACACAGCCTACTGAACAGTGCCGCAATGCCGCACATTCACACTACCTGTGTGTGCACCCTACACACTCCTTGCCGCACTATGCCGCATTGTTTTCCTGACAGGATTTATAGACCCTATGCAACCTTGCCTCAATACTGTGCACCATTGTTCTGCGGAAGTAATTTCCACGGCCTACGAAACATTCAAAACTCCCTGCCTCTGCACTGTACAGACTGCTTAAACTAAGGACATAGTGTTCCTACTATCCCTCTTATACAATTATTCTCTTTTTTTCTGCCCTACGCCTTTCAACTCAGTCACAAAATGGCTGCCAACACTTCCTAGTTTCAACAGTTTTCAGCCAATGAGCCGCACAATCGTGCTCGTAACGACTCAGCCAATCAGATGTCAGAATTCGCAAATATCGATATCTGTAAATTTTCATATTTCTCTAAAACTACTGAATGGACTAACCCCATTTAAACAAAAGCGTGCTTTCTGTACCAAGATCTTTCTCCCTACCAAATTTGGCATAATTCCGTTCAGCGGTTTGACCTGTAGCCTTATCTAAAGTTTCTTATGGAAATTGCATGGAGAAAACACATTTTGGGACCCCCCTTTTTTCTCAGCCCCCCCTTGACCAATTACCCCCAAGCTTTCGGGATAGGAGCTGACCTAAAAAGAGGAACATTTTGGAAAATTTCGTAAAGATTTGGCAAACGACACCAAAGTTATAAGTACATCGAAAAAGGCTGTTCCTATATCATATCACTCGATTTCGTGACACCTTCCCTCTGCTTCATGCAATATTATTTTATTCCAGTATTCATTGCCTTGACGCATTTCAGCCGTTCAAGCGGCCTTGATCATATATTTTTTTTTTTTTTAATAGTGCAAATATTATTTTATTCCAGTATTTGTTGCCTTGACGCGTTTCGGCCGTTCACGCGGCCTTGATCACATGACTGGGCTTAGCATAAACCCCAATTTTTAAAGTGACAGTGCATGTCCACATTGATGAACATAGAAAAAATATTCGTAAATACTTACCATGGGTCATTTCATAAAAATTTCAAATATTAATATTATGCACATATATCTGCTTAAATGCTTCTAATGGCTGAATCATCACAATTCTAGACATTTCACCTATTATTTTGGCAGTTTGAGTTTTTGGCATAAATGCATTCATGACCCTATTTCTACAGTTCACATGTGGTACAATTCATAACTAAATGTGATAATAACTTAACATGCTCCCTAAGGGTGGAAATGAAAACATATATTCCTGTATAGACCAAACAAGTTGGACGAACACAAGAAGATACATCCTATAAACTTTATTCCATATGAAGCCATCTTCAAAGGTCAATAGTTTTTATTAAATTATTGGTCTAAATGGTAAGCCTGGGCAAAGCACTACGCTACGCTCGCGTAGTTTGCGAAGTTCGCGCTACTTCGCACTACGCGAATTGCACGTAGCACAGTGCGAACACGCGCAGCGTAGTGTTGCGTAGTGCTGCGGTCATTTTTTGCTTGCTCGCGGTCCTCAACATCAAGTTTGGCGACCGCGAGCAAGCAAAATGACATCCCGGCGAGACTTTTTTCTTGTTCGCGATCAGCAACATCAAGTTGGCGATCGCGAGCATGGAAAATAAACCTCCCGGCGAGATTCCCAACGCGAGGAGGTCAGGTTTCTCATTGCGAGTGGTCGCGTATGCTCACGATCGCTCGTAATGCGAAACTACCAGTTCGCATTGAGAAAGCTGCCGCTCGATTAAAAATCTACTCGAGCAGCAGAAAACTACAGCTCGCACTGTGCAAGATGCCATTTTCAATGATTGCACAGTGCCGGATTCTTGTCAGCACTGTGCAATCATTGAAAACGACATCTGGCACAGTGCGAACAAGGTACTACGCAGTTCGCGAAGTGCTACGCGTAGCTCGCGTAGTGCAAAGTGCACTTTGCGTAGCTTCGCGAATTGCTACTTCGCGAACTACGCCCAGGGTTACTAAATGGTATGGCTCCTACTTTTGTCATTAATCAATGGGATCAACTTGCTGAAGTACATTATTCCATTTGGTAGCTAATGCTATTTCTGTACTTCAGAAGATTCAACTGTTTGCAGATTATCTCAATCCCTATCTCAATAAATAATAAAACTATCAAAGTGACTCCGTGCTACAGTACTTGGAATTAAAGTGACTTGTGCCAATAAAGTGCAAAAACGGAAACAATCATTTTTCACATTTTTTACAGATATGCAAACGTATAATGTATCTTGTTTAGAGACACCTTACATAGATTCCTATTTGAGGTATGGACGTGGTTTGTGTTAAAAACCTATTTAAAACACAGTATAAGTATCAAATACACAGGGACCCTACTTAAAATTGACCAGTAAAAAGACATAAAGATGAAAACTACCCTCCTGTCTAAAAACCAATCATTAAAACCAAGGTCAAAAATTAATTTTGTGCATAGATACTGTTCCTTTGGCAGATCCTCAATTGAAATGAAAAGATCTAAAAATTCATCAATTCATGTTTATTTTACATAATAAAACCATCATACATTTCATCTTAATTCATTTCACTCTGATTGGTGGTCAACCTCTATACAGTTGATTGCTATGGGCAGATCTGTAGACCCTCATAAGAATGTATGAAGATCTTCTATTGCATTGAGCCCACCTGGAGACTTGTAGTCGAATTCCGGTATATAACTCTTCTCCAGGCGTCGTAATTTGGCCTCTCTGTCCCTCCCTCTTTTTGCCAAGGGTATGGCTTCAATAGCAAAATAACGCAGATGCTATCATGTACTGCCTGAAAGTGTCTCGCAACTGGGTAACTCTGATCTTTGTTGGTTATTGACCTTAAATGCTGCAAGATAGGTTTATGTACTGCCAGCTTGGTACTGCCTATATACTTTAGATGGCAGTCACATTCCAGAACATAGACACAGTATTCTGTCTTACAGGTTAGATGTTGTTTAATTTCCCTCACTGTTCTGGAAAAAGCAGTAATATAGGTCTTTGTATTACTCCCAAACTGACAGGCTTTACACGATAGACATTTAAAGAATCCCTTTCTAGTTGTTAACCACATGTCTTTCCGGTAGCTCTCCTGACTGTTCTTGGCCAGCATGTTCCCCATACTCATTGATTTTCTAAAAGAAATTGGGGGATTTGAGGGCATCAGGTCACCTATCACAGGATCATCCTGGATAAAGTGCCAATTATGTCATATGATGCTCCTCAGTTCTTTCTTCTGTTTGGAGTATGTTAAAATAAGCCTGACCTGTTGCGTCTTATTTTCTACATTCAACTGTGGGGTTTTAGATCTATACACAAGGAGATCCTCCCTGGACCCTTCTTGCGATTTCTTCATGGCGGCCTCCACTATTTTAGGGCTGTACCCTCTAGCTAGAAATCTGGCACTACTCTCCATTTGTTTGACCCTCGCATCTTCCGGATCACTGTAGATGCGGCGGATGCAGAGCATCTCCCCATAGGGGATGCTCCTTATTAAATGTGGAGGGTGTGCACTCGACGCGTGTAAAAGTGTGTTACCCGCCGTCGGTTTTCTAAAAAGGGTAGTTGTTAAAACATTATTTTTTGTTAAGACTTGAACATCTAAAAAGGTCACTGAGTGCTTGCTGGTGTTAAAAGTAAATTTAAGATTAAGATCGTTTTGATTTGATTTTTCACCACACTTTCCTCACTTCTTTGCCACACAATAAAAAGATCATCTAAAAAGCACATCCAGGAGACAATATTTGTGGTATATACATGTTCAAATTGACGCATGAGGACCAGTTCCTCCCACCAGCCCATAAACAGAGAGGCATAGCTGGGGGAGAAACTGGCACCCATTTCGACACCTTGCACTTGTTGATAAAACTGGCCATTAAAAAGGAATTGGTTGTTTTCCAAGCTAAAAGATAATATGTCCAACAACATTCGAGTATGTTGCGCATACATCATTGGTCTTTTGTTTAAAAAGTACTCTACAGCTCTCAACCCGTCTTGGTGTATTATGCAGGTATAAACAGAGCATACATCTGACGTTACAAGCAATAAGTCTGAGTCCCATGACAAGTCTTTAATTTTTCTTAAAACGTCACTGGTATCCTGCACCTATGACTTAAGATTCTTCATGTGAACCTGTAAAAAATAATCAATATATTTGTAAAGGTTTTCTAGTGGCCCATCACAGGCTGCAATGATTGGCCTACCTGGAGGTACATTTATGCTTTCATGGACCTTTGGTATGAAATAAATATATGGCACCAATGGATGTTCTGTCTTGATGAATTTGTGTTCATCCCAACTCAAAAGTCCCAAACTTTTCCATGCTAACAGGTTTTTAAACAGAGAATCTTGGATTGCCTTGTATTTGAGTGGAGTACTTTTTCTATAACACTGGACATCATTTAACTGACTGTATGCTTCCTTTAAATATTCTTTCATCGGCCAGAGGACGATATTTCCGCCTTTGTCTGAAGTTTGTATTACCACTTCCTCATTTTGCAGCTTTAAAATCAATTGATTATATTTCCTTTGATTGTTTGTGTACATTCTTATAGATCGATTTGTGGCGAGGGTTAATTTTTTAATCTGTCCCACTACGTGGTCACTAAAGGAGTCCAGTCCATCGCCGGTTGCAAGGGGGATAAACTTGGACTTTATCTTAAAGGGAGTGTCGAGCTTCGTCTGTCCACTCATAGACAGGATTTCCTGTGCATTTGATTGTTCTCCACTTGCCAACTGACACAGATCTTGATATAGATTAATGTCTGCGACCACCAATCCCGAAGACTCTTTATTTGCCACTGTTGGAGTGCTTGAAAATAACGGGTCAGTGGTCAGCCTTTGTAGATGAAGTTTTTGAGTTTAAGTTTGCGCATTAATTGGTATACATCGGCCCTTGTTCGTGTATACTGAAAGTTGGACTCTGGGCAAAAGGTTAGCCCAAGGGAGAGTAACTGCTTTTCTGCTTCTGGCAAATTGATGTTGGCCAGGTTAATTATGGTGTTTGCTTCTGTTTTTGTAATGCTGTGTCAGAGCATTGTTGTTCTTCAATGGGGTTGGCTAGTTTCTTTTGGCTCAGCCCCAGCCCCGCTTTTTTGGCTCTCCATTTCCTGCGGGCCTGGCGTCTCTCCCATCTCCTTTGATATTTTGTTTTGCGACCATCCCCTGGTTGCGCGGTCTCAGGGTATCCCTTCCGCCCTGCTTTAAAATGTCCAATTCTTCCCCCAACGTTAGCTTGATCCCATGCTCTATATTTTTTCTAGCACCTACATTCTCTGACTCACTTTCAGGTTCTGAGCTTAGCTCTGACATTGAGGATAATTCTACACACTGTTTATTTGTTCCGTTATCTCCTTGTATACGCTTATTTGCTGTGGCTGCCCTTAGTGAATCATAACGTCGAGCGAACGTAAAGATTTGGCCATTGACGTAATCATCACGGTCTCTCTTAAATTTAGACGTTTTGCGTACCTTTATGTTTCTTCCTCCTTCGCCAGTCTGCTTATCATTTCTTCCCTCATTTTCTGTTCCAGCTGGGACTCTCCTCCCTGCTGTTTCATACTTTCCTCTAGGGCTTCAATTTTAGTTTGTAACTCTGCCCTATCAATGTCAGCGTACTTCACCAGTATCTGCACAAGTCGTCTAGCAGATTTGAGTTTACACTCACTCCATTCTGCCATCATCAAGGGGTTAGACGCCTCGTAGCTGGGGGCTATCATAATACGTAGCCCCCTAGGAATTCTCCCTACGTCAAGATACCTTTTCAACGAGTGCGCCTCCCACCATTTCGACTGTTCCTGGCGTTTATATTTCTCCAATAGTTAAAAATTTTCTTTTAAACCATTTGTTCTGGCGCTGGATTCAGTGTTTCCTTCAACATTGGCAATTGTTTGATTCTCAATGACATCTTATAAGGAGACACACACACCTCCCAACCCTTGCAACAATACAAATATACAGATGTAGTCTCACCAGCATTGGAACGTCCAGGCGCTGCCCCGTCCTGTACCTGCTCAGCTGAGCGATAACCTCTGACGTGTAGCAGCTTTCCTTGTTCCCCGCTGTCGTTTTCCGATTCTTTTGGTTGCAGAGTGTTTGTGCTGCGTCCGGGGGGATCCGTCCGTTTCCTCTCCGAAACTTTCGTCAGTGCCCCTGGGGTCCCCGCCATAGGAGTACCACGAGCCCGAGATACCGCCTGCAGGAAACCTTGACGGGCAGATGGACTGCTTCCCACGGAGCCTTTTTCCTGGGAGGGGATCTGCAAACCGGCAACAATCCGATGCAGGTAAATTTCACTCGATCTCGTGACACCTTCCCTCTGCTTCGCGCAGAAATGACGAGTGCAGACCATCAATAGTGCAAATATTATCTTTATTCCAGTATTCGTTGCCTTGACGCATTTAGGCCGTTCAAGTGGCCTTGATCACATATATATATATATATTACCTACTGGCGGTCAAAAGTAGGTAGTTATAGTTAGGACCTATTACCCATAGGAAATCTGAAACATTCTATTTGGAATAACTTTGGGTCCGGTTGACGAATCTTCGGGAAATTTTCAAAATCGGTGGGACGCTTTGGTCCACTCCTATCCTGAAAGTCTCGGGGTGATTCGTCAAGCAGGGGCCGAGAAGAAAGGGGGGTCCCAAAATGTGTTTTCCCCATGCAATTTTCCATAGGAACCTTTAATCGCAGCTACAGCCCGAACTGCTGAACAGAATTACACCAACTTTGGCATAAAAGGTAGCCCCTAGTTCGGGGTCATGCCTTTTCGTTAAATGGTGTAAATCCGTTCAGTAGTTCCTGAGAAAATCAAAAGGTAATCACATATATATCTGGGCGGAGCCTAACCACACATCTCATCGTGAGATCTGATTGGCTGTCAGCACGTCATCCAAGAAATGTTGGCAGCCATCTTGGGACCAATATACATGATAGCACCTCATTAAAAAGCATTGCAGTTAATAGAAGATTTTAAGACTTTAGTTACATTATTTTTCATTTGTTGATGGTACCATACTCATTTTAGGAATTGTGGTGTGTTCTAAGGTGATTAATCCATGTGAAAAAGCCTTCTGCTGGGATATCATGAATCATGTTTGAGAGAAAACAATTTTCTCATGCTTTTCCCACAGAGGTTTGGAAGGTGATCTATAAGCTAAACTGAGAGCATATTTTCTGTAAATTCACATTATCTTTCTCAGTCATGTGAGAATGAAGTCTGACATTCTCAGTAAAACATGTACATCCAACAAGGGCAGAGACTGTCAGTTGATTGCTTTGTGTTCTACTGCAGCTTCCCAGAGTGTTCTAAAGAACGACTAGAGCACTAATAGTCCTACTTATGACAAACGTATTGCACACCTGAAGCCATCTTGATTGGAATAAAGTGGTAACTCTTAAAAAGGAAAAAATGAGGGGGTTCATTTTGCCATAGAAAGTATGATTAGTACTGCAGAAAGAAAAATTAGGGCACGTTTTGAGTGACTTCTCAAATCCTCTTCTATTTCATTAAAAAATTCTGACATGCAGACTGAAACATGCACTTTGAATACCAGCAGCAGACTTCCCTGGTGAGCAGTAGCTTTACTACAGTGATCTATTGAGCAACTAGAGTGCTAACATTCTGAATTTATGGCAAATGTGTGACACATCTGAATGCCTCCTACTGAGGAGACTGCAGCAAATGAGGAAATGAGGAAACTTCATAACAAATAAGTCTCCCAAGTTGGCCACCAGAGTCAAAAGAGCCCAAATGTAGCACAAATATCACCCAGATGTAGCCCACATTACTCATTTCGGTATTCACAGAAGTTAGGAGTCCTAACTTTAGGACTCCTAAATGCCTTCTGTGAATACCGAAAGTGTTAAAGTTAGGATTTTTCTCAGTTTAGGAGTAGTAAAGTTAGGACTCCTAACTTTAGGACTCCTAAATGCCTTCTGTGAATACCGAAAGTCTTAAAATTAGGATTTTTCTCGGTTTGTCGAGCATGTCCTAGGTGTTTCTATAAATATATATTTTTTAAAAACAATAAAAAACAAAGGCCGGCCCCGGGGGATGGGGTCCCCAGGCCATAAGTGGCCTGAGGAGGGGGGCAATGCAGCCCCCTTCCTAAAGAATTTTTTTAAAAAGCCCTGCCCTGGGAGTTGGGGTCCACGGGGCCGATTAAGGCCTCGGGAGGGGGGCAACGCGGCCCCCTTCCAAATTTTTTTATTTAAAAAAAAAAATATATGGGGCAGGCCCTGGGGGATGGGGTCCCCAGGGCCAATAAATTAGAAAAAGAAGGGGGGCCACACAGCCCCCCTTCTTAAAAAAATAAAAATAAATAAAAGACCGGCATCACGCCGGAGGCCACGCCACCTCCTTGCAGCACTCTGCAAACGCACCCCCTCGCCAGCTGTAAGTTGGGGAATTAATTCCCCTTCAATACTGAGGGTCCTCGAGGGCCAACTAGCCCAACAGTTATCTCCAATATGCGCCAGGGAGCTCAGTTGCAGACAGGTGTTCTGAGGCCACGCCCCTTTTTACACCTCTCTACAAAGCAGCTCGGTGGCGCTTACTGGAGGTACCTAGTAGGCTAGTTTGACCCTAGGGACCCTTAGGATTCAAGGAGACTTAATCTCTCAACTTATAACGGCCACAGGGCGCATTTACACAGTGGGGAAGGGAGGGGATGGGGTGAAGCGACGTGTGCAAACCCACCCTGTGGCGCGTTTTGAGTTGGGGAAATAATTCCCTTTCAATCCTGAGGGACCCTGGGGGCCAACTAGCCCACCAGGTGCTTCCAGTAAGCGCCACTGCACTGCGTTGCAGATAGGTGGTGCAGGCCGTGCCCCTTTTTACACCTCTCTGCAATGGCACTTACTGGACGTACCTAGTGGGCTATTTTTCCCCCAGTTAAACTCAGGATTCAAGGGGACTTAATCTCTAAACTTAAAACGGCCACAGGGCATGGTTACACAGTGGGGAAGGGAGGGGACGGGGCCTGAGGTGACGTGTGCAAACACGCCCTATGGTGCGATTTAAGTTGGGGAAATAATTCCCCTTCACTCCTGAGGGCCCCTGGGGGCTAACTAGCCCACCAGGTGCTCCCTGTAAGCACCACTGTGCTGAGTTGCAGAGAGGTGGCCCAGGCTGTGCCACTTTTTACATCTCTAAGCAACGCAGCTCTGTGGCGCTTACTGGAGGTACCTAGTGGGCTAGTTGGACCCTAGGGACCCTCAGGATTCAAGGGGACTTAATACACACACTCACCACCCATACAGTCCTGCACACATGCTGTCTTCAACACATACAAACAGTGAGTCACTCATTCATACACCTATGCACTATGTAATACCCCCACCGAACCATACAGACACTCAGACACTAATACTGATACTCAAAAAACTCACCAACCCATGCAGCCACTTCTACACAAAGTGAGAGACTGATACAGATATTTACATATTTAAACATTACTCACTAAGCCATTTATTCACTAAGATACACTTAATCAGTCAGTTATACAATCAATTTTTCAATAGAAAATCATCAATTTAGACACTTATATACCCATGTATTCTTCCATCGACCTTGAGATATACATATATAAAACATATTTAATTTTCAGAAAAACACACATTCACTGGATGATGTCATCAGTGAAGTCATCAGTGATGTCATTGGAGATGTCATCAGTGATGTCATCAGTGATGTCACTGACCATATCATGAGTGATGTAATATGTGACATCATCAGCAGTGCATTGCGGGCGCGCGAGCTATAGTTAGCTGAACTAACTATAACGGTGGAATTTCAATGGTTTTGTACAAGTGAAAAGTCCAGCTAACTATAACGCCCCTGAAACCTATGTTTTTCTCAGTGAATATATATAAATATATATATATATATATATCTATATATATATATATATATATATATATATATATATATATATATATTACCTACTGGCGCTCGCCAGTAGGTAGTTATAGTTAGGACCTATTATCCATAGGAAAATCCTAACATTCTTTTCCCAATAACTTTGGCGTTGGTTGACGAATCTTCACGAAATTTTCAAAACTCTTGGGGCGCTCCGGTCAGCTCCTATCTTAAAAGTTTTGGGGTGATGTGGCAAGCAGGGGCCGAGAAAAAAGTGGGGTCCCAAAACGTGTTTTCCCCATGTTAATTCCCATAGGAAACTTTAGACACGGCTACAGCCTGAACTGCTAAACGGAATTACACCGAATTTGGCGAAAAGGTAGCCCTTGGTTCAGAAAGATTCCTTTTTGTTAAATGGTGTAAATCCGTTCAGTAGTTCATGAGAAATTAGAAAAAGAACAAGTTTCAATATCTGGGCAGAGCCTAACAACACATCTGTCAGCACTTCATCCTGGAATTGCGGGCAGCCATCTTGGGACCAATATACATGATATTACCCCATTGAAATGCATTGTAGTGAATCAAAGATTTTGAGGATTACCAAAAGGAGAACTATAAAGTGTGATAAAAGACTTTAGTTACATTAGAATTCATTTGTTGATGGTACCATACTAATTTCAGGAATTGTGGTGTGTTCTAAGGTGATTTTACCCTGTGAAAAACCTTCTGCTGGGATATCATGAATCATGTTTCAGAGAAAACTGAAGCTAAAATAAGAGCATATTTTCTGTAAATTCACATTATCTTTCTCAGTCATGTGAGAATGAAGTCTGTCATTCTCAGTAAATCATGTACATAAAACAAGGGCAGAGACTGTCAGTTGATTCCTTTGTGCTCTACTGCAGGTTCCCAGAGTGTTCTAAAGAACAACTAGAGCGCTAACAGCCTTACTTATGAAACAATTATGGCACACCTGAAGCCATCTTGATTGGAATAAACTGGTAACACTTAAAACATTTAATTTAAAAAGGAACACAATGATGGGGTTAATTTTGTCATGAAAATTATGTTTAGTGCTGTAGAAAGAAATATTAGGACATGTTTCAAGTGTGATCTCAAATATCTTCCTGTTATATTTCAACAGGAGCAGCCTGTCAGTTGATGCCATTGTGTTCTACTGCAGTTTCCCAGAGTGCACTAAAGAACAACTAGAGTGCTAACAGCCTTACTAATGACAAAAGTATGGCACACCTGAAGCCATCTTGATTGGAATAAACTGGTAACACTTAAAACATTTAATTTAAAAAGGAACGAAATGATGGTGTTCATTTTGTCATAGAATTTATGGTTAGTGCTGTAGAAAGAAATATTAGGACATGTTTCAAGTGTGATCTCAAATATCTTCCTGTTATATTTCAACAGGAGCAGCCTGTCAGGTGATGCCTTTGTTTTCTGCTGCAGCTTCCCAGAGTGTTCTAAAGAACAACTAGAGCGCTAATAGTCTTACTTATGACTAAATGATGGCACAAATGAAGCCATCTTGAGTGGAATAAACTAGTAACTCTTAAAACATTTAATTTAAAAAGGAACAAAATGAGGGGGTTCATTTTGTCATAGAAATTATGATTAGTGCTGTAGAAAGAAAAATTAGGACATGTTTTAAGTGAGATCTCAAATATCTTCCTGTTATATTTCAACAGGAGCAGCATATCAGTTGATGCCTTTGTGTTCTACTGCAGCTTCCCAAAGTGTTCTAAAGAACAACTAGAGCGTTAACAGCCTTGCTTATGACAAAAGTATGGCACACCTGAAGTCATCTTGATTGGATTATACTGGTAACACAGAAAACATTTAATTTAAAAAGGAACAACATGATGGGGTTCATTTTGTCATAGAAATTATGGTTAGTGCTGTTGAAAGAAAAATTAGGATATGCTTCAAGTGGGATCTCAAATATCTTCTGTTATATTTCAACAGGAGCAGCCTGTCAGTTAATACCTTTGTGTTCTACTGCAGCTTCCCAGAGTGTTCTAAAGAGCAACTAGAGTGTTAACAGTCTTACTTATGATAGAATTATGGCACACCTGAAGCCATCTTGATAGGAATAAACTGGTAACACTTAAAACATTTAATTTAAAAAGGAACACAATGAGGGGGTTCATTTTGTCATATAAATTATGGTTAGTCCTATAGAAAGAAAAATTAGGACATGTTTCAAGTGTGATCTCAAATACCTTCCTGTTATATTTCAACAGGAGCAGCGTGTCAGTTGGTGCCTTTGTGTTCTAGTGCAGCTTCCCAAAGTGTTCTAAAGAACAACTAGAGCATTAACAGCCTTACTTGTGACAAAAGTATGGCACACCTGAAGCCATCTTGATTGGATTATACTGGTAACACAGAAAACATTTAATTTAAAAAGGAACAAAATGATTGGGTTCTTTTTGTCATAGAAATTATGGTTAGTAATGTAGAAAGAAAAATTAGGATATGCTTCAAGTGGGATCTCAAATATCTTCTTTTATATTTCAACAGGAGCAGCCTGTTAGTTGATGCCTTTGTGTTCTACTGCAGCTTCCCAGAGTGTTCTAAAGAACAACTAGAGCATTAACAGCCTTACGTATGACAAAAATATGGCATACCTGAAGCCATCTTAATTGGAATAAACTGGTAACACTTAAAACATTTAATTTAAAAAGGAACAAAATGATGGGGTTCATTTTGTCATAGAATTTATAGATAGTGCTGTAGAAAGAAAAATTAGGACGTTTCATGTGTGATCTCAAATATCTTCCTGTTATATTTCAACAGGAACAGCCTGTCAGTTGATGCCTTTGTGTTCTACTGCAGCTTCCCAGAGTGTTCTAAAGAACAACTAGAGCGCTAACAGTCTTACTTATGACAGAATTATGGCACACCTGAAGCCATCTTGATAGGAATAAACTGGTAACACTTAAAACATTTAATTTAAAAAGGAACAAAATGAGGGGGTTCATTTTGTCATATAAATTATGGTTAGTCCTGTAGAAAGAAAAAATAGGACATGTTTCAAGTGTGATCTCAAATGTCTTCCTGTTATATTTCAACAGGAGCAGCCTGTCAGTTGTGTCCTTTGTGTTCTACTACAGCTTCCCAGAGTGTTCTAAAGAACAACTAGAGCGCTAACAGTTTTACTTATGACAACATTATGGCACACCTGAAGCCATCTTGATTGGAATAAACTGGTAACTCTTAAAACCTTTAGTTTAAAAAGGAACAGCATTAGGGGGTTCATGTTGCCATAGAAATTATGGTTAGTGCTTTAGAAAGAAAAATTAGGACATGTATCAAGTGTGATCTCAAATATGACAAAATTATGGCACACCTGAAGCCATCTAGATTGTAATAAACTGGTAACTCTTAAAATCTTTCATTTAAAAAGGAACAAAATGAAGAGGTTCATTTTGTCATAGAAATTATAGTTAGTGCTGTAGAAAGAAAAATTAGGACATGTTTCAAGTGTGATCTCAAATATCTTCCTGTTATATTTCAACAGGAGCAGCCTGTCAGTTGATGCATTTGTGTTCTACTGCAGCTTCCCAGAGTGTTCTAAAGAACAACTAGAGCGCTAACAGCCTTACTAATGACAAAAGTATGGCACACCTGAAGCCATCTTGATTGGAATATACTGGTAACACTTAAAACATTTAATTTAAAAAGGAACAAAATGATGGGGTTCATTTTGTCATAGAAATTATGGTTAGTACTGTAGAAAGAAAAATTAGGACATGTTTCAAGTGTGATCTCAAATATCTTCCTGTTATATTTCAACAGGAGCAGCCTGTCAGTTGATGCATTTGTGTTCTACTGCAGCTTCCCAGAGTGTTCTAAAGAACAACTAGAGAGCTTACTTATGACAACATTATGGCACACCTGAAGCCATCTTTATTGAAATAGACCGGTTACACTTGAAAACTATTTAATTTAAAAAGGAACAAAATGAGGGGGTTCATTTTTTCATAGAAATTATGGTTAGTGCTTCAGAAAGAAAATGTAGGTCATGTTTCAGGTAAGATCTCAAATCCTCTTCTATTTCATTAGAAAATTCTGACATGCAGACTGAAACGATCACTTTCAATACCAGCAGTAGACTTCCAGTTAACTCCCTGGTGAGCAGTAGCTTTACTACAGTGATCTAATGAACAACTAGAGTGCTAACATTCTGAATTGATGGCAAATGTGTGACACATCTAAATGCCTTCTTGATGGAATCAAAGTAAAAAACTGAAAGCATTTCCTACTGAGGAGACTGCAGTAAATGAGGAAATTAGGAAACTTCATAACAAATAAATCTCCTAAAATGGCCACCAGAGACAAAAGAGCCCAAATGTAGCCCAAATATCACCCAGATGTAGCCCAAATGTAGCCCAATGACAGAAGAGTGCAAAACACTTATTTTTTGCGTATTTGCAGTTTTATATAGTGCAGACTTGTCAGGTATTGGAGTGCTTTACATGAACATTGATTACATCACACAAGATCAAATTCATTTTGGTTGTATACATGGGGAGATTAAGTGATTTGACCAGAATCACAGAATGTTGAGCTGAAGCAGAAACTCCAACCTGGTTCCCCAGTTGCAAAGTCTGCAGCTCTGGAAGTAACACCACACCCTCTCCCCTTGGATGCAACATTTAATCAAGTGGTCAACTGGATAAAAAAACTAAGATTACAAATAATTTAAAAGTTCTTTGTCGCTATTTGAAAACTCAGAAAATATGTCCTCATTTTAGTTTTTTAGAGCACTAACCATAATTTTGATGCAAATAAGACCCTCTCATATATGTAATTTCTAAAGGAAATGCTCTAGGCATTACAGTTTTGATTACATCAAGATGACGTCAGGCATTCCACACTTTTGTATTAAATATAGAATATTAGCAATCTAGTTGTTCATTGGGATGCTGTTGAGAGGCAGAGGCCAGGGGCACGGACTCTGAAAATTGAAGGCAGTTAGGAGAGTGCAGAGGCAACAATTTGACCACACTAGGCAGGCAGGAAGGGCAGTGGCAGCACAACAGACTATGGAGGGCAGTGGAAAGGGGGGCAGGGGCAACAAACCAACAATACAGGACTGGCAAGAGAGGCTATGGCAATATAATAGACCATTGTGGGCAGAAGGAAGAGGCAGTGGTCATACAACCATACATGCCAACAGACCCGTTTAAGCCTGGAAACGTCCAATGTTTTTAAGCTCAAATGGGCTTTACTTGATCTGTTTCCTGTCTACAATCTTCTCTTTTTCAATGTAACTCAAAGGGGAAAATCAATACCCCAGTTTTATTTCAAAATCTCCCTCTTACCAAGTTTAAAATGTTCGCAAGTATGGTACATTGGATCATGGTAGGCAGGAGGAATTGGGGTAGGGACATGGACTCGGATAACAGAGGACAGGAGGGACATTGAGAGGTGCACCAAACAGACCCTACAGGGCAGGCATCAGGGTTTGCAGCAGCACAATACACCACACAGGGCATGCGGGACGGGAGTGCAGCACAACAATCCATAGAAAGCAATAGGGAGGGGACAGGACCATGCACATGGACAACAGACAACAGAGGGGAAAGAGGCAATGGTAGCTAGCTGACCATAGTGGACAGACAGGAGAGAAAGCTGCAGCATAACAGACCATAAAGGGCAGGAGGGACGGATCAGGGCCATTACTATGGAACCGACAAGCCAGGAGGGAGGGAATAGGGGTCTGCACATGGAAACAGAGGGCTGGGGGCAAGGGGGCAGGGCAGGAGCAGCAAGATGACCATGGAGGTCAGGCAGGATGGGCACTAGAAACAAGACACACCATGGAGAGCAACAGTGAGACTATGATGGCATACACACAGACCATGGGGGGAAGGTGGGAGGGGGTCAGGAGCAGCTAGCTGACCACACAGGGAAGGTGGGAGGGGTCATGGCAGCACAGAAGACCATGCATGGCAAGCGGGAGGGTTAGTGGCAGCACAATTGCTATGATGGGCAAGAAGGAGGGTGCAGGGGCATGCACAAAGGACCATGGAGGATAGAAGGGAGGGTCAGGACCTGGGCACAGACAAGAGAGTTCAGGGGAGGGGGCCTCACAACAAACCGCGCGGGGCAGGCAGGAGGAGCAGTTGCAGCACAACAGACCAGGGAGGGCAGAAGTGTGTGGCAGTAAAATGGACCATGGAGGACAGGAGGAAGGGGATAGGGACATGGCATGTGGACAGGCAGGGTGAAGGTGGCAGGGACAGGTTACAGTCATCTGACAATGCTAGGCAGGTGGTAGGGGAGTGGCAGCTCAACAGAACACTCAGAGTAGATAGGAGTGGCAAGTCCATGGAACATGGTGGTCAAAAAGGATGGAGCAGGGGCATGCACAAAGACATCGGAGGGCAGGGGAAGGAGAATAGGGGCAGCAAGCAAAGCACAGAGGCTAAGCAGGAGGTCAATGATGGGCCATAGAATTGGGCAATGGAGGGCAGGATGAGTGGACTGGTACATCATGCTAAATGCAGGGCAGTGGCAGCACATCAGACCATGCATGGCAGGAGGGAGGAGGCTAGTCCATGGATTCAGACAACAGTGGATAGGGAGGAGGGGGATGGGGCATCAAGCTAACTGTTCATAGAAGGTGGGTATTAGGAACTTTATTGTTTTTAAAATGTGTGTCTGTGCGAACTACTTAAAATATGAACAAGTATGCAGCATAATCTCACTTTTATTCAGGAAGAAGAGGACGTTTGGGACTGTGACTCCGGGCTCACTTGGCAGAAACATCCCCTGACCCTCCACCCCCATCGCAAAATGTAATGCCCGTGAAAAGGGTAGGTGGGCGCAGTGTTATATAGAACATAGTCCTGAGAGCACGATTGAAAATGAAAACTAGATATAGTATATGGTATAAACTATGCACCAAAAAGTGTGATATAAGATGAACCGGGGCGTGAAATATAATATGCAATATATTGTGCGCAATGACAGATTCATTGGAGAGCGCGAGATAGCACAGGCACTATAGCGCTTGCTATGTGATATGCGCCTTGGAGTGTAATATGCACAGGGCAGTGTTCTGTAACCTAAGTAGTCTCTAAAGTTGTAATATAAAATATGTGCTTGGTAGTGTAACATTGCATATGCACTGTGACAAAGATATGGATCCCAGATTGTAATATGTATGGCATAGCGCTGTGCTTTATAACATAGGCATCGAGGAAGGCACGTTAGATGGGGCAATATAACCTGTGCGAAGGCAAGTGTGGCATGACATATTCACGGGGTGGTGTTACAGTGCACATGGGCTAGAGAGTGTCATAGCATACGCACTAGCTGGTGGAATACAACACAGAGGTGTGTGGCACTCGGCGGGCAATGGTGGGTGTAACACAGCATTGGGCTCAGCCAGGAGCACGCTGTGACTCTCAAGTGAGGTTTGTCTCCTTTCCAGAGAGTAAAATAAAAAGTATTACACATCCGGCGGTGGATGTGTGTTTTTATCAACCGTGAGGGGGTTCCTTGCATAGTTTGGTCGAATTTTTGTCAAATCCCCTTTGAATGGCTTGGTGTGCATGTGTATTAAATGTGCCCGTCAATAGCTACCCATGTTTGGATAAATAAACGACAAGGGTGTCTACTTGGAGAGCACCCACCAGCGGGGGCGCCGGGATTAGGCACGGTAGGGTGTCAGACATGTCAGAGCTTCACTAGCGGTGTGAATACATTCTACGTGGATTCATTGTATGCATAGTCGCCTTTTAATGAATATCACGCAAATCGTCATGGTGATAGGTACATACGGTTTGTCCAGCATGTCCTAGGTGTTTCCATAAATATATATATATTTTTTTAAATAAAAAACAAAGGCCGGCCCCGGGCGATGGGGTCCCCGGGGCCATAAGTGGCCTGAGGAGGGGGGCAACACAGCCCCCCTCCTAAAGAATAAAAAAATTCAAAAAAGGCCATGACCTGGGGGTTGGGGTCCCCGGGGACGATTAAGGCCTTGGGAGGGCCAAATTAATTTTTTTCAACAAAAAAATTAGGGTGCAGGCCCTGGGGGATGGGGTCCCTAGGGCTAATAAATTAGAAAAAGAAAGGGGGCCACACAGCCCTCCTTCTTAAAAATAAATAAATAAAAGACCGGCATCACGCCGGAGGCCACGCCCCCTCCTAGCAGCACTCTGCAAACGCGCCCCCTGGCCAGTTGTAAGTTGAGGAATTAATTCCCCTTCAATACTGAGGGTCCCTGAAGGCCAACTAGCCCAACAGGTATCTCCAGTATGCGTCAGGGAGCTGCGTTGCAGACAGGTGTTCTGAGGCCACGCCCCTTTTTACACCTCCATGCAACGCAGCTCTGTGGCGCTTACTGGAGGTACCTAGTGGGCTAGTTTGACCCTAGGGACCCTTGGGATTCAAGGGGACTTAATCTCTCAACTCAGAACGCCCACAGGCCCTGTGGCGCGTTTTTAAGTTGGGGAAATAATTCCCTTTAAATCCTGAGGGACCCTGGGGTCCAACTAGCCCACCAGGTGCTTCCAGTAAGCACCACTGCTCTGCGTTGCAGAGAGGTGGTGCAGGCCGTGCCACTTTTTACACCTCTCTGCAACGCAGCTCTGTGGCCCTTACTGGAGGTACCTAGTGGTCTAGTTGGACCCTAGGGACCCTCAGGATTCAAGGGGACTTAATCTCCCAACTTAAAAAGGCTACAGGGCGTGTTTACACTGTGGGGAAGGGAGGGGACGGGGCATGAGGTGACGTGTTCAAACACGTCCTGTGGTGCGTTTTAAGAGGTAGTTTTAATCCCCTGCCCTATTATATACTAGGGGCTTACAGAGGAGGTCATGCTAATCACAGGGGGACCCCAACACATAGAGTGCCCTAGTGTATGTAGGTGTTTTCACTGTATTCTGAGTGTCTTTTAACATAGCACTGGCTCTAGGACCGGTTAGTCAGACTCAGTTACCACCAGTATCCGTCTGAAAAAGTTGAGGGTACAGGATGATTTTGCAACAAGGCTTGTTTCTGCTCTCCTGTTTGTTCTTTCTGCACGTTATACTTCTTCCTGCACTTTTCTTCGTCTTTGAGGACTTCTGTTGCTTCTTTCTGCATTTCTTTTTTTTCTTTCTGTGCGTTTTTCCTTCTTTCTTCACATGTCCTACCTCTGTAGGCATAGCTAGAAATTAGCATTTAAAAAACCTTTGAAATTCACTGAAAAAAACATAGGTTTCAGGCACGTTATAGCTAGGAATTAGCATTTAAAAAACCTTAGAAATTCACTGAAAAACCATAGGGTTCAGGGGCGTTATAGTTAGCTGGACTTTTCACTCGTACAAAACCATAGAAATTCCCCCGTTATAGTTAGTTCAGCTAACTATAACTTGCGCGCCCGCAATGCACTGCTGATGACGTCACATATTACATCACTCATGACATGGTCAGTGACATCACTCATGACATCAATGATGACATCACTGATGACATCATCCTTGTGATAGAGTGGCAGACCTCCTCTCCCCCTAATATAACCTTTGATACACACATTCAAAAATAGAAATTAAAATGTTCAAAACAATGGACATACCAATACCAGTTACAACAACCTATTCAGTAATTGTAAGATCCACATCCACATCCACTCATTCACCAACAGTCCTATGCAGTCACTCATACATGTACTCACTCATCATATGTACTCATACACCTATACATCCTGTTACACAATGCCACTCATCCATAAAGTTACTCACACACATAGTCACTCATGCTAATAAAGAATCAAACATCCGTGTACCTGCATATACAGTTATACACACACCACCACACTTACTTCTACAGAAACTTACACATACTTAGTCTTTTTAACAATTACTTATAGAAATACATACTTATTCATACAGGAACTCTTTCAATCTCTCACTCTCACATATACTCACTTATATACACCAATAGTCAAATATACTAGTTTAAAACATATGTAGTTACTCATAGAGACACTATTGAGACAGTCATTCACTCACTAACACGCCCATGCACACACTCATCCACCCATACAGTCCTGCACACATGCTGTCTTCAACACATACAAACAGTGAGTCACTCATTCATGCACCTATGCACTACGTAATACCCCCCACCGAACCATACAGACATCAGACACTTATACTGATACTCAAAAAACCAACTAATAACCTATATAGACACTCATGTAGCTACTCACCAACCCTTGCAGCCACTTATACACAAAGTGAGAGACTGATACAGATATTTACATATTTAAACATCACTCACTAAGCCATGTATTCACTAAGATACACTTAATCAGTCAGTTATACAATCAATTTTTCAAAAACAAATCATCCATTTAGACACTTATATACCCTTTTATTCTTCCATCGACCTTGAGATATACATATATAAAACATATGTAATTTTCAGAAAAACACACATTCACTGGAAGATGTCATCAGTGATGTCATCAGTGATGTCATTTGAGATGTCATCAGTGATGTCATGAGTGATGTCAGTGACCATGTCATGAGTGATGTAATATGTGACGTCATCAGCAGTGCATTGCGGGCGCGTGAGTTATAGTTAGCTGAACTAACTATAACAGGGGAATTTCTATGGTTTTGTACGAGTGAAAAGTCCAGCTAACTATAACGCCCCTGAAACCTATGGTTTTTTCGGTAAAACGCCCTACACGGGCTGTCACTGATACATATATATATATATATATATATATATATATATATATATATATATATTCACAGAAAAAACCATAGGTTTCAGGCACGTTATAGTTAGGAATTAGCATTTAAAAAACCTCAGAAATTCACTGAAAAAACCATGGTTTCAGGGGTGTTATAGTTAGCTGGACTTTTCACTTGTACAAAACCATTGAAATTCCCCCGTTATAGTTAGTTCAGCTAACTATAACTCGCGCGCCCGCAATGCACTGCTGATGACGTCACATATTACATCACTCATGACATGGTCAGTGACATCACACATGACATCACTGATGACATCTCAAATGACATCACTGATGACATCACTGATGACATCATCCAGTGAATGTGTGTTTGTCTGAAAATTAAATATGTTTTATATATGTATATCTCAAGGTCGATGGAAGAATAAATGGGTATATAAGCGTCTAAATGGATGATTTGTTTTTGAAAAATTGATTGTGTAACTGACTGATTAAGTGTATCATAGTGAATACATGGCTTAGTGAGTAATGTTTAAATATGTAAATATCTGTATCAGTCTCTCACTTTGTGTATAAGTGGCTTCATGGGTTGGTGAGTAGCTACATGAGTGTCTATATAGGTTATTAGTTGGTTTTTTGAGTATCAGTCTGAGTGTCTGCATAGTTTGGTGGGGGGTATTACATAGTGCATAGGTGCATGAATGAGTGACTCACTATTTGTATGTGTTGAAGACAGCATGTGTGCAGGACTGTATGGGTGGATGAGTGTGTGTATGGGTGTGTTAGTGAGTGAATGACTGTCTCAATAGTGTCTTTATTAGTAACTAAATATGTTTTAAACTAGTATATGTGACTATTGGTGTATATAAGTGAGTATATGTGAGAGTGAGAGATTGAAAGAGTTCCTGTATGAATAAGTATGTGTTTCTATAAGTGATTGTTTAAAAGACTAAGTATGTGTAAGTTTCCGTAGAAGTAAGTGTGGTGGTGTGTGTATAACTGTATATGCAAGTAAATGTATGTTTGATTCTTTATTAGCATGAGTGACTATGTGTGTGAGTAACTCTATGGATGAGTGGCATTGTGTAACAGGATGTATAGGTGTATGAGTACATATGATGAGTGAGTACATGTATGAGTGACTGTATAGGACTGTTGGTGAATGAGTGGATGTGTATGTGGATCTTAGAATTACTGAAGAGGTTGTTGTAACTGGTATTGGTATGTCCATTTTTTTGAAAATTTGAGTCTCTATTTTTGAATGTGTTTATCAAAGGTTATATTGGGGTGAGAGGAGGTCTGCCACTCTATCACAAGGATGATGTCATCAGTGATGTCATCAGTGATGTCATTTGAGATGTCATCAGTGATGTCATGAGTGATGTCACTGACCATGTCATGAGTGATGTAATATGTGACGTCATCAGCAGTGCATTGCGGGCGCGCGAGTTATAGTTAGCTGAACTAACTATAACGGGGGAATTTCAATGGTTTTGTACAAGTGAAAAGTCCAGCTAACTATAACACCCCTGAAACCTATGTTTTTTTCAGTGAATTTCTGAGGTTTTTTAAATGCTAATTCCTAACTATAACGTGCCTGAAACCTATGGTTTTTTCTGTGAATTTCAAAGGTTTTTTAAATGCTAATTTCTAACTATGCCTACAGAGATAGGACATGTGAAGAAAGAAGAAAAAATGCACAGAAAGAAAAAAAAGAAATGCCGAAAGAAGCAACAGAAGTCCTCAAAGACGAAGAAAAGTGCAGGAAGAAGGATAACGTGCAGAAAGAACAAAGAGAAGAGCAGAAAGAAGCCTTGTTGCAAAATCATCCTGTACCCTCAACTTTTTCAGACGGATACTGGTGGTAACTGAGTCTGACTAACCAGTCCTGGAGCCACTGCTATGTTAAAAGACACTTAGAATACAGTGAAAACACCTACATACACTAGGGAACATTATGCGTTGGGGTCCCCCTGTGATTAGCATGACCTCCTCTGTAAGCCCCTAGTATATAATAGGGCAGGGGGATTAAAACTACCTCTTAAAACAGGCCACAGGGCGTTTTTGCACATGTTAACTCAGGCCCCGTCCCCTCCCTTCACCACTGTGTAAACACGCCCTGTGTCCGTTTTTAGTTGGGAGTTTAAGTTCATTTGAATCCTGAGGGTCCCTAAGGTCCAACTAGCCCACTAGGTACCTCCAGTAAGTGCCACAGAGCTGCATTGCAGAGAGGTGTAAAAAGTGGCACGGCCTGGACCACCTCTCTGCAATGCAGCTCAGTGGCGCTTACTGGAAGCACTTGGTGGGCTAGTTAGCCCCCAGGGGCCCTCAGTATTGAAGGGAAATTATATCCCCAATTTAAAACGTGCCATAGTGCGTGTTTGCACACGTCACCTCAGGCCCCGTCCCCTCCCTTCACCACTGTGTAAACGCGCCCTGTGGCTGTTCTAAGTTGAGAGATTAAGTCCCCTTGAATCCTAAGGGTCCCTAGGGTCAAACTAGACCACTAGGTACCTCCAGTAAGCGCCACAGAGCTGCGTTGCAGAGAGGTGTAAAAAGGGGCTTGGCCTCAGAACACCTGTCTGCAGCGCAGCTCCCTGGCGCATACTGGAGATGCCTGTTGGGCTAGTTGGCCCTCAGGGACCCTCAGTATTGAAGAGGAATTAATTCCCCAACTTACAACTCGCCAGGGGGCGCGTTTGCAGAGTGCTGCAGGGAGGGGGCGTGGCCTCCGGCACAATGCCAGTCTTTTATTTATTTTAATTTTTTAAGAAGGGGGGCTGTGTGGTTCCCCTTCTTCTTCTAATTTATTGGCCCTGATGACCCCATCTCCCAGGGCCTGTCTCCTAATTATATGTTTTTGACCCCAATCCCCAGGGCCGGCCACTGTTTTTTATTATTTCTAAAAAATATATATTTATAGACACACCTAGGACATGCTGGACAAACCGTACGTACCTATCACCATGACGATTTGCGTGATATTCATTAAAAGGCGACTATGCATACAATGAATCCACGTGGAATGTATTTACACCACTAGTGAAGCTCTGACATGTTTGATGCCCTACCGTGCCTAATCCCGGTAGACACCCTTGTCGTTTATTTATACAAACATGGGTAGCTATTGACGGGCACATTTAATACACATGCACACCAAGCCATTCAAAGGGGATTCGACACAAATTCGACCAAAACTATGCAAGAAACCCCCCTCACGGTTAATAAAACACACATCCACTGCCGGATGTGTAATACTTTTTATTTTACTCTCTGGAAAGGGGACGAACATCACTTGAGAGTCACAGCGCGCTCCTGGCAGAGCCCAATGCTGTGTTACACCCACCATTGCCTGCTGAGTGCCACACACCTCTGTGTTGTATTCCACTAGCTAGTGCATATGCTATGACACTCTCTAGCCCATGTGCACTGTAAAACCACCCCGTGAATATGTCATGCCACACTTGTCTTCGCACGGGTTATATTGCCCCATCTAACGTGCCTTCCTCGATGCCTATGTTATAACGCACAGTGCTATGCCATACATATTACAATCTGGGATCCATATCTTTGTCACAGTGCATATGCAACGTTACACTCCCCAGCACATATTTTATATTACAACTTTAGAGACTAGTTAGGTTACACAACACTGCCCTGTGCATATTACACTCCAAGGCGCATATCGCATAGCACGCGCTAGTGCCAGTGCTATCTCGCGCTCTCCAATGAATCTGTCATTGCGCACAATGTATTGCATATTATATTTCACGCCCGGTTCATCTTATATCACACTTTTTGGTGCATAGTTTATACCATACACTATATCTAGTTTTTATTTTCAATCATGCTCTCAGGACTATGTTCTATATAACACTGTGTTCACCTACCCTTTTCACGGGCATTACATTTTGCAATAGGGGGTGGAGGGTCAGGGGGTGTTTCTGCCAAGTGAGCCCGGAGTCACAGTCACAAACGTCCTCTTCTTCCTGAATAAAAGTGAGATTATGCTGCATACTTGTTCATATTTTAAGTGGTTCGCAAAGACACACGTTTTAAAAACAATAAAGTTCCTAATACCCGCCTTCTCTGAACAGTTAGCTTGCTGCCCCATCCCCCTCCTCCCTATCCTCTGTTGTGTGAATCCATGGACTAGCCTCCTCCCTCCTACCATGCATGGTCTGATGTGCTGCCACTGCCCTCAATTTAGTATGATTTACCAGTCCACTCCTCCTGCCCTCCATTGCCCAACTCTATGCCCCATCATTGGCCTCCTGCTTAAACTATGTGCTTAGCATGCTGTCCCTATTCTCCTTCCCCCTGCCCTCCGATGTCTTTGTGCATGCCCCTGCTCCATCCTTTTTGCCCACCATGTTCCATGGACCTGCCACTCCTATCTACTCTGAGTGTTCTGTTGAGCTGCCACTCCCCTCCCACCTGCCTAGCATTGTCAGATGACTGTAACCTGTCCCTGCCACCACCACCCTGCCTGTCCACATGCCATGCCCCTATCCTCTCCCTCCTGTCCTACATGGTCCATTGTACTGCCACATCCTTCTGCCCTCACTGGTCTGTTGTGCTGCAACTGCCCCTCCTGCCTGCCCCATGCGGTCTGTTGTGAGGCCCCTTCCCCTGAACTTTCTTGTCTGTGCACAGGTCCTGACCCTCCCTTCTATCCTCCATCGTCCTTTATGCATGCCCCTGCACCCTCCTTCTTGCCCATCATAGCCATTGTGCTGCCACTAACCCTCCCACTTGCCATGCATGGTCTTCTGTGCAGCCATGGCCCCTCCCACCTTCCCTGTGTGGTCAGTTAGCTGCCCCTGATCCCCTCCCACCTTCCCTCCATGGTCTGTGTGTATGCCATCACAGTCTCACTGTTGCTCTTCAAGGTGTGTCTTGCTTCTAGTGCCCATCCTGCCTGACCTCCATGGCTATCTTGCTGCTCCTGCCCTGCCCCCTTGTCCCAAAGCCCTCTGTTTACATGTGCAGACCCTTACTCCCTCCCTCCTGGCTTGTCTGTTCCATTGTAATGCCCCTGATCCGTCCCTCCTGCCCTTCATGGTCTGTTATGCTGCAGCTTTCTCTCCTGTCTGTCCATTATGGTCAGCTAGCTACCATTGCCTCTTGCCCCTCTGTTCTCTGTTGTCCATGTGCATGGTCCTGTCCCCTCCCTCTTGCTTTCTATGGATTGTTGTGCTGCACTCCCGCCCGCATGCCCTGTGTGGTGTATTGTGCTGCTGCAAACCCTGATGCCTTCCCTGCAGGGTCAGTTTGGTGCACCTCTCCATGTCCCTCCTGCCCTCTGTTATCCAAGTCCATGTCCCTACCCCATTTCCTTCCATGATCCAATGTACCATACTTGCGAACATTTTGAACTTGGTAAGAGGGAGATTTTGAAAAAAAACTGGGGTATTGATTTTCCCCTTTGAGTTACATTGAAAAAGAGGAGATTGTATACAGGAGACAGATCAAATAAAGCCCATTTGAGCTTAAAAACATTGGACATTTCCTGGCTGAATCGGGTCTGTTGGCATGTATGGTTGTACTACCATTGCCTCTTCCTTCTGCCCACAATGGTCTATTACATTGCCACAGCCTCTCTTGCAAGTCCTGTATTGTTGGTTTGTTGCCCCTGCCCCCCTTTCCACTGCCCTCCATAGTCTGTTGTGCTGCCACTGCCCTTCCTGCCTGCTCAGTGTGGTTAAATTGTTGCCTTTGCACCCTCCTACCTGCCTTCAATTTTCAGAGTCCGTACCCCTGGCCACT
The DNA here is from genome assembly GCF_964204655.1 of Triturus cristatus. Classification (NCBI taxonomy): domain Eukaryota; kingdom Metazoa; phylum Chordata; class Amphibia; order Caudata; family Salamandridae; genus Triturus; species Triturus cristatus. The sequence continues at coordinate 371,739,260 of NC_140595.1, forward strand.
GCCTCTCAACAGTATCCTAATGAACAACTAGATTGCTAACATTCTATATTTATTACCAAGTGTGGAACGCCTGACGTCATCTTGATGTAATCAAAACTGTAATACCTAGAGCTTTACCTTTAGAAATTACATATATGAGAGGGTCTTATTGGCATCAAAATTATGGTTAGTGCTCTAAAAGACTAAAATAAGGACATATTTTCTGAGTTTTCAAATAGCGACAAAGCACTTTTAAATTATTTGTTATCTTTATGTTTTTTTATCCAGTTGACCACTTGATTAAATGTTGCACTTAGGGGAGAGGATGTGGTGTTACTTCCAGAACTGCAGACTTTGCAACTGGGGAACCAGGTTGGAGTTTCTGCTTCAGCTCGACATTCTGTGATTCTTGTCAAATCACTTAGTCTCCCCATGTCTACAACCAAAATGAATTTGTTCTTGTGTGATGTAACCAATGCTCATGTAAAGCACTCCAATACCTGACAAGTCTGCACTATATAACACTGCAAAAACACAAAATAATAAGTGTTTTGCACACTTCTGTCATTGGGCTATATTTGGGCTAGATCTGGGTGATTTTGGGCTACATTTGGGCTCTTTTGTCTCCGGTGGCCATCTTGGGAGATTTATTTGTTATGAAGTTTCCTAATTTCCTCATGTACTGCAGTCTCCTCAGTAGGAAATGCTTTCAGTTTTTTACTTTGATTCCATCATGAAGGTATTCAGATATGTCACACATTTGCCATAAATTCTGAATGTTAGCACTCTAGTTGCTCATTAGATCACTGTAGTAAAACTACTGTTCACCATGGATGTCTGCTCCTGGTATTAAAAGTGCATGTTTCAGTCTGCATGTCAGAATTTTTTAATGAAATAGAAGAGGATTTGAGAAATCACTCAAAATGTGCCCTCATTTTCTTTCTTCAGCATTAATCATAATTTCTATGGCAAAATGAACCCCCTCATTGTGTTCCTTTATAAATTAAATGTTTTAAGTGTTACCAGTTTATTCCAATCAAGATGGCTTCACGTGTGCCATACTTTTGTCATAATGAAGACAGTAAGCGCTCTAGTTGTTTTTAAGAAACACTCTTGGACATTCTGTCATTGGGCTATACTTGGGCTAACATCTGGGTGATATTTGGGCTACATTTGGGCTCTTTTGTCTCTGGTGGCCATCTTGGGAGACTTATTTGTTATGAAGTTTCCTAATTTCCTCATTTACTGCAGTCTCCTCAGTAGGAAATACTTTCAGTTTTTTACTTTGATTCCATCAAGAAGGCATTCAGATGTGTCACACATTTGCCATAAATTCAGAATGTTAGCACTCTTTTTGCTCATTAGATCACTGTAGTAAAGCAACTGCTCACCAGGGGAAACTGCTGCTGGTATTGAAAGTGCATGTTTCAGTCTGCATGTCAGAATTTTTTAATGAAATAGAAGAGGATTTGAGAAGTCGCTCAAAATGTGCCCTAATTTTTCTTTCTGCAGCACTAATCATACTTTCTATGGAAAAATGAACCCCCTCATTTAGTTCCTTTTTAAATTAAATGTTTTATGAGTTACCACTTTAATCCAAGCAAGATGGCTTCAGGTGTGCCATACGTTTATCATAAGTAGGACTGTTAGCGCTCTAGTTGTTCTTTGGAACACTCTGGGAAGCTGCAGTAGAACACAAAGGAATCAACTGACAGTCTCTGCCCTTGTTGGATGTACATGTTTTACTGAGAATGTCAGACTTCATTCTCACATGACTGAGAAAGATAATGTGAATTTACAGAAAATAAGCTCTCAGTTTAGCTTATAGATCACCTTCCAAACCTCTGTGGGAAAAGCATGAGAAAATATTTTTCTCTCAATCATGATATCCCAGCAGAAGGCTTTTTCACTTGGTGAAATCACCTTAGAACATACCACAATTCCTAAAATGAGTATGGCACCATCAACAAATGATTTATAATGTAACTAAAGTCTTAAAACCTTCTATTAACTGCAATGCTTTTTAATGAGGTGCTATCATGTATATTGGTCCCAAGATGGCTGCCAACACTTCTTGGATGAAGTGCTGAGAGCCAATCAGATCTCAGGATGAGATGTGTGGTTAGGCTCCGCCCACATATATATATGATTTTACTTTTGATTTTCTCAGGAACTACTGAACAGATTGGCACATCCCTGACCTGAGGACTACCTCTCTGCCAAATTTCAAGTAATTCTGTTCAGCCGTTCTGGCTGTACCTTGGACTAAAGGTCCCTATGGACAATTGCATGGGAAAAACGCGTTTTGGGACCCCCCTTTTTTCTCGGCCCCCGCTTGACGAATCACCCCGAGACTTTCAGGGTAGTAGCGGAGCGGAGCGCCCCACCTATTTTGAAAATTGTGCGAGGATTCGTCAACCGGCGCCAAAGTTATTCCAAATAGAATGTTGCGGATTTCCTATGGAAACACGGTCCTAACTATAACTATCTACTGGCGACCGACAGTAGATAATATATATATATATATATATATATATATATATATATATATATATATATATATATATATATATTAACGCTCCCAGGTTCCTCCCAGATGAAAAAAGGAATCTTGAGCACACGGGTGAGTAGTTTGGCAGCTTAGTTTATTACGGAGAAAACAACAGAAGCGTTTCGGAACTAGTCCTTCTTCAGTGTTGTTACTCAATTCATGACAAAGTGCTTATTTATATACACGTGAATATTTTGTAAACATAGAAGTAGTCAGAGGGGGTGGTGACCGATTGTTCTTAAGCGCCATCTTTGAAGGGTCATATCATTGCTATTTCATTCAATGTTATAGACAGAAATGTACTATACACAAATGTACAAGCAAAAGAATTGGGTTGATCATGAATGTAACGATCAATGCATATCATTTCAAAGCGCATTGGCCTACATGTAGACAAAAATCGTCAAATCCTTATTTGCCCTTGATGTTATATACAAAGACGAAATTGAAAAAGGCAAATCAAACAAGGTAAACACTCAATTCATAGTGCTTAATGCGATCCAACCCAAATTCAAATCATAACGCCGTGAATCGGCAGTTAACAACCGAGGAAATAAACGGTTGCTAAGCCCTTCATATAGGCCGTGTATCGGCTTAATATTATCAAGTCAGATATGCAATAATAGACAATCAGCATTTATAGAAAAGGAATGAAAAAGAAATAGAGAAACACGAGTATATCATAGTTTGACCAAAGATAAAAAAAATCAGTAAATATAATCAAAAAATAATAATGATAAATAACAATGATAAATCACAAATAACAAATAACAAAAAGGTCGGTTACTTTGCTGAGCTAACGATGGCTACTGGAATGTATACTTCTAGATCCCTAGATGTACTATCAATTCCTCTCCTGAATTTAACCCATATGGGGTTTTTGTCTGGAGATCGATTATGTATCTTGATTCCAGTCGTCTAAGTCTTGACACTCTATCCCCTCCTCTGGCATGTGCTGGAACACAGTCGATGGCAAAAAACTGCAAAAGGTCCCTATTGCTGCTGTGTTTTATGGCAAAATGCCGTGCTACGGGGTAGTTGAAATCTTTCTTCGCTATGGCTCGCATATGTTCTAGAATTCTGATCTTAACACTATGTATAGTGCTGCCAGCGTACATGAGTCCACATGGACATTTCAAACAGTACACCACATATGAGGTTTGGCAGGTCAGAAATTTGGTGATAGTTTTCCATCTTTTTAAGCCTTTCACGTTGTAACTTAAGACTCTCTTACTGAAGGCACAGGCCTTGCATTTTCCACAAGGATAAAAACCTTTCATTTCTTTCAAGGTACCCTGTTTTCGGGGAATTGGATCTAAATGACTATGCACCAAATTATCTTTGAAAGATCGTGCTTTTCTGAACGTGATCTTAGGAGTCAGCGAAGCATCAGATCCAATTATTGGATCAGTTGTTAACACATGCCAGTGTTTTCTCAAGATTGTTCTTAGACTGGATGCATCATTAGAAAAAGTCGTGATCAGCCGGAATTGACCTTCCGTTGATCTTTTGGTTTGTTTTTGTTTCAAAATTTCTTCTCTGGGTAACTGTCTGACTCGTTGTAAAGTGCTCGCCAAGAGATTGCTATTGTAACCTCTGGTTTCGAATCGCCTGAGACTGCTCTCCGCTGCCTGCTCAAAATCACATTGTCTTGAGCAGTTCCGTTTTAGTCTAAGGAATTCGCCGTATGGAATACTGTTTTTCAACCTTTCAGGATGACCGCTAGAGGCATGGAGGATATTGTTTCCTGCCGTCGGTTTTCGGTAAAGGTCAGTTGTTAGTTTACCTTCCTTCACTTCTATTCTCAGGTCGAGATAATTTACTGCCACTAAACTAATCTCTTCTGAGAAATGTAGGTTGAGATCATTGTTGTTAAGATGTTGAATATATTCCTTAGCAAAAACCAAAGGAAATGATATACGGAGTGTTGAACATTGCAAGCACTCACCCCCAGTCAACTGATCTGGGTTTAATCCATCACCGTTCTTTAGCCCACTCTGCCACCCCAGTTCAGACATGGCCATATGCAAATCAGTCTGACCCAGTGCCTCATGGGAACAGTCCAGCCCGAACTGCCAAGCCATGTCTTCCCTGGACCGGAAACAAGCTTCCTAGGACCGGTTTCAGGCATTTCAGCTGTCTTCAGCCAGACTTGCTTGAATCCAGTGGCAAAGTGAGCAAGGGACTCACGTCTGAGCATACCCTGCCAACTTATGGCGAACAAAGCAAAAACCAAAGGAAATTATGGACGGAGTGTTGAACATTGCAAGCACTTACCCCCAGTCAACTGATCTGGGTTTAATCCATCACCGTTCTTTAGCCCACTCTGCCACCCCAGTTCAGACATGGCCATATGCAAATCAGTCTGACCCTGTGCCTCATTGGAACAGTCCAGCCCGAACTGCCAAGCCATGTCTTCCCTGGACCGGAAACAACCTTCCTTGGACCGGTTTTTGGCATTTCAGCCGTCTTCAGCCAGGCTTGCTTGAATCCAGTGGCAAAGTGAGCAAGGGACTCACGTCTAAGCATACCCTGCCAACTTATGGCGAACAATGCAAAAACCAAAGGAAATGATGGACGGAGTGTTGAACATTGCAAGCACTCACCCCCAGTCAACTGATCTGGGTTTAATCCATCACCGTTCTTTAGCCCACTCTGCCACCCCAGTTCAGACATGGCCATATGCAAATCAGTCTGACCCTGTGCCTCATGGGAACAGTCCAGCCCAAACTGCCAAGCAATGTCTTCCCTGGACCGGAAACAAGCTTCCTAGGACCGGTTTTTGGCATTTCAGCCGTCTTCAGCCAGGCTTGCTTGAATCCAGTGGCAAAGTGAGCAAGGGACTCACGTCTGAGCATACCCTGCCAACTTATGGCGAACAAAGCAAAAACCAAAGGAAATGATGGACGGAGTGTTGAACATTGCAAGCACTCACCCCCAGTCAACTGATCTGGGTTTAATCCATCACCGTTCTTTAGCCCACTCTGCCACTCCAGTTCAGACATGGCCATATGCAAATCAGTCTGACCCTGTGCCTCATGGGAACAGTCCAGCCCGAACTGCCAAGCCATGTCTTCCCTGGACCGGAAACAAGCTTCCTAGGACCGGTTTCTGGTATTTCAGCCGTCTTCAGCCAGGCTTGCTTGAATCCAGTGGCAAAGTGAGCAAGGGACTCACGTCTGAGCATACCCTGCCAAATTATGGCGAACAAAGCAAAAACCAAAGGAAATGATGGACGGAGTGTTGAACATTGCAAGCACTCACCCCCAGTCAACTGATCTGGGTTTATTCCTTAGCCTTGTCTATTGAACCCTTCCAAATTAGAAAAAGGTCATCGATGTATCGATGCCAGGACACTATTTCCTTTGTCCATTCAAAATTGTCAGCGGTCCAGACCACCTGCTCCTCCCACCAGCCTACGAACAAGTTTGCATAGCTGGCGGCGAAGCAGGTGCCCATCGCTGCACCTGAGATCTGTCTAAAGTATTCTCCCTGAAACAGAAAGATGTTATTGAATAGACGGAATTCAATTAATTCCAACAACATTCTGTTATGAATTGCAAATTTCAAAGCTCTTTTCTTAAGGAAATATTCAATCGCATTTAGCCCTTGGTGATGATTTATACACGTGTAAAGGCTAGTAATGTCCAATACAATCATACACTATGACGGATCCCATTCAATTTTTTCGATGTTGTGGATAAAATCGGTAGTATCTTTTATATAGGATGTCAGTTTCAATACAAATTCGAATAGAAAATAATCCAAGAATCTAGACAAATTCTCAGTCAGACTACCCATGGAAGAAACAATTGGTCTCCCTGGAGGCAATACTGCGTTCTTATGTATTTTTGGTAAATGATAAAATGTGGGTGTGATAGGATTTGTCGTTCCTAAAAACAGATACTCTTCCAGATCCAACATTGTTTTCTCATGCCATTTTTTAATTATGAAATGCAGCTGCTTGATACTTTCTAAATAGATTTCTTTTGTAGTTAGTTCATAACAATCAGAGTCTTGTAATTGTCGCATAGCTTCATTTACATACTGTTCACGGGGCATAAGAACAATGTTTCCCCCTTTATCTGAGGGTTTAATGATCATAGAGATGTCTTCTTGAAGATTTTTCACTGCATCTTTCTGTTTTTGAGTTAAGTTCTGATCTACTTTGTGATTTCCTGCATTTTCACGAAATTTAATTAGATCCATGATCACTCCTTCGGAGAAAACGTCGATTGCATCCATGGGCATCTGAGGTAAAAATTGGGAAGGTTGTTTAAATCCACTACTTGTACCACATTGGATTCCTCGATTCTTTGTGTAAGAGTTGTACATGTTTGTATTTCTTCCAAAGTTCCCTCTTTTCTTAGATTTTCCAGAATTTCCAGAGTGGTCAGATCATTTACTGCGAGCAGATCTGTTTCCTTATTCTGAGCTCTGAGGAATCTCGCTTCTTGGGTTGTAGGTGTTAGTTTAAAATATTTGTGCAGTTTGAGTTTTCGCACTAGTTTGAAAATGTCGATTCTGGTTTGAGTATATTCTAGACGGTTCTGTGGACAGAATGAGAGTCCCAATTTCAACACTGATTCCTCTATGGAATTTAGAATTCTGGGAGTCAGGTTTATTATCGTCAACTGATCAGTTTCTTCTACCATCTGCCTCCCCTCTTGCTCCGTGTGACTCGAGGGGTTTGATTTCTGGTTTTTCCTCTTCCAGCCGCCCCTTCTTGTTTGCCTTCTTTTTCTGGGGGCTTGCTCTTGCCTCCCCTCAACCAGGTCTGACGGATAATGTTGAATTCCATTTGAAAAGGGGTCTTTTGTCGTCCTCCAGAAGGGCCTGCTATATCATCTTCAGAATATTCATTTTCGGTGACATCCGACTCTGAAGTATCTACTTGAACCGGTGTTGCTGAGGGCAAAGTTTTTCTTTGTTGTACTTCTTTTCTTGATTGGTCGAATTTTTTTGCGAAAGTCAGCACTCTCCCTAAGGTATAATCCCTCTCGTCTCGTTCAAACTTTTCTTGCTTGCGCTGTTTAATCTTAATTTCATATGTGGAGAGTCTTTTTTTCATCACTGATCTTAATAGATCTTGTTGATTTTTATCGGGTTTTTCTGTTAGTTCTATTTCCAAATTTTCAATGTCCCTCAAGGCTTTCTCTCTATCACTCCAAGCAAACTTTACCAATAACTCCAGCGTGCCTTTACAGAATGAGGCCGTGTGTAATGCCCATTCTTCTAGGAGAAGTGGGTCGGGGTTCTCGTAAGAAGGCACCGTGTTAACACGTAGTCCCCTAGGCACTCTCTCTACTTCGATGTAGTTTTGTAGGGAGGTAGCCTCCCACCACTTCCGCACTTCTCTTTCGTATAATCTTTACAATTTCATATACTGCGTCTGTAATGTATTTGAAATGCCACATGCTTGCGATACTCGTGGATTTGAGGTATCCGGCGCTTTCTTTTTAAAAATGTCTATTGCCGCCTCCCTCCGATCTGCAACATTAAACATCTCCATTGCGTTCTCAACGCTCCTTTTAAAACGTCACTGCCTCTACTCTCCCTTCGCCTGGCTTCAAACTAAGGAACTCGGCGCCACAATTGCATATCGCTGGCTTACCGCATTTGTTCAGTGGCTCGCCGTGTGTGTGCCGGTCCTTGGAATCATTCCAAACTTCGTGCACTCGGTGTTTGGTGGTCTGCCGCTAATTCTAGCACTCGTTGCAGGAATCCTGTTTTTATTCCTACTACTACGCTATGGCTAGCCAATTCACCAGCGTCACTCCCAGCACCTTGGAGAAAGCTCTCCTGGAAAGGAAGTGCCATGAGCGCATAGTACAACTTTTGGGCTTACCTCGTCTATGAGAATTAAATATCACATGGTTTCTGTCATTCAGACCAATCTGGCAAGATTGCATCTTACCTGTTCTACGCTGCCTGCTTTACGGTGAAGAATACGTAATCTGTCTAACACTCCCATCAGTCATGCCAATGGATATCAATACTCTGCTGGAACCGATATTGGCCCATGCTCTCCGTTATCCCCAGAGGCTACCAATCCTGATGACGGCATTCGTTGAGATCTCACAGACGCAACATGCTACTGCTGAGGTACAAGATGGATCAACAGGCACACAGGTAACATTGGAAACGAACATTGCTACTGGCGATGCTTCACATCTATGTGCAGTTAATCTTCTAAACACGGTATTCCAACTATCACCAACATCGGTAGATGATCTTTTGTCTACAGGAATTGAGGATATCATGTTTTCACCAGCTCCTTACACTGACTTTTGATTTGGCTCACAGTGTACCAAGAAAGCTATGAATTTGGCCTTCATTTTTCAAAACAAAGACAAAACTTTGGAACTTTTTCATACAATTTTTTTTTTCTATGGCAAAGTTATCTGCTTACAGTAGAACTATTCATAGAGAACAGACTTCTTTGAACACTTCCAGGGACACATTGTCACTTTTATTCACCACAATTTCAGTTATGTACCATGACATGAACTTTTCTCTTGTAATTATGAATCAATTCATCATATGTATATATTTATGTTAATTCATTTAGCATTCACTGTAAACATATGCTTAGAATGAAACATTGCTTTAACATGTACAGCACCTTTGCATTTCATATCTAGCAAAAGTTTTTTAAACAAAGACTTCTTTTTAGTATGCTTTTACAAATGTTTTTAGAAACATGTGGTACTCAGTTTTAAATGTTTAGCATTTCATGTTTAGCATTTAGTATTATCGTTCATTCGAAAGTGGAGTGGGTGTTGTGATTCGATTTAGATGTCCGTACATAGGTTTTCCTAAATCATGTCCTTATCTTGGCACAATTCGCATTGTCCTTATTTAGGCATAGTATCCCAGTCCTTATTTAGGCAGTAGCCATGCTATCCAAATACAGGCATGGTCACCTACATCCGTCCATCCCCACGTCACAACGAGTTCTTAGAAACCAGACCCTTAAGCCATTGGGACTTTCCCTAGCTAGGATTATTGATTTCTCCAAGAACTCATCTATTATGGATGAAGTACTGTTCCTTAGGGGTTCATTCATGGCGTCTTCCTCTGCCCGACTTTACTTCAATGCTAACATTCCTAAGCACCTTCCAGGTATAAATATACCTTCCCTTACCATGGCAAACCACGGCTCGACTGCACAGCTCGATACAGCTCGCCACGGCAAGTTTGGAAGAATTTGAGTCCCCGCCTGACGCACTGACCAGATGCTGTCATCCCTGCTTTCAGAGAATCCAGCTTCCCTTCGCGGGGTTTTAGAGTTTGAGACCCGGAAAGAGATTCCCATCTCTCTCATTCTAAGGTATAGGGCTGACTCGAACCTAGAGGGACTCTTGGCATATGCAAAACTATAGCTTACCATACTATAGAATACGGCACCTACTTCTTACCTTGTACTATACTTAGGTACACTGGGGTAGAACTATTTAGGAGCATAAAAAGAGTATCCACTTTTTAGCCTATGTTATTTATGTATGTGTATATGAATATATGTCATAACTAGAAGACAATGCTGTTGCAGTATTATTTCTTCTTACTGCTTAAGCTGTACGTATTATATCTCGGATACTGTCTTGAAATTGTAACAGCTCATATCTCTTACATGAGACACAAGACTGTTCAATAAATCCTTTTATTGAAACGCCCATCTATCTATTTCTGTGTAACTCTGAAGAAACTAAGCATGCACGATTGACTAAGTGAAACTGTTATCTGTTGTTTCCATGATTCTGAGACATGTTCCGATTCTAAGGGAAACAAAGTTGTCATGTTTATGCAGTTGCCAGAAACTACTCGCTTCTTGTTTATTCAAGGAGTTTCTAGTGGCCTCGGAGTTAGCTGGCACACAAAGTAATTAAGTTTAATGTACTCGATAGAGGCATACTGACCTCAGTCCTATGCCACAACTAAAGTGTATATTATTCCAATGCGCAGAGCCTATAAGGGAAATAGGAACTACACTACAAAGGGACCTGCAGAATGGCCCAGATGAATATTAAAAATACACACATATATCTGTATGTGTGTGTATAGATAGATAGATAGATAGATAGATAGATAGATAGATAGATAGATAGATAGATAGATAGATAGATAGATAGATAGATAGATAGATAGATAGATAGATAGATAGATAGATAGATAGATAGATAGATAGATAGATAGATAGATAGATAGATAGATAGATAGATAGATAGATAGATAGATAGATAGATAGATATGTGTGTATATCCAACTCCACCATTCTCTGAAACTTTCCTTCCGCAGGGAACAAACGGATGCAGACCCTCGTATCGTGCTGTTATTTTTGGTTAATTGTTTAGCCTCCCCAATCGCCATGATGCGTTTCGGCCTGACACGGCCTTGATAACATGGCGCGCTATGGAAGTCACATTATTCTTTTTAAAGTGCTAGTGAAATCACATGTGGTAAATTCATCGTATAGACATAGAAGAAATACTTATATCATTTCATTGTGTCATATATGATTGTGAAAATCAGCAATAAATAGATGAAAGGTTAAAATCCACTTGATATAAATACATATAAAACAAATCTACGTAAAATACATAAACTTTGTTATAAAAGTATTCAAACATTGTAATTTAAAACCTATTGGAGGCAATTTGCATGTAGGTACAGTAGAAAAACATATGATATACATGTATAATACAATATAGTGCACATAATGTGATTACATGTTTTACTTTGTTTAACCATAGCTGATTGTTTGTTATGCTTGCACGGAAACAATGTATCTAATATTATGGCTTTTCCTGTCCTTGTCTAAAGTGCTCCGTGAAATGTTAAAAAACTTGCTACCCTGGAACTACCCATGTTCCTGAATTATACATAACTAAATAAAAGGGTCTATGAGTTAAAATGAAATAATAAACTCATTCGAGCTTAATGCTTACTGCAGTATACTGAAGAAATGCTGATAAGATCGGGATAGTATTTGTTTGATCATTGATGTTGCATGGACAGACAGTGGGGAAGTTACTCTACTATGGTCACCTGTCATATTCATTATAACCAAGTATGAAAATCCTCACTGAAATTGTGTCCATTGGGAGTCTTGGTATTGAGTTCTAAAATGTATTGTGTTTCGAGGCGTCGGAGATTAGCCTCTCTGTTACCCCCTCTTCTGGACATTGGAATGGAGTCAATATGAAATAGGTGAGATGGTTAAGATTGTTGGTGTGTGTTTCTTTAATGTGTCGTGCTATGGGATATGTCTGGTCACTGTTGGTAATTGCTCTCATGTGCTGCAGTATTCTCTTGTGGGCCTGCAACTTCGTACTGCCCACATACTCCAGCCCACAAGAGCACTCCAACACGTAGATCACATATTCCGTGCGACATGTGAGGAATTTTGTGATTTTTATGGGGTCTTCTGAAAATGGGGTTTTATATGATGTTCTATTTGTCCCATACTTACAGGCCCGGCAAGTATTGCATTTTACAAATTCCCTGTGAGCCGTAAGTCAATTAGTCGATGGTTTAATCTCAGGACTTCTACTAACCAAGGAGTCTTTCATGGACTTTGATTTCCTGAACACGATGCCTGGGTGTTTGGGCAACATTTTCCCAATTACGGGATCACTCTTAACCACTGGCCAATTTTTGTTTATAATCTTGCGTAAAGCATTTTGTTCTTTGCTATACGTAAGAATAAGCCTGGTTTCAGTGTATGTTACATTGGCATGGCTAGTACTTTTAAGAACTTTTATAGTTAATAACTCAGTTCTGTCCAAACTGTTGGCTTTCGTAATGGCTGTATTTATGGTTTTTTCATTGTAGCTACGCTCCAAGAACCTTATTTTGCTGAGTTATTGCACCTCAGCAAGATCAAAGTCAGTGCTGCATGTTTGGCGTATTCTCAACATCTCTCCATATGGTATACTGTGCATGAGATGCCGAGGATGATGACTCGTGGCATGTAGCAAACTATTACCTGCCGTTGGTTTTCGGTAAAGTTTAGTTTCAATTTTTTGGTCTTGGATATAAACTTCCACATCAAGGAAGTACACACTGGTGCTACTGATGGTGGCTGTAAAATGGAGATTTATGCTGTTTTTGTTAATGTTCCTCAGAAAGTCAAGGGCTGATTTTTCTGTACCTTGCCAAATCACCAAAAAGTCATCGATGTAGCGTAACCAAACTTTCACATGCCCGTCTACAGTTGACTTATGCTCTCTGTTTAAAACCATCTCCTCCCACCAGCCCATGTGGAGGCAGGAATAGCTAGGGGAAAAACAAGCCCCCATGGCTACTCCTCTTATTTGTTGAAATACCTGGTTTGAAAATAGAAAATAGTTATTATTAAGGCAGTACAAAATCATTGCAACCAACATATTGTGTCTTATGGGCCAAATGTAATGGTCTTGAGTCCAAATAATGTTCTATTGCCCTAATTCCATCCTTATGATGGATGCTGGTGTAGAGGGAGTTACATCCAGACACATGAGCAGATAACTTGAGTCTCACTTGCATGTGTTTAGGTGTCTCAGAAAATCTCCTGTATCTTGAACAAAGGAGGGTAAGTTTTTAACAAAGTCTTGCAAGAAGAAGTCTATGTATTTAGAAGTATTTTCCAACAAGCCTCCTCTCGCTGGGATTATTGGACTACTTGGTGGTGTTGTAACATTTTTATGTAATTTCGGGATAAAATATATGACCGGCATTATTGGATGTTCATTTTTCAGAAACTTTAATTCATCCATTCATCCTGCACTCTGCCATACATTCAGTTTGGAATAGTACTCGTTCCATGATGTACAAACTATTTGTAGGTTGCTTCTTTTTTAGCAATTAGCGTCTTCCAATTGTTGATGTGCCTCCTTCGTATTTTCATTGCGTGGCCAAATGACAATATTTCCTCCCTTGTCGGAATTTCTAACAATAATCTGATCGTTTTTTTTGCAATTTGTTAATCAACCTATTTTATGCATTCTGTTGATATTTATATTTCCTGTGTGACCTGGCAGAATGAACTTTTAGGCTTTTTATTTCCGTGGTAACTAATTCACCAAAGATATCCAAGAGAGTCTCTGACTGCAAGGGGTTGGAATGTTGATTTAGGTTTGAAATTTGTTTGAGTTGTACCAAAGACATTCCCACTTGGACTTCCCCCATCACTTGCCATGATTGTACCCTCTTTTGCTAACTCCTGCAAATTTGCTAGTCCTGCATCCTCTGCGGTCAAAGTACCAGCTTTTTCTTGGCAATTGGCATTACCATGTGTAGTCATAATATTATTTGTATCATTACGATTCGCCAGATGGTATTTTTTAAGTTTCAGTTTGCGGATAAATTTATAAACATCTACGTGGATACGTGCATAATAAAAGTTACTTTCAGGACAGTACGACAGCCTAATTCCAACAGTTGTATTTCCGCTTTGTTGAAGCTCATGGGAGATAAATTAACAAATGTGTTGGTCCTATTGTTTGCCTGGGTGTTTACTTGCGCCGCCATTTTTTGTTGTTGTATTGTGTTTTCTTGTTGTTGGCGCCTCCGACTGCACTTGTGCCTTTCTCTTCACTTGGAGTTGAGTCTTTGTTTGTTTGTGGGTTTTGTTTGCAAGGTCGCAATGTCTGTTTTCAGTCTTGCCTGAGGTAATTCACCTCTACTGCAAGGGAAAACCTGTGAAAACCCAAACACGATGACATTCTTAATTGGTAAGTCTCAGTCTCGGTCTCAACTGCCGAACTCAAATCCGATGCTGAGGAACACGATATTGCTGCTTCCCTCCTGCTGGTTAGCACATCTTCACGTTGGATGGACTTTTTGGAGCTTTTAGGGCATATGTGTTTTTTCCCACTTGTGATATTTGCAAATTCACCATGCCCAACAGTGGAGCCTTCCTGTGTAACATTGCCATGAATTTGCGAACATACGTTGTGATGAATTTGCAAATACCAATGACAAAATAAAAAATAAATATGTTAATACACCCACCCTCAGTCTCACTCAAACACTCATACACCCACTTATAGACCCTTTGCGAGACTCACCACCCCACTCACAGACCCCCTCAGACACTCATGCACCCACTCACAGACTCACTCAGAGACTCATGCACCTACTCACAGACCCACTCAGGTACTCATGCACTCACTTACAGACCAACTTAGAGAGCCATGAACCCATTCACAGACACACTCACTGGCTCACTCCTCACTCACAGATCTACTCAGAGGCTTCTTTACCCACCTACTGACCTACTCAGAGACCCATGCACCCATTTACAGACCCACTCACAGACTCATGCAGCCACTCATAGACCCACTCAGAGATTCATGCACCCACTCAGACATTATGCACCCACTCACAAAGCCACTCAGAGACTAATGTACCTACTCACAGACTCAGTTAGAGAGTGACGCTAATTCACAGACCTACTTACAGACTCATGGACCCACTCACAGACCAGCTGAGAGACTCATGCATCCACTCATAGATCCACTCAGAGAGTCATGCACCCACTCACAGACCTACTCACACAGTCATGCACCCACTCATATATGTACTTAGAGACCCATTCCCAGACCCACTTTGAGACTTACTCATCTACACACAGACCCACTCAGATAGTTGTGCAGAAGGGGGATGGGAGCACACTGCTTCACCTCCCAGCACAGTTTGCCCCTTAGCACCCTGGTAATGCAGTTCAGTTTAAATGCTTGCTTGAATTTTTGTAGAAGTGTTACACCAAAGTTGGTGCATGTTAGTGCTGTCAATCTCTGAACCAATGTGTTTCTGGATATTATCCTTCATCAGTATAGATAAAAAACAAAATTCTAGGGTTGCTGAGAGAGCTGCCACAATCCTTTCAGGTCTATGTACCTCTCCCTGGTGCACGGGTGCATCTCCAAGAGCTCGTCGGCCCAGTGGCTCAAGGGAGCCTTTTTAAACAGAAGGGGGATTGGAACACACTGCTTCACCTCCCAGCACAGTTCGCCCATTAGCATCCTGGTAAATGCAGTTCAGGTTAAACGCTTATTTGAGTTTTTGTAGAAGTGTTTCACCAAAGTTGGTGCAGGGTAATGCTGTCAATCTCTAGACACATGCGTTTCGGGTTATTATCCTTCATCAGTAGAGATAAAAAACGAAATTCTGGGGTTGCTGAGAGAGCTTCCACAATCCTCCCAGGTCTCTGTACCTCTCCTTGGCACACAGGTGCATCACCAAGAGCTCGTCAGCTCAGTGGCACACGGGAGCCTTTTCGAACAGAAGAGGGATGGAAGCACACTGCTTCACCTCCTAGCACAGTTCACACCATAGCATTCTAGTAAATGCAGTTCAGTTTAAATGCTTGCTTGATTTTTTGTACAAGTGTTTCACCAAAGTTGTTGCAGGTTGGTGCTGTCAATCTCTAGACACATGTGTTTGCGGATATTATCCTTCATCAGTAGAGATAAAAAACAAAATTCTGGGGTTCTTGAATGAGCTTCCACAATCCTCTCAGGTCTCTGTACCTCTCCTTGGCACACAGGTGCATCACCAAGAGCTTGTCAGCTCAGTGGCACAAGGGAGCCTTTTCGAACAGAAGGAGAATGGGAGCACACTGCTTCACCTCCCAGTACACTTCGCCCATTAGCATCCTGGTAAATACAGTTCAGTTTAAATGCTTACTTGAATTTTTGTGAAAGTGTTTCACCAAAGTTGGTGCAGGTTAGTGCTCTCTATCTCTGGACACATGTGTTTCTGGATATTATCCTTCATCAGTAGAGATAAAAAATGCACTTCTGGGGTTGCTGAGAGAGCTGCCACAATCATCTCAGGTCTCAGTACTTCTCCCTGGCACACAGGTGCATCTCCAAGAGCTCGTCAGCTCAGTGGTTCAAGGGAGCCTTTTTAAACAGAAGAGCGATGGAAGCACACTGTTTCACCTCCAAGCACAGTTTGACCCTTAGCATCCTGGTAAATACAGTTCAGTTTAAATGCTTACTTGAATTTTTGTAGACGTGTTTCACCAAAGTTGGTGCAGGATAGTTCTGCCAATCACTAGACACATATATTTCTGGATATTATTCTTTATCAGTAGAGATAAAAAATGAAATTCTGGGGTTGTTGAGAGAGCTGCTACAATCCTCTCAGGTCTCTGTACCGCGCCTTGGTGCACAGGTGCATCTCCAAGAGCTTGTCAGCTCAATGGCTCAAGGGAACCTTTTTAAAGAGAAGGGGGATGGGAGCACACTGCTTCACATCCCACCACAGTTTGTCCCTCCCTTAGCATCCTGGTAAATGCAGTTCAGTTTAAATGTGTACTTGATCTTTTGTAGACGTGTTTCACCAAAGTTGGTGCAGGATAGTTATGCCAATCTCTAGACACAAATGTTTCTGGATATTATCCTTCATCAGTAGAGATATAAAATGAAATTCTGTGTTTGTTGAGAGAGCTGCCACAATCCTCTCAGGTCTCTGTGCCTCTCCCTGGTGCACAGGTGCATCGCCAAAAGCGCATCAGCTCAATAGCTCTAGGAAGACTTTTCAAACAGAAGGGGGATGGGAGCACACTGCTTCGCCTCCCAGCAAAGTTCTCCCCTTAGTATCATGCTTAATGCAGTAAATTTAAATTCTTACTTGAGTGTTTGCTGAAGTATTTCACCAAAGTTGGTGCAGGTTAGTGCTGTCAATCTCTAGACACATGTGTTTCTGGATGTCATCCTTCATCATTAGAGATAAAATAACAAAATATATCTGGGGTTGTTGACTAAGCTGCCACAATCCTTTCAGGTCTCAGTACCTCTCATAGGTGCACAGGTGAATCTCCAAAAGCTCGTCGGCTCAAGGGAGCCTTTTCAAACAGAAGGGGGATGGGAGCACACTGCTTCACCTCCCAGCACAGTTCACGCCTTAGCAATTATGGTAAATGCAGTTCGTTTTAAATGTTTACTTGAGTTTTTGCTGAAGTAATTCACCAAAGTTGGTGCAGGTTAGTGCTGTCAATTTCTAGACAGTTTTATGATGTCACTCATAGACCCACTCAGAAACAAATACACCCAGTTACAGATCTAATATGACACTCCTGCACCCACTCACTATCCCATTTAGTGACTCATGCACTCACAGACGCACCCAGACACTGATACAAGTTCTTATAAACCTAGTCAAACTCTCACACACCCTCTGACAGAGCTTCTGTGAGAGTTATGCAGCCAAGGACAGAGCCACTCAGACTCTGAAACACGCACTCACAGAAAGAGAGTGATACATGTTTTTATAGAGTTATTTAGATTGTGATGTACATAGTGTGATGCACAGAATTCATTATTTTTAGTAATGACTTTTGAATGTGCTGGCAGCTATTGAAGATTTCACAAAATCTTCGCGAATAATGCTACATTGTCATGAATATTTCAAAAAGTTGGAAAAAAGTTATTTATAAAGAAAATTAACAACAATTTGGTCAATAGTATGGCTCTGTGATCATTGTATGTATGTGACAGCTACACATAAGACCGGATGCAGAGTTTGAAGTTGCTGAGAAACACCTTGTTGCCTTTGGCTGTGAAGTGAACGCCATCACTCCTATAGATTGAATGCATGTCAAAATGCAGGATGATGTTGTAGGTAGAGCCCATGTTATGGTCCCTGAAGATTGCAGAAACAGTTTTATTAACATGTTTCCTGGCTTTGTCAATCTGTGGACAAATTTGTTTGACCACTTCCATTTCTGTATTTGGCATATGTTGGAGTACACCAAGTCAGTGTGAGGGAAAAGTGTCAGCAATTGTGCAAAGGTATACTTCCTTTGGATTTCATTTCTGAGCCTGTGTACCTAGGTCATTGCCACCACAGAGAACAATTATGAAGTAAGGGGGTTGGGAATCCACACTGCTTTCAACCAAAGGAAACAATTGATGCCATGTCGACCCTCTCTGGCCAATCCAAGGACATTGGCAAATCCAAGTCCTTGTCAATACTTTTTCCAGCAGCCTCTCTAGCCCAAAAGACATGACTGTGGTCCACAATCCACACTTTGACCATTTTGAAGTGAAGCAGCAGTAGCAGACTGTAGAAGTCTGGAGCTGAGTGAGGCAGTTTTCAAAATGAAAGGCAGTTCAAATGAAGGATTGCCCCTGGTTTAAAAATTGGATTGGATGCTGTGAATACTGAGGTGAACAAAATATAAGTAACTAGATCTATGATGAGCTGCAGGAAAAATACAAAAAGTGTGATGCAGACTTTGATATGTTTTTACTTCTGTACTGTCAACCGCACCTGCTGCAGCTCATTTTGTATCCAGTATAGCCCTTCTAGAATGTACTGTGAACTTTAGACCTACTGGGTCTAGTGGGTTGCTATGGAGACTTTGCTAAACGTGTATTGGGGGAAGGGTATTAAAGAGAAAGCTCCCTGTTTAAGAAATTAGAGGTCCTTAGAGGGAATATTGTGTAAACAGGGTTACATTTCCTAGTGAGGGCTAGCTAATAAAGTGTACTGTACTCTTAAAATCATAAAGGTACCAAGTCAAATATGTTTTTGGACTCCCGCTTTTTTTAAAATAAATTTGGCGCGATGATTGCGAATATGTCACTATTATCCTCAAATATTCTACCATGTTGGTCTTTTTTTTATAAAGGTGTATGCAAAGATTAAGATATACTAACCATTCATCATCATCAAATAACTTTATTCGGTTATTTGTACGAAACCATCAAAGTATACAAAAGATAAAACATTGTCTATTTATAAATAAAAATATATAAAAACAAGTCCACTTCCAATAGCTATTAAAAAGAGTGCTATAAAAATGACCAGCCAAGCATGCATCAAGATACATTGAGTAACAACTGTAAGGCATGCTTCCTACTATAAACCATACAGCGTGCAAGTCCCAAAAAGATAAAGGGGAATAATCCTGCTGTCTGGCAATACATAAAGTGTATATTTAACATGAGACAGTTTATATTACGATGCAATCTGTGATAAAAGCTTCTGTCAGGTTATCCAGAAGGCAAATAAAAAGTGGCTAACAGTAAAAACTATCGGGTCAGATACATCTGCTTTTAGGATTCTATACGCAATCTGATGCTGCCTAGCTCCTATATTGAGGCAGATTGGTCTTATCCACCTGCTGCGTGACTGATGGTATCTAGGGCAAAAAAACAAAACATGTTCTTCAGTTTCTTTGACAGAAGGGCAGGCAGGACATGAATCTAGTAATAAGCCAACCTCCTCCTTTCTAGGAAATGTTAGGAGCAAATTGCCGTATATGAATCTAACATATAGGCTTTTTGCAAGGGGGTGCGAGATTTGGTCCAGAAAGGGTTTGAATTGTGGACATGATTTTATTGCTAAAAATTTGGATGATAACTGACCACTAGTCAAATTATTACTGTAGTGATCCCCAACCACCTCCCAGTATCTGACTTTTAATCTCAATAGATCCTCTTTTGTAGCCCTATCCGGATGTTCACACAGATCCATCATATTCATTAGCTTGCACCAATCTGCGATGTGCTTAAACCATGACAGTTTTGTTGCACCATTGATCTGCATAACCTACCGTAGAGAGTCTTGATAATAAATACTAACCATTCAGAAGTGGAGTTACAAAATAAAAAAAAGAAAGATATGTTTTTATTTGCTATCAGAGGGTGCAAAGTTGAAAAGACTCCCAGTAATGGTTACTTTGTATGAGAATAATCTCTTTCAAATTAAAGACGCAAGAAGAGCTCCCTGAAGTGTGTGGGAGACAAGTTGAGAAGCTTCATGTTTTCCGCATCTCTATCCCACAGGAATGAGTGGTAGGTATGATGACCAGCTTGAACAGATACCAGAAGCTGTGTACAGATCAACTAGACTATACTCAGATGATCTTAGATTTCATCAGTGCATCCCTATATATTTCACCTTCTATTTGAGAGTGATTTGTCTGGCATATCTTATGCAGTAAACCACATTCTCAATACAGGAGTGAATCTGCAAAATATCACTGCATGGGAATTCATGGACAAAGTTGATGGAAAAGATAAGAACCTAGAATACAACTTGATTAATGTAACTCCTTCGGTGTCCATGATGGAATGGTTCTGTCATGAGCACCAGTGCTCATGTGTTGATGACGGAACCATTTCATCATGTGCACATGAGCACTAAGTCTCTCTGCTGCAAACAGTAGAGGAATTTTCTTTTCTTGGGCCTCAGGAGGTGGGGAACAGCTCCCCCAAACTCCTGAGGATTGTTTTTTTATTTCCAATGTAAAGACAAATGCATGCATGCTGCATCTCAGCCCCTGAGCACTGAAACACACAGGAGAGGTATTGTTGGAAAGGGAATAATCTCCCCTTTTCAATGGTACCCCTCCCTAGTGGATCTCTGCTTAGGAATATCCCCAAGAGGCTGATCCCCAAGCAAGGATCCACTCACTGGGTACCAGGGAGAGGGGAGCAGTCCCTTGGGCAAAGGTCTTTACTCCCCCTATTTAAAATGGGCATATACAGTCTTCCTGCAGTAGCTCCCAATCTGCCAACCCCGGGAGGCAGAAAGCACCATAGACTCCAGGGAGTATTTTTTTTTATATATGTTAGTGGTGGGGACTGCCCTGAATGCCCCATCCTTCCTCCCCAAAATCACATTTTTCCAGTGAAAACTGACCCTTTTTTCAGATGTGCCTAGCCATGGATTTTGGACCCTAGCTCAGCCGTCACCAAGGGAAACCTAGTAAACCTGCACATTTTTGCAAATTTTAGAATCTATGGGGAGCCACAAACTTCCACCCATCCAGCATTCTCACAAGTCTCCTGCTAAAAATGGTACCTTACTAGTGTGGTTAGGCCTAGAACCCGCAACAGGAAATGGGCCAAAACGTACTATGGAGACTTCAAAATTATTGATCACTAAGGGCAATATAAACATCGCAAATCACGCTTAGCACGATTTTGAATATCGCCACCTATCGCTGGTTTACATCGCCGTGATAGCGGCGTATTTACAATGTCTTGCTCACAGGCGATGTACAAACCTGCGATAGATTAAAAACCCAGATTATAAAAAACACCTATGCTATATGTAATGATGATAGGGTGGTTAACTCGGCAGTGTATTTAGGGGTATCATTAGTGGCGGATTTTGATAAAATTGTAGAAATGAATTTGACCCCCTTGATTGATAAGGTGAAGAGAGATTTGGAGAGGATGAATAACTTACATCTTTCTTTACTGGGATGTATTAACGTGATTAAAATGCTGATCTTGCCCAAATTTTTATATTTTTTTCGCTCTATCCCTCTGGCCTTTGAAGCCAAATGGTTTAATATGCTAGAGAGAGTACTAAATAGGTTTATCTGGGCGCACGGGAAAACCAGGCGGGCCTATAGGTATATGACTCTCCCAAGAGAAAGAGGGGGATGGGGGGCCCCTGATTTTAGGTTATATCAAATGGCTGCAGCACTGCAGTATATGCAGGGGTTAATTGGGGGTGGGGGGCTCGATACAGGGGTTACGATCATGTCTACGGAAGTCTACTCTATAGTACTTGGGGCAGAGGCAGAAAATAACTTCTTAAACAGGGTTGAGTTTGGATACCATAAAAGGACCAGATTTAAGACTGTAGTGGCAGCATATAGGATATGGAATGTCTTTCTAAAAAAAATGGGTCTCGGAAGATACAATAGATATACCAGGCTCTATAAGAATAAATCCTTTCCTACAGAAGTATTTGCTGATTCGATAATGGCAAGATGGTCTCAAAAAGGGATAGTACAGATTGGAGACTTAATGGACGAGGAAGGGATCGTACAGTTTGTAGACCTCACCTTTAAGTATGGTATTGAGAGAAAGGACTTTTTTAAATATTTACAGTTAAGGAGTTTTCTTTATCGTAAGCAGGGTGGCAGTTCGGGGTTTAACAGTAATGAAGTATTGGAGAAAATAAAAATAGGAAGGGACTGTACAATTAGATCATTTTATGCATTCTTAGTAAAAGGGAAGATGGATGATATGGAGAAAGTTAGTAATAAGTGGGTTGAAAAACTGGGGGGGGAGCCCGGAAGTTTTCAAGAATCCTTGAACATGGGTTGCAATATTTTGTGTTCGGGTCCCCTACAATCGCAGCACTACAAGACTTTATTCTCATTGTACCACACCCCCGCCAGAATAGCTAAATGGGGAGGCTCCACTGGCACCACCTGCCCCCGATGTAATGCAGGGGACGCAGATATAATTCATATGTTTGCTACCTGCCCCCAGCTGTATAGTTTGATTAAAAATGTAGAAGATTTTCTTGCTAATACACTTGACATACGAATAAAATTGACACCTTTGAGGACTCTGCTTGGGAGAGATAACCAGGATGGACCTGAATATAAGGAATTTATGTTTATGGCTACTGCAGTTTTGAGGTGGACGATAGCAAGAGCATGGTTAGAAAAGGTCCCCCCGGGAATGCAAAGATGGTTGGCAAATGTATTAGCTAGCTATAACCTTGAGAAAGCAATATATGCACGTAAGGGGAAAAGGGGGAGAAGGCTAGGGTTAAAAATTTGGGAACCAATAGCGAAGTGGAAAGAGACTATGGCATTACAGGATACTGCAACACAATATGCAATATAGGTTTATTTGCTACCTGTCGTTTAACTTGTGCTCTTTGTTAGTTGATATTGTTTAAATTTCAAATCAGATAAAGTGAAATTATGGATGTTTTTTCAAAATTGGCTGGAAACTGTACAAATGTAAAATATGTAATACAATGTGTATACTGAGAAAAAGGGGTAAAATAATAAAAATAAGTAAAAAAAAAAAAAAAAAACCTGCGATAGACGGCGATATTCATCATTAGCATGTGAAATCAAGCGATGATTTCACACAGTAATAAAAAGCTTGATAATAGGGGAGTGTGGACATAACCAAACAATCCATCTCCCATTCAAAACATGCCTAAGTCAAGTTTTGACCCGGCGTTAAGGATCCTGCGAAAACCGCGGTTAGCGTGGCTTTCATCATCGCTTCGTGGTCGCTTCGTGGTTCCGGGGCCGCATTGTAAATAATGCGATGTCCTGTTCGTGACCTTTTGTCATGGTGTTACAGGAAGGTACGCCTACTTTGCATCAAATTAGCGATGTAGATCGCTAAGATGCTTGGTGTTACAAAAACATCAGCTAACACGTGCTAATGCATGTTAGCGCCGCCTTGCTAATAGGACGATTAAATTATCGCCGCTTCAGCGGCAAAAAGTGCAGCTAACGCGGCGATAATGCCCTTGTAAATATGGCCCTAAGAGTCGCCTGCCTTTTTGGTCCCTGGTTCGATGGGCATCTAGGGAGACCTACAAACTCAGACATTTCTGAAAACTAGACTCACTCAGGAGTCCAGGAAGGTGTGGCTTGCAAGTATCCCCCAACGTTTTCCTACCCAGAATCCCCTGCAAACCTCAAAATTAGCTGGAAAAAAATCAAATTTTCCCTACCTTTCTGCCTGGGATCACCGTGCCCGCACAAATTTCCTACCACCCAGCTTTCCCCTTCTTCTCCCAATAAAAATGATACCTCACTTATGTGGGTGTCCAATGCAGAATTGCCTAAAAACGTATTTTAAAAAAATATAGCGCTTAGAGTTTGCTGTGCTATTTCCTCTTTCCCTATGTTTTTGGCCCTTCCCAGTTGCAGGCCCTTGGCCCACCCACACAAGTGAGGTATCATTTTACTTGGAATCATTAGCATTCCATTGACTGTGCTTATCGAGAGAACCAATAAATACCAAAGAATAGGCATTCGATTTTTGGGTCAAGTGGTAGATAAAATTTCAAGGAAATTTGAACTTTGATGCGGAAGTGTAGATCAAAGTTGGACGGTTTTCTAGTTTCACTTTCAAGTTTCACTTTAAAGCTGTTGGTTTACATAAAACATTTTTTTTTTAATCTAATACTCATAGGGATTCCTTTTATCT
The DNA here is from genome assembly GCF_964204655.1 of Triturus cristatus. NCBI lineage: Eukaryota > Metazoa > Chordata > Amphibia > Caudata > Salamandridae > Triturus > Triturus cristatus. Next base: position 371,763,719 of record NC_140595.1, read on the forward strand.
TAGAATATTGGAATGTGATTTATTTAACACAATATTCCCTAGACATTTTTAGGGTTTTCTGATCAGGATTACATTGGGATGTTTCAATAAATGGTTTTACCATCAGTCAGTGTGGCCGGAAGCATGCTAACATCTGTCCACCTTTGAGTTTACTTGCATCAGAAAAAAAATTAGAATCACTTTGCTAATCGATGTTGAAAAGGAAATATACCATATTTGGAAATCGATTTTGCTAAGAACAGGCAAAGCGTGCATGCATTCTAATGCCATAAATTGAACCTCACTCCCAGCAAAGAATGCCTTTAGCAATGCAGGTGTCAGCATTTAAATATCACAATAAGAATGGTAATTTACTTTTGTCTTAAACAATGTAGTTGCATAAGTGGAGGAATTCGCCGGGCAGTTCAGATGTTCAGATACTTATACAAAGTTGCCACTGTTATAGCATCTTTCATCAAAGAACAGTTCATAAATACATGCATTCCATTCATATAGGCTTCATTTTTAATTCTTAAAACATAGAAAACTTTCACCTAAATGCTGAAAACAGAGCGGCCATGTATTTGCATAAATAATGCACAATTCTTAGCTAAGCAATGCTCATGTGGCACGGTTTGCTGACAATTAAATACACCAATTATGAAGCATAATTTAAACTTTATATTATTTTCAATATTTATCGCAAAATGATAATCTTTAATTTGTTTATCTCCAAATTGGAATACATGTTTTTGATCACTGCTCTGGGAATTAATCATTTGTTTCTAGTAAGTAGAAGGGTTGTTTCAAAAGAGTGAACAGAAAAATGTGATGGTGGTAAGGTGCACAACACTGTACATTAGGCAATTTCACTTAATTAGCATTCTTTAATTTGCTTGAATGTGCCCAAGAGTATTACACTGTGAAGCATTTGGTGAAAGCAATTAATGAGAGTTTTAGTATAGTTAAGACATTTTTGTTTCTAGATCCACAAGTTCGCCTGACTAAGCATCAATTGAAGGTAAAATGAAAAATAAACAGAACTTCATTTTATTATTAAACAATACTTGACAAATCGTTATTCACATTTTTATATAATATAATGATTTTGATTCAATGTTCTGTATCAACTATGTTTCATTCCTTATTCAAAAAACTAATGGAGATAACTTTTCTGATTTAGAGTTCGGCCAGTGGAAATAATGGTCCAGCCATTCTGCAATTACAAACCCGCGATTCACGAAATTAGCGGGTTTGGAGACCAAAATGAATTTTTAATATTCATTAAACTTTGTTAGCGGGTAAAAGCTCACTGAATTATAAAGGGGTGTATAAATAGATAACGGACTGCAATTTGGAAGGGACATTTTTAGGCCATCCCTTCCGAACTGAGATAGATAATGTATGCAATGTATCAATGCTTTACAACCACGTATCTAGTAAAAAACATATGAAAAGCTAGTTGTTCCTCAAAGGAGGTGATAACCTATTCACATATGGTAAGGGGTTAAATTGGGATTCCATCCCCTTTGTGAATTTTGGAAAAAATGGGAGTAGTTAGTAGTCCAGAATCACTGCTGACTCCAAAAAACCTTTACAAAAAGCACCTTTTTTGTGCACAGTCACATTTCCATTAAGGAAAAATGGTATACATTTAAAAAAACATTTACTTTATTGAATGGTGATCACAGATGTGGTGGTCTGCTGACCCTTGAAGGTCACTATTCCTGTAATGACCTCCGAATGGAGTAAGTTGTAATTTGCAACCTACCCTATTAATATTCATGGGATTGGTCAGCTTGGAACCCACTCCGAATGGGAATTTTGTGCATCAACGTATTAGTACATAGATCGGTTTGCAAAATCAGAATCGATTCAGAAAAATTCAGTGCTCAATTTGTGACTGTTTTTAGTGAATCAATTCTTAGTACATCTACAAATTTACCAGTGTCTCTGGGTCAGAAATTATCCAGCACAAAAACTCCAGAATCTCCAGACTTGGAGCCTTGTGTGAAGCTACTCGGGCTGTAGGCATGTGTTGCACTCAACCCATAACTGTCTGCCCACAGCAGCATAAGGGAACAGAAATGCTCCTCCAGCTGAACCTAAAGGAGCTCTGCTATCCTGTCATCTCCACCACTGTCCATAAAATATGCACAGCCAAGAAAAAAGCCCCCACGCAATTACATCCTTCTTGAGGCAAGTGGTAAATTTGTGTAGATCAGGGCCAATTATTTCTTCTTTAAGTGTTAAAAAGAAGCAGAATTATGGCTTGTTTTTTCTGGGCCCATGTATTTGTCACCATTCTGTTGGAAATAACTTGTAATCACCATTACAAGCTGGAATCGGATTGTTACTGGACAACTCATAAGGAGCATCCTAATGCCTGTGGGCAAATATCTGCAAATGGTAATTGTTGAAGTTTCTGCAATCAGGAGGATGCATCTGTTTACTATATTTATTATATACACAAGTCTCTTGGAAAGGTGAAGGAGGACATTGATACATACCATTTTTCCATTCTACATTGACTATTTCATCGATCAAGATGCATCTTTGTCCCATCCTGATGAAGGCCCTACTAAAGACCATTATTTAGGTGTTAAAACGTTGACAAGATTGGACTACTGTTTTGGGATCTAAATAAATTTTGAAATTTTTGTTGGAAAAAGTAGAAAGAGGTTAGTGAACAATAGGAAAACTGTTGTAAAGTGACACATTAGAGACGAAAAAGAACTTGCCAAGAGAGCTAAAGAAACAGGTGAACATATGACGTTACAACGCAAACATTTATAACGCATGTCTTTGCAACACAGTATTTACATCGCAACATCCATTACAACACATGATTTTACAATGGATGCCATCACAATGCATTTTTAGAAACTACATTTACAACACATTCCATTACAATGCATACCATTACAACGCATACCATTACAATGCATACCATTACAACACATATTACTTTTAGGGCAACAGTAGGGAAAGTGTTGGATAGTGGAGGGGTAAAAATTACTATTCCCACTCCAGTGAATGCAACAGTAGGGTAAGTGTTGGATAGTGTAGGGGTAAAAAGTACTATTCCCACTCCATTGAGTGCAACAGTAGGGTAAGTGTTCGATGGTGTAGGGTTAAAAATTACTATTCCCCATTACTTACCTTATAATGTGTTGTAATGGCATGCGTTGTAGTGACATGCGTTGTAATGACATGCATTGTAGTGACATGCGTTGTAATGGCATGCAATGTAAAGGATGTTGCGTTGTAATGACTGCATTGAAAAGGTAGTGCGTTGTAATGACTGCGTTGTAAAGGTTGTTTCCCGAGACAGGTGTGCAGTCTGGTGAAGAAAGAGACATGAGGTGAAATGAAAGCTTGACAGCCTTAGTATTCAACAAACCCCACAAGGGGAAGTCTAAGAAAAACTTTTGGACACTTGCATTCGTTTTTATTTCAAATTAAGAAATGAAAAAGGTTACCAGCGTACACCATTTGCTTGATGTAGCAGAAGTGAATAGCTAAGTTGTTTAAAGAATATGGAAGATCTACCATTCAGGAAAAGATGAAGGCTGCCCTTTTGTCCTGCAACGGATATAATAATAGGGTGGATGGGAAAAATACTGTGTGCAATGAGGAGCACACAGGTATCATTACAATTATTCATTCACAAAGTGCTAGCATTGTGAGAACCTCATCATAGAGAGACAAGAATCATATTGCCACAAAAAGTAGTACACTGTGAAATGGACATCAAAGTTAAAGAAGCTTGAAGGCTGCTTTCTGTGCCCTTATTCTTATTCGGGTACCTTATGTTCTAAGGAGGGGCATGTAAAAGTGTTTGTGAAAACCTAATTACATGAAATGAATATTAATTGGATTGCAATTTTTCAGAATTCTCTCTTAGTACTATACTTTGCATTGCATCTAAGACACATTTAGCTTTTTACCCTATTACCTCTTGCTTACTGTTTCCCTTGGGAAATTGTTGGGTGGGGGCAACATTCATCTAGAGGAGCAAAGTTCGTTTTTCTTTTGCTCTCCTTAATATAGAGCATAACGTCTTCCATTATAAAGATAGCAGTGCTTTTCACACTCCAGTTTTCTGCCAGCAAGGCCATGCTCAGATGGTGCCAGGACACATTAAATCAGCTGGCTGTGTGTCCGAATCTGTAATGCTTCTTTTTACTACCAAATTGCAATTCAAGTGATTTCTGTTCCAATGAGGGGTGATGTAAAAGTATATATCATAACCTCATTGCAATAACTGAATTTTAATCAGACTGCGATTTTACAGATTTTTCTTTTAACTGCACTTTATGCTATTTGCATCTTTTTTGACTCATTATCTCTTACTCACTGTGCTACTTTAAATATTCTTTGGGAGGAACTGACATTGATCTAAGAAAGTGCGGTTGTGTTTTCTTCTCCTCTCCTTCATATATAGTACCCTGCTTGCCATTTGACTGTGGTTCATGCTGAAGAATTATAATAGCTCAGTCATCCTTCAGAAAGTGCCAGGACTGCTTAAAGTGGGCTGCTTGTAAGTCATAAAGGCAAGTTCATGCTGGAATTACATCCAACACCAGGACATTTGGCTCTGTTCCCTCATGTTTGACAATGCACCAGTCTTCTCTGGTTATGCTCTCCATTCATTCAGGGCACATTGCAAGTTTTCTGATGCAACGCCCATTTCAGAGCTACATATCCCTCCTGCCTCCCTGAGAAGGGGAATGGTAATAGGAAACAATCAGCTTCTGGTGAGATGTCTAAAGATGCTCCTCAGGGCCCCAACTACTTCAGCTGTTCTATCAATGTATAATTATTGTTGAAGAATGGCCTTGAAATATTGCAATTTATCTCAGACAACAGTTAAGAAGCGGTATTTTGCTTGAAACTATTGGTTTCAAGATTGTTGAAATCTGGATATTGCCAATGCTATCCTGCCATACTCTCTGTTTATGCATCATGACCACACAGCTAGAATTAGGAGAGGGAGAGTATTATATAGCACTCTTCATATAGATGAACTGTTCCTGAGACAACTCACATGAAAGAGGCTGACTGCTTGATTTCAAATCTTCAGGTTTCTACCATTATGGATACAGGAGCACTTGTGCATATTCTTCTACATATCATGTCTCTTTTGGAATTAAATTGATTGAGTTATGAGCACTTATAAAATATGACAACTTTTTACTTCTTGGTGACTTGAATTACCACCTACAAAACCCCTAAGAAGTGCAAGCTAACCAACTATTGTGGGACCTCAGCTTCATTTTATGTCAGCCTACCTACAAAATTGGGCACTTGATTGACACCATTTTTACTAATTTCAAAAATGTTCTATCTGCAGACTCAACCCCACCCATTTTAATGGAACACTTAGCATTACCTTTTAGAATGCTCTTGGACTTGAGCCACACTGAAAGCCAGGTGTCCAGGTCTGATGTTTCCTCCTGCCCATGGCATAAAATATCTTTGAAGACCCTTGGTGAAACTCTTTGCTAGTACGATTCCCGAACTAACTCGGATACATCTTTGTCCACTTCAAAATTCAACAATTGTTCGCAAAAGCCCCTGGATAAGGCTGCTCTTTAGGAAATGTGCAAAGTGTTGAACATCCCGAGTCCAAATATACTTAAAAAGGGAGGGGGCTGCATGACCTCCTTTCCTAAGCCTTACTAGACCCCTGGGAGTCCATCACTCAGGGCATGTTTTATTTTTTCAAAGGGAAATGGGGCTGCATGTTCTTCTTCCGCAAGCCTTCTCAGGCCCCTGCAGCCCCATCCCCGGGGCCTCTCTTTATAAGAGCTGGGTGCCCTAGTGCCAATTCATGGCACCTACCATGCCCCAGGCCCCCGGGGCCCCAGCTGGCACTCTGCATGGTGTCAGAACTGGCATTGCTCCCACCCGGAGGGAGAAGCTATTTATGCTGCTTCCTCAAAGTGGAACAATCTGTTGTTCTCTTTCCCTGCCCTCGTCAGTGCTGGAAGGGAAACAGATCTGCTCCAATCCGAAAGGAACATTTTTAAAGCTCTGCACGCTGAGAGCAGACTTTGTGTTTGCTCCCTTTTGGTGGGAGATTTTGAAAATACTCCCGCCAGACAGGAGCAACAACATGTTTCCATGTCGGAACCAGTGCGAACAGGGAAACCACTGTGTCACGGGGTGGGCTCCCAGGGACACAACAAGTGACCCGGCCCTGGAGGATGGGGTCAGTGCAGCCATTAAAGGCTTAGGAAGGGGAACCATGCAGCTCCCTCCCTTTTTTTAAAGTCACGGCCCTGTGGATGAGGTAACAAGGCCCTTTTCAAGACTCAGGAGGGGGGCTCTCCTCCCCTTTTAATATACATAAGGCCCTGGGGGATGAGGATCTCAGGTGAAATACAGCTGGAGGATGGGGATGGGGGCTGTCTCCCCCTTCCCCTAAATCATTTAATTGGGCACCGGGCTACTTGTATAATTTGTGAGCTGTTGGTAAACTTTTCTTTTTGCTTACTTCATTTTCAATACTTTTTGTCAGCAGTGCTGTTCTAAGAAATTGCTTAGTTCTCTTACCAGCAGATCTTTTTTCCTGGAGTGTATTCTATCTTTTATGTCCGTATTTATTTATGAGACTTTTCCAAATAGTGCTTTTCTTATTCGTTCCTTGTTCGTCATGTTAATTCTTCTGTTCCAAGCCAAATAGATTTCTGAGAGGAAAATAGAGTATAAATTGTATGTTGTGTAACTACATGTGTTAACTTTTATTCATATAGGACTGTACCCTATGATCTAGCTACAGGCTACCTTAGAGGTGAGTTATATGTGGCAAAACAGTAAATTAAAGATTCTATGCTGGTAAATACCAAGTCGCCGTAGTAGTACAACTGGATTCACTCTCTCAGTTGTAACAGGCCTAAAACATGAGGGTGTCATTGCCTTTTGGGGGTTTGAGGACATGTAAAGTAGCCTGTAGGCATTACAATGCCTCTAGTACAGACTGTATAACTCTGTAGAAGTGTGTAGAAGAAGCTGCATCGATTCCTTTTTGTGTATCAAAGAGAATACTGGGGTATGAAGCTGTGTGCGCAAGTGCTTCCATTAGGCCTATTTACAAATGATCTGTGTGTGTCTGGGACTAGATTGTGAAGTAGCTCAGTGAATATTTGCCTGGGGGTGTGAGAGAAAGTATAGTTTTTAAGTTAGGGTCATGAGTTGCACCACAACCATGTAGAAGTACTGACATGGTCAGATATTCAAACTTCACAGAATATGTTGTTAGTTGTAAGTACATACATCACTATCAATAACCTACTTGCAGTGTACCTTAGAGGTGAGTTATATGCAGTAGAATCTAGCTTAATACACTTTGGGGCATGTTATAAACCTCACATTTTTGTACCAGTTGTACACAGAGCTTCCAGTGCCAGGCGTGACCCAAAATGAAATGCTGGCTCCTGTGCATGCCAGCCTTGATATTGTCAGCACTTATGCAGGTAAGTGCAGTGGGGTGGTGGGGTGGGAGTGGCGGTGGTAGTGATAAATGATAGAATAAGGAAAATAAATAAATAAAACCACTTACCTTGCGCTTGCCACATCGACGACTCAGTGATGTGGGTGGGCAAGGTAAGTTATTTTACTCATTTATTTATTTTATTTTTCCTATTCCATTGTTTGTCACTTCCCCCACCCTGCCATGCCCGACTGCCCCGCTATGCTTACCTGCACAGGCCACAACTGGTCAGCATCTTTCAGGATACCTCAATGAGTGTGCCAGTGACTTTTGGTAGTAAGATGACACATGTAAAGTAGCCTGTAGGTATTAGACTACCTATGTTACAGACTCTATGCTCTGTAAATGTATGTAGAAGAAACTGCATGGATCACTTTCTGGGTATTATACAGAACACCAAGATATGAAGTTGTGTGTTCAAGTGCTTCTATGGGGCCTACTTACAAAAGAGCTCTGAGTTTCTGGGACTGAATATTAAAGTAGCTTTGTCAATATTTGCCTGGGGGTTTGAGGGGCCGTTAAGTTTTGTAGACAGGGACATGAGTTGCACTTCAGATGTCATAGTACATGGAAAAGTACAGACATGGCTGAGAAATTGCAGAGAACATACATTCAAACTTGAGAGAATACGTTTTCAGTTTTAAGAACATACATCATTCATTCATTCATTAATCTTTATTCGATTTCAAAAACCATAAAAGATAGAAAATAAAAACAGTTCATACATGTTGATAAGCACAATTTAAATAAGAATCGTTCCCTTATTGCGTCTTTGGACAATTGAAATTAATGAAGTTTTACATTTATGATAAAATACCAACTAATCGATAAATCAGATAAAATACGATAAAAATGCTAAGCTTACCGTTCAGTACATTTAAAACTTAGAGGGAAATGTAAATATTTTAGAGCTTTCTTCATAGATTCTAGACAACAACAAAAAGTGCAAATGCTATAAAAGTGAATAAAGGTACTTGCGGCAGCACGTAGCATGTGCAAGGGGTGCATATAGGTATCTGAGGCTTTCTGCATAAATTCTAGGCAAATATATAGTGCAAGTGCAAAAAAGTGCATATGAATATTTAAAGCAGCACATAGTGATGTGAAAAATTAGAATTTCATGCCTTTTTTTCCTTAATAAATTGATGGCAAACAGGTATCTGCTGACACTAAAAACAATTTCCTGTGAAGTATCGGTTTTTAGTATTCTTGTTGCATCAGAGCAAGACGTAATTCCCAAGTTCCGACACATGAGTTTAATCCATTTTCGCCATGGGATGGCATATGCTGGACAGAAAAATAGTAAATGGAAATCATTTTCTTTATGTTGAGTTGACATACGAAACAATAGTCATCATTATCGTCACCATTTTTCCGACCCCATTTCACTGTATTAGAATTGACTTTCAAAACACTATAGCCAACTTAATGTACAAAGATTTTGCCAACTGGGGTTGGACTTCGTCCAGATATTGCTCAAAGGACAGGAAAGGTTTTATAAGAATGAACTGAGACATCAATCTACCAATATCTGAACTGTGGAAGACACTATTTTGCATATATGTCCAAAATGTGGTTTTCAATATTTTTTTAGAAGACAGTGTCAATAAAGTGGGTGCTTCCCAATCATGGTTCAACCCAAGTTTACAGAACCATGTATGCACATGCTTAACCCACTGAAGGCTAGCACACTGATCAAACCTTAAAATCTCTTCTAGCCCTTCTTTATAACTTGCAAGTACTGCAGTGGTCCACAATCACACCCAAAACAACAGCGGTCTCAGTGTAGCCTGGTAGTAGATGCATTTTATATTCAAATCCATGACAATGGGGACAACGGGTGTGCATACAGGAACACAAGGCAGCATGCTAAAAAACGTGTTTTCTTCCTCCACAAACGTGTTCCTACAAGTAGCCCCCTAAAGTTCTGCACCATAAAGGGTTGCTGATTGTGTCTTGTATTTCTACACTTCTAGTGCAAGGGACACTGCCTTAGTAATACTATTCTGATGTTTTTTTAGTATTGGCAAGGAATTTTGGAGCAGATGCGGGTACCAAGTCAATTTAAAATCAAGTGTGATACCTAGATTGTTAAAATTCAACACATATTCTAGCTTCTGCTTTTAGACAGTAATGTTCTTCTTAAATGATTTGTGTAGTTTATTTGCCATATATTTTGTTTTGCTAGAGTTTATTTCAAGGCCTTTTGAATTGCAATAATCACTGAATGAGTGTAATAGATCTTGGAGTCCCTTCAGGGTTTGAGATAATAAAATAGTGTAAACCGCAAATAAAAGAGCTAGTACTGGCACCCCACCTATCTTCGGTGAATCATGTCTACACCCAAAAGATGTTTTGGGTCACCATTTACATGTAGTGAGAAAATGGTGGGTGCCAGACCCCAACCCTGTCTTACACCCCTCCTTCTGGGGATTGACTCAGTTAGTTCTCCCCTGGGTCCCCATCTAACTTTCACGTAATTGTCTTTGTGTAATCTCATTATCTGTACAAGGAGAGTGTAGGAAGGTGGATATCTGACTATGGTTACCCCCAAATTTTTGCCTAGTGTCTAGCTGGTTTTTCGACTTAGTTGGCCTGAGATCCTGCCATTCAAGATCTCAGTCTGCTGTTCTCTCTACTAACTTTACACTATGCACCCTAGGTGCATAACCAATTGGAAGTGGATCACCCTGTGAGCCCCTGTACCAGTGTACACTAGGTACCCAGGGCATTGGTGTATCTAAGGCCTGCCAGTGGCTGAAGCATGTATTATGCCACCCCAGGCTTGGCCTAACAAATTTGACACAACTGGCTGATCACTCAGCTGGGGTAAGTTGGTGTAACCACCTCTTACTTAGGTGTAGTATACCTATACCTAACCTTATGTGGGACACATGTTAACCTATAAGTCACTCCTATGGCAGGCCTTAACAATCCTGAAGGCAGAGTGCTTGGTTGTATGTGAGATGGTGCTCTGGCATGAGCTGAGCCTGTCTGCAGTGGTCGGAACAACTTCCTTCTACTGTTTCCAGATATCGTCATACCATATACTCTTAAGTGCATTATGAACCTCGCGGTTAAATGCTAACTTTGGTTTGGCTTTATCAAAACATGTCGAGTAAGGTGTCATACGAATTGGAATACTAACCCCTCGCCAATTCTGGCGACGGGGTTAGCATTCCACCCTTCTAGAGGGACACGACATGTACAGTACCTGAAACCCGGGTAAAATCAGACATAGCCTCAGCTCCACAAAATGGATGCTGCCACCACAGACACAAGTCTGCCCTCCTGCTGCTGGGAGTCCTTCCAGCTTGGGAGGTGTGGACAAAGGGTTTCCTGCCAGGGGAGGTGCGTGCACCACCCCAGACAGGATTTTGTGTATTGGTCAGGTAGGGCTTGAAAGAAACCAGACATGCCTGAGGCTCACAAGGAGCCTCGGTGCATATGCCAGTTCAATCCGGTCCTGGGGCACACCAGTCCCGGGCCTGGGGCGAGCTGGACAAAGGATTGGGGGTGTAACCACCCCCCTTCCTGGTCCCACCCTTAGGGAGGGACCTAGCAGGTAGTCCGGCCCCTAGAATCCGCTTAAAGGTAGGAGCTGTGTCCTAAGACTTCAGACATCCTGGAATCAACTTAACTACAAGAAGAAGACGGGAACTTCGACGCTCTGCCGCACAGAGGACTGAAGCCAATCTCCCCTGTGGTCAGGGAGTGACCACCTTGCTAACGCAAGCACCATCCAGCGAATCAACATCTGCTTTGCCGCCGCCTCCCGCCGGAGCCCAAGCCCAGAGACTGACAAGACCTGGACCTCCAGACCTCTCACCACCTTATCCACAGTCCCTGAAAAGAAGGAACCCGTGGAGGCACCGAGACACGTGGAGCCAGCCATCTTGAAAAGACCACGACATGCTGCAAGCGCAACAACCGAGGCTTCCTCCAAGTTGAACTTTGGGATCTGAGAAGCTCAACACCCGAGCAGCATTTGCACCAAAGGTGAGCCCTCCAGCATCTCCACGATCTGCGTGGGGCCCTTCTGCATTTTGCCACTCGACGCGCCTAACCGGTTGCTGGCCCGCTGGCTAGTGGCCATCTTGGCAATGAACTTCAAGAACTACACTGCTGGTCTGGTTGCTCCAGACTGGCCCTTGCTCCCCTCCAAAGGAGCAGTCCCTCTGACCTTGCTGGTCAGACCCATCAGCTTATTTCGTTTTCCACAACAATTGCTTTTGCCAAGGCTTGTTTGCTTTGATCAAGTCGCCAACACCGCTGACAGCGAGAGCCTGCGTGGGACAGCTCGTGAACCGACTCCTGGACGTCGTCGACCTTCAGGGACCACGTGGCTGCAGAGACAAGCTACACCTTTCTTCCTGTTTGCACCCGACATCGCCTGGTACCCACCTGGTGCCACGCTGGTCACTGGCTAGTGACTGTGAACACTGTCCCCTCTGCTTACAGGTCTTCTACAACTCCGATCCACTCTTGGATCCACCGCATCTCTTCCGGACCGATCGCCTGCAGCATCTTTGTCTTCAGGCTCCATTGAACAGATAGAAGAAACTCGACGCACTTCGAGACCTATGCACCCGCTTCCTGTGGGTGAGGTAAAGCTGGCACTCCGGTGCCCAAGTGTAGAGTATCATCTCTAGTGTCTGTGTTTCCAATCTTGAGTTCATAGTCCATCCGGAAGATCCTTTTTGCAGTAACTTTGTAACTTTTACGCACCCGTTGAAAACCTATGGGAGCTCGCGTGTGACTATTTGTTCTGCACACGCAACCCGTGGACCTCCTGGTCACTAACTGAAGTTAGCTCCTTGTAGGCCCAGCGATTCTAGAGGCCCTAGGCCTTTTCCCTTTTCTGTTCGTGGTACTTATACCACTATTCTAGTATATGGTTTGAGTGGCCACCAGGGCCTATCCATATAAAGTGCAACTTCTGTGTATTCTAACGTATTCTTGTTTAACGATTTGTGCTCCTGTGCTCATAAAGAGACTAGGGGATACTTTGAGAAATAAATACATATATATTTTCAATATATATCTGTGTGGTGTCCTTTCATTGGTATAAAGGGGGGTTACATTTGGTAAAACAGCCTGCTTAACACGTTTCACGAGTTTAGCCTCAAAGACTGCTTAGCCTACGCTACCACTAGGGCAGCTAGTCCGAAAAGGTTGACTTACAACCACACCATAAGGGTTGCTTGGCATGGTACAAGGTGGTCACTTTAACTAGTGAACATCATATACCAGGCCAACTTCTCACATTGGTGAGCAGCGGTTGGATTTGAGCTTGCTGTGTTTTACCATTGTAATCTCTTGGTTACCAATTGAAAGATCACATAGGTACCTGTAGGTACATATAAAACAAGATTAGATATACTTAAGTTCTACTGAACTTAGTGTTGTAGAGCAAAGGGAGTAGCACACCCTGACTACAACTACTAGATAGGTTTAGTAGGTAAACCCAAGTGTAGGTAGATTGCAACACATCCACCCACACTGAAGAGCAATGGCTGGGGCAGAGGGGTCCAATGTACCCATCTCTGTTGAGAGTGACCCCCAGAGGGCACCATCCATCTTTGCTACCCTAAATCAAAATGAGCTCAGGCAGTTGGCAAATATCAGGGGCCTTAAACAGCCCAAGAATCCTACTTCTGCTGAACTCAGAGAGCTTTTACAGGCTGATGAAGATCAGAAAGCTCTCAGGAAAGCCTCCCAGTTAGGCCCCTAAGGGACAGGAACAGGAGGACCCCCTTCTGAAGATGCTACTGAAGTACCCCTTTCCAATAGTCATCCCTTAGAGGAGAGTCATACTACACAGGAGGAAAGTGGTGGGTATACAGAAGGTAGTGAGGATGAATGGAGACCTAGCCCAGTGCCAAGTGTTATACGTGGCCCAGCTAACTTAAGGCTATTGGGGACTGACAATGGGATCACCCCATTGGATCTCCCCAGTGGACTTAACCAGGGGTCTGGGAGGCAAAGGAATCACTCAGGTGAATCTAATGCTTCTCATGCCTCTAGAGGCTCTCAAGGTCACTCCAGGAGAAGGATGACCACCCCTCAGAGGAGGGAGCATGAGGCCAGAATGCAAGAAGCCCAGCTGAGGATCAGGAAGCAGAAGCTAGAAGTAGCTCTGATGGAAGAGAAACTGAGCAAGGCTAGGCAGCATAAAGAGAGTGGGTCTATACCCACTGGTGGCAGCACTGTCCCTAGGGACAAAGATAGGGTCTTTGACAATAGGAACCTGTCCAAGGTTGTGCCCCCCTACAAAAGTGGGGATGATATCCACAAGTGGATGACTGCTCTTGAGAGAGCCTGCAAAGTACAGCAGGTTCCTGAAGACCAGTGGGCAACAATCTTATGGCTCTCCTTTGAAGGTAGAGGCAGAGATAGACTCCTCACTGTTAGAGAGGAGGATGTCAGAAACTACAGAGCCCTGAAGAGTGTCCTGGTTGATGGGTTAGGCTTAACCACTGAACAGTACAGGTTAATGTTCAGAGATACCCAGAAGACACAGACTCAGGACTGGTCTGAATATGTGGAATGTGCCACTAAGGCTTTGGAGGGTTGGTTGCTGGGAAGTAAGGTGTCTGATTATAGAGGATTGTACAATTTGATGATGAGAGAGCAGATTTTAAGTAATTGTCAAAACCAGCTTCTCCATCAACACCTGGTAGACTCAGATGTGACCTCTCCCCAAGAATTGGGAAAGAGGGCAGATAAATGGGTCAGGACCAGGATCTGGCCTAAAAACCAGGGTGGTGACCAAAACAAAGATACCACCAAGCCTCAAGAGAAGGGTGGGGATAAAGCAAAAGAGAAATCTTCCTCAGGGCCCCAAAAATCCACACAGGGTGGTGGGTCCCAAGCTCCCTCCTCTACCACAGCTAAAAAGCCTTACTGCCATGAATGTAAAATTCCTGGGCATTGGAAAACTGACAGAGGTTGCCCAAAGGCTAAAAACAAAACTGTTCCTCCAATTACTCCTGTCACACCACCTATTACTGTCAGCAGTAATCCCCCAGGTGGTGGGAGTGCCCCCAGAAATTTGGGTGGTTTTACTTGGGGAACACAGGGGGACCCTGGCTTAGCCAATTCCTCTACAGCTACTACTCTTGTCTGTGATGGTGGCATGGGGTTTGCCAACTTCACTGCCTGTCCCAACACTTTGGGAAGGTACAGACAGGAGCCCTACATCAATGGTACAAAAGCTGAGGCCTACAGAGACACTGGAGCTAGCATTACGATGGTGGCCCATTGGCTAGTTCCCTCTGAGCAGCTTTTGCCTGGTTTCTCCTACCAGGTAACTAACATTGATGGCAAACAGAACAGTCATCCCATGGCAGAGGTATGTCTCAGCTGGGGAGGTGTCACTGGCCCTAAAAGGGTGGCAGTGTCCCCAACCTTGCCTGTAGACTGCTTACTGGGGAATGACTTAGAACTCTCAGCTTGGGCTGGAGTTGAACAAGACACCCATTCTAAAATGGTAGGCCTTTCACAAAAGGGTAGTGGGGTTGTGCCATTCACAACCCCTGTCCAAATAGATTTCCTCCCTGAAAAGGTTGGAAGGGCAGTGGTAGCCACAGCCCAGGCACAGCCAGACTTCCTTGTAGAGACTGGCAGAGCTGTGACAGTCACAGCTCAAACCCAAACTGAGTGCCCCCCTGAAAGGGTTGGCAAGGCTGTAATGGTCTCAGCCTATACTCAGACTGACATAGGTGTAGTGAAGCCTGAAACTATGGATCACTCCACACAAACAGAGAGTAGTGGGGAGGAAGAAAAGTCTCCCTCTCCCCAGACATTAGGAAAAGGTCAGCCTCCTCAGGGATCTGACCTCACCCCTTGTGAAGGAACTGCCCCAGAGGTAGCCAGGCCTGGCCTGGCAGAGCCTCTGATGTCAGTGGCCCCTTCCAAGGTGGGACCCAGTCTGGTGCAGGTAGCCTGCCTCTCTCTACCCTGCCTCAGTCAGCCCAGGGCTGCAGAGGTCAGGGAGGCCAGTGGACCCCCAGAGGGCCCCTGTCCACAAGAACCCCCCCCCATCAAAAGAATGAGGATTGCCTGGCTAGTAGCCCTAGTCAGGTGATGGGTAAAAACATTCCTGAGGGATCTCCTTTACAGGTAGTTAGGGACCTCCCCCAGAGGGATTCTGTTGGGCACAGGCAAACCTGCGACCTTAGGGCCCCAAACCTGACCTGTCCCTCCAGTAAGCCCACAAAAGGGACCCAGTCTCCAGCTTTAGGTAGCCAGAGGCTGACCCTGAGAGCACAGTGCAACTCAGTTAAGGAAAGAAAGGCATCCATGGTGGAGTATGATTGGAGGAAGCTGAGGCCTCACTTTGAGGACACTGACTTCAGTACTCCATCTCAACACCAGCCTTTTACTTTGCCAAGACACACCAAAGGTAGAGATTCCCTATGGTGGAGACCCTCTGATACCCTTAGGATGAGGGATTGCTTAGTGGACCATGAGACAGGGGGTAACCATGCCAGTGCTGGTTCCTCCTTATATGGCCACTTGGGCAATATAGGCTTACCTGGTCAAGGTCAGCCTTATCTCCCTTCGTTTGGGGGGGGGGGGGGTTGTGTAGGAAGGTGGATATCTGACTATGGTTACCCCCAAATTTTTGCCTAGTGTCTAGCTGGTTTTTCGACTTAGTTGGCCTGAGATCCTGCCATTCAAGATCTCAGTCTGCTGTTCTCTCTACTAACTTTACACTATGCACCCTAGGTGCATAACCAATTGGAAGTGGATCACCCTGTGAGCCCCTGTACCAGTGTACACTAGGTACCCAGGGCATTGGTGTATCTAAGGCCTGCCAGTGGCTGAAGCATGTATTATGCCACCCCAGGCTTGGCCTAACAAATTTGACACAACTGGCTGATCACTCAGCTGGGGTAAGTTGGTGTAACCACCTCTTACTTAGGTGTAGTATACCTATACCTAACCTTATGTGGGACACATGTTAACCTATAAGTCACTCCTATGGCAGGCCTTAACAATCCTGAAGGCAGAGTGCTTGGTTGTATGTGAGATGGTGCTCTGGCATGAGCTGAGCCTGTCTGCAGTGGTCGGAACAACTTCCTTCTACTGTTTCCAGATATCGTCATACCATATACTCTTAAGTGCATTATGAACCTCGCGGTTAAATGCTAACTTTGGTTTGGCTTTATCAAAACATGTCGAGTAAGGTGTCATACGAATTGGAATACTAACCCCTCGCCAATTCTGGCGACGGGGTTAGCATTCCACCCTTCTAGAGGGACACGACATGTACAGTACCTGAAACCCGGGTAAAATCAGACATAGCCTCAGCTCCACAAAATGGATGCTGCCACCACAGACGCAAGTCTGCCCTCCTGCTGCTGGGAGTCCTTCTAGCTTGGGAGGTGTGGACAAAGGGTTTCCTGCCAGGGGAGGTGCGTGCACCACCCCAGACAGGATTTTGTGTATTGGTCAGGTAGGGCTTGAAAGAAACCAGACATGCCTGAGGCTCACAAGGAGCCTCGGTGCATATGCCAGTTCAATCCGGTCCTGGGGCACACCAGTCCCGGGCCTGGGGCGAGCTGGACAAAGGATTGGGGGTGTAACCACCCCCCTTCCTGGTCCCACCCTTAGGGAGGGACCTAGCAGGTAGTCCGGCCCCTAGAATCTGCTTAAAGGTAGGAGCTGTGTCCTAAGACTTCAGACATCCTGGAATCAACTTAACTACAAGAAGAAGACGGGAACTTCGACGCTCTGCCGCACAGAGGACTGAAGCCAATCCCCCCTGTGGTCAGGGAGTGACCACCTTGCTAACGCAAGCACCATCCAGCGAATCAACGTCTGCTTTGCCGCCGCCTCCCGCCGGAGCCCGAGCCCAGAGACTGACAAGACCTGGACCTCCAGACCTCTCACCGCCCGATCCACAGTCCCTGAAAAGAAGGAACCAGTGGAGGCACCGAGACACGTGGAGCCAGCCATCTTGAAAAGACCACGACAAGCTGCAAGCGCAACAACCGAGGCTTCCTCCAAGTTGTGCTTTGGGATCTAAGAAGCCCAACACCCGAGCGGCATCTGCACCAAAGGTGAGCCCTCCAGCATCTCCACGATCTGTGTGGGGCCCTTCTGCATTTTGCCACTCGACGCGCCTAACCGGTTTCTGGCCCGCTGGCTAGTGGCCATCTTGGTGATGAACTTCAAGAACTACACCACTGGTCTGGTTGCTCCAGACTGGCCCTTGCTCCCCTCCAAAGGAGCAGTCCCTCTGACCTTGCTGGTCAGACCCATCAGCTTATTTCGTTTTCCACAACAATTGCTTTTGCCAAGGCTTGTTTGCTTCAATCAAGTCGCCAACACTGCCGACAGCGAGAGCCTGCGTGGGCCAGCTCGTGAGCCGACTCCTGGATGTCGTCAACCTTCAGGGACCACGTGGCTGCAGAGACAAGCTACACCTTTCTTCCTGTTTGCACCTGACATCGCCTGGTACCCACCTGGTGCCACGCTGGTCACTGGCTAGTGACTGTGAACACTGTCCCCTCTGCTTACAGGTCTTCTACAACTCCGATCCACTCTTGGATCCACCGCATCTCTTCCGGACCGATCGCCTGCAGCATCTTTGTCTTCAGGCTCCATTGAACAGATAGAAGAAACCCGACGCACTTCGAGACCTATGCACCCGCTTCCTGTGGGTGAGGTAAAGCTGGCACTCCGGTGCCCAATTGTAGAGTATCATCTCTAGTGTCTGTGTTTCCAATCTTGAGTTCATAGTCCATCCGGAAGATCCTTTTTGCAGTAACTTTGTAACTTTTACGCACCCGTTGAAAACCTATGGGAGCTCGCGTGTGACTATTTGTTCTGCACACGCAACCCGTGGACCTCCTGGTCACTAACTGAAGTTAGCTCCTTGTAGGCCCAGCGATTCTAGAGGCCCTAGGCCTTTTCCCTTTTCTGTTCGTGGTACTTATACCACTATTCTAGTATATGGTTTGAGTGGCCACCAGGGCCTATTTATTATTTTTTATTTAAGAAGCTTATAAAGCGCGCGGCTACCCCCAACGGGGGTGTCCCGGCGCTGTAGACCATATGCTCAGAGAGAGAAGCAGTTAAGAAGAGGTGAACAGCCAGGTTTTCAATTTGCTACGGAAAAGAGATTCTGAAGGAAGAAACCTAAGATCAAGTGGTAGGCTGTTCCAAAGTTTGGCCGTCATTACGGTAAAAGCTCTGCCGCCCATTCTAGAGCGACGGAAGCGAGGAACCGTGAGAAGGCGTAGATTATTTGAACGCAAAGATCTGGCTGATTGGAGAAGCACGAGTCTCTTTCTCAAGTAACCTGGGCCTGACCCATTGAGGGCACGAAAGGCAAGAGTCAGCATCTTGAACTGGATGCGGCGGGAAATGGGGAGCCAGTGTAACTTTTTTCGATAGAGCGCAACCGACTGACGATAGGGGATATTACCAATTAGTCTTGCCGCCGCATTCTGAACAATCTGAAGACGTTCAATAAGGTACATGGGGGCACCGGCATAAAGACTATTGGCGTAATCCAGATGTGATGTGATCAGGGCATGAATGACAGTTCTACGAGCATCCAAAGGCAGGTATGGGATCTTTCTAATCATACGCAACTTCCCAAAGCACGTAACCTTACTAATTTGAGCCTTACAGGAAAGAGCGTTGTCAAATTGAAAGCCCAGGTTACGCGCTGTTAGAACAGGGGAGGGAGGGGGGTTGAGCACAGACGGCCACCACAGAGTGGCAGAAGGGATGGTTTTCTGATTAAAGAATAGGACCTCCGTCTTATCAGTGTTGAGTCTGAGATGATTAACAGACATCCAAGAACATATGTTGCTTAAACACTTGCGAAAGCTGGCGAAGCTGGAGTCTGAGTGATCTCTAAAGGAAAACATAAGCTGAGTATCGTCAGCGTAGGAGATCACCCTAATACCCCAAGACTCCACTAACTCAGCCAGAGGTGCAAGATAAACATTAAAGAATAGTGGGCTGAGTGCAGAGCCCTGAGGCACCCCACATGTGAGGGGTTTACCCTCTGATTCAAACGGTTTAAGAAGAACTTTCTGAGTACGACCGGTAAGGAAGGAGGCAATCCAAGATAGAGCAGAGCCTCCCAATCCAAACTGCAACAGGCGATCCAGTAAAATTTCGTGGGATACCGTGTCAAAAGCGGCGGATAGGTCGAGGAGGACCAACATGGCCTCCTCGCCCCTATCCACACACTCACGGATCGTCTCAGATACTTCTAATAGAGCAGTCTCAGTGCTGAAACCAGTTCTAAATCCTGACTGTGAGTCATGCAGCAATGAGTTGGTTTCTAAATATTCTGCCAGTTGTAACTGCACAGCCTTTTCCAGGACCTTCACCGGTTTGGGAAGAAGGGAAATTGGGCGATAGTTACAAAATTGTGTCGGATCCGCATTCACTTTCTTCAAAATGGGAACTAATAGGGCCTCCTTCCAAACAGACGGGAACTGGCCCGAGCACAGCGAAAAGTTCCAAATAGAGAGAAATGGACTGACCAACAAGGGAGCCAGATTGCTCATGATTTTAGCAGGGACGGGATCAAGAGGGGAGCCTGACTTACACTGGATAAGCAGACTAAGTGCAGACTCAGTGGTAAGTTCTTTAAAAGCCATCATCGATGGTCTTGCAGAGTCGTTGACACCAGAGATATAGGGGGTCAGCACCGTAGGGAAGGCAGACGTAATGTTGGCGATTTTATCTTGAAAATAATCCGACAGACCGTTACACAAAGCCTGGCTAGAGGAATTCTGAGGCACCATGGCAGGGGGTTTCACAAAGTCCTTTACAATCTTAAAGAGGGTTTTAGACGAGTTGTCAGCGTTCTTAATTTGTAGGGCAAAGAAATCTCTCATCGTAGATTTCTTTAATTTAGAGAAGTTTTTTAAAGCAGATTTATAAACAATTTTTGCCTCTGGATCATAAGTTTGCCGCCAATTACGTTCTAATTTTTTACACCGACTCTTTTCAGCACGAAGGGCAGGGGACAACCAGGGGGCAGCAGGGCGGAGTCTGGCGGAAGTAATAGGTTGAATAGGAGCAATAGCATTGATGGACAGCAATAAAGCAGAATTGAGCTGAGCCACGCTAGCATCAACATCTGTGGACAGAGAATCAGGTTGATATGTAAAAAAAGGATCCAATGCCGAGCAGGTGACTTTATGCCATTTTCTCCTATACACCCTGTCAGGCGCCCCCGGACCAGAAGTCGCGGGAAAGGTGAGTTCAAATGGGATGAAATAGTGGTCTGACCAGGTGAGAGGGAGGGGGGAATGGACAGTGATAGCAGGATGATTAGAAAAGATTAAATCAAGAGTATGACCTGCAACGTGAGTCGGGCCCTGGACTAATTGGGTCAGGTTTAAACCCTGTAGAGTGTCTAATAGCTGAGTAGCCTGGGAGCAGGACGGGTTATCAACATGTAGATTTAAATCACCGAGAACTATGAAGTGCGGGTGTTTAAGGGAAAGATCCGCTATCTGATGAATCAGTGGCAACAGAAAAGAGGCTGAAGCCTTGGGGGGGTTATATACTAAAATGCCTGCCAGAATAACGGCAGCCGAATCAGAGATAGTGAAGTACATGGCTTCGATCAACCCAATGTTCATTAGTTTACTAATAGTCAAACGGAGATGGGATTTCAATATGATGGCAAGACCACCTCCAGTTTTTTCGCCCACACGATTAATGCCCATTAGGAGATAACCAGGGGGCAGGGCTAAATGGATGTCAGGATTGGAAGTATCTTTTAACCAAGACTCAGTAAGAAACAAGATGTCCCAAGCATGGGAGTCGAGAGATGTCCAAATATCACTAGCATGGCGAGGAAGAGAGCGGCAGTTGACTAAGCCAGCCCTAAGCATCAGGGGGTGAATGGGTCGCTTAATGGGGTAGAAGCGAGGTGAGGCGCGTTTACTCATGGAGGACAGTACCACGTCGCAATGAAGGCAGGTGAAAGGGCGCCCCTCCAGCTTACACGGATCGCAGCGATAGATAGGCTGGCAAATACCTACTCGCAACTGAAGAAGCTGTTCTCTAGACCAGCAGAGAGGGATGACCACAGGACAGCCGGCAGGGGGACTGGCCCTAGGCACGGACCCGGCGCGGACGGGCGCAGACGGGCTTGCCTTAGGCGTGCCTTCGGCACGCCATCGGCGCGCCCGCTGCGCCCGCCCGCTGCGCGGACGGGAAGTCCGCCTGGTTATATACATAGAGAGGAGGGTGGGAGGTGTCCAAGATCTGGACCGCTACCCTGCCTCCCCCTAAGATGGCGGCGGCTATCCTCAGCGTGCTGCGTCAGCGCCTGAGATCGGACAGCGCTAAAGGCCACTACAGAATGGGGATCCTAGAGGATTTACAAGCAAGGCACAAGGTAAAAAAGCACAATTTAAAATATACACAAATTGTTTAAAAAGGTTTAAAAACAATCACAAGCAGTCACGCAGCGAGTCACAGCAAGAAACTGACAAGCGCCCCCGGCTTCCGCCTCAGGGGAAAGTGAGCAATTAGCCTATCCATATAAAGTGCAACTTCTGTGTATTCTAACGTATTCTTGTTTAACGATTTGTGCTCCTGTGCTCATAAAGAGTCTAGGGGATACTTTGAGAAATAAATACATATATATTTTCAATATATATCTGTGTGGTGTCCTTTCATTGGTATAAAGGGGGGTTACATTTGGTAAAACAGCCTGCTTAACACGTTTCACGAGTTTAGCCTCAAAGACTGCTTAGCCTACGCTACCACTAGGGCAGCTAGTCCGAAAAGGTTGACTTACAACCACACCATAAGGGTTGCTTGGCATGGTACAAGGTGGTCACTTTAACTAGTGAACATCATATACCAGGCCAACTTCTCACAGAGATCCTCAGGTACACCTTGTTTTTTTAGGAAACTCCATAGCAAATCTCTGGGGTAAGGTCGAAAGCGGCCTTCAAATCTATAAAAGCTTTGTGCAAGTGGCCTTCCTTTACAATCGTATATTTCCATCCCATGCAAAGGAGTCAGAAGGCCTGATCAATTGTACTGGTTCTGGCTCTAAACCCAGCCTGGTACTGTGATAAGATATTGTTTCCCTCTATCCATTCATTTAGTTTTGATAAAATCTGCTTAGTATAAATATTTTGTAGGGTATTGATTAAACTTATAGGCCGGTAATTTCCAGGGTCTTAACGATCTCCCTTTTTAAAAATTGTAATGATTTCTGCCCCTTTCTAAGACTCCGGAAAAGGGGCGCCTGCCGCCACAGGATTACATAGAAGATTGATATACGGCCCCCAAACAGCTTTATCGTGCCTCAACAGGTCGCCTGGTATTTTATCAGGGCCCTTTCCCTGGCTTAACTGCGTCAATAGATGCCTAGGTTTCCTCTATACTAAAATATGGGGTGTAAGTACATACATCACTATCTATGGCCTACTTGCAGTGTACCTTAGAGGAGACATGTGTACTAGAATATAACTTAATACCGTTGGGAACGTGTTTTAAACCTCACATTTCTCTCCCAGTTCAATTAGAGACACAGAGTCTCTAGTGCCAGGCCTGGCCAAAATGAAAGGCTGACTCCTCTGCATGCCAGCCTTGCTAGTGTCAGCATGTTTCCAGATACCTCAATGAGTGTATCAGTGCCTTTTGGGGGTGAGATGGCACAGCCTTGATAGTGTCAGCATGTTTCCACATACCTCAATGAGTGTATCAGTGCCTTTTGGGGGTGAGATGACACATGTAAAATAGACTGTAGGTATTAGACTACCTCTATTACATACTGTATGGCTCTGTAAATGTGTGTTGAAGAAGCTGCACGGATCACTTTCTGGGTATTATACAGAACACTGAGATATGAAGGTGTGAGGGGTAGTGCTCCCATTAGTCCTACTTGGAAAAGAGCTCTGTGTGTGTGGCACAGAATGTTGAAATAGCTGTGTCAATATTTGCCTGGGGGCGTGAGAGGACGTTTATTGTGTAGATAGGGATATGAGTTGGACCACAGCTATCAGACTACATGTAGAAGTGCAGACATGGCTGAGAAGTTGTAGAGGACAAACATTCAAATTTGACAGAATACAGTTTTAAGTACATACATCACTATCTACTGCCTACCTGCAGGGTAAATTTGAGGAGAGTTATGTATGGACTTGGGAACATGTTTTAAACCTCACAATTTTCTACCAGTTTGATTAGAGACCAGGGGCATATTACCAAGAAATGGTGATAACTATCGCTAACCTAGGATAGCGCTAGTTTTCCTATCGCCATCGATCCCTGCAAGTTATCGCCCTGTTAGTGACGTATTAGCAACATTTTGCTAACATGCTATAGCTTCAGTGATCAGCGGCAAAAACTGCCACTAACATTAGCGCAATGGCGTTAATGAAACCGGCGATAGCGGGTGGAATCCAGCAATAAGCCCTTAGCAATAGAAAAAGGCACGCTAACCCGCAAATTTGGCCTATCTGTCCACCTCCAATATAAAAGATGCACACAAAAAAAGGAAAAGTACAGATTTGAGCAGCCAGGGCATAGTGCAGCACACATCAAAATAACCCTCAAGCCACCCAACATCCCGGTTGTTTAGGATGAGATCCTGGTTCCCATGCAGGACCTGCGTCTGGTTCCTGGATCCGTTGCTGGACCTGCGTCTGGTTCCTGGATGCCTCGCTGGACCTGTGTCTGGGTCCTGGATCCCTCGCTGGACCTGTGTCTGGTTCCTGGATCCCTCGCTGGACCTGCGTCTGGGTCCTGGATGCCTCGCTGGACCTGCATCTTGTTCCTGGATCCCTTGCTGGAGCTGCCTCTGGTTCCTGGATCCCTCACTGGACCTGCATCTGGTTCCTGGATCCCTCGCTGGACCTGCATCTGGTTCCTGGATCCCTTGCTGGACCTGCGTCTGGTTCCTGGATCCCTTGCTGGACCTGCGTCTGGTTCCTGGATCCCTCGCTGGACCTGCATCTGGTTTCTGTATCCCTTGCTGGACCTGCATCCGGTTCCTGGATCCCTTGCTGGAGCTGCGTCTGGTTCCTGGATCTCTCGCTGGACCTGCGTCTGGTTCCTGGATCCCTCGCTGGACCTGAGTATGTGGCCTGGAGTGGGATGTGGAGTAGCAGTGGAGCCGATGACCTGTGGCGGGAGACATTGATGTGCGATGATCACCCATATCTTGTGGTGAAGTCTAACAGGTCGCATGGAGACACGTTGCTGACCTGTGTGAGAAGCCCACCTTGTGCACCTTGGTGCAGTCAATGGTAGAGGTGATCCTGTGCACCAACGTAGTGAGGTCCGCTTAGCATACTATGATCCATCACTACACCGGGGTGCATGGAGGGGACTACCAATGGTGAGTGCCGTCTCCCTGCATCACAGGATGGATGATGTTGGGCTGGCCGGAAGGCTGTGGGGTGGCTTTGGTCCAGGAGTGTGCGGATGTCATCTGTGGCGGCGAGTCGGACGGCCTCGTTGCTGTGGTTGGTTCACAATTGGGACCCCCTCAGGGGGTGGCGGGTGATTAGGACTGCTCCAAACACGGAGCAGGGAATGTGTGGATTGGCATGCACACTCAAGTGCGCAGTGACTGTTTGGTCAGCCCACTCAGGCCGCCCAATGCAGACATGCGCACTTCTCTGTTTGCAATGCAGGCTGCATTACAGCCTGCATGGAGAACATGCCCACCCCTCCGGCCCCTGGCTGCATGACTTGTCCCGTTGACAATTAACAATCCCACCGCTGCATCGCAGCAAGCCTGGCTGCCTACTTCCTTTTCCTGGTTGCAGACGCAGGAGAGCAGAAGCTATGAAGACATGGGACACAGTTTAGCGGTAAGACTTCCCTCAATAAAATTTTAACAACACACGCTCACACACACATCCCTGCATCCTCGCACCATCCAGTGTTCTTTATGGGGTTTACCACCTCATAGCTGTCCAGACACCCCCCACACTTCTCAATGGTGGCCGCTGTGCGCTCATGCACAGCGGGCGTACCACTCGTGTGCCAAAGGCACATACGTAAGTTGCGATGCATGCCTTAACATGGCATTCCATTCCAATACTTACTAATACTAGACACATTGCAACAGTAGAGTATGTGTTGCACAGCAGAGACATGGAGATCACTGTTCCCACTACAGTGAGTGCAACCCAAAATAACCTTTGCCCAACAAACCCAACCATGAACCCTGGAATTTCTTTCTGAACCCCCAAAAGACACCTAAAAGATCACATTTGAGACAAATGCACCCCCCAAATTTTTCTTTATTTTGCCACAAAACACACCCAAGATTTAGAAATTTGACCCCAAAAAACACCCCGAAATTGCAAAAATTAGCCCAAGAAACACCCAATTGTTCATATTTTACTTCAAAAAACATCCCTTTTTTCAGAACTGACCCCATATAACACCCCATTTTTCATATTTTACCCCAAGAAATAGTCCAATTTTCATTTTTTACATCCAAAATCCATACACACCTGAAAAAGTTAAAATTACCCCATTACTGACCTCACAATGTGTTGTAATCAAATGCGATGTTAAGGGACCCGCGTTGTCGGAGTTGCATTGTTAATGATGTACTGCCTGCGTTGTAATGGTCATCTCCCGTGACAAAGGCAACACATAGGTTACGTCGTTTCCGTCCGTCTGCCCCTGGACCGTGCTCAGCACCAAGGTGCATTCCTCATGGACACCCCACCGCTACAACTCCAGCACCCTCCTCGCCATCAACCCTGGACGCCTCCTTGCCTGCCAGGACAAACCTCTGCTCCGTAACGGACATCGCCTTCGCCATCACTGACGGATGCAGTATCACCCGTAAGGAGCACCCCAACCATCAAGGAGGAGGCATTGCTGTCACCTACAGAGGCACACTCCGACTGACCATGCACTCTAATGTGCCAAGGCTGACCATGGACCACGTCAACTCCCAAATTCAGACCAAGCCCAAGAACATCCTCTGTGGCACCCTCATGTGCCATGGCCTCCCATTCTACAATCCCATTGTAGACATCATTGCACCCCAGGGTCTCCCATCCACCGACGACATCCAACTCGGTGAACTCAAGTTCCACTTGGGCAACCCCAGTGACCAAAGCATCACCCCCTCCTGTCACCGACATCAGACGCAAGCAGTAAGTCACCTCAAATGGCCACATAGCAGGCCACACGGTCGAGCACGTCACCTCTGCCAGTGGGTACTTCAACTACAGCCAAAACACCGTACTATCCTGGTACTACCATCATTGGATGAATGATGTCTTCACCTTGCCCACCGGACGCCAACACCATCATCGCACCCCATTGCAGCTAGATCAAGGCCACTGCAGAACGTCTGTTCAACTGCCTCCCCACCAACACTCCAACAATGCTTCCAAACGATGACATCGTAGTGCCCAACCACCACCGATGGATCTTCAACATCGCTGACATTCGGGCAACCCTCATGAACGTCACTGCATCAGTACCTTCCGCCTGCCTGATAACAGGCGTGAGAGTGAGGCAGTGCCATAGCGATCGGCTAGCCCCATGCATTGCTGGAGTTGCGTCATGGTTGTGACACAACTGCAGCAATGTGTGACTTTGGTGCAGACAGATACGTCAGAATTCCTGAAATATCTGTCATGACTTGCGTCATGGAACTCTGTCCAGTGGGTACAGTGCATCCATGCTGTTGCAAGGAGGGTGTAATGCAAAGTATTGCTATGCTGTCTTGTCGCAGCGCAGCAACACTTTTCATGAGGGGGGCACAAGAATGCGCACTAACTCATTGATGGTGCGCATTCCTGCACTGTACTTTTGTTGCAGGGCAGCTCTGCAACATTGCTTGCCGCGCTGTCCAGCACCAAAAACATGCATACATGTGGGCCCAAGTCTTGTCCCCATTTTTAAGACCAGCTATTTTTTGGTCTTAAGTTCCTGCAGCTAACAGGCCTTAGCCCAACATTTTTTATTGCTTCGCTGGTCCGGCCCATCCTTGATAATAGGGCACAGTGGTGTTAGCGTGAGTTTTCCTGAAATTTTGAGAAGGAACGCCTACCTTGCATGTCATTAGCAATAAATATCGCTGCCATGCAAGGCGGTAAAAAAACAACTGCAATTGCCGGAAAGCTGCCGCTAACGCCTGTTAGTGACAGCTTGATAAGATGGCGTTTAAAAGAAAAGTAAGTAAGTGCCGCTAACACGGCGATAAATGGCTTAATAATATGCTCTCCAGAGCTTCCAATGCCAGGCCTGACTCAAGATGAAAGGCTGACTCCTGTGAATTCCTGTCTTGCGTGTGTGCCTTTCCAGATACCACAATGAGTGAAAGGCCGATTCCTGTGCATGCTAGCTTTGTTAGTGTCAGTATGATTCCAGATACCTCAATGAGTGTGTCAGTGTATTTTGGCATTGAAGAAGCTGCATGGGTGTTACACAGGACACAGAGGTATAAAGCTGTGTAAGTCCTTCCATTAGGCCTACTTACAAAAGAGTTATATGTGTCTCGAACACTGGAATGATTTGACTGGGGGTGTGAGAGGTTGTATATTTTTTAAGTTAGGCATATTAGTTGTATTCAGGTGTCATACTACATGTAGGAGCACAGATATGAGAGAGAAATTGTAGTTATTAGGCATTCAAAAATGACAGAATAAGTTTTCAGTTTTAAGTACATACATCACTTTTACTGCCCACTTGCATAGTACTTTTAAGGCATGTTATATGTTAATAGGCTAATACTTAGTAGCCTTAATACTTCTGGAAGTATATTTTAAACGTCACATTTTTCTACCATATACAGAGTTTCTAGTGCCAGAATTGAATCAAGATGAAAGGGTGACTCCTGTGCATGACTGCCTTGTTGTGTAAGTGAATTTCCAGGTATCTACATTTTCACTTCTTTCTGTTACTGTCATGCTGTCTATTGTTTCAGTGCTCAAACATTTTAACAATCCTACGTATCTCTAGAAATAGCTACTTAGTACAGCCCACTATTACATATATAACTGTTAGTCTCATTATATGTAACTCTGTGTTACTCTACATATATCAAACTATATATATATAATCTTATTTACACCAATACAAGACACAGGTAATACAATACGTATTTTTCTGTTGAAATGCTTCACAACTTCTATAAACATTTCATCTCATTGTTAAAAAAGTAATTGAATTCACTTAAGGGCTCTTAGGCAACATTTTACACTCCCAAAATGATCAGACACTCTTAGCAAAGAACTAGCTATAGCAAATGTTCCCTCTCTTTTTCCACAGAAATGAATGTAAGTAGCACAAATATTCTCTTCATTTTTTAAAAATCTAAAGAGACTATCTATTGGACAGTTATATTAATCCTTTATTGTTCTCCTCTAAAGAAGCCCAATGTGGTTGTGTAACTTTCTGGCGTCGCGACTCTGTTGCGACGCCTAGCATGACCCACCCATGTAACTTCGCGGTGGAGTCGCAAACCCTTTACAGGAGTTCAAAAAGCAATAATACTACTATAATTTTTCAATAGCTTTTCACATTCGAACATACTACTGAATTGGGAAAATTCAATTTTAGAACATGTAAGAAACGTAAAGTACTCAGTTTCATATTTTAAAAGCACAATGCACTTGAAACCCTTCCCCCACTCTGCTTCACCTCAGTTTCCATAGCAACAGTTTATGAAACATTCTACTCTACCAGTAAGTCAAAAGTTCAGAATCTTTTTAACTGCAGCACACCAGCTTCCAAATCACCAGTAGCAGGTGTGGTTGAGTAATTGAAAATGTTAGCATATCCACTGTATCGTACCTTTTGGAGATTTGTCCATGGACAATCAGAAATATACTTATTTTCTTAAACCAGATTCTCTCCTCCATTTTAGGTGCCTTTCATTATACCAACTGTCACATTCAGCTACATACTGTCTTCTGATTCCTACTGCCCCTTCCTTCAAAATGCTTACAGTATGGATTGTGGGTCACAGGTCTGATTTATGGGGCACAATGCTTGCTAGAGACAGTAGTATTGACAGAGACTTTGGTCTGCATGATGTGGATATTAAATGGTTTGGGCAGAGAGGATTAAAGTGGCACCAACTGCTGCCTTTGGTTAAAAGCATTTTGTATATCCAACCCCCGACCTCATGATTGTGCACTGTGGTTGCAATGACCTAGGCACACTAACTGGGGTACAGCTGGAAATCCTAATGAAGTATAATTTTGCACAACTGATGTCGCGTTTCCCTCACACTGTCTTTGTGTACTCTAATATGTGCCAAAGACAGAAGTGGAAGTGGCCAAATCAATTCTGAGCACAGATTGACAAAGCCAGAAAACATGTTCCTAAAACTGTTTCTGCTCACCTCAGGGACAACAACATGGGCTCTATCTAGAACAACAACCTGTATTTTGACATGCATGGAATCTAAAGAAGTGATGGAGTTCACTTCACAGATGAAGGCAAGAGGGTGTTTCTCAGCAACCTGAAACTGTGCATCCACACTTACATGTAGCTGCAATAAACTCATAATCAACACAAACGCTCTTCTCAGAGCGACCCTATAGCCCAACACTGAAAAATATATTTATTTAAAAACAATTATTCTCAAGAAGATTTTTCTGGATCACAAACTAACGGTGGATCCGCCAAACAAACGCACAAACTCAAGGCACAAAAGATTTTAAATTTTTAACTATAATTTTTACTCTATACATATTCAAATGTTTTTCTAAGTAGTTTTTTGTAAGTGTATACATGTGGATGTAAGTGTGTGCTTTAGTCTCTGAGTAGGTCAATGACAGTGTGCATCAGTGTCTAAGTGGACTTGTGAGTGGATGCATCACGGTCTGAGTGGGTCAGTGGGTCAGTGAATGCCGTGTTTGTCACTGAGTAGGTCTGTGAATAGTTGCTTCAGTGTCTAAAAAGGTCTATGAATGGGTGAATCAGTGTCTGAGTGGGTCTTTGACGGTGTATCTGACTCTGAGTGGCTCTGTATATGGTTGCATCAGTGTCTCAGTGTGTCTGTCAGTGTCTGAATGGGTGTGTGAGCGGGTGCATTATTGTCTGAGTGGGTCTTGTACTGGCTGAATCAGTAACTGAGTGGGTCTGTGTAAGGGTGATTTTTGTGAGTGGGCGCATCAGTCTCTAATCGGGTCTGTCAGTGTCTGTTTCAGTGTCTGATTGAATCTGTGACTGGATGCATCAGTGTCTGTGTGGGTCAATAAGTGGACATGTCAGTGTCTGATTGGGTCTGTAAGTGAGTGCATCAGTGTCTGAAAGTGGGTGCATTAATGTCTGAGTGGGTATGTAAGTGGGTGCATCAGTGTCTGAGTGGCTCTATAAGTAGGTACATAACTCTATGAACTGGTCTGTGAGTACATGTGTGACAATGTAAGTTTGTGACTCAATACATTTTAGGGTGAATTAATATTTGAATATTATTTATTTATTTTGGGTAGGTCCAGGAATCCACCATGACACTAAGTGCCGAGATAGGCTCACGACTCTGTCCACCTCCAGAAACAAAATTATAACTGACTTTCTGAACTCATTAAAACTACACTACTCAACTCTACAATCTTATCATGGGTCAGGGTCCTCGTATTCTGAACACTTCAATTAATTCCTTTGCAAATATCCATCCCAGCTGGAGAGGCTTTGCTTCTTCAAATGGCGGACTTATTTGGTAGGTTCGAGCATCCATTGCGACGTTACACTATGGTTGCGCTAAGCACCGTGACGTGGTCACGATTGTATCCACGATAGAAAATAAATTGTAATTTATTTTCAGAGCTCATTATAAATACTCTATTCAACTCTAGAATGTTATCCTGGAGTCAGGGTCTTCCTATCTTGACCCATTAAATTAATTTCATGGCTATGAGCCATCCCCAGGGACCAGCTTTACTTCTTAAAATGGCGAGCCCTATCCCTGAGTCTAGGTACTTCTAGAACAGGAAGGGGGGTGCATGAACCCCTCCCGAGCTTATTATTGACCTGGGGACCCCATTCACTGGGGCCCAGATTTTACTTTTTTTTAAAAGGATTGTAAGCCTCATGCCCCCTCCTTTCCTGGCCCAATTTTAGCCCCGGGGATCCCATTTCCTGGGACCTTCCATTTATTTGTATCTATAAAACATCAAGGGGGGTGTGCCACCCCCCTCCTGGGCCGATTTTGGCACACGGGACCCTTCTCCCGGGGCCTGGTCACAATACTGGCTGCCCTGGTCCCACCCAGGGCACCCAGTAATTTTTGTTGCTAACCACATGGGGAGCCTCAAGGCCACCAAATTCTCTGTCAGCTCCCCCCATCCTGCGGAAGCCAGCATTGCTTTTGGACAGAGGGAGCTGCTAAACTTGCAGCTCCCTCTGTCCAAAAGCATTTGTGCTCTGCTTTGAGGGAGTGAGAGTATTTAACATGCTCTTGCTTGCTCGAAGCAGAGCAAGGTTTGCTATGGCTTGACGGAAGTGATAATGCTCCTGCCAAGCCATAGCAGACAGCAATGCCCCGGGGGTGGGCAACCCTGAAAATTGCAGGAGCCAGCCCTGGGGTTGGTGGTCCCCAGAGCCATGTATAGCTCCAGGAGAAGGGCTGTGTGGCCTCCTCCATTACAGGATACAGCCTCAGGGAGGTAATGGTCCTCAGAGATACGTGGGGCCATGCAGCCCCCCACTTTGATTATTATTATTTACTCTTGGGAGGAGGCAGTCCCTGGAGCAGTGAGGGGGGGCCAGAGCCCACGCATTACTATTTAATTAACTCCCGGGGAGGTGGTGGTCCCTAGGAGTGTGGGGGGCCACACAGACAATCCCATATCAATATAATATTTCCCTCAGGAGGTGGCAGCCCCCAGGGCAAGGGGGTTTCCAAAGGCAACCCCTGCATACATGACTCACTATGCCCTGGGAAGGTGGCAGTCCCTGGGGATTTAAGGCTTCTAGGAGGGGGGCACCGTGAGCCCCCTTCCTACATATTATGGACATGCCCCATGGACCTGGCCCACCTAGGGGCCGATTCGAAATGAAGTGTAGGTGACTGCTCCTCTTTTTTTTTTTTTACTTTCGGCAGGCTTCGTGGATCAAGCGCAAATCCAGCTGAAATGTAAAAATTAAAAATGCTTTTTTGGGCCTGCATGGTCCTAGTGGCACTGAGGGAAACCTTTAAATAATGCCACAACTGTTGAACAGATTTACACAAAAATCACAAAAAGGTACTTTGTTGGACTAAAATCTAACTTCATGCCAAATTTGGTGTAATTCCGTTCAGCAGTTCAGGCTATAGCCGTGTCTACAGGTCCTATGGGAATTAACATAGGGAAAACATGCTTTTAAGCACCCCCTGGTTCTTGGCTTCCACTTGACTGATCAGTACAAAACTTTCAAGATAGCAGCTGAAGGGAACATCTTATCAGTTCTGACAATTTTGTGAAGATCCGTCAAGTGGCGCCAAAGCTATTGGCAAAACAAAAAATGCTTTTCCTATGGAAACTTTGGTCCAAACTATTAAGCTCCCCCGTGGTTCCAAGGAAAAGAGCAGCAAAAGGCAAGATAAAGCTGAGAAACAAGCAGAAAGAGGCAGAATAAAGGTCAGAAACTAACAGGAAGACGTGAAGTAAAGGTCAGCAACCAGCAGAAAGAGGAAAAAAAAGGTGAGAAACAAGCAGAATGAGGCAGAAGGAAGATCAGAAACAAGACGAAAGAGGCAAAATAAAGGCACAAAATTATCAGAAAAGGTTAAATAGTGGTCAGAAATTAGCAGCAAGAGGCAGAGTAAAGGTGATATATTAGCAGGAAAAGGCAAAATAAAGGTCAGCAATGAGCAGAAAGAGCAAAGTAGGGATTAGAAACGAGCAGAAAGATGCAAAAGAAATTAAATGAACAGAAAAAAGTCAGAGGAAAGGTCAGGAATTAGCAGAAAGAGGCAAAATAAAGGTCAGCAACCAGCAGAGCAAGGAAAGCAAAGGTAAGAAACGAGCAGATGGAGACAGAAGAAAGGTCAGAAATGAGCCAAAAGAGGCCAAATAAAGGTCAGCAATGAACTGAAAGAGGCAATAGAGAGCTAAAAAAACGAGCAGAAAAAGGCTAAAAAAAGGTCACCAATGAGGAGAAAGAGCAAAAAAAGGATCAGAATAGAGAGGAAAGAGGCTGAATAATAATGGTCAGAAACGAGAAGGAAGAGGCAGAATAGAAGTCAGAAATTAGCAGAAAAAGGCAAGATAAAGGTGATAAATTAGCAGGAAAAGGCAAAATAAAGGTCAGCAATGAGCAGAAAGAGCAAAGTAGGGATTAGAAACGAGCAGAAAGATGCAAAATAAAGGTCAGCAACCAGCAGAGAGAGGCAATAAAAAGGTGATAAATGACCAGAACAAAGGCAGAAGAAAGGTGAGAAATGAGCAGAAAGAGGCAAAATAAAGGTCAGCAACCAGCAGAAAGAGGCAAAAAAAGGTGAGAAACGAGCAGAGAGAGGCAGAAGAAAGGTCAGAAACGAGCATAAAGAGGCAAAATAAAGGTCAGCAATGAACGGAAAGAGGCAAAAGAGAGGTAAAAAATGAGCAGAAACTGGCAAAATAAAGGTCAACAACAAGGAGAAAGAGCAAAAAAAGGTGAGAATCGAGCTGAAAGAGGCCCAATAATAATGGTCAGAAAGTAGAAGAAAGCGGCAAAATAGAGGTCAGAAACGAGCAAAAAGAGGCAGAACTAAGGTTAGAAACAAGTAGAAAGAGGCAGAAAAAAGGTCAACAATGAGAAGAAAGAGCAAATTAAAGGTCAGAAAAAAGCAGAAACAGGCAAAATAGAGATTAGAAATGAGCAGGAGGAGGCAAAATGTAGGTCAGCAATGAGTAGAAAGAGGCGAAGTAGAGATCAGAAATGAGCAGAAAGAGGAAAAATAAAGGTTAGCAACGAGCAGAGAGAGCCAAACCACAGATAAGAAACGACCAGAAAGAGGCAAAATAAAAGTGAGAAACAAGCATAAAGAGGCAAAATAAAGGTCTGATCAAGGTCTAATAAAGATCTGATAAATGTGAAAAATTAACAGAAAGAGGCAAAATAAAGGTTAGGAATGA
The DNA here is from genome assembly GCF_964204655.1 of Triturus cristatus. Taxonomy (NCBI): domain Eukaryota; kingdom Metazoa; phylum Chordata; class Amphibia; order Caudata; family Salamandridae; genus Triturus; species Triturus cristatus. Next base: position 371,798,240 of record NC_140595.1, read on the forward strand.
GCAGAAAGAGGCAAAATAAAATGAAATAAATGTGAGAAACGAGCAGAACAAGGCAGAATAAAGGTCAGAAATTTGCCGAAAGAGGCGAAATAAAGGTGACATCATCTAGTGAGTGTGAGTATTTTCCAAAAGTTTTTCATTGTTAAAGATATATGCTCAGATACTATAAAAAAGTTACATGAGTATAGTTTATGTACTACTAAAGAGTGATACTATTTGTAACACATATGTGTGTGACTGTGGGTATCCATGTGTGAGTGGGTGAGTGAGTGTCTGTATGGGTGAGTGACTGTGTGGGTAGCTGTGCGGCTGAGTGAGTGGGTGTGTCAGTGGTGTAAGGGTGAGTGAGTGGGTATGTCAGAGGCTGTATATGTGGGTGAGGGAGTGTGTGAGTAGCTGTATGGGTGAGTGAGTGGGTACAAAACTGTTGCTTGGGTGAGTGAGTGAGTGAGTGAGTGAGTGAGTGTGTGAGTGACTATGGGTGAGTGAGCAAATGTGAGTATGGCCATATGGGTGTGTGTGCCTGTGTCAGTGATTGTATAGGGAAGTGAGTACCTGTGTTAATATCTGTAGGAGTGACTCATTGTCAGTGAAATTTATTTTACCACCCTCGTAGCTCCACCATTAAGTGAGGCCTCCCCCGAGCCCCTGCATTCTCGAGTGCTGGTGTTCGAGGCCCTCCTCCACCTGCAGGTTATACCAGCACCTTATCCCTGGTGGTACAGTGGACCTCTGTCTCCTTTCTCTCGCTCTGCTTTCCCTCTCTGTTTCACTCATTCTACCCTCATTTCAATCTCTCCCTCTCACTCTCCTTCTATCTCTTTACTCCACCTTTCTTGCACTTTTCTGCTTTATTCCTCTTTTTATTCCTCTATTCCCTTTATGCCCATTTTCCCTGCTGCTGCTGCCCCCGAGGCCCCTCCCCCCAGCATGACCAGCACCACCGGCCCAATCCAGCTCTCCTCCCTGTGTTGCAGTGTTGAATGTCAAATCCTCCATTCGGCACAGACCAAATATCGCAATAACACATTAATCCAATACATTCATTGGTGGGGCCCATAACACCAACACTCACACTTCTTTGATCTGCCTTCCCGGGAGGGATAAGTTTCCATACGCTGACATGAAAGGAATATCTTTTCACCTAAAACCCAAATATACGTTGGATACCTTTATTAACTTCAAACCTCGTGATATTCCCCTCATTTGGCGATGAATCAGTTAGTTAGATTGTAATTTGGTAATTCAATTCTTTTATTTATGTTCTTCTCTTAATCTAATTTCTTCCAAAAAACAACTCAACGCATTTGTCTATTAATCAAAGCATCGTTTATCTAATTAATTGCAAATTTTAGAAAATCATCGACCAAACCGCAGAACATCATATTTACCTAATCTGGCTATTAGTCGTCCTCTAAGTCAGTCAAGTCGTGGAAAAATCTTAAATTCATCAAAGTCAGGTCACGATTCAGTCTTAACTCACTATTCTACCAACTTTTATAATGATTTTAATGTCAAAATGTATCAAGAATGAGTTTTAGACAGTCCTGATTGGTGGGTTTGGCGTCATTCGGTGAAGTTCTCACATAGTCTATTCGATTAAGTCATCACACTTGCTGGTTCCGGTTTTAAAGACAGTCCTTTGTTTTGTGGTCCTGTCAACTCTCCCAGTACGACCTTGGTTGGTACATCTTGCCTGAGGTCAGGACGAGGCCACTGTTGCTGGCGGTGGCGCAGGCGCACTTCACCCGAAACCTCGTGGAACTGTAGCAGTCACGTCGCGTGTCTCAGTCAGCCATCTTTTCTTAGGGCGAAACGGTCAACTTAAGCAAAACAAACACAAAACATAATTAAAACATAGAAATGGCTAATAAAATGCTAAAGCCTCACTAATTCCCCTATGTGTATGAAATTACCTAGCATAATAGCAACATTTAAAGCGTTTATATTCACCCAGTGATGTCATCTGGTGCAACTTACAATTACGTCCCAAAAGCAACATATATCATGCAATATTCTAATTTTCTACCATTAGTATGCGTACATATATTAGTATACAATTAGTTTAGCCATGCAAAATGCAAATCCCACGTGTAATTCTTTCGTTAAATTAATTGGTGAGTTATCAATTCAAACGGATTAATAATATTACAATTAATAGATTATTTGGATTAATATAAACATACAGAATGGTGGGGTATACAAAATGTTGTACTACCCGCTCCAGCACCTGCTCACGCCTCCCAGCTGTCCAGCCATCCCTGACCCCTAATTAATGGCAGCCGAATGCGCACCAAAGGCAAGCCTGTCTGCGCAGGTCCACAACCGGACCGCGACCAGAGCCAGGAACCCTGGACCTCCGCACCGCCAATGCTATGACCCAGCGACACTCCATGCACTCAACCCAGGCTGCAACAACAACTGCAAGCTAGCATCACCAGCCAACACCCACGGACCCTTCAGCTGTCACAGATGCCAGCACACCTACAGCACAACCTGCCTGCAAGAAAACACCCGAACCGAAGACCCTACATTGCATCCTCCTCAACGTCAGATCACTCCACACCCACGCCACCAAAATATGGGACTTCCTCAACAGCACCACCACAGACATAGCATTCTTCACAGAAATCTGGACCAATACCTCCTCAGGACTGGACATCGCCATCACCATTCCCCAAGGATTCAAGATCTCCAGTAAGGACCACCCCACCCGCCCAAGAGAAGGAATCACCACTGTCCACAAATCCACCCTCCGCCTGAACACACTCCCCGATGAGCCCACAGACCTGATGGAACACCTACACTTCAAGATACTGGCCAGCGCCACCACCACCCTCCGGGGAACCCTCATCTACCGACCCCCTGGACCCCGCGGACCATTTGCCTAATCCATCACGGAATTATCTCCCTGCATACCATCGAATCCACCAACTACAGACAGCTGGGAGACATCCACCTCGACAACCAACACCACATCCCTCCTGGACAACCTCCACAACATTGGACTTCACCAGATTGTAACCGAACCCATGCACTCAGCGGGACAAACACTCGACCCCCTCTTCACAACAGGAAACTCCATCACTTTCTGCCACACCACCGAACTCCCGTGGACAGACTATTGATGCATCCACTTCACCTTCAGAACACCCACCATTCACAGGCAACAGCACCTGCTCCCACATAGAAACTGGACAAAAATCACTGACGACTAGCTCACCTCCTCACTCAGCAACTCCACCCCGACCACCGCGGAAGATGACACCCCAACACCGACGCCCGAACTCTACACAGATGGATCACCGACAGCATCAACACCATAGCCCCCCTCAAGAAAAACAACAACGCACACACCAAGAAGGCCAGATGGTTTACCCCAGAACTCTGCGAGTCTAGGTGCACCTGCTGCCGCCTCGAGAAGACCTGGAGGAACTCTGAATCCAAAGAAGCCCACAACAACTTCAAAGCCGCCGCCACCACCACCCACCACCAGCTCATCAGAAACACGAGGAAAACTGCAATTGAAGATAGAATCTCCACATACACACACAGCAGTAAAGAGCTCTTCAACATCAGCAAGGAGTTCACCCAACCCACCAGCCAGTCAACTGACATTCTCCCCTCACAAGACCTCTGCAACAAACTCAACACCTTCTTCCACTGCAAAATCAAGAACATCTACGACAACTTCGACGAAGACAACCAACACACAGAACCCACGCCAGCCACCCAGACACCCTGAAGCCAACGACTGACAGCTGGACAGCCCTCTCCACCAAAGACACACTGAAGACGATGAAGTCAATCCACTCTGGGCCGCCACGGACCCCTGCCTCTACCACATCTTCAACAGAGCCGCTGACACCATCGCACCCATGCTCCGCCACACCATCAACCACTCCCTGGTGAACGCCTCCTTCCCCAATGACTGGAAACACGCTGATATCAACCCCCTCCTGAAGAAGACCTCGGCAGACCACACTGACCTCAAAAACTACAGACCCATCTCCCTGCTCCCGTTCCCATCGAAAGTCATTGAGAAAGCCATCAACAGCCAACTCGCCACCTTCATCGAAGAGCACAACATCCTCGACCTGTCACAATCTGGCTTCAGAAAATTCTGCAGCACAGAATCCGCCCTCCTTGCCGCAACAGACAACATCAGCTCCCTACTGGACAAAGGAGAAATAGTAGCCCTCATCCTCCTCAACCTCTTAGCGACCTTCGACATGGTATCCGACCGCACTCTAATACGCAGACTCCACGACGCAGGTAACCGAGACAAGGCCCTCAACTGGATCTACTCTTTTCTCTCTGGCAGAATGTAGCGGGTCAGACTCACCCCTTTCCTCTCGGACCCTACACCAACCACCTGCAGAGTCCCCCAGGGGTCCTCCCTCAGCCCAATGCTCTTCAACATTTACATGGCTCCTCTCGCCCCATCATCAGAACCTACAGACTCAACATTGTTTCATACGCAGACAACACCCAACTCATCCTCTCCCTATCCAATGAAGCCAACGCAGCCAACTCAACTTCCAGGAACACATGGAAGCTGTCGCCAAATGGATGAAAAGCAGCTGCCTACAACTCCGACAAAACAAAAGTACTTATCATAGGCCCACACCCCGACACCTGGAATGACACCTGGTGGCCCCCTGCTCTCAGTAGCCCACCCACCTCCACAGACCATTCACACAACCTTGGAATCATCCTAGACTCCGAGCTCAAAATGGGCCACCAGATCAACATCGTCACATCATCCTGCTTCCACATCCTACGCCTCCTTCGTAAGACCTTCAAACGGATCCCCCTCGAGCACAGAAAAACCGTCACCCACACCCTCGTCACCAGCAGACTCAACTACGGCAATGCACTCTACGCTGGAATAAACAAAAACCTCACCCGCGAGCTACAACACATACAGAACGCCACCGCAAGACTGGTCCTCAACCTGCCACAACACTGCCATATCTCCCAACACCTGTGCACACTCCACTGGCTCCCCATTGAGGCTAGAATCACCTTCAACATCTTCACCCACGCACACAAAACCCTCCGCAACACCGGACCAGCATACCTCAACAGCCAAATCAACTTCCACGCACCCCAAAGAACCCTACGATCAGCCCAGCTCTCTTAAGCCGTGGTCCCCTGCCCAGAAATCCCCTGATCAGGAGGCCACTCCTTCTCCTTCCTCGCGGCCAGAGCATGGAACGCCCTCCACCTCAGGCAGACAACATCACTCCCCATCTTCACAAGAAACCTCAAAACCTGGATCTTCGACAGACCCCCTCCTTGATGGACTGGAACCTGTACCTCCCCTCCTCCCCAGCACCTTGAGGTCCTTATGGGTGAGTAGTCGCACTTTTAAAGACCCGTGATTGATTTGTTGATTGAGTAAGTGAGAGAATGTGTGAGTAATTGTATGAGTGAGTGTGTTTCTGTATGATTTACTGTATGAGTGAGTGGGTAGGTGTGTGAGTAGCTGTATGGGTGACTGGCTCATTGTGTAAGTGGCTGCATGATTGGGAGTGTTAGTATCTATACATATGTTTGACTGGATGTGTGAGTGGGTGCAGGAGTGGCTGTATGACTGAGTTAGTGGTTCTGTGAGTGGCTATATGAGTGAGTGGATGTAGGAGTTGCTCTAAGAATCACTTAGTGGGTGCTTGAGTACTTGTATGGGTTTGTGAATGGGTGTGTGAGTGGCTGTGTGGAAGTGGGTGTATGTGAAGTGTTTGAGTGCATGTGTGAGTGGTTCGGTGGATGATGTCATCAGTGATGTTATTTGAGATGCCATCAGTTATGTCACTGACTATGTCATGAGTAATGCAATATGTGAGGTTATAAGCAATGCATTGCAGGGGCGTAAGTTATAGTTAGCTCAGGTAACTATAATTGCTGAATGTATCTTTTGTTTTATCCGGTGAATATCTAAGTCTTTTTTAATTCTATTTCCTAACTATAACACCCTGTAAACTTTGTATTTTTTCACTGGTAAAAAAGAATATATATATATATATATATATATATCCAACCCAAAGAACGCTCCTTGTGAGACCACGGACCCGTGGAGGGTGGTGTGTACTCCGGAAGAGCACCCGGTATTCCAAATTTGCTATTCGTCAAGTTGCGATAAAACACTCTCTCAGGCTCCAAAGTAAGTACCAAGTGGGATGTTGACACTTGGTACTTACTTTGGAGCCTGAGAGTGTGTTTTATCGCAACTTGACGAATAGCAAATATATATATATATATATATATATATATATATATATATATATATATATATATATATATATATATATATATATATATATATATATATATTATCTACTGGCGGTCGCCAGTAGATAGTTATAGTTAGGACCGTGTTTCCATAGGAAATCTGAAAATTCTATTTTGAATAACTTTGGCGCCGGTCGACGAGTCCTCGCGAAATTTTCAAAACTAATGGGGCACTCCGTTCAGCTACTACCCTGAAAGTCTTGGGGGGATTCGTCAAGCGGGGGCCGAGAAAAAAGGGGGGTCCCAAAACACGTTTTCCACATGCATTTTCCCATAGGACCTTTAGTCGAAGGTACAGCCCGAACGGCTGAATAGAATTACTGGAAATTTGGCAGAGAGGTAGTCCTCAGGTCAGGGAAGTGCCTTTTGCAGGTCTGGTGTCAATCTGTCCAGTAGTTCCTGAGAAAACAGTATTTAAAAGCATATAAATATCTATAAGCGCGTACCGTGCGCGCACTGTGCACGCATGGTGCCGTGTGCGAGCGTAATTCTGATTGGTGGATTTATGTCAGTCAACATTCGAATCGGTCAAAATCAGGAAGTGTCGGCCACCATTTTGTCTGTCACACTGAAAAGGAAAGGTGGAGAACGTGAACAGGGGGCAGGGTAGGGAGTTCCTGACCCCCTAGCCTTTGTCAGGGGGTCACAGTGGGACCCCGAAGGGCCAAAAAAAAGATTTTAATTTTTTTTTTAAATTCTCGGGGTGCGCGCACGGCAAAATGGTATTAAAAAAAAGGTTTTAAAAAAAAGATTAAGTGTTTAGATGTGAGGTGGCTCTAAAAGAGCTGTTGAGTTTATTGAGTGTTATTTGGTACCTACAAGTAAGTACCGATGCAGAGTCTAAAAATCAAAAGGAAGACTCTGTTCCCTTCATCATTGAAATGTACACCGTCTCCTCTGTCAATGCCTTGCATGTTGTAACGCAAGTTGTTGTGGTATATAGAACCCATACCATAGTCTCTGAGGAAAGCAGAAACAGACTTATTGACGTGCTTTCTTGCTTTGTCAATCTGCGGACAATGTTGGTTGGACCAGTTCCACTTTTGCCTTTGGCATATATTAGAATATACAAAGGCAGTTTGTGGAAAAAGTGACATCAATTGCACAAAGGTGTCCTTAATAAGCATTTCCAGACCTACCCCAGTTAAAGTGCCTAGGTCATTTCCACCACAGTGCACAATAATAAGGTTAGGCTGTGGGAGATGTAGAAAGGTTTTCTCCAAAGGCATTAATTGGTGCCACTTTAACCCTCTCTGACCAATCCATTTAATGTCTACATTTGGCAAAGCAAGGTCTTTCACAATACCTCTTTTTTCTGCAAACTTTTCACTCCAGAAGACATATCTGTAACCTATAATCCACACTGTGAACATCTTCAAAGGAGATCTGGATGCACTCAGAAGGTGTCTTTCAGTAGAATGGCAATATGAAATGAAAGATAGTTATAAAATGGAGGCATACATACTTTTTTAAATGAAAATAACTCATTGGCTGTTTCAAACCATTCTACACTAAAAACTAGGCTGTATGTTTACATTTATAAAAGCATGTTTTGTATTGGTTGTGAAAAATGTGTTCTAACAGAACATTAGTTTGGATTTGCTGTTAGGTTTGAAAAGTCAAGCACTCTTGCTCTTTGGATTTGAAACATTGCGTGCTGAACTTCTGACCTCTCTGCTCACAGCAGTGTTCCATGACCTGTTGCTATGGTAGCAGGCAGAAGTAATGTTGGGGGTAGGGATCATTTGGAAAGGGTTGAAATTTGCAACCAATAGAAATGTGTGTTTCCATTTGAAAAAATGTGGGAAACACTGTGATTTGAAGTTAACATGTATATGTGTGAAAAAGGGGAGGGAAACATTGCCATTTACTGGTTCTGCTGAGAGGTGTACAGTTCAGAGATTCTGGTTCTGATAATCTGCTGTGTGAGTGGCACATTTCTATCTCAACTTACTACTTTTAAAGGTGAGTTATGAATTTGAGAGGGGATGTATGTGGTGTATTTGGATATAAATAAAAGAAATGTGATTCTTCTTTTAAAGTTGTGTTTTACATTCTATGTTAAGGAAGATATTTAAGTGCCTTGAACTTGTAAGATATTATGGAGTATGTCTTCACCATAAGTTAAGGTGTACTGGTATCACCCAGGAATACTGTTTTGTGCCTAGAATCACACCATGAGTCTGTCTGCACACAGGAATTCTTCTCAGAGATTTAATTTGTGATGCTCTTGCTCTGTTAGCCTTGCACTCGCAGGAAAGGGGCAGCTTGTTTTCCTGAACTGTGATGGTTAGCATTCAGCAGAAATCACTATCTCACAAATGAGAGGCAAATGCTAACACATTTGAATTTAGCATGGTACATTTTCCTTCCACTTTTAAAGTTGTGTTTTACATTTTATGTTAAGGAAGATATTTAACTGCCTTGAACATGTCAGATATTATGGAGTATGTCTTCACCATCAGTTAAGGTGTACTGGTATCACCCAGGAATACTGTTTTGTGCCTAGAATCACACCATGAGTCTGTCTGCACACAGGAATTCTTCTCAGAGATCTAATTCGTGTTGCTCTTGCTCTGTTAGACTTGCATTCGCAGGAAAGGGGCAGCTTGTTTTCTTGAACTGTGATTGTTAGTATTCAGCAGAAATCACTATCTCACAAATGAGAGGCAAATGCTAACACATTTGAAATTAGCATGGAACATTTTCCTTCCACTTTTAAAGTTGTGTTTAACATTTTATGTTAATGAAGATATTTAACTGCCTTGTACATGTCAGATATTATGGAGTATGTCTTCACCATAAGTTAAGGTGTACTGGTATCACCCAGGAATACTGTTTTGTGCCTAGAATCACACCATGAGTCTGTCTGCACACAGGAATTATTCTCAGAGATTTAATTTGTGTTGCTCTTGCTCTGTTAGCCTTGCACTCGCAGGAAAGGGGCAGCTTGTTTTCTTGAACTGTGATGGTTAGCATTCAGCAGAAATCACTATCTCACAAATGAGAGGCAAATGCTAACACATTTGAAATTAGCATGGTACATTTTCCTTCCACTTTTAAAGTAGTGTTTTACATTTTATGTTAAGGAAGATATTTAAGTGCCTTGAACTTGTAAGATATTATGGAGTATGTCTTCACCATAAGTTAAGGTGTACTGGTATCACCCAGGAATACTGTTTTGTGCCTAGAATCACACCATGAGTCTGTCTGCACACAGGAATTCTTCTCAGAGATCTAATTTGTGTTGCTCTTGCTCTGTTAGACTTGCACTCGCTGGAAAGGGGCAGCTTGTTTTCTTGAACTGTGATGGTTAGCATTCAGCAGAAATCACTATCTCACAAATGAGAGGCAAATGCTAACACATTTGAAATTAGCATGGTACATTTTTCTTCCACTTTTAAAGTTGTGTTTTACATTTTATGTTAAGGAAGATATTTAAGTGCCTTGAAGTTGTAAGATATTATGCAGTATGTCTTCACCATAATTTAAGGTGTTCTGGTATCACCCAGCAATACTGTTTTGTGCCTAGAATCACACCATGAGTCTGTCTGCACACAGGAATTCTTCTCAGAGATTTAATTTGTGTTGCTCTAGCTCTGTTAGCCTTGCACTCGCAGGAAAGGGGCTGCTTGTTTTCTTGAACTGTAATGGTTAGCATTCAGCAGAAATCACTATCTCACAAAAGAGAGACAAATAATAACACATTTGAAATTAGCATGGTACATTTTCCTTCCACTTTTAAAGTTGCGTTTTACATTTTATGTTAAGGAAGATATTTAAGTGCCTTGAACATGTCAGATATTATGGAGTATGTCTTCACCATAAGTTAAGGTGTACTGGTATCACCCAGAAATACTGTTTTGTGCCTAGAATCACACCATGAGTCTGTCTGCACACAGGAATTCTTCTCAGAGATTTAATTTGTGTTGCTCTTGCTCTGTTAGACTTGCACTCGCAGGAAAGGGGCTGCTTGTTTTCTTGAACTGTGATGGTTAGCATTCAGCAGAAATCACTATCTCACAAATGAGAGGCAAATGCTAACACATTTGAAATTGGCATGGTACATTTTCCTTCCTCTTTTAAAGTTGAGTTTTACATTTTATGTTAAGGAAGATATTTAAGTGCCTTGAACTTGTAAGATATTATGGAGTATGTCTTCACCATAATTTAAGGTGCTCTGGTAACACCCAGCAATACTGTTTTGTGCCTAGAATCACACCATGAGTCTGTCTGCACACAGGAATTCTTCTCAGAGATCTAATTCGTGTTGCTCTTGCTTTGTTAGACTTGCACTCGCAGGAAAGGGGCAGCTTGTTTTCTTCAACTGTGATGGATAGCATTCAGCAGAAATCACTATCTCACAAATGAGAGGCAAATGCTAATACATTTGAAATCAACATGGTAGATTTTCCTTCCACCTCCACAATGGGTGAGGTAGTTTTTACATGTACAAAACTCCAATTAACCTTTACCACACATGTACCCTTACATACATCTTTGCAGTCTTCATGCAGTTGTGCAAGCGTCCATGCAGATCTGTCTTGCACCAGACAATAATCGGTCTCCAGAAGCATGCTCTTAGCACACAGACAGGTGCATCTCCTGCAGTCCCATGCTTACTACTCAGCTCTGTGTGGTATTTCAGATAGCAGTGTGTAATGCTAACACATTCAACGTCACCAAGGCTCATTTCCTTTGCTCTACTCTAATCACTCACCCTGTAACACATGCTGATGGTCTCAAGTAGCTGTTAGGACATGTGCTCTTTTCTGCCTCTCTAAAATATAAGGAAAATGTGTCAGGCTGCCATAGTAATTATCACTTACTCTACCACAGTAGTAAATGTGCTTTTAAATTGCCAAACAAAAATCATTTTGTGCCGAGAATCACACCATGATTCTGTGTGCACACAGGAATTGATGTTAGAGATTTAATACGTGTTGGTATTGTTCTGTCAGACTTGCAGTTGTAGGAAAGGGACAGCTCATATGATAGGATTTGAAAAGCTCAAATAAAAAATCGTAATGTATTAAAATTACATAAAGGTATTTTTTTCTAGTTTCTTTCAGGTATTGCTGAACAACAGTGAAATTAATTAAAGATGCCTATAAAGTCAAGAAAGAGAAAAGAACAGCAACAACATCTACATTCGAAGAAAACTGGACAAAAAAAATTAGTTGAAGAACCTCATGTTGGAAAAAAGAAAAAGCCTCCTGGTAAGCAGACTGAGGATTTAAAAAAAAATATCTTCAAACAAAGAAAAAATGTAAAAAATATATCCACTGCAAATAGTGTTTCAAGTACAAAACAACAACAGAGTTGAAAGAAAATACTAAAAGCTAATGTAGAATCAGAAGTAAGAAAGAGTGACTTAACACGAAAAATAGATTTTAAAAACATTAGTCAAAAAATGTTTCAGAGAAGAGTGATGTTAAATTTGCTAAAGGATGTGAAAACATATAAGAAGAAAACCAAATCTTATAAAAAAAGAAATATATTGAAACAATTGTTGCAAAGGCTTTGGAAATAAAAAGAAAACTATTCATTTTAATTTTGAACAGGATGCGTAGATTAGAAAAATTTGTCAAAGCAATGAAGTCACAAAGCAAAAGGAAAAGAGTAGTGAAAAAAAATAACTATTGTAAAGTGTTCTTAGGAGAATGGAAGCATAGTTCAAGTACTGAACCATTTTTTAATGAAGAGAGTTATATTCAAAGTAATAGTTTGTTGCATGCAGTTGACACCAATGGTCGAGCTTATGAAGTAAAGATGGTTGTGTAATGGAAAAGGAGAAAATGGTTCCAAGAAATGAGGAAGAAGTGTTAGCTGATGAGGTTATGGGGAGACGTCCTAAAGCCCCAGTGTACACTTGGAATTGTAGAAGTATTTGCACTGTGCGACAGGAATCTATTTATAAATTACGTGACTTTCTAAGAGAATATAGTAAAAAGAGTGTTAAACAGAAGATTAAGGTGCTTCAAAGACTAGACCCATGCTGAGTGAGAGAGAATACTGGTTTGCAAGGACATTCTCTTGCTTGTCTATCTAGGAAAGTTTGCCAAAGTGTTTTTCACCATTTTAGGATGCTGGCTGTTCATCATACTGAAATGAGAAAGTTTGTGAGAACATTATATTTTGCTAAAAGTCCAGCACTAAAGTTAAATGAGTTGAATAATGCTCTTTTCCGTGGATGTGTATCAGATGTAGTGAAGGTTACTGATGATATTCAGTTTTGTTACTTTGGTCCAGAGCAAGAAAGTGCAGGAAATGACACAGCTATTGAGCAAAATGTGGAAGAGAATGTAGAACTCACTGTTAGTAAAAATTTTGAAGATGAAATGACAAAATTTACTATCATCTCTAATGAAAGACCAAATATTACTTGTATTTGTTGCCGGAGAAGCCATTATAAAATTCAAACAAGGAATGTTGATCTCTACAAAAAAACTGAAAATGAAGATAATTATAAGTGGAAGGATTTTGCAACATATATATTTCTGGAAAATTGTTTTGACTTGGGTGAAGATCAGCGTATTTGTAAATACTGTCATAACAAGTTAGAAGAAAATAAACTGCCAGCTAGAGCTGTACATAATAATTTAGAATTGGTTGATATTCCTGCAGAACTTTCTGATTTAAATACGTATGAGTCTATATTCATTCAATGTGTCCATCCGTTTCAGACCATAGTGCGTATGGAGCCCAAAACAGGTAAATTACCTCCTTCGGATTTAGAAAGAGGTTTAAAAGGAAGAGTTGTCTATTTGCCATTGGATTTGAAACAAAATATGGAAACAATTGATGCAGATAGATTGGAAACTGAACCATTAGTTATTCTGGTTAATGGTGTACCAAAAAAAAATAAGAAAATTTGGCAGGAGCTGGTAGATGTACGAAAAGTACAAAGAGGAAATTTATATTTGAAAAGAAATAATACATGGTATGAAACGATTTATATGGATGAAGATGAAGAAGAATTACTAGCAGACACAGGAATACCAACTGGGCAAATTGAAAAAGTGGATAGGTCAAAAGAAGAAGAAATTTATGAACATTTCAGCATACATCCTCTTCATTCTAAAGAAGTTATGGGAAACACTATTGATCTGTTTCAGATGAAAAAAGCACAAGGAACTCCCGTGAGTGTATGGGAGGAGCGCTTGGAAGCTTGTTGTTTTCCCCAGCTGTTTCCTACAGGAAAAGGTGGAAGATATGATGAACGTCCAGTACAGATTCCTGCTTCTGAGTATCGGACTACAAGATTATATGCAGAAGATCCAAGATTTCGTCAAAGTATTCCTTATTTGTTCCATCTTTTATTTGAAAGTGACTTGTCTGCACTATCTTATGCAGTAAATCACATTTTGAAAACTGGAGTACATCTACATAATGTGTCTGCAAAGGATTTTATGAACAAAGTGCAACAGCGAGATGATCATTTGGAATCTCAATTGATTAATTTGATGGCTTGTCAGCGTGGAACTAATGAATATTGGTACCGACGCCATGGAGAATTGAAATGTATGTTACGGAATTTAGGAACTACTACATGGTTCCTTATCCTAAACTGTGCTGAGTACGCTTGGGATGATTTACTGGGTTTTCTTCGAGAGGCAAATTCAAATATTGAAAACATCCAATACAAGACAGCAGGAGAATTGTGCTCATTGGATCCGGTTAATGTTTGCAGATATTTCAATCATAGATTTGAGGCTATGATGTCCTTCATCTGCAATGAAAAAAATCCACCTGGAGAAGTTGTGGATTTCTTTTGGAGAAAAGAGTACCAAGCAAGAGGTGCTCCACATATTCATATGCTGTTGTGGATCAAGGATGCACCCAAATTTGGAACAGATGCTGATGAAGCAGTTTTATCTTTCATTGAAGAATATGCAACATGTGCTATACCTAAAAGCACAGAGGAAAAAAACTTAAAAGAGCAAGTTTTACGTTTCCAAAGTCATCGGTGTGGAAAATACTGTCGACGAAAGTACAAGAGTAAAGATAAATTCTACTCAAAATGTTGATTTGGATTTCCACGACCTGTTCTTTCAAAAGGAAGAGTAAACAGTTTTATGAAAGCTGTGCGACATACTATTACAAGAAAATCGCCTAAGAGTACCTACAACCTAAGAAGAAAAGAAGAGTCAAAATATATAAATGACTACAACCCAGTCATTTTATCCATGTGGAATGCTAACATGGATATACAGTATGTAGCTGACAATTCTATTGCTGTTGCTCGGTATGTCACATCTTACATCACTAAATCTGAGAAAACGGAATTGAAAGAAATGTGGGAAGAGATTTCTCACGAGAAGACTGTTAGTAAAAAGCTATACAGTTTCAGTTTAAAGATGTTATCGCATCAAGAAATTGGATCCTACGAATGTTCAGATAGGTTATCATCTGCAAGTCTGTACTCCAAATCCAGAAGAATAATTTGGGTAAGTTTAGGCCTTGCAGGAATGAGAAATCGGGTACTGAAATCTATTTGAGAAATTGAATATTGAGCAGAGTACTAACCTGAAAGTACAGACATTTTAAGAAAAAACATGTTGGACACATATTACCCACAAAGAAGTCATCATCTTGAGAACATGTGTCTCTATGAAGTGCTGCAGAACTACATTTATAAACGGAATGCCACAGAAGACATCAACAATGGAAAATATAAAGTCACTGGTGAGGAAGGATGTTTGGTAAAACAAACAAAAGGAAGTTTGATTAATCACCGGAAGCTGAGTTGCGACACTACTGACAAAAAGGAATTTTACTACTTGGCACTTTTACAGCTGTTTAAACCATGGCGTTCAGAGGACGAACTACTTGGAGATTTTCAGAGCTATGAAGATTCCTTTAATGCTTGCAAAGATAGCATAGAATGCAGTACTTTCACAACTTATGTTCAAATGTTAAATGAAGAAATTGAACAAGAAGCAACAATTGCAGCTGAAGTAGCTAGAGACAGTTCTCAAGACAGTCAAAGTTCTGGGACGTTCAGTCAAGATCCTCTAGGACAACCAATCGTAGAAAATGAAGCTGCAATAGACATGTCTGAAGTGGAAACAGCTATGAATCAAGCTCAGGAAGATTTAATAAACTTACCAAATATGGAACAACAACTGAATGATGAACAACAACAAATTTATGAGGAAGTCAGAAAAAAAATTGATCACGGATTACTACATGAAAATAAAGAGTGCTCATGCACATCTTTTAAACCAATCAGAATGTATGTGAGTGGACAAGCAGGAACTGGAAAAAGTTTCTTGATTAAAGTAATTAGAAGCTACCTTCAGAACAAAACGGATTCAACTTTGTCTTGTGTTGTTACTGCTCCAACTGGGTTAGCAGCGTATAACATAAAAGGAGTTACCTTACATCGTTTGCTAATGTTACCAGTAGAGCATGAGAACAAAATACAATACCACAAGCTAACAGGAGAAGCATGTTTTGAAGTTTCAAGAGTATTGAAGAAAATGAAAGTACTCATTATTGATGAGGTAAGCATGGTATCAAACTTAATGCTTGCCTTTGTGCATTTAAGAATGCAGCAAATTCTAAGGACAAACTATGACGTCTTATTTGGAGGAAAACACGTCATAGTTTTTGGGGATCTTTTTCAGCTCACTCCAGTTAAAGGACAACCAGTATTCCATACACTTACACATGAAGACATGAAAAAGTTGTTAGGAAGTATAGATAATGTGAATATTTGGACATACTTTGAGTATAAAGAACTCATTACCAATATGAGGCAAGCCAATGATGAGGATTATGCAAGTATTCTCAAAGATATCAGAATTGGACTACTCACAGAACATGGCAGAAAAGCTTTACAGAGTCGATTGCTATGTAATGTGTTTCCAACAGAACAAATAGTTCCAGAGAAAATATACAAGAAAATTGCTGAAAAAAATACAGTAATCTGCTTAATGCCAACACTACATGAATGCTCTATATTCAATCAAGAACTTTTGAAATTGGAAAATGAAGAGATTATAAAACTGGAAGCTGTGGATAAAATACAGCATGAAGGAATAACTATTATATTGACAAGCAAATTGACAAGTAAATTGGATTCTCTAGAGAAAAACATATCGAAAACAGCTGGTTTGGAAAAGAATCTTTATGTATGTATGAACTGTCGAGTAATTTTAAGACGTAATTTGGATGTAGAAAAAGGTTTAGTGAGTGGAGCTATGGGTAAAGTTGTGGGTTTTGTAAAGTACCAGAAAAAAGATGGAATTGAATTTTTAAAAATAAAATTTGATCAGATTGAAGAGGTTAAAGACATTTGTCGTTGTTCAGTTCGTTTCTTGCTTGTGAAAGACTTATATGTACGTAGGAAGCAGTTTCCGTTTTCTCTAGCATATGCTGTAACTATCTCAAGGATTAACTGTAGATAGTGCTTTTGTAAATATTGGATCTAGTGTGTTTAAAGAAGGTATGGCATATGTTGCTTTGTCACGCATGAAAAAAATATCTGGTTTATTCATAATAGACTTTGATGACTCAAAAGTTAGTGCTGATGCAAACTGTGTAGAGGAGTATAATAGATTAAGAAGAAGCTATGCTCCTCATTTAGGTCAGTATCCTGTGTTTGAAAAACGTGTTGTTTGTCGGAAAAGGAGATTTGAGAATATCTGTAACGAGGATGTACAGAAGAGAAAACAAAAAGAGAGTGATGTGACTGCAAGCAAAAAGAAAAAGGACAGTGTTGAAGAAGTTGTTGGTTGTCATTTTGAAAATAGCTCTGGTGTCAACTGCTACGCATATGTAGTGCTGAATGTTGTATTTTATCTTGAAATTTTGCAAGAGCAGATAATACTAAATCATGGAAAAAGATTCTGTTCTCTGCTGAGTCTCCTTTATGAGAAGCTGAGTAATGATAAAACTAAAATAGAAAGTGCTTCTGATGTTAGAAATCTTTTAGATGTATGTTCAGGATGTACACAGTTTACTCAAAATGTCCAGCAAGATGCACAGGAATTCTTAATGTATATGCTTATGGTACTGGAAGATGAAGGGGTAGAAATAGAAAATATATTTGGTGTCTCATATAAATGGGAACATTGTTGTGAAAACTGTATGAACACATGCAGCAGTAATGTTGATTCTGAAAGGTTCATAAATTTAACATTACCAGAGAGTAAATCAGTGACTTTTAGTAAATTAGTTAAAGATGCTAATCACAATATGGAATGTTCTCAATGTAAATCAGACATGTTATCAACGTTATTTTTTAAGAAATATGGACAGTATGTAATTTTAATGGTACAACGTTGTAGAGCAGATGGAACTAAATTGGAAACTTTACTAAAGAAGTTTGTAGAAAATCAATGATCAATATCAGGTAAAACTTTTGTTGCAGTTGCAATAATTTTTCATGATGGACCTTCTATAACTTCTGGTCATTACACAGTTTATCTTAAATGTGAAAAAGGGTGGACACTGTGTAATGATTCTCAATTGATTTTCAAGCAGCGTTTGCCTTATGATTTGCCAAATTGTTACTTAATTTTTCTAAAACCAAAAGTTTAGATACAAATTCCAGCATGTGAAGAAACCATTATTTCAATTTTATAGGATTAACATTGGATATTTCACTTAAAAATGATTTTAAAATTACCATTTGGCCTCATGGAAAGGTAAAGGTAACAATTGTAGACTTCTTTGACAGATATTATTTTGGTGTACGTGCTTAAGCAGCAAGATTTACAGACATTATTTATTGCAAATAGTTATTGTTCTTAGAAGGTATTTTTAATATATTTGTGACATTTCTATCAAGGTCTGTTTTAGTGAGGATACATTCAGGGCTTTTTTAAACAATCTTTCAGATTGTTTTTTTTTTTGCCCGCTGTTAAATGATGAATACAATTGATATCACTATTTTCAGTGAAATGCAATACATTCTGAAAACAGCAAAAAAAGGGCAAACAATTACTTTGTTAAATATGAAAAAACATGTACTGCTTAAGAAAATGTATTGTTGAATATTAATACTTTTTTTCTTTTTTTCAGATCTTGAAAGAAAATTTAGGAAATGTAATCCATTTTACTTGCAATTAAAAAAAACCATTTATTTCTAATTAATTTATTTTGTTGGTCAGGTAAGTTTTAAATATCTGTATTTCTCACACCTTCCCTTTCGTGCTCCCTTTTCTTCACCTCACCTTACTCTGCTTTTCTCATTCCTCTTCCTGTAACTATCTCAAGGATTAACTGTAGATAGTGCTTTTGTAAATATTGGATCTAGTGTGTTTAAAGAAGGTATGGCATATGTTGCTTTGTCACGCATGAAAAAAATATCTGGTTTATTCATAATAGACTTTGATGACTCAAAAGTTAGTGCTGATGCAAACTGTGTAAAGGAGTATAATAGATTAAGAAGAAGCTATGCTCCTCATTTAGGTCAGTATCCTGTGTTTGAAAAACGTGTTGTTTGTCGGAAAAGGAGATTTGAGAATATCTGTAACGAGGATGTACAGAAGAGAAAACAAAAAGAGAGTGATGTGACTGCAAGCAAAAAGAAAAAGGACAGTGTTGAAGAAGTTGTTGGTTGTCATTTTGAAAATAGCTCTGGTGTCAACTGCTACGCATATGTAGTGCTGAATGTTGTATTTTATCTTGAAATTTTGCAAGAGCAGATAATACTAAATCATGGAAAAAGATTCTGTTCTCTGCTGAGTCTCCTTTATGAGAAGCTGAGTAATGATAAAACTAAAATAGAAAGTGCTTCTGATGTTAGAAATCTTTTAGATGTATGTTCAGGATGTACACAGTTTACTCAAAATGTCCAGCAAGATGCACAGGAATTCTTAATGTATATGCTTATGGTACTGGAAGATGAAGGGGTAGAAATAGAAAATATATTTGGTGTCTCATATAAATGGGAACATTGTTGTGAAAACTGTATGAACACATGCAGCAGTAATGTTGATTCTGAAAGGTTCATAAATTTAACATTACCAGAGAGTAAATCAGTGACTTTTAGTAAATTAGTTAAAGATGCTAATCACAATATGGAATGTTCTCAATGTAAATCAGACATGTTATCAACGTTATTTTTTAAGAAATATGGACAGTATGTAATTTTAATGGTACAACGTTGTAGAGCAGATGGAACTAAATTGGAAACTTTACTAAAGAAGTTTGTAGAAAATCAATGATCAATATCAGGTAAAACTTTTGTTGCAGTTGCAATAATTTTTCATGATGGACCTTCTATAACTTCTGGTCATTACACAGTTTATCTTAAATGTGAAAAAGGGTGGACACTGTGTAATGATTCTCAATTGATTTTCAAGCAGCGTTTGCCTTATGATTTGCCAAATTGTTACTTAATTTTTCTAAAACCAAAAGTTTAGATACAAATTCCAGCATGTGAAGAAACCATTATTTCAATTTTATAGGATTAACATTGGATATTTCACTTAAAAATGATTTTAAAATTACCATTTGGCCTCATGGAAAGGTAAAGGTAACAATTGTAGACTTCTTTGACAGATATTATTTTGGTGTACGTGCTTAAGCAGCAAGATTTACAGACATTATTTATTGCAAATAGTTATTGTTCTTAGAAGGTATTTTTAATATATTTGTGACATTTCTATCAAGGTCTGTTTTAGTGAGGATACATTCAGGGCTTTTTTAAACAATCTTTCAGATTGTTTTTTTTTTTGCCCGCTGTTAAATGATGAATACAATTGATATCACTATTTTCAGTGAAATGCAATACATTCTGAAAACAGCAAAAAAAGGGCAAACAATTACTTTGTTAAATATGAAAAAACATGTACTGCTTAAGAAAATGTATTGTTGAATATTAATACTTTTTTTCTTTTTTTCAGATCTTGAAAGAAAATTTAGGAAATGTAATCCATTTTACTTGCAATTAAAAAAAACCATTTATTTCTAATTAATTTATTTTGTTGGTCAGGTAAGTTTTAAATATCTGTATTTCTCACACCTTCCCTTTCGTGCTCCCTTTTCTTCACCTCACCTTACTCTGCTTTTCTCATTCCTCTTCCCTTTCTCTTCTTGCTTTACTACTCTTTCGTAACTCCCTCACTCCTTCTCTACTACTCCCCTAAGTTTACTGCCTCCATCACCTTTTTTTCAACCATGTTTGTCAACCTGTCTCCATATGTCTCAGTCATTCTAACTGCCTTACTCCTTCTCAGTTCCTTGCTCTCACTCTCTGTTTCTGTCTCTCTCGCTATGTCTGTCTTACCCTTAATTTCCTTAACAGCTCTGGGGCAGTTTTACAAGCCCCCTGCGCCATCACTACGTTACTTTTCATGATGTACTGGTGGCGCAGGGGGCTCCTCCATATTTACAAGGAGAGGAAAAGCCACCCTGCATGACTTTTCTTCTCCTCATAAATAGAGCCACTTCACACGCAGCACTGTGCAATGAAGAGGTATTCTGTGGGTGTTGTTGTTTGTGTTCCCACGCAACACTCATAGAACTACACACTTCTTCTGATTTACGAAAAATCATAAGTCTGAAGTTGTGTGTGAATGCTACGCCACCCTAGAGGTGGCGTAGTGAGGCACAATAAGGAGAAATGTTTTCATTTCTCTTCATTTTTTCCTCTTTCAGTGCGTGCTGCATGCTACAGCACGCATTGACAGAGGAAAAAGCCTCTTGTGATTGTTTTTGTGCAGGAAGGTGTCCTTTCCTGCACAAGAACAATCTTCCCACCAAGCAGGCATCCTTGTACCATGGTGTAAGGGAGCTTGCGTCGGCGCATGGCTGCAGTTTGTGCACCAGCGCAGGGGAAGCATAGAGATGCGACAAATTCTTGTAAATATGTTGCATCTCTGTGCTTTGAAACTAACGCAGCATGGCGCAGCAAAATTACTTGCTGCACCGTGGTACGTTAGTGTGTTATAAATCTGCCCCTCTGTTTCTACCACTCTTCCTCTCTCCATCACTCATTTTCCATCTATGTTAAGTTTTTTAACCTTCTCTGTCGTTCTCCTTCCCTCACCTTCTGTAACTGTCACTATCCTTTACTCATAGTCACTCCTATTCTCCTACTTCACTTCTTCCTGTCTGTATCTCACACCCCTTCTCCTTTTTGCATTTTTTCTTCAATCTCCCTCACTCTGCTTTGCTCATTGACATCCTGACTCCCTTTCTGTCACTCCAGTTTCCTAAATTCCTCCATCTCCTCACTCTCCATTTCTCACTTTCCCTTACCCCCTTTTCTAATCCTCATGCCCGTAAAAAAAAAAGAATTAAAAATCAAATTTAAGTGTTTTGATGGTGGTTGGCTCTAAAACAAGCCGTTATCTTTTTGGAAAGTCTTAGGGTACTGAACATTACTTTGGATTTGCTGTTAGTTTTGAAAAGTTAAGCACTCTTGCTCTTTGGATTAGAAACATTGGGGCAGATTTACAAGCCCCTTGAGCCATGTTAAAAGTGACGCAAAAGTGGCGCAAGGGGCTTGTAAATCTGCCCCATTGTGTGCTGAAGTTCTGACCTCTCTGGTCACACAGGTATTCCATGATCTGTTGCTATGCTAGCAGGTAGAAGTCATGTTAGAAGTAGGAATCATTTGGAAAGGGTTGAAATTTGCAAGCAATAGAAATGTGTTTCAAATTAAAACAAAGGTGGAGAACATGGAAAGGGGGCAGGGTAGAGACTTCATGACCCCCCAGTCTTTGTCAGGGACTCCCTGAAGGATCACAAAGGGTGAAAAAAACGATTAATTAAAAAAAAAAAAACGTGCGCGCACAGTGCGCGCACAGTAAAAAAAATTCGAAAAATAGTTTTTAAAAACAAGTTTTTGAGTTTAGATTTTAGGTGGCTCTAAAAAGAGCCCTTGTGTTAATGTAGGGACAGAGGAACAGAAAAACAAAAAAATGAAAAAAACTATGGCCGGGTGCATGAGTGCTGCTCTATCTTCCTCTCAATGAGATCAATACTGGTTTCACCAAGAGAAATAAGAGCATGACAGTCAATGCACCGTGTATACAGCCTCCGAAAAGCAGGGCGTATATCCAGAGGTAAAGAAGTAGGTGAAGGCGCCACCGCAGATGAAGTGCTCGGCTGAGCTGCCAATGATGTGCTCGGCTGAGCTGCTGCGGATGTGCTCGGCTGAGCTGCTGGAGAGTTTTCACTAGCAGCTCGAGCAAAAGCCACAGGATGTACTCCTTCAACATGCCTTAACATCGTGTGAATACTAAAATAGTATTTCTTATTAGCATTTCCACGTGATAAGGTCCGTTTACAAATAATGCAGGTGACTTTGGGAGCATTTACCTTCTTCTGCCCCTCAGGAAAAGTGAAAAACTGCCATATGAAAGACACTTTCTGCTTCCTCTGCCTCTGTGGCACAAGAGTCTCCTGATCACTACTAGAAGATGGCTGCTGCTCTGCCATTGTATCACAAAAACAGATCAGCTCCTTCTCCCAGGGAATCAGAAGTAATAATGAGGGGAGTTGGTGTGGTATTGGAAGAATCTGGAACTGAAAGTACTATGAACCAATGAAAAGTGTTGTTTCCTAATCACATGACTTGCCTGGGTGTGGTGTTGGAAGAATCTGAAAGTGAAAGTACTATGAACCAATGAAAAGTGTTCTTTCTTAATCACATGACTTGCCTGGGTGTGGTGTTGGAAGAATCTGGAAGTGAATGTACTATGAACCAATGAAAAGTGTTCTTTCTTAATCACATGACTTGCCGTGCGTGCACCGTGCGTGCACGGCACATGCGTGGAGCACAAGCACATGCGCGGAGCACGCACGCATGCGCGAACGTGGCACGTGCGCATGCGCAAACTTAGCGTGTGTAGCACACGCGCATGTGCGAGAGTAGCGCACGGAGCACATGCGTGCGTAGTGCGCGCTCCGAGCGCGTAAATAGCACGCGCTCATGCGCGAATTCCGCGAACGTAGCACGCGGAGCACGCATGACGTATGCATGCGTACGTGGAGAACGCACGCATGCGCACACAAAGAACGTACGCATCTGCAGACATACACGTGTTACCATCCTTGTGGGGACTATGTGTGGATACCTGCCTTGTGGGGACTAACCTTTCCCAATGGTCTCAAATCATAATAATTACAGAAAATTGTTAAGAAAAAAATCAAGATACAGGTTCCTGCTTCAAATGTGAAAATATAGCTTTATTTCTGCATGCGCACAGTACCATCCTTATGGGGACTTAAACGCGTGTTACTATCCTTGTGAGGACTTACTCCAAACTTTTAATTTGTGATTGAATACAGTCATGGGCAAATTGTTAAATAGAATTTTTCAGTGCTATACCTAAATTACATGATATTTTAGTCTTATAGGAACAACCCTATGTGTCATAAGGACATATACATTTGATTTTAATGATAATGCATTTTTTTCAGGAGAAAACAATAGCATATCAAGTGCATATTTAGTCTATTGTTGTGTGCTCACACACATTAAAGAATAAGGAAACAACACATAGTTAAATTAAATTAGATGCCAAAGATCCTACATTGTGGTCAAATGGGAAAGCCAAGTTGGCATAACCTGCTTTTTTTCATTACCTTCACCACTAGGCCTCCTCTTCTTTATAGGACTGTGCAATAATAGTTACAAAATACATGGCATGTGACTATAGTAATGTTTCTAGAGCTGACAGAGTGTGTGATGATAGTCCTGTTGAAGTCTCTGCAGAGCTAGTGTGTGGTTATATTGATGCCCAAAACTCCCACAGAGATAGTATGTGGTTATATTGATTCCCAGGTCCCCACACAGATAGTTTGTGATTATACTGATGCCCAGGTCCCCACAGAGCTAGTGTGTTATTATATTGATGCCCGGTTCCCACACAAATAATGAGTGATAATAGTCATGTTTAATTCCTCATAAAGATAGTGTGTGATTATATTGATGCTCAGGTCTCCACAGAGGTAGTGTGTGAGTGATAATAGTAATTTTCAATTCCTCACGAAGATATTGTGTGATTATTTGATGCCCAGGTCCCCACTGAGATAATGAGTGATGATAGTCCTGTTCATTTCCTCAAAAAGCTAGTATGTGATTATGTTGATGCCCAGGTCCCCACAGAGATAGTGTTTGATTATGTTGATGCCCAGGTCCCCCCAGAGATAGTGTGTGATTATATTGATTCCCAGGTCCCCACACAGATAGTGTGTGATTACATTGAGGCCCAGGTCCCCACACAGATAGTGTGTGATTATATTGATGCCCCAGCCCCCACAGAGATAGTGTGTGATTATATTGATGCCCTGGTCCCCACACAGATAGTGTGTGATTATATTGATGCCCCAGCCCCCACAGAGATAGTGTGTGATGATAGTAATGTTTAATTCCTCATAAAGATAGTGTGTGATTGATTATATTGATATCCAGGCCCCCACAGAGATAGTGTGTGATTATATTGATGCTCAGGTCTCCACAGAGGTAGTGTGTGAGTGATAATAGTAATTTTCAATTCCTCACGAAGATAGTGTGAGATTATTTGATGCCCAGGTCCCCACTGAGATAATGAGTGATGATAGTCCTGTTCATTTCCTCAAAAAGCTAGTATGTGATTATGTTGATGCCCAGGTCCCCACAGAGATAGTGTGTGATTATATTGATTCCCAGGTCCCCACACAGATAGTGTGTGATTATATTGAGGCCCAGGTCCCCACACAGATAGTGTGTGATTATATTGATGCCCAGGTCCCCACACAGATAGTGTGTGATTATATTGATGCCCTGGTCCCCACACAGATAGTGTGTGATTATATTGATGCCCCAGCCCCCACAGAGATAGTGTGTGATTATATTGATGCCCTGGTCCCCACACAGATAGTGTGTGATTATATTGATGCCCCAGCCCCCACAGAGATAGTGTGTGATGTTAGTAATGTTTAATTCCTCATAAAGATAGTGTGTGATTGATTATATTGATGTCCAGGCCCCCACAGAGATAGTGTGTGATTATATTGATGCCCTGGTCCCCACACAGATAGTGTGTGATTATATTGATGCCCCAGCCCCCACAGAGATAGTGTGTGATGATAGTAATGTTTAATTCCTCATAAAGATAGTGTGTGATTGATTATATTGATGTCCAGGCCCCCACAGAGATAGTGTGTGATTATATTGATGCCCTGGTCCCCACACAAAGTGTGTGATTATATTGATGCCCCAGTCCCCACAGAGATAGTGTGTGATGATAGTCATGTTCAATTCCTTATAATGATAGTGTGTGATTGATTATATTGATGCCCAGGTCCCCACAGAGATAGCATTTAATTATACTCACTCTCCTGGCCCCGTAGACATAGTGTGTGGTTATATTTATGTTCAAGTCCCTGCAGATATAGTGTGTGATTATAGTAATATTAAAGTTATTGCATGTATAGTGTGTGATGATAGTTATGTTGAAGCCATATGTGGTAGTATGTCATGAGACTGATGTTCAGGTCGCCACACATATAGTGTGTGATTATAGTCATGTTCAACTTCTCCAAGAGATAGTGACTTATTAAAGTCATGCCAAGGTCTCCACAGATTAATTGTTTGATTTTAGTCATGTTCAAGTCCCCAATGAAATAGTGTATTATGCTAGTCATGTAAAATCCCAGGTCGAAATAGGGTTTTATTACACTAAATCCACACAAATATACCATTAATTAAAGTTACTCTCAAGTCCAACTAGATATAGTATTGGGTTATATTCATGATCAAGTACCCCCAGAAGTAGTATGTGATTATAGTTATGTTCAAATACCCACAGAGATGGTGTGTGATTTTAAGCAGATTCAAGTCCTCACATAGAGAGTGTTCTGCTAGTCATGTTCAAGTCCTAGTAGAGACACTGGTTCATAATAGTCAAACTGAAGTCCCTGCAGAGATGCTATGTTTTCATAGTGAAGGCCAGATCTAAGCACAAATATTGTGTCACTATATTCTTGTTTAGGTCCTGTAGCGATATTGTGTGATTATAGTGAAACTCCGGTCCCCACAGTGATAATGAGGATTACAGGGAGGTCACATCCTCATAGAATTAGCGATTATAGACCTGTGGAGAAATGGTCTGATGACTGTCAAATTCAAGTCTGTGTGTGGATAATCTTTTTTGATAGACATGTTGAAGACCTTGTAGAGTTAGTGCATGGTGATAGCCATGTTCAAGTCCCCACAAAGATAGTGTGTGATTATATTGATGCCCAAGTCCCACAGAGATAGTATGGGATTATAGGGATGCGTCCCATTTGCTCTGCATTCAAAGACAGAGGTCAAATGTCAGGCTCTGTCTTCTGAGGGAGCTTAGTGTTTACTTTTCTTTTTCGGACATAAAAGAGAGAGGATTTATGTGACACTCATGCTGGATACTAGATGTAAGAAAGGTTTTTTCTAGCACACAACAACATTTAAAATAACTGCAAGTATTTCAGAATATTGCAAAATAGCAACATACAAATGAAGCACATTTCTTGTTAATTCTGAAGTGTTTTGGAAACAAATTCTTTAATAAGGTCAAAACAAATCAATACACTAGGTGATGGAATTTCCACACAATATTGTTTGTGTACTGTATAGCTTTATTTGTAAAACGGTATGTCTGTGCAAATGTAATGGACATTTCAATTGAAAATGTGTTGTCTGTAATGGCAGTGTGCTACCATACCATGCATACTCCACTCCACTCTGCTCTTCACCATTCCATTTCAATGCACTCTACTCGGCACCACTCCACTTTATACCACCCCATGCTACTGCACTCTGTGCCAGTCCACTCTACTCCACTCTAAACCCCTTCACTTTATGCCACTGCACTCCACGCCACTGCACTCCACACCTCTCTACTCTATTCTGCTGCACTCTACCCTATTCAAATGCACTCTATGCCACTCTGCTCTACACTACTGCACTCTTCACCACTGCCCTCTACATCACTACAATCTAGCTCACACTAATCTACTCTGCACAACTCCACTCTATGCCACTCCACTCTACACCACTCTGCACCACTGCACATAATGCTAATAGACTTCATGCCAATGCATTTTACTCTGTAACACTCAACGCTTTGCCCTATTAATTCTACACCAATCCACTCCACTCTACGCTGCAGCACTTTACCCTGCACCACTCCACTCTACGCAACTTCACTTTACTCTGAAATAATCTATTCTATGCCACTGCACTCTATTACTCTACTCCACTCTATGCCACTACACTATGCCACTCTACTCAAAACTATTGCACTTTACACCAATGCACTCTACGCCAATGCACTCTACGCCAATGCACTCTACGCCAATGCACTCTACGCCAATGCACTCCACTCTGCACCACTGCACTCAATGCCACTGTGCTTTACACCTATTTACTCTTCACCACACTACACCACTGCACTCTACGGCACTCTGCTCTGCACTACTGCACTCTATGCCAATGAACTCTATGACACTTTACTTTGCATGACAGCAATCTACATCACTCCACTCTATGCCACTGCACTCTGCACCATTCCACTCTGCACCATTCTATGCAACTGCACTCTCTGCCACTCTACTCTTCACCACTGCGTTCTATGCCACTTCACTCTATGCCACTCTACTCAGCACACTCCACTCTGCACCACTCTAATCTACGCCACTGCATCCTATGACGCTCATTGCACGCCGCATAATTCCATGCTGTCACACTCTATGCCACTGCACTCTACCTAAACAACTCCACTCTACATTACTTCACTCTGCTTTGAAACAATCCACTCTACGCCACTGTACTATCTGCAACTGCACTCTATGCCACTCAACTTCACTCTGTGCCACTACACTATATGGCTCTTTACTTTACTCTGAAACAATCTAGTCTACGTCACTTTACTCTATGCCACTGCACTCTATATCACTCTACCCACTTGGCGCCACTGCACTCTACGTCACTCTACTCGAAACAGCTGCACTCTACATCACTGCACTCTAAACCACTGCACTCTACACTGCCCCATTGTACCCATTGCCATTCTACTCTATGCCACTCTACACCACTGCATTCTGACACTCTACCTTGCACCACTCCACTCTACTCAATGTCACTTCACTCTACTCTGAAACAATCTACTCTATGCCACTGCACTCTATGCAACTCTACACCACTACACTCTATGCCACTTCACTTTACTCTAAAACAATCTACTCTATGCCACTGCACTCTATGCCACTGCAATCTATGTCATTTTATTCAACTCTGCCCCTTTCTGCTCTATGCCACTGCACTCTATGCCACTCCACTCTAAACCACCATTTGAACCTGTGACCATGTGGTCAACACAGGCCCCTACAGTAGATACATCAGTCCACTAAGTCACCAGACCCGGCCACTCCATTCTACTCCACTCTATGCTACTGCACTCTGCAGCCCTATATTCTATTGTGCGCCACTCTGTGCCACTCTATTCTGCACCACTCTATGCCATTACACTCTGCAGCTCCACTCTAACCTGCACCACTGCACTCTACACCACTCTACTCAGCACCACTTCACCCTGCACCACTGCACTCTACTGTTCAACACTCTAATCTATGCCACTTCATTATATGACACTGTGTTGTATGCTGCTGAATTCCATGCCTCTGTACTCTACACCACTGCACTCTATGCCGCTATACTCTGCAACACTCTATGCCAACGCATTCCACACCAGCTCACTCTATGCTACAACCCTCCAGTGAACGAGACTCTAAGTGACTCCACTCCGCCACTCCAATTCATGACACTCTATGTCACAACACTCTTCTCGACTCTTCACTATTCAACTCTATGACACTTCACTCCGCTCTTCTCTATGCCACTAACTTTTAGCCATGCTGAACAGCAGCCATGCTGGTGTACAACATGGTTAAAAAAACATTGGCAAAACCAATAACTCTTGCATAGGCGAGACCTATTGGCTTTGTCAATGCATTGTTTGTGTTGTCTTTGTTTTCCCACATGTGCCTCCATTTCAAGCTTCCGTCATCTCCTTGTCATGACTCCTCATGTTCTTTTTTCCAGTGTTTGAATTTAACTAATCAGCAAAATTAAGTTCTGTTGCCTTTTTTAAATTTGTACTTGCATTTAGCACAATCTATACCCAAAGGTATTTAAGTGCTTTATTTGAGCCCCAATTACATTACACAAGGTTACGTTCACTTTTTAGGCACAAGAAGATTAGGTTATTTGCCCAGAATCAAAAGATGTTGAGCCGATGCCGAGATCTCTAACTCCATGTCCAATCTCCGTATACTTTCCTCTCCCCTTATCCTGTTGCCATGTCATGTTTTGCATTTGCTGAAGCTCGGACATATAATTCAAGAAAAGTGTTAGGGTGTATAAAGAATGATTTTATTGTAATAGTTTATTTTAAAATGAACAATAATACACAAAAACAATAAAACAATAAAACACTAAAACAATAAAACACTAAAACACTAAACCCCTAAAACACTAAAACAATAAAACAATAAAACACTAACACTAAAACACCAATACACTACAACACTACAACACTAAAACACTCTAACACACTTACACACTAAAACACAAAAACACTAAAACACAAAAACAAATAAACATTAAAACACTAAAACACTCTAACACACTAAAACACAAAAACACTAAAACACAAAAACACTAACACTAAAACACTAAAACACCAAAACACTAAAACAATAAAACACTAAAACAATAAAACACTAAAACACTAAAACAATAAAGCACTAAAACACAAAAACACTAAAATACTAAAACTATCAGTTGAAGAGCCAGGTCTTGTGTGTCTTCCTGAAGATGTCGATCAGGAGCTCGTTCCAGGTTTTGGCTGCAATGTAGGAGAAGGTTCTTCCACCTGTTCTGGCTCTGCTGATGCGCTGGGTTTCGGCGAGGACGGCGGATCGGAGGTTTATCTTGGGCACGTGGAAGGTATTGGGGTCTGGTGTTGTGGAGGCATTTGTAGGCATGGGTGAGTATCTTCAAAGTGAATCTCTTCTCAACGGGGAGCCAGTGGAGGTTAAGCAGGTGTTGGGTTCATGTCGAGGGATGCCAAGGACGAGTCTGGCTGCGGTGTTCTGTATAGTCTGGAGTTCTCCGAGCAGAGACTTATTGATCCTGGCGTGGAAGGTGTTTCCTTAGTCCAATCTGCTGGTTAAGAGTGCGTGGGTGATGGTCTTCCTTGATTTGTGGGGATCCATTTGAAGCTCTTTTGGAGGATACGGAGGGTGTTGAAGCAGATGGAGGTGAAGGCGTTGACCTGGCGGGTCATGGAGAGGGAGGAGTTGAGTATAATGCTGAGTTTTTGGGCGTGGTCAGTTGGGGGAGGCCTGCAGAGGGCGGTAGGCCACCAGGTGTTGTACCATGAAGAGGGGGAGGGTCCGAGGACCTCTGTCTTCTCCGAGTTGAGCTTCAGGCAGCTGTTGCTCATCCAGGATGCAACGTCCTTCATTCCTTCCTGGAAGTTAAGTCTGGTGCTAATTGGGTCCTTGGTGAGGGGGAGGATGAGCTGGGTGTTGTCGGCATAGGATACTATGCTGTCTGACGATGGCGGGAAGAGGGCCCATGTAGATGTTGAGTAACAATCCTTGGGGTACTCCACAGTTTATTTCCGTGGGATCGGAGAAGAAGGGTGGCATCTGATTCTTTGGGTTCTGCATGTGAGGAAGGAGCGGATCCAGTCGAGGACAGTTCCCTGTATGCCGGCGTCATGGAGTCTGGCAGTGAGAGTGCGGTGGGAAGACAGTGTCAAGTACTGCGGAGAGGTCTAGCAGGATGAGTGCCGTGGTGTGTCCTTGGTCGTGGAGGGTGTAGATGTTGTCTGTGCCAGTGGGTAGAGCGGTCTTGGTGCTGTGGTTGATGCGGAATTGGGAGGGGTAGAGGATGGGGTTTTCTTCAATGAATTTTGTTAGCTGGGCATTGACAATCTTCTCGGTGACTTTGACCGGGAAAGGGAGGAGGGAGATAGGTCTTTAGTTCTTGAGGTCCCTGGGGGTCTGCTGGGGGTTTCTTGAGCAGGGGTTGGACTTCTGCTCGTTTGCAGTAGTCAGAGAAGGTGCTGGTTTTTAAGGTGGCGCTGATGGTGCATTGTAGTTCTGGAGCAATGGTGGCAGCGGCTCTGTGGAAGATGTGCGGCGGGTAGGGGTCCATGGGGGCTTCTGCATGTATGCGTTTCATGGTTGAAATGGTGTCTTTGGTGGTGAAGGGTCCAGGAAAAGATGGTGGACTGGCTGGTGTTGCTGGAGAAGGAGAAGGTGTTGGCATCATGTCATTGAAGTGATCGTAGAGTCTATTGATTATCAGATAGAAGTAGGATCAGAGTTTGTTGCAGAGGTCCTGGGAGGGGGTGATATCCGTGGTTTTGCTGGGGGGGGTTTGGTGAATTCCTGGATGAAGGTAAAGAGTTCCTTGGAGTTGGCAATGATCTTATTTTGGATGAAGGTCCTTTTGGTGGATCTGATGAGTTTGTGGTAATCTGTCATTGCGTTCTTGTAGGTGGTGCTGTCCAGTTCTTCTTGAGACCTCTGCAGGTGCGTCTGGATTCTTGGAGGTCAGTGGTGAACCAGGTGGCCTTCCTGGGGCGCTGTCTGTCGGAGTTACGTAGGGGTGCTAGTTCATCTGCGCAGTTGGGAGATCCATCCGTGGAGTTCTTTGGCTGCGAGGTTGGTCGCGGTTGAGAGTGGAATTGAGCAGCTCCTCAGTGATTTTGCTTCAGTTCTTTCATGGTGGGCGAGTGCAGGTTTGGGCTGAGTGGTTTTTTTGATGTGGAAGTGTCTGCAGTGGTGGTCTGTCCATGGGGGTTGCATGGTGTGGCTGAAGTGGATGTTATTGCTTCCTGCGAAGATAGCGTTGAGGGTGTGTCCTGCCTTGTAGGTGGGTGTGGTGACTTTTAGGCCGATGTTGCAGAGGCTGTCCAGGAGGGTGGTGAAGTTGGGGTTGTCAAGGTGGTAGTTCAGGTCTCCGATGAGTAGGTAGTCCATGGAGGCAATGGCATGGGGTGCGATGAGATCTGCGAGGGTCGTGGTGAATGAGGCGCGAGGAGCAGGGGCTCTGTAGGCAAGGGTGCCGCAAAGTGTTGTTCTAGGGCTGGTCTGAAGGGAGCTCTTGTGTGTAAGGGAGAGTCCTCCTCCTGGTTGGTTGGGGCGGTCCTTCCTCTGGATCTTGTATCTGCCGGGGATGGCAGTGGCAATGTCGGGGCGGAGGAGGTGTCGGTTCATGTTTCTGTAAAGAAGGTGATGTCTGGTGGGATGGTGTATATGCAGCCCCAGCAATCAAATCTTAGGCAATGGGCATGTCTCAAGACTTGTCACAATCTGCATGAAAAACAAGCTAATGGTAAAAATGACAGTAAGAGAAAGGGAGAGTTTATTTTTCTCCTGGCAGCTCAAGTAAATAACAAGTCAGAGCACGACATCTTTTATATTATTGGAAGCATCTATCTCCATCCTGCTAAGGACAAAAGGGAGTCTAAACTTTCATCACTGCACCCAACAATGAGAAGGCTAAATCAATCCCATCCTGAGGAAATGTGGATCATTATAGGAGATTTTAATGGTGATTGAATGAGCTTAGGGCCGACTGACATGCTCTTGGATTTTGAAGATGAAATCTGGGCTATACCGCAGATTCAAAAACAATAGCAAAGGCCGGATAAACAGGGCAAAGTATTAGGCAGCATTTTAATTCAACTAGGTCTATGTGTCTTAAATGACAGGTTAGTTTCAGACATGCCTTCCGCCTGCACCCACTGTTCGTGTTTCAGGTTGGCCACCCTGGACTACATTTGGGTGTCCTGAGCCCACTTCTGGTAGTCAAGCAATTTTCAAGTCTAACTAACTCTGGCTATTGACCATGCAATTTGAATTGTGAAGTCCAGGCCCCAATGACCTGCCGATTGAAAGTAACCCACACTGGAAAGCAAGAGGGGCTAGAGCCCATAAAAAGAATGGAATATGGATGCCCAAACAGGGCAGGGAGTTTGAGTGGATCGTTTTTTGAAAGAAATATCAAGAAGGACAACAGATGTCAACTGTAATCCAAATTGATGGGTGTCTTTATCCTTCTTCATAAGGGAGAATGATGGAGGCAGTTGGCACCAGGCAACTGGAAATGGCATTGGACTGCAGAAGTCCTTGGCATATATAAGCAATCTTAAGGCGCAAGCAGCCGCCCTAAAGAAATAATTAAATACAGCTCTCAAAGCACAGAACCACGACAAGAAGGATAATAAGTGACTGCGGAGTAGGGTCTCATTGATGACAACCAGATACAAGAAAGCTCTCTTCAGTGGAGGAAAAAAAAAAGGAGGAAACAATCATATAGGCTCAATCGCATGGAAGACCGGAGGAAATCCCAGATTTGGACAAACAGCACCTTAGCCCCAAAATGGCAGGTGGTCTCAGCAAACTGAGTGCTACATTGAAATTGTATATGTAGTTCATGCCGCAGAAATGATGTGGATAGAATCCAACTTAGCCAGGACCAAGTGGTAAAAGTCTTCAACTATGCGAACAAATGGAGAACCAGGTCCAAGTGGCATTCTAGTAGTGATATTTTAATAGGCTCTCAAAAGATGAGCCACAGTAATGACCTCCATATTCCAAGCTCATCAGCCAGGGCCGGCCTCCAACCATAACCGAGTCATGGTGATTCTCACTCTTGTAACCTCTATACAAGAAAGGGCCCGATTCCTTCCCATGCAACTATCGGGTGATTGCACTCTTGGATAAAGAGGGGAAATGTCATGCAAGCCTCCTCAATAAGAAACTACAAGCATCAAAGAAAAAAATTATCCCTCTAAATCATACAGGATTAAAAAAGGGCTGACATATTGTAGACAATCTAATATGCATCTCTCACTTGAACGAAGTAACAATTGCGTACAAGAGAAAGACCCTATATGTATGGTTTATAGACTTTAAAACCGCAATCAACAGCGTCCCAAGAGCAAAACTTTGGACAAAGTTAAATGGCTGGGGTATTCCACCTCAATTATTAAGGGCAATCATTAACACTGTACTCCAATACCTGGGTAAAGATAAAATTAAGCTCAGGGTGGTCCACAACTCCAAAAATTGCAACCAATAAAGGTCTACAGCAAAGCTGCATGCTTGGAGGTAACTCAATCCCTATTTGGCCAATCTAAAAGATCATCTTGAAAAGGAGAGGGCTTTTCCACCAAAGATGGCCAGCTTTAGAATTCAGGTCCTCCCCTATGCAGATGACACGATTCTTCTTGATCAAACACCAACAGGCCTACAGAGACTTTTTAATGCATGTGCCACAGATTGCAAACCCAATAATTTAAAGACCAACGTTGCAAAAACGAAGGTTGTGATCATATCCTGCAGGCTTACAAAAAGGGGAGCTTGGTTCATTCAGGGAAGTGAGATGGAAATTGTGGACACCTACAAATATTTAGGGGTATGGCTGGACTGTAAAGGAGGGGGGTGGCACGGCACCACACATTCAGGCCTAGCAAGCTGCTACAAACTCCCTGATGTGGTCTTTCCACAAACTACAAAAGCCAATGGTGAATCCAGATCTACAGCCTTCCTAAAAATGATAAGGTACAATCTCCTACACACTATTTCGTACGGAGCAATGATGTTCCAAGATAAGTTAGCAGATTGGCTAGACAGGCCTCAATCGATCTGCTACAGAAGAACCTTCTCCTTACCAGATTGTACTTCACACAACCAAATTTGGCTAGAATTCTGCCTGTTCTTGCAGCACTTGACACTAAAAGCAATGTTTTCGCTTATTGCCTAAAAGCCAAGCAAACGAAGAATGGTACATTTCAGCATACAAAATCTGGGAAGTAATAAATACCCCACAGACAAGATGGCATCGCTATTTGAACAGCTCATTGAATGCTTTCGACGCTTGTGAGATCTGGACGAGTGATCTTCCTGTGGCTTCAGTATCGAAGTTGCTGGTCACACAGGCAAAACTAATTCAAAGCTCATGGAAGTTGGGCAGCAAGTCTGTACGGCCCAGATCGTCATCCATTCTACCTCTGGAGTGGAGTGGTGTGGCTCACTGGTGAGAGGCAGCAGACCCGGAAGCAGAGGACTGCCCAGGACCAGGGTTCAATTCCCGACGCGGCAGGGTTGTGGACCAGGGCCAGCGGACTCGATAATTCTCGCCTCGTTGCCTACTCTAACCAGGGATCACACTCGGCAACTCTGGGCATTAGCTTGCCTCATCTCCACAACGGCCCCCCACATTCGCTGGGGATGCCTGGTTTCACCTTGGAGATACCCAGGAGGGACCATCTCACAGGGATATCCAGGACAGGTTCCCCAGCGGTCTACAGCGCCACGACGCCTCAGGGCAGCAGTGCGCTTTACAAGACACATACATTTACATCTCACAATACCTCAGCAAGGAAATAAAATCCCCTTCTTACAAAGCCTATTGGTATGGCTGGATGGAGTAGGAGGACGATAATAAACAATTCAGATTTTGTGCAAAGGAAGAAGAATCTCTTTCCCACATTCTCTGGATTTGAGAAAAGTTGCTCCCGCTAAGAAAGTTCTGGCTGTACCCAATATGGAGGGTAATAAACATCAGGACCTGCCAAGATGCTGTGCAAGCATGTCTAAAAGGAGAATCAATTCAACTAGTGGCTAGAGTTTTTTAATTCCTGAAAGGCTCCATAGCAACTTGGCAGAGTTTGCACTCCCTGCGGGAGGACTGACAGTGGCACGGCCGCTGCATGTGATCTGCTCTAAATTACATGGCCATCTCAGAGCTGGCTATCTTAGCAGAACCTAACTTGCATTTTAAGCATCTACAAGATGGTTCTGCAAGCACAGCTGAAAGTGGATGAGCATAGCTCTCTGCATTTTACCTGAGCTTCAGAGTTGGTGTTTATTTTTTTTTTACCAAGAGGACGAATCTGTACTTTAAGATCTTGACAATTGCCAGTGTAAGCATATATTGACACCGGAGTTGTTTAATTTGTTCTTAACCGTTGTCTAACACACCTATTTATATACACATTTTGCTGAAGAAACCATGCCTCAAATGTAATGATTTTAATTAATCACTCAAGAAAGAACTATCTATCTGCAACTGAAGCCTTGATCCATATATTGATAGCCCAAGGCAGTATCCACCAGTGACTACGTCTACCACATCAGCTGTTGTACTTAGTTGCAAATAAGCATTAATTCTGTGAACTCTTGATGGTTTGCTTATTCTAAATCATCAGGAAATCTTCATATCATCTTCCAAAGGGCTCTATCCTAAGGCCTTAGACGAGCTGCACTCCTCGTCAATCGGCACAGTTGGTGTGGCGGATAAAAAGTGCTTCCTTACCACTCATACTACTATATAATCAGGAGGTTGGTCTGCACAGAGAAAGGCTTAATTATGCTCTGGCAGCCTAACATCTTTAGCAACTTAGCTTTTAACAGCGATGACAGAAAGAAGGCCATTTTCGGCTCAGGGAACCAATTAACAAGTGACATCCAAGGTGGTGATGAGGCTCTTATGCAGCTTCTTGTAGATTAAGGATCACAATTGAGTTTACTTAAAAGGAGTGTTCCATTTCATGGCTTCATGTGCTAGAATCTCCTGCAAGGTGAGGATGCCATCAAGAAGAGAAAGGATTGCTGCCAATATTGTTAAAGATGTAGAATAGGTTCACTAGGATAACAAAGAAAAAAATGTGGCCTTTCGGTGTTATTTGGGAGTACTTAGTTATTGTAGTATGCTAGCAAAACATTTGCAGCCTCATGCATCAAGCCAAAATCCAGTCGGTAAAATACCGATTCGTTATTAGCTCCCGGTAGCGAGTCCCAAATACCCAATCCCAATGCATCAACCCAAAACGTGAGCAAATAACGAATCGCAAAATAAATATCCGCTAACATACCGAATCGCTAATACCCAAAATGCTAAATTACCGACTCGCTATATACCGATTTTGCAGTTACCGAAACACTAACAGCTCCCGGAAAGTGCCAATAGCAAATAACGAATCGCACCCCAATGCAACAAAACTCGCTAATAACGAAAATCCCAAAAATCGCTATTTTGCAAGAGCTAAATAAGGGGAATCAAAACCTGGAGGTAAAGTTAAAAAAAAAAAAAAAGTTAATGCAAAAAAATTTTCTACATGTGCAAATGATTGAGGCAATCACTAAACCCTTAAATGTGGCCCAGGAGACCCTGTTGGCTCCCACAAAATGGCTGCCCTCTACGTGCTTGCAAGGAGGATGCGGATCAATGCAGCAGGACAGCGCAGGAGAAGGGTCCAGGAGCGGGTTTTCAGACTGCGCATAACCTTGCTCGAGCAGAATGAGGACGAGGTGTACCAGAAGTATCGCCTCAATCGTGCCATGATCATGCGCCTGATTGCAGACCTGGAACCATTACTGCAGCACCAGACACACCGGACAAATGCAATCCCTGCGCACGTTCAGGTCCTATGCAGCCTGCACCTACTGGCCTCAGGGAGTTTCCAGGGGGTAATTGCGGTGGCCGGAGGTGTTTCTCAAAGCGCACTGTCACGCTTCTTCAAGAAATTCCTCGATGCCATGCTGACAATGCTCCACACACACATCAGCTTCCCCACAACCCCACAGCAGTTGGACCGCACCAAACAGTCTTTCGACCAGGTGGCACAATTCCCACATGTGATTGGATGCATCGACTGCACGCACATCCCCATATGTCCTCCCGCAGCAAATGAGTACATTTTCCGGAACCGCAAGTCATACCACTCGATCAACGTGCAGGTTGTGTGCGATGCCAATAACATCATAACGGACCTAGTGGCACAATTCCCAGGGAGCACACACGACTCCTACATCTTCCGCGACAGTGGAATGCACAGGCGACTAATCAACGGAGAATTTGGAGAGGGACTCCTGCTAGGTACGTAGAAATACGCTTCCCCACACCAACACCACACATGTATGTACATCACCAATGCTAAGTCTATGCTTCTATCTTCTAGGTGACAGTGCTTACGCCCTGCGTGAATACATACTCACCCCATACTTAAATCCAGCAACCCCGCAGGAACATCGCTACAACGCTGCACACATCAGCACTAGGAATGTGATAGAGAGGACATTTGGGATTCTCAAGAGCCGCTTCAGAATCCTCCACAAGACTGGCGGCGCCATGCTATACCAACCTGAAACATGCTGCCGGATAATTGCTGTATGTGCAATGCTGCACAGCATTGCCACCAGAAGGGGGATACCCATAGAGGTGGACAGGGATGCGGAGCACCGGGATGACCAACCACCTGCCCAACAACGACAGGCACACATCCCAAACACAGCAGAGGGCCATAGGAGGCAGACATACATAATGCTAAATCATTTTTGAAACATTGGAAAATGAGACATTACAAGTTAGTTTGGGGTGCAACTGTTTAATGCACAGTAGCACAGAGGATTGTGCAACAAAACTAGCATTGTAAATCATGCTCCATTTGCATTAATGTAAATTAAAGGTGCCTTAAAGTCACGCATGTGCATACACAGTATTTGGATGGCCATGGTTGCCCCACCATGGTCCTGCATGCATGTCCAACTGTCTAGTGGCGCTTCCCACGTACCCCAAGCCTCCGCTCAGGTGTATCCAATGCCTCACCACGGCCTGTCCCCGTGGAGGCACGCGAACTGCGCGCCTGGTGCTGGCCTGTGCCAGTGACACGCTGCTGACACTGGAGGCAGCCTCACTTGTGTCATCCCCTCCCAATGCAGCAGCACTGCATGTGCTGCTCTGTAGGTGTTCCATTGCAGTGGTGATGTGTCCTAGTGACTTAGCGACATCCCCGCAGAAGTGCCCAAGGTCCACCTGCAGGGAGACTGAGCGGCGTGCCAACACTGCGGTGCTGTTGCTGTGCCGTGTTATGGCCTTGGTTGCGGCGGCGGAACGCAACAGTTGCTGCCGGTGCCTCCTCTTATGGCACTCATGGCCCTCCCTCATGGCACGGGTGAGATCATGTACCTCCTCCCTGAGCTGCGCATTGCCCTCTGCAACCGCAGTGGTCATGTCCCTGACCGCCGTGCTCATGTCCGTGACTGCTGCAGTCATGGCGCGCATCTCCCTGGCAAGGCGCACGATATTGCAGCTAATGCTAGCCACATGTCGTCCCTGCAGGCGCTGTGTACGCAGCATCCTCTCCTCAATTGCAGAGGTTGTTGGGACATCCTGTTCGGCTGAGGAGACGGAACTGCGACGAGCTCTGTGCCGCCGTGTGTGTCTTGCGCCTCCAGGTGGTGCATCAGGTGGTGTGTATGTGCGCTGCCTGGGTGCCAATTGCGAGGAGGGTGTTTCCATCTCCTGCAAGGGCGCAACTTGGGACCTGCGCCTCTGCGCTATTGTGGTTGTAGTAGCTGCAGCCTGTTTGGCTGGTGCCATTGCTTGTGGCGCTGGTGCTGGTGCCGTTGCTTGTGGCGCTGATGCTGGTGGCGTTGCTGGTGGTGCTGGTGGAGCTGGTACTGTTGGTGTGGCAGGTGTTGGCGATGCATGCGCGTCCTGCGCTGTCTCCTGGTCTGACTCTACGGGTGTTTCCGAGATGATCAGCTGGCCGCTGTCGTCCGAATCCCCAGGTGATGCATCTGTGTGTGAAACAGTGCATGGTTAGTGGGATAATTACAACTACATAGTGTTGTACACATTAATGTCCCTCTGTGGTCCACTAAATGAACAGTCTCCATCCATGTTCAACTGCTGTGGTGTATGGTCATTGGATTTACGCCTGTACATGCACACTGGGCTGACTAGACTACAACTCCCAGGATGCACTAGTGTCATGTGTAAAGCTGTCTGTGCCAGCGCTGCAGACACACTGAGATCGGGCTGGGGGCGTGGAAATGGATTTACGCTACGCTGGGTGTGGTCACAGGCATGCATCTTACCTTGGGCACTTGTGGCTGCGCCGGACGTGTCCATCTGGGTCACCCCCACGACGGCTTCCCGCTCTATCGTCCCTTCCACAAGGTCCTCCAGGGCTGTGTTGGATGGTGCTGTAGATGGTCCGCCTCCAGTCCTGCTCGACTCCCGGAGCCTCTCCGCAATCCTCTCTTTGGCACGCTTCCGCAGGTCGTACCACCTTTTTTTGAGGTCGTCGATGCTGCGGGTGGTGACGCCAACTGCATTCACCCTCTCACGGATGCGCAGCCATATGCGCCGCTTCTCCTGCTCAGGCACCTTGAGGGACAGCTTGCCAAAGAGGCGATCGTGTTTGCTGGTGACTCCCTCGATTAGGTACTCGAGCTCCCTGTCCGAAAACTTTCGCTTTCGCTTGCGTGCTGACTCAGCGCTGGATGGCACTTCCTGCGCCATGATGTGTGTTTCCTTGGATTTGCTGAGTCGGTGTGGCCTCACTCTGCACAGGCAGTCCTCCTTCCCAGCTCCTGTCTGCTCCTCTGTCGAGGCTATGTGGGTGGGGCTGCAGTATTTCCTGGTTGGTGATGTCATCTGCACGTTCCCGGAGCGACGCGGCAAATTGCGATTTCGCTCTTACCGATTCGGTAATAGCTAACTCGGTATTACCGAACTCGCTATTAGCTAATTCGGTATTACCGAACTCGCAATTTGCTAATGGGAGTTTGCATGCCCCGCTATTGAGAAATCGGTAAATTTAGCGATTTTTAAGGAATCGCTAAATTTTACCGATTCTGTTGATGCATGCCATATACCGATTCCTTAATGGCGATTCCTTATTTTTCGCTATTAAGGAATCGGTATTCCTTTGGTTGATGCATATGCCCCATAGTACTTTGAAGATGCACTATTCCAATAACAGTTTACCACAGTACCCAGTAGTAAACTTTCTCTGCAGGGTTTAATGAGGTGGAGGCCATATTGGTCTACACTGAAGAAAACCCCACTGGAGTGGCCTCACCCACCTAGAGTGTACAGTATCTTTCCTAGATAAACCAGGTATAAATGCCTCTTATAAATAGGTCGAAGTGAAGAGTTATGGAACCAGCTGGACCCCAATCCACTGAAGGTGTGTCCCTAGATCTTGATGATCTCAATGAGCAGTGAGAAAACAGTGAAGGTATATGTATGGACAAATAGAAATATATATTGAAAAGTCTCTTCCAGCAAGATCACTCCAACACAAGGAGGATCAGTAGGGCAAATACACAATGCACTGTGATCTTCATACACAGACTGCCTTCTTGCAACATTGTCAAATTTTCAAACCCGTCTTTCCTTAACCAAGCCTCGCTTTTTCTATTTTAATGTACCTGGTCTGCCATCTACTATATTTACCCAATGAAATGCTCCAGTTTCAGCATTTTTGTACTTAAAGTGGGTCTGTGTTTTGTCTGGAACGCACAGGTCAACTCAAAGTAACACTGATTGATGGCAATCAGGCATCTGAGAAAGCTCCATATTTACAGGTTTGAAGAAGGGTTTGGGGTTGTGTTGGTCTGACCTGGGACTCCTGCCACAAGAGGTTAAGCATGAGTCCATATGGGAAATCACTCTTGGGTCAAGTGCCTCTATCCAGCATATTCCAATGGAGTCCTTCCCGCAGACGGATAAAGAGTTTGCATTTCTTCAAGATTGAATTGTATGCAGCTGGCTTATTGCTTCCTTTGATACCTGCTCATTCTTCTGGCAAGGTTAGCAAGTATCCATAAATGGCACACTTCAGATTTCACTGCAAATTTGGTATCTTCTTTTTTACATGGTTTTATTTAAAAAAAGAAAAATAAAGTTACGCTAGTCTCACTCATAATAGTGGGGAAGTACAAACAATATGTGAAAACATTCTATCAGGTCATTTGTGGCAATGGTACTTCCCTTGGGGAATATATAATCTTACCATTACCAGGAAAATATGAAAACCAAATCTCTCCAGTGCACGTATGAAGATGATGGACAGGGGCAAGGGAGCTTTGTGGACGTAGAGCAGGAGGAAAATCTTTCAATGCGGTAATGTCCTCCTTAAATTTACATAAATGTGTTACTCTTCATTCAGTTATTTCACTTGCACAAAATCTCCAGGACAACTTCGATTTTGGTACAAAAATAAAATTTACTAGTGTGGATCAAATTAGATTTCCTGGCGATACTCCAAATCATACATCTTGTTGAACTTTTGCCAAACATTTTAATACTTGTTGGTCTGTACAGGTGTTGGAAACTCCTTCCAGCAGAACTTGAAGAACGAAAAAACACAAGAATATCATTATGTAAACTTTCACAACAATACTCGGATGACATGCAAGTGCGATTTGTCACTGCTTTACACTGCTAAATTAGTATAAACAACAGCATGACAAAATATAGAAACATCGCACGAGAAAAGCCCAGGAAGGCAAGTTATTCCTCCCTTTTTTACGGACTATTTCTAGGTAGAGATCTTCTTGGATGAAAGTTTGAGTTGTATTGTTCCCTGGTGGTTTGATATGGTAACGAGCCTCTGGTCTCATTTGTGTGTGAATATTTAGTTTTATTCCCGATCAAACTACTTACGATCTTATTCTAACTTCAATCATTAGAAAGTACAACAGATAATAAAAGTCTGTTGGTGTCCCTGAGAATTTGCAATTAAAAAAAATCTGTAGCATGCCTGGTTCCTCAGAAAGGTCTTCATTGATGTATAATACACAGGCTATGAAAAGTAATGGTGTAAAGTGGGTGGCTCTTTATAGTTTTTAGACTTTAAAAACAGATATATATATATATATATATATAAATCCTGATTCTCTGCACCGCCGAGCACTGGCGAACAGAGACGCGAACCCAGCGATGTGAGGCCAAAAGATATTTATTTCAGAACCTCGAACCTGACGCGTTGCGGGCAACAAGTGCCCTTGCTCACAAGTCATTTTGAAACATGTAAGTCATCGTTTTTAAATGCAAATCAGTATTCAAGTGCCAACACCATGTGATATAACAATATAGAAAAAATACTTCTATTGGCTGTTGCTCAGGCTGTCATGAGTCTGTTTTCCAAACCGTGAAAACAACATAGCTTTATAGATCATTGCCAGTTAGTCACAAATCAAAATCACTGTTGCTTAAATGCAACTAATGCAATATTCTCTTATTGCATTATCTATTTAGAACTAATCAACAAATAAATAAATACATAAATATTGAATTTGTTCTAAAAGCATATAAATATTCATATAAATAGAATAAGATGTGTGCAAATCCCTTATGCATAAATCACATTTGATGCTTGCAATGTCATTATAGAAA
The DNA here is from genome assembly GCF_964204655.1 of Triturus cristatus. Classification (NCBI taxonomy): domain Eukaryota; kingdom Metazoa; phylum Chordata; class Amphibia; order Caudata; family Salamandridae; genus Triturus; species Triturus cristatus. The sequence continues at coordinate 371,841,741 of NC_140595.1, forward strand.
ATTTTACCATTGTGCAAATATTCATCATGTGCTACATATTTAACTTGGATGGCAACATGATGTTCCTGCATAGGCTTATAAAATGAAAACATGTGCAAATACTGCAAATAATATGAATGCATAAGAGTAACTGTTCTTTCAAGGTAGTCCTATAAGAACCTAAGTTGTCTTCTAATTTCAGCTTGAATGCTGTAAATAAATGGAAATAATTCCATGACTACAATGTGCAAAGCTCGCAACGTATCATACCTGAGTATTTTTAAGTGCAAATCCTACGATCCTTAATGGATCCCAATAAAGTGCTGGTGCTACAAGCTATATAATAAAATGTGTTACGGCTAAAAACACCCGAGTAAAAAAAAGTTTAAAACCCTATTCAACAAAGTTAAAAACAGGGCTAAAACTAGGCCTGGGCGGTAAATTCCGTTCCGTTCGCGGAATTTGCGGAATTTGGGTAATTTCGCGTTCCGCGGAGAACGCGAAATTGCCCAAAAATCTGCGTTCCGCGACTTCGCGAAATTGTTTGCTTGTTCGCGTTCTCAATATGCGTGTTCGCGAGATATTTCACCTCGAGCACGCAAACAGCGATCGCGAACAGGAAAAAAGTATCGCAAACAAGCAATTCCGCGTGTTCGCAGAATTTCTGCGTGTTCGCGGAGATTTTTTACCGTTTCGCGGAGATTTGCGTAACGCGATTACGCAAATTCCGCCCACCCCTAGCTAAAACCACGTTTCTAGAACAGTAGTCACTCTGGTACCTTCAACGAGCCTTACATGTAATGGGAAAACTCTGTCCTGAAACATATTTTATAGAAAATGATACATCTCATCTGTATTATTGGGGCCATTCGGTGTTTTACTGTCCAGCTCTAAAATCATTTTGGATTCCAGTTGTCTCAAATTCTTTTCTCTGTTCCCTCCTCGGTGGGGTTTGGGAACGGCTGCCACGACAAAATATTTTAAACAACTCAGATCATTATTGTGAATAGCTTTAAAATGTCTAGCCACAGGATACGTGGAGTCGTTATTCACAATGGCTCGCAAATGCTGTAGTATTCTGACGTGCACCTGCAGCTTGGTACTACCCACATACCTTAGGCCACAGGTGCACGTCAGAACATACACAGCAAATTCAGTTTTGCAATTAAAACTGCCTCGAATTTTAACCAAATCAGGACTAAAAGGAGTAGAATATGAGGCAGTGTTGACTCCGAACCTGCAAGCTCTACAGGAGGAACATTTACTGAACCCCTGCTTAGGTTGTAACCATTGTCTTGTTGTAGCAAGTTCGGGGAAAGTATTAATAATCTGTGTAGTCATGGAAGGTCCCTTCCTATGTGTAATCGTGGGTTGAGACGATAGGATAGGAGCCAGAACTCCATCCGTCATAATGATGGACCAATTACGCTTGATGTTCGATCTAATTTTCCTTTCCTGTTTATTGTAGGCAGTGATGAGTCTAGGTGTATTGTTAATGGTGTTATTTTGTTCCAAATGGTCATTAGTAGAAAGGAGTGTTTCCCTCGATTTAGTATCTACTTTTAATACAGCCTCAGTCAGTGTTGATTTATTATAACCCCTGTTCTTAAATCTTTCTAGAGCCTCTTGTTTGCAGACTTCAAAGTCCTCTTCTGTACTGCAAATGCGTTTGAGGCGAGTTAGTTCTCCAAGAGGTATACTCTTGATAGTGTGGTGAGGATGCGCACTGCTGGCATGTAAGCTGGTATTTCCCGCTGTAACCTTTCTATGGAGAGAGGTAGCTATATGACCGTTCTTAACAAAGATTTTAACATCTAAGAAATCCACTTGATGTTTACTTATTTGTGAGGTGAACTTAAGATTGATAGAGTTGATGTTAATTTTGTCAATGAAATCATTGGCACTTTTCTCATCCCCCCTCCAGACAATAAGAACATCATCAATATACCGCCACTATTGAACTACGTGGTTGTGGTACTCATCCTGAAAGGTGTGTTTGAGGACCTGCTCCTCCCACCAGCCAACATGTAAACATGCATAGCTGGGGGAAAAGCAGGCCCCCATCGCCACACCTCTCTTTTGCAAAAAGACTTCATTACCAAACATGAAAAAATTGTTAAAAAGTCACCAGGTTACTAGATCTAATAGCATGTTATTATGAGTATACATTTCCTAAAAAATGTGCTAGGGCATTTAGACCCGTTTCATGTTCGATGCTAGTATATAGAGATTCTATATCTAACGTTATGAGCAACAAATAATCTGCCCATTGTATGTCAGTTAGTTCAATAGATCTCCGGTGTCTTTTATAAAGGTAGGAAGTTCTTTGACTAGGCCCTGTAGAAAAAAGTCCACATACTGTGTGATATGTTCTCCCATGCTGCCAATAGCTGCTATGATTGGTTTTCCTGGCACCGGGGTAGTTAATTTGTGAACTTTTGGAATCAAATATAGCCTTGGTAATATTGGATGCTCAACATGTAAAAATGTATATTCCTCAGATGATATACACCCATCTCTTTTCCATTGTAGCAGCTTAGTTTTTAGATTGTTCTTGGCTATATTGTATTTTTTTAAATCTACTTTTTCATAGCATGACTGGTCATCAAGGTGTCTGCGAGCTTCAACTTTGTAGTCTTTTTGAGGCCAGATGACAATATTGCCCCCTTTGTCTGATTTGGTAATGATGATTGTTAGAATCCGGGGTCTCTGGTTGGCGCAGGTATGCACTTGCGACAAGCAGGGACCCTGTCCTCTAAGTCAGGGCAAAGGATTACCTCTTGAAAAATAACCCCTGCTCTCCCTCTAGGTAACGTGGCGCGAGCAGTCAGGTTAAATCCCAGAGGGCATAAGGTTAAGCATTTAAGATGTCCCACACAACAACCACTAACCCACCACACAGAGACACAAGACTGTATTTATACAAATAAGGTTCTTTATATAAAAACTCTTAGGCAGGCTTTAAATACAGTCTTTCACTTTGCAATGAGGTTCCAGTTACTTGTAATTGCTTTTCAGGAGGCCACAGTTCTTAAAAATAGCAAAGTTTGGTGCAATTTCTGCTTCTTTGGGGTTCGTGCGCACCGTAGCGCTGCTTGTACGCTTTGTATCGGCGTTGGTACGCGTCGTACCGGCTTCGGTACGCTTCGTACACCACACATACGATTCCCTCGTTACCTCACGCTTCCCGCGTGAGCAAGCGTACAGAAATTTAAACCGTACAGACCGTACAGTCGCAAGTACGCTCCGTACGGGCTGGGTACGAGCCCTTCTAAGCTTCACGCTTCCCGTGTGAGCAGCGTACGGGGAGGGTGGCGTACAGCGCAGTAGGGACCGTACAGCGGAGGGTACGCTTCGCACAGGATCGTTCGGAGCGCACAGTACCTGATTTGTTTAGGGAGAGTTTGTGGTGGCCTTGGCAGTCAGAGGAGGGGCGTCCCACGTCGCAGTTTTCGCTTGCAGAGGACCACGGTGCTTGGGGGGGGCACCTCGGGACTTCCACAGCGAGGGGCAGCTCGGGGGTGATTTCAGCGGCGCAGCGCTGTCGGCATCCTCCAGAAATGGCGAACTTGAGGGTCGTCGATCCTCGCAGTGGTCTCTACGGCTCGGGGCCACAGAGGCTCGGGGCTTGGAGTCAAACAGTCTTTCCTTACGGTGCGAGCTCCGGCTCGAGGGGGCAGCAGTTCACTTTGATCAGGCCAGGCGGGGCAGGCCGTCACGGTGCTCACAGCAGCACAGTCGGGCAGAGGTCACGTTGCTCGGCGAGGTGGGGACCCACAAGTTCTCTGGGGTCAGCGTTCGCAAATCACCAGCAGCAGCTTCCTTTCTTCCAGGGAGGGGTAGCGCCCACTGTTCCTGGGGCGCAGTTCAGGGGGCAAGTTCACCAGCAAGCCCTTGGAGATTGTTCACACAGCACAAGTTGATTCAAAAGTCTCTCTCAGTCTTTTCCTCTCCTTCTTGCAGCAAGGCACCCACCACAGGCCAGTCTCTCAGGCTTAGAGACAGTACTCCTCCATGCGGCTTTCCCAGGTCCTCCTCTTCAGGCAGAGTTTCTTCTTGGCGTAAACAGGATCTGATTTCTTAGGAGCAGGGCTCCTTCTTTTATACACAGTTTCTTTTGTTCTTTGTCGCCAGGGGGCCTGTGCCTGTCTCAGTCCGATTTTGGAGCACTTTGTTGTGGTGACTCTGCTCTTTCCTTTCAGTGCACAGGGCAGAGACATCAGCCGCTCCACAGGGGGCGGAGCCAGCATTGTGGTGGCAGAGCACAGGTCTGTTCAGAGTCAAGTTGTACTCCTCCCACCCATCCTGGTGTAATCTCTCTACCCACCACCTGGCAGCCAGCCTGTCTCCTGGAATTCCCCAGCCCTTCCCCTCACTGAAACTAGGCAGCGCACACACACACACACACACAGCAGAGGCGGACTGAAATGGCTAAGCAAGTAAATACTAACTTTCTAAAAGTAGTATTTACAAACACAGGATATTAAAATAAACTTTACTAAAAGAAGTATTTTATTATTCTGAGTTCAGGCATACTAAACTTGACTTTCTACCATGCTCTCTGAGTCCGTTGGGATTATAGAGTGTAATAATTCCAGCAGCCCATTCTGGCCTATGGAGAGCAGGTAGCCTTCAATAGTGAAAAACGAAAATGGCTGTAATTCACTATTAGGACATGCCACACACATCAGGGCATGTCCTACCTTATGCCTACAATGCACCCTGCCCTTGGGCCTACCATAGGGGTGACTAATATGTAGTTAAGGGAAGGTTTAGGGACTGGCTAGTAGGTGCACTTGCGCAGTCAGCATGACAGTACCAGACTGCACGCAGGTTCTGCAATGGCAGACCTTAGACACATTTTACTAGGCCGCTTCTGTGGGTGGCACAAACCGTGCTGCAAGCCCACCAGCAGCATTTGTATTTACAAGCCCTGGCACTCCTGGTGCACTTTACTAGGGGCTGATAGTAAACCAAATAAGCCAAACATGGACACCAATCAATGTATACACTTTTCATAGGGAGCACTTGCACTGTGGCACTGGTTGGCAGTGGCACAGTGACCTGAGCAGCTAACACCAACCAAACACATGAGGCACATCAGCAAAAAGTGGAAAGGAAACTCGCGCCAAGGAGCCAGGTCTAACAATGATTCCATGATTTGTCCCAAGTTTCTTCATAAGTTGGGAGTACTGCAATTCATGATTGCTCCTATGGCGTTTTTTGTGTTTAGTTTGATGATGCAATTTTTTGATATCCTCTATTATGCTCATGGAAAATGTCAATGGCATCTTTGGGCATCATGGGAATAAACCGTGATTTGGGTTTGAAAGGACTAATGCCTGCTCCGATTTGTTTGATCTCAAATGCAGTCAAACTTTCCTGTGTAGTAGAAGTTTCAATGTCCTCCTGTACTACATTGGGCCTGTCCTCAAACAGATGATGCAAGGTTAAAAAAGTTGGAACATCCTTGGCTTGTTGCTCCGTTTCGGCCTTGTTGGTATTTTCGTCTGTTTGTGTATTCTTCAAACCTTCCTTTATAGCATAGAACTTTTTAAGTTTAAGCTTACGGATAAAGCAAAATATGTCGACTCTACTGCGAGTGTAGTTGAAGTCACTGGCAGGACAGAATGAGAGTCCTAACGCTAGTAATTGGTTTTCAGCTTCCGTGAGAGTTATGGTGGACAGATTAATGATGGTGTTGTCATTCATATTTATTTTCTGCGTTTTTGTGTTTTTTGTAATTTTTCCGCCTTTCCCTCCTTCGTATGTTTTTTCTTTTTCTTCTTCTCTCCTCGTTGGTTGCCTCGGTCGTAACGTCTGGCGCCGATCCAATGCTAAAAAATCCACCTCCTCTCCCAGATCTAGCACCCTATTGTGTGCTTGATCTTCCCCACTGCTTCCTCTATCAGATGATTCCTCACTTGTTAGTGAATCTATATCTGATATGACTGTTGGTTCATTTATTTCAAAATTGGAATTAGTGCTGGAGCCTTGTTCTTGTGGTTTATTTCCTTTATTGCTGATCTTATTTCGCATAGCTGTTTCGTATTTTTGAGCAAAAGTATAAATGCTGCCTTGTTCATAATCCGCTTTATCCCTGGCGAACTTGAAAGCTTTGCGAGCCTTAATCTTATCTTCCTGCTTTTGTAGCCGCTCCTTTATTTCTGCCCATGTTTTGGAAATAAACTCGTTAGGTTCTATTTTGCTTAAGCTCTCATTAATTTGTTCAATTTCTCGCATAAGAGCTTCTCTGTCAATGTCTGCGTACTTCACAAATATTTTCACCAAATTTGTTGATGCCTGTAAATTGCTCTTGCCCCACTCCCTTAGCATGTTTGGGTTAGGGCTTTCGTAGCTTGGTGCCAATAAAATCCTTAGACCTCTTGGGACTCTTCCTGCCTCCACATATTTAGACAAAGATTTTTGTTCCCACCACTTCGTATATATATATATATATATATATCACTTAATACTTGAGTCAGCCTGCTAATGCATTTAAGGCACAAGAAGATAAAAGATTCCGAAGAGGTTAAACATTTTCAACTATTAAGAAAGCAAGGAACATATGTACAAAACGTTTTTGCAGTTGAAATCAACCTATTAGCGACCGAAAACTTTTTTTTCTAATGTACATATACCAAAGTGCGAGTCGGTATATTGTTAACAAATCACAATTTCGTTTAGTGATTCAGTATTTGAAAGAGACATGTTTAGAGCTTCCCTTCCAAATATCGAATTGCAGTGGTATGTCTGAATGTTTTGCGACCAAATTACGGAAACATTCATTTTTCACCTAAAAAACTGAAAACTTAAATTTTCTTTTTTTTAAACACATCCTGGTTTAATTTAAGGAAAACTGGCTGCATTTTCAAAGAACAAAAAAAAAAAAGGGATATTGTTTTATTTAAAAGAAATCATAGACCTGGTCGTCTGCCGATTCCAGCAGGCCCCCATCCCTGTCATGGTTGCGATTCATAATGGGTCACAAACTGTGACCTACCTCATTTATATTCATAAGGTAGGTCAATTTGTGACCCACTGGGAATCACTATTTAAGCCTTGCACTTTTGTCATACATCAGGAATTATGATTTCCGAATTGCGATTCGGCAAGAATTGCAATTAGGAACTCGCAATGCCCACATTTTCTACATATAGGCCCAAAATTACAACCCCTGCCTGCTTGTTCAATGGTAAAAGTGGCCTCTTTGGGTTTATGAACATTCATTCTTTTTTACTTCTCCCCACTCACCTTTACTTGTCGCTGTGAGCATCGGTCGAGGAGGATAAGACAGTCTGTAGCCTCTTCAAGTAGAATCAATTTCACCTCTCCTGGGGTGAGACTGCAGTCAGTGGCCACATCATATACAAGTCTGAGGAGTGACTTCAGCAATGCACCGAGCCTCCAGGGCATTCTGAATTTGTAAGAGAAAAGTAGAAGATTTAGCATCAAATCAGAAACGCAACTGAATTACAAGGAATAATTATACAGTCAACCGCAACTGCTATTTATTTTAACTTGTGAAATATCTTTGCAACAAAATTACATAGGCCAAGCAATATTTAATATCTTCTCTGCAATTTAATTACCATTTATTTAAACAAAATCCCATTTCTCTTCATATATTTTTCCCATGTAATTTTTCCTAGTGGTTCATTCTCTATTTAATTTAAAAGCGGTCATTTTTATCTAGTTTAAAATCACGAACAATGCTGTGTCTCCTTGTATTGATTTCAAAATTGTAACTTTCTGCAAAAAATATGCTGGTATTAATTTAAGTTCTAGAAGAAATAAATCCTTTAATAGGTGTTGGAATTGGCCCTTTCTCCAGGGTCACCCCCCGAACTGTTTGCATTTTCCCTCCACTATTTGCTGGATTCGTGAAAACTTCTAAATTGAATGTGGTCTTTCCGTAAATCGTGGTAACATTGGTTTATTCACAATCAGCATATTTATTTTATTTATAAGTCCGTATTAATGTGCGCTACCTGTGCCCAGGGCATGTAAATTAAACACCTGCAGCACCGATTGTGCCACACATTTAAATAGCCCTTTAAACATGTCTTAGGCCAGCCATTGCAGATCCTTTGTGCGCAGTTTTAAACTGCCAGGTCGACCTGGCAAGATAAGTCTCTTGCCAGGCCCAACCCTTCCTTTTTCATATATATTTACGTCACTTCCAGGGTTGGCCCAGGTCAACCGAGAGGGCAGGGTGCATGATTTAAACAGTTGACCTGTACTTTTAAGTTTTACACGTCCTGATGGTGACAAACTCCAAAATTAATTTTCCTCTACTGCAAGGCCTATAGCTCCTATAGGATAACATTGGGATTACCTTATTATATTTTAGAAGTGTAATTTCCAAGTGGACGATAGAACTAGATCACGGTTGGTGTCTCTGGAATCCAAATTTAAAATCCTAACATATGGTGAAGTTGGATTTAAAATTGAAATTCTGAAAATGCCACTTTTAGAAAGTGGGCATTTCCTTGCCTTAGCCATTTGGTGCCTGCCGACTGTTTCTGATTACATGTCTGGGTGTAGTTGGCAGTTGTGCTTTGTGTATTCCCCCTAGACAGCCACAGAAAATGGGAGCTTAGGAGTGAAGTGACAGGCCATCCTGACAGGATGGGAGGAAGGAGCTGGGCACAGCCTCACATCTATACAGGCGGTGCCCTTTCCACACACAAAGGGCTGTCATAGAGAGTGCTTGGGATGGAAACTTGACAACTTGAGTTCTCCAGCACCATGAGGATTTCACTGAACCCAGGAGTGTTTGGTACCAGACAACTCCTCTTAATAATCTCACACTGATGCCAGTGTGGGATTTATTAAAATATGCACTCAGAGGGCACCTTAGAGGAGCCCCCTGAACACGTTCCAACTCTGGTGTGGTCTCTGACCAACTTTAGGCAGCCTGCCACCACCAGACATGTTGTGGACCCCTGGGTCAAGAGCCTGTGCTCTTGGAGGCCAGAAGCAAAGCCCATCCCGGGCAGTGGTGTCACACCGCCTCCCCTAGGATGAGCACACTGCTCAAGAGGGAAGCTTCAAAGACCTTGTTGCCTTTGTAATGCAACCCCAGCTTCTGCTGTTAGCAGCAGATGGCAGTCCCCGGTCCAAACCCCTACTTTTGGCAGGAAAACTTAATCAAAAAGAGGTGTGCCCCCCTTTGTCAACTCCACCCCTCAGGTGCTGGAGGAGAAGTGAAGCACATTTTTCAGTGCCCACCATTTTGAAAATGGTGGGACAGGGGATAAGACTATGCCCCCTCCCACAGGTGGGTGCCATAATAGATACCCCAGGTTACCCTACCTGTTACCCCCATAACACCCCTAAATCTAGTATTTAGGTGGCTTCCCCAGACTCAAAAATCAGGTTTGTGATTAGGTAAGAAGAGCTGGAAACTACAGCGGGGGTGCTAGAGGGCGCTTAGCGAGATGGCGGCGTGAAAGCACAGCTCCGCCGGACGGAGACAATAATCGTTAAAAATTCTGCAGTTCCTGCTTCCTATGTCAGCCATAAACCAAGCGTATTGATTGCGGATTGCCCCTGGCGGCTGAAAATCCACAGATATTAGCGGTGACCGCCCGTAATAGGGGGAAACAAAAAAACATTTAAGGCGCGGACCGTGGTCTGAAGATGGCGCCGCCGTTTATCTAGTGCCCCGCGCTAGGAATTAAGGACTGGTGGGCTCTGCGTCGATTTCCAGCAGAGAATCCTGCTAGCACGAAGAGGAGACCGACCCGAAGTATACTGCGCACACGGCCCAGTGAAACGCCTGCTGTGTCGAGCAAGCCTCCGGGCTCGAGGACCCCACGTGAGTGTGCGGCTGGGGAGCAGCAATACCGGAGCGAGCTGCAACATGAGCACTCCTAGGAAGAGGACTCCCTCGTGGGGGCCGCTGACGGTGATCATAACGCCGGGTGAGCTCCTGGAGATAACGCGACACGACAGGTAGCTCGTAGCATAGCGGCCACCCGAACTAGAACTATTGGGCGGCATTGTTACAGCAGAGGCCTATGTGGGGAGGATCGGCCGCACCAGCAGCTGACACGATTTGAACTAAGTGAGGCGCGTTTAATTATTATAGCGAGGCAGCGTGCCATGTACTGGCAAACAGCTCAACGGCCCAGTGAGAAACGTGCTGTAAATAAACTGGTTGGCTGGCGCAGATGGAAAACGTTATACAACACACAATAAACGCTGCACACTGATGTAGCAAAAAAAAAAAACACGTGAAACGCCGTGAAGTGTAAGAAGTTACATACCGGAAAATGTGTGTATAAAATAGTACCGAAGCAACATATACATTCAACCATGTTACGCCTCGATTGCAAAATCCAGTCTGTATGGGCGAGCCGAAAAGGAGACAGGGAGGGAACAAACAAGCCTCACTCTGAATCAAAAGCGAGCGTTTAGCATAAAGTGTGACACGCGTCAATCAAAAGCATGGGCGGAGTTTGCATTCCACTTCCGAAATCAACTCGACGACAATAGATCTCACAGAGCGAGCAGCGCATGCGCTGCAACGCTAGGCAAGACCTAAGAAGATAAACCGCCTACCAGCTGCGATTTGTATCGCCCACTCACACTAATAAATATGGAAGCGAAGAAACTCGCAAATATTTTAGCGACTAGACTACAGCCATTAATGCCTAAATTGGTCCTGCCGGATCAATCTGGCTTTATCCCCCGAGAGATCTACTTCACATAATTTATACACCCTTTTTGACATATATCATATTCTTGATCCAAAGTTAAAGGCAGTGGCTGTGATGCTTGATGCGCCCAAAAGATTTCGACTTCATCGAATAGGGATACCTATTTTATATACTCCACACTATGGGGTTCCCTCATTTTTATTAACTGGATACAATTACTGTACACATACCCCCATTGCAAGGATACGCGTGGAAGGCATCACCTCAGACCCTATACAGATACGAAGAGGAACTAGACAGGGTTGTCCTCTATCACCGCTATTATTTGCGATTACGCTGGAACCACTTGCCTGCGTCATCAGACAACGGCACAAAACGCTGCGCTTTGCTCACCGCCCAGTGAGCATCTCCCTTTACGCAGATGACATGCAGTTATTTATATGTGAACCCAATATTACGCGAATATATACGATTTGGGAGGTTCTCGGGACTTACCATCAATTGGTCAAAGTCAGTGGTGGTGCCGCTCACTGAAGTCACCTCGCAGTATGAGCTTGAATTCCCCCTTGTGTGGTCGCTGGAGCCAGTGAAGTACCTTGGGGTTTGGGTTCACCGTGACCCTGAGATAGTTAACCGTGAAAATTATGGAATAGCTTGCACTCATTTAGAACAACAAGTGGATAAGAGGATACGGTTACCGCTGTCCTTGGCTGACCGCATGGCACTGATAAAAATGGTAGTACTACCCAAGTTTTGATATCTCTTTAGTAATATCCCGATACAGCTGACTACTACCATTTTTAAGGCGGTTCGCTCGCTATTACTCAGGCTGATCTGGGGTGGCAAACCGGCGATTGTGAACCTGACGACGCTCATGCTGGATTATTAAAGTGGAGGGTTCAATGTGCCGGATATATACTTATACTATCTATGCGCTCAAGCTCAATACGCGTTCAACTGGTATAATACACATGACTTTATCCGTAGCCATACAGGACGGAGACACACATCCTATACCTTTAGGTTCCATATTGACTCATACACAAAGAGGTACACCCAAGATAGAAATTAACTCAGTTGACTCCACGATTGCAGCCTGGCAAGCACTTGGCCGAAGAGCGATGAAACTGCCACTATACTCACCGCTTCTACCCTGGTCACATCATGCAGCTGCCTCGGTCACACATGAACGAGTGGCTCTGCGTATATTGGCATCTGTAGGGCTTGAAAAAATACAGTACTTTTTCCCAAACAGAACCTTTTTAACAACAGAAGATCTTAGCTATGTGCAGAATCAACCCCCACTGTTCATTTTCACACTACACAGAAGAAAAAAAGCATTGCAAGCGCATTACCTCACATTCCCATCAGAACCCCCTACATTAAGCTCCTTACATGCCCTACTTATCAGCCCCACGAGGCACAAAATAATAACTAAGCTATATAGGGCTGCAAGAGACGAAACACTGCTACCACATAACAGGGCAATGGAACCTGAAGCTAGATACGCAACTAACGCAACAAGAGTGGGAACATTGTGGTCAATTAACTAATTCACTTACACCCAATGGAAACCTACGCATCATACATTTCAAATATCTGCATCAAATGTATCACACACCACATAGATTATTCAAATATGGCTGAAGAGACACTGACACCTGTAAAAGATGTGGTTGCGCAGGTGCAGACATCTGGCAAGGGAATACGGAAAAGTGAGGGACTACTGGGAAGGGGTCATTGTCACTTTGTAAGAAATTACCATGTTACAGCTTCACTGCACCGCCCCCCCCACCCCAAGTATGCCTGTTGCAGTTAATACCATCTCTAAAGGGTAATCCGAGTAGACTTGTGAAAATTGCGCTACTACTAGCCAAAGGAAGGGTGGCCATGGTATAGGACAGCAAGCTCAGCCCTACATCCGAGCTGTGGTTGAAAGGCATGGTATATTGTCGTGAAACCTTAACTTTATATGCTGAGGAGCTCCCGACCACCTCCAGACCCAAAGATATTTGGGAACCCCTGCTGCAATATCTACGTACGAGGGAACACAACACACTAACTGATGCAACACAACTGCTCAATGTATAAAAATGTTTCGCACCTTCCAGCTAAGTCCGTCAAAATGTACACCTCATTGTATAAAATGGCCACGGGTTGTTTGGATGTTAATCTGTACGTTGACAACGACTGTGTCTATACTGATTGATATTATATGTGTCACTTGTAAGGCCACAATAAAAATTTGTTTGAAGAAAAAAAAAAGCTGGACACTACAGCGTTGCACCTGCAGAGAAGACTGTAGAAACTAACTGACTAGGCCAAAGCCCTACCGGCCTGTCTGCAGCCCCCAATGATCCTGCACCAAAAGAAAACCAGTCCTGTAGCCCAGTGACCTCCAAATCCTTGGGAGGACTGCTTGCCTTCGACAAATATCAAGCTCTCCAGAGAACATGACCTGTTCAAGAAGAAACCAACTTTAAAAGATAAAGAACTCTGCCCTGAGGAACCGTGTGGCCCACCGGTCCTGCAAAGGTTCCCACAGAGATTCTGAGCCAGAGTCCGCCATGGGCAGACCCCTGTCGGACTCAGTCCCGAGCCTGCTGCCTTAATCCAAAGACTCCCCCCAACCACGATCTGCTCTGGTAAGAGTTCCCGACGCCATAGGACAGCCCTGCACCCAAAGCCCCTGGGCCTTGGGGAACTTGACCAGCAGTGTCCCTACATCCCATAGCATCACTACTTACCTGGCCAGCTGTGGGGATTTCTTCCTCCGGCCTCCTGGCCAGCGCCTGCAGCCTCTTTTCAAAACTGATCTCCCCAAGTGAATTGAAATGGGCACCCAACTCTCTGGTGACACTCTGCACCGGCCACCCCTGTACCGCTGTGGGTGTAAGTTTGGTGCTGCCTTGTGGCCCTCCCCATGCTTACCTTAAGTCCTGGAGAATGGGTTACCAAACAGTGTTACTCACCTGTGAGCAGAATCTCTTCGACTATCCCCTTTCTCAATTGGATTACATTGGTGCCATATTCCAATTTTCAACCCTGCACCCAGCCGCCCCTGTGCCGTTGGCGGTGCAGATTTGCTACTTACCCGCGCTTTGCCTGGTGATGATTGTAAGAAAGTGGGTTTCTGTTGCAGTACCCCCCCCCTTTTTTTGCCTAATAGCTGATGCACTTTTCCTTGTGGTGCCCTGGGCTCCTGCCAATCAGGTGCCCAGGGCCTGTGTTCCTTTCCTAAAAACTGCCTAACAGCCAAAACCCAAATTGGCAAACCCTAGCCACATGTCAGCCCCTGGTAAATGGTACCCTAGGTACCCAGGGCCTTGTGACCAGTAAAGGCCTCTAAGGGCTGCAGCACTCATTGTGCCACCCTTAGAGGCCCTGTACACTAACACTAAAATACTCTAACACTCTAAAACACTAAAACACTCTAACACTCTAACACTCTAACACTCTAACACACTAAAACACTAAAACACTCTAACACACTAAAACACTAAAACACTCTAGCACACTAAAACATTAAAACACACTAAAACACTAAAACACTCTAACACTCTAACACACTAAAACACTAAAACACCAAAACACCAAAACACCAAAACACTAAAACACTGAAACACTAAAACAATAAAAAACTAAAACACTGAAACACTGAAACACTGAAACACTGAAACACTAAAACACTAACACACTAAAACACTAAAACACACTAAAACACTCTAACACACTAAAACACTACAACACTACAACACTAAAACACTAAAACACGCTAACACTCTAACACACTAAAACACTCTAAGACTAAAACACTCTAACACTCTAACACACTAAAACACTCTAACACTAAAACACTCTAACACTCTAAAACACTAAAACACTCTAACACTCTAAAACACTAAAACACTAAAACACGCTAACACTCTAACACACTAAAACACTCTAACACTAAAACACTCTAACACTCTAAAACACTAAAACACTAACACTCTAAAACACTAAAACACTAAAACACTAACACTAAAACACTAAAACACTAAAACAATAAAATACTAAAACACTAAGGGCCTCATGTAGGTAAATAAATTTTACCGGTTCTTAAATACCGAGCCGTACCGAATCGGTAAATTAGAATCGGTAAGTTATATGTAGGTAAAAATTCGGTAACAGTTACCGATTCGGTAACATTCGGTAAATACGAATCGGAATTCACCGATTCGGTAAATACCGAGGTGATAATTACCGATTCGGAAAATACCGAGGTGGTATCTACCGAATCGGAAAATACCGAGGTGGTATCTACCGATTCGGAAAATACCGAATCGGTACGTACGGATTCGGTAAATAACATCACATGACTTGACGAAACAGCTAATCCTGTGCAACGACAGCCCAACCAACCAGGAACTGCCCACACCCAGGCAGGTGTACACAATTAGCCGAAGTGGCCACACCCAGGCAGGTGTACATAATTAGCCGACCCTGGAGAGGCCTGGAGTGCAGAGGAGAGGCAGGGAGCAGTTGCATGTGCGAGCGGGAAACGAACAGCATGTCCAGCCAGAGAACACAGAAAGACGGAGGGGAAAGGAGGAGGAAGCTCAAATTCAGCCCCAAGGAACTCCAGGTGCTGGTGGAGGAGGTGGTGAAGCAGCACCAGAAGCTGTTTGGGAGGCAATCCCTGCAAGTGCCTGAGGCCGAAAAGCGCAACATATGGCTGGCCATCCAGGCGCAGGTCAATGCTGTGGGAGTGACCCACAGGGACATTGAGGTCCTCAAAAAGCGCTGGTATGACCTGAGGATTGTGACCAAGAGGAAGATGGGCGACATCCAGAAGGAGGCCAGCCAGACCGGAGGTGGAACCAACAGGGCACCTGCCCTCACCGAACTGGAGGAGCTGGTGGCGGCCACACTCGAGCAAGAGAGCGTCGTGGGTCTTGGGGACGCCGACAGCTCTGCCAGAGCCGCAACACACCAAGGTAAGACGAAAGCACAGCAATGTAGCCTCCCCTACCCCTATCCCACATCCCTCATTGTGAAACGAGAATCACACTGCAGTCCACACGTGTCAGTGCAGACAGGCAATGCATTCCGGGAGATGTAGTCAGGGCAACACTAACCATGACGTAAATGTCACAGGGCAACAAGGCATGTCACGCACTCGAGGCACAAGGAGACAGAGGACAGATTGGAATGTGAAATGATTTATTGTGACGCTTGCAATGCAGCCCTTCGGGGACACTGAGCCAATGTTGTTTTTCTGTCCACAGATGTGACATCATGCAGTACAGGGCATGCTGCAGGGGAGACGGCACACCGGCCACAAAAATCACCTCTAGCCAGCACGAGTTCAGACCAGGGAGCAGGCCCACTTGCAGCCGCACCACCTACGCAGCCAGCCTCGCCGCACACAGAGCCAGCATCACCTCACCGAGAGCCAGCATCACCACCACCAGAGCCAGCATCGCCACTCATGTTCGATTCACCGGCCACATCTCCGCTTGCAGGTGTGAGAATGAGGAGGCGTCCAGCAGCCAGGCTACGAGCCTTCGACACCTCGTCAGACGACAGCATGGGCCCAGAATACCGCACCGGGCCCCAGGAAGGGAGCCATCCCACTGTGCCCCACACCTCACAGGCAGCACAGACGGGAGCAAGAGGGCGCCGCAGGTCGCGTGTCCAGAGTCCACCAGCACCCACTGACGGCCATGGTGTCTTCTTGGGGCTCGAGGGCCAAATGTTGAAGCAACAGCGCCTGCAATCAAAGGCAGTTATGTCAGTCCAGAGGCACATGCGGGTGATGAAGACAAGCTTAGTCAACATGGACACAAACATTGGCGGCATGGCTGCGGGCATTCGGGACATGTCCCAGTCAATCCAGCAGTTGTGCAGCAAATTAGATGCTGACATCGAAGCACGGCGCCGGGAACGCCAGCGAAGGGACACTACCAGCAGGGCTCTCAACCGTCTGGCAACTGCGACTTCCCTACTTTGCCGGCGCTCTGTGACGATGCAGGAGGGCCTAACACAGTGCTGCAGCGACCTGTCTCGGGGGATGGTGCAGGTGACAAGTGCACTAGGGGTGCTATTGACTAGTCAGGCGTCGACAACTGCTGCAGGGGATGCTGCGGAGAGCATCGACACCAGCAGCAGCATCACACCCCCCGTCCCCGAAGCACGCAGGAGCAGCAGGCGGCTTGGGGTTGGCTCTAGTGAGGATGCACAGGCCGTGCAATCCACCACTGCAGCGCGTATGCGCAAACATTGATGTGGCCCTGCTTATCCACTTGCCATTGGGTGACGTAACCCTGGACATACTCATTGTATAGATGGCATATTGCCAGATTGGCCTGTTCATGTGTTCATGGCGTGGTGCCACATTAAACTACGTCATGACTTCTCACAACTCGCTGTGTCCCCTCACTTACTCAGAAATAGTTGCATGTGATCTCTGCCCGTCTCTCTCTCCCATCGACTGCAGTTGGCACTCTAGCTGCGCTGCCCTCTGGCTGGCCTGACTCATCCTCGTTGTCCTCAAAATATGTTAGTTCCACATCTGTACCTTTTTTCGTGGCAAGGTTGTGCAGCATTGCACAAGTGGCAATTATCTTGCAGCAGGTGATGGGTTTGTACTGGCGTGCGCCTCCGCTCTTGTGGAGGCAGCGGAACCTGCTCTTCAGTAGTCCAAACGTGCGCTCCACCACATTGCGTGTAGATTTGTGGGCCACGTTGTATCGTCTCTCACTCTGGGTTGCTGGGTGTAGGTAGGGAGTGAGGATGAATGACCGGCATGCATATGCACTGTCGCCTGGATGAGTAAAAGGGAACCATCAGTTACATGCCTCTATACACTCTGATTTGCAGGTTTCAAGGGGCGTCACTGTTACTTACCCAGCAGGTATCCCTCTCCGAATTCGCCGGCACTCAGTCGTGTGTATATCCCACTATTCTGGAAGATGTAAGAGTCGTGGGTGCTCCCAGGAAACTTTGCAACAATATCTGTGATGATGTTCCCTGCATCACAGATCACCTGCACATTGATGGAGTGGGTGGACTTCCTGTTCCTGTAGATGTGCTCTGTATCAGCTGGTGGACAGATTGGGATGTGTGTACCATCAATACAGCCGATGACATGGGGGAACTGTGCCATGTGATAAAAGTCTGTTTTTGTTTTCTGCAGTGCAGCCTGTGTGTTTGGGAAGCTTATGTAGTGGTGCATTCTCTGCATCATGGCATCCAGGAACTTCCTGAAGAAACGGGACAGGCAACTCTGGGATACACCACCCACCGCAGCTGTCACCACCTGATAACTGCCGGATGCCAGTAGATGTAGGCTGCAGAGCACCTGCACATGTGGTGGTATGGCGTGCGCCCTTCTTGTTGGCTGGTCCAGGAGTGGGTGCAGGTCCCTTATCAGGTCCATGATGGTTTCGGGGTGTAGCCTGTACCTCTCATGTATCTCTGCATCAGTCAGCTGGAATAGTGTGATGCGCTGTCTGTAGATTTGTTCCTCCCGTCGCCACACCCTCAGTCCTGCTGCCTGTAGACGTAGGCGCCTTGCAATGACGTACATGGCGGCCATGTTGTCCACGCTGTTGCATTTTGGGATTGCTTATGTGCATTGTTGATGGTTACCACCTGCTTTCCATCCGTGTTAATTACCGACTCTTATTTACCGATTTTCCTGGATTTCTTAATTACCGACTGCTCCTACATGTCATTTTAAATTTTTACCACTTCATATTTACCACTTCATATTTACCGATTCGTTAATTATGTATTCGGTAAATATGAATCGGTATTTTAGAATTCGGTAACTATGAATCGGTATTTACCGCCTCATATTTACCGAAAAGTGGTTTTTGGACTCCTACATCTCACTTGTCTGAATACCGGTCGGTAACGGCATATTTACCGAAAATCGGCCGTTACCGACCGGTATTTCGCTACCTACATGAGGCCCTAAAACACTAAAACACAAACCCTAAAACACTAAAACAATAAAACACTAAAACACTCTAACACTCTAAAACACTAAAACACTAAAACACTAAAACACTAAAACACTCTAACACTAAAACACTCTAGCACACTAAAACACTAAAACACTAACACTAAAACACTAAAACACTCTAACACTAAAACACTCTAACACTAAAACACTAAAACACTCTAACACACTAAAACACTAAAACACTACAACACTACAACACTAAAACACTACAACACTAAAACACGCTAACACGCTAACACGCTAACACGCTAACACTATAAAACACTCTAACACACTAAAACACTAAAACACTACAACACTAAAACACGCTAACACTCTAACACTCTAACACTCTAACACTCTAACACTCTAACACACTAAAACACTAAAACACTAACACACTAAAACATTAAAACACTAAAACACTCTAACACACTAAAACACTCTTAACACACTAAAACACTCTTACACACTAAAACAATAAAACAATAAACCACTAAAACAATAAACCACTAAAACAATAAACCACTAAAACAATAAACCACTAAAACACTAAAACTCTAACACACTAAAACACTCTAACACACTAAAACACTCAAACACTAAAACACTAAAACACTAAAACACTAAAACACACTAAAACACTCTTACACACTAAAACAATAAAACAATAAAACAATAAAACACTAAAACAATAAAACACTAAAACACTCTAAAACACTAAAACACTCTAACACACTAAAACACTAAAACACTCTAACACACTAAAACACTCTTACACACTAACACTCTAACACTCTAACACACTAAAACACTCTAAAACACTAAATCACTCTAAAACACTAAAACAGTCTAACACACTAAAACACTACAACACTAAAACACGCTAACACGCTAACACTCTAACACTCTAACACTCTAACACTCTAACACTCTAACACTCTCACACACTAAAACACTAAAACACTAAAACACTCTAAAACACTAAAACACTCTAAAACACTAAAACACTCTAACACACTAAAACACTCTAACACACTAAAACACTAAAACATTAAAACATTAAAACACTAAAACACTAACACACTAAAACACTAACACACTAAAACACTCTAACACACTAACACTCTAACACTCTAACACTCTAACACTCTAACACTCTAACACTCTAACACTCTAACACACTAACACTCTAACACACTAACACTCTAACACACTAACACTCTAACACTCTAACACTCTAACACTCTAACACTCTAACACTCTAACACACTAACACTCTAACACACTAAAACACTAAAACACTAAAACACTAAAACACTCTAAAACACTAAAACACTAAAACACTAAAACACTAAAACACTAAAACACTCTAAAACACTAAAACACTCTAAAACACTAAAACACTCTAAAACACTAAAACACTCTAACACATTAAAACACTCTAACACACTAAAACACCCTAACACACTAAAACACTAAAACATTAAAACATTAAAACATTAAAACACTAAAACACTAACACACTAAAACACTAACACACTAAAACACTCTAACACACTAACACTCTAACACTCTAACACTCTAACACTCTAACACTCTAACACTCTAACACACTAACACTCTAACACACTAACACTCTAACACTCTAACACTCTAACACTCTAACACTCTAACACACTAATACTCTAACACACTAAAACACTCTAACACACTAAAACACTACAACACTAAAACACGCTAACACTCTAACACTCTAACACTCTAACACACTAACACTCTAACACACTAACACTCTAACACTCTAACACTCTAACACTCTAACACACTAACACTCTAACACACTAAAACACTCTAACACACTAAAACACTACAACACTAAAACACGCTAACACTCTAACACTCTAACACACTAAGGGGCATATGCATCAACCAAAGGAATACCGATTCCTTAATAGCGAAAAATAAGGAATCGCCATTAAGGAATCGGTATATGGCATGCATCAACAGAATCGGTAAAATTTAGTGATTCCTTAAAAATCGCTAAATTTACCCATTTCTCAATAGCGGGGCATGCAAACTCCCATTAGCAAATTGCGAGTTCGGTAATACCGAATTAGCTAATAGCGAGTTCGGTAATACCGAGTTAGCTATTACCGAATCGGTAATAGCTAAATCGCAATTTGCCGCGTCGCTCCGGGAACGTGCAGATGACATCGCCAACCAGGAAATACTGCAGCCCCACCCACATAGCCTCGACAGAGGAGCAGACAGGAGCTGGGAAGGAGGACTGCCTGTGCAGAGTGAGGCCACACCGACTCAGCAAATCCAAGGAAACACACATCATGGCGCAGGAAGTGCCATCCAGCGCTGAGTCAGCACGCAAGCGAAAGCGAAAGTTTTCGGACAGGGAGCTCGAGTACCTAATCGAGGGAGTCACCAGCAAACACGATCGCCTCTTTGGCAAGCTGTCCCTCAAGGTGCCTGAGCAGGAGAAGCGGCGCATATGGCTGCGCATCCGTGAGAGGGTGAATGCAGTTGGCGTCACCACCCGCAGCATCGACGACCTCAAAAGAAGGTGGTACAACCTGCGGAAGCGTGCCAAAGAGAGGATTGCGGAGAGGCTCCGGGAGTCGAGCAGGACTGGAGGCGGACCATCTACAGCACCATCCAACACAGCCCTGGAGGACCTTGTGGAAGGGACGATAGAGCGGGAAGCCGTCGTGGGGATGACCCAGATGGACACGTCCGGCGCAGCCACAAGTGCCCAAGGTAAGATGCATGCCTGTGCCCACACCCAGCGTAGCGTAAATCCATTTCCACGCCCCCAGCCCGATCTCAGTGTGTCTGCAGCGCTGGCACAGACAGCTTTACACATGACACTAGTGCATCCTGGGAGTTGTAGTCTAGTCAGCCCAGTGTGCATGTACAGGCGTAAATCCAATGACCATACACCACAGCAGTTGAACATGGATGGAGACTGTTCATTTAGTGGACCACAGAGGGACATTAATGTGTACAACACTATGTAGTTGTAATTATCCCACTAACCATGCACTGTTTCACACACAGATGCATCACCTGGGGATTCGGATGACAGCGGCCAGCTGATCATCTCGGAAACACCCGTAGAGTCAGACCAGGAGACAGCGCAGGACGCGCATGCATCGCCAACACCTGCCACACCAACAGTACCAGCTCCACCAGCACCACCAGCAACACCACCAGCATCAGCGCCACAAGCAACGGCACCAGCACCAGCGCCACAAGCAATGGCACCAGCCAAACAGGCTGCAGCTACTACAGCCACAATAGCGCAGAGGCACAGGTCCCAAGTTGCGCCCTTGCAGGAGATGGAAACACCCTCCTCGCAATTGGCACCCAGGCAGCGCACATACACACCACCTGATGCACCACCTGGAGGCGCAAGACACACACGGCGGCACAGAGCTCGTCGCAGTTCCGTCTCCTCAGCCGAACAGGATGTCCCAACAACCTCTGCAATTGAGGAGAGGATGCTGCATACACAGCGCCTGCAGGGACGACATGTGGCTAGCATTAGCTGCAATATCGTGCGCCTTGCCAGGGAGATGCGCGCCATGACTGCAGCAGTCACGGACATGAGCACGGCGGTCAGGGACATGACCACTGCGGTTGCAGAGGGCAATGCGCAGCTCAGGGAGGAGGTACATGATCTCACCCGTGCCATGAGGGAGGGCCATGAGTGCCATAAGAGGAGGCACCGGCAGCAACTGTTGCGTTCCGCCGCTGCAACCAAGGCCATAACACGGCACAGCAACAGCACCGCAGTGTTGGCACGCCGCTCAGTCTCCCTGCAGGTGGACCTTGGGCACTTTTGCGGGGATGTCGCTAAGTCACTAGGACACATCACCACTGCAATGGAACACCTACAGAGCAGCACATGCAGTGCTGCTGCATTGGGAGGGGATGACACAAGTGAGGCTGCCTCCAGTGTCAGCAGCGTGTCACTGGCACAGGCCAGCACCAGGCGCCGCAGTTCGCGTGCCTCCACGGGACAGGCCGTGGTGAGGCATTGGATACACCTGAGCGGAGGCTTGGGGTATGTGGGAAGCGCCACTAGACAGTTGGACATGCATGCAGGACCATGGTGGGGCAACCATGGCCATCCAAATACTGTGTATGCACATGCGTGACTTTAAGGCACCTTTAATTTACATTAATGCAAATGGAGCATGATTTACAATGCTAGTTTTGTTGCACAATCCTCTGTGCTACTGTGCATTAAACAGTTGCACCCCAAACTAACTTGTAATGTCTCATTTTCCAATGTTTCAAAAATGATTTAGCATTATGTATGTCTGCCTCCTATGGCCCTCTGCTGTGTTTGGGATGTGTGCCTGTCGTTGTTGGGCAGGTGGTTGGTCATCCCGGTGCTCCGCATCCCTGTCCACCTCTATGGGTATCCCCCTTCTGGTGGCAATGTTGTGCAGCATTGCACATACAGCAATTATCCGGCAGCATGTTTCAGGTTGGTATAGCATGGCGCCGCCAGTCTTGTGGAGGATTCTGAAGCGGCTCTTGAGAATCCCAAATGTCCTCTCTATCACATTCCTAGTGCTGATGTGTGCAGCGTTGTAGCGATGTTCCTGTGGGGTTGCTGGATTTAAGTATGGGGTGAGTATGTATTCACGCAGGGCGTAAGCACTGTCACCTTGAAGATAGAAGCATAGACTTAGCATTGGTGATGTACATACATGTGTGGTGTTGGTGTGGGGAAGCGTATTTCTACGTACCTAGCAGGAGTCCCTCTCCAAATTCTCCGTTGATTAGTCGCCTGTGCATTCCACTGTGGCGGAAGATGTAGGAGTTGTGTGTGCTCCCTGGGAATTGTGCCACTAGGTCCGTTATGATGTTATTGGCATCGCACACAACCTACACGTTGATCGAGTGGTATGACTTGCGGTTCCGGAAAATGTACTCATTTGCTGCGGGAGGACATATGGGGATGTGCGTGCAGTCGATGCATCCAATCACATGTGGTTATTGTGCCACCTGGTAGAAAGCCTGTTTGGTGCGGTCCAACTGCTGTGGGGTTGTGGGGAAGCTGATGTGTGTGTGGAGCATTGTCAGCATGGCATCGAGGAATTTCTTGAAGAAGCGTGACAGTGCGCTTTGAGAAACACCTCCGGCCACCGCAATTACCTCCTGGAAACTCCCTGAGGCCAGTAGGTGCAGGCTGCATAGGACCTGAACGTGCACAGGGATTGCATTTGTCCGCTGTGTCTGGTGCTGCAGTAATGGTTCCAGGTCTGCAATCAGGCGCATGATCATGGCACGATTGAGGCGATACTTCTGGTACACCTCATTCTCATTCTGCCCGAGCAAGGTTATGCGCAGTCTGAAAACCCGCTCCTGGACTCTTCTCCTGCGCTGTCCTGCTGCATTGATCCGCATCCTCCTTGCAAGCACGTAGAGGGCAGCCATTTTGTGGGAGCCAACAGGGTCTCCTGGGCCACATTTAAGGGTTTAGTGATTGCCTCAATCATTTGCACATGTAGAAATTTTTTTTGCATTAACTTTTTTTTTTTTTTAATTTTACCTCCAGGTTTTGATTCCCCTTATTTAGCTCTTGCAAAATAGCGATTTTTGGGATTTTCGTTATTAGCGAGTTTTGTTGCATTGGGGTGCGATTCGTTATTTGCTATTGGCACTTTCCGGGAGCTGTTAGTGTTTCGGTAACTGCAAAATCAGTATATAGCGATTCGGTAATTTAGCATTTTGGGTATTAGCGATTCGGTATGTTAGCGGATATTTATTTTGCGATTCGTTATTTGCTCACGTTTTGGGTTGATGCATTGGGATTGGGTATTTGGGACTCGCTACCGGGAGCTAATAACGAATCAGTATTTTTCCGACTGGATTTTGGCTTGATGCATGAGGCTGCTAAACACTAAAACACTCTAAAACACTAAAACACTCTAACACACTAAAACACTACAACACTACAACACTAAAACACGCTAACACTCTAACACTCTAACACTCTAACACTCTAACACACTAACACACTAAAACACTAAAACACTAAAACACTCTAAAACACTAAAACACTCTAAAACACTAAAACACTCTAACACACTAAAACCCTCTAACACACTAAAACACTAAAACACTAACACACTAAAACATTAAAACACTAAAACACTCTAACACACTAAAACACTCTAAACAGTAAAACA
The DNA here is from genome assembly GCF_964204655.1 of Triturus cristatus. Classification (NCBI taxonomy): domain Eukaryota; kingdom Metazoa; phylum Chordata; class Amphibia; order Caudata; family Salamandridae; genus Triturus; species Triturus cristatus. The sequence continues at coordinate 371,866,601 of NC_140595.1, forward strand.
CGACAACACTAAAACACGCTAACACTCTAATACTCTAACACACCAAAACACTAAAACAGTAACACACTACAACATTAAAACACTAAAACACTCTAACACACTCTTAAACACTAAAACACAAAAACACTAAACCACTAAAACACTAAACCACTAAAACAATAAAACACTAAAACACTAAAACAATTAACCACTAAAACAATAAAACACTAAAACAATAAAACACTAAAACAATAAAACACTAAAACACTAAAACAATTAACCACTAAAACAATAAAACACTAAAACAATAAAACACTAAAACAATAAAACACTAAAACACTAAAACAATAAAACACTAAAACAATAAAACACTAAAACACTACAACACTAAAACACGCTAACACTCTAACACTCTAACACACTAAAACACTAAAACACTAAAACACTAAAACACTCTAAAACACTAAAACACTAAAACACTAACACACTAACAATAAAACAGTAAAACAATAAAACGCTAAGACAATAAAACACTAAAACAATAAAACACTAAAACACTCTAACACACTAAAACACTACAACACTACAACACTAAAACACGCTAACACTCTAACACTCTAAAACACTAAAACACTCTAACACACTAAAACACTCTAACACACTAAAACACTAAAACATTAAAACATTAAAACATTAAAACACTAAAACACTAACACACTAAAACACTAACACACTAAAACACTCTAACACACTAACACTCTAACACTCTAACACTCTAACACTCTAACACTCTAACACTCTAACACTCTAACACTCTAACACACTAACACTCTAACACTCTAACACTCTAACACTCTAACACTCTAACACTCTAACACACTAACACTCTAACACACTAAAACACCAAAACACTAAAACACTAAAACACTCTAAAACACTAAAACACTCTAAAACACTAAAACACTCTAAAACACTAAAACACTCTAACACATTAAAACACTCTAACACACTAAAACACCCTAACACACTAAAACACTAAAACATTAAAACATTAAAACATTAAAACACTAAAACACTAACACACTAAAACACTAACACACTAAAACACTCTAACACACTAACACTCTAACACTCTAACACTCTAACACTCTAACACTCTAACACTCTAACACACTAACACTCTAACACACTAACACTCTAACACTCTAACACTCTAACACTCTAACACTCTAACACACTAATACTCTAACACACTAAAACACTCTAACACACTAAAACACTACAACACTAAAACACGCTAACACTCTAACACTCTAACACTCTAACACACTAACACTCTAACACACTAACACTCTAACACTCTAACACTCTAACACTCTAACACACTAACACTCTAACACACTAAAACACTCTAACACACTAAAACACTACAACACTAAAACACGCTAACACTCTAACACTCTAACACACTAAGGGGCATATGCATCAACCAAAGGAATACCGATTCCTTAATAGCGAAAAATAAGGAATCGCCATTAAGGAATCGGTATATGGCATGCATCAACAGAATCGGTAAAATTTAGCGATTCCTTAAAAATCGCTAAATTTACCGATTTCTCAATAGCGGGGCATGCAAACTCCCATTAGCAAATTGCGAGTTCGGTAATACCGAATTAGCTAATAGCGAGTTCGGTAATACCGAGTTAGCTATTACCGAATCGGTAATAGCTAAATCGCAATTTGCCGCGTCGCTCCGGGAACGTGCAGATGACATCACCAACCAGGAAATACTGCAGCCCCACCCACATAGCCTCGACAGAGGAGCAGACAGGAGCTGGGAAGGAGGACTGCCTGTGCAGAGTGAGGCCACACCGACTCAGCAAATCCAAGGAAACACACATCATGGCGCAGGAAGTGCCATCCAGCGCTGAGTCAGCACGCAAGCGAAAGCGAAAGTTTTCGGACAGGGAGCTCGAGTACCTAATCGAGGGAGTCACCAGCAAACACGATCGCCTCTTTGGCAAGCTGTCCCTCAAGGTGCCTGAGCAGGAGAAGCGGCGCATATGGCTGCGCATCCGTGAGAGGGTGAATGCAGTTGGCGTCACCACCCGCAGCATCGACGACCTCAAAAGAAGGTGGTACAACCTGCGGAAGCGTGCCAAAGAGAGGATTGCGGAGAGGCTCCGGGAGTCGAGCAGGACTGGAGGCGGACCATCTACAGCACCATCCAACACAGCCCTGGAGGACCTTGTGGAAGGGACGATAGAGCGGGAAGCCGTCGTGGGGATGACCCAGATGGACACGTCCGGCGCAGCCACAAGTGCCCAAGGTAAGATGCATGCCTGTGCCCACACCCAGCGTAGCGTAAATCCATTTCCACGCCCCCAGCCCGATCTCAGTGTGTCTGCAGCGCTGACACAGACAGCTTTACACATGACACTAGTGCATCCTGGGAGTTGTAGTCTAGTCAGCCCAGTGTGCATGTACAGGCGTAAATCCAATGACCATACACCACAGCAGTTGAACATGGATGGAGACTGTTCATTTAGTGGACCACAGAGGGACATTAATGTGTACAACACTATGTAGTTGTAATTATCCCACTAACCATGCACTGTTTCACACACAGATGCATCACCTGGGGATTCGGACGACAGCGGCCAGCTGATCATCTCGGAAACACCCGTAGAGTCAGACCAGGAGACAGCGCAGGACGCGCATGCATCGCCAACACCTGCCACACCAACAGTACCAGCTCCACCAGCACCACCAGCAACGCCACCAGCATCAGCGCCACAAGCAACGGCACCAGCGCCACAAGCAATGGCACCAGCCAAACAGGCTGCAGCTACTACAGCCACAATAGCGCAGAGGCACAGGTCCCAAGTTGCGCCCTTGCAGGAGATGGAAACACCCTCCTCGCAATTGGCACCCAGGCAGCGCACATACACACCACCTGATGCACCACCTGGAGGCGCAAGACACACACGGCGGCACAGAGCTCGTCGCAGTTCCGTCTCCTCAGCCGAACAGGATGTCCCAACAACCTCTGCAATTGAGGAGAGGATGCTGCGTACACAGCGCCTGCAGGGACGACATGTGGCTAGCATTAGCTGCAATATCGTGCGCCTTGCCAGGGAGATGTGCGCCATGACTGCAGCAGTCACGGACATGAGCACGGCGGTCAGGGACATGACCACTGCGGTTGCAGAGGGCAATGCGCAGCTCAGGGAGGAGGTACATGATCTCACCCGTGCCATGAGGGAGGGCCATGAGTGCCATAAGAGGAGGCACCGGCAGCAACTGTTGCGTTCCGCCGCTGCAACCAAGGCCATAACACGGCACAGCAACAGCACCGCAGTGTTGGCACGCCGCTCAGTCTCCCTGCAGGTGGACCTTGGGCACTTTTGCGGGGATGTCGCTAAGTCACTAGGACACATCACCACTGCAATGGAACACCTACAGAGCAGCACATGCAGTGCTGCTGCATTGGGAGGGGATGACACAAGTGAGGCTGCCTCCAGTGTCAGCAGCGTGTCACTGGCACAGGCCAGCACCAGGCGCCGCAGTTCGCGTGCCTCCACGGGACAGGCCGTGGTGAGGCATTGGATACACCTGAGCGGAGGCTTGGGGTATGTGGGAAGCGCCACTAGACAGTTGGACATGCATGCAGGACCATGGTGGGGCAACCATGGCCATCCAAATACTGTGTATGCACATGCGTGACTTTAAGGCACCTTTAATTTACATTAATGCAAATGGAGCATGATTTACAATGCTAGTTTTGTTGCACAACCCTCTGTGCTACTGTGCATTAAACAGTTGCACCCCAAACTAACTTGTAATGTCTCATTTTCCAATGTTTCAAAAATGATTTAGCATTATGTATGTCTGCCTCCTATGGCCCTCTGCTGTGTTTGGGATGTGTGCCTGTCGTTGTTGGGCAGGTGGTTGGTCATCCCGGTGCTCCGCATCCCTGTCCACCTCTATGGGTATCCCCCTTCTGGTGGCAATGTTGTGCAGCATTGCACATACAGCAATTATCCGGCAGCATGTTTCAGGTTGGTATAGCATGGCGCCGCCAGTCTTGTGGAGGATTCTGAAGCGGCTCTTGAGAATCCCAAATGTCCTCTCTATCACATTCCTAGTGCTGATGTGTGCAGCGTTGTAGCGATGTTCCTGTGGGGTTGCTGGATTTAAGTATGGGGTGAGTATGTATTCACGCAGGGCGTAAGCACTGTCACCTTGAAGATAGAAGCATAGACTTAGCATTGGTGATGTACATACATGTGTGGTGTTGGTGTGGGGAAGCATATTTCTACGTACCTAGCAGGAGTCCCTCTCCAAATTCTCCGTTGATTAGTCGCCTGTGCATTCCACTGTGGCGGAAGATGTAGGAGTTGTGTGTGCTCCCTGGGAATTGTGCCACTAGGTCCGTTATGATGTTATTGGCATCGCACACAACCTACACGTTGATCGAGTGGTATGACTTGCGGTTCCGGAAAATGTACTCATTTGCTGCGGGAGGACATATGGGGATGTGCGTGCAGTCGATGCATCCAATCACATGTGGTTATTGTGCCACCTGGTAGAAAGCCTGTTTGGTGCGGTCCAACTGCTGTGGGGTTGTGGGGAAGCTGATGTGTGTGTGGAGCATTGTCAGCATGGCATCGAGGAATTTCTTGAAGAAGCGTGACAGTGCGCTTTGAGAAACACCTCCGGCCACCGCAATTACCTCCTGGAAACTCCCTGAGGCCAGTAGGTGCAGGCTGCATAGGACCTGAACGTGCACAGGGATTGCATTTGTCCGCTGTGTCTGGTGCTGCAGTAATGGTTCCAGGTCTGCAATCAGGCGCATGATCATGGCACGATTGAGGCGATACTTCTGGTACACCTCATTCTCATTCTGCCCGAGCAAGGTTATGCGCAGTCTGAAAACCCGCTCCTGGACTCTTCTCCTGCGCTGTCCTGCTGCATTGATCCGCATCCTCCTTGCAAGCACGTAGAGGGCAGCCATTTTGTGGGAGCCAACAGGGTCTCCTGGGCCACATTTAAGGGTTTAGTGATTGCCTCAATCATTTGCACATGTAGAAATTTTTTTTGCATTAACTTTTTTTTTTTTTTAATTTTACCTCCAGGTTTTGATTCCCCTTATTTAGCTCTTGCAAAATAGCGATTTTTGGGATTTTCGTTATTAGCGAGTTTTGTTGCATTGGGGTGCGATTCGTTATTTGCTATTGGCACTTTCCGGGAGCTGTTAGTGTTTCGGTAACTGCAAAATCAGTATATAGCGATTCGGTAATTTAGCATTTTGGGTATTAGCGATTCGGTATGTTAGCGGATATTTATTTTGCGATTCGTTATTTGCTCACGTTTTGGGTTGATGCATTGGGATTGGGTATTTGGGACTCGCTACCGGGAGCTAATAACGAATCAGTATTTTTCCGACTGGATTTTGGCTTGATGCATGAGGCTGCTAAACACTAAAACACTCTAAAACACTAAAACACTCTAACACACTAAAACACTACAACACTACAACACTAAAACACGCTAACACTCTAACACTCTAACACACTAACACACTAAAACACTAAAACATTAAAACACTAAAACACTCTAACACACTAAAACACTCTAAACAGTAAAACACGACAACACTAAAACACGCTAACACTCTAATACTCTAACACACCAAAACACTAAAACAGTAACACACTACAACATTAAAACACTAAAACACTCTAACACACTCTTAAACACTAAAACACAAAAACACTAAACCACTAAAACACTAAACCACTAAAACAATAAAACACTAAAACACTAAAACAATTAACCACTAAAACAATAAAACACTAAAACAATAAAACACTAAAACAATAAAACACTAAAACACTAAAACAATTAACCACTAAAACAATAAAACACTAAAACAATAAAACACTAAAACAATAAAACACTAAAACACTAACACAGTAACACACTAAAACACTAAAACATTAAAACACTAACACACTAACACACTAAAACACTAAAACATTAAAACACTAAAACACTCTAACACACTAAAACACTCTAAACAGTAAAACACGACAACACTAAAACACGCTAACACTCTAATACTCTAACACACCAAAACACTAAAACAGTAACACACTACAACATTAAAACACTAAAACACTCTAACACACTCTTAAACACTAAAACACAAAAACACTAAACCACTAAAACACTAAACCACTAAAACAATAAAACACTAAAACACTAAAACAATTAACCACTAAAACAATAAAACACTAAAACAATAAAACACTAAAACAATAAAACACTAAAACACTACAACACTAAAACACGCTAACACTCTAACACTCTAACACACTAAAACACTAAAACACTAAAACACTAAAACACTCTAAAACACTAAAACACTAAAACACTAACACACTAACAATAAAACAGTAAAACAATAAAACGCTAAGACAATAAAACACTAAAACAATAAAACACTAAAACACTCTAACACACTAAAACACTACAACACTACAACACTAAAACACGCTAACACTCTAACACTCTAACACACTAAAACACTAAAACACTAAAACACTCTAAAACACTAAAACACTCTAACACACTAAAACATTAAAACACAAACACACTAAAACACTCTAAACAGTAAAACACTACAACACTAAAACACGCTAACACGCTAACACTCTAACACACCAAAACACTAAAACAGTAACACACTAAAACATTAAAGCACTAAAACACTAAAACAATAAAACACTAAAACAATAAAACACTCTAACACTCTAACACACTAAAACACTAACACACTAAAACACTAAAACACTCTAACACACTAAAACACTAAAACACTAACACACTAAAACACTCTAACACACTAACACTCTAACACTCTAACACTCTAACACTCTAACACTCTAACACTCTAACACACTAACACTCTAACACACTAACACTCTAACACTCTAACACTCTAACACTCTAACACTCTAACACACTAATACTCTAATACACTAAAACACTCTAACACACTAAAACACTACAACACTAAAACACGCTAACACTCTAACACTCTAACACTCTAACACACTAACACTCTAACACACTAACACTCTAACACTCTAACACTCTAACACTCTAACACACTAACACTCTAACACACTAAAACACTCTAACACACTAAAACACTACAACACTAAAACACGCTAACACTCTAACACTCTGACACACTAAGGGGCATATGCATCAACCAAAGGAATACCGATTCCTTAATAGCGAAAAATAAGGAATCGCCATTAAGGAATCGGTATATGGCATGCATCAACAGAATCGGTAAAATTTAGCGATTCCTTAAAAATCGCTAAATTTACCGATTTCTCAATAGCGGGGCATGCAAACTCCCATTAGCAAATTGCGAGTTCGGTAATACCGAATTAGCTAATAGCGAGTTCGGTAATACCGAGTTAGCTATTACCGAATCGGTAATAGCTAAATCGCAATTTGCCGCGTCGCTCCGGGAACGTGCAGATGACATCACCAACCAGGAAATACTGCAGCCCCACCCACATAGCCTCGACAGAGGAGCAGACAGGAGCTGGGAAGGAGGACTGCCTGTGCAGAGTGAGGCCACACCGACTCAGCAAATCCAAGGAAACACACATCATGGCGCAGGAAGTGCCATCCAGCGCTGAGTCAGCACGCAAGCGAAAGCGAAAGTTTTCGGACAGCGAGCTCGAGTACCTAATCGAGGGAGTCACCAGCAAACACGATCGCCTCTTTGGCAAGCTGTCCCTCAAGGTGCCTGAGCAGGAGAAGCGGCGCATATGGCTGCGCATCCGTGAGAGGGTGAATGCAGTTGGCGTCACCACCCGCAGCATCGACGACCTCAAAAGAAGGTGGTACAACCTGCGGAAGCGTGCCAAAGAGAGGATTGCGGAGAGGCTCCGGGAGTCGAGCAGGACTGGAGGCGGACCATCTACAGCACCATCCAACACAGCCCTGGAGGACCTTGTGGAAGGGACGATAGAGCGGGAAGCCGTCGTGGGGATGACCCAGATGGACACGTCCGGCGCAGCCACAAGTGCCCAAGGTAAGATGCATGCCTGTGCCCACACCCAGCATAGCGTAAATCCATTTCCACGCCCCCAGCCCGATCTCAGTGTGTCTGCAGCGCTGGCACAGACAGCTTTACACATGACACTAGTGCATCCTGGGAGTTGTAGTCTAGTCAGCCCAGTGTGCATGTACAGGCGTAAATCCAATGACCATACACCACAGCAGTTGAACATGGATGGAGACTGTTCATTTAGTGGACCACAGAGGGACATTAATGTGTACAACACTATGTAGTTGTAATTATCCCACTAACCATGCACTGTTTCACACACAGATGCATCACCTGGGGATTCGGACGACAGCGGCCAGCTGATCATCTCGGAAACACCCGTAGAGTCAGACCAGGAGACAGCGCAGGACGCGCATGCATCGCCAACACCTGCCACACCAACAGTACCAGCTCCACCAGCACCACCAGCAACGCCACCAGCATCAGCGCCACAAGCAACGGCACCAGCACCAGCGCCACAAGCAATGGCACCAGCCAAACAGGCTGCAGCTACTACAGCCACAATAGCGCAGAGGCACAGGTCCCAAGTTGCGCCCTTGCAGGAGATGGAAACACCCTCCTCGCAATTGGCACCCAGGCAGCGCACATACACACCACCTGATGCACCACCTGGAGGCGCAAGACACACACGGCGGCACAGAGCTCGTCGCAGTTCCGTCTCCTCAGCCGAACAGGATGTCCCAACAACCTCTGCAATTGAGGAGAGGATGCTGCGTACACAGCGCCTGCAGGGACGACATGTGGCTAGCATTAGCTGCAATATCGTGCGCCTTGCCAGGGAGATGGGCGCCATGACTGCAGCAGTCACGGACATGAGCACGGCGGTCAGGGACATGACCACTGCGGTTGCAGAGGGCAATGCGCAGCTCAGGGAGGAGGTACATGATCTCACCCGTGCCATGAGGGAGGGCCATGAGTGCCATAAGAGGAGGCACCGGCAGCAACTGTTGCGTTCCGCCGCTGCAACCAAGGCCATAACACGGCACAGCAACAGCACCGCAGTGTTGGCACGCCGCTCAGTCTCCCTGCAGGTGGACCTTGGGCACTTTTGCGGGGATGTCGCTAAGTCACTAGGACACATCACCACTGCAATGGAACACCTACAGAGCAGCACATGCAGTGCTGCTGCATTGGGAGGGGATGACACAAGTGAGGCTGCCTCCAGTGTCAGCAGCGTGTCACTGGCACAGGCCAGCACCAGGCGCCGCAGTTCGCGTGCCTCCACGGGACAGGCCGTGGTGAGGCATTGGATACACCTGAGCGGAGGCTTGGGGTATGTGGGAAGCGCCACTAGACAGTTGGACATGCATGCAGGACCATGGTGGGGCAACCATGGCCATCCAAATACTGTGTATGCACATGCGTGACTTTAAGGCACCTTTAATTTACATTAATGCAAATGGAGCATGATTTACAATGCTAGTTTTGTTGCACAATCCTCTGTGCTACTGTGCATTAAACAGTTGCACCCCAAACTAACTTGTAATGTCTCATTTTCCAATGTTTCAAAAATGATTTAGCATTATGTATGTCTGCCTCCTATGGCCCTCTGCTGTGTTTGGGATGTGTGCCTGTCGTTGTTGGGCAGGTGGTTGGTCATCCCGGTGCTCCGCATCCCTGTCCACCTCTATGGGTATCCCCCTTCTGGTGGCAATGTTGTGCAGCATTGCACATACAGCAATTATCCGGCAGCATGTTTCAGGTTGGTATAGCATGGCGCCGCCAGTCTTGTGGAGGATTCTGAAGCGGCTCTTGAGAATCCCAAATGTCCTCTCTATCACATTCCTAGTGCTGATGTGTGCAGCGTTGTAGCGATGTTCCTGTGGGGTTGCTGGATTTAAGTATGGGGTGAGTATGTATTCACGCAGGGCGTAAGCACTGTCACCTTGAAGATAGAAGCATAGACTTAGCATTGGTGATGTACATACATGTGTGGTGTTGGTGTGGGGAAGCGTATTTCTACGTACCTAGCAGGAGTCCCTCTCCAAATTCTCCGTTGATTAGTCGCCTGTGCATTCCACTGTGGCGGAAGATGTAGGAGTTGTGTGTGCTCCCTGGGAATTGTGCCACTAGGTCCGTTATGATGTTATTGGCATCGCACACAACCTACACGTTGATCGAGTGGTATGACTTGCGGTTCCGGAAAATGTACTCATTTGCTGCGGGAGGACATATGGGGATGTGCGTGCAGTCGATGCATCCAATCACATGTGGTTATTGTGCCACCTGGTAGAAAGCCTGTTTGGTGCGGTCCAACTGCTGTGGGGTTGTGGGGAAGCTGATGTGTGTGTGGAGCATTGTCAGCATGGCATCGAGGAATTTCTTGAAGAAGCGTGACAGTGCGCTTTGAGAAACACCTCCGGCCACCGCAATTACCTCCTGGAAACTCCCTGAGGCCAGTAGGTGCAGGCTGCATAGGACCTGAACGTGCACAGGGATTGCATTTGTCCGCTGTGTCTGGTGCTGCAGTAATGGTTCCAGGTCTGCAATCAGGCGCATGATCATGGCACGATTGAGGCGATACTTCTGGTACACCTCATTCTCATTCTGCCCGAGCAAGGTTATGCGCAGTCTGAAAACCCGCTCCTGGACTCTTCTCCTGCGCTGTCCTGCTGCATTGATCCGCATCCTCCTTGCAAGCACGTAGAGGGCAGCCATTTTGTGGGAGCCAACAGGGTCTCCTGGGCCACATTTAAGGGTTTAGTGATTGCCTCAATCATTTGCACATGTAGAAATTTTTTTTGCATTAACTTTTTTTTTTTTTTAATTTTACCTCCAGGTTTTGATTCCCCTTATTTAGCTCTTGCAAAATAGCGATTTTTGGGATTTTCGTTATTAGCGAGTTTTGTTGCATTGGGGTGCGATTCGTTATTTGCTATTGGCACTTTCCGGGAGCTGTTAGTGTTTCGGTAACTGCAAAATCAGTATATAGCGATTCGGTAATTTAGCATTTTGGGTATTAGCGATTCGGTATGTTAGCGGATATTTATTTTGCGATTCGTTATTTGCTCACGTTTTGGGTTGATGCATTGGGATTGGGTATTTGGGACTCGCTACCGGGAGCTAATAACGAATCAGTATTTTTCCGACTGGATTTTGGCTTGATGCATGAGGCTGCTAAACACTAAAACACTCTAAAACACTAAAACACTCTAACACACTAAAACACTACAACACTACAACACTAAAACACGCTAACACTCTAACACTCTAACACACTAACACACTAAAACACTAAAACATTAAAACACTAAAACACTCTAACACACTAAAACACTCTAAACAGTAAAACACGACAACACTAAAACACGCTAACACTCTAATACTCTAACACACCAAAACACTAAAACAGTAACACACTACAACATTAAAACACTAAAACACTCTAACACACTCTTAAACACTAAAACACAAAAACACTAAACCACTAAAACACTAAACCACTAAAACAATAAAACACTAAAACACTAAAACAATTAACCACTAAAACAATAAAACACTAAAACAATAAAACACTAAAACACTAAAACAATTAACCACTAAAACAATAAAACACTAAAACAATAAAACACTAAAACAATAAAACACTAAAACACTAACACAGTAACACACTAAAACACTAAAACATTAAAACACTAAAACACTCTAACACACTAAAACACTCTAAACAGTAAAACACGACAACACTAAAACACGCTAACACTCTAACACTCTAACACACTAAAACACTAAAACACTAAAACACTCTAAAACACTAAAACACTCTAACACACTAAAACATTAAAACACAAACACTCTAACACACTAAAACACTCTAAACAGTAAAACACTACAACACTAAAACACGCTAACACGCTAACACTCTAACACACCAAAACACTAAAACAGTAACACACTAAAACATTAAAGCACTAAAACACTAAAACAATAAAACACTAAAACAATAAAACACTCTAACACTCTAACACACTAAAACACTAACACACTAAAACACTAAAACACTCTAACACACTAAAACACTACAACATTAAAACACTAAAACACTCTAACACACTAAAACACTCTTAAACACTAAAACACAAAAACACTTACAATAAAACTATAAAACAATAAAACACTAAAACAATAAAACACTAAAACAATAAAACACGAAAACAATAAAACACTCAAACACTCAAACACCCAAACACTAAAACAATAAAACACTAAAACACTAACACACTAAAACACTAAAACACTCTAACACACTAAAACACTACAACATTAAAACACTAAAACACTCTAACACACTAAAACACTCTTAAACACTAAAACACAAAAACACTTACAATAAAACTATAAAACAATAAAACAATAAAACAATAAAACACTAAAACAATAAAACACGAAAACAATAAAACACTCAAACACTCAAACACCCAAACACTAAAACAATAAAACACTAAAACAATAAAACACTAAAACAATAAAACACTAAAACAATAAAACACTAAAACAATAAAACACTAAACCATTAAAACATTAAAACACTCTAACACAGTAAACACTCTTAAACACTAAAACACAAAAACACTAACAATAAAACAATAAAACACTAAAACAATAAAACACTAAAACAATACCTGGAGAGACCATCTGCATTCCCATGGTCAGTACCTGGCCGGTGCTCCACTGTAAAGTCCATCCCCTGTAGGGAAATGGACCACCTAAGCAGTTTGGGATTTTCACCCTTCATCTGATTTAGCCACAAGAGGGGCTTATGGTCGGTCTGAATCTTGAAGTGAGTGCCAAACAAGTATGGCCTCAGCTTCTTCAGGGCCCACACCACAGCAAAGGCCTCCCTCTCAATAGCTGACCAATTCTTCTCTCTGGGGGTCAACCTTCTGCTAATAAAAGCAATGGGTTGGTCTTGACCATCTACATTAAGTTGTGACAGCACAGCTCCCACACCCAACTCAGAAGCATCTGTTTGGACAATAAACTCTTTGGAGTAGTCAGGACTTTTCAGGATAGGTGCAGAGCACATGGCCTCCTTCATGTCATTAAATGCCTTTTGACAGCTTACTGTCCACTGAACCTTTTTGGGCATCTTCTTGGATGTCAGATCATTAAGAGGAGTCACAATGGACCCATAGTTCTTAACAAACTTCCTGTAGTACCCATTCAAGCCCAAGAAAGCTCGAACTTGAGTCTGGGTGGTTGGAGGGGACCAGTCCTTGATGGATTGTATCTTACTCTCCAGTGGTTGAACTTGGCCTCCACCTACAAGGTGGCCCAAATACACAACCTTACTCTGCCCTATCTGGCACTTAGTAGCCTTGATAGTGAGGCCTGCCCTTTGCAGGGCCTCAAGAGCCTTCTTCAGGTGGATCAGGTGATCCTCCCAGGTGGTGCTAAAGACAGCAATGTCATCAAGATATGCTGCGCAAAAGTCATCCAACCCAGTAAGGACTTGGTTCACCAGCCTTTGGAAGGTGGCAGGTGCATTCTTCAGACCAAAGGGCATCACCACAAACTGATAATGCCCACCTGGGGTTGAGAATGCTGTTTTGGCCTTAGACTCCTCAGCTAATCTGATTTGCCAATAGCCAGCTGTTAAGTCAAATGTGCTCAAAAACTTTGCAGAAGCTAGTTTGTCTATGAGCTCATCTGCCCTTGGAATAGGGTGTGCATCTGTCCTGGTGACAGCATTGAGACCCCTGTAGTCCACACAGAACCTCATCTCTCTCTTGCCATCTTTGGTGTGAGGTTTGGGGACCAGAACCACTGGGCTAGCCCAGGGGCTCTCTGAGGGTTCAATGACACCTAATTCCAGCATTTTATGTACCTCAGCCTTTATACAGTCCCTGACGTGGTCAGGTTGTCTGTAGAGCTTGTTCTTTACAGGCAGACTGTCACCAGTGTCCACAACATCGGTACACCAGTCAGTTTGGCTAGGTATTAGGGAAAACACAAAAACACTAAAACACTAACACTAAAACACTCTAACACACTAAAACACTCTAAAACACTAAAACACTCTTACACACTAAAACACAAAAACACAGAAACACAGAAACACTAAAACACTAACTCTAAAACACTCTAACACACTAAAACACTCTAACACACTAACACTCTAACACACTAAATCACTCTAACACACTAAAACACTACAACACTAAAACACGCTAACACTCTAACACACTAAGGGGCATATGCATCAACCAAAGGAATACCGATTCCTTAATAGCGAAAAATAAGGAATCGCCATTAAGGAATCGGTATATGGCATGCATCAACAGAATCGGTAAAATTTAGCGATTCCTTAAAAATCGCTAAATTTACCGATTTCTCAATAGCGGGGCATGCAAACTCCCATTAGCAAATTGCGAGTTCGGTAATACCGAATTAGCTAATAGCGAGTTCGGTAATACCGAGTTAGCTATTACCGAATCGGTAACAGCGAAATCGCAATTTGCCGCGTCGCTCCGGGAACGTGCAGATGACATCACCAACCAGGAAATACTGCAGCCCCACCCACATAGCCTCGACAGAGGAGCAGACAGGAGCTGGGAAGGAGGACTGCCTGTGCAGAGTGAGGCCACACCGACTCAGCAAATCCAAGGAAACACACATCATGGCGCAGGAAGTGCCATCCAGCGCTGAGTCAGCACGCAAGCGAAAGCGAACGTTTTCGGACAGGGAGCTCGAGTACCTAATCGAGGGAGTCACCAGCAAACATGATCGCCTCTTTGGCAAGCTGTCCCTCAAGGTGCCTGAGCAGGAGAAGCGGCGCATATGGCTGCGCATCCGTGAGAGGGTGAATGCAGTTGGCGTCACCACCGCAGCATCGACGACCTCAAAAAAAGGTGGTACGACCTGCGGAAGCGTGCCAAAGAGAGGATTGCGGAGAGGCTCCGGGAGTCGAGCAGGACTGGAGGCGGACCATCTACAGCACCATCCAACACAGCCCTGGAGGACCTTGTGGAAGGGACGATAGAGCGGGAAGCCGTCGTGGGGGTGACCCAGATGGACACGTCCGGCGCAGCCACAAGTGCCCAAGGTAAGATGCATGCCTGTGCCCACACCCAGCGTAGCGTAAATCCATTTCCACGCCCCCAGCCCGATCTCAGTGTGTCTGCAGCGCTGGCACAGACAGCTTTACACATGACACTAGTGCATCCTGGGAGTTGTAGTCTAGTCAGCCCAGTGTGCATGTACAGGCGTAAATCCAATGACCATACACCACAGCAGTTGAACATGGATGGAGACTGTTCATTTAGTGGACCACAGAGGGACATTAATGTGTACAACACTATGTAGTTGTAATTATCCCACTAACCATGCACTGTTTCACACACAGATGCATCACCTGGGGATTCGGACGACAGCGGCCAGCTGATCATCTCGGAAACACCCGTAGAGTCAGACCAGGAGACAGCGCAGGACGCGCATGCATCGCCAACACCTGCCACACCAACAGTACCAGCTCCACCAGCACCACCAGCAACGCCACCAGCATCAGCGCCACAAGCAACGGCACCAGCATCAGCGCCACAAGCAATGGCACCAGCCAAACAGGCTGCAGCTACTACAGCCACAATAGCACAGAGGCACAGGTCCCAAGTTGCGCCCTTGCAGGAGATGGAAACACCCTCCTCGCAATTGGCACCCAGGCAGCGCACATACACACCACCTGATGCACCACCTGGAGGCGCAAGACACACACGGCGGCACAGAGCTCGGCGCAGTTCCGTCTCCTCAGCCGAACAGGATGTCCCAACAACCTCTGCAATTGAGGAGAGGATGCTGCGTACACAGCGCCTGCAGGGACGACATGTGGCTAGCATTAGCTGCAATATCGTGCGCCTTGCCAGGGAGATGCACGCCATGACTGCAGCAGTCACGGACATGAGCACGGC
Source organism: Triturus cristatus (assembly GCF_964204655.1). Classification (NCBI taxonomy): domain Eukaryota; kingdom Metazoa; phylum Chordata; class Amphibia; order Caudata; family Salamandridae; genus Triturus; species Triturus cristatus. Next base: position 371,882,642 of record NC_140595.1, read on the forward strand.
GGTCAGGGACATGACCACTGCGGTTGCAGAGGGCAATGCGCAGCTCAGGGAGGAGGTACATGATCTCACCCGTGCCATGAGGGAGGGCCATGAGTGCCATAAGAGGAGGCACCAGCAGCAACTGTTGCGTTCCGCCGCCGCAACCAAGGCCATAACACGGCACAGCAACAGCACCGCAGTGTTGGCACGCCGCTCAGTCTCCCTGCAGGTGGACCTTGGGCACTTCTGCGGGGATGTCGCTAAGTCACTAGGACACATCACCACTGCAATGGAACACCTACAGAGCAGCACATGCAGTGCTGCTGCATTGGGAGGGGATGACACAAGTGAGGCTGCCTCCAGTGTCAGCAGCGTGTCACTGGCACAGGCCAGCACCAGGCGCCGCAGTTCGCGTGCCTCCACGGGGACAGGCCGTGGTGAGGCATTGGATACACCTGAGCGGAGGCTTGGGGTACGTGGGAAGCGCCACTAGACAGTTGGACATGCATGCAGGACCATGGTGGGGCAACCATGGCCATCCAAATACTGTGTTTGCACATGCGTGACTTTAAGGCACCTTTAATTTACATTAATGCAAATGGAGCATGATTTACAATGCTAGTTTTGTTGCACAATCCTCTGTGCTACTGTGCATTAAACAGTTGCACCCCAAACTTACTTGTAATGTCTCATTTTCCAATGTTTCAAAAATGATTTAGCATTATGTATGTCCGCCTCCTATGGCCCTCTGCTGTGTTTGGGATGTGTGCCTGTCGTTGTTGGGCGGGTGGTTGGTCATCCCGGTGCTCCGCATCCCTGTCCACCTCTATGGGTATCCCCCTTCTGGTGGCAATGTTGTGCAGCATTGCACATACAGCAATTATCCGGCAGCATGTTTCAGGTTGGTATAGCATGGCGCCGCCAGTCTTGTGGAGGATTCTGAAGCAGCTCTTGAGAATCCCAAATGTCCTCTCTATCACATTCCTAGTGCTGATGTGTGCAGCGTTGTAGCGATGTTCCTGCGGGGTTGCTGGATTTAAGTATGGGGTGAGTATGTATTCACGCAGGGCGTAAGCACTGTCACCTAGAAGATAGAAGCATAGACTTAGCATTGGTGATGTACATACATGTGTGGTGTTGGTGTGGGGAAGCGTATTTCTACGTACCTAGCAGGAGTCCCTCTCCAAATTCTCCATTGATTAGTCGCCTGTGTATTCCACTGTGGCGGAAGATGTAGGAGTCGTGTGTGCTCCCTGGGAATTGTGCCACTAGGTCCGTTATGATGTTATTGGCATCGCAAACAACCTGCACGTTGATCGAGTGGTATGACTTGCGGTTCCGGAAAATGTACTCATTTGCTGCGGGAGGACATATGGGGATGTGCGTGCAGTCGATGCATCCAATCACATGTGGGAATTGTGCCACCTGGTAGAAAGCCTGTTTGGTGCGGTCCAACTGCTGTGGGGTTGTGGGGAAGCTGATGTGTGTGTGGAGCATTGTCAGCATGGCATCGAGGAATTTCTTGAAGAAGCGTGACAGTGCGCTTTGAGAAACACCTCCGGCCACCGCAATTACCCCCTGGAAACTCCCTGAGGCCAGTAGGTGCAGGCTGCATAGGACCTGAACGTGCGCAGGGATTGCATTTGCCCGGTGTGTCTGGTGCTGCAGTAATGGTTCCAGGTCTGCAATCAGGCGCATGATCATGGCACGATTGAGGCGATACTTCTGGTACACCTCGTCCTCATTCTGCCCGAGCAAGGTTATGCACAGTCTGAAAACCCGCTCCTGGACCCTTCTCCTGCGCTGTCCTGCTGCATTGATCCGCATCCTCCTTGCAAGCACGTAGAGGGCAGCCATTTTGTGGGAGCCAACAGGGTCTCCTGGGCCACATTTAAGGGTTTAGTGATTGCCTCAATCATTTGCACATGTAGAAATTTTTTTTGCATTAACTTTTTTTTTTTTTTTTAACTTTACCTCCAGGTTTTGATTCCCCTTATTTAGCTCTTGCAAAATAGCGATTTTTGGGATTTTCGTTATTAGCGAGTTTTGTTGCATTGGGGTGCGATTCGTTATTTGCTATTGGCACTTTCCGGGAGCTGTTAGTGTTTCGGTAACTGCAAAATCAGTATATAGCGATTCGGTAATTTAGCATTTTGGGTATTAGCGATTCGGTATGTTAGCGGATATTTATTTTGCGATTCGTTATTTGCTCACGTTTTGGGTTGATGCATTGGGATTGGGTATTTGGGACTCGCTACCGGGAGCTAATAACGAATCGGTATTTTACCGACTGGATTTTGGCTTGATGCATGAGGCTGCTAAACACTAAAACACTCTAAAACACTAAAACACTCTAACACTCTAACACACTAAAACACTACAACACTAAAACACGCTAACACTCTAACACTCTAACACTCTAACACACTAAAACACTAAAACACTAAAACACTCTAAAACACTAAAACACTCTAAAACACTAAAACACTCTAACAGACTAAAACCCTCTAATACACTAAAACACTAAAACACTAACACACTAAAACATTAAAACACTAAAACACTCTAACACACTAAAACACTCTAAACAGTAAAACACTACAACATTAAAGCACTAAAACACTAAAACACTAAAACAATAAAACACTAAAACAATAAAACAATTAACCACTAAAACAATAAACCACTAAAACAATAAAACACTAAAACAATAAAACACTAAGACATTAAAACACTAAAACACTCTAACACACTAAAACACTCTAAAACACTCTAACACACTAAAACACTCTAACACACTAAAACACTAAAACACTCTAACACACTAAAACACAAAAACACTAAAACACTAACACTAAAACACTAAAACACACTAAAACACTCTAAAACACTAAAACACTCTAACACACTAAAACACTCTTACACACTAAAACACTCTAACACATTAAAACACTAAAACACTAAAACATTAAAACATTAAAACACTAAAACACTCTAACACACTAAAACACTCTAAAATAGTAAGACACTACAACACTAAAACACGCTAACACTCTAACACATTTTGGGTATTAGCGATTCGGTATGTTAGCGGATATTTATTTTGCGATTCGTTATTTGCTCACGTTTTGGGTTGATGCATTGGGATTGGGTATTTGGGACTCGCTACCGGGAGCTAATAACGAATCGGTATTTTACCGACTGGATTTTGGCTTGATGCATGAGGCTGCTAAACACTAAAACACTCTAAAACACTAAAACACTCTAACACTCTAACACACTAAAACACTACAACACTAAAACACGCTAACACTCTAACACTCTAACACTCTAACACACTAAAACACTAAAACACTAAAACACTCTAAAACACTAAAACACTCTAAAACACTAAAACACTCTAACAGACTAAAACCCTCTAATACACTAAAACACTAAAACACTAACACACTAAAACATTAAAACACTAAAACACTCTAACACACTAAAACACTCTAAACAGTAAAACACTACAACATTAAAGCACTAAAACACTAAAACACTAAAACAATAAAACACTAAAACAATAAAACAATTAACCACTAAAACAATAAACCACTAAAACAATAAAACACTAAAACAATAAAACACTAAGACATTAAAACACTAAAACACTCTAACACACTAAAACACTCTAAAACACTCTAACACACTAAAACACTCTTAAACACTAAAACACAAAAACACTAACAATAAAACTATAAAACAATAAAACACTAAAACAATAAAACACTCTAACACTCTAACACACTAAAACACTCTAACACACTAAAACACTAAAACACTCTAACACACTAAAACACAAAAACACTAAAACACTAACACTAAAACACTAAAACACACTAAAACACTCTAAAACACTAAAACACTCTAACACACTAAAACACTCTTACACACTAAAACACTCTAACACATTAAAACACTAAAACACTAAAACATTAAAACATTAAAACACTAAAACACTCTAACACACTAAAACACTCTAAAATAGTAAGACACTACAACACTAAAACACGCTAACACTCTAACACTCTAACACACTAACACACTAAAACACTCTAAAACACTAAAACACTAAACCAATAAAACACTAACACACTAAAACACTCTAAAACACTAAAACACAAAAACACTAAAACACAAAAACAAAAAAACACTAACACTAAAACACTCTAACACACTTGATCACTCTAAAACACTAAAACACTCTAAAATAGTAAGACACTACAACACTAAAACACGCTAACACTCTAACACTCTAACACACTAAAACACTAAAACAGTAACACACTAAAACATTAAAGCACTAAAACACTCTAACACACTAAAACACTCTTAAACACTAAAACACAACAATAAAACTATAAAACAATAAAACAATAAAACACTCAAACACTCAAACACTCAAACACTAACACACACTAAAACACTCTAAAACACTAAAACACTCTCACACATTAAACACTAAAACACTAAAACACTAAAACACTAAAACACTAAAACACTAAAACACTAAAACACTAAAACAATAAAACAATAAAACAATAAAACAATAAAACAATAAAACACTAAAACAATAAAACACTAAAACACTAAAGCAATAAAACACAAAACAATAAAACAATAAAACACTAAAACAATAAAACACTAAAACACTACAACACTAACACTAAAACACTCTAACACACTAAAAACACTCTAACACAAACACTAACACACTCTAACACTAAAACACTAAAACACTAAAACACTCTAACACTCTAACACTCTAACACACTAAAACACTAAAACACTCTAAGACTAAAACACTCTAAGACTAAAACACTAAAACACTAAAACACTAAAACACTCTAACACTCTAACACTCTAACACTCTAAAACACTAAAACACTTAAACATCCCAATAATCAAACAATAACTCTATAGGGACTTGGATATGATTACATTCAATCATTATCTCATTAAGAACTCCTATAATCATTTGCTATTTCTATGGTTTACTTGAATAAAACTATCTTAACATTCTAACTTTGTGGGAACTTTCATCACGGCTGAAGCCACCATCTCTATATAGACCCTGGTGCTGCTATAATCACATACAACCTCTGATGGCATCATCGCACACCATCCCAATCCAGTGATGACATACCACCTCTGTGATCATCATCCGCCATAACTCCAATGCAGACATTAACATTATATGCATCCCTAGGGAGGTGTGGTCCAACAGCTATTTTGGCGTTGTAGTGTTTTAGTGTTTTAGTGTTTTAGTGTTTTAGTGTTTTAATGTTTTAGTGTGTTAGTGTTGTAGTGTTTTAGTGTTTAGTGTTTTAGTATGTTAGAGTGTTTTAGTGTTTTAGTGTTTTAGTGTTTTAGTGTTTTGGTGTTGTAGTGTTTTGGTGTTGTAGTGTTTTAGTGTTTTAGTGTTTTAGTGTTTTAGTGTTTTAGTGTTTTATTGTTTTATTGTTTTATTGTTTTATTGTTTTAGTGTTTTAGTGTTTTATTGTTTTATTGTTTTATTGTTTTAGTGTTAGTGTTTTTGTGTTTTAGTGTGTTAGAGTGTTTTAGTGTGTTAGAGTGTTTTAGTGTTTTAGAGTGTTTTAGTGTTTTAGAGTGTTTTAGTGTGTTAGAGTGTTTTAGTGTTTTTGTGTTTTAGTGTTTTAGTGTGTTAGAGTGTTTTAGTGTTAGAGTGTTTTAGTGTTTCTGTGTTTTTGTGTTTTAGTGTTTTAATGTGTTAGTGTTTGTGTTTTAGTGTTTTAGAGTGTTAGAGTGTTAGAGTGTTAGAGTGTTAGAGTGTTGTAGTGTTGTAGTGTTTTAGTGTGTTGTAGTGTTTTAGTGTTAGTGTTTTAGTGTTTTTGTGTTTTAGTGTTTTAGTGTTTTAGTGTTTTATTGTTTTAGTGTTAGAGTGTTTTAGTGTTTCTGTGTTTTTGTGTTTTAGTGTGTTTTAGTGTTTTAATGTGTTAGTGTTTGTGTTTTAGTGTTTTAGAGTGTTAGAGTGTTAGAGTGTTATAGTGTTGTAGTGTTTTAGTGTGTTAGAGTGTTAGACTGTTTTAGTGTTTTAGTGTTTTAGTGTTAGAGTGTTTTAGTGTTAGAGTGTTTTAGTGTTTTAGTGTTAGAGTGTTTTAGTGTTTTAGTGTTAGAGTGTTTTAGTGTTAGAGTGTTTTAGTGTTAGAGTGTTTTAGTGTTAGAGTGTTTTAGTGTTTTAGTGTTAGAGTGTTGTAGTCCCCAGGATTAGTGCATAGTGTTCTAGTCCCCACTGAAATAGTGTGTAAAGACAAAGCTTAAATCCCCATCCAGATAATGTGAAGCTAATAATGTTCAAGTCCAAACAGAGCTTGTGTGTAATTACAGTAATGTTATGGTCCCAACAAAGATGGTATGTTATTATAGTGATGCTCAAGTCCCCACATAGATAGTGTGTGATCATAGTGATGTTCAAGTCCCCACAAAGACAGTGTGTTATTATAGTGTTTTTCAAGTCCCCACAAAGATAGTGTGTTATTATACAGATGTTCAAGTCCCCACATAGATAGTGTGTTCTTATAGTGATGCTCAAGTCCCCACAAAGATAGTGTGTTATTATAGTGTTTTCAAGTCCCCACAAAGATAGTGTGTTATTATACAGATGTTCAAGTCCACACAAAGATAGTGTGTTATTATAGTGTTTTTCAAGTCCCCACAAAGATAGTGTGTTATTATACAGATGTTCAAGTCCCCACAAAGATAGTGTGTTCTTATAGTGTTTTTTCAAGTCACCACAAATATAGTTTGTTATTACAGTGTTTTTTCAAGTCCACACAAAGATAGTGTGTTATTATAGTGATGTTCAAGTCCCCACAGAGATAGTGTGTGAAGATGATTGTGTTCAAGTCTCTATTGAAATAGTGTGTACTTTCAGAGCTTAAATCCCATTATAAAGAGTGTGAAGCTAAGGATGGCCACGTCCACGCAGAGGTTTTGTGTAATTATAGGAAAGCTCAAGTCTCCACAGAGATGGTATGTTATTCTAGTGATGTTCAAATCCTAACAGAGTTAGTGTGTTATTATGGAGATTTTCAAGTCCCTCAAAGATAGTGTGGCATTTTAGTGATGCTCATGTCCCTGTGGAGATAATGTGGTATCATAGTGATGTTCAAGTCCCCACAGAGACAGCATGGGAAGATAATTGTATTAAAGTCTTCACTGAAATATTGTGTAAAGACAAAGCTTAAATACCCATACTGTAAGTGTGAAGTTAAGGATGTTCAAGTCCAAACAAGGGTTGTGTGTAATTACAGGAATGCTCAAGTGCCCACAGAGATAGTGTGTTACTGTAGTGATTTTCAAGTTCCCACAAACACAGTGTGTTTTATAGTGATGTTCATGTCCCCACAGAGATAGTGTGTGAAGATGATTGTGTTTAAGTACCCACTGAAATAGTGTGTATTGTCAAATCTTAAATCTCATTACAAAGAGTAGGAAACTAATGATGTGCAAGTCTGCACACAGGCTGTATGTAATTATAGAAATGTTCAAGTTTCCTCAGAGATGGTATGTTATTATAGTGATGTGTATGTCCCACAGAGATAGTGTGCTCTTATAGTAATGTTCATATGCCCACATAGATAGTGTTATTATAATGATGTTCAAGTCCCCACAGAGATAGTGTGGGAAGGTGATTATATTCAAGTCTTCACTGAAATAGTGTGTAATGACAAAGATTAAATTCCCAGGGAGTGTTAAGTTAATGATGATCAAGTCCAGACAGAGGTTTTTTGTAATTATAGGAAGGCTCAAGCACCCACAGAGAGGGTATGATATTATAGTGATTTGCAAGTCCCCACAAAGATGTGTTATTATAATGATGTTCAAGTCTCCACAGAGATATAGTGTGAAGATGATTGTGTTCAAGTCCCCACTAAAAATAGTGTGTAAAAACAATGCTTAAATCCTCACACAGAGCGTTTGAAGATAATGATGCTCAGGTCCAAACAGATTTGTGTGTACTGATAAGAATGTTCACATTCCCTCAGAGACAGTGTTTGAAGGAAATCATGATCAAGTACCCACACAGATAGTGTGTTGATATAGTGAAGTTAAAGGCCCCTTAAAGAGTGCATGTGATTACACCAATGTTCATGCTAGGAGGCATGGAATGCGTGGCAAACACGACAGACACCTGAAGCAAGCCTCACAGCTCAAAGCTTTTTTAATCAGGCTATTATCTATCCATGCAAGGGAGATTTCATCCCCAGGTCTGTGGTCCAGTGCTGGAGGGTCTGGGGGTGGAACACTGCCTGGTTCTTTGTCCATCTTTGAACAAAAGTCTGGAGCCGGCGGCAGGGCCTCGTGGGCTGTGGGCAAAGCGGGGAAACCTCGACCTGGCAAGGCCCCTATCAGCTGGGTAAAGTGACCCGCGGAATGCTTCCGGGAGGAAATCAATTGGTCCCAGGAGGCCCTGGTGCTCTGTGGTCCCCTACTGCTGATCACTGTCGAGAGTCAGAGTACCCATACAGCAAGTCAGCAGAGCCGCAGTCCAGAGAGACTAGCCACGACCTAGGGCTGCAAGCCCTCTCAGTGGGATTCTGTGGCAACCAAAGTGAAACTCCTGCTGAAAAATCACAGGTGCCTTGCGGAGTGCGTCACCAACTCTGAGAGAACATTGGCTGAGCTACAGCCACCTATGTTTGACCTTCATACTTGGGTACAGGGCTTACAGGACATGGTTCGTACTATGGAACAAAGAGCAGAGGATTCGGAGGACCGCTCATGTCTCAACAATGTTTCCATAGCAGCAATATTATTGACTACCTGGTAAAAAGACCTGGTCCCCCACCACAGCTTCACATCCATGGAGCATGGAGGGTCTCAGCGGGAGGCCCTCCATGTTTCATAGTGGCCCAAATACTCAATTATAATGACTGGGATGCAATACTAGATAGGACACTGAGTACTGATCCCATACTTGTGGACAATCACTGCATGTTGCATTCTATACACTGACAGTCCCGAGACAGATGGCCTCTTTTTGGGGAGTCAAGCGTAAATTGCATGCCTTGGGGGTCAAGTAGGTCCATAGCGTCAGGCAGTTAACCCAGGTGCCAGCAGCTACATTCCACAAATGCTCTGGTGACCATGGAGTTCCTCCTCTGAGGCCTTGGAAAATGGAGATACTGACTCTGGAGTGCTACAGGAGATGGGGGTCACCTCTCAGGGTTACCACCCAAACAGCAGATGACCTCCTCTAACTGACAGGCCATAGCTGTACTTCCCTTGTGCTTATCCTTCACCAACCCTGGGTCCCACAGGGTGTCTCAGCCTCCTGCGTTTAGGACCACTACTTCAGAAGCTTGATATACCCTTCAGGTCACACTCACACCTTCACCATCAAAAGCATAGGCTACTCTCCCATCTATGATGCCTTTTCGCGTGATCCACGGCCCAATTAGGACTTACCTTAAATTGTTTTGTTCCTACTTGCTGAGAAGTGCAGCATGTGCATGGGCGGTGGGCGCGGGGGTGTGGAGACAGGTGAAGTGGCAATGTGAGCAGACAAAGTGGCCCACTGTGGACTGAGGTGCGGCTCGGCAGCAACATTTGTAGCGGCGTCCAGGGTTGAGCAGGTGGAGCTCGTCAGTGGTGTAGCTGCGGGAGGTATTTGGACCAGGGTTCCTGGCACTGGGTGCTGCCGTACAGATGAGTGACATAGAATGGAGTGATGTAACTCCTTGTCCTCATAAGGTGCTTTAATCAGGACTTTACAGTTAGGGTCTGTTTTGGGCCCCTCTGGGGAATGTTCTCCTCATATTAGTTCCGCCAGGGGTATTAAACAGGGATGCATCTTGGCGCTCTTTACTTTCCTGCTCTATAAATGGATTCAACAAACATCTAGTGGATAAAGGCAAAGAACTCCTCGCATGGGATCTCAACCAGTACCAATTCTCTTATATGCGGATGATGCAGTGCTTCTTGCCCACAAAGTAAATGGCCTACATGTCTTCTAGATTTATGTTTTACTTATATGGAAGACCTGGATTTGCAGGAAAATTATTCTAAGTCTTATAGTCTGACTTGTGGCCACCCAAGCGCTATGTTATGGGGAGGACAAATTTAGAAAAGATATAGGGCCTTATTTACAAGAAAGTGATGCAGCGGGGAAACCGCAAGCCATTTGGCTGCACCATGCTGTGTCACTTTTAAAGCACTGGGATGCGTCATATTTACAACAACATGAGGCATCCCTGAGCTCTCCCTGTGCCGGTGCACAATTGGCAGCCATGCGCCAATGCAGTCACCCTTGCGCCATGGCACAAGGGTGTCTGCATTTTAGGGGAGATTGTTTTTGTGCAGGATGGTATCCCTTCCTGCACAAAAACAATCACAGAGGTGTTTTCCTCTTTCTATGTGTGCAGCATTGAAAGAGGAAAAAATGAAGGGAAATAAAAGTATTTCTCATTGTTGCACCTCCTTACACCTCCCCTGGAGAGGCGTAAGATTCTGACGCATTCCCAGGATTATGAAACATTGTAAATCTGGGAATGCCGCAGAAACCCTGAGTGTTGTGTGGGAACACACACAGGAACACCCATGGCACGCTCCTTTCACACAAAGTGCAGTGTGAAAAGGGGCCATATTTACAAGCCCACGAAAAGCTATGCAGGGTAAAATAACTAGATAATCTATCAGGCATATCACACAGCAAATAACCAAGCCACTTAATACTATACCAAATTATCGGAATTCATCTTACATATGCAACATGCTAAGGCAATCTCTAAAATTTAAGATCACCAACAACCTGTAAAGGTCATCATAAGTGAAATATATAATCAAAGTGTAACAAAACAAAGGAACAAATTCTATAGTTAACAGTTATTCAGTCAGTAACAGCATGAAAATAATATACATAGTGTGTCATATTTAGGCAAACATATATGTTTACCACTCACTGTTAGTATCAAATATACACAACAAAAGTGTACTCCCACTCATCAAGTCAGAGGTGGCCCATCCTGCTTTCACTTATTCCTCTTTCTCTTACTGTCTAGGAGCAATACACACAGACCAATTGCCAACTACACCTAGTCATGTGATCCAGGATAAAGGCTGCAGACACCAAATGTTTGGAATAAGAAAACGTCAACATTCTAAGAGTGCCATCTTCAGAATTGTGAATTGAAATCCAACTTTACCATTAAAAAGGGCTTTAAAGTTCTATTCTCTAGACACCCAAGTCAATATCCCTATCTGCTCCCAATTGAAAGCTATCGCTTGTTCAAAGCATTAAGGTAGCCCAATGTTATCCTACGAGAGGTAGGCCTAGCAGTAGTGAAAAGCGGATTTGATGAATTTCACTACCAGGACATGTAAAGCTTAAAAGTACATGTCCAACTTTTTAAATACTCTCCACCCTGCCCTGTGGGCTGTTTAGGGCCTACCCTTGGGGTGACATATGTTTTGAAAGGAGGTTTATTTTGCAAGGTTATAATAGAATAATTAAAACAGCACATACAGGCTGCATTATCAGACTTATGACCTGTTTAAAAGAGCTATCTATGTGGGTAGCTCAATTAGTGCTGCAGGCCCACTACAAGCATTTAATTTACAGGCCCTGGTATAGTATAGTTCCTATTTCTCTAATAGGCTCTGCGCATTGGAATAATATACCCTATAGATTTGGCATAGGACTGAGATCAGTATGCCCCTATCGAGTATATTAAACTTAATTCATTTGTACCAGCTAACTCAGGGGCCACTGGAAACTCCCTGTAAACAAGAAGGGAGTAGTTTCTGGCTACCGCATAAACATGACAACTTTGTTTCCCTTTAGAATCGGAACACTCTCAGAATCGTGGAAACAGCAGATAAAAGTTTCGCTCAGCTAATCGTGCATGCTTAGTTTCTTCAGAGTTACACAGAAAGAATAGACGGGCGTTTCAATAAAATGATTTATTGAACAGTTGTTTCTCGTGTAAGAGATATGAGCTGTTATAATCACAAGACAGTATGCAAGATATATTATGTACAGCGTAAGCAGTAGAAAGAAATAATACTGCGCTAGCATTATCTTTTAGCTATGACACATATATTCATATACATAAATAACATAGGCTAAAAATGTGAGTACTCATGAGATGCTTCTCTAACTAGTTCTACCCCAGTGTACCTAACCTAAGTGTAGTACTATGTAAGAAGTAGGTGCTGTATTCTATAGGATGTTATTCTATAGTTCAGTATCGAATGCCAAGAGTCCCTCTAGGTTCTAGTCAGCTCCATACCTTGAGAATGAGAGAGGTGGGAATCTCTTTCCGGGTCTCGAACTCTAACACCCCGCGAAGGGAGTCAGAACACTGGAAGCTGGATTTTCTGCGGGCAGGGATGACCGCATCTCTTGTCAGTGCGTCAGGCTGGGACAAGGGCTCCTCTAAAGTCGAGGTCTCCTCCGTACTTGCCCTCCTTGCCGTGGCAAGGGAAGGTAAATTTATATCTGGAAGGTGCTTAGGAATGTTTGCACTGACGTAAAGTCAGGCAGGGGAAGACGTCATGAATGAACCCTTAAGGAATAGCGGTTCATGCATAATAAATTAGTTCTTGGATAAATCAATAATCCTGGGCTAGGGAAACTCCCAACTGTATAAAAGTCTGGTTTCTAGGAACTCGTTGTGACGTTTGGGTGAACGGATGTAGGTGACCATGTCTGTATTTGGATAGCATGGCTAATGCCTAAATAAGGACTGGGATCTTATGCCTATATAAGGGCAATGCAAATTGTGCCTATCTAAGGACATGATTCAGGAAAACCTATATACGGACACCTAAAGCGGAATACAACACTTGGTACATGTAGTACCAGTTTAGTAGGGGCTTACTCGTGAATTAAATGTGCCAAGTGGGTGTAAGACAATTTTGCCATGTTTAAAAGAGGGAACACAAGGACTTTAGCACTGCTTAGCAGTCGTAAAGTGCGCAAAGTCCTAAGACCAACAAAAAGAAAGATCTGCAAAAAATGGAGGACAAAAGCAGAAGGTTTGGGGGAAGACCACCCTAAGGCTGACAGGTCTAACACAGCCGAAACTCTAATCCACTGTAAAAGTGTTGATTACTACCCTCTTGCCCCTAATTGATCTCAACTGGAGATGTTGCAAGTCCTTGATTAGTTCCTTGGCTGTTTAGACAAGGGTGGCTTCACTTTGTGGGCGGAACGGTGTTGCTCTACTTGCTGAGAGTGCAGTGGTAAACGCATAATAATAAAATGGTCATTACTATTTTATTATTCTGTTTGCTGCTGGCCATAGCGAGTGAATGGGGGGGAGGGGGCAGATTCCTGCAGATTGTAGGATGACATTGTTGTAGGTGCTCAATACTGCCTGCCGCCTGCCAATCTGACATGCGCACTTCAATGCCCGCAATCCCAGCAGTGTAAAACAGCTGAGGGATTGCAGGCACAGACCCCCAGCCTCAAAATGAGTGCTGGGTCAGCCTGCTCCAACCAATCCTGGAACTGCTCTGCTGCTCCAGGATTGGTTGGATTTGTGTTGCGCAAGGAGGGAAATCCTTCCCTTTCCTTCCTGCTCCTCGTCACCCCCAGGACCGGCGTGGATAGAGGAGCATCGGTTTGAAGTGCCCGGTAGCCGCCAGCCTTTATGGTGAGTGTCTCACCATTAATTAATGTTGCCAGTCGCCACTGCCTATAGAGATATGAGGCTGAAAGCTGAGTTTTTTTGTAAGGTCATGGAAATCCAAGGTGACTTTCAATATCCTTATCATGCACAGCAAGGGGTACTTTATTCTTTCCAATGGTCACACCATCACTATTTCCACAAACCACTTGATTCATTGGTGGTAGCTCATTCATATGAAAGAGAAAGAATGTTTGCAAACATGAAGAATAGTTGCAAAATTAAACATGAAGAAATTAATTGCATATTTGTTACAAGAAGATATTAGAATCAGTTTAATACGAATCAGTTTTTTTTTTAAAGGCGCAGTAGCTCAGAATATGTTGAAACATGCATTAAGATTCTGACTTAAACATGTTGCCGGTCTGCTTGCCCCTGTACAGCTAGAAAAAAAAGCAGAAGAAATAAAAGCAATATTTTTTGTTTACTACTTTAAACAGCCGCTTTAGTTATGTTCTGTGAGCTAACTTGACTCTCCTCTCGCCTGCTAACAAGCATTGTGATGCCAGACCTCAACTATAACGAGTTCGTACAGTTGAGCTCTGACATCATTTCTTTATAATAGATGTCTGGGTGCGTGACAAGTTGCCTATTGTAAAGAAATTGGAGATGAGTTTATACAGATGAATTTATACACAGGAATTGCAGAATCCCATGTATTAAACATCTGTACCCCTTAATCTCCTCTCCCTCTAGAACTATTCTTTCTTTCTCTCTCTCCCTCTCTCTCTCTCTTTCTCTCTCACACACTTACATAAATTAAGTGATTTATCTGATAATATCACAATAAAGATAACAGTCGTCTCAAAATGCCTTAATGAGCATGAATGCCATGTACTTTTCTTCTTGAAATAGCCTGTATTACGTATTCTATCCTAAATACGAATAAATTACTGAAAGAAAAAAAGATATCTATTTAATTTAAATATAGGACTATACACACTGGAGCAGATTAATGGTGGTCATTTTAGTTCAGAGCAGGTTTTGCCACACAGAGAAATATTTCCCCAATAGAGATTTTTTTTAAAGTGTTTCCAATACAGATTGAGTGTAAACTTCTGCACTGGTGAAAGGCCTACAAAAAAAAAGGTTGCATGACATGTACAGATGTATGCTTGAAACCTGCACCTTGGGCAGCTTGCCAAATGAACAATGGAATTTTCTGTGAATAAGAAAAAAAAACATATGTCCATATCTCGGAGTGCATATAAAGGTGTAGTTTTAAGATTTTGTTTGTAAAGGCCAATTATAGGTATACTCTTTACGTAGTCGATTTTTTCAAACGCCATACATTATTTCTAGATAAGCACATTGGGCACAAAATCTTAAATGGGTATGAAGCAGGACTTTGCACCTGTGATTTGTGTTAGGTACAACCTGCCACAAATTGCAGGTTCAAGGTGTGTATATAATTGAAATTCCAGTTTTTGAACCTGGGAATTGATGAATTATATGCATGTTGTGTATAGTTTCCCATTCTGGGTGATGCACATGAGAAATAGATGCAAATTGTACACCAATAAGTACTATGCCGTAGGGAAGCACACATTTGTGGCTTCGCTATTTGGGCAGTTTGAACCTGCGAATTGTGAGATTAAATTAATCAGGGTTTGTGTGCATGAGATCAGCTCGAGGCACCATATTACTATATAAAAGCATATACTGTTGCCTTAGTCAATCCATCATTCCTTTGTTGTTGGTGCAACCACAGTTTTAATATTGGAACGGTGACCAATATTTCTTATTCATGTAGTGTGCAATAAAAAAAACTAGCCAATTACGTACAAGATGCCACCATAACTCTAGATATTTGTATAGACATCCTTGTCCATGTCAGGACTTAAACCAGCAGTGACCCGTATGTTTCCGGGGAGAGACGCTCAGCCCTCTGAACTATCTTAGCAGCCTACCATTTAGGCAGTGCAAAACAATCACTTGCAACACATCTAAGCTACACAACTCACAGTGCTGTTTTTCAAAAGCACTCAGTCCCAAATACGTCTACATCTTTGCAAATTATTTTCCTAATCTATGCCTTGAGATGTGTACCATTTGCAGAGCACACCTTTTTCATAAAGTAAACATCTACTCAACCCTTGCAAACACGTTTACCAGACCTGCAGCAAGATTCTTCAGAACATTTACAATGATCTCTATCACCAGTTGAAAGGTGCTACAGTGCACTTGTGCTGTCAGACCCACAGCCTTGTCCCTTCAAAGGGAGACAAAAGACAGTTCTATCCACTTCCCACAGAATGTGAGGCCTTGGGGCGTGTAACATTGATCTCAAAATCTGCATTATCACACATGAGAAGAGACAATTCGACGTTTCCTCCAACATCTGTCTCCTTCTCTTTACAATGCTAAATAACAGTAGGTGGCATAGTTTGAAAAATGTAAAATATAATACATTGAGGGTACGTGATATTGTCTTTTTATCTATCATAGTTACATTACGTCAAACAAACTGACGTATAATGTTTAAAAGCACTAAAACAGCAAAATTGCCTCATGCTACACCGTTTAAAAGCAAGTAATAATTTCAACAGCAAGAACATGCTCGTCATAATGCGGGCCCTACAAATCGGCTTTAAAGAAAATTAAGAAATTAAATCTTCATCCTTTCTCAGGCGACAGGTCAAAGAGCAGGTGGTTCGCAGTTCCTTCTAGGTAGAGCGCTTTCCTGAGCAGCCGTCAAAGTGTTAATGTATGCAGATCGCAGCCTTTGTGTTTCGGCTGATCACAGAGGTGAGCATTTAAGTTAGGAATGAAAGGAACACCTCTCCCCCCCCCCCCCCCCTCCAACATCCAAACACAGGTTGATTGCAGCAATGAGAAAAACTCTTGAAAACATGGGGGCTTATTTACAAGCCCCCTGTGCCGCCGGTACTCAAATTTTTCCAAATTAAAAGTGACGCATCGGTGTCGCAAGGGGTTTGTAATTAGTGCAGACACTGAATTTAACAACGAACCACGGAAGAACCCTTTTGAAAAAAAATGTATTTTGCAAGTGACAGTTTGCACAATTAATAGGCGTTTGACAAGGGCTGCTCGAAAAGAAGAAACTGCAATTTATTTCTTTGCAGTCTACCAATAACCATATGATTATGCACTGCAATGCACAGATTGACAACGCACAAACTAAAGTCAATCGTTTTTGATAAATTGTTTTTTTCGTAATTTTTGTTAGTGAAGCAAACGAGAGGGAAGACTTTGGTGCACTACGTGCTGACAATTCAAGACACTAGGGGGCAGATTTATGACGACTGGCGCATCCCTGCATATCAGCAGGGATGTGCCAGTTATTATGCGCCACAGCTGCGCCACCATGGATGCGCCGCATTTATAATGCGGCGCACCATGGGGCAAAAACGGCACAGATGCGTGACGCATCTGTGCCGAAAAGTGGCGCATTGCTGGAGTTGCGTCGCAAGCACGATGCAGCTCCAGCAATGATCTGGGGGGCCCTATCTTTACAATGCTGCGTCAATCCTTACGCCTGCTTCAAGCAGGCGCAGGGTTTTGACGCAGCATGGGCCTAAAAGTGACTGAGTGAAATCTTGTAGATTTCACTCAGCCACTTTTAGGAGGCGTTCCTGCGCCGGAACGCCCCCACCTGCCCTGGAACGCCTAATTGTGGCGCAGAGCTTTACAACGTGACGCATCTGGGAGATGCGTCACGTTGTAAATGCCCCGGACCATGGCGCAGGATTTGCGCCACTGCTGCGTCACAAAAGTGACGCAACGGCAGCGTAAATGAGGCGCAAGTCAAACATAAATCTGCCCCTAGCTATTCATCCTTCAATGTAAGCATGTATTTATTTGCAACTTGTCCACTATCCCCTGCTCCCGGCAACTCTGGACCAACTCTCGGAAACAAAGTGACAAACAAATAAATCTGGTACCCTTGCGAACAGTCGTGCTATTCACTTTGTTCCAGTTCATGTATAACACAGATAGAAAGCAACTAAACCCAAAGCTTTGCAGTTCTAACCTTTCAGGGCTGAAACCTTTGCAGGTTTATATAGCACCAACTCTCCCGTGAGGTATTGGAGTGCTTTAAATGACCATCAGTTACGTTACACAAAGACACGTTCATTTTTGGTAGGCACTGGGAGGTTAGGTGATTTGCCCATAATTACAGGATATTGAGCGGACGCCGAGAATCGAACCTGGCTTCCCATTTCTGCAGTCGGCAGCTCTGGCAGTAATGCCACATCTTCTTCATCTCCTTTCAGTTAGTATAAATGACTGAGTACCTGAAAATAAAGCATTGCGCCTCTAATGTGCATTTCGCCCAAGACAGTAAGAAAGGCTCAGGTAAAGGAATATGGGGAGAGAATGAAGAGGGAGGAAAACAGCCTCATAAAGTAAGAGGAACATAGGGAGAAATGGAAAACATCAGAGAAAACACAGAGAGACTGGGAGAGAACCAAGGTGAGTCAGCTTTGGGGAGAGAAGGGTGAGGTAAAAGTCAGAGAGATAAATAAAAAGATAGGGATAAACAGGAGAGAGAGATTTAGACATAATGAAAGTCAGACAAAACCAGTGAGAGAGATAGACAGGGGAGAGAAAGTTGGAGATATAGGGGGAGACAGGGTAGGACGCAAGAATGACAGGAGAGGCAGATAAATTAAATATAGTGAGAGACATCGAAAGATAGATATACAGCAATAGACAGGGAAAATGTAAGACAGAAACAGAGACAAGGAAAGAGGGAAAATAGGGATAGATTGGGAGATATGAGACATATGGGTGAGAGAGTCAAGGAAAGACAGAGTTAGAATTGGGGAGAGAGAAATAAAGTTAGACAGAGTCATAAGGAGGGAGAGACAGGAAGGGGGACAAAAACAGTGGGCAAAAGACAGAAATAGATGGAAAGACAGGAAGAAAGACAAAGAGAAAAACAGGGAGAAATATAACATAGAAATGGGGAGAGACACGAAAAGACAGGAAAAGTGTAAGACAAGCTGAGGGACAGGTTGAAGAGACATACTAGAAACACAGGAAGGAGTAAAGAAGAAAGAAAGAAAGGAAAGATACTCTGAATTGAATTTAAATGCATTTCTATCTAGAGCAATCTGTCTCTCTATTTACCTCTATCCTGACCTGTGTCGACCCCTCTTCATGTAACATAGCCATCTGTGTAGGAGAGTAGGATCTGCACTTATGTTGCCCCCACTTTTTTTCTGATGTATACACTGGTTTCTGGCTATAGTCTGACTGGGTCCCTGCTAATCAGGGCCCCAGTCTCACTGATCTCTCTAAACAACTTGGTGTGCATATTAGATGCACTAGTGATTGGATACTGTGGTACCTTATGAGCCCCTAGTATATGGTACCTTAGGTACCTAGGGCATTGGTACTTCACAGGCCTACCAGGGGCTGCGGCATGTATTATGCCACCCCTGGGAAGCATTCTCAATCTGACACCACAGGCCTGCTACTGCAGCCTGTGTGAGGTAGTGTTAGCACTCCTCACTGAGGTATAGGTTCCTATATCTCACCATACACACACATATAAACCTATCAGCCACCACTATTGCAGGCACTAACAATCCGGAGGGCAGGGTGCTTGGTTTACTATGTGAGGGGGTGCTTCTGCATGAACAGGGCCTCTCTGCAGCTGGCAGAGTCTATTCTCTGTGGCTGTTTGTGGATGCGGTTAAACCATATACTCTTAAGTGCATTATAACCTCGCGGTAAATGCTAACTTTGGAATGACAGCATCAAAACATGTCGGGTTTGGTGTCAAACAACTTGGAATCATACCCCCACACCAGTAACTGATGTGAGAGTATGATCCCACCCTTCTACAGGGGATGACATGTACCCACTGTACTAAACGGTAGAAATCTCCTAGAGCCCTGGCATCACAAAATGGATGCCACCAGCACAGACACTGGGCTGCCCTCCTGCTGCTGACCGAAACTCGCAGTGGAGGAAGCCCAACAAAAGGTATCCTGTCACAGGGAGGTGTCACCACCTACCAGACAGGATTTAGTGTATTGGAGCTGGGTGGGTGCACTCTTAGAATTCCATAATTCATAGTCCAATGTTATTTAATCACATTGAACTGATGCTCATATATCAACACAAAATATAGTTTTGTACCAAACAAGTGCCCCACGTAAAAAGGGGGGAGAAAGGGGAAAGGTAGTGCGCATCAAGTGAGGGTTGAAGGAGGGAATAGAAGAAGTAGTGACAATAAATGCATCACACCATTATTTACTGTAAAAACGGCTTTCATCAGCCTCACTGTTAGCAGATAGCGAATACATAGCCATTGTTTGTACATGCACAGCAAAAAAATCACTGTTGACCAAACTGCCACACAAGGGAAACACTGTTGACGTTTCGACCCCAAATTAAAGTAGGCTGCTTGAGAGCACAGAAACAGGTCCGGTTCCAACCAGAGAGCCATGGAGAGATTCAAACCCGCCGCAGGGTCTACAGGTGGTAAAACAACCGGAGAACCCAATAGTGAACATCGGCTCTTACACTCTCAAAGAAGAAGATACTAAGGTGTTGAGCAGAGGTCTTTCCTTTGTGCCCACTGCCCATCCGAATCACTTCACCATAAAGACAGAGCTCAACCGTTTTTTGAGGAAGATTTGCTTACGCTATTTCTTCAGACAATCTCCTGCACCGGGGTGACTTCCCAGTTAGGATTGAGGATACCATCTACTTTTGTCCCACCGTCCCATGCCATGACCAGTAAAATTCTAGCTTATGAGAGCGTTGTGTTGGGAGATGTTTCCAAGGTTCTTAACCCCTTCAGTGCCCATGACGAGCTGGACTCGTCATGGGCCGCGGTTGCGCTGTGCCCATGACGAGTCCAGCTCGTCATAGACCCCGCCCGCTAATGCAACGGCCGGCACAGGGCGGGGAAAGGGGCGGGCACTGAAGGGGTTAAAGACAAAAAAAAACCGTTAACTACAACGTCACCAAAACGGAAAGAGAAGCCGTAGTGTCCTTGAAGCAGAATAAGGAAATCATGATTAAGCCAGCTGACAAGGGCGGTGCTATTGTAGTGCAGGATGTTACTAAATACACAACTGAGATCTTCAACCAATTGCAAGATGGAATCAGCTATAGGAGACTGAGGTCAGACCCCACAAAACAACTGGAGAAAGCGATCTTGGAAATCACAAAGGAGGGTGTAGAGCAAGGATTCCTCTCCAACTTGGAATTTCTGTTTCTAAATCAACAGCAGCCTCTCCACCGAACGATTTACACATTACCTAAGATCTACAAGGATATGGAGAACCCGCCTGGATGACCCATCGTTTCAGGTTGCGGATCTCTACTCGAACCTCTGTGTAGATACGTGGACTTCTTTCTTAAGCCCATTGCAGAAACAACTAAGGCATACGTAAGGGATACGATGGAGATGATCAACCTAGTGGACCAGCAACCTATCGACCTGGTCCAACAACTTCTAGTGACCCTAGACATCATGTCACTCTACATCAGTATACCCCAAGAACAGGCCCTTGAAGTGATGAAGATAGCCCTGGAACGGAGAACAGCACCCGTGGCTGTACCTACTGAGTTTATTATCAAACTACTCTGTATCGCAATGATGCAGAATTTCTTCTTTTTCCAAGGCCATTTTTACCTTCAGACTAAAGGTGTACTGATGGGGGCGGCCTTTGCTGCAGACCTAGCGATATTTTTATGGACCATTTTGAACATTCACACGTATTCTGCAAAAGTAACCCTTATCACACTCGGGTTACTTTGTGGAGGCATTACATAGACGACATCTTGATGATCTGGACCGCTGATTCAGTTGAGCTCGGCAATTTTCATTCATGGCTGAATCAGAGGAGCGAGGATATTCAGTTCACCATACACTGTGACTCAGACAAGATTGACTTCCTTGATATCACCATCAGGAATGAGAACAATGTATTATACACTACATTATATCGGAAGCCATCGGAACGCAATTCATTACTTCACTACAATAGCCACCACCTGAGGGGCCTATGGGACAATTTGCCCTTCGGGCAGTTCCTGAGGATCCATTGGAACTGCTCCAAGAAAGAAGACTTCATGCAGGAATCTGAGGAGCTGAGCGACCGACTTGTACAAAGGGGATACCCGAAGAGACTGGTCAAGAGAGGGCAGGAATGTTTATAATTTCAAGTTCAATAACTATCATTTTTAATAAATGCCTCTGTTTAGTGAAATAATCTAAATGTAAAATGAAACCCTTCAGTATGTTAAAAAGTGCATTTTGGAGAGACTGCATTATATTGTTGTTACATGATTTGCATGCCAACTTTTTTCATGGCTCAACTCATGCATGGGCACTTGGAGCCAGAGCTGACCCTTGGCTCGGTTCTGGCTCGGATCTCCCTGTTAGTTTGTTGGCTCACACACATGAATTGTTTCCTGACTACCCTTCTTTCTCCCTGAAGTTGCTCCTTCCCTTACCTTTAATTTGCACCTGCCTCTTTACTCACCGGGTTCTGTTTTTTACTATCTGTGCCATCAATAGGGGTGTGAGAAATTTGCTGTCATTTAACTATGTGAAATTTCTGTGAAATTACACAAAATTACATTAAGTGCAAATCTTTCATCCTATGCTATATTGTTTTTTCTCAAAATGTGTCCTCGCATCAATTTTTGATGTGAAGTGCATTTCGTGCAAAAAATAGTGCAAAACAACTATAGCACCATGAAGAGCAGTTACCCACGTCCTGTTTTTACCGTGCGTTTATGGTAACTTTTTCCCACAAATGGTTCGTGAATATGCTAAGTGGCATCACAGAGTAATTTAAGGAATTTTACATAAAAAGTGTAATCGGAAATTCCCAAAATTATGACGATTAATCAAGTGTAATATACACTTTGTCCAAAGTGTAATATACACTTTGTCCGTGCCTCACTATCACGTGTCTTCTTAGGAGGTAAGTTTTCCAGGTCTTTACAATTCCTCCTTCTTCGTCTTTCCCCTCTATATGGATCTTAATTTTCATATTCTATTTTCCACTTCGACTTTTCCGACTTCTCCTTCTTCCCTACATACCTTTCTCTGTAACCCATTTCACTCCATCTATACTCTTGTTTAAATTTAAAAAATGCCAAGGAAATCTATTGTATTTATGTCATCCCCCCACCCTCAATGCCACCACCCCACGCAGGTATTTTGATGTATAATCATTCACTATTGCTCTCCGTCCCTTGAAGAGAAAAGGAGGTGGGAAAGGCTAGGCGCTCTCTCCAGGGGAATTTAGTAAAGCCAATATAGAAAAGCAACAGCTACTGCTACGATCTAGTTATTAGAAAATCATCCAAAATGTACCCATTTCAAAACAAACAATCACATATCTCCAATAAACTATTACCAAGACGTTTTCCTGTCACTGAGCCTTACCACAAACACAGCTGCTGCTTGCGCAAGAGAAAAGCGTTGTTTATTTACCAGGTAGCATTGAAACAACAATTAAGTGACCAGGTGAATGTAAAGTTTGGCAGGCCACTTGACATTTTTACTGTCTCTGCTTCCTGAGAGCATAAAAAGGTCCGAGCGGTGATTCCGGAGAGCCTATTATACATTGACTCGGCCCCATCGTTGCTGTTGTCAGATTTACCAGATAGTCATACTGCTGCCCTGTCTGCCAGCTTTGTAAAGGTGTGCTCAGTTCCAGCAGGGCCCTTCCCCCAGCCGGATTTCAGCAAGTTCAGGGACTTTCACAGCCATGGCCTCTGGTCATGCTAATCAGTGTTTTGTTATGCGCGATCGTGCATTTGCACGTCGCTGGCTGGGCTAAATTAAGCGCTGCTTGGGGTTCTCACTGTCAATAGGAACAGTTGCATTGGTCAGGGCTTGTTTTCTGTAAACTATTCTCATTCCTACATGTTTTTGTCCTGGCTCTTTATTTTAAACAAGTAGAAGAAAATACAAATAATGGCGGGATACTCCGGCGAGAAACTAAAGAGTCTGCATTACATTTAAATCAGTATTCATCCTTCATAAAATATTGTGAGTGTGCAACTCCTCATGCTGCATGAAACTGGAACACTAAAATTCATGACCTAATGTACATAAAATGGAGCAGCTAAGGAACACATTTTTTTGTTGTCAGCATAAATTCTTTTCCGTTTTTGTACAATTTCCTTTGTCCATTGTTTGCACCTGATTTCATTACGTTACTTATCAAGACTTTGGCTGATCTTGCTTTGCATGGAATCTGAGAGGTGTTTTCACTGTTATCACCTCCTCTCTCTTTGCACAGGGATATTGCCCTGCTATACAAAGCATTGCATTTGTCACTGTGCTTGCATCAACTTTCACATAGAAATTCCTTTTTAAAGAGGAACTTTATCACTGCTATAATTGATTCGCATGTGCTCGCTCATTAAAGTTTAGTAAATCTAGGTCTACTTTGCTTTCAATCTGTTCCCAATACTGAACAGCTAAACAAGAGGGCATTAGACACACACGTTCTTGGGTTCACATTTATCAAGAAATCAAGCAGCGCAGCATCCCACCTTGCTGCTCTGCGCGATAGGGAAAGGGCAGGAATGCGCTGTATTTAACATTATATGATGCATTCCTGTCTTTTCCTTGTGCTGGCGCACAATGTGCTGCCTAACACAAACGCAGTCACCTTTGCGTCATGGTGCAAGGGTGCGTGCGTTGAAAGCAGGATTGCTTTTGTGCAGGAAGGTACACCTAGGGTTTAGGGTGGGTATGGGTGTTTAGTTGTAAGGTATTTTTTAGGGTTAAAGGTGGGTATGGGTTTTTGGGTGGCATGGGAATTTTTAGGGTTTAAGGTGGGTATTGGTTTTTGTGTGGTAGGGGATTTTTTATGTTTTAGGGTGGGTATGGGTTTTTAGGTTATATGGGATTTCTTAGGGTTTACGGTGGGTTTTTGGGTGGAAAGGGAATTTTTAGGGTTTAGGGTGGGTATGGTTTTTGGGTGGCAAGGGATTTTTTAGGTTTTAGGGTAGGTATGCGTTTTTACGTGATATGGACATTTTTACGTTTTAGGGCACGTATGGGTTTTTGGGTGGCAAGGGAATTTCTAGGGTTTAGGGTGGGTGTGAGATTTTTAGTGGGAAGGAATTTTGTAGGGTTTATAGGGTGTTTGGGTTATTGGGTGGCAAGAGAATTTCTAAGGTCTAGGGTGGGTTTGGGTTTTTGGGTGATAAGGAATTTTTTGTGTTTAGAGTGGTAATCGGTTTTTGGGTGGTAAGCTGTCTTAGGGTGGGTATGGGTTTTTTGGTGGTATGGAATTTTATAGGTTTTAGGGTGGGTATGGGTTTTGGGTGGGAAGGGAGCCTTTACGGTTTAAGGCGGGTATGGGTTTTTGGCGATAATGATTTTATTAGGGTTTAGCATTTGTATGGCAAGAGTATTTTATAGGGTTTCGGATGGGTATGGGTTTTTGGGTGGTAAGGGATTTTTTTAGGGTTTAGGGTTGGTACGGGTTTCTGGGTGGCAAGGGAATTCTTAAGGATTTGAATGGGTATGGGTTTTTAGGTGGCAAGGGAATTTTTAGGGTTTAGGGTGAATATAGGTTTTTGGGTGGTAAGGGATTTTTTAGGGTTGATGGTGTGTATGGGTATTTGGGTGGTAAGGGATTTTTTAGAGTTTAGGGTAGGCATAGGTTTTGGGTGGCAAGGGAACTTTTAGGGTTTAGTGTGGGTATGGGTCTTTGGGTGGTAATAATCTTTTAGGGTTTAGTGTTTGTGTGGGTTTTTGGGTGGCAAGGATTTTTTTAGGGTCAGTATGGGTTTTTGAGGGGCAAGGGAATTTTTAGGGTTTAGGATGGGTATAGGGTTTTGAGTCTTAAGGGATTTTTTAGGGTTTAGGGTGGGTATGGGTTTTTGAGCGGTAAGGGATTTTTTAGGTTTAAGTGGGTATGGGTTTTTAGGTGACATCGGATTTTTTAGGGTTTAGGGTGGGTATGGGTTTTTGGGGGGCAAGGGAAATTCCAGGGTTTTGGATGGGTATGGATTTTTGGGTGGCAAGGGGATTTTTAGGGTTTAGGGCGGGTACGGGTTTTTGGTTGGCAAGATAATTTTTAGGGTTTAGAGTGGGTGTGGGTTTTTTGGGGACAAGGGAAATTTTATGGTTTTGGGTGGGTATGGTTTTTTGGGTAGCAAGAGGATTTCTATGGTTTAGGGTGGGTATGGGTTTTTGGTGGTAAGGTATTTTTTTAGGTTTTAGTGTGAATATAGGTTTTTAGGTGATAGGAGCTTTTTAGGGTTTAGGGTGGGTGTAGGTTTTTGGGGAGCCATAGGCCTTTTTAGGGTTGATTGTGGGTATGGGTTATTGGGTGGCCAGGGAATTTCAGGGTTTAGGGTGGGTGTGGGTTTTTGGGTGGCAAGGGACTTTTTAGGTTGGAGGGTGGGTATGATTTTTATAAGTGATATGGGATTTTGTAGGGTTTAGTGTGTGTATGGGGTTTGGGGTGCAAGGGAATTTCTATGTTTTAGGGTGGGTATGGGTTTTTGGCTGGTAAGGTATTTTTTAGGGTGATTATAGGTTTTTGGGTGAGAAGGGCTTTTTAGGGTTTAGGGTGGGCATGGATGTTTGGGTGGCAAGGTAATTTTTAGGGTTTAGGGTGGGTATGGGGTTATGGGTGGCAAAATAATTTTTACCGTTCAGGGTGGGTATGGATTTTTGGGTGATGTCAGAATGTACCTCAAGTTCCACAGAAGCAGAGATGACGACTACTCCCAATGCCCCTGCATCAGTACAGCAACCAGACTAGGTAGCGGCACTAGCACGGGGGAAAGGGGAAGTGGAAGAGAAGAGACTGCCTCAGGAAGGTGTATGACCTCAAGGTGACGATTCTGCCTCCACTGCCGAGTCTTCTGCAGTGTGTGGTTCTTCACTGGCAAATCTTAACGAGGTACACCTAATGCACTGAGGTGAAAGGGATTACAAAAACATCCTACTCTTCTATTCTTCCTAATGACTTTTATATCCCTCTACTCCTACCTCATACTCCTGCAGGCTTGCTACTCTTCTATATGATGATATTCATTGTAATCTTTTGATCATTACTGACTTTTCAATATCTTCAGTCGTGAGAACAAAGTTCCAACATTTTACAGAGAACTAGATATGTACATAGTAGCGGAATAACAGAATAACTCTCTTTCTCTCTCGCAGACTCTGTAGCATAGAATGTCAAGGTTGTGTCACACAGCGTAGATAGATTCCACAACTTCCATTGGAAAAGAAGCGCGCAAAAAGGTACAGGCAAAGGGAAAATAGGGCGGAAAGGAAAAGGAAAGATCGCCAAAGGGAGGAGAGGAAACTGGGGGTCCTGCGCATGAACGCACTCACTGACTTTAGTCGTTGGCTCAGTCTTGGCTTCTAATAGTTCACAGGAAAATCTTGTACTCAGCCACTCCGGATTCAGCTTCCTCTAGCGATGATCAAATGAATATTCCAACCTCTTGTAATCTCCGCAACTTTCCTGTCTAAATCTTGGGTAACCGAACAACCGCTTAACTTGACTCTGACTACTAGCGGTAGATTCGGCTCTGTGATATACTCCGAAAATATCTCTCTTCAAGTTCTAGGGCCGTTCTCCTCAGGATACAGGAGCTGACGGAAAACACTAGCTTCTCTCAGGATATCTCAATTGAAGTGCGCAGTTTGCCGCGCGCTCAACCGTCATGTCAAAGATGCACAGCTAATGACGGTAAGAGCCGCGGCCATCTTGAAAGGTCTAACTGCACATAGAACATTATATGTCCCGATATAAATTCACCACTTGCGGCTTCACAAGAATTCGCTGTCTCTTTGGTTTTTGCCATTTATGGTGCACTGCAGACACCACATGAGTCTGATTCCTGACAGTACCCCCTCTCAAAGGCCGATTCATCGGCCCAGGTTTGAAAGGGTATCGAAAGTGAAATCTTTTTAAAAGTCGAGGAGCATGAATATTCTTAGCTAACTCCCAGGAACGTTCTTCTGGACCATAACATTTCCAATCCACTAAGTAATAAAGCCCAACTCTAGTTCTTTTGGAATCTAATATATCTTTGACCTCATATTCAGGATGTCCATTTATCACTAGGGGCGCTGGAGGCTTCACTATTCTCGTGTTTGGAGTGCATCTTTTAATTAAAGAGACATGGAAAACTGGATGAATACCTGTATTAGAGGGCAATTTTAATTTTACAGTGACAGGACCTAGTAACTTTTCAATCAGGTAAGGTCCCACAAAACGTGGCTGGAATTTCCGATTACCCTTGAGATGGAGATTACGTGTAGATAACCACACCAAATCACCCACCCTGTATTCTGGTGCCATGTTTCTATGTTTGTCTGCCTGTTTCTTATAACTCGCTTTAGCCTTGACTAAATTGGATTCTGCCGATTTGCGAGTGTTGACAAGATCTTGCATGAGGTCTTTTACTGCTGGAACGCCCAAGTCTCCCTGTCCCATGAAAGGGTTTGGATGCCTACCATAGTTTAGGAAAAAAGGAGAGAACCCCGTAGACACATTTTTTGCATTATTACATGCAAACTCTGCCATCCATAAAAAATCAGACCAATCACCCTCCTGATCCAGAAGGAACATTCTCAGATATTGTTCCAACTCCTGGTTGACTCTTTCGGTCTGCCCGTCTGTTTCAGGATGATAACTGGTCGAGAATCTGGTCTCTACTCCCAACCCTTGCATGAAGGCTCTCCAAAAATGGGACACAAACTGAGACCCTCTATCTGAAATCAAGATTTTTGGGACTCCATGTATCTTGACAATGAGCTCACTGAAAAGTTTTGCTAACTCCTTAGCGGTAGGAACCCCTTTTAAAGGTATGAAATGGCTCATCTTAGTGAAAGTGTCAACAAAAACTAACACAGTGTTATGCCCATGACTCGAAGGCAGATCCACTATGAGATCCATGGTGACTGTATGCCAAGGTTGGGAAGGAGTGGGCAAGGAATGCAAAAGTCCTGATGGGGCTTGTCTCATGGCTTTCCCTTGCGCACAGGTTTGACAAGTTCCCACATATTGTATGACACTGGACCGAATCTCTGGCCACCAAAAATATCGTTGCATGAGCTCGAGAGTCTTTAGAACACCTTTATGGCCAGCCAAAGGATGATCATGGCATGCTTGCATGGCTTTGTGTTGAAGTTCTGCAGTTGGTAAATACAGGGCACCTTGAACATAGGGTAACTGTTCGAAGATTTCTCTTTCAGAATCCTGTTGAACCCAATTCTGTATCTCTTCTGGAGTCAAACTTTTCCTCACTTCTTCTTTGAAATCAACCAAATCAAGTGTACAGATGATCTTGGCTTCTGGGATGATAGTTTTTTGAGTCATTGGAGGCTCTTGAACTTCTGTCTGAATTCGAAACAATGCATCTGCCTTTCCGTTCTTATTTCCTGGGCGATAGGTAATCACAAAATCGAAGTCTGCAAAATAGAGAGACCATCTTAAGAGACGAGGGGTCAAGGTTTTAGCAGATTTCAAAAATTGTAAATTCTTGTGATCTGAGTAAACGGTAACAGTATGACGAGCTCCCAGCAAATAGTGTCGCCACTCTTCAAAGGCATCTTTCACCGCCAGCAATTCCTTCTCAGCAATTGTATAATTGACCTCGGCAGGCGTAAGCTTCCTAGAACGAAAAGCCACTGGATGAAGTTGTCCAGTTGTCTTGTGGCGTTGAGACAGCACTCCCCCAATGGCTAAATCTGAAGCATCCGCTTCCACAAAGAAGGGTTCTGCAGGGTCTGCATGCAGCAAAATGGGAGCAGTAGTAAAACTCTTCTTGAGAAACTCAAAAGCCATCTCTGCCTCCTCAGTCCACTGAAATTTTTGGCCTTTCTTCAAGAGTTTGGTAATAGGAATAATTCTCTGTGAGAATCCTTGAATGAAGCGGCGATAAAAATTAGCAAATCCCAAGAATCGCTGTATCTCCTTAACGTTTCCTGGAGAGGGCCAATTAATAACTGAGTGAATTTTCTTCGGATCCATGGTCACTCCTGCTGAAGAAAGGACAAATCCGAGAAACTCAACTGTTTGCACACTGAAGGCACATTTTTCCAGTTTCACATACAATTGATGAAGACGCAGTCTTTCCAAAACCTTCTTTACGTGTGTCGCATGTTCTTGGGGAATCTTGGAGAAAATCAAGATATCGTCCAAATATACAATTGCTATCTTGTCAATCAAATCTCCCATGATATCATTGATGAAATGTTGAAAAGCGGCTGGGGCATTACAAAGGCCAAACGGCATGACTTGATATTCAAATAGCCCATATTTAGTTCGAAATGCCGTTTTCCATTCATGGCCTTCTTTGACACGAATAAGATGGTAAGCCCCTCTTAAATCTAATTTCGTGAAAATTTGAGCTTCCTTTACTTGATCAAGGAGGACTGAAATCAAGGGTAACGGGTATCGATTTTTTATAGTCACTCGGTTGAGGGCGCGATAATCTATGCAGGTCCTAAGAGATCCTTCCTTCTTGGGGATGAAAAATAAAGGAGAGGATACTGGGGACTGTGAAGGCCTGATAAATCCATTAGCCAAATATCGATCCAAATACTCCTTGAGGTAACGATTTTCACCTTCAGTTAGGGCATAGATCCTTGAACAAGGCAGAACCGCTTCCGGTTCCAATTCGATGGCACAATCATATGGACGATGTGGAGGTAATTTTTCCGCATCTTTCTCACAAAAGACTTCTTTAAACTCTTGATACTCAGAGGGAATTTCTGTAGTACTGATGACACAAATTGATTCTCCTCCACCGGATAACAAGGATGCTTGTGAGGGTTCGGTATTTTCCTCTGAATCATGGTAACAATGTTCTAAACAATATTGGGAATTCATGAATACTGTTCGGTTTTCCCAATCTATAGTAGGATTATGGATAGTGAGCCATGGAAGCCCCAAAATCATCTGAAATTGAGGCGCATCAATCAGATTGAATTGAATAATTTCACTATGGCCGTCTGCTTGAATCAACTTCAAAGGTTCTGTGTGTTGAGTGATGGGCCCAGAGGAGAGATTAGTTCCATCTACAGCCCGAACCAATTCACTTCTCTCTTTACTGATGCCTTTGATGCCCATTCTTCGTGCATATTTTATGTCGCAGAAATTTCCTGTGGCTCCAGAGTCTAACATAATGGCTACCCCAGCAACTTCTTGCTCCCGAAACTGAATAGTCATATGCAAAATCAAATGAGGTGTCATGGTTTGTAAAGTGTTCATCACATAATGGGAATTCGGAGCCATCTTTTCTTCTGACACCATCAGTGTGCTCCCACCTACTGATGGTGTTGCTCGTTTCCCTTCACCAAGGTCTTAGGCTTCTTTGGACACTCCTTTACAAAGTGTCCTGAAGTACCACAGTACATGCACAATCTTTTCAGTCTTCGTTGTTCCTTCTCTTCTTTACTCAAAGGGGCTCTTACCATTCCAATTTGCATTGGTTCCACATCAGAAGGAGACGCCTTATTGGTCTCTTGTCGGCTCCGATCAAATCTAGGAGGTTGGAAACGAAATTCTTTTCTTCTTTCACCTCTCCGTTCTGTCCAACGAAAATCAATTTCTAGGGCTAGATCCACTAAAGCTGATAATTCAGTAGGTCGGTTAGGAATTTGTGCTAATGTATCCTTTATTTCTTCTCGCAATCCTCTATAGAAGAGAGCCGCTCTTTTCTCTTCTGGCCAGTCTGTTTCCACAATCAACTTATTAAACTGGGTTAAATAAGTTACCAAATCCTTACTTCCTTGACGAAGTTCTAACAGTTCATTGTCTGTGACTTTAGAGATCTTTCTTCTGTCAAAAATCCTCAAAAATTCGGCCTTAAAACGCTCCAGGTCATACAAAAATGGGGAGTCTTTGGACACCAATGGCATTGCCCAGTTAGCCGCATCCCCACTCAGATAAGAGAGAATAAAAGCGACCTTGGATTGCGCGTCAGGGAATAACGCAGGTCGACACATGAAATGGAGGGAACATTGTGTCAAGAATAATTGCGCTTTTTGTGCATCCCCAGAATACCTTTCCGGCGGGGCTAATGGGATTAGTGGGGAAACTGAATGGACCACTTGTGCAACTGTTCTAGGGTTGGACTCTGAAGACAAATTGGGGGAGGAGGTCTGAGCTATAGGAGTGGCTCCCGATACTAACCCATCTACTCTCCGTGTTAGCAAAACCGTTTCCTCCCTTACCGCTCCTAAATCCCTTTGGATAGCCTCTAACATCTCCCCTAAGGATTTTAAACTAAAACCTTCCGCCATTCTGCTTGGGTGGAAATAAACTCGTGGGCACTTCAATCTGTCAGAATGTACCTCAAGTTCCACAGAAGCAGAGATGACGACTACTCCCAATGCCCCTGCATCAGTACAGCAACCAGACTAGGTAGCGGCACTAGCACGGGGGAAAGGGGAAGTGGAAGAGAAGAGACTGTCTCAGGAAGGTGTATGACCTCAAGGTGACGATTCTGCCTCCTCTGCCGAGTCTTCTGCAGTGTGTGGTTCTTCACTGGCAAATCTTAACGAGGTACACCTAATGCACAGAGGTGAAAGGGATTACAAAAACATCCTACTCTTCTATTCTTCCTAATGACTTTTATATCCCTCTACTCCTACCTCATACTCCTGCAGGCTTGCTACTCTTCTATATGATGATATTCATTGTAATCTTTTGATCATTACTGACTTTTCAATATCTTCAGTCGTGAGAACAAAGTTCCAACATTTTACAGAGAACTAGATATGTACATAGTAGCGGAATAACAGAATAACTCTCTTTCTCTCTCGCAGACTCTGTAGCGTAGAATGTCAAGGTTGTGTCACACAGCGTAGATAGATTCCACAACTTCCATTGGAAAAGAAGCGCGCAAAAAGGTACAGGGAAAGGGAAAATAGGGCGGAAAGGAAAAGGAAAGATCGCCAAAGGGAGGAGAGGAAACTGGGGGTCCTGCGCATGAACGCACTCACTGACTTTAGTCGTTGGCTCAGTCTTGGCTTCTAATAGTTCACAGGAAAATCTTGTACTCAGCCACTCCGGATTCAGCTTCCTCTAGCGATGATCAAATGAATATTCCAACCTCTTGTAATCTCCGCAACTTTCCTGTCTAAATCTTGGGTAACCGAACAACCGCTTAACTTGACTCTGACTACTAGCGGTAGATTCGGCTCTGTGATATACTCCGAAAATATCTCTCTTCGAGTTCTAGGGCCGTTCTCCTCAGGATACAGGAGCTGACGGAAAACACTAGCTTCTCTCAGGATATCTCAATTGAAGTGCGCAGTTTGCCGCGCGCTCAACCGTCATGTCAAAGATGCACAGCTAATGACGGTAAGAGCCGCGGCCATCTTGAAAGGTCTAACTGCACATAGAACATTATATGTCCCGATATAAATTCACCACTTGCGGCTTCACAAGAATTCGCTGTCTCTTTGGTTTTTGCCATTTATGGTGCACTGCAGACACCACATGAGTCTGATTCCTGACAGGTGACAACTGATTTTTTTAGATTTAGGGTGGTTATGGGTATTTGGGTGGAGAGGGATTTTTTAAGGTTTAGGGTGGGTATAGGTTTTTGGGTAGTAAGAGATTTTTTAGGGTTTAGGTTAGGCATAGGTTTTGGTTGGCAAGTGAACTTTTAGGGTTTAGTGTGGGTATGCGTCTTTGGGTGGTAATAATCTTTTAGGGTTTAGTGTTTGTGTGGGTTTTTGGGTGGCAAGTCAGATTTTTGAAGCCATGCAAAGCCACTTTGCATGGCTGAGTGGTTCCAAAAATCTGGAGTAACACAATGGAAATTGCGAATAGCTGCGTTGCATTACTCTGCCCTGGGAAGGAGTTGCCTGGCTGTTCCCATGCAACTCCCATGGTTTTTGATGCATCACCAGATTTACCAAAACTGGTAAACCTGAGAATGCACCAAAACATTATGCCTTTCCAAGGGAGGCACAGCAAGGGAAAATATCTGTATTAAATAGGGGACAGGGGAAGGAAGTGAGGGGCTCAAGGAGGAGTCCTGAGGGACCTCTTGTCCAAGCAGGTGGTTTAGAGTGATAAGGGCCATTAGAGACAGTCTAGACCCTGTCATAAGAAAGTCCTTCAGCCAGTTGAGTGCGGCGCCCTTGATGCCAATCTGTTCAAAACCTTTGTGTTAGCATGGAATGTGAGATGGTATTGGATGCCACCAACAGATCAAGCAAAACCAACATGGCTGGATTTCCAGCATTAAGGGATAGCCTGATAGTATCTGCTGAGGCAAGAAGGGTCGTCTCCCTGCTGTGGGAAGGTCTGTGACCTGTTTGAGAAGCATCCAACAGGCCATAAGTCTCCATATACGAAGACAATTGTTTGTTGAGGTGGGTCTCCAGAACTTTACCCTATAGAGGGAGGAAGAATTTCGGGCAATAGTTAGCTGGATTGCTCGGGTCTGCATTTATTCTTATCAGTATTTATGTAACCTGGGCTGCTTCCCAATGTTGCAGAATAGAGGCTTGAGTCAGGGACTGGTTGCCTAGAACTGTGATAACTGGAGCAAGAAGAGAAGAGAGAGTGGCAATGATATAAGGGGGACAGAGGTCAGAACGAGAATCAGATTTTGCATTATGCAGCAGGTCATGCGTCTGTGTATTAGAGATAGGGTTAAATCTTTCCAATATTACTGATGCAGTCGTTTGAGGTGACCCATTGGTTATAGAAAGGTCTGGTGCATTAGTCAGTATATTAAAACTATTGTGAATATTGCCCATTTTAGTGTGAAAATGTCTTGCAAGGTGTCACAGAGTAGTTGAGAAGCAGGTATGGCCGCTAAGCAAGCTTGAGGTTTAGCAAAGTTGTATAAGATTTTAAATAATTCTTTGGAGGAATTGCCTGCTTGTTCTATTTGGTTGACAAGGAAATGCCTTCAGGGTGATCTTTAACAGTGGTAGGTTCGAAGGGCAGATTTATATGTTTGTTTGTCTGTATTTGTTTTAGTAGCTCTCCATTTCCGTGCATTTTTTTGTCATTTTTCAGATCAGCTCTGTACCACGAAGCATTAGGCCTAGACATTGTTGCGGGAAGTTACTTATAAGTGGCAGCGATATCAAGTGCTTCCTGAAAAGGTGTCATGGAATAGGGCCAAAGCTGAGTTTATGTCCTGTGAGTTGTCTAAATTGGGAGCAGTAAAAACAGATTGGGAAGTTTCCATAGTAATCTGCTTTCATTGTCTCAAACTAATGCCCTTCTGAACTGTAGGTTTGGCAGATCTGATCCTGGTAGGAATCTGAAAACGTATCAGGAAATGGTCGGTCCAGATTAGGGAAATTGGGGTGTTAGCTTGAAGAGAGTGGAGAGTAGAGAAAATTAGGTCCAGTGTGTGTCCCACTGCATGGGTAGGACCAGTCTTGGTCAAGTGAAGGTCTGGCAATCTCCAATCTACCCTACTCCATTCCAATTTGCCCTACTCTGATCCACCCAATCTGCCCCACTCCACTCAATGTTAATCTATCCCATTTCACTCCACTCAAGTCTATCCTACTCTACTCTACTCCTCTCTTCCCCAACCTAGCTCACTCCACTGTAATCTATCCAACTCCACTCCACCCCACTGTAATCGATCCCACTCCACTCTACCCCAGTCGAGTCTTCCCCACTCCAATCCATCCAATTTGCCTCACTCCACTCTACTACGATCTACCACACTCCAGTCCACTCTACTCAGGCTACCCCACTCCACTTCACTGCATACTACCACATGCCACTCAAATCTACTGAATTTTAGTACAATGTAACCCACTCCAATCCACCCAATCTACTCCACTCCACTCCATAATATCACATGCCACTCAAATCTACCCCACTCCAATCCTATCTACTCACCCCAATCCACCCAATCTATCCCACTCAACTATACCCCAATCTACCACACTCCATATTACCACATGCCAACTCCACTCCAATCTACCTCAATCCACCCCACTCTACTCTTCTCCAATAACCACACTCAAGTTTAATCTACCCCACTCAACCTCGCTCCATACCACCACATGCCACTCAAATCTACCCCACACCAGTCCAATGTAGTCCAATCCAATCTGCCCCACTGCAGTCCACTCTACCCTAACCAACCAAACTCAATTCTACTCTACCCAATCTACCATACTCCACTTCACTCCAGATTACCAAATGCCACTGTAATCTACCCCATTTCAGTCCAATCTACCCACTCCAATCGACCCAATTTACTTGACACCAGTCTACCCCAATATACCACATTCTATTCTACTCTAGCCAATCTACCCCACTCGCCTTCACTCCATACTACCAGATGCCACTCAAATCTACCCCACTCCAGTCCAATCTACCCACTCCAATTCACCCTATCTACCCCATCTACCCTACTCCTATCTGCCCCACTCCAATCTACTCAACTCCAATCTACCCCACTCCAATCAACCCCACTCCACCCCAGTCTACAATATTCCACCCAATCCACCACACTCCAACCCAATCTATCCCACTCCACCCCAACCCACCCCACTTCAATTTGCCCCCACTCCAATCTACCACGCTAATCTACCCAACTACACAACTCTAAATTACCCCACTACAATCACCCCACTCCAATCTACCCTAATCCACCCCACTCCATTCTACCCCAATCTACCCCACTCCAATGTATGGCAGTCTACCATGCTCCACTCTACCCCAATCTGGCCTATTCCACTATACCCCAATCTACCCCTCTCCAGTCTATCCTACCCCACCCCATGAACTTTTAGCCTTGCTGAACAGCAGACGCAGTGGTGTACAACATGGCTAAAACACATTGCCAAAGCCAATAGCAATCGCATAGGTGAGACTTATTGGATTTGCCAATGCTTATTTGTAAAGCTTTAGGAATAGTTTTTAAATTAAGCAATTCAAACAATTTAAATGTAATTGCATAATATGATAATAATGGAATATATATCTTCTAAGAAGTTCATTCATTTTATAAGAACATACTTCAGTTCACTGTCTGCAAGAATGTAACCCATAGCAAAGTGGAAGCTTAGTCACTCGCTTATCTAGCCATCATCTAAAAAAACATATTACAGTGTGCATATAAATATGTAAACTGAGGAAAAGCAACATACAATTCTGAATTCCTGGTACAGACATTAACATGTAACAATAGGCATTGATGCCTGTAGGTTATGTGCACAAAAATTATCAATTCAGTTTATACTGAATCACAGTGTAGTGCACCATCATTGTTTAGTTACAAATAAGGATCAAATGGCAAAAGCAAAGAATGTTGGGATTTGAAACTGACCCAAATTACTTTTAGCAATGTTCATAAAACCACTAATAATTTTTAGATACAAAAAAATCTAACATCAATAGCTTCATGTAAATAAAGTTTTATTTTAAATAAATAGAGAAAAGTTTAATATGGATGAAAAATATTTGGATAAACACAACTTATGGAGCTTTTCCTTTGAAATATCTGTCCTTTCTGCTGCTACTGGGTGTTTCTGGTCAGCAAAGTGTGTTTAAATGCAAAGTGTGTTTAGGACTGCAGTACCGCCTAGTGTCTACGGGGGCAGAGCTGAGCAGAAATATAAACACACTTGATGAAACACAGGTCCCCACAAGGTAATTTTTTTAAAAAGTTGTAAAAATTGGCACAGATGTTCCTGAAGTCATTTTTTATCATTTAGAAGACATTGCCTTGTGGGGACCTGGGTTCAGGTCCCCACAGTGCAATCAAGTCCCCACAGCGTGAGTGTGTTATCACACCCAAGTCCCCACAAGGATAGTAACACAAACTCACCGAGCGCATACGTAGCATGCGTGCATGCGCGACCGTCGCGCGCGGAGTACGCACGATGTACGCATGCGCACGTGGAGAACGTACGTACGAGCACAGCACCGAGCGCATACGATGACGTAGCAATCACCGTGTGCCCACCGAGCGCGCACTGTAAAAGTCCTTTAAAAAAAAAAAGAAAGAATTAAAGTGTTTATAAGTTAATAGAAGATATTAACTAAGCTGTTCAACTTTATCCATTTTTTTTTTAAAAAAAGCTGAGCCATTGCAAAATAAAGGATACAGGTAATCTATTACTATATACATAGGTAACTTTTTGTAAAAGAAATATATAAAAAATATATTAACCCCTTCTGTGCCCATGACGAGCTGGACTCGTCATGGGACGCGGTTGCGCTGTGGCCATGACGAGTCCAGCTCGTCATGAACCCCGCCCGCTAATGCAACGGCCGGCACAGGGCGGGGAAAGGGCGTGGCACACAAGGGGTTAAAACATTCATGAATTAGCATTAAAAAAACCTTTGAAATTCACTGAAAAAACCATAGGTTTCACAAACTTTATAGTTAGGAATTAGCATTTAAAAAACCTTGCAAATTCACTGAAAAAACCATAGGTTTCACACACGTTAAAGTTAGCTGGAAATTTCACTCGTACAAAACCATTGAAATTCCACTGTTATAGTTAGTTCAGCTAACTATAACTCGCGCCGCAATCCACTGCTGATGACGTCACATATTACATCACTCATGACATGGTCAGTGACATCACTGATGACATCACTGATGACATCACTGATGACGTCATCCATGTGAGTATGTGTTTCTGAACAGTTTTAATATGTTTAATATATATAGGGAAAGGCCTGTTGAAAAATAGGTGGGTGTACAAGTGTGTGAATGGATGATTTTCTAGGTGCGTAACTGATTCTATAAGTGAGTCATTAAATGTATCTTACTGCAGACTAGTGACTAAACTGTGTGAATGTCTGTATGTGTCTGTGAGTTGGTGTATAAGTGGCTGCATGGTTTTGTGAATAGCTATATGAGTGTCTGTATGGGTTATTGATTGATTGTCTGAGTATCTGTATGGGTGCCTGAGTGTTTGTGTGGGTAGGGTGTGTGTGACTCTGTGACTAGATGTGTGAGTGGGTGATTCAGTGGGTGCATGATTTTAAGAGTGCATCTGTGATTCACTGTATGGTTGGGTGAGTGTATGTATGGGTGTGTTAGTGATTGAATGTATATCTCAGTTGTACATGTGTCAGTAACTACATATGTGAAACACAGTGTATATGTGTGTAAGAGTATATAACTATCTATATGTGAGAGTGTGTGATTTTGGGAGTGGCTGTATGCGCCATAGTGCAAGGATATCTGTGTCATGTGCTGTTTGTTTTTTCTGCTTGAAGACACAGAATTTGTTAGTATTTTTATGAGAAAGTGAACTTGAGTGTTTTTAACTGTATAGGTGAGTACATTTTACTGTGATTAATTATTTGCATGACTGACTAGATGTGTCAGTATCTCAATGGATGATTGGCAGTGTGTGAGTGTCTATATAGGTGTATAAATGCACAGAGTGACTGTAAGTATGAGTGACTGTACAGGTGAGTGAGTGGACATGTATGTAGACCTAAAAGTCAATGAGTGGGTGAGTAGTTATTGGTATTGGAGTATCTATGGTTGTCAAAATGGCCGTCTGAAATTTTGAGTCGGTGTATCAAAGGTTATATTAGGGTGTAAGAAGATGCACTAATTTATCACATGGATGACGTCATCAGTGATGTCATCAGTGATGTCATTTGAGATGTCATCAGTGATGTCATCAGTGATGTCACTGACCATGTCATGAGTGATGTAATATGTGACGTCATCAGCAGTGGATTGCGGTCGCGCGAGTTATAGTTAGCTGAACTAACTATAACGGTGGAATTTCAATGGTTTTGTACGAGTGAAATTTCCAGCTAACTATAACGTGTGTGAAACCTATGGTTTTTTCAGTGAATATATATATATATATATTCACTGAAAAAACCATAGGTTTCAGGGGCGTTATAGTTAGCTGGACTTTTCACTTGTACAAAACCATTGAAATTCCCCCGTTATAGTTAGTTCAGCTAACTATAACTCGCGCGCCCGCAATGCACTGCTGATGACGTCACATATTACATCACTCATGACATGGTCAGTGACATCACTCATGACATCACTGATGACATCTCAAATGACATCACTGATGACATCACTGATGACATCATCCTTGTGATAGAGTGGCAGACCTCCTCTCACCCTAATATAACCTTTGATACACACATTCAAAAATAGAGGCTAAAATGTTCAAAACAATGGACATACCAATACCAGCTACAACAACCTGTGCATTTCAAAGGTTTTTTAAATGCTAATTTCTAACTATGCCTACAGAGATAGGACATGTGAAGAAAGAAGAAAAAATGCACAGAAAGAAAAAAAAGAAGTGCAGAAAGAAGCAACAGAATTCCTCAAAGACGAAGAAAAGTGCAGGAAGATCGATAACGTGCAGAAAGAACAAAAAGAAGAGCAGAAAGAAGCCTTGTTGCAAAATCATCCTGTACCCTCAACTTTTTCAGACGGATACTGGTGGTAACTGAGTCTGACTAACCAGTCCTAGAGCCAGTGCTATGTTAAAAGACACTTAGAATACAGTGAAAACACCTACATACACTAGGGAACATTATGCGTTGGGGTCCCCCTGTGATTAGCATGACCTCCTCTGTAAGCCCCTAGTATATAATAGGGCAGGGGGATTAAAACTACCTCTTAAAACAGGCCACAGGGCGTTTTTGCACACGTTAACTCAGGCACCGTCCCCTCCCTTCACAACTGTGTAAACACGCCCTGTGTCCATTTTTAGTTGGGAGATTAAGTTCAGTTGAATCCTGACGGTCCCTAGGGTCCAACTAGCCCACTAGGTACCTCCAGTAGGTGCCACAGAGCTGCGTTGCAGAGAGGTGTAAAAAGTGGCACGGCCTGGACCACTTCTCTGCAATGCAGCTTAGTGGCGCTTACTGGAAGCACTTGGTGGGCTAGTAAGCCCCCAGCGGCCCTCAGTATTGAAGGGAAATTATATCCCCAATTTAAAACATGCCATAGTGCGTGTTTGCACACGTCACCTCAGGCCCCGTCCCCTCCCTTCACCACTGTGTAAAAGCGCCGTGTGGCTGTTCTAAGTTGAGAGAATAAGCCCCCTTGAATCCTAAGGGTCCCTAGGGTCAAACAGCGCCACATATTTATATATATATATTATCTACTGGCGGTCGCCAGTAGATAGTTATAGTTAGGACCGTGTTTCCATAGGAAGTCCGCAACATTCTATTTGGAATAACTTTGGCGCAGGTTGACGAATCCTTGCGAAATTTTCAAAATAGGTGGGGCGCTCCACTCCGCTCCTACCCTGAAAGTCTCGGGGGGATTCATCAAGCGGGGGCTGAGAAAAAAGGGGGGTCCCAAAACGCATTTTCCCCATGCAATTTTCCATAGGGACCTTTAGTCCAAGGTACAGCCCGAACAGCTGAACAGAATTACTTGAAATTTGGCAGAGAGGTAGTCCTCAGGTCAGGGAAGTGCCTTTTGCAGGTCTGGTGTCAATCTGTTCAGTAGTTCCTGAGAAAATCAAAAGTAAAATCATATATATATGTGGGCGGAGCCTAACCACACATCTCATCCTGAGATCTGATTGGCTGTCAGCACTTCATCCAAGAAGTGTTTGCAGCCATCTTGGGACCAATATACATGATAGCACCTCATTAAAAAGCATTGCAGTTAATAGAAGGTTTTAAGACTTTAGTTACATTATAAATCATTTGTTGATGGTACCATAGTCATTTTAGGAATTGTGGTATGTTCTAAGGTGAGTTCACCATGTGAAAAAGCCTTCTGCTGGGATATCGTGATTGAGAGAAAAATATTTTCTCATGCTTTTCCCACAGAGGTTTGGAAGGTGATCTATAAGCTAAACTGAGAGCTTATTTTCTGTAAATTCACATTATCTTTCTCAGTCATGTGAGAATGAAGTCTGACATTCTCAGTAAAACATGTACATCCAACAAGGGCAGAGACTGTCAGTTGATTCCTTTGTGTTCTACTGCAGCTTCTCAGAGTATTCCAAAGAACAACTAGAGCGCTAACAGTCCTACTTATGATAAACGTATGGCACACCTGAAGCCATCTTGCTTGGATTAAAGTGGTAACTCTTAAAACATTTAATTTAAAAAGGAACAAAATGAGGGGGTTCCTTTTTCTATAAAAAGTATGATTAGTGCTGCAGAAAGAAAAATTAGGGCACATTTTGAGTGACTTCTCAAATCCTCTTTTATTTCATTAAAAAATTCTGACATGCAGACTGAAACATGCACTTTCAATACCAGCAGCAGTTTTCCCTGGTGAGCAGTAGCTTTACTACAGTGATCTAATGAGCAAAAAGAGTGCTAACATTCTGAATTTATGGCAAATGTGTGA
Organism: Triturus cristatus; assembly: GCF_964204655.1. NCBI lineage: Eukaryota > Metazoa > Chordata > Amphibia > Caudata > Salamandridae > Triturus > Triturus cristatus. Next base: position 371,924,581 of record NC_140595.1, read on the forward strand.
CACATCTGAATGCCTTCTTGATGGAATCAAAGTAAAAAACTGAAAGTATTTCCTACTGAGGAGACTGCAGTGCATGAGGAAATTAGGAAACTTCATAACAAATAAATCTCCCAAGATGGCCACCGGAGACAAAAGAGCCCAAATGTAGCCCAAAATCACCGAGATGTAGCCCAAATATAGCCCAATGACAGAAGTGTGCAAAACACTTATTATTTTGTGTTTTTGCAGTGTTATATAGTGCAGACTTGTCAGGTATTGGAGTGCTTTACATGAGCATTGGTTACATCACACAAGAACAAATTCATTTTGGTTGTAGACATGGGGAGACTAAGTGATTTGACCAGAATCACAGAATGTCGAGCTGAAGCAGAAACTCCAACCTGGTTCCCCAGTTGCAAAGTCTGCAGTTCTGGAAGTAACACCACATCCTCTCCCCTAAGTGCAACATTTAATCAAGTGGTCAACTGGATAAAAAAACATAAAGATAACAAATAATTTAAAAGTGCTTTGTCGCTATTTGAAAACTCAGAAAATATGTCCTTATTTTAGTCTTTTAGAGCACTAACCATCATTTTGATGCCTATAAGACTAGGGGTGGGCGGAATTTGCGTAATCGCGTTACGCAAATCGCCGCGAAACGGTACAAAATCTCCGCGAACACGCAGAAATTCCACGAACACGCGGAATTGCTTGTTCGCGATGCTTTTTTCCTGTTCACAGTTGCTGTTTGCGTGCTCGGGGAGAAATATCTCGCGAACACGCATTTTGAGAACGCGAACAAGAAAAAATTTCGCGAAGTAGCGGAAAGCAGAATTTTGGGCAATTTCGCGTTCTCCGCGGAACGCGAAATTACCGAAATTCCACAAATTCCGCGAGCGGAACGGAATTTACCGCCCAGGCCTAAATAAGACCCTCTCATATATGTAATTTCTAAAGGAAATGCTCTAGGTATTACAGTTTTGATTACATCAAGATGACGTCAGGCGTTCCACACTTTTGTAATAAATAGATAATGTTAGCAATCTAGTTGTTCATTAGGATACTGTTGAGAGGCAGAGGCCAGGGGCACGGACTCTGAAAATTGAAGGCAGGTAGGAGGGTGCAACGGCAACAATTTAACCACACTGAGCAGGCAGGAAGGGCCGTGGCAGCACAACAGACTATGGAGGGCAGTGGAAAGGGGGGCAGGGGCAACAAACCAACAATACAGGACTTGCAAGAGAGGCTGTGGCAATGTAATAGACCATTGTGGGCAGAAGGAAGAGGCAATGGTAGTACAACCATACATGCCAACAGACCCGATTCAGCCAGGAAACGTCCAATGTATTTAAGCTCAAATGGGCTTTATTTGATCTGTCTCCTGTCTACAATCTCCTCTTTTTCAATGTAACTCAAAGGGGAAAATCAATACCCCAGTTTTTTTTCAAAATCTCCCTCTTACCAAGTTCAAAATGTTCGCAAGTATGGTACATTGGATCATGGAAGGAAATGGGGTAGGGACATGGACTTGGATAACAGAGGACAGGAGGGACATGGAGAGGTGTACCAAACTGACCCTGCAGGGCAGGCATCAGGGTTTGCAGCAGCACAATACACCACACAGGGCATGCGGGACGGGAGTGCAGCACAACAATCCATAGATAGCAAGAGGGAGGGGACAGGACCATGCACATGGACAACAGAGAACAGAGGCGCAAGAGGCAATGGTAGCTAGCTGACAATAATGGACAGACAGGAGAGAAAGCTGCAGCATAACAGACCATAAAGGGCAGGAGGGACGGATCAGGGGCATTACAATGGAACAGACAAGCCAGGAGGGAGGGAGTAGGGGTCTGCACATGTAAACAGAGGGCTGGGGGCAAGGGGGCAGGGCAGGAGCAGCAAGATAGCCATGGAGGTCAGGCAGGATGGGCACTAGAAGCAAGACACACCATGAAGAGCAACACTGAGACTGTGATGGCACACACACACAGACCATGAAGGGAAGGTGGGAGGGGTCAGGGGCAGCTAACTGACCACACAGGGAAGGTGGGAGGGGCCATGGCAGCACAGAAGACCATGCATGGCAAGTGGGAGGGTTAGTGGCAGCACAATGGCTATGATGGGCAAGAAGGAGGGTGCAGGGGCATGCACAAAGGACGATGGAGGATAGAAGGGAGGGTCAGGACCTGTGCACAGACAAGAAAGTTCAGGGGAAGGGGCCTCACAACAGACCGCACGGGGCAGGCAGGAGGAGCAGTTGCAGCACAACACACCAGGGAGGGCAGAAGGGTGTGGCAGTACAATGGACCATGTAGGACAGGAGGAAGAGGATAGGGGCATGGCATGTGGACAGGCAGGGTGGAGGTAGCAGGGACAGGTTACAGTCATTTGACAATGCTAGGCAGGTGGGAGGGGAGTGGCAGCTCAACAGAACACTCAGAGTAGATAGGAGTGGCAGGTCCATGGAACATGGTGGGCAAAAAGGATGGAGCAGGGGCATGCACAAAGACATCGGAGGGCAGGGGGAAGGAGAATAGGGGCAGCAAGCTAAGCACAGAGTTTAAGCAGGAGGTCAATGATGGGGCATAGAATTGGGCAATGGAGGGCAGGAGGAGTGGACTGGTACATCATACTAAATTGAGGGCAGTGGCAGCACATCAGACCATGCATGGCAGGAGGGAGGAGGCTAGTCAATGGATTCACACAACAGAGGATAGGGAGGAGGGGGATGGGGCAGCAAGCTAACTGTTCAGAGAAGGCAGGTATTAGGAACTTTATTGTTTTTAAAACGTGTGTCTGTGCGAACTACTTAAAATATGAACAAGTATGCAGCATAATCTCACTTTTATTCAGGAAGAAGAGGACGTTTGTGACTGTGACTCCAGGCTCACTTGGCAGAAACACCCCCTGACCCTCCACCCCCTATCGCAAAATGTAATGCCCGTGAAAAGGGTAGGTGAACACAGTGTTATATAGAACATAGTCCTGAGAGCACGATTGAAAATGAAAACTAGATATAGTGTATGGTATAAACTATGCACCAAAAAGTGTGATATAAGATGAACCGGGCGTGAAATATAATATGCATTACATTGTGTGCAATTACAGATTCATTGGAGAGCGCGAGATAGCACAGGCACTAGCGCGTGCTATGCGATATGCGCCTTGGAGTGTAATATGCACAGGGCAGTGTTGTGTACCCTAACTAGTCTCTAAAGTTGTAATATAAAATATGTGCTGGGGAGTGTAACGTTGCATATGCACTGTTACAAAGATATATATCCCAGATTGTGTTATGTATGGCATAGCACTGTGCGTTATAACATAGGCATCGAGGAAGGCACGTTAGATGGGGCAATATAACCCGTGCGAAGACAAGTGTGGCATGACATATTCACGGGGTGGTGTTACAGTGCACATGGCCTAGAGAGTGTCATAGCATATGCACTAGCTAGTGGAATACAACACAGAGGTGTGTGGCACTCAGCAGGCAATGGTGGGTGTAACACAGCATTGGGCTCTGCCAGGAGCGCGCTGTGACTCTCAAGTGATGTTCGTCACCTTTCCAGAGAGTAAAATAAAAAGTATTACACATCTGGCAGTGGATGTGTGTTTTATTAACCGTGAGGGGGGTTTCTTGCATAGTTTTGGTCGAATTTTTGTCGAATCCCCTTTGAATGGCTTGGTGTGCATGTGTATTAAATGTGCCCGTCAATAGCTACCCATGTTTGTATAAATAAATGACAAGGGTGTCTACCGGGATTAAGCACGGTAGGGCATCAGACATGTCAGAGCTTCACTAGTGGTGTAAATACATTCCACGTGGATTCATTGTATGCATAGTCGCCTTTTAATGAATATCACGCAAATCGTCATGGTGATAGGTACGTACGGTTTGTCCAGCATGTCCTAGGTGTGTCTATAAATATATATTTTTTAAAAATAATAAAAAACAGTGGCCAGCCCTGGGGATTGGGGTCAAAAAAATATAAGTAGGAGACAGGCCCTGGGGGATGGGGTCATCAGGGCCAATAAATTAGAATAAGAAGGAGAACCACACAGCCCCCCTTCTTAAAAAATTAAAATAAATAAAAGAATGGCATTGTGCCGGAGGCCACGCCCCCTCCTTGCAGCACTCTGCAAACGCTCCCCCTGGTGAATTGTAAGTTGGGGAATTAATTCCTCTTCAATACTGAGGGTCCCTGAGGGCCAACTAGCCCAACAGGCATCTCCAGTATGCGCCAGGGAGCTGCGCTGCAGACAGGTGTTCTGAGGCCAAGCCCCTTTTTACACCTCTCTGCAACGCAGCTCTGTGGCGCTTACTGGAGGTACCTAGTGGTCTAGTTTGACCCTAGGGACCCTTAGGATTCAAGGGGACTTAATCTCTCAACTTAGAACAGCCACAGGGCGCGTTTACACAGTGGTGAAGGGAGGGGACGGGGCCTGAGGTGACGTGTGCAAACACGCACTATTGCACGTTTTAAATTGGGGATATAATTTCCCTTCAATACTGAGGGCCCCTGGGGGCTAACTAGCCCACCAAGTGCTTCCAGTAAGCACCACTGAGCTGCATTGCAGAGAGGTGGTCCAGGCCGTGCCACTTTTTACACCTCTCTGCAACGCAGCTCTGTGACACTTACTGGAGGTACCTAGTGGGCTAGTTGGACCCTAGGGACCCTCAGGATTCAAATGAACTTAATCTCCCAGCTAAAAACGGACACAGGGCGTGTTTACACAGTGGTGAAGGGAGGGGACGGGGCCTGAGTTAACGTGTGCAAAAACGCCCTGTGGCCTGTTTTAAGAGGTTGTTTTAATCCCCCTGCCCTATTATATACTAGGGGCTTAACGAGGAGGTCATGCTAATCACAGGGGGACCCCAATGCATAATGTTCCCTAGTGTATGTAGGTGTTTTCACTGTATTCTAAGTGTCTTTTAACATAGCACTGGCTCTAGGACTGGTTAGTCAGACTCAGTTACCACCAGTATCCGTCTGAAAAAGTTGAGGGTACAGGACGATTTTGCAACAAGGCTTCTTTCTGCTCTTCTTTTTGTTCTTTCTGCACGTTATCCTTCTTCCTGCACTTTTCTTCGTCTTTGAGGACTTCTGTTGCTTCTTTCTGCACTTCTTTATTTTCTTTTTGTGCATTTTTTCTTCTTTCTTCACATGTCCTATCTCTGTAGGCATAGTTAGACATTAGCATTTAAAAAACCTTTGAAATTCACAGAAGAACCAGAGGTTTCAGGCACGTTATAGTTAGGAATTAGCATTTAAAAAACCTCAGAAATTCACTGAAAAAACCATAGGTTTCAGGGGTGTTCTAGTTAGCTGGACTTTTCACTTGTACAAAACCATTGAAATCAGTGATGTCATGAGTGATGTTACTGACCATGTCATGAGTGATGTAATATGTGACGTCATCAGCAGTGCATTGCGGGCGCGCGAGTTATAGTTAGCTGAACTAACAATAATGGGGGAATTTCAATGGTTTTGTACAAGTGAAAGTCCAGCTAACTAGAACACCCCTGAAACCTACGGTTTTTCAGTGAATTTCTGAGGTTTTTTAAGTGCTTATTCCTAACTATAACGTGCCTGAAACCTATGGTTTTTTCTGTGAATATATATATATATATATATATATATATATATATATATATATATATATTCACTAAAAAACATAGGTTTCAGGTATGTTATAGTTAGAAATTAGCATTTAAAAAACCATAGAATTTCACTGAAAAAAACATAGATTTCAGGACGTTATAGTTAGTTGGACATTTCACTTGTATAAAACCATAGAACCATAGAAATTCCGGCGTTATAGTTAGTGCAGCTAACTATAACTCGTGCCCCAGCAATGCACTGCTGATGACATCACATATTACATCATTCATGACATGGTCAGTGACATCACTGATGACATCACGGGTGCCATGTGACATCACTGATGACATCAATGATTACATCATCCAGTGACTGTGTGTTTCTGTAAAGTTTAACTTTATTTTATATATATGCCAAGCTGTATTGAAGAATGAGTGGGTGTATAAGTGTCTGTATGGAGGATTTAGTAGGTACGTGACTGACTGTGTAAGTGAGTGATTAAATTTGTTTTACTGAATGCATGGGTTAGTGAATAAACTGAGTGAAAGTCTGTATCAGTCTGTCTCTTGTTGTGTAAGCTGCTGCATGGGTTGGAGAGTAGCTGCATGAGTGTCTATATGGGTTATTGATTGCTTGCCTGAGTATTTGTATGGCTGCCTGAGTGTGGGTGGCGGGAGGTGGGTGACTCTGTGCATAGATGTGTGAGTGGTTGATTCACTGGGTGTATGGGTTCAAGAGTGCATGGGGAAACAACTGTATGGGTGGGTGAGTGTGTGTATGGGTGTGTTGGTGAGTGAATGGATGACTCAGTGGTACATGTGCAAGTAACTACATATGTAAAAGGCAGTATATGTGAGTGATGGTGTATATAAATAACTATATATGAGAGTCAGTAATTGTGAGAGTGGCTGCATGGATGAGTGTGTATTTGACATGGTCAGTGACATCACTGATAACATCACTGATGACATCTCAAATGACATCACTGATGATATCATCCAGTGAATGTGGTTTAGTTTGAAATTTTAATATGTATTATATATATATATCAATCTGTATTGAAGATTGAGTGGATATATAACTGTCTGGATGGAGGATTTAGCAGCTGTCTGATTGTCTGTTTAAGTGAGTAATTAAAAGTGTCTCACTTAATACATGGATTAGTAACTAAACTATCTGAATGTGTGCATCACTGTCTCTGTTGTTGTATAACATGCTGCATCAGTTGGTCACTAACTACATGAGTGTGTATATTAGTTATTGATTAGTTGGGTGAGTATTTGTTTGGGACACTGAGTTTGTGTGTGGTTGGATGGGGTGTGTGTAACTCTATGTATAGATGTGTGAATGGTTGATTGACTAGGTGTATAGGTTTACGAGTGCATGTGGAAACAGTTGTTTGGGTGACTGAGTGTATTTATTTGTGAGTTGGTGAGCGAATATATGTTTTAGTTGTACATCTTCAACAAAGTAAAAAAATAAAAAGGCATTGTATGTGAGAGTTGATGTATATAAATAAGTAAGTGACTGTGAGAGTAACTATATGAATGAGTGTATAATTGTAATGGTGATTTTTTATCATATTAACTATGAGTTACTATGTGTTTGAATACATGAGGTGTTGTGTGTATAATTGTGTAAGTGAGTAAATGTAAGTGTGATTAATTTTTTTCATGAGTGGGTAGGATAGCTGCATAAACGACTAAGATGACTGCTGATGTGTCAATGTCTATATATGTGTACAAGTGCATTTGATAGTGTTCTATTAATTAGTGACTGAATGTATAAGTGATTCTGTTGTTGAATGGGTAGTTATGTGTGTAGACTTAGGAATCAGTGAGTGTGTATGTAGTAACTGTTATTGGTGTGTCAATGGTTTCAAATATGGTACTCTGTATTTTACAGTGAGTGATGAAAGGTTATACTAGTGCATGATGAGGTGTATCAGATTGTCACATGGATGATGTCATCAGTGATGTCATCAGGGATGTCATTTGAGATGTCATCAGTGATGTCATCAGTGATGTCACTGACCATGTTATGAATGATGTAATATGTGACATCATCAGCAGTGCATTGCGGGCGCGCGAGTTATAGTTAGCAGAACTAACTATAACGGAGGAAATTCTATGGTTTTGTATGAGTGAAATGTCCAGCTAACTATAACACCCCTGAAACCTATGGTTTTTTCTGTGAATTTCTAAGGTTTTTTAAATGCTAATTTCTAATTATAACGTCTCTGAAACCTATGGTTTTTTCAGTGAATTTCAAAGCTTTTTTAAAATGCTAATTTCCAACTATAACGTCTCTGAAACCTATGGTTTTTTCCAGTGAATTTCAGAGGTTTTTTAAATGCAAATTTTTTAAGTGTAATAGTAGTTATACCTATTTTTTGTACTGATTTTATACAGTTTTTTAACTGTGTATTTATAAATAACATTCATTAAATAACATTATATATTTTTCCGAAAATTGCAAAAAAAATTTTTTTTTAATTAAAACTGAAATATTGTTACATTTTTTTGTTTTATGTTTTTATTTTAATAGATGTATATTATTTTCTTTTAAAAAAAATGTTTCCAAATGTTTTTCGGAGTCAAGCACCCAAAGCGCACACATCACGGTGGGTGCACGGATTCTAGCCGCCATTTTAGAAACGTCGTGAAGGCACCGTGTACAGTGTGCGACGGCTGCGTGTTTTTCAGTTACATCATATACATTTAATATTACATGATGTGCGAGACCAGTCCGCGACTCCTACTCCCGCGCATTCACGACACATGCGCATTACGGTACACGATGCTTGCGCGGTGGCGGGTCCCGCGTGATGTCATATACGTGCTGGGGCCCGCTAGGTGCGCGTCTCCCGCAAATTTTTTTAATGTTCTAAAATGATATGTATGTGTGTTTAATATACATATAAGGGCAAGAAACTATCTAAGATATTCATAAAAATAATATATTTGTACTTATAATAAACTTCTATTATTTTTAAATATATTTTCGCGAAGTCGCGTCGGGTGCATGCTTCATGAGCGCAGAGTGCGCGGATCCCATGTGACCTAAAAAAAAAAGATTTCATTGGTTCATAACATTTCCCACTGTAACTATTGAAGGACCTCACCCATTTTAATAATTCTTGTTGGAGCATCTTTAGAGAGACATCTCTTTTCCTTTTTGCTTGTTTATTTTGGTGTTTTTCAAAAAATATCAAACAAAATGGCATCTGGACAGCAGCAATAGCAGGAGGAAGGATCTTCTGAAGAAGAATTCTTGCAGGAGGCATCACGTCCACAGAGGCCGGAATCTGTTCAGTGGAAAGTCTTCACTTTTCCACCTGGAGAGAAGAAAGTAAATGCGAGAAAGGTGACGTGCAAATTTGTAACCGAGTCCTGTCAAGAGGCAGTGAAAAAAAATACTCTTGTGGCACTGCTTCTATGTACAAGCAACTCCGGACCACAATCCTCTCAATCTTGTTCAGGAGGAAATGAGGAGAGCTGCTTTGAATCCCTCACCTGCAGTGGCAAGTACATCTGGAGCGTCCTCAGGAACACCTGCAATGGACATTAGGCCAGAATTCGCCTTTCTCGAGCAACACTGCATGAAGTGTAAGAAACTTATATGCTTCGGTGAGCAGTCGCTGGATGCAGTTTGTGCTGCGCAACGCAGCCATCATTGTTATTTTTTTTTTTTTGAATGCTAAGTAATTCCAAATGTTTCCTGTTTTATTCGTTCTTTTTTGTTCTTTTTTTGAAAAAACACCCCATAAAATACAAAATTGTTAAAAAAATAAAAAAAATACAAAAGATAAAAGAAGAAAAAAAAAGTTCTTAGCAGAACTACCTTATCTGGTTAAAGAAAGAACTATAATTGCATGGTAATGTGTGAAAGTTTGGTTGAATATATGTATACTGCAAGAATGCATTAGTAGTGTATGGTGAATTTATAGGTGAAGATTTATGAGGAAGTACTGCAGCGTGACACTGCAAGCTCTTTAGCTGCACTGCACTGTGGCACTTCCGAAGCACAGGGATGTGACATATGTACATGAATATGTTGCAACTCTGTGCTTCCCTCTGCACTGCTGCACAAACTGCAGCCATGCGGCGACACAGGCACCCTTGCACCATGGTGCAAGGATGTCTATGTCGTGTGGAGATTGTTTTTGTGCAGGAAGGGACACCTTCCTGCACAAAAACAATCAGTTAAGGCATTTTCCTCTTTCAATGTATGCGGTGGAATGCAGCATGCATTGAAAGAGGAAAAAATGAGGAGAAATGAAAACAATTCTCCTCGCTGCACCTTGCTACACCAACTGCAGGATGGCACAGCATTCACACACATCTCCAGATTTACCATTCCTCATAAATCTGGAGATGTGTCTTGTTCTATGGGTGTTGCGTGGGAACACCCACAGCAACACCTATGGGACGCCCCTTCAGCGCAAAGTTCTGTGTATGAAGGGGTCGTATTTACAAGAAGAGGAAATACCACGCAGGGTGGCTTTTCCTCTCCTTGTACATATAAAGGAGTGCCTGGCACCATCACTACGTTACAAAAAGTGACGTGCTGGTGGCGCAGGGTGCTTGTAAATCTGCCCCATAAGTGCTTAGGTATAAGCAGACTGACACAATAAGAACATAGTGCTGGATGGGTGATTGAAGAATTGCATGAAACTGACAGGAGGTATCCTATGCTGCATGGGTACTACTTCAGTATTTAATGGAGTGGAACAATAGTATGTATCTGCTTAGAGATTTGTAGGGATTATGCACAGAATATTTTATGTGTACTTGTGTTGGTGCCTGTGAGAAGGTGGCTGGTATATGCTGTCCACTAGTTCTAGTGGGCACCTTGTATCAGTCCAAGCAACCCCTTATGATGAATGGTCAAAGACAACCTTATGTGAAAGCTATCCCAGTGGTAGCTATGGAGAGCAGCCTTCAGGCTAAGTCTTGAAGGAATGTAAAGCAGCTTGTTTTACCAGCCTATAATCTCCTGAATGATCAAATGAAAAGACAAACACACCAGGTATATATTCAAAATATATGTATTTAGGATAAAACACACACCTCTAGTCTCTTTATGAGACTGGAGTTCGAAGTACTTAGTTTACAAGTGAGCAAGAATTTGTAAAAGCACAAATACACGTTTGGGCCCTAGGGGCGTACCAAACCATATACCAAAAAAATGGTATAAGAACCACGACTGGAATAGGCACTAGGCTTATTGCCTCTAGAATCGCTGGGACCCCAAGGTAGGGACACAGGGGACCCACGGGGACTGTCTGCAGTGTGTAAACACAACCGCGGGTTCCTATTATCTTCTATGGGCAATGTCGCAGTTGGAATTTTAAAGATTAGGGACACTTCTAATCGAGTCAGGACCAAACCGTTTTAGACTTAAGAAGTTCTAGGGCTAGCACCCACGAGTGCACTGGAGTACTCGAGTTACCTCACCCATGGAAGCCGGGTGCATAGGTGACTTTTGCTGTCGGGTCGCGTCGTCGAGGGGACAAAGTCTGGGTTACTTGCCAGTGACTTAGGGCAGGATGGACCAATCCCCACAGATGTCGGGTGCTTCAGGTGAGTTGATGGGTGTCTTGACTCTTCAGCCACGAGGTCCATGAGGTGTTGATGAAGTCCACAAGCTGGATTCGAGCTGCCCCACAAAGACTGTCGAGTGCTGCGGTGACCAGAATGGACCCAATAAGCCTTGGCAATGGCAAGTCACTGGAATTCAGAGAAAGGACTGCGGTGCAGACCAACAAGGTCTGAGGGACTCACCCAGCAAGGGTAAGTCGGGGCACGTCTGGAACAACCAGGTAAGCCCAATCAGAAAAGGAGTCACCTTCATGGGAACCTGCTAGCTAACGGGCTAGTGATCGCAAAGGAGCCTCAAGTGGTCGCACTTGAAGCTGGCCCACGGGTCACTCGTGGAGTGGAGGCCAACAATCTTCAGTGCAAGAGATGCTCAAGGCTGAGGCTACTCAAAGCCCAAAGCACAACTTCGAGGAGGACCAGGAAGATAGTGTTGCTGCAAAAGTTCACGGTGTCCAGGGCCCATGGTTCCACATCACCCACGATAGCCACGGGCCTCAGCTTTGCTGTGGACTCAGGGTAGCCTTGGGGAAGTCTGGAAATCCACCTCTGGGGATGCAGAGACTTCGGCATCTGGCAGGAGCTTCAGAATTGCAGACCTGTCAGTTTCTTCTTTGGTGCCTGCCATGCAGGGGAGTCACTCCTTGACCCCAAGGGAGATCTCTTCAGTCTTCTAGTCAGGATAGAACGTTGAAGATCCAGGATGTATGTTGCAGAGTTTCGTCCAGGGTAATCTAAAGTCACAGGGACTGGATTCCTATAATGAAAGTGAGTTTAAGGGATAGACAAACTCCAAGGCCCCACCTATGGGTGGGCCAGGAAAGAGGGGTGGTTACACCCATTTCCTTTGTTCAGTTTCGCACCAGAGAAGGGGCAGGTAGCCCCTGCAACTGGTGTTAGTATGCACAGGGGCACCAAGTGTGCCCCCAGTGCAGGACTTCAAAGCACCAGAGAGTGCTCCCGCCCAGCCCCCGTTGTAAATTGGCAGCGATTGGCTTAGCATTAGCGGAATGCATCTTGTATTTAGAGGCTATCTTGTCCATTTTGCGAAATCCATTTGTATTTCTGACAGCCATTTTGTTTGCCATGTGCTCACCATGTGCTTTATCCTCCCTCAGTGTTGACTGCTCTTGTAATCTGCCTAGAAACAAACTATATTTAGCATCTTCCACCTTTGCACATGCCCAGTGAGTTTTCAAATGTCCTTGCAGCTGTTAGTAGTATGTAACTGTCAGAATGTGTTTACTAGCATTGGCAAACTGTTAACTCCTCCTACTTGTCGACTGTGCATTTCTATATGACCTTATATGTACATAAAATCTTCTGCTGTACTTGTACCGACCTCTGTGTGGGTAGAAAAGGACCATGCTCCTTCTGTTTGGTGTGCTACTTCATTCAATACCGAAGGGTGCTGTGTGAATGTAGTTCCACCTCATGAGGTTTATTAAACTTTGTATTTTCTATTCCAGTTTCTGTGCCAACTTCTTCCTATTGGTCTGAGGACTCTGTGCAGAGAAGGGTGAATCCCTTGCATGGTAGGCCTAGCTGAGGTCCACTTCTACAAATTGGCGCCCAAACAGTGGGGCTCATCGGCGACTCGGATGCCCAAAGGATTGGTCGCGACGAAGGATTGGAATCTCGCTCTGGACGCGATCGCTGCCCGATGAGACCCGTGTCTTGGCAACCACGGCGTTTTTCCTTTCTTTCTGATCTGACCATCCAGGTGGTGCCGGTTCTCGACTGAGATCTCTTCTGTTGATTCGCCGTGCAGTGACCATTTGGTCGATTTTAGAACTTGGCAGTTGAAACCTGGACACCAAGTGATTGGTAAGTGTCATTCTGCGGCGCTTGCTGTTGGTTTTTATGCCTGGGATTGGTACGGTAGTTTAGTAACACTTACTGTGGCTTTTGTATTTTGGATTTGTGTTGGCCAACTTAGATTTCTATGTGATTCATATATGAATTGCAATTTATATAGGCAGGTAATGAGGAGAATTTTCTCTCTCTGAATTGATTTGAACGGCACATCGTACTAAAGGTACCTTAAGTGCTACTTTGATTATAATACTGCATATTCTGCACTATTTTTGGCATGCCTGTTTTTAGCACACTTCGTAGGATGTGTTGCTTTTGTAGTGGTACCAATTTGAGACTCGATGAAGCACAACCGGCCCCCCCGGAGGGGACGCCTAATAGGGATATGTATATTAAGCATGGTCTTTCTTCTATAATGTACAGCACATTATGGAATAAATACACTCGTAAGGATCCTGAGTTGCGTTGGCCTATGTATGGGTCATTTGATTTACGAAAGATTGAGTATGTGGAACAATGTCTGTGTAAGCGAAAGACTAGGCAAGATATGTTTGATTGTGTATGAATGTGGGAGAAAGAAGTGCGTGCACGAATGAAGCGTGAGCAAGCCTTGATTGAAAAAGAACAGCGAAAGAACATTTATGTGAAAGCATTAGAGCTGAAGAACAAAGAAATAAAAGAGTTAAAAGAGAGAGAAGATAGGGAGCTCAATTTACAGGTAACTGGCCAATACGCTGTTCGGCGGCCCCTTTATCCTATACTTAATAAACAACAAGATGATTCCTTATTATTAGATCGTCCTCCACCTCCGTATACTGTTCCTTCTGCCCCTCATGAGTCAGATGAGGACTCTAGTTCGGAGGAACAGAAGGCACAAGAAACTCGTTCTATGTTGACCGCTGCGCGTTCGACCCAGCTTAGATCTGCTGCTTGTAAAGCCTCTGAACTTCTAGATAGTATGAAAGGGTGGCAGGAAAGGGAGCAGCTGTATTTTACTGAGGTGTTTGCCGCAGAGGTCCTTGAGCTGTTTAGGAAATATTCTGAGGAGTTAGAGCCCGACGATGTAGCAGTTAATTGTAAGCAAATGCGTGATGGTCTTTTTGTTTTCCCCCAGGTGAATGATACAATCAGGCGTTTGGTTAAACTGTGTGTTGATGTAGTCCATTTGCGAGAGGAGAAAAAGGCTGCAGACGTAGCTGTACAGACACCTCAGACAGGCATGGCACAAGCTTCTATCTCCGGAACAGATAAGACTATGATAGTTCATGCGAAACCTATGCGGGAGGCCGCGCCTTTGTATGTTCCTTCTAAAGGACGGGGTACAAGTGATGATAAGGCCTCTATCGATGCAAAGGGTTATTTTATTTATAATTGGGTTTACACTCCTTGGAATAGGACGGATGTCATGGCACTTAAAACTGCATTGCCTGATCCGCGGAAAATCCAGCCGCTTTTTATGAGGAAGTTGAGGGTGCTATTAGCTCTTGTACTATGACTTTGCCTGATATTGATTTATTTTTCGGATTGATATTACCGCCTGATATGTGGAGAACTGTTCGTAAAATTGATGATCGTGCAGCTTTTGGGGTGTTATGGAAAGAGTTAGAACAAATGGATGTAGAAAGGGAACCCGCACAGAAGCCTTGTCAGTTAATTTTAGATCTTCCCTCAGCTATATTAGTTAAGTTAAAAACGATTATTCCCCCTAAAAAGATAGATTGGACTGTTTTAGCGTCTTGTAAGCAAAAGGCAGATGAATCGGTCTCTGATTTCTTTACACACTTTGAAGAAGCATTCCACGATTTTAGTGGCCAGTCATTGACAGATGACACAGGCAGACATCTGTTTGTCGATAAATATGTCGCAAACCTGTTGCCAGGAATAGCTAGTCGCTTAAAAGCCAGTGAGAGTTCATGGACTACCTCTTCTCCGGTTTCTCTCTTGACTATGGCTCAGTATTATGAACGCCAGGAATTAGAAGCAAAGGGTAATGAGGATAAGAAGACTAAAGAATTAAAAACGAAGGTGATGTTGGATCAGGCTTATGGTCCGCCTTTTAGAGGTAGTGATAGAGGTGGACGTGGATCTTATGGTTCGTCTTTCCCTTCTTATACTCGATCAAATTTGTCTGCTGACCAGTGCGCGTACTGTAAGAAATTTGGGCATTGGGCTTCCGATTGTCCAGCACTGTGTGCTCAGCAGTGTCCACGTGTTCGGGGACAAATGAGAAATCGTTCAGGATATTTAGGGCCTAGAGGAAGCACAGGTGATCGTGCTAGGTTTGATGCTAATATACGTGGGCAGAATGGGTTTAACACTTTTGATAGAAGGAACCAATATCAAATGTCCGACTATGTGCTGTCTGATTCTCAAGATTCTGCCTATGCATAGGATTGCCTAGGATGGGGTAAGGAATCAGTTGAAGTTCCAGTAGATCAGAGGGGTCCCTATGTTACAGCAAATGTTTTGGGTTCCACTGATCAGTTTCTATTTGATACAGGAGCTACTCGTAGCACCTTGTCTAAACAATTGGTTCCAAGGGCTCCCCTGTCTGGCTTAACCATTACATCGATAGGTTTCGCTGGAACCCCTTCCCTTAGCCCATTGTCACAACCACTTGCATTCCATGTGGATAAATTTACTGCTCCGTGTCTATTTTTGCTTTCCCCGAATACACCAGACAATATTGTGGGTCTTGATATGCTCAAGTATTTCAGGGCTATGATACGATGTTCTCCAGAAGGTGTACGTGTTATCTTGAATGATAACCATCCTGTGAAGGAGAGAGCTTGTCTTGTTAAAGAGGATATTGCATTAGCTTCACTCCCTAGTAATTTGTGGGCTACTTCAGACACTGATGTAGGGCAAATGGTTATTCCATAAGTACATATTAGTGTCTAGGAGGGCGCTGTGCTGCCACGTTTGCCTCAATACAAAATTTCAGAGGAAGGCGAAGAAGCACTCATGCGTATTGTCCATGATCTCATTGAAGTGGGGGTTGTTGAGGAAGTTCCTTACAATGTTTGTAACAGTTTGATTTTTCCTATTCTGAAAAAAGATACTGACACTAGGATTTACCGATTCATTATTGATTTGCGAGAAGTTAACAAGATTGTAGTACCACAATACCCCGTGGTTTCTGACATAACGACACTTCTTACTTTGGTTCCTCCGACAGCAACTACATTCTCTGTGATAGACTTGAAGAATGCTTTCTTTTCGATCCCTATTCATCCTGATAGCCGATATTTGTTCGGTTTCACTTTGAATAATCGATCGTATAGATTTTGTAGAGTTCCTCAAGGCTATACTGAGAGTCCTAGTATTTACAGTCAAGCATTAAAAAGACAACTTGATTCTTTTGTTTTGCCTGAAGGTGTGGCTCTCATACAATATGTCGATGACATCTTGTTGGCAGCCGATACCCCTGAACAGTGTGAAAAATGTACTTTGTCCTTGCTATCTTTTCTTGCTTCCCATCATCACAAAGTGTCACAAAAGAAATTGCAATATTGTAGACCGAAGGTAACCTACTTAGGTCACCTTCTGTCTAAGGAGGGCCGTGCACTCACACCAGATCGCATTTAAGCTATTTTAGACACACCAGTGCCCCTTACTCAGAAAGATGTCCGTGCATTCATTGGTCTTACTTCTTTTTGTAGGCAAGGGATATTAGGGTTTTCACACATTGTTAAACCCTTGCTAGCACTTTTGACTAAAGATACTCCAATGCCCCTCCCATGTACAGATGAATGTGAGACTGCTTTCCGACAGTTACGACAAGCTCTTTGTTCAGCACCAGTGTTAGGTACTCCAGATTATACGAAGCCTTTTACACTCTATGTACATGAGAAAGATGGATGCGCATTGTCAGTCTTAGTGCAGACACACGGTGATAAACAGCGTCCCTGTGCATATTTTTCAGCAGTACTTGATCCTGTTGCTCGTGCGTTACCTGGATCCTTCCGTTCAGTTGCAGCAACAGCTGTGTCAATACGTCAGAGTGAAGGGAAAGTTTTGTCACATAAGCTGTTGGTGCTAGTACCCCATGCGGTTGATGCTCTTTTAAATCAGACAAAGACGCAGCATTTAACTAGTGCTCGTCTGACAGGATACGAATTGACATTGTTGGCCCCTCACATTACACTAAAGAGATGTGCGATACTAAACCCAGCCACTTTGTTGCCATACCCGGTGACTCAGTCTCAGTCACAGGAGTCTCATGATTGTATATTTCTTACTGAGGAACAGACAAAGGGTTGTGTCGATTTGCAAGACACGCCCCTTTCAAGTGTTGATGGGGAACTATGGGTTGATGGGTCCTGTTTGAAGTTACCAGATGGTACAACGTCAGCTGCATATGCAATTACAACACTTCAGATGGTAGTTGAGACAGTTCGTATTCCACAGAAGTCAGCTCAGGCAGCTGAGCTAATAGCTTTAACACGAGCATGTGAACTTAGTACTGACTTATCTGTGAACATTTATACAGATAGCCGCTATGCTTTCGGAGTGGCTCATGATTTTGGGCTACTCTGGAAGGAGAGGGGCTTTCTTACATCCCACGGGATGCAAATAATGCATGGAGAATTAGTACATAATCTCTTGACTGCTTTAACATACCCGAAGAGAATAGCAATTGTTAAATGTAGCGCATATAAGAAAATAATTGATAAGATAGGACAAGGCAATGCTTTTGCAGACCAAACAGCCCATGAAACTGCCATGCAGCGAAGCACCACGTCTGTGTACATAGTGAAGTCACAGGCTGAACGTTGGCATGATACCAGACAGGAAGTGCTAGATATGCAGAGATCTGCTTCTGCAGAAGAAATTGAGCAATGGTCTAAGGAGGGAACATTGGACGATGAGGGCTGTTGGAGGAATAAAGAGATGAGCAAGTGGAGACTGCCTACAGCCTATTTACAACCTATGATTCATATGGCACATGGGCCGGCACATGTTGGAGCCTCCTCGATCACAAAATTGCTCACGCAAGTTTGGGAGCATCCAGAAATTGCCGGCACAGCTAAAAAGATGGTGCAGTCTTGTCTGATTTGTCTTCAGCATAATCCTGGTAAAGGGACACAAACTCCTACAGGAGGGTTTGCTACGCCAATCGCACCTTTTGAAGTTTTGCAAATGGATTACATCTAGCTTGAGCGCTGTAATAACTTAAAGTATGTTTTGGTAGTGGTATGTGCCTTCAGTAAATAGATAGAGGCATACCCTATGAAGGACAATACAGCTCTCACTACAGCAAAGGTACCTTTGAAGGAATTCTTCCCTAGATTTGGTGTCTGTAAGCTTTTATGGAGTGATAACGGACCCCATTTTGTTGGCCAAGTTGTCGTCTATGTCCTGAAGGGATTAGGAATTAAACAAACGTTCCAAGCTGCTTTCCATCCACAATCAGCAGGGCTAGTGGAAAGGTATAACGCCACACTTAAATTGAAACTGGCGAAAATACTGGCTTCCACATCCTTGAATTGGCCAGACGCATTACCTTTGGCACTGTTGTCCATTAGATCAGTGCCACATTCGCGATCTGGTCTTACACCATATGAGGTGGTGTTTGGAAGGCCTATGAACATTTGGGGAATTCCTAAACCACGCCCCATACATGATGTACCATGTGTGTTGATGAGTGACTACCTATCACAATTGACTGACAGTTTGGTTTCTATTCATCAACAGGTTCGAGAAGCTCTTCCTGATAGGTCTGCAGGTGAAGGCCATGGACTTCGACCTGGAGACCAGGTGATGATCCGATCATTCCAGAGGTCGAGCAGCTTGGAACCGAGGTGGCGCGGCCCAGAGCAGGTGCTCCTTTCAACGAGAACTGCGGTCCGAGTGACGAA
Source organism: Triturus cristatus (assembly GCF_964204655.1). Taxonomy (NCBI): domain Eukaryota; kingdom Metazoa; phylum Chordata; class Amphibia; order Caudata; family Salamandridae; genus Triturus; species Triturus cristatus. The sequence continues at coordinate 371,943,442 of NC_140595.1, forward strand.
CAGGAGGAACTGGGTGCACTCCACCCATTGCAAGAAAGTGCCGTCTTCCTTGGTGGATCCTGCTGCCTTAATCGACCATCGGGACATCCTGGATACAGAGAAAGGCCAAGCCATATCACCTGACGAACTTGAGGGAGTCTTTCCAGACCACAGTGTTAAATGGTAGCGGCAGTCGTAGTCGATAACCTTTCAAGTATTGCCCGGCGGTAATCGCCTCTTATACCATTCGATGCTAAACCAACAAAGAGGCAGGCACCGGAGACTGGAAGGCAGGAAACAAAGTTTTATTCCGTCGGAGTGGAACACATCAGATCAGACAGCGAGGTATCGTCACAAGGTGCTCTAACTGCATCTCTGAGGCCTGGCCTCTCATACACAGGTTTATGACTTTATTGCAGGTTTATCATACATGGCACATTCTTGAGATCGCTTTGATACATGAAAGAACATCCTCAGAATCCCCACTTCAAGCTTGTTCCCACACATATCTACAGTGGAAGTCCCCACCCCACCCACAGTAGGAGATGGCTATCACACAGCTGGACATTCCGCCAATTCCCGGGGGTGTGTGCGACCGGTCGGGTCTCAGGGTGTGGGGGGGCCTTGATCTACTGTAATCCCTTTGATGTGGGGTGTTTCCCTTACAGTAGGGGCAATAAACTGCATCCGCAGGGCTAGGTGATGGCCTGGGATCGGTTCGGACAATGGGGCGCAGAGGAAGGGGGTTATCAAAGAGATGCATGACCATGTATGGGATGTCAGTCAGGTGTGGGATGTGGTTCCATGGCAGGGTCGCGCAGAAGGAGAGGGTTTATGGCCCGTGTATGAGAGAGCGGGGGTGGCCGGCGCGCGGGGGAATGCTCACAGCGCCAGGGGGACGCGCTGGCGTCCGGCAATGAGCAGGGAGAGACCAGGGTGCCTAAAATGGCTGCTGTGCGCTTTCCTGTGTGTCGCGCTGGGGAGAGACAAGATGGCGCAGATGATGTTCAGTTCGCAAGCTAAATTTCCACAGTCCTCCCTTTTAACAGATCTCGCCAGCTTGTTTAGTTCGGATCTATCCCCATAATACTACGAACTTCCACCTCATACAAAGCTTTCATTCGCTCCGCTTCAAAGTTCAAAGTCTTAGGGCAGATGCAGTTCATAAAAAGCGAACATAAAGGTGGCAGACACTGAATCCCCAAGCAACATCCACATAGTATCACAATTGGTATTAGGATAAATGAAAACAGCCTCCATCCCCAACTTCTAATAGTGTCCCAAAACCAACTTCCCAGTGACCATTCTTCTTGCTCCTGATGAACCTCTGCGGACAGTCTGTGGAGGTGTTCAATTGCTTTGTAGACTGAGGGTGAGTTATCCGGTACGTAGGTACAACAGCTGGACCCAATGATGCGGCATGCTCCTCCACGATCAGCCAGAACCACATCTAGAACGAGGCGGTTCTGAAGAGCCACCATGCGGACGGCCTGAAGCTCGGCGGTGTTGTTGGCGAGGATGCCAGCCGTAATGTTCATCGCCGTTTCGACTGCCTGAGTTAAGTGGCGGATGGCACGGCTGTTTGCCATTGGACCCCAGAGTGGAACAAGTCCTTTTACTGCGTCCATGAACTGTGCTCAGATGGAGTCGGCTTGCACAATGTCTTTGGCACGTTTCTGTCGGTGATGGTTTGCTGGAGCCACATATGTCGGAGGAAGGACAAAAGCGATGTAGCAGGTGCCTCCCCAACCTTTCGGAAGCCAGGTGTAGGCCTTAGTACCACAGACGAAGTACATATTTGGGGAGGCAACAAAGGAGGGTGGATCAACTGAGTCCAATGTTCGGGTGATGAGGCAGGAGCTGTGGCCCACCAGCTGCGCCCCCAGGCCTTCGAGGCACACAAGTCCAGTGATGTTGATGACGGATAGGGCCACTGTTAGGGTGGCGGCCGTTCGTTTCCGGAGGTAAGAGAAGGTGGGTCTGGCTGGGTTGTTAAACACCTGCATTTCAACTCGTTCTTTGGCAGGGATGTCCATGTGAAAGGAAGTGTTTGATCTCAGAGGACAGAAGGGGGCAGAAGTTTTTCCAGTTTTGTTCAGCCAGAACCCATGGTAGAAGTGTGACACAGTTTTGCCGGAAGTGGCATTGTCCTTGTAGCTTTCCTGCAGGAGGATTAGCCAGGCGAGGCAGGAACCATGGACCGAAAAAGGTGAAGGGATGAAAGGGATAGAGTGTCCAGTGGCATGTGGTAGCAATCCACAGATCCAGCAATTAGTGGCATTGGAGGCAAGATTGTGTTGGTGGAGCAACTGCACATAAGAGTTATTCCAGAACTCCTTACGCCTTTCTCGGAGTTGGGGTGAAAGTGAGATCAGATGGTGTTCTTTCATGGTGGTAGGTGGAACGGTGGTCAGCAATGTCTTATGGGCGGGTGCGCTCTCCTCCATGATCCAGAAGGTGACCATGAGGAGAAGGCAAAAGACAAGGGTAATGAAAAGTGCAATAGTCTTTGAGCTGTGCATTTTGTCAGTCTTTGGGATTTTGTAGTGGATCTTTGGGCGTCCGGTTGCTTCCATCATCTTCATGTCGGATGCTTCCATCACCTTCAAGGGACTCGGTAGCGGGCAGAACCACAGACTTTGTTTAGTTTCTCTCCTGGTGGCCTTTGAGGTGGCTAGGCAACAGCTCTGAGATTTCAACTTAGTTTGTGGTCTGCTTAGCCGAAGTTCCCTCCTTTCGTCGTAGGTTATACCCTTCTTTGACTGGTACAGTGGGATCGGGATATTTCGTTAATTCAAGGGTCTCTGTATCCGGGCAGTGGATCAGGGATGGTCGGTCTTTGCCCAGAAGTTCCTCTTGGGCGGTGGTGTTGTCCGGGTCGTCAGGGTCGATGATACCTTCTTGCAGTGGTGTGCATGCAGCCAATTGCGCTTCCCCTCCACTCGAAGAGCTGTTCGGGTGGTGATCAGGACTTGCAGAGGGCCTGTCCACCGGGGCTCCAGACTCTTGGTGCGCTGGAAGTTACACACTAAGACAAAGTCACCCGGTTGGATGTCGTGCCCGGGGCCCCTGGAAACATCGGGAATGGCTTGCAGCACCTGCTGATGGATAACAGACAACGTTTTAGTTAGGTTGTACAAATAGTCAGACATGAAGACGTCCGGGACGTCGTGGATGGATGTTGGTTTCGGTGCAGTCCAAAGGTTCATGGGCCGCCCGAAGACGACCTCGTAGGGGGTTAAGTGGTGTTTGGTGGGGGTGGAACGCATTGATAGCAATGCTAGCGGGAGAGCGTCTGGCCATTTCAGTCCTGTGGTGGCAACTATTTTTGCTATCTTAAGCTTCAATGTGGCATTATGTCGCTCAACCAAGCCTGCAGATTGGGGATGGAAGACCGCATGGAACTTCTGTTTTACACCCAGCCCCTTTAAGATGAGTTGGATAACCTCGGCTACAAAGTGGGGGCCGTTGTCGCTCCACAAAATTCGACAAAGGCCGTACCGGGGGAAGAATTCTTTCAGTAGTACTTTTGCGGTAGTCATAGCGGTGTTGTCGTGGGTTGGGTAGGATTCCACCCACTTGCTGAAGGCGCACACAACGACAAGTACGTACTTCAAACCTTGGCACCTTTCTAACTGGACGTAGTCCATTTGTAGGACTTCAAAGGGATGATTGGGAACCCCAAACCCTCCCCGGGGTACAGCAGTTCCTTTCCCAGGGTTGTGTTGGAGGCAGACCAGGCATTGTTGGACCAGACGTTTGGCTGAGTCTGAGATTTTGTCGTTGTGCCAGACTTTGGAGATGAGTTTGATCATGGGAGCAGACCCTATGTGTGCGGGGGAGTGTGCCATGGTCAGCATGGAGATCAAGTATGAGTCAGGTAGCAACCATTTGTTCGAGTCTTTAGTTCGCCAGCAACCGTCATCGTCCTTCAATCCCACCCGTGCCCATTCAGTTAATTTGTGTGGTGAGCTGGCTAATTGGATGTCCCTAATCGTTTCCCTAGCATCCTTCCATTTCTCAGTTTGTGACCTGGTTACGTACATACGGGTCGTGGACCTATTCTCGGCTGTGGTTCGGGCAGTCATCGTTTCAATGTGATGTTGGGTGCAAGCAGGGTCAGTTCATAGCCAGTCAGTCGTGCGCTAGTCAGGTGTTGAGTCTTGGTCTGGTTCAGGAGGGTGTCAACCGCATGGGGTACCAATACAGTGAGGGGGTTCGAGAGCACGATCCCCTCACTTTGCCGGATAGAGACAGCAGCGGCGGCTACTGCTCGAAGGCAGGCGGGCAAAGCTCTGGCTACAGGGTCAAGAGTGGCAGAGAAGTTGGCACAAGGGCGTTGTTTAGGACCTATGGACTGGGTTAGGACAGACAATGCGCATCCCTCCCTTTCGTGGGTGTAGAGGGAGAAAGGTTTAGTGTAGTCTGGGGTTCCTAGGACTGGGGCCGAGCAGAGGGCGTCTCGTAATTCTTTGAAGGAGGATTGGCATTCGGGTGTCCAGGGGAGGGGGAAGGGGACATCTTTAGCCAACAGGGAAAGCAGAGGTTTTACAATAAGACCGAAGTTTGGCAACCACTGTCGACAAAAGGAGGTGAGGCCTACTAGAGACCGCACTTGCTTCTGAGTTTTGGGAACAGGGGTTTCTAGGATGGTCTGAATTCGGTCAGGGGTAAGTTTCCTCCCGTCCTTGGATAGGAGGTGGCCTAGGTATGTCACTTGGGGTTGGCAGAACTGTAACTTCTTCCTGGAGACCTTGTGACCGTTCTCTGCGAGGAAGTGGAGGAGGTGAATGGTGGCTGTGACAGCAAGTGGGGTGGTGTCGGCCGCCAAAAGAATGTCGTCGACGTACTGTATTAACACCACTCCATCGGGTAATTGGACTGCATCTAGTTGTCTCTTGAGGGCTTGGCTATAAATGCTGGGACTCTCAGTGTAGCCTTGGGGTGCCCTACAGAATCTGTACGACCGGGCTTTTAAAGTGAAGCCGAACAGGTAGCGGCTGTCTGGGTGGATGGGGATGGAGAAGAATGCGTTCTTGAGATCAATAACAGTAAAGGTGGTGGCAGTGGACGGAATTAGGGTGAGGATGGTGGTGATGTCTGAGACCACGGGGTACTGAGGTATGACTACTTTCTTAACTTCTCGTAAGTCAACAATGAAGCGGTATGCTTTCTCATCTCCCTCGCCTTGCTTCTTTACAATGGGTAGGATAGGGCTGTTGCAAACATTACTGACTACTTCTTCTACTACTCCTGCATTGACTAGGGACTGGATGATTTCCACCAATGCCTTCTCACCTTCGGGCGATATTCGATACTGTGGAAGCTTTGGTAGCACTGCGTCCGGTCGGACGGTTATGTGTACTGGGTCGATCACCATGCGCCCTACATCTGAGTCGGTTTTAGCCCATAGATGTGAGGGTAACGTGTCGAGTAGGGACAGGTCAGCATCAGTTATAGAGAGCATACGTCGTGTGTGACAAGGTCTGAACAGATCTGGGTTATCGTGCAGGATGACTCGAACTCCGTCTGGGGAACATCTGATGGTAGCTCAGAAATGTTTTAGCAAATCGAGTCCCATAATAGCATCGGGGGTGTTGGAGGAGAGCAGAAAGGTCGTGTCAGTGGCGTTATCTTCTAAGTCAAAGGAGATTGGTGCTGATAAGGGGTTAGTGGAGGGCGTTCCATCGAAGCCTATTGAGGTTACGTGTGAGCCAGACAAGGGTGCCCTAGGAATCAGTCGTTTAGATAACGCACTACGTGTCGCCCCAGTATCTACCAGGAATGGCGACTTTGTGCCCAAGACCTTAGCAGTGACGTAAGGACCTTGCTGGTCAACACGGAGTTCGACTGGATCCCTCCCTTGCCCCTGGCGGTCCTATGCGAAGTCATGGGTGCTTTCGTAGTCGGACTGCTGACACTGGTTTTGTCGGGGGCGATCAAAGGTGTTTGGTCTGCCTGGCCTGTCGTTGATGGCGTCGTTCGTGTACCCTCGTCCCTGTCCTCTATTTCTGGGGTCATATGCTATGTCTCTGGGGTCCCTATTTTTGTTCATTTCCAGAAGGACCGGGCACTGGGATTTCCAGTGTCCGAACCCTCTACAGAACGCACATTGGTTCCCATCTAAATCTCTCCGTCCGTTGTAGGGTGCAGGTGTATGGTCTCTAGGGGGTAGCTTTCTAGAGGCGGTTGGTTGGTAATTCCCTTTTGGGGGCTCCCTTCCTATGGTCACCCCTTGCAACTGTGCTATCATTACCCTCTCCTTCAGTTCCTTTTTCTTCCTCTCGGACGCCCTATCGTTCTCATTCTTTTGGTTTTCGTAGTATTGGGCCATCTGGAGGATTGCTGCGGGTTTGGAGGCTGCCCAACTACTCTCGCTGGTCTGTAGCTTCTGGGAGACTTCTTGTGACAGACCCTTCACATAATTATGGACAAAGAGGTGATGTCCGGTTGCAGTGGTCATGTCCTGGCCACTATAATCGGAAAACACGGTCTCGAATCGAGAGAAGTATTCAGACACATCCTCCTGGGGTTTCTGGCGACAAGCCGTCACTATCGACCAGTCTACCTTTCTTTCAGGGATTAGAGTCTTAAACTTCTGTACAATCTTGTCTGGGAGCTCCAATATGGCTTTCGGGGGTTTCTGTCCCGGTTCTCGCTGTTTGTCTATGGTATCAAGTTGTACCCAAGTATATCTGAACGGCTCAGCGTGGTCAACTTTCCGGATTTGCTTCCACACATCAGCCGGCAGACATAACCCGAAGAACAAGTCGATATCTGCTAAGGTCATTATTGTTGAACCTAAGGCTGTACCTAGTTCGGTGTAGAAGGCAGTCGGGTTCTTTCTTAAGTCGGGTAGGGTTTTTCTAAAGGTCAAAATGTCTTGTCGGTCCCATGGCTGGTAGACCCAATTATATACAACCCTTCCCTTCGCATCTTGGTGGTTGATGTCGTCATGTGTTCCCTGACCTCGTGGGGGGACCCAGTAGGGGGCGGCCTCTTTGATGGGCATCATGGTATCAGCCCTTCCTGCATGGGGCTTAGTCGCTATGGGGGTTTCTGCTTTGGTTGTCTGTCTGTGCTCTTTAAGGTGCCGGTAGACCTCGAGTGTACGAGTGAAGAGGTCCGTCACATCGCCCTCTCCTTCTTCCCCAATGTCTACCTTCCTATATAGGGCCGCTAAGCCTTCGGGACCTTTATCGTGGTACCTATCCTCATATGTATTCAGGGCGTGATAACAAAGTCGTACGACAAAGTGTCGTCTGCGGTTGTCGGCATACGAGTTATACACGTCTGTTATATACTCCTCACTTTCCTTTCGCTCCACCAGTGTCCTTACTATCTTGTCGATTCCTGCTCGTTCATCCTTTGTTAGTCGATTCATTCTGGTGGAATCTTTCTTTCTCATCTCAGGGTCATCCAACGTTATCGCCAACGTTGTGTTCAGTACAAGAGGCTCGGCCGGCGCGGAGGCCGTGAGGACCGAGGCCCCGGTACTGCTTTCGCTTGTGTTTGGGGGTTGTGGGTGTTGCACTACCGGTTGGGAGGGTGCGTATGGAGGGGGCATGTAAATGATCGGGGGACCTAATAGCAATTCGTCATTCGTTCGTTGCTTAGAAGACAACTCAGGGTAGAGCATAGAGGGGGTCCTAACAGGGTACTGGCCTGATGTTTCAGGCTCTTGTCTTAGTTTAGCTTCCCTTCTCTCCTTTATTTCTTCCTCTAACTTTCTAGCGGCAAGGTGAGCTGCCTTTCGTAATTCCTTTTCTGCTTTTACTTCTTCCCTCTTTTTCCGTTGTGTTGCTTCTTTGCGCCACATGCCGATACTGTCAAGCATAGTAGGCGTCGTTTTATTACTACGCAGAGCTATTTCTAGCATTTCCATTTTATGGTCGTCGAAGGATCCCATCAGTGGCCAGTGACTCTCGGGGTCCTTCTTTGTATATTTATGCCATAGCTTGCTATAAGCTACGGCGACTAGTCCATATTTAGTGAACATGTCCTTATTAGGGGTGCCCTCCAGTGGAGCCGGGTGGTCCACCTCTAATAAGCGGTCCGGGCAGAACCATCTACCAATCAGTGGGGAGAAGATAGGCATGACGGGTTACAACGGGGACAAAAGTCAGCACTACCTATCTTTTCACTGCTTGCAAAGACTAGACAGAATATCTCTATTCCTCGTTATTTGTAAGCAGAGAATACCTCCAAAGAACCAATATCGAACAACTAGTGTTCGGACAATCAATCAATCAATGGTGAGAAAGAGATAGGCACGACGGGTTACAATGGGGACAAAAGTCTGCGTTACCTACCCTTCACTATTTGCAAAGACTAGACAGAATATTTCTATTCTACGTTATTTGCAAACAGAGAATATCTCAAAGAGCACTATCCTTCAAAACAATCAATATTCGGACAATCAATCAGTGGGGAGATAAAAATAGGCACGACGGGTTACAATGGGGACAAAAGTCTGCGTTACCTACCCTTCACTATCTGCAAAGGGAGAGAGAGTATTTCTACTCCTCCCCGTTTGTAGACAGCGAATATCTCAAAGAGAACAATCAATAAGCAATACTAGTATTTTCAATCAATCAATCAATCGTTTCGCAATTTGTCGTGTTTCACGACCTTACCCGGACCGCGTGGACAGTTTCTCGTCTTCCGCCTCCAGCGCCCGATCGTCCTCTACTCTCCGTATTTGCCGCGGCACTCCTGATGGTTCCCAGTCAGGACCGTAGATCACTCGAGAGAGGTCTGCTCGGAACCAGTGAAGTTCGGATGATCGGCAGCCAGACGAGGGTCTATCGGGCAGGAGCTCTCCCGATCGTTGCAGTCGTTCACTCTGTCGTTGGGACCTCTCCCACTGGATCCACGTGTCGCTGATGGGCCCCACGCTTGGGACGCCAATTGTTAAATGGTAGCGGCAGTCGTAGTCGATAACCTTTCAAGTATTGCCCGGCGGTAATCGCCTCTTATACCATTCGATGCTAAACCAACAAAGAGGCAGGCGCCGGAGACTGGAAGGCAGGAAACAAAGTTTTATTCCGTCGGAGTGGAACACATCAGATCAGACAGCGAGGTATCGTCACGAGGTGCTCTAACTGCATCTCTGAGGCCTGGCCTCTTATACACAGGTTTATGACTTTATTGCAGGTTTATCATACATGGCACATTCTTGAGATCGCTTTGATACATGAAAGAACATCCTCAGAATCCCCACTTCAAGCTTGTTCCCACACATATCTACAGTGGAAGTCCCCACCCCACCCACAGTAGGAGATGGCTATCACACAGCTGGACATTCCGCCAATTCCCGGGGGTGAGTGCGACCGGTCGGGTCTCAGGGGGTGGGGGGGCCTTGATCTACTGTAATCCCTTTGATGTGGGGTGTTTCCCTTACAGTAGGGGCAATAAACTGCATCCGCAGGGCTAGGTGATGGCCTGGGATCGGTTCGGACAATGGGGCGCAGAGGAAGGGGGTTATCAAAGAGATGCATGGCCATGTATGGGATGTCGGTCAGGTGTGGGATGTGGTTCCATGGCAGGGTCGCGCAGAAGGAGAGGGTTTATGGCCCGTGTATGAGAGAGCGGGGGTGGCCGGCGCGCGGGGGAATGCTCACAGCGCCAGGGGTCGCGCTGGCGATCGGCAATGAGCAGGGAGAGACCAGGGTGCCTAAAATGGCTGCTGTGCGCTTTCCTGTGTGTCGCACTGGGGAGAGACAAGATGGCGCAGATGATGTTCAGTTCGCAAGCTAAATTTCCACACACAGGATTCCTGAGGTATCCCGATACCAACTGAGACAACGGAAAGAGCCCGCACCGTCGAAATAGACTGGTTGAGCAACCGCCCTGGGTTAGTGAAACGGAATGCCGATGTGGCAAGGGGGAGGTTCAGTCTTGTATAGTGTAGCGACACCCGTCTTGAACCTCGGTGAAGAAACCAATGGCTGCCCAGGGATAAGAGCTCCAACGATTGTTTTCAACGACAAGCTGATCATGTCCACAATGAAATCAACTGTTGCTAAGAGAAAGATCATTTGTGCTATAGGGTTTGTTGTTGCTATGGTGGCTGTAGCAGTAATAACCTGGTTCGTTGAGAAAGTGGCTCCTGCTCGAGAGCTTTTGATCGCCACTACTCCAATATCAGTTGAACACCACTACTTTACGCTTCCCTACCATGTCCAGAAGCATCGACAATCTTATTTGAATAATACCTTTATCCAGATGTTGCATCATACTCATAATGTCACAAATATTACCAACTGTTGGGTGTGTGGGATGATACCTGCACATCAAAAGAAAGAAGGAACACCTTTTATTCCTCTTCCCTTTTCTCATAATGGTTCTTGTCAAGCTTGGTATGCACTTTTGTTTGCATCTGGAAGACGCACAGTAGGCGGGCTTCTTTTTCGCCTTAATAATGTATGCTACCAAGATAAAGATGGGTATCCTCAAGCCAAAGGGACCAAATGGGAATGGGAAGAGTATCAACCGGACAATATTTCAACACCATATGTCTTCACAAATATGAGAACTTTTAACAGTAATGAACAATTTGTGATTTCTGTTACTAGAGCTAAAGCAGATCTATCTGTAAGCAGTATTGGGAGAATTCCAGGGGGGAAGAGCGAATGTACTGTAATTCTAACTATTGAAGGTATAAATAATAGCAGTTTTATAGCCTCACATGATACCTATTTTGTCTGTGGTAGCCACGGATATTATCAACTACATTCTGGGTGGTCAGGTGTGTGCTATGTGTCCTTTCTATTGCCTAAACCAAGAGGACACAGTTCCTATGGGTCGGTGCAAAAAGTCACCAAGCCCTAAAAAAGAAAAAAAGGAAAGCAGAGTGTGAAAATTTCCTAGATTGGAAACCCACTCATGAAACTGGAAGACCACTCTTTGTCCTCTATTGCCCTCACACACCCCGAAGGGTGTCATGCTTCATCATCGGGCGGTTGCTCCTCGTAGGGCCGGAGCTGCAATTCCCTACGGGCCCCGCGAAGGGTCTCTTTGTCGGAGATCTTTTGAGGACCGCCGGATGGTGCATGTGGGTGTGTGGGGAGTGGGTTGTTGATGGAGGGTAAATGAAGTGCGTGCTAGTTGGTGTGAAAAATATGTAAAAAAAGGGTCATCATGCAGCAAATTTTATTAGATGTACCCTTAGCAGGCTTTGGACTGCTGAAATTTATGACCCTAGAGGCACGCTATGCCCAGGGGTCATAGGTCATAGGTCAGTCATAGGTCAACATGTTTCGCGCTTCTTCCGCCTATAAGAGGTCGATGGCGCTTCGTCAGGACCAAATTGTTAAAATTAAGTGCACGTGAAGGTTGGTGAGACATAATAAAATACCCTCAATACCGCTCTGGGCCACAAACTGTGTTCCTCAGTGTGGTCACAGGTTGATGATGAAAAGTGGGCTCCAGGTCAGTATCTAGGAAAAAGAAAAAGAAACAGCAGTAGGGATGTCTATCAGTAAAACTTGATACAACATATGTGTGCCACAGTCGTGTGCACATCTTACCCACGTTAAAGCAGGCACTCAAATCCATAATATACATGTGGGCACCACAACCGTACATGGCATTTTACACAATTCTTCACCTCACAGCACCCATATTGTAAATGGTATCTGAGTTCCTATCTGATGGGCTAGTGCGAGGGAATCTCACTTAAAGTGTAGAACACTAATATCGGCAGAGAACCTCACCCGTAAAAATTACTACTCCGCACGGGGAAACCTTAGCTACCCAGGAGTCTTACCTAACTGGTCGGACACAGATACTCCTTCGGCTAGGCGCATGATCCACCCGTACGTTAATGGGCTGAAACAATAAATGTATACAAACGGAGTAAGATGCATATCATTAGTCTCGAGCTGTTAGGGTCGTCAATCCCCTCTACTCACAGATACTCACGTTTAAGCCCAGATGGTCACGCCAGTGTATCTGCCCTATCCATGCGACTGCCAGTAAAGGACTGCCCACTGCAAAATACGCCTCTTAACTAAGTAGCTAGAACTTGTGTATAGATGGTTTCCTTATCTGGGCTCACAGCTTGACTGCGCATGCGTGAGGCACCTCTGGTTGTACGCGTGCGTGTGTCGAAGTTACTACACTACTAAGCCCCAATCAGGGCAGCCCGTTTCTAGCTAGAATCACGTCACTAAAACGTAAAACCTTGACGAAAATTATCGCCATTTCGCCCACGCTCAACAGAAGTTGCAGCCCATATATATGAATATAAATATAAGAACTAATAAAGTTCTGAAGCCCCAGCCCATGTTGGTTCGCTAACCATATAGTGCAAAGTGGGGGGTAGATTACAAAGGTGGAGCCCTCATGCAGTGCCCATGTTATTAGTACTAAGGATTTGTGTACCCAAAGTAGAAAAAATAGAAAGTCAATGATCCCACGGCTAAGCTGCCGTTCTAAATATATATCACACAAAAAGAGGGGGGATCTAGGAGCCAGAAAGGTCCAGTGTCCATGCTCCCTAAATTCAATATCTAAACCAAGAGGACACAGTTCCTATGGGCGGGTGCAAAAAGTCACCAAGCCCTAAAAAAGAAAAAAAGGAAAGCAGAGTGTGAAAATTTCCTAGATTGGAAACCCACTCATGAAACTGGAAGACCACTCTTTGTCCTCTATTGCCCTCACACACCCCGAAGGGTGTCATGCTTCATCATCGGGCGGTTGCTCCTCGTAGGGCCGGCGCTGCAATTCCCTACGGGCCCCGCGAAGGGTCTCTTTGTCGGAGATCTTTTGAGGACCGCCGGATGGTGCATGTGGGTGTGTGGGGAGTGGGTTGTTGATGGAGGGTAAATAAAGTGCGTGCTAGTTGGTGTGAAAAATATGTAAAAAAAGGGTCATCATGCAGCAAATTTTATTAGATGTACCCTTAGCAGGCTTTGGACTGCTGAAATTTATGACCCTAGAGGCACGCTATGCCCAGGGGTCATAGGTCATAGGTCAGTCATAGGTCAACATGTTTCGCGCTTCTTCCGCCTATAAGAGGTCGATGGCGCTTCGTCAGGACCAAATTGTTAAAATTAAGTGCACGTGAAGGTTGGTGAGACATAATAAAATACCCTCAATACCGCACTGGGCCACAAACTGTGTTCCTCAGTGTGGTCACAGGTTGATGATGAAAATTGGGCTCCAGGTCAGTATCTAGGAAAAAGAAAAAGAAACAGCAGTAGGGATGTCTATCAGTAAAACTTGATACAACATATGTGTGCCACAGTCGTGTGCACATCTTACCCACGTTAAAGCAGGCACTCAAATCCATAATATACATGTGGGCACCACAACCGTACATGGCATTTTACACAATTCTTCACCTCACAGCACCCATATTGTAAATGGTATCTGAGTTCCTATCTGATGGGCTAGTGCGAGGGAATCTCACTTAAAGTGTAGAACACTAATATCGGCAGAGAACCTCACCCGTAAAAATTACTACTCCGCACGGGGAAACCTTAGCTACCCAGGAGTCTTACCTAACTGGTCGGACACAGATACTCCTTCGGCTAGGCGCATGATCCACCCGTACGTTAATGGGCTGAAACAATAAATGTATACAAACGGAGTAAGATGCATATCATTAGTCTCGAGCTGTTAGGGTCGTCAATCCCCTCTACTCACAGATACTCACGTTTAAGCCCAGGTGGTCACGCCAGTGTATCTGCCCTATCCATGCGACTGCCAGTAAAGGACTGCCCACGGCAAAATACGCCTCTTAACTAAGTAGCTAGAACTTGTGTATAGATGGTTTCCTTATCTGGGCTCACAGCTTGACTGCGCATGCGTGAGGCACCTCTGGTTGTACGCGTGCGTGTGTCGAAGTTACTACACTACTAAGCCCCAATAAGGGCAGCCCGTTTCTAGCTAGAATCACGTCACTAAAACGTAAAACCTTGACGAAAATTATCGCCATTTCGCCCACGCTCAACAGAAGTTGCAGCCCATATATATGAATATAAATATAAGAACTAATAAAGTTCTGAAGCCCCAGCCCATGTTGGTTCGCTAACCATATAGTGCAAAGTGGGGGGTAGATTACAAAGGTGGAGCCCTCATGCAGTGCCCATGTTATTAGTACTAAGGATTTGTGTACCCAAAGTAGAAAAAATAGAAAGTCAATGATCCCACGGCTAAGCTGCCGTTCTAAATATATATCACACAAAAAGAGGGGGGATCTAGGAGCCAGAAAGGTCCAGTGTCCATGCTCCCTAAATTCAATATCTAAACCAAGAGGACACAGTTCCTATGGGCGGGTGCAAAAAGTCACCAAGCCCTAAAAAAGAAAAAAAGGAAAGCAGAGTGTGAAAATTTCCTAGATTGGAAACCCACTCATGAAACTGGAAGACCACTCTTTGTCCTCTATTGCCCTCACACACCCCGAAGGGTGTCATGCTTCATCATCGGGCGGTTGCTCCTCGTAGGGCCGGCGCTGCAATTCCCTACGGGCCCCGCGAAGGGTCTCTTTGTCGGAGATCTTTTGAGGACCGCCGGATGGTGCATGTGGGTGTGTGGGGAGTGGGTTGTTGATGGAGGGTAAATGAAGTGCCTGCTAGTTGGTGTGAAAAATATGTAAAAAAAGGGTCATCATGCAGCAAATTTTATTAGATGTACCCTTAGCAGGCTTTGGACTGCTGAAATTTATGACCCTAGAGGCACGCTATGCCCAGGGGTCATAGGTCATAGGTCAGTCATAGGTCAACATGTTTCGCGCTTCTTCCGCCTATAAGAGGTCGATGGCGCTTCGTCAGGACCAAATTGTTAAAATTAAGTGCACGTGAAGGTTGGTGAGACATAATAAAATACCCTCAATACCGCTCTGGGCCACAAACTGTGTTCCTCAGGGTGGTCACAGGTTGATGATGAAAAGTGGGCTCCAGGTCAGTATCTAGGAAAAAGAAAAAGAAACAGCAGTAGGGATGTCTATCAGTAAAACTTGATACAACATATGTGTGCCACAGTCGTGTGCACATCTTACCCACGTTAAAGCAGGCACTCAAATCCATAATATACATGTGGGCACCACAACCGTACATGGCATTTTACACAATTCTTCACCTCACAGCACCCATATTGTAAATGGTATCTGAGTTCCTATCTGATGGGCTAGTGCGAGGGAATCTCACTTAAAGTGTAGAACACTAATATCGGCAGAGAACCTCACCCGTAAAAATTACTACTCCGCACGGGGAAACCTTAGCTACCCAGGAGTCTTACCTAACTGGTCGGACACAGATACTCCTTCGGCTAGGCGCATGATCCACCCGTACGTTAATGGGCTGAAACAATAAATGTATACAAACGGAGTAAGATGCATATCATTAGTCTCGAGCTGTTAGGGTCGTCAATCCCCTCTACTCACAGATACTCACGTTTAAGCCCAGATGGTCACGCCAGTGTATCTGCCCTATCCATGCGACTGCCAGTAAAGGACTGCCCACGGCAAAATACGCCTCTTAACTAAGTAGCTAGAACTTGTGTATAGATGGTTTCCTTATCTGGGCTCACAGCTTGACTGCGCATGCGTGAGGCACCTCTGGTTGTACGCGTGCGTGTGTCGAAGTTACTACACTACTAAGCCCCAATCAATGTACGGTTGTGGTGCCCACATGCATATTATGGATTTGAGTGCCTGCTTTAACGTGGGTAAGATGTGCACACGACTGTGGCACACATATGTTGTATCAAGTTTTACTGATAGACATCCCTACTGCTGTTTCTTTTTCTTTTTCCTAGATACTGACCTGGAGCCCACTTTTCATCATCAACCTGTGACCACACTGAGGAACACAGTTTGTGGCCCAGAGCGGTATTGAGGGTATTTTATTATGTCTCACCAACCTTCACGTGCACTTAATTTTAACAATTTGGTCCTGACGAAGCGCCATCGACCTCTTATAGGCGGAAGAAGCGCGAAACATGTTGACCTATGACTGACCTATGACCTATGACCCCTGGGCATAGCGTGCCTCTAGGGTCATAAATTTCAGCAGTCCAAAGCCTGCTAAGGGTACATCTAATAAAATTTGCTGCATGATGACCCTTTTTTTTACATATTTTTCACACCAACTAGCACGCACTTCATTTACCCTCCATCAACAACCCACTCCCCACACACCCACATGCACCATCCGGCGGTCCTCAAAAGATCTCCGACAAAGAGACCCTTCGCGGGGCCCGTAGGGAATTGCAGCGCCGGCCCTACGAGGAGCAACCGCCCGATGATGAAGCATGACACCCTTCGGGGTGTGTGAGGGCAATAGAGGACAAAGAGTGGTCTTCCAGTTTCATGAGTGGGTTTCCAATCTAGGAAATTTTCACACTCTGCTTTCCTTTTTTTCTTTTTTAGGGCTTGGTGACTTTTTGCACCCGCCCATAGGAACTGTGTCCTCTTGGTTTAGATATTGAATTTAGGGAGCATGGACACTGGACCTTTCTGGCTCCTAGATCCCCCCTCTTTTTGTGTGATATATATTTAGAACGGCAGCTTAGCCGTGGGATCATTGACTTTCTATTTTTTCTACTTTGGGTACACAAATCCTTAGTACTAATAACATGGGCACTGCATGAGGGCTCCACCTTTGTAATCTACCCCCCACTTTGCACTATATGGTTAGCGAACCAACATGGGCTGGGGCTTCAGAACTTTATTAGTTCTTATATTTATATTCATATATATGGGCTGCAACTTCTGTTGAGCGTGGGCGAAATGGCGATAATTTTCGTCAAGGTTTTACGTTTTAGTGACGTGATTCTAGCTAGAAACGGGCTGCCCTGATTGGGGCTTCGTAGTGTAGTAACTTCGACACACGCACGCGTACAACCAGAGGTGCCTCACGCATGCGCAGTCAAGCTGTGAGCCCAGATAAGGAAACCATCTATACACAAGTTCTAGCTACTTAGTTAAGAGGCGTATTTTGCCGTGGGCAGTCCTTTACTGGCAGTCGCATGGATAGGGCAGATACACTGGCGTGACCATCTGGGCTTAAACGTGAGTATCTGTGAGTAGAGGGGATTGACGACCCTAACAGCTCGAGACTAATGATATGCATCTTACTCCGTTTGTATACATTTATTGTTTCAGCCCATTAACGTACGGGTGGATCATGCGCCTAGCCGAAGGAGTATCTGTGTCCGACCAGTTAGGTAAGACTCCTGGGTAGCTAAGGTTTCCCCGTGCGGAGTAGTAATTTTTACGGGTGAGGTTCTCTGCCGATATTAGTGTTCTACACTTTAAGTGAGATTCCCTCGCACTAGCCCATCAGATAGGAACTCAGATACCATTTACAATATGGGTGCTGTGAGGTGAAGAATTGTGTAAAATGCCATGTACGGTTGTGGTGCCCACATGTATATTATGGATTTGAGTGCCTGCTTTAACGTGGGTAAGATGTGCACATGACTGTGGCACACATATGTTGTATCAAGTTTTACTGATAGACATCCCTACTGCTGTTTCTTTTTCTTTTTCCTAGATACTGACCTGGAGCCCACTTTTCATCATCAACCTGTGACCACACTGAGGAACACAGTTTGTGGCCCAGAGCGGTATTGAGGGTATTTTATTATGTCTCACCAACCTTCACGTGCACTTAATTTTAACAATTTGGTCCTGACGAAGCGCCATCGACCTCTTATAGGCGGAAGAAGCGCGAAACATGTTGACCTATGACTGACCTATGACCTATGACCCCTGGGCATAGCGTGCCTCTAGGGTCATAAATTTCAGCAGTCCAAAGCCTGCTAAGGGTACATCTAATAAAATTTGCTGCATGATGACCCTTTTTTTACATATTTTTCACACCAACTAGCACGCACTTCATTTACCCTCCATCAACAACCCACTCCCCACACACCCACATGCACCATCCGGCGGTCCTCAAAAGATCTCCGACAAAGAGACCCTTCGCGGGGCCCGTAGGGAATTGCAGCGCCGGCCCTACGAGGAGCAACCGCCCGATGATGAAGCATGACACCCTTCGGGGTGTGTGAGGGCAATAGAGGACAAAGAGTGGTCTTCCAGTTTCATGAGTGGGTTTCCAATCTAGGAAATTTTCACACTCTGCTTTCCTTTTTTTCTTTTTTAGGGCTTGGTGACTTTTTGCACCCGCCCATAGGAACTGTGTCCTCTTGGTTTAGATATTGAATTTAGGGAGCATGGACACTGGACCTTTCTGGCTCCTAGATCCCCCCTCTTTTTGTGTGATATATATTTAGAACGGCAGCTTAGCCGTGGGATCATTGACTTTCTATTTTTTCTACTTTGGGTACACAAATCCTTAGTACTAATAACATGGGCACTGCATGAGGGCTCCACCTTTGTAATCTACCCCCCACTTTGCACTATATGGTTAGCGAACCAACATGGGCTGGGGCTTCAGAACTTTATTAGTTCTTATATTTATATTCATATATATGGGCTGCAACTTCTGTTGAGCGTGGGCGAAATGGCGATAATTTTCGTCAAGGTTTTACGTTTTAGTGACGTGATTCTAGCTAGAAACGGGCTGCCCTGATTGGGGCTTCGTAGTGTAGTAACTTCGACACACGCACGCGTACAACCAGAGGTGCCTCACGCATGCGCAGTCAAGCTGTGAGCCCAGATAAGGAAACCATCTATACACAAGTTCTAGCTACTTAGTTAAGAGGCGTATTTTGCCGTGGGCAGTCCTTTACTGGCAGTCGCATGGATAGGGCAGATACACTGGCGTGACCATCTGGGCTTAAACGTGAGTATCTGTGAGTAGAGGGGATTGACGACCCTAACAGCTCGAGACTAATGATATGCATCTTACTCCGTTTGTATACATTTATTGTTTCAGCCCATTAACGTACGGGTGGATCATGCGCCTAGCCGAAGGAGTATCTGTGTCCGACCAGTTAGGTAAGACTCCTGGGTAGCTAAGGTTTCCCCGTGCGGAGTAGTAATTTTTACGGGTGAGGTTCTCTGCCGATATTAGTGTTCTACACTTTAAGTGAGATTCCCTCGCACTAGCCCATCAGATAGGAACTCAGATACCATTTACAATATGGGTGCTGTGAGGTGAAGAATTGTGTAAAATGCCATGTACGGTTGTGGTGCCCACATGTATATTATGGATTTGAGTGCCTGCTTTAACGTGGGTAAGATGTGCACATGACTGTGGCACACATATGTTGTATCAAGTTTTACTGATAGACATCCCTACTGCTGTTTCTTTTTCTTTTTCCTAGATACTGACCTGGAGCCCACTTTTCATCATCAACCTGTGACCACACTGAGGAACACAGTTTGTGGCCCAGAGCGGTATTGAGGGTATTTTATTATGTCTCACCAACCTTCACGTGCACTTAATTTTAACAATTTGGTCCTGACGAAGCGCCATCGACCTCTTATAGGCGGAAGAAGCGCGAAACATGTTGACCTATGACTGACCTATGACCTATGACCCCTGGGCATAGCGTGCCTCTAGGGTCATAAATTTCAGCAGTCCAAAGCCTGCTAAGGGTACATCTAATAAAATTTGCTGCATGATGACCCTTTTTTTACATATTTTTCACACCAACTAGCACGCACTTCATTTACCCTCCATCAACAACCCACTCCCCACACACCCACATGCACCATCCGGCGGTCCTCAAAAGATCTCCGACAAAGAGACCCTTCGCGGGGCCCGTAGGGAATTGCAGCGCCGGCCCTACGAGGAGCAACCGCCCGATGATGAAGCATGACACCCTTCGGGGTGTGTGAGGGCAATAGAGGACAAAGAGTGGTCTTCCAGTTTCATGAGTGGGTTTCCAATCTAGGAAATTTTCACACTCTGCTTTCCTTTTTTTCTTTTTTAGGGCTTGGTGACTTTTTGCACCCGCCCATAGGAACTGTGTCCTCTTGGTTTAGATATTGAATTTAGGGAGCATGGACACTGGACCTTTCTGGCTCCTAGATCCCCCCTCTTTTTGTGTGATATATATTTAGAACGGCAGCTTAGCCGTGGGATCATTGACTTTCTATTTTTTCTACTTTGGGTACACAAATCCTTAGTACTAATAACATGGGCACTGCATGAGGGCTCCACCTTTGTAATCTACCCCCCACTTTGCACTATATGGTTAGCGAACCAACATGGGCTGGGGCTTCAGAACTTTATTAGTTCTTATATTTATATTCATATATATGGGCTGCAACTTCTGTTGAGCGTGGGCGAAATGGCGATAATTTTCGTCAAGGTTTTACGTTTTAGTGACGTGATTCTAGCTAGAAACGGGCTGCCCTGATTGGGGCTTAGTAGTGTAGTAACTTCGACACACGCACGCGTACAACCAGAGGTGCCTCACGCATGCGCAGTCAAGCTGTGAGCCCAGATAAGGAAACCATCTATACACAAGTTCTAGCTACTTAGTTAAGAGGCGTATTTTGCCGTGGGCAGTCCTTTACTGGCAGTCGCATGGATAGGGCAGATACACTGGCGTGACCATCTGGGCTTAAACGTGAGTATCTGTGAGTAGAGGGGATTGACGACCCTAACAGCTCGAGACTAATGATATGCATCTTACTCCGTTTGTATACATTTATTTTTTCAGCCCATTAACGTACGGGTGGATCATGCGCCTAGCCGAAGGAGTATCTGTGTCCGACCAGTTAGGTAAGACTCCTGGGTAGCTAAGGTTTCCCCGTGCGGAGTAGTAATTTTTACGGGTGAGGTTCTCTGCCGATATTAGTGTTCTACACTTTAAGTGAGATTCCCTCGCACTAGCCCATCAGATAGGAACTCAGATACCATTTACAATATGGGTGCTGTGAGGTGAAGAATTGTGTAAAATGCCATGTACGGTTGTGGTGCCCACATGTATATTATGGATTTGAGTGCCTGCTTTAACGTGGGTAAGATGTGCACACGACTGTGGCACACATATGTTGTATCAAGTTTTACTGATAGACATCCCTACTGCTGTTTCTTTTTCTTTTTCCTAGATACTGACCTGGAGCCCACTTTTCATCATCAACCTGTGACCACACTGAGGAACACAGTTTGTGGCCCAGAGCGGTATTGAGGGTATTTTATTATGTCTCACCAACCTTCACGTGCACTTAATTTTAACAATTTGGTCCTGACGAAGCGCCATCGACCTCTTATAGGCGGAAGAAGCGCGAAACATGTTGACCTATGACTGACCTATGACCTATGACCCCTGGGCATAGCGTGCCTCTAGGGTCATAAATTTCAGCAGTCCAAAGCCTGCTAAGGGTACATCTAATAAAATTTGCTGCATGATGACCCTTTTTTTACATATTTTTCACACCAACTAGCACGCACTTCATTTACCCTCCATCAACAACCCACTCCCCACACACCCACATGCACCATCCGGCGGTCCTCAAAAGATCTCCGACAAAGAGACCCTTCGCGGGGCCCGTAGGGAATTGCAGCGCCGGCCCTACGAGGAGCAACCGCCCGATGATGAAGCATGACACCCTTCGGGGTGTGTGAGGGCAATAGAGGACAAAGAGTGGTCTTCCAGTTTCATGAGTGGGTTTCCAATCTAGGAAATTTTCACACTCTGCTTTCCTTTTTTTCTTTTTTAGGGCTTGGTGACTTTTTGCACCCGCCCATAGGAACTGTGTCCTCTTGGTTTAGATATTGAATTTAGGGAGCATGGACACTGGACCTTTCTGGCTCCTAGATCCCCCCTCTTTTTGTGTGATATATCCTTTCTATTGCCCCCTGTGTTTCTGGCACCTGCATCATATCACCTGGACCTTAAATTATTTAACGATATCTCTAGAAATAGATACAAGAGGACAATAAGTACTGACGAAGTAGACCAAACTGATACCACTCTGCAACAATATGTCGATTTTAATTTAGGTTTGTTCTTCTTTGTGGGTGCTGCATTAAACAGTAGGAAAGTAAGACGATTAACCCCTTCAGTGCCACGCCCTTTCCCCCTCCTGTGCCGGGCGTTGCACTAGTGGGTGGGGTTCATGACGAGATAGTCTCGTCATGGGCACAGCGCAACCGTGCTCCATGACGAGACTATCTCGTCATGGGCACTGAAGAGGTTAACTAGAGTTGTGGAAGCTGTTACCAATCAGACAGCTATGGCACTTGGGAACATTACGGAGGAGCTGCAAATTGCAAGGATTGTAGCTCTCCAGACCCGACTGGTTCTAGATGTGGTTCTGGCTGATCGAGGTGGTGCATGTCGCATCATCGGTAGCAGCTGTTGCGTATTCATACCGGATCACTCACCTTCAGTATACGACGCAATATCAAAACTGCATAAGATTGCTGCAGAAATTCATCCAGAGACTGGTACTTGGACTTTTACTGGATGGTTTTGGACTCTTGTTTCTGCTTGGGGCTGGAAGCTACTGACTATCCTGTGTGTAATGATTACGATACTTTTTACATGCTGTGTATGTATCCAATGTGGTCCAATGCTTTGCTCCATTTGCATCTCTGCCTGTATACCTGTCAAATGGAATGTTGCAGGAACAGAAGCCCAACAAATGTTGAATAAAGAGGTGGCCGAAATAATGCTAATAGATGTACGGGATGCATATTTAGATTACCCCAGAGGAACAGATGTCTTCAGCTAATGCTAAAAGGGTCGTCTGTTGTAAATTGGCAGCGATTGGCTTAGCATTAGCGGAATCCATCTTGTATTTAGAGGCTATCTTGTCCATTTTGCGGAATCCATTTGTATTTCTGACAGCCATTTTGTTTGCCATGTGCTCACCATGTGCTTTGTCCTCCCTCAGTGTTGACTGCTCTTGTAATTTGCCTATAAACAAACAATATTTAGCATCTTCCACCTTTGCACATGCCCAGTGAGTTTTCAACTGTCCTTGCAGCTGTTAGTAGTATGTAACTGTCAGGATGTGTTTACTAGCATTGGCAAACTGTTCACTCCTCCTACTTATCGACTGTGAATTTCTATATGACCTTATATGTACATAAAATCTTCTGCTGTACTTGTACCACCCTCTTTCAAGCCCCTGTGTGGGTATAAAAGGACCATGCTCCTTCTGTTTGGTGTGCTACTTCATTCAATACAGAAGGGTGCTGTGTGAATGTAGTTCCACCTCATGAGGTTTATTAAACTTTGTATTTTTTGTTCCAGTTTCTGTTCCAACTTCTTCCTATTGGTCTGAGGACTCTGTGCAGAGAAGGGCGAACCCCTTGCACTGGTAGGCCTAGCTGAGGTCCACTTCTACACCCCAATACACATCAGCCTGTCTGGGGAGGTGGGGACACCTCCCCTCGACAGGAAACCTATTATCCAGGCCTCCCCTGCCAGAGTTTCGGTCAGCAGCAGGAGGCCAGACCCGTGTCTGTGGCAGAGGCATCCATTTTGTGATGCCAGGGCTCAGGAAAGTCCCACCGGGTTTAGCCAGTGTGAACATGTCTCTCCCTCTAGTAGGGTGGAATGCTACCCCTGCCGCCAGAACTGGCGGAGGGGTAGTATTCCAAAGCGTTTGACACCAAACACAACATGTTTTGATGCAGCCATCCCAAAGTTAGCATTTACCGCGAGGTTATAATGCACTTAAGAGTATATGGTATGGCTGTATCACAGAACAGCTGTAAGGAAGTATTTCCGAAAGCTGCAGAGGGGCTCAGCTCATGCTTGGGCACCCTCTCAACAATCAAGCACTCTGCCTTCAGGATTGTTAAGGCCTGCCATAGGAGTGGCTTATAGGTTTATATGTGTCTGTATAGGGTAGTGGTAAAGGTAGCCTATACCACAGTAAGGGGTGCAAGCACACCCTTACCCAGGCTGCAGCAGCAGACCTGTGGTGTCATTTTGGAGTGCTTCCCAGGGGTGGCATAATACATGCTGCAGCCCCTGGTAGGCCTCTGAGGTGCCTATGCCCTAGGTACATAGTATACCATATACTAGGGGCTTATAAGGCACTCCAGAATCCAATTAGATATGTACCTAATGTACATGGAAACCATTTTAGAGAGGAAGCAGCTAGGATGTGGTCCTGATTAGCAGGGCCACAGCCAGACTAAGGTCGAAAAACAGTGAAACACCAGCAAAAAGTGGGGGTACCCATGTGAAGCAGATCCTACTCTCCTACAGTGCCTAGGTCATTTTATAAGAATACCACTAGTAACTGGAATGATGACAGTGCCGCAAACAGAGTGAACACTTAATTCATAAGTGCTTACATATTGGTGGAGTGATAGGATAAGTAGATAGTGGGAGATGAGTGATTAAAGAAGTGCATGGGACAGACTGGTCTATGGTCCTTTGTGCATGCCCCTGCACCCTCCGTCTTGCCCATCATAGACATTGTGCTGCCACTAATCCTCCCACTTGCCATGCATGGTCTTCTGTGCTGCCACGGCCCCTCCCACCTTCCCTCCATGGTCTGTGTGTATGCCATCATAGTCTCACTGTTGCTCTCCATGGTGTGTCTTGCTTCTAGTGCCCATCCTGCCTGACCTCCATGGTCATCTTGCTGCTCCTGCCCTGCCCCCTTGCCCCCAGCCCTCTGTTTCCATGTGCAGACCCCTATTCCCTCCCTCCTGGCCTGTCTGTTTCATTGTAATGCCCCTGATCCGTCCCTCCTGCCTTTTATGGTCTGTTATGCTGCAGCTTTCTCTCCTGTCTGTCAGTTATGGTCAGCTAGCTACCATTGCCTCTTTCCCCTCTGTTCTTTGTTGTCCATGTGCATGGTCCTGTCTCCTCCCTATTGCTTTCTATGGATTGTTGTGCTGCACTCCCGTCCCGCATGCCCTGTGTGGTGTATTGTGCTGCTGCCAACCCTGATGCCTGCCCTGTTGGGTCAGTTTGGTGCACCTCTTCATGTTCTTCCTGTCCTCTGTTATCCAAGTCCATGTCCCTACCGCAATTCCTCCTGCCTTCCATGATCCAATGTACCATACTTGCTAACATTTTGAACTTGGTAAGAGAGAGATTTTGAAAAAAAACTGGGGTATTGATTTTCCCCTTTGACTTACATTGAAAAAGAGGAGATTGTAGAAAGGAGGCAGATCAAATAAAGCCCATTTGGGCTTAAAAACATTGGATGTTTCCTGGCTGAATCAGGTCTGTTGGAATGTATGGTTGTACTACCACTGCCTCTTCCTTCTGCCCACAATGGTCTATTATATTGCCACAGCCTCTCTTGCCAGCCCTGTATTGTTGGTCTGTTGCCCCTGGCTCCCTTTCCACTGCCCTCCATAGTCTGTTGTGCTGCCACTGCCCTTCCTGCCTGACCAGTGTGGTCAAATTGTTGCCTCTGCACCCTCCTACCTGCCTTCTAATTCCAGAGTCCGTGCCCCTGGCCTCTGCCTCTGAACAGTATCCTAATGAACAACTAGATTGCTAACATTCTATATTTATTACAAAAGTGTGGAATGCCTGACGTCATCTTGATGTAATCAAAACTGTTATACCTAGAGAATTTCCTTTAGAAATTACACATATGAGAGGGTCTTATTTGCATCAAAATTATGGTTAGTGCTCTAAAAAACTAAAATGAGGACATATTTTCTGAGTTTTCAAATAGCGACAAAGCACGTTTAAATCATTTGTTATCTTTATGATTTTTTATCCAGTTGACCACATGATTAAATGTTGCACTTAGGGGAGAGGATGTGGTGTTACTTCCAGAGCTGCAGACTTTGCAACTGGGGAACCAGGTTGGAGTTTCTGCTTCAGGTCGACATTCTGCAATTCTGGTCAAATCACTTAATCTCCCCATGTCTACAACCAAAATGAATTTGTTCTTGTGTGATGTAACCAATGCTCATGTAAAGCACTCCAATACCTGACAAGTCTGCACTATACAAAACTGAAAAAAACACAAAAAATAAAAAGTGTTTTGCACACTTCTGTCATTGGGATACATGTGGGCTGCATCTGGGTGATATTTGTGCTACATTTGGGCTCTTTTGTCTCTGGTGGCCATCTTGGGAGATTTATTTGTTATGAAGTTTCCTAATTTCCTCATTTCCTGCAGTCTCGTCAGTAAGAAATGCTTTCAGTTTTTTGCTTTGATTCCATCAAGAAGGTATTCAGATATGTCACACATTTGCCATAAATTCTGAATGTTAGCACTCTAGTTGCTCATTAGATCACTGTAGTAAAGCTACTGCTCGCCAGGGAAGTCTGCTGCTGGTATTCAAAGTGCATGTTTCAGTCTGCATGTCAGAATTTTTTTATGAAATAGATGAGGAGTTGAGAAGTCAAAATGTATCCTAATTTTTCTTTCTGCAGCACTAATCATACTTTCTATTGAAAAATGAACCCCCTCATTGTGTTCCATTTTAAATTAAATGTTTTAAGAGTTACCACTTTATTCCAATCAAGGTGTGCAATACGTTTGTCATAAATAGGACTGTTAGCGCTCAAGTTTATTTTATTTTATTTATTTAAGCAATTTATTGAGCGCACAAATACCCTTAGGTATCTCGGCGCTGTGGACAGCTTAGTTGAGAAAAGAAGGGAGAGGATGGGTTATTTACAGAATAGCCAAGTTTTTAATTGTTTGCAGGAGGGCAACAAGGTGGGGGTGGTTTTAATATGTAAAGGGAGTGTGTTCCAGAGTTTGGCAGTGGCAGTGGCTACAGTGAATCTTCTGTCTCCCCAGGTGGCTTTTTGTGTTCTGGGGACAGTTAGCAAAGAATCTGACGAAGAACGTAAGGTTCTGTTTGGTCTGTAAAGGCATATATTTTTTGGGAGAAATTCTGGACCTGTTTTGTGCATTGCCTTGTAAGCGTTGCATAAGGCCTTGAATTTTGTACTACTTTTGATGGGCAGCCAATGTAGCTGTCGAATTACCCTTGAGATAGGTTTAAACTTAGGAGTGCCCGAGAGAATTCTCGCTGCTGCGTTTTGTACCATCTGCAGTTTATGTAGGACTTTTTCCTGGGCATTAATAAATAGGCCGTAACAGTAATTTATTTTTGACATAACGAGAGTACTGATGAAAGTTTTGCCTGCGTTGGAAGGAAGAAAGGGCAGAAGTTTTTTTATCATCCTAATTGTGAAGAGAGATGATGAGACGACCGAATTGACATGATGGATGAAAGATAGGTTGTCATCAAACAAGATTCCCAAGTTTCTGACCTTGGTAACAGGGACCGGAGGAAGACCTAGTTCTTCTGGCCACCAAGAAGGGGACCAGCTTGGGAGAGGTTTCCGAAAATCATCACTTCCGTTTTCTCGGAGTTCAGCTTTAAACAATTGTTTGCCATCCAGGTACTGATGGCAGACATTCCCTTCTTAAAATTTTCCGTGATTAACTTGTCATTATCATGGATCTTTAACACAATATGAGAATCGTCAGCATAGGACGTAAGCAGCATATTGTGTGCCTTGATAATACTAGCAAGGTCTGATACATATTGTTTTAGGGTTTGGGTAGTGCAGTGGTGTTTGTGTAGTATAGGGGTCATGCTGGGGGTAGTGTTTTAGGGTTTAGGGTAGTGCAGCAGTGTTTGTGTAGTGTAGGGGTAGTTTTTTAGGGTTTTGGGTAGTGCAGTGGTGTTTTTGTAGTGTAGGGGGTCAAGCTGTGGGTAGTGTTTTAGGGTTTAGGGTAGTGCAGTGGTATTTTTGTAGTGTAGGGGGTCATGTTTTAGGGTATAGGGTAGTGCAGTGGTGTTTGGGTAGTATAGGGTTTCATGCTAGGGTTAGTGTTTTAGGGTTTAGGGTTGTACAGCAGTGTTTGGGTAGTGTAGGGGTTTGTGCTGGGGTAGTGTTTTAGGGTTCAGGGTAGTGCAGTGGTGTTTGTGTAGTGTAGGGGGTCGTGCTGCAGAGAGTGTTTTAGGGTTTAGGGAAGTGGAGTGGTGTTTGGGTAGTATAGGGAGTCATGTTGGGGGTAGTGTTTTAGGGTTTAGGGTAGTGCAGTCATATTTGTGCGGTGTAGGGGTTTGTGCTGGGGCTAAGTGTTTTAAGGTTTAGAGTAGTGCAGTGGTGTTTGGGTAGTGTAAGGGGTAGTGCTGGGGGTAGTGTATTAGGGTTTAGGGTGGTACAGTGATGTTTGGGCAGTGTTGGGGGTTGTGCTGAGTGTAGTGTTTAAGGGTCTAGAGTAGTGCAGTGGTGTTTGAGTAGGGTAGGGGGTCATGCTAGGGTAGTGTTTTAGGTTTTAGGGTAGTGCAGTGGTGTTTGTGTAGTATAGGGGGTAGTGTTTTACGGTTTAGGGTAGTGCAGTGGTGTTTGGGTAGTGTTGGGGGTCGTGCTAGGGGGAGTCTTTTAGGGTATAGGATAGTGCAGTGGTGTTTGTGTAGTGCAGGGGGTCATGCTGGGTGTAGTGTTTTAGAGTTTAGGGTAATGCACTGGTGTTTTTGTAGTGTAGGGGTTGTGCTGGGGTAGTGTTTTAAGGTTTAGGGTAATTCAGTGGTGTTTGTGTAGTGTAGGGGGTCATGTTTTAGGTTTTTGGATAGTGCAGTGGTGTTTGGGTAGTGTAGGGGTCATGTTGGGGTAATGTTTTTGGGTTTAGGGTAGTGCAGTGATGTTTGGGTAGTGTAGGGGGTGGTACTAAGGGTAGTGTTTAAGGGTTTAGGGTAGTGCAGTGGTGTTTGAGTAGTGTATGAGGGTCATGCTGAGGGTAGTGTTTTAGGGTTTAGGGTAGTGCAGTGGTGTTTGTGTAGTGTAGTAGTGTTTTAGGGTTTAGGGTAGTGCAGTGGTATTTGGGTAGTGTAGGGGGTCATGCTGGGGGTAGTATTTTAGGGTTTAGGGTAGTGCAGTGGTGTTTGGGTAGTGTAGAGGTCGTGCTGGAGGTAGTGTTTTTTGGTTTAGGATAGTGCAGTTGTGTTTGGGTAGTGAAGGGGGTCATGCTGGGGGTGGTGTTTTAGGGTTTAGGGTAGTGCAGTGGTGTTTGTGTAGTGTAGGGGGTCATGCTGGGTGTAGTGCTTTAGAGTTTAGGGTAGTGCACTGGTGTTTTTGTAGTGTAGGGGTTGTGCTGGGGTAGTGTTTTAGGGTTTAGGGTAGTGCAGTGGTGTTTGTGTGGTGTAGGGGGTCGTTCTGGGTTAAGTGTTTTATGGTTTAGGGTAGTGGAGTGGTGTTTGGGTATTATGGGGGTTGTGCTGGGGGTAGTGTTTTAGGGTTTAGGGTAGGGCAGTGGTGTTTGTTTGGTGCAGGGGTCATGCTGGGGTAAGTGTTTTAGGGTTTATGGTAGTGTAGTGCTATTTGGGTAGTGTAGGGGGTACTGCTGGGGCTAGTATTTTAGGATTTTTGGTAGTGCTGTGATGTTTGGGTAGTGAAGGGGATTGTGCTGGGGGTAGTGTATGAGGGTTTAAGGTAGTGCAGTTGTGTTTGAGTAGTGTATGAGGTCGTGCTGGGGGTAGTGTTTTAGGATTTAGGGTAGTGCAGTGGTGTTTGGGTAATGTAGGGGTAGTGCTGGGGGTATTGTTTTTGGGTTTAGGGTAGTGCAGTTGTGTTTGGGTAGTGAATGGGGTCATGCAGGGTGTAGTGTTTTAGGGTTTAGGGTAGTGCAGTGGTGTTTGTGTAGTGTAGTAGTGTTTTAGGGTTTAGGGTAGTGCAGTCGTGTTTGGGTAGTGTAGGTGGTCTATTGGGGGTAGTATTTTAGGGTTTAGGGTAGTGCAGTGGTGTTTGGGTAGTTTAGGGGTTGTGCTGAGGGTAGTGTTTAAGGGTTTAGGGTAGTGCAGTGGTGTTTTGGTAGTGTAGGGGGTCGTGCTGAGGGTAGTGTTTTAGGCTTTAGGGTAGTACAGTGGTGTTTGTGTAGTATAGGGTGTAGTTGTTTAGGGTTTAGGGTAGTGCAGTGGTGTTTGGGTAGTATAGGTGGTCGTGCTGGGGGTAGTGTTTTAGGGACTAGGGTACTGCAGTGGTGTTTGTGTAGTGTAGGGGGCCGTATTTTAGGGTTTAGGGTAGTGCAGTGGTGTTTGGGTAATGTATGGGTTGTGCTGGGGGTATTGTTTTTGGGTTTAGGGTAGTGCAGTTGTGTTTGGGTAGTGAATGGGGTCATGCAGGGTGTAGTGTTTTAGGGTTTAGGGTAGTGCAGTGGGATTTGGTTAGTGTAGGGGGCCGTGCTGGGCCTAGTCTTTTAGGGTTTAGGGTAGTGCAGTGGTGTTTGTGTAGTGTAGGGGGTCGTGCTGGGTGTAGTGTTTTAGAGTTTAGGGCAGAGGTGTTTGTGTAGTGTAGAGGGTAGTGCTGGCGCTATTGTTTTAGGGTTTATGGTATTGCTGTGATGTTTGGGTAGTGTAGGGGGTTGTGCTGGGGGTAGTGTTTTAGGGTTTATGGTAGTGCTGTGATGTGTGGGTAGTGTAGGGGGTTGTGCTGGGGGTAGTGTTTGAGGGTTTAATGTAGTGCAGTGGTGTTTAAGTAGTGTAGGATGTTGTGCTTGGGGTAGTGTTTTAGGATTTAGGGTAGTGCATTGGTGCTTGTGTAGTGTAGGGGGTCAAGTTTTAGGGTTTTGGGTAGTGCAGTGGTGTTTGGGTAGTTTAGGGGTCGTGCTGGGGTAGTTTTTTTGGGTTTAGGGTAGTGCAATTGTGTGTGGGTAGTGAAGGGGGTCATGCTGGGGGTAGTGTTTTATGGTTTAGGGTAGTGCAGTGGTTTTGGGTAGTATAGGGGTCATGCTGCAGGTAGTGTTTTAGGGTTTAGGGCAGGGCAGTGGTGTTTGTGTAGTATAGGGGGTCACGCTGGGGGTAGTGTTTTAGGGTTTAGGGCAGTGCAGTGGTGTTTGGGTAGTGTAGAGAGTCGTGCTGGGGGTAGTTTTTAAGGGTTTAGGACAGTGCAGTACGTGTTAGTGTAGTGTAGGGGTCGTGCTGGAGTTAGTGTTTTTTGGTTTAGGATAGTGCAGTTGTGTTTGGGTAGTGAAGGGGGTCATGCTGGGGGTGGTGTTTTAGGGTTTAGGGTAGTGCAGTGGTGTTTGGGTAGTATAGGGGGTCATGCTGGGGGTAGTCTTTTAGGGTTTAGGGTAGTGCAGTGGTGTTTGTGTAGTGTGGGGGGTCATGCTGCAGAGAGTGTTTTCGGGCTTAGGGTAGTGGATTGGTGTTTGGGTAGTATAGGGAGTCATGTTGGGGGTAGTGTTTTAGGATTTAGGGTATGCAGTCGTGTTTGTGTGGTGTAGGGGCTTTTGCTTGGGG
This sequence comes from Triturus cristatus, assembly GCF_964204655.1. Classification (NCBI taxonomy): domain Eukaryota; kingdom Metazoa; phylum Chordata; class Amphibia; order Caudata; family Salamandridae; genus Triturus; species Triturus cristatus. The sequence goes on from NC_140595.1 coordinate 371,974,494, forward strand.
TACGTTTTTTAGGGTTTAGAGTAGTGCAGTGGTGTTTGGGTAGTGTAAGGGGTAGTGCTGGGGGTAGTGTATTAGGGTTTAGGGTGGTACAGTGATGTTTGGGTAGTGTATGGGGTTGTGCTGAGGGTAGTGTTTAAGGGTTTAGGGTAGTGCAGTGGTGTTTGGGTAGTGTAGAGGTCGTGCTGGAGGTAGTGTTTTTTGGTTTAGGATAGTGCAGTTGTGTTTGGGTAGTGAAGGGGGTCATGCTGGGGGTGGTGTTTTAGGGTTTAGGGTAGTGCAGTGGTGTTTGTGTAGTGTAGGAGGTCATGCTGGGTGTAGTGTTTTAGAGTTTAGGGTAGTGCACTGGTGTTTTTGTAGTGTAGGGGTTGTGCTGGGGGTAGTGTTTTAGGGTTTAGGGTAGTGCAGTGGTGTTTGTGTGGTGTAGGGGGTCGTTCTGGGTTAAGTGTTTTATGGTTTAGGGTAGTGGAGTGGTGTTTGGGTATTATGGGGTTTGTGCTGGGGGTAGTGTTTTAGGGTTTAGGGTAGGGCAGTGGTGTTTGTTTGGTGTAGGGGTCATGCTGGGGTAAGTGTTTTAGGGTTTATGGTAGTGCAGTGGTATTTGGGTAGTGTAGGGGGTACTGCTGGGGCTAGTATTTTAGGGTTTTTGGTAGTGCTGTGATGTTTGGGTAGTGTAGGGGTTTGTGCTGGGGGTAGTGTATGAGGGTTTAAGGTAGTGCAGTTGTGTTTGAGTAGTGTAGGAGGTTGTGCTGTGGGTAGTGTTTTAGGATTTAGGGTAGTACAGTGGTGTTTGTGTAGTGTAGGGGGTAGTGTTTTAAGGTTTAGGGTAATTCAGTGGTGTTTGTGTAGTGTAGGGGGTCATGTTTTAGGGTTTTGGGTAGTGCAGTGGTGTTTGGGTAGTGTAGGGGTCATGTTGGGGCAATGTTTTTGGGTTTAGGGTAGTGCAGTGATGTTTGGGTAGTGTTGGGGGTTGTACTGAGGGTAGTGTTTAAGGGTGTAGGGTAGTGCAGTGGTGTTTGAGTAGTGTATGGGGGTCATGCTGGGGGTAGTGTTTTAGGGTTTAGGGTAGTGCAGTGGTGTTTGTGTAGTGTAGTAGTGTTTTAGGGTTTAGGGTGGTGCAGTCGTGTTTGGGTAGTGTAGGTGTTCTATTGGGGGTAGTATTTTAGGGTTTAGGGTAGTGCAGTGGTGTGTGGGTAGTTTAGGGGTTGTGCTGAGGGTAGTGTTTAAGGTTTTAGGGTAGTGCAGTGGTGTTTTAGTAGTGTAGGGGGTCATGCTGAGGGTAGTGTTTTAGGCTTTAGGGTAGTACAGTGGTGTTTGTGTAGTATAGGATATAGTTGTTTAGGGTTTAGGGTAGTGCAGTGGTGTTTGGGTAGTATAGGTGGTCGTGCTGGGGGTAGTGTTTTAGGGACTAGGGTAGTGCAGTGGTGTTTGTGTAGTGCAGGGGGCCGTATTTTAGGGTTTAGGGTAGTGCAGTGGTGTTTGGGTAATGTAGGGGTCGTGCTGGGGGTATTGTTTTTGGGTTTAGGGTAGTGCAGTTGTGTTTGGGTAGTGAATGGGGTCATGCAGGGTGTAGTGTGTTAGGGTTTAGGGTAGTGCAGTGGTGTTTGGTTAGTGTAGGGGGCCGTGCTGGCGGTAGTCTTTTAGGGTTTAGGGTAGTGCAGTGGTGTTTGTGTAGTGTAGGGGGTCGTGCTGGGTGTAGTGTTTTAGAGTTTAGGGCAGTGGTGTTTGTGTAGTGTAGAGGGTAGTGCTGGCGCTATTGTTTTAGGGTTTATGGTATTGCTGTGAGGTTTGGGTAGTGTAGGGGGTTGTGCTGAGGGTAGTGTTTTAGGGTTTATGGTATTGCTGTGATGTTTGGGTAGTGTAGGGGGTTGTGCTGGGGGTAGTGTTTGAGGGTTTAAGGTAGTGCAGTGGTGCTTAAGTAGTGTAGGATGTCGTGCTTGGGGTAGTGTTTTAGGATTTAGGGTAGTGCATTGGTGTTTGTGTAGTGTAGGGGGTCATGATGGGGGTAGTGTTTTTAGGGTTTAGGGTAGTAAAGTGGTGCTTGTGTAGTGTAGGGGGTCATGTTTTAGGGTTTTGGGTAGTGCAGTGGTGTTTGGTTAGTTTAGGGGTCGTGCTGGGGTAGTTGTTTGGGGTTTAGGGTAGTGCAGTTGTGTGTGGGTAGTGAAGGGGGTCATGCTGGGGGTAGTGTTTTATGGTTTAGGGTAGTGCAGTGGTGTTTCGGTAGTATAGGGGTCATGCTGCAGGTAGTGTTTTACGGTTTAGGGCAGTGCAGTGGTGTTTGTGTAGTATAGGGGGTCATGCTGGGGGTAGTGTTTTAGGGTTTAGGGCAGTGCAGTGGTGTTTGGGTAGTGTAAAGAGTCGTGCTGGGGGTAGTTTTTAAGGGTTTGGGACAGTGCAGTACGTGTTAGTGTAGTGTAGGGGTCGTGCTGGAGGTAGTGTTTTTTGGTTTAGGATGGTGCAGTTGTGTTTGGGTAGTGAAGGGGTCATGCTGGGGGTGGTGTTTTAGGGTTTAGGGTAGTGCAGTGGTGTTTGGGTAGTATAGGGGGTCATGCTGGGGGTAGTCTTTTAGGGTTTAGGGTAGTGCAGTGGTGTTTGTGTAGTGTAGGGGGTCGTGCTGCAGAGAGTGTTTTAGGGTTTAGGGTAGTGGATTGGTGTTTGGGTAGTATAGGGAGTCATGTTGGGGGTAGTGCTTTAGGGTTTAGGGTATGCAGTCGTGTTTGTGGGGTGTAGGGGCTTGTGCTTGGGGTACGTTTTTTAGGGTTTAGAGTAGTGCAGTGGTGTTTGGGTAGTGTAAGGGGTAGTGCTGGGGGTAGTGTATTAGGGTTTAGGGTGGTACAGTGATGTTTGGGTAGTGTACGGGGTTGTGCTGAGGGTAGTGTTTAAGGGTTTAGGGTAGTGCAGTGGTGTTTGAGTAGGGTAGGGGGTCATGCTGGGGTAGTGTTTTAGGCTTTATGGTAGTGCAGTGGTGTTTGTGTAGTGTAGGGGGTAGTGTTTTAGGGTTTTGGGTAGTGCAGTGGTGTTTGGGTAGTGTAGGGGGTCGTGCTAAGGGTAGTCTTTTAGGGTATAGGGTAGTGCACTGGTGTTTTTGTAGTGTAGGGGTTGTGCTGGGGGTAGTGTTTTAGGGTTTAGGGTAGTGCAGTGGTGTCCGTGTGGTGTAGGGGGTCGTTCTGGGTTAAAAGTTTTATGGTTTAGGGTAGTGGAGTGGTGTTTGGGTATTATGTGGTTGTGCTGGGGGTAGTGTTTTAGGGTTTAGGGTAGGGCATTGGTGTTTGTTTGGTGTAGGGGTCGTGCTGGGGTAAGTGTTTTAGGGTTTATGGTAGTGCAGTGGTATTTGGGTAGTGTACGGGGTAGTGCTGGGGCTAGTGTTTTAGGGTTTATGGTAGTGCTGTGATGTTTGGGTAGTGTAGGGGGCTGTGCTGGGGGTAGTGTTTGAGGATTTAGGGTAGTACAGTGGTGTTTGTGTAGGGTAGGGGGTAGTGTTTTAAGGTTTAGGGTAATTCATTGGTGTTTGTGTAGTGTAGGGGGTCATGTTTTGGGGTTTTGGGCAGTGCAGTGGTGTTTGGGTACTGTAGGGGTCATGTTAGGGTAATGTTTTTGGGTTTAGGGTAGTGCAGTTGTGTGTGGGTAGTGAATGGGGTCGTGCGGAGGTAGTGTTTTAGGGTTTAGGGTAGTGCAGTGGTGTTTGGGTAGTGTAGGGGTTCAAGCTGGGGTAGTGTTTTAGGGTTTAGGGTAGTGCAGTGGTGTTTTGGTAGCATAGTGGTTCGTGCTGGGGTAGTGATTTAGAGTATAGGGTAGTGAATTGATAGTTTTTTTAGTGTATGGGGTCTTGATGGGGTAGTGGTTAGGGTTTAGAGTAGTGCAGCAGTGTTTGGGTAGTATAGGGATCATGCTGCAGGTAGTGTTTTAGGGTTTAGGGCAGTGCAGTGGTGTTTGTGTAGTGTAGGGGGTCATGCTGGGGTAGGTTTTTAGGGTTTAGGGCAGTGCAGTGGTGTTTGGGTAGTGTAGAGAGTCGTGCTGGGGTAGTTTTTAAGGGTTTAGGGCAGTGCAGTACGTGTTAGTGTAGGGTAGGGGTATGTGCTGAGGGTAGTGTTTTAGGCTTTAGGGTAGTACAGTGGTGTTTGTGTAGTATAGGGTGTAGTTGTTTAGGGTTTAGGGTAGTGCAGTGGTGTTTGGGTAGTATAGGTGGTCGTGCTGGGGGTAGTGTTTTAGGGACTAGGGTACTGCAGTGGTGTTTGTGTAGTGTAGGGGGCCGTATTTTAGGGTTTAGGGTAGTGCAGTGGTGTTTGGGTAATGTATGGGTTGTGCTGGGGGTATTGTTTTTGGGTTTAGGGTAGTGCAGTTGTGTTTGGGTAGTGAATGGGGTCATGCAGGGTGTAGTGTTTTAGGGTTTAGGGTAGTGCAGTGGGATTTGGTTAGTGTAGGGGGCCGTGCTGGGCCTAGTCTTTTAGGGTTTAGGGTAGTGCAGTGGTGTTTGTGTAGTGTAGGGGGTCGTGCTGGGTGTAGTGTTTTAGAGTTTAGGGCAGAGGTGTTTGTGTAGTGTAGAGGGTAGTGCTGGCGCTATTGTTTTAGGGTTTATGGTATTGCTGTGATGTTTGGGTAGTGTAGGGGGTTGTGCTGGGGGTAGTGTTTTAGGGTTTATGGTAGTGCTGTGATGTGTGGGTAGTGTAGGGGGTTGTGCTGGGGGTAGTGTTTGAGGGTTTAATGTAGTGCAGTGGTGTTTAAGTAGTGTAGGATGTTGTGCTTGGGGTAGTGTTTTAGGATTTAGGGTAGTGCATTGGTGCTTGTGTAGTGTAGGGGGTCAAGTTTTAGGGTTTTGGGTAGTGCAGTGGTGTTTGGGTAGTTTAGGGGTCGTGCTGGGGTAGTTTTTTTGGGTTTAGGGTAGTGCAATTGTGTGTGGGTAGTGAAGGGGGTCATGCTGGGGGTAGTGTTTTATGGTTTAGGGTAGTGCAGTGGTTTTGGGTAGTATAGGGGTCATGCTGCAGGTAGTGTTTTAGGGTTTAGGGCAGGGCAGTGGTGTTTGTGTAGTATAGGGGGTCACGCTGGGGGTAGTGTTTTAGGGTTTAGGGCAGTGCAGTGGTGTTTGGGTAGTGTAGAGAGTCGTGCTGGGGGTAGTTTTTAAGGGTTTAGGACAGTGCAGTACGTGTTAGTGTAGTGTAGGGGTCGTGCTGGAGTTAGTGTTTTTTGGTTTAGGATAGTGCAGTTGTGTTTGGGTAGTGAAGGGGGTCATGCTGGGGGTGGTGTTTTAGGGTTTAGGGTAGTGCAGTGGTGTTTGGGTAGTATAGGGGGTCATGCTGGGGGTAGTCTTTTAGGGTTTAGGGTAGTGCAGTGGTGTTTGTGTAGTGTGGGGGGTCATGCTGCAGAGAGTGTTTTCGGGCTTAGGGTAGTGGATTGGTGTTTGGGTAGTATAGGGAGTCATGTTGGGGGTAGTGTTTTAGGATTTAGGGTATGCAGTCGTGTTTGTGTGGTGTAGGGGCTTTTGCTTGGGGTACGTTTTTTAGGGTTTAGAGTAGTGCAGTGGTGTTTGGGTAGTGTAAGGGGTAGTGCTGGGGGTAGTGTATTAGGGTTTAGGGTGGTACAGTGATGTTTGGGTAGTGTATGGGGTTGTGCTGAGGGTAGTGTTTAAGGGTTTAGGGTAGTGCAGTGGTGTTTGGGTAGTGTAGAGGTCGTGCTGGAGGTAGTGTTTTTTGGTTTAGGATAGTGCAGTTGTGTTTGGGTAGTGAAGGGGGTCATGCTGGGGGTGGTGTTTTAGGGTTTAGGGTAGTGCAGTGGTGTTTGTGTAGTGTAGGAGGTCATGCTGGGTGTAGTGTTTTAGAGTTTAGGGTAGTGCACTGGTGTTTTTGTAGTGTAGGGGTTGTGCTGGGGGTAGTGTTTTAGGGTTTAGGGTAGTGCAGTGGTGTTTGTGTGGTGTAGGGGGTCGTTCTGGGTTAAGTGTTTTATGGTTTAGGGTAGTGGAGTGGTGTTTGGGTATTATGGGGTTTGTGCTGGGGGTAGTGTTTTAGGGTTTAGGGTAGGGCAGTGGTGTTTGTTTGGTGTAGGGGTCATGCTGGGGTAAGTGTTTTAGGGTTTATGGTAGTGCAGTGGTATTTGGGTAGTGTAGGGGGTACTGCTGGGGCTAGTATTTTAGGGTTTTTGGTAGTGCTGTGATGTTTGGGTAGTGTAGGGGTTTGTGCTGGGGGTAGTGTATGAGGGTTTAAGGTAGTGCAGTTGTGTTTGAGTAGTGTAGGAGGTTGTGCTGTGGGTAGTGTTTTAGGATTTAGGGTAGTACAGTGGTGTTTGTGTAGTGTAGGGGGTAGTGTTTTAAGGTTTAGGGTAATTCAGTGGTGTTTGTGTAGTGTAGGGGGTCATGTTTTAGGGTTTTGGGTAGTGCAGTGGTGTTTGGGTAGTGTAGGGGTCATGTTGGGGCAATGTTTTTGGGTTTAGGGTAGTGCAGTGATGTTTGGGTAGTGTTGGGGGTTGTACTGAGGGTAGTGTTTAAGGGTGTAGGGTAGTGCAGTGGTGTTTGAGTAGTGTATGGGGGTCATGCTGGGGGTAGTGTTTTAGGGTTTAGGGTAGTGCAGTGGTGTTTGTGTAGTGTAGTAGTGTTTTAGGGTTTAGGGTGGTGCAGTCGTGTTTGGGTAGTGTAGGTGTTCTATTGGGGGTAGTATTTTAGGGTTTAGGGTAGTGCAGTGGTGTGTGGGTAGTTTAGGGGTTGTGCTGAGGGTAGTGTTTAAGGTTTTAGGGTAGTGCAGTGGTGTTTTAGTAGTGTAGGGGGTCATGCTGAGGGTAGTGTTTTAGGCTTTAGGGTAGTACAGTGGTGTTTGTGTAGTATAGGATATAGTTGTTTAGGGTTTAGGGTAGTGCAGTGGTGTTTGGGTAGTATAGGTGGTCGTGCTGGGGGTAGTGTTTTAGGGACTAGGGTAGTGCAGTGGTGTTTGTGTAGTGCAGGGGGCCGTATTTTAGGGTTTAGGGTAGTGCAGTGGTGTTTGGGTAATGTAGGGGTCGTGCTGGGGGTATTGTTTTTGGGTTTAGGGTAGTGCAGTTGTGTTTGGGTAGTGAATGGGGTCATGCAGGGTGTAGTGTGTTAGGGTTTAGGGTAGTGCAGTGGTGTTTGGTTAGTGTAGGGGGCCGTGCTGGCGGTAGTCTTTTAGGGTTTAGGGTAGTGCAGTGGTGTTTGTGTAGTGTAGGGGGTCGTGCTGGGTGTAGTGTTTTAGAGTTTAGGGCAGTGGTGTTTGTGTAGTGTAGAGGGTAGTGCTGGCGCTATTGTTTTAGGGTTTATGGTATTGCTGTGAGGTTTGGGTAGTGTAGGGGGTTGTGCTGAGGGTAGTGTTTTAGGGTTTATGGTATTGCTGTGATGTTTGGGTAGTGTAGGGGGTTGTGCTGGGGGTAGTGTTTGAGGGTTTAAGGTAGTGCAGTGGTGCTTAAGTAGTGTAGGATGTCGTGCTTGGGGTAGTGTTTTAGGATTTAGGGTAGTGCATTGGTGTTTGTGTAGTGTAGGGGGTCATGATGGGGGTAGTGTTTTTAGGGTTTAGGGTAGTAAAGTGGTGCTTGTGTAGTGTAGGGGGTCATGTTTTAGGGTTTTGGGTAGTGCAGTGGTGTTTGGTTAGTTTAGGGGTCGTGCTGGGGTAGTTGTTTGGGGTTTAGGGTAGTGCAGTTGTGTGTGGGTAGTGAAGGGGGTCATGCTGGGGGTAGTGTTTTATGGTTTAGGGTAGTGCAGTGGTGTTTCGGTAGTATAGGGGTCATGCTGCAGGTAGTGTTTTACGGTTTAGGGCAGTGCAGTGGTGTTTGTGTAGTATAGGGGGTCATGCTGGGGGTAGTGTTTTAGGGTTTAGGGCAGTGCAGTGGTGTTTGGGTAGTGTAAAGAGTCGTGCTGGGGGTAGTTTTTAAGGGTTTGGGACAGTGCAGTACGTGTTAGTGTAGTGTAGGGGTCGTGCTGGAGGTAGTGTTTTTTGGTTTAGGATGGTGCAGTTGTGTTTGGGTAGTGAAGGGGTCATGCTGGGGGTGGTGTTTTAGGGTTTAGGGTAGTGCAGTGGTGTTTGGGTAGTATAGGGGGTCATGCTGGGGGTAGTCTTTTAGGGTTTAGGGTAGTGCAGTGGTGTTTGTGTAGTGTAGGGGGTCGTGCTGCAGAGAGTGTTTTAGGGTTTAGGGTAGTGGATTGGTGTTTGGGTAGTATAGGGAGTCATGTTGGGGGTAGTGCTTTAGGGTTTAGGGTATGCAGTCGTGTTTGTGGGGTGTAGGGGCTTGTGCTTGGGGTACGTTTTTTAGGGTTTAGAGTAGTGCAGTGGTGTTTGGGTAGTGTAAGGGGTAGTGCTGGGGGTAGTGTATTAGGGTTTAGGGTGGTACAGTGATGTTTGGGTAGTGTACGGGGTTGTGCTGAGGGTAGTGTTTAAGGGTTTAGGGTAGTGCAGTGGTGTTTGAGTAGGGTAGGGGGTCATGCTGGGGTAGTGTTTTAGGCTTTATGGTAGTGCAGTGGTGTTTGTGTAGTGTAGGGGGTAGTGTTTTAGGGTTTTGGGTAGTGCAGTGGTGTTTGGGTAGTGTAGGGGGTCGTGCTAAGGGTAGTCTTTTAGGGTATAGGGTAGTGCACTGGTGTTTTTGTAGTGTAGGGGTTGTGCTGGGGGTAGTGTTTTAGGGTTTAGGGTAGTGCAGTGGTGTCCGTGTGGTGTAGGGGGTCGTTCTGGGTTAAAAGTTTTATGGTTTAGGGTAGTGGAGTGGTGTTTGGGTATTATGTGGTTGTGCTGGGGGTAGTGTTTTAGGGTTTAGGGTAGGGCATTGGTGTTTGTTTGGTGTAGGGGTCGTGCTGGGGTAAGTGTTTTAGGGTTTATGGTAGTGCAGTGGTATTTGGGTAGTGTACGGGGTAGTGCTGGGGCTAGTGTTTTAGGGTTTATGGTAGTGCTGTGATGTTTGGGTAGTGTAGGGGGCTGTGCTGGGGGTAGTGTTTGAGGATTTAGGGTAGTACAGTGGTGTTTGTGTAGGGTAGGGGGTAGTGTTTTAAGGTTTAGGGTAATTCATTGGTGTTTGTGTAGTGTAGGGGGTCATGTTTTGGGGTTTTGGGCAGTGCAGTGGTGTTTGGGTACTGTAGGGGTCATGTTAGGGTAATGTTTTTGGGTTTAGGGTAGTGCAGTTGTGTGTGGGTAGTGAATGGGGTCGTGCGGAGGTAGTGTTTTAGGGTTTAGGGTAGTGCAGTGGTGTTTGGGTAGTGTAGGGGTTCATGCTGGGGGTAGTGTTTTAGGGTTCAGAGTAGTGCAGTGGTGTTTGTGTAGTATAGGGGTTCAAGCTGGGGTAGTGTTTTAGGGTTTAGGGTAGTGCAGTGGTGTTTTGGTAGCATAGTGGTTCGTGCTGGGGTAGTGATTTAGAGTATAGGGTAGTGAATTGATAGTTTTTTTAGTGTATGGGGTCTTGATGGGGTAGTGGTTAGGGTTTAGAGTAGTGCAGCAGTGTTTGGGTAGTATAGGGATCATGCTGCAGGTAGTGTTTTAGGGTTTAGGGCAGTGCAGTGGTGTTTGTGTAGTGTAGGGGGTCATGCTGGGGTAGGTTTTTAGGGTTTAGGGCAGTGCAGTGGTGTTTGGGTAGTGTAGAGAGTCGTGCTGGGGTAGTTTTTAAGGGTTTAGGGCAGTGCAGTACGTGTTAGTGTAGGGTAGGGGTATGTGCTGGGGGTAGTGTTTTAGGGCTTAGGGCAGTGCAGTGGTGTTTGGGTATTGTAGGGGGTTGTTCTGGGAGTAGTGTTTTAGCGTATAGGGTAGTGCAGGGGTGTTTGGGTAGTGCAGGGTGTCATGCTGGGGTAGATTTAGGGTTTAGGGTAGTGCAGTGGTGTTTGTGTATTTTAGGGGATCACGCTGGGGTAGTGTTTTAGAGTTTAGGGTAGTGCAGTGGTGTTTGTGTAGTATAGGGGTTCGTGCTAGGGTTGTGTTTTAGGGTTTAGGGTAGTGAATTGGTATTTGTGTAGTGTATGGGGTCTTGCTGGGGCTACTGTTTTAGGGTTTAGGTTAGTGCCGCGGTGTTTGGGTAGTATAGGGGTAGTGTTTTAGGGTTTAGGGCAGTGCAGTGGTGTTTGTGTAGTATAGGGGGTTATGCTGGGGGTAGTGTTTTAGGGTTTAGGGCAGAGCAGTGGTGTTTTGGTAATGTAGAGAGTCATGCTGGGGGTAGTTTTTAAGGGTTTAGGGCAGTGCAGTACTTGTTAGTGTAGTGTAGGGGGATGTGCTGGGGGTAGTGTTTTAGGGCTTAGGGCAGTGCAGTTTTGTTTGGGTATTGTAGAGGGTTGTTCTGGGAGTAGTGTTTTAGCATATAGGGTAGTGCTTGGGTAGTGTAGGGTGTCATGCTGGGGGTAGATTTAGGGTTTAGGGTAGTGTAGTGGTGTTTGTGTATTTTAGGGGGTCGCGCTGGGGGTAGTGTTTTAGGGTTTAGTGCAGTGCAGTGGTGTTTTTGTAGTGTGGGAGATCATGCTGGGGATAGTGTTTTAGGGTTTAGGTTAGTGCAGTGGTGTTTGTGGAGTGTAGGGGGACATGCTGGGGTAGTGTTGTAGGGTTTAGGGTAGTCCAGTGGTGTTTGTGTAGTGTAGGGGGTCATACTGGTGTAGATTTAGGGTTTAGGATATTGCAGTGCTGTTTGGGTAGTGTAGGGGGTTGTGCTGGGTGTAGGGTTTTAGTGTATAGGGCAGTGCAGTAGTGTTTGCGCAGTATATGGGGTTTGTGCTGGTGGTAGTATTTTACGGCAGTGCAGAAGTGATTGAATAGTGTAAGGGGTCATGCTGGGGGTAGTATTTTAGGGTTTAGGGTAGTGCAGTGGTGTTTGTGTAGTGTAGGGAGTCATGCTGGGGGTAGTATTTTAGGGTTTTGGGTAGTGCAGTGGTGTTTGTGTAGTGTAGGGGGTCGTGTTTTAGGGTGATATTTGGGCAGTGTAGGGGGTCGAGCTGGGAGTAGTGTTTTAGGGTTTAGGGTGGTGAATTGGTGTTTGTGTAGCATAGACGGTTGTGCTGGGGGTAAATTTAGGTTTTAGGGTAGTGCTGTTATGATTGTTTAGTGTAGGGGATCATGTTTTAGGGTTTAGAGTAGTACAGTGGTGTTTGGGTAGTGTAGGGGGTCATGCTGAGGGTAGTGTTTTCGGGTTTAGGGTAGTACAGTGTTGTTTGTGTATAGTAGGGGGTCATGTTTTAGGGTTTAGGGTAGTGCAGTGGTGTTTGGATAGTGTAGGGGGTCATGCTGGGGGTAGTGTTTTAGGGTTTAGGGTAGTGAAGTGGTGTTTGTGTAGTTTAGGGGGTCGTGCTGGGGGTGGATGTATGTATTATGGTAGTGCAGTGGTGTTTGGAAAGTGGTGGGGGTCATGCTGGGGGTAGAGTTTTGGGGGTTAAGGCAGTGCAGTGCAGTGGTGTTTGGGTAGTGTAGTGGGAACGTGCTGGGGGTAGTGTTTTAGGGTTTAGGGCAGTGGTGTTTGGGTAGTGTAGGGGGTCGTGCTGGGGGGTATTGTTTTAGGGTTTAGGGCAGCGCAGTGTTGTTTGTGTAATATAGGGGGTCATGCTGGGGGTAGTGTTTTAGGGTTTAGGTTAGTGCAGTGGTGTTTGGGTAGATCGACCACAATAGATCTCGCCAAGCATGGATTGAAGTGTTGTCAGCCAATTAGAGCCAAGTTTGTGCTTGTGTAGTTAGCTCCCGCCCAGATAAATAAACAAATTTTTCCATTAATATCTCAACAACTATTTAACAGATTTACACCATTTATAAAAAAGGTCTCTTTCTCACCCAAGGGCTACCTTTTTACCAAATTTGGTGTAATTCCGTTCAGCAGTTTCAGCTGTAACCGTGTCTAAAGTTTCCTATGGAAAATTGATTTGCCGACCTCTATTTTTTGAATACCTCAGGAACTACTGAACGGATTTACTCCATTAAAAAAAAAAGGTCTCTTTCTGAAACAAGGGCTACCTTTTTGCCAAATTTGGTGTAATTCCATTCAGCAGTTCGAGCTGTAGCCGTGTCTAAAGTTTCCTATGGGAATTAACATGGAGAAAACACGTTTTTGGGACCCCCCTTTTTTCTCGGCCCGCGCTTAGCGAATCACCCCGAAACATTCAGGATAGGAGCTGACCGGAGGATCCCACAAGTTTTTAAAATTTTGCGAAAATTTGTCATCCGGCGCCAAAGTTATTGGGAAAACAAAAAACGCTTTTCCTATGGAAACTAGGTCCTAATTATAATATATTTTACATACACACACATACTTATATATATATATGTATATGTGTGTAATAGATACACAAACACAAACACACACATATATATATATATTATCTACTGGCGGTCGCCAGTAGATAGTTATAGTTAGGACCGTGTTTCCATAGGAAATCCGCAACATTCTATTTGGAATAACTTTGGCGCCGGTTGACGAATTCTCGCAAAATTTTCAAAAGAGGTGGGGCGCTCCGCTCCGCTCCTACCCTGAAAGTCTCGGGGTGATTCGTCAAGCGGGGGCCGAGAAAAAAGGGGGGTCCCAAAACATGTTTTCCCCATGCATTTTTCCATAGGACCTTTAGTCGAAGGTACAGCCCGAACGGCTGAACAGAATTACTTGAAATTTGGCAGAGAGGTAGTCCTCAGGTCAGGAAAGTGCCTTTTGCAGGTCTGGTGTCAATCTGTTCAGTAGTTCCTGAGAAAATCAAAAGTAAAATCATATATATATGTGGGCGGAGCCTAACCACACATCTCATCCTGAGATCTGATTGGCTGTCAGCACTTCATCCAAGAAGTGTTGGCAGCCATCTTGGGACCAATATACATGATAGCACCTCATTAAAAAGCATTGCAGTTAATAGAAGGTTTTAAGACTTTAGTTAGATTATAAATCATTTGTTGATGGTACCATACTCATTTTAGAAATTGTGGTATGTTCTAAGGTGATTTCACCATGTGAAAAAGCCTTCTGCTGGGAGATCATGATTGAGAGAAAAATATTTTCTCATGCCTTTCCCACAGATGTTTGGAAGGTGATCTATAAGCTAAACTGAGAGCTTATTTTCTGTAAATTCACATTATCTTTCTCAGTCATGTGAGAATGAAGTCTGACATTCTCAGTAAAACATGTACATCCAACAAGGGCAGAGACTGTCAGTTGATTCCTTTGTGTTCTACTGCAGCTTCCCAGAGTGTTCCAAAGAACAACTAGAGCGCTAACAGTCCTACTTATGATAAACTTATGGCACACCTGAAGCCATCTTGCTTAGATTTAAGTGGTAACTCTTAAAACATTTAATTTAAAAAGGAACAAAATGAGGGGGTTAATTTTTCCATAAAAAGTATGATTAGTGCTCCAGAAAGAAAAATTAGGGCACATTTTGAGTGACTTCTCAAATCCTCTTCTATTTCATTAAAAAATTCTGACATGCAGACTGAAACATGCACTTTCAATACCAGCAGCAGTTTTCTCTGGTGAGCAGTAGCTTTACTACAGTGATCTAATGAGCAAAAAGAGTGCTAACATTCTGAATTTATGGCAAATGTGTGACACATCTGAATGCCTTCTTGATGGAATCAAAGTAAAAAACTGAAAGTATTTCCTACTGAGGAGACTGCAGTAAATGAGGAAATTAGGAAACTTCATAACAAATAAGTCTCCCAAGATGGCCACCAGAGACAAAAGAGCCCAAATGTAGCCCAAATATCACCCGGATGTAGCCCAAGTATAGCCCAATGACAGAATGTCCCAGAGTGTTCTTAAAAACAACTAGAGCGCTTACTGTCTTCATTATGACAAAAGTATGGCACACCTGAAGCCATCTTGATTGGAATAAACTGGTAACACTTAAAACATTTAATTTAAAAAGGAACACAATGAGGGGGTTAATTTTTCCATAGAAAGTATGATTAATGCTGAAGAAAGAAAATGAGGGCACATTTTGAGTGACTTCTCAAATCCTCTTCTATTTCATTAAAAAATTCTGACATGCAGACTGAAACATGCACTTTTAATACCAGGAGCAGACTTCCATGGTGAACAGTAATTTTACTACAGTGATCTAATGAGCAACTAGAGGGCTAACTTTCAGAATTTATGGCAAATGTGTGACATATCTGAATACCTTCATGATGGAATCAAAGTAAAAAACTGAAAGCATTTCCTATGGAGGAGACTGCAGTACATGAGGAAATTAGGAAACTTCATAACAAATAAATCTCCCAAGATGGCCACCGGAGACAAAAGAGCCCAAATGTAGCCCAAAATCACCCAGATGTAGCCCAAATATAGCCCGATGACAGAAGTGTGCAAAACACTTATTATTTTGTGTTTTTGCAGTGTTATATAGTGCAGACTTGTCAGGTATTGGAGTGCTTTACATGAGCATTGGTTACATCACACAAGAACAAATTCATTTTGGTTGTAGACATGGGGAGACTAAGTGATTTGACCAGAATCACAGAATGTCGAGCTGAAGCAGAAACTCCAACCTGGTTCCCCAGTTGCAAAGTCTGCAGTTCTGGAAGTAACACCACATCCTCTCCCCTAAGTGCAACATTTAATCAAGTGGTCAACTGGATAAAAAAACATAAAGATAACAAATAATTTAAAAGTGCTTTGTCGCTATTTGAAAACTCAGAAAATATGTCCTTATTTTAGTCTTTTAGAGCACTAACCATAATTTTGATGCAAATAAGACCCTCTCATATATGTAATTTCTAAAGGAAATGCTCTAGGTATTACAGTTTTGATTACATCAAGATGACGTCAGGCGTTCCACACTTTTGTAATAAATATAGAATGTTCATTAGGATACTGTTGAGAGGCAGAGGCCAGGGGCACGGACTCTGAAAATTGAAGGCAGGTAGGAGGGTGCAAAGACAACAATTTAACCACACTGAGCAGGCAGGAAGGGCCGTGGCAGCACAACAGACTATGGAGGGCAGTGGAAAAGGGGGCAGGGGCAACAAACCAACAATACAGGACTTGCAAGAGAGGCTGTGGCAATGTAATAGACCATTGTGGGCAGAAGGAAGAGGCAATGGTAGTACAACCATACATGCCAACAGACCCGATTCAGCCAGGAAACGTCCAGTGTTTTTAAGCTCAAATGGGCTTTATTTGATCTGTCTCCTGTCTACAATCTCCTCTTTTTCAATGTAACTCAAAGGGGAAAATCAATACCCCAGTTTTTTTTCAAAATCTCCCTCTTACCAAGTTCAAATTGTGCGCAAGTATGGTACATTGGTTCATGGAAGGAAATAGGGAAGGGACATGGACTTGGATAACAAAGGACAGGAGGGACATGGAGAGGTGCACCAAACTGACCCTGCAGGGCAGGCATCAGGGTTTGCAGCAGCACAATACACCACACAGCGCATGCGGGACAGGAGTGCAGCACAACAATCCATAGAAAGCAAGAGGGAGGGGACAGGACCATGCACATGGACAACAGAGAACAGAGGGGCAAGAGGCAATGGTAGCTAGCTGACCATAATGGACAGACAGGAGAGAAAGCTGCAGCATAACAGACCATGAAGGGCAGGAGGGACGGATCAGGGGCATTACAATGGACCAGACAAGCCAGGAGGGAGGAAGTAGGGGTCTGCACATGTAAACAGAGGGCTGGGGGCATGGGGGCAGGGCAGGAGCAACAAGATAGCCATGGAGGTCAGGCAGGATGAGCACTAGAAGCAAGACACACCATGAAGAGCAACACTGAGACTGTGATGGAATACACACAGACCATGGAGGGAAGGTGGGAGGGGGTCAGGGGCAGCTAACTGACCACACAGGGAAGGTGGGAGGAGCCATGGCAGCACAGAAGACCATGCATGGCAAGTGGGAGGGTTAGTGGCAGCACAATGGCTATGATGGGCAAGAAGGAGGGTGCAGGGGCATGCACAAAGGACGATGGAGGATAGAAGGGAGGGTCAGGACCTGTGCACAGACAAGAAAGTTCAGGGGAAGGGGCCTCACAACAGACCGCACGGGGCAGGCAGGAGGAGCAGTTGCAGCACAACAGACCAGGGAGGGCAGAAGGGTGTGGCAGTACAATGGACCATGTAGGACAGGAGGAAGAGGATAGGGGCATGGCATGTGGACAGGCAGGGTGGAGGTGGCAGGGACAGGTTACAGTCATCTGACAATGCTAGGCAGGTGGGAGGGGAGTGGCAGCTCAACAGAACACTCGGAGTAGATAGGAGTGGCAGGTCCATGGAACATGGTGGGCAAAAAGGATGGAGCAGGGGCATGCACAAAGACATCGGAGGGCAGGGGGAAGGAGAATAGGGGCAGCAAGCTAAGCACAGAGTTTAAGCAGGAGGTCAATGATGGGGCATAGAATTGGGCAATGGAGGGCAGGAGGAGTGGACTGGTACATCATACTAAATTGAGGGCAGTGGCAGCACATCAGACCATGCATGGCAGGAGGGAAGAGGCTAGTCCATGGATTCACACAACAGAGGATAGGGAGGAGGGGGATGGGGCAGCAAGCTAACTGTTCAGAGAAGGCGGGTATTAGGAACTTTATTGTTTTTAAAACGTGTGTCTGTGCGAACTACTTAAAATATGAACAAGTATGCAGCATAATCTCACTTTTATTCAGGAAGAAGAGGACGTTTGTGACTGTGACTCCAGGCTCACTTGGCAGAAACACCCCCTGACCCTCCACCCCCTATCGCAAAATGTAATGCCCGTGAAAAGGGTAGGTGAACACAGTGTTATATAGAACATAGTCCTGAGAGCACGATTGAAAATGAAAACTAGATATAGTGTTTGGTATAAACTATGCACCAAAAAGTGTGATATAAGATGAACCGGGCATGAAATATAATATGCAATACATTGTGCGCAATGACAGATTCATTGGAGAGTGCGAGATAGCACAGGCACTAGCGCGTGCTATGCGATATGCGCCTTGGAGTGTAATATGCACATGGCAGTGTTGTGTAACCTAACTAGTCTCTAAAGATGTAATATAAAATATGTGCTGGGGAGTGTATCTTTGCATATGCACAGAGACAAAGATATGGATCCCAGATTGTAATATGTATGGCATAGCACTGTGCGTTATAACATAGGCATCGAGGAAGGCACGTTAGATGGGGCAATATAACCCGTGCGAAGACAAGTGTGGCATGACATAATCACGGGGTGGTGTTACAGTGCACATGGGCTAGAGAGTGTCATAGCATATGCACTAGCTGGTTGAATACAACACAGAGGTGTGTGGCACTCAGCAGGCAATGGTGGGTGTAACACAGCATTGGGCTCTGCCAGGAGCACGCTGTGACTCTCAAGTGATGTACGTCCGCTTTCCAGAGAGTAAAATAAAAAGTGTTACACATCCGGCAGTGGATCTGTGTTTTATTAACCATGAGGGGGGTTTCTTGCATAGTTTTGGTCGAATTTTTGTCGAATCCCCTTTGAATGGCTTGGTGTGCATGTGTATTAAATGTGCCCGTCAATAGCTACCCATGTTAGTATAAATAAACGACAAGGGTGTCTACCGGATTAGGCACGGTAGGGCATCAGACATGTCAGAGCTTCACTAGTGGTGTAAATACATTCCACGTGGATTCATTGTATGCATAGTCGCCTTTTAATGAATATCACGCAAATCGTCATGGTGATAGGTACGTACGGTTTGTCCAGCATGTCCTGGTGTGTCTATAAATATATATTTTTTTAAAATAATAAAAAACAGTGGCCGGCCCTGGGGATTGGGGTCAAAAAAATATAATTAGGAGACAGACCCTGGGGGGTAGGGTCATCAGGGCCAATAAATTAGAATAAGAAGGGGAACCACACAGCCCCCCTTCTTAAAAAATTAAAATAAATAAAAGACTGGCATCGTGCCGGAGGCCATGCCCCCTCCTTGCAGCACTCTGCAAATGCGCCCCCTGGCGAGTTGTAAGTCGGGGAATTAATTCCTCTTCAATACTGAGGGTCCCTGAGGGCCAACTAGCCCAACATGCATCTCCAGTATGCGCCAGGGAGCTGCGCTGCAGACAGGTGTTCTGAGGCCAAGCCCCTTTTTACACCTCTCTGCAACGCAGCTCTGTGGCGCTTACTGGAGGTACCTAGTGGTCTAGTTTGACCCTAGGGACCCTTAGGATTCAAGGGGACTTAATCTCTCAACTTAGAACAGCCACAGGGCGCGTTTACACAGTGGTGAATATAATTTCCCTTCAATACTGAGGGCCCCTGGGGGCTAAATAGCCCACCAAGTGCTTCCAGTAAGCGCCACTGAGCTGCATTGCAGAGAGGTGGTCCAGGCCGTGCCACTTTTTACACCTCTCTGCAACGCAGCTCTGTGGCACTTACTGGAGGTACCTAGTGGGCTAGTTGGACAATAGGGACCCTCAGGATTTAAATGAACTTAATCTCCCAACTAAAAACGGACACAGGGCGTGTTTACACAGTGGTGAAGGGAGGGGACGGGGCCTGAGTTAACGTGTGCAAAAACGCCGTGTGGCCTGTTTTAAGAGGTAGTTTTAATCCCCCTGCCCTATTATATACTAGGGGCTTACAGAGGAGGTCATGCTAATCACAGGGGGACCCCAACGCATAATGTTCCCTAGTGTATGTAGGTGTTTTTACTGTGTTCTAAGTGTCTTTTAACATAGCACTGGCTCTAGGACTGGTTAGTCAGACTCAGTTACCACCAGTATCCGTCTGATAAAGTTGAGGGTACAGGATGATTTTGCAACAAGGCTTCTTTCTGCTCTTCTTTTTGTTCTTTCTGTGCATTTTTTCTTCTTTCTTCACATGTCCTATCTCTGTAGGCATAGTTAGAAATTAGCACGTTATCCTTCTTCCTGCACTTTTCTACGTCTTTGAGGACTTCTGTTGCTTCTTTCTGCACTTCTTTTTTTTCTTTCTGTGCATTTTTTCTTCTTTCTTCACATGTCCTATCTCTGTAGGCATAGTTAGAAATTAGCATTTAAAAAACCTTTGAAATTCACAGAAAAAACCATAGGTTTCAGGCACGTTATAGTTAGGAATTGGCATTTAAAAAACCTCAGAAATTCACTGAAAAAACCATAGGTTTCAGGGGTGTTATAGTTAACTGGACTTTTCACTTGTACAAAACCATTGAAATTCCCCCGTTATAGTTAGTTCAGCTAACTATAACTCGCGCGCCCGATTCAGTGATGTCATGAGTGATGTCACTGACCATGTCATGAGTGATGTAATATGTGACGTCATCAGCAGTGAATTGCGGGCGTGCAAGTTATAGTTAGCTGAACTAACTATAACGGGGGAATTTCAATGGTTTTGTACAAGTGAAAAGTCCAGCTAACTATAACACCCCTGAAACCTATGGTTTTTTCAGTGAATATATATATACACATATATTATCTACTGGCGGTCGCCAGTAGATAGTTATAGTTAGGATCGTGTTTCCATAGGAAATCTCAAAATTCTATTTTGAATAACTTTGGCGCCGGTTTACGAATCCTCGCAAAATTTTTAAAACAAATGGTGCGCTCCGCTCAGCTCCTACCCTGAAAGTCTGGGGGTGATTTGTCAAGCGGGGGCCGAGAAAAAAGGGGGTCCCAAAACGCGTTTTCCCCATGCATTTTTCCATAGGACCTTTAGTCGAAGGTACAGCCCGAACGGCTGAACAGAATTACTTGAAATTTGGCAAAGAGGTAGTCCTCAGGTCAGGGAAATGCTTTTTGCAGGTCTGGTGTCAAACTGTTCAGTAGTTCCTGAGAAAATAGCATTTAAAAGCATATAAATATCTATAAGCGCGTACCGTGCGCACACCGTAAGCGCACGGTGCGCGCACCCTAACGTGCGCGAGCGAAATTCTGATTAGTTGTTACATGTCTGTAAACATTCGAATCGGTCGAAATCAGGAGGTGTCGGCCGCCATTTTGTCTGTCACACTGAAAAGGAAAGGTGGAGAACGTGAACAGGGGGCAGGGTAGGGAGTTCCTGACCCCCTAGCGTTTGTCAGGGGGTAACAGTGGGACCCCGAAGGGCTAATTATTTTTTTTAAATCGTGGCAACATTTTTTAAAAATAAAGATTTAAAAAAGAAGATTAAGTGTTTGGATGTTGGTTGGCTCTAAAAAGAGCCGTTGTGTTTAATGAGTGTTTTTTTGTACCTACAAGTAAGTACCGATGCAGAGTCTAAAGTTCAAGAGGAAGACTCTGTTCCCTTCATCATTGAAATGTACACCGTCTCCTCTATAAATGCCTTGCATGTTGTAACGCAAGTTGTTGTGGTATATAGAACCCATACCATAGTCTCTGAGGAAAGCAGAAACAGACTTATTTGCGTGCTTTCTTGCTTTGTCAATCTGCAGACAATGTTGGTTGGACCAGTTCCACTTTTGCCTTTGGCATATATTAGAACATACAAAGGCAGTTTGTGGAAAAAGTGACATCAATTGCGCAATAGTGTCCTTAACAAGCATTTCCAGACCTACGCCAGTTAAAGTGCCTAGGTCATTTCCACCACAGTGCACAATATTAAGGTTAGGCTGTGGGAGATGTAGAAAGGTTTTCACCAAAGGCATTAATTAGTGCCACTTTAACCCTCTCTGACCAATCCATTTAATATCTACATTTGGCAAAGCAAGATCTTTCACAATACCTCTTTTTTCTGCAAACTTTTCTCTCCAGAAGACATAGCTGTGACCTATAATCCACACTGTGAACATCTTCCAAGAAGATCTGGATGCACTCAGAAGGTGTCTTTCAGTAGAATGGCAATTTGAAAAGAAAGATAGTTGTAAAATGGAGGCTTACATACTTTTTTTTAAAATAAAAAGAAATCATTGGCTGTTTCAGACTATTCAATAGTAAAAACTAGGCTGTATGTTTAAATTATTAAATGCATGTTTTGTATTGGTTCTTAAAAATGTGTTCCCACAGAACATTAGTTTGGATTTGCTGTTTGGTTTGAAAAGTCAAGCACTCTTGCTATTTGGATTTGAAACATTGTGTGCTGAACCTCTGACCTCTCTGCTCACACCAGTGTTCTATGACCTGTTGCTATGGTAGCAGGCAGAAGTCATGTTGGGGGAAGGGATCATTTGGAAAGGGTTGAAATTTGCAACCAATAGAAATGTGTGATTCCATTTGAAAAAATGTGGGAAACACTGTGATTTGAAGTTAACATGTATATGTGTGAAAAAAGAGAGGGAAACATTGCCATTTACTGGTTCTGCTGAGAGGTGTACAGTTCAGAGATTCTGGCTCTGATAATCTGCTGTGTGAGTGGCACATTTCTTTCTCAACTAACTACTTTTAAAAGGTGAGTTATGAATTTGAGAGGGGATGTATGTGGTGTATTTGGATAAAAATAATAGAAATGTGATTCTTCTTTTAAAGTTGTGTTTTACATTTTATGTTAAGGAAGATATTTAACTGCCTTGAACAGTTCCGATATTATGGAGTATGTCTTCACCATAAGTTAAGGTGTATTGGTATCACCCAGAAATACTGTTTTGTGTCTAGAATCACACCATGAGTCTGTGTGCACACAGGAATTCTTCTCAGAGATTTAATTTGTGTTGCTCTTGCTCTGTTAGACTTGCACTCGCAGGAAAGGGGCAGCTTGTTTTCAAGAACTGTGATGGATAGCATTCAGCAGAAATCACTATCTCACAAATGAGAGTCAAATGCTAACACATTTGAAATTAGCATGGTACATTTTCCTTCCATTTTTAAAGTTGTGTTTTACATTTTATGTAAAGGAAGATATTTAAGTGCCTTGAACTTGAAAGATATTATGGAGTATGTCTTCACCATAAGTTAAGGTGTACTGGTATCACCCAGGAATACTGTTTTGTGCCTAGAATCACACCATGAGTCTGTGTGCACACATGAATTCTTATCAGAGATTTAATTTATGTTGCTCTTGCTCTGTTAGCCTTGCACTCGCAGGAAAGGGGCAGCTTGTTTTCTTGAACTGTGATGGTTAGCATTCAGCAGAAATCACTTTCTCACAAATGAGAGGCAAATGCTAACACATTTGCAATTAGCATGGTACATTTTCCTTCCACGTTTAAAGTTGTGTTTTACATTTTATGAAAAGGAAGATATTTAACTGCCTTGAACATGTCAGATATTATGGAGTATGTCTTCACCATAAGTTAAGGTGTATTTGTATCACCCAGAAATACTGTTTTGTTTCTAGAATCACACCATGAGTCTGTGTGCACACAGGAATTCTTCTCAGAGATTTAATTTGTGTTGCTCTTGCTCTGTTAGACTTGCACTTGCAGGAAAGGGGCAGCTTGTTTTCAAGAACTGTGATGGTTAGCATTCAGCAGAAATCACTTTCTCACAAATGAGAGGCAAATGCTAACATATTTGAAATTAACATGGTACATTTTCCTTCCACTTTTAAAATTGTGTTTTACATTTTATGTAAAGGAAGATATCTGAGTGCCTTGAACTTGAAAGATAATATGGAGTATGTCTTCACCATAAGTTAAGGTGTACTGGTATCACCCAGGAATACTGGTTTGTGCCTAGAATCACACCATGAGTCTGTGTGTACACAGGAATTCTTATCAGAGATTTAATTTGTGTTGCTCTTGCTCTGTTAGCCTTGCACTCGCAGGAAAGGGGCAGCTTGTTTTCTTGAACTGTGATGGTTAGCATTCAGCAGAAATCACTTTCTCACAAATGAGAGGCAAATGCTAACACATTTGAAATTAACATGGTACATTTTCCTTCCAATTTTAAAATTGTGTTTTACATTTTATGTAAAGGAAGATATTTAAGTGCCTTGAACTTGAAAGATATTATAGAGTATGTCTTCACCATAAGTTAAGGTGTATTTGTATCACCCAGAAATACTGTTTTGTTTCTAGAATCACACCATGAGTCTGTGTGCACACAGGAATTCTTCTCAGAGATTTAATTTGTGTTGCTCTTGCTCTGTTAGACTTGCACTTGCAGGAAAGGGGCAGCTTGTTTTCAAGAACTGTGATGGTTAGCATTCAGCAGAAATCACTTTCTCACAAATGAGAGGCAAATGCTAACATATTTGAAATTAACATGGTACATTTTCCTTCCGCTTTTAAAATTGTGTTTTACATTTTATGTAAAGGAAGATATCTGAGTGCCTTGAACTTGAAAGATAATATGGAGTATGTCTTCACCATAAGTTAAGGTGTACTGGTATCACCCAGGAATACTGGTTTGTGCCTAGAATCACACCATGAGTCTGTGTGTACACAGGAATTCTTATCAGAGATTTAATTTGTGTTGCTCTTGCTCTGTTAGCCTTGCACTCGCAGGAAAGGGGCAGCTTGTTTTCTTGAACTGTGATGGTTAGCATTCAGCAGAAATTACTTTCTCACAAATGAGAGGCAAATGCTAACACATTTGAAATTAACATGGTACATTTTCCTTCCAATTTTAAAATTGTGTTTTACATTTTATGTAAAGGAAGATATTTAAGTGCCTTGAACTTGAAAGATATTATAGAGTATGTCTTCACCATAAGTTAAGGTGTACTGGTATCACCCAGGAATAGTGTTTTGTGCCTAGAATCACACCATGAGTCTGTGTGCACACATTATTATTATTAGAAATTTTTATAGAGCGCGTAGTCACCCAGAGGTATCCCAGCGCTAAGGATCCCTACACCTGTGGGGTCGGGGGTGAGAAAAAAAGTGGGGGGGACAGCAATTTTAAACAGATGTGGTTAAAAAAATTAAGGGAACAAGTGTGTTTTGAGTCGTTTCCTGAATCGCAGGTAGTTAGGTTCTTTCCTCAGGTCTCGGGGGAGAGCGTTCCATAGGCGAGCTGTGTGGATCGCGAAGCGCCTTCCACCCGTGCGGGCTTTCTTGAATCTCGGCAAGATGATGAGAGACTCCTTGTCCGATCGGAGGGATCTAGGGGCTTTATACGGTTGTATAAATTTCCTCAGAATGGGGGGGCCCTGATTCTGCAGTAGTCTATGGGCCAGGCTTAAGGCTTTGAATATTACTCGTTCCCTTACTGGAAGCCAGTGAAGGAGCTTCAGAGCAGGTTTGGCTGAAGCTCTGGCAGGGGTGTGCGTGAGGATCCGGGTGGCAGCATTTTGAATTTTCTGTAGTTTGTTTAGGGTTGCTTCGGGTGCGCCCAGGTATATAGCGTTGCTATAGTCAAGCCTGGACAGTATGAGGCCTTGGATGAGAAGTCTTTGCGATGTGGGTGGAAGAAGGGGCAGGATCTTTCTCATCGATTTGAGTAGCCCGAAGCAGGTGCCTGCTACTTTTTTGGCCTGCGTGGAGAATGAAAGGACTGTTTCAATCCATACTCCCAGGCTTTTTACTTCCTGTTTGGGGGCAGGGGGGGGTCCCAAACAGGGTGGCCAGATGTTCAAAGGGAAGGTGAGTCCTTTCTGACCCAAAAGGAGAATGTCAGTTTTAGAACCATTCAGCTTTAAGGCTGAGTTATTCATCCACCCTTGGATCTGCGTCAAGCAGTTAAATAGGTCCGCAGGCTGTTGACTAGGGTGGGAAAGGGAGACAACTAGTTGTGTGTCATCCGCATAACTGACAATGCTCACTCCGAACGGGGTGACAACCTCCTCCAATGGGGACATATAGATGTTAAACAATGTGGGGCTCAGGGAGGAGCCCTGAGGCACGCCACATTGGAGGGGTGTGTCGGAGGAGCGGGTGTTATTCTCCCATATCTGGAAGGAACGTTGGGCCAGAAAGGAGGAAAGCCAGGATAGAGCGGTGCCTTCTACTCCTACCCTCTTGAGCCGTTTGACCAGGAGTTGGTGGTTGACGGTGTCGAAGGCCGCGCTCAGGTCGAGGAGGATCACTGCCACTGATCCTCCCTCGTCCAAGAGCGCTCTGGCCTCCTCCACTGCTGCCAGGAGGGCGATGTCGGTGCCCTGTCCTGGGCGGAAGCCTGTCTGCGAATTTTTTAGCAGATTATTGGATTCAAGAAACTGGGAGAGTTTCTTATTCACCAGTTTCTCGGCGACTTTGCTGGTCCCGGGGAGGAGGGATATTGGTCGGTAGTTGGCCAGTTCAGCTGGGTCCAAGGAGGGTTTTTTTAGCAACGCCTTAACGACTGCCGCTTTCCAACTAGGGGGGACGACTCCCTGTTGAAAAGAAGTGTTAATCAGATGGGTGAGGGGGGGAATGATGATGGGAGCGACTTCTTTGAGGGTTCGTAGTGGTGCGGGGTCCCTAGGGGATCCGCTTTTGATGGATTTGAGCGTGTTCTCCACTTCTTCGTTGGTTATTTGTCCCCAGGAGGTTAGGCGCGGACCGATCCCAGTGTCGGGGGGATCATCAGTGTCGCTCGGATTAGTCGGAGGGATGGAGTCAAGAATTTTTGGGATTTTTTCTTGAAAGAAGCTGGCTAGCTGGTGACATTTTTCCTGGTCTGCCTTTGGATCTGGGGGATTTCTAGGTGCGGGGTCGGGGACCTTAAGAAGTTCTTTCAGGATGGTATAGGTTTCTTTGCTTGAACAGGCTGCTTTTTCGATTCGTTCCTGAAAGAATCGACTTTTTGTCTTGTCGATCAAAGATTTGTAGGCTGATAAGGAGGTGGAGTAAGCGTCCTTATTAGCGTTGGATTTTTCCTTCCTCCATGATCGTTCAGCTCTTTTACAGTCCTGCTGTAGCGACTTGAGCTCTGGAGTATACCATGGGGCTGAGGGTATGCGTTTGTTGTGTCTGAGGGTGGCGGTTTTGGGGATAAGGGTGTCCAGAGAGGAAGTGATCCAGGAGCGAAACTGTTCATCGGCCTTTATGGCGTCGGAGGGAAGCGCCGGGATAGTGTTGGAGAGGATGTCCGACCATTCTGATGGTATGAGTTTATGCCATCGTCTGTCAGTGACATTGATTTTCGTAGGCTGGGTGGTAACAGTGGGGGCCTCCCATGAAATGGGGACTAAAAGGTGATCCGTCCATGGCAGTGGCAAAGGTGGACTGGTGGTGATATTGGCATTAGTGAAGACGGGATCTAGCAGGTGTCCTTTAACGTGGGTGGGCTCGTTATTGACCAGCCTGATATTAAGTGACAGAAGGTCCGCTAGCAGGTCAGAGGCAGACCGGTCAGTGGGATCTGTAAAGTGGAGGTTCAGGTCGCCAACGATGAGAAAGTTGGAAACGGAGGCGGCTAGTTGAGAAGCCGTTTCGGTGACTGCATTGAGAAATTTCCCAAGAGTACCTGGGGGCCGGTAGATTAGGAGTCCCGAAAGGCAGTGCGTCGGGGAGGATTGAAGGAAAAATTGACAGCTTTCGGAGTCATCAATTTGGGCGTCACTGGTTCTGCAGGTGAGATGTTCCCGGTAGATTATGGCCAACCCACCTCCTCTTCCTCTTGGTCTATGGAGGGTTTGGATGAGATAGCCTGGGGGGAGGGCGGAGACAGCATCCGCATCTGTGCTGTCAGAAAGCCAGGTTTCTGTTAGAAATAATGCATCCAAGCCTTGGTCTTGGATCATCTCATTGATTTCAAGAGCATGCTTGGGGAGGGAACGGCAGTTGAGGAGACCAAGCTGTAGCCTGGGGTTGGCTGTGGTCTGAGTGGATGGATAGCAACGCGTGCAGCTTATAAAGGGTTTACCTGCATCGTGAATATATCGACAGCCGAGGTTTTTTTCGGGTCGGAGCTCCAGTAGCGTGTCTGCTAGGTACATCAGACGACTGGGAGGTGGATCTGGCAGAGTCCCTGAGCCTGGGTCCGTCCTGGCCCGGACGGGCCCAGACGGGCCTGCCTTTGGCGCGCCTTCGGCGCGCTGACGGCGCGCCCGCTGCGCCCGTCCGCTGCGCGTACGTGAGATGCACATGTTTAAGTAGGCAAAGAGGGCGTGGCCTCGAGCGAGTGGGCGTGGCCACAAGACCGGCTCACTGGCTGTTGGCGGCGAATCTGGGCGTTCCCGCTGCAGCGATTAGCTCTGCTGCTTGGGGCAAAGAGAGGCGATCAGCCCAACAAAGGCACGATCAAGTGAAGGAAGGGGGGGGCAGTGACACAGTATACACCACACAAGTTTTTTAAAATTAACAAGTTACAAGTTTCTAAAAAGCGCTCCCGGCTGTGCCTCAGGAGTAGTGATCTGACCAGAGCTCGTGATCAGCTCTGTTTAAGTAGGCAAAGAGGGCGTGGCCTCGGGCGAGTGGGCGTGGCCACAAGACCGGCTCACTGGCTGTTGGCGGCGAATCTGGGCGTTCCCGCTGCAGCGATTAGCTCTGCTGCTTGGGGCAAAGAGAGGCGATCAGCCCAACAAAGGCACGATCAAGTGAAGGAAGGGGGGGGGCAGTGACACAGTATACACCACACAAGTTTTTAAAATTAACAAGTTACAAGTTTCTAAAAAGCGCTCCCGGCTGTGCCTCAGGAGTAGTGATCTGCACATGAATTTTTATCAGAGATTTAATTTGTGTTGCTCTTGCTCTGTTAGCCTTGCACTCGCAGGAAAGGAGCAGCTTGTTTTCAAGAACTGTGATGGTTAGCATTCAGCAGAAATCACTTTCTCACAAATGAGAGGCAAATGCTAACACATTTGAAATTAACATGGTACATTTTCCTTCCACTTTTAAAGTTGTGTTTTACATTTTATGTTAAGGAAGATATTTAACTGCCTTGAACATGTCAGATATTATGGAGTATGTCTTCACCATAAGTTAAGGTGTACTGGTATCACCCAGGAATACTGTTTTGTGCCTAGAATCACACCATGAGTCTGTGTGCACACAGGAATTCTTCTCAGAGATTTAATCCGTGTTGCTCTTGCTCTGTTAGCCTTGCCCTCGCAGCAAAGGGACAGCTTGTTTTCTTGAACTGTGATGGTTAGCATTCAGCAGAAATCACTTTCTCACAAATGAGAGGCAAATGCTATCACATTTGAAATTAGCATGGTACATTTTCCTTCCACTTTTAAAGTTGTGTTTTACATTTTATGTTAAGGAAGATATTTAACTGCCTTGAACATGTCAGATATTATGGAGTATGTCTTCACCATAAGTTAATGTGTACTGGTATCACCCAGGAATACTGTTTTGTGCCTAGAATCACACCTTGAGTCTGTCTGCACACAGGAACTGTTCTCAGAGATTTACTTTGTGTTGCTGTTTTTCTGTAAGATTTGCACTCGCAGGAAAGGGCCAGCTTGTTTTTTTCAACTGTGATGGATAGCATTGAGCAGAAATCACTATCTCACAAATGAGAGGCAAATGCTAACACATTTGAAATCAGCATGGTAGATTTTACTTCCACTCCCGCAATGGGTGAGGTAGTTTTTACATGTTGAAAATTCCAATTAACCTTTACCACACATGTACTCTTACATACATCTGTCTAGTCTTCATGCAGTTGTGCAAGCGCCCATGCAGATCTGTCTTGCACCAGACAATAATCGGTCTCCAGAAGCACGCTCTTAGCACACAGACAGGTGCTTCTCCTGCACTACCATGCGTACTACTCAGCTCTGTGTGGTATTTTAGATAGCAGTGTGTAATGCTAATACATTCAACGTCACCAAGGCTCATTTCCTTTGCTCTACTCTAATCATTCACCCTGTAACACATGCTGATGGTCTCAAGTACCTGTTAGGACATGTGCTCTTTTATGCCTCTCTAAAATATTAGGAAAATGTGTCAGGCTGCCATAGTAATTATCACTTACTCTACCACAGTAGTAAATGTGCTTTGAAATTGCCAAACAAAAATTGTTGTGTGCCTAGAATCACACCATGAGTCTGTGTGCACACAGGAATTGTTCTCAGAGATTTAATTTGTGTTGCTGTTGTTTTGTAAGATTTGCACTCGCAGGAAAGGGCCAGTTTGTTTTCTTCAACTGTGATGGATAGCATTGAGCAGAAATCATTATCTCACAAATGAGAGGCAAATGCTAACACATTTGAAATCAACATGGTAGATTTTACTTCCACTCCCGCAATGGGTGAGGTAGTTTTTACGTGTTCAAAATTCCAATTAACCTTTACCACACATGTACTCTTACATACATCTCTGCAGACTTCATGCAGTTGTGCAAGCGTCCATGCAGATCTGTCTTGCACCAGACAATAATCGGTCTCCAGAAGCACGCTCTTAGCACACAGACAGGTGCTTCTCCTGCACTCCCATGCTTACTACTCAGCTCTGTGTGGTATTTTAGATAGCAGTGTGTAATGCTAACACATTCAACATCACCAAGGCTCATTTCCTTTGCTGTACTCTAATCACTCACCCTGTAACACATGCTGATGGTCTCAAGTACCTGTTAGGACATGTGCTCTTTTCTGCCTCTCTAAAATATAAGGAAAATGTGTCAGGCTGCCATAGTAATTATCACTTACTCTACCACAGTAGTAAATGTGCTTTGAAATTGCCAAACAAAAATTGTTGTGTGCCTAGAATCACACCATGAGTCTGTGTGCACACAGGAATTGATGTTAGAGATTTAATACATGTTGGTATTGTTCTGTCAGACTTGCAGTTGTAGGAAAGGGACAGCTCATATGATAGGATTTGGAAAGCTCAAATAAAAAATCGTAATGTATTAAAATTACATAAAGGTATTTTTTTTTTAGTTTCTTTCAGGTATTGTTGAACAACAGTGAAATTAATTAAAGATGCCTATAAAGTCAAGAAAGAGAAAAGAACAGCAACAACATCTTCATTTGAAGAAAACTGGACAAAAAAAATTAGTTGAAGAACCTCATGTTGGAAAAAAGAAAAAGCCTTCTGGCAAGCAGACTAAGGATTTTTTTAAAAATATCTTCAAACAAAGAAAAAATGCTAAAAATATATCCACTGCAAATAGTGTTTCAAGTACAAAAGAGCAACAGAGTCGACAGAAAATACTAAAAGCTAATGTCGAATGAGAAGTAAGAAAGAGTGATTTAACACGAAAAATAGATTTTAAAAACATTTGTCAAAAAATGTTTCAGAGAAGAGTGATGTTAAATTTGCTAAAGGATGTGAAAAAATATAAGAAGAAAACCACATTTTATAAAAAAAAGAAATATATTGAAACAATTGTTGCAAAGGCTTTGGAAATAAAAAGAAAACTATTCATTTTAATTTTGAACAGGATGCGTAGATTAAAAAAATTAGTTAAAGCAATGAAGTCACAAAGCAAAAGAAAAAGAGTAGTGAAAAAAAAAAAACTTTTGTAAAGTGTTCTTAGGAGAATGGAAGCATAGTTCAAGCACTGAACCATTTTTTAATGAAGAGAGTTATCTTCAAAGTAATAGTTTGTTGCATGCAGTTGACACCAATGGTCGAGCTTATGAAGTAAAAGATGGTTGTATAATGGAAAAAGAGAAAATGGTTCCAAGAAATAATGAAGAAATGTTAGCTGATGAGGTTATGGGGAGACGTCCTAAAGCCCCAGTGTACACTTGGAATTGTAGTAGTATTTGCACTGTGCGACAGGAATCTATTGATAAATTATGTGACTTTCTAAGAGAATATAGTAAAAAGAGTGTTAAACAGAAGATTAAGGTGCTTCAAAGACTAGACCCATGCAGAGTGAGAGAGAATACTGGTTTGCAAGGACATTCTCTTGCTTGTCTATCTAGGAAAGTTTGCCAAAGTGTTTTTCACCATTTTAGGATGCTGGCTGTTCATCATACTGAAATGAGAAAGTTTGTGAGAACATTGTATTTTGTGAAAAGTCCAGCACTAAAGTTAAATGAGTTGAATAATGCTCTGTTCCGTGGATCTGTATCAGATGTAGTGAAGGTTACTGATGATATTCAGTTTTGTTTGGTCTAGAGCAAGAAAGTACAGGAAATGACACAGTTATGGAGGAAAATGTGGAAGAGAATGTAGAACTCACTGTTAGTAAAAATTTTGAAGATGAAATGACAAAATTTACTATCATCTCTAATGAAAGACCAAATATTACTTGTATTTGTTGCCGGAGAAGCCATTACAAAATTCAAACAAGGAATGTTGATCTCTATAAAAAAAAGTGAAAATGAAGATAATTATAAGTGGAAGGATTTTGCAACATATATATTTCTGGAAAATTGTTTTGATTTGGGTGAAGATCAGCGTATTTGTAAATACTGTTATAACAAGTTAGAAGAACATAGAATGCCAGCAAGAGCTGTACATAATAATTTAGAATTGGTTGATATTCCTGCAGAACTTTCTGATTTAAACACGTATGGGTCTATACTCATTCAATTTGTCCATCCATTTCAGACCATAAAGCGTATGGAGCCCAAAACAGGTAAATTACCTCCTTCGGATTTACAAAGAGGTTTAAAAGGAAGAGTTGTCTATTTGCCATTGGATTTGAAAAAAAATATGGAAACAATTGATGCATATAGATTGGAAACTGAACCATTAGTTATTCTGGTTATTGTTGTACCAACAAAGAATAAGAAAATTTGGCAGGAGATGGTAGATGTACGAAAAGTACAAAGAGCAAATTTATATTTGAAAAGAATTAATAAATGGTATGAAACAATTTATATGGATGAAGATGAAGAAGAATTACTAGCAGACACAGGAATACCAACTGGGCAAATTGAAAAAGTGGATAAGTCAAAAGAAGAAGAAATTTATGAACATTTCAGCATACATCCTCTTTATTCTAAAGAAGTTATGGGAAACACTATTGATCTGTTTCAGATGAAAAAAGCACAAGGAACTCCTGTGAGTGTATGGGAGGAGAGCTTGGAAGCTCGTTGTTTTCCCCAGCTGTTTCCTACAGGAAAAGGTGGATGATATGATGAACATCCAGTACAGATTCTTGCTTCTGAGTATCGGACTACAAGACTATATGCAGAAGATCCGAGATTTCGTCAAAGTATTCCTTATTTGTTCCATCTTTTATTTGAAAGTGACTTGTCTGCACTATCTTATGCAGTAAATCACATTTTGAAAACTGGAGTACATCTACATAATGTGTCTGCAAAGGATTTTATGAACAAAGTGCAACTGCGAGATGATCATTTGGAATCTCAATTGATTAATTTGATGGCTTGTCAGCGTGGGACTAATGAATATTGGTACCGACGCCATGGAGAATTGAAATGTATGTTACGGAATTTAGGAACTCCTACATGGTTCCTTACCCTAAGCTGTGCAGAGTACGCTTGGGATGATTTACTGGATTTTCTTCGAGAGGCAAATGCAAATATTGAAAACATCCAATACAAGACAGCAGGAGAATTGTGCTCATTGGATCCAGTTAATGTTTGCAGATATTTCAATCATAGATTTGAGGCTATGATGTCCTTCATCTGCAATAAAAAAATACACCTCTTGGAGAAGTTGTGGATTTCTTTTGGAGAAAAGAGTACCGAGCAGGAGGTGCTCCACATATTCATATGCTGTTGTGGATCAAGGATGCACCCAAATTTGGAACAGATGCTGATGAAGCAGTTTTATCTTTCATTGAAGGATATGCAACATGTGCTATACCTAAAAGCACAGAAGAAAAAAACTTAAAAGAGCAAGTTTTACGTTTCCAAAGTCATCGGTGTGGAAAATACTGTCGACGAAAGTACAAGAGTAAAGATAAATTCTACACAAAATGTCGATTTGGATTTCCACGACCTGTTCTTTCAAAAGGAAGAGTAAACAGTTTTATGTCAGCTGTGCGACATACTATTACAAGAATATCGCCTAGGAATAGCTACAACCTAAGAAGAAAAGAAGAGTCAAAATATATAAATGACTACAACCCAGTCATTTTATCCATGTGGAATGCTAACATGGATATACAGTATGTTGCTGACAATTCTATTGCTGTTGCTCGGTATGTCACATCTTACATCACTAAATCTGAGAAAACGGAATTGAAAGAAATGTGGGAAGAGATTTCTCACGAGAAGACTGGCAGTAAAAAGCTATACAGTTTCAGTTTAAAGATGTTATCGCATCGAGAAATTGGATCCTACGAATGCTCAGATAGGTTATCATCTGCAAGTCTGTACTCCAAATCCAGAAGAATAATTTGGGTAAGTTTAGGCCTTGCAGGAATGAGAAATCGGGTACTGAAATCTATTCGAGAAATTGAATATTTAGCAGAGTTCGAACCTGAAAGTACAGACATTTTAATAACAAACATGTTGGACACATATTACCCACAAAGAAGTCATCATCTTGAGAACATGTGTCTCTATGAAGTGCTGCAGAACTACATTTATAAACGGAATGCCACAGAAGACATCAACAATGGAAAATATAAAGTCACTGGTGAGGAAGGATGTTTGGTAAAACAAACAAAAGGAAGTTTGATTAATCATCGGAAGCTGAGTTGCGACACTACTGACAAAAAGGAATTTTACTACTTGGCACTTTTACAGCTCTTTAAACCATGGCGTTCAGAGGACAAACTACTTGGAGATTTTCAGAGCTATGAAGATTCCTTTACTGCTTGCAAAGATAGCATAGAATGCAGTACATTCACAAATTATGTTCAAATGTTAAATGAAGAAATTGAACAAGAAGCAACAATTGCAGCTGAAGTAGCTAGAGACAGTTCTCAAGACAGTCAAAGTTCTGGGACATTCAGTCAAGATCCTCTAGGACAACCAATCGTAGAAAATGAAGCTACAATAGCCATGACTGAAGTGGAAACAGCTATGAATCAAGCTCAGGAAGATTTAATAAACTTACCAAATATGGAACAACAACTGAATGATGAACAACAACAAATTTATGAGGAAGTCAGAAAAAAAATTGATCACGGATTACTACATGAAAATAAAGAGTGCTCATGCCTATCTTTTAAACCAATCAGAATGTATGTGAGTGGACAAGCAGGAACTGGAAAAAGTTTCTTAATTAAAATAATTAGAAGCTACCTACAGAACAAAATGGATTCAACTTTGTCTTGTGTTGTTACTGCTCCAACTGGGTTAGCAGCGTATAACATAAAATGAGTTACCTTACATCGTTTGCTAATGTTACCAGTAGAGCATGAGAACAAAATACAATACCACAAGCTAACAGGAGAAGCATGTTTTGAAGTTTCAAGAGTATTGAAGAAAATGAAAGTACTCATTATTGATGAGGTAAGCATGGTATCAAACTTAATGCTTGTCTTTGTGCATTTAAGAATGCAGCAAATTCTAAAGACAGACTATGACGTGTTATTCGGAGGAAAACACGTCATAGTTTTTGGGGATCTTTTGCAGCTCACTCCAGTTAAAGGACAACCAGTATTCCATACACTTACACATGAAGACACGAAAAAGTCGTTAGGAAGTATAGGTAATGTGAATATTTGGACATACTTTGAGTATAAAGAACTCATTACCAATATGAGACAAGCCAATGATGAGGATTATGCAAGTATTCTCAAAGATATCAGAATTGGACTACTCACAGAACATGGCAGAAAAGCTTTACAGAGTCGATTGCTATGTAATGTGTTTCCAACAGAACAAATAGTTCCAGAGAAAATATACAAGAAAATTGCTGAAAAAATTACTGTAATCTGCTTAATGCCAACACTACATGAATGCTCTATATTCAATCAAGAACTTTTGAAATTGGAAAATGAAGAGATTATAAAACTGGAAGCTGTGGATAAAATACAGCATGAAGGAATAACTATTATATTGACAAGCAAATTGACAAGTAAATTGGATTCTCTAGAGAAAAACATATCGAAAACAGCTGGTTTGGAAAAGAATCTTTATGTATGTATGAACTGTCGAGTAATTTTAAGACGTAATTTGGATGTTGAAAAAGGTTTAGTGAACGGAGCTATGGGTAAAGTTGTGGGTTTTGTAAAGTACCAGAAAAAAGATGGAATTGAATTTTTAAAAATAAAATTTGATCAGATTGAAGAGGTTAAAGACATTTGTCGTTGTTCAGTTCGTTTCTTGCTTGTGAAAGACTTATATGTACGTAGGAAGCAGTTTCAGTTTTCTCTAGCATATGCTGTAACTATTCACAAATCTCAAGGATTAACTGTAGATAGTGCTTTTGTAAATATTGGATCTAGTGTGTTTAAAGAAGGTATGGCATATGTTGCTTTGTCACGCGTGAAAAAAATATCTGGTTTATTCATGATAGACTTTGATGACTCAAAAGTTAGTGCTGATGCAAACTGTGTAAAGGAGTATAATAGATTAAGAAGAAGCTATGCTCCTCATTTAGGTCAGTATCCTGTGTTTGAAAAACGTGTTGTTTGTCGGAAAAGGAGAATTGAGAATATCTGTAATGAGGATGTACAGAAGAGAAAACAAAAGGAGAGTGATGTGATTCCAAGCAAAAAGAAAAAGGACAGTGTTGAAGAGGTTGTTGGTTGTCATTTTGAAAATAGCTCTGTGCTGAATGTTGTATTTTCTCTTGAAATTTTGCAAGAGCAGATAATAGTAAATCATGAAAAAAGATTCTGTTCTCTGCTGAGTCTCCTTTATGAGAAGCTGAGTAATGATAACACTAAAATAGAAAGTGCTTCTGATGTTAGAAATCTTTTAGATGTATGTTCAGGATGTACACAGTTTACTCAAAATGTCCAGCAAGATGCACAGGAATTCTTAATGTATATGCTTATGGTACTGGAAGATGAAGGGGTAGAAATAGAAAACATATTTGGTATCTCATATAAATGGGAACATTGTTGTGAAAACTGTATGAACACATGCAGCAGTAATGTTGATTCTGAAAGGTTTATATATTTAACATTACCAGACAGTAAATCAGTGACTTTTAGTAAATTAGTTAAAGATGCTAATCACAATATGGAATGTTCTCAATGTAAATCAGACATGTTATCAACGTTATTTTTTAAGAAATATGGACAGTATATAATTTTAATGATACAACGTTGTAGAGCAGATGGAACTAAAATGCAAACTTTACTAAAGAAGTTTGTAGGAAATCAATTATCAATATCAGGTAAAAAGTTTGTTGCAGTTGCAATAATTTTTCATGATGGACCTTCTATAACTTCTGGTCATTACACAGTTTATCTGAAATGTGAAAAAGGATGGACACTGTGTAATGATTCTCAATTGATTTTCAAGCAACGTTTGCCTTATGATTTACCAAATTGTTACTTAATTTTTCTGAAACCAAAATTTTAGATACAAATTCCAGCATCTGAAGAAACCACTATTTCAATTTTATAGGATTAACATTGGATATTTCATTTAAAAAGGATTTTACAATTACCATTTGGCCTCATGGAAAGGTAAAGGTAACAATTGTGGACTTCTTTGACAGATATTATTTTGGTGTACGTGCTTAAGCAGCAAGATTTTCAGACGTTATTTATTGCAAATAGTTATTGTTGTTAGAAGGTATTTTTAATATATTTGTGACATTTTTATCAAGGTCTGTTTTAGTGAGAAGAGTTTCAGGGCTTTTTTTAAACAATCTTTCAGATTGTTTTTTTTTTTGCCCGCTGTTAAATGATGAAAACAATTGATATCACTATTTTCAGTGAAATTCAATACATTCTGAAAACAGCAAAAAAAGGGCAAAAAATTGTTTTGTTAAATATGAAAAAACATGTACTGTTTAAGAAAATGTATTGTTGAATATTAATACTTTTTTTAGATCTTGAAACAAAATTTAGGAAATGTAATCCATTTTACTTGCAATTAAAAAAAACATTTAAAAATGTGTTTTAATTTAAAACAAAGGTGGAGAACATGGAAAGGGGGCAGGGTAGAGACTTCCTGACCCCCTAGTCTTTGTCAGGGAGTGTCAGGAACCCCTCACAGGGCTCCAATGTCCATCTCAGGAAATGTGTGCGCTTGCCTGCTATTAAATATCCACGCTGGAGAAGACTGACTCCTGGTGGGAGAGCCTCTCTCCGCTTGCTGCTATTGGAATTAAGGCATTCCGCCATTGAGGGACAAAACCGGATTGCGCCCACTTTCTGTGGAGGTGCGCGGTCTAGTTGTTCTCTCCAGGAACGGTGGTGAGCGACTAACGCGCCTGCGTGCCTTTCGCGCGGCGCACTTCAACTGCAGAGCTACTTCTGACAGGACGCGCTGTCCTTGTGCTTCGTGTCAACTTGACAAAATTCTTTGAGGAAATTATTCTTGGGTCACAGTTAATTCCGAGGGAAGCGAGAGAGTGTATTTTAGTAAAGATATTAAGATACAGTATGTTAATGAAGTAACCTTCCTTCAGCAGAAAAGTCTCTCGGCGAGCAGCATGAGGAGAAGTGACACTTACTACTAAGGTTCCTAGTATCCTGGTGAGGTAGTGAAGAAGTGGTATCCTGGGAGTGACTTCTGTCAAGAGAAGAACTCCACCTATTCCCAAGTAAGCGTGTCCAGTTGTTTATTTGCCGTGTTCAACGCTGAGGTTTCGAAAGTGTGCACATGAGACTTTAATTTTGGAAAAGATAGAAACTCTCCTGAAGAAAGTATTTGTCAAATGAACCTGGCTTAAAAGACTAAAGAACAGATTGAGAGTCACATCCTTAATAGAGAGACGATACAATACTTCAATGTTTTTTCTTGAATGGAACTCTTGAACTGCATATCCATGGTGGAGTAGTCTCTCTACTCAAGTTAGTAGTCTGGTAAAAAACCAAACTCTCTGACATTCAACTGAGCAGTGAGTCGGAAGTCCTGGCGAAGTTCTACCGGTCAATCAGATTAATTAGGTAATTACAGACAAGAC
This sequence comes from Triturus cristatus, assembly GCF_964204655.1. Taxonomy (NCBI): domain Eukaryota; kingdom Metazoa; phylum Chordata; class Amphibia; order Caudata; family Salamandridae; genus Triturus; species Triturus cristatus. The sequence continues at coordinate 372,011,953 of NC_140595.1, forward strand.
AATATAGAGAGTAGCTAGCCGCATTCAGGACACAGGTAAAAGGGGAGGAGTTGGGTGAGAGCACATACAGGAAGTTAGTACTGGAAAGAGTAATTGTTGTATTTATCTTGCAGGATTCCTTCCAGAAGAAAAGAGGATTTTGTGTCCAGAGGCCTGTCTCTCTTTGTTTTGTCTTCCAATTCCCCTTTCCCCCTGACTGAAGTTAGTGACAGTTGTTATTCACCTGTCGCGGGCATTGGTTCGAGGGATTTGGGTCTAAGTCATCTGTTCCTGAGGGAATCGCCCCTGAGTCTCAGCTATTCTGACAGATTGAAGTGCCCGCCTCTTCATTGAGGATTGTAGATTCCCTCCTGGACAGCATGGCGGAAGGTTTCGATGTAAAGTCCTTAACCAATATTTTAAATAGTATGCAGGAGCAATTAAACAGCACCCTAGCAGAAAATAAATCTTTGAGAGAGGAGGTTAAAAGATTTAGTCAGGAGTCCATACAAACTAGACAGAGATTAGATGAGTTGGTAGCTTCAGGCTCAGGGTTTAAGGGGACATCATCCTTCTTAGGGAATCCCACCTCGTCTGACATCTCCACTCAGGTCATTCACTCCATTTCACCAATTGTTCCTTTGGCGCCACCAGAAAGATATGGTGGAGACCCTAACAAGGCTCAAATATTTATGACCCAGTGCTCATTGCATTTTTTGTGTCGCCCAGTAATCTTTGCTGAGGATCAAGCAAAAGTGGCATTTATTCTGTCGTATCTGAAGGGTGATGCCGCAGCCTGGTCAATGTCCTTGGTCACCCGAAATGATCCTGTTTTGTGCAATTTTGAAGCCTTTAAAGTGGAGTTTTCACAGATTTTCAATCGACGTTCTGCCTGTCAAGCAACTGATAATGAATTATTAGACATCAAGCAAGGGAATCGAGATTTGGTCGGATATTTGGCTCATTTTAACAAATTAGTGGCAGAAACGAATTGGCCAGAAGAAAAAAGAGGCTCCATTTTTTACAGAGGTTTAAAAGATGAGCTTAAAGATGCCTTAGCTCAAATTCCTCAGAGGCCTACAGAGATATCTGAACTTATTGATTTAGTGTTGCAACTTGATCATCATCTGGGTGAACGACGCAATGAGAGGAGAAAAGATTTTCGACCTCCGCCTCCTCGATTTGATCGCATGAAGACAGAAGGTTCCAAGGTTTCAGAAGGCGCTTCTTCAAAAGAACCTATGCAGATAGGCTCAGTCAGGGGGCCTTTGACCAAGGAGGAAAAAGAGCGTCGAAGAAGTGCTCAGCTTTGCTTATATTGTGGATTGGCTGGACATTTTGTGAAGGAGTGCCCAAAGAAGCCCAAGACTCCCCAGCAGGGAAAAGGACGGCTTCACCCGTAGATGGAGCTGCGCGGGACGAAGCAACGATTAAGACAGCTCAAGAATCACAGCAAATAATGAATACGTTACAGTCTGCAGCCCCTCATTTGGTGGTTTCCCTTACTGTGAAGTTTCGTGGCCAGGAAATTAGGAAGGTTTCTGTGATGATAGATTCTGGGGCCACTGGGAACTTTTGTGACATCAAGTACGCCCAGCGGATTGGAATAAAATTTGTGGAAAAGCAACTTATAGAAGCAGTTCGAGCAGTGGACGGAACCAATTTATCTTCCGGTCCAATCACTCATGAAACAGAATTGGTTCAGTTAACGGGACTAGGAGGCCATTCAGAACTAATAACGTTTAATTTAATCGATGCACCACAATTTCAGTTGATCCTTGGCCTTCCTTGGTTGACGGAACACAACCCCCGAATTGATTGGAGTAGGCGAACTGTGGTAATGGATTCTTCTTATTGTAAGGAAAACTGTTTTGGAGAGCAGACAAGACCAATTGCTGACACGCCAGTTCAAAATCTGGGTCATCATCAACCTGCTCAGATTTGCATGACGAACACCCAGGAAGTTCCCTTGGAATATGAGGATCTGTCTTCAGTTTTTGATAAGAAGGAAGCAGAAAAGTTGCCACCACATCGCCCTTATGATTGCAAGATTGAGATTGAGCCGGGAGCAGTTCTGCCTTGCAGTCGCATCTATGCACTCACGGAAACGGAGAATCAATTCTTAAAGGCTTATTTGGATAAACATCTAGCTAGCGGATTCATACGCCCCTCTCAATCTCCAGTTTCCTCTCCCCTATTTTTCATCCCTAAGAAAGATGGAGATCTCCGAGCTTGCATCGATTACAGGGCCATGAACCAGGTGACTGTCAAGAACCGCTACCCGCTTCCTCTGATTTCCGTGTTGTTGGATCAAGTAAAGGATGCCAAGATCTATACAAAACTGGATTTACGAGGAGCGTATCATTTAATCAGAGTGGCACCTGGTGATGAATGGAAAACTGCATTTCGAACCCGATAAGGATTGTTTGAATACCAGGTAATGCCTTACGGGTTGTGCAACGCTCCCGCTGCCTTTCAGCTTTTTGTAAATGACGTTTTGGGAGAATTCTTGGATAGAATAGCAGTTGTCTACATTGATGACATTTTGATCTTCTCGGACAGCGTGGAAGAACACCCGCTTCATGTGAGAGCTGTTTTGACAAAACTGTTAGAAAATCACTTATATGTTAAGTTGGAGAAATGTGCTTTTCACGTGGAAAAGGTAGAATTTTTGGGTTTTGTGCTATCTCCCGAAGGAGTTAGTATGGATTTTACGAAGGTTAAGGCAGTGGAAGAATGGCCTTTCCCAAGAAATGTGAAGGAGATCCAAAGTTTCATCGATTTCTCAAATTTCTACAGAAGATTTATTCCAGACTTCTCCCACAAGGTGGCACCCATTACTCGATTGTTGAAAAAAGGAGCCAGGTTTGTCTGGGGAGTGGAAGCAGAAGAAGCCTTCCAATTTTTGAAAAAATCCTTCACTCAAGCCCCTGTCCTGTTGCACCCAAGGATAGAAGATCCATTCTATGTTGAAGCAGACGCCTCGGATGTTGCCTTAGGGGGAATCTTTTCTCAGCGCCATCCAAGAACTGGTAAATTGCATCCAGTGGCATATTACTCTAGGAAGCTGACACCCCCTGAGTGCAACTATTCAATCGCTGATAAAGAGCTGTTGGCAGTGAAATGTGCTTTCTTTGAGTGGCGACAATATTTAATGGGGGCCAAACACAAAGTCACGGTGTTTACAGACCATCGGAATTTGCAATTTCTAAAATCTACTCGTACCTTGACTGCTCGCCAGCTAAGATGGTCTTTATTTTTTGCTGATTTTGATTTTGTGATAACCTTTCGTCCTGGAACAAGTAATGCCAAGGTAGATGCGCTTTCTAGAATCAGCTCAGATTCTCAGGAATACATTAGAGAGACACAAGCTATCATTCCGGAGGAAAAGATTGTCTCGGCCACCAACACTAGGGAATTCTCGACGGAGATCAAAAAGGCTATGACAACCTGCGAAATGATCAAGTGGACTCAAGAGGCAGAAGGTAGAGAAATAAAGGAGAACCTTCCTTACCAGGATGGTCGTCTATTTCTTCCTACAGTAGAACTTCAAGAAAAGGCTCTGAGATCTTGCCATGATAATTTACTTGCAGGACATAAAGTTATTCATAAAACAGTGGAACTGGTGGAAAGAAATTTTTGGTGGCCAGGGATGAGACCGCAGATACAACAGTTTGTGTCGACTTGTGAGAGGTGTTTAAGAGGGAAGTCAGATCGGAGGGCGCCTCAGGGACAGTTGATGCCAATGCCGACTCCACCAGATCCATGGCACACGGTCTCTATGGACCTAATAGTTGATCTTCCCTCAAGTCAAGGGTTCACTACCATTTTGGTTATGGTAGATGTGTTTTCCAAAATGGCACATTTTGTCCCCCTAAAAAAGATTCCAACTGCTTCTCAACTGGCTCAGTTGTTTTCCCAGCACATAGTAAGAATACATGGGGTACCGAAAGTCTTGATTTCAGACCGGGGCACTCAATTTGTTTCACATTTTTGGAGGGCCTTCACCAAGAAGTTAGGAATAGGTGCTCGCTATTCCACTAGTTTCCATCCTGAAACTGACGGTCAAACGGAAAGGGTCAACCAAGACTTAGAACAGTACCTTTGTCTCTATCTACTAGATCAAAGGTCAGAGTGGTCAGAGTTAGTTTGGGCAGCTGAATTCGCCTACAATAATGCAAAGCACTCCTCCACAGGGAACACCCCTTTCTACTTGAATTACGGTAGACACCCGAGTTTAATATTAGAGAAAGAGGAAAGTCCAGTCCCTGCGGTAGAAGAGTTTGTGTCGGGAGTGCAGGACTCTATAGCACGAGTTAAAGAGAATTTAACTAAGGCTAAGGCTTCCTATAAATTCCACGCAGATAAGAAAAGAAGAGTGAGTCCAGTGTTTAGTCCAGGAGATCAGGTCTGGTTATCTATTAAGAACCTAAAATTAAAAGAAAATCGTAAGTTTCAATCTCGATTCATTGGTCCTTTCAAGGTTGAAAAGATGTTAAAACCAGTAACAGTGAAGATTCACTTACCCTCCTATCTTAAGGTACATCCACCATTTCATGTCTCTTTGATTAAGAAGAGCCCACCTAATTTAAGAATTCGTCCTGTACCCAAGACAGTTTTAGTAGAGTCTGAAGAAGAATTCGAAGTACATAAAATCTTAGATTCTACCTTTAGGAAGGGTAAATTGTATTATCTGGTTGACTGGAAGAACTTTGGTCCAGAGGAAAGGTCGTGGGAGCCTCATACCAATATTCATGCTCCACGACTTATTCGAGAATTTCATCGAGTCCATCCATCAAAGCCTAGGTTGGAGGGACGTTTTTTGGTGGGGAGTACTGACAGGAACCCCTCACAGGGCTCCAATGGCCATCTCAGGAAATGTGTGAGCTTGCCTGCTATTAAATATCCACGCTGGAGAAGACTGACTCCTGGTGGGAGAGCCTCTCTCCGCTTGCTGCTATTGGAATTAAGGCGTTCCACCATTGAGGGACAAAACCGGATTGCGCCCACTTTCTGTGGAGGTGCGCGGTCTAGTTGTTCTCTCCAGGAACGGTGGTGAGCGACTAACGCACCTGCGCGCCTTTCGCGCGGCGCACTTCAACTGCAAAGCTACTTCTGACAGGACGCGCTGTCCTTGTGCTTCGTGTCAACTTGACAAAATTCTTTGAGGAAATTATTCTTGGGTCACAGTTAATTCCGAGGGAAGCGAGAGAGTGTATTTTAGTAAAGATATTAAGATACAGTATGTTAATGAAGTAACCTTCCTTCAGCAGAAAAGTCTCTCGGCGAGCAGCACGAGGAGGAGTGACACTTACTACAAAGGTTCCTAGTATCCTGGTGAGGTAGTGAAGAAGTGGTATCCTGGGAGTGACTTCTGTCAAGAGAAGAACTCCACCTATTCCCAAGTAAGCGTGTCCAGTTGTTTATTTGCCGTGTTCAACGCTGAGGTTTCGAAGGTGTGCACATGAGACTTTAATTTTGGAAAAGATAGAAACTCTCCTGAAGAAAGTATTTGTAAAATGAACCTGGCTTAAAAGACTAAAGAACAGATTGAGAGTCACATCCTTAATAGAGAGACGATACAATACTTCAATGTTTTTTCTTGAATGGAACTCTTGAACTGCATATCCATGGTGGAGTAGTCTCTCTACTCAAGTTAGTAGTCTGGTAAAAAACCAAACTCTCTGACATTTAACTGAGCAGCGAGTCGGAAGTCCTGGCGAAGTTCTACCGGTCAATCAGATTAATTAAGTAATTACAGACAAGACAATATAGAGAGTAGCTAGCCGCATTCAGGACACAGGTAAAAGGGGAGGAGTTGGGTGAGAGCACATACAGGAAGTTAGTACTGGAAAGAGTAATTGTTGTATTTATCTTGCAGGATTCCTTCCAGAAGAAAATAGGAGTTTGTGTCCAGAGGCCTGTCTCTCTTTGTTTTGTCTTCCAATTCCCCTTTCCCCCTGACTGAAGTTAGTGACAGTTGTTATTCACCTGTCGCGGGCATTGGTTCGAGGGATTTGGGTCTAAGTCATCTGTTCCTGAGGGAATCGCCCCTGAGTCTCAGCTATTCTGACAGGGAGTCCCTGAAGGATCACAAAGGGTGAAAAAAACGATTAATTAAAAAAAATAAAAAAAACGTGTGCGCACGGTGAAAAAAAAACGAAAAATAGATTTTAAAAACAAGTTTTTGTGTTTAGATTTTAGGTGGCTCTAAAAAGAGCCCCTGTGTTAATGTAGGGACAGAGGAACAGAAAAAGTAAAAAATGAAAAAAACTATGGCCGGGTGCATGAGTGCTGCTCTATCTTTCTCCCAATGAGATCAATACTGGTTTCACTAAGAGAAATAAGAGCATGACAGTCAATGCACCGTGTATACATCCTCCAAAAAGCAGGGCGTATATCAAGAGGTGCAGAAGTAGGTGATGGCGCCACCGCAGAAGAAGTGCTCGGCTGAGCTGCCAATGATGTGCTCGGCTGAGCTGCTGCGGATGTGCTCGGCTGAGCTGCTAAAGAGTTTTCACTAGCAGCTCGAGCAAAAGCCACAGGATGTACTCCTTCAACGTGCCTTAACATCGTGTGAATACTAAAAGAGTATTTCTTATTAGCATTTCCACGTGATAACGTCCGTTGACAAATAATGCAGGTGACTTTGGGAGCATTTACCTTCTTCTGCCCCTCAGGAAAAGTGAAAAACTGCCATATGAAAGACTCTTTCTGCTTCCTCTGTCTCTGTGGCACAGGAGTCTCCTGATCACTACTAGAAGATGGCTGCTGCTCTGCCATTGTATCACAAAAACAGATCAGCTCCTTCTCCCAGAGAATCAGAAGTAATAATGAGGGGAGTGGGTGTGGTATTGGAAGAATTTGGAAAGGAAAGTACTATGAACCAATGAAAAGTGTTGTTTCCTAATCACATGACTTGCCTGGGTGTGGTGTTGGAAGAATCTGGAACCGAAAGTACTATGAACCAATGAAAAGTGTTCTTTCTTAATCACATAACTTGCCTGGGTGTGTTATTGGAAGAATCTGAAAGTGAAAGTACTATGAACCAATGAAAAGTGTTCTTTCTTAATCACATGACTTGCCGTGCGCGCACCGTGCGCGCACGGCGCATGCGCGGTGCACAAGCGCATGCGTGGAGCACGCGCGCATGCGCGAACGAACCGCGCATGCGCCAACGTAGTGCGCTGTAGTACGCGCACATGCTCGAACGTGACGCACGGAGCACGCACGACGTGCGCATGCGCACACAAAGAACGTACGCATGCGTACGTAGTGCGTGCTCCGAGCGTGTAAAAAGCACGCGCGCATGCGCACACTCATCCACACAGTCACTCTCACAATCACACACTCTCACATGTACCCACTTATATACTCTTACACGCATATATACTGCCTTTCAAATATGTAGTTAGTCACAAATGTACCACTGAGATATATATTCACTCACTAACACACCCATACATACACTCACTCAACCATACAGTCCGTCAGAGATGTACTCTTAAAACCATGCACCCATAGAATCACCCACTCACACATCTAGTCACAGAGTAACACACACCCTACCCACACAAACACTCAGGAACCCTTACAGATACTGAGACAAGCAATCAATAACTCATATAGTCACTCATATAGCTATTCACAAAACCATGCAGCCACTTATACACCAACATACAGACACATACAGACATTTACACAGTTTAGTCACTAGTCTGCAGTTAGATATATTTAATGACTCACTTAAAGAATCAGTTACGCACCACTGGAAAACATCCATTTACACACTTGTACACCCACTCATTCTTCAACAGGCCTTTCCCTATATATATTAAACATATTAAAATTGTTCAGAAACACATACTCAATGAATGATGTCATCAGTGATGTCATCAGTGATGTCATTTGAGATGTCATCAGTGATGTCATGAGTGATGTCACTGACCATGTCATGAGTGATGTAATATGTGACGTCATCAGCAGTGGATTGCGAGCGCGCAAGTTATAGTTAGCTGAACTAACAATAACGGTGGAATTTCATTGCTTTGTACGAGTGAAATTTCCAGCTAACTATAACGTGTGTTTTTTTCAGTGAATATATATATATATATAAATATGTATGTGTGTGTAAAATATATATTATCTACTGGCAGTCACCAGTAGATAGTTATAGTTATAGATATATATATCAGTGATGTCATTTGAGATGTCATCAGTGATGTCATCAGTGATGTAATATGTGACACCATCACCAGTGTATTGTGGGCGCGTGAGTTATAGTTAGCTCAACTAATTATAACGGGCGAATTTCTCTGGTTTTACATGAGTCAAATGTGCAACTAACTATAACGTCCCTGAAACCTATGGTTTTTTCAGTGAATTTCTAAGGTTTTTTTAAATGCTAATTCCTAACTATAACGTCTGTAAAACCTATGTTTTTTTCTGTGAATTTCAAAGGTTTTTGAAATGTAAATTTCATATTTTAATATTTATAAAACCTATATTTTTTCTATTTTTTTGTAATATTTTGGAACTCTATTATCCTTTTTGTTTATAAATGTGAAAAATAAGTAATTTTTTATGTCTTCAAAAAAAAGTATGTATATGTATTTTTTTTTTATTAGAAAACGAGACTCCCGTACCGGTAGTGTACCAAGCTCCATCACCACGTGAATCCTATGCGCCATGTTGCGAAACTCGTTAAGGATGCGCATTTCGTATCTGACAGCTTCGTAGCACCATGTCCCGCCTAACATCATATATATATATATAAGGTCATGCCAGCTCCTAGTTTGGTATGCGACACCTGCGCGGTACCAATACGCGCGTTACGACATATAGGGTCGCACCGGCTGCACGTTCCGTATGCGACAAGTGCACACTGCCAGGCCCTGTGTTACGTCATAGACGTATGGTATCACGTCGGGTACGCCATTCCCTCATTTATTTTTTTATGTCTCAAAACTATATCTAAATAAGTTTAAAGTGTATATGAGAGTAAGCGATAATCTGTATTAAGCTTATATTATGGTAAATATATTTTCTCAAAATCACGTCGGGTGCGGCCTCCTTGCGCGATTGCCATGTGACCTTAAAAAAGCTTCTGATTGGTTCATAACATTTCCCATTGTAACAGTTGGAGGACCCCACCCATTTTAGTCATTCTCTCAACACCGTTTGATGAGAGACACCTCTTCTGCTTACAGAGCTTTTTTGAAAACTTTTTTGCTGTGTACACATATCTTATAGTACACACAACATTCAACGATCATCTTGATCAATAATCATGCTCTGTACAGTAGCCTTCCACGTGTGATAGCCATACATCTGAAACGTTACATCAAAAAACAAATGTGTGTTACTCGATGTCCCTGGTGTGTGTGTGCGTGCATTATGGTGCTGCCTTTCGGCCTGGGTATTGGTGGCTCGAAGGGGTATCATCAGCCACAGGCAGAGTGCACATCCTAGATCACATGTGACAAACAGTATACAGTAATGTGTACATTTGTATTGCTGTATTCTCTGTTGTCAGGCTTTACCAGTATAGTAGTGTGTCATATGTGAGACTTTCAGATTCACGTTTGACATGCATTGCTTCACTGTAATGAGCGTTATCACTGTGTATGACGTAGCCTCACTGCTGATCCTCCCTCCATCTGAGCACATTCACATGTGTGCACTTCGCGATAGCAACAGTTTCAATAATACCGCTCACCATTGACATGCATGTCTGCGCATATCCACAAGCTTGACAACTACATGTGATGTTGTCCATTCATTGTTTTCGGACAGCATCTCATTAGCGATAGTTGCCCCCCTCCCGGTACATGCTACATTAATGTAAATTGCGGATTGTGCGACATCAAAACTGCAACATGGATACACACATAAGTACACTTCCTAGCCAGGCAGGAACTGAACAACGCCCAGGTCCCCGGAATCATTATTCACACCCCCTATGCTGGCCTGCTGTATGCAAGCCCATCCCACTTTGCGTATAAATAGGATAACGATGACGACACATGTCCGAGTTCTTCCACACTGCTTCAGGTGATATGGCCGCATCCACCTCGCATATCACAATGTGGAATTAAAAAAAGGATCCGTGAGGTTTACATTAGGCCTGGGCGGTAAATTCCGTTCCGTTCGCGGAATTTGCGGAATTTGGGTAATTTCGCGTTCCGCGGAGAACGCGAAATTGCCCAAAAATCTGCGTTCCGCGACTTCGCGAAATTTTTTGCTTGTTCGCGTTCTCAATATGCGTGTTCGCGAGATATTTCACCCCGAGCACGCAAACAGCGATCGCGAACAGGAAAAAAGTATCGCGAACAAGCAATTCCGCGTGTTCGCGAAATTTTTGCGTGTTCGCGGAGATTTTATGCCGTTTCGCGGAGATTTGCGTAACGCGATTACGCAAATTCCGCCCACCCCTAGTTTACATCATCCTGGCAATCAAAACTAAATCTGAATTGTGAACCATGCTAGTCGTCGTGTTTGGACACACACCAATGACAGCAGGTGAGCAGTGGGGCCTGGTTGCACAGGGGCTGCAATTGAGCGCGGTGCGGCGGGAGGGGTGGGGTGCATCAGCCTGGGTGCACAGGTGCAAACAAGCGATGTTGCTGTGCATAATGATGTGATCTCTGGCCTCATTCAGTCACATCTCTGTCTTATTTTAAGGACCTGCTGGACCGTACTGTAGGCCTGAGCTAGCTGGAAGCACTGCCCTACAGACACGTGGCGTTGGCTTTTGGGGCACTGTAGTGAGCTCACTACTAAGTGTACATGCACACAGGCTTGCGCCACAGCATTGCACATGCCCATTATGCTTCTAGCATGCGCTCTGCTCCTTTGTATGTGAACGTTGGCATAGCATATTATTATTTACCCTTGTCTATTCTCGTGCACTCCAACTCCTCTTTGAACCACGATTACCACTAACAGTTGGTAGATCGTACTTCAAGAAGGAAGGATGCACTCAACTGTTGTTCTCTCTTAAGCTTGAAATAAACCTTCATTTACCTTAAGATGTTTCCACCATTATATTATTTCTCCCTTTTCAGACGCGGAGTTTTTTTTTTTTTTTTAAAACCTTTATTGTACCATCAAAGTGTACACCGCTGTTCAGCCAACAACCCGGAGGCAGGCAGTTTATGGTCGCAGCTCCACGCCGCTAGCTCAGATCAAAATCATACACTTGAGCAATGTTCAAACAACATTGTATCTTGGTTTTCCTCATTTTACTATATTAAAATATGAACTGAACAAACTACAACAACGGCTGCCATCAAGGTATGGAGGAGAGCAATCTAGCACCTGGACAATGTGTCTTGTAGGGGACACCCCGCAACCATGCGGTGACACTAGCGCAGCAGTCCAAGGGGTCCCCGCACTCACAGTTCCACGTCACCGCCACCCGCCAACCCCATCACAGTGCCACGCATCCTGCACTCACTCTCAGTCACTGTCAGTCACATCAGACGCTGCCAACCAGTCTACCAGTGGCTGCCAAATGTCCGCGGGCCGCGATCGCAGCGGCATTTGATCCCAGTAAGCATTCAATTGCTCCTTGCAGTATACCGCTGACCCCATCCATCCCGACACCCTCGGCGGAGCCTTTTTCTTCCAATGCAGTGCTATTTGACGCTTAGCAAGCAATAACAGAAGAGCCACCAACCTGCGCGACACACTAGGCACGTTCATCACAAAGCCCAAGAGGGCCACAAGGGGCTCCGGCGCAATTGTTAGTCCCACTATCCTCCCCACGGTGGCGAAGACTGCCTCCCAAAAGCCATATATCGGACCACACCCCCAGACCAGGTGATAGAATGTGGCCTCTCTTTCTCCACATCTCCAGCAATTCGCATCCGCCTGTAACCCCATTTTAAAGAGCTGCATGGGTGTACGATATACCCTATGAAGGAAATTAAAATGGATGAGTCTCAATCTATAGTTAGGAGACAACTGCTCAAGCTGGGCGCAGCAAAATTCCCATTGTTTCTCTGTAATTTTAATGCCTGCCTCCCTCTCCCACAGGGACCGCGAATCCGCATGGGCAATGGGCGTTGCATTTTGCGTAGCCCTATATATACGCGTTATCAGTTTACGCGAGGAGCTATTCGAGAGTACGTCTTCCAGCGCTGCCACCTCCGGTGGGGCCTTTGGGAACATAGGATACCTGTGCTTGCATGCCGCTCTCAGCTGGTAGTATAGTAGCAGCTCCGACGCCGTCGGTTCTGACGCCACAGCCAAATCCTGCATTGTAATGAACGTATCGTCTGGGTAGAGGTCGCCCGCTATTTTCAGGCCACAGTTACGAGCCCGTCGCGCCACCGCCACGTCAGTCAGCGGTCCCAGCAGCGGGTTGCCTTCCAATGGCATGCTCGAGGCATATAAGGCAGCCACTCCCGCTCGCTTCGCAATGTTCGACCAGGCCCAGCGCACCATCTCCACTGTGTTAATGTCGTCCTGGGTCCTCTGATATCTCTGGTAAACCGCCGTCCTGAGAGGGCAAGGTGCCGCCACGTCCATCTCTATTGCTACGTGGGGCTGGAAGGGTATCGGGTGATGCCAGAAATGCAGATATTGGGCTTGAGCACTATAAGCATATAATTCCATGTCCAGGGCCGCCAGGCCCCCTTGACGGAAAGGGAGGGTAAGGAGATTCCACGCCACCCTGGGCTGCCTACCAGCCCAAACCAGCTCTATCATGGCCGAGCGCAGCCGGCGAAAGAAAGCCTTGGTCAAGGGCATGGGGATGTTAATAAACAGATAGAGAAACTTAGGCACCACAACCATTTTGAGTATAGCTATGCGGCCCGTCAATGACAACGGCAGCGTTTTCCATCTTTTCACCTTACTTTCGAACCATTCCATAGCTACACCAAAGTTTGCCAGCCACAGCTCATGAGTAGTGCGCCCTATATTTATACCTGAATACTTGACCTCGTCTGTAGCCCAATCTATGGGGAATTCAGTGTGACATGCGGTTGTGCCATCCGTCAGTGGCAGCATCACCGATTTAGACCAGTTGATCTCTATGCCAGTTAGGCCGCCATAGCGCACCATTTCTCGCATAAGCGGGTCGAAGTTGTCCGATGGGTTAACCATATAGATTGTGATGTCATCGGCGTACATGGAGATTAGCAGCCCGCGCGACGTGAACCCAATGCCACGCTGAGCGTGATGTTGTCTCATGCGGGCCGCTAGTGGTTCTGTTGTGATAGCGAACAGTAACGGAGACAGGGGGCACCCCTGCCGTGTCCCTCTTGTGATGGGGATTGGGTCAGATGTGTGACCATTGACTCGCACCCGAGCCTTCGGGTCATTGTAAAGGATGCCAATGCTTCTGGCAAACAGCGGACTGAAACCCATGCGGGTGAAGAGCGTTAGCAGGAATTTCCACTCCAGTGAGTCGAATGCTTTGGTCGCATCCAACAGTGCAGCCGCAGCCTGCACCCCCGGGTCCAGGTAGTGAAGGAGCCCAAACAGCACTCGCAAGTTGTGCGAAGTGGAACGTCCCATCACAAAACCCGACTGATCAGAGAGCGCTATCTGCGGCATCATGTATTTTAAGCGATCCGCCAGCAACTTGGCATATATTTTGGCGTCGAGGTTTATTAAAGATAGTGGGCGATAGGATTCGGGGTTAGCGGGGTCCTTCCCTGGTTTGAGCAGGGCGATTATCATTGCTTCCCGCAACAATGGTGGGAGGACACCCGTCTCGATGGCCTCCTCGTACACCCCGTGGAGTCGGGGAACCAGGATATCCGCGTATTCTTTATAGAAAGCCACGGTCAATCCGTCAGGACCCGGAGCTTTATTAAGGGGCATACTCGCTATGACAGCCCGTATGTCATCTTTCGTGAATGGTAAGTCCATGTACTGGCGGGCTCTATTGTTAAACCATGCTAAAGCTATGGTGTCAAGGTATGCATTTAGCACCCGGTCTTCCGGAGTCACTCTGGTGGTATATAGGTCTCGATAATAGTCGGTCATGGTTTGAAGTATGGCTTGTGGCTCCCTGACCACCCCGCCCTCTTTCTCTCTAAGTTCCAGAATGTAATCCGACCCTCTGGGAGCCCTCAGCATGGCTGCTAGCGTGCGACCAGCCCGGTCCCCCTCCCCGTACCGTCTGGCCTGACTGTCTTTAGACAGGTAGGCCACTTCTCTGTCCGCTTCCTCTTGATACTCAGTAAGCTTCGCCCTAAATTCAGCTCGTATGCTGTCCGTCGGCGCCTCCAAAAACGCCGATTCCAGGTCAGCAAGTTCAGTTTCGAGCTTGCGCAGTGTGTCACGAATGGACCTCAGCACTCCCGTTTTCAGTGACATACAGTGGCCCCTTATCACCGCCTTGCAAGCCTCCCAGAGTGTGCCCGGCGAGTCCACCGTGCCCTCATTTATTTCAAAATACTCCTCTAACTTCTCGCGCAGCGCCTGTTGAAAGACTTGATCGCGGAGCGCCCTGGAGGGGAATCTCCAACTGAACGGTTGAACGTATTGTGCCGGTGTGGCTAGTGTCAGGCACACCGGGGCATGATCAGACAGTGATCTCGGCAGGTGCGCCACCTCCAGTACCAAAGTCTGCAAGTCACGTGAGAGCAACCAGTAGTCTAACCTAGACCATGCCGCTCTGTGCACCGTGACGCAGGTGCCAGCGCGAGTCCCAGGGTGTAGTCTCCTCCAGGAGTCCACCAAGTCCGCGTCTCATATGATATCGCCTAACGTCTCCGATGCCCTAGGGTGATGCATTCTGGCCGCGCCCTGCCTATTCATTGCATTTGAAAGTACAACGTTGTAGTCTCCTCCCCACATAATCGCTGCCGGGCCGCATGCCTGCACCCTATGCCAGAGATCGCAGTAAAAGCCCGGATTGTCATCATTCAGGCCATAGACATTCAACACCACCATCCTCATACCACATAGCGTGGCCACCAACACGAGGTATCTGCCTCCAGTATCCTTGATTTCTTCATGTGTCGTCCATTGTAGCCCTTTTCTGATCAGTATCGCCACCCCTCTGGAATAGTTAGTATACGCAGAATGCACTATCTCACCCCACCTGCCATGACGGAGCAGTGACTCAGATTTGCCAGTCAAGTGTGTTTCCTGCAGGAGGCAGACATCTACGTCTTTTCTGAGCAAGTATGCCTGAACCAGCCTGGCTTTATGCCTGTCATTCATACCCCGCACATTCCAGGTGAGACATTTAATTTGCTTCACGGCTGCAGTAGTAGCAATAAACCCTTTTCCGGCCAAACGCCGTCAGTTCGCCACCCATCACTCCTCCAACCCCTCAAATATCGCGCAGCATGTCCCGTCAGCCTAGCCCATTCATGTGCAGTTATAAATCCGTACCAATGTGCGCGGTGTCCTAGCCTACTAGGTATTGTATATCGCACAATAGGCGAATCAACACAGTGCCTCCCTCCATCCAACCATTCGACGACAGCCAAACAATCAACCACAAAACCCCTCCCGCTCCAACCCCCCAATCAGGTTGTGCATACATCCACCAGAACCCCCACCCCCTCCCAACGTCTTCAACTTTGCACAAGTGCGGTATCCAGTGACTGGGAAGCATCCCGTGGGGAACGCAGGTCAGCCGCCAACCAACCCTGTACTCTTGACAGGGTGATCGAGCGCCGGCCCAGCATGACAGCTCAAAGACCACCCGCCCCCTACCACCCGCACTCCTCATCGACCCCTCATTCGAGTTCAGTCCTCAACAAATGCCACAGGCAGGTTGTCCATCCTGATCTGGCCCAGGCAGATATATCAACTGGAACTGATAAACCCCCAGCCCCCACAGTCACTCAACGTCGCTCAGTCTGTCACTCGGGACCAACCCCTGCGCGCGGTGTAGTCTTCTGATCTTTTACCAGTTTCTGAGCATACTTCAAAGCCGCCTTTGCGTCCAGAAAAAAGGTTGGTTTTCCTGGGCCCTGCACTCGTAGCTTAGCTGGGTAGATGAGGGAATATTTCGTGCCCGTTTGTTGAAAGACTTTTTTCGCTGGCATAAATTCTCTACGTGTGGCCTGGACCTGCATGGTGAAGTCCGGGTATATGGCGATATGGTTGCCCTTATACTGTACATCCTGCATTTCTCTCGCCATTCGAAGGATCGTGTCTCGGTCTCTGTAATTTAATACCCGTGCAATAATGGGCCGTGGCGGCGCCCCCGGCTTAGGCCTTGGCCCCAGTGTCCTGTGCGCCCTCTCCACCAGGAACATCTGTGACAGTCCCGCACCAAAGAGGTCTCTAAACATCTGCTCGACGTATTGTGCCATGTTGGCGATGTCTGGGGATTCTGCCACCCCTGTTACCCGAACGTTATTTCGCCTCGAGCGAGCTTCCAAGTCCTCATTTTTTTGCTGAATCAGCGCCAGAACCTTTTCCATGCCACTCATTCTTTTGTCTATGTCCGTGTGGCTTTCTTCAATGTCAGAAACACGCGATTCCAACGCCTCTGCTCTGCCCTCTTGCTTATCCATCCGAGCCGTGATGTTATCCATGCGTGCCGCCAGTGCATCCATTTTAGTGTCTATGCCCTGCAGGCCCACCTTCAACTCTTGGAACATCAGTTTAATGTCTGCATCACGGGAGCCGCCCTGCTCCGCCACTTCCGCGCCCGTGTCCCTGTGTTCCTGCTCCGACTGCTTTTGCCTGGTTTTGTCGAAGGTAAGCTTCGGCTGTCTCGTGTCCGGCTTACCCATCGCTGCCGCCTAGCCGCGGGCTGCCGAGGCCCAGAATTAATATGTCCCGTCAGGCCTCCCCCACCGGGTGCCCAGCGCAGATATATGCAGCCGACTCTCCAGGCCAGCGGCTCCAGGACACAACCCGGCAGCAGGTGATCCACACCAGGACCAGACAGACGCAGCGTGATTATCCGGGGCAGCAGCACCCCTTCAGAATCTCCTCTTAAAGCTGCGCGGCTTCTCAGCGCCTCCACGACTGCATCAGCGGTCAAGTATCCCCCGGTGAGTCAATGCGCCCTCATCGGCTTAAGCGCTGCTCCGCAGGTCGTCCCCACAGCCCACGACGGACACGAACGTAGACACGGGGCAGTCCACCCACACCACAGCAGATCGCCTCCTCCAGTGTTCACCACCCTATACCGCCACGGAGCCCGATGGCGCCCCCGGCCAATATGGCCGCCCTCCGTACTCTCTGCCAGGCACGGGCCAACCAGCGCCGATCGTCAGGGGCCACCTGTCCCTCGTGGATGAGGCCGCAGGCGCTCCAGGTGGCACGGGCGTTGTAATCACAGGCGCTACCCCCCAGTGTGATTAGGCGCTTCACTCACCGGCCGCCAAGCTCCGCATCAGCTGCAAACTCGGGTATGCGTCGGGACCTCCAGGCCCCCCGACTCCTCCGAGCAAGCAATCTCCGGCAGTGCCCGAACCTTCTCCAGTGCTCCCAGCCAGCGCCCGACTGAGGGGAAACCAGAGATCCCGCCGCTTCAAATTGGCAAGGCGAGGCAGCAGTCCGCGCACGTCAGCGCCGCACTTCCCCGGGCTCGGCTCTACGCGAGCCCCCGGCTCTCACAGGCGAAGCAGGCCACTCCGTCGCAGTCCGCCCGCCGGTTCTATTGTCAGAGCGGCTCCAGCCACGGGTCTCGGGGTATCGTCCGGCAGCACCCAAGCATTGAATTCTGTGCGGGGGAGGTCGAGTGGTCCGAGTCCAGCACCCGGAATGCAGATTAATGACGGATTGATTCGCTCGATCAGCGGAGCTGCGGTCTCAAGCAGCCATTCCGCTTCGCAGCCAGGCCACGCCCCCAGACGCGGAGTTAGTTGCATGAAAAACCACGCAGCAGGTGCTCAACCAGTGCATATGCACTGGACTTTCTGACGCATTCCATCGTGGTATCAAGACACCATTCCAGACCAGAGACCTGCTGTGCCACCCTGAGAGGCACCCCATGGAGTCGGAGCTCGCACTGGCACGTCGTTGGACACACCGGTTGTGACAGGTGAACAGTGAAGCCTCGGTGCGCAGGAGCTGCATTTGAGCACAGTGCGGGGGAAGGCCCTGGGGTCCAGCAGCCTGAGTGCACAGATGCAGGCAAGCGATGTTGCTGCAGATAATAATATAATCTCTGGCCTCATTCATATCTCTGTTTCATTTTAAAGACATGCTGGACCGCAGTGTTTCTCGCGGACCCCATCATCCCAGACACACGGGAGATGGGAGGTGAAAAGTGAGGGCTGGGTGCAGTAGGCCGACGCTCTGTCTCCTCCTCCCTCTGTTCTTTTGTCTCTCCCTCCCCTTCTCCCTTCCACCCACTCGCTCTCTGTCCCATTCTCACTTTCTTCCTTTCATTCTGACTACCTTTCTTTTTCTCTTGGACATGACACACATACTTATGTTTCTTTTTTCTCTTGCAGGTTTTGTACGCTGCTTCCGGAGGAGTCTCACCCACTTCTTTCATGTTTTACTGTTGTATGCTCGAATAAAATTACGTTTCCATTTATTTGTCTTGTTTTAATAAAAGTTATTTTTCTTACCAATAAATGAGTGAATGTATGGGTCTTCTTTTTCTGACAACACTTGTCTGTAGTTTATTGTGAAAATCGGCGATTGATAGGAGGTTATGAGGGAAAACATTTGCAATTTTGCGGTGCGCCTACCAAATATAAACCAACAGACTGTTACATAAATGAAGCCTGGGTAATTCTACAACAAGGCAAGAGTTCTATGAGTGTATCACTTTATAACACCATAAGTTCTGCCCGTGTGATTACAGAACCAATAAGGCACTGCCTAGGGCCACCGAGGCTTCAAGGACTGCCGAGGCCCACCCTGGATATTTAAGTAAAGACCCGGAGGTTGCCAATCCCCGGTCTTGAGTTGGCCTCGAAGCCTCCGACCAATTCGTAAACAATACCCGGGGAGGTATCGATCCCCTAGTCTGCGAAACGTATCTGTGCCCTCCCGTGCCTAATTTACATATGAGATTAAGGTCCCCAGTGCTGCAGAGACCCTGCAATATAATAATAGGATTGGCCCCAGAACACTACCCACCAGTGGGCTCATTTAAATGAATGGGTGAGACCCCGCTTCATTTTTTTTCTCCATTTTTACCATCCGGATCCGCTTTGTTGAAGCGATACGAGGTTTTACTCCTCTCGATTCAATGAGGCAAACAAGAATTTACTATCACAGGGTGGAAGCAATGCTAGCGCCCTGTAATAGCAAACATAAACGTCCCACGGATGCACACCCTGGGACATTGTATGACCTGCGCATGGGAGGTGGTGCTCCATAGGGCCATGATGCATTGGTAAATGCATAACTACAGAATTAGTATAAACACATACTAACATTATTTGCACACGTGTAGTACAGCAACCAGTGTGAAGTGAAGAGGCAGAGGAAGCCCGAAATAAAAAAATATAAATCCTACCCGAGGTAGGATCACATACTTTGATGAGCCGATGACCCTGGGATGAGTAGAAACAGCTTCACCAAGAAAACGGGTCTTCAGCAGAACACAAGCAAGCTCAAAATCTTGATGAGTGCTGCCTTCTTTTTACCTTCTCCCGCTCGTCGCCAAATGTATGTATTGAAGAGAAAGACAGCAGTGGATCCGATAAGTAGATTTATTGCAGGAAAAGAAGACAGTTTAAACAGCCACCAACAGGACCAGACAGCAAGGCAACCGTCTTCTCCAGCACCGTGTACAAACTCCCCAAGATTCCCCTCATGACAGCACTACATTCTAACATTACATACTTACATTATAGTAGCATTATATACTAACATTCTACCATGACTTACATTGGAATACTACACAGAGCACATGACTTTACAGCAATGGGCTCTGTATTGTATTAACGTAAACTAACACTACTTCCACAGGTATGATACAGCGCCCATAGCACATCACTTTACAGCAATGAGCTCATGATTTAATCCCCGAGTCTTAAGACCAGTAGGGGTGAGTAGTTTGCTTCCCACTCCCTGTGTAGTATAAACACATACTAACACTACTTGCACAGTTATACTACAGCGGCCAGTATGCTACAGCGCTCAGAGCCCATCTCTTTATAACAACCAGCTCGGTTTGATCCCCGAGTCTTCACATCGGTAGGCGTGAGTACTTCGCTTCCCACTTTCGGTATAGTATAAACACACAGTAGAGGTCAGTAGTTTGCTTCCCACTCCCTGTATGGTATAAACGCCTACTAACACTACTTCCACAGGAATACTACAAAGACCAGAGCACGTCACTTTACAGTAATGACCTCATGGTTTAAGCTCTCGGTTTCATACCCGAGTGTTGCAGCATCTCATCTCAGCACCATGTCACTCTAAGCAACACCACACTTTCAGTCCGGTAGGAGTGACTACTTCGCTTCGCATTCCCCCACAGAGGTTACAGTGCTCCTATCCTCCTGTTTCCTACTCTTTTTGCCCTTTTTCCCCCTTACTCATTTCAACAGAATCACAAATTGGCTGCCAACACTTCCTACATGCAACTGCTCGCACCGCTCGCAGCCAATAAGCATCAAGCTTGTGCTCATAACGCCTCAGCCATTCAGATGACAGAATTTCCAAATATCGATATCTGCAAATTTAAATATTTCTCCAAAACTACTGAATGGATTTACACCAAATAAACAAAAATGTGCTTTCTAGACCAAGACCCTTCTCCCTGCCAAATTTGCGGTAATACCGTTCACCCGTTCGACCTGTAGCCTTGTCTAAAGTTTCCTATGGAAATTGCATGGAGAAAACATGTTTTGGGACCCCCCTTTTTTTCTCTGCCCCCCTTGACGAATCACCCCCAAACTTTCAACATAGGAGCTGATATTAACTAGGCCTGGGCGTAGTTCGCGAAGTAGCACTTCACGAAGCTACGCAAAGTGAAGTTCGCACTACGCGAGCTACGTGTAGCACTTCGCGAACTGCGTAGTACCTTGTTCGCACTGTGCCAGATGTCGTTTTCAATGATTGCACAGTGCGGACAAGCAACCGGCACTGTGCAATCATTGAAAATGGCATCTTGCACAGTGCGAGCTGTAGTTTCTGCTGCTCGAGTAGATTTTTACTCGAGCTTCAGCTTTCTCAACGCGAACTGGTAGTTTCTCATCGCGAGCGGTCGCCAGCATACGCGACCACTCGCAATGAGAAACCTGACCTCCTCGCGTTGGGAATCTCGCCGGGAGGTTTATTTTCCATGCTCGCGATCACCAACTTGAAGTTGCTGATCGCGAACAAGGAAAAAGTCTCGCCGGGATGTCATTTTGCTTGCTCGCGGTCGCCAACTTGACGTTGAGGACCGCGAGCAAGCAAAAAATGACCGCAGCACTACGCAACACTACGCTACGCGTGTTCGCACTGTGCTACGTGCAGTTCGCATAGCGCGAACTTCGCAAACTACGTGAGCGTAGCGTAGTGCTTTGCCCAGGCTTAATATTAACAAACAACTAGTTTGGAAAATTTCATGAAGATTCATCAAACGATGCCAAAGTTATAAGCAAAACAATAAATGCTCTTCCTATGGAAACTTGGTCCTAACTATAACTACCTACTGGCGACTGCCAGTAGGTAATATATTTATACATTATCTACTGGCGGTCGCCAGTAGATAGTTATAGTTAGGACCATGTTTCCATAGGAAATCCGCAACATTCTATTCGGAATAACTTTGGCGCCAGTTGACAAATCCTCGCGAAATTTTCAAAATAGGTGGGGCGCTCCGCTCCGCTCCTACCCGAAAGTCTCGGGGGGATTCGTCAAGCGGGGGCTGAGAAAAAAGGGGGGTCCCAAAACGCATTTTCCCCATGCAATTTTCCATAGGGACCTTTAGTCCAAGGTACAGCTCGAACGGCTGAACAGAATTACTTGAAATTTGGCAGAGAGGTAGTCCTCAGCTCAGGGAAGTGCCTTTTGCAGGTCTGGTGTCAATCTGTTCAGTAGTTCCTGAGAAAATCAAAAGTAAAATCATATATATATGTGGGTGGAGCCTAACCGCACATCTCATCCTGAGATCTGATAGGCTGTCAGCACTTCATCCAAGAAGTGTTGGCAGCCATCTTGGGACCAATATACATGATAGCACCTCATTAAAAAGCATTGCAGTTAATAGAAGGTTTTAAGACTTTAGTTACATTATAAATCATTTGTTGATGGTACCATACTCATTTTAGGAATTGTGGTATGTTCTAAGGTGATTTCACCATGTGAAAAAGCCGTCTGCTGGGATATCATGATTGAGAGAAAAATATTTTCTCATGCTTTTCCCACAGAGGTTTGGAAGGTGATCTATAAGCTAAACTGAGAGCTTATTTTCTGTAAATTCACATTATCTTTCTCAGTCATGTGAGAATGAAGTCTGACATTCTCAGTGAAACATGTACATCCAACAAGGGCAGAGACTGTCAGTTGATTCCTTTGTGTTCTACTGCAGCTTCCCAGAGTGTTCCAAAGAACAACTAGAGCGCTAACAGTCCTACTTATGATAAACGTATGGCACACCTGAAGCCATCTTGCTTGGATTAAAGTGGTAACTCTTAAAACATTTAATTTAAAAAGGAACAAAATGAGGGGGTTCATTTTTCCATAACAAGTATGATTAGTGCTGCAGACAGAAAAACTAGGGCACATTTTGACTTCTGAAATCCTCTTTTATTTCATTAAAAAATTCTGACATGCAGACTGAAACATGCACTTTCAATACCAGCAGCAGTTTTCCCTGGTGAGCAGTAGATTACCTACAGTGATCTAATGAGCAAAAGGAGTGCTAACATTCTGAATTTATGGCAAATGTGTGACACATCTGAATGCCTTCTTGATGGAATCAAAGTAAAAAAGTGAAAGCATTTCCTACTGAGGAGACTGCAGTACATGAGGAAATTAGGAAACTTCATAACAAATAAATCTCCCAAGATGGCCACCGGAGACAAAAGAGCCCAAATGTAGCCCAAAATCACCCAGATGTAGCCCAAATATAGCCCAATGACAGAAGTGTGCAAAACACTTATTATTTTGTGTTTTTGCAGTGTTATATAGTGCAGACTTGTCAGGTATTGGAGTGCTTTACATGAGCATTGGTTACATCACACAAGAACAAATTCATTTTGGTTGTAGACATGGGTAGACTAAGTGATTTGACCAGAATCACAGAATGTCGAGCTGAAGCAGAAACTCCAACCTGGTTCCCCAGTTGCAAAGTCTGCAGTTCTGGAAGTAACACCACATCCTCTCCCCTAAGTGCAACATTTAATCAAGTGGTCAACTGGATAAAAAAACAAAGATAACAAATAATTTAAAAGTGCTTTGTCACTATATGAAAACTCAGAAAATATGTCCTTATTTTAGTCTTTTAGAGCACTAACCATAATTTTGATGCCAATAAGACCCTCTCATATATGTAATTTCTAAAGGAAATACTCTAGGTATTACAGTTCTGATTACATCAAGATGACGTCAGGCGTTCCACACTTTTGTAATAAATATAGAATGTTAGCAATCTAGTTGTTCATTAGGATACTGTTGAGAGGCAGAGGCCAGGGGCACGGACTCTGAAAATTGAAGGCAGGTAGGAGGGTGCAAAGGCAACAATTTAACCACACTGAGCAGGCAGGAAGGGCCGTGGCAGCACAACAGACCATGGAGGGCAGTGGAAAGGGGGGCAGGGGCAACAAACCAACAATGCAGGACTGGCAAGAGAGGCTGTGGCAATATAATAGACCATTGTGGGCAGAAAGAAGAGGCAGTGGTAGTACAACCATACATGCCAACAGACCCGTTTTAGCCAGGAAACATCCAATGTTTTTAAGCTCAAATGGGCTTTATTTGATCTGTCTCCTGTCTACAATCTCCTCTTTTTCAATGTAACTCAAAGGGGAAAATCAATACCCCAGTTTTTTTTCAAAATCTCCCTCTTACCAAGTTCAAAATGTTCGTAAGTATGGTACATTGGATCATGGTAGGCAGGAGGAATTGGGGTAGGGACATGGACTTGGATAACAGAGGACAGGAGGGACATGGAGAGGTGCACCAAACTGACCCTGCAGGGCAGGCATCAGGGTTTGCAGCAGCACAATACACCACCCAGGGCATGTGGGACGGGAGTGCAGCACAACAATCCATAGAAAGCAAGAGGGAGGGGACAGGACCATGCACATGGACAACAGAGAACAGAGGGGCAAGTGGCAATGGTAGCTAGCTGACCATAATGGAAAGACAGGAGAGAAAGCTGCAGCATAACAGACCATAAAGGGCAGGAGGGACGGATCAGGGGCATTACAATGGAACAGACAAGCCAGGAGGGAGGGAGTAGGGGTCTGCACATGTAAACAGAGGGCTGGGGGCAAGGGGGCAGGGCAGGAGCAGCAAGATAGCCATGGAAGTCAGGCAGGATGGGCACTAGAAGCAAGACACACCATGAAGAGCAACAGTGAGACTGTGATGGCATACACACAGGCCATGGAGGGAAGGTGGGAGGGGGTCAGGGGCAGCTAACTGACCACACTGGGAAGGTGGGAGGGGCCATGGCAGCACAGAAGACCGTGCATGGCAAGTGGGAGGGTTAGTGGCAGCACAATGGCTATGATGGGCAAGAAGGAGGGTGCAGGGGCATGCACAAAGGACGATGGAGGATAGAAGGGAGGGTCAGGACCTGTGCACAGACAAAAAAGTTCAGGGGAAGGGGCCTCACAACAGACCGCACGGGGCAGGCAGGAGGAGCAGTTGCAGCACAACAGACCAGGGAGGGCAGAAGGGTGTGGCAGTACAATGGACCATGTAGGACAGGAGGAAGAGGATAGGGGCATGGCATGTGGACAGGCAGGGTGGAGGTGGCAGGGACAGGTTACAGTCATCTGACAATGCTAGGCAGGTGGGAGGGGAGTGGCAGCTCAACAGAACACTCAGAGTATATAGGAGTGGCAGGTCCATGGAACATGGTGGGCAAAAAGGATGGAGCAGGGGCATGCACAAAGACATCGGAGGGCAGGGGGAAGGAGAATAGGGGCAGCACGCTAAGCACAGAGTTTAAGCAGGAGGTCAATGATGGGGCATAGAATTGGGCAATGGAGGGCAGGAGGAGGGGACTGGTACATCATACTAAATTGAGGGCAGTGGCAGCACATCAGACCATGCATGGCAGGAGGGAGGAGGCTAGTCCATTGATTCACACAACAGAGGATAGGGAGGAGGGGGATGGGGCAGCAAGCTAACTGTTCAGAGAAGGCAGGTATTAGGAACTTTATTGTTTTTAAAACGTGTGTCTGTGCGAACTACTTAAAATATGAACAAGTATGCAGCATAATCTCACTTTTATTCAGGAAGAAGAGGACGTTTGTGACTGTGACTCCGGGCTCACTTGGCAGAAACACCCCCTGACCCTCCACCCCCTATCGCAAAATGTAATGCCCGTGAAAAGGGTAGGTGAACACAGTGTTATATAGAACATAGTCCTGAGAGCGCGATTGAAAATGAAAACTAGATATAGTGTATGGTATAAAGTATGCACCAAAAAGTGTGATATAAGATGAACCGGGCGTGAAATATAATATGCAATACATTGTGCGCAATGACAGATTCATTGGAGAGCGCGAGATAGCACAGGCACTAGCGCGTGCTATGCGATGTGCGCCTTGGAGTGTAATATGCACAGGGCAGTGTTGTGTAACCTAACTAGTCTCTAAAGTTGCAATATAAAATATGTGCTGGGGAGTGTAACGTTGCATATGCACTGTGACAAAGATATGGATCCCAGATTGTAATATGTATGGCATAGCACTGTGCGTTATAACATAGGCATCGAGGAAGGCACGTTAGATGGGGCAATATAACCCGTGCGAAGACAAGTGTGGCGTGACATATTCAAGGGGTGGTGTTACAGTGCACATGGGCTAGAGAGTGTCATAGCATATGCACTAGCTGGTGGAATACAACACAGGGGTGTGTGGCACTCGGCAGGCAATGGTGGGTGTAACACAGCATTGGGCTCTGCCAGGAGCGCGCTGTGACTCTCAAGTGATGTTCGTCCCCTTTCCAGAGAGTAAAATAAAAAGTATTACACATCCAGCAGTGGATGTGTGTTTTATTTGGTCGAATTTTTGTCGAATCCCCTTTGAATGGCTTGGTGTGCATGTGTATTAAATGTGCCCGTCAATAGCTACCCATGTTTGTATAAATAAACGACAAGGGTGTCTACCAGGATTAGGCACGGTAGGGCATCAGACATGTCAGAGCTTCACTAGTGGTGTAAATACATTCCACGTGGATTCATTGTATGCATAATCTCCTTTTAATGAATATCACGCAAATCGTCATGGTGATAGGTACGTACGGTTTGTCCAGCATGTCCTAGGTGTGTCTATAAATATATATTTTTAAAAAATAATAAAAAACAGTGGCCGGCCCTGGGGATTGGGGTCAAAAAAATATAATTAGGAGACAGGCCCTGGGGGATGGGGTCATCAGGGCCAATAAATTAGAAGAAGAAGGGGAACCACACAGCCCCCCTTCTTAAAAAATTAAAATAAATAAAAGACTGGCATCGTGCCGGAGGCGACGCCCCCTCCTTGCAGCACTCTGCAAACGTGCCCCCTGGCGAGTTGTAAGTTGGGGAATTAATTCCTCTTCAATACTGAGGGTGCCTGAGGGCCAACTAGCCCAACAGGCATCTCCAGTATGCGCCAGGGAGCTGCGCTGCAGACAGGTGTTCTGAGGCCAAGCCCCTTTTTACACCTCTTTGCAACGCAGCTCTGTGGCGCTTACTGGAGGTACCTAGTGGTCTAGTTTGACCCTAGGGACCCTTAGGATTCAAGGGGACTTAATCTCTCAACTTAGAACAGCCACAGGGCGCGTTTACACAGTGGTGAAGGGAGGGGACGGGGCCTGAGGTGACGTGTGCAAACACGCACTATGGCACGTTTTAAATTGGGGATATAATTTCCTTTCAATACTGAGGGCCCCTGGGGGCTAACTAGCCCACCAAGTGCTTCCAGTAAGCGCCACTGAGCTGCATTGCAGAGAGGTGGTCCAGGCCGTGCCACTTTTTACACCTCTCTGCAACGCAGCTCTGTGGCACTTACTGGAGGTACCTAGTGGGCTAGTTGGACCCTAGGGACCCTCAGGATTCAAATGAACTTAATCTCCCAACTAAAATACAGGGCGTGTTTACACAGTGGTGAAGGGAGGGGACGGGGCCTGAGTTAACGTGTGCAAAAACGCCCTGTGGCCTGTTTTAAGAGGTAGTTTTAATCCCCCTGCCCTATTATATACTAGGGGCTCACAGAGGAGGTCATGCTAATCACAGGGGGACCCCAACGCATAATGTTCCCTAGTGTATGTAGGTGTTTTCACTATATTCTAAGTGTCTTTTAACATAGCACTGGCTCTAGGACTGGTTAGTCAGACTCAGTTACCACCAGTATCCGTCTGAAAAAGTTGAGGGTACAGGATGATTTTACAACCAGGCTTCTTTCTGCTCTTCTTTTTGCTCTTTCTGCACGTTATCCTTCTTCCTGCACTTTTCTTCGTCTTTGAGGACTTCTGTTGCTTCTTTATGCACTTCTTTTTTTTCTTTCTGTGTATTTTTTCTTCTTTCTTCACATGTCCTATCTCTGTAGGCATAGTTAGAAATTAGCATTTAAAAAACCTTTGAAATTCACAGAAAAAAACATAGGTTTCAGGCACGTTATAGTTAGGAATTAGCATTTAAAAAACCTCAGAAATCCACTGAAAAAACCATAGGTTTCAGGGGTGTTATAATTAGCTGGACTTTTCACTTGTACAAAACCATTGAAATTCCCCCGTTATAGTTAGTTCAGCTAACTATAACTCGCGCGCCCGCAATGCACTGCTGATGACGTCACATATTACATCACTCATGACATGGTCAGTGACATCACTCATGACATCACTCATGACATCTCAAATGACATCACTGATGACATCTCGGCACTCAGCGGGGCTTCAAATTCACAGGATGTGATGTAATTTCATCAAAGAAAGTATCGGTAAAAGCGCTTAAGCATTTGGGCACAGAACCCTTGTCACTACGCTGACAACATGTTACGGGGCAACATATAAACGTAAAATTCATAGACATAGAAAATGGGTGACTATTCTGATACATTCATGGATATTTACCTATGGCGGTCATCTTATAGTACCAGAGGTTACCAATCTTAGGTTGTTTAAAAAAACATCATTAACAGAGAAGGTAATAAGAAAGTTTATATAAGTTAATTAAAGTGAGTCAATTAAATACAAGAACACAGTTTGCATAGTGTATACAAATGACTCTCGGCTTATTATGTTGGCCCTGCCACAAAGCAACTTATTTTCACAATAAACTCAAGAATAGTATAAGATACCAAATCTTGCCATTCACCAATTGTCGCTAGATATATGTGAATTACCCATTGGAATCACATAGTTGTACAACTGTTTAAATTAAAAAAAGAAATGCAGCAAAAAACTATTTAGGAGAATGCACACTCCATATTTCCATTAAACATAATCAAAACATTTGCACAATTTAGCAACAACTTGGCACTTAAACTTTCAATTCTTTAAAGTGAAACGTGCATGAATATTACAGTACGTACCTTGTTTCTCAGGATATTGTGCAAAGATAGAAATACATACATCATTATCGAAGCTCCATATAACTCAGTAGAATACTGTGTCCAGCTAGGATACTGCCCCATTGGGCAATGACTATTCATCAAAGCAAATGTATACCACAATAACGAAGTTAGAACATAATAGCTTGCTCCCGGCACTAAGTTTGAAACAAAAAACAGAAACAGAAAAACAAGAGAGAGGTCAGCTATTTTGCTCTCCCCTCGATGGACCGGAACTCAGACGCCTGTGGAACAGGAACATCTGATCAGGCCCTGAAAAAAATACATAAAAAGAGAAATGATAAGGAATACAATGATGTATGGAAGAGTATGCCACCTATTTACAAATACTCTCTATACTGAAATCATTCACAGCCATAGTAGCCATGTGAGTTAAAAACCGTTAAAATATCAGGAACATAGAAAACAAGGACCAATATTAATATCTTTACAGGTAGCTATAGATCTCTTCATCAACATTCAACCCTACCGGTTCTTTTGTATTTAGGCGGAGGATATATCTACATTCTAACTGTTGGAGTGCCCTCTCTCTGTCACCACCTCTCTTATTGGTTTCTATCTGATCAATTACCGTCGTAGTGTGGAATTGCAGTTATGTTGTTGTTGAAAATGCCTTGCTACAGGGTATGTTTAATCCACGTTCTTAATTGCCCTGATGTGTTGTAGAATTCTCTTATGCACATGCAAAATAGTGCTGCCAACATACTTTTTGTTGCAAGGGTATATGATAACGTACACCACATATTCTGACCCACAATTCAGAGATTTGTATATGGAAACCTTTTTTCCTAGGTCTGTACATATATCGGTCGCACTCAGACCTTGTGAGCAGGCTTTACTCCTATATATATGAATAAATCATCTGTACCCTGCTGTGTTCTACTTTCAAAACTAAGACAATCGTGCTGTTAGAGTGCACTGCAAGAAGGGGCCATAGCAATCTTTAAACTTAATGAAACTCGTGTTAAGTTAAATACATCACATGGTCCATCAAACTATTTCTAAAGGCAATGTACTTAGAGTTTTGGGCAATTTTTTTGCCCATATAATACAAATGAGCATCCATTCTCCTCTGTGGGCAGGAAAAATACAGCACATTTTGCTTGTTTTAAAATGTGGCCTAATGTTTGCTCAGCCCCACAAGTAGAGGAGTAAACCTAAGAGTGTAAGGTCAAAACTATTTATGTCTTTAAAGACTGTTCACATGAGCACAGAATAGCTTAGGCTTGAGATGCTCAGCTTTACTGTACTTCTCTTGTAAATCAGCAGCCAAGTGTAGCCCCAGCTACTTCGATTTTGGATCGTTGAAGACTTTTTCAAAATAGGTTAATAATAACGATTTTACAAACTTAAAAATGAAGGGATACAATAATACATACATATATAGACATGCTGTCTTTGCAGAAGTAACATGCCCTCTAGGAAATTGTAAGTGAGGCACTTAAATCAATAGATACACATAGAGCAAAGTGTTTCGGACCTGAACTGGGGTAGGAAAGCACCATATAAATAAAAATAGAATACAGTACAAGATACTAATATGGCTTGTCATATACTTGAACATTTGCAATAAATGTAACATGAGCTATCTTCACAGCCTCGGGCTTACACTTTTATTGCATACTTTGTTAAAGCGCATGCTGACAAAAAAAGACAGACTATCTACTTCAAATACCTAGTTACAAGCAGCACTATCTTTTATGTCTATTGCAAGGTTATATGTGTATTGACTTCCCATCCTCAGTTCCTTGTTACACTTTTTTAATGTTTGTAGTAATTAATAAGAGGTGTCACATTCCATAGACAAAGCCATCAAATTGACTGACTTAATAGTTTGCGTGCAGATATCTTTGTTTTGAAGCACGGTGCAGTAAAAGTTCAAATATGAAGACAGTTGTAATAAAACTCAGTAAGAAAAGACAGATTTTGACAGTTAAAATTGAGGTATTCAAGTATGCCACCATTTCAGCAGGTAGGCCTCAGAACTTTTGTATTTCAATCCACAGCAAGGGTGAAAAATTGTATTCGTTAGATAACCTTCAACATACAATTTTGTAATCTGGGGCTTTTTTGCTTGTGACTAGTATGAGGTCCTTTGTTGCTTTCAGCGATTCACCATTTTTTTTCTGGACGAATTTATCTTTTGCTGTGCTGCACCATTTCAAAAGCTATAAAAAGGATACAGAACACAACAATAGTGCACTGGTTGATACACACTAATGGAAAAACTGCTGAAAGAAAACATTATAGCAGCTCAAAATAATTGTAGACTATTTTAAAGTATGGGGCTAGAAAACCTATCCATTCCATAGATGGATGGATGGATGAATGGATGGATGGATTGATGGATGGATTGATATCTTTAGTTAGTGTATTCTTTTGGGAAATTCTTACACTTATTTAAAACATTTATTTTAAAGAAATATATCATTTTGTTGGGTTCATGATTTTTGTATGTTTTTGGGTTGGTGTATTAAAAATATTCTTTATTAAAATATAATTAATTTGAATTTAATTTTTGAACTTAATAATTTGTGTTTAATTTGAAATAGTTTTAATGATGTTTTTTGGTAGTATGGGGTTTTGGGGGTATTGTTTTAAATTTGTTTTTATTATTGTTATTCTTTTATTCGTTTATTGGTTTGTTTGAGTTTTTCTATGGACAGTATATATTTTTGAAAATAATTATATTGACTATGGATATTTTAGTTTATTTGGGGTTTTTGTAGGGATTTTCGGTCAGTAGTTTGTTAAAATATTTGTACGGCTATCAGTTTAACTAATTTTTAAATAGATAAACTTTTTGTAATACAGTAATTCATCTTACTTTTTTGTGTTTTTGTGTTTGATATGTGTTTATGGTAATTTGAGCTGTCATCAGTGATGTCATCAATGATGTCATTGAACTTTATGAGTGATGTAATATTTGAGATTTAAAAGCAGAGAACGGCAGGGGTGCAAGTTATTGTTAGCTTAGTAAACTTCTGTATTTCCGTGTTTTTTTAGTTTTAAAAGGTAATTTTAACATTCATTACCGCCTAATCATAACGTCACTTTTGATTTTTTCAGTGAATTTCTAAGTTTTTGTTTTTTTATGTAAAATAAGCTACTATTACCAGACCTTATTGTAACATTACTTTAACCTTTAATTTTTCCAGTGATTTTTAGAGTTCATATGACATAAAGTAAGAAACTACTGCCAGACCTAACTATAATGTCACTGGTCTGTAGCATCACAATATAAAGTGGTGTCATTTTAAATAGTACAGATCTCCAGGCTTTCTCAAGGTCTTGCTATATCAATATATAAAAGGAAGGCCTATTGGCTTTGTCAAGAGGTGACCTCATCAATGTGCAAGCATGCCTAATGGCTTAGTCAAGGGGTCACCACATGATTAAATGAAGGCAAACCTATTGGCTTTGTCAAAGGATGACCTCATCAATTTATAAGGCAAGCATATTAGTTTTGTCAAGGGGTCACCGCATCATTATATTAAGGCACACCTATTTGCTTTTTGAAGCACTCACTACCGCATTATACAAGACAAGGCAATTGACATTGTCAAAGAGTCACCACATAAACATTTGAAGACAACATTATTGGTTTAATCAACAATATTAAACATGTTAGCATCTTTCTTTTACACACCTCAAGTCACACAATGCAGCCATAATACTAACAAGGGGTCCCTGAACTCCTCAGCTGAAGAGACAAAACTCCTGCTCTAGGAATGCTAAGAAAAGTGATACACTTTTCCTGGGGTCACATTAATACAACGCTTGAAATATAGGGTTGCGTTTAATAAAGATTTTATTGGATGGGCTACTGCTCTCTTTGTAGATCTACCAACACTGTTGTAACATGTTGGCAGTGCCCCTGGTTCAGAATTGCGCACCACAAAGCAGAAAGAAAATACGCAAATAAGCCCACAAAGAGCTTTAAGGGGAGCTCCTTGCTGGCAGCAGCCAATAATAAATGAGCTGCTCCAGTGCCTGATTTATTATTAATTATTTTCTACCTTTTTAAACGTACAGTTTTATTTGCATGGGTGGAATTTGCGACATTCACTTTCGCAAACTATCGCGAAAATGTTGAAAATCTCCGCAAACACAGCGGAAATATCGCAAAGACGCAGAAGTTTTTTCCCCGCCTGTTCGCGGTATTTTTTGCGTGATCGGGGCTCGCCAACTTACCCATGCAGTTGCTCATGGGCGCGGCCATCTTGTTTTCACTTGTCCCGCCCTCCCACGATGATTACTTCCTGTTCAGGGTCGCTCAATGCATGCTCACGCCCGTTCGCGGTACGTATTTCCTGTTCGCGAACGCTTTAACTTGTTCGCGTTGCTTTTTGCTTGCTCGGGGAGAAAATATCGCGCGAACTTGCGCACTTGGTCGCAATGGGCGCGGCCATCTTGTTTTTCACTCTATTGCATGGTTCTGGGGCCTGATTTTCAATCCTCCCTGCATGTTTTCAATCCTTTGTTTGAAGCCACTTTTTTAAATCTTTTTTATTTATTATTTCCCTAACTATTTTCCTGCTTCTATATTTTTGGTTTTTGTCTACTTTTTTTTTGTTTTTCAGCTACTTTTTCACTCTTTCTATTGCCTGCTGTTTATTTACTTTACTTACTTTTTAAATTTTATTACCTTTTCTTTCCCGCCCCGTCCCAGAACCATGTCAAAGGGTAGGGCTCGTCGCAGCCAGAGCCGCAACCGCCTTCCTTTCGGAAGGTGACGCCCACAAGGGGTGCAGCCACGGGCCTTATATGGGGAGGTGGAGTTGGCTGTTCTCATTTTCTTTGTGCAGCGCCACCTCCCCTCAACCCTGGCAGCAGGTGGCAGGCCTGGGTCCCGGTACGGCCTCCGGGAGCGTCGACAGCGGTGGGGGAAGGTGCGCCGGGCAGTGTTGCACTGCTCTGGGGTCCGGCGCACCCAGGCGCAGTTGACGCACCAGTGGTCCGACATGCTGGACCGTGAGCAGGAACTGCTGGACCTGCTAGGAGTGGAGGTCCCGGGTCTTGGTGAGTAACTATTTAATTATTACTACTTTGTGTCTGTTCTTCTGCTCTGTGTTATATTGCGAATATCTTTTTTTTCTTCCAACCAGCTAGAATGTTGCTACTTACATTCCAGGTTAATTACGTTTAAAAGTCTTCTGTGATTGTTATGACACAGGTGCTCCTCTGCGCTACTACTAATCTTACTTGTTTGCAACTTTGCGTTTGCGCTCGCTTAGTGTGATTCGGTAAGAGTTTATTTTAGAGAAATTAAGTTACGTAATGCTACAGTGACTCTAGTCCTTACTTTGTCCTGTCACTAAGAGATAGGGCGGATTGATACTTAGGTTTAGGTACTTTGTATGAGTTTGCAATTTTTTAGTGGTATGCATGATGCCCCCTCAGTTACGTCACGTGCTGCTAGTACGCCAGTCTTTATTAGAACCTTTTCTAGTTTGTTCAATGAGTGGTGGTAATTGGCTCTAAGAAATTGTAAGTGAGGCACTTAAATCAATAGATACACATAGAACAAAGTGTTTCGGACCTGACATGGGGTAGGAAAGCACCATATAAATAAAAATAGAATACAGTACAAGATACTAATATGGCTTGTCATATACTTGAACATTTGCAATAAATGTAACATGAGCTATCTTCACAGCCTCGGGCTTACACTTTTATTGAACACTTTGTTAAAGCGCATGCTGACAAAAAAGACAGGCGATCTACTTCAAATACCTAGTTACAACCAGCACTATCTTTTATGTCTATTGCAAGGTTATATGTGTATTGACTTCCCATCCTCAGTTCCTTGTTACACTTGTTTAATGTTTGTAGTAATTAATAAGAGGTGTCACATTCTATAGACAAAACCATCAAATTGACTGACTTAATAGTTTGTGTGCAGATATCTTTGTTTTGAAGCACGGTGCAGCAAAAGTTCAAATATGAAAACAGTTGTAATAAAACTCAGTAAGAAAAGACAGATGTTGACAGTTAAGATTGAGGTATTCAAGTATGCCACCATTTCAGCAGGTTGGCATCAGAACCTTTGTATTTCAATCCACAGCATTAGTGAAAAATTGTATTCGTTAGATAAACTTCAATATACATTTTTGTAATCTGGGGCTTTTTTGCTTGTGACTAGTATGAGGTCCTTTGTTGCTTTCAGCGATTCACCATTTTTTTTCTGGACGAATTTATCTTTTGCTGTACTGCACCATTTCAAAAGCTATAAAAAGGATACAGAACACAACAATAGTGCACTGGTTGATACACACTAATGGAATAACTGCTGAAAGAAAACATTATAGCAGCTCAAAATAATTGTAGACTATTTTAAAGTATGGGGCTAGAAAACCTATCCATTCCATAGATGGATGGATGGATGGATGGATGGATGGATGGATGAATGGATGGATTGATGGATGGATTGATATCTTTAGTTAGTGTATTCTTTTGGGAAATTCTTACACTTATTTAAAACATTTATTTTAAAGAAATATATCATTTTGTTGGGTTCATGATTTTTGTATGTTTTTGGGTTGGTGTATTAAAAATATTCTTTATTAAAATATAATTAATTTGAATTTAATTTTTGAACTTAATAATTTGTGTTTAATTTGAAATGGTTTTAATGATGTTTTTTGGTAGTATGGGGTTTTGGGGGTATTGTTTTAAATTTCTTTTTATTATTGT
Source organism: Triturus cristatus (assembly GCF_964204655.1). NCBI lineage: Eukaryota > Metazoa > Chordata > Amphibia > Caudata > Salamandridae > Triturus > Triturus cristatus. Next base: position 372,047,247 of record NC_140595.1, read on the forward strand.
TATTCTTTTATTCGTTTATTGGTTTGTTTGAGTTTTGCTATGGACAGTGTATATTTTTTATAATAATTATATTGACTATGGATATTTTAATTTATTTGGGGTTTTGTAGGGATTTTCGGTTGGTAGTTTGTTAAAATATTTGTACGGCTATCAGTTTAACTAATTTTTAAATAGTTAAACTTTTTGTAATACAGTAATTCATCTTACTTTTTTGTGTTTTTGTGTTTGATATGTGTTTATGGTAATTTGAGCTGTCATCAGTGATGTCATCAATGATGTCATTGAACTTTATGAGTGATGTAATATTTGAGATTTAAAAGCAGAGAACGGCAGGGGTGCAAGTTATTGTTAGCTTAGTAAACTTCTGTATTTCCGTGTTTTTTTAGTTTTAAAAGGTAATTTTAACATTCATTAGCGCATAATCTTAATGTCACTTTTGTTTTTTTCAGTGAATTTCTAAGTTTTAGTTTTTTTATGTAAAATAAGCTACTATTACCAGACCTTATTGTAACATTACTTTAACCTTTAATTTTTCCCATGATTTTTCGAGTTCATATGGCATAAAGTAAGAAACTACTGCCAGACCTAACTATAATGTCACTGGGCTGTGGTATCACAATATAAAGTGGTGTCATTTTAAATAGTACAGGTCTCCTGGCTTTCTCAAGGTCTTGCTATATCAATATATAAAAGGCAGGCCTATTGGCTTTGTCAAGAGGTGACCTCATCAATGTGCAAGCATGCCTAATGGCTTAGTCAAGGGGTCACCACATGATTAAATGAAGGCAAACCTATTGGCTTTGTCAAAGGATGACCTCATCAATTTATAAGGCAAGCATATTAGTTTTGTCAAGGGGTCACCGCATCATTATATTAAGGCACACCTATTTGCTTTTTGAAGCACTCACTACCGCATTATACAAGACAAGGCAATTGACATTGTCAAAAAGTTACCACATAAACATTTGAAGACAACATTATTGGTTTAATCAACAATAATAAACATGTTAGCATCTTTCTTTTACACACCTCAAGTCACACAATGCAGCCATAATACTAACGACAAGGGGTCCCTGAACTCCTTAGCTGAAGAGACAAAACTCCTGCTCTAGGAATGCTTAGAAAAGTGATGCACTTTTCCTGGGGTCACATTAATACAACGCTTGAAATATAGGGTTGCGTTTAATAAAGATTTTATTGGGTGGGCTACTGCTCTCTTTGTAGATCTACCAACACTGTTGTAACATGTTGGCAGTGCCCCTGGTTCAGAATTGCGCACCACAAAGCAGAAAGAAAATACGCAAATAAGCCCACAAAGAGCATTAAGGGGAGCTCCTTGCTGCCAGCAGTCAATAATAAATGAGCTGCTCCAGTGCCGGATTTATTATTAATTATCTTCTACCTTTTTAAACTTACAATTTTATTTGCATGGGTGGAATTTGCGACATTCACTTTCGCAAACTATCGTGAAAATGTTTAAAATCTCCGCAAACACGGCGGAAATATTGCAAAGACTCAGAAGTTTTTTTCCCGCCTGTTCGCGGTATTTTTTGCGTGATCGGGGCTCGCCAACTTACCCATGCGGTTGCTCATGGGCGCGGCCATCTTGTTTTCACTTGTCCCACCCTCCCACGATGATTACTTCCTGTTACGGGTCGCGCAATGCATGCTCACGCCCGTTCGCGGTACGTATTTCCTGTTCGCGAACGCTTTTACTTGTTCGCATTGCTTTTTGCTTGCTCGGGGAGAAAATATCGCGCAAACTTGCGCACTTGGTCGCAATGGGCGTGGCCATCTTGTTTTTCACTCTATTGCATGGTTCTGGGGCCTGATTTTCAATCCTCCCTGCATGTTTTCAACCTTTGTTTGAAGCCACTTTTTTAAAATCTTTTTTATTTATTAATTCTCTAACTATTTTCCTGCTTCTATATTTTAGGTTTTTGTCTACTTTTATTTTGTTTTTTAGCTACTTTTTCACTCTTTCTATTGCCTGCCATTTATTTCCTTTCCTTACTTTTTACATTTTTTTACCTTTTCTTTCCCGCCCCGTCCCAGAACCATGTCAAAGGGTAGGGCTTGTTGCAGCCAGAGCCCAACCGCCTTACTTGCGGAAGGCGACGCCCACAAGGGGTGCAGGCACGGGCCTTATTTGGGGAGGTGGAGTCAGCTGCACTCATTTTCTTTCTGCAGCGCCACCTCCCCTCAACCTTGGCAGCAGGTGGCAGGCCTGGGTCCCAGTACGGCCTCCGGGAGCGTCAACAGCAGTGGGGGAAGGTGCGCCGGGCAGTGTTGTGCTGCTCTGGGGTCCGGCGCACCCAGGCGCAGTTGACGCACCAGTGGTCTGACATCCTGGACCGTGAGCAGGAATTGCTGGACCTGCTAGGAGTGGAGGTCCCGGGTCTTGGTGAGTAACTATTTAATTATTACTACTTTGTGTCTGTTCTTTTGCTCTGTGTTATATTGCGAATATCTTTTTTTTCTTCCAACCAGCTAGAATGTTGCTACTTACATTCCAGGTTAATTACGTTTAAAAGTCTTCTGTGATTGTTATGACACAGATGCTCCTCTGCGCTACTACTAATCTTACTTGTTTGCAACTTTGCGTTTGCGCTCGCTTAGCGTGATTCTGTAAGAGTTTATTTTAGAGAAATTAAGTTACGTAATGCTACAGTGACTCTAGTCCTTACTTTGTCCTGTCACTAAGAGATAGGGGCGGATTGATACTTAGGTTTAGGTACTTTGTATGAGTTTGTTAGTTTTTTAGTGGTATGCATGATGCCCCCTCAGTTACGTCACGTGCTGCTAGTACGCCAGTCTTTATTAGAACCTTTTCTAGTTTGTTCAATGAGTGGTGGTAATTGGCTTAGAAGCACTAGCAGAACATCAGCATCAATCAATCAACCCAAAATTTGGTGTATACAACAAATGTAGTCATGTGTCCTCCATTTGACCATATGCATTGTTGACGACTAAAAGAAGTGGAAATGCATACTTAATGTACAATTGGCACGCCTGGAATAGGTGGGCTAGGTCGGGTGGTACATCGTACTTAGGCTTAGTTGTAACTTAGTATTCTGGAATCAGAATGGAAGACTGGATTACTGTTGATAAATAGTAACTTAAGTAGTCGATCCGCGAATCCCGCGATACTACTTGTTGACCAGATGAGATCGGTCAATTTAGTTATTGCAATTGTTGTTTACATAAGTGTTTTTTGACCGTTGTTGAAAAATATTGTATTTGTTTGACACCATCCATCAATGTTTGACTCTTTCTTATATCTTTTCTGTTCATCAGCACCCAGGGGCAGGCAGACAAGGAGTGGGCAGTCGGCGGGAGAACACCACCACCAGGAGGACACCAACGAGGGCTCCTGTGCTGGCCCCAGTAAGTCCTCTTGTTTTTAATAATATTTCTTATTCCATAACTTTTACTGCACCATATTTTTCACAAACTATTGTTTCAGTTTCCCAATGCTAGTTTTTACCAACAATTATCCTTCGATCTGTACGGTTTCAAAAATCTTGTTATCCCTGCCTCTGCTATGATGACTCTCTGTACTACTACTACTATCAGTCTGTCTGTACTGTAGTAGCTAAGCTTGCCCAGTTGGCCACTCTTTATTTGAAAGGTTGTAAATAAAACTCAGATTCACCAGTAGCTCTAGCCATTGAGTCCAGTCCTTTGGGTCGTCCTCTTGTACTACTTCTAGTCTTATTGATCTTGAGCCTTTGTTAATCTTGAGGCTTTGACAATTCACACCAACAAATACCCAACCAGATTTATTACTATTTTGATATGATAGCCTATAGGACATACTACTACTGTTGTAGGGATCTTGCACATACAGACCTTTGCACAAGAAAATAGGATGTTGGTGATGGTAGGTTGGACCTTCCTCACACACCTCAATCAGAAATTCAGAACCCATCACAATCCCCTGCCCGACTATAGTAGTGTCTTGTCATAACTATTAGGTCTCCAAATCCTCCCCCCAAGATACCCAAAAAGTAGACAACCCAGAACATAACACACCCAACCTCTCAGTTGTGGAAGCAATGCACATGCACACCCTTCCTTTAATTTGCTCACTCGTGTAAGTCCACACCAAATACCACCAAGTCTATGTAAGTTCAAAATGTTTATTTTGAATTGAGAAACTCTGTACATTGTTCTATTATATAATGCAGCACCAACCGGAAAATCAATAACATTAAAACAATAAACATTGTTACACTTACTTACAGTTGGGAATTTAATCATCATAACTGAAGAGTGGTGGAAGGCAGCACCACCATCCCCATGGCATTTAGTTTATATAAATGTATAAATGAAGATATCTGAGTGAAGGGACCCCTCACCATAGAAGAACCTAGTACTGGTAGTTGTTGCATCATTCATAAGCTCTGCAAAGCTCTGGTTCGTAGAAGGGAATCTTTTGTCTGTAACGCGAAAAATGAAATGGTGTGCGTTAGTATATTGCAACTTGCAAGCATTTCTCAGCCGTGCCAAAAAGTGTAGCATTTATGGATAAGCAATATGGACTAACAGTACACCAGTACTTCATAAAAAAGTGGCTTGTTAATGTTTTTGTTGACCGCTTGTACGCAGCGCGTAGACAGTAGCAGTGTGAGGCAGGTCATGTGGGCTCAAAGGTGTCTTATACAACAAGCTGCAAGGTAACGTCACATGTGCAAAAATAAAAGACACAAAGGTAAAATGGTTGCATGGCTCGGGCTAACTAAGCAAAGGCTAGAATGACCCTAGGGGGGACCATATATAACTATTAGTGTCTACTCTACTTCTACCTGATTTGTACTAGTGATGTATGTTATATTATTAACTCATTTTTCAATCTTGCTACTCACCAATAGGGGGAGGTGTATATGACGCCTAATAAATGTGTAATGTTTTCTAGGCGCACTACCGACCACCATTGCCGGGGCCAACAAAGGTGACGCAGAGGGAGAGGATGCGGCAGTTGCTGTCGATACCGACGATGGAGCGGTAGGGGGAGTGCCAGCACCAGTGTCGGGCGGTGGTAAGTTATATTCATAATCCTTAACTATTGTTGACAGTACAATCACTGCAAGGGTGTACTGTATGTATACTGTACTGTTGAGACTTAGGGCCCCATTAGGATGGCGGGCGGAATACCCCCGCCGGGCCGGCGGTAGTCACCGTCGACCCCGCAGGGGCAAACCTCCCGCCATCCCTGTAGAAAAGAGTCAGACCCCCCACATGTCGACCTGGCGGAAAAGGGTTCAATATGGTGGTGGTGTCTCTCTGAACACACTGCCAGCCATATAATCTGCATTTTGGAATGCCTTTATGTGGCGGCATTGCCGGCTGCCACGGAAAGGCATGCAGAGTATGCTTGGTGGCCCCCATGGAGGGTACCTATGCTATGGTACCCCCCTGCCTTTTAAAGAAAAACGTGACAGGCTCCACGCGTTGCCTGTCATGTTGTGCTTGGAAAAGCAAAACATGTATTTTTAGCATTGCTTTCGGCACCGCCCACCAGAATGTAAAAAAAAACAGGATGCGCCCGCCACTGTGGCGGGCGCATACTAATTGTCCCCACGAGACCCCCACCCTTTTTAGCGTGAGGATGGCGGGTGGACAAAGTCCGCCCGCCATCCGATGTCCAAGTAAGTATGAGTTGTTGTGAACGTTTGAAGAGTGAACTAGACTAGACACCCTTTAATTGGCATAGGGGCGGGAGTATTGAGCAACCAATGGCCTCATCTATCTGATTTCAACTGCGCTTTGAAAGTTTTATGGAGAAGACTAAAAGTCAGACCAGATCACCTGGTGCACTGTTCAACTAAAAAGTGAAAGACGGGTGGAAGGAAGAAGGACGAGCGAGATTTACAATGTTATGTACTGTGCTTTATAGTGCTACTCTACCATACCACTATGTGTATAATTGACTTGTCTTACTGTTTTTCTAAGAGTATATTTTAAAATTGTCTTGTTTTTTTCTTTTTGATACACAGCTACTCCTTCCAAAGTCAATCGGAGTTGGCCGCCAAGGAACGGCGCCGGAAGCTGGAGGCAATCCAGCAGGAATATCGGCGGCTGGTGGTCTTGGCAGAGGAGGAGGAGGAGACTGCAGCAGCACTTCAGACCTCCTCCAGTGCCCCGGGCCCCAGCCACCGCCCTCCAGCGCCGCGTCGCCCGTCTAGAGGAGCAGATGAGTGTCCTCCTGCAATCCCGCCCCATACCTTAGTCCCTGTCTTCTGCCCCTTTTTTAATTCTTGTTTGGGTGGGTGGGAACTGGTTTGGGCGTTGGGTTTTTGGACTATTTTCTGGACTTTCTTACGGACATTGGGAGGGGGGTGGGTCAGCTTTTGTGGGTTTTTAGTTTATTTTTGTTAGGGTCAATTAAATCTATGTTTCTACATTACATGCAATGTTGTTAATGTTTTGTAGGTGAGGTTACTGTTTTACATCACACTGTTTCTTTGCTGGTGCAGGCCCACCCATAGCCAGTGTTTAATTTAAAGAATTGGCTGACTGTGTAAGACACAAACAGATAGATGCGACACCCCTCACTGATTGACTTGTCCTACTAGTACTTTCAGTCTCTTCTCTAGTCTATGCATTCTTTATCTGGACTCAAAGGGGTGTGTGAAATTGAATTCATTGAAAACATGTCCATTATTAATTCTGCCTCCCCCAAACTTCTCTTACCTTTGCTTGATGTTTAACTTAGGCACAGCAATGGCTGCATGGTGAAGATGGTTTCCTTTTTCTAACATGCCATGATTGGGGTGGTGGTGGTAGTATAGTAGTAGTAGTAGACACTGGCAGGGCAGCAGCATTTGCAAAAAAAGAAAATGAGACAGGCAATCGCCTTTGAGAGACTGTTCGTGGAGTAGTAGAATGAAGTACAGTACAGCACTTACCGAGAAACAAAACATAATGGTGGTTGGGATAGCCTCCTAGACAGAGTTACAAACTATAGTTGTGTCGAGTCACTTGACTAGGCCTACAGTGTAACAGTTAGTGCTGTGTATGAGGAATGACAACAAATCCAATCAATGCCGGCAATTAATGCTGAGGTATATCTTCCTTTGTTAAATAAATTCACCTCTAAAATATACTACTCATGGGTGAGCAAGCAGAAGAAGATCATCTCTCTGCCTTGGAATTGAAGTAATGTTGCTTTCGCCACATCCGTCCCAGCAAGCGTGTGATTAAGTATTGGTGTACATTTAATTTAGTCACACCTCGACAATAAGTCACACAGCCCGTTGGGGAAAGGTTTGACAGTGAAAAACAGTATGCATGGGCAAATAAACGACAATCTTTGAAGACTACCATTGCATACACCGGATTACATACAATTATTGTTCTGTTGTTCCGGCCTTAATACTTTTACAGATAGCAAATAGAAATTTTAAATATTGGTCGGGAAGAATCGTAAACGGAGAGCAAACCTAATAATGATAATAACAACAACAAGAACACACTGTTGTAAAGATTGTAGACAAAAAAATGAATCAAATTATTTAAAAGAAGATGAAAGTTGATACTGTTACTGTGTTATCCTGGTCAAAAATGTGGACTGGATTTACATCTCGGCATTCCTCTTGGTCCTCTCGTCCATCAATATTGGGTGTCGCCACTCGCCACTGCCCGGCTGGAAAAAAATGTCGATTTATTGGTAAGGTAATTGTGCATTGTAATGTTTTCCCAAGTATAGGGCAAGGCCCGTCCTGTAATTGTAGATGGAAAAACAAAGGGGATATTGAGAAACAAAGTTGAAACAAATGCACAAGTTATGGTGCAGTGCAACAAGAACACTTTCCGAGGCGGCATGTATGCATCATCTCTACTCTAGTCTGTTTCCAGCATTGATCTTCAACAATAACAGGAGAGAGCAGGCCCACAGTGACAGGCCTGACGGCACATTGCTTAGTAGTGGCACATCCTACGTTTAGAGTACTTTTTTATTTTTTTAAAGAGTTGAACAAAGGCAAAGCACATTATCCATTCCAAACATAGCATTTTACAGTTTAAGTTAGTAAATCAATGCACCGCAGTCATCCCACCGCTACACTCGACTCTACTTCTACACAGACATTTGGGTCAGCTGTGGTTGTTTTTGACGTGTTTATCTTTAGGCTTTTATGCCACTCATGAAACATCCTCCTGACTTGTTATTATTCCATCAATCATCTCCGATACTTGTACTGACTGACTGTGAAGATCGGCCTGCAGTAGAAGTAAAATTTTGTTATTACACAACAAGAGTAGAAATATTGTTGACTTGAGTCACTCTTTAGTGTGTACAGTAAGACTACTAGTACACTTTGACTTCACTTTGTTCACAACAAACAAACAACGAAAACACAAACACCAATCGCTCAGAGTCAGGTGTCCAAAGCATGCCATTAATTGTCATTACCTGTTCCTTCTCATCTTAAGTTAACGGGCCGTCTATTTCGCCATCATCATCATGGACGGTGCTGTTGTCAATCATACTCAGTGCGCAGATCGAGTCCCCTTCCTGTATTCAATTAAAAGCAATGTATCAAGCTGCAGGAGATGTACAAATTTCTTATTTGCAAGAAGGGGAAAATTTACCTTGAGTTACGTTTAGTGTGCACTGTAGAGAGATGATTAGTGCACAATGACATAACTTCATGCACAACAAACACAACAAAATCACTCTGTCTGCGACTCTGCATCCAATGCATGGCATCAATCATTACCTGTTCCATCTCATTTTCAGTTAATGGGCAGTCTCTCTCGGCTCTGAAAGGAGGATAGCTATAGTAGTCATCTGATTCATGCTCCACTTCTTTTGGCGGGACTAGGAAAGTTTTAATTTTTTCTTCTATTTTCCATAATCCAATCATCATTCATGAGGGCAATGGATTTAGGTGGGAGATTCAGTATGATGGAGCGGAGGAGCTGGATTCGGAGGACTGTACTGTCAAATTGCAGACACCTGAAACTTGTATATTAAATAAGAAGAACAGAAGATGGTGGTAATGGATTTGTTGTGATTCACAAGGTTGTAACCGGAACGACAGACACACAAATAAAGGGGAAATAAAAGGGAGGATGACAATAAGTGCAAGCCTAATTTTCAGGGTAGTATAGCTTGTCCTCAAACTCTGGACTGGTCCTTCTCAATGTTATAATGGAACCAGCAGCACTGAAAACATGTTCAGAAGAGACACTTGCGACAGGGCAATCCAGATAGCTTATCGCCAGCCTGCTGAGCAGTGGCCATTCAGACCTTTTCCTGTACCAATACTGCAATGGGTTTTGATCAATGTACACCTCTGTTGGGTCGTCCAGATAGGCCTGGACCATCCGCTCAATGTTCAGGGGTGCTGCTGGTAAGCTTTCAGGCTCTTTTCTCTGTGCATCAGCACTGTGCTTATTAATGCCTAACTGTACATACCAATCGTCTAACGATTCTACTGGGCCTAATGATCCAGTTATTGTTGCTGTTGTCGATAGTGATGGTGAGTGTTGTGATCCAAACGCACTGCCCTCAGCCGACGAAGTTGCACTTGATCCTTCATGCCCTGCTGCAGTACTTCTTGTGGGTTGATCTTGCAGGCTTTTAATTAGCAGACGTTCGTTTTCCAACTTACTGGCTGCCTCAGCTATACAAGTTTTGTAGCGGGCAACATCAATCTCTGAAAAACCAAAGAATGTCTTCAGTCCAAATTTTGCACGTGGATCCAGAATTGTGGTACAAATGTAATGTTCTTGGGACAAAATTTTATTTTCTATCCTTGTATTTTCAGCTAAGCGACGGGCTAAGCTCTCCACCAAGTCATAGGCTTTGTATGATTCAGACACCTTCTTCAGCTGATGCTCTAGCAATTGCAATAATGGGATAGCTTGGCCCATTGTACAGTCCTCCTTGCTGACTTCATGTGTGAAGACCTCAAAAGGACGAAGCATCTCAGTCAGGCATTTAATTAGGCTCCATTGCTCCATCTGAAGGTTCATGCCTTTAACAGTGGCATCCCCTCTTTTCCAGACATATTCATGGAGTGGCCTGTACTGCTCAAACAGATGATCAAGCATGTAATACGTTGAGTTCCAATGTGTTGCCACCTCCTGGATGAGTGCTTTGACTGGCATCCTATATTCACGTTGAATGATCCTCAGCTGCTTCTGAGCTTTAATAGAATGGCTAAAATGAGTGCATATTCTTCGGCAGATGGCCAGTAAGTTGCTGACTATGGGTTCTTTTTTCAGAAAGTCTGGAACTATAATGTTAATGTTAATGGAACCCTGAAATAGGAACCAAGATCCATGGCCTTAAGTACATTACTGCCATTGTCTGTGGCAACAAAACCAATACTAAGTCCTCTTGGGCGCAGCCATTCAAAAACCTTGCTTTGAAACTCTTGCAAAATGTTTAAAGCCGTATGAGATTTCTCCATGGCGAGCATGGCTACAGTTGCATGTTTCCGAGTACCTTTAAAAATCGCAGCTGTGTCAACAGCACCTCGTGCAGATAGCTTATCTCTAACCCCCACAAAAGAGACCCAGTGTGCAGTGATGCACATGTAATCTGTGACTTGGCAACTGGTCCACATGTCTGTTGTCAGGTGGATATTGTAAACAGCACTCTGTTGCAAAGCTTGTCCAACCAATTCCAGCATATCATGATGTAGTGCCGGAACAGCAATTCTTGCGAAATAGGACCGACTGGGAACCTTCCATTTAGGGCAGATGGCTGACACAAATTCAAGGAAACCCACCCCTTCCACTAATGAAAAAGGGAGAAGGTCCACCGCTAACATTTTAGCCAGCTTTGCATTATGCAACCGTGCCGTTGGGTGTAGGCCTGGGCGAAAATTTTGTTCCATTTGCGGAAATTGCGATAATTTGACATTTTCGCATTCTGCGGAGAGCGCAAAAATGTCAAAATTTCCGGTTTCCGCAGCTTGGCGATAATTTGTTTCTTGCTCGCGCTGTAAAATAATACATTCTCGCGCGCGCGCGATCGCCTTACCTGAATCCCTGCGTTCGCCGACAAGTTGTCTTGATCCGGTCGCGTTCTCCATGAGATGTTGTATTGTTTTTAGCCATTTGCGCTATCTCGCGACAGTTCGCGCCCGCAGTGACGTCATGCGTCGTGCGATCACGTCTTTCTTCTCACGATGATGCACCGCGAGACAACTCAAAACAAGATGGCCGCGCCCGCAAGCAACCACATGGGTAAGTTGGCGACCCGCAACCACGCAGAAAATCTCGCAAACATGCGGGAAAAAAACTTCTGCATTTTCGCGATATTTCCGCTTGTTTGCGATAATTTTAAACATTTTCGCGATAATTTGCGAAAGTTAGTTTCGCAAATTCCGCCCACCCCTGGTTGGGTGGTTGTGTTGGAACTGCCCCTCCAACCTAAGCATGCTCTCAATGGTAGGCTGGATTACTTTCCTTTGTGGTGCTGTTGTTATCATTAACCCACTTAGGCTCAACGACACAGTTTTTCTCATTGTGGTACTCGGTCGCCTTCCACCTTCCACCGCAATAATATCGTTCCCTGATTCTTCCTGACCAACTTCAATGGGTTGAGTTTTTCTACTTTCTTTTAACTGAAGTAGGTGATTCTCCCACACGATAGTGTGGTGTATTCTGAGATGACTTGCTTGGCCTCCAGTACCATAGTTTGTACCAAGCTTACCCCACCGAACACCGTGTCGACAAATTGAGCATATAGCAACGTTCTCCTCCTTGGTGCTAACAGAAAAGAAGTCCCAAACTGGGGAGGTGAACTTTCTGGCACTGCTGGATGTGCCACTTTCAATACCAGATGAACTGGAAAGTGTGCTTGGAATGTGACCCTGTGCAGCTAAACTGTGACTTTTACTACCACTACCTACTGAGATGGTTGAGCTGGATGAAGGTCCCTGCCGGGCCTTGGAAAATATGGCAGCTGGAGTTAGTGGTGGTGTAACCTGTGTTGGTGATATCCGTGCTACATCCCGCTCAGTAGCAGCTTTCTGGATAGGGTGAGAATGTTGGTCTCCCATCCCTTTGGGGCGGGAGTGATGTGCGTGATGACTGGCTCATCTTCATCAACATCACCCCCTCTTCTACATCTACCTCCATAACTCTAAGTTTTTCTGAGAGCTTCCTTTTCAGAAGCATTGTCTTGTGCCGTGCATAACTCTCAGACTGAGCTGGTGGATGCCAAGTGGCATCACGATCATCAGAAGCGGGGCTTGAAGAAGAAGATGATGGACTAAGCCTCCTTTTCCTTGCTGGTGGTCTGGAAGAAAAGAGATCATCTGAAACAGTGGTTTGCTCCACTTTGTCTGCAGGAAGCTTGATTTCCTGAAATGCCCCTACGTCAGGAGCAACAACTACTATGGTGGGCTCTTGTTGCGGCTGCTGCTGTTCTTGTTGCGGCTGCTGCTGTTCTTGTTGCGGCTGCACACTTATCTGCTGAGTTTCCGCCTGCGTTGATTGTGTACTACTTTGCGATAATAACATTTCAACATCGCTGCTCGTTAGTAGACTGGCTACCTCTGCGACACTAAAACCCTTGGGCCTAGGTTGGTGGGGTTGGACCGCCGGTGCTGAGGTGCTGCTCCCAGCTTGGTTCCCGGACAACGCTGCTGCAGGCGTAACTTTTTTGGTGCCAAAAAAAACATTGGCCGGCACACCAGTCGTGGTTAATGGCACTTCATTTTTCTGTTCCTTCTTCTCACCGGCAACTTTCTTGGTACTGGACCTGATACCTTTCTTTGGGGCTACCTTCTTCAGATGTCAGGCAGGATGCAGATGCACAACAAGTTCTGGTCACACGTGGACGTGATGTGCAGCAGGACTTCTGTCTGGCTGGCAGTACAACGGGTAGCCGGGTGATGCTGATGACACCTCCTCCTCTGGCTTTTTGTGCACCTAAAAGCAAATAAGCCAGGAGAAGAACATCAGTGAAATGTTGCATTTGCTGTTGTGGTTCAATTACTTACTACTGTACTAGTGCAAACAAAGGATATAGTCTAGCCATTTATGACCTTTTTTCAACAAGGGCTATGTTATACTACTGTGTACAGTCACACACTACACTCTCAGGAAGGATAGGAAAGATAATAAGAACCACCAAAATAAAAATGTAATGGAAGTGGGGTGGACCCTATTTGCCATTAAATTATTTGCGCATCTCAGCATCCATGGAGCTGCTGTTGGCAAAGGGGGTGGATGGATGGAAGCAGTAAGCCAATAGGAAAACCATGCAGGCCTATATGGCAAAAGCAGGACACTAATAACTCCCAACACAAAAAAAGGCCACCAGCCACATGGACACTCACAAATCACAAACAAGCAGGGGGCCTGGGAAACACCAGGAGCTGAAAAAAGGCCTATAAAAGCCAGGTAAAGGATACATGCTAAAGCACACAGCCCTGCCTTTTTAATGCAACAAAATGCAAATATGAACATTCACAGGCCTCAAAAGGGTCTGCAGGGTGCATGCATTGCACACCAACAAACACCAGACACACACAACAAAAGCATGTCTTTAAGACAACCAACATCAGAAAGCCCAACCCAAAAAAATACACTTGCCAACTCAATCCAATGCCATTTATGCCCTAAATGATGTGTAAATTCAACAGACCACACAGAAACACTTGATTAATAAAGCTGTGGCTACCTGCTCTGATCCTACTGGATGAAAGCAGGCTTGTTGGCAGACAAGGCCAGGCAAGCTTGCAGGCCTAGGCTTCAAAATGGCCATCAGCCACATGGCCAGGCCCAACAACATCAGAAAGCCCACCCCAAAAAACACACTTCCCCATTTCAATCTAATGCCATCCATGCCCTAAATGATGTCTAAATTGAACAGATCACACAGAAACACTTGATTAACACAGCTGTGGCTACCTGCTCAGCCTCTGAGCCTATTGGATGAAAGCAGGCCTGTTGTTGGCAGACAAGGCCAGACAAGCTTGCAGGTCTAGGCTTCAAAATGGCCACCAGCCACATGGCCAGGCCCAACAACATCAGAAAGCCCACCCCAAAAAAAAAACACTTCCCAACTCAATCCAATGCCATCCATGCACCAAATGATGTCTAAATTCAACAGACCACACAGAAAAACTTGATTAATACAGCTGTGGCTACCTGCTCAGCCTCTGAGCCTAGTGGATGAAAGCAGGCCTGTTGTTGGCAGACAAGGCAAGACAAGCTTGCAGGCCTAGGCTTCAAAATGGCCACCAGCCACATGGCCATGCCCAACATCAGAAAGCCCACCCCAAAAAACACACTTCCCAAACTCAATCCAATGCCATCCATGCCCTAAATGATGTCTAAATTCAACAGACCACACAGAAACACTTGATTAATACAGCTGTGGCTACCTGCTCAGCCTCTGATCTTACTGGATGAAAGCAGGCCTGTTGGCAGACAAGGTCAGACAAGCTTGCAGGCCTAGGCTTCTAAATGGCCACCAGCCACATGGCCAGGCCCAACAACATCAGAAAGCCCACCCCAAAAAAACACACTTCCCAACTCAATCCAATGCCATCCATGCACTAAATGATGTCTAAATTCAACAGACCACACAGAAACACTTGATTAATAAAGCTGTGGCTACCTGCTCTGATCCTACTGGATAAAAGCAGGCCTGTTGGCAGACAAGGCCAGGCAAGCTTGCAGGCCTAGGCTTCAAAATGGCCACCAGCCACCTGGCCAGGCCCAACAACATCAGAAAGCCCACCCCCAAAAAACACACTTCCCCATCTCAATCTAATGCCATCCATGCCCTAAATGATGTTTAAATTCAACAGACCACACAGAAACACATGATTAATACAGCTGTGGCTACCTGCTCAGCCTCTGAGCCTACTGGATGAAAGCAGGCCTGTTGTTGGCAGACAAGGCCAGGCAAGCTTGCAGGCCTCGGCTTCAAAATGACCACCAGCCACATGGCCAGGCCCAACAACATCAGAAAGCCCACCCCAAAAAAACACACTTCCCGACTCAATCCAATGCCATCCATGCCCTAAATGATGTCTAAATTGAACAGACCACACAGAAACACTTGATTAATACAGCAGTGGCTACCTGCTCAGCCTCTGAGCCTATTGGATGAAAGCAGGCCTGTTGTTGGCAGACAAGGCCAGACAAGCTTGCAGGCCTAGGCTTCAAAATGGCCACCAGCCACATGGCCAGGCCCAACAACATCAGAAAGCCCACCCTAAAAAAACACACTTCCCCAACTCAATCCAATGCCATCCATGCCCTAAATGATGTCTAAATTCAACAGAACACACAGAAACACTTGATAAATACAGCTGTGGCTACCTGCTCAGCCTCTGATCTTATTTGATGAATGCAGGCCTGTTGGCAGACAAGGCCAGACAAGCTTGCAGGCCTAGGCTTCTAAATGGCCACCAGCCACAAGGCCAGGCCCAACAACAGAAAACCCACCCCAAAAAAACACATTTACCAACTAAATCCAATGCCATCCAGGCCCTAAATGATGCTTGAAAATGAAATATATTAAAAAAACACCAAAGGAACAGTTGCTTCATCATGCACACACCCATGAGGCCACGACTAGCTCGGGCCTACTACTGACTACTACTACCCACAACATTTAAAAAAAAAAGGAATGATGATAGTTACCAAAAATAAATTGTAGTTACAACAACTTCAATGCCCCCAATCAAACAGACACAACAACCACTTACTTGTAAAATATCCAATTAAAAAATCCTCAAATCCAATTGCAATGATGCAGCAGACAAAAAGAGTGATCTTCCCAGCTCAAAATCCAAAGGCAGAGTGAGCAGGAGATGGACAAAGCACTGGGAGGAGCTTGCTGGACAGGAACAGGAAGTTGGAGATTCTGTGGCACTTCCTCCCTCTCGCCACCTTTTTAGAAAAGGACTCCTTGCACAAAAAACGACAGCCAAATGTCAATCTGAGGAGTTGTTTACATCCAAATCATCATTTGCAGAAGGTTTCATGCTGATAGAGCTGATATTCTTCTCCAAATTGAAAATTTTACATGTTCGAGGTCTCGAGCTCCACATTACTTCCGCCGGATGTCCATGGCGTGTCCAAAATGACTTGATCACGTTCTCTCGTTCCCTGTCGCGTTGGATATGACGTGTTCGGGGTCTCTTTCTCCTTTTCGCGTTCGATATGACGTGCCCGCGTCCTCACGCTCTCGCTCGCAGTCGAGAATGACGTGTTCGAGATCTCAATCTTCTCATACTTTCGTGGTGCATGATCGCGAGAAGAAAGACGTGATCGCACGATAAATGACGTGATCGCGCGACAAATGACGTTAATGCGGGCGTGAACTGTCGCGAGACAGCGCAAAATGGCTACCAACAATCCAACATCTCGTGGAGAACGCGACCGGGTCGAGAAAACTTGTCGGTGAACGCGGGGATTCAGGTAAGGCGATCGCGTGCACGCGAGAATGTATTTTTTTACAGCGTGAGCAAGAAAAAAATTACCGGTAAGATGCGGATTGCGGAAATTTTGACATTTTCGCGCTTTCCGCGGAACGCAAAAATGCCAAATTATCGCAATTTCCACGAGCGGAACGGAATTTTGGCCCAGGCCTGATTTAAATACAGTGTATACATATCCATCATACATATAAAAACTTTGTCAACCTTGCTTTAATGTCCTAACTCTGATCTAAGTAGGGTCCTATTACTCCCTGCACCCCGATGGGGTCATGGACACTAGGGGATATATTCACAAGAACGTGTGATAACACACAAAAATGTTAATGCAACTTTACACATCACAGCCTATCGCGGGAAAATAACTCCGTTTCAACGTGGATATCACAACAAGGAGGTACCATGAGATAGTGTGCTGACACCGTGCACAATGGCCACGATACAACCACCTCAATGGAGATAAAAAAACAAACCACAACACAAAAAAAACCTGCGATCGGCCAAAGCGTGATAAGAAAACAGTGACAACCAGTGCGAGGGCAGCAATACTCAAGCGTAATGCGGGAAAAAGCACACAAACAGCCTACAGAAAATGCCACAGAAATATAAGCCATCAAATGCGGAGTATCACAGATGCACCCTGTCTGACTGCACAGGACAACATGTACCCCACATGTACCCCACAACATCCAAGCACCGTGGAAGAACTGAACCGACAGGCACACTGCATGAAAGAGACCGGTGGCAGACAAATCAGAGGACACAACTGGTTCCACAAATGTGCACAACATGGCAAATCACATATGTAAAGGCAGGAAAATGTAACAAGACAATGTACAAGTACAACCTGTAACCTGCAAATATGTTTTAATCAACACACAACATGCAACGATCATCTTGAAACACGATGTCCGGGCTGTACAGGAGCTTTCCACCTGTGCCGTCCAGGCACCTGAAACGTGACTTCAACATGCCAAATGTGTGTTCAACGATTCCCCTGGTGCGTATGTGGGCCGCATTGTACTGTCTCTGGGCAGGTGTGTTCGGGTCTCGGAGGGGTGTCATCATCCAAGGGCAGAATGCATATCCTTGATCACCTGGGAGAAAAGAGTCAATACTTGGTTCGGCAGGATGTGATGGCAGGCCCATTAATCCAGTGACGCCTGTGCTGGCTGTGTGTGGGGTGAGTGTAAGCCAGCCCTCAGGGAGTAGCTGGTGCTGGCAACAACTCCAACAGTCATCAGGCACCCAGAAATGCAATGTCCGGACCACAAGGGGGAAAGACTCGAGTCGCACAGGGTTAGTGGCCCCGGATGCACATTGGCTGACATTGGCCCACCGCCACGTGACGCTGACCTGCTGGAGACTGGTGTAGGGTCATGAGGGCAGAGCAGGGCCTCGCATGTGTCATAGGTGCCTTCTACGGAGTGTCACGGGGGAGAATGGGAGGTCTACCCCAGGGCATGATGCAGAGGGCACATGCCAGCAGTGCCCGGCAGCATGGCGGATACGAATGCCACAGACCCATGCCAGCAACCAAGTCCGTACCTGCCCATTGCCGATGACAACCCCTAGGCCACAGGCTCAGACACCAACGATGTCCCACCGGAGGATGATGGTCACTCATTGCGCACAGGGATAGTGGCACCCCGTGTCGCCGGCTTGCATTGGACAGGGTTAGTGGCACCACATGTCGCAGGCCTGCGATATGGAATTATACCTCATTGATCGAAGGGAGTCTGGTGCTGACAGACTTGGGGTCACTGCCATTCAAGACTCAGGACACAGTTCCACATGTGGGACCTACTGGGCCGAAGAGGACGCAGGTGAAGTATGTTAATAAGAAAGGAGTGATGTGGGCCAGCATCGGGGGGGCCATCGATGGTCTGCGGAGGCTGCAGAGGTCACAGAACTGGGGTTTGGAGCTTGCACCGGCATGTGGTGGGCCCTCTTTGACACACAACGGTGTCGGCAGGTGAGCAGTGTGGCCTTGGTGCACTGGGGTGGGCAGGCCTGGTATGCGTCCTGGGGTGCAGCAGGAGCACAGGGTCGCAGGCCCCACTGCTCACAGCATTGGCCTCGTGGCAGGCCGCGAGGCGCAGCATTGTCAGTGATGTTGGCCTTCCCGAGAGTGAACCACGCTCTGCGCTATGGGGGTTTTTACCACACCCCTGTGCAGCCCTGGCATACACAGGGCCGACCCACTACGCTCACGCACACAGTGGGGGACGCAGAGTGCGACACTTCCGCTATCTGAACCACGACCTGGGGTGACATGGTTGCATCCACTGCTCACTACTCTCCAGTCACCAGCAGTTGTTGTCTGCATGGACATGTCTGTGGTACACATACCCATGTCTGCCCTGCATATCCATGCCTCACTTGTTGTTATGTACATTCCCATGGACGGGTCACTTGCATCCTCCGCACATGGCTGCATTCCGCATCTCCACACGTTCAGCTGTTGTGTGGCAGTGGTGCCATGATATGTCTGTATTGCATGCTGGTGTAGCCCAGGATGACCATGGTGTGGTGTTGTCATGTCTAGTAAGTGCTCGTGTTGTTTGACATGTATGTGGTTTAGTCACGTGTGCATTCCCACATTTGTGCGTTGTGTGTTGGTGGCTTTGGGGTGTGTGATGTGTTGATTTGACACTTACCAATGAGCAGTCCAGTTCCATATCTGTTATCCTGGAAGTGCTGGTTGATGATGGACTGTCGGAAGATGTAGGAATCGTGCACACTGCCAGGGTAGTTTGCGACGACATTGGTGAAGAGTCCAAGGTGGTCCACTATTGCCTGCACATTGATGGAATGTGTGTGCTTTCTGTTGCGGGAGTGGTGTGCAGTATCCGCAGGGGGCACAAGTGGAATATGTGTGCAGTCAATTGCCCCCAACACGGCCAGGAATCCGGCTATGGTGTATAAGCCTTGCTTTGTCTCCAGCTGTTCCTGCGCAGTGTTGGGGAAGTGAAGGTACTGGGGTATGAAGCGGAGGATGGCATCCAGGACAGGTGTGATGAACTTTAATAGGGCTGGCTGTGAGACCCCTCCGACTCTGGCAGTTGTTGGTTGGAAGGTACAAGAGGCCAACAGGTGCAGCACAGCCAGGAGCTTTGTCTGCGGAGGGATGTTGGTTCTCCGCTGTGTTGGGACCATCATTGCCTGTGGGCAATGTGAGTCATTGCGTGGAGGATGGTTGTCCTTTTGAGCCTGTAGTAGGCAATGACTTCCTCGGGCATTAGGTCTGTGAGAGTGGTGTGATTTTGGTAGGTCCGCTCTCTTACTCTGCGCTGCCTCTGTGGTGGTCTGGGGGGGTGGGTCTGGGTCCTGGGGGGGTGGCGGTCCTGGGGGTGGTGGCGGTGAGTGTTGTGGCCCTGTTGGGGCTCCGAGCCACATGATGAGTAGCTCCATGGCGTCGTTTGGTCTTCGGGTGTGGCTGTGTGATGGGCTCTGTTGCCTACTGCAGGTAGTCATCCGACTTTACGCCTGCTTGAGGCAGGTGTTAAATACCTGAGGCTAACACGGCTTATCGCGTGTTTTTGGTTTGCATCGCGGATTTGGCATTTCGTTGTGAAAGTGGTGTTGTGTTTTTTTCATGTGTTTTTGCATGGGAACGCATACTCTGCATCTCATTAGGGTTAGTTGGTGGTGTCCACCGTGGAGATAGATTTTGCACCAGCTTGTGAATGGGGTGTTAGATCTATCTCCACTTTTGATGTGTTAAGGTGGAGTTAATTCGTAGGTAAGTCCTTGTTAATATGCCGTTTAGGTGTGAAGTCCTCCTCATATCTGTGAGGCCACAAAACCCCATGCATGAGAGAACTGGAAGTGCCTAATAGACTGCCCTGTGTCTTTCATCCCCCAGCAGGTTCTCAGTGCAAGAATGTGATGCTGTCCAAAATGTTGGCCTATACTAGCCTGTGTGTGCCTATTATATAGACGTCTCCTGTGTTAGTTTGCTAAGCTGCCCGAAACAAACTATAAACTTTGAACTGTGTCCGAGGGGAAGTCACTACTAATGCTGAACAGGGTGCGGGCAGTAAACTTGCATCCAAATGTCACACATGTGGAGGGAAAAACCAAGACATGAGAATAAAAGAGGGGGGAGAAGACTCCAAGGCCCGCTAGTCCAGACTACTCAACCCACATCTACGCATCACCCCTGTGATAGGTCCCCATGAACAGTCTCAGTCCATTCCATGTCCTCGTCCTCCCCCCAGGGACCCTGTCGCAGCGTCTGTTTCTGAAGGGTGCTCTCACTTGTCTACCACTTTCAACCACAAATTCCCTATGGGACCTCAGCGGACTCCATGGACGTCTTCCCTCTGCAACATCCTCTCCTCATCCCTGGCCCAAAGCATCATGCCCCTGGCCCATGCCTCAACTCTAGGCCCCCCACTGACTTCCAGACCATTGCAATTCTCCTTTTAACCAGTATCAGGGGGCAGATCTATAAACCTAGTTCCCACTTTTTCAGGCTTTGTCCCAGAGAATGCTTCCAAAAGGCAGATCTCTATTGAATTCACCATAAGGACTGCCCCCTTGAACACCTGCAGATGAGTGCATCAGCACATCATGTGGATGAAATTTGCATCTAATGTTGCACATCTGGAGAAGAGTCTGGGCTTGCCCCCTTAAATCAACCCACACCTACGTGGTGTCAAATATGGTCTGTGCATATAGTTATACTGAATATACTGTAGCTAGGCATTAAAGGACACTTTCTGGGGGTATGCCAGAAGTCACCCTCATTCAGCATCTGATAAGTTATGGCCTAGGTCAGCAGTCCAGCATCTATGAAGGGTCTCTAGAGGTTTCCCTGCCATTGTGTTCAGAGCCTTATAAAACCACATGATTAAGTGGCTCTCTGTACCCATCATCATCAGTTGCTGTAAGACTAGGTGAGGAAGTAACCTGGTGCCAGGGACGTCCACTCTATCAGACCTGGCAATGAGATGAGAGTGCCCAGATAGTAGCAGTAACTCCCTGTTACAATCCTCACCTCTGTCCAGGGGCTCAGCTGTACCGCTCTGAAAAATGTGAGCGGTTCTCCATGTAGCAGGCCTACCAGTGGCAGCTCAGGGGCATATAGTCCCTCCCTCCTGTCCACTTATAACAATGGTACCAGCAGCTCAGGGCGATCACCAGGAGGAGTCCTGGTTTGTGGGATCTGCAATGCAGCCTGGAGCCGCTTCGCGAGCATTGACCCCGGGTTAGGTTTGGTGCCTAATCAGCCAAACTCTGGAAATCCCACCCTGTCCAGCCATCGTGTGATTAACTGCGGTTGTGCCACCAGATGGTAGAGTTCAAAATCAGGGATGCCAAGTCCCCCTTCCAGGCATGGGTGGCAAATGGTTTCAAGCAAAACCCTCTGACATCCACCGTCCCAAATGAGTTCCCCCAGGAGGGAGTCCAATTTTCAAAACCACAACACCAAGACACGCACCGGCAGGTTCACAAAATAATAAAGGAGCATTGGGAGCAGGAACATTTTGCACAGCACTATTCGCACCATTACGAGGAGCCTTAGAGAGCACCAGAAAGGGACACAAGATTTTAGGGACCATATTGCCTTGTCCAATTACCCTTCTGCAAATCAGCAGTTTCATGGTAGATGTGAATACCTCAGTATTTAAAAGCTTGGGGCACACAGAGGATGTCCAGGGGCAGTCAACAAATCGAGTAGCCTCCTGAAGAACAGGGTAGACACACATTTTGGCTCTATTTACCCATAAACCAGAGAAAGTCCCACATTCCTCGAGGAATCGCAAAGCCAATATCCTCTTTACCATTCTGCAAATAAATCAGCAGATCATGAAAGTAAAGAGAGATATTGTGTTCAACCTCCTCCACAGTGGATCCTTTATCCTGACATTCTGTCTGGAAGTAGTCTGACAGCGGTTTGATAGCCGGGGCAAAGAGCAGTGAGAAAAGTAGACATCCTTGTCATGAACCATGGAAGATGTCATAAGAATCAGAGATAGTTTGTCCCGTCTTCAGCCTGGCCATGGGATTTGAATTCAACAACCGCAGACAGTTGGCCCATTCCTCACCCAAACCCATGTGGAGCATGACCTCCTCCCAGGAAGTCCCACCTCATGGTGTCAAAGGCCTTTTTCAGGTCCACTGACATGATCATTACCTATGGGTGGCCCGACCACTCCAGGTTGTACATGATGTTATACAGTCATCTGAGATTAAGGGATGTATTACGTGCAGGTATACACCCATTCAGATGGGTGTGAATTAGATCAGGCATGTGCAGCCCCAGTCTGGAGGTCAAGGACTTGCTGCTAAACTTCAAGCCTGTATTAAGCATAGAGGGAGCCTGAAATCTGCTATACCGGCCTCAGGCGAGCTGGTCTAGGGTAATGGTGCCACTTGGGTCTCCCTCGTCCAGTCTGGGAACTACTCTAACTCAGACATTTCTCTATTAAGGGCATTCAGTTTCAGGCCAATACCTCCACATACATTGCATATAACTCCAAGGGCAGTCTGACCGTCCCCAGGGATTTACCGATGACCATACTCTTAATAGCAGCCTGAATTTCTTGGACAGTGATTGGCCCCGCCAACTCCTCAGCCACCCCGCCAGGAGAGTCTGAGGCTCTATTTGATCCAAACGGGTCTCAGGGGCCCTTAGCTGGTCCACCCCAGTGTACTATAAAGGGATATATAGTATACCCAAAATGCTGAATTGGTGTCTGTGGGGGAGTAGAGCGTAGTCCTTTCCAGAAACATTACATAGGTGATGGCTTTACCCCTGCCCTGTGGACGGACCAACCAGGCCAGTAGCCTCCCTGGCTTCCCCTCCTCTTTATGGGTGTGGGTAATATATTCCCGTTAATTATGCCACCGAACACATTCCAGTGCCAAATTGTACTAATCCCTAGCCTCAAGCAACCTAGGGAGATCTTCCAGACATCACCCAGTGTTTATCTTGCCCATGGACTAGTGACATTGAGATGCAACAACTCCAGGTCAAGTTCATGGCTTATCCCCACTGTCTGGCCCAGACTGTGCCCCCTGAAGACATCCTTAAAGGCCTCCCATTTCTCAGGCTATTCGATGCTGTGCCAGAGTTTTTAGTAAACTATTGGGCAATCCAACCAATCAATGTGTCCCAAAATACTGCGTCCTCTAGCGGCACCATGTGCAAGTGTCAAGTTTGTATTCTAGGGCGCTCATCCACCATTTGAAAGGACAATAGTAGTAGGCTCTGATCAGATGACATCCAGACAAGATACTCAGTTTGCATCACATAGTGACACATCCCGCTGGAGCAGATTAATCTATCCAGTCTGGTGTGCACCTTATATATAGTGAAGTAATATGAGTAGCTCCTGTCCAAGGCATGCTGTATGTGCCAAACATCCTCTATATCTCAATGCATCATCCAGTCCCTCATGCCCTCTGCTGTTCTATGTGTCATCGCCCAGGGCATTGGCGGTGTCGAGCAGTCTAGTTCAGTGTCTAGACCACAATTAAAATTTCCTCCGAGAAGCAGGACCCCCTCCACTAGATGACCCAGCTGCGTCAAAGGGGAGCTCACAAATGGGGCATGGTCCTGGTTTGGGGCATAGACACTCCCCAGTACCACCAGCGTACCACATAACTGACCCTCCACTACTACATCTCTATACTCTTTGTCATATGAGTGCCACAAGAAAATGCTGGGTATGTGGAAGCATGTATCTGTCTTCACCAGTGATGCTGCAGTCTGTCCACCTCCACTCTTGTGAGGTGGGTCTCCTGCAGCATGGCAATATGCACCCCTCACCTTTTAAAGTACTTGTGGTTTTTGTGGCACTTGGCTATCGCTCACAACCCCCTTATGGTCCATGCCATTAGTTTGAATGCATGTAATGATGCTGTCATGTCTGTAGCCCTGTCCTGCCCCCAATCACCACCCACCCCTGTGCCCATTCCCCTGATACTGTGGAAAGTAAAAGAAAAATAACAAGAGAAACATGGATTCCAACTCCCAGCCCTAGAGCAGCCCAGCAATGGCTGGCTACCTAAACAATAGGCACCACAACTACATTCATAACATTCATCCTCCATTCCAACACACTGGGTTGAGAGATATGGTAGGCTGAAACTCCAATTCAGGTCTCTGCCTCTGTCTTACAGCCCCCACCTCTGCGTTGACCACAGCATACCCACTGGAGTCTCTGGAGGAAAATCCCCATAACGCTCTCAAGGCACTCCCCTGCCTCTGTTTAAATGGTCTTATCTGGTTTCTTGGGACTGATGTCCAGGGGGTGCTGTCCACCAATTGCAGCCCCTCAGACTCCAACTCCCCACAGACAGGTCCTGAGGCCGATTGTACCTCCACTTCTGTGACTTTGGTCTCAGTGAGCTTCGCTGCTACTTGCAAGGCGGCCGCCTTATCTCTGCTGGATGTGTTCTGGAGGCAACATCATGTGGCCCCATGAATGCCATCGGCTTCACTGGTCCCCTTGGGACCCCCGGCCGGAGAAGGTCTTTTTTCTCCTGCCCTATATGCCTTGATCCAGGACCATGCTTTCTGCAGGTTCAGGTAGAAGTAGGAGTTGATTTTCAGCTTGGCTACATACTTGAGGGAGTAACACAGCCCTTCATCTCACAGTTCACTCTTGACCTCCAAGAAAGAGGCCCTTTTAGCTTGGGCAGCCACCGTATATTCTGGGAATAGAGTCACCTGCCTATCATACACTCTGAAAAAGGGTGTCCTGGTCTCTGTAGTCTAGCAGTGCAATGAAGGATGTAACTTATTTCGGGGCCACCATTGCCTGCATCCATGACTCCAGATATCCCACCATGTCTGAGCCCACGGTTCCCTCTTTAAGGCCCACCACATGCACATTATTACTTTAATTGCATCCCTTTGCATTCTCTGCTCGTTGATCAATTTTGCTCACCCAGTCCGTCAGGCCCCTCATTTTCTCACTCAGTGCCTTCTATACTGGTTGCAGATCAGTTATTTCATCTCTGATTCTTTGACTCTCTCTGCCAGTTTAAAGTTGTCGGCTCACAACAGGATCATCTCCACCACCATTGAGCCGATCTCTTGCAGGTTTGTGGGCTTTGCATCAGTAATGGCATCTAGGATTTTGTCTAGGGTGCTCT
The DNA here is from genome assembly GCF_964204655.1 of Triturus cristatus. Taxonomy (NCBI): domain Eukaryota; kingdom Metazoa; phylum Chordata; class Amphibia; order Caudata; family Salamandridae; genus Triturus; species Triturus cristatus. The sequence goes on from NC_140595.1 coordinate 372,072,785, forward strand.
GTATCGGTTAGGGAGAGGATGCAGCCTAACAGCTAGGGCAGTCGACCTTAAATCTGGGGAATCGGATTCGAGTCTCGGCAACGGTGCTGAACATCTGGTGATTCTGGGCAAATCACTGAATCTCCCCGTGCCTTACAAAAATGTATGTGTCCTTGTGAAACGCAACTGGGGCTCATGTAAAGCGCTCTGATACTTGATACCTTCGGGTCAAGTTCGCGCAATATAAAGGGTAAAGACTCCAGGGCCATCTCCACCTATGTAGGGTCTTTATCAACCTCACATCATGGTCCTTGGTTTACCCATCGCTGCGACCTATCACCAGGTCCGTGCCCACTTTGAAGTCCCTGGCGCCATCTCCTCATCCAGGACACCCAGCTATTTGGATGCACATTGTCCCAAACTCCACTTAGGTGTCCCTTTGCCAACGGCTTTCTTCTACCAGTCTGTCTTGTAATGCTGGGGCCAGCAAACCCCTCACCCGCAACTGTATCTCCCGATCATCGATGTTTCGGCATTCCCAAGTGAGCACCCTGGAAGGCAGGTGGGCAAATTGTCTCCAGTAACCATATTGTGCAGATAACAGAATCTGGTTCTCCATTGCCCACTTTCCCAAGCGAACTAGCAAAATTCTACCCAGTGACTTCACAGTCAAGTCTAATAATAATATAGGACAACCCCTATCTCCCTTTTTGACGATAAGGACAAATGTTGCCTGTGACCAAGATTTAGATAGGGTGTCCTAGCTCGCACTCCTGAGGACATTCACCAAAATCAGGGCCCCCAAATGCCAAATTGCCTTTAAATAGATCAGGACAGGTCCCAGTGCTTTAAGATTTTGAGATCTATTTATCACAGAAATGACATCCCCAAGGTAGATTTTAGGATCTTTTGCACTAACTAGGATTCCTATATCGTTCAAAGTACAACATGCACTATGGGCTTACTTGTTGGAGTCATAAAGTCTTTCAAAGTGCGCAACCCATTTGTGTTCGGGGATGGTAACCTCAATGCCAATTCTGGGTTGTGTTCAGAAAAAGGGAGCATTAACTAATATCTTCCAGAATTGGGCAGTGTTGTTTCTGGCTGAAGTATTGACTAGCTGCTGCCACGCTTCCTCTCTAATTTAATTTTTCCAATGGATAACTGCTGCAACTTTGACCGCTCCAGCAGTCTCATCAAGACCACGTGGCTTAGGCCCAATCACCGTCGCTGCCAGGGCCTCTTACCGTCTCGGCCTTCCTGGGTCACTGAATACTGTTTCACCCTCCGCTGCACCACCAGTGCAGGTGAAGGTATCAGCAAAGATGGTCCTCACTGCGCCATCGTCCCGTTGTTGACCACGTGGATGGCATCTGGTTCAAGACGCGACCAGGATCTCAACACTGTACCACACATCTAGGCCTCAAGACACCGTCCCGGCTCAACAGTAGTATGCAGGAAGGCCTCCTCCTTACCATCACTCAACTGTGGTCCTAACGCACTCCATAGCACAGGGTAAAGATGCCTCTCCCTAGGCCATTCAGCCACCACCTCCTGCCAGCAGTCTCGCCCCTGCCTCACCACTCTGCAGATCACTGTTGCTCCAGGCCCCACCTTCATCACAACACCTCTCCATGAGCAGCTCAATGGCCCCTAAACACTCAAAAGGGTTGCAGGAGTCCCGATAAGGCCCACAGGTGCATTGCAGTCACAGGATTATGTCAGGCCGGTGCGGAGCCTCAGGTTTAGGCATCCATCACAGTCTTCATGACAATGTCCCTCTTATTTTCAGCCTTTTTTTTTCTTTTGGAATTCGCGGTTGCACCCAGGACAACCACTTCTGAATTTATTGCTGGGGGTGACAGAGGAGCCCCAAAGTCCCTACATCCCCACCAACTCGCTGCATGCAGCCCGTGTCCTATAGGATTAAACAGGAGTCAGTAGCAATTCCTGTGTGCTATCAGGTGGGAGAAGGCTTTTTTCTTGGTTTCTGTTGGCGGAAACAAAGCACTGTTTCTCCTGACCTCACTGATAACTAACTGATAACTAATAACTAATTCTGTCCTGGGGGATGCGGTCTCAGGGACATCATTGTGTTAGGCTCCAGAGAATGTGATGCCCAGAGCCAAAAGTCTGTTCGGGGTGCCCATACAAGACTCCTCCCCATGTTTAAATAAAACTATATATGCACTGACTCCTGTCCCTGGCCCACCCTTGGGGTATTAAAAAACATAATTCTGTGGCCCACATAAAAAAAAAAACGACCGGTCCCACAGGATGATCGCCGGACCGTGCAACAAATTAATAAAATAGTTTTGACATAACTGGAGATGGCCCTCTGGGATCTCCTACAAGGGCTAGGGGATCAGGGTATGTCTACCCAGCCCCTTTATATCCCTTCTTTTGAAACATTTTCAGGACAAGGGACTAAGGGCCTCATTAGGATGGCGGATGGACTTAATTCCATCTGCCATCTTCTCAGAATGGGGACCGGACGCCCATGAGACGGCCTACTCACACTCTGAATTACAATGGGACCACCACTACGGCGGTCGCATTGCCTATATCTTGTATTGCGGGGGTGATGGGGTCAGCTGCCCCGCCCCAATACAAAAAATAGGGTGTTTACATATCCCTGCACTACGTGGCAGACACCATGCGGTGCCAGCCAAATGATACAGGGATATGTAGGGGGGTCCATGTATCAGCCCATGGGGTAAGGGGGGCCTGTTACTGGCACCCAAATCAGTTTCCGCCAGCCATTTGACGGCAGGTTGACTGCCGAAGAACGACCAACAGAAAGGGATATTGTAATCCCCACAGAGGTGCCTGACAGGCATCGCCACCATTCTGGGGATGGAGTGCAGTCCACCAGGCGGTCAGAATGCTTCTGACCGTCTGGACAGTGTCAGTCGGGCTTTCTGACTGCCAACACACTGCCCATCATCGTAATGTGGCGGGCAGTGATTCAGTCAGTGATAGCGGGAGACCACCACAGACATACTGTTGGTGGCAGTCTCCCGGCCATGCTAAAAAGGCTCTAAGTTCCAAGTCCTGTAGTAGTCACCACAACATTTCTGTTCATGTTACTGCCAGCCATTTAGTGCTTGTTACTAAAAGGTCCTCTCAGCCATTCAGAAGTCTTGATTTTTTTAAATTTCAGCTCAACTGTCCATATATCTATAAATTGAACCATAATTTCTTCAAAACCACTAAACAAATTTACACCAAATGATAAAAAGCATAGTTTCTGATAACAAATCTAGCTTCCTTCCAAATTTGGAAAATTCCATTCAACTGTTTTGGGTGTAGTGCTGTCTAAAATTCTCCATTGAAGTTGAATGGCAATTTCTTCATAAAAAATAATATATAACAACCTAGACTCTTCCTACAGAATAACTGATAACAGCCAGCACGTGTTTTGCAAATAGTCACTTCTTCAATGCTGCTGAGAAATATACAGTAGGAACAGAAAATAAAAACAGATTAGATAGAATAATAGCATCTAATTTATTGTGACTACAATAACTGTTGTACAATACCATAGTCAATAATTAGCACTGAAATATTACATTATCTATTAGGTCCTTGACTATATAAAATACTTTAAATCACAGATATGACAAAATATATTACAGAAAACCGTATCCCTCCACATTTTTCAAAATATTTTATCTTACACTTCTTGAAGTATAGCAAAGTGCGGTTCTTCAGGTATCTTGCAGTTACTTAAACTTTTCTAACCACCAATATTTAAAGAAATATACAATTAAGCCTGTGTTAAGGTATTTTGTATTTCAAAAGAAATGCACCCTCTGGTTTTCACTCTCATTTACCTTGAGATGAAACAAACAAATATAGCAGTGCACCTGATCTCTAATCTACACTGGTACAAAAATGTACAAAGGAAAACTTTATTTCATGATATTCATTATCGAAAATAACTTGACCATACAGTGGCATAATGAAACTTGAGGGTGCCCACCTGCAAGGTACATGGAGTGCCCCGCAGGTCCAACACCTACCACTTTTGCTGAGTGGTGCCCCTGGAGCTTGGGAGAACCCCCCCCCCCCCACCACGGCACCTACTAGGGCTTACTTTACACCACTGTGATGGTATCATTTCAGGTTAATATTACCCTTGAGTTATAGCACATTTTCAACTGATTTAATCGCTCCATTCTCAAAATCTTTTGTGCTGATTCTCTGGCGTGTAACATAGGAATATAGAGTTCAGCTTGATCTCTGCTATAAGATTCAGACTTTTCCTTCTATATGTTGTTTTGAAATTACTTCATTTGTGTTATGATTATTTGGTTTATAAAATAATAAAATAATAACCCTTCAGATCTCCTTAGCATAGCGAAAGCCCCCATGGTTCGCTTATTTGATCAGGAGATTTTAATATCGCTAAATATCCCTTTAGTGGAAATAGAGTTTGTGGGATGACGAATGTGCAAGGTGATATCATCAGTCACTTCCTACACACTGCATATGGGGAAGCCTTGAATCGGATAGGCTTGACACTTTTGACTAGATATGTAAGAGTTAGCTCAATAGATTTTATCTTACTTTTGGTAGATCGTCTACTAAACTAGTCAGTCATGCAACTCGCTCTTCCATATTTAGCAAACATAATCCTTTTATTGTTGGTTCTTTTTCTTTTCAAACAAGCCCTAAGCCCAGGAATAGGTCCTCTTTACAATAGTCTTTAAATAAGGGTATCTGTATGAAATGAGATAGCATAGAGCCAAATAACTTCTTCAAGGACCTGATAACTTTTAAATATGAGGACATACTGTGCTGCCTGTCCATTGCGCCTGACCAAGACCTAGATAGCTTCCTAGTGGTTTGTAGCATGGTCTCACGCACATTGACTAGAAATAAGATATGCAAGAAACCTTCAGCTCACACATGGTTTAACCCTGATAGTCCTGCTGCTCTTAAAATCCTTAAAAAGGTTACTAACATTATTCCTCCCAATTTAACTACTATAAGGAATGCTAGAAACAATTATAAAATGTTGTTGTCCTAGGAAAAAGAAATGAGGAAATTAGAATCAAAGCTTTGGAAGATATGAAAGCAGCTGTACATTTTAGGGATATAGAGCATTTAGGGGAATTTTAACTTGTTCCCTTTTTCTGATAATCTAAATACGGGTGCAAAATGTCACATCCTGGTTAATGACTGGGTCTTCCACTTCTCAGAAATATTTGACCCAGATAATTTAGAGCCTGACCAAGCTCCAATAGTAGATTGCTTGGTTTCACCTGTTGAATCCCAGTTTGGCAATACCATTGAGGTGGCAGAAGTCACCAAGGCTATTCTGCGATGACTGGAGTCCCTATCAATTTGTTTTGGCATAATCCCGCCTTCTGGGTACCCTTAATAACAAAGGTGCTCAGAGCCAGCATAAGGGGAATCTCCTGGACTGTTACTGATGCAGCACGGAATGCAAAATCCCTCCCTTCGTCACAGATCATTGATCACACACAATCACTACATTCGCTGGTGGGGCCCATAACACCAACATTCATCCTTCTAATAACCTGTTTCCAAAGAGGCGATTGTTCCACTCGCTGTAATGGAAGGAAATACTCATATATCCCTATTTATTCAGACCTAAACTTCACTTTTAGTACTCCTCCCATGAATAGGCCATGGATCAGCTAGCTGCAGGTTGGAGTGATAACAAAATCTATAACATTATTTACATAAATACATTTTCTCATAATAACGACCCAACACAGTTCTTGTAATGAATCTTAAATTTTATCTAAATAATTTGAATTCAAGTCTCTGGTTTAATCAAGCAAATAGATCATCATAGTTACCTATTCTGGCTAAAAGTCACCCTCTAAGTCAAAATCTTGGTCATCGGTTCATACTGTCAGAGTCTTAGGAAACAGCTGTCCTGCAGTGTCACCGTCCTCTCCGTCAGCATAACGTCAGGAAATCGAAAATCTTCTGAAGGGTCTCGCTTTTCAACCTCTCTATTTTACCATTTTTATAGTAAAATTTACATTCCAAAGAGTAACAAATGATATTCTGCACGATTCTAATTGTTCAACATCTTTCCCATACGGATAATGTGTCTTTAGATATAGTTCTTATACTCTCCTCAGAATAGTATCTTTTCATTGTTTCTTTCAGAGCAGCTGGCTGGTAGCCTGGTGTGTCCTTGGGTGGCACAGTTGAGTTAGGGCCGTTCAAAGGCCACTGCAGCTGATGGTGATGCATGCGCACTTCACCCAGAAACCTTCATAATGGAGTCGTGTTCGTCAAATAGGGATGTCGGCCATTGTGTGGCCACCAAATGGTCAACTTAAGCAAAGAAACACAAAAATGTAATTAATACATGGAAATGACTTAAACCCATATGTGTGTGTATTTATCTAGCAGAAGCAACACTTAATGCAGGTTATATTCACATTAATAATGCACAAATCACAAATACATCACGAAAGCAACATATAATCATGCAGTTTCTAATTGTCTATTATTAATATGCATACGAAAATTAGTTCACGTATTAATTAGGCCATGCAAATGCAATTCCCACATGTATTTCTTATATGAGTAATGTTGGTCAATTCACGCAGCAATCAATTAGTACAATTACTATTCATTAATTATTCTTATTAATGTAAACACTCCAGCACTACCAACCCATTTAATTGATGGATTCTTCTGTTAAAATAGTAGGATGTACACATTTGGGTAAGCTGGAAGATTGGGCTGATGCCAATTCCTTTATTTTGGAGGCTCAATGTGGATTCCATCTGGGGCTAAGCACAGGTGAGCAAGCTCTCTCTCTATCCCTAATAAGAGGGAGGTACATCAAACTCAGGAAATATGTCTTCAATAAGCAGTCTAAAATTTTTATTTTCTAATTACAATATAATTGACCTATACTCAGATACAGAGATCTGTACTTGCCAATTATCATTCTGTCCTAACCTTTCCTGTAAGGAATAGCATAGGAAAATAGCAACCTTCTCACGTACTTTCCCATCACTTTTTGCCTGCTTAGGTGGGTTTAACCTCTGACCTATGATATCTCAGGAGCACAGAGGACAATACTAGAATGCCGGGTAATATCGACAACTTCAGCAATGTTAACTTTCACCGACTGACCAATGAATTTTGAACTCTTGCACCAACTGAAGGCAAGTGTTGATCTAAATCAAAATATTTGTAATACTTATTTGCTGGAAACTTTTTGATTTTGTTTACACAGACATGATTTTGCCAAATGTTCTTATATTTGGTTTGCACACCATTCTCTAACAATTTTAGAGGTTCATCTACTTGTCTTTCTACTCCTACTTCTATTCACAAAGGTACTTTACAATAGTGAATAAATTCACATGTGCAATTTACTCTGATTAATTTTAGTAAAAACTAGTTTTGGCTATTCACAAAGTCAGAGGGTAAGTTTAGTAAACAATGTATGATTACATGTCTCAACTCCCTCAGTTTAGGAGGTGGAGCCAGGCTAATCATAAATTACAACTGTATAGTTACGGTAGGGAACTTGCACCATATTTTACGTCTGGTGGAATCTGCACATTTGAGGTAGAGGCTCTAATCTTGGTGAGGAGAATCCACATGGTTGGGAATAATAGATGTCTGCACATGGGGCAGAATCTCCATTCTCGGGCAAAGATCTCAACATGGCATTGAAGAGCAAACCTCTGTATGACTGCTTATTGGAAAATGATATGCACGTGAAAGAAAACACATGACACAACCACATATATATGACCCATATCATAGGATCAGTTTCTTTTCTCTTCAACTTTGGGGTCATGCAGACATCATTGGCGTGACTTGGACATTCCATTATGCTGCCTATGTTGAAGAGGAAGATACATTTTGATAGGCTGGGCCATGCCTTGAAGTTAAATTTGTGGTTAAAAACTACAAGCAACTACATTGGTTTCCTTCATTCTCCCTCAGTGGAAATCCAGAAGGTAATCTTATGGCAGGGAGTCACTGACTCTATCAATGTACGACGGGAGGAGGCCTAGACCCTGAGGGGCATAAAGAAAAATGGTAAGATGAGAGGAGGCGGGTGAAGAAGTTCTCCAGGATTCGGCTGCCTCACGATTTTCCTGGAGGATGAATTTCAGCCCATCTTAGTTTCATTCCCCTCAAAAAAGGCATCCTTTCCACCATGCTCCCTCACACGCTTAATGGGCTACCATTTCAGGAGAGTACTAATGTGGTGCCACGTAATATTGTGCCTCTTTCTGCTGTAATTCTGCTTTAGTTCCTGCACTTGTTGTTTTGCCCTTCATTGTACCCCTGCCCCCGTTTTTGCCTTCTGTATCCCCCCTCCCGCTCCCCTCCCTCGCACTCTCCCGACGCTGCGTCTCTGTGGCCCCGCCCCCCTGCGAGCCTATTCGCCGCCCCGCTCCCGCCTCCCACCTGCTCCTCCCACCCACTGCCCTTCTTATGGAGGCCGCGAAGCGACCGCGCAGCGGCCGCGCGCAGCGGGCGCGCCACTGGAGCGTCGCCGGCGTGCCAAAGGCAAGCCCATCTGCGCCCGTCCGCGCCTGGACCGCGCCCAGCGCCAGAACCCCTGGCCCCCACAGGAACCAGAAGCCCCGCCTGAGATACGACACTGCCGCCCTCCACGCACTCAACAGCGGCCGAATTCCCGCCTGTCATCGAGCCACCCCGAAACGCACCCACGGACCCTTCACCTGCCAAGCCTGCAAATTCACCTGCCTCCGAACCTGCACCGTGCCCCCCAGACCAGGCACCAACAACAAACACCTCAGGTGTATCCTGCTCAACACCCGCTCCGTCCACAAGCACGCCATCGAACTCTGGGACCTCCTCGACACAACAGCGCCAGACGTCGCCTTCCTCACGGAAACCTGGATGAACGCTTCCTCAGCCCCCGACGTCGCCATAGCCATCCCGGAAGGCTACAAGATCACCCGGAGGGACCGCGTCAACCAAACCGGTGGAGGCATCACCATCGTCTACAGGAACACCATACGCATCACGACCGACTCCGATAACACCCTCACCGCAGCCGAACACCTTCACTTCCAGATACACACCGACCCCAAGACCACCCTCCAAGGTACCCTTATCTACAGACCCATGCACACAATTCAGCGAAGCCATCGCAGACTTCATCAGCCCGCATGCTCTCGCCTTCTCAGACTACATCCGGCCACACGCTTGACCCCGTCTTCTCCTCCAGCAACCTCGTCACCTACAGCCACTCCACCGGACTACACTGGACCGATCACAGCTGCGTCCATTTCAACTTCAGTAGGACCACAACTCACCACCACGCTCAACAGGCTCCCCAAAGATGCTGGAGCAAGATCACCACCGACCAGCTTACCACTTCCCTAAGCCAAAACCTCCCTACCTACACTACGGACACCAATGACGCAGCCCGCAACCTCACACAGTGGATCACCAACTGCGCCGATGACCTGGCACCACTGAAGAACCCTCGAAGCAAACCTGGCAGCAGGAAAGCCCCATGGTTCACCGACGACCCCAAAGACTCAAAGAAATCCTGCCGTACCCTCGAGAAAGCCTGGCGCCACGAACAGACGGCAGATAACCTGACTGCCCTCAAGAAAGCCACCCGAAAACATCACTAGCTGATGCGCACAACCAAAAGGACATCATTCAGAGAACGACTGGACAACAACACCCACAACAACAAGGAACTCTTCAGCATTGTTAAAGAGCTCTCCAACCCCAGTGCCAGCAGCAACGACATCACGCCTTCGCAAGACCTCTGCAACTCACTCGCCACGTTCTTCCACCGCAAGGTCGTCGATATACATGACAGCTTCGGCGCCCACTCCACGTACCCCACCACCGCACCAACGCCCCCCACCACCACCCTCTGTGCCTGGACCCCCGTCAGCACTGAATACACCACCCACGTGATGAACACCACCCACTCTGGCTCCCCAGCCGACCCCTGCCCCCACCACATCTTCAACAAAGCCGACTCCATCATCGCACCCCAACTCCGGAACATCATCAACAACTCCTTCGCATCCGCTACCTTTCCGGAGAGCTGGAAGCACGCGGAGATCAGCGCCTTCCTGAAGAAACCCACTGCGGACACCACAGACCTCACAAACTTCTGGCCCATCTCGCTCCTCCCCTTCCCCGCAAAAGTCATCAAGAAGACCATCAACAAGCAACTGACCGCCTTCCTCGAGACAAACGACTCCCTCGACCCATCGCAGTCCGGTTTCTGAGTGAACCACAGCACTGAGACCGCCCTCATCGCAGCCACCGACGACATCAGGACCCTGTTTGACAACGGGGAAACTGACACCCTCATCCTCCTCGACCTATCGGCCGCATTCGATACAGTCTGCCACTGCACCCTAACAACCCGCCTCCACCACGCCGGGATCCAAGGAAAGGCCCTGGAATGGATCACCTCCTTCCTCTCCGACAGAACCCAGAGAGTCTGTCTCCCGCCCCTCCGCGCCACGGCCACCAAGATCATCTGCGGCGTACCCCAAGGCTCCTCGCTCAGCCCTATCCTCTTCAATGTCTACATGAGCTCCCTCGCAGCCATCGCTCGCAACCACAACCTCAACATCATCTCCTACGCTGACGACACCCAGCTGATCCTCTCCCTCACCAAGGACCCCGCCACCGCCAAAATCAGCCTCCAGGAAGGAATGAAAGACATCGCGGAATGGATGAAGCTCAGCCGTCTGAAACTGAACTCAGACAAGATGGAGGTCCTGATCCTCGGACCAGCCCCCTCCACCTGGGACGACTCCTGGTGGCCCCCTGCTCTGGGCACCGCCCCCAAGCCCACGGACTATGCACGCAACCTGGGCTTCATCCTTAACTCCTCCCTCATGATGACCAAGCAAGTCAACGCCGTCTCATCTTCATGCTTCAACACCCTTCGCATGCTCCGAAAGATCTTCCGGTGGATCCCCACCGAAACCAGAAAGGCGGTCACCCAGGCCTTCGTCACCTGCCGGCTGGACTACGGGAACACTCTCTACGCTGGAACCACAGCCAAACTACAGAAAAGACTCCAGCACATACAGAACGCATCTGCACGACTCATCCTGGACATCCCTCGTCACACCCACATCTCCGCCCACCTGAGAGACCTGCACTGGCTCCCCGTCAGCAAGAGGATCACGTTCAGGCTCCTCACCCACGCACACAAAGCTCTCCACGACATGGGCCCCGAATACCTCAACAACTGCCTCACATTCTACTCGCCAGCCCGCCAGCTCCGCTCCGCCAGCCTCGCCCTCGCCACCGTCCCACGGATTCGCAGAACCACCACCGGAGGAAAATCCTTCTCCTACCTGGCTGCCAAGACGTGGAACTCCCTCCCCACCCACCTACGACTGACCCAGGACCACCTCTCCTTCAGGAAGCACCTCAAGACCTGGCTTTTTGAGCAGTAGCAGCCCCCCCAGCGCCTTGAGACCCGCTCGGGTGAGTAGCACGCTCTACAAATATTCTTGATTGATTGATTGATTGATTATAACCCCCCCACCCTCCCACTCACCGTAGGTGGCAGGTTTCCCAGGTCTATGAGTGACAAGTTAAGACAATCCAGTTTTTTTCATTGAATAATGAGTTTCCAAGTAAAAACTGCCTTAACTAGTCACACATGAAGCTAGAAAACCACCCTTTTATGACCCCCTCTACCTCCATAAAAACAAACTTACTAGCACTAATTTACACCTGCTATGTTAATCACACATCACATTTATATCCCTTCTAAACACCCTGTAACACTAGCCCTAAAACTTTACACATTTTGCGTTATTGTTTATTTTACTACTCTTTATATAACAGAATTGATTGCTTCAACTGGCACAGAAGTCAGTACCACTGCAGCAGAGCACCACACAGGGTAGGTCCTACAATGCAAACCACCTACAAAGACAGATTTGTCCCTATGCAATCATGTTGAGTATAAACCATAGCGGATTATTCTCACTTCTTTTTAGTATGCAAAACAGAATTGTCTATTGGTGACCTTCCATGTCCCTCAATACCAGACTATAGAGGGTTATTCTCACTTGTTTTTTATGCAAAACAGGAATATCAATGTGTGCTTTGCCATGTCTTTTAATTGTATTCAAATCTCACCTTCTGATGTAAATGGAAACACCTTCTCCATAGTATTTTTTACTTATAATGCCCTGTGTTGTTGTCCACTCCCCCACCTGCCACAATATCGTCTTTTGCACTTGGCAGTGCTATAAATCTGGCACTGGTGGTACAAAGCAGACAGGTGGTATACACTGGTAAGTTCAATATCTGTTCTGTTTACTAAGAAACTATTATCTTTATTTATGAATCAAATTATAGCTGTATGCTTTTTCTTACACATACCTATTGTCATCATGCCTAATATGTCATCATATTTTTTACAAATGTTAAGTGACATTGATATTGGCCCTGAAATTTGCCAATATAAGACACTACCATACTTTAGGCCTTGTTTTACCCTCTAATGACAGCCTTCACCCAAACCCTCCAGTGAGTGCCCTATGCGGCTTGAGGTTGCAGAAGAGCATGGCCCAACACTCCAGGGGAACCCATCCCCTCACAGGCATCCAGTCCTCTGCAATAGGTTGACTTCTGTTCCTGGCCTGTGGACAGGCATTGCACCGAACCCCTGATGGGCAACCGATGCCATACTATGCATGGTCTTTTGCTGTGCACAGCAAAGCACACAAGTGCCGAGTCCTATTTGTAGAAGAGAGTGGATACTTTTTTAGTGTTTTTGTGTTGTTTTTCAAAATTATTTCTTTTTCACATTTCTATACCATTTTTAACTACTGCTTGTAAACTGTCTGATATTGTCTGATTCTTTTTTGATTTTTCACACCTTTAAAAAAATGTAATGACTGTTATTGTACATTTTTTTACATTGGTTTAACATTTTCTAACATATATTTAAAACATTTTTACACCCGTCTTTGTGTTTTGGTTGGAGATGCTGGTCCATGGCCCTTGTATTTATTATTTTATTAATTTCACTTCAAGTCACAACTCTATATAATCCACATTTGTACAACCCAATACGAGTGTCTGCTGTATCCAGCACTTCATCTGGAGCAGTTAGGTTTCCTTCTAACACTTGCTTCTTCTGCATCTTTACATGCCACAATGGCTTCAAAATGCTTTTAAACAAACTGTCAAAGATCGATCCAGTAATGGTGGTTAGCAAATCATATGCAATTGTTTCTAAAGGGTGTGGGCTTTTTTGAGTAGTGTCGCCCGAGTGGTCAATCAAATGGTTGCTTTCCTATTTATATTTTTTTGACTTCCCATGAGGCACTGAGGTGCTCCGGAGGGACACACAGAACCAATTAGCGGGTCCTGTGGCAGCCCCTTGTGGGTTTACTTGCAGTTCCAGGTCCTGCAGGAGTACTGCGTGACCGGGAACTTCGAAAAACGTTGTATTCACTATGAATGGAGAGATTTATTCAAATTTTGAGCCTTGAGGTTTCCTCACAGGCCCAAATAAGAAAGGTATTATGAAGGTTTTAGTGAAAATGCTATGTTGTTAGGTACCACTGTACCTACAAAATGGTATTGCAGTACCTGTGAGAGACAAACACCATCACTTTGGCTAATGTCAAGTTTGATGTATAGACAGGAAGTTCCCACTTGGTTACTATAATTAGGGAGTGACAGTCACATCTAGCAAATGTCTATTGTCTGCTGCCTTTCTTTAATTTTTGGAATTCTTTTTGTGGTTTTAACCAAAAACAAAAAATTGATTCAGGAGAAGTAGAGAAACAACATCGCGTGGGAGATGAAACTCATGCAGCACCCACCAATCAATTGTGTAGGAAGTTTTCACTATCCCACCAAGTGAAAACAAGGTGTCCTCTAAGGTGGTGTCCTGCATACTTTGCAAGAAGTAGTTTTCAAGGTGAATTGAATATAAGTATTATTTCAGTACCTTTGTGATGTACTCAATGCTTCAAAGAGTAAGAGGTAGGAAGATGAAGAAGCCTCAGCATCGCGCCATACTATTCAAAATCTGGTGACACTGCTCCTGTTGAAGCAACAGCTGCCTTCTCATGTGACAGAAACGGCCTTTACGAGCAGATCGTGCCCTTCTGCATGAAAAGCAGAAACTTCATTTAATCAGGTGAGCAAAGTGCCCTAGCCATGAACAAGCCGGAGACCAGCATCTATATTTGCACATAAGAAATTGTACATTTTTTTTCTTTCAGTGGATCCAGGATTTAATGCCCCTTTTTCATGTTTAATCTGAATGCCCCCGAAATGTTCCAAAAATGTTTTTTAAAAAAGCAAGAAAAGCTTCTTGTCAGAACTAGGGGTGGGTGGACCTCTGTAATACCAAAGGGGGCATGGAAAGTAGGCGAGAATGCCTGTTGTGACCGCAAGAACACTTTATATATTGTGGCCCATGGTGTAGAGCAGGCTACCCTCCTTAGCAGGATGGAGATTAGAGTCAACAGGGCTGCATCTCAGTTGCAAGCACAGTGTTCCAGGATAATCCGTAGAAGTGCTCCTCTGCCGAATTTGGCTCAGAGGTGGTTTATATAATAAAAGCACTGTTTCAATAGCACTGTGTCAGAGATGCATTGTTGATGTGATTGTTTGTCTTGAGATTCAGATCTGACTCCATTCAGACAACCAGAAGCAAGTTCATTGTAAATGTAAATGTCAAGGTACTTATAGAGCGCACTGTCACCAGACGGCCACCTTGCGGTGTCGCCTTTGCGGTTTCCTGGCGCTGATACTCATACCGCTGTGGAACCCCTCCTGGCTTTCCCTGTGAAGTGTCCACTCCTGGGCACCCCCAGGGTGAAGCCAGGCATCCTTAGCGCTGTTGGGGCCAGTGTGGAGGCTAAGCAAGCTATTGCCCAGAGTTGCAGCGTGGGGCCCGTGATTAGAATAGGCACCGAGGCGAGAATAGACAGGTCCGAGGAAATTGAGCCCAAGCCCCACCGAGGCGGGAATCGAACCCTGGTCCCTAGCCAGAACTCTGCTTCAGGGTCTGCCGCTCTAACCATTGAGCCACACTCCTCCACATTGCATTCAGTGGACAGAGAGTACAAACGACATGATAAAATCCTAAGTAATAAATATGCTGCAAGCAAAATAATTACTAAGTATTTTATCACATACGAGCGAAGAATGTGAAAAGTCGCTTTTTAGAAAAAGATGTCAAGCTTAAACATGTAACTAAAATGGAGATTTGTGCTCGGGCCCTCGTGCACCTTGCAGCATCTGCTTGTGTGTTACATTCATTTGAATGATAGCAGGTCAATCTGATCGACCTAAAGAGATCACTGTTGAAAATGTCAGATAACCTCTGCATATGACCGACGCTTTTCCCCTATGTGCTTTGTGGGTGTTGCAAAGCACTATGAAATTAATTATGGTGTCAAAGGAGAGCCAGGTGAGAGCTTTTAGGCCAGGTTTGATGTAGCCCTTCTTTCTGATGTTAAGTCACATTCTACTTGCTTGCTTATAAAGCCCTTGGTGTTAGGCAATAAGATCAGATTAGGTGACTTCTCATTGGAGGTGTTCTAGGATGAGGCCTCTGGTTAGATAAATTCAATGTTCGATTTGGAGGAGTGGGAGCCTTTTAGAGAAGGCAGAGCTATTTGTTCACATACTTAGACACAGCATTGACTTAGGAAGCAAAGGTGAGGTTGTGTCAAAACGAATTCTGTTCTTTGATGTGGTAAAGGTGGGTATTCCAAGGTTTGGAAACATAGGAAATGATGGCACATAAGCATCAGGGTTTCTCTTCAACAATACCTTTTTCTTGGTGCAGTCCTTGCACAAGTAGGTCTCCTTCAATATATATATATATTGACGATATACTCATTTTTTGGAAAGGGGATCTGAATACCATCCCTTCTTTTGTAACATGGGTTAATTCCCTCAACCCTTATTTGCGATTCACAGCCAACTCCTCCGTGCTTGAACTGCCGTTCCTGGATTTACTCATTCAAAAAAGCACTCTGGGGTTGACCACTAAAACTTATAAAAAGCCAACTGACAGTCATAGCCCACTACTCTTCAGTAGTTTTCACCCCAAGGCTCTACGAAACAACCTGCCATACGGGCAATATCTCAGACTACGTCGAAATTGTAGCGCACTGGAGGATTTCAAATCACAGGCACACGAACTCACTGACCACCTAGCCCGCAGAGAATATCCGGACAGTATAACACGAACGGCCTACAAAAGGGCTCGCAATACCAACAGAGATGTCTTGCTGGCATCTACAGAAAGAATGAAAACTGACTTAATTACTTGTGTCAGCACCTTCACTCCAGAATCTAACACCTTCCAAAAAATAATCAAAAGGCATTGGAAACTTCTATCGGTAGGAGGCTGGCAAGCTCCGAAACCACGTTTCGCATTTAAAAGAACTGACAATTTGAAAACCATGCTCATCAGCACTAGACCAAAACCCGCTCCTCTAGTTGAGCAAAGACTGTGGGGACTTCCGCCTGTGACAGGCCACCATCCATGCGGACAATGTACTGCTTGCAACCTTACAAAAACGAGTAAATCTATAACTTTCTCGGATAATCTGAATTGGCAACAGAGATCCCATACCAATTGCAACACCCGCAATTGCATTTATTTAATCCAATGCCCTTGTGAGCTAATGTACATTGGCATGACGACACGTCCAATAAAGATCAGGATCTCCGAACATCGGAGTAACATTAGATGCAAAAAGATCAGCACGAAAATGTGCACACATTTCGTGGAAGCTAAACACACTGCCAATGACCTCTCATGGACAGTCCTTCAAGCCTTCCCAAAAATCAGTAAGGAAGCCCTTTTCCGCAAGGAACAACAGTGGATCTTTAGAATTTCGAGCCATACCAACGGCCTTAACGATGATATACCGTGGGCCACTCTCAATAATTCATGAACATCTGGCGATATGAGATGGCCGCTAAGAATTCTATAATGGGCATATCTTCTCAGGGCGGTGACTGGGGTTGCGCAAGTAATTGCGACAAGCAACAGCTTTTATTGGGGATAACCTAGACCATACCCCATGGGCCAGGCAGTCCGAAAGTCAGTTTCAATATTAAATTTCTTTTTTTTGGCTTTTCAACCTGATATGGGGAGAATACACAATATCCCCTTTACATTCATAATTTTAGTTATCATTGTTGCGACATAATCTATACCTTTGTCCGTCCAGGGGATAGTAAACCACATGTTACCCAATCACCTATATAATAATCACCCACATATCTCCCACATACAACATTCCCTATCACGCTCGAATTTTGTTCTATAAACTGGGCCGAATGTCCATTACCGCCCTCGTTGAACAATAAAGTTATTTTGCACTCCCATCATGGCGGCCGTGACTTGCGGACTAGTCTTTCACTCGGGCCACGGCTGCTCACGTCTGCTCACTTCCGTTATTAGCCACCCACGCACAGCAGTGCGCTACGGAAGCCTGAGCCGTAGTAGGTACCCGGCAGCGAACGCGCCGACACTTTGTAAGTATTTCGCCACCCCTGGGTCCCGGCACAGCTATTTCACTTGCCAGGTATGATATACTATCCTTTACATATTGTTTCAGGACAGGCGTTCCCTGGCCGCCAGGCGAACCCGTACTACAGGTTTTTTCCCAAATGGGGGTGAGTCTACTCCGCACTACATTCTGATCTACAGACCCACTAGCGGGGCGCAACAGTTTCCTTTGTAATAGCGTCCTTTGCCGTGAAAGTCTCCCACTCACAATAAGCGCGAGTATTTTAAAGGGTATTTCCCTAGAATATATTACCACGCCTGACCCCTCCGCGGCGGAGCATGTGTAGCACTTAGTACAATATTGCGGCACATTAGCGTAACGGTGTACACCTGGTCACTCGCATCTAGTGACGTAGGCAGGCCTTTAGTCATCTAAAAACAACCCCCCAACATTAGCGCGAGTGTCCATTTGTCAGGGCGGTCCACCAGGATACAATACCACGCTTTATTCCTCAACTTCGGAGCATGTATAAGCGCACAGGATAAATTGCGACACTACTTTGCTATTGTGTGCACTCAGTCGCATGTTTCCAATTTCGTCTAAGCATGCCCCACGCCTGGTTACGCTCTGAGCCAGCGCATCACAGTTTGTCCCACACTTCAATATCCGCCAGGCAGCCACACCTTTCACTTATCTGGTAAACACCGGTATGTATTAGATATGACTCTGGTTGGGTCACTGTGTGAACACATCCATATGGTGGCCACACCATACGCACGGTTCCCTTCAGGAGCCCAGAACCTTTGCGAATTTTGTTTCATGTATCTGTGTTGTCCTCCCTTCTCCCCTTTCTTTTCCAGGTACTGCAACAAAGGGTCCACTTCCCTTAGGGACCCCATTGGATTGCATGGTGATGTATTGACAATTGCTACATCACTAAATTATGTAGTAGAGTTCCCACATTTTTTTGAGCACTTTCTCACGTGGTCCTGATGAATTGCCACCGACCCATTAGGGCATAGAGCAAGAAACATGTCGACCATCTGATCTCCCTAGGGATCATCATAATCCCTTTGGGATCACTTATATTTTTACTTAGGCTGGTATACCATCAGAATAAATTGACTCATTGCCTGGTAATACCATACCTATTTTAACTCACTACACCACCACTCACTACACTTGTTGCACTGACCCCCACGCACCCATACGGCTGTCTCTTAAAAAGATCTCCGAAAAAGAGCCCCTTCGCGGGAGCCCGTCGGGCATTGCAGCGCCGGCCCGACGAGGAGCACAGCCCTATGATGAAGCATGACACCTTGCTAGGTGTGTGAGGGCATTATATAGAGACTAATCGCTCTCCCCCTTTCCTTCCCAGAGGAACTGCATCCCTTGGTTTTGTTCTATATTCCTCGGAGCACGGTGCAGGACCTCATCAAAAAGCTCTTGGTTCCTCCCCCTTTTTTGGAAGCATTACGTACGGCGGCCCAGCCGTGGAACCTTAGCCCTTGTGGCTAGCGGATAATTACCGCCCTCCCCCTCTTTTTCCTCCCTTACCCTTCCCTTGGACAACCCCGACCATGGAACAACACCAAGGTCTATCCTTTGATGACGATCTAGTGACAGAAATTCTCAGAACACCATCTTTACTGGACGCAGACGGAGCCATGGCCACTACGAGCATGGGCAGTGACTGGAACAGCATTACCAACATGAAACGCCAACTAATGAAGATCATAATGCACGGGGCAATTATGACCGAATATCTCCGCGCAAATATAGCCCCCAATGGGCTTATTGTGTCAAACATGCCAAGAATCTTCCTTGAGGACAAGCAATTTAAGGAAGAATGGTCCCTAGTTGCCTGGAAGTGCACTAGGGACTGGTTGATACTGATTATTAAGACCGCCAAACGTCTTGCTGATGATCTAATCATCCAGATCACCATTGCCGAAGGAGCATTAAAAGCAACCATCACTATTGCGGCCTTTAAAACCAAATTATCAGAAATCAATAGCGAGATCGCAGAAAATAAGGATTATCTAATGAGACTAAAAATCAACAAACTCCAAAAAGATATCAACCGCTTCAATAAAGAAAAAATCTATCCTTACCTAAAAGACGATTTTCAAAACGCACAGAGTGATTACTCGTCAGACGAAAGTTCTAGCTCCCGTCGAAGAACGAATTCCAACAGCAGTAATTCTAGCTCTGAGAGTTGGAGAGGCCAACAATCCTACCAGCAACAAGGACCACCGAACCCACAATATACCTACCCCATGCCACCCTTTCCAGGCCCGCACATGTGGCAACCACCTGGTTTCCAACAGGGACCTGTTCCATTCAACCCCTACCTACCACAACCTTTTTTAGGCAGAGGCTGGGGCAGGGGCAGAGGAAGAAGAAGAGGAGGGTACAATCAACAAAAACAGGTCCACTGGAAAGACCAAACAGACCAAGGCCCGATGGAACTCAGGAGCCACAGAGGGAAGAAAAACTGATAGTAAATCTGTCAGATCGACAACTAAACCAACAAGAGACTAAGATCCTCTCTAAGGGTCTGGGTTTTGTGCCCACACCACGACACAACGAATTTAGAACTCATTGTGAGGTACATGACCTCTTTCGGAAAATCCGCTTGAGGAATCTCTTCACAGGTCAAAATCCTCCTCCCTCATCTGACTCAGGCCTACGCAAACCATCCTCCTTCACTCCTTCATCCGCAATGGTCCCTCCGGAAATCTTGGCCTTTGAGAAAGCAGTCCTCAATGACATTAACAACATGACAGAGAAAAAATCCTTCCACAATATCTCACGCCTTGAAAATGTGGCAATAACTGATCTGAGCCAAGATACCACTATTACCATCAAAGAGGCTGACAAGGGGGGAGCTATAGTGATTATGTCCACCCCTGATTACAGAACAGAATGCCTAAGACAACTTAGTGACACACGGTACTACCAACAAATCAAAGAAGATCCAACCAACAAACTGGTCATCACAATAAGAACATTAGTGACCAGTGCCTTAACACAGGGCTGGATTTCGAAAAATGAGTCGGAATTCTTGACAAATAAGGATCCCCGGATACCTTACTTTTACACATTACCCAAAATCCACAAAGGTGTCCTGCCCCCACCTGGGAGGCCGATTGTGTCAGGTATCAACTCGGTACTAGAACCCCTCTCGCGGTTCTGCGACCATTTTTTACGCCCTCTGGTACAAAAAACACCAACTTTTCTACTAGACACAAGGGACGTCCTTAACATCATTAAACAAACTAACGAAACTGGCAGTAGAGTGGATGCCCTGGTCACTTTGGATGTAGAGGCCCTCTACACTAACATCCCGCAGAGGGCCACCTTGGATGTTGTGGAAGAAGTTCTACGAGCACAAACATGGAACTCACCCACCCCAATCTCCTTTATTATGGAGTGTGCAGAGATTGCCCTAACTAAAAACTATTTCCAATTTGAAGATCGAATGTACCATCAAGTCCAGGGCACTTCGATGGGGAGCACGTTTGCTCCCAGCCTGGCATGCCTCTACATGGCTCATTTTGAGGCCAACAACATTCTTTGTGAGACCAACATCTACCAGGGTAACATCACCCTTTGGCGGAGGTATATTGACGATATACTCATTTTTTGGAAAGGGGATCTGAATACCATCCCTTCTTTTGTAACATGGGTTAATTCCCTCAACCCTTATTTGCGATTCACAGCCAACTCCTCCGTGCTTGAACTGCCGTTCCTGGATTTACTCATTCAAAAAAGCACTCTGGGGTTGACCACTAAAACTTATAAAAAGCCAACTGACAGTCATAGCCCACTACTCTTCAGTAGTTTTCACCCCAAGGCTCTACGAAACAACCTGCCATACGGGCAATATCTCAGACTACGTCGAAATTGTAGCGCACTGGAGGATTTCAAATCACAGGCACACGAACTCACTGACCACCTAGCCCGCAGAGAATATCCGGACAGTATAACACGAACGGCCTACAAAAGGGCTCGCAATACCAACAGAGATGTCTTGCTGGCATCTACAGAAAGAATGAAAACTGACTTAATTACTTGTGTCAGCACCTTCACTCCAGAATCTAACACCTTCCAAAAAATAATCAAAAGGCATTGGAAACTTCTATCGGTAGGAGGCTGGCAAGCTCCGAAACCACGTTTCGCATTTAAAAGAACTGACAATTTGAAAACCATGCTCATCAGCACTAGACCAAAACCCGCTCCTCTAGTTGAGCAAAGACTGTGGGGACTTCCGCCTGTGACAGGCCACCATCCATGCGGACAATGTACTGCTTGCAACCTTACAAAAACGAGTAAATCTATAACTTTCTCGGATAATCTGAATTGGCAACAGAGATCCCATACCAATTGCAACACCCGCAATTGCATTTATTTAATCCAATGCCCTTGTGAGCTAATGTACATTGGCATGACGACACGTCCAATAAAGATCAGGATCTCCGAACATCGGAGTAACATTAGATGCAAAAAGATCAGCACGAAAATGTGCACACATTTCGTGGAAGCTAAACACACTGCCAATGACCTCTCATGGACAGTCCTTCAAGCCTTCCCAAAAATCAGTAAGGAAGCCCTTTTCCGCAAGGAACAACAGTGGATCTTTAGAATTTCGAGCCATACCAACGGCCTTAACGATGATATACCGTGGGCCACTCTCAATAATTCATGAACATCTGGCGATATGAGATGGCCGCTAAGAATTCTATAATGGGCATATCTTCTCAGGGCGGTGACTGGGGTTGCGCAAGTAATTGCGACAAGCAACAGCTTTTATTGGGGATAACCTAGACCATACCCCATGGGCCAGGCAGTCCGAAAGTCAGTTTCAACATTAAATTTCTTTTTTTTGGCTTTTCAACCTGATATGGGGAGAATACACAATATCCCCTTTACATTCATAATTTTAGTTATCATTGTTGCGACATAATCTATACCTTTGTCCGTCCAGGGGATAGTAAACCACATGTTACCCAATCACCTATATAATAATCACCCACATATCTCCCACATACAACATTCCCTATCACGCTCGAATTTTGTTCTATAAACTGGGCCGAATGTCCATTACCGCCCTCGTTGAACAATAAAGTTATTTTGCACTCCCATCATGGCGGCCGTGACTTGCGGACTAGTCTTTCACTCGGGCCACGGCTGCTCACGTCTGCTCACTTCCGTTATTAGCCACGCACGCACAGCAGTGCGCTACGGAAGCCTGAGCCGTAGTAGGTACCCGGCAGCGAACGCGCCGACACTTTGTAAGTATTTCGCCACCCCTGGGTCCCGGCACAGCTATTTCACTTGCCAGGTATGATATACTATCCTTTACATATTGTTTCAGGACAGGCGTTCCCTGGCCGCCAGGCGAACCCGTACTACAGGTTTTTTCCCAAATGGGGGTGAGTCTACTCCGCACTACATTCTGATCTACAGACCCACTAGCGGGGCGCAACAGTTTCCTTTGTAATAGCGTCCTTTGCCGTGAAAGTCTCCCACTCACAATAAGCGCGAGTATTTTAAAGGGTATTTCCCTAGAATATATTACCACGCCTGACCCCTCCGCGGCGGAGCATGTGTAGCACTTAGTACAATATTGCGGCACATTAGCGTAACGGTGTACACCTGGTCACTCGCATCTAGTGACGTAGGCAGGCCTTTAGTCATCTAAAAACAACCCCCCAACATTAGCGCGAGTGTCCATTTGTCAGGGCGGTCCACCAGGATACAATACCACGCTTTATTCCTCAACTTCGGAGCATGTATAAGCGCACAGGATAAATTGCGACACTACTTTGCTATTGTGTGCACTCAGTCGCATGTTTCCAATTTCGTCTAAGCATGCCCCACGCCTGGTTACGCTCTGAGCCAGCGCATCACAGTTTGTCCCACACTTCAATATCCGCCAGGCAGCCACACCTTTCACTTATCTGGTAAACACCGGTATGTATTAGATATGACTCTGGTTGGGTCACTGTGTGAACACATCCATATGGTGGCCACACCATACGCACGGTTCCCTTCAGGAGCCCAGAACCTTTGCGAATTTTGTTTCATGTATCTGTGTTGTCCTCCCTTCTCCCCTTTCTTTTCCAGGTACTGCAACAAAGGGTCCACTTCCCTTAGGGACCCCATTGGATTGCATGGTGATGTATTGACAATTGCTACATCACTAAATTATGTAGTAGAGTTCCCACATTTTTTTGAGCACTTTCTCACGTGGTCCTGATGAATTGCCACCGACCCATTAGGGCATAGAGCAAGAAACATGTCGACCATCTGATCTCCCTAGGGATCATCATAATCCCTTTGGGATCACTTATATTTTTACTTAGGCTGGTATACCATCAGAATAAATTGACTCATTGCCTGGTAATACCATACCTATTTTAACTCACTACACCACCACTCACTACACTTGTTGCACTGACCCCCACGCACCCATACGGCTGTCTCTTAAAAAGATCTCCGAAAAAGAGCCCCTTCGCGGGAGCCCGTCGGGCATTGCAGCGCCGGCCCGACGAGGAGCACAGCCCTATGATGAAGCATGACACCTTGCTAGGTGTGTGAGGGCATTATATAGAGACTAATCGCTCTCCCCCTTTCCTTCCCAGAGGAACTGCATCCCTTGGTTTTGTTCTATATTCCTCGGAGCACGGTGCAGGACCTCATCAAAAAGCTCTTGGTTCCTCCCCCTTTTTTTGAAGCTCCTTCAATATAACACATGATCAAAAAAAACATACTGAAAAGGCAGTTGAATTCTCTTGTCTGATTTCCAGGTAGAAGTGGAATTGAATTTTGTTCCCATACAAATGGAAATTCACTTGATATTAAGGGGAGGGGGTGTAACGTGCCTAACTCTGTGTAGCATAATCACACAGACATTACCTGGCATGATTACGCAGAATTACAAGAGATAAGTAATTCTGCATTTAGCGCTATTTTTTTTAGCACAGAACAGCCCTCTTGCATCCAAAAGGGATGTGAAGATCCATTGTGCGCTAAGAAAGAGAAGTAAATGCAACAGAATATGAATAGTGAGTGCGAGCGGCCACTCATGGTGGCTGTGTTTCTGGAGCATCTTGTAGGTTGGTATTAGATTTGGTCATGTAGAATGTGGTTTAGTTCCAAATATTCTCAAAACGTTTTTATCACTTCACTTTCCAAGGGTTTATTGAGGAAAAATAGATCAGAAATAGTCTGTTAGTTGGCTGGTACTTTCAGAAGAAAAGTTGTTTTTTAAGAAGGGGGTTTAGAAGCAATGGCTCAGTCGTCTGGGAGTTCTTTTTCTAGGAATGAGGTGTTGAGCATTCCAGTTAAGTCCGCATCCAGTAGGAGAAAGAGTTGCTTCAGGCATATGGCAAATCATGACTCAGAGGGTGTGCTGAAATTGTTGTAGTTGAGGACCGGGTGGAGGACCGTCTTGGGTACCCAGAGTTGGAACACAGTGAAGGAGGATTGTAGGTGCAGTGGTGGGATTTAGGGGGAGTGTTGCAGCAAGGTAGCGTTGTTGGTGGGATCATGGATTGTGGCTATTTTACTATGATCTACATTAGTTGTTTTTTAAGACTTCAGTGCGGGATACTTTGTGGTGGATATTACAAGTTTTGCTAAATTTGGTTGGATGCGTTATACATGCTTTTAGTTTACTTTGTTTTTGGGAGTTCTTGATGATGTGATGATAGCCTCTTTTATCCCTCTTTCAGCAGCGTTTGTATTCTTCAAATTGGTTCTTATGCTACTGATAATCCAGGGATCATTTGCAATGTGTCAGCTCAGCAAGCTCCATAGTAAAGCATCCATTTCCGGATTCGATACCCACCTTGCGCTTTCGATTTAAGAAGGCGCAGGAGATATCATTTCAGATTCTAGACTGAGGTAGAGGTTATTAAGTACAGCACTGGGGTCTTCTGATGGGTGTTGGTTGATTTTGGCTGTTAAGTACACCTCAGCACTTATGTATCAACAATATCTAATGTGAATTGAAAAAAGTTATTTCTCTGTTGGGGGGTTGTTTTGTTAGGTAAAATAAGGGGGTTAGGGGAGCGTCTGGTCATCCCCACTAGGCTGTGCTTAGTTAATGGATCTTGAGTAAAATAAAACCAATTTAGGGGCATATTATCAAGCACGGCGTTAAAATTATAGGCACCTTAGCGGCAGAAAACTGCTGCTAAAGCTGCGATAATGGTGTTGATAATATGCTGCAGAGAATTCCAATAGAAACCCATGTTGACACCAGAACATGGGCTTCTATGGGAATTCTCAAGGGCATGTTATCAAGCCCATTATCGCAGCTATAGCGGAAGTTTCCTGCCGCTAAAGCAGCGATAGTTTTAACGCCGTTTCTTGATAATATGCCCCTTAATTTTCCATTGCTCTCTTCTCAATGAGCACAGTGTAGGCGCCCTGTCTGTAGCCTGAGTAGCATTCAAACATTTCAAATAAAAATAAGAAATATGAATAACTAGACATCTAATAGAATTTTGTGTAAGTTAGAAAATAATATCCGCGAGTAAATGTGATAAAAAAATGTCTGCAGACTGACATTTTTTGCCCCAGCGCTGAAAAAAATGCGCGGATCTGTTAAGTGTCTGCCATATGGTCCTTTCATGCTACCACCCAAATGCATTTTGTTATCTCTTTGGCATTTTCCGCATCCACAGACATCCATCACAGCAGAAAATATCCCTTCCTTCGCTGCAAACAATGGTAAATACCTTACCTTAGAAATTCACTTTTTCCTCCAGCGTGACCCCACGCGATCCTGTCAGTTCCACATCACTTAAGCTTAAGTATGAGTCACATTTGCACTACAAAGGACTGTTGAGTGAAGCTGAACCTTAACAACTTCCCCTGAACTATGGCATCTGGGAGACAGCAACAGTAATACGATCAAAAAACTCAGTTTGAGATGACTTTTACTGTGCAGAAAAGAGGGTCATTGAGTTTCAGTTACATTCTGGCGGTCGGAAAAGTGACCACTTCTTTTGCAATGACTGGAAACTTGAACTAGTAAACAAAGGATAAAAAACAGACTTAGAAGTGGGTTCATGGGCCATCTTGTGATTGACAGCACATATCCTCGTGCTTTCCAGAAAAAAAGTGAATAAATGTATTCACAGATGTTGTGATTTCCACATTAGTGTCTGAAAAAATGTGCAGTTTTTTCTTTTGTCTGCATGAAAAAATATGATAAATAAAACCATATTAAGCAAATGCGGCAATTGTTATTTTAACTTAAAAATTATCGTTGATGACTATTTCCTGCTGAAAAATTGTGACTGATTGTGTAAGCAATCTTGAAACCGTCAAACTAGATGAAAAAAAATGTATTCGCTAAGGTTGACTTCAAAAAAATATAAATGTGCTTTTTTTCTCAAATAAAAAGCCTTCCCATTGTCACTAGCGTTTTAAAAAAATTCATAAGAAAATGCAAAAAGAAGGTACAATTTTAGCCAAAAAAACATCTCTTTGGACATAACTTGAAATGTTCAGTTCTCTCTAGCGATATGGCAAATCATGATAGTTTGCAGGTAGCCAGAGATTCAACACAGTGTTCTGATGAAATATGGTGGGCATAATAAATTAAATTACATGGACGACAGACTGCCCTCCATTGTTTAAATGAAATTAACCAACATGACAACTGATTTTAAAACTCTTAGGGCCAGAGATTCATCAAAGGTTTTGATTTGTCTTTGTGCCACGCAAGGCGACACAGGGCCACGCAAAACTTAGCATGAAATTTACCAAGCTACGCAAGGCCATCTTGCGTACCCCTGCGTGGCTTGGTAAACCTGGGGAGCACAAGACAGTGTCCGCCATAAACGCTGCCTAGCATTACTCTGCCCTGAGAAGGTGTTTGATGGGTGGAGCTCGGGTGTTCCCATGTATCCGCCCATGTTTTTTGGCACAATCCCAGATTTACCAAGACAGGTAAACTTGGGAATGTGTCAAAATGCTATGCCTTCCCAGGGGAGGTGCAATAAGGAGAAATATCTTTATTTCTAGACATTGTTTCCTCTTTCTTTCAAAGTGTGCTGCATTTTGCAGCACACATAAAAATAGGAAAATGCCTCTCAGGATTGTTTTTGTGCAGAAAGGTGTCTCTTCCTGCACAAAAACAATCCTGTTTGCAAGGTAGGTACCCTATAGTGCAAGGGTGTCTGCATTGGCAGTAGGCAGCCAAAAGTGCACCAGCTAAAAGAGAAAGTGGGACTGCTCCATATCTTGATAGATATGGTGCATTCCTGCCCTTTCAGGCAGCACAGCGCAGCTAGGTGGCTTGGTGTGTTCCAGAAAAAATGATAAATATGGCCTACGGTGTATAGGTGTGTTGCAAGCAGTGGTCGAAGTGGGCGGGATTGGCAGGGCAAAGCGTGCCCCTACTTCTTTAATTATATAGCCTACGTTCCCCAACTTTTTTATTTTGAACGTGCGTCCCGGGACGTAAGAAATATCCACAGCCTTAGAGAAGGCTCGACATTAGTGGCTGTTCGGGGACGGGCAGGGAGCAGGGAAGGAAAAGGTCTCCTTCTCTTGCTTCCTGCCCAGACGAGACAAGGAAGGTGTCCGCTTCCGCTCTGCCGCTGGCAGCTGCCCCGTCACCCAGCCTCTTTCTTACTCCTATTCCCTCTCTGTCTGTCTAACTCCTCCTCACTTACTGAAAACCATAACTCAAGAAATGGTTCTCACCCTCTCTTTCTTCCTGTCATTCATTTGTTCGCCTGTGAAATGGATGCAAAAAAGAAAACTTTTGATGGAAATGCCGTTTTTACATTTTTCTATTCCAAAGTGCAGCCTCAGAAATAAAAGGTTCATAATATGAAAAAATCAATAATAAAAACAAGACGGAGTGTTCTTAAAGCGGCCAGATTGTTTTTATTCATACCTCAAACCCCAAAACCATTAGCGTCACTTTACCGAGTTTGCCAGTAAAGCGCTGTTTTCCCCTGGTGGGTAAGTGCGCCAAACCTGGAGGTACTGCAATACCTGGCTGATGGGTGGATTGGAAAACAAAATGTATACGGCGGCTTTGTGTTCACGAATGTGGTCTTTTTAAACCATACTGCTTACGTTTTGTAAGCATATAAGCAGTGGACATTGAAATGGGTCCTTTCTGGGCCCTGTAGTTTTCAGGCAAAAATACACGTTGATTTCTACATAATGACTGTAAAAGCGTTAAGTTCACCATGTTGTTTCTGCTTACATTTCACATGCTTTATTTAATCTTTTATTCCCTATGAGTGTTTGCTTTTTCCAGGATGTTTTTACTTTTTCTTTTAGACAGCATATTGCTCTTGCCTAGTGCGTAATTTGAATTGAGTCGCATCAAGTTGTTTATAGCAGGTCAAATTGGATTGTAGCTGAAGGCAGTGTGAATTTCTTTCAGTGGGGCAGTATGGTGTTCAGTGAGGGAGCGGATGTAGCACTGGGGGCAGAGCTGCCGAATTTAGAACTAGGGAACCAGGTTCAGCCTTCATGATTAGTCCACCAGACCACTCTCCTGAGGGAGCACATTCCCAAGATAGACCTTAGAAGGCCCTATAAAACCGGAAAAGCCCTGGTGTCTTAGCACCAGTAGGTGGACCCTAGCAGTGACATGTGTGGGTTCACCTTGAAGGCTTCCCCACCATAATCCATACTGAAGTTCACCTCCAGTCTTGTGGGCAGGCCTACGAAGTAGCAGACCCTAGAGCAACAGTGACTGTCACTGAGGTCACAGGACCCCTGAGAAGAGCTGGCTCCAGTGCGACCGGTGTGGCTGCAACAGGTGCTGACTTTGAGTGGGGGCGCTGTAAATTATGGTTTTAAAAGCACTTGCTGCCTCCTTCCTGGCCTACAACAATTTTCGGCAATAATAAAAATGTCATAACTCCGGTGAATAAACTTCTTCCTAGAGAGAGATTGGAGTTTTGTCTAGTGGAAGTTTTGACTCATGGAAAGATAGCGCAGAGGGTTAATGTGCCTGCTGCAAAGAAAATGTTCCATGCACATCACAAAGTGCATATATTGTAAATAGGTCAGTGGGATACTGCTTTTGTCAGTAAGATCCTTTTGTTACTGCAGTTTATAAGTTAAAATCCTAACAAAGAACAGTGAGCTATTAACTTTCATCTTTCATCTAAGAGCTGCAAGCAAACTGCGAGGTATAAACTAGAGCTTTATGGTTTTTTTCCTAAGCCTTTGATTATCCTAATGTTTCAAAAAGTGTTCATTTGCATAGAAATCAATAATGATTATTAAAGAGAACCCCAATCATGGTATTAAGTTTTAAATTCTGAGTTTGTGTTTCTCCAGATCAATCACTATTAAACTATACAGCCTACTAATATGGTTGTCATGTGACTCCTACATCTTGTAGTCCTTTGTCTTATGTAACATTTCCTATACAGTGATTTACACACGTAAAATTGATTGTCTCTGTGTATATTGCTGATGACAGAAACTCCATGGCTCGGAAACAAATGGCTTGTGCTTCCATCTTTAAGCATATTTGGGACATTCTGTGATTAGAAACATATCCCTCTTTGTGAATTTATTTTAATGTCAATAACTCATATTGTTATATAATCATGTGTATGCATTGGTTAAATTACATAACATAATAAGCTGTAACTGGTCAGTGACATGCCAAACAAATACTAAAGATTGGGATGTTTTGCCAATCCTGGCCACACCTCTAACTCCGCCCACTGACCCCATCCTCGGGTTATTCCCGCCCTCTGATACTCCGCCCACAGTTTGCCTACTTTTTTTTCCCCACTTCGACCACTGGTTGCAAGTTATGGGTGACTGCATGCATTTGTGCTTGCTGCAATCGGTTTGTGGTGATGTCAGAGAAATCAATAAAAACAACCCACCAGATCATAACACAGTCCACAAACAGCCAAAACCAGCCCATGAAGTAACCTGACACACCACCGATTCCGGCATTGCCAGATTACCCTGTAGGGAATATGTGACGTTACAACGCGGTCGTTAATCAGCGGTACGTTACATCGCAGTTATGGAATTAGGAATAGTATGATTAACTATTCCAACTCCAGCCTACGTAACAGTAGGGAAGGTGTTGGAATAGTAAATCATACTATTCCTTAGTGTATAGCGTCATCCAGCGCAAGTTGTTGCGACAACTTGCGTTGTAATGACCACGATGTAAACGTACAGCGGTGTAATAACCGCGTTGTATAGGTCGTTCGCCCGCTGTAGGTCAGTCCAACCCCAAGGAAGCATGAGCCCATACACCTCATAGCCAGCTAAAATTTGAACAGAGCACAGTAAACTTAACACCCTCAAGTCCAAGGTTCACTGACAAGTGGCTAAGAGCCTCGCAATGTTAACCACTCTCTAAAAGTAGCACTCCAATTTCATTCACTGTTCCATTTATTGTATAGGCTTACCGGTTCATAGTAGATCATTTGCTGTCATATTTTCCAGTAAAAATTAGGTAACTTTGCAATGTGTTTATTAGCCTGAAGGCCGCAGGACCCCTACAAGTGCCATAACATATATGATCAACAGGATTTTTTTTCAATGGAACAGTCTCTTTTAATCAACATTTTCATTTCTTCTTCTTCGTTTAATGGATATTTTACTTCTTCATATTTTTTTCAACATTTTCTCTGTGTACTGTTTTTGATGATGATTTTAATTTCTTAACGTTATGTGTATAGGCACTGAAAAAACACTTTCTAAGTTCAGTTTTAATGTTGATTAGTGTACAAATTTCAGTCCCTTCCCTAATTTGTATTATTAGAAATATAACAGTATTACCATAGCCGGTTTTGCAAGGATATATTTCACCTGGATAAAGATGACAGAAAGTGTAACGTTAAAAACAACCCCGGAGTTCAGGAATTAACTGAAGAAATTGGTGCAGTAACATTGAAGTCCCTAGTAATACCCCATACAGTAAAAGAAAAGCTGTCATTTTGTGCTAATTTTAGTTGATCTACCCCCAGAGGCGGTTCCATATGTGGTAGCGCTCACAGAAGTCCCGCCCCTGGTAATGGGCAAAACTGAAGGCTTCTTTGAATTAAAAAACAAGACCATGCATTGGCTTAGGTCAAATAGACCTCTCCCTCCTAACATCAATGGGGAGATACTACATGTCCGGAGACTTACTTGGTTAGGGCGTAGAACCAAGGACCTTCCAGGGGACGTAATAGTTATCAACTTCAGAGACCCCAGAGCAGTCAACTACATCTTAGACTACCCTCTGCGCAATATCTGTGGGTCCATAAATCCCCGTGATTTGTCTTACTTTTACCCAAGACCTGTAGTCTCCTATAATGTGTATCCCAGGGCCCCAGTACGAATGATGACACACCCCCACACTTTTTCTGTAACCTCTGTTCCCCCTGTTAAACATTGTAATACCTACGCATCCACAATTGCGACACATGGGAACGCATCAGACTGGGTTACAATGCGCCCTGGGAGTCACAGACACGGCCCATGGAAGGCGAACCAAGGCCCACCATTTACTCCCCTTGAAGTCGCAAACAGATTCGGGGTCTTATCAGGAGTTGATGAGTGCGACTGACATAGGAGTTTTCTCCATCATGGGCTTAGCACCCTGGTATTACAGGCCGGGGACATGGATCTGATTCCCAAGTTGCAGATTATTTGCCCACAACACTCTACCACTTCTGGGCTCCCACCACTTGAGTTCCATACAGCGCCCCATGAACATGCTCGAGTATTCGCAGATGAAACAACAGTAAAGGCGCAGGATGGTTGTCCGGCAGGACAGATTGTTCTGACACAGGGTTTCTCATCCAAGGTACGGGATAATGTGGGGGATTGTGCCCTTTCACGGCCGGCAGAAAGTACTTTGCATGAGACCCCAACGACCGTATGTAGGGCCGCGAGGTCACTGGAAATACTATCATGGAACGTGGCAGGGCTACCTAATAAGTTGGATAATAGTGATTGGGAAAACTTTATCAAAGAATATGACATATGCATGTTTCAAGAGACGTGGGCCAGAGAAAACCATTGTTACCCTGGGTTCGCAACTTTCAATGTCCCAGCCAGATGGGGTGGGAAGGGACGCCCGTCTGGAGGCTTATCAATATGGATCGCTAGCCACCTAGGCTGCATGGCTGAGATGGTAGAAACCAACTCATCCGACATCCTGTGTGTGGCACTGCGTTGGCCCACTGGGACGGGCCTGACCTTGGTAAATATATATTCTAGACCGACTGGAATAGCGGCAACCTCAGGGACAATGGAGGACTTAATGATTTTTCTTGATTCCCTCATTGGTCCAGAAACATTACTGGTTGGAGGGGATTTTAATATCCAGTTCGAACCACTCCCGATTCATCTGGATGGGATTAGCAGTGAAGAGGATGACCTCTGGGAAATCCCAAGCATTGTGGGACCGCCAGTTAGGTCATCGTCACCTCTCCTACTGCAAGTTTTAACACTGTCTCTGGCAAACTCACTTAGAGCTTGCAATGGTAGGTTCCAAGGGGATATCCCGCCGCAACCAACTTTTAACAGACCAGGCCAGGAGTCTCGGATAGATTATATAATGTTCAAACTCAAGGATTGGAAATTGGTTCTAGACTTTAAAATAGTCCCTAGGTCAGACAGCGACCACAATCCCTTAATCCTTTCATTAGCCGCGGATGGTTTTCTAAAGGGTGCCGTTTTAGGAAACAGAGTATCTGCCCCCAGTCTCACCTTATCTAGTAATAGGCGAAGAATAAGGTGGGACAAACTGCTAGAGAAACCAACTTGCTTAAGGAGCATATATGAGCAAGTGGTATTAGCCCTTGAAAAAGTGGAAAGTTTCCTCTCCCAATTGCCCTCGCAAGACGGTGGTTGCCCCCTTGAGGACATTCACCAGACCCTCTGTGACAATCTAGCCGAGGTATTGAACCCTGTAGTTCTGGACAGGAAAGTGAGGAGAGAAAGAGCCTCATGGTTCAATGCCACCTGTAGGGGAGCTAAGAAAGACCTCCTCCGAGTGTTTAAAAACAAGGAGGCCCCCTCGGTAATTAGGGAAAAGAGGGTGGCTTACAAGCTTCTCCTTGAAAACGCCAAGATCGACTGGGACTGGGAGAATTGGGCAGAAATTACAACTACACTTAAAACCAGAGACTCAAGGAAATTTTG
Source organism: Triturus cristatus (assembly GCF_964204655.1). Taxonomy (NCBI): domain Eukaryota; kingdom Metazoa; phylum Chordata; class Amphibia; order Caudata; family Salamandridae; genus Triturus; species Triturus cristatus. The sequence goes on from NC_140595.1 coordinate 372,106,432, forward strand.
GCATATAGTCAAACATGGCTCAGCGGAACCTGTTATGGCTATAGAGGGCAACATTGCGCCTGAAGTTTGGGAGGAACACTTTACATCGCTCTATTGTAGGACCGAGATAGACAAAATAGGAAACCAGGCCGGGACCCTAGTCGCCACAATCATGGAGAATTCCACTGAGATGGAAGATTTCAACTTGGAGGAATTGGAAACGGCAATTACTCACCTTTCCTCAGGAAAAGCCCCAGGCCTTGACAAGCTCCCAGGTGACCTCTTAAAGCATGAGGTAAAAATTTGGGCACCATACCTCCTGGTATTGTTTAATGCTATCATCCATGGGATGGCGGTCCCTCCAACTTGGCTCGGGGCGGAGATTGTGCCCATTTTTAAAAGGGGTTCACCTCTGCTCCCCGCCAATTATAGACCGATCAGTCTGATTGACGTTCCACAGAAGCTTTTCGTGAGGCTTCTGTTGGATCGACTATTGGACTGGATCGAAGAAAGGGACATTTTAAGTCCCTTTCAGGCTGGGTTTCGCCAGAAGACCTCCACCATAGACCAGGTCTTTAGGCTGTCCCTTATACACTGGAAAACAATACAGCTGGAGGGTGGTAGTCTCTATACTGTATTTGTGGACCTAAGGGCAGCCCTTGACCTCGTCCCACGCGGTAAGCTCTGGGAAGTGCTGGCGAATGTCGGGGTGCCAGCTGATCTCCTGACCATGATCATCCGCCTCCACACAAACACCCATGCTCGTGTGAGGTGTGGTAGACATGGAGAATTGTCAAATAAGTTTCCCGTTGACAGAGGGGTAAGACAGGGGTGCGTACTCGCACCAACCCTGTTCTGCCTCTTTGTCAACGGTGTCATTGATCACCTTAATGGGGTCCCCAATTCAGATGTCCCGAAGTTGGCGGGAAGGAGGGTTCCAGCTATTATGTTTGCGGATGATACCCTCCTTCTCTCCAAGTCACCGATGGGAATCCAGCGTGTGCTGGATGGATTTGGGGACTTCTGTAGGGAGCATGGACTCGAGATCAATACCCTAAAGACTAAATTTATGGCCTTCAATCCGCCACCCAGGCTTTGCCGCATCCCACGTATAGGGAATAACATACTTGAACGAGTAAACACCTTTGAATATCTTGGTGTAACCCTTAACGAGGAATTGGGGTGGGGTCCACATCAGGAGAAAGCCAGGATGAAATTAGTGCAACATACCAGTGGAATATTAAGGATGATAGGGAGGAATAGGTCGACCCTCAAACCTATAGGCCCACCCCTTCATATTTATAGAGTACAAGCCAGAGGAGCAGTCACATATGGCAGCGAACTATGGGGTCACAAAGTCCTGGACAGCTTGGGAAAGGAGGAGAACAGTTTTCTTAGGCGTTTAGTAGCTCTTCCTCGGAGTACACCCCTAGTGCCTCTAAGACTTGACCTGGGCATTAGGCCCCTGGAGGAAGAGTTGGCACTTCGTCCCGTGATCTATTGGCGTAGATTATGGACGGTGCCTGAACTGATTCACTATAGACAGGGTCTACAGGAAGTTCTTGGCCTCCTAAATGCGGGGAACATTGACTGGCTTAAGTTTGTAAGGAATAGTTTGGTGAGCCTGGGTCTAGATGCACTTTGGAACGACCCTGAGAATGCCTGCTCCAAGCTTCCCAAAAAAGCTCTTACCAAACTGTACTATGATTCCAAGGCTCCCTTACTTCGACCGTCAAAATCTTTAGGGTCGTTAACACATCAATTCCTTTACACGAAGACCACATATAGTTTTGAACTGGTCCTTGACAATGTTTACCCTGCAATAATCAGGAAGCTTTTTTTGCAATGGAGGCATGGATCCTTGCCAATTCGTGCTCTTACTAGCCGTTGGTCCGCGCCGACATCCAGTATTTGCCCAGCATGCAGTGTAAGCGACGAAACCGAGCTACATTTAATATTCTTCTGCCCGGGCTATACTGAGGCGCGCAGGAAATGGATCATTCCCGTTTGTAGGAACCTGGGTTTTACCAGATGTCACGAAGCCTTTAGAATTCTCAAAAGCGAAATGGCTACACACATTGTGTTTGCTGTGGCAAAATTTCTGGGGGCTCTATGGCACAAACGGAAGCGGTACTTAAATATGTCACCATGATTTGTTTTGTACCCTGCTATAAAGGCACATGATTACATGTAATTGACAGGAATCTAGCCTTGCGGCTGTACCACTAACTTGTAACCACTTTTATCTATTGTTCTTAAATGTTTTTATATTCATTTTATGTACTTTTATGGAGATTCTCCGAAATAAAGTTTTTTTGACTTGACTTGACATTGAGCAATTACTGCTTCCTTAGTGATAGCAACTCCCAGAATGACTGCCTTATTCCTCACACCACAATTGCAACGAGCATGATTGTTCATATAAAAGCACTATGATCACAAGATAGGATATTTAGGTGTTTCAGAAAATATGTCAATGGGTGTGTTTAGGCGGTCACAAAACATGCTCATAATCGTTTTTTTTTTTTTTTTTTTTAAATGAAGAGTAAAATATCTACATTTTGAAAGAGAAGTTGATTTGTGCAAATGAGCCTAAAGACAATTACCAGAAACGATGGGATCGCTTGCCGAGTACAAACGCAATTTGTAAACAAATGTACTTAACAGGGGAAGTGATAAAATCAAACAAATGTGTTATGGTCTCAGTCTTTCCATTTCAACATGCATGTGACCCTCCCACCAAGCATGGACTTTCATAGTGTAGTTGATGGTGTTAGCAGCACAGTTGAATTTCTCTAATACAGCTCTAGTTTTGATCTGGTGGCAAGATACAGGTGCTGAAGAGTTTATGTAATGTTTAATTCTAGGCCCTTTCCAATGACCTCTCCCAGCACTGTAAACTGGAAGAGTGGTTAGAGCATTTTATTCATACTTTAGCTTGACTCCCACAGCACTCTCACATAGAAGGATCAACAAAGGCAGGTCTGCAGGATTCTTAACTCCTCTAGTGAGCAAAGTATTTCCAGCTTGTTTTCCTTTAGTAACCTCAAGACTTGTCCATAGAATGCTGCTCATGGATGCAAGGGTCAACAATTCAAAATGCATAGAGTTAAATGAGTAAAACATCTGAGATGCAGAATTATGTAGTTATTTACAGGTACAGGAGCAGGAGGACCGCTAAAGAATCAGCAATGCTCCTGCCCCACCAAACTCCACAGATCCTCCACTCTACTTAGGGCTCAGAAAAGCGCAAGGCTTCCAATTGCAGGGCTTTACCCTTGGCCACCCAGGGTGTTACATCAATCACTAAGAGGTGATAGTAGAAATTCTAGCAAATGGTCCAACCACTGGCAATCGCTCAGGTATCCCCAAGCAATCACCAGTGGCTGAGATTAATCCAAGCATTTCACTCATCGCTGTTTTGCACTATGATACCCACAGATGTGGTTCCGTGTTCACAAGGCATCTGTAACCAAGCTGCATCCGACTGATGAATCCCAATTAGGACAACACGAGTCTTGGGTTACTTGTGAAGAGCACCTGGTCTGACAGTTTGATCTGGAGGGCTCCTATTGGAGCATGACCAAGGTTGATTTACATATAGCTTGGTCTAAAATCTGAGATTGCATGGTGAGCAAAATAATGATGAACTAGGATGTGGCCCAAGTAATTATCACTGACTGAGACTAATCCAAACATTCCACCCATCACTGTTTTGTTTACTTTGTGGCGGACATTGGCAAGGGAAATGAAGGTTGTTCCCCACTTCCAGAGAGCCTTTATATACTTGGATGAGAAAGCCAAACCAATTTCCAAATTCAGAGTTTATTTACGCAATAAAAAAATATTTGCTCACCTGGCATCCTTCAGTGCCCTTTAGGGAGCTGTGATAGAAGCAACTCCGTTAGTACACAGAGATCCCAGCCAGGCTTGTGGTCATCTCTCAGTAGGGGGTATGGTCCTTCCCTATCCTGGCTGGCTGTGCAATCAATCCAATCTTAAAGGATTGTCCTTAGTTTTACAAAAAATGATCAAACATTTTGTTATATATGTAAAATAATTGTACACATTTATTTGAGGAAGGGAAAAAAAATTAAAATGCTAGAGCACTATTAACTTAAATTAATTATTTACCTGAAGTTTAAATTTAAAAATCCCACCTAAACTAAAATTATATTGTTAGCATTTAATAATTATTACAAGTGATGTATAGCATTATTTAAAAGGAATTTTATAATATTTAATTAAAAAAATGTTGCATTATTTCAAAAATTAAAAAAGGTTGACCCAAGATTCAAACAATAATAAATATTTATATTTTTAGTTATTTATTTAACATTAAATAACTTAATTATATTTTTTAATTATTTAAACACTTAATTGGATCTAAGATTATTTCCTGTCGGGTTTTATTTAGGTTGTTACCTCCATTATTTTCTATCGGAGGGTGCTGCATTACCAGTGGTTGTTCTTGCAATTTTGTAGAAACCAGTACGTTTTACTTTTTAATTAACCTTTGGACAGTCCAAGAATTCACTAAGTAATTCATCAAAATGTATTTCTCTGTGAATTGTTGATCTTTGCACCTGCAAAACAATCCAAAGTATAAGGCTCTTATTTCAGGTGTCCCTCTAATCCTGAATCACAATTACATATAGTCTGGATTAATCACAGAGCTTTGTGGTTTTCCCTTCTCAAATAACATGGAGTTAGCATAGGAAATTCACAAGCAAAATCAAGGGGTGTTGGGCACAGTTCATCATGCAGTAATCTGGAACACAAATTGCAATGTCACATGTTACACCTGATTCTGACCTCCCTAAATCAGAATGAGCCAGGAAAACTAATTGGTGGAAACATTCAGCACTACTGAACGGGTGTGTCACCAGGCAGTGTAATAGCATCACATAAGTGGGCACTTGTATTGAACCACAAATCCTACATTGGGTCTATAAAATGATGGGATGAGGTATGAAAATGCAGGAGTATCTTTGATCGACTGGTCTGGGTGAAGGCTTACTGCCAAAGGGTGATTGAGAACTCATTTCGCATACATGTGATATTTTCTAGCCAAACTGCTACTTTCCCTATTCAGGAGGCTTCCTTAATGTACTGGTGATGATTGTAATGAACTATCTAATTGCTATTGGAATCCAATTAAATTATTCTACTGTGGACAATATATTAAATGCAGACCAACATTCAGTCATAATGATAAACATATTAAATGGGGCATGAGAGAAAGTGGTTTATTATTGGGGGCGGACAATCCTCTACCTCAAGGAATAATAACACTAACTTGACAGGTTGAACCCCAGAAGTCACTAAATCAAACTGAGCTCAACCAATTGGAAACTATGACACAGAGCAGAGAGGCATAACCTAGTGAAATTTGTAAAGTATTTATGAAGTACCAAAAACAGAATTAATCACCAAAACAACCAACCCACTCCAATTCAGAAAAATAGAGTAAAAAGTATTAAACAAACTTACACCAAAATAATAAAAATCCAATAAGGGCAAACAGATAGGTACATTTCTAAAAAAGCTCCAAAAAGCACTAAGGGCCAATGCTAGTCCAATGGTTGCAGTAGACCAGGTGCTTGGCATACTTTGATGTTGACCGGAATGGATTCTGAGGGCAGATAAGCTAAGCAGAACAGATCGGTCAAAGATTTAGGTGCCGATCACGATCCGGCAAAAACCGGGTACGAACCGTCGGACGGAGCATATTCTCCGTCCGACGCGTACCCGGTCATAAAAATATACAAACATGGAATTACGATTCGCACGGAAACACCATTTCCGTACGAATCGTACAAAACCCCGACCGACGAAAATAAACATACAAATGTGATCCGGGAAAGCGCCAACGTGACGTCGGGACGCACGCAGCCTGCCATTCACGAACCAGGAATCACGATTCGCACCGACGTCATCCCGCACGGTGAATATTTTCCGGCTGCCAAAAACTGCCGGGAAATCAGGACGACGCGAACAAGGAGTACCTGTACGCGACGGACAGACATGGACCCGAACCTACGTGTCATCCCGGCCCTCATAGCAGTCGACCTCCTCTACAGGTTCGGACGCAGACGCCGCAGAAGGTCAGAACAACAAAGGGAGGGGGGAAGGGGGGGGGCAGGACCAGGGGCAGGCCACCAAACCCCCACCAAAGTCACACAGCACACATGCCCTGGACATACCTGACTCCAGGCCCTGGTCACTACGAGGGGGTGGGGGCGTGTCCAGCAAAGCCAGCGTCCGCCACAACGGAAGTGCTTGACGACGCGAACCGGCAACACAACAATACAGGTACGTCCCGTACCCACGCCTTAAGAGCGTGGGTACGAGCCGTACCCCGCCCACACCTACGTCATCCCAACAATGGCGGGACTGCTGTACCCACGTGGCAAAGGCCTGGGTACGGCCCGCACAAGCATCACATAGCGTGGGGACGCATATGTACGGACTGTACCCCCACCCCCGTATGCATGGAGCGTACCCCCACCCCAACAGTGTAAGTACGACCCGTACCCTCACCCGCGGACGTATGGAGCGTACCCCCACCCCAACAGTGTATGTACGACCGGTACCCTCACCCGCGTACGTATGGAGCGTACCCCCACCCCAACAGTGTAAGTACGACCCGTACCCCCACCCGCGTATGTATGGAGCGTACCCCCCACTACAACCACGTATGTACGACCCGTACCCTCACCCACGTATGCATGGAGCGTACCCCCACCCCAAGAGTGTAAGTATGACCCGTACCCTCACCCGCGTACGTATGGAGCCTACCCCCACCCCAACAGTGTAAGTGCGACCTGTACCCTCACCCGCGTACGTATGGAGCGTACCCCCACCCCAACAGTGTAAGTACGACCCGTACCCTCACCCGCGTACGTATGGATCGTACCCCCCACCCCAACAGTGTAAGTACGACCCTCACCCGTGGACGTATGGAGCGTACCCCCCACCCCAACAGTGTAAGTACGACCCGTACCCTCACCCACGTATGCATGGAGCGTACCCCCACCCCAAGAGTGTAAGTATGACCCGTACCCTCACCCGCGTACGTATGGAGCGTACCTCCACCCCAACAGTGTAAGTACGACACGTACCCCTACCCGCGTATGCATGGAGCGTACCCCCACCCCAACAGTGTAAGTACGACCCGTACCCTCACCCGCGGACGTATGGAGCGTACCCCCACCCCAACCGTGTATGTACGACCCGTACCCCCACCTTGTATGCATGGAGCGAACCCACACCCGTGTATGTTCTAAGCGTACATATTGTGAAATAGGAGGGGTGGGTGCAGAGTCCTCCCAGCAGTGCCCAGACACAGGAGGGGTGGGTGCAGAGTCCTCCCAGCAGTGCCCAGACACAGGAGGGGTGGGTGCAGAGTCCTCCCAGCAGTGCCCAGACACAGGAGGGGTGTGTGCAGAGTCCTCCCAGCAGTGCCCAGACACAGGAGGGGTGGGTGCAGAGTCCTCCCAGTAGTGCCCAGACACAGGAGGGGTGGGTGCCTATCACTCCCAGCAGTGCCCAGAGACAGGAGGGGTGGGTGCAGAGTCCTCCCAGCAGTGCCCAGAGACAGGAGGGGTGTGTGCAGAGTCCTCCCAGCAGTGCCCAGAGTCAGGAGGGGTGTGTGCAGAGTCCTCCCAGCAGTGCCCAGACACAGGAGGGGTGGGTGCAGAGTCCTCCCAGCAGTGCCCAGAGACAGGAGGGGTGGGTGCAGAGTCCTCCCAGCAGTGCCCAGACACAGGAGGGGTGGGTGCAGAGTCCTCCCAGCAGTGCCCAGAGACAGGAGGGGTGGGTGCAGAGTCCTCCCAGCAGTGCCCAGACACAGGAGGGGTGGGTGCAGAGGCCCCCAGCATTGCCCATGGAAAAAAATAAGGGTGGAGTACCCACAGATCCAATTGCCACAATTGTCAGTCAGGTGCACAAAGACCCTGCAGTACATGTAACACATGTGTGCGAGGCTGGGAGTACACACATGCATACAGCCTAAAAGGGAACATGTCCACATGAAGTCATGTCAACAGACTACATACACAAGTACAGTGATCACCAAGGATGCCACGAATGATGCAGGTGGAGACATTGCTCTGCATGCATGGCCAAAGTTGAAGGGGTCCGTCACACACCCAGCTAATGTAGACACAGCTCAGCGCTAAATATTGGGAACACCCTGCAGGGAAGATGTCAGGGTACACAGAGGAAGGAATACACCTTGGGACAAATTCACCATGCAGTAACTGCTTACATGAACAGAGAAACCTAGCTAACACCTTGTGATGGCACACAGATACCAGGGTCCCCCCTATGACCAGCACACTACTACATTTCCCACACACCCACCACATGATCACCACCCAAAATCATGTAGCAGCCCCACCAACAGCAACACCACAAAAGCAGTAGTGTTCTAAGGAAAAAAAAGGCTTTATTCAGCATTTCCAAATAATGTGTGTGTGGATCAAGTTCAATATTTACAAGGCCCATAGGGCAGTCCATGAGTCACAGCTGGATGGGGGACACAGTGGGACGCGTGTCCCCTAGCTTGCCTGCACAGTCAGACTCCTTCGTCTTCCACAGCGGGGAGGGCATCATGTGGGGGGGAAGGACCAGGCACCGCAGGGACATGAGGGCGAAGGGTAGGTGTCGTGGGTGCAGGGATGGAGGACTCCACCACAGGGGGTGGGGCAGGGCCAAAGGCGGAGGCCAGGATGTCGCTGCACACCTTAGCAAGGTCCTCCAGCGTCTCCTCTGCACCCGAAGGAACCACAGGCCCCAAGGAGGGGGGGGCAGAGGGATGGGTCGCAGCGCCACTGGGGGAGGGTGTGGACAGGGGGGGGGACTCAGCCACCCTGACCGGGGACTCCCTTGACCGCTTGCGGGGTGGTGTCACAGTGGGGCTCAGGGACAGAGCGGCCATGAAGGAGTCCTTGCCGGATATGTGGCCAGGAGAGCTGAGGGGAGGGGATTTGGAGGGAGTGGATTTGGTGGAATGCGGACTCCCACTCTGGCTGCGTGACTTACGTTTGCCCCCCGACCCAGTGGGTGTGCCTACTTCACCCTGTGTGTGCGTGCCAGGAGGTGTGCGTATGACCTTCCCTGCTGGTGTGGTGCCTGTGTCTGTTGTGGTGGGTGCATGCTGACGTCTGGGTGTACGTGGGACAGGCATGGGAGTGGGAAGTGTGGATGGGGCAGGGGTAGGGGGTGAGACGTAGCGCTGCAGGAGACCCACTGCTGCAGTCAATGTCGAGTCTATGGACCTCAGCAAGTTGCATTGGTCAGCCTGCGATGAAAAAATGCCCTCCAAGTATGCCTCCATGTTGTGCAGCACTTGAATGTGGCCATGGAGGACATTAAGGATCGCAGCCTGACCAACCTGCAACTGCCGCTGGATGTCCACAGACTCGGCATTGGCAGCAGCAGTGGAGACAGGGGCAGGGGGTGCGGTGCCTGGCAGGAAGGAGACATGTGGTGACCGGGCACGCTGGGAAGGGACACGAGCAAGTGGGAGGCGGCTGATGGCAATGGAGGGGGCGGGGTGCGATGTTGTGCCGCTGTCAGCTGCTGGTGCAGCCTCCGCCCACTCGGAGAGATCATCCTCTGACCCGTCAGCTTCATATTCTGTCGTGCCAGTGGACAGGTCCTCGGCCTCACTCTCCTCCGCCTCAGTACCACTCAATGTGCCAGCCACGATGTCAACGCTGGCACCGGTGCTCGGTCCCTCCGCTCCGTCTGTGCTCATGTCTCCCTCCGTGTCCCCCGACGATGCTGTGGGCAAGGTGAAGAGACAGCAATTAATCACACACCTGTATACATATGTCACATGAGTCCAATCTACATAGGTTACAGTGCATAGCCTGCAAAGAAATATCAGTAACATCTACAAAACAAGGTACAGATGTAGGGCATGCAGCACACAGGTGGTTGACCCACCATGCCACTGAAATCCATGGAGAGCATGACACAATAGCAAATGACATGAAATGGAGTTTGACATAGGAGCCAGGCCCTGGGGACAATCCAGCACTGCATCTGCACCACACAGCGGTGCCGAAAATAGGGATGAGGAGGGACCATATCCATGAACTTGAGGCACATGCTGCATAGGTAATACTGAAAACATGCCCACCATGACTGGCTCACTGCACCTTCAGTGTATGTCCAGACAAACATCACACACTGGCCAGACCTAGCAAGGAGAATTCTGGTTTTGACATGTAGGCTTGGCCCGCACCAACCACCCCCTACATGAGACAATTTGTTGAGACACAGGTGGCACTTACATCTCTTAGTCTGGGTGAAATACACAGGGGCTGCATAAATGCAAGATTGGACGCCAAATACCCAAGGTGTGCCTGTCCAAATAATCATGTACAAATGGCCATCATCAGATGATTGTAACAAGACACACAGGCACTGGCCACTGTGAGTATGAACAAGGAAAATCAGGTCAGGCTGTACAGTGGACACTTGTACTACATTTCACGTCAATATACATGGTGCCAGGGGACAATGGCACAGAGCACAACCTATGCTGTAGACACTGAGAGTGTCCACGTTTTGTGATGACACACATGACACCTATGAAAATATGCCCCAGGGGATAGTAGTGGCCACACAACTCCATGGTCCTGAATGGGAATGACTGCAACACACGCCACCATCCCTGCACTATGCGTATCGCACACTCATGCACATCATGTCACAGGCCACAACATAGGACATGCGCGCTGTAAGGCATGACACTTGAGAGACTAACTCCCATGTGTGGACTCAGCATCAGTGCCAACTGACATGGAACCCACATGTACTGAACTGGACAGGGCACAGGCAAGGTCCCCAAACCTGTTACACACCACCCCCACACATGATGCTACAGGCATAGTTCACGTTGAGAAAGCGCCAGCCTACATTACCTTGTGAAGGAGTGACTACACACAGACCAGGGAACACATTACAAGGAGGGGAAGGGAGGCAGGAGAGCACAGCTATACTGTGGGTAACTTGATCTGCACAGCACCTTTAAACCCTGGCAGTGTATCCATGCAACTGTGCACTTACAAATGTTGGTGACACACAACAAACACACATGTACCTACCCCCTTCCTGCTGCTGCTTCTCCTGTAAGCGCCTCTCCAAGTCTGGAAATACCACCGCCAGCACACGCTTGTGGATGTGGGTCAGACGGCGGCGCCCGCAGTTCTTATGGGTCTCAGGTGAGTCCCCCAGCAGGACCCGTGCGATCCTCCGCATCCTGCACTGGATATCCTGCCAGCGTTTCCTCACCTGGGCCAGGCGCCGCTTGCGACCATCCGCACTCCTCACGGCACTGACGGCGGTGAGCCATATCTGCTTCTTGGCAGAGGCGCCTACCTGTGAGGATGAACAAGTGACACTACATCAATACACCAGGCACATGTCACAGAGAGACATATTAGAACAAATTTGCTGTTTATAACAAGGCATAGTATGCATCCAACGCATTGCACCTTTGTCATAGGGACATGATCCTCTGGGGAAGGGCAAAAGCAGTACGTGCCATTGAAAGTACACAGGTGGAATGAGGGCAACTATACAATCAATGATCCAGGCTCACACTGTGCATCACAAGCTACACCAGGATAATGTGCAGCACCTCTAAGCAGTCACATGCCACAGGCCACTGACGCTACCGCAGCAGAGTACACAGACACACACAGGCACAGGACATTCACCTGCCATTGCCAAATGCAGCGACAAACCTCACACTGCACATGTGCCAATAGACGAGGGGCTCACAGGTGTGGGGCTGGCTCTGCACGTCAGACACACAACACTGCTCCCTGCTCACATCACATGGGCAGGGTATATCCATCCCTCATGCAGCCCGGGTGCTACACTCCACATATGCACCCACCCACATGACAGGGGACTTACACACACACCGATGTCCAGGGTACGAACACATTATGTGGACACTCTCAGCACAGGTACACAGAACTAACACACATCTGTGGGTACAGTCACCTGTCACACTGGGCTGACCACATAATCACATGAGGACTGTAGAGGCTACATTCCCAGGAGGACAAGACAGGCAGAATGTGGCATGCACCATGCAGTGATTGTCACAGTAAACACAATGCTAGTGAGGACGGCAGACATGCACCACAGCATGCTCTGGCTGGGGGACATCAGGCATTCCCCCCCTGGGACCCCCCCCCTACAGTACATAGCATGTGTGTCACACCTGGACACAATGGCAGAAGTCACACTCACAAAAAAGGGACACAGTCTGTGCTAGTGGACTCTGCACTCACCTGATACCCTGGTTGCCCATACAGCAGGGGGTACTGTGGGAGGATCACATCCAGCAAAGCCAGGTTCTCCTCCAGGGTGAAAGGCTGTGACCTCTCCACAGACCTTGACATGGTTCCAGGGAATCAGTAGCAGTAGCAGAATACAAAGATGTGCAGGCAAGTGCTCCCTCATGGGACCTGGCTGCCTTATATCTGCCTTGCTGGCCTGTTTCATGCACAGGAGTACAGAGTGATTGGTCACTCACATTTGCATCCTATGTTTCCTCCAATCCCTTCAAACCTAGCACAGTCAGTGGGTTCTTATTGTGTTTTTTTCTTCAGCATGATGTCAACTCCAGAAGCACATTGCAACAAAGTAGATTCATTCAAACTGACTACTGCTGTGCACCTGCTTAAAAAAATTCAAACTTTAAACTTGGTCTCCATGACAACCAGCATGCATGTAGGCCTTTATACTTGTCCCTCATGTGTCCCCTATGTAATTTGGAGCTTCACACACAGGTACGGTGCGTCCCGGGGCCCTAGGGCATACCAAATGCATATCAACGGCCCGTACAGGCGTGTGTACGGTCCGTCTCACTATGGGTGTTCTCGCGTATGCGTACTCATAGTGATAGTGAGCGTACAGGCGTGTGTACGGTCCGTACCACTATGAGTACGCATAAGCGAGAACACCCGTAGTGATAGTGAGCATACAGGCGTGTGTACGGTCCGTCTCACTATGGGTGTTCTCGCCTATGCGTACTCATAGTGGTACGGACCGTACACACGCCTGTACGCTCACTATCACTATGGGTGTTCTCGCGTATGCGTACTCATAGTGGTACGGACCGTACACACGCCTGTACGCTCACTATCACTATGAGTACGCATACGCGAGAACACCCATAGTGAGACGGACCGTACACACGCCTGTACGCTCACTATCACTATGAGTACGCATAGGCAAGAACACCCATAGTGAGACGGACCGTACACACGCCTGTACGCTCACTATCACTATGGGTGTTCTCGCGTATGCGTACTCATAGTGGTACGGACCATACACACGCCTGTACGCTCACTGTCACTATGAGTACGCATACGCGAGAACACCCATAGTGAGACGGACCATACACACGCCTGTACGCTCACTATCACTATGAGTACGCATAGGCGAGAACACCCATAGTGAGACGACCGTACACACACCTGTACGCTCACTATCACTATGAGTATGCATAGGCGAGAACACCCATAGTGAGACGGACCGTACACGCGTGCGTACGCTCACTATCACTATGGGTACACATACGGCAGCACTCCCATAGTGATATGGAACGTAGACAGGCCCTCTTAGCGAAAGTACGGTGCCTTTCACACATCACAGTGGTGACAGGCAGCACACAGGAAGGAATAGGGCTGACTTGTCCATGGATGGACATCAAGGCATTGTCTGGGCAGTACTACATGTGTGGGGCACAGGTGTGAAAGGCTGTGATGTGGCACATTACTCCTGAGTCGAGAAGGCACCAGATGTATGATGAGATGTGTACAGATGTTATGTGTGACGGTGCAATGTGTGCCAGGCATGCCCTTAACTCCTTTGACATGTGTGCATGTCGTACTGCACACTTGGGATGAGCGTCACTGGCATGGCACGGTCAACAACACACGCAAGTGTCCCCTGATGCCCGCTACAGGGGTTACCACACCAGACATGTCACTACCCACGGTGCACGATGTGACTATGTAATGTATGTGTGGGGGGTTCCCATTAGGTTGATGTTGGAGCTCCCTCAAAAGCATCAGCTGTTGCAGCAACCAACATATGCCTGTGTGTAGATGGACATGGCACACTGTTACGCACACCAGGCCACATGTGGTATCGGATGTGAGGTGCGTATGTATGCATGGGACACGGAGTAGCGTAACAAGGACATGTCTGCATCCTCTCTATGAATGTGTGGTGAGTCATCACATGTACACCGTCCATATGGCAAAGCAGTCAAATAAAGTGTACATTTCCAGAGATAAGAACACAGCCATTTAGCCGGCAACCCGGAGGTCCGGCGGCATTATTCAGGATGACATGCGCGCGGAAGGGGAGGTGTGTGCGTTGTGAAGGGAGCAGGCGCGGAATGTTACGTATGTGCTTTTTAGTTTTAGAGGTGTCTCGGGTGCAGGTTATCAACGGTAGAGGATGGCGCTGTGATCTAGCCCACTCCACAGCTATGCCGGCTGCCACCCAGGCCCCAAGTCAGTGACCCAGCGGGCGTCACCATGTCCCCAGAATGTAGAGGCCTCCGGGTGGACAAACGCCAGCAACGCGCTCAGAGTGCGGGCCGCAGCGCGGCAAGGATAACCCAGTATAGCTCACAGCTACACATATGGCAGCGCATAGAGTTGGCGAGCCTGGTATGCAGCATCATAGTCCTTATCTATCCCGTGTATGCATAGCAAGAGTATGTGCTAGGGTTAAGGTCATAAACTCAAACAGGGCTGAGGGGGAGTGAAGAGGGAGGGGGGGTGGAGATCGGTCTGCGGCAGAGCAGGAGGGTCATTGGCTGTCAGGTTGGGCTCGGCAGGACCGCGCGATGTGCGCGGGGGGTCGCAAGTCAGGAGAGGGGAACAAAAGAGACAGGGGGCCTTCAGGGCAACATATCTCAGGGATTCAGGTTATCCCCCTATCCCGGCAAGCCCCCTGGAATGTCCCAAGGAGAGTGTCCCAGAGGTGTGCGATGGGGAACTTCCGGAGCCCTGCCGTTTCCTCGCGAAGGAGCACCGCGCTCTCCGCTTGCGCCCAATTAACAAAGGAGGCTTTCCAGTGGCGTACTTGCGGGGAAACTGCTGCTTTCCAGTGCTTGGTAATCATGCGTTTGGCCGTGATAAGACCCATGTCCCAAAAGCGTGCCTGCACCTTATTGTCTTTTGTGCGCCTGTAGAGTCCTAGAATGCAAGTTTCCCATGTGTGCGGGAGCCGCCCATCTGCACCGTGCGCGAGCAGTGACAGCACCGCGCCCCAGTAGGCCTGTATCTCCGGGCAGTGCCATAGCATGTGTAAAAGGTCCGCTCCCGGCAAGGAGCAGCGCGGGCAGGTTGCGTCTGTCCTCGCGAAATATCTGTTAATTTTATCAGGGGTGAGGTATGCGCGCTGCAGAATGTAGTACTGTATAAGCTTAAAGCGGGGGTTGCGTGGGATGTTTGTTGGGCCGGCCAGTATCATCACCCATTCTTTGTCCATCCAGTCTCTTCCCCTGTCCGCCGCCCAGCGCTCCCTTAATGCTATTGTGGATGGCTGCGAGAGCGTCTGTAGCGCCTGCGCCAGCCAGTGTACGATGTGCGCGCCATGGCCCATAACGTGTAGGTATTGCATAAAGGTGTGTGTCGGAGGCTCATCTGTCATGTCACCCCAGGAAGCCGTGAGTGTGCGCAGAATGGAAGCATGTAGGAGGAACTGCCCCGCCGGGAGGGTCGAGTCTTCAGACAGGTTGGCGAACGTGAGCAGTGCGCCATCAGCATATAGATCGCTCAGCGTGTCCACCCCCGCTTGGTCCCAGCCAGCTAAGCGAGTCTCCGTGAGCTGCCCCATCGGGCTGGGCATGCCCAAAAGTGGTATGCTAGGGGCATAAGGTTTCGTAGCGCGCGTGAGACGAAGGCTCCTCAGAAAGCATCTGCGCGCCACTGCCAGGTGGATCTGGGAGGGGCAGGGTGCGCGGGTTATCGGATGGAACAGCGCATTAACGCGCGTTTGTGTCCATGTAGCCATATGTGTGGCCGTGTCTTCGAGGTGTTTGCCGCTCAGCCATCCCGCCACCCATTGCATCTGCGCTGCGAGGTAGTACAGCTCCAGATTAGGAACCGCCAGACCCCCCGAGTCTGTGGGCATATATAATTTAGTCAGCGCCACTCGTGGCCGTCCCTTGTTCCAGATGAGCAAACGGAGCAGTGCCTCTAGGTCTCGAAAGAGCCTGACGGGCACATACAGAGGCATGTTCGCGAAGTAGTAGAGGAGGCGAGGTAGCACAATCATTTTGGCTAGCGCCACACGGCTGGGCACGTTCAGGGGTAGGGTATTCCAAAAGCTAATTTGCGCTCGGATAGAAGCGATCGCTCGGCAAATGTTCCCTGCCAAGACATCCGCCGGTGTGCGGTAGATTTGGATCCCGAGGTATCGGAAAGTGGTGGGATGCCACTGTAGTCTGTCTCCCCCCAGCCGGATGTCACATTCCTGTACATCAGGGTTAAAGGGGTACGCCCCCGACTTGGCCCAGTTAACCCTGAGGCCCGATATCTCTTCAAAAGTGCGGAAATCGCCAGCGAGGGAGGCAGGGATGGCGGTTATGTCCCTGACGTACAGTAGCAAATCGTCTGCATACAGTGACACAGCGTGTATTCCATCCGCCAGCGGGATTCCCCACTCCAGCCCGTGTGCTCTGAGGGTCGTGGCCAATGGCTCCATGGCCAGTGAGAACAGCAGTGGCGACAACGGGCAGCCCTGGCGGGTGCCCCTGCAGACCCGGATGGTGTCCGAGATGAGGCGACCCGTGCGAACCCGGACCGTCGGTCTACCGTAGAGCAGGCCAATCATAGTCTGGTATCCCCCCCCCAGTCGATATTTCTCTGTAACCGCCCGCAGGTACGGCCACTCCACAGAATCGAAAGCCTTCTCTAGATCCAATATGAGGCATCCCGCTCGCGGCCACTGCCGTGTAGCGTACTCCTGCACCCGGAAGAAGCGGCGTATGTTAAAGGAAGTGTGGCGCGTGGGGACGAAGCCGTTCTGGTCACGGTGTACTAAGGTGGGCACATGGGGGGCCAGTCGTCTAGCCAAGGTAGAAGCCAAGATTTTATAATCTGTGTTCAGGAGTGCCAATGGGCGATAAGAGCCCACCCGTGTGCCATCTTTGCCCGGTTTGAGAATAGAGACCAGCGTGGCTTCATTTAATGTGGGGGGCAGGGCGGCAGTCTCCGCTGCTGCGGTGTACATCTTCAGCAGCTCCGGAATGAGAATATCCGAACCGGCCTTGTACATCTCGGCCGGCAGTCCATCCGGACCCGGCGTTTTACCATTTGACAGGTTAAAGATGGCTTCCCGGAGCTCATCAGGTTCCAGGGGGGCACCTAGTTCGTCCTGTTGCGCAATAGTCAGGTGCGGCATTGGCAGGGGGGAGAGGTAGGCAGCAATAGCCATAGGAGGAGCCGCCAAGCGGGAGCGATACAGCCCTGCATAATGAGTCGTGAAGGCTTCGTGAATACCGGTTTGCGTGTACACTATGTCCCCCCCTTCCGTCTGTACAGCCGCCACTGGCGTCGAGCGGGTCTCCTGGGAGATGAGCCACGCTAAAAGTTTGCCAGGTCTGTCGCCCAGGTGATGCGTCCTCGCCGAGTGCGCGGCATAGTTTATGTTCCGGAGCCGCTCTAGGAGACGTGTGTGCTCTGCGCGGGCCTCATGTAGCGGACCCCCGTCGCCAGCCACAGCCCCCTCCTCCCGTGGCAGTAAGTCCAACTCCAATCTGGTCAGGTCCCTCTCCAATTGGAGCCTTATGTGTCCCTGTGCGCGTAGGCAATGTCCCCTGAGTACCACCTTAAAGGCGTCCCATTCCGTCTGTGGAGTTGACGCCGTGCCAGCGTTGTCCTCGAAGTACTGCGCAATGCATGTGAGCAGGTTATCTCGGAAAGCCGCGTCTAGTAGCAGCGCAGGCTGCAAGCGCCAAGTGGGGACAGGAGGGTGCGGGTGCGCCCAGGCCAATGACATGAAGTGTGGGTTGTGGTCCGAGTGCGTGCGGCCCATGTATTGTGTGTCCGTCACGTGGGGTAGGAGGGCAGCGGAAGCCATGAACCTGTCCAGGCGGACGTGCAAGTCGTGAGCGCCGGAGTAATAAGAGTACGTCCGCGCCCCCGGGTTGCGTTGCCGCCAGACATCATGTAGGTCCCACTGCGCAGCCCACTCCAGCAACGCTTTTGTGGCTCCCCGCGTAGAGGCATTAGCGGGGGGTGGGAAGGAGCGGTCCAGCACTGTATCTAGTGTGCAATTGTAATCGCCCCCTATTATCCACGAGGTTGCGTGCCATGGTGCCATGACCTGTGAGATTCGCGCCAGAAAGCCGCCCTGATCCACATTGGGGGAATAGAGGGACACTAGCGTGAGAGGCTGGCCATCTAATCTGCCCTGCGCAGCCGCATATCTGCCCTCCCCATCTACCGCCACTTCCGTAGTTACCCAGGGGGTCCCAGGGCGGATCCATATCAGTGTGCCACGCGCATAGGAGGAGTACTCCGTAGCGTAAAGCTGCCCCCGCCATCGTCGGCGCAGTGCTTGCACCTCGGCACCGCTCAAATGGGTCTCTTGGAGTAGTGCTATGTTGATGCGATGGCGCTTTAGGTAAGAGTAGATTTGATAGCGTCTGGTTGGCGTGTGCATTCCCCTGACGTTCCAGGTGCATATGTGTATATCAGTCATGTCAGCTACTCGTGCCTGCGTGCCATCCCTCTTCCCAAGGCGCGGTCCCCCGGTCAGAGACCCCCCAGCTCCTGCAGCCCGTCCCAGCCGTGCAACTGTCATAGGTGTCATATTCGCAGTACCATGATCTCCAACAGGGTATTGGGGTAGGGAACAGGGGGAATACAAAAAGCCTTAACATGGCAACAAAGTCCAAATACCAAAAGGTCGGCCACACAACAGGTCGCCGTCCAAACACTCAAGTGAGCTCGCGAACTATACAGTCTAAGGGGGTGCTTGTGGTTGCGTTCAAACAGGAAACAAAACAATGCAGTTACGGGCGTGCCCAGTGCCCCTCCCGGGTGCTGCACGCAAGCCCCCACTGGCCAGCGGACGCCCAGCGCCTCCCATGTCATGCCGCGGCAGCTATACGTTCAGGTATCAGTCTGGGATGTAAAAGAGTATCAGGGGGGGGTGTGAGCCCCCTCCTCCTAGGCAGGTCAAATTGCTGCGGGCCGGCAGCGGGTCGCGGCAGAGTGCTCCCCCGCGTCCGCAGCGGAGGTGCATGAGCCGCAGACAAACAAGTAGGTAAAGTACTTACAGTGGCCAGCACCGCATTTCGGTTCCCCAGGGCAGCGGCAGTGTGAGCGTTGTCAGGTCCAGGACAGCCCCAGGGCCAAGCGGGGCAGTCAGGCAGGAGCCCTGGCGGGTTCTCATTATGTAGGGGGCAGCAGTCAGGGCCAGCCGCCATCAACCAAAGAGATCCACAGTCTGGGGTGTGACCTCCGGGGGTCCCCCAGAGCTCTGCGTATCCGGCAACCCATATATTGCCTCGTCATCTGTAGAAGACGCTACTGGGCTGGCGCCTGGGTGGAGCGACGGCGCCGGGGAGTTGCTGATTTCCGCCACTCTGCGTAAAGCATCTTGTTGTTCTTGTTGGATCAGATCCGCCGGTGGGGAGTGGCGCACTGCCTCCCCGTGCAGCGGTGGCGTGGATGATCGTCGGCGGCGTCGCCTCCCCGGGCCCCTGGACTGTGCCATCGCGTTGGCTCCCGGCGCCCTTCGCGGCGCGTCAGGCATACCTCCATCCAGCCAGGCCGCGACCTCCTCAGGGTTCATAAAGAAGTGCGTCTTGTCACGCAGCACGACTCGTAGTTTAGCCGGGAAAAGTAGCGAGTACTTTAGGTTTGCTTCACGCAGCCTCCGCTTGACAGCCAGGAAGGAGCGTCTCTGTCCTTGAACTTTTGCAGTGTAGTCCGGGAAGAACATCACCGCAGCGTTCTCGATGGTGACCTCCCCGAGGTTCCTGGCTTCGCGTAGGATCGCGTCCCGATCTCGGTAGTTGAGTACTCGAAGGAGGAATGACCTGGGGTTAGAGCCCGGAGGGAGCGGCCGCATGGGCACTCGGTGGGCTCTCTCCACCACAAAGTGGGGGGAAAGTGTGCCAGCTGGAAGAAGGTCTCGTAACCAGTCCTCGACCTTACGTGCAGGATCCGCTCCCTCCCATTTCTCTGGGATGCCCACGAGGCGAATGTTGTTTCTTCGTGCCCTTCCTTCCGCATCCTCAGCCCTGCCTTCCAAGAGGTCCATTCTGGTTAGGAGGTCATGTACCTTTTTGTCTGTTTGTGCCACCAATGGTTCAACCGCTGCCACTCCATCTTCCAGTGTCTTAGTGCGGGCCTGCAGCTTCTTGTGGTCGGCGCGGAGGTGGGTCAGGTCAATCGCCACGCCATCGATTCTGGCCTCCAGGGAGGCGCGCGTCTGCTGCAGCGACTCTTCCATCCGCTCCATGGCCGCCAAGACGCTGTCCAGCTTCGCCGCCACGTGGTCGGTATCCATCTTGTGTGCCGTTTTCGTTTGTCTCCCCTTTGCCGCCGCAGACCCCGATCCAGTGCGTGTCCGCGCTCCTCCCGGCATGGGGCTGGTGGCTAGCGCAAGTTGATGCCCCCCGGTGTTGTGTGTCAGGGGCCCGTCGGCCGCAGCAGGTCACCCCGGCGGCTCCGGGATCGTCGTCGGAGTCCGCGTCTCACCTGCCGTAGAGCCAGCAGCTCCAAGCAGCTCGGGGCAAAGGTCTCTTCCCAGGGGAGCAGGGCACCTGCGTAGCTCCGATCAGGTCCAGTCTCTCGGAGGGTCGTCGGCGCGAGCGCGGCCGCAGGCGGCGCAGCCCGTTGGTCTATGAAGATCCCGCGCGAAGGAGGCCAGACTACGGTGCAGCAGATCTCAGGTCAAAGCGGGGGGGGGGGGGAGGCAAGTCCCCCGCGTCGCGTCTCGGGTCCAAGGGT
This sequence comes from Triturus cristatus, assembly GCF_964204655.1. Classification (NCBI taxonomy): domain Eukaryota; kingdom Metazoa; phylum Chordata; class Amphibia; order Caudata; family Salamandridae; genus Triturus; species Triturus cristatus. The sequence continues at coordinate 372,127,437 of NC_140595.1, forward strand.
CGCCGTCACCTCCTCGGGTTCCCGTGTCCGTCCCCTCTCCGGGTCTACTCCGCCGGCCCCCAGGCCCCCGTCCGCCGACTCCTAGCAGGGCCGCAGATCTGCTGCCATGTGGGTATCCCCGATCCGCTGCCCCCGTCGATCACACCCTCGGGGGGGGTGGGGGGCAATCGCTCCAAGTGTTGCCTCAGCCGCTCAGAGGCTTCCCCGCAGGGGCCGCCAGCCGCTGCGCGCCTCCGCGATGTGTCCCTCGTGGGCCTCAGCGCAAGGCCTACCTGTCCGTTGGAAGCCGCGGGCTCGCGTCGTCCGGGCCCCCAGCAACGTCGCCTCCAAAGCGGCCTCGATCTCGCCTCTAGAGTCGGTGCGGCGTCGTTTCGCCGATCAGCGCCGGAGTCAGCCAGAGTGCGCCTCGGGTCTTAGGGCAGGTCCGCCGGCAGTTGCAGGCTGCTCAGGAGAAGTTTCAAGGAGTAATTCGCCCGGGATAGGGAGGCTCGGCCGGGAGCTCTACCCAGGCACGTCCATTCACCTCGCGTGGTAAGCCACGCCCCGTCATCACATGTACACCTTCATGGCAAGGTGTGTGGGCTGTCCTAGTGTAATGTCATGTGACCTGTGTCTCTAGTGTTCCGCTACCAGTCTCTGCAATCGACATCCTACTTCTGCTGATGTGTGGATGTATGTTACTCCTGTGTTGCGTCTGGCTGTTCACTTACACTGGGACACAGCTAATCCCATGCCATGGCATGTGGAGGTTCACAATCTCCGTGTGTAGCTGGGTCTTGGTAGGAGTGTCACCTGCCAGCCATACGTGTCCAGGGCATGTGGCACATACCTGACTCCGTATGTCGCATATGTGTATGGACAGATTAGCCTGTGCTCAGCACCAAAAAATTGTTGTTGTAGTGCACTCACTCTTCCTTGTCACTTCCAAATTACTGCAGAGCGCCGCCTCTTCCCCGAGCACTTCCGGACTTGGCTGACATGCGGGAGAATGACTGTATCCGGTGCTACCCCTTCCCCCAACCGTTGATTCTGGAGTTGGCGGCGAGGCTGGCACCACACCTGCAACAGCTGCACAGGTATCCTACGGCACTGACACCCAAGCTGAAGGTAATGGCAGCCCTACATTTTCTTGCCACGGGTAGCTTTCAAAATACCATAGATCATGTTGGTGGCATGTCCCAGAGCATGTTCTGCCGTGTGCTGCATGATTTCTTAGAGGCCATGTTGCTTCACCTGGATGAGTTCATCCATTTCCCAACCCCTGAAATGTTGACTGGTGTCAAGCGTGGATTCTATGCCCTGGGAGGGATGCCCCATGTCATTGGGTCCATAGATGGGACACATGTGGCTTTGGTACCACCACAGGCACAGGAGGTAGCGTACAGGAATTGCAAGCACTACTACTCCATCAATGCCCTTGTGGTGTGTCTGTCCAACATGGTGATTTCACATGTCTGTGCTCGTTTTCCAGGATCAGCACACGATGCCTACATCATGAGGCCTAGCAGGGTGCCTGAAATTATGACGCAGCTGCGCAACAAACGAGCATGTGTTGTTGGTGGGTACACTCTGTCTGTCCTGTATTTTGCGTAGACTTCCAGCACGACCGCTTCTCCTGTCCTACTTATGTCCATGTGGTTTCCATGTAGGGGACGCTGGCTATCCCAACATGCCATGGCTGCTCACACCTCTCCGCAACCCCATCACGCCGGCCCAGCTCCGCTACAACACCGCCCATGGCCGGACAAGACGAGTGATAGAGAGGACATTTGGCCTCCTGAAGAGCCGATTCAGATGCCTCCACAAGACCGGCGGCGCCCTCCCATATGCCGCGGCGAAGGTCTGCATAATCTTCATGGTCTGCTGCATGCTGCACAACATGGCAGTTGAGAAAGCTGTGCCACTCATCCTGGATCAAGATGATCAGGACCATCCACCCGTGGTGGACGAAGGTCTTGGCAATGGGGCTAGTGATGTGGAGGATGTGGTTCCGCAAGAGGACATCCGGACTCGGCTCATACGCGACTTCTTTGCTTAGTGGTGAGTACCAGTGTCTGTGTGTGCACGCATTGGTGTGGCATGTGTTGCGATGTGTGTGTCCATCTGCATGTATGCCACGTGAGTCAGAGGTGTGTGTGGATGTGTCACTGGAGTGATGGTGCCAGTGATGTGTATTTCCCCAGTCATAATTGTGATCTAGCATGTTGTCATCCTTACATGTGTCGAGTACATGCACATTCAAGTGGCAGTGCTTTTTGTGGCTGACTTCTTGTGTGTCTCTCTTCCCCAGGTACTTGCGCATGCCGTCTGCTGGTTGCATTGTTGTATTTGAATTTGAATTTAAAAACATTTATTGTGCGCACGTTTACCAAGCGGTTTCATGGCGCTTTAAGTGATGCAGTAGCGGTCGGCGGAGGGCTAAACAGTGTAAGCTTGCTCAAATAACAGGGTTTTAAGGTCTTTCCGAAACTGTGTGTATGACGGAGAAGATCGGAGAGCAGGAGGGAGAGAATTCCAAAAAAGCGGGGCAAGAACAGCAATTTTCGCTCCACCAGATTTCTTTTTCTTAAAGCGAGGAATGTTGAGGAAGGCCCTATGGGCAGAGCGGAGTTCACGACCTGGGAGGTACGGTTTTATGGCGGCGCAAATGAATTCGGGGGCTGTACCTGCTCTAGCCTGAAAGGTAAGGCAACCCAGTTTAAAAAGGGCACGCCCCCTCACCGGTGTGCCAGTTCCATGGCTATCACGCATTTGTGCTGCTGAAGGGGGGTGCCAGTGTTGGACCCACATGTTACTCCACATGACCCGTTCATGTGTACTCCGAGTTGCCTCTGCAATCCCGAATACATGACTAATAAAGGTGTCCCTATGCCTCCAAGGTGCCTCTTTTCAGTCAATGCTGGTGTGTTGCCACGGTGCATCCGGCATGTCTGGCATGGTTTTCCGTGATAGTGGCTATGTGTCTATGTGTCGAGTAGCAAGATGCAAGCTGTTTGTGTGGGATTAGACTGTGTATTGTGCATGATGTCCATGACTGTGTGGGTATTGTGACATGTGCCATCCCCATGCATCCAACGTTGGCCAGGCCACCATTCTCTGCATCCACCGGACTCAAGCTTGCAGGACATGGTTCTGCCACCTGTCCACACATACCTGGGTGCCCCCCAGGACACTCCATATGATCCCTGACCTCTGCGCATGGCTGTCGCTGTACTCAATGTGTCTGTCGGCACGGTTGTGCGGCCACCCCCTCAGCTGGTTGGGCCCATCACGGGTGTGTATGGTGCTCCATGTCTGTCTTGCCTAATACAATGTGACCCATGGGTGTCCTGTGCCAGACTCAGGCCCCAGGGTGTGGATGGTTGAAGTCAAATGAGAACTCAGGCATGGTTAGACTTTACAAGACACATGTAAGGTAATAATGCAATCAGTAGGCATCTTCTCTTTAGGGTGTGACTTTTTATTTTGGTTGGGGTGGGGGGGGGTTGACATGAGGGGCTTTCCGGGTGTGTGGAATCCAAAGTTCACTAGGGGAGTTGGTGTCCTTGCCATTTGAAATCCTCAGAGTCCATGCCACAGTCTTTGTCAACATTGGTCAGACAGTGACCAGCAAGTCCATGTGGCAGAGAATGTCTTTTGCTGCTGTGCTGCTGTTGCTCCAGTGGGCCAGATGCCAGGCCAGGTGTCCTGGGAGATGGTGCTGTTGCGCCGACCCTCACGGTCTTTTCCGTGGACGACCCGCCCTCCAGCGGGGACCCTCAGAAGCAGGCCGTGACGATGTTTGGGATGCTCCGTCGGATGTCTCCTCCTCCTCCTCCTGATCCCTCCCTGTGGGTGGTGATGTTCTACGCCTGATGGCACAGGGAGGGTTGCCCATGTTGTCGGCCATCCGACGGAGTGTACTGTGAATTCCCGTGAACACCGTCACGAGCTCAGCCTGTCTGTCCTCCATCCGCCGTTGGTGTCGCAGTAGACAGGCATGTTGCTCCGCATGTTGCTGGGCCTGCTGGGTCTTGATCTCCTCGAGGATGGACACAACCTGGGCCATGCCCGTGGGGTCCTGCCGGTATGTGTCCAGGATGTTTCGGACATGGGAATATATCGGTTCCCCAGCCAACAGGTCAGGCTCGCGCCTCCGCCGTCCTCCACTCCCACCACCCCTGCCCACTTGCACCTGGCCTGCCCTTGTGGGCACATCGGGTCTCCGGGACCCCTGAGGGGTGGCATTGGCGTTGTCGCCTGCCTCCTCCTGTGTGCCCGGGACACCGTGTCCCTCCTGGCCAGCCTGGCTGCATTGTGGTGGTGGGGCAGGGATCCTGGGTGTCTCCTGGGATGTGGCAGGAGTGGGGGTGGTGGTTGGCCTAGTTGTACCTGACGCAGGTGCTGCAGGTCGGTGGACACCAGAGGGGCCAGGTTGGTCGGGGTCGGGTTCGTCCACAGAGTGGTGAGAGTCGTCGCTGCCGGTGGCTCCGTCATCCCGCCGAGCCGGGTCCTGTGAGTCTTCCCCCCCAGTGTTGGGGGGTGATCCACGACGTTGACCTGTGTGTGAGAGAGACAATGTTAATTTTGTTCCATGCAACATGCATGTTTCATTCGTTTCAAAGTTGGCACATTTCCTCTGGGAATTTGGATATGTCTTGCATTCCACTCACAGTGCACTTGTGCATGGGTATGTCCCTTGGCCACAGCTTTTGCTACTTTACCTATGTGTGGCACAGTCTTACTTGCTGCGTCAATTGTGACTGCAGTCAGCAGTGGAGTGGGCAGGTGTGGCGAGCCATGCATTGGCGCCTTCCGTGTTGCACTGTACGTGGGCACATGGAGTGGTTCCACACACTTAGATAATGCAGGTAGCTGGCGTTGTGCTCGTGCACAGGTTGTGACATGGCCCTGTGTTTTGCCATGGAGAAGAGGGGGGGTTCTGGCACTGGCCACCCTTGTCTACATGCACGCAGTCCACCTGCTGACGAGCAGACATTCCCACACCCCACAAGGCTGATTTGCTCTCCCTGTGTGTCCCTTTCTCGCTCCCTCTCTGTCCCCCTCTCCCTCCCTCTGTGTGTCAGCCTCCTCCCTCTGTCCGTCTCCCTGTGTCTCCCTCCCTCTCTCTCCCCCTCTCCCTCCCTCTGTGTGTCACCCTCTGTCACCTCAGCCCAGCTTCCTAGGCACACACTTTTAGCAGATCTTTGAATGGCCCCTGGCTTGTTGATGTGAGTTTGTTTCGGATCTCCAGGCAGCCATTGGGTGTAGTGTCTGTGTGTGCGCTGCTGCTGTGGTGGTGTGTGCTGCCACTCTTTCACAGTGTTGGCTGTTCATTAGCTGCTGTCATGTGCAAAAAGTGCCTTCACCCCATGTGTTAATGCAAGGCGTGCGCCATTTGCTGGCAAGTCTTTCCTGTGTGGGGACACACTGTTTGTCTGGCTGTGACCTAGGCCATATGGGCAGAGGGCATTGTTGTCTGCTTCTGAGTTGCACTATGTGATTTTTGGGGCCCACACTCCCGCCATCCGGGTTACCGTGTCTTGTGTTGGTGTTTTCTGTGGCCTGTGACTTTGCATTGTCCAGCTGGGTGCATGGGGCATGGTGGCGCCAGTGGCATGTGCGTGTTCATGGAGTGTGGTTGAGTCATGCGATAGCTTGGGGTGGTTGCGTGCCTGTTTGTGAGTTTGGTTGTGGATGACGTTCCCCCCATGTGAGGTGAGTTGTTTGTGTACTCACCCGGGTCTCGGAGTCCGTCTAATCTGTCCACTGCCACCACCGGCAGTATGGCCATCACCCTCTCCTCCCAGGGATGGTATTCTACGCGTCTGCGGGGCGGCCCTCCTCCAGTGACGTTGGCCTGGTTGTGTTCGTCAGTCATTTTGGCTCGGACCCTCCTCCGCAGATCGTACCACCTGGCTTGGCATTCATGCCTGGTCCTTCTGGTGTCCGCAACAGCATTCACAGCATCGACAATCGTCTGCCACATGGCTGTTTTTTCTGAAATGCTGGTCTGTCTGACCAATGTTCCAAAGAGGTGTGGCTCGACTCTGAGGATTTCATCGACAAGGACCTCCAACTCTCGGCTAGTGAACTTTGGATTCTTGTTAGTGGGCATGGTGAGGGGTGTGGGTGTGGATGGTGGGGGGGTGTGTGTGGATGGTTGTGGGTGTGTGGGTGTGGTTGTGCAGCTGTGTGTGTGAATGTGATGAGGGGGTGTTTGTGAAGGTGTGTGTCTGAAGGTGTGCAAGTGTAAGGTGTAGTAAAGGTTCTAGTATGGTGCTGTAGGTTGTCTGTGGGGTCTGGCAGCAGTGAGTCTGTTGCAAAGGCTCATGGTTTGTGTGTGTGGGCCCTTTTTATTGGTCCATTGGTGGGTGTGGCTGTGTTTGAACTTTGGGTGGGTGTGTTATAAGGAGTGGTTGTGTTTTGGGCCTCTGTTTGGGATTTTGGCAGTTGCAGGTCAGTGATTGTGTTGTTTTTGTGCTTGTTGGACATGTTTAGTGGCTTTGTGCCATTCGAAAGGTGTATTCTTGTGTTGTTTTGCTTTGTCCTGGTTGTGTACGTGCGTTTTTAACGTGTGTACGGTGTGTACTTCGGGCATTTTGTTGTACAGTGCTGTCCTTGTGTCTGGCTTGGTACGACTCGTACATGCGCGATGTTGTGTGAAGGTGCTGGTGTTGGGGCCTGGGGTGCGCTCCGTACTTAGAATGTTGGGGTGGGGGTACGCTCCATGCATACGTGGGTGGGGGTACGCGTCGTACATACACGGTTGGGGGGACCGGTCGTACATACACAGTTGGGGTGGGGGTACGCTCCATGCATACGCGGGTGGGGGTACGCGTCGTACATACACGGTTGGGGTGGGGGTACGCTCCATGCATACGCGGGTGGGGGTACGCGTCGTACATCCACGGTTGGGGTGAGGGTACGGGTCGTACATACACGGTTGGGGTGGGGGTACGCTCCATACATACGCGGGTGAGGGTACGGGTCGTACATACACGGTTGGGGTGGGGGGACCGGTCGTACATACACGGTTGGGGTGGGGGTACGCTCCATGCATACGCGGGTGAGGGTATGGGTCGTACATACGCGGTTGGGGTGGGGGTACGCTCCATGCATACGCGGGTGAGGGTACGGGTCGTACATATGCGGTTGGGGTGGGGGTACGCTCCATGCATACGCAGGTGAGGGTACGGGTCGTACATACACGGTTGGGGTGGGGGTACAGTCCGTACATACACGGTTGGGGTGAGGGTACGGGTCGTACATACACGGTTGGGGTGAGGGTACGGGTCGTACATACACGGTTGGGGTGGGGGTACACTCCATGCATACGCGGGTGAGGGTACGGGTCGTACATATGCGGTTGGGGTGGGGGGTACGCTCCATACGTACGCGGGTGGGGGTACGGGTCGTACTTACACTGTTGGGGTGGGGGTATGCTCCATACGTACGCGGGTGAGGGTACGGGTCGTACATGCACGGTTGGGGTGGGGCTACGCTCCATACGTACGCGGGTGCGGGTACGGGTCGTACAAACATGGTTGGGGTGGGGGTACGCTCCATACGTACGCGGGTGAGGGTACGGGTCGTACATACACGGTTGGGGTGGGGGTACGGTCCGTACATACACGGTTGGGGTGGGGGTACGCTCCATGCATACATGGGTGAGGGTACGGGTTGTACATACACGTTGGGGTGGGGGTACGGTCCGTACATACACGGTTGGAGTGGGGGTGCGCTCCATGCATACACGGGTGAGGGTACGGGTCATACATACACGGTTGGGGTGGGGGTACGGGTCGTACATACACGGGTGGGGATTCGACTCGTACATAGGAGGGCTGGGGGGGTGTTGGGCACGTATGCGGGCACATGTCTCCATGGTTGCTATGGGAGTTCGGTGCGGACGGTGTTTTTTCCATACGGTTGTAACATCGGACGCACGGGATGGATCGTGATTCCGCGGTCGGACTTCACTTTTCACATTTGTACGGTAAATCGTCCGAGGAAGTGTCGGACACATTTTCCGACCCGAGGACGTGTGGGGAATAATTCCCAATGCGGTTCGTATGGACTTTTTACCATGCGAATCGTGATTGCCAGTTTGTACGGCACTTGTATGATTCGTACGGTAAAAAGACCGGATACGAGTCGTACGGGCAATTTTTTTACCGGATCGTGATCGGCACCTTTATCTTTGGACTTCGTCTGCAAAATGAAAGAAAATGTCTTCCAGAGGGTAAGGGAGCAGCATGTATCCAGTGAAGTCAATGTGAAGATGGATAGCCATTGGACGAGGTCCCACTGAAGCACATGGTTTTGGTGATAAAAGATCTGAGCAGAAGTAATTTGAATTTCCTGCCTGTTGAGGTCTAACCATCACTATATACTTTTTGCCCCTTTGTGTGGTTAAGATGTTTTCTTTGGGACTTAGTCTCTGAAATTAAAGTATTTTTTAACCAGCTGGTAAGGTACCATGCTGTAGCCAATGAGAGTTCCTCAAGGTTGGATAACGTCTGTCCGAAGGTGCATGAAAACACATTTGCTGCTGCTGAGAAGTTCCAAGTGGGACTATCCGTTTCCTTCAGCCCAGCGAAGCTGAGCATTCGCTGAATCTGTTTGAGTGTTTGGGCCAGTCCTCCCCTGGCTGAAAGTTCCAAATCTTTGCATTGGTGAGTTCCTTTTCCCTCAACTTTTCAACTAAGGTCCCCAGTCAGTACTGGAAGCCCTTAATACTAAAGGGTTAGATCTATCGAAGGTCTTATGTAGGGTCCAGGCTACATGTTCACCTCTCCTTCTCTCGCTCTCTCTTTGACCGGCAGGCTGTGCTGCCGCCTACAAAGTAAAAGACAGGTGCTTCACTTAACTGGTATGCCTTTCACTAATGTGCTGCCTTGAAGCAAACAAAATAACTGTAATAGTACACACAGACCAGGGATGCACTTTATGCACCTAATTAAAGATGTTCTGTGGATGGCACAGACCAGGTCAGTGTGCCTAACACATAATGGAGTCCCTGAATATCAAGTCCAATTCTCTGGCCACCTTCAAACATCTCTGAAACAGTAATCTCCCAATTTATGTAAAATGTGAAATTGCAGATTTTCCTCCTGTCACGTGCAGCACATTTCCTATGTTTGCCAATGACAAAGTGAATTACAGACTGTGATACATTTTAACATGGTCAGCAATTGGGTTTAAACTAAATGGGCTTGTTTAGCTCACATTGACTGAAGTTTAGCATCAGGCCTCAATATAAACAGGAGTTTTCTTGATTTATTTGTGTAAGCTTCTAGAATATCCTGTGTGGGTGTAAAATGGAAACCCGTTTTCTGTTCCACTTGCTTCAGCTAAATGACAATTTTCATTTTTACTGTTGGATGTCAACACTGACAGATGCTGCGAGCTAAAGCATTTCTGCAAAAGGGACTGAGTAATGGACTTCAGTTACCATGCTGAAAGGGTTCAGAAAGTAAAATAAATAATTCTACAATACCTCAGAAATGTCAAGTGCAAGCATTGTTTTCAGATACGTTTTGTAAGCACAGGTATCTGGGCGAGTAAGCCCCTACCTTCTAAAAGTAAGGTATCTAAACTCTCCCTACTTTGGGGTGTGGCAGAGAGAGAGCGAGAGACCAGTTGCTGGGAGGCATGATGTCTGTGAGAAAGCTTAATCGAGGGATATTTGCTCTGCCAGTCTCTGGGGATATCACAGGACTCGGCAACACACTAAAGGATATTATGAAGCAAGGTAAATTGGTAGGGATATTTGTTGGACAAGGGTTATATTTTATTCACTCCATTAGTATTTATGATCACTAACTTTTTGTTATGATAATAATTCACCAAAGATTAGCTGATAATGCCTTCTAATTACAAAATACCATGGTGTGTGTGTATGTGTGTGTTTTTACAGATTCTGGGGGTTCTTTCTGGGGTCTCTTTGCTATACCACACAAGAGAAAGATATTCTTTGACGTCTGTCAGCTTCCAGACTCCCTTTTAGTCCTGTAGAAACAACTCAGAATATGACATGGGAAATGCTTGTCTGTTTTCGTTTTCTCTGTGAAGGCACATTTGAAGATTAATGAGATCTCAAAGGTGAGACTTCCAAAAAAGTGGCTTTTTGCAACACTTCAGGCCAACACAAGAGGAGCTGTTGAAGGCCCAACAAAACTTGAGCTTCAATAAAGCTGACGTTTTGTTCTGATTTGTGCCTTTTCTAGGAAAAACTTTGGTTAACAATTACTTTATATGTTGAATCAGATGCGACTCTGCAGGAAGCACTATTAAAGACATACACACCAAAAGCCACGTTTCATAAAGGCATAAAACTCAAAGTGTGAACATGCGGCAAACACATTTTGTTTGATTATAACAAGTCGGTAGGCTGCCCTCCTTGAGTGGAATTAGGTTCTTTGAGCCTTTTTATTCACTGCTATTTAAAATGCACATACCACTTAACTTGTAAGTAGTAGGGGTGGGCGGAATTTGCGGAATTAACCTTCGCAAATTATCGCGAGAATGTTTAAAATTATCGCAAACAAGCAGAAATATCGCGAAGATGCGGAAGTTTTTTTCCGGCATGTTCGCGAGATTTTCTGCATGGTTGCGGGTCGCCAACTTACCCATGTGGTTGCTTGCGGGCGCGGCCATCTTGTTTTGAGTTGTTCTCGCGGTGCATGATCGCGAGAAGAAAGACGTGATCGCGCGACGCATGACGTCACTGTGGGCGCGAACTGTCGCGAGACAGCGCAAATGGCTAAAAACAATACAACATCTCATGGAGAACGCGACCGGATCAAGAAAACTCGTCGGCGAACGCAGGGATTCAGGTAAGGCGATCGCGCGCGCGCGAGAATGTATCATTTTACAGCGCGAGCAAGAAACAAATTATCGCCAAGCTGCGGAAACCGGAATTTTTGACATTTTCGCGCTCTCCGCGGAACGCAAAAATGTCAAATTATCGCAATTTCCGCGAACGGAACGAAATTTTTGCCCAGGCCTAGTAAGTAGTAGCCCGCCTAGCGTGTTGTGGTTCTGAAGCTACTTGTCTCTGGGTACAAAGGTGACATGATATTGCAATTTGGGCTTGCATAACGTTTTTGGAGCAAGACCAAGACTTGTTTAGGTACGTTTGGTCCCTGTCTGTAGGAAGTAAACAACAATGCACTGGAATGAGGCCAGAGTAACTGCAAGTGGTTGAGAATAACTAATGCATTTTTTTCTCTTAGCCCTTTGGCAGAAATGAAAACAGATTTTAAACTGGAGTACTAGTAGCATTTAAGACTTGCTGTTCTGCTGCTTGACCCCTCCTTCTATAAATAAAATATGTCTGACAGAGTGAAGGTGAAAAGAAGTTTGTTACTCTAACTATTTCAATTTTTGAAAATAGACTACTTTATTGTGTCAGAATTCAAAGGCATTTTTCATATACTAAAAGATACAAAAGCCACGAAAGTGCACAATACATTGTATGTTCATGAAAACAAGTCTTCTCATCTGTGAAAGTAGTTAGTCAGGGTACTGTTAATTAGATGGAATGCAGGCTTCCCACAGACACCGGTTTTAATTCTGTGTTTTATCTCTTAATGACTTGCATCTATGATACCTGTATGCTGGTGGACAGGAAACAATGTTGTTTTCATGTTTTGAAATATTATTGAACATACTATCACTCCTGCTGCTGAGATAAACTATGCCACACCAGTAATGGTTTTCTGAACAGAATGCCGTGTGGACAGACATTAACCCCAAGCTCTCTCACACTCACACGCTGGAAAGAGTACCAGAGACATTCCGTTGCAAAGTCATCCTGTGCCATAGGCACCCCCCAACTTTCTGCTGACTGGTACTGGTGGCAACTGACCCTGAGCTCTGCCTACCCAGGCCCAGGGCCAGTGCTATGCTAAAAGAGACACTTATAATACAGTATAAACACCTACATACACTAGGGTACACTATGGGTTGGGGTACCCTTGTGATTGGCATGACCTACCCTATAAGGCTCTAGTACATAATAGGGCAGGGGGATTAAAACTACCTGCAAGGACCTAGTATATAATAGGGCATGGCCGTTTGGGGGACAGCAGCCCTTTTTGCACTTGCATGTGTGCACTGCTGAAGCTTGAGGTCAGTTTAAAAGTAGCTCTGCGTTTCAGGACTGCTTTTAAAAAGTAAATTGGGCCCAAACTGGACTTTAGTGTTTGGGGCACTTACAAATTGATAAAATGCAATGTTTGGGCATATTAGGTATCCCTAGGGTCTCCCCTAGGTGTCCCATGCGTGGGGTATCAGGCATTTATAAGGAGGACCCTTATAAAATTAGTTTTATATGCCCTGGGTTAAGTGAGATTACACACTTCACTCCCAACATTGTTATAAAGTGCAGCCCAAAGTCGACTTTGATGCTAGGAGCACTGTGGAGGGAGAATCTGCAATAGTTTTACATATTCAGACTAGGGGTGGGCGGAATTTGCGTAATTGCGTTACGCAAATCTCCGCGAAACGGTAAAAAATCTCCGCGAACTCGCAGAAATTCCGCGAACACGCGGAATTGCTTGTTCGCGATGCTTTTTTCCTGTTCGCAATTGCTGTTTGCGTGCTCGAGGAGAAATATCTCGCGAACATGCATTTTGAGAACGCGAACAAGCAAAAATTTCGCGAAATCGCGGAAAGCAGACTTTTGAGCGATTTCGCGTTCTCCGCGGAATGCGAAATTACGCAAATTACGCAAATTCCGCGAGCGGAACGGAATTTGCCGCCCAGGCCTAATTCAGACCCCCTAAAGTCCCCCCTAGATGTTCCAGGGGTGGGGGTCCTGTAGATATAGGCAGAGTACTTATAAAACACGTTTTATAAGCTCTGGTGCTGGAAAAATGGCTAAAGTAGTATTACTCATTGCAAATCCCCTGCCACATAGGTTAACATGGCAAGAAGTTATTAACTAATAAATCCTGCTAGGAGAATGATAACATAGCATTCAAGGACTTCCCAGAATGGTCTTGATAAATCCAACAATATGATGTTGAATTTCTCCTAAAATGTACAGGCAAGAAGTTATAATACTTTCTTGGCTATACGCCCAGATTCAGCTTTCCAGTGGTCTGTCCAGATTGGTCAGAGATAAATGGATTAGCCATTCATCTTTGAAGAGGTGCTAAAGAGGTGAATCAGAGTTAAATGGATTAGCCAGGCTTCTTTGAAGAGGTGATAAAGAGCCCCTAGGGATAAACAGCTCTGCTGGGAGGGCAGTGTTCTGTTACACAGGAATGCCAGAGCAGGGGGAGGAGTCATAAACAATGGACTTCAAATGAAGTGGAAGACATCAGTGTCATTTACAACTCTACTCTTTTAAACCCAGCCAGATGCTAGGCTTAAGGAAGGAATGAGCAGATATCAGGGGGAGAGACTATGGAGATTAGCCATCACAGGGGTGTGTTTAGACAGCTCTTCTCTCCCTGCTGGAAAATCAGCCAAGATGAATTTGGAAGAATTGGTGCATTCTGGGACAAAATAGTACCAAACTCTGAAGGATGTGTTCATAACTTCGGGCGTTAGCCTGCCCTCCCATTGGACAGGTGTACCCTCCTACTTGACCCAGATAACTTGGAATGAGTATCAGGGAGGGGCAGAGCCTCTAAGTTCTGCTGCTCGAAACCTAAAAAGGAAAGAAGGGCCATGCTGAGACATTTGATGTGCAATCCCTAAGGCACGCACTCTGAAGATTGCGCCTTCTGCACCATCTGGAACTACAGCCCTGTGGACTACCTTGCTGTAAAAGGACTAAAGAGTGGAGTCCCTGCAATCTACAGGTCAACATAGCTCACCTGGAACATCACCGCCAAGAATCCTCAAACTGGAGCACTACCAATGGATTTGTAAGGGTTTTGTCCAAGCAGATTTTGGGAACTGAAGTCTTCAACTTTCAGGGACCATCTTGGAGCTTCCAGACCCTTGGAGTAAATTTGCGACACTTTGGGACCCTTTGGGGAACTTCAAGAAGAAGTTCCAAAAGTTTGGAGCAGTGTGGAGCAACTTTGGGAAAAAGCTCCATGAGGGGACCGACTCAACCTCAACGTCTGCCTTCAACTGCAAGTTGGGCTGCCTTCCAGGTTTGTCCCACTGAAAAGCTCTGTACGTCCGACTTCCAGAGTTTGACCGGGAGCCGGTGAAATCCAAGGCTGGTGAACCTTCACCGAATCCAGCCTGGTGAAGAGCATCGAGTGACCCCACAAGAAAAAGCTCAGTAAAGGTTTCTAAGTCCGAATGAAGAAATGGTGACCAAGAGCAACCGCAAGAGTCAAGCCGCCTGCCTTCAACCGAGAGTTGGCCTGGATCCTTGGTTCATCTTGCTGGAGTGCTCCGGAGGTCAGACTTCAATAAGTTTGACCGGGAGTTCGTCGCAAGGCAATCTGGAGAACCCTCACCGAATGTGGACTGACTGTGAGCTTTGGGAGACCCCCGGAAGAAAAACTCCAGAAAAGTTTCTACGTCAGAAGGTAAAAACTTTGCCCGAGACCTATCACGAGGGGTAGTTGCGCAGGGCTCCATCGCCCTCGGCCTGAAACATTGACTTTGACCCTGTCTATCATGACCAGATGTCCCGATTCGGCGCTTTAGGTGTCTAAGCACTTTATAATGCTAAATCTTTAAAAATTCATATCTCCGGTGTCCTACATTGTAATTTTTTTTGATTTGGTGTAATTTTAAGGATACAAATATTTCCTATTGTTATAACTTGGTGTTGGATTTTTATTGTGGGTTGTGCATTAATTATTTACTGAAATGGTGTTTTGCAAATGCTTTACATACCTGTCTTTGAAGTTAAGCCTGCCTGCTCGCAGCCAAACTACCAAGGGTTGAGCATGGGAATAATTTTCTAAGACCTATTCTGAGCACTATACTGTTTTAGTGGCCTTATTGCCTTATACATTTGCCCCTACCAATAATCCACTTTCCAACACATACTATAGATAACTATACATAACTTGCAGTCCGTTCAACCTTTTGCCTCCTTCTTCACTTCAGAAACAGAGGCTTCCCTGATCTAGTCCCTCATTTTATTGCCTCTGACGGTGTCCAATTTTCATATATGGGCAAAGCCCTGGAAGAAATCTTGTATGGAGGTAGAATACGTGTTAGACCATTTCGTGCTCATACATTTATTGCTGTAGAAATGAAATGGTGGGCTACTCCTTCTCATATAACAACATGTCAAACTGCAAATGGGAAGAATGCGATGCAGTACACCATTAGTACAGGTGCAGTATCAAGACACAAATTCACAAAAGCAAAGGGCTTTATAGAGCCATCATTAACACAAAACTACAAGTTGAAACATTCAGCTGGTGTGGAATTATTTATTTATAAAGCGCATCATTCATCCCAAGGGATATCACGGCGCTGAGTAGCGAGAGATCATGGCAGGGCTGCTGGTAGGGTGGGAAATCTGTTGGATATTAGTCCTTGGGGAACAGATAAGTTTTAAGTTTTTTTCCTGAAAGCTAAGTAGTTGGTCGTGAGGCGTAAGTCTAGGGGGAGTTCATTCCATTTCTTAGCCACCGGGGATGAAAATGAACGCCCTCCTGTACTCACTTTCTTGATAGGCTTTGTCCTGGCCAGCGCTTGATGGAGTGACCGTAGATTCCTTGTGGGGACATAGAATTCAATTTTATTCTGTAATATTCTGGGGCCACTTTGATACAGAGCTTTATGCGCATGATTGAGTAGTTTAAACTACTAAATTGCCTGTAAAGTTGCCATGGCTGATGTGCTGTTCATTGCACGCAATACAATTCCACAGCATCAACTGTTTTCACTTAAGTTTCCTCCAAAGAATTTACAAGTTAAGATGTAAGAAGTGGTGAAGTCACGTAGAGAAATAAAAGCAGGACTCAGTGGTACTACACCTCTTGGCTTGGCAGATGCAGTGAGATGAGAAGTGTTGTAATCATTAACAAGGCCCTTGTAAAGGTGAGTCATTTTACCAGTTTCTTCTTCTCAAGGACCCTACATGACAAAAGCCGCGAGTGCTACAAAAAGGCCCTTCACCACTGTGAATATCTTATTGTTTGCGACTGCATTAGCAGGCATCAGACCTGGAGCTTTGATATGCTTCACTTGTTCACATTATGTACTTTGTATTGACTTCTTTTGTTTCTTTATGCTGTGTTCATAATAACTGAGTTAGATGCCTAATGTTTCTGTTTGGTATGAGCTTTTAGGAGTTTATGAGCAATATTTTTGCAACTTACTAAATTGCATATATTGCTTTCTAATTGTGGATTTTTTTGATTATATACAGTAATTCAACCTCCCCATCTGGATAATCTAGTACGAGGAGCGGCTAGAAAGTCCCAAATGTATTTAGGAGTAAACAATAAAGTCAAAATATAAGAAATTCATTTTCTCACATCACAAACAATGTTCCATTGAATAAGTATGAATGTTCCTGCACTATGAAAAATGTACATGCTTGACAATAAACATTGTACAGTAAATGAAATTAAATTAACTGAATGCTGGAAATGACTCTTGAGCTTTACCCTATGCGGGGCTCTGTCATGTTATGTGTGAGATCAAAAAAATGCTGAAAATATATATGGCTGCTCTTGCCTTTAGGAAAACATATTGAATATGTTATTAATTAATCCCCAAAATATGCCTTTTATGTCCACAAGGCCGGATTCCTTATGTAAACATATTGGTAAATGATATATTTAATAATGATGTCGCACATTGATTGAAGGCCTTAACCCCTTCGGTGCTCATGACGGAACGGTTCCGTCATGAGCGTCGGTTGAGCTGTGCTCATGACGGAACCGTTCCGTCATGACCACGCCCGCGCAAGCAGCGCTCAGCACAGCGGGGGAATCCGCCCCGCATGGAAGGGGTTAAAGCTATTTCTAATGTTGTGATTAAAACACTTGACATCTTTGCTGGGAAATGTGCTGCAGAATGAACCAAAGGGATTTTTCCTTATTTTAAAATTCTGACGAAAAGAACCTTTCTGAAAATGTACTTTGGGCTGCCTAAGCAAGGACTGACTTAAAACCTGAAAGTCCTGTCACTCAAAGGACCAGAAGCCAATACACATTCCTGGCTGGGGTTGATAATTGCTTGACTTAAGTGCTGCATTCAATACTGCATCTCAAAATATCCTGCTGCAGCGCTTACAGGAGATTGGTATAGATGGGGGTGCATTAACCTGTTTTTCTTCCTTTCTCTCTCATCATGCTTTCCAGGTAGTTTCCCTCTGTATGGCTCCCATTCTTATGCTCTGCACCATGGCATCCCCCAGGGCTCCTTGCTGAGCCCCACACTGTTCAACATTTATATTCAACTGTTGGCTCAGGTTGTAAAAGCCCTGGCGTTAAAGCTAGTGTACTATGCTGATGACACCGAGCTTGTGCTTTCCGTCTCCATCAATCCCACCTTGGATTTGGTTAAATTCCAGAGTGGCATGGTGGCTGTTGCAGAGTGGATGGCGGCCAATTGCTTGCAACTGAATTCGAGTGAATATGAAATCCTTCTGGGAAAAGATATTCACCACTGGGGTGATCACTGGTGGCCCCTTCTTTGGGGCTCCCTCCGCAGCCCAATTCAGTGGTAAAAAATTAAGCTGTCTGAGTGGAAAATGCTCTGCTTTTGAAGCTCATGCAAAATTGGTGGTAGGCATGAGCTTTGGGCTTCTATGTGGGCACAAGCCTATTCTTGGATTCTTTGATTCTCACACTCGACAGGTTATTATTCAGTCAGCCATTCTCTCTAAGTTAGACTATTGGGATATCCTATATCTAGGATCTAATAAGTCTTTTTTCTGCAGCTGTTTCTTTTGAGGCCAGCTCTTGGACGACCTGTTGCTGAGACAGCCACATGCTTTACAAATTCTTTAACACAAAATAACATAACATAACATATAACATAACTTAACATGATTCGAGGGGAGAGGTGGTGGGAGGAGTGAAGCTGTCTTGTGGGCTGGTGGAATTTTACTCTCTGGTTGAGGTAGGCAGGGCCCTCATTGTGGAGTGCTTTATAAGTGTGGGTGAGGAGTTTGAAATGGCAACTTTGTTGACGGGGAGCCAGTGTAGTGCTGTGAGGTGGGGAGTCATGTGGGTCCAACTCAGGAGGTCAACGATGCGCCTGGCGGCTGCTTTCTGTATGTTAGCTTGTTTGGGAGTTGGTTGTAGATATCTACATAGAGGGCATTGCCTTTGTCAAGGCGGCTGATGATGAGTGCCTGGGTGATGGTGCTTCTGCAGTCTGTGGGGTGCCATTTGAAAATTGTCTTCAGCATGCTGAGAGACGGTGTTCACCTGTTTTTCATGGATAGATTGCTGACACAAATAATTCCTAGATGTTCCTCCTGTTCTGTGGGCTTGGGAGGGAGGCCTAGTTCAGTGGGCCACCAGGTGTGGTTCCAGGGGGAGACGGTGCTCCCAAAGATGAGTACCTCGGTTTTATTAGTGTTACATTTGAGGAATTGGCTCTGCATCCAACTGGTGATGCACCTGTGGAAGTTGGCATTGGTATTGGTAGTGGCGGAGGAAAGAGACAGGATGAATTGGTTGTCATTTTTTGTAGGATATGATGTTCATGTTATGGGATCTGACCAGGGGGAATAGGGTGCCGTGTAAGTGGATCTGAGGAGTAGGGTGGATGGTGGATGCTTTGGGATCTGTCTTTGAGAAAGGAGGCAATCCATCATTTGAGGGCATTTCCTTGGATGCCCATCTGGTGGAGGCCGTGGAGGTGGGTTTCATGCGATATGGTGTCAAAGGCTGCAGAGAGGTCAAGGAGGATGAGGGCAGTGGATTTACCCTTGTCCATGAGGGCTCTGATGTCGTCCATGGCTCCTATGAGGGTAGTTTCCGTGCTATGGTTGGCACGGGATCCTAATTGCGAGGGACCCAGGAGGTTGTTGCTTTTGAGATGGTTGGTCAGTTGAGTGTTGATTGCTTTTTCTAGGACTTTGGCTGGGAAGGGTAGTAGCAAGATGGGTTGGACATTTTTGAGGTTTGTTGGGTCCACATAGGTTTTGTTTTAGAAGAGATTTGACTTATGCATGCTTCCATGTGGTAGGGAGATAGACATGGATGGTGGAGGCATTCAGCATGGTGGTGAGATTTTTGCTGATGGAGCTTGTTCCTTTTTTACACATGTTGTAAGGGAAGGGGTCGCTTGGAGCTCCAGAGTGGATGGAACTCATGATGGTGGAGGTTGCCAGCATAGTGATAGGTTCGCAGATTGGGATGGTGGTTGGGGTGTTTTCATTGTTGGTGTAGTGTGCTGAGGGTATCAAGGGGAGGTTGAGGGTAGAAGTGTTTGAATATGGCTGCAGTTTTGTTGTGGAAGAACTCTGAAAGGGAGTCACAAAGGTCCTGGGAGGGGGTGATAGCTTTCTCCTTTGCTTTTGGGTTGGTGAACTCCCTGACAATGCCAAAGAGTTCCTTGCTTTGATTGTAAATGGCTTTTAGGTGGTTGTTGAGGACCTCTTTCTTGACATTCTTTAGTTGGGAGAGGTATTTGTTTAGTGCTCTTTTGAAATTTACCCTGCTAGAGGGGAGCGAGGGAGGACTTTGGGTCCAAGGTGGAGAACAACGCTGAAGCAGTAGAAGGAAGAAGGACTCCAGACACGTTCCGAGGAGCAGAGGCGAATTCCTGAAGAACCGAAGCAGCGAGGGAGCCGGACCCCATCCGGCACCACAAATTGACCCGCCGCGCTCCAGGAGGAGTGTGGCTATTGGAGGTACGTGCCTGTTTCAAGGTCTCTTTAAAAGGGGGTCTGGTGAGGCAGACAGTCCTCCGGTGCATCAGGGAGGGGGTCAGAGTTTGCCTAAACACTATTTTCTTTCCCCCGAGGAATGACTTGAGGCCAGAAGGAAGAGGATCAAGTCATCAATGTTCCGTCCCCGATAACCACAGAAGAAAGATATACCACCCCGTCTTATGCAAAACCAATAAAGAACTGTGTATACATGTGCCATATGTCTATTGTTGTTTCATCAAGTGCCACAAAGACATTATTGTTTGAAAAAATATAGATGTTTAAAATATTGACTTTTTAATTAGTGGTATGTATTTTAATATATATTTTAAATGTATGTTATATATGTTTTTTTGTATATATAATATTTGTTTTTTAATATATGTGTTACATTTTTAGTAGTTATGAATTTTGTTTTAATTAAATTTTGCATTTTTTTGTACCATAGCAGGTTGTGGGTTTATAGGGGAATAGGGAGGAAAGAAATGTAATTATAATAAATTAATAATTATGTTTTATTTATTTAATTTAGATTTTATAGCATCAACTGTGGGAAGTAATTTATTCATAATTAATTATTAATTGGTTGTTAATTAATATTAATTAATGAATTGATCTGTAATTATGGTAATTGTGTAATTTTGTTTGGGTGTGAGTTCTGGGGTTTATAGGGCTACAGGGTTGGAAGTAATTTATTTTTGATTAATTCATAATTAGTTGTTAATTTATGTTAATAAATTAATTGAAAAATAATTATAGAAATTGTGTATTTAATTTTAGGTGCAGGTTTTGGGGTTTAAAGAGGAAAAGGGTGGGAAGCAATGTATGTATAATTAATTAATAAATAACTGTTAATGTATATTAACTAAATAATTGATAGTGATGGATTTTTTTAGGTGTGGATTGTGGGGTTCATGGGGTAATGGGTGGGAAGTAATTTATTTTTAATTAATTAATAATTAGCTCTTCATTAATATGAATGAATTGATAGAAAATGAATTACGGAAATTGTGTAATTGATTTTAGGTGCAGGTTGTGGGGTTTATAGGGGTATAGGGGGCAAAATAATTTATGTATAATTCATTATTAACTTGTTGTTAATTAATATTAATTAATTAGTTGAAAATTAAATATGGAACTTGTGTAATTAATTTTAGGTCAGGGTTGTAGGGTTTTTTAGGGGTAAAGGTTGCAAGTAATTTATATATAATTAATTAATAAATAGTTGTTGATTGATATTAATTAATTAATCGAAAACTAAATATGGAAGCTGTGCAAATAATTTTAGGTGTGCGATGTGGGGTTTATGGGGTAAAGGGTGGTAAGTAATTTTGTTTAATTAATTAAAAATGAGTTGATCGTTAATATTAATTAATACATTTATTTTTAATTAGGGTATTTGTTAATATTTATTTGTAAGTGGGTTTTATTGCTATAGGGGTACAGTGTGGGGAGTAAATAAATGTTACTTACTTTATAATTAGTTGTTAAATACTATTAGTTTTTCAATTGAAAATAAGTTTTAATTGTGTAATATATTTTTTATAGTTTACTTTTAACTGTGGATTGTGGGGATTATAGGGGGAAAGAGTGGGAAGTTATATAATTTGTATGTTTTTTTTTAATTAATAATATTTCTTTAATTGGTAATTAATTATGTTAGTTGCGGAAGTACATTTCTTTTTAATTAGATTTGTGTTGTGAAATGTGTGGTGTTATAGGGTAGGAAAAAAAAGTTCATTTATGTAATAATTAATGTTTTGTTTTCTAAATAATGTTTAATGAAAAATATGTATTTGTTTGGAAATTGTTTTTTATTTTATTTGTAGGTATTTGTAGGTATTTGTTATATGGTTTTAACATTATAATATTTGTTTTCTTTTTTTAAATATTCAATATATTTGTATTTGACTTTTTAACATTTTTATATATTTTTTAATACATTTTGTTTTTCAAATATTTTTATTGTTGTTAAAATTTAGTTTGTTTTAAATTTTTAACTGACTGGAGTGAGAATATTAATTGTTACTCCTCTGAAATCCAACATTTTTCCTAATGTTGCACTCACTCTAGTGGGAATAGTAATTTTTACCCCTACGCTATCGAACACTTTCCCTACTGTTGCACTCACTGGAGTGTGAATAGTAATGTTTACCCATCCCGTTACCAACACTTTCTTTACTGTTGCACTCACTGGAGTGGGAATAGTGATTTTTACCCCTCCGCTATCCAAAACTTTCCCTACTGTTGCACTCACTGGAGTGTAAAATTTAAGTTTGAAGATTTTTAAATAGTTTACGGTTTTAATTTATAATAGAATTTTTGTAAAATAGATTTTGTGTTCTTGGTACACATATATAAATATATATATAAATATAAATATAAATATATATATATCAAGATCAAGATCGCTTTGTCGATCGAAACGCGTCCAGGGCGGACACTTGTCTGTTTTTTACTATGGCTGAATAAAGACATCAAGAAGCTATCCCTGTTGTTTGAAGCGGCGTTATTTCAACGTTTCTGCAGAACTTAAGAGGTCCGTACCTGTGTGTTGAAACAGAACAGCAACTCAGGAATCAAAATTATATATATATATATATATATATATATATATATATATATATATATATATATATATTACCTACTGGCGGTCGCCAGTAGGTAGTTATAGTTAGGACCCTGTTTCCATAGGAAATCCGCAACATTCTATTTTGAATAACTTTGGCGCCGGTCGACGAATCCTCGCGAATTTCTCAAAATAGGTGGGGCGCTACGCTCCGCTCCTTCCCTGAAAGTCTCGGGGGGATTCATCAAGCGGGGGCTGAGATAAAAGGGGGGTCCCAAAACGCGTTTTTCCCATGCATTTTTACATAGGACCTTTAGACAGGGCTACAGCCCGAACGGCTGAACAGAATTACTAGAAATTTGGCAGAGAGGTAGTCCTCAGGTCAAGGAAGTGCCTTTTGTAGGTTTGGTGTAAATCTGTTCAGTAGATTATGAGAAAATAGCCTTTAAATCAATATATATATCTGTAAGCGCGCAGCGTGCGCGCTGGGTGCGCGCACCTTGCCGTGCGCGAGCGCAATTCTGATTGGTTGTTAGATCTTAGTAAACATTCGAATCGGTGGAAATCAGGAAGCGGCGGCCGCCATTTTGTCTATCGCATAAAGAGGGGGTGATAAACAAAGGGGGAGAACTTGAAAAGGGGGCAGAGTGGGGAGAAATTGACCCAGTAGGCATTGTAAGGGGGTCACAGTAGGACCTTGTAGGGCAAAAAAAAAGATTTATATTTTGTTAAAAAATATCGCCGAGTGCGCGCACCCAGCGCGCACCCGGAAAAAAACTTTATTAAACAAATTAAAAAAAAATCGCATTTAAGTGTTTAGATATAAGGTGGCTCTAAAAAGAGCCCTTGTGTTTATTGTTTGTTTTTTGGTACCTACAAGTAAGTACCGATGCAGAGTCTAAGGTTCAAGAGGAAGACTCTGTTGCCTTCATCAGTGAAGTGTACACCATCTCCTCTATAAATGTCTTGCATGTTGTAACGCAAGTTGTTGTGGTATATAGAACCCATACCATAGTCACGGAGGAAAGCAGAAATAGATTTGTTGACGTGCTTCCTTGCTTTGTCAATCTGCGGACAAAATTGGTTGGACCAGTTCCACTTTTGCCTTTGGCATATATTAGAATATACAAAGGCAGTTTGTGGAAAAAGCGACATCAATTGCACAAAGGTGTCCTTAATAAGCATTTCCAGACCTACCCCAGTTAAAGTGCCTAGATCATTACCACCACAGTGCACAATAATAAGGTTAGGCTGTGGGAGATGTAGAAAGGTTTTCACCAAAGGCATTAATTGGTGCCACTTTAACCCTCTCTGACCAATCCATTTGATGTCTACATTTGGCAAAGCAAGGTCTCTCACCATACCTCTTTTTTCTGCATACTTTTCACTCCAGAAGACATAGCTGTGTCCTACAATCCACACTGTGAACATCTTCAAAGGAGATCTGGATGCACTCAGGAGGTGTAATTCAGTAGAATGGGAAAAAGAAATGAAAGACAGTTTGGAAATGGAGGCATACATATTTTTTTATAAAAAAAAAAGAACTGATTGGCTGTTTCATACCATTCTACACTAAAAACTAGGCTGTATGTGTAAATTTATAGAAGCATGTTTTGTATTGGTACAGAAAAATGTGTTACCAAAGAACAGTACTATGGATTTGCTGTAAGGTTTGAAAAGTCAAGCACTCTTGCTCTGTGGAATTGAAACATTGTTTGGCAAACTTCTGACCTAACTCCACACAGCAGTGTTCCATGAGCTGTTGCTATGGTAGCAGGCAAAAGTCAAGTTGGGGGAAGGGTACTAGGCAGAAGTCAAGTTGGGGGAAGGGTACTTTTGGAAAAGGGTTGGTTTTCAACCAATAGAAATGTGTGATTACATTTGAAAAAAAGGGGGAAGCACTGAGATTTGAAACTTACATGTATATGTGTGTAAAAATAGAGGGAAACTTTGCCATTATCTGGTTCTGCTGAGAGGAGAGAGGTGTAGAGAACAGAGATCCTGGCTCTGATAATCTGCTGTTTGAGTGCCACATTTCTTTCACAACTAACTAATTTTAAAGGTGAGGTTAGAGTTTGAGAGGAGATGTATATGGTAAATTAAGAAATGAATAATAGAAATGTAATTCTTTTTGTTGAAGTTGTGTTTATTATTTTCTGTTTTGGGAGAAATTTAACCCCTTCCATGCTGCGCAGATTCCGCCGCTTTGCTGACGGAATCTTGCGCGGGCGGGGTCATGACGGAACGGTTCCGTCATGAGCACAGCTCAACCGTGGCTCATGACGGAACCGTTCCGTCATGAGCACCGAAGGGGTTAAATGTGAGGAACATGTAAAATAATATGGACTATGTTTTCACGATAAATTAAGGTGTATTGGTATAAAAAAAGAATAGTTTAAGGGTTTGAGGTTGGACTCAGTAATGCAAATACATTCAGCATCACTAAGGCTGGTTGCCCTTGGTGGAATGTAGGCAGTCACCCAGGTTACACATGTTGGGAAATATAGGCAGAGATTTATTGTGTACAACTCTGGTAATTTTATATTTGCATTAGTAGGAAAAAGGGGGAGCGATTTTTTGGTGCAGAAGCAGACTCTTAGCACACACCCAGCTCCTTTCCATGTATAATCATGCACAGTATTTACAAGCGAGTGGGGTTTGAGGTTTCAGTCTGTAATGCAAATACATTCAGCATCACTAAGGCTGGTTGCCCTTGCTGGAGTGTAGGCAGTCACCCAGGATACACATGGTGGTGGTCTGAAAAAGCAGTCTGGACATGGGCTTTTTAAAAAATCTGAAAAGTGGATTGCATTAGTAGAGATTTAATTTGTGAAGTTGTTGTTCTGAAAGAAATGCAGCCCATGAAAGGGGCAGCCTGTGTTATGTGCTTAAAATGATGGCATGACTCTGTGTGCTTCCATTTCTTCACCTCTTTTTGTATATTAATTTTTTAAAAAAAAAAAAAAAAAAAAAAAAAAAAAAAAACCTTGGG
Source organism: Triturus cristatus (assembly GCF_964204655.1). Classification (NCBI taxonomy): domain Eukaryota; kingdom Metazoa; phylum Chordata; class Amphibia; order Caudata; family Salamandridae; genus Triturus; species Triturus cristatus. The sequence goes on from NC_140595.1 coordinate 372,152,754, forward strand.
TGCGCGCAGGGTGCGCGCACCTCAAAAAAATTTAAAAAAAAATATCTCAAAAAAAACTTTGGGGGGTTTAGTTTATAAGTGGCTCTTAAAAGAGCCCTTGAGTTAATGGAGGGAAACAGGAAGAGAAAAACGCAAAAAAAGAAAAAACATCTATGGCCTAGTGCACGGATGCGCATCAAATTTTCTCTGAAGGAGATCAAGACTGGTCTCCCCCACAGAAATAAGAGAACCGCAATCAGTGCACCGTGTAGACAACCTCGCCAAACAAGGTGGACCAACAAGAGGTGTAGAAACAGGTGAAGGCACCATCGCAGCTGAAGTGCTCCCCTGAGCTGCCGAAGATGTGCTCGGCTGAGCTGCTGCTGATGTCGTCGGCTGAGCAGGTGGAGGGTTTTCTCCAGAAGCTCGACGAAAAGTCACTGGATGCATTTTGTCAACATGCCTCAACATAGTGTGAATGCTAAAAGAATATTTCTTGTTAGGATTCCCACGTGACAAGACTTTTTGACAAAGTACACAAGTAACTTTCGGGGCATTTACCTTTTTCTGACCTTCTGGAAAAGTGAAAAACTGCCATATAAAGCTGTCTTTCTGCTTCCTGTTCCTCTGCCTCTCAAGAGTGTCCTGGTCACTGTCTGAAGATGGTTGCTGTTCAGCCATTGTCTCTCAACAACAGAATAGCTCCTTCTCCAAAGGAATCAGAACTAATAATGAGGGGAGTAGGTGTGGTTTGGGAAGAATCTAGAACTGAAAGTACTTCAAACCAATCAAAAGTGATGATTCTTGATCACATGACTTGCCATGAGGGGATTGGGTGTGGTATTGAAACAATTAGAAACTGAAAGTAATGATAACCAATAAGAAGTGTTGTTTTATTATGTATAAACCCGAGGTGCGCGCACTGCGCAAGCTCCGAGCGCGCACCCCGTGATGACGTATGCACGAACGCGTAAGCGCGCAGGTGCATACGTCATATGCGCGTACCTAGCGCGCATACGTTGAGCACGCGTATACGCGACCGTTATTGCGCGTAATTTTAGCGTATGCGGAAGTAAACCGCGTAGAGCGCGTAGGACGCACGCACGCATGCGTACGTACGTACGCATACGTACTGGGTGCGCGCTCACAGCGCGCACCATGAAGTATATTTGCGTACGTAAATAACGTACGCCGGAATTCATAAAAAACTTACGAAATAGTACTAGGAGCGCGCTCAGAGCGCGCACCCCAAAAATTTATATATAAAAAAAAAAAGTGGACAAAAAATAATTTAAAAAATTTAAAAAAAAAAAAACATTATCCTAATTGAATTTTTTTTAAAAATAAATTAAAAAAAAGATACAGATAATATATAAATGAATATATAGTAATTTTATTTTTATTAAAAAAAAATATCTTTAATTAAAAATACAAAAATTAGCATATAAAAAACCGTACAAATTCACTGAAAAAACCAAAGGTTTCAAAAACGTTATAGTTAGGAATTAGGTTATTAGTTGGTTTTTGGAGTATCAGTCTGAGTGTCTGCATGGTTCGGTGGGGGGTATTACGTAGTGCATAGGTGCATGAATGAGTGACTCACTGTTTGTATGTGTTGAAGACAGCATGTGTGCAGGACTGTATGGGTGGATGAGTGTGTGTATGGGTGTGTTATTGAGTGAATGACTGTGTCAATAGTGTCTTTATCAGTAACTTCATATATTTTATAGTAGTATATGTGACTATTGGTGTTTTTAATTGAGTATATGTGAGAGTAAGAGATTGAAAGAGTTCCTGTATAAATAAGTATGTTTTTCTATAAGTGACTGTTTAAAAGACTAAGTATGTGTTAGTTTCCGTATAAGTAAGTGTGGTGGTGTGTGTATAACTGTATATGCATATAATTGTATGTTTTAATCTTTATTAGCATGAGTGACTATGTGTGTGAGTAACTCTATGGATGAGTGACATTATGAAACAGGATGTATAGGTGTATGAGTACATATGATGAGTGAGTACATGTATGAGTGACTGTATAGGACTGTTGGTGAATGAGTGGATGTGTATGTGGATCTTAGAATTACTGAAGAGGTTGTTGTAACTGTTATTGGTATGTCCATTGTTTTGTAAATTTTAGTCTCTATTTTTGATTGTGTGTATCAAAGGTTTTATTAGGGGAAGAGGAGGTCTGCCACTCTATCACAAGGATGATGTCATCAGTGAGGTCATCAGTGATGTCATTTGAGATGTCATCAGTGATGTCATGAGTGATGTCACTGACCATGTCATGAGTGATGTAATATGTGACGTCATCAGCAGTGCATTGCGGGCGCGCGAGTTATAGTTAGCTGAACTAACTATAACGGGGGAATTTCATTGGTTTTTTACGAGTAAAATGTCCAACTAACTATAACATGTGTGAAACCTATGGTTTTTTCATTGAATATATATATATATATCACCAACACGAGTCCACCAGCCGTTGCGCCTCAGCGTCACGGGTGCATGCTCAGCACTTGGAGGAACGCGCAAATAAATTCCAAAACCCAGGTTTCTCACTTCTCAGGAACCTCTTTCAATAGAGCGCACTCAAAGCCATCAGCGTTAAGTAAGCAAATTTCCATTTATTTTCGTCTCGACTGCATACGAGTAGACAAACGCGTTTCGGCGTCACCGCCTTCGTCAGTGTCTATTCAACAGTTACATGATGGGTTTTTTTAAATAAAGTTTTCATACAATTCATGAAGATAGAAAATAACATTTTCAAATAAACATAGAAGAAGGTACAGTGATGCAGACACCAATATCATTACAGCGGCGGCCATCTTTGAACCATCATTACATTTCAATCATGTTATGAATTCATTGCTTAGATATACATATATATATTGCTTATTTACATTTCATATGATTATTATTCATCAATTTAGAATTACTATTCTAGCAATCCATTACCATTAGATCAATTGAAATTATATTTTGAAATTTATGACCGCGTGTATATTTTGATTTTGATTACGCCCTGTATGGGCTTACCTTCCGAGGAGTCTGCATATTTTCCTTGGTTGGACAATAAAATCATTCCTGTTTATTCAACAGAGTATTTCTTGATTTTAAAGAAAAAGAAAAACGCTTCCCCCCTATGATTTTCATTCAATACGGAGAACCTTCAATTTTAACCTATATGGACCCACATTTCCTCTTCATTATTGAGTCCTTTCGGTATTTTAGTTTGCAACTTGATGATATACTTAGATTCTAAGATACGTAATTTCTTCACCTGGTCTCCTCCCCTTTCAGATTTTGCAATCTGGTCTAGGCAGAAGAACCTGAGAAGATTGCTGTTACTTTGGTGTTCCATTTCAAAATGGCGGGCAACAGGATAATTATGATCCTTATTGTTGATTGCCCTTAGGTGTTCCAAAATTCTTTTTTTTGTGGGATGTATTGTACTTCCCACATATTGTTTCCCGCATGGACACACCAAACAGTAAACTGTATGATCAGAGTTGCAATTCAAAAGCTTAGAGATCGGGGTTCTCCCTGTTTTACCTGGTATTGCATTATCTTTCACTTTATGGCTATTTTTGCAGGCTTTGCATTTCATGCAAGGAAAGAAACCTTTAACAGGTATAGGTTTCTTCTTCTTGGCTACGTAGTGACTTTGAACCAAATGGTCTTTTAGGGAATTTCCTCTCCTGTATGTTACTAGGGGGTTGTCAGTTAGCACTTTACCCACTATAGTGTCAGATTACAATATCCTCCAATTTCTTCTGAGAATTTGAAATACCTCTGGTGATTTTTCAGTAAAATTAGTGATAATCCTAATTTTATCGTCTTTACTTTTTATCTTATCCACAAGTAAGACGTTTCATTCAATAGAGTTACAATGGAGCTCCGCTTTCTTCAGAATTCCCTTGCAATACCCTCTTTTCTGAAATCTCACTTTGGCCTGGCTGATCGCTTTGTTAAATTCTGGGGTCTTGGAACAGTTTCGTTTCATTCTCAGAAACTCCCCAAGAGGTATGTTGTTAACTACACTCCTCGGATGACAACTTCCTGCATGCAGGATTGTATTTCCTGCTGTAGGTTTACGATAAAGGGCAGTTTCTATAGTGTTCCCTTCAATGTACACTCTGAGGTCAAGGTATACCACCTCCTTATTGCTGATGCAACTCGTAAATTGTAAGTTTTGATCATTAACATTTAGAGCTTTGATAAACTCTTCTGCATCGCTCTGTGAACCACGCCACAGGACGAACAAATCATCAATGTACCGCGTCCACAGAGCGATGTTATCCATCCATTTAGCATTGGTACCGGTCCAGGCAACGTGCTCCTCCCACCAGCCCACGAACAGGTTCGCGTAACTGGGGGCGAAGCACGTCCCCATCGCCATACCTTGTTTCTGCAAATAAAGTTGTTCAGAAAAAGTAAAAATGTTATTTGTTAAACAAAATTCCGTCAGTTCCATCAGCATCTCATTGTGCTTTCGATATTTTAGTGGTCTCCTTTCCAGAAAGAAGCTTATTGCCTCTAAGCCCTTGGTATGATTGATGGATGTATACAAGCTGACAATGTCCAAAGTTATCAATAACATGCCAGGTTCCCATGTAATTCCTTGTATAATGCGCAAAAAGTCCTTAGTGTCACGTAAGTAGGATGTTAAATCCCTCACCATGGGAGAAATAAAACAATCAATGTAAACTGAGGTATTCTCCAAGAGACTGTTCTTAGATGATACGATTGGTCGTCCTGGAGGCCAAGTTTTGCTTTTATGCACTTTCGGCAAATGATAGAAAGTTGCCAATTCAGGGTGTTCACATCTCAAGAAGTTCCAATCATCCTGATCTAGAGTTCCTTCGTCTCTCCATTTTGTAATGAGATCATGGAAGTCCGAAATACTCTTGGTGTACTGTTGTTTGTTGATTGGAATATAATGCTCCAGTTTCTTTAATTGGGATAATGCTTCATCTTCATATTGTGTTTTTCTGAGGATAACTACATTCCCCCCTTTGTCAGAGGGCTTTATGATGATTGATTCATCACTTTTTAATTCCTCAATAGTTTCCCATTGTCGTTTTGTTAAATTTCTTCTTTTGGCATTGAATTTATTTTCTTGAAGATTTTTTAATTCTTCAATGACAATATCCTGGAAAGTGTCAATCGCATCATATGCTGTCCTTGGTATCATTTTGGATTTAAATTGAAGATTACTTTTGCATGTTTTTTGTGGGATGCCACTTTCTTCCAATCTCTGAGTTATGGTAATGTCTTCATGTTCATCCTCTAACTCGTGAAGTAACACAATGGTTGAAAGATCAGCTCCTGTTAAATCATCATGAGCCTCCATTTCTGTGGTTGATGGCAAGTTCTTTTTGGGATGTAGGAGGTGTAATTTCATCAATTTAACCTTTCTAATGAATTTATAAATGTCAATACGTGTTTGCGTATAGTCAAATGCTGGTGTGGTGCAAAAGGTGAGTCCTAATTTTAAAATGTCCAATTCAGTATCTGTCAGGTTCCTGTCCGACAGATTAATAACTGTTTGTTCCTTTAGTTCCATCGTCCCTCTCGTTTGCTGCGTGTCACTATCGGGGTAGAACGTTCCATTTCTGCTTTTTTTGCCCCTCCTCGTCTTCCTCCTCTTCCTCCTCGTGTCTCTGGTGGATGTGTTCGTTGGGCCGGTCTTTGTCTCAGGTCCCTCATGAGTTCGTATTCTTGAAAAACCGTAGCTGGTTGGCTTCTCTCACCAGTGTCGACATCACTTGAATGTTGCTCCTCTTCGGAGACTTCAAGCTCGGATTCCGATGTGCTTCTCTGTGTTCCCGTTCCTTGCTTGTTCAAACTTAGACCTCTTCGAGGAGCGTCATATTTTTTCGCGAAGGTTAGTATCCGGCCATTTCGATAATCGTTCTCGTCCCGCAAGAACTTGGATTGCTTTCTTGATTTAATGGTTGCTTCATAATTCATGAGGCGTTTTTTCATGGCTTGGCGTAATTCTTCACTCTTTTTCTCATCTTTTTCTCCGCTGATTTTATCTTCAATTTCTTTTATTTCTTGTTGTAATTTCAATCTGTCGCTCCACGCATATTTTATTAAGATTTTGAGCATTCCTTTAGTGACTTCCGTTGTATACTCAGCCCATTCTTGTAGTAGCACTGGATCAGGTTTTTCGTAGGAAGGGACCGTGTAAATCCGTAGTCCCCTTGGGACCCGGCCAACATCTAAATATTTCTGGAGGCTTGTGGCTTCCCACCACTTTCTTGTCTCTCTTTCGTATAATTTCTCCAAGGTGACGAACAGACTTTTTAGTGTTGTGGGGATCGTTTTACTTTGTTGTCCATTTGTATTTTCCGCTGTACTTCTTACACTCGAAAACAGACTTTCAGCTGCTTCCTCTCTCTCAGAATCCGAGAACATCATTAAAGCAGATTGAGACAATTTTGTGCTTACTAAATACGCATTGCCATACGTGACTGCCGATTTTTAACAATAGTCTTTTGAAAAACTCACTGCGGTTGCTCCACTTCGGATCCCTCGGATCTTCAATATGCTCCCGCAGTAGCGTTTTCTTTGGTGTTATTTCCTTATCCGCCTTTGTCCAGGCGTCTCGGCAAGAATCCAATTCCAATCGGCGGGGCTAACGGCAAACATAAATCACCAACACGAGTCCACCAGCCGTTGCGCCTCAGCGTCACGGGTGCATGCTCAGCGCTTGGAGGAACGCGCAAATAAATTCCAAAACCCAGGTTTCTCACTTCTCAGGAACCTCTTTCAATAGAGCGCACTCAAAGCCATCAGCGTTAAGTAAGCAAATTTCCATTTATTTTCGTCTCGACTGCATACGAGTAGACAAAAGCGTTTCGGCGTCACCGCCTTCGTCAGTGTCTATTCAACAGTTACATGATGGGTTTTTTTAAATAAAGTTTTCATACAATTCATGAAGATAGAAAATAACATTTTCAAATAAACATAGAAGAAGGTACAGTGATGCAGACACCAATATCATTACAGCGGCGGCCATCTTTGAACGATCATTACATTTCAATCATGTTATGCAATATATATGTATATCTAAGCAATGAATTCATAACATGATTGAAATGTAATGATCGTTCAAAGATGGCCGCCGCTGTAATGATATTGGTGTCTGCATCACTGTACCTTCTTCTATGTTTATTTGAAAATGTTATTTTCTATCTTCATGAATTGTATGAAAACTTTATTTAAAAAAACCCAACATGTAACTGTTGAATAGACACTGACGAAGGCGGTGACGCCGAAACGCGTTTGTCTACTCGTATGCAGTCGAGACGAAAATAAATGGAAATTTGCTTACTTAACGCTGATGGCTTTGAGTGCGCTCTATTGAAAGAGGTTCCTGAGAAGTGAGAAACCTGGGTTTTGGAATTTATTTGCGCGTTCCTCCAAGCGCTGAGCATGCACCCGTGACGCTGAGGCGCAACGGCTGGTGGACTCGTGTTGGTGATTTATGTTTGCCGTTAGCCCCGCCGATTGGAATTGGATTCTTGCCGAGACGCCTGGACAAAGGCGGATAAGGAAATAACACCAAAGAAAATGCTACTGCGGGAGCATATTGAAGATCCGAGGGATCCGAAGTGGAGCAACCGCAGTGAGTTTTTCAAAAGACTATTGTTAAAAATCGGCAGTCACGTATGGCAATGCGTATTTAGTAAGCACAAAATTGTCTCAATCTGCTTTAATGATGTTCTCGGATTCTGAGAGAGAGGAAGCAGCTGAAAGTCTGTTTTCGAGTGTAAGAAGTACAGCGGAAAATACAAATGGACAACAAAGTAAAACGATCCCCACAACACTAAAAAGTCTGTTCGTCACCTTGGAGAAATTATACGAAAGAGAGACAAGAAAGTGGTGGGAAGCCACAAGCCTCCAGAAATATTTAGATGTTGGCCGGGTCCCAAGGGGACTACGGATTTACACGGTCCCTTCCTACGAAAAACCTGATCCAGCGCTACTACAAGAATGGGCTGAGTATACAACGGAAGTCACTAAAGGAATGCTCAAAATCTTAATAAAATATGCGTGGAGCGACAGATTGAAATTACAACAAGAAATTAAAGAAATTGAAGATAAAATCAGCGGAGAAAAAGATGAGAAAAAGAGTGAAGAATTACGCCAAGCCATGAAAAAACGCCTCATGAATTATGAAGCAACCATTAAATCAAGAAAGCAATCCAAGTTCTTGCGGGACGAGAACGATTATCGAAATGGCCGGATACTAACCTTCGCGAAAAAATATGACGCTCCTCGAAGAGGTCTAAGTTTGAACAAGCAAGGAACGGGAACACAGAGCAGCACATCGGAATCCGAGCTTGAAGTCTCCGAAGGGGAGCAACATTCAAGTGATGTCGACACTGGTGAGAGAAGCCAACCAGCTACGGTTTTTCAAGAATACGAACTCATGAGGGACCTGAGACAAAGACCGGCCCAACGAACACATCCACCAGAGACACGAGGAGGAAGAGGAGGAAGACGAGGAGGGGCAAAAAAAGCAGAAATGGAACGTTCTACCCCGATAGTGACACGCAGCAAACGAGGGGGACGATGGAACTAAAGGAACAAACAGTTATTAATCTGTCGGACAGGAACCTGACAGATACTGAATTGGACATTTTAAAATTAGGACTCACCTTTTGCCCCACACCAGCATTTGACTATACACAAACACGTATTGACATTTATAAATTCATTAGAAAGGTTAAATTGATGAAATTACGCCTCCTACATCCCAAAAAGAACTTGCCATCAACCACAGAAATGGAGGCTCATGATGATTTAACAGGAGCTGATCTTTCAACCATTGTGTTACTTCACGAGTTAGAGGATGAACATGAAGACATTACCATAACTCAGAGATTGGAAGAAAGTGGCATCCCACAAAAAACATGCAAAAGTAATCTTCAATTTAAATCCAAAACGATACCAAGGACAGCATATGATGCGATTGACACTTTCCAGGATATTGTCAGCGAAGAATTAAAAAATCTTCAAGAAAATAAATTCAATGCCAAAAGAAGAAATTTAACAAAACGACAATGGGAAACTATTGAGGAATTAAAAAGTGATGAATCAATCATCATAAAGCCCTCTGACAAAGGGGGGAATGTAGTTATCCTCAGAAAAACACAATATGAAGATGAAGCATTATCCCAATTAAAGAAACTGGAGCATTATATTCCAATCAACAAACAACAGTACACCAAGAGTATTTCGGACTTCCATGATCTCATTACAAAATGGAGAGACGAAGGAACTCTAGATCAGGATGATTGGAACTTCTTGAGATGTGAACACCCTGAATTGGCAACTTTCTATCATTTGCCGAAAGTGCATAAAAGCAAAACTTGGCCTCCAGGACGACCAATCGTATCATCTAAGAACAGTCTCTTGGAGAATACCTCAGTTTACATTGATTGTTTTATTTCTCCCATGGTGAGGGATTTAACATCCTACTTACGTGACACTAAGGACTTTTCGCGCATTATACAAGGAATTACATGGGAACCTGGCATGTTATTGATAACTTTGGACATTGTCAGCTTGTATACATCCATCAATCATACCAAGGGCTTAGAGGCAATAAGCTTCTTTCTGGAAAGGAGACCACTAAAATATCGAAAGCACAATGAGATGCTGATGGAACTGACGGAATTTTGTTTAACAAATAACATTTTTACTTTTTCTGAACAACTTTATTTGCAGAAACAAGGTATGGCGATGGGGACGTGCTTCGCCCCCAGTTACGCGAACCTGTTCGTGGGCTGGTGGGAGGAGCACGTTGCCTGGACCGGTACCAATGCTAAATGGATGGATAACATCGCTCTGTGGACGCGGTACATTGATGATTTGTTCGTCCTGTGGCGTGGTCCACAGAGCGATGCAGAAGAGTTTATCAAAGCTCTAAATGTTAATGATCAAAACTTACAATAAACCTACAGCAGGAAATACAATCCTGCATGCAGGAAGTTGTCATCCGAGGAGTGTAGTTAACAACATACCTCTTGGGGAGTTTCTGAGAATGAAACGAAACTGTTCCAAGACCCCAGAATTTAACAAAGCGATCAGCCAGGCCAAAGTGAGATTTCAGAAAAGAGGGTATTGCAAGGGAATTCTGAAGAAAGCGGAGCTCCATTGTAACTCTATTGAAAGAAACGTCTTACTTGTGGATAAGATAAAAAGTAAAGACGATAAAATTAGGATTATCACTAATTTTACTGAAAAATCACCAGAGGTATTTCAAATTCTCAGAAGAAATTGGAGGATATTGAAATCTGACACTATAGTGGGTAAAGTGCTAACTGACAACCCCCTAGTAACATACAGGAGAGGAAATTCCCTAAAAGACCATTTGGTTCAAAGTCACTACGTAGCCAAGAAGAAGAAACCTATACCTGTTAAAGGTTTCTTTCCTTGCATGAAATGCAAAGCCTGCAAAAATAGCCATAAAGTGAAAGATTATGCAATACCAGGTAAAACAGGGAGAACCCCGATCTCTAAGCTTTTGAATTGCAACTCTGATCATACAGTTTACTGTTTGGTGTGTCCATGCAGGAAACAATATGTGGGAAGTACAATACATCCCACAAAAAAAAGAATTTTGGAACACCTAAGGGCAATCAACAATAAGGATCATAATTATCCTGTTGCCCGCCATTTTGAAATGGAACACCAAAGTAACAGCAATCTTCTCAGGTTCTTCTGCCTAGACCAGATTGCAAAATCTGAAAGGGGAGGAGACCAGGTGAAGAAATTACGTATCTTAGAATCTAAGTATATCATCAAGTTGCAAACTAAAATACCGAAAGGACTCAATAATGAAGAGGAAATGTGGGTCCATATAGGTTAAAATTGAAGGTTCTCCGTATTGAATGAAAATCATAGGGGGGAAGCGTTTTTCTTTTTCTTTAAAATCAAGAAATACTCTGTTGAATAAACAGGAATGATTTTATTGTCCAACCAAGGAAACTATGCAGACTCCTCGGAAGGTAAGCCCATACAGGGCGTAATCAAAATCAAAATATACACGCGGTCATAAATTTCAAAATATAATTTCAATTGATCTAATGGTAATGGATTGCTAGAATAGTAATTCTAAATTGATGAATAATAATCATATGAAATGTAAATAAGCGATATATATATGTATATCTAAGCAATGAATTCATAACATGATTGAAATGTAATGATCGTTCAAAGATGGCCGCCGCTGTAATGATATTGGTGTCTGCATCACTGTACCTTCTTCTATGTTTATTTGAAAATGTTATTTTCTATCTTCATGAATTGTATGAAAACTTTATTTAAAAAAACCATCATGTAACTGTTGAATAGACACTGACGAAGGCGGTGACGCCGAAACGCGTTTGTCTACTCGTATGCAGTCGAGACGAAAATAAATGGAAATTTGCTTACTTAACGCTGATGGCTTTGAGTGCGCTCTATTGAAAGAGGTTCCTGAGAAGTGAGAAACCTGGGTTTTGGAATATATATATATATATATATGTTTTCAAAAGTTACCCCTTCCGGTGAAGGGCACACTCGGGATCGCTCCTCATTACAGGTAGGTTTTGCAGCCACAACCTCTTAACTTTGGCCAACGCGTTTCGGGCAGATACGCCCTTCTTCATGGGCCATAGGTGAAGATGACGACAAAGAAGCACTGCCAGTGAAATCCCTCTTTTATAGCAATCAGCATGTTCAATATCACCCAATGCATTCTGGGACTGGTAGTGCGGAAATAACTAACCCATGTGGGCGTCGTAACAGTCACTCCTTAAAACAATCAAAGTGGGATTACAATGTGCTGCCCGCCTCACTGTACAATATTTTTGGCATCTCCCGCTCCACTCAAACTGTGCAATCCAAACAGCAAGCAGACCCTCTTGTTCGTCCCTAAGGGGGAGCGGGTAGATCTCTTGTTTAGCTAAAACCTGGTGATTACGCTCTCCCGGGGTTAACGACAAGTGTAACCGGGTTTGCCGAGCGTATTTCACTAGTCATACACGCACGGGTTCTTAAGCTTCGTTTTGCCTTAAGCTACTCCGGGTGCACTCTCATTTGCATCTCGTGTGTAACTACTGGTCTTAGGCAATTCCTGGCTTAGTGATATCTACCCTCTACGCGCAATATTGATCAGACCTTTACGATCTCAACACGAGGTGTTTCGAGCTATTGACGGCAGAGGGAACTTCTGATTAGTGTAACTGCAGAAGGGTAGTACTGGCACACAGCAACAAACGAATCGGTCGGAATAACAGCACTTATGGAGGAAGATGCTGAAAGAAGAGCGGCGGCTCTCACCCTTTTCAGTAGGAAACCTACAATGAGTTCACAAACTGCACAATTATCAAACCCCACAAATCTTTCTGTGGATGACAAAATTAAGAAATTGGAGAAACTTAAAAGAAGTGAGATCTCGAAATGGTGGGAAGCCACCTCACTGCAGAGCTATGTCGACCAGGCTATGGCGCCGAGAGGACTTCGCATCTTTATCACTCCCACCTATGAAGACCCTAATCCAAAGATGCTTGAAGACTGGTCACAACACTCAGCCTCCAGCTCAAGAGGGATGATGGAGATACTCATCAAATACGCTTGGCAGGACAGGGAGGAACTTCTAAAACAGATCACCGTGAGCATTTCTGAACTACAACAGCTGCTTGATACAGCAGCGCTGAAAAAGGTACTTGATGCTAAGAAAGAAAGACTTTCTAAACATGAAGATGAAATAAAAGCTAGAAAACAAAGAAAAATTAATAGAGGCCATTCCGATTATGAAAGCGGAAGAATATTAACTTTCAGCAAGAAATACGATCATTTATACAAAACCCAAGAGTCAGACAAACCAACATCTCTGGCGAACTGTAACGTGATCGCTACTGACAACTCTATCATAAGTGACACTGAGTCTGATGTCTCCGGTGGAAATACATCTGGTGAAGAAAGAAACTCAAGGCCCATTAATTTTTTAGAGGAGTTTCGGATCCTGCAGAAGGACCAACAATCTACAAAGGACAACAAACCACCAACATCACAGGGTCGTGGATGGGGAAGAGGCAGGGGAAACGTCGGAACAGAAGGAAGAGAATCCAACAACGCTGGGAATACAGGCTGAGGAAGGGGCGCAGTGGGAAATCGTCGTACACGCTCAAACAAAAATTACTAATGGATACCGAAATGGTAAATAGAACAGTGGTGAGCCTGTTGAAAAGACCTATGACTGATGTTGAAAAACGTACACTTTGCCTAGGCCTTTCATTCTGTCCCTCTTCTTCTTTCAAGTACACAGACACCAGAATTGATCTTTTTAAATATGTAGGAAAACTGAAACTTAAGAAATGGCATGCACTAAAAAGATTAGGATACCAACAGCCTTCTATTAAGGATACCACACCTGACAGTAATCTGATGATTAATGATGTAGACAACCTGATCACTTTAGCTGAACTGGCCCAAGAGAATAACAACAGTAGTGAAATACCTAGCATTACACAGACTCTTGATGATATGGAAGTGTCACATGCAGCAGCAGCTCATACCCTTTTTAGAACTAAATCCACCTTCTTACCCCTTTTGCCTCATGACAACATCGATTCTTTTCAGGACTGTACTATCAAATCCTTAATGGAGCTTAGACTCAATATACCTAAACGTGCCCATGACACCAAAAATAACCTTTCCTTCTCACAGAGACAAGCACTTAAATCATTGGCCAAAGACACTAGCATCGTAATCCGCCCAGCAGATAATGGGGGACACGTGGTGATATTGGATAGGGATGAGTACATCAGTGAGGCTATGAGGCAGTTAGAAGATAATAATTTTTATATACATATTACCACCAATGTATATAATCAAAGTATCACTGACATTTGGGAGAAACTTATCGTATGGAAAGTCAAAGGTCTCATTGAGTGGGAAGAATATTGTTATTTGAAAAAAGATCATCCGAAATTGCCCATTCTGTACCTTCTTCCCAAACTGCACAAATGTAAGATCAAACCTCCAGGACGCCCTATTGTGTCTTCTATTGGATGTGCTACTGAGCACATTTCCAAATACATTTACCATTTTCTGAGAGAGTTTTTCGTCCTTCTTCCCAGCTATCTAAGAGACACAAAGGATTTTCTTTCTAAGATAGAAAACTTAGAGTGGAAGTCCGATTATCTGTTCATGGTATTGGATGTTAAATCTCTTTACACGATCATTGACCACACACAAGGGCTTGAAGCATGTGAACATTTTTGGAAGCTCAGACCTCTCAAATATCGTGAGCATAGTCGGATGATAATGGAGATGACTGACTTCTGCCTCAAGAATAACATCTTTACTTTTAATGACGCCCTCTACAGGCAAGTAAAGGGTACTGCAATGGGTTCGTGCTTTGCTCCCAGTTTCGCCAATCTTTTTATGGGATACTGGGAGCAGAAATTTTTGCCAGCACTACCCTACAGAAGGACCTTCAGCAAGTCATCATATGGCTACGCTATATAGATGATTTATTTATTATCTGGAGCGGACAACAGGGGGAAGCTGAGTCTTTTTTGGTGATGTTGAACACCAACAAATACAACATCTCTTTGTCTGGTATCATACATGCCAGCTGTGCTGAATACCTTGATGTCCGGCTGGAGATCAAGGAGGATAAACTGTGCACCTCATTGTTCCGTAAAGAGACGGCAGGTAACAGCATCCTACATGCCCTCAGCAGTCACACGGAAGCTCTCAAATGGAGCATACCATATGGAGAACTGCCGAGGGCAAAAAGGAACTGCAACAACCTTGTCTTTCTCCCTAGAGGAAGAAGTTATCATCAACAGATTTCGGAGTAGAGGCTATCCTAACTGGGTTCTTAAAAAAGCTATAGAACGGGTTAATGCTGTACAGCGTACTGACGCTTTGAAAGATAAACCGATGCCTGAGGAAGACAGTGATTTGTCAGGTACACGGGTGATCCTTACCTTTAACTCTGAGGCACAAAAAATCAGACATATACTCACGAAACACTGGAGTATCTTGAAATCTGACAGTATTTTGGGTAACACACTACCTGACCGTCCCACTATCACATATAGAAGAGACAAAAATATCCGGGATGTGGTGGTCAAACATGATATAACGCAGTATCCTATCAATGAAGGACCTGGTCTGCTAAGATTTTATCCTTGCGGGCACTGCAAGGCGTGTCGTCACAGTAAATTCAAGACTACCGTAGAGTACAATGGAACATGTAAAAAACTAACACAATTTCTGACCTGTAGCTCCAATTTTGTAATTTATTTGATTGAATGTACTTGCAAACTGTGGTATATAGGAAGTACGATCTGTCCAGCTAAAAAGAGGATATTAGAACACCTTAGAGCTATTTCTCACAATGATCCCAAATACCCGGTTGCTCGTCATTTCAATGAACGTCATTTTGCCAATGTTACAGATTTGAGCTACATGATTTTGGAACAAATCCCCAGGAATCCTCGAGGCGGTGATAGAGTGCTGACCTTGAGACAACGGGAATCTAGATATATCATTGAATTCTTGACCAAAAGTGCGAGGGGGTTGAACTTAGATGAAGAATTGTCCATTCATCTGAAGACATAATCTTTTTCCCACTGATAGCTAGGCCCCTGCCTTACATCCGATACTGGCATGTATGGTTTACCTAGTTTTGTTTATTAAGGGTTTTTGT
Source organism: Triturus cristatus (assembly GCF_964204655.1). Taxonomy (NCBI): domain Eukaryota; kingdom Metazoa; phylum Chordata; class Amphibia; order Caudata; family Salamandridae; genus Triturus; species Triturus cristatus. The sequence goes on from NC_140595.1 coordinate 372,168,460, forward strand.
ATTCTCTACTGAATCATTTTATTTGCCTGCAATGTGCTGCGTCAAATATTTTAACTGTATTTCCGTCCTCCATTTAGGCTGTCGTTTTTTGTACATACATTTAGAATCTAATGTGTATATTTTGTATGTTTTTTATACAGGAGTGAAGGAAGGAGCCCCCTCATTGGCACATACCGACACGGGCATCCTACCCTTTCCTCCGTTCCTGTTCAACACTTACACCTCTTCGCACTGGGACTTTGGTATTTGTTGTGGCATTCATGTTCTAGATTAGATGAGACTCGTTTATAGGTCATTGTTCAGTGTCATTTAATCTTTATTTGCTTGAAGGAATAGCACTATGTTTGTACCATCGTTTTTAGGAGTCCCTTGTTACTGATATCTACTGAACCTGACAGTTGTTGTGCTCTCCTATTTTAGTAGAATTATTCTTCAAGCATTAGTGACAATATCTTGTGACTAATTCTAAGTCCAAACTTGTACTATGTGATAGCGAACATTTGACTCTTAATTTGACGTCCAGCAGCACTATGTTGCAATCTTAATCTTTGGAGTCTAGTGTGAATGTTACCACATTGGTGACACTTATTGAGTAGTTCATTGACCTGTTGGCTCTATTGCAGATGTATTAATTCTGTACTATGCATATTGTGCAATACTGATTTGTTGTTTAACGCATGTGATATACCGAATCTGCCATTGAAGACTATCTTGCTCTTTCTATGTGGCGACCGCGCCTGGGAATTACCCGAGCCTGCGCCTGTTGTGCAGATATCCATGGTATTTGGGGGGCTAGATTCACAATTTTTACAACACTGCAATTTTTGCAATCCATAGCTGTGCATAATATCGTTATTAACGTTAGTTCTGCATTTGCTGCATGCTCATGTTTAAATATCTGCCTTTCTAATATGGCGATCTCGCCAGCTTATCACACGAGCCTTTGCCTAGTCCTCCCTTCATTGCCATGACACTTTCTTTTCACACACAACTTTATTTAATCTTGAGTGTTTGTGTTTGTGGTTACACGTGATCAAGGCTCTTGCCGAAACGCGTTGTGTAATAAATATTCTGACCTTCATTACGGAGTTGCGGTGCCTTTATTACTGAGAGCATACGTTATTACTGGGATTTTCTGAATATATATATATATCTACATACATATATACATATATACATATATTATCTACTGGCGGTCGCCAGTAGATAGTTATAGTTAGGACCGAGTTCCCATAGGAAATCTGAAAATTCTATTTTGAATAACTTTGGCGCCGGTTGACTTATCTTCATGAAATTTTAAAAACTAATGGGGCGCTCCGCTCAGCTCCTACCCTAAAAGTCTCGGGGTGATTCGTCAAGCGGGGGCTGAGAAAAAAAGGGGGGTCCCAAAACGCGTTTTCCCCACGCATTTTCCCATAGGACCTTTAGTCGAAGGTACAGCCCGAACGGCTGAACAGAATTACTTGAAATTTGGCAAAGAGGTAGTCCTCAGGTCAGGCATGTGCCTTTTGCATATATGGTGTCAATCTGTTCAGTAGTTCCTGAGAAAATCAAAAGTAAAATCACATATATATCTTGGCAGAGCCTAACTACACATCTCATCGTGAGATCTGATTGGCTGTCAGCACTTCATCCAAGAAGTGTTGGCAGCCATCTTGGGACCAATATACATGATAGCACCTCATTAAACAGCATTGCAGTTAATAGAAGGTTTTAAGACTTTAGTTACATTATAAATCATTTGTTGATGGTACCATACTCATTTTAGGTATTGTGGTGTGTTCTAAGGTGATTTTACCATGTGAAAAAGCCTTCTGCTGTGATATCATGAATCATGTTTGAGAGAAAACTATTTTCTCATGCTTTTCCCACAGAGGTTTGGAAGGTGATCTATAAGCTAAACTGAGAGCATATTTTCTGTAAATTCACATTATCTTTCTCAGTCACGTGAGAATGAAGTCTGACATTCTCAATAAAACATGTACATCCAACAAGGGCAGAGATTGTCAGTTGATTCCTTTGTGTTCTACTGCAGCTTCCCAGAGTGTTCTAAAGAACAACTAGAGCACTAACAGTCCTACTTATGACAAACGTATGGCACAACTGAAGCCATCTTGGTTGGAATAAAGTGGTAACTCTTAAAACATTTAATTTAAAAAGGAACAAAATGAGGGGGTTTATTTTGCCATAGAAAGTATGATTAGTGCTGCAGAAAGAAAAATTAGGGCACATTTTGAGTGACTTCTCAAATCCTCTTCTATTTCATTAAAAAATTCTGACATGCAGACTGAAACATGCACTTTCAATACCAGCAGCAGACTTCCCTGGTGAACAGTAGCTTTACTACAGTGATCTAATAAGCAACTAGTGTGCTAACATTCTGAATTTATGGCAAATGTGTGACACATCTGAATGCCTTCTTAATGGAATCAAAGTAAAAAACTGAAAGTTTTTCCTACTGAGGAGACTGTAGTAAATGAGGAAATTAGGAAACATCATTACAAATAAGTCTCCCAAAATGGCCACCAGAGACAAAAGAGCCCAAATGTAGCCCAAATATCACCAAGATGTAGCCCAAGTATAGCCCAATGACAGAATATCCCAGAGTGTTCTAAAGAACAACTAGAGCGCTAACAGTCTTACTTATGACAAAAGTATGGCACACCTGAAGCCATCTTGATTGGAATAAAGTGGTAACACTTAAAACATTTAATTTGCAAAGGAACAAAATAAGGGGGTTCATTTTGCCATGGAAATTATGATTAGTTCTGCAGAAAAAAAAATTAGGGCACATTTTAACTTCTCAAATCCTCTTCTATTTCATAAACAAATTCTGACATGCAGACTGAAACATGCACTTTGAATACCAGCAGCAGACTTCCCTGGTGAGCAGTAGCTTTACTACAGTGATCTAATGAGCAACTAGAGTGCTAACATTCAGAATTTATGGCAAATGTGTGACACATCTGAATGCCTTCTTGATGGAACCAAAGTAAAAAACTGAAAGTATTTCCTACTGAGGAGACTGCAGGAAATGAGGAAATTAGGAAACTTCATAACAAATAAATCTCCCAAGATGGCCACCAGAGACAAAAGAGCCCAAATGTAGCCCAAATATCACCCAGATGTAGCCCAAGTATAGCCCAATGACAGAATGTCCCAGAGTGTTCTAACGAACAACTAGAGCGCTAACAGTCTTACTTATGACAAAAGTATGGCGCACCTGAAGTCATCTTGATTGTATTAAAGTGGTAACACTTAAAACATTTAATTTACAAAGGAACAAAATGAGGGGGTTCATTTTGCCATAGAAATTATGATTAGTTCTGCAGAAAAAAAAATTAGGGCACATTTTGACTTCTCAAATCCTCTTCTATTTCATAAACAAATTCTGACATGCAGACTGACACATGCGCTTTGAATACCAGCAGCAGACTTCCCTGGTGAGCAGTAGTTTTACTACAGTGATCTAATGAGCAACTAGAGTGCTAACATTCAGAATTTATGGCAAATGTGTGACACATCTGAATGCCTTCTTGATGGAACCAAAATAAAAAACTGAAAGTATTCCCACTGAGGAGACTGCAGTAAATGAGGAAATTAGGAAACTTCATAACAAATAAATCTCCCAAGATGGCCACCAGAGACAAAAGAGCCCAAATGCAGCACAAATATCACCCAGATGTAGCCCACATGTAGCCCAATGACAGAAGTGTGCAAAAACACTTATTTTTTGTGTATTTGCAGTTTTATATAGTGCAGACTTGTCAGGTATTGGAGTGCTTAACATGAGCATTGGTTACATCACACAAGATCAAATTCATTTTAGTTGTAGACATGGGGAGATCAAGTGATTTGACCAGAATCACAGAATGTTGAGCTGAAGCAGAAACTACAACCTGGTTCCCCAGTTGCAAAGTCTGCAGCTCTGGAAGTAACACCACATCCTGTCCCCTAGGTGCAACATTTAATCAAGTGGTCAACTGGATAAAAAAACATAAAGATTACAAATAATTTAAAAGTCCTTTGTAGCTATTTGAAAACTCAGAAAATATGTCCTCATTTTATTTTTCTAGAGCACTAACCATAATTTTGATGCAAATAAGACCCTCTCATATATGTAATTTCTAAAGGAAATACTCTAGGTATTACAGTTTTGATTAAATCAAGATGACGTCAGGCGTTCCACACTTTTGTAATAAATATAGAATGTTAGCAATCTAGTTGTTCATTGGGATTCTGTTGAGAGGCAGAGGCCAGGGGCACGGACTCTGAAAATTGAAGGCAGGTAGGAGAGTGCAGACGCAACAATTTTACCACACTGGGCAGGCAGGAAGGGCAGTGGCAGCACAACAGACTATGGAGGGCAGTGGAAAGGGGGGCAGGGGCAACAAACCAACAATACAGGACTGGCAAGAGAGGCTGAGGCAATATAATAGACCATTGTGGGCAGCTTACTCTTAAGAACCAAGAGCCTACTCACAGACAAGGTCACCTGCTCGACCCCATATTTGGTAACTGGAATGGAGTAGAAACGCTTCCTCCAATACCCGTTCCTTGGTCTGACCACTTTGTCATTCCCTTACGAATTTGGGTGTCCGAGCCTGAAACTAGGAGTGATAGTACGCAGATTTACCAATGTCGAAAGTGGAAAAACTTCAACTTAGACACCTTTATCGACAATCTTGAAGCGGCTGGACCTCCTGGAGGGTCCGATTGTGAGGCTGCCTATACATGCCTGAAGAACTGTGTCCTAACTGCCCTAGATAATACTGCTCCTACCCGTAGGTCAGCAATTACCAAGAAAATGAGAAAACCCTCCCCGTGGTTTACTTCTGAACTTCAGGTGGCAAAATCTGCATGTAAAAAACTGGAACGTGATTGGCGCATTAAATTTTGCCCCACAGCCAAAATCCAATATAAAAAAGCGCAAGCGGGATATTATAAACTTATTCGTTCCGCTAAAGCACTGTATTATAAGACCCGCATTGGAGAGGCTGAGAACTCCTCAAAGGAGCTCTTTAAAATTTTTAAAGAAATCTCGGTAGTATCTAATGAGAGCAATGCCCAGAGTGACTCTGCTGAATCATGCAATAATATTGCTAAATACTTTGCCAGCAAAATCATTAACATCTATGCAAACTTCTCTAAGGATCTGCCCTTGGGCTCTGACTTCACTGAGAATTTGGAGATTACTTTTGATAAGGCATGCCTATACTGCTTTTCTGTCCCTTCTACTACAACCTTAAATAATATCTGTAAAAGCATTAAATCGGGATCCCCTCGAGATCCTGCCCCTCCCAAGATATTAGCAGCTAGCCTTAAAGTCTTAGAACAACACTTCAGACATATTCTCCAACTCTCTTTTTCTACGGCCACCCTCCCTGTGGAGTGGAAGCAAGCCATTGTACTTCCAATAAAGAAAAAACCTAACATAAGTCAGGATATTCTTGAAAATTTACGGCCTATTTCGCTGCTACCTTATCTGGCGAAGGTGGCCGAAAAAATAGCTAACAGCCAACTCATGGCCCATCTAGAGTCTAATAAGGCCTTCCACAGCTCTCAATCTGGATTTAGGGCAGGATATTCCACGGAAACCGCCCTTCTGAGAGCGACCGAAACCTTACGTGCAGGCGCGGACGAGGGCCAGACTATGGCTTTGATTATGCTTGACCTTAGTGCCGCGTTCGACACTGTGGCACATTCCATCTTGCTGCAGTGTCTGAACAAAGCCGGGGTCACCCAGGAAGCACTGGGCTGGCTTAAAGCCTTTCTTACCAACCGCTGCTTCCAGGTTCAGAGAGGCATGCATCGTTCTAATAGCATAGCTTTAGAACAGGGGGTACCTCAGGGCTCCGCCCTGAGCCCCACCCTGTTCAATCTCTACATGGCCCCCTTGGCGGAAGTGGTTGAATCGTTCGGCATTGAACTAGTCTCATATGCCGACGATACCCAACTCCTCATTTCCCTGTCCCAAGCATCCTCCATTGATGCTAACAACTTTAAAACCTGCATGCAGGCTTTGGCAGGCTGGATGACCCAGCACTGCCTGAAGCTAAATGGCTCAAAAACGGAGGTTCTGGTAATTGGAGGAAGGGATGCGAGCTGGACCAAGGAGTGGTGGCCATCATGTTTGGGACCGCTACCCACTCCCTGCAAAGCAGCTAAGAATCTGGGGATCTGGGTTGATCCCAGACTCTCTTATGACAACCATGTACACAAAGTGGTTGGGAAATGCTTCGGGGTAATGAAGACCTTGAACCGTACCCTAGACCTTCTCCCTCTGGAAGCAAGGCGCACTATGACCCATGCTCTAGTGACCTCGAGGATAGACTATGGCAATGTGCTCCTGCTCGGAACTACACAAAAAAACTTCAGGAGACTTCAAGTACTCCAAAACACAGCAGCACGCCTAGTCCTTAGACTTCCGAAAAGATCAGCCTCTAGGCCAGCCCTAGCCACTCTGCACTGGCTCCCCATAAAAAAGAGAGTCCTATTTAAAGCTCTTCTAATGTGCTATAGGATCATCTCGCACAAAGCTCCCCTTTACATGACAGATCTGGCTATCCCCTACGAGCCTACCAGAACTCTTCGCTCTGGGGGAACTGGATTGCTTAAAATTCCCCGCGTTAAGAAAGCCAGAATGGGCGGATGTTCTTTTCGTGCTATGGCTGCCAAAGAATGGAACTCTCTCCCCATGAGTATCAGGCTAGCGGATTCAGAGACCTTGTTTAGAAAACTTTTAAAAACCTATCTGTTTTCTCTTTAAACTTCCCTCTCTTGGCCCTGACTCTTCTCCACAGCGCGGGGACACGCCGGGATGGCGTCACCATGCGCTTTACAAGCTCCTTTATTATTATTATTATTATAGAAGGAAGAGACAGTGGTAGTACAACCATACATGCCAACAGACCCGTTTCAGCCAGGAAACGTCCAATGTTTTTAAGCTCAAATGGGCTTTATTTGATCTGTCTCCTGTCTGCAATCTCCTCTTTTTCAATGTAACGCAAAGGGGAAAATCAATACCCCAGTTTTTTTTCAAAATCTCCCTCTTACCAAGTTCAAAATGTTCGCAAGTATGGTACATTGGATCATGGTAGGCAGGAGGAGTTGGGGTAGGGACATGGACTCGGATAACAGAGGACAGGAGGGACATGGAGAGGTGCACCAAACTGACCCTACATGGCAGGCATCAGGGTTTGCAGCAGCACAATACACCACACAGCGCATGCGAGACAGGAGTGCAGCGCAACAATCCATAGAAAGCAATAGGGAGGGGACAGGACCATGCACATGGACAACAGAGAACAGAGGGGAAAGAGGCAATGGTAGCTAGCTGACCATAATGGACAGACAGGAGAAAAAGCTGCAGCATAACAAACCATAAATGGCGGAGGGACGGATCAGGGGCATTACAGTGGAACAGACAAGCCAGGAGGGAGGGAATAGGGATCTGCACATGGAAACAGAGGGCTGGGGGCAAGGGAGCAGGGCAGGAGCAGCAAGATGACCATGGAGGTCAGGCAGGATGGGCACTAGAAACAAGACACACCATGGAGAGCAACAATGAGACTATGATGGCATACACACAGACCATGGAGGGAAGGTGGGAGGGGTAAGGGGCAGCTAGCTGACCACACAGGGAAGGTGGGAGGGGCCATGGCAGCACAGAAGACCATGCATGGCAAGCGGGAGGGTTAGTGGCAGCACAATGGCTATGATGGGCACTAAGGAGGGTGCAGGGGCATGCACAAAGGACCATGGAGGATAGAAGGGAGGGTCAGGACCTGGCACAGACAAGAGAGTTCAGGGGAAGGGGCTTCTCAACAGACCACACGGGGCAGGCAGGAGGAGCAGTTGCAGCACAACAGACCAGGGAGGGCAGAAGGGTGTGGCAGTAAAATGGACCTTGGAGGACAGGAGGAAGGGGATAGGGGCATGGCATGTGGACAGGCAGGGTGGAGGTGGCAGGGACAAGTTACAGTCATCTGACAATGCTAGGCAGGTGGGAGGGGAGTGGCAGCTCAACAGAACACTCAGAGTAGATAGGAGTGGCAGGTCCATGGTACATGGTGGGCAAAAAGGATGGAGCAGGGGCATGCACAAAGACATCGGAGGGCAGGGGGAAGGAGAATAGGGGCGGCAAGCTAAGCACAGAGGCTAAGCAGGAGGTCAATGATGGGCCATAGAATTGGGCAATGGAGGGCAGGTGGAGTGGATTGGTACATCATGCTAAATGGAGGGCAGTGGCAGCACATCAGACCATGCATGGCAGGAGGGAGGAGGCTAGTCCGTGGATTCAGACAACAGAGGATAGGGAGGAGGTGGATGGGGCAGCAAGCTAACTGTTCAGAGAAGGTGGGTATTAGGAACTTTATTGTTTTTTAAAATGTGTGTCTGTACGAACTACTTAAAATATGAACAAGTATGCAGCATAATCTCACTTTTATTCAGGAAGAAGAGGACGTTTGTGACTGTGACTCCGGGCTCACTTGGCAGAAACACCCCCTGACCCTCCACCCCCCATTGTAAAATGTAATGCCCGTGAAAAGGGTAGGTGGACGCAGTGTTATATAGAACATAGTCCTGAGAGCACGATTGAAAATGAAAACTAGATATAGTATATGGTAGAAACTATGCACCAAAAAGAGTGATATAAGATGAACCGGGGCGTGAAATATAATATGCAATACATTGTGCGCAGTGTCAGATTCATTGGAGAGCGCGAGATAGCACAGGCACTAGCGCGTGCTATGCGATATGCTCCATGGAGTGTAATATGCACAGGGCAGTGTTGTGTAACCTAAGTAGTCTCTAAAGTTGTAATATAAAATATGTGCTGGGGAGTGTAACGTTGCATATGCACTGTGACAAAGATATGGATCCCAGATTGTAATATGTATGGCATAGCGCTGTGCGTTATAACAAAGGCATCGAGGAAGACACGTTAGATGGGGCAATATAACCAGTGCGAAGGCAAGTGTGGCATGACATATTCACGGGGTGGTGTTACAGTGCACATGGGCTAGAGAGTGTCATAGCATACGCACTAGCTGGTGAAATACAACACAGAGGTGTGAGGCACTCGGCGGGCACTGGTGGGTGTAACACAGCATTGGGCTCAACCCAGGAGCACGCTGCGACTCTCAAGTGAGGTTCGTCTCCTTTCCAGAGAGTAAAATAAAAAGTATTACACATCCGGCGGTGGATGTGTATTTTATTAACCGTGAAGGGGGTTTCTTGCATAGTTTGGTCGAATTTTTGTCGAATCCCCTTTGAATGGCTTGGTGTGCGTGTATATTAAAAGTGCCCGTCAATAGCTATCCATGTTTGTATAAATAAACGACAAGGGTGTCTACTTGGAGAGTGCCCACTGGCGGGGACGCCGAGATTAGGCACGGTGGGTTGTCAGACACGTCAGAGCTTCACTTGCGGTGTAAATACATTCCACGTGGATTCATTCTATGCATAGCCGCCTTTTAATGAATATCACGCAAATCATAATGGTGATAGGTACATACGGTTTGTCCAGCATGTCCTAGGTGTTTCTATAAATATATATTTTTTTTAAATAATAAAAAACAAAGGCCGGCCCCGGGGGATGGGGTCCCCGGGGCCATAAGTGGCCACGCAGCCCCCTCCTAAAGAATAAAAAAAAAGGCCATGACCCGGGGGTTGGGGTCCCCGGGGCTGATTAAGACCTTGGGAGGGCCAAATTATTTTTTTTCAACAAAAAGAATTAGGGTGCAGACCCTGGGGGATGGGGTCCCCAGGGCCAGTAAATTAGAAAAAGAAGGGGGGCCACACAGCCCTCCTTCTTAAAAAATAAAATAAATAAAAGACCGGCATCGCGCCGGAGGCCACGCCCCCTCCTTGCAGCAAACGCGCCCCCTGGCCAGTTGTAAGTTGGGCAATTAATTCCTCTTCAATACTGAGGGTCCCTGAGGGCCAACTAGCCCAACAGGTATCTCCAGTATGCGCCAGGGAGCTGCGTTGCAGACAGGTGTTCTGAGGCCACGCCCCTTTTTACACCTCTATGCAACGCAGCTCTGTGGCGCTTACTGGAGGTACCTAGTGGGCTAGTTTGACCCTAGGGACCCTTAGGATTCAAGGGGACTTAATCTCTCAATTTAGAACGGCCACAGGGTGCGTTTACACAGTGGTGAAGGGAGGGGACGGGGCCTGAGGTGACGTGTGCAAACGCGCCCTGTGGTGCGTTTTAAGTTGGGGAAATAATTTCCTTTCAATCCTGAGGGACCCTGGGGGCCAACTAGCCCACCAGGTGCTTCCAGTGCGCCACTGCACTGCGTTGCAGAGAGGTGGTCTAGGCCGTGCCCCTTTTTACATCTCTCTGCAACGCAGCTCTGTGGCGCTAACTGCAGGTACCTAGTGGTCTAGTTGGACCCTAGGGACCCTCAGGATTCAAGGGGACTTAATCTTCCAACTTAAAACAGCCACAGGGCGTGTTTACACAGGGGAAGTGAGGGGACGGACCTGAGGTGATGTGTGCAAACACGCCCTGTGGCGTGTTTTAAGAGGTAGTTTTAATCCCCTGCGCCATTATATACTAGGGGCTTACAGAGGAGGTCATGCTGATCACACGGTGATCCCAACGCATAGTGTTCCCTAGTGTATGTAGGTGGTTTCACTGTATTCTGAGTGTCTTTTAACATAGCACTGGCTCTAGGACTGGTTAGTCAGACTCAGTTACCACCAGTATCCGTCTGAAAAAGTTGAGGGTACAGGATGATTTTGCAACAAGGCTTCTTTCTGCTCTTCTGTTTGTTCTTTCTGCACGTTATCCTTCTTCCTGCACTTTTCTTCGTCTTTGAGGACTTCTGTTGCTTCTTTCTGCATTTCTTTTTTTTCTTTCTGTGCGTTTTTTCTTCTTTCTTCACATGACCTATCTCTGTAGGCATAGTTAGAAATTAGCATTTAAAAAACCTTTGAAATTCACTGAAAAAACCATAGGTTTTAGGCACGTTATAGTTAGGAATTAGCATTTAAAAAACCTTAGAAATTCACTGAAAAAACCACAGGAGTTATAGTTAGCTGAACTAACTATAACGGGGGAATTTCAATGGTTTTGTACGAGTGAAAATTCCAGCTAACTATAACGCCCCTGAATCCTGTGGTTTTTTTCAGTGAATTTCTAAGGTTTTTTTAAATGCTAATTCCTAACTATAACGCCCCTGAAACCTATGTTTTTTTCAGTGAATTTCTAAGGTTTTTTAAATGCTAATTCCTAACTATAACGTGCCTAAAACCTATGGTTTTTTCAGTGAATATATATATATATATATATATATATATTACCTACTGGCGGTCGCCAGTAGGTAGTTATAGTTAGGACCCTGTTTCCATAGGAAAACCGCAACATTCTATTTGGAATAACTTTGGTGCCGGTCGACGAATCCTTGCGAAATTTTCAAAACTAATGGGGCGCTACGCTCCGCTCCTACCCTGAAAGTCTCGGGGGGATTCGTCAAGTGGGGGCTGAGAAAAAAGGGGGGTCACAAAACACGTTTTTCCCATGCATTTTTCCATAGGACCTTTAGACACAGCTACAGCCCGAACGGCTGAACAGAGTTACTTGAAATTTGGCAGAGAGGTAGTCTACAGGTGAAGGAAGTGCCTTTTGTAGGTCTGGTGTAAATCTGTTCAGTAGTTCCTGAGAAAAAAGCCTTTAAATCAATATATATATCTGTGGCAGCTTACGGTGCGCTTACCGTGCGCTTACCGTAATCTTACCGTACGCGTACGGTGACGTGCGCGAGCGTGATTCTGATTGGCTGTTAGATCTTAGTAAACATTTGAATCGGTCGAAACCAGGAAGCGGCGGCCGCCATTTTCTCTCTCGCACTCTGAGGGGGGGAGGAAAAACAAAGGTGGAAAATATGTAAAGGAGCATGTTAGACAGCTCCTAACCACCTAGCATTGATTAAGGTGCCCCACAAGACCCCCCAAGGCAAAAAAATCAATTTTATTTTTTTTCGAAAAAACGCCGATTACGCGTACCGTACGCGTACGGTAAAAATTAATTATAAAAAAAAATATCACATTTACCCCCCCCCCCGTGTGCAAAAGGTGCCCGCAGAGCACCTTTGGTGCATGGCATATACATAACTGGAACAATTAATAGATTAAGTTTCTCAACGAAGCGCATAATATGTCCTCCGTGTGCGGACGATGCGCGAAGCGCATCGTGTGTACATGGCCTATCCAGCGTGACGTAACATGGGCACGTGGTGCGCGTAGCGCACCGCGTGCCCACCGTGCGTGCACGGCACTAACTGTGTAAAGTGGGCGCGTGGTGCGTGAAGCGCACCGCGTGCACACCGTGCGCACGGAACGAACTGCGTTAAGTGGGCGCGCATGCCACGAACGGCGTAAAGTAACATAACTGGAACAATTAATAGATTAAGTTTCTCAACGAAGCGCATACTATGTCCTCCGTGTGCGGACGATGCGCAAAGCGCATCGTGCGTACATGGCCCATCCAGTGTAACGTAACGTAACGCGTGCCCACCGTGCGTGCACGGCACTAACTGCGTAATGTGGGCACGCGGTGCTGTGCACACTGTGCGCGCACGGTGCGCGCACGGAACGAACTGCGTTAAGTGGGCGCGCACGCCACGAACGGCGTAAAGTAACATAACTGGAACAATTAATAGATTAAGTTTCTCAACGAAGCGCATAATATGTCCTCCGTGTGCGGACGATGCGCGAAGCGCATCATGCGTACATGGCCCATCCAGCGTAACATGGGCACGTGGTGCGCGTAGCGCACGCGTGCCCACCGTGCGTGCACGGCACTAACTGCGTAAAGTGGGCACGCGGTGCGCAAAGCGCACCGCGTGCACACTGTGCGCGCACGGTACGCGAAGCCCACCGTGCGCGCATGGAACGAACTGCGTTAAGTGGGCGCGCTCGCCACGAACGGCGTAAAGTAACTTAGCATTTAAAAAACCGTACAAATTCACTGAAAAAACCATAGGTTTCACACACGTTATAGTTAGGAATTAGCATTTAAAAAACCTTGCAAATTCAGTGAAAAAACCATAGGTTTCACACACGTTATAGTTAGCTGGACATTTTACTCGTAAAAAACCATTGAAATTCCCCCGTTATAGTTAGTGCAGGCAACTATAACTCACGCGACCGCAATCCTCTGCTGATGACATATGTGTCTTTATGAAAAAAAAATATTTGTAATATATGTATAGCTAAAATTTAATGGAAGAAGACATGGGCAAATAAGTGTCTAAATACAGTATTGGCATCAGCAGAGGATTGCGGTCGCGTGAGTTATAGAGTCGCAGTAGGTCTTGCTTGTCCAGTAGTATCATCAGAAGATTCACCCCCGTGAGGTCCGATTCTGAGTTTTCAATTCTGATGGTATCCGGTTCATTGCCTTTAGCTCTTAATTCTTTGCGTGGGCCCTCAAATTTTTTGGCAAACGTTAGGACTCTTCCCAGGGCATAATCACGCTCGTCACGTTCAAATTTTTTTTGTTTCCTTGATCTGATTTTAGCTTCATATTTAACAAGTCGTTTTTTCATTTGTTCTTTCAGTTCTTCTATCTTCTTTTTGTCATCCTCCTTTTCAATCTCCATCTCCATTTTCTCTATTTCGAGTAAAGCTTTATCTCTGTTGCTCCAAGCAAATTTGACCAATATTACTAGCATACCTTTGCTCGACTCCGCTGTGTGTGCAGCCCATTCATCCAGCAGCTTAGTATCCGGATTCTCATAAGCCGGAATGGTGTAAATTCGCAACCCCCTTGGGATGCGATCGACATCAATGTAGCTCTGCAAAGAGGTGGCTTCCCACCATTTGCGTTGTTCCCGCTCATAAAGTCGTTCAAGTGCCATGAATTTCGTGGTCAAATTCGTAACTGTGGGGAGCGCTCTATTGCCCCGTTGTGTGGTATCGGTAGAGGCACTGCTCTTGAACATGTCCTGAGCCGCTTCGCGGCGTTCAGATATGTTAAACATGCTCGCATGGGAAATTATTTCCTGAGACCAAACTGCAGGGTCCCTCGTCTGCCCAAATGGTTTTAGGGAAAAGAAATTAGTAAACGTTGGTAACTCGCTTACCGGTCGTCGCTTGCCGTTTGTCGTAAATACGTCACAAACGTTTCCTGGACTCAACAATCTCGTCCTTGCGATCGATCAAAATTTCTTCTTCCCCTTTACACCTCGGCGGTGTCGCTGGTAAATCCAATCATCGCTCCCTCTGTACCACCAGACCAGCGCACTCAAAAGACGGGTGCTTTAAAACGCGAAGGTACATTCGCGTTCATAAATACGCGCTCATTCCCAGTCACTTTCAGGAACTCGGGAAAGCACTCACGGGACTCTTCTGCAGTTATTTAGTCATTTATTGCATAGCGAGCATAGAAAACATGACGCGTTTCGGCTATGCCTTAGTCTGATGTTTTACAAAATTCGCGCCAAAGAAGCAGCATATTTCAAAGAGGCGTTACGTGGGTCACATGACATCACATTGCATAGACATCGTAGAAGGACAAACACTTTAGAAGAATCACTTTGGGCAAATCATCGCCATTTTGGAGTGTGATTTCTAAGGCAGTCTTATAACAATTTCATTTCATTACATATTGCGCCGTATATCGGCTTTCAAAATCAGTCCCAAATTTGAAATAAAGTTATAAAACTTCACACATAACGCCATATATTGGCATGTGACGTCCCTCAAAGATGACAAATATATATATATATTCATCCAAAGGGTTGCCACAGTTTCTGGCGCACACAAAGACAGGAACACCGGGCTTTGATCAGCAGGGCTCTTTATTGGTAAAACTGTCAGCGCTTCCGAATATTACATATTGTTGGGACCCTACGCGTTTCGGAGCTCCCATGCTCCTTGTTCACGGGTCAAAAGTTCTGGCAGACCTGCTGATGTGGAGTCCCTCTTCACTGTTATCACTCCCTTTAATGGGCTCCTTCTCTCCTCAGCCTTATGGGACTCGTAGTACAGCGTCAATATATACCCTACGCTGGGTTCTGCCGATCCGATTCTGTTCATGGCTCTCCCGAGCCTCCGGTCGCACAGCCAGTTCAATGTGAAAGCCTGTCTCCCTGTTATAACGGAATCCGTGCATCAGATTCCAACAGTCCGTTAATTTTCACAGTGGTGCTGCCATTCCGACCAGGACGGGCCGGTAAAAATTCATCCAAAGGGTTGCCACAGTTTCTGGCGCACACGAAGACAGGAAAACCGGGCTTTGATCAGCAGGGCTCTTTATTGGTAAAACTGGCAGCGCTTCTGAATATTTCATATTGTTGGGACCCTACGCGTTTCGGAGCTCCCATGCTCCTTGTTCACGGGTCAAAAGTAGATCGACTTCAATCGTTTCACAGAGGAACAGGTGAAAATATAATCAACTGGCGGAATCATTTGGGACCCACTCAGGGTTTTATTTTTGTGTGGTCGGCGGAAATCTATCATAGAAAAACCTACACGAGCACTACATGTCCCATGAGGCACTGGGGACAAAGCCACCTGGAGGTGATATTTAAATCATAACGCAAGGTGCTCTCTTCCGCCGTTGCCATTTTGCCCGTGAACAAGGAGCATTTAGCTTTGAAACGCGTAGGGCTGGACTATCATACCAAGGACTCTGCCGGTTGATAATGAAATAAAGACCTCGCAAGTAACAGCTGGGTCGGCCTGTTCTTCGAGTGCACTTTCAACTGTGGGCGTTTTTGGAAGAATTTATACCGGCCTGTCCAGGTCGGGAAATGTGCACCGCCATAAGAATTAAATATGGACTGTGGATTGTAGATCGACTCCAATCGTTTCACAGAGGAACAGGTGAAAATATAATCAACTGGCGGAATCATTTGGGACCCACTCAGGGTTTTATTTTTGTGTGGTCGGCGGAAATCTATCGTAGAAAAACCTACACGAGCACTACATGTCCCATGAGGCACTAGGGACAAAGCTACCTGGAGGTGATATTTAAATCATGACGCAAGGTGCTCTCTTCCGCCGTTTTCCATTTTGCCCGTGAACAAGGAGCATTTAGCTTTGAAAAGCGTAGGGCTGGACTATCACACCAAGGACTCTGCAGGTTGATAATGAAATAAAGACCTCGCAAGTAACAGCTGGGTCGGCCTGTTCTTCGAGTGCACTTTCAACTGTGGGCGTTTTTGGAAGAATTTATACCGGCCTGTCCAGGTCGGGAAATGTGCACCGCCATAAGAATTAAATATGGACTGTGGATTGTAGATCGACTTCAATCGTTTCACAGAGGAACAGGTGAAAATATAATCAACTGGCGGAATCATTTGGGACCCACTCAGGGTTTTATTTTTGTGTGGTCGGTGGAAATCTATCGTAGAAAAACCTACACGAGCACTACATGTCCCATGAGGCACTGGGGACAAAGCCACCTGGAGGTGATATTTAAATCATGACGCAAGGTGCTCTCTTCCGCCGTTTGCCATTTTGCCCGTGAACAAGGAGCATTTAGCTTTGAAACGCGTAGGGCTGGACTATCACACCAAGGACTCTGCCGGTTGATAATGAAATAAAGACCTCGCAAGTAACAGCTGGGTCGGCCTGTTCTTCGAGTGCACTTTCAACTGTGGGCGTTTTTGGAAGAATTTATACCGGCCTGTCCAGGTCGGGAAATGTGCACCGCCATAAGAATTAAATATGGACTGTGGATTGTAGATCGACTTCAATCGTTTCACAGAGGAACAGGTGAAAATATAATCAACTGGCGGAATCATTTGGGACCCACTCACGGTTTTATTTTTGTGTGGTCGGCGGAAATCTATCGTAGAAAAACCTACACGAGCACTACATGTCCCATGAGGCACTGGGGACAAAGCCACCTGGAGGTGATATTTAAATCATGACGCAAGGTGCTCTCTTCCGCCGTTTGCCATTTTACCCGTGAACAAGGAGCATTTAGCTTTGAAACGCGTAGGGCTGGACTATCACACCAAGGACTCTGCCGGTTGATAATGAAATAAAGACCTCGCAAGTAACAGCTGGGTCGGCCTGTTCTTCGAGTGCACTTTCAACTGTGGGCGTTTTTGGAAGAATATATATATATATATATATATATTCACTGAAAAAACCATAGGTTTCAGGGGTGTTATAGTTAGCTGGACTTTTCACTTGTACAAAACCATTGAAATTCCACCGTTATAGTTAGTTCAGCTAACTATAACTTGCGCGCCCACAATGCACTGCTGATGACGTCACATATTACATCACTCATGACATGGTCAGTGACATCACTCATGACATCACTGATGACATCTCAAATGACATCACTGATCACATCATCCTTGCTGATAGAGTGGCAGACCTCCTCTCCCCCTAATATAACCTTTGATACACACATTCAAAAATAGAAACTCAAATTTTCAAAACAATGGACATACCAATATCAGTTACAACAACCTATTCAGTAATTCTAAGATCCACATACACATCCACTCATTCACCAACAGTCCTATACAGTCACTCATACATGTACTCACTCATCATATGTACTCATACACCTATACATCCTGTTACACAATGCCACTCATCCATAGAGTTACTCACACACATAGTCACTCATGCTAATAAAGAATCAAACATCCATTTACTTGCATATACTGTTATACACACACCACCACACTTACTTCTACAGAAACTTACACATACTTAGTCTTTTAAACAATCACTTATAGAAACACATACTTATTCATACAGGAACTCTTTCAATCTCTCACTCTCACATATACTCACTTATATACACCAATAGTCACATATACTAGTTTAAAACATATGTAGTTACTCATAAAGACACTATTGAGACAGTCATTCACTCACGAACACACCCATGCACACACTCATCCACCCATACAGTCCTGCACACATGCTGTCTTCAACACAAACAGTGAGTCACTCATTCATGCACCTATGCTCTACGTAATACCCCCCACCGAACCATACAGACACTCAGACACTCATACTGATACACAAAAAAACAACTAATAACCTATATAGACACTCATGTAGCTACTCACCAATCCATGCAGCCACTTATACACAAAGTGAGAGACTGATACAGATATTTACATATTTAAACATTACTCACTAAGCAATGTATTCACTAAGATACACTTAATCAGTCAGTTATACAATCAATTTTTCAAAAGCAAATCATCCATTTAGACACTTATATACCCATTTATTCTTCCATCGACCTTGAGATATACATATATAAAACATATGTAATTTTCAGAAAACACACATTCACTGGATGATGTCATCAGTGATGTCATCAGTGATGTCATTTGAGATGTCATCAGTGATGTCATGAGTGATGTCACTGACCATGTCATGAGTGATGTAATATGTGACGTCATCAGCAGTGCATTGTGGGCGCGCGAGTTATAGTTAGCTGAACTAACTATAACGGGGGAATTTCAATGGTTTTGTACAAGTGAAAAGTCCAGCTAACTATAACACCCCTGAAACCTATGGTTTTTTCAGTGAATTTCTGAGGTTTTTTTAAATGCTAATTCCTAACTATAACGTGCCTGAAACCTATGTTTTTTTCTGTGAATTTCAAAGGTTTTTTAAATGCTAATTTCTAACTATGTCTACAGAGATAGGACATGTGAAGAAAGAAGAAAAAATGCACAGAAAGAAAAAAAAGAAGTGCAGAAAGAAGCAACAGAAGTCCTCGAAGACGAAGAAAAGTGCAGGAAGAAGGATAACGTGCAGAAAGAACGAAAAGAAAAGCAGAAAGAAGCCTTGTTGCAAAATCATCGTGTACCCTCAACTTTTTCAGACGGATACTGGTGGTAACTGAGTCTGACTAACCAGTCCTAGAGCCAGTGCTATGTTAAAAGACACTTAGAATACAGTGAAAACACCTTCATACACTAGGGAACATTATGTGTTGGGGTCCGCCTGTGATTAGCATGACCTCCTCTGTAAGCCCCTTGTATATAATAGGGCAGGGGGATTAAAACTACCTCTTAAAATCTTAAAACAGGCCACAGGGTGTTTTTGCACACGTTATCTCAGGCCCCGTCCCCTCCCTTCACCACTGTGTAAACACGCCCTGTGTCCATTTTTAGTTGGAAGATTAAGTTCATTTGAATCCTGAGGGTCCCTAGGGTCCAACTAGCCCACTAGGTACCTCCAGTAAGTGCCACAGAGCTGCGTTGCAGAGAGGTGTAAAAAGTGGCACAGCCTGGACCACCTCTCTGCAATGCAGCTCAGTGGCGCTTACTGGAAGCACTTGGTGGGCTAGTTAGCCCCCAGGGGCCCTCAGTATTGAAGGGAAATTATATCCCCAATTTAAAATGTGCCATAGTGCGTTTTTGCACACGTCACCTCAGGCCCCGTCCCCTCCCTTCACCACTGTGTAAACGCGCCCTGTGGCTGTTCTAAGTTGAGATATTAAGTCCCCTTAAATCCCAAGGGTCCCTAGGGTCAAACTAGACCACTAGGTACCTCCAGTAAGCGCCACAGAGCTGCGTTGCAGAGAGGTGTAAAAAGGGGCTTGGCCTCAGAACACCTGTCTGCAGCGCAGCTCCCTGGCGCATACTGGAGATGCCTGTTGGGATAGTTGGCCCTCAGGGACCCTCAGTATTGAAGAGGAATTAATTCCCCAACTTACAACTCGCCAGGGGGCGCGTTTGCAGAGTGCTGCAAGGAGGGGGCGTGGCCTCCGGCACGATGCCAGTCTTTTATTTATTTTAATTTTTTAAGAAGGGGGGCTGTGTGGTTCCTCTTCTTATTCTAATTTATTGGCCCTGATGACCCCATCCCCCAGGGCCTGTCTCCTAATTATATTTTTTTGACCCCAATCCCCAGGGCCGGCCACTGTTTTTTATTATTTTTAAAAAATATATATTTATAGACACACCTAGGACATGCTGGTCAAACCGTACGTACCTATCACCATGACGATTTGCGTGATATTCATTAAAAGGCGACTATGCATACAATGAATCCACATGGAATGTATTTACACCACTAGTGAAGCTCTGACATGTCTGATGCCCTACCGTGCCTAATCCCGGTAGACACCCTTGTCGTTTATTTATACAAACATGGGTAGTTATTGACGGGCACATTTAATACACATGCACACCAAGCCATTCAAAGGGGATTCGACAAAAATTCGACCAAAACTATGCAAGAAATCCCCCTCACGGTTAATAAAACACACATCCACTGCCGGATGTGTAATACTTTTTATTTTACTCTCTGGAAAGGGGACGAACATCACTTGAGAGTCACAGCGCGCTCCTGGCAGAGCCCAAAGCTGTGTTACACCCACCATTGCCTGCTGAGTGCCACACACCTCTGTGTTGTATTCCACTAGCTAGTGCATATGCTATGACACTCTCTAGCCCATGTGCACCCTAACACCACCCCGTGAATATGTCATGCCACACTTGTCTTCGCACAGGTTATATTGCCCCATCTAACGTGCCTTCCTCGATGCCTATGTTACAACGCACAGTGCTATGCCATACATATTACAATCTGGGATCCATATCTTTGTCACAGTGCATATGCAATGTTACACTCCCCAGCATATATTTTATATTACAACTTTAGAGACTAGTTAGGTTACACAACACTGCCCTGTGCATATTACACTCCAAGGCGCATATGGCTTAGCACGCGCTAGTGCCTGTGCTATCTCGCGCTCTCCAATGAATCTGTCACTGCGCACAATGTATTGCATATTATATTTCACGCCCGGTTCATCTTATATCACACTTTTTGGTGCATAGTTTATACCATACACTATATCTAGTTTTCATTTTCAATCGTGCTCTCAGGACTATGTTCTATATAACACTGTGTTCACCTACCCTTTTCACGGGCATTACATTTTGCGATAGGGGGTGGAGGGTCAGGGGGTGTTTCTGCCAAGTGAGCCCGGAGTCACAGTCACAAACGTCCTCTTCTTCCTGAATAAAAGTGAGATTATGCTGCATACTTGTTCATATTTTAAGTAGTTCGCACAGACACACGTTTTAAATACAATAAAGTTCCTAATACCCGCCTTCTCTGAACAGTTAGCTTGCTGCCCCATCCCTCTCCTCCCGATCCTCTGTTGTGTGAATCCGTGGACTAGCCTCCTCCCTCCTGCCATGCATGGTCTGATGTGCTGCCACTTCCCTCAATTTAGTATGATGTACCAGTCCACTCCTCTTGCCCTCCATTGCCCAATTCTATTCCCCATCATTGACCTCCTGCTTAAACTCTGTGCTTAGCTGGCTGCCCCTATTCTCCTTCCCCCTGCCCTCCGATGTCTTTGTGCATGCCCCTGCTCCATCCTTTTTGCCCACCATGTTCCATGGACCTGCCACTCCTATCTACTGTGAGTGTTCTGTTGAGCTGCCACTCCCCTCCCACCTGCCTAGCATTGTCAGATGACTGTAACCTGTCCCTGCCACCTCCACCCTGCCTGTCCACATGCCATGCCCCTATCCTCTTCCTCCTGTCCTACATGGTCCATTGTACTGTCACACCCTTCTGCCCTCCCTGGTCTGTTGTGCTGCAACTGCTCCTCCTGCCTGCCCCGTGCGGTCTGTTGTGAGGCCCCTTCCCCTGAACTTTCTTGTCTGTGCACAGGTCCTGACCCTCCCTTCTATCCTCCATCGTCCTTTGTGCATGCCCCTGCACCCTCCTTCTTGCCCATCATAGCCATTGTGCTGCCACTAACCCTCCCACTTGCCATGCATGGTCTTCTGTGCTGCCATGGCCCCTCCCATCTTCCCTGTGTGGTCAGTTAGCTGCCCCTGACCCCCTTCCACCTTCCCTCCATGGTCTGTGTGTATGCCATCACAGTCTCACTGTTGCTCTTCATGGTGTGTCTTGCTTCTAGTGCCCATCCTGCCTGACCTCCATGGCTATCTTGCTGCTCCTGCGCTGCCCCCTTGTCCCCAGCCCTCTGTTTACATGTGCAGACCCCTACTACCTCCCTCCTAGCTTGTCTGTTCCATTGTAATGCCCCTGATTCGTCCCTCCTGCCCTTTATGGTCTGTTATGCTGCAGCTTTCTCTCCTGTCTGTCCATTATGGTCAGCTAGCTACCATTGCCTCTTGCCTCTCTGTTCTCTGTTGTCCATGTGCATGGTCCTGTCCCCTCCCTCTTGCTTTCTATGGATTGTTGTGCTGCACTCCCGTCCCGCATGCCCTGTGTGGTGTATTGTGCTGCTGCAAACCCTGATGTCTGCCCTGCAGGGTCAGTTTGGTGCACCTCTCCATGTCCCTCCTGTCCTCTGTTATCCAAGTCCATGTCCCTACCCCATTTCCTTCCATGATCCAATGTACCATACTTGCGAACATTTTGAACTTGGTAAGAGGGAGATTTTGAAAAAAAACTGGGGTATTGATTTTCCCCTTTGAGTTACATTGAAAAAGAGGAGATTGTAGACAGGAGACAGATCAAATAAAGCCCATTTGAGCTTAAAAACATTTGACGTTTCCTGGCTGAATCGGGTCTGTTGGCACATATGGTTGTACTACCATTGCCTCTTCCTTCTGCCCACAATGGTCTATTACATTGCCACAGCCTCTCTTGCAAGTCCTGTATTGTTGGTTTGGGACCCCTGCCCCCCTTTCCACTGCCCTCCATAGTCTGTTGTGCTGCCATGGCCCTTCCTACCTGCTCAGTGTGGTTAAATTGTTGCCTTTGCACCCTCCTACCTGCCTTCAATTTTCAGAGTCCGTGCCCTTGGCCTCTGCCTCTCAACAGTATCCTAATGAACAACTAGATTGCTAACATTCTATATTTATTACAAAAGTGTGGAACGCCTGACGTCATCTTGATGTAATCAAAACTGTAATACCTAGAGCATTTCCTTTAGAAATTACATTTATGAGAGGGTCTTATTGGCATCAAAATTATGTTTAGTGCTCTAAAAGACTAAAATAAGGACATATTTTCTGAGTTTTATCCAGTTGACCACTTGATTAAATGTTGCACTTAGGGGAGAGGATGTGGTGTTACTTCCAGAACTGCAGACTTTGCAACTGGGGAACCAGGTTGGAGTTTCTGCTTCAGCTCGACATTCTGTGATTCTAGTCAAATCACTTAGTCTCCCCATGTCTACAACCAAAATGAATTTGTTCTTGTGTGATGTAACCAATGCTCATGTAAAGCACTCCAATACCTGACAAGTCTGCACTATATAACACTGCAAAAACACACAATAATAAGTATTTTGCACACTTCTGTCATTGGGCTATATTTGGGCTACATCTGGGTGATTTTGGGCTACATTTGGGCTCTTTTGTCTCCGGTGGCCATCTTGGGAGATTTATTTGTTATGAAGTTTCCTAATTTCCTCATGTACTGCAGTCTCCTCAGTAGGAAATGCTTTCAGTTTTTTACTTTGATTCCATCATGAAGGTATTCAGATATGTCACACATTTGCCATAAATTCTGAATGTTAGCACTCTAGTTGCTCATTAGATCACTGTAGTAAAACTACTGTTCACCATGGAAGTCTGCTCCTGGTATTAAAAGTGCATGTTTCAGTCTGCATGTCAGAATTTTTTAATGAAATAGAAGAGGATTTGAGAAGTCACTCAAAATGTGCCCTCATTTTCTTTCTTCAGCATTAATCATAATTTTCATGGCAAAATGAACCCCCTCATTGTGTTCCTTTTTAAATTGAATGTTTTAAGTGTTACCAGTTTATTCCAATCAAGATGGCTTCAGGTGTGCCATACTTTTGTCATAATGAAGACAGTAAGCGCTCTAGTTGTTTTTAAGAACACTCTGTGACCTTCTGTCATTGGGCTATACTTGGGCTACATCTGGGTGATATTTGGGCTACATTTGGGCTCTTTTGTCTCTGGTGGCCATCTTGGGAGACTTATCTCTTATGAAGTTTCCTAATTTCCTCATTTACTGCAGTCTCCTCAGTAGGAAATACTTTCAGTTTTTTACTTTGATTCCATCAAGAAGGCATTCAGATGTGTCACACATTTGCCATAAATTCAGAATGTTAGCACTCTTTTTGCTCATTAGATCACTGTAGTAAAGCTACTGCTCACCAGGGAAGACTGCTGCTGGTATTGAAAGTGCATGTTTCAGTCTGCATGTCAGAATGTTTTAATGAAATAGAAAAGGATTTGAGAAGTCACTCAAAATGTGCCCTAATTTTTCTTTCTGCAGCACTAATCATACTTTTTATGGAAAAATGAACCCCCTCATGTTGTTCCTTTTTAAATTAAATGTTTTAAGAGTTACCACTTTAATCCAAGCAAGATGGCTTCAGGTGTGCCATACGTTTATCATAAGTAGGACTGTTAGCGCTCTAGTTGTTCTTTGGAACACTCTGGGAAGCTGCAGTAGAACACAAAGGAATCAGCTGACAGTCTCTGCCCTTGTTGGATGTACATGTTTTACTGAGAATGTCAGACTTCATTCTCACATGGCTGAGAAAGATAATGTGAATTTACAGAAAATAAGCTCTCAGTTTAGCTTATAGATCACCTTCCAAACCTCTGTGGGAAAAGCATGAGAAAATATTTTTCTCTCAATCATGATATCCCAGCAGAAGGCTTTTTCACATGGTGAAATCACCTTAGAACATACCACAATTCCTAAAATGAGTATGGTACCATCAACAAATGATTTATAATGTAACTAAAGTCTTAAACCCTTCTATCAACTGCAATGCTTTTTAATGAGGTGCTATCATGTATATTGGTCCCAAGATGGCTACCAACACTTCTTGGATGAAGTGCTGCCAGCCAATCAGATCTCAGGATGAGATGTGGGGTTAGGCTCCGCCCACATATATATATGATTTTACTTTTGATTTTCTCTGGAACTACTGAACAGATTGACACCAGACCTGCAAAAGGCACTTCCCTGACCTGAGGACTACCTCTCTGCCAAATTTCAAGTAATTCTGTTCAGCCGTTCGGGCTGTACCTTCGACTAAAGGTCCTATGGAAAAATGCTTTGGGAAAACGTGTTTTGGGACCCCCCTTTTTTCTCGGCCCCCGCTTGACGAATCACCCCGAGACTTTCAGGGTAGGAGCGGAGCGGAGCGCCCCACCTATTTTGAAAATTTTGCGAAGATTCGTCAACCGGCACCAAAGTTATTCCAAATAGAATGTTGGGGATTTCCTATGGAAACACGGTCCTAACTATAACTATCTACTGGCGACCGCCAGTAGATAATATCTATATATATATATGTTGAGCATCCTTTACTACCAAAATTATATCTTTTACCCAAGGTCCACAAACAAGTTGTTCCAGTGCCTGGGAGACCTATTATCTCTGCCATTGCGGGAGTAGCGGAACATGTGACTGAATATATCGACTACTTCCTGCAGGATTTGGTAAAGGGTCTTCCTACTTATATCAGAGACACTGGGGATTTCATTGGTAAGATCAAAGATGTTGGTTGGAGCGATGATATGCTATTTATCACCTTAGATATCGAATCGCTTTATACAAGTATTGACCATGCATCTGGATTAAAGGCCTTGGAATTTTTCCTGGGCAAAAGGCCGATCAATTGTTATAACCATAACAAATTACTGATGGAACTTACCAGCTGGTGTCTTAATAACAACTTCTTTCTGTTTGGAAATGATATTTACATTCAGAAGCGTGGTGTGGCGATGGGGGCATGCTTCTCTCCCAGCTATGCATGTTTACATGTAGGCTGGTGGGAGGAGCATGTCCTCAGACTAACACACCATGATATTTACAAAGAACATGTGGTACTTTGGATGCGATTTATTGACGATGTTTTTATCTTATGGCGTGGTGATCTTGCCAGTGCGACCAATTTTGTCACTGCACTCAACATTAATCAGCAAAATCTTAGATTCACCTCTTCCATCAGTGAGTGTGAAGCTGTTTTTTTAGATGTTAAAGTATTTGTACATCAGAATCATTTGGCCACTAAACTTTATCGAAAAAGCACTGCTGGAAATAATACTCTTCATGCCAGCAGTGCTCATCCCAAACATGTTATCGATAATATTCTGTTTGGAGAATTGTTGAGGCTCAAACGGATTTGTAGTGAAGCTGATGATCTTAAAATTTGTACAACTGAAGCTCTGGAAAGATTTAGGCAAAGAGGCTATAGGGAGTCCATTTTGAGGGATGCAGTTCTTAAAATGGAAGCTAGAACCCGTGAGTCATTATTATTAACAACACCAAATTCCATTGATGATAATGACTCTACAAATAGTAACCAGACCCCCAGGCTCATCATAGCCTATAGTAAACAGGCGAGACAAATCAGGTCCATTGTTCAAGAACGATGGCCGATATTAAAAACTGATTTGGTCTTAAAACCCAGGTTATCGGATGGGCCAATAATTACATATAGGAGGGGGCCCTCTTTAAGGACCCAAGTTTGCCATGAGTTTCCCGAGCTCAGAAAACAAGAAGAGTGGTTGAAATCCCGGCCGGGATTTAAGCGCTGCTCTACATGTAGAGCATGCAAATTTGGCAAAAATACCAACCAATATTGCACACCTTTTAGCCCAGACCCATTTAACATACGTGGATCGTTTACATGTAAAACCGAATTCGCTATCTATGTACTAACTTGTACCTGTGATCTTAGATATGTCGGGAGTACCCGGCAACCAGTACATGTTAGGATTCTTCAGCATTTACGTGCCATTGTAAACAATGATGCAGCGTATCCGGTGGCGAGGCATTTTAAGGCTTGTCACAATAACAATCTACAATGCCTTAATTATTTTGTAATTGCCTCAGTTCCTAAAATCAAGAGAGGGGGTGACCGTGACAAAATGCTTAGAAGATTAGAATCTGAATACATTTTAAAACTAGATAGCAGATTCCCCAATGGGCTTAATGCAACTGAGGATCTACATGTATTTCTTTAACTCTATATTTTGTTTTGTATAAGGATAGATTTTTATGGAGTGTATTGCCCTGCTTGCTTCCGCGCATATATATCATGAATTTCCAGTTTTGATCCCATTTCCTTTTTCCACTCACAATGTTATTTTTCCTAATGTGTTTAATTACATGATTTAGGAATATATAACTGCGTTTTTTCACTTCATTTATTAGACATAGACTCTTTGACATGTCTGTTTGGACCATACAATTAATAATAGTGAATTCACTTGCAATGCTTTATAACATCTTTTCATATCTCAACTCTCAGGTGCTTAACAATACAATATGGTCATCATTTTGATTATGCTAATTGCATTATATGCGTTTAGATATTTTTTTGTATTTTTATCTCCATGATTTGGTACCTGTATCCAAAAAACATATTGTATCATTGACAATTTTTGCATTACTTGCACAATTTTTTGTGTTTACATTATTGCGTAATTTGCACATTATTTGTATATATATTGAATTTTAATCTAAAATATTTGCACTTTATTGCGTAATTTGCACGGTCAATCTAGTTTGGATATCATTGAATCAATGAATATGGAGTTTTATGTATTTTACACTAAATAATGATCCTGAGTTTGTTTGGATTTTAACCTGTTATTCAATTGCACAGCATATTCAATGTGGTCCTAAATGTATTGTTTGGAAAACAGACTTTCGAGGTTGGAGTAGTGTGTCTTCACTTTCTAAATGTCACATGGTGCAAAAAAATGGTGAAAAAAATGCAGCCAATTGAAAGTCTTGTTGTATAAAATGGGCTCATTTTATTTAACTGATTGTCTGTGAGCAAGGGCGGATGCCCGAAACGCGTCAGATATTTGTGAAGACTCGGCTTTAAAATAAACTAACAACTATTGTGCCTGACTTTGGATCTGCGTGGTTTCTGCTTTCCGTGGACACGGATTTCTTGGAGACTGCAAACATGGGATATATATATATATATATATATATATATATATATATATATATATATATATATATATATATATATATATATATATATATATATATATATCCACAAAAAAGCTTGCCCTGAAGCAAGGACGCAACTTCCCAGCTGAGTTGCTTTTCAAAAGCCTTAATTGTTGAAAACCGGCATTTTCAGCTCCAAACATTTGCAAGTTCCTGACGCGTTTCAGAGCCCCCAGGCTCTTTCTTCAGAGGATGACACTGCCAAACTGAAATGCACGGTAGGCGCCATTAACTGCATGCATATATATATACAGCCCACGTGGGCTTCTCATGTGAGTCACAATTGCAGCATGCTGGTACCTGTAGTTTTGAAGCCCACTGGGGTTATTTAATTTTAACAAGGACACTGAAATATGAACTGAAACCCACTTGGGATTAATGGTTTGCTCGATGTAGGGAACTACAGGTACCAGCATGCTGAGAATCTGAACTCACCTGAGAGGGCCCACGTGGGCTGCAACTGCATGCGTGAAAGGCGCCAAGCGAGCACTTGAGTTTTTCATCAGTTGTCATCCTCTGAAGAAGAAGCCAGAGAGCTTTGAAACGCGTAAGGATTACAAGATTTTCGGAGCAGAATTGCAGGTTTTTGGAAAAAAAAGCTTTTGATTAAGCATCCAGCAGTCGTGTGCTTCCTTGCCTCAGGGCATCTTTTTGTGGATTTGTTGCACGGCAGCCCGGCCGTGAAGGAAGCGCCACCATGTGAACATGAGGCCCAACAGGGTTCGAACTTTCCAACCTTCAGGCACAGCTGAGATAATGAAAGCAAACTCCGGTCTGCATTTTCCGAAGCCCACTGGGGTTATTTAATTTTAACAAGGACACTGAAATATGAACTGAAACCCACTTGGGATTAATGGTTTGCTCGATGTAGGGAACTACAGGTACCAGCATGCTGAGAATCTGAACTCACCTGAGAGGGCCCACGTGGGCTGCAACTGCATGCGTGAAAGGCGCCAAGCGAGCACTTCAGTTTTTCATCAGTTGTCATCCTCTGAAGAAGAAGCCAGAGAGCTTTGAAACGCGTAAGGATTACAAGATTTTCGGAGCAGAATTGCCGGTTTTTGGAAACAAAAGCTTTTGATTAAGCATCCAGCAGTCCTGTGCTTCCTTGCCTCAGGGCATCTTTTTGTGTATATATATATATATATATATATATATATATATATATATATATATATATATATATATATATATATATATATATATATTACCTACTGGCAGTCTCCAGTAGGTAGTTATAGTTAGGACCTATTTTCCATAGGAAATCTGCAACACTCTATTTGGAATAACGTTGGCGCCAATTGACGAATCTTCGCGAAATTTTCCAGCTCCGGTTCACTCCTATCCTGGTGATTCATCAAGCAGGGGCTGAGAAAAAAGGGGGGTCCCAAAACGCGTTTTTCCCATGCATTTTCCCATAGGACCTGTTGACGCAGCTACAGCCCGAACTACTGAACCGAATTACACCAAATTTGGCAAAGAGGTAGTCCTCAGTTCAGACTCGTGCCTTTTGCTTAAATGGTGTAAATCCGTTCAGTAGTTCCTGAGAAAATTAGAGTTAAAAAGATAGATATCTCTGGTCGGAGCCTAATCAAACATCTCATCGTGAGATCTGATTGGGTGTCAGTACTTCATCCAAGAAGTTTTGGCAGCCATATCGGGACCAATATACATGATAGCACCTCATTAAAAAGCATTGCAGTTAATAGAAGGTTTTAAGACTTTAGTTACATTATAAATCATTTGTTGATGGTACCATACTCATTTTAGGAATTGTGGTGTGTTCTAAGGTGATTTTACCATGTGAAAAAGCCTTCTGCTGTGATATCATGAATCATGTTTGAGAGAAAACTATTTTCTCATGCTTTTCCCACAGAGGTTTGGAAGGTGATCTATAAGCTAAACTGAGAGCATATTTTCTGTAAATTCACATTATCTTTCTCAGTCATGTGAGAATGAAGTCTGACATTCTCAGTAAAACATGTACATCCAACAAGGGCAGAGACTGTCAGTCGATTCCTTTGTGTTCTACTGCAGCTTCCCAGAGTGTTCTAAAGAACAACTAGAGCGCTAACAGTCCTACTTATGATAAACGTATTGCACACCTGAAGCCATCTTGATTGGAATAAAGTGGTAACTCTTAAAACATTTCATTTAAAAAGGAACAAAATGAGGGGGTTCATTTTGCCATAGAAAGTATGATTCGTGCTGCAGAAAGAAAAATTAGGGCACATTTTGAGTGACTTCTCAAATCCTCTTCCATTTCATAAAAAAATTCTGACATGCAGACTGAAACATGCACTTTCAATACCAGCAGCAGACTTCCCTGTTGAGTAGTAGCTTTACTACAGTGATCTAATTAGCAACTAGAGTGCTAACATTCTGAATTTATGGCAAATGTTTGACACATCTGAATGCCTTCTTGATGGAATCAAAGTCAAAATCTGAAAGTATTTCCTACTGAGGATACTGGAGTAAATGAGGAAATTAGGAAACTTCATAACAAATAAATCTCCCAAGATGGCTACCAGAGACAAAAGGGCCCAAATGTAGCCCAAATATCACCCAGATGTAGCCCAAGTATAGCCCAATGACAGAATGTCCCAGTGTTCTTAAGAACAACTAGAGCGCTAACAGTCTTACTTATGACAAAAGTATGGCACACCTGAAGCCATCTTGATTGGAATGAAGTGGTGACACTTAAAACATTTAATTTACAAAGGAACAAAATGAGGGGGTTCATTTTGCCATAGAAATTATGATTAGTGCTGCAGAAAGAAAAATTAGGGCACATTTTGAGTCACTTCTCAAATCCTCTTCTATTTCATTAAAAAATTCTGATTTGCAGACTGAAACATGCACTTTTAATACCAGCAGCAAACTTCCGTGGTGAGCAGTAGCTTTACTTCAGTGATCTAATGAGCAACTAGAGTGCTAACATTCAGAATTTATGGCAAATGTGTGAAATATCTGAATACCTTCTTGATGGAATCAAAGTAAAAAACTTAAAGCATTTCCTACTGAGGAGACTGCAGTAAATGAGGAAATTAGGAAACTTCATAACAAATAAATCTCCCAAGATGGCCACCAGAGACAAATGAGCCCAAGTGCAGCACAAATATCACCCAGATGTAGCCCACATGTAGCCCAATGACAGAAGTGTGCAAAACAGTTATTTTTTGTGTATTTGCAGTTTTATATAGTGCAGACTTGAAAGGTATTGGAGTGCTTTACATGAGCAATGGTTACATCACACAAGAACAAATTAATTTTGGTTGTAGACATGGGGGGATTAATTGATTTGACCAGAATCACAGAATGTTAAGCTGAAGCAGAAACTCCAACCTGGTTCCCCAGTTGCAAAGTCTGCAGTTCTGGAAGTAACACCACATCCTCTCCCCTAAGTGCAACATTTAATCAAGTGGTCAACTGGATAAAAAAAACATAAAGATTATAAATTAACTTTGTCGCTATTTGAAAACTCAGAAAATATGTCCTCATTTTAGTTTTTTAGAGCACTAACCATAATTTTGATGCAAATAAGACCCTCTAATATATGTAATTTCTAAAGGAAAGGGTCTAGGTATTACAGTTTTGATTACATCAAGATGACGTCAGGCGTTCCACACTTTTGTAATAAATATAGAATGTTAGCAATCTAGTTGTTCATTGGGATACTGTTGAGAGGCAGAGGCCAGGGGCACAGACTCTGAAAATTGAAGGCAGGTAGGAGAGTGCAGAGGCAACATTTTGACCACACTGGGCAGGCAGGAAGGACAGTGGCAGCACAACAGACTATGGAGGGCAGTGGAAAGGGGGTTGGGGCAACACACCAACAATACAGGACTGGCAAGAGAGGCTGTGGCAATATAATAGACCATTGTGGGCAGAAGGAAGAGGCAGTGGTAGTACAACCATACATGCCAACAGACCCGTTTCAGCCAGGAAACGTCCAATGTTTTTAAGCTCAAATGGGTTTTATTTGATCTGTCTCCTGTCTACAATCTCCTCTTTTTCAATGTAACTCAAAGGAGAAAATCATTACCCCAGTTTTTTTTCAAAATCTCCCTCTTACCAAGTTCAAAATGTTCGCAAGTATGGTACATTGGATCATGGTAGGCAGGAGGAATTGGGGTAGGGACATTGACTCGGATAACAGAGGACAGGAGGGACATGGAGAGGTGCACCAAACTGACCCTACAGGGCAGGCATCAGGGTTTGCAGCAGCACAATACACCACACAGGGCATGCAGGACGGGAGTGCAGCACAACAATCCATAGAAAGCAATAGGGAGGGGAAAGGACCATGCAGATGGACAACAGAGAACAGAGGGGAAAGAGGCAATGTTAGCTAGGTGACCATAATGGACAGACAGGAGAGAAAGCTTCAGCATAACAGACCATAAAGGGCAGGAGGGACGGATCAGGGGCATTACAATGGAACAGACAAGCCAAGAGGGAGGAAATAGGTGTCTGCACATGGAAACAGAGGGCTAGGGGCAAGGGCAGGAGCAGCAAGATGACCATGGAGGTCAGGCAGTATGGGCACTAGAAACAAGACACACCATGGAGAGCAACAGTGAGACTATGATGGCATACACACAGACCATGGAGGGAAGGTGGGAGGGGTCAGGGGCAGCTAGCTGACCACACAGGGAAGGTGGGAGGGGCCATGGCAGCACAGAAGACCATGCAAGGCAAGCGGGAGGGTTAGTGGCAGCACAATGGCTATGATGGGCAAGAAGGAGGGTGCAGGGGCATGCACAATGGACCATGGAGGATAGAAGGGAGAGCAGGAACTGGGCACAGACAAGAGAGTTCAGGGGAAGGGCCTCAAAACAGACCGTGCGGGGCAGGCAGGAGGAGCAGTTGCAGCACAACAGACCAGGGAGGGCAGTAGGGTGTAGCAGTAAAATGGACCATGGAGGACAGTAGGAAGGGGATAGGGGCATGGCATGTGGACAGGCAGGGTGGAGGTGGCAGGGGCAGGTTACAGTCATCTGACAATGCTAGGCAGGTGGGAGGGGAGTGGCAGCTCAACAGAACACTCAGAGTAGATAGGAGTGGCAGGTCCATGGAACATGGTGGGCAAAAAGGATGGAGCAGGGGCATGCACAAAGACATTGGAGAGCAGGGGAAGGAGAATAGGGACAGCAAGCTAAGCACAGAGGCTAATCAGGAGGTCAATGATGGGCCATAGAATTGGGCAATGGAGGGCAGGAGGAGTGGACTGGTACATCATGCAAAATGGAGGGCAGTGGCAGCACATCAGACCATGCATGGCAGGAGGGAGGAGGCTAGTCCATGGATTCAGACAACAGAGGATAGGGAGGAGGTGGATGGGGCAGCAAGCTAACTGTTCAGAGAAGGTGGGTATTAGGAACTTTATTGTTTTTAAAATGTGTGTCTGTGCGAACTACTTAAAATATGAACAAGTATGCAGCATAATCTCACTTTTATTCAGGAAGAAGAGGACGTTTGTGACTGTGACTCCGGGCTCACTTGGCAGAAACACCCCCTGACCCTCCACCCCCATCGCAAAATGTAATGCCCGTGAAAAGGGTAGGTGAACACAGTGTTATATACAACATAGTCCTGAGAGCACGATTGAAAATGAAAACTAGATATAGTATATGGTAGAAACTATGCACCAAAAAGAGTGATATAAGATGAACCGGGGCGTGAAATATAATATGCAATACATTGTGCGCAGTGACAGATTCATTGGAGAGCGCGAGATAGCACAGGCACTAGCGCGTGCTATGCGATATGCTCCGTGGAGTGTAATATGCACAGGGCAGTGTTGTGTAACCTAACTAGTCTCTAAAGTTGTAATATAAAATATGTGCTGGGGAGTGTAACGTTGCATATGCACTGTGACAAAGATATCGATCCCAGATTGTAATATGTATGGCAAAGCGCTGTGCGTTATAACATAGGCATCGAGGAAGGCACGTTAGATGGGGCAATATAACCCGTGCGAGGGCAAGTGTGGCATGACATATTCATGGGGTGGTGTTACAGTGCACATGGGCTAGAGAGTGTCATAGCATCCGCACTAGCTGGTGGAATACAACACAGAGGTGTGTGGCACTCGGCAGACACCGGTGGGTGTGACACAGCATTGGGCTCAGCCAGGAGCACACTGTGACTCTCAAGTGAGGTTCGTCTCCTTTCCAGAGAGTAAAATAAAAAGTATTACACATCCGGCGGTGGATGTGTGTTTTATTATCCGTGAGGGGGGTTTCTTGCATATTTTGGTCGAATTTTTGTCGAATCCCCTTTGAATGGCTTGGTGTGCGTGTGTATTA
The DNA here is from genome assembly GCF_964204655.1 of Triturus cristatus. Lineage (NCBI taxonomy): Eukaryota > Metazoa > Chordata > Amphibia > Caudata > Salamandridae > Triturus > Triturus cristatus. The sequence goes on from NC_140595.1 coordinate 372,202,683, forward strand.
AATGTGCCCGTCAATAGCTACCCATGTTTGTATAAATTAACAACAAGGGTGTCTACTTGGAGAGTACCCACCGGCGGGGGCGCCGGGATTAGGCACAGTAGGGCGTCAGACACGTCAGAGCTACACTAGCGGTGTAAATACATTTCACGTGGATTCATTGTATGCATAGTCGCCTTTTAATGAATATCACGCAAATCGTCATGGTGATAGGTACATACGGTTTGTCCAGCATGTCCTAGGTGTTTCTATAAATATATTTTAAAAAAACAAAGGCCGGCCCCGGGGGATGGGTTCCCCGGGGCCATAAGTGGCCTCCTAAAGAATTTAAAAAAAAAAAGGCCATGACCCAGATGTTGGGGTCCCCGGGGCCGATTAAGGCCTTAGGAGGGGTGCCACGCGTCCCCATTCCAAATTTATTTTTTTCAACAAAAAAAATTAGGGTGCAGGCCCTGGGGGATGGGGTCCCCAGGGCCAAACAATTAGAAAAAGAAGGGGGGTCACACAGCCCTCCTGCTTAAAAAAATTAAATAAATAAAAGACTGGCATCGTGCCGGAGGCCGCGCCCCCTCCTTGCAGCACTCTGCAAACGCGCCCCCTGGCCAATTGTAAGTTGGAGAATTAATTCCCCTTCAATACTGAGGGTCCCTGAGGGCCAACTAGCCCAACAGGTATCTCCAGTATGCGCCAGAGAGCTGCGTTGCAGACAGGTGTTCTGAGTCCAGGCCCTTTTTACACCTCTATGCAACGCAGCTCTGTGGCGCTTACTGGAGGTACCTAGTGGGCTAGTTTGACCCTAGGGACCCTTAGGATTCAAGGGGACTTAATCTCTCAACTGAGAACGGCCACAGGGCGTGTTTACACAGTGTTGAAGGGAGGGGATGGGGCCTGAGGTGACGTGTGCAAACACGCCCTGTGGCGCGTTTTAAGTTGGGGAAATAATTCCCTTTCAATCCTGAGGGACCCTGGGGGCCAACTAGCCCACCAGGGGCTTCCAGTAAGCACCACTGCTATGCGTTGCAGAGAGGTGGTGCAGGCCGTGCCCCTTTTTACACCTCTCTGCAGTGGCGCTTACTGTTCGTACCTAGTGGGCTATTTTGCCCCTAGGAACCCTCAGGATTCAAGGGGAATTAATCTTCCAACTTAAAACGGCCACAGGGCGTGTTTACACAGTGGGGAAGGGAGGGGACGGTGCCTGAGGTGATGTGTGCAAACACGCCCTATGGCGCGTTTTAAGTTGGGGAAATAATTCCCCTTCAATCCTGAGGGCCCCTGGGTGCTAACTAGCCCACCAGGTGCTTCCAGTAAGCGCCACTGAGCTGCGTTGCAGAGTGGTGGTCCAGGCCGTGCCACTTTTTACACCTCTCTGCATTGCAGCTCCGTGGCCCTTACTGGAGGTACCTAGTGGGCTAGTTGGACCCTAGGGACCCTCAGGATTCAAATGAACTTAATCTCCCAACTAAAAACGGCACAGGGCATGTTTACACAGTGGTGAAGGCAGGGGACGAGGCCTGAGTTAACGTGTGCAAACACGCCCTTTGGCGCGTTTTAAGTTGGGGAAAAAATTCCCCTTCAATCCTGAGGGACCCTGGGGGCCAACCAGCCCACCAGGTGCTTCCAGTAAGCGCCACTGCGCTGCTTTGCAGAGAGGTGGTCTAGGCCGTGCCCCTTTTTACATCTCTCTGGGGAAGGGAGGGGACGGGGCCTGAGTTGACGTGTGCAAACACGCCCTGTGGCAAGTTTTAAGAGGTAGTTTTAATCCCCTGCCCTATTATATACTAGGGGCTTACAGAGGAGGTCATGCTAATCACAGGGGGACCCCAACGCATAGTGTTCCCTAGGGTATGTAGGTGTTTTCACTGTATTCTGAGTGTCTTTTAACATAGCACTGGCTCTAGGACTGGTTAGTCAGACTCAGTTACCACCAGTATCCGTCTGAAAAAGTTGAGGGTACAGGATGATTTTGCAACAAGGCTTCTTTCTGCTCTTCTGTTTGTTCTTTCTGCACGTTATCCTTCTTCCTGCACTTTTCTTCGTCTTTGAGGACTTCTGTTGCTTCTTTCTGCATTTCTTGTTTTTTCTTTCTGTGCATTTTTTCTTCTTTCTTCACATGTCCTATCTCTGTAGGCATAGTTAGAAATTAGCATTTAAAAAATCTTTGAAATTCACTGAAAAAACCATAGGTTTCAGGCACGTTATAGTTAGGAATTAGCATTTAAAAAACCTTAAAAATTCAGTGATGTCATGAGTGATGTCACTGACCATGTCATGAGTGATGTAATATGTAACGTCATCAGCAGTGCATTGCGGGCGCGCGAGTTATAGTTAGCTGAACTAACAATAACGGGGGAATTTCAATGGTTTTGTACGAGTGAAAAGTCCAGCTAACTATAGCACCCCTGAAACCTATGTTTTTTTAGGTGAATATATATATATCTATAACCTACTGGCAGTCGCCAGTAGCTAGTTATAGTTAGAACCTAGTTTCCATAGGAAAAGCATTTTTTGATTTGCTAATAACTTTAGCGTTGTTCAACAAATCTTCGCGAAATTCTCCCCCAAAAAGTCTATCCAGGTCAGTTCCTATCCTGAAAGTTTGTGGGTGATTCGTCAAGCAGGGGCTGAGAAAAAAGAGGGGTCCCATAACGCATTTTTCGTGTGTTAATATCCATAGGAAATTTAGAGACAGGCTACAGCCCGAAGTGCTGAACAGAATTACTGTAAATTTGGTAGAAAGGTAGCTCTTTGTTCAGAAAGCGACCTTTTTTTTTTTTTAATGGTGTAAATCCGTTCAGTATTTCCTGAGTAATTCAAAAAATAAGAGTCCAAAAATTATTTTCCCATAGAAAATGTTTGGTAAGGCTACAGCCCAAATTGCTTAACGGAATTACCCCACATTTGGCAAAAAGGTAGTGCTTGGTTCAGAAAGCGACCTTTTGAAAAAAGGTGCAAATCTGTTCAGTAGTTGCTGTGAAAATCAAAAAATCAAAATATCGATATCTATGGCCGTGGTGGATTCATGAACCCTCCCGACCACGAACTTTATTCTAATTAGCTGTCAACACTCCAAACCAGGAAGTGTTGGCAGCCATCTTGTGACTCAGTAGAACCGAGTCACAAGAAAACAGAGAATTAAGCAGGGTAAACAAGAAAAGGGAGCAGGGTAAAACCACCCTGACCCCCTAGGCCTGCTCAGGGCCAAAAAAAGCATTTTTTAAAATTTTGGCAAAATTCGCCATGGGGTCACGAATCCCTCCGAAATTATTTTAAAAAATGAAGCGCGGGCTCCCGCGCTTCATTTAAATGAGGCCCCCGGGTGGGCCAGGTCCCAGGGGCATTGCCCAATGCCTATTTTCAAAATTGCGGGGGCCTGCGGGGGCCCTCGCAGCCTCGGGGACAGCCACCTCCCCGGGGCTATGTTAATAAACTATACGAGAGGCTCCCGCAGCCCCCGGGATCACCATCCCCGGGGCTTGATTTTTAATACACCATTTTAAAACGCGCCACGGGGTGCGTTTGCACAATGGTGAAGGGGGGGCGGGGCCTGATTTGACAAGTGGGCAAACAGGCTCCGTCTTGCGTTTTAAGTTGAGGGATTAAGTCCCCTTGTATCCTGAGGTTCCCTGGGGGTCAACTAGCCCACCTGGTACCTTCAGTAAGTGCAACAGAGTTGCGTTGCAGAGAGGTGAAAAAAGGGGCGCAGCCTCAGACCACCTCTCTACAACGCAGCTCTGTGGTGCTTACTCTAGGTACCTGGTGGGATAGTTGGGCCCAAGGGACCCTCAGGATTCACACTTGTCACATCAGGCCCCACCCCCTTGTGGTAAATAATTTAATTACCGGTACTTAATTTGATGCGGAAAATTAATAAGAATAGCTCAGTAAAATAAGAGGCAGAATCCGTGGTATTTAGAGATTCGGAACGGGCTTTATTCCTATACAAAGGAACATAATTCGAATTATGGGCCTTCTATTCCATCACCACGAAAGTTCAGGAAGGAAGGAACATACATTATTGACAGGTAATCATTTTTATAGAAGAGGCATTACAGTGAAACAGATGCAGGAGGCGTAACAGTTGATAACAGAGATAAAAACATACATGCGTAACTAAAATGGGTGTAACTAGGCGTAACTAAAGAACGTCATTAGGTATGATGTCACAAATGGGTGGTTCCATGAAAGAATTTCGCAATGTCAGCAAAAATACTTGGCAGAGATGCGTGCGCAGCAGCATGACGTGTGATTGACGTGCAACTAGAGGGTGAAGGGGACTTGACATTTAGCTCTACATGTGGAGACAGAAGTCTGGGGTTATGTCAACCTAATCCCAAATCATATCTAATATCCTATGTTTAAAGAACTGTGTTATCCAAAAAGAGAGGTCTCTTAGGATAGAATCTTATTCTATACTGACTATACTGACTGTTAGTGCGTGTACAAGCGTCTAAGTGTCTACACTAGATGCGAGGGGGTAGGAATATTCCATGGTAACAGGGTTTATGAATTACTTGCATGAGGGCAGCGAGGCCTGGCCCTTTGCGCGGTAGCTGGAGGAATGTTTACCTAAACTACTAGACAGGAATGCATCGGATGAGGGGCGGAGGAGATAATCTTGAAGGTGAAATACAGTTTTCTGGCAGGCTACGGGCTGGATCAGGCACCGTTAGCCGCGCAGGGAGTAAGACAAAGTTCATGGTCACAGATGCAGGCTCAGACTGGAGCTTTTAGAGGCAGAAGGCAGGAAAAGGCTTGGTGGCAGAATCATGGCCTACTCGCCTGGACTGTAAAATGGGATAAATGAACCATATAAAGCCGGTGGCCTTTCATACTTAGGAATAGAATATCCGGCCCATTCATGGCGGATCTGAAAGAGGACATGTTGACGGTGGACGCACATGTATTTGCGTCTTCATAACTGGAACTGGAGGGAACATACATGTACTTGTGACTTATACATGAAACCGTTGGGGTCCAAGATAGGGGACATAACCGACCATAAAAATCCATATTTCCACATTCCCTCCTTGTCCCCTACTGGCCCTTAGGAGATATCAATCTTCATCAATCCATCGATCTGTTCATATGACATCATTTGTTCTTCTTTCTTCTTCCGGGATCTCGAGCGAAAACTTGGATGTGGGATACACGAGGTGGCACACAGACCACAAATCGCTGGCCCACATTGTAGACATAAGCAGCAACTGAATAGTATGAGAAAGCCAATACCTAGGAAGGAGAGCATTCTCCATCCCCAGGCTGACAACACGCCCCAGAACCAACCGGACCAAGTCCAGATGCCTGGACTCTGGTGTATCTGGCTTACAATCTTATGAAGGCGGGTTATGGCTTTATATACTGACGGCGAATTTTCTGTTATGAAAATGCAACAACTTGATCCGATGACCCTACAAGCTCCGCCCCTATCGGCCAGGATGACGTCAAGGACAAGACGATTTTGAAGCACAACAATCCGCATAGCAGACTGTTCTTCTGTTAAATTGCCTAAGGCGGAAATAGTTTCGTTCACTACTGCTTCAAGGGTTCTGGTTAATCTACGTATTAGCTTACTATTAGTGACTGTACCTATATAAGGAAAGAAACCTTTATTGAAATCTGTGTATTTTTCCCATGCTGTTTCAGTGTAATCGACGATTGGGAGATCTCTCTGCTGTCTATTGTGTACTAAATGAGTATTTCTATGATAATCAGGAGGAGCTAGGAAAACAGGTGGTAGGAGGAATGCTATGTAACAGGTACCATCCCAATCTAGAGGTAGGCGTATATATGCGGTCTGGCCACATATAAAGTAGGAATGACGAGAAGCTCTAAATGTAGACTTGCCTTGCTCACTGAATTTTATTACAGTGGTGCATCTACTATGGCCCATGTGTATGGAGCCATTCTTTCTTATACATAGTTCCCCTTTTACTGGGAATACGGACATGGCGGACAAGATTGGTGTAGCTTCAGATTCAACGTTCAGGATCATGAGGTTAAGTGTAATATTACCTAATCCGTATACTTCATTTTCTAGATCAGTTCCTGTTCTTTTGGGAAGTCCCTCCTTGTTAGGGTAGCAGACTTTAAGCAAAACTAAGTTCAGGTTTCCCCATACCCAGTTGTCTTGATAAGCTGCGGAATCCGAATCTAGGGAATTGATCAAACTAAACCATGCTCCACAGGAGCCATTGTGTGTGAACGGATAGGGAAAGAGGGGCAAAACTCCCTTATAGTTCTGATAGGGAGGGAGTCGGCCACATATCCAACAATTTGTAGCATTGCTAGTCTGATGGGAATGATGTAACATACTAATAAAAGTGTTATTGCGCAGCGCAAATCTATAGGACAACTCATGCGGGGGTAATTCACTAAAAGAATGTTCAGCAGTAACATTGTAAACATGTTTAGAAATAGGATAATATATGTACAACAATATACTTGCAGCGATTATTAAAAGACTTAAGAAAAACAAAATTAATAACGTCACTGTGCAATGACTACGCAGTGATTTACAGTACGCATGCCTTTTCAACAGCATCTTTCCGTTTCTTTCTCTAGTCAGGTCTAGGGGATACATGTCAGAGACAAATTCGACCGATTCACCTTGGAGAGGACTTAAACAATCAAATTGTCTGACTTTTTAGACCGTAATTTTAATTTGTATAGTTCCTTATCGCTTAGTTCAACCAAAGGAAGCTTTGAGTCAATCGGTGAAGACACGCGAGGTGTAACGTTTACATCAGACGGTAGTCCATGAAATTTCTTGATATGACTTGAATGTATCCAACCTTTGCGACCTTCGATCTTCACGGCTGTCCTCGTGGTGAGCAGTACAAGTTGAGGCGATTTCCACCTAGGATCCAGCTGAGTCTTCCGGTCGAAATTCCGCACTAACACCAGGTCCCCGGGAACTACGTCATGGGGTTTCACCTCGGTGTTGTCGGGAAAGGCTGCAGCTACCTGTGAACGACAAGATTGTAGTGCAGACATCAAGGAAGCCAGGTAATCTGTCAGCATATTACAGTCAACATCAGTTATTTTGCGTGGTATAGGCGTCCCCCACATATTTGGTGGTCTACCGAAGATCACTTCATACGGGGATAGCCCTGTTCGAGAATGTGCTACCATTCTCATGTAAAAGAGTGCAACTGGTAAGGCTATTACCCAGTCGACACCTTTCTCTCTACATATTTTGGACAATCTAATTTTCAGAGTTTGATTATGTCGTTCCACGAGACCTGCTGCCTCGGGGTGTCGGACACAGTGAAATCTCCATTGATAGCCTAACAAAAGTGAAACGTGTTTCATTAGTTCGGATGAGAACGGCTGGCCGTTATCTGAGTAGACAACACGTGGTAAACCGTACCGTGGGAAGAATTCTCGAACTAACTGTTTGGCAGTAGTCGGGGCAGTGTAATCTGAAACCGGGTATGCTTCTGTCCAACGGGAAAGAGCACAGACAACTACGAGAACATATTTGAATCCTCGACATCGTTCCATCTGGATATAATCCATCTGGAGGACTTCAAAAGGGTGATCAGGAGGCTGAAATCCACCCTGTTCTACGGGAATGCTTTTACCTGGGTTAAACTGACAACAGATCATACAGGTACGAACTTTTTGTTTAGCTGCTGCTCGTAAATGTTTGTTGAACCAAATGTGTTGAATGCTGTCTAGCATAGCTTTTTCTCCTAGGTGCGCTGGACTATGTATTGTATTAATGATAACTTGGACCATTGAGTCGGGAAGAAACCATACAGATTTTTCCTTCGTCATCCATCCTTGATTCGTTTGGATCCCTCCTAATTCAGTCCATTTCTTTATTTCGTCTGGTGTAGCATGTGTCTGTATGTCAATTACGTCAAGAGCGGGATCCTTAACCGTCATGCAATGTGTTGGTGTCAGAACTATTGTCTTTGTCATGTCAGATGTGTGAGTTTGATTCTGAGCAGTCTGTTTAGCTGTTCTGTCAGCTAGGTTATTGCCTTGGGAAATGATATCAGTAACTTTCGTGTGAGCTTTACATTTCATAATTGATATTGCAGTGGGTAGATGTATTGCATCTAATAAGGCATGAATGAGGGGTCCGTGCTGAATGTGGGCACCGTGAGAAGTTAAATAACCTCTCTCTCGCCACAGCACGCCGAAGTCATGTACAACTCCGAATGCATAACGTGAATCAGTGTATATGTTGACTTTCTTATTTGTGGCTTGAATACAGGCTTGTGTCAGAGCGATGAGCTCTGCTGCTTGAGCTGACAAGGTATTTATGCAATATGTTTCAATGACTTCAGTGTCTGTTGTGACTGCATACGCGGCCACTAGCTCTCCTGTACTTGTTCTCATACATGAACCATCTACATACAACGTCAGGTCTGGATCTGACCATGGGACGTCTGTCAAGTCTTGTCTGGGTTTCGTCGTGATAGTAATAACTTCAATACAATCATGTGCTAGTGGGTCTGTTCCGTTTACTGGCAAAAGTGTGGCAGGATTCAATGTACTACAACGTCTGATTTCTATGTGTGGCTGAAACAATGTCAATTCGTAACCGGTAAGTCTTGCTATAGTCAAGTGTTGTGTTTGCGTTCGGTTCACAAGAACCTCTACTGCGTGTGGTACTTGTACTGTCAATGGATGTCCTAATACTATGGCATCGCTTTGTCTGATTGCTAAAGCTGTCGCTGCCACTGATTTCAGGCACGCAGGCAGAGCCTGAGCTACGGGATCTAATGTACTAGAAAAATAAGCACATGGTTTGTGTGATCCTGCTTGTTCCTGTGTGAGTACTGACAAGGCAGTACCTTCGCGTTCTGTAACAAAGAGCGTAAAATGTTTATTGTAACATGGTGTTGCTAAAACAGGTGCTTGACATAAAGCTTTCTTTAGGCTTTCAAAAGCTTGTGTATGTTCCTGAGTCCAAGGGAGGACAGTCGATGTGGCCGCCTCCTGTGTTGTCAACTGAATGAGTGGTTTTGCTAGAAATGCATACTGAGGGATCCACTGCCTACAATATGAAGTGAGGCCTATAAAAGCCCGTACCTCCTTTTGTGTCTTGGGTATTGGCATGTTAGCAATTAACTGGATGCGATCTGACGTAAGCTGCCTTCCCTCCTTGGACAGCGAGTGCCCAAGGTAAACAACTCGCTGGACACAGAATTGCAGCTTAGAAGGGGACACCTTGTGCCCCTTTTAGGCCAAAAATCGTAAAACCGTCAGTGAGGCTTTTTCACATTCAGGTTCGCTTCTAGCGGTGATCAGCAGATCATCGACATATTGAAGCAGGGCAGTGTTGACTGGCATGTGGATACTGTCAAGTTCTCGTTTCAGTGCTTGGCTATAGATGCTGGGGCTTTCTGTGAATCCTTGAGGTGCGCGCGTGAATTTAAAGCTTCGTCCATTTAAACTAAATCCGAACAAGTATTGGCTTTCCGGATCTATTGGGACGCTGAAAAAGGCATTCTTGAGATCAATTACAGTAAAGAATGTTGCTTCGGAATCAATAGCTGTCAGTAATGAAGAAATGTCTGGAACTACGGGGTATTGTGGTACAATACATTTATTTAATTCGCGCAGATCAATAACCAATCGATATACTGGCGGGGCTTTTGGATCCGTTCGTTTAAGAATCGGAATTATCGGGGAATTACATACATTGGAGTCGGTTTCCACAACCACTCCTTGGGTAATAAGCTCGTCAACGATTTGCAGTAAAGCCACTACAGCATCTGGGGGTAACTTGTATTGTCGCATTCGTGGTAGTACCACTCCTGTCTTTAGTGTGACTCGATATGGTGTAATGTTCATGCAACCAACATCTGTAGGGCCTTGTGCCCATAAATGTGTGGGTAAAGTCTGCAGTCGGTGATCCATGTCTCGGGACACATAGTGCCCTTTGAAATCACGTAAAAACAATCTTACTCCTTCCGGAGAACAACATATTATAGCTCCTAGAGCTTTAAGTGTTTTTATACCTAACTGGTTTTCTGGACATGATTTAGTAAGTAATAAATCTGTAGTTCGTGTCAAGGGACCAATCGTAAGTGGAAGAGGCTGTGATACTTCGTTAATGATGGGTTTTCCTGAAAAACCAAGGGAAATATTCTGTGAGCCTGAGAGGGGTGCCCCTGGAACTTCACTACGTTTTATGGTTGTTCGGCTTGCCCCTGTATCAAGTAAAAATTTTCTATCTTGGCCTAATAGTTCACTGTGTACATAAGGTCCTTCTTGATCTACAGGGACCTCGATAAGGGGTAAACCAACTTCCCTCTCTAGGCTGTTTCATGAGTATCGTTGATAATCAGGGTAGTCATACTGTGCGGTCTGGTACATCTGTCGTGTCGTTGTTGGTGTGGCAGCAATAGGCTGCGGTGGTGGAGCTGGCATAGACTGTTGTGGAGCTGGCATGGACTGTGCATGCTGCGGGGCTCCTTGTTGGTTCTGATCCTGTCTAAGTGGCCGTGGTCTTTCTTTTGTATTACCTATGGCGATATTATGTTTCAAAACTGGACAATCGTGTACATAATGACCTGGCTGTTTACAATAGTTGCATGTCCCTTTTACAGAACCTGCTGAAACACTGGACTGTGTCATACCCTTTTTATGACCGTCAGCTGGAACTGTCTGGGAAACTAGCATTTTCATTTTCGTGTCTTTCATGCGTCTTTGTTCATGTTCTTGTTCCTCTCTAATTCTATTGTGATGGTACTGTAGCATTTGTAACATTTGTGACGGGGTGTTACCTTGCCAGGTACTCTCGAATTTCAATACTCTATTCTTAACTTGGGGCAAGGCATTTTCAACTAATTTTGTCACAAACAGATGTGGATACGATTCGCTACTTGCTTTTATTCCACTATTTATACCAAAACATTTTTCGAATCGGGCATAGAAATCACTAGTGTCTTCATCTTGCTTTTGTTTACAGGCTGAGATTGCACCCCAGTCTTCCTTTTTCGTAGTTAATAAACGTGGCAGTACCTGTACTAATAAACCTGGTAGTATTTTGGTCTTTTCCCCAAGCCCTAAACCTGGACCTCGAGCTGTTTCTTCGTTTTCTAATGCTGTCCAATCTATCTTTTGGTCTCCCACCTCCCAATCCTTTTCTTTGAGTTTTTCGTAAATGCCCGCAGGCATTAATACCTTCAATATTTTCATAATGTCGGGATAGGTATACTCTCCCATGAGCAACATGTCTTTAATTTCACGGTGGAAACCCGCTGGGTCTTTGTCATGACTGGGTACCACTTTCTTCATTTCTAATAGTTCCATTTTAGATATGGGTGTGTATACAAACACACGTTTAAACTGATTGTCATCACCTTTTATCGGGTGCACTTCGCGTAAGGGATTCTGTCTATCCATATAATACGACGTTCTTTCCTTGATGGGCAGTGAGACATGTTCGGGGCATACAAAAAGAATGTACTGCTTTCTGGATTCTAGTATTTCTCTAATTAACTCAGTACCTGAACCTCTCCATTTATTCGTGAGTAATTCAGTCAATATATCAGGTAAGGGACCAGGATCGGAGTGTTGGCTTTTATATAATATAAGGAGTTGTTGAATCATGTAGATACCAGCTAAACGCTGTTCATCTGGGGTGAGGTTCAAAAACGTGTGCGCTAGTGTATCATCACTATATTTTCCGGGACTGTCAACCCAGTGAACGGCTGACCTGGCTAATTCTTGTTCGTCCATAGAATCGAGTATATGATAACCCCTTCGTTCTCGGAGTAATTTGTCAGCGGCTTGGAACGAATGTTCGGGGGACCTTATATTTATTATAGGGTTTTGGAAATTTCTGTTATTATCTGGACGTATCGGACGTATCGGATCAGTAAAGCATCTAGTATTATTACAAGATCTTCCTCTACCTACATAGGCCATGGTTTCTAACTGTCCTGTGGGCAGTTCCAATTCTTCCTCCTCCTCGCCCTATTCGGGCGCCATATATGTGGTAAATAATTTAATTACCGGTACTTAATTTGATGCGGAAAATTAATAAGAATAGCTCAGTAAAATAACTGGGCTGTTCCCATGAGGCACAGGGTCAGACTGATTTGCATATGGCCATGTCTGAACTGGGGTGGCAGAGTGGGCTAAAGAACGGTGATGGATCAAACCCAGATCTGTTGACTGGGTGTGAGTGTTTGATTGGTTCTGATGCTCCGTCCATCACCACCCCCTTTTGTACCGCTTTGTTCGCCATAAGTTGGCAGGGTATGCTCAGACGTGAGTCCCTTGCTCACTTTGCCACTGGATTCAAGCAAGCCTGGCTGAAGACGGCTGAAATGCCAGAAACCGGTTCTAGGAAGCTTGTTTCCGGTCCAGGGAAGGCATGGCTTGGCAGTTCGGGCTGGACTGTTCCCATGAGGCACAGGGTCAGACTGATTTGCATATGGCCATGTCTGAACTGGGGTGGCAGAGTGGGCTAAAGAACGGTGATGGATCAAACCCAGATCTGTTGACTGGGTGTGAGTGTTTGATTGGTTCTGATGCTCCGTCCATCACCACCCCCTTTTGTACCGCAGTAAAATAAGAGGCAGAATCCGTGGTATTTAGAGATTCGGAACGGGCTTTATTCCTATACAAAGGAACATAATTCGAATTATGGGCCTTCTATTCCATCACCACGAAAGTTCAGGAAGGAAGGAACATACATTATTGACAGGTAATCATTTTTATAGAAGAGGCATTACAGTGAAACAGATGCAGGAGGCGTAACAGTTGATAACAGAGATAAAAACATACATGCGTAACTAAAATGGGTGTAACTAGGCGTAACTAAAGAACGTCATTAGGTATGATGTCACAAATGGGTGGTTCCATGAAAGAATTTCGCAATGTCAGCAAAAATACTTGGCAGAGATGCGTGCGCAGCAGCATGACGTGTGATTGACGTGCAACTAGAGGGTGAAGGGGACTTGACATTTAGCTCTACATGTGGAGACAGAAGTCTGGGGTTATGTCAACCTAATCCCAAATCATATCTAATATCCTATGTTTAAAGAACTGTGTTATCCAAAAAGAGAGGTCTCTTAGGATAGAATCTTATTCTATACTGACTATACTGACTGTTAGTGCGTGTACAAGCGTCTAAGTGTCTACACTAGATGCGAGGGGGTAGGAATATTCCATGGTAACAGGGTTTATGAATTACTTGCATGAGGGCAGCGAGGCCTGGCCCTTTGCGCGGTAGCTGGAGGAATGTTTACCTAAACTACTAGACAGGAATGCATCGGATGAGGGGCGGAGGAGATAATCTTGAAGGTGAAATACAGTTTTCTGGCAGGCTACAGGCTGGATCAGGCACCGTTAGCCGCGCAGGGAGTAAGACAAAGTTCATGGTCACAGATGCAGGCTCAGACTGGAGCTTTTAGAGGCAGAAGGCAGGAAAAGGCTTGGTGGCAGAATCATGGCCTACTCGCCTGGACTGTAAAATGGGATAAATGAACCATATAAAGCCGGTGGCCTTTCATACTTAGGAATAGAATATCCGGCCAATTCATGGCGGATCTGAAAGAGGACATGTTGACGGTGGACGCACATGTATTTGCTTCTTCATAACTGGAACTGGAGGGAACATACATGTACTTGTGACTTATACATGAAACCGTTGGGGTCCAAGATAGGGGACATAACCGACCATAAAAATCCATATTTCCACACCCTCCCCATTGTCTCTCCTCCACTTGTCTAGTGAGAGTAGCCTCCCAGAACGCCCTGTGCCTTGGAGTCTACTGAGGCCTTGTTGCTATAATAAGGGAGTATAAAAAGGAGATGGTTCCTGATGTGCAAATTCCTCCCGTAAACTCTCACAGGAACCAGGAACCATTCCAGCTCTACACCCTTATATTTGCCTCCTCTCCCCCACCAAGGACTCCCTCGCACCTATTACCTGTTGCTCAGATTATCTTTGTCGCCTGTGCCCCGCCGATCTTTGAGAAAACATGCTGATATTATGTACTGCTTTATTTTGCTACTTGTTTTACTCGTTCTGTGTACTTATTGTAAAGCACTCTGATACCATACCCTGGATCTGGTCCGCGCTACAGAAAACTCTAAACATAAATAAAAAATAAAATAAAATAAAAGAAGATAAGATACAAAGATTTATGGAAATCACATTATATTACATCAATCTTTGGAAACACATGCCTACTGTGGAGACGAACACACTTCTTATACTAAAGGCTTGTGGACCAAACCAAATATGCCCCTATAAACCCCATTTTTCATTGCCAAATTTGGGATGACCCCTGGAAAATATTCGGTAACAAATCAGGGACAGCCAGAAGCTCCTCACACAATCCTGGGTAGACTTTTTAGACTGCTCCAGCAAGGCACTTAATGGTTGGGTGCAGGGCAGCAAGGTTAATAATTTTGTAGGATTGTGCAATTTATTCATGAGAAAGCACATGCTCAGTATCTGTTATAAAGAGATGTGCCAGCACCTAGCTGACAGTAAGATGACTGACCCAAGGAAACTTACTGTGCAGAAGGACCTCTGGGCTAGCACGAAAGTGTCCAAAAAGGGCGTTGACCTGCCCAATCGGGGAAGCAACACAGTGGCACAGATCACTGACTCTTACAAAGCGATTAGGATTCGGGCCAAGAGCGCCACCAAAAAGATGGAATTAAAAAGGTTGCTTAGGGCCTGGGCAGAAGCATGCTTTGAAGAGGAGAACCACACAGCTGGGGATGATGGTTCGAGGGAGCCTGAGAACGGCTTTTCTGAGGAACCACCTGCAATGGCTCAGGGTGAAAACCCTGAATTATAGCTACCTGTCAGAGCAGGGAACAGTGTCTTTTCCAGCTGCGTATTCCCAGAGGAACTGGGAGAGAAGAGGGAGACCTTGACTTTATCCTGATCTTGCGCTACTAGATATCCCAAATAAGCACTTATTGCTTCTAAGCACTATTTTGCAATTTATTCTTTGAAAATGTACATCTGAAGTTCTACTTATTGTTTTTTTGTCATGTTGGTCTTGTTTTATATATTAAAACAAGTTATATTTTTATAACCAGTGTGGATTATTTTTTCATGGTGTTTTCACTGTTTTACTGTTTGAAGTTTTGCACAAATACCTTACACATTGCCTCTAAGTTAAGCCTGACTGCTCCGTGCCAAGCTACCAGAGGGTGATCACAGGTTAATTTAGGGTTTTACGGCTTCTTCCCTGACTAGGATTGTGGTTGCTGCCTGACTTGGGCTCATATCTTAATTAATAAACAACCCAATTTCTAACAAACCTATATCGATAATAATGGGCATCATCTTTAGCTATGATGATTTCTGATCTATAGTTGGGATTAACTCTTGCACACTTACCATTCACAAAACTCTGGAAAGATGCGTCAGCACCTTATAGTAATATGTGGTCCAAGAGGGTATTGGTGGTCTACTTTTTTGAAAAAGCTTTGGTGAGCCTCCTCACATGTTAAAGTGTCAGGCTGGTCTGAGAAACTTATAGGTTCATGATCTCAACTACTCTAATACTCAGATAAGCAGCGGTTAGACAGAGGGGATGGGAGGCAACTGGACCACCTCGACCTTTAATTTTACATCTAGGGGCAATTTATCACTGTGCATTGGAAGAATAAATGCCCATGTTTGGTTATGGGATTACAGCTATACATTATATTGGCATTCTGGTCTTTTCTACATGTTGCTCTATGCTGATATATTGCTATAAATGTTTTTTTTACATTATTTCACATACACGGGTGCCCATTCTGAGAAACTTGGTATTCGAGTAGAAATTCTGGAACCTGGTAAGGACTGAGAGCACATGATGTGGCAATTGCTCGATGGAAATCCCCTTCCCACCCCGATTGAGAGGTCATGCCACTGGAATGAGGAATAACATGAGAACTCAGTTCTATCCGCAATAATTTTTATAATAATTCAGCAATTCCTCAACACTAAGAATGAGGGTTTATGTTATTAGTCATTTGCTTTTTGTAATATACAACTACTTCTAACTGAAGTCCCAATAAAATATATATGTCTTTTCCCGAAGAATAAAGGCAAACAATTTTTAGTGGTCAGTTGCACTGTCCACAGTCACTGGTAATCCTGTCTCTTTGTTGTTAAAATCCGACAGAAGGATGTTTTAATTAAACATGTTGACATGTCAAGTCTAGCAACATTTACGGGTGGAGAAAGCCTGGTAAACATTGGGACATGCAGAATTAATGTGATAAGCACAATCTCTGTACTATATGACCCATGATCACAGATACACTCATATTTAGTAATATTTATCATACCCGATAACCACCCCAGTGAATGTAATTTATCCGGTGCGTTAAATAAAGCTGGACAGATTCACAAGCCCCGTGCGCCACTTTTGCGTCACTTTTAACATGGGTAAAGTGACGCAAAAGTGGCGCAAGGGGCTTGTAAATCTGCAGCATCCTTAACGAAGGACTCGAGTCGTAAGGTTGTCTCAGAGACCCTTCCCATCGGTGATACATTCATTCATCTACACCAAGCTTAAGCCGCCTCTCGGGCTTGTAAGAATGCTTGAAGAGATTTCTAATAAAAATCGCAGTCATTTTAGTTGGTTTACGACGAGTGTGGTCAGATGGGCCTGCACAGCTCATTGCCCCCCTAACTGAAGGTCTTCATTTGCAAGGAGTAATTCGTGAAATGTTGAAAGTGATATGTGTTTTCTATTGTCTTGCCTCTTTTTATGGGCATTTTAATGTTCTTTTATTCGCAACTGGAACTCTGAATTCTAATGTCCAAATCGACATGGTCCATAGTTAAATGGGAATTAAAAACACAAATTAAACGAGCGCAACAAAAATGCCTGCAATTTTAAGGGAATATTGCCTGCGGATGCTCTGTGTGAAGCACCTGTTTTGTGTCTTCAGCGGTGCAGCCATCTGCTAGTAGGCAGTTTTCCCTGGAGCTCAGGTGCGATGGCAAATTCCTCAGGTCTGTATTCTCTGTCAGTTATGTCGAGCTGGAAAGGTTTAGAAGCTGAATCTGGACGGCCAGGGCTTGAAGGGAATTTAATGAAGTTTAGAATTTTATCAGAATAATTGAGGCTTTTTTAACTGGATCTACTTTCCATTTTATGTCTAATATTGCTCATTTTAGTATGTGTATTTGTATGCGTTCTCTTTTTTAATTTCATGAAACGATGTCACACAAAGTAGGTTGTAAAACGTTGGCAAATCCGTCAGAAGGGCCCTTGATATGTTACTCAGATAAAATGGATCTTTGCAAACATAAGTCAATGTAATCTTTGCCAGTATTGTCTAGTATTTTAAGCTCTAAGCTATGACTTCACTAATGGATGAACAATTGTTTTGAAGAGTCACAGCAGTTGACGACAGACTCGCACCATAGGAAAAAAAAGGGGGATTATTTTGGATGCCAAATAAAATTAGAAAGCCCACACATGCCATAACCAGGTCCCATCAGTGACAGGATAAGCGTGTATTAATACTAGGCTGAGTCAGACAGTGTTGCTACATTCTCAGCCTACGCACATGTGTATATACACGTGTACATGTGTCCCTGTGTAACCAATGCAGAGCCTGTTTTCCCAGGTGCACAGCAATGGTCCCTGCAGACTTCACTCAATGCTATTTTACCAGAAGACTGCAGTGGGTGAGACTTAAACGGTGAGTCTTACTCACAGCAGAGTTAAAAAAAGCAGAGGTCCAGAATCAGAAATCTAGAGAGGTTTAACACGTCAGAACCCACACTCTAACACATATCATGCGGGAGATATGTAATGATGCTGAGTATATGTAGGTGTGAGGTCATACATCTGATGATCAGGTCTGCCTTCAAAGTTGTGAATAGGCTTAATTCAATGCTACCTACACACCAGACCTTGCTGTTCCACTCTACACTACCCCAGCATCTTGCCCACAGCCATTTTTTATTATGGCTATTTGAATTTCCTCAGGATTGTTTGGTCCCTCCAGCTCCTCTGCTTGTAGTGCACTGACTGTGCAGCGTATCACCTTATTCAGGATGGTTTGTACCTCATTAGCGTTGCTACTGTGGGCGTACGCATATAGACTAGTGTAGTAGGAGTGAAATGCTGCATTTATTCCTATGTAAGTGTGGGCAAACTCACCATTCCTGGTTCAAATCACCCCTATTTGCACCCTGGGCTAGTCAGAGCGCAGCAGTGAGGACAACAGCAGCCCTGCCTACTCCTCCTCTGCTTTCTGGTGCAGTATCCAATCCCCGATAGTCTAGCTGACTCAGTTTGCCCTGCCTTGTTCAATATTCCGCACTGCATTGCATCAGTTGTTGCATGACTTGGGCTTCTGCTAGGGCAGCTAGTTCCAATTTATGTAATTTGTATTTAACCTCATGGAAGTCTTTACGCAGCTCATGTTGCACCACATATATGGGTTCAATGCATAATTCCCTCAGCACTACCTTGAATGCATCTCACTCAACCATGATGTCTGCTGCTTTACCCTCATTTTCCTCAAAGTACCTTGCTGTGTGTTCTGGTATTGTTGAGGGAAATGCCCCATCAGGTATCGCTTCAGGATACAGTCTCTATGTAGGGGCTCACAATCGCTTCTAGCCCCAAACAAAGGTCAGCTTAAGTAGGCAGTCATCTGAGAGTATATGGCTGAAGTATTTTGCATCCACCACCCTCTCTGCCATTGTTGTGTTACATTAGAATATGGCTATGTGCATGTGCAGGGCATGGCATCCTGAGTAGGATAGTAGTCCCAGCTCTTGGAATGGAGAGAGCACCATTGGTCTAGTTGAGGAAATATGAATTTTGTGATCAGTTATGTCCCCTATCGTAGACCCCAACGGCTCCATGTGCATGCTATACGTACATGTATGTTCCCTCCAGTTCCAGTTTGAAGACGCAAATACATGTGCGTCCACCGTCAACATGTCCTCTTTCAGATCCGCCATGAATGGGTCAGATATTCCATTCCTAAGTATGAAAGGCCACCGACTTTATATGGTTCACTTTCCACATTTTACAGATTCAGGCGAGTAGGCCCTGAATTCTGTCATCAAGCCTTTTCCTGTCTTCTGCCTCTGAAAGCTCCAGTCTGAGCCTGCATCTGTATCTATGAACTTTGGCCTACTCCCTGCGCGGCTAACGGTGCCTGATCCAGCATATTGCCTGCCAAAAACTGTATTTCACCTTCAAGATTATCTACTCCGCTCCTCATCCGATGCATTCCTGTCTAGCAGTTTAGGTAAACATTCCTCCAGCTACCGTGCAAAGGGCCAGGCCTCGCTGTCCTCATGCAAGTAATTCATAGGCCCCGTTACCATGGAATATTCCTACCCCCTCGCATCTCATGTAGACACTTAGACGCCTGTACACGCACTAACAGGCAGTATAGAATAGATTCTATCCTAGAGACCTTTCCTTTTGGATGACACAGTTCTTTAAACATAGGATATTAGATATGATTTGGGATTAGGTTGACATGACCCCCAGACTTCTGTCTCCACATGTAGAGCTAAATGTCAAGTCCCCTTCACCCTCTAGTTACACGTCAATCACACGTCATGCGGCTGCGCGCGCATCTCTGCCAAATATTTCTGCTGACATTGCAGGATTCTTTTATGGATCCACCCATCATGTATAATGACGTTTATTAAATTACGCCCATATGACCGCCTCTATTAGTTGCGTATGCACAGTTTATCTGTATTATCAGCTGTTACGCCTCTTGCATCTGTTTCACTGTAATGCATTTTCCTATAAAACCGATTATCTGTCAATAATGTATGCCCTTCCTTCCTGAACTTTCGTGGTGATGGAATAGAAGCCTGCAATTCGAATTGCATTCCTTTGTATAGGAATAAAGCCTTTTTAAACCTCTAATACCACGGATTCTGCCTCTTATATTTACTGAGTTATTCTTACTAGACTTTACCGCATAAAAAATAGTACCGGTAATGAAATATTTACCACATAAATTGGCGCCCGAATAGGGACACTTTCTCATCTCACGCGCCGGAGGTGTGTTGCAGGCCCGGTCTCCTGCCACAGCTGAACGGACAAAAACGCGTACCCACAGGATTTCCTGTATCTCCCTCCGGCCAAGCGGGGGCGACTGAGGCTGCGATCAACACCCAGACGAGGCGGTGAGAAGTGCGAAGTATCCCGACCAGAGCCTAGCTGAGAGAGCAAGATCCGAGGTATACAGAGGCCCACCAGGTTCCGAAGTTCCGAGTCCAATCAAGTCGAGTCCAGTCCGGTCCAGTTTCAGTTCCGTTCCGAGGCCTTCCGTTCCGAGCTACCCGGTGAGTACCATTACCGGGGAGGCATTTAACGTGCACATAGTCTGTGCCGGTCAAGACGGGTTTGGGTACACAAATCCGGTCTGCACTGTTTCAGCAGTGTATCTGTACTGTTTAGCAGTATATATAGTATGTCTTGCATATAAATAAGTATTATCTAGTGTCAGTATTATGTCAGTAACTAGTTTTCTATTAGTTATCATTGTTCGTTAAAACTGTTAAATGTTAAATGTTTTAATACGTTCTATACATTGTGGTGTGAATGACTGTTCATTATTGTGTTTATTGTATAAAGTGTGTTCTAGTAATAAGGTCTAAAAATGCCGCTCTTTTCGAAACTAAGACAGATCAAAACCAGAAAAGGGGTACTCGAAGAAGCTGTTCCCATTCCACCTAGGGACACTCCAGGATACTTTATGTATCATAAGCATGGCCTAGATGCCGTATTATTTCTTGATTTATGGGTGGACTACACCAAAGAATTACCAGAGAGTCAGAGATGGCCCGCAGCGGGGACCTGGGATGCAGATTGCATCATGAGAGTAGAAGAAGAATTATGGAAAAAGAAAGCCAGACAGTCACAGAAAGATGCCATTGAATTATGGCGTAAAGAATCATACAGACGTACAGAAAAAGCACTCAGACAGGAAGAGAAAGGTAGAGAGAATTCAAATAAAACTCGAGAGAATCTATTACTTGAGGAAGGTACCCGAGTAAAATCAGAACAAGTAGATAGACAAAGAAACACTCTTATGAATGGTATGTATCCTCTTCTGGCCGAAGGGTTACCTAAGGCTATCCCGGAAATACCAAAAGACTTAACTTCTCCATTACTCCCGATAAAAGCACATCCCAAAACACATCCCAAAACAGCAAAGGACGTTTTCCTTTCCTCCTATTTAGATGACGTAGCTCCCGAGTATGCTAATGCCATGCCACCCACACCGCTTGCCGATGGTGTTCAACACCAAGAGCATCCGTCTGTATCCCCGCAACAACAAACTCCTACACAAGTTCCCACAGGTCCGACCGTTTCTACTGTTTTTCCCACATCTACGATTTCTATCTTACGTCCAACGAATCCTTTCTTGCCTAGCACTTCAAATGGTGCTACAGGAGGCACGACAGACATGTTTGCCACCCCGCCGAGAAATAAACAGACCCTTAGAGATTTAGCACTCCAGCGTACACCCCAATTAGCGACATCCGACATGTTTAAAGAACAGCTTGTGGATTGTAGATACGATCCAGTGCCAAGTAGACAGGACAAATTGCTCATATCATCACTACGTATACGACGAGCTACATTATATTTAATGACGATACCAGGAATGGTTGAACACCTAGACAATATATATCGCTTTGTCCAAACAGGGCGAGGTCCAGAAAGTATTAACGAAGCTATGGAATACCAGAAAGTGGATGTACAAAGACAACTACTACGTTTTTTCATAAATTGTGTAATTAGGAATCAAGACAGGCCCGGGGCAGATCATGATACCATGCAAAGACTTGTCAAATGGGGTCAGAACATATCAGAAGAGAAACATGATAGACAGGCGTGTATAATCGCCATGTGTCGAAAAATCCGCAAGGAAGTAGAACGAATACATAAAGAAAGACGAGAAACAGACAGAGTAGAATCAGAAAAAGAGGAGGAGCAAGATTCAGAACAATTAGAAACAATAGCTTATGTAGGTAGAGGAAGACCCCATAATAATACTAGAGGCTTTAATGATCAGACACGTCCAATACGTCCAGAATATAATAGACATTTTCCAAATCCTATGTTAAATACAAAATCCCCTGAGCACCTATTCCAAGCCGCTGATAAATTACTCCGAGATCGAAGGGGGTACCATATGCTCGATTCCATGGACGAACAAGAATTAGCTAGGTCAGCAGTACAATGGGCTGACAGTCCCAGCGACTACAATGATGATGTACTTGCACACTCGTTTCTGAATCTTGACCCATACGAACAGCGTTTAGCTAGTATATACATGATTCAACACCTCCTTATATTATATAAAAGCCAACACTCCGATCCAGGACCCTTACCTGACATATTGACAGAACTACTCACGAATATATGGAGAGGGTCAGGTACTGATTTGATTAAAGAGATTCTAGAATTCCGAAACCAATATTTAACTTTCGTATGCCCAGAACACGTTCCAGTTCCCGTCATAGGAAGAAAAATGTATCACATAGATAGACAGAACCCGTTACGCGAAGTACACCCAATCAGAGGTGACGGTAATAACTTTACACGCGTGTTTGTATATACGCCTATAACTAAACTGGAATTATTAGAAATGAAGAAAGTAGTACCCAGCCATGACAAGGATCCAGCAGGTTTCCACCGTGAAATAAAAGACATGTTACTCATGGGAGAGTATACCTACCCCGACATTATGAAAATTTTAAAAGTCCTATTACCCGCCGGTGT
This sequence comes from Triturus cristatus, assembly GCF_964204655.1. Lineage (NCBI taxonomy): Eukaryota > Metazoa > Chordata > Amphibia > Caudata > Salamandridae > Triturus > Triturus cristatus. The sequence goes on from NC_140595.1 coordinate 372,225,404, forward strand.
TTATGAGAAACTTAAAGAAAAGGAATGGGAGGTGGGAGACCAAAAGATAGATTGGACAGCATTAGAAAACGAAGAAAGGGCCCGAGCTGCAGGAGCAGGACTTGGGGAAAAGACTACAGCACTAGCAGGACTACTAGTGCAGGTACTGCCACGTTTATTAACTACGAAAAAAGAAGACTGGGGTGCGATATCAGCCTGTAAACAAAAGCCAGATGAAGACACTAGTGATTTCTATTCCCGATTTGAAAAATGTTTTGGTATAAATAGTGGCATAAAAGCCAGTAGTGAGTCATATCCACATCTGTTTGTGACAAAATTAGTTGAAAATTCTCTGCTACAAGTCAAGAATAGAGTATTGAAATTCGAAAGTACCTGGCAAGGTAATACCCCATCACAGATGTTACAGATGTTACAATATCACCACAATAGAATTAGAGAAGAACAAGAACACGAACAAAGACGTATGAAAGATACAAAAATGAAAATGCTTGTTGCTCAGTCAGTCCCAGCTGATGGTCATCAAAAGGGTGATTCCGCAGGTCCTACGAAAGGGACATGCAACTATTGTAAACAACCAGGTCATTATATATACGATTGTCCAGTCCTGAAACATAATATTGCTACAGGTAGAACCCAGGAGAGACCACGTCCACCTAGACAGGATCAGAATCAACAACAAATCCCTCAGCATGCACAACCTAGGTTAGCTCCGCAACAACTAGCTCCGCAACAGGGAGCTCCACAACAGACCGTAGCACCACCACAAGCGCAGCCTATTGCTGCAACACAAGCAACAACACAACAGATGTATCAGTATGCACAAGCAGATTATCCCGATTATCAGCGATATACATGAAATAGCCTAGAGAGGGAAGTTGGCTTACCCCTTATTGAGGTTCCTGTAGACCAAGAGGGACCTTATGTACATAGTGAACTATTAGGGGAAGACAGAAAGTTTTTACTTGATACAGGGGCAAGCAGAACAACTATAAGACGCAGTGAAGTTCCAGGGGCACCCCTCTCAGGCTCACAGAATATTTCCCTTGGATTCTCAGGAAAACCCATAATTAATGACGTAACACAACCTCTTCCACTTACGATCGGTCCATTGACACGTACTACAGATTTATTGCTTACTAAATCATGTCCAGAAAACTTGTTAGGTATAAAAACATTGAAAGCTCTAGGAGCCATAATATGTTGTTCTCCGGAAGGAGTACGACTATTTCTACGTGACTTCAAAGGTCACTACCTGTCCAGAGACATGGATCACCGACTGCAGAATTTACCTACACATTTATGGGCACAAGGCCCCACTGATGTTGGTTGCATGAACATTACACCATATCGAGTCACACTAAAAACAGGAGTAATACTACCACGAATGCGACAATACAAGTTACCACCCGATGCTGTTGTGGCTTTGCTGCAAATCATTGGCGAGCTCATTGTACAAGGAGTGGTTGTCGAAACCGACTCCAATGTATGTAATTCCCCGATAATTCCGATTCTTAAAAGAACGGATCCAAAAGCATCACCAGTATATCGATTAGTTATTGATCTGCGCGAATTAAATAAATGTATTGTACCACAATACCCTGTGGTCCCAGATATCTCGTCATTACTAACAGCTATTGACTCAGAAGCAACGTTCTTCACTGTAATTGATCTCAAGAATGCTTTATTTAGCGTCCCAATAGATCCGGAAAGTCAATATCTGTTCGGATTCAGTTTAAATGGACGAAGCTTTAAATTCACACGCGCACCTCAAGGATTTACAGAAAGCCCTAGCATCTATAGCCAAGCACTGAAACGAGAACTTGACAGTATCCACATGCCAGTTAACACTGCCTTGCTTCAATATGTCGATGATCTGCTGATCACCGCCCGAAGCGAACCTGAATGTGAAAAAGCGTCACTGACGGTTTTAAAATTTCTGGCCGACAAGGGGCACAAGGTGTCCCCTTCTAAGCTGCAATTCTGTGTCCAGCGAGTTGTTTACCTTGGGCACTCGCTGTCCAAGGAGGGAAGGCAGCTTACACCCGACCGTATCCAGTTAATCGCTAACATGCCACCACCCAAGACACAAAAAGAGGTGCGGGCTTTTATAGGCCTCACTTCATACTGTAGGCAGTGGATCCCTCAATATGCATTTCTAGCAAAACCACTCATCCAGTTAACAACACAGGAGGCAGCCACATCGACTGTCCTCCCTTGGACTCAAGAACATACACACGCCTTTGAAAGCTTAAAGAAAGCTTTATGCCAAGCACCTGTTTTAGCAACACCATGTTACAGTAAACGGTTTACACTCTTTGTTACAGAACGCGAAGGTACTGCCTTGTCAGTACTCACTCAGGAACAAGCAGGATCACACAAACCATGTGCTTATTTCTCTAGTACATTAGATCCAGTAGCTCAGGCTCTTCCTGCGTGCCTGAAATCGGTGGCAGCAACAGCTTTAGCAATCAGACAGAGCGATGCCATAGTGATAGGACACCAATTGACAGTACAAGTACCACACGCAGTAGAGGTTCTCTTGAACCGCACACAAACACAACACTTGACTATAGCGAGACTCACTGGTTACGAACTGACATTGTTTCAGCCACATATAGAAATCAGACGTTGTAATACGTTAAACCCTGCCACACTGTTACCAGTGGGCGGAACAGATCCATTGGCACATGATTGTGTCGAAGTCATTACTATCACGACGAAACCCAGACAAGACTTGACAGATATCCCTTTGTCAGATCCAGACTTGACATTGTATGTAGATGGGTCATGTATGAGAACAAGTACAGGAGAGTTAGTGGCCGCTTACGCAGTCACAACAGACACTGAAGTCATTGAAACAAATTGTATTAACACTTTGTCAGCTCAAGCAGCAGAGCTCATCGCATTGACACAAGCCTGTATTCAAGCCAAGAATAAGAAAGTCAACATATACACAGATTCACGTTATGCATTCGGAGTCGTCCATGACTTCGGCGTACTATGGCGAGAGAGAGGTTATTTAACTTCTCACGGTGCCCACATCCAACACGGACCCCTCATTCAAGCCTTATTGGACGCGATTCATCTACCCACTGCAATATCGATTATGAAATGCAAAGCCCATACAAAAGTTACCGACATCATTTCTCAGGGTAATGACCTAGCTGACAGAACAGCTAAACAGACTGCTCAGAAACAGACTCACACAACTGACATGACAAAGACAATAGTTCCGACACCAACACATTGCATGACAGTTAAGGATCCCGCCCTTGATGTAATTGACATACAGACACATGCTACACCAGAAGAAATAAAGAAATGGACTGAATTAGGAGGGATCCAAACGGATCAAGGATGGATGACGAAGGAAAAATCTATATGGTTTCTTCCCGACTCCATGGTTCAAGTCATCATTAATACAATACATAGTCCAGCGCACCTAGGAGAGAAAGCTATGCTAGACAGCATTCAACACATTTGGTTCAACAAACACTTGCGAGCAGCAGCTAAACAAAAAGTTCGTACCTGTATGATATGTTGTCAGTTTAATCCAGGTAAAAGCATCCCCGTAGAGCAGGGTGGATTTCAACCTCCCGATCATGCTTTTGAAGTCCTCCAGATGGATTATATCCAGATGGAACGATGTCGAGGATTCAAATATGTTCTCGTAGTCGTCTGTGCTCTTTCCCATTGGACGGAAGCCTACCCGGTTTCAGATTACACCGCCCCGACTACTGCCAAACAGTTAGTTCGAGAATTCTTCCCACGGTACGGTTTACCACGTGTTGTCTACTCAGATAACGGCCAGCCGTTCTCATCCGAACTAATGAAACACGTTTCCCTTTTGTTAGGCTACCAATGGAAATTCCACTGTGTCCGACATCCCGAGGCAGCAGGTCTCGTGGAACGTCATAATCAAACCCTGAAAATTAGATTGTCCAAAATATGTAGGGAAAAAGGTGTCGATTGGATAGTAGCCTTACCAGTTGCGCTCTTTTACATGAGAATGGTAGCACATTCTCGAACAGGGCTATCCCCGTACGAGGTGATCTTCGGTAGACCACCAAATATGTGGGGGACGCCTGTACCTCGCAAAATCACTGATCTTGACTGTAATATGCTGACAGATTACCTAGCTTCCTTGATGTCTGCACTACAATCTTGTCGTTCACAGGTAGCCGCAGCTTTTCCCGATAATACTGAGGTGAAGCCCCATGACGTGGTTCCTGGTGACCTGGTTCTGGTCCGGAATTTCGACCGGAAGACCCAACTGGAGCCTAGGTGGAAGTCGCCGAAGCTAGTTCTACTAACTACAAGGACAGCCGTGAAGATTGAGGGTCGTAAAGGGTGGTTGCACTCGAGTCATATCAAGAAATTTTATGGACTACCATCCAGTGTGAATACTCAACCTTGTATTCCCTCACAGACAGACTCAAAGCTCCCCTTGGTTGAGCAGTCAAAACCAGAACTTTACAAACTAAAATTGAGGTCTAGCAAGTCAGACAATTTGATTGTTTAAGTCCTCTCCAAGGTGAATCGGTTGAATTTGTCTCTGACATGTATCCTCTAGCCCGGAATAGAGAAAGAAATCAGCAGATGCAGCTTAAAAAGCATGCGTATTGTAAATCACTTCGTAGTCACTGCACAGTAACACTATTAGCTTTTGTCCATTGTTGCAGGCACTTTTTTGCTGTTATAAACTGTGCTCCCATAAGTGGAGGAATAAAGAGGTTGCACATGACATCTGGTACATCATTAAATTTGCCCCCCATATGCAAGGTGACTGGAAGTTGACTTGGATGACCACAGACTGAACTGAAAAGATGATGGGCAGGCCCTCACTGGGACCATAGACGGCCACCTGCACAATGGGTGCTCCATACAATGTCCTCTAGAGAATCACAGCCAGCCCTCTGGGACCTCCTTTTTCAAGTCAGACTTACATGGGACAATGGGTGCCATCCAGAATAATACACTCTGTGCATAGGTTGAGTAAGTGGTATTCACCAAGAGCCCTGTCAGCATTTCTGGAGCTTGGATAGCTCAGTCCCTGTTAAATGAGTCTCTTGCAGGTATGCAAAGTGAACATATCATCTCTTCAGGTATGAGTGTATTCTGTAGCATTTCGAGTGGTTGGCCATGTCCCTCACATTCCAGGTAAGAACAGTGTATGAAGGGGGATAGTTGGTCAGTCCCTAATATTACAATATTGTAATACCCCTCACTTCCCTGCCTCCCGCCCCATCAACCCTTCTAAAGCATTTATCAAAACAGGCAATCCTTGCTCATAATTACAACAAACCTCAACTCCCCATCCCAAGCAGGAGCTGTAGACCTCTCTCTTCCACACAACATGCATGCAACAAGTCCTTTTTGGTAATTGAAAGAGAGTGTCCCTGCCTGTGGGTATGTTCTCTGAGCTCCCCCTTTGGTAGCACCCTGTCTTACATAGGTAAGCATCATACCCCACTCAGAGTCCTGTGTACGCAGGCAGATTATCCCAGTACCAATATATGCATCTCACCTGGCCCTGGGTAGCCTTGGTAGCCAGTAACCTCCCTGGAGGTAGGAAAGGTTAAAGCATGTGCAGTGCCGGTTCTCCATCATATAATTTGCTCTGTAGTCTAGGCATGAGGTATGGGCTGTATCTCAAGAACACTTCTGCAGCATTTATGTCCTTGGCATCCACCTAAAAGTAAGGAGCCCCATCTTCCTTTGACATCCGAAGCTTTGGACTTTGTCACTTCTTCAGTGCTTTGACAACACTGGTACATTCCCTGGTGGCCTATTGCATAGTCGGCTCACCCCGTGATCTCCCATGTCTGCCTGCCCAAGATTCCAACGGGGAAGTGAAGTATCTGGTGTTCTCACCATCAATGACCCTGAGTTTGGTGGGAACCTTAGACAGTAGTGGAGCATTGTGAAGTCCGGAAGATGAGTACGTTGAAATTTTCAAAAGACCAGGGTCCCTTACTTTGCAATGATTGCAGTATGTGATCTCTGTCTCTATAATTAAGGATTTGTGCCACAACCAACCTAGAGCGTCCCGGGGGAGGTGAAAGATTTGGGACCCTGTGTGCCCAAGCAGTAGAGAAAATAGGAGATTGCTTTCTGGCAAGTACTGTCTGTGTCAGCCAGTTTTCCAGTTAGAGATCTATGTTGGGCCATTCTAGCCTCTCCTGCAGGGCAACTGTCCATAAATTGTTTCTCCTGGAGTGACCATCAGCATCTTCTGCTTTGAGTTTCAGATGGTCCACTTCCTCATGCAGCACCTTGAGTTGTACTTGCATGTCATGCACTGAGTGGTCCATTGCCACTTATGCATATTCATTGGTTTCTACATGTTCCCAAAAGCTTTTTGTGGTTCACTTGTTGTTACCCCAGCACAGAACAATGGCATCAATTTTGAGTTCCAGTGTGTTTTTGATGTCAAGGATGGCTTGTAAAATGGCTTTAAACTTGCCTCAGTCCTCCTTCAGTGTCACTTTGACCTTGCTGGTAGAGGTCTGTTGGGGTTGCATTTCCTCTGGAGTGGATTTTTTTTTTTTTTGCGGCCCTCAGCCATTCAAGCTCCTGGGCTTGAACATGAAATTGTCTTTGTGCCCCTTGGTTGCTCAACGGGTTTTGGTGGTCAGGGATGTCCGATTCTCTCGGGGGTAGGCCAGCACTTCAACAGTTCAGGTGACTCCTGGCTCAAATGCTGGGAAGGGAGCAGCCCTGATGCCCTGGTATCACCCACGGCATCTCAAGATATTATTGGGAGCTCCTTTTCAATCCAGGCTATCGTGCACCCTGCATGTAGGCCTGGTGGGATCAAGGCAGTGATAGTGATGGGTTTATTAGCCCTCTCCGGATGTCTGGGTAATTTGGGAGGTGAGCCCTTGCATGAACAGTGGCTTATCGCCCCTCCAAATGTGGGCTTTTGCTGTTGTCATAGTGGCCTGTGGCCAGGTCTGGTGCCACAGCTCTGTTTGATGTCGAGGGCACAGGTCACCTTGTGGCTTATACAGCCTCATAGTCACGGGAGGCTGTGTGACACTTTCGCTCACACTTAGTGGTCCGACAACGGTGGGAAGCCATCCATCTCTCAGAGGCCAACTTGCAGGGAGGCATCTGTGTTTTCAATCTGGTCTCCCTTGTATTTCTGGAGGTTCAACCCAAAGGAGTTGGTAGGGGCAGGCCGCTGGCCCTTATTGCAATCACTGATTGCGATCCCACACTCCCACAGCTTGTGCCCTCAGGGGGCTGCAGAGTACCTCCACAGTCTTTGTGCTGACCCTTAGGTGCTGGCAGGACCACTCTGCTGCTCCTGTATCTCAAGCAACCGCCTCCCTTGTTACCATGCCCGGATGCACTCACTCAATCTGGAGCAATGCTGCAATCACGGTGGCATGCCTTACCAATCAATTCAAATGAACTTTCATCTCCTTTTTATTCCAGAAGTTCCTCATTAAGACTGCCTGAGACTTCCCCTAATATGTGGGGACCACTGATGCGGGGTACTTCAGTACCAGTATGATAATGACGGGGCAATTTGAGCGAAGGTTGCTACATTGAGACTCTTTCAACCACCAACCTGGCCATGCCAAAACTGCCAAGAGTATACTTAAGCAGACATTTTAAGAAGCCTGACCCCCATCCACACTTAGGGCCTGATTTACAAAGATAAGCGTACACATTTGTGTAAGTTTATGCCTTTTCAGTATTCACAAAACTGCATTTTAATAGTAAGTTTATGAGTGTGGAGACTCTGGAGTTGGGGGGCGGGTAACTCAGCAAATAAAAAGATAGGCCTGTCCTATCTTTTTATATGCAGAGTTCTTTGCCTTGATTGCAAAGTCTTATAGCCCTTTATAGTGCCAAACAGTTGCCAAACCCTACCTCCTCCAACCACCACAGCCGACAATCTGTTGAGTGTCCTGGGTGGTGGACACCCAAACAAACAGTATTGTGGGTAGATTTGTTGGACAAATGCAAAGAAGAATATGTGTTACATCTACTAATTGAGAGTTTAGGCAAGTATGATGTCAAGTGGAGTTAAACATGGCAGTGTTTTTTAAAAACAAATTGAATGTGAACCTGACTTTTTTCAGAAACTGCAAAGCGCAAGATCTATCCCATAATTATTATTTTGTTCTGAGACTATTGATGTATTCTTTTCAGGTATGTATAAAGCAGTGAGTACATTTTTTTATTGTCTTTGATTAATTAAAACCATTATAAAAATACATTCACAATAAAACATTAAATTGACTTTTCGATAAATGCTCTATTAAAAGATGCACACGTGCTTAAGTTAAAAAGTACAGAGTGTCCAAAGTTCATTTTGCTAGGAGCCTCTGGGGAATTATACGCTGGTTGTAGTACCAAGCATCTTTTGCCTGAATGCTACTAGAAGTAAGAACTTAACAAGCTTCCCATTTAGTTGTGGATCCATTGGGGTGAAGCATGCGAGTACTGTTTGTCTCCGGGTGCGTATGCCTCGTTCGTTAAAATGAGTTTTAAGCAGGCCAACCCTTTCCTCATTTAGCTAAATGCAGGAGCATATTATATGTTTAATGTCCGCCTATCCAACTCAGCATAGCCGGCATGAGTTACCGTAGTTCTCTCTAAGCCATGGTGGAAGATGGGGTATGGCTGGCAGGATTCCTAACCTGTGTTTTTGAAAGATTTCTTTGGACTTCCTAGAGTACCCCAGTTCAAAGTATGCCTGTGATCCAAATGATTTGCAACTGGACAGAGTCATCCATGAATGGCTCCTGTGTGCAAAAGCGGCTTTCTCTTTTATGAAAGAAAGTTTCTTGATAACCTTATATGTGACGAGTTTAAAGTGCAAACACGTTGTTGGAATTTCCCATAGGTTGGCTAGTCCTGTTATGGCGAGCGATTCCTCCAAGTAGGCTTTAGCCGGCGAGGTAGATGTGCTGCACAGTTCTTGCCAGCAAAGCAGTGGGGTTTGGTGAGGGTCTGAGTGAGATGGGCCTCCATGTGTCGTCTCATGGTGAGGTGTTCCTTCCCAAGATGTGCACGTCCATCTTGTCCGTGTTCAGCTTCAGGCAGTTGGACCTCTGCGGTCAGTGTCGATGGTTCTGGAAGTTGGATCTGTGGTGGTGGGGTCTTCTGTGAGAGATGATGAGTTGGGTGTCATTGGTGTTTGAGATGATGTTGAGTCCATGGGTGCAGATGATGTTACACAGTAGATTCATGTAGGCGTTGAAAAGGGTGGAGCTGATGGAGGAGTCTAGGGAGGTGCATCAGATGATGCTCTTGGGCTCATAGATGAGGAACGGAAGGCCGATGTGGTGGAACCGGGTGATGAGGGTGTGGTAGGAAAGGGTGTTGAAGGCTGCTGAGAGGTCAAGGAGGACCAGGGCTGCTGGCTTACCTCAGTCTCGGAGGGATATGATGTTATTGGTTGTGACGATTGTTAGATCTGGGGGTCTCTAGTTGGCAGAGGTAAGCACCTTAGACCAAATAGGGACCCTTGCTTCTAGTCAGGGTACAGGGACACACACGGTAGATAACCCCTGCTCACCCTCTAGGTAGCTTGGCTCGAGCAGACAGGCTTATCCCCAAGGCAATGTGTAAGGTATTCGCACTTAACAACTACAATGACCCCTCTAGTACACCAGAAACGTAGACCACACAGGTAAGTATATCAAAAATATAACTTTATCTAGTTTCAGCAGTGGAAATCAATTATCATAGCGTTGCACATCAATCTTTTTCTTAGGTTGTCAGGAGCGTAAAAAGATAGTCTCTAGTCTCTCATGGGACTTTGTATTCAAAGGAAAGGAATACGTTTGTAGGCTTCCAGTAGTTAAATACCCACGTTCCTCCAGCGGTGCCTCTTGCGCTTAGAACTAAAGCGCTCCTCTCAGGCTGCGTGGTGCAGGGCTCTCACAGCTCCCGAGCGATGGACCAATCCGGTCGCGGCTCCCTCGACGAGCCCCCAGTGATGATGTCGACGTCACCGGAGTCAGCCACTCACAGCGCGGCTCCTCCAGCCAAGCCTCCGGTCAGCAGCCAATCAGGTCGCAGCCTCCTCGTTCTCTTCTCCGCGGCTTCGCAGAGCGGGGAAGTGCAGCTCTTGATCAGTTTCAGGCCCCCGGGCCGTGGCGGTGTATCGCGGGCAGAATATTCCACGGCACCCCGTGTCAGCGGGTCGATCGTGACGCCGCCAAGCCGTACAGCGGCCTAGTTAGCACGGGGGCGCCCTCAACCCTGCGGCCACAGCAATACACGTGCCGATGAGCACGTCGGTCTTCACAATGCGGCAACCGGTGTCAGGCCAGAGTCAGCGCGGCACTCTCCAGCAAAACAGAGAGCAGCCAGCGCACTTCCCGGGGCAGATGTTTAGAAGCTTGGTAGAACAGTCTACGGTCCTCGCAGCACACAGCAGCGCAGATGGGACACAACAGAGTCTTTAAAGTCTTGGCAACCTTTCTATCCCTGGGTTGCAAAACAGGAGGCCAGCTCTTCTCAGGCCCTTGGAGATTCAGAGTTGAAGACACAGCACACAGCAAAGTCTTGTTAGGTCAAGTAGGTAGGGTCACAGCACACAGCAAGGCCCCTTCTCCTCCTCAGCTTCAGTTGCACAGCAGAACAGGTCAGCCCTTAGAGCACACAGCAAGGCAATCTACCTTTAGTCCTTCAGCAGTCCGTCTTTCAGCAGAGGTTCCTCTTGATTGTAGAATCTAAAAATCTGTTGTCAGGGGTCTTGTACTTATACCCCTAAAAGTCTTTGAAGTCTTTGTGCAAGTGGGTCCTGAGCCCGGTCTTATCCAGTTCTGGGTGTTGCTGGAGCACTTTGTTTTCCTGGCTTCTGCTTTCTTTTCAGAGTGAGGGGCAGAGTCGTCAGCCGCCCAGCAGGAGGTGGAGCCAGCAGTGTGGCAGGCAGGCACAGCCCTATTCACTCCCAGGTGCTATCTCCTCCCTCCACTCTCCTTGCAAATGTCGCCATTCAGCAGAGGGCTGACTCAGCCAACCTCCTGGGGGATCCCCAGCCCCCGTCACCCTCAAGCCAAACAGTCAATCCACAAGCATGCCCAGGCACACAGAAGGGTCAGACAAGAGAACAGCTACTCTCTAAAAAGTACTATTCTCCAACTCAGGATTTAAAAACAACCTCTCCTAAAAGATGTGTTATTAAATGCTGAGCTCAGGGATATCAAACATGTCTTATCTTGTTCCTATGAGAAGATAGGCGGATAGCCATTGGCACAAGCCTCCCCCATGTTAGCCTATGGAGCAAGATAACCTTGCAGCAGTGAACACACAAAATGGCCGCGGTTCACTACCAGAGCATGGTACCTGCACTAGTACATGCTCTACCTCTTACATACACTGCACCCTGCCCAGGGGGGTACCTCGGGCCTTCCATAGGGATGACTGACGTGTATAAAAAGGGAAGGGTTAGGCCTGGTCAGTGTGGACACTGGCCAGGAGGACATGGCAGTCCGGGGACTGCAGGCAGGCCTGCGGTGGCAGGCCTGAGACACCATTTTAGGGCAACACAGGTGGGTGGCGCAATCAGCACTGCAGACCCACTAGTAGCATCTGTCATCACCAGCCCTGGCACACACAGTGCACTTTACTAGGGACTTCATGGTGATACAGATATGCCAATCAGGTATATCCAATCAATATGATATTTTACACAGGGAGCACTTACACTCTGGCACTGATTAGCAGTGGCAGAGTGTCCAAAGCATCTAAACCAGCAAAAACAAAATCCATAACAGCATCAAAAATCCATGTAGCAGAGGCGAAAGATAGGGGAAAAACCCACGCCAAGGATGTCAGGTCTAACAACGATCAAGACAGTCTCGGTGCTGTGTTTCGACTGGTAGTCGGATTGGGAGGCATCAAGTAGGTTGTTTTCTTCAAGGTGTTCCGAGAGCTGGCCATTGATGGCTTTCTCCAGAACCTTGGTGGGGAAGGGGAGCAGCGAGATGGGGCAGTAATTCTTGAGTATGCTGGGGTCAGCAAAGAGCTTCTTCAGGAGCGGTTTAAACGCTGTGTGTTTCCATGCATCGGGAAAGTGTAGTGGGCATGGTGATGGATGAGTTGAGGATGTTGGTGAGTGCACTGCTGATTTCCTTCTGTCCTAGGTTAAAGACGTGGTGGGAGCAGGGGTCTGTTGTTCCTCTGGAGTGAATCGATGTCATGATGGCTGTGGTGCTCAACTTGTTGAGCATTTTCCAGTTAGTGAGCAGGGGTCAGTGGCGGGTATCAGTAGGTGTCAGGAGGTAGCTGAAGTTGATTGCTTGTGGGTCAAATTTACTGTAAATTTCCAATATCTTGTTATAGATGTATTCTGCAAGAGTGTCGCAGAAGACTTGGGAAGGGTGGATCGTATTCTCAGCGGCAGATGGACAGGAGAACTCTCTGACAATGCTGAAGAGTTGCTTTGTGTGACTGGCGCTTGTCTAGATGTTTTTGGTTAGTGCATCCTTCTGTTTTTTCTTTAAGGCGATGGTGGTATTTTCTTAGGGCTGATTTGAAGGTGGTGAGGTCTGTACGGGTTCCTGCTGGAGCACCATTGTCTCTTCAGTTACCTCCATTTGTGCTTGAGGGGCCAGAGTTCAGGGGTGAACCAGCAGGCATGATCGTTGGATGTATTGGTGTTGGCCATTTAAATGGGGGCGGCTGTGTCGGTGCAGTTGGAGATCCAGTCAGAGAAGTTCTGGATGTTCAAATCAAGGTTACTTGTGATGTCGGGCCTGATGGTGGTGAAGGCGGTGGTCCATTGGGTCTCAGTGATTTTGTTCTATCTGTGGTGTGAAAGGATAGGGGTTTGTTAGTGGGTTCCTATGAGACTGTGATAGTGAAGTGAATGAAGCTGTGGTTGGTCCAGGTTAGCTGGGTGACATGGCTGAACTTGATTCTGTTGCTGGCTGTGAAGATGGGGTACAGTGACTGTCCTGTACGGTGTATGGGACTGGTGACCACATGTGTGAGGCTGATGTTGCTCATGCTTTCCAGGAGGTTGGCAGGGTTGATATTGTTGGGGTCATCGAGCTGCAATTTGAGGTTGCTGAGGAAGATGTAGTGCTTGGAGTCAATTGCCAGCAGGGAGATGAATTCGTAGATGATGTTGCAGAAGTGGGGGTGGGGCCTGTTGGTCTGTCGGTGAAGGTTTCTCTAATGGTTATCTTTGCATCGGTTCAGATTTGGAAGTTTAGGTGTTCCATGATTGATGAGATGTCGTCTTCGGTGGTAGTGAATGGGTGAGTATCCTTGTGGATGATGGCGATGCCTCCTCCATGCTTGTTGGTAAACATACTAGCCTGCCCAAATAAGGAGATTTTGATATGGCATACTAATTAAACTGACCCATAGCCAAAATGGATGTTGCATGACATTCTGGTATTGGTATTCATTGTGAAGCCGATTATTTGGAAGCAGGTACTTACAAGATTTATTACATCTCAATGCTGAGTTCTGAGGATGGTCTCATGGACCTAGTGGGCCACTAGAGACCGAAATGTTGACAATTCATCCTCCTTAATCTCATTATTTTCTGCTGGATTCATTTCCAGCTGATTATTTGAATGTTTAGTATGGACGAGATGGGACTTTTCTGGTTTCGTAGAAACAACTTTGTTAAGACGATTGAGAGCGCTTCCCTAGATCCCTATATTGGATATACATTGATGCGATTAAGGGATTATAAAGCAGCACCATTATCAACATATACATTTGTATATGTACTGCTGTGGAACATTGCAGTATGGAATATGTTTTGAACATATGTCGTATAATTGAATCAATGAAATACTGATTGAGATAAAAGTATATTAAAAAAACATTGTTTCTGATAACAATACATGTATGTTTGTATTGATGAATTATTATTTGAATATCATTAATAGTATCACTTGTGTGACCATTTAAAGTGATGCACATTGATACATAATTCCTTAGGGAACCATTTCTGTGAATTAACTATTATACCCAGTTACTTGGGGAAGATTGGGTTGCCCTGGTGTATTGTAACTTTACCATTAAAGGGCACTATAACCGATAGATGGCTGGCACCAAGGAAAAACCGAGGTCAGTAGCTCCATTATGGTACCACAGAAAAACGTCATGTTTGGTATCAACACAAAAAGATGTTCTACAGAATGGGACCAGTTTTGGGGTATCACCCCTCATCAGCAAGGCTAGCTTAAATCCAGTGGCATAGCAAGCACAGGACCCATATCTAGGCATACCCTTCCCATTTAGGGTGACTATCGCAACACAAAAAGACGATTGAAGGGATGCTAAACATTATCAAACATTGATCCCCAGTCACAGATATAGGTTACATCCATAGTTTTTTTTTGCTGAGCATGCAACCCCAGTTTGAACCCAGCCATATGGAAATAAGTCATTACCCTTCTCCCTATGGGAATATTCCATCCCGAACAGCCAGGCAAGGTCCTCTCTGGACAGTCAAACAGGCATCCTGGGACTGGTTTAGGGGTATTACCTCACATAAGCCAGGGTAGCTTGAATCTAGTGGCAGAGACAGCATGGGACTCATGTCTGGGCATTCCCTTCCCACTTAGTGCAACTATAGCAAACAACATGCCTTCTCACCTCTGACACAAATATTGTGTCTTGGGTGATGTGGCGTTCACTCAGGTGGCAACTGTAGAGGTTGCCCACCTGGTTGCCCTGGCTTCTCTGTGCTCTGGCTGACAAGCCTGCGCTTCCCATGTTTGCTGCCAACAAGTCAGGATGTTTACCTCCTGCCAGGCAGTGTGATCACTCCCAGGAGTAAGGAACAAAGGCTTGGGCAGGAAGAAGGTCACACCTACCTCCTCTCAAGCAGGCTAGTGAAGTGGCACATTAAGTTTCAAAGGCTGCACTTCCTCTGAAATGCATCAGGGCTGACTCCAAGTGGTGGAAACAGCCCTGCCCCTGCCTGAGGCACATTTGCACCTGGACATGTGAGAAATTAGTTAGTAAAGGAGGTGAACACCACCGGAAGGCTAGCCACAACTCCAGGGAGAGCAGCCTGGTCTGTACACTAAAAATAGATTTCTGCTATCTTTAGAATTGGTAGAATAGAGGGTTCTAAGTAGAAAAGGTGACCCACACCCCCGGATGTGGTCACCTCAGGGACAGACTAGCTGCAGGGACTAGCTGCCCATTGGCTCCAGAACTCCCAATACTCTAATTCCCCTAGATGTAGGATTTAAGGGACTCCCTGAAACCAGAACCTCAGTTCTGAACAACCTGCATCAAAGAGGACAAAAGAAGAGACCCACACCAGTGATAAAACCTGCACAAAACAATACCGAGAGATACCCTGCACCTGTGGCAATGCTCTTGGAATTGCCTGATCAAGACTCATCATAGAGTATCTCTCGGTTCCACAACACAGTGGAATCCATGCCTGTGGAAGCCTGAAGCACTCTCAGACTCCCCTGGAATAGTGGCACCAGTCCTCTGTGAACTGCAGGTAAAACAATGCTCCAGATCTGAAGAATCTCTGGCCATTGGCCATCCCCTGAGCCATTTGACAATGAAGTTACTTTCTGCTCTGCATACTACTGCCAAGGCTTGCTGGTCACCAGTCAGGCAACTGACTCCTTTACTTAATGCTGCATTTAGAGGTTATTCCATCTGACCTTTGACAGACATCAGCAACCACACAGTTGTTGTCTTTTTGCATCGTTTTTTCCCTGCTGCACCATCTCAGTGGTAAAACCAGCTCTCCCACGGCTCCGATTCAGCACCTAGGAGAGCCAGAACAAATCTGAACGGGACAGGTAAAATCAAACTCATTGTCATGGCTTGATGCTGGGACACACATCATCTTTACCCTGAAAAGGAACAACACAACTCGACCTGCAAGTGATCGATTGTCACTAGGGGTTTTTCTCATTGACCACAATGTTAAAGTTTCATGGTATTATTTTGCACTGATTTTATATTGCTTCAAAAATCTTTAA
Organism: Triturus cristatus; assembly: GCF_964204655.1. Classification (NCBI taxonomy): domain Eukaryota; kingdom Metazoa; phylum Chordata; class Amphibia; order Caudata; family Salamandridae; genus Triturus; species Triturus cristatus. Next base: position 372,241,357 of record NC_140595.1, read on the forward strand.
CTACAGTTATATGTATGCTATTACATTCATTTTGGTGTGTAAATTAAGATAAAAATATGGTCTATTTTTAGAAAATGGTGTTGGATTTCTCTTGAGTCGTGTCAATTACTTATTGTCCATGTTGGTAATCTGAAATGCTTAACACGTTCCGCTAGTCAAGCTTGAATGCTCCTTGCCACAATATCTTTACTGAGCTAAGGAATTGTTAGTGTGAATACAAGGACCATCTTTGGGATATCATGATAGTATTACATGGTGAGGACTAGCCCCCTCACCACATAATAATTCATTGCCACTGGCCATTCCAATTTTAGCATGCTCAAACGGGTCGCTAACCGGTTTGGGTATGCTAAAATTGGTCATACATCTGGCCCATAGTACTTTTGGGAAAATATTTTCCTACACATTCTTGGTAAGTTTCTATGTCTTCCAATTGTCTAGACATCATTTCTTTATCTCTAAAATGGTATTAAATTATGCATCTTATATTTGTCCCCACAGCATTAAACTTTCAATCCTGCCAAGTAACCATGGTACTAAATGGTGCATCAGGGCACAGTTCTCTTTAAGTTCTCCAAACTGTGGGCATCTTGCAAACCCATTTCCCAATGTGACGCTACTGACAGTGATAATAAAAGTATGCAGACATGTTTCCACATGTGTGGGAAACTGAATTATTATGTGGTGAGGGGGCTAGTCCTCACCATGTAATACTATCAGTTAAAATAACATTCAACTAGCTACCAGTGTAAGATCACGTTAATGATAAGCTGTGCAAATCTACTGTGGCCAAGCACCTGGTCATTTAAAAGGGGCCATACTGGAAAGTCTATTTGATTACTTTATGCTAAGCAACCTGATACAAAGATCTGCATCTCACAATAACTTCTGCAGTCATACCAAGGGAAATGGAGTAGCAAGCAATATAAATAATGCCACAGAGTGCCTTCAGCCATGACTTTCACCTGCCCCTCTGTGCAATAGTGTTGTCCTTTCTTATCCATTGTCCTTGATGTCTGTAATAGGGGTGGGCGATAATTTCCACACTGCCCTTGGAGTTTGCAGAGTTTTGGCTACTCCGAATTACGTTTGTAAAGCAGAGTTCCAGCCAAACTCCGCCAACTGCCGAAGTGTGGAGTTTTTTTCTTGCCTGCATCATGCCATATGTAAGTTGGCAAACGTGAGTGAGAATTGGTGTCCCCTAGTGCCATTTTAAGGTGCTAGGAGGGCACCCGGTGGGATATTCTCAAACCGGACAGTCAAGGGAGGTTGCAGACAGCCACGACCATTCGTGGTGAGAAAGCTTCCACTCGGGAAGAAAATCTACTTGAGCCGCAGCAAAGAAACATCACCCTTTGGTGCACTTCGAGGTGCCGTTCGCTCTGATTTTGTGGTCCAGAACAAGCTCTGGTTAAATTTCAGCGCAAGCAGAGTGACATGCCGATTTCTGCCCGGTCGCAGAACTCCGCCGAGTTTTCATGAAACTTTGCAGAACTCCATGGAGTGAAACTCTGCGCGTTCCACCTCTCTGTAGTATGTAAGTGATTTTGACAACCTTAGTTTAAATTGATATAGAAAAATATGATTATTGGTTTTCAGTCAGTACTGCTAATTTTAGCATAGGGTGGAGTTTCGCTCATTCTTGAAAAGTGTCTCAAATTAGACTTTTAGTTTTGGGAAATCTATCTTTCACCCTAATACTTTGTGTCTGAGCTACCTGAACTGATGTACTCACTCCATACCACATGGATCTACAACTTTCTTTCCTGAACCTCATGATGTCTGCAGGAACAAAAATTATCATTTCTTCTAAGGCATTGACTAATCGGGAAGGTTCGCAAACTCTGAGATTTAATTTTGACTGGTTTTTAAGTGTTGGGGATTTTTTCACCCCTCAGCGGGTTTAAATATGCGGAGAACTACAAAAAGAGAGTCAGTTTGTAAAGCATTAAAATACTTCACATTGAAGTGTGTGAATCAGTTCACAAGTCAAAGAAAACATTTTTACACTGAACTTTTTGATTGAACTTTTGGGCACACGACTATAATTTTTCCATTTCAGAATGAATCCATGAAATGCATTCAACAATCATGCGGTTTATACATATTTCTCAGTTTGAGGCGGATTTTGAAGACAAAAGAAAAGGAGATATTTAAACAAACTTAGTCAAATATGAATCTGAATATTTTAATTCTGTATAGAAAAAACCCAATATTCGGTCCTCTTTTGGATTTCAACCGTGCACGCAGTTTACCACTGCACTAAAAGTCTATGGAAAATCGGAGGCAGCTGCATATTCAAAAATAAGCTTGTGCAGGAAAATCTATTTCCCTAATTGAAAAGGGATTTGCCAGGAACCATCTTGACAATGAGAGTCTCACGGGTGTTAATCACTTGGATAGAGATGTGCTGAGTTGGCCACTCACATGTAACAGAGGCAGCAGCGACTTGCAACACTCATCACCTTGGTTTATGGTTTAATGTGGTGCTAGCTGCTATCGCTACTTCATTCTACGTTGTGCTTCAGGATTACTTTACCACTGGGAGTTTAGATTAAAAATTCGTAATATTGCATATAGAGTGTACATACATAAGCAATCCAGACAGGAATAGCCAAGTAAAACCAGTAACGGCATACGATTGGATTTCACGAAGATTTAATTTGTTTTTGTGTATTTGCCATGTAGACATTGTACAGTTCAATTTAGGTTTTATAGTCACCATGTAGACTTGGGTAAAATTATCACATATAGATCTATGTTTTCTGTTGATTAATGAATTAATACACATTATTCAGTGCTGCTGCCTTGTATCAGAGACATGCAACCCAGAAAAAGACAACACACGTGCTTCAACAAATGTATGTTGGGTATTGTATCATGTCATTTACCAGCAATGCACTATTTAAACATAGTGTGTTAATGGTAAACAAAATAACGCACAATATATTTTTACAGTTGGAAGAGGAACGCATATGTTAAACATTTCAGCAAATAACATAACATGTTTGAAAATAAAATACTCGAATTGGGAAGACATTGCAAATGTGTCGATTAAGTGTTTATTTTATTTTGTTTTATTTGTTTATTTGTTTATCAGAGTGACAGAACTTAATTATTTTGAAAAGAATGCTATTTGAGAAAAGGAAAGACGTTCAAGAACATATACAATTTACAGTATTACAATAAGTACGGTTTATTGGATGCAAAGTGGCCTAGGTAAACACACTCAAGAGAAGCTACATGTGCACATTTCCCTTCAAAATGAAATTTGGGTTTAATATAGCCTTAGAGCTCAACCTAATGGGCTCTACTAGCCCTTAAAGCCCCGCTCCAGCGTCAAAGGCCCCAGCTGAAGACAAGGGCTTTTAACAAGGGAGCGGGTCTTTAATGGCTGGTAGAGTCCACTTGGAGGGCTCTAAGGATATTAGAACATTCCGCCCCTAGAGAGCAGAATGTTCTAATTACCAAAAACATAGGTATCTCGGAGCCTGAGAGGGTTCGAATCCCCTCGGGCTCCGAGAGGCCTTTGTTCGCAGCAGCAGCTTTGAACAAAAAAAACATTGGAATGTTGCTCTGCAGGCTTCTACCTGCCCGTAAAATCCCGGAGCACTCCATTGTATTCAATAGAGTGCTCCACATTCCAATGTTCTAATACGGAATCAATAGCTAGTGGGGACACATCTAGTAGCAGGTCACAATTGCTAATGACATTGAATAGGGAGGCATTTCCGTTCACAAAGTATCACAGGAGCTATTTGTCACAGTGGATGGAGGAATACAATTTTATATTTTGGGAACACACTACTTGAGAAAAATGCCTGAAAGTTCATGGAAAAGTGAACTTTTAGTCATAGACTATTTACGCTATGAAGGCAGAAAAGATTGCCAATTTTCATACCTAGCAACAAGCAAGTCCAATGCGAGGTATTTCCTAATTTATAAAGACCCATCATAGGAAAGTTCCTATTTTTGATAGTTATCTCCATTTTCTGCGGACTGATAATGCTGTTTTTTGACTCTGTGCACTGTGACTCTGCTAAACAGGCCACTGGGCATGTGCTATGACATACTGAAATTGGGTATGCTCTCTATCAGCATTCTTACCAACATGTAGGCCCCTAGTATAGGGTACAAGGTGTACCAAGGGCCTGTAAGTTAAATGTCATTAGTGTCTGTAGCACCTATTGTGCCATGAACTACAGTGATTGAGTAAGCATCAATTCCGGTCTACAATTGTAACCTGACTGTGGCAGTTGGAGAACTTCAATTCAACACACCAAAATAAACCATTTTGACAGCCCTACACCTCTCTTTTAAAGATTATTAAGTGACCCCTAATTTGACCTTATAGGCCATAAGGAAGGCTGCTGCATGGTATTTCAAAGTCAGATTTGTGGAAAGTTAATATTAAACATCTTTACAGTGACTAGCACCTAAAAGCTATTTTCATTGCAGCAAGTCTGGCTGTTCCATGGAGAAACACTGGGATGCACCATTCATTTTAACAATGCTATTCTTCGGCTATGAAACACCTGAAAATTTCATTTTTTAGCTCTTTGTAATATTTAGTTAAAACCCAATTCACAATTGAAGTTGTATTTTTGATAAGTGTTAAAGACAAGGTACTTTTGTGAAGTTACATTTTACTTGCCTAAAGCCTCTGAAGGCTAATTTGAATAAGCCTCCAACTGCAGCCCTCTGAGAGCTCAAGCACTGGGTGAGGTGTGAAAATTCCCCCAGAGCAGAAACAAAGGCCTGGTTGTGGGGACGTGTTTTTGTTCCTCTGGCAGGATGACCATTTGGACAGTGCCCAGGAACCTGATTGACTTCGAAGAGGTCTCCAATATCCCTGACAAATGTAAACTGACACCTGGGCAGGCCCTCTTCTTTGCTCCCCCAGTCATGAAGGCCCCAATCCTAGTCAGGGGGGAGCTGCTTCCAAAAGAAGCTTTCAGAAAGGAGCTTCTGCTGGTGTGAATCTTGACTTTCAAGTGCTATTGCTGAGGTTGCAGCTGCATTCACGTATGAATATTTGTGAGTCTCTGATGCACTTCTCATAGGTCTAGATGTGCCTTGTGCTTCCCTAAGGGCCACGTCTCTTGGGGCACATCTTTTCTGCAAATAATCTGGTAGAAAGACTGCTGCCATTCTGACAACTTACAGTGCACATAGAAATCCTCACCTAACGTTTAAGAAATACTTTTGCTCCTTCCCAGCCATATGGTTTAGAAAGGCTAAAAATGTTTTATCACTTGGGCATCTGCTCAGTAAAGTACTCTTTGCTGCCTAGTATGTGTTATAGTGGTTATTGATTTTCTGAGTTTGCAAGATTACAGCATTTGTGTCTGCCAGGCACATATCATTGTTAAGCCTCTAACTTGGGGTACCATGGACCTGCTTTAGAGTTTGATGGATGGGATACTTCATTACAAACAAGACAGAGATCCTGTCCACCATAGTACAAGTGCCTTATATCCTATTACACTTATAATATGGCGAACAGGATATCTGTGACGGAGTATCCCATCTGTAAAACTCTAAATCAAGCCCAATGTCTTCAGAATAAATACTGTGGAACCTTAAATATTACAGGGGTCATTATGAACACTAAATGTGCTCAAACACAAATTGCTGTCATGAGCTTTCTGTGTGCTGTTATACAAAGGTGTTTTAAGGGTAGGATTTATTGTTTTTTAAATGCATACACACAAAATATACATTACTTACTGAACTATTAACAGAGACTATAGATGCAATAAGATTTTGCATTGGAGTTGTATCACTTTCTTGACACAACCCACGCAAAATCTATTTTGGGATTCAAAAAGCGACGCAAAGCCCCATTTGTCTGCGTGAAATGCAAGTCAATGCATAGCTCCTGCTGACGCCACACTGCATCAGGAAGGTGCTACATGGGTGGTACATGAGCGTTGCCTTGTATCCACCCATGTATTTTCACAAACTTCCATAGTTACAACGGCTTGTAAACATAGGTTTACTGCTAAATCCTGCACCTACTGAGGCTGTTGTTACTAGTAGTAGTAGTAGTAGTATTTCTTCCCACTCTTTCCTCTTTGCTTTTGTCTTGCATTCTGCTGCACACGTACAAAGAGGAAATAGCCTTAAAGGATAGCTATTGTACAGGAAGTTATCCCTTCTTCCAGAAAAATGAACCTGACCACAACTCTGGCACCATTGCGCTATGACGCAAGGGTGCCTGTGTTGGCGGTAGGCACCCACAAGAGCGCCAACACTTGGAGAGAGTAGAACTGTGCCATATCTTGGAAAATATACTGCTGTTCTGCTCTCTCCGTTTCCGGCAACAAGGCGCAGCAACTTGACTTGCTGCAAAGCTTTGCATGAAATGTTAGTAAATATGCTTCTATATGTATATCCAAATAAACATTGTACGGCTAATTGATTTAGATGAAATGATTACAAAATCAAGACTGACAGTTGACTTACACTGAGTTACGAAAGTAGTCAAGTGGATGTAGGTTAGAACTACATTTTTGCTATTCCTGTTGGTAATATATGTATTAAATACATATTATCAAATTATTAATATATCAAAAGTTAATATAGATCTTCAATTCCGTTTGCCACATCACCACACCTGCTACTGATCCTGGGATGCCTGTTATTGTAAATCAAAATTCCACTCATTGAAAGATGATAAGAATATTAAAGATAAAGGCACGGTGAATACGTTTTTGGTATGTAAGAATGACATGCTTCTCACATGCTCTGCTGTGTTGCAGTATCATTAAGTACTTAAACATGCAAATCTACTGGAGGACTGGTTGGCATAGCAACATAGCCCTTGCTGTAAAAAATAATTTAATCTTTTGGATTAGCAGTGGCATGAACAGCACATTATGAATGACTTAAAGCGCATATTCACAGCGTTTCAAAGACTATCTGCATAAGCACCTTAGAAGATAAGTGAGACAAAAAGAATTTTTGTCGGCTTTATCTGATAAACCGTGTACAATAAATCAAAATTTCAATTATTTAAATCCTGAATGAGAAAAAATAGGACTAAGAAGCAGAAAGAACAATTGCCATAGATTGTAACAAATGGGTCCGTAGTATAGTTACTTATTTAATTAGCAGGGGGGATACTAAGCAATGAGAGCCTGAGATGCTCCTCAAGCTAAGGATGAGTCGACGAAAAATGGAGACAAATTTGAATAAGTAAAATGAAGCTAGAAGTCATCTAAGTACCAGATAATGAGCGACATTCGAAGGGAGAAGTAAAATTAAATAAAGAAATACATAAAACCACTTACATTTGACTTGACGATGCGGTGAGCGCACGGTAAAGTGTTTTCACTTTTTTTAAAATTTAATTTTACTTCTCCCCTCGTATGGTGACTTACCCAACCCCCACTGCCGCACCACTCTTACATGTGCCGGCTGCCACTGGTGTGAAAGACCTTGGCCTGGTTTTTCCTGCTGGTAATACCATCAGTAAAGTCCCAGGAGACTTTGGGGCAGATTTATGAGGCCCTTGCGCCTCATTTACGCTGCCGTTGCGTCACTTTTGTGACGCAGCGGCGGCGCAAATCCTGAGCCATGCTGCGGGGTATTTACAACGTGACGCATCTGGGAGATGCGTCACGTTGTAAAGCCCTGTGCTAGCAGTAGGCGTACCTGTGCAGGGGGGGGCGTTCTGGCGCAGGAACGCCACCTAAAAGTGGCTGAGTGAAATCTACAAGATTTTACTCAGTCACTTTTGAGCCCATGCTGCGTCAAAACCCTGCGCTTGCTTGAAGCAGGCGTAAGGATTGATGCAGCATTGTGAAGATAGGTCCCCCCACAGCATTGCTGGAGCTGCGTCGCGCTTGCGACGCAACTCCAGCAATGCGCCACTTTTACGGCACAGATGCGTCATGCATCTGTGCCGTTTTTGCCCCATGGTGCGCCGCATTGTAAATGCGGCGCATCCATGGTGGCGGAGCTGTGGCGCACAATAACTGGCGCATCCCTGCTGATATGCAGGGATGCGCCAGTTATTATAAATCTGCCCCTTTGTTTGCAGCAGCAGCCAAGACTCAATCCATGCTTCCTCAGAAAAAAAGTATCTTCACGTTCCCTCCTCTTCTCCCCTGCTTCAACCCTCACCCCCACAACACCCCCACACCCATGCAAACATTTACGAACCTTTCAGGGCAGGTGGTAAATGTTTGTGATACATCTCCATTGAATGGTGAACTCTGTGTGGATAAACTACTTAAAAATTGGAGCCAAACAATAATTTTCCATTCCAGGAGGTTCAATTCTTAACTGCATGGTGCTGAGCTATTTTATCACACGAGAACAGTAAAATCGCATGCAAATTTACTGTTGCCCTGTTTCTCTAAAACTCATTATCAAGTGCCTTAAAATCAATTATCTGTATATTTAGCTAATTGAAGAAAAATCCGTGAATCGGTGTTAAGAATGGGTATCAACCAACAAATAATACATACATGAGGAGTCAATGTTTGGATTTTTGAAAAATAATGAGGGGACTGTCAGCAGATATTCTCATAAAATTCGGTGGCGATCAAGCATAAACACTCCAACAGTTACGTCATGGAAAGGTTGCAGGTATGTTTTTTCAAGGACTTAATATCTATGGATGATTCCCTACATCATATCCATAAAATAAAGATGAAAAAGCAATTTAGGATCGCTGCCAGTATTATTTCAAAATCTTCGCTGCAAAGATTGAAATTTTGGAATTTTCTGCTACCAAAAATTGCCTAATCACAAACATAAATTATACTAGTAAAAAACAGCCTCATTTGGTATATGCAAATGCAGAGGGCGAGGCAAGACAAGCCTATCCATACCTCCATCACGACGACCATTGGCCTAGTTTTAGACTAATTTGTATGCTCTCTGTTGTAGTCGAAACTTTGTGGAAAGAAATATATTCTTCAGGATAATATGTAAGAACCTTCATTTAGAAATGTAGTTTCAGTGATGACTTTGGCTGCAAGTCATACCCTCAATTTGCTCTTCATTACCAAAAAAAAGTCCACCTGTCTCTTCTATTTGTACCTTTTATTTGGTCTGTTTTCCCATCCCATCTCGAACAATAAAATGGTGTCCCCTTGGATTAACAAACGTAGGTGGGAACCTCTGAGAATGTAACTTTTGCGACTGGGTCATCAAGTCCCTCAATCTAGACAGAAAATAATTTAAAATACATAAACAGGAGGAATCATTTAGGCAAAACGTGTTTAATTTTTAACAGCTCAAGGAAGGCTTGAATAGGACGGATGTCACCTGTACCACACTCACAAAAAGATTTAAGGCACCGTCATTGTCTCATCATTCTCATTACAAAGAAAACGAAGCTATTTATGATTGTTTGTGTCCATTCACAATGTCCACAAATGAAAACGTGGAGAATTTGGAAGAAACTACGGGGCAGATTTATAAGAAAGTGACGCATCTGTAGTGATGCGTCACTTTCCCTGCGCCAACATGCAAAACCCTTGCGTCACCATGGCGCAAGGATTGACAGATGCGTCGCATCTGTTGACGGAAAAGTCACGCATTGCTGGAGACGTGTCGCAAGCACGATGCATCTCCAGCAATGCTCAGGGGCGCCCTATGCCTAACATGCTGCGTCACTCCTTACGACTGCTTCAACCAGGTGCAGGATTTTGACGCAGCATGGACGTAAAAGTGACTCAGTGAAAACTTGTAGATTTCACTGCGTCACTTTTACGGTGTTTCCGGCGACGGAACGCCCACCCTGCATACATTAAACCTGACGCAGGTTTAATGTGTCGCAGGGCTTCACAATGTGACGCATCTCCCTAGATGCGTCACGTTGTAAATGGGCCGCAACTTTTACGCTGCCGCTGCGTCACAAAAGTGACGCAACAACGGTGCAAAAGTGACGCACGGGCTTGTAAATCTGTCCCTACATATTTATGAAACCAATAAGTCCTTGGGGGCAGATCTATGTTTCCTGGCGCATCCCTGCAAATCAGCATGGATGCGCCAGGAAATATGCGTCACGCAAGTTTACCCTTGCGCCACCACAGATGCGCCGCATTTACAATGCAGCGCATCGTGGCGCAAGGATAAACAGATGTGTAACGCATCTGAAGGTGTAAGGCGGCGCATTGCTGGAGTTGCGTCACAAGCGCGACGCAGCTCCAGCAAGGCTCGGGGGTGCCCTATCGTCATAATGCTGCGTCAATCCTTACGCCTGCTTCAAGCAGGCGCAGGGTTTTGACGCAGCATGGGCTCAAAAGTGACTGAGTGAAATCTTGTAGATTTCACTCAGCCACTTTTCGGAGGCGTTCCTGCGCCAGAACGACCCCCCAGGCACAGGTACGCCCACATGTGGCGCAAGCTTTACAACGTGACGCATCTCCCTAGATGCGTCACGTTGTAAATAGCCTGCAGCATGGCGCTGGCTTTGCGCCGCCGCTGCGTCACAAAAGTGACGCAACGGCGGCGCAAAAGTGGCGCACGGGGCTTATAAATCTGCCCCTTGATTTACACAGTAAAATAATATTGAGGGCGAATTGTACCTTAGGTCTGCGGCGATCAGCATATCCGATTCAAAGAGTATGCTGGACAAATTTACATTTTCCTTTAACACTAATATGTATTTAACATCTAGAAAATCAACAATAATAGATGTAAAATGTATTTTTCCCTTTACCTGCTTCTAGTGTTATTGCTTATTTTAATAGTACAATTAATCCTTTTCTTGACACTGGTGAAAATCAAGTTACATATCCGTGAGGTGGACCTGGTAACCCTCAAAATTTGGGTCTGCTATATATACAAAAATAAGATGATTCTGTAGGGAGCCTCACCCACCTTATGTTTGCAGATACTGGTAAAAATCCAGGTGTTCTGAAATATGCAGTTACTACTACCTGTTTAAGGAAGCCACAGGTTGCCTTTGTAGACTTATCAAACAATAAACCTATACTCTATCTCCCATGTCTTTGATGCTTTTAGAGTAACCTATGAGTGCTGAGTTCTGATCTCATATCAATGCCAGTAATTACCTTGAAGAGCATCAAGTGGGTTTCCAGTAATTTCACTGTACTGAAGCATTGAGTAGTAGAATATGGTGACGGTGTCAGACACAGCTTTTAATGGAGCTTGCTTGCTTTTGGTGTACCCTAAGGAGTGCCATTTAATCCTAACCTTTTAACCATTGAACTGCTATAATCCATGCAGCTGCACATCAGAATTATTGGTTATCCTAAAAAAAAAGTTTACAAAGAGTTTTTTATGAAAAACAAAAAACAGTGGGGCAGATTTACGAGGAAGTGCCGCAGTGTGGCACAGCAAGCCTTTTGGCTGTGCCAAGCTGCGGCACTTACAAAGCACAGGAATGCGTCATATTTACAATGATATGTTGCATTCCTGTGCTCTCCCCAGCGCTGGCGCACAAACAGCTGCCATGCGCCGGCACAGGCACCCTTGCACCATGGTGCAAAAGGATTCCTGTGTCATGGGGAGATTGCTTTTATGCAGGAAGGGGCACCTTCCTGCACAAAAACAATCACTACAGACATTTTCCTCTTTCAATGCGTGTTGTAGATTGCAGCACGCATTGAAAGAGGAAAACAATAGGAGAAATGAAAACATTTCTCCTCGTTGCACCTCGCTACGTCACCCCTAGGGTGGTGTAGCATTCAGACGCATTTCCAGATTTACGATTCCTGGTAAATCTACAAATTTGTCTTGTCCCATGTGTGTTGTGTGGAACACCCACAGCAACACCAATGGAACGCCCCTTTCACGCAAACTGTTGCGTGTAAAGGGGGCCATATTTACAAGGACAGGAAAAGCCTCGCAGGGTGACTTTTCCTGTCCTTGTAAATATGAAGCAGGAAAATACGCCACCAGTACATCACAAAAAGTGACGTACTGGTGGCGCAGGGGTCTTGTAAATCTGCCCCTATTAACCCTCACAGACTTGTGGCCTTATTTACAAGCCCCTTGCTCCGCTCGTGCATCTCTTTTAACTTGGGAAAAAGTGACATTTCAGCGGCGCAAGGGGCTTGTAAATAAGCTCCTAGGAGTTTGGGAGTGGGAGTCATTGACCTTTTTTTAATTGTCAGACCTGGCAATTTTGAACAGACAAACGTCCAGAGTCTCTGTCTGAAAGAGGGCGGAGGAACTGAAGTGCTTACAGTGACAGCCCCCCATTTTAATTGGGCTGTCAGTTTCACCACAGAGCCAGTGGGTGCTCTGCCAGCATAAACATGATGGTCCCCACAGCTATAGGTTCTGTGTGAACTCTATTCACCAGACTCTAAATGATTTCTTAAGCCTTCACTGTCTTCTAAATTCATTAGGTTTTGAATGAATTTCTGAATAGAGCTCCATAGTTTTCCTTCCTTATGAAACAGGTGGTTCCACCAAGTGTTTCATCTAGTAGTGAGGAATGGTCAGGTAAAGTGCCAATCTAGAGTATTGTTTAAGTTTTACATGATGAATGTTGGGCCCTTGCCATTTAATGACCGCTTGGCAATGCATATTCCATTTCAAGCAGAGCACCTGTCTATGGGTAAAAAAGGAAGGAGGAGGGGAGCTGTCAAATACGATAAATTGAAAGATTTTTCTTTCTGCAGAATTATGGCTTTTTGCAGTGTTTGCAATAATAAGGACAGGACCCAAAGGGAGTTATGGTGAATATGCTTCAGACAAGACATGACAATGATGTTGGTAGCCACTCTCTACAGAAAGAAATCTTGCTGAGTGAAAATTCGATAAAACAACTTTGCATGGTGTGGAGAATGTTTCTTGTGACTTAGTTCACTTGGAGGATTAGTGATACACCAGAGTCCAAGATCACACTCAGATTTTGTATTTCAGTTGATGTCACCGATGCACCAGGGGTTTGGGGGTCAGGTGGTTACAGACTTGTTGTTATTTTATTTTCTGCAGGTTAGGATCGCTTCTTTGGGAGAGTTCAGATGAAGGATGTTCCTCAGCATCTATTGGTCATTGACATAGAGGCTATGATATTATCTAGTAATAAATAGACTAGAACTATTGGGGGTTCTGCATTTTGACCTTAGTGTATCAGGTTAGGTTGAAAAGCTTGATTCATTCTGGCAGTTGATTGAGGTTGCAATTGAAGAAGTGAAATGAGATGATTGAGCCTTGAGGTGTGTTGACGTTAATGTTATTGGGATGGTATGTTATGTGTATTTGCAAGGCACGCTATCACATATGAGGGTATCATGGTGCTGAGCAACTGTGTGTGCCTAGCCCTGCCTATGGTAGGTTGGTTAATTGAAAAGCCAGGTATTCAGCTATGTGGAGGGGGAGGCTGCCAAACAGTCCTTTCATGTAAGAGAATGCCCATCCTCCTGATCTGGTTCTGTGTATGCATAGGATGTGTGCAAGTAAGAGTGCTGCAGTGTGGTGGTGTCTGGTTGGTTGGTGGAAGGAAGCAAACTGTTCATATAAGTGTAGTGCCTTAAATGTGTATGAGGATTTTTAAATGAGCTCATTTATGTAACGGGAACCAGTGGATCTTCCTGCAGTGTGGTGTGATGTGAGTTCTGTGTTGCTGGTTGAGGATGAGTCTGGCTACCGAGCTCTGAATGGTTTGTACTCCTCTAGTATGTTGATTGGTGAGCTCAGCATATAGGGTGCTCTCGTAGTCCAAATTACTGGTGACTAGGGTGTGAGTGACCATTTTTCTAGTTTTTCCTGAGAGCCATTTGAAGATCTTCTCTAGTAACTTCAGAGTGTGGAAGCAGGATGCAGTGAGAGCATTGCTGTCATGTCCAGTTTGCTGTCAATGATTATTCTGAGGATCCTGGTGTGGGTCTAAGTTCAGCTGGCCACCATTAGGAGTACCATTTTGAGGTGTTCTTGCTGAAGATCACTACTTCTGTCTTGTCAATGTTGAGCTTGATACTGCTGAGTTGCATCCAGTTAGCAACTTCGGTCATGTAGGTGGTGATCTTGTTTTTTGTGGTGGGGGTCTTGTCCGAGACTGAGAGTATGAGCTGTGTTACATTGGCATAAGAGAGGAAGTTGATGTTGTGTGCACAGATGACACTTGGCAGAGGGATCATGCATGCACTGAAGATAGTGTGGCTAAGCAATGCACCTTGAGGCACTCCACAGATGAGTTTGAAAGGCTTCCAAGGCGATAAGGAGCCAAGCTGACAGCTTTGGTTCAATCCATTAAGAAGGAGCAGATACAGAGGAAAGCAGGTCCTTGGAATCAAATCTTGTGCAGACGTCTGATGAGGATAACGTGCCAGACCTTTCGAGGGGTTATGGTGCCAAGCTGACAGCTTGGTTTCTATCCATTAAGAGCTATCAGATCCAGCGGACAGCTGGTCCTTGGATGCCAATCTTGTGCAGGTGCCTAAAAGGGATATGGTGCCTGACCATGTCAAATATTCTAGAGTGGTCCTGTAGAACGACGGCTGCTGTGTCTCCTCTTTCAAGGTCTGAATCTGGAGTTCTTGGTGACAAGGAGCTGGTGGTTGCTGAGATGGCGGTGAGGCATCCATTAATTAGTTTCCCTAATAAGCGGCGCAAGTAGTGGAGTGAAACAATTCAAGGTCTGTCAGACAGGTAAGAGGATATCTAACAGATTTTTTATACATGTTTCTCTAGCCTATGTGCCGCCCAAGCGGCGGTGGACAATTGCAAAGGAGGCAGATAAGTGCAATAGCTGAAGTGCTACTAATCCATTTCTGTTCCCTGTATCCTTCAGTTTATCCAGACCACATTTGATGACTCGCCCAAGCAGAACTTAGTTTGAGAGTTTCAAAATAATTTACTTTCTTTGGAAAGTCATGGATGTAAGTGGAATTGGTCAGTTTTGCTAGGAAACATGTCATAGGAGATGTTTTAATGGCATTTAGTGTCGGTTGAACTGTACTTCTTGATGAGCCATATGTTGTAAAGATTTTTGGGAGTGGAAGCCTAAGTGCTAGGGTCTTTTTGGCAAAACTTCTTTCTGGCTCAGTTACAAGCAGTAAGATTTGGACTGACTAAGGGTCACATGTATCAAGCAATTTTGCGTTTGCAAACAGGCCGATTCTCAGAATCGGCCTGTTTGCAAACACAAAAAAGGATATTCCCATGAATCAAACCCTATTTTGCGATTTGGTAACCTATCAGCGAATAGCAAAATGGGTTTGTGATTCAGTATTTGGAAGTAGCATGTTTAGGATGTCCTTTCCAAATACCAAATTGTAACGGTATGTATGAATATTTTGTGACCATGATTGTGGCTGCAAAAAATGTGCATTTTACCACCAACTTCAATTTGTGGTAACCCATTCACAAATGGGATGGGGTCACCAAGGGACCCCTTCTCCTTTAGGAATGGTGGCGTAAACATTTTTTGAGAGTAGGCAGTGGTCCCACTGACCACTGTCCACTCTTAAAAAATGAATAGAAAACTTTTTATTTTTTAAATGCAACCCATTTTCTCTTAAGGAAAAAGGGCTGCATTAAAAAAAAATACTGCTTTATTGAAAAGCAAACACAGACATCATGGTTTGCTGACCTCACCAGGCCAACATTCCCGTGATTTTAGCGATTCTTAAGGGGTAACAAATTGCGACCAACTTCATTAATATATATATAATTTTTTTTGCATTGAGCAGATATAGCAGATAAATTACAATTCTTGAATCATAACTAATTCAATTAAAATAAATCGTACAGAAAATAGCAACGCACATTAATATGAGAAAATCATCTAAAATACACAGTAAAAACTTCACAAATAGTTCCATTCATAAAGTACATTTGTAAAAGCTCATTTCTGCCGTACATTATTTCATTACTTAGGAAAACTAGAGTAGTGTATATGAACAAGATGATGCTTCTACTGAAATCTACTTATCCATTTCTCCACCTACTCTGCTCTGATCCACATAGTCAATCCTGATCTCACCTTTGTCAAAAAGCAAGTGCAGGAGTACTTATTATATTGACATCAACATTTGATCCTTTTGTCCATCTAACTATTAATTAAAGGAAAACACATGCCTTGGTGTTTAGAGTAAAATACCCAAAATATAAATACAATGCTTCCGTATAAAGTGCGTTAGTGCTTCTATCCAATAATCTCTCTGTGGGTGCACTGAGACTTCAGTATCAGAAATAGCACAAAAAAAGCCAGTGTTCTCATATTATTTTTTAACATTTTGAAAAATAACACATCATTCATCTAGCAAAGTATAACCTATTCATTGTTACCTCATCATCTTACTCCAAAAATTGCCATATGACCGTATATCTTTTTTTGCCGCCCTACTCGCTTAGCGTAGGCCTCTTCAAACTTCATAGTGTGAGACAGTTTATCTTTCCATTGCAATTTCGTAGGAGGCTTCCTAGTTCACCTATTTTGAAGGATCAAAGAACGTGCAATCAGCAATGCTACAAAAATAAAATATTGTTGACCATTTGGTAATTGTTGGTTTCTTTTAAAGAAACCAAATAACTCCAAATTGAGATCTGGTAGAACTGAATTTCATATGGCCTTGCTTATATCCTGAAACACTTGCAGCCAAAACTGGTAAGGTTTGGACATGTACAAAATGTATGAAGCCATCCCCCTGCGCCTAATTGGTGGCAATGAAAGCAGTTATTGGACACTGCTGGATACATTTTGTGGAGACTTTCCGCAGTATAATATGCCAGCCATCTTGACAGAAATGCCATTCTTATAGATGGCTGCCCTCAAACATTTATCACTTAACTCTGTCATTAATTTCCATTCGCTCACTGATAGCTAGCATTGTGTTTTTTTCTAGCACCCTTAAAAAAAAAAGACTGCTATCTCTATCTTTCTAGAAGTCTCCATTAGTGTTCTATACCAGTTACCAAGTGCTAGTAATTTGCCCATGTTGAGAAAGCTACTAATTGATTGAAGCTCTAGTGTCTGATTTTTATAGTGAATCTGCAAGAAATGTTTCATCTTGTTAAAACGTAAAAAGTGTTGCTCACACTGGGAGCCCACCCTAGAAATTAGATCTCCCCGTTATATAGATTTCCCTTGTTCCATAAAGTCACCAAAAGTTTTGAAACCTACAGAGTTCCAAAACTTAATCACATGAGCTTTCAGGAAAAGGCCCAGGTATCTACCCTCCTCTAGCTGAGTGAGAAACCATCAAAAGAGGACTTATATACTTTACAAAGGGCACCCATCTGACTGTGTATATCGCCCAAAAACTTATATCTAGTTTTTTTTTGGGACGCTTGGGTATTTTTAAAAACACTGCCACACTTATATCTGATTCCTGAATCATCCTTGTAATGAAAAAATTATCCAATCCCTCAGTACTTTACACACATCGAGAAATAACATCTAGTAAAGCTGTCTGGTAGTAAACACATATATTAGGACATGCCAACCCTCCTTCTTGTTTCTCCATTTGAAGCACCTCTAACTTTACCCTGGCCGACTTTTTATTCCAGATAAAACTCCTGAACACTTAATCTAGTACCTTAAAGAAATTGTTAGGAATTTTTATTGGCACATTAGAAAATAAGAATATTAACAGAGGGAGGATAGACATTGTGATCATGGAAACACAACCTATGATCGTCAAGAGAAGCCTGGACCATCTTTCTAATAGTCCCTTAATTCTACCTAACATTTTTGTTGTGATTTAAATGAAAGAGGCTAGAAAAGTTGTTTGTGACCCAGATACTCAGATATCTAATTGGAGATGCTATCTAAACTTGCACCTGAAAAGAAGAAGGAAGGTCTTCTACTGTCACGTTAAAAAGCAGCAATTCTGTTTATCTTTGATTTATCTTGTATCCTCCGATCTTAGTAAAATCCTTCATCACCCGTAATGTCGATTTATATTAACTTTGTCTGGCTGAAGATATAATATCATATCATTCGCGAACAATTTAAGCTTTGTCATGCCTTTTATGTGTGCCCTAATATTGATATCATTGTAAAGTTAAATTGCTGGTGGCTCGATGAAGAATGTCAACAGAATGGACAAAAGGGGACACCCTTGACGAGTCCCTCTTTTAATCACAATCGATCCTGCCATCTTGTAATTCACTGACACCTTTGCTTGAGCTCCCTCATATAAATTGGATAACATCAACAAGCCTTTTGCAGGAAAACCAAACCTCTGGAGACAATAAAATAAGGCATATTTAATGATCTATGTTTTAAATTAGATCGAATAAATTAATGGTAAGAAAGAGGGAATCCCAATTCATCACTTTTCGGCATCGACCATCATAACTAAGGCTTTACTATGATTCATTGCAAAATAATCCATGGCCTGAATTACATATTAGGTGTTTGACGCCATTAACAAGCCTGCTATAAAACCACTTTGTTCTATATATATTAGCTGTTGTGCAGCAGGCATTATGAGAACAACCTAGATTTTGGTAAATAGTTTATAGTCCGAGTTAAGCAGACTAATTGGCCTTTAAGAACGAACAGATGTTGGATTTTTTATTCTGCTTAAGGAAATAAACTATTGCTGTTTCTTAGAAAGTGGGAGTGATCTCACCCCCTCCTTTAATAAAATTGAAAAGATCTACTGAAAATGCCCCAAGCTCACTGAAAAATATTTACAAAATTCTGTGGTGAAACCATCGTTCCACATGGTTTGGTGGCATTAGACTTTTGTTTTAAATCGTGTTCCATCTTGATGGATGTTATGGGCTCCAGAATTAATTGGAAGAGAGATTCGAATAAATGAGGAAGTGGGCAAATTCTTGTAATACTGCTGAATCTGACTTATTGGCAGAGTGTATTGAATCTGAACAGTGCTGTACCAAAGGTTTCACTATCTCTTCCTGATCTTGTATCAAATTTCTTGTTAAGGACTATCTAAAGACCTCATTATTGCCTATTCATTCTTAACTCTTGAGAACCAGGCCAGGAACTTGCCAATGTGCTGCATTTCCTTGTATATTTTCTGTTGTTGGCTAATAGAATTATTTATCTCTTCTAGAATAAAAGAATCTCTAAGATTTTGTTTTGCCATTTCTACTTGGCTAACCTATGGCTCGATTCCTCCACTTTGCTCTCTGGAATTGATGGCATTATCGAATGCTAATTGGAGACTTGCTATCTGCCGAGAGAAATCTTTTCTTTAACTTGCTTTCTATGCAATCATTCGCCTTCTTAAAGTTGCTTTAAAAGCCTCCCAAATAAAAAGATAAGAGACAGTGTCTCGATTGATAGTGAAAAACTCAGTGATGAACTGTTTCATTTCGGCCACCCATTGTGAATTTGAAAGCAGAGATGTATCAAGCTGCCATCTAGGCTTGTCCCAATGCTTTTGACGTATCACTAATGGTAGGGTGACTACGGAGTGATCTGAAAAAGCATTTGCCCTAATTTTGGACTGCCCCCTACTTAACGATTTAGAAGCTAAATAAAATCAATTTGAAAGGCAGTACTAAATCTGTGAGAAAAGCATGGGTATTGTTTGGTCTTTGGATGGTCCTCTCTACAGGGGTCCACTAGCTGAAAGCTTGACTTGCAAGCTTGTAGCAGATTTTTTGTTCTAGGCTTAAGCTGTCGTTTATTAATATTTGATGTACCTTTAACCAAGTTCTGGATAAGATTAAAATCCTCACCCCAGATAAAAGGCCTAGATACCCCTAAGGCAATGTCAAAGATCTTTGAAAGGTAATCAGTCTACTCCATTGTAAGGCCATGATAACTGATGAGATTTATATCATGACTACTAGTTGTTACTTTGAACCAAATCCACCTTCCGAGTGGATCTTGATTCACTTCCATCACATTGTAGTCAATGTTGTTTCCTAATAAATTGCAACTCCGCTTACTGCCGCCCGTGCGGATGCTAAAAAAGTGAATCTTCGGGGGGTTGACAACTTTGGAGTATTGCTTTTTAAATGGGTCTCTTGTAAGAAGAGAACTTCTGGTGCAAGAGATATCAACCAGCCCATTAAGCTGTTATATTGTTTTTGTTTGCTAACACATTGACATTGCATGAAAAGATTTTGACCTTACATTGCTCCAAAGACATCATCCTAGAAGCCTTACATTATAGCATATAGCACCCTTCTTATAACATTTGGCACCCTTCCTGCCTGTAAGCCCTTAGCTATCCAACTTTTATCAATGCTTTCTGCCCTGAATATATCTGCTCTTCCCTAAGTGCCCTCCCTCCAAAGCCCCTAAGTGCCCTCCCTTATCCCTAGACAAAAACCCACCCCTAATGGGAGGGGGAAAGCTGACCATACCCCACCCAGTGAAATCTGTCTAAGATTGATGCTATGGCCTTGCACCTTTGCACCTTTTCACCATCCATCCCCCCTTCAGCCCGTCCCAAAAAAAAGAGACACATTTTTGGACATCAAATGCAAAAACTACTGAGCTTCCACTAACTTAGAAAACAAATACAACTGTCGTTTTGAGAGAACCTTTAATTTTGACTGTTAGGCAATACTAGTCTGTAACCCTTGTGCGTTATATAGATGAAGCATATTGACAAAGTTCTTTCTGCATCTGGCTGCAGCAGTGGATAAATCTGAAAAAATCCAGCACAAGGGCACTTCTGGTGAGGAAAACTGTCTCTGTTGTATTGCCTTTGACAGAATCAGCTCTTTAATAGTTAATCTCCAAAGTTGACATGGATTGCCCGTGGGAATTTTGATGTTGCAGATTATTGTGCTGGAACTCGATGAGCTCTCATTAAGGTTAAATCACCAGAAAGATTTGGCAGAACATGAGATTTAATAAATGTCTCCACCCAAGGAAGCATTTGTTGGCCCTCACAGCCCTCTGGAACTCCAACAATACAAAGATTGGAGTGGCGTGAGTGATTTTCCAGTTCTTCGATCTTGTTTTCTATCAGGGCCTGCTGCTTAAGAAAATCTCCAATTTCTTTCTGGGTCATGGTGAGCTGATCTTCAAGATCTGAAATCCTACAGTCAGCCTCATTTAATCTTTCGGGAACCTGCTCTATTGCTTCCTCAATTTTATTTAACCTGGTGTAAAGGGCTGCGGTTTCTGATGCATGAGAGATTTCAATTCCCTTAATCCTCTAAAATGAGATTCAACATATCCTTGACTTCCAGTTGAAGTGAGGGGGCTTCAGTATGCTGCTGGGAAGCTTAATGCTGTATTCTATCTCCTTCTGTGCACTGCTTGTGCATCCAGATCTTTTTGCTGCAGAAACCGCTGCTTAGGGGCCTTGTGGAGATGTTTGGAGGTTTTCCGGTACACCCGGTATATCAGAAGTAAGTAGCAAAGGTGGATTTAATGAACTTCCTATCTGTGAGACATCTAAAATATCTGCAGCATTTGTAGTCCTAACTTTCTGAAAAAGAGGATATTCTTTAAGTAGGGATGTGTGCTGTGCTGAATCTGATTCATGATTTTGCGGTGATGCTGTTGTACCCCCACCAGTCTCCTACTTAGATTACAGGGCCTCTATATCCGCCAAATTTTTACGCTCTGTCTGCGCTGTAGATTCTGGGGTCTCAGGTTCAGAATATCTGGTTGCATCTGGCGATGTCAAATTATCCTCATCCTCTCCTGCTACCAACTTCATTAATATTAATGAGGTAGGTTAATTTACAACCCCCTAGGAATTAATAAATGAAACTCTTGGAGTTTCATTAATTAGGAATAGCTATTACCTAATTGCGATTCGCAGTAAATCGCAATTAGGTAATCGCTATTCCTAATATTGATACATGTGGCCCTTTATCCTTTATTCAGGAAACGGAGATTGGATTGAAAGAGGTTTGGTTTCTGTTGTTAGTTGGAAAAAAGTCAAATACCACATTTGGGTTTAAAAAAGGCTTTCACCACTGAAGTAAGACTCAAGAACCAAGCCCTTCAGGTGAGAACATCCATGTCAATGTGTTGTCTTATTGTTAAAATGTCATCATTGACCCACTTTGTCATTTAATTATTAAATCTGATATTAAGTAAGTCAGCTGTGAGTGTGCCATGATGCAGCATGGTCATATTGCAGAATGGAACCACAAACGCACCAACCAAATATCACTTGACAAAAATATTGTGTTCAAAATATCATTTTACAAAGATGTTGTCCCATTTTTATAAATAATAAAGAACAAAATAATAGAATACAATCTGGAAGAGGTGTGGCGCAATGGCCAGGGCAACTGACGCCGGAACCTGGGGGCTCACGTTTCAATCCCCGGTGCCGGCGGCAGATCAGCCCAGCACCATGTGACTCTGGGCAATAGCTTGCTTAATCTTCCCAAAGGCCCCCAGTGCCTTGACACCTTCAGGTAATTGTTCGCGCTTTACAAATACTGGACATTTACACCCAATGGGACAATAGTTTTGTAAACTAAGTTCAGCACACAATAGTTATGACAAACCATATTTTTGTCTGTGGTACTATATTAACATATATGCTAGTGCTTTTTATATTCCGAAAGTTGGTGTTATACTGTTGAAACACATCTACTACTTAGGCCTTGCTGTGCACCCATACAAACTATGTTTTTGGCACTATGTATCAGTAGTACAAGCCTTTGCATTAAGATACATTGAAAAATGTGCCGGTGCTTTTCATTTTATCTCAAATGGGCCACAAACCAAGAAAATGTTGCCAATAAATGTCACACATCTAGCCACTAAGAGTATTAAGTATTTCAGAACTTTCCTAGATAATGCAGTTGACACAATCAAAAAATTCATATTAAAGCAGATCACTAAAATGTTAGAAAATCTATGTTTCTGGTGTACTGCTTATTTGATGACAGTCTATGGAAGATATAAAAACGATGGGGCTGATTAGGACTTTGGCAGTGCTGCACCGGCTTTCCGCTGACACAGCACCGCCAAACCCGCAAAAGGATCACTCACCTTATTATGAGTTGAACTCGTTTAAGTTGGAGGGTACTTTGCATTTCCCATGGTGGTGCCTGGAAAACAGTCACCACAATGGGAAAGGCAAAAAATGTTCCAGTATGGCATGGACGGTGACGTCTATGCCGTGCAAGAACTTTGAGGAAATACAGACAGCGGGGGAAATGTTGTGCCCCCCGAATGGCAGGGGGGCATGGGAGCCCTTTAGGGCTCCCTTTGTACCTGCACCGCCAGCCTTTTCATGGCAGGGCTCCCGCCATGAAATGACTAGTGGTGCAGGAACTCGTAATATGCTCAGTGGGAATGGTGCAGTCCCACTGAGCATTTTACATTGTGGCACAGCTCTGTCACTGCCAGGGAACAGTTTTCCCTGGTGCAACCGGTGGTCCACCACTGGTCCGACAGTGAGAGTCATAATACGCAGACAGTGGACCGCCACTTCTGCGTCAGAATGAGTGCAATGGTCAGAAGACCAACGCCCTCATAATCAGGCTCTATGTACTTTCTAATTCTGCATAGCCCAAGGTACCCAGTAATGTATATGTATAGATTTTTTGTTTAAGATAGACTGTGTGCTTTGCATTGCTGAAATGCGGAAACCAACTGAGAGTATTTATTATATTTATTAAGGAGTTTTATTTAGTGCTGGCCAGACCGAGGGTATCGGAGCGCTTTACAACAGTTATAATACAGGAATCCCTAAATAAGGCATAGGTATACATATTGGTTTGGAAGTCCCAACGTTTGGTGCAATATTGAGGCATGGCAGTCCTGAGAGCCTCGCAGAGTGCACGTTGTCTTGGGCAGAACCATTTTCAGGGAGGGGGGGAGCGGGGAGTAAAATGCCTGCTTACAGTACATGATTTTTGGTTGCAAGTATCACACCAGGGCGTATTCATTCGTATCAAAACCATACTTTTATATCTACAGATTCTAAGATTTCATTTGCTGGGTGCCAGACCTCCCTCCCTAGGACTGACTGGCTCGGACAACATGCTGAATATGACATTTGTTATATTTTCAGCAATTTACTTATGAAACATGAAACTGTCTCCAGTCTTTCTTTTGCAGAAAAATAGGATTTGTCCCACATTAGTATTCTCCTGGGTCTACTGAGAATGGGATTACTGGGTATAAATTTATGAGTACAGTGTACCCACATGTAATAATCTAGGTTCAGTAAATTTCAGATATTTAAAATGGAACTGAAAGCGTAATACTTGTTGAGGGGATCTGTTTTTTGATTGCATGATTCACACATGGGTGGTAAGGAAACATGCAACAATTACATATTTTCAACATCTTCCCACCCTATGATTTCCTTTGATGAATGTCAAAACCCATTGCTCTAATTGGCTGGCTGTGATAAAACACGATGTTTATCAGATTTTCAACATATTTAGCTTCCCCCACACAGGAACATATACTTGCCATGGTTTAACCAATATCAGTGCTCCATTGAGTCTCCTGAGCATTGGGAGACCGTATTTAAATGGGGTGTCAGTGAGGCTGTGGTGCCCACAAGTGATTCATCTAATACAGAGAAATTTGGAAATCAAATGAAAGAGAAATGCTGGTTTGGAGTACCTGCCTTTTGATTTCAATTATCATTCCTGGGTCATCCAAAAACAAACAATAACCATATATGTTCAATATTTACACATTTGAAGGTCTCTTTCACTGTATTCAAGATATTCCTCTTTCTGATTAGCTGACGGGGTGAATGTGCTGAACATGATGCAGGTCAAAGTTTCAGTAATGTTTCTCTGAAACATGGTAATTCCCTCCAGCCTCCCATTGGCAATAACATAAACCTGCCAAAGATTAACCTGCATTTGCATTTAACTAGGATTCCAGAGTGAATAACTGACATGCATAGTTCTGCATAAGTGTGTTCTGGTCTCCCCTGCACAGAGGTGTAGGCTCCCCCCACCTTCCTCAGCAGAGTGTTGGTATCTTTGTGGGACCCCCTGAGCAGGCATAGGGGGTCAGGGTGTTTCTACCCTCCCCCTTTTTTGCGTTTTGCGATGTTTTTTTGGTGGTTTCTTCTTCCTCAGTTCTACCGAGGCACAAGATGACTGCCAACACTTCCTGATTCAGAGTGTTGGCAGCCAATTAAAATTCAGCTCGTGATCGGGAGGGTGCGCGGATCCTCCGAGGCCATAGATATATATGTATGTTTAACTCTAATTTTCTCAGGAACTACTGAACGGATTTACACCATTTAAGCAAAAGGCACGAGTCTGAACTGAGGACTCCCTCTTTGCCAAATTTGGTGTAATTCCGTTCAGCAGTTCGGGCTGTAGCTGCGGCTAAAGGTCCTATGGGAAAATGCATGGGGAAAACGTGTTTTGGGACCCCCCTTTTTTCTCGGCCCCCGCTTGACAAATCACTGAGAAGCTTTCAGGATAGGAGCGGACCGGAGGTGGCCAAAAGTTTGGAAAATTTCACGAAGATTCGTCAATCGGCGCCAAAGTTATTCCAAATAGAATGTTGCGGATTTGCTATGGAAAATAGGTCCTAACTATATCTACCTACTGGCGACCGCCAGTAGGTAATATGTATATGTGTGTGTGCTTGCGTGATTGAGTACATATATATAGGGTTTGTGGGAGTGGACTCTCACTTGCCACTCTCCACTGCCTGCCTTCCAACCAGGAAGAAAGTCATGCCGGGTTGTGCTGGGGAGGAGCTGGACCACACTCCCCAGCAACCTTGGGCTATACGTCACGCACAGACACCAGAGCCCCATAAATCAACTGGAGGCATCCCGCAGCGCGGGACCCTCACTTGCTGCTCTCTGCTGCCTGCCTCCCAACCGGAGAGACAGTCTTGCTGCGTTGTGCTGGGGAGGATCTGGGCCACACTCCTAAGCAACCCTTGGGCTACACATCACGCACAGGTGCTTGAGCACAATAAGAAACTGGAGGCATCCCACAGCATGGGACAAGCCTGGAGTTGTGACCGGACAAAGACCAGGCCAAGAGCAGGCCTGTCTGAGCCTGCCTGCAGCCAGAAAAGGCTGGGCCATGACACTTTCATCTGCAATTTACATATTGGTCTCCCAGATACCCCAAATGGCTGCCTTCCATTGTGGCGAGAGAAGATTCTGATCAGTGGTGTGGCTTGTTAGATTTGTTTTATCGTTTTGCTTCCTCCACTACTTTTCCTGCAATATATCCAACAGGGGTGCCGTGGGTGTCTTGTTATTAGCCAAGCAACTATTGGGAAAGTGGACCTGCCAAGTAAAGTCACAGGCACAGTCACTAACTTCATCCCTACTAGGGGTGGGCGGAATTTGCAAAATTCACTTTCGCAAACTATCGCGAAAATGTTAAAAATCTCCCCAAACACGCGGAAATATCGCGAAGACGCGGATGTTTTTATCCCGCCCGTTCGCGGTATTTTCTGCATGATCGCGTCTCACCAACTTACCGATGCGTGATCGCGCGATGAATGACGTGATCACGAGACGAATGACGTTAAGGCTGGCGCGAACTGTCGCGAGACAGCGCAAATGGCTACCAACAATCCAACATCTCGTGGAGAACGCGACCGGATCGGGAAAACTTGTCGGCGAACGCGGGGATTCAGGATTAGGCGATCGCGCGCACGCGAGAATGTATTTTTTTACAGCGCGAGAAAGAAAAAAAATTCCGGTAAGATGCAGATTGCGGAAATGTTGACATTGCGGAACGCGAAAATGTCAAATTATCGCCATTTCCGCGAGCGGAACGGAATATTCGCCCAGGCCTAATCCCAACCAATAACGCCAATAGATAGAATACTGTAGAGGGCTATAGGGGTAGTGGCCACCAAAATCGCGCTAAAATAAAGGCAGATATCCTTAACCTCTGATGCTCTTCGATAGATCTGGTGCCCCCTCCAGCTACCCCCTGTGACCAGCCCAACTCTCCTTCCACCCAAAAAGGCAACCACACTAAAATCAAAGTCACTCCCAAAGAGCAACTGCAGAAAGGGGGTAGAACCGCAGGCCTCTCTATGCCCGACAAGACCAAAAAAAAAATACGAGGGGCAGCCAAACACAGGAGGCTGAATGCTGGAGTACCTGATATTTCCCCTTGCACAGATGATATAGACCCCAGCCCCATTGTTAGAACACGAGTAGGCAATAAATAACACTTATGGGTGGCTAACCTACTAACAGATCTACAGGAGCAGATAAAACTCATCACGAGGAAAGAACTTACCCCCTTGGTAGCACGCCTAAATAGAGTGGCAGAATTCTTCAAAAAGCTGGAGGACAAGTCCAGCAAGAGAACTCCTGGGGACATAGCAAGGGGAATTTGCGCTATCTGCCAGACAGCTACCTCCACTCCACTGAAGTAGCGATTATTGCTATGTTGTGTGTCCAAGATGGCAACACCAACAACAATGACTGTGGGGGCATGCAAGGAGGGCAGGACCACTCCAATGAAGCTCCATCGAACAATTATTTCCCAACGAGTGAGGCTAAGGGTAGAGGGGAGGTTGGAAGGGATTGAGTCTGTTTGAGCCAAAAGGGCAACTTTACCCACTATTAATGTCTCGCCTACCTCATCCCCATAAGTTGTTGTGTTTTCAGGGGTCCACCAGATTACAAAAAGTCAGAGAGAAACCAAGAATGAACTAACCAACAAATGCTTGCATTGGCTAGCTGGAAATTGACAGTTATCATACGATAGAGCAGAGGAGATTCTCATGACACACAGGGTCAATTGGGTAGGAAATAGATCTAAAGATAGTCAAGGGGACTGTGATGTGATCAATTTTAGGAACCCAATGACCATTCAAAGTCTCTTGCTATTGGTTTTTCCCAACCAGGACTTGAGTACAGCGATCAAGCCTCTCCCACTTGGCTATTTTTATAAGCCACCGCATGCATAGCTTACTAGGGAACAAAACTGGCTTATATTGGATACCCTGAACAGAACCCAATGACAGGCTAGACACCCACAACAGACACCAAAGCCCCTGCTCTTTACATAACCAACTATAAATAGGTGAGGGGTGCTGGAGGGGGTAAAGTGACTCTCCGACTAGCACAAGTTAGATTCAACAAAAGCTTCTGAGCTGGGGCCAATGAAGAGGGCAAGCCACAATCCATGGCTGTGTATCTCACAGCCTGTCCATGGGTTGTGGGAGGGAAAAATGGAGCTGCAGATCGAGGCCACAAAAGCAGTCACTAACAAAGGAGGGGGCTGAGAAGGGCCAATAAATAACACAGTGCTTTTCAACAGAAGCAACGAACATCGACCTTAGTGGAGCCGGAACTGGGCAGTAGGCCAGCAAGGATAGTCGGTCTACATCCCAGAATAAATGACCCAGGCAATAGTGCACAGCCAGGACAAGGAGAGAAGGGATCTTTTGAGTCGCAGAGGGAGATATTGTCCTGTAATACTGCCTCTAACGGATCAAAACTGGATACCCAGGAAACACTCACATCCTTGTGGGTGTTATCGTTTAATGTTGCTGGTCTAAAGACCAAACTTGATTCCACTGAATGGGGGTCCTTTGTAGACCAATTTGACCTATATCTTTTACCGGAAACATGGTCTAGGGAGGACGGGCTGCAGTTGGGTTTTGCTACCTTCTCAACGGCCGTCATCACTAGGGAGAGGGGTAGACCATATGGTGGGCTCAGTGTATAGGTAGTTAAATACCAGGGATGTATTGCCAAGAGTATGGAGTTTCCCTCTAATGATATCCTGTGTGTTCTACTTACTTTTGGCCCTACGGTCAAAATAGCATTGGTTAATGTCTACTCTAGACCTATAAGAATAGGTCAAGAATCCTTGACTGTGGACCAATTGGCCTCTCTCCTGTCTGCTTTTACAGACAGTGCCTATTTGGTCATAGAGGGTGATTTTAATTGCAAATTTGAGCCCCTGGATTACACCACTGGTGATCTTGTCTGTGAAGAAGACAGGCTATGGGATATTCCAGAGCTGAATATTCCTCCCATTAGGACCTCATCCCCGTTGACCTTCCAGATCAAATCCCTCACTCTGAACTACTCAGTCAGGGCCTGCAATGGGCGTACACAATCAGACTCCCCTGGGATGCATACATTTAATAGAGCGGAACATTCTTCCGTGATAGACTACACCCTAGTAGAAACCAGGATGTAGCCAAGGATTGTAGACTTTGCTGTCCTGCCCAGGCTAAACAGTGAACATAATGCATTGAATCTGAAACTGGAGCTATCAGTTGCATGAGCTGCATCCCCAGAAATTGCACCACCAGACAATAAATGAACACTTACAACTAATAGGAGAAGAATACGTTGGCCGGTAATGTGACATTCCCCTGATATGATGGCAGCCCTATATGAGGTTGTGAGCTGCTCCCTACAACATTTAAATAAAGTTATAAAAGAGGAAGGCACAGTTACCACACTAGCAGGTGTTGCAGAGATCCATAATGAACTCGCTACTAAACAAGTAGGTATATTCCACCCAGAGGCCAAAGGAAGCCTATACACTCCTGATTTAATCATCGGTGGTGGGAAGCAAAATTGGCATTGCTGGAAGCTCTAAAATCTGATGATAGGCTAGAAATAAAATCCAAGCGGACCTTATATAGAGAGGCCATCGCTATAGCCTAAAAAACTTGGGAGCAGAAAAAATGGGATTCCCTGTGTGGGGCTCTTATATGCAATGATCCGAAGGCCTTTTGAATCTAGTCAACTCAGGTTGTAGAGAAGGAAAAGGAGCTTTTGAGCCTAAATTGTGATAGAGACCTGGAAAGATCATTACAAGGTCCTGTATGCCACACCAGAGGCAGAGGAAAATTCAACCAACTCAACTGAGGACTCGCAACAGAGAGTACCCCTGGAGTTTCCAGAGATAACCCCGTCTGAAGTACTAAGTTCTATTAACAAAATAGCTGTGCACAAAGCACCTGGGCTGGATACAATTCCTGGGGAACTCTTTCTTTTTGAACCAACAATCTGCAGGCCATATTTGTGGGCAATACTCAATGCTGTGCTGGGAGGAATGTCGATCCCAAAAACTTGGGCTGGAACAGACATTTTTCCAGTCTGCAAGAAGGGATCCTCACTCTTACCAGGTAACTATGGACCTATCAGTCTAATTGATGTGATGCAGAAAGTCTTTGCTCGGGTACTGCTGGTACACCTTCAGGACTGGATAGAGGATCACAACATCCTGAGTCCATTCTAAGCAGGATTTAGGAAAAACACCTCTACCATAGATCAAATCGTCAGGCTCTAACTTTTATACTGGAAAACAGTGATCCTAGAGGGTGGTAGCCTTTATTTCATGTTTGTCGATCTAAAAACGACATTTGACCTAGTACACAGGGACAAGCTATGGTCCGTACTAAATGATGTTGGGGATCCCCTATATCTTCGTCACATTATCAGGAGACTACATGAAAGAAACATTGTCCAAATCAGATATGGGACACATCGGGAGTTCTCTATGCCACTTGTCATCAACAGAGGTGTCAGGCAGGGATGTGTTTCGGCCCCCACTCTATTCTGCTTTTACATCAATGCTGACGACACCCTCTTGCTCTCCAAGTCACCAATGGGCATCCAAAATATTCTTGACAGCTTTAGGGTTTTCTGCAGCAAGAGAAGGCTAGAAATTAACATTCAGAAGACCACATATCTGGTTTTCAACCCATCAAACTCTACACGCCCCAATACTTGCTTGAATGGTATACCACTTGAGAGTGTATCTACTTTTAAATATCTAGGGGTCACCCTAACTGAAAACAAGGACTGATCAACACACATCGCAAAAACGAGCCTCAAGCTAGCACAGACATCAGGTGGGTTGGCCAGAGTACATAGGAACTCTTTTTGCAAACCCATCAACCCTACTGTTGACATCTATAAAGTGCAAGCTAGGGGCGCAAGCATGTATGGGGTGGAACTCTGGGGTCTCTGCCCAATGAAAAGTATATCCAAATTGAAAATAATTTCGTGGCGAATGCTCACATGTTTTTTTTTTCATAAAGGCTTTTTATTGGGCAACAGTTTTGACAAAGGAGCGAACAGGCTAATTGGACTTTTTGTTGATAGATTATAACTCCACTGTAGAACATTTTCTGCAAATGGTTAAAAGATCTGGTCTTTTCTATTTGAGTATTTTAACTAAGAGGATTTTAGTGCATGCAAGTCATTCTTAGGACTAAAGTATGTACACCTAAGCCAAACCGCTGTGCTCTTTGGAGAAAGGCCCAGGCCAGTTTGTGGTGTGTGCTCGCTTGCTTTATTAGCACCAAGGCTTTGTATTGGGCAGGAATTTTGGGCAGAGGAGTGAGGAGGCTAATTGGATTTTTTGTTTTTAAATTATAACTGCACCTTACAAACCTTTCGGCAAATGTTTCAGAGCACCGGTCTTTTTTTAAACTGAGTATTTTAATAAACATGATTTTATTTTATGCCACAAGGAGAAAAAACTAAGATTCAATCTTCTATTTTTATCTGATTGTATTCTATGCGTTTATGGTCATGGCTGAGATGAAGAAGTGCTTACCGAGGCACACATAAAGGTTCCAGAACACATAAAGGTTACAGAAAATGAGGCATTAGAATTATTGCGGCTTGACCATGGGCTATGGAGAATACTTTTCAACTAAGTGAATTGACAACAGACCACTTTTCTTTTTACTTTGATGAATACAGAGAGACTCACACTCTTAGAGGAGACATCTCCCATCTGTACAAATTTACATTGAATCTTCTAATAGCAGTCTGTGTCTATATCAAATAATTATGAGTCTCAAGATTAAGCTATTCCTAGATTAGTATAGACTAGACATCCAACATGGCAGACCCCTTTAGTACAGTCTTTACGATTTTGGAGGGTTTATTTTGATTCAAGTTTATTGTCTCTTCGGAGGATATTATAAACCTTTATTGGCTATAGGAATTTGTACTTATAATGGCAGCTATTTCTATATACTGTATTAATTTATTGCATTTGCACTTTATCATCGTTTGACCGAAATAAAGTATTTTGATGATGTAACAAGTCACTGTTTCTGAGTAGATTACTGCATTTGTTATATCATTATATCATTAAAAACAATGAATCTGTTTTACACTTTTTTATGATAGTAATTTTCAAAGACTTTATTTTCTCTTTTTGTTATCTTTTTATGGTTTACAAACATTTTACATAACTACCTAATCCAATCAATAACCCTCTCTGCCTATCTCTAAAAAAGTCAACAAGCCAGCTTAAAAAACACTGGCTTCCTCACTGCTCCTACTGCTGCTTTCTCCTTCTCTTGTGCGAGAAAAAGTGCTTCAGGCAGTGAGCCGGAATCTCAGTCTTGGAGAGAATGGTTTTGGTTTTATGGATTGATGATGATTCTTCTTGCCAGACGTCTGCTGCTGTGAAATTTCAGGAGGAATAAAGTAGCTGCGCACAGCAGTAGAATGAAGAGGGCAACCAATCCTCTAAGAGATTAGAGTCCATTTCAAGAGGTCTCATTCTGTATTATTCACAGATGACAGCCTTTGAAATACCATGGAGGGAGTGCTCATTACAGGATTTATCATGTCTTAGTCTGACATAAGAGGCACGCAACATGGACTTTTAATGAAAGCAGAACCCGTTCTGTGCAGCGACTACTGGCACAGGTATATGTGGTGGGGTGGGGCGGGGAGGGGTGGGAGGGGCTTGTGAAGTTGACAGATGACAGAATAGGTACAAATAAATAATGATATAATACCTATATTCCGTCGTCTGTTGGCTTTCCCCAGCCGTGCCGCACCCTTTCCCAACCCCCACCCCGTATACCTGTGCCGGCCGCCGCTGGCTCTGTGTGATTGGGTTCTGCTTCTCATGAGCTTGGTGGCTCCCTCACACCTCATGCTTCCCGGGCACCTGCCTGTGCAGTGGAAGCATACAGATGTGCATTTGAACAGGTGAGTATGATTTTAATATTTCATACAAATGCCATATAGATACCTTTGCATTACTTACATACAGATTTCTGAAGGGCACCCAAACTGTTAAGGTAAATAGCCATCTTTTGCAAACAGAGATTTTTGTGACTTCCACTGGGTGCCTGTAATTGGTTTATGAAGAATTGGTATGAGGTGTGAAGAATGCAAATTGCTCAACGATCAGAGGCTCCCAAGACAAATATGATTTTCTAGCTGCTTGTCTAGGTTGCCAGCTATGGGCCAGCTATGTACAAGGACAGGGCTACAGATGATTGGAGTACAGCAACAAAGGAGCCACAGGTATGCTCTACATTAGGCATAGTAAACACGTGGCAGAGGAATAGGAGCACTAATTACAGACTTGCCCACAGAAAAAAGAGTCTAGCCCATTATGATAGAAGCTTAAGGAAAGCAGAGAAGTGCAGAGAAACTGTTTTTTTCTAGCAAGATATTCCCTGAGCCATCAAGACACCTGACTCCATGGAAAAAATAGTTGTCTCTTTTTACATGAGAATATGGCTTACAAGGGCAGACTTCAGCTGTAACTAGGGAGATGAGGATGAGAATCTAATACAGAACTCTATGTTATCATTTTAGGAAACTGGAACATGCAGGCCTATTGAATGGATTTTGCTGCAAAGAGTGAGAAGTGTTGAGAGTAATAGAAGGAGAATGTGTGGAAATTTGTATTGGAAAATCTCCCTCTTTGAAGGGTCACCCACAATTTATGAGGCTCTCACGCCACAGTTGCATCACTTTTTGTGATGCTGCGGTGGCATAGAAAAAATGTGCAACACTGCACCATATTTACAATTTTCACTCGAAAACCCGTGCGCTACATTATACTTGCATCAGGTATAATATATGCAGGGTGGGTGTTCCATCACGGAAAGTGCTTGTAGAAGTGCCACAGTGAAATCCATGAGTTTTCATTAACCCCTTCGATGCGTGTGACGGAGCGGATCCATCATGCGCGTCGGTCGCGCTGTGCGGATGACAGAACCGCTCCGTCACGGCCCCGCCCGCGCACGAACCCTTCAGCACAGCGCGGTAATCCGCGCCGCGCTGAAGGGGTTGAGGTGAATTGAAGCTTGCTTGAAGCAGGCATAAGGGGTGATGCTGGCCTTTTGACATGGGGCTTGCCCCGTGTGAAATGACACATTGCTGGTGTTGTGCCTGTTTCCATACACATTCAAGCAATGTGCCATTTTTGCGCTGACAGAGACGTCAGAATTCCTGACAGTTCTTGCCCATCGAGTGCTGTACAATGAATATGGTGCGTCCAAGGTGTCGCAAGAAGGGTGCACTAAAACGTTTTGCATCGCTGTTTTTCCGCAGCACTGCAACACATTTCATAAATGAGGCCCTTTGCCTTCGATCTCCTCTTTTTCTGACCTTGTTTTTGTTGGCTTTAGAACTCTGAGCACTTTACCACTGCTAACCAGTGCTAAAGTGCATGCGCTCTCTCTTCTAAACTTGGTAACATTGGCTCATACCCAATTGACATATTTAATTTACATATAAGTCCCTAGTAAAGCGCACTACATGTGGCAGGTCCTTTAAACTAAATGCTACTTGTGAGCCTGCAGTACGGGTTGTGCCACCCACACAAGTAGACGTTTAAACATGACTCAGACCTGCCACTGCAGATCCTATGTGCACAGTTCACTCTGCCATGTTGACTAGGCATTTAAAACCCTCTGCTAAGCCTTAAACTCCCTTTAATTACATATATGCCAACTAAAGGTAGGCCCTAGGTAGCCCATAGGACAGGGTGCTCTGTAATTAAGAGACAGGACATGCACTTTTAAGTTTTGCAAGTCCTGATAGTGAAAAACACCCTCATTCGTGTTTCACTACTTTGAGGTCTACCCCTCTCATAGGTTAACATTGGGAATTCCTTATTACACTTTTAAGCTGTAATTCCTGATTGCGAAGAAGTAGTTCTGTAAGGGATAATATCATTGGAATGGTAATGATAAATCTTTTTTGCTGGCAAATTTGGATTTAAGATGACTATTTTTGAAATGCCATTTTTAGAAAGATACAGAAAGAACAATTGATGGACAGAATGCAGAACAATGTCATACATTCACCCCAGTAGAGAGATCTGGGCCTAAATCAATCATTTCTTTGCTCCCCATGCCATTCCAGTTTGAACCCAACCATATGTAAATCAGTCTTGACCCTGTGCCCAATCGGAACAATCCAGTCCAAACTGCCAAGCCAGGTCCTGGACTGGAAACAAGCATCCTAGGACCGATTTCAGTGTTTCACCCCTCATCAGCCAGGATAGCTTAACTCCAGTGGCATGGAGAGCAATCAACTGTGTGTCTTTTTTTTATTTTTTGAAAGATGGCATTTCTATGCTCTTAAATCTCTGTCTACCTTCAGCCTGTCTCCAATACACGTTTGGGGTGGGTGACAGCTGGACTTTGTACATTCCTTCTAGGCAGACACACAGTAAGGAAGGGTAGGTGTGAATGAGTGCCCACTGCAATCTGATGTCTCATCCTTGGCAGGATAGGAGTAAGGCGCTAACACACCTGAATGGGTAGTGTCCTGTCCCCACACAAAGGTTTGATTACCCTCATGTGCTAGTTCAGGAGCCAGGGCTGGGAAGGGAGGACTGTTGTGCTGTTCAAAGCTCCTCTTTGAAGTCACTTCCACTTCAAAGGCACAACTGGGTATAAGTGACTAGGTCTCTGAACCCAGCAAATCAGCCACTTCTGGACCTGTAAAGAAACTCTGCCAGGAAGAAGGACTGTTGTGCTGCTACAAGGACTGCCACTCTGCTGTACTGCTGTTCTGGAAGAATTGCATTTCTGCTGTTCTGCCCTGGTGCCTACTAGCCTCTGCCCCTGCTGAGGAAGGACTGGACTTTTGCTTGAACTTGGAGTGATCTCCAAGGTCATGCTGACTTGCCTCCTGTTTTGAGAATCAGGGATATCAAAGTCTCACCTCTGCTCCTGTGCCTGGTCCATTATAAGAGGACCCAGGTGCATGTCACAGTGCAACCTTTGCTGCGTGATGCACAATCGACGCATAACCGTTGTTCTGGGAATAAGAACCTGCACATCGCACTCAGAAACAGCGCAGCGCATCGCATCCAGAACTGACGCATTGGAACCGCCGCATCATCTCCGCTGCAGTGTGAGAAGATAAATGCATCCCAGAAACCCAGCTGCTTGACTTAGAAATAAACAAATTTTGGATTTGGTACTGTGGGCCCGATTCACAGAACTAACTTAAGACAAAATCCTAAACTTACTACCATTTTGGTATTCACAGAAGGCACTTACTCATTTTGGTATTCACAGAAGGCACTTACTCATTTCGGTATTCACAGAAGTTAGGAGTCCTAACTTTAGGACTTCTAAATGCCTTCTGTGAATACCGAAAGCCTTAAAGTTAGGATTTTTCTCAGTTTATTAGTAGTATAGTTAGGACTCCTAACTTTAGGACTCCTAAATGCCTTCTGTGAATACCGAAAGTCTTAAAATAAGGATTTTTCTCAATTTAGTAGTAGTAAAGTTAGGACTCCTGACTTTAGGACTCCTAAATGCCTTCTGTGAATACCGAAAGCTTTAAAATTAGGATTTTTCTCAGTTTAGTAGTAGTAAAGTTAGGAGTCCTAACTTTAGAACTCCTAAACTGAGAAAAATCCTAATTTTAAGACTTTCGGTATTCACAGAAGGCATTTAGGAGTCCTAAAGTTAGGACTCCTAACTTCTGTGAATACCGAAGTAAGTGTCTTCTGTGAATACCAAAATGAGTAAGTGCATTCTGTGAATACGAAAATGGTAGTAAGTTTAGGATTTTGTCTTAAGTTAGTTCTGTGAATCGGGCCCTTTGTCTTCAGAACAGGTACATCGTCATTGTTGCGTGGAGAAAATCGAAGCATCACTACGACTGCAGGGATCAACACCGGTGCATTGCTCTTCTGCACCCCGCATCTTGCTGTTGTGACCAGGATCAAGGTACTTTGTTCAGCGGACCTTGTGTGACTACTGTATCTGGCCCGTGGTCCATCGTGCTCGGCCTGAACTCTTAACTTTGACACAGTCCAACGCGACCCGATTACTCTCATAGGCGCATATTGCTTCTAAGCACTATATTTAATTTTTTTTTTTAAAAATTAATATCTCAATTTCTACTTATTGGATTTTTTCGTTTTGGTCTTGTTTTTAGCTATAAAATCATAATTTGTTTTTCTAAACTGGCGTGGAGTCTTTTTGTGGTGTTTTCACTGTGTTACTGTTTGAAGTGTTGCACAAGTACTTTATACTTTGCCTCTTAAGTTAAGCCTGCATGCCCTGTGCCAAGCTACTTCAGGGTGAGCAAAGGTTAAATCAAAGTGTGTTTCTGACTTACCCTGACTAGGATTTTGGTTCCAGCTTGGGCAGTGTGCATACCTATACCAACCAGAAACCCAGATCTAACAATTTGCTATAATAGGTTTCTAAATTTACATCAATCGCTACTAGGTTGACATTATAAACTACTTCTCTCAACAACTTGCTGCCAACATGCTGTTGAAACTGAGAAGGCAAGAAGCCAAACTCTTTTGAGGAAATCTGAATTGCCTTGGAAATGACTCAGAAGTGTACCTGTTTTTGCTTGACTATCAGCCTCTGCAGGTGCTATACGTGGCCCTCTTTGCAGGGTCACCCCCAAACCTTTTGCTTTTGCCCTCCACTGTTTTTGCTGGAATTTCTTTGTGTTAGCTCTAGGACTTAGTGTACTTTACCACTGCTACCTAGTGCTAACATGCTTGTGCTAGGTCCTCTAAACATGCTAAAATTGGCTTTCACCTGATTGGCATATTTAGTTTACTTATAAGTTCCTTGTAGAGTGGTATACCATAGCCTATAATTTAAATGCTACTAGTGTGCCTGCAGCACAGGTAGACCTGGCATCTTTGGCGTGTTTTTACACTGTCTTTTTTGCTTATAGCCTCCTGTTTTTGACTGTGTGCTGCATTTCGTGTTTGCTGATTTTAGAACTTTGAGCACTTTACCACTGCTGATCAGCTCTAAAGTGCTAGTGCTCCCTGTGTAAATTGTGATTGTGATTGGTTATCCATGATTGGCATATTTAATCTATTAGTAAGTCCCTAGTAAAGTGGGCCCAGGGCCTGTAAATCAAATGCTAATAGTGGTCCTGTAGTACTGATTGTGCGACCCACAGGAGTAGCCCTGTAACCATGCCTCAGACCTGCCACTGCAGTATCTGTGGGGGTAGTTCTAAAGTGCAATGTCGATCTGGCAAGTGAACTCACTTGCCAAGCCAAAACCTTACCTTTTACTACATGTAAGGCAACCCTAAGAGAGGCCCTTGGTAAGCCCACGGGCAAGGTGTAGTATATGTGAAAGGTAGGACATGTACTGGTGTGGTTTCCATGTCCTGATAGTGAATGCTAATTTTGTTTGTCACTATTGCAAGGAATATCTTTCCCATAGATTATCATTGGAGTTGCCTAGTAACCTCTGACAAGTGGAACTTCCAATTGGGAAGAGATAGAGTGCTAG
The DNA here is from genome assembly GCF_964204655.1 of Triturus cristatus. Lineage (NCBI taxonomy): Eukaryota > Metazoa > Chordata > Amphibia > Caudata > Salamandridae > Triturus > Triturus cristatus. Next base: position 372,279,659 of record NC_140595.1, read on the forward strand.
AGTTTGGGGTCTCTGAATTCACAATTTAAAAATGTATCTTTTAGTGAAGGTGGTTTTTAAATTGTGTGTTTGAAAATGCCACTTTTAGAAAGTGGCCATTTTCTTGCATTACCCCTCTGTGCTTCTGCCTGCCTCTGAAATCCACGTCTGAGGGAGGGTGACAATTGGGATGTTTATACATTCACTCTAGACAGTCACACAAAGGGAGATGAGGTATGCACTGCATAACCTGATGGTCCATCACCAGGCTTGTGGGTCTTCCTGAGCTTGAGTGGTGGGAGGAGTTGTCACAGACACCTAAATGGGACTGTGCCTGTCCTCACACAACGCCGTCTCCACCCGACTGTATTGTATCTGGAGCCAAGTCAGGGAAAGGAAGGGTCTTGCGCACTACAAAGACTTTCCCTTGAAGTTTGCCTACTTTCAAGGTAGAAGTTGGTATTCGTGCGGAAGTTATATTACCATAACTTCAGAATACTTCTGGACTAAGAGGACATTCTGCCAAGAAGAAGAGCTGGAGAAGCTGTCAGGGTGGACTACACGTTGCTGTGTACTTTGTTGTGTTGGCCTGATGCTTGCTGCTTCTGTCTTGGGAAGTGAAAGGACTGGACTTTGATTTCTACATCCTGCTTGCCAAGGTTCTCCAAGGGCTTGCATGTGGTTGCCTCCTATTAAGAAGTCTCAGGGCCATCAAATAATTCACCTACAGCTCCTGAACCTCTCTTCTGGGAGTTCTGACCTGCCAAGTGGTCCCAATTCCAGTTCTGGGCTCTTGGAGGTGGCTGTTATTGCAAAGAAGTTAAAAAATCCATGCATCAACCTCCAGGACCTGTTTTTCCTTACACAGCACCGCTGTGCAGTTGAAAAACCAATGCATCCTTGCAGTGTAGCTGAAGAATTGATGCAGCGCCTGCAGTGGTTTGCCTCATTGCATTTAATAAGGGCTACATTTGGTGTTTGGTATCCCTGAAATTGTAATTAAAAATCCTCTTAAATGGTAAAGTTGGATTTTAAATTTTGGAAATTCCCTCCCTCTCGTACTACGATGACCAAGATCAACTACCTGTCCCAATGGTACTCCCACCTTAGTGCACAGGTGCGATGCAGCCCAAATGGGGAGTGTGCCGATAGCTTTATGGTCACCCGTGGTACTAGACAGGGATGTGTCCTTGCCCCCCTGCTCTTCTCACTCTACATAAATGGGGTGGATGAATACCTACAAAAAACTAAAGCTGATGTCCCCATGGTCGGTATTCGCCCTGTCCCCAACTTACTATATGTAGATGATGCAGTGCTCCCATCTAGAACAGCTAATGGGCTGCAGCTCCTGATAGATAACTTTGCTAAATTTATGGACAATAAAGGTATGAAAGTAAATCTGAAAACAAAAAATGTTACCATGGTAGCTGGGAAAGGTAGAGCAAAAAAGAGGATACATCATATCAAGGGGGAGAGGCTAGGGGAGACACAAACCTTTACATACATTGGGTATGCAGTTTCCTGCATCGGGCTCTTGGGAAAGTCAATTAAACATATCAAAAATTAAATTTTTAAGGGTGGTAGAATCAATTTTTTGGTTTTCTAGTAGAAAAGGCCTAAAACCAATTAGAGAAATGATGATGCTGTACAAAAGTAAAAGTTTACCAAGCGCTGGATATGGTGCTGCCCTATGGGGTTATACAAACTGTGCAAAGCTGCAGACATTAGACAATCTGTTTCTGACTCGTTTATTGGCAGTACCGAAATCAAGCTCATGGTTCATATCACATAAGGAACTGGCCGCTCCCTTTTTAGAAGATGACCTACATATTAGGTCCATCATTCTGTGGTACAATATATGGAGTAAAGCAGGGACACAGTTTACAAAGGAAATCATTTTAGTTTGTCTCAAGCTAGATGCTTGGAAGACAATTAAATGGTTGTCCTATTTAGATGCCTGTCTAAGAAAAATGGACCCTGTTATCGGAGTAAATCATACAGTTAAAATCCTTACATATTCGAAAACAGAGGTCAGGACCATATTTAGGGGACAAAGATAAAATGAAAGAGAACTAAATGACAGCAAAAAATCCACAGAAGCTAGTTATCTGCTACATTATGTTCATGAGAGCCAGCCAAACTATCTGACAATTGTAATAAACAGTCACCAATGATTTTATCTCACCAGATTGCCTTCAGGCATATTGCATGTACAGTTGGTTTTCCCAAAAAGTGGGGCATGGACTAAACTTCTCCCAAAATGCCCATGTGTTGGTAAGTCACGACAAGGCACAATGCACTTTATTTTATTTGGCGGCTTTTATAAGGACCTCAGGAAACGCTTTTTAGTCACCCTTTTTGAAAATGACAAATAGATCTATTATCAGGATGATTTAAATTATTTATGTGCCCTGGAAAATAGCGATATCTGCTTATCTGTTATAACATTCATTACAATGGCCATAGGAAGAAGGAAGAAACTAGCATACCTCGAGGCCCTAACATATAAGCAATTAGTTCAATCTGCTACCTCCTAGTCTGATCGCGTAATATGAATTTATCATCCCCATCGACTAGAAACCGGGAAGGGCCTGAAGCCACACGATTAGCAATGACTTTTAGACCCCTTTTCAGGCCTCTGCCGGCCACTGAGAGATAATTTTATGCTGCTAAATTACAAATATTATGAGGAATTAGCATGGAGAATCTGTATTAGTATGTGAATATGAATATGGATTGTTTTTAATTTATCTTGTGATCACAATGTTTTATTGTATACTTTTGTGGTTTTATGCTTATAAACCGAATAAAGTTTTTGAAAGAAATAAAATGCTGCTTTTAGAAAGTTGGCATTTTCCTGCTCGCAACTAAATGGTACCATCAGCCTGTCCTATGTCACATGACTGGGTGTGGATGGCAGTTGGACTTTATTCTTTCTTACAAAGGCAGCCACACAATAGAGAGATTAGGTGTGCCTGAATGGGCCATCAACTGGCAGGATGACTAAAACAAGCATTGGCTGAGACTTATATCTCCCCTTGGGCATATTTTCCAGGTATATTCTAGTCACAAATATTCAGAAAATTATTAGAACTGCATATACACCTGATTGGCATATTTAACTTACCAATAAGTCCCTAGTATAAGGTACAAAGTGTAACGAAGGCCAGTAAGTAAAATGTGCCTAGTAGACTGCAGCACACATTGTGCCATTATAAGAGTGACAGTGCAAAACATGACTACATGTCTACAGATGCATGTCTGGACAATTTAAAAACTGTGTTTTTTGACCTGTCAAAACAAGTCCCATTATAAAAAAGGCATAAACAGTCCTTTTTAATATAAAAAGTCACTCCTAAGTAGGCCTTAATGTCCAACAAGGAAGGGTGCATGGTATTTAAAAGAAGGGCATATAGAAGTATAATGTAAACATGTCTTTCCATCACAAGGCCCCAAAATCTAGTTTCTCTGTAGCAGTGTTAGCTGTTCTATGGGAGAGCATTGAGATATGATATTACAATAAAATAATGCTATCTCCACCTAGGAACCAGCTTACAAGTTAATTCTTGGACTTTGTAAAATATTTATTACAAACCTATTTCATTGGTAGAATCAGATTTATAATTAATATTTTAAAAGAAGTGCTTTAAAAAAGTAACCTTTTAACTGCCTAAAGACTCTTGAAGCTCATTTGCCTGAGCTTCCAATTGTCACCTGGGAGCTCAAAAGATCCTCGACGAGGTGCAAACTCACTCCCAGAGCTCAGACAAAGGCCTTGGGTATGGTAAGGTGTTCTGCTCTTCTGACAAGATCGCCATTAGTGTAGTGCTCAGGAACTTAAATAACTTTAAATAGACCTACCCTGGCACAGGCAGAGGTAGCTAATACCTGTGTCCCACACCTCTTATATCTTTTTAGCCAGCCAGGCACCAATCCCAGAGGGAGAGGAGCTGCCCTCAAAAACAGTTTTGAGTGACCAAAGATAAGGATTTGTTTATTTGTCAGGCCGCATCTCTAGGTTGGGTATAGGAGCTCTGCGCAAGGGCATAATGATTCTGATTCTGCCATTTTGACTTTAGGTAGAGATGTGCACAGTGGGAGTAGTTGCAGTAGGGCACACAGGACCTGCTGCAAAGATGGATAGGTTTTCCCCTGGGAATTTTTGATGTATTTGTTAGGTTGGGCCATAGGTCATTCTCACCCACAGGTAAATGCCAGGAATACATGTGATACCCCTGGCACATTTATCAGATCACTACTGAAACTGTGGAAGAAAGAAGAAGAATTGCACCTCATCTTGAGGCCTGTGGGGAGAACCCTAAGGGCTGTACCTGCTTACAAGTGTACCCAAGACAAGGTATTGAACTCCAAAGGCCATTTCAGACCTCTCCAGTTAAACTACAAGGACCAAGAATTTGGAAATAAAACCAGTTTCCTGGAAGTTACTAGCTAACTAGCTTCTAATGGTCCTGTCCTGGACTCTGCTGGTGGCTTCTGTTGGAGTGAATCCTGGCCTCCAAATGTTGTTCCTGAGGTACTAGAGCCATTGACTGGTGTCAGCTCCTACTCATCCTGCTCAAACCATAAACTCTGAGGCTTCACAACTTTTTAAAGGCTTTTTGGCTGGGGAACTGAGTGAAGATTGGGCAAGCCTGCAAGCCAATCCACTGAGGGTGCATCGCCGGTGGCCTTGACGTTGCCTTAGCTCCTGCTACATTTTTCTATGCAACAGCAGATCTACTACAGTGGGCTCGACATCCACCAGCATCCAACTATGACAAAACCTCTACGGCTCCAGCCTGCAGCCTTGTCCCACTGGAAGACCCTGACTTCCAGAAAAGCGTCTAAGCCAGAAGGTAGAAAGCTTCACCAGCCCTAACGCCAAGCAGCAGTCGATAGACTTCAAAGACTTCCTGTACACAAATCCATACTTTTCCCACTCTGTGCTTTTCCCGCCTTCATTGATGGCTTCACCAGAACTGCAGAAACCAGTTTTATTCAACCCTGTCTTTGGATCTTGCCTTCTACCGTTCCAAGTTGAAGACAGTCCCTTCTCAGAACATTTCTAAGCCTGAAGGTAACTCTCTGACTGGGACCAAACTGGCCCTCATATCCAACCCACGCGCCATCACAGTCAGCCCCAAACCTTACCCTTCTCCCGGTCTAGTGCAACCAGTTGCCTGTGGTAGACGCTTTCCACTTTTTGGCACTATTTTCATTTAAACACTTTAAAAAAACATATCTCTGGTTCCCCTTATTGAACTTTTGTCGTTTTGGTGTTATTTCATTCATTAAAATACTTTCTAATATTATATGTTGGAGTAAGATTGTTATTGTGTTCTGTTTTCAACTTTTTAACTGTTTTGGTACTTATAAATACTTTACACATTGTCTTACGTTAAGCTTGTCTGCTCTGTGCCATAACTATCAGGGGGTGAGCTCACTTTTAAAATACAGAAATCTTTACTGGACCTAATAAAAATAGAACCATTATTAAATGTGTTGCACTATCAGCCTGCCCAACCACTAATCCACTTTCTCACAATGTTCCATCATTATTATGAGTGAACCAAAGCCTACAACGTGTGAACCTTCAGGGGGGCTATTGAAAATGCTATTGCCTAGCTCAGTGGCAAGAAATACCCATGTCTGAGCTATGCTGGCAATTTATAAAAAACATTTTAAAGAGAGCACATAGTTGAAATACGTCAAACCAAAAACTGTGCAATCATTGGTCATCAAGAAGAAATATTGCCCAGAACTATTCATTTTTATTTTTATATTGATTTTATAGCCACAAACATAAATACATCACATCGAGAAAAAAGAAAATTCAGTAATAACATATCAATAATCGTTTGCAGAGCACTTAGGAGCGTAAGAAAAAAGAAAAGAAAACAGACACATTGCAAATATATCCGATTGGAAGCACCAAAATAGGAATGAAAAGAAAAAAAATTACATTAAATCCTTAATCCCATTGAAGGCTAGACCATATCCTTTGGAATTTCAACCAAGACCGAGGGCCTCTAACTTTAGCCAACGCTATCTCCATTTCATAAATCTTCCTTAGCAAGGCCCAGAATTCATTAATGCTTGGACTCGTACTTTTAATCCAAGAGCAGGCAATACATAGACGAGCACATGCCGAAAAAATGGAAACAAAAGGTTTCGTAAGACAACCAAGCTCTGAAAATATTCCTAATACCAGCTCTTTTCCAAAAACCAGGTTGTCATAGCCAAGCCAGGTTGCAAGAGTGAGAGTTATATTGGGCCAGAATTCCTTCAACATTGGACATTTAATAAACATATGGTTTAAATCTGCAGCATATTCTTGACATTTCGGGCAATATGATTTAATAGCAGTAGATTGTTGTCCCATTTAGAGATTCGTTCTGGAGTACAGTAAAGCATAAATATAGTTCTATATTGCTGAAGTTTTAAATTAACGGATGTTACTGCTGACTCTATAGTTTTGAGAGATTACTGTATTTCCTCTTCAGTCATATTACAGTTGGAAATCGGGCTTAGTTTAGCCGCTATTTGTAAGCCATCATCACTGACCACCTCTATAAGTTTCTGGTTTTGCCTACAGTTCCTCGTCCAGTAGAACCAAAAAATACAGACAGAATCTCAGGAGAGCTAATCAACTCTGACAATCCCCGACCGCGAATAAAATAATCCCTAATTTGTAAGTACTTAAAAAAATGAGTTTGTGACAAGTCAAGTTCATCTTTCAGAGATGAAAAGGATCGGAATACCTGCCCATCATATAAATGACCCACCCGCGCCACCCCCTTAAATTGCCATTCCTTCCCAACGGAATCATGAAATATATTAGGCAACAAAGGGTTTCCCCATAATACAGTATAAAAATTTAAGTCAGGTAATACATATGCCTTGCAGATTTCATGCCATATATTAGTAATATCCCTGACTACCTTGAATTGTAACCACTGGTTGTAATTAGGGACAGATGTTTTGTACAATAAAAACCCAGTACTATGTCCACAAGCCAGCTGGTAAGAAAACCAGCTAGGACTAGTTTCAGATCCTCTAAGTAAACTCTGAATTCGCTCAATAAATGCAGCCCAAAAATACAATTTAAAATGTGGAAGTTTGAAACCACCTTGCTTGTACAATAGTTTTATATATCGGATAGCTCCTCTGGCACGCCGGTATCCCCAGATAAAGCTGCAGACGACACTGTCAATACGTTAAAAAAAGGTCAATGGTACCTTTAATGGAATTGTACGAAAAAAATACCAAAAATTAGGGAGGACGTTCATTTTAACAACATTACAACTCCCATATATACTAAGAGGTAGCCGGTGCCAGCATCGCAGTTTTGCCACTACTTTTGTCAACAGGGGTTCATAATTTAATACAATAATATTGTTAAATTTGCTACTGAGACAAACTCCCAAATAAGTTGCCGTCCTTGTAACCCATAGGGCTACTGGAGGCATTTCGAGTTGAAAATTCAATATCATCTGCGTCTTGTTGAAATTTAATTTGTAGCGGGAGAAAGAGCCAAATCGCTGTGCTTCATGGGTTATCACAGCCAGAGCATTAACTGGCTTAGCCAAAAAAACAGCAATATCGTCCGCATACGCAGTTAATTTTAAATCCATCCCATTCAGGGTAACTGGAAAGATATCAACATTTAACAGTAAGTGCTTAATAAAAGGCTCAATATAAATGGCAAACAATAGAGGGGATAGCGGATAGCCCTGCCACGTACCCCTTTGAACAAAAAATAAGGAATGGCCATTAACTTAGATTGCGGTTGTTGGGTGCTTATACAGCTTCTGCACTGCCGAGGTGAACCTTTGACCGAGACCTATTGAAGACACTGTTACCCATAAAGCTCCCCAAGTCACTCGGTCAAAGGCCTTCTCGGCATCTAGCATCAACATCCCCATCTGCTGACCCAATTGACCCGAAACATCAAATGCAGCAATTGCCGTGTTGATGTGTGCGGCAGTGTCTCTTCCAGGGACAAAACGTGTTGCTGCTTGAAAACTAATAAATGTATAACCAGGGCCTATCGTAGAAAAGAGTTTAGCGTCAGCATTAATCAATGCTATAGTCCGATAAGAACTCATGTCGTCTATCGGTTTCCCCTTTTTAGGGAAATCAACAATATTAGTCGCATTCCAAGATGAGGGAACTTCTTCTCCTTGCATGATTGTATTACATAGCTCAAGGAAGATTGGGATCAGTGTAGATTTAAAAGTCTTAAAAAATTTGGGTGGGTTCTTATCATCACCAACTGCTTTGCCAATAGGTAAAGCGTTAATTGCTTCCTCTACTTCCCTCACATCAACATCTTTTTGCAGAGGCTCAAAGAGCAGAGAGTCCAAAACAGGCATTGCACACTCCTGTATATTATCTGAGGCAGTTTCTTGGTCAAAATAGGCCGAATCACCGTATAGGTCAGCATAGAATAACCTAAATTGTTCAACTATGTCCGTAGACCGAGTATAAGCCAAACCATCCACTCTTTTAATTAATTTAACATTAGATTTAGATCTTTGAACTGCAATTTGATTAGCCAACAATCGACCTACCCTTTCGCCATATTCATATTGTTTAGCTCTGTACTTATAATAATTATTTGCTACTTTATCCCTCAACCTTCTCTTTAGTTTAGCTCTTGCCTCAACGACCTGTTGATATATCAACTGCTCTCCTACATCTTTTACAGCAATAGCTGTAGCATGCTGAAGCTCCAAATCAAGACAAAGCTTTTGCTCTTGCTCCGACTGACGAAAACCCTGCAGATTTTGCTTAATAATATATCGTAGCGTAGACCCTCTAACATAAGCTTTTAAACAATCCCACACAGTTGCAATTGACGCCATACCCAGATTATTATCTATATACTCCTCAAATACAGTTCGCATAAATTCCACATATTCCAAATTACTGAGGTGATGTCTTGGAAAAGTAAGATGCCTAATTGGTTCCTGAGCGCTTGACTGCACCTGCACTGTTAACAAGACCGTATTGTGATCAGACGTGATTTTGGGGCATAATACCACAAATGCATTTTCCAAAATAGTATTGTTAGCAAATATTATATCGATCCTTGAGTAGTGTTTATGTGGTAAAGAATAAAAAGTATAACCTGGTACATTTGGGAATAACCTCCTCCAAGAGTCTTCTAACTGGTGCAAATGGAGAAGTTCAAAGATAGCTGCCGTTGTCTTACACATTCTAGCATGGGCAGTAGTATTAGTAGTATCGATCTTTCTGTCAAGAATACAATTAAAATCTCCCATCACAATCATTTTGCCAGACCACTCCAGCAGCTCAGAACTCAAATGAAATGTAACATTCGGACAATCAATATTCGGGCCATACACCATACATATTGTGACCTTCTGCCCATAAATCATCATTTGGGAGATTGCCCATCTCCCTTTAGAGTCAGCAAGTGATTGAAGGACAACAGCCGGACACCCCCTAGATATTAATAGGTCACCCCAAGGATAGAGATTGTTTGCGATGTACATACAATAATATTGTATCCCAATTGTTTTAATAGAGCTCTATCCTTATATGCAATATGCGGTTCCGCAAGCCCTAATAAATGAGGTTTAAATACACGCAGCTCTTCCGTTACTAGCCGTTGCTTTCCAGCTTGATTGAGTCCAGCCACATTCCAACACATACATTTAAATTACGACATTAAATATTACTTGTAAACCCGGTCCAGTCATCAGTACCCGAATTACGTGCCCCTCTCCCTAGTGCTCTGCCCAAGTTAAGTTATATAAATTGTGGCTTTTTTTATCCCCCTCCCAGAACTGTCCTCCCTACCCCACCCTACCCCCACCCCAGTACCTACAAAAAGGAATCACCCCCTTCCTTGCTGTTCCAGTGTGTCAGCATACCAAAGACGCCCTCTCTGTACCCCCCACCGACCCCAGTGACCCACACCATACCCTCATCACACCGCAACCTCCCAATATATCCCTCGTACAAAAAAGGTTACATATTAGAAAATCATTTAGAAGTCTCAAATTAAAACAGAGCCTCTTTCACAAGTGCAACCTCGCTTAGAGTACAATAATTGCTGCATTAAAACTTGAACTCATTCCTTACCGGTTGCTTGCCATCTTGACAAAGCTTGTTTAGCGTCCTGTTTGTTAAAGAAAACTTTTTGTCGACCATCCTTTATGATTTTAAGGCAAGCAGGCTCCTGCAGGAACCCTTGCGAGCACACAGTTTTAAATGGATCCATTAGTTGACGTAGCTTCCACCGTTTATCCATTGTTACCTTACACAGGTCACAGCGCACAAAGATAGACATTGCATCCACCTTAACTGGTGCCACTGGATGTGCCTTAAGAGATATAGCGTGACGCAATAAAAAGTTACCCAAAAACACAAGGATTGGTCGAGCAAAATTAGGTTTGGACTGACTTCCATGGGTAGTTGACAGTGACAATGGCAGTCTATGTGCTCGTTGGACTGAGTGTCCATATCCCAGTCTGCTAGCTCTGGAAAGGCTTTTTGGAGGAGGAAGTAGGAGTGGACATTGAACAGCAAGCATTAGCGGATGGAGAAGTTTGTATCTGCTCCCATTTGTGCATTGTCAACATCTTCAGTCTTTTCCCCAGCCTCAAATCCTGTAGTGCCAACATCAAGTCTCTTGGAACCAGGTGCTAATAATCAGGAACTGACGGGAGAGGAGCCTTCATTGTCTAGCATTATGCAAGCACTGAGCACTCAGAGAGCACTCAGAGAACAGAAGCCCAGGAATATTATCACCAGGCTAAAGCTGATAGCAGCGAAATTAAGCAAGCTTTGGTGGAGGCAACATCTAAGGTTGGCCAGCTTTCCTCTGAAGTCATTGATTTACAACAACGAGTAGCAGCCGTGGAGGAATCCAATACGTACACAGTTAATGTTGTAAAAACATGGGATTCTCAATTGATGTTAATGCAATCCAAGATTGAAGATCTTGAAAATCACCAGAGGCGCCAGAACTTATGGGTTTTTGGTATTCCAGAAGGCAGGGAAGGCAACGACCTGTGGGCATTAATTGTCAGTCTTGCCCAGAACTATTCATAGAAGAAAAGAAATATAACTAAATGTTCAGTGCTTCGATAGTTCTGTCTAGTCTTATCCTTGCAACATTTTCAGTCTTCAGTTTTCTACTCTGTCTGTTTCTGAGAGCACACATGGGGTGGTGGTCCCCAGGGCCAAGTAGGTCTCCCAGAGGGCAGCCACACTGCCCCCCTCTTTTGTTCAAATTTTCCCCGGGGAGGTGTTGGTGGAACAGACCTCCTGCATATATATAAATTGAGTCCCAGGGAGGTGACAGTACCCGGAGCTTTAGGTATTCTAGAAGGGAGGGCAGTGCACCCTCTCCTACATATTTAAACATTCCCCTGGGACCTGAACCTTCTGAGTGCCTATATTAAACGAAAGATGGAAGTCCGTGCTTTGTTTTTGTTTTCAGCAGGAGTCACGGATCCAGCGCAACTCCTGCTGACTTTCTTTGTTTTTAAAAATGAGGCCCTAGGGCTCCATGTGGGACCCCTCCCAAAAGGCCTAGGGGGTCAGAGTGTCTCTGTCCTGCTCCCTTTTCTTTCTTTTGTGTACATTTTTTCTTGTGACTCGGTTCAAATGAGTCACAAAATGGCTGTCAACACTTCCTGGTTTGAAGTGTTGGCAGCCAATCAGATGTCAGGCATGAGATCAGGAGGGGTCGTGGATCCACTGCGGCCTCAGTTGTATATCTTAAAAATCTTTACATTTCTCAGCAACTACTTGTCAGGCTCTCCTTCCAGATTCCTCAGGATGGTGCTGATGCTCAAATGGGGTCCACCTCTCGATGGCCCCAAGTCTGGATGGCAAACTTACACAGACTGTTGGGGAAATCAAGCGAGGGAAGTAAAGGGTAGGAACAGCTGGGAGGGAGATCTGGGGAAGACACAACATACAAGATATTTGTAAATTGATGTACTGATAGGATTTCCTGTAAAAGTCACCACATTTCAATAATGCCACTTCTCCCACACCCTACCTGAAAAGGAAGATAGCGTGAATTGGATGCCAGAAGAGAGTAGGGTGGATGCGCGTTCCCAACATGAGACTAAGATGAAAAGAGAAAAGACATGTTGAACCAATACCACCTTGTTCTATTTCTAGCACAGATTTTGAAGCTTCCCCTCCCCACACCTACCTAAGAATACATGTGGCAACTATAGTAAATGCACTGGCAGTGTCAGCCTGTACACCCTTAAGGAGTCTCTCTCCTGGGAAGTAAACAGAAAACCAAAATCTTCTTGTTGAGCAAAGAAGATAATGTGGCTTGGAATACAATCAAAGTCTTGTATCATCCAGTAAATGTCTCAAACAGAAAATACAGGGATTCTATATACTCACTGCTCCCTCAGCCATCTGGCACGATGAAGAGCAATATTGTTTTGTTACTGGCTCAATAATCCAACTCTGTTAATATGACACAAAGCTGGACCAACTAGAATAATTTCTGGCAAAAGCGTCATAAATCAATGCAGCATAAGTTTATACCTGGAGTCGGTTTCACAACCACCTCCTCCGCAAAGAGACCACCAAACGTCTGCCTCTGCCAATGGAGAAGGTATGCAAAGAATATCTACAACACTTGTGGATCCAATGTCTTCCTCTCAAGAGACCGCCGAAGTGCAAGTCTCAGCCAACGAAGGAAGCAACAATGAGCCAAAGCGTTCAATGGCAATCAGCGCGTAACCGGTGTTTCAACCCTGACAATACATCCCCCTCACAGGGAATGCTGACTGGCACGAGGCTTATCAGGATGTCGATGATGAAAAGCTGCCACCGATCGGGGTGCATGCACCGCCACAGCAGGCTCCCATGAGTTTTCCTCAGGCCCATAGCCCTTCCATGCGATCATATACCACAGTTTCCCCCGCACCCTTTTCGCATCCAGTATGCCCTGTACCTCATACTCCTGATCCTGTTGAATCCATAAGGGAAGGGGTCTTTTCTTTACAGGACTATGAGACTGTTTCAATAGAGATACATGAAAGACAGGATGTATTCTGAAATGAGCAGGTAAGCACAGCCCTACTGCCACAGGATTGATATGTCTGATTACTTGGTAAGGGCCAATGAATTTAGGGTTAAACACGCTGTGTTTTTTAAAATGAATATGTTTCGTTGATAGCCAAACCAAATCCCCTTTTTTGTATGAAGGACCTGTGCTTCTGTGTATATCCGCTTGGACTTTGTACTTTTATTTGGCCCGGAGTAGATTGTCACATGTAGCCAATAAGGTTTTGAGTATACGTAACAACCTCTCACAGAGGTCCGGAAGTCTGACATTGGTACTGGGAAGGATCAATGGGTGGAACCGAGGGTGGAACCCATAGGAACTAAAGAAAGGAGTGTGCTGTGTGGAAGAGTGTTTAGCACTATTGTAGGCTATTTCAGCTACCCACAACCAGTCCACCCATGCGTCGGTGTTGTAATTGACATAGCACCTAAGACACTGTTTAAGGGACTGGTTATGTCGTTCAGTTTGGCCGTCTGTTTGTGGGTGGAAGCTTGTGGAAAGAGAAGAGGAGATTCGTAGTTTGGTACACCATGTCCTCCAGAAGCGAGCAGTGAATTGAGCCCCTCGGTCCGAGCCAATGCTTTTGGGAAGGCCACGAAGACCACCTATACTTGTCAAAAGTATTCGCGCCAGCTGGCCTGCTGTGGGAGCTTGTTTGCAAGCAATTAAATGGACCATCTTGGTCAGATAGTCGATGACGACCACTACTGCTGTGTTACCTTGATCCTTGGGTAGCCCTACATTAAAGTCTATGGAGATTCGCTCCCATGGGGCATCAGGTATGGGCAGCGGCTGTAGAAGTCCTTGAGCTTGCCTATGGTCGGCCTTCATCTGGGCACAAGTGGAACATTCTCTCACCCATTGTAGAACGTCTGGACGAACGGTGGGCCACCAAAATTGTCTTAGCACCTTCTCCAACGTTGTCTCACCCCCCCCCCCCATATGTCCAACGCATGGGAGATCATGAAACCATGAAAACACTGTTTTGTGTAGACTCTTGGTTGGAACTAACACCTGAGTTCCTTTCATGGGGAGCCCTTGATGAAGTTGCCATTCTCTGTGATGTTTATGCCATTTCCTCCAAGTAAAGGTTTGCAACCCTTTTCGGGTTTGTATTAGAAAGTCGTTTGTTTGGATGACGCACAAAACCTTACTAGGTTCAATGATTGCTCTTTCGGGATTGATTGTTGGTTGTGTTGGGTTTTCCTGTCTTGTAAGGTCGTCTGCTTTTTTGTTGTCAGCGCCTGGCCGAAAGGTAACAACAAAATGGTACTCAGCAAAAAACAGCATCCAACGAAGTTGCCGTGGTCTGAGATGTCTTGCAGCTCGTATGAATTGTAAGTTGTGATGATCCGAGTATACCGTCACCTGATGAGCTGCTCCCATCAACCAATATCTTCATTTCAAAAATGCATCCCTTATGGCTTGGAGTTCCTTCTCGGCTATCGTGTAGTTTTGTTCTGCTGTATTAAGCTTCCGGGACATGAACGCAATGGGGTGTAGATATCCAGTCGTCGAAAGCCGCTGTGACAAAACTGCTCCCACCGCTACGTCAGATGCGTCGGCCTCGACTATAAAAGGCAAACCAGGATTGGCATGGGTAAGGACAGGAGCTGATGTGAATGCCTTTTTCAAGAGGTTGAAGGATGTCTGGGTTTCTTCTGTCCATAGAAACAGTGTTTGTTCCTTGTAAGTCGAGCCAGGGGTGCTACCAAATCAGAGAAATTATGAATAAACCGTCTGTAAAAGTTTGCAAATCCTAATAGGCTTTGAATATCTTTTACAGTATGGGGACGTGGCCACTCGACGACTGCTTCGACCTTTCGTTCCACCATCACCTGGCCCGAAAGGGTAAGCATCACTAATTTGCAAGTCCGCTGTCTCTTGACGCGAGGCTGCAAGCTCTGCTTGCACCAATATCAGAGCCGCCATCACATCCTCTAAGGTGGCCATTTCTAACCTCAGCACAATCGGGAGGAAGAGAAATTCTTGGGCCGATTATTCTGTCAGGCTCTCCTTCCAGATTCCTCAGGATGGTGCTGATGCTCAAATGGGGCCCACCTCTCGACAGCCCCAAGTCTGGATGGCAAACGGACAGACTGTTGGGGAAATCAAGCGAGGGAAGGAAAGGGTGGGAACAGCTGGGAGGGAGATCTGGGGAAGACACAACATACAAGATATTTGTAAATCGATGTACTGATAGGATTTCCTGTAAAAGTCACCACATTTCAATAATGCCACTTCTCCCACACCCTACGTGAAAAGGAAGATAGCGTGAATTGGATGCCAGAAGAGAGTAGGGTGGATGCGCGTTCCCAACATGAGACTAAGAGGAAAAGAGAACAGACATGTTGAACCAATACCACCTTGTTCTATTTCTAGCACAGATTTTGAAGCTTCCCCTCCCCACACTTACCTAAGAATACATGTGGCAACTATAGTAAATGCACTGGCAGTGTCAGCCTGTACACCCTTAAGGAGTCTCTCTCCTGGGAAGTAAACAGAAAACCAAAAGCTTCTTGTTGAGCAAAGAAGATAACGTGGCTTGGAATACAATCATAGTCTTGTATCATCCAGTAAATGTCTCAAACAGAAAACACAGGGATTCTTTATACTCACTGCTCCCTCAGCCATCTGACACGATGAAGAGCAATATTGTTTTGTACTTGGCTCAATAATCTAACTCTGTTAATATGGCACAAAGCTGGACCAACGAGAATAATTTCTGGCAAAAGCGTCATAAATCAATGCAGCATAAGTTTATAACTGGAATCGGTTTAACAACCACCTCCTCCGCAAAGAGACCACCGAAGTGTGGAAATATGGATTTTCCTGGTCAGTTATGTCCCCTATCTTGGACCCCAACGGTTCTATGTGCATGTCACAAGTACATGTAGGTTCCCTCCAGTTCCAGTTATGAAGACGCAAATACATGTGCGTCCACCGTCAACATGTCCTCTGTCAGATCCGCCATGAATAGGCCGGATATTCCATTCCTAAGTATGAAAAGCCATCGGCTTAATATGGTTCACTTATGCCATTTTACAGTCCAGGCAAGTAGGCCCTGATTCTGTCATCAAAACTCCTTTTCCCTTCTGCCTCTGAAAGCTCCGGTCCGAGCCTGCATCTATGACCATGAACTTTGTCTCATTCTCTGCGCGGCTCACGAAGCCTGACATCAGCCTATTCTCTGCCAAGAACTGTATTTCACCTTCGAATTATCTGCCTCTCCCTCAGCCGATGCATTCCTGCCTAGTAGTTTAAGTAAACATTCTTCCAGTTATCAAGCAAAAAGGCCCATCTTCTCTGTCCTCATGCAAGTAATTCATAGCCCTGTTACTAGGAAATATTCCTACCCCCTCGCATTCAGTGTAGACACTTAGACGCTTGTACATACACGCACAGTCAGTATAGAGTAGATTCTGTCCGAGAGTCCTTCTTTTGTGGATAACATAGTTCTTTAAACATAGGATGTTAGATATGATTTGGGATTAGGTTGACTTGACCCCCCAGACTTCTCGTCTCCACATATAGAGCTAAATGTCAAGTCCTCGTCACCCCCTAGTTACACGTCAATTACACGTCATACTGCTGCGCGCGCATCTATGCCAAGTATTATCTTATAGATCCACCTATACATGACATCATAACCAATCATGTTCCTTTTTACTCATTATTACACCCATTTTCGGTTACGCAGACAAACGTCAATGTCCTTATCAAATTGTCACGCCTACTGTATTCACTTCATTATAATGTATGTACTATAAAAGTTACTTCTCTGTCAATAAAGTATGTACTTCACTTCCTGAACCCCCGTGGTGATGGAACTTGAAGCATCCGATTATAATCGATTATTGGAATAAAGCCCATTCCGAAACTCTAATATCACGGATTCTGCCTCTCATTTTACTGAGCTATTTTATAATGTTTCTGTATCAAATTCAGTCCCGGTAAAGGAATTTTTATTTACCACATGATGGCGCCCGAATAGGGACACTTTCTCATCTCACGCGCCGGCGGTGCGTTGCAGGCCCGGTCTCCTGCCACAGCTGGACGGACAATAACGCGTACCAGCAGGATTTCCTGTATCTCCCTCCGGTCAAGCGGGGGCGACTGAGACTGCGATCAACACCCAGACGAGGCGGTGAGAAGTGCGAAGTATCCCGACCAGAGCCTAGCTGAGAGAGCAAGATCCGAGGTATACAGAGACCCACCAGTCCGAAGTCAAGTCCAGTGTCCGACGAGTCGAGTCGAGTCCAGTCCGGTTCAAGTTCAAGTTACTGAGGCCTTCCGTTTCCGAAGCTACCCGGTGAGTACCATTGCTGGGGAGGCATTTCTGACGTACACATAGGTTGTGCCGGTCAAGACGGGTTTGGGTACACAAATCCGGTCTGCACTGTTTTAGCAGTGTATCTGTACTGTTTAGCAGTATATCAAGTATTCCGAAGTATTCCGAAGTGTCTAGTTATTGTCTAGTTATTGTCGAGAATTAAGCTTGGTGATTAGTTATGCAGACGATCATCATTGTTGTTTCAGTTAAAAGTTTAATGTTTAATGTTTAAAGTGTTTAAGTATGTTCTGTATATCGTGGTATGAATGACTGTTCATTATCGTGTTTATTGTATTATGTCTGTTCAAATTCAAGTATCAGGTCAAAATCAAGTATAAGGTCAGTTCTCAATATGCCGCTCTTTTCGAAATTAAGACAGATCACTACCAGAAAAGGGGTTCTCGAAGAAGCCGTCCCTATTCCTCCTAGGGACACTCCAGGGCACTTTATGTATCACAAACATGGCTTAGACGCTATATTATTTCTTGATTTATGGGTAGACTATACCAAGGGATTACCAGAAAGTCAGAGGTGGCCCACAGCGGGGACCTGGGATGCAGAGTGCATCATGAAAGTCGAGGAAGAGTTATGGAAAAGGAAAGTCAGACAGTCACAGAAAGACGCCGTTGAATTATGGCGTAAAGAATCACATAGACGAACAGAAAAAGCACGTAGACAGGAAGAGAAGAGTAAAGAAAGTTCAAGCAAGGTTCAAGAAAAACTATTAATTGAGGAAGGAATCCGAGTGAAATCAGAACAAGTAGACAGACAAAGAAATGCCCTTATGAATGGTATGTATCCCCTTCTGGCCGAAGGATTACCTAAGGCTACTCCAGAGATACCGAAAGACCTGCCACCCCCATTATTTCCAATCAAGGTACATCCTAAGGGGCATCCTAGAACCGCAGAAGATGTTTTTCTTTCCTCATATTTAGATGACGCAGCTCCCGAGTATGCTAATTCCGCCCCACATAGACCGCATACCAGGGAGGTTCAACGCCAAGATCCAGTGACCGTATCCCTACAGCAGCAAATCGAGTCACAAGTTCCGGCAAGCACATCTGTTTCTGCATCTGTTTCTACAGGTGCTTCCATAGCTGAGTCCACACCTATAGTTGCTGTGTCACGTTCGACGAATCCTTTCACACCCGACGCCCCAGATGGGGCCACGGGAGGTGCTACCAATATTTTTTCTACGCCACCCAGAATAAATAAACTTACTTTTCAAGAGTCAGCGCATTCACGTACACCCAAACTCCTTAGTGCCCGTGCACTTAAGGAACTTCTTATAGATTGTAGATATGACCCGGTGCCTGGAAAGGAGGACGAAATGACCCTAGCATCATTGCGTATCAGACGAGCCGCAGTGTATTTAGCGAAGTTACCAGGAATGACTGCGCATCTAGATAATATATATCATTTTGTCCAAACAGGGCGAGATCCAGAATGTATTTACAGAGCTATGGAATACCAGAAAGTAGAGATACAGGGGGAACTGTTACGTTTCCTCATAAACTGTGTGATCAGAAATCAAGACCGACCGGGGGTAGACCCGGAAGTAATGAAAATTCTTACAAGATGGAGCCAGAATATATCAGAAGGGAGACATGATAAACAAAATTGTATAATAGCCATGTGTCGAAAGATCCGTAAAGAAATAGAACGCCTACACGAAGAGCGATTAGAGGTAGATGAATTCGAACAAAACGAGGAAGAAGGGTCAGGACTGCCCACAGGACAGTCGGACACCATAGCCTATGTGGGTAGAGGAAGATCTTGTAATAGGAATCAGACTAGATATCATACTGACTCAATACATCCGATATGTCCAGATAATAACAGGAATTTCCAAATACCTATAATTAATATAAGGTCTAACGAGCATTCGTTCCAAACCACCGACAAACTACTCCGAGAACGAAGGGGTTATCATTTCCTCGATTCTATGGATGAACAAGATTTAGCCAGGGCAGCTGTCCATTGGGTGGACAGTCCCGGAAAATATAGCGATGATACAGTAGTACGCACATTTTTGAATCTTACCCCAGATGAACAAAGGTTAGCTGGGATTTATATGATTCAACAACTCATTATACTATATCGGAGTCGGCATTCGGACCCTGGTCCCTTGCCTGACATACTGACTGAATTACTTATGAATAAATGGAGAGGTCCAGGTACTGAATTAATTAAAGAAATTCTAGAATCAAGAAAGCAGTATATTCTTTTTGTATGTTCAGAACATGTTCCATTGTCCGTCAAGGAAAGAACTACGTATCACATAGATAGGCAGAATCCCTTACGAGAAGTGCACCCAATAAAGGGTGAGGACAATCAGTTTAAACGTGTATTTGTATATACGCCCATATCGAAAATAGAATTGTTAGAAATGAAGAAAGTGGTACCCAGTCATGACAAAGACCCAGCGGGTTTTCACCGAGAAATTAAGACATGTTACTCATGGGAGAGTATACCTACCCCGACATTATGACAATATTAAAGGTGTTGATGCCTGCTGGCATTTATGAGAAACTCAAGGAAAAAGAGTGGGAGGTAGGAGATCAAAAGATAGAATGGTCAGCATTAGAAGTAGAAGAAAGGGCCCGAGGTCCAGGTTCGGGGCCTGGGGATAAAACTAAAGCACTACCAGGTCTACTAGTACAGGTACTGCCACGTTTATTATCTACTAAAAAGGAAGATTGGGGTACAATTTCAGCCTGTAAACAGAAGCAAGATGAAGACACTAGCGATTACTATGCCCGATTCGAGAAATGTTTTGGTATAAATAGTGGCATAAAAGCAAGTAGCGAATCATACCCGCATCTGTTTGTAACAAAATTAGTGGAAAATGCCCTGCCCCCAGTAAAGAATAGAGTATTAAAATTCGAGAGTACCTGGCAAGGTAACACTCCAACACAAATGTTACAAATGTTACAGTACCACCACAATAGAATTAAAGAGGAACAGGAACATGAACACAGACGCATGAAAGACACGAAAATGAAAATGCTAGTTTCCCAAACAGTTCCAGCTGAAGGACATAAAAAGGGTATGACACATTCCGATTCAACCGGACCTGTAAAAGGGACATGCAATTATTGTAAAAAGCCAGGTCATTACGTACACGATTGTCCAGTCTTAAAACATAATATCGCCATAGGTAAAACACAAGAAAGATCACGGCCACTCAGACAAGATCAGAATGAACAAGGAGCTATGCAGCATGCCCAGGCCATGCCAGCCGCACAACAGCCAATACACTTTGTGCCAGCTGCACCCCCATTGCCTGTTGCTGCCACACAAACAACAACACGACAAATGTATCAGACCGCCCAGTATGAATATCCCGAGTATCAGCGTTACGCATGAACAAGCCTAGAGAGGGAAGTTGACTTACCCCTTATTGAAATTCCAGTAGACCAAGAAGGACCTTATGTACATAGTGAATTATTAGGTCAAGATAGAAAATTTCTACTCGATACAGGGGCAAGTCGAACGACCATAAAACGTAGTGAAGTTCCAGGGGCACCCCTCTCAGGCTCACAGAATATTTCCCTTGGTTTTTCAGGAAAACCTATTGTTAATGAAGTGTCACAACCTCTGCCACTTACGATAGGACCTTTGACCCGAACTACAGATTTATTGCTTACCAAATCATGTCCAGAAAATCTATTAGGAATAAAAACGTTAAAAGCTCTAGGAGCTATAATATGTTGTTCTCCGGAAGGAGTAAGACTGTTTTTACGTGATTTTAAAGGTCACTATGTGTCTAGAGACATGGATCCCCGATTACAGATTTTACCTACACGACTATGGGCACAAGGCCCTACTGATGTTGGATGCATGAATATTACACCATATCGAGTCACATTAAAGGCAGGAGTGGTGCTACCACGAATGCGACAATACAAGTTACCACCAGATGCTGTAGTGGCTTTACTACAAATCATTGACGAGCTCATTGCCCAAGGAGTAGTTGTGGAAACAGACTCCAATATATGTAATTCACCGATAATACCGATTCTTAAACGAACAGATCCGAAGGCCCCGCCAGTATATCGATTGGTTATTGATCTGCGCGAGTTAAACAAATGCATTGTGCCACAATTCCCTGTGGTCCCAGATATCTCGTCATTACTGACAGCTATTGATTCCGAAGCGACATTCTTCACTGTAATCGATCTCAAGAATGCCTTTTTCAGCGTCTCAATAGATCCGGAAAGCCAATATTTGTTCGGATTTAGTTTAAATGGACGTAGCTTTAAATTCTCACGCGCACCTCAAGGATTTACAGAAAGCCCCAGCATCTATAGCCAAGCACTGAAACGAGAACTCGATAGTATCCACATGCCAGTTAACACTGCTCTGCTTCAATACGTCGATGATCTGCTGATCACCGCCCGAAGCGAACCTGAATGTGAAAAAGCATCACTGACAGTTTTACAATTTCTAGCCGAAAAAGGGCACAAGGTGTCCCCTTCTAAGCTGCAATTCTGTGTCCAGCGAGTTATTTATCTTGGACACTCGCTGTCCAAGGAGGGAAGGCAGCTTACACCAGACCGCATTCAGTTAATAGCTAACATGCCGATACCCAAGACACAAAAGGAGGTGCGGGCTTTCATAGGCCTCACTTCATACTGTAGACAGTGGATCCCGCAATATGCATTTCTAGCAAAACCACTCATTCAGTTGACAACCCAGGAGGCAGCCACATCGACTGTTCTCCCTTGGACTCAAGAACATACACAAGTTTTTGAAAGCCTAAAGAAAACTTTATGTCAAGCACCTGTTTTAGCAACACCATGTTACAGAAAACAGTTTACACTCTTTGTTACAGAACGCGAAGGTACTGCTTTGTCAGTACTCACACAGGATCAAGCAGGAGCACACAAACCATGTGCTTATTTTTCTAGTACATTAGATCCCGTAGCTCAGGCTTTGCCTGCATGTCTGAAATCAGTGGCAGCGACAGCTTTAGCAATCAGACAAAGCGATGCCATAGTGTTAGGACATCCATTGACAGTTCAAGTACCACACGCAGTAGAGGTTCTTATAAATAGAACACAAACACAACACTTGACCATAGCACGACTTACAGGGTATGAACTTACATTGTTTCAGCCACATATAGAAATAAGACGCTGTAACACATTGAATCCTGCCACACTTTTGCCAGTAACCGGAACAGACCCACTAGCCCATGACTGTATTGAAGTTATTACTGTAACGACAAAACCCAGACAAGACTTGACCGATGTTCCATTGTCAGATCCAGACTTGACATTTTATGTCGATGGTTCATGTATGAGAACAAGTACAGGAGAATTAGTGGCCGCTTATGCAGTCACAACAGATACTGAAGTCATTGAAACTAATCGTATAAATACTTTGTCAGCTCAAGCCGCAGAGCTCATCGCTCTGACACAAGCCTGTATTCAAGCCACGAATAAAAAAGTCAACATATACACTGACTCACGTTATGCATTCGGAGTTGTACATGACTTCGGCGTGCTGTGGCGAGAGAGAGGTTATTTAACTTCCCACGGTGCCCACATTCAGCACGGACCCCTCATTCATGCCTTATTAGATGCAATACATCTACCTACTGAAATATCAATTATGAAATGTAAGGCCCATACGAAGGTTACTGATATCATTTCCCAAGGCAATGATCTAGCCGACAGAACAGCTAAACTGACCGCTCAAACTCAAACCCCTGACATGACAAAGACAATAGTCCTGACACCGACACATTGTATGACAGTTAAAGATCCTACTCTTGACGTAATTGACATACAGACACATGCTACACCAGACGAAATAAAGAAATGGACTGAATTAGGAGGGATCCAAACGGACCAAGGATGGATGATGAAGGAAAAGTCTGTATGGTTCCTTCCTGATTCAATGGTCCAAGTTATAATTAACACTATACATAGTCCGGCACATCTAGGAGAAAAAGCTATGCTAGACAGCATTCAACACATTTGGTTTAATAAACATTTACGAGCAGCAGCCAAACAAAAGGTCCGTACCTGTATGATCTGTTGCCAGTTCAACCCAGGAAAAAGTGTTCCCGTAGAACAGGGTGGATTTCATCCTCCTGATCACCCTTTTGAAGTCCTACAGATGGATTATATCCAGATGGAACGATGTCGAGGATTCAAATATGTTCTCGTAGTTGTCTGCGCTCTGTCCCGTTGGACGGAGGCATACCCGGTTTCAGATTACACTGCTCCGACTACTGCCAAACAGTTGGTTCGAGAATTTTTCCCACGATACGGTTTACCACGTGCTGTTTACTCAGATAACGGCCAGCCGTTCTCATCAGAATTAATGAAACATGTTTCACTTCTGTTAGGATATCAGTGGAAATTCCACTGTGTCCGACACCCCGAGGCAGCAGGTCTCGTAGAAAGACATAACCAGATACTGAAAATCAGAATGTCCAAAATATGCAGAGAGAAAGGTGTCGACTGGGTAGTAGCGTTACCAGTTGCACTATTTTACATGAGAATGGTAGCACACTCTCGAACAGGGCTATCCCCGTATGAGGTGATCTTCGGTAGACCACCAAATATGTGGGGGACGCCTATACCACGTAAAATAACTGATATTGACTGTAATATGCTGACAGATTACTTGGCTTCCTTGATGTCTGCACTACAATCTTCTCGTTCACAGGTAGCTGCAGCCTTTCCCGACAACACTGAGGTGAAACCCCATGACGTTGTTCCGGGTAATCTTGTCTTTGTGAGGAATTTCGACCGAAAGACTCAGCTGGAGCCCAGGTGGAAAGCACCCAAGTTGGTCCTGTTGACCACAAGAACAGCCGTGAAGATCGAGGGCCGCAAGGGCTGGATTCATTCAAGCCATATTAAGAAATTTCATGGACTATCCTCGGATATAGACACTGTGCCCTGCACTACTTCACAGACTGATTCAAAACTCCCTTTTGTTGAACCGAACAAATCTGAAAGTTATAAACTAAAGCTTAGGCCCAACCAGTCGAGCAATTTGATTGTTTAAGTCCTCTCCAAGGTGAAGCGGTTGAATTGTCTCTGACATGTATCCCTTGGACCTGAGTAGAGGAAATACCCGTAAAATGTTGAAACAACAGGCGTATTGTAAATCACTGCGTAGCCACTGTATAGTGACATTATTAATTTTGTTTTTATTGAGTCTTTTAATAATTATTACAAGTATGTTGTTGCACATATATTACCCTATTTCTAGACATGTTTATAATGTTACTGCTGAACATTCTTTTAGTGACTTACCTCCGCATGAATTGTCTTATAGACTTGCGCTGCGCAATAACACTTTCATCAGTATGTTACATCATTCCCATCAGACTAGTAATGCCACAAATTGTTGGGTGTGTGGCCGACTCCCTCCCTATCAGAATTATGAAGGAGTCCTGCCATTCTTTCCACACCCATTTACACACAATGGCTCCTGTGGAGCATGGTTCAGTTTAATCAATTCCATAGACTCAGACACAGCAGTTTACCAAGATCATTGGATATGGGGAAACCTGAACCTAGTTTTACTCAAAGTCTGCTACCCTGACAAGGAGGGTCGCCCCAAAAGAACAGGAACTGATCTAGAAAATGAAGTGTATGGATTAGGTAATTTTACACCTAATCTCATGATTCTAAATGTCGTATCCGAAGTTGAACTAGTCTTACCCACCATGTCAGTATTCCCAGCAAAAGGTGAATTGTGTGTAAGAAAGGTTGGTTCCATACATATGGGCCATAGTAAATGCACTACTATAGTAGAATTCAGTGATCAAGGAAAATCTTCATTTAGAGCTTCTCGCCACTCCTACTTCATATGTGGTCAGATTGCATATATGCGTCTACCCCTAGATTGGGATGGTACCTGCTACATTGCATTCCTTTTGCCACCTGTTTTCCTAGCTCCTCCTGATTATTACAGAAATATTCATTTAGTACACAACAGAGAACGGAGAGATCTCCCCATTGTCGATTACACTGAAACGGCATGGGACAAGTATGTAGATTTTAATAAAGGCATCTTTCCCTATATAGGTACTGTTACTAATAGTAAGCTGATACGTAGATTAACTAGAACCCTTGAAGCAGTAGTGAATGAGACTATTTCCGCCTTAGGCAATTTAACGGAAGAGCAGTCTGCTATGCGGATTGTTGTGCTTCAAAATCGTCTTGTCCTTGACGTCATCCTGGCTGATAGGGGCGGAGCTTGTAGGGTCATCGGATCAAGCTGCTGCGTATTCATACCAGAAAATTCGCCATCTGTATATAAAGCCATCACTCGCCTTCATAAGATTGTAAGCCAGATAAACCAGAACCCAGGCACTTGGACTTGTTCCAGTTGGTTTTGGAATGCGGTATCAGCCTGGGGATGGAGAGTTTTATCCTTCCTAGGTATTGGCCTTCTCATACTATTCAGTTGCTGTCTATGTCTACAATGTGGACCAGCGATTTGTGGTCTGTGTGCCACATCGTGCATTCCACATCAAGATTTACGTTCAGGATCCCGGAAGAAGAAAGAAGAACAAATGATGCTATATGAACAGGTCAATGGATTAATGAAGATTGATATCTCTTGAAGGGCAAGTAGGGGACAAGGAGGGAATGTGGAAATATGGATTTTCCTGGTCAGTTATGTCCCCTATCTTGGACCCCAACGGTTCTATGTGCATGTCACAAGTACATGTAGGTTCCCTCCAGTTCCAGTTATGAAGACGCAAATACATGTGCGTCCACCGTCAACATGTCCTCTGTCAGATCCGCCATGAATAGGCCGGATATTCCATTCCTAAGTATGAAAAGCCATCGGCTTAATATGGTTCACTTATGCCATTTTACAGTCCAGGCAAGTAGGCCCTGATTCTGTCATCAAAACTCCTTTTCCCTTCTGCCTCTGAAAGCTCCGGTCCGAGCCTGCATCTATGACCATGAACTTTGTCTCATTCTCTGCGCGGCTCACGAAGCCTGACATCAGCCTATTCTCTGCCAAGAACTGTATTTCACCTTCGAATTATCTGCCTCTCCCTCAGCCGATGCATTCCTGCCTAGTAGTTTAAGTAAACATTCTTCTAGTTATCAAGCAAAAAGGCCCATCTTCTCTGTCCTCATGCAAGTAATTCATAGCCCTGTTACTAGGAAATATTCCTACCCCCTCGCATTCAGTGTAGACACTTAGACGCTTGTACATACACGCACAGTCAGTATAGAGTAGATTCTGTCCGAGAGTCCTTCTTTTGTGGATAACATAGTTCTTTAAACATAGGATGTTAGATATGATTTGGGATTAGGTTGACTTGACCCCCCAGACTTCTCGTCTCCACATATAGAGCTAAATGTCAAGTCCTCGTCACCCCCTAGTTACACGTCAATTACACGTCATACTGCTGCGCGCGCATCTATGCCAAGTATTATCTTATAGATCCACCTATACATGACATCATAACCAATCATGTTCCTTTTTACTCATTATTACACCCATTTTCGGTTACGCAGACAAACGTCAATGTCCTTATCAAATTGTCACGCCTACTGTATTCACTTCATTATAATGTATGTACTATAAAAGTTACTTCTCTGTCAATAAAGTATGTACTTCACTTCCTGAACCCCCGTGGTGATGGAACTTGAAGCATCCGATTATAATCGATTATTGGAATAAAGCCCATTCCGAAACTCTAATATCACGGATTCTGCCTCTCATTTTACTGAGCTATTTTATAATGTTTCTGTATCAAATTCAGTCCCGGTAAAGGAATTTTTATTTACCACAGAAGGTCAGTCTCTGCCAACGGAGGAGGTATGTAAAGAATATCCACAACACTTGTGGATCCAATGTCTTCCTCGCAAGAGACCGCCGAAGTGCAAGTCTAGGCCAACGAAGGAAGCAACAATGAGCCAAAGCGGGCTGGAATTTCCCCTGCACGAGACCGCTAACAGTCGGTCTCAGCCAACAGGGGAAATACAAACAAAGGAGGCAACGAAGATCGATCACCTCGTAACCCCTCTCACCAAAATGACTGTACAAAAGGAAAGGTGCACACCGCACCCTTACCGCCTAGAGGGAACCGAAGTCCAAAGGAGATCCCGCAAAGACTGCAATTCAGGAATAATCGGCAGCGTTCACAGGTTCCAGCCGTCTTTTACCTGTGAGCGCTGTGACGTTTGAATCACGTATAACGTGATTCGCAATGCATGCCGGGGATTGTAGTTCAGGAACTGAGTTTTGTGTCTGGATTTACGCGTTCAATGGCAATCAGCGTGTAACCGGTGTTTCAACCCTAACACTACTGAACAGATGTACACCATTTAACAAAAAGGAGTGCTTTCTGGACCAAGAGCTAACTTTCTGCCAAATTTGGTATAATTCAGTTCACCATGTCAGGCTGTAGCCATGTCTAAAGTTTCCTATGGAAATTAACACTGTGTAAAAGCATTTTGGGGCCCACCCCTTTTTCTCGGCCCCTGCTTGACGGACCACTGCAAACTTTTCAAGACAGCAGCTGACGGGCATATTAGTTTTAAAAATTCCGCGAGGATTCGTCATTTGTTATTGGCAAATGAAAAATGCTCTTCCTATGGAAACTGCATCCTAACTATAAATACCTACTGGCGACCGCCAGTATATATGTATATATATATTCACTGAAAAAAACACAGGTTTCAGGGGCGTTATAGTTAGCTGGACTTTTCACTCGTACAAAACCATTGAAATTCCCCCGTTATAGTTAGTTCAGCTAACTATAACTCGTGCGCCCACAATGCACTGCTGATGACGTCACATATTACATCGCTCATGACATGGTCAGTGACATCACTCATGACATCACTGATGACATCTCAAATGACATCACTGATGACATCATCCAGTGAATGTGTGTTTTTCTGAAAATTACATATGTTTTATATATGTATATCTCAAGGTCGATGGAAGAATAAATGGGTATATAAGTGTCTAAATGGATGATTTGTTTTTGAAAAATGTATTGTATAACTGACTGATTAAGTGTATCTTAGTGAATACAAGGGTTAGTGAGTAATGTTTAAATATGTAAATATCTGTATCAGTCTCTCACTTTGTGTATAAGTGGCTGCATGGGTTGGTGAGTAGCTACATGAGTGTCTATATAGGTTATTAGTTGTTTTTTTGAGTATCAGTATGAGTGTCTGAGTGTCTGTGTGGTTCGGTGGGGGGTATTACGTAGTGCATAGGTGCATGAATGAGTGACTCACTGTTTGTATGTGTTGAAGACAGCATGTGTGCAGGACTGTATGGGTGGATGAGTGTGTACATGGGTGTGTTAGTGAGTGAATGTCTGTCTCAATCATGTCTTTAAGAGTAACTACATATGTTTTAAACTAGTTTATGTGACTATTGGTGTATATAAGTGAGTATATGTGAGAGTGAGAGATTGAAAGAGTTCCTGTATGAATAAGTATGTGTTTCTATAAGTGATTGTTTAAAAGACTAAGTATGTGTAAGTTTCTGTAGAAGTAAGTGTAGTGGTGGGTGTATAACTGTATATGCAAGTAAATGGATGTTTGATTCTTTATTAGCATGAGTTACTATGTGTGTGAGTAACTCTATGGATGAGTGGCGTTGTGTAACAGGATGTATAGGTGTATGAGTACATATGATGAGTGAGTACATGTATGAGTGACTGTATAGGACTGTTGGTGAATGAGTGGATGTGTATGTGGATATTAGAATTACTGAATAGGTTGTTGTAACTAATATTGGTATGTCCATTGTTTTGAAAATTTTAGTTTCTATTTTTGAATGTGTGTATCAAAGGTTATATTAGGGGGAGAGGAGGTCTGCCACTCTATCACAAGGTTGATGTCATCAGTGATGTCATTTGAGATGTCATCAGTGATGTCATGAGTGATGTCACTGACCATGTCATGAGTGATGTAAAATGTGACGTCATCAGCAGTGGATTGCAGGCGCGCGAGTTATAGTTAGCTGAACTAACTATAACGGGGGAATTTCAATGGTTTTGTACGAGTGAAAAGTCCAGCTAACTATAACGCCCCTGAAACCTGTGGTTTTTTCAGTGAATTTCTAAGGTTTTTTAAATGCTAATTCCTAACTATAAAGTGCCTGAAACCTATGGTTTATTCAGTGAATTTCAAAGGTTTTTTAAATGCTAATTTCTAACTATGCCTACAGAGATAGGACATGTGAAGAAAGAAAAAAAACGCACAGAAAGAAAAAAAAGAAATGCAGAAAGAAGCAACAGAAGTCCTCAAAGACGAAGAAAAGTGCAGGAAGAAGGATAACGTGCAGAAAGAACAAACAGAAGAGCAGAAAGAAGCCTTGTTGCAAAATCATCCTGTACCCTCAACTTTTTCAGATGGATACTGGTGGTAACTGAGTCTGACTAACCAGTCCTAGAGCCAGTGCTATGTTAAAAGACACTCAGAATACAGTGAAAACACCTATATACACTAGGGAACACTATGCGTTGGGGTCCCCCTGTGATCAGCATGACCTCCTCTGTAAGCCCCTAGTCTATAATAGGGCAGGGTATTAAAACTACCTCTTAAAACGCGCCACAGGGCGTGTTTGCACACGTCACCTCAGGCCCCATCCCCTCACTTCCCCACTGTGTAAACACGCCCTGTGGCCGTTTTACATTTGGAGATTAAGTCCCCTTGAATCCTGAGGGTCCCTAGGGTCCAACTAGACCACTAGGTACCTCCAGTAAGTGCCACAGAGCTGCGTTGCAGAGTGATGTAAAAAGCGGCACAGCCTGGACCACCTCTCTGCAACGCAGCGCAGTGGCGCTTACTGGAAGCATCTGGTGGGCTAGTTGGCCCCCAGGGTCCCTCAGGATTAAAGGGGAATTATTTCCCCAACTTAAAACGCGCCACAGGGCTTGTTTGCACACGTCACCTCAGGCCCCGTCCCCTCCCTTCCCCACTGTGTAAACACGCCCTGTGGCCGTTTTTTAAGTTGGGAGATTAAGTCCCCTTGAATCCTGAGGATCCCTAGGGGCAAAATAGCCCACTAGGTACGTCCAGTAAGCACCATTGCAGAGAGGTGTAAAAAGGGGCACGGACTGCACCACCTCTCTGCAACGCAGAGCAGTGGCGCTTACTGGAAGCACCTGGTGGGCTAGTTGGCCCCCAGGGTCCCTCAGGACTGAAAGGGAATTATTTCCCCAACTTAAAACGCGCCACAGGGCGTGTTTGCCCACGTCACCTCAGGCCCCGTCCCCTCACTTCACCACTGTGTAGACGCGCCCTTTGGCTGTTCTAAGTTGAGATTAAGTCCCCTTAAATCCTAAAGGTCCCTAGAGTCAAACTAGCCCACTAGGTACCTCCAGTAAGCGCCACAGAGCTGCGTTGCATAGAGGTGTAAAAAGGAGCGTGGCCTCAGAACACCTGTCTGCAACGCAGCTTCCTGGCGCATACTGGAGACACCTGTTGGGCTAGTTGGCCCTCAGGGACCCTCAGTATTGAAGAGGAATTAATTCCCCAACTTACAACTGGCCAGGGGGGGCGTTTGCAGAGTGCTGCAAGGAGGGGGCGTGGCCTCCGGCGCGACGCCGGTCTTTTATTTATTTTATTTTAAGACGGAGGGCTGTGTGGCCCCCCTTCTTTTTCTAATTTACTGGCCCTGGGGACCCCATCCCCCAGGGCCTGCACTGCATCCTAATTTTTTTTTGTTGAAAAACATACATTTGGCCCTCCCAAGTCCGTAATCGGCACCAGGGACCCCAACCCCCGGGTCATGACCTTTTTTAAAAAAAATTCTTTAGGAGGGGGCTGCGTTGCCCCCCTCCTCAGGCCACTTATGGCCCCAGGGACACCATCCCCCGGGGCCGGCCTTTGTTTTTTAATATTCAAAAAAAATATATATTTATAGAAACACCTAGGACATGCTGGACAAACCGTATGTACCTATCACCATGACGATTTGCGTGATATTCATTAAAAGGCGACTAGGCAAAGAATGAATCCACATGGAATGTATTTACACTGCTAGTGAAGCTCTGACGTGTCTGACGCCCTACCGTGCCTAATCCCGGCGCCCCCGCCGGTGGGTACTCTCCAAGTAGACACCCTTGTCGTTTATTTATTCAAACATGGGTAGCTATTGACGGGCACATTTCATATACACGCACACCAAGCCATTCAAAGGGGATTCGACAAATATGCGACCAAACTATAAAAGAAACCCCCCTCACGGTTAATAAAACACACATCCACCACCGGATGTGTAATACTTTTTATTTTACTCTCTGGAAAGGAGACAAACCTCACTTGAGAGTCACAGCGTGCTCCTGGTTGAGCCCAATGCTGTGTTACACCCACCAGTGCCCGCCGAGTGCCACACACCTCTGTGTTGTATTCCACCAGCTAGTGCGTATGCTATGACACTCTTTAGCCCATGTGCACTGTAACACAACCCTGTGAATATGTCATGCCCTCACGGTTAATAAAACACACATCCACCGCCGGATGTGTAATACTTTTTATTTTACTCTCTGGAAAGGAGAAGAACCTCACTTTAGAGTCACAATGTATTGCATATGATATTTCACGCCCGGTTCATCTTATATCACACTTTTTGGTGCATAGTTTATACCATATACTATATCTAGTTTTCATTTTCAATTGTGCTCTCAGGGCTATGTTCTATATAACACTGCGTCCACCTACCCTTTTCACGGGCATTACATTTTGCGATGAGGGGTGGAGGGTCAGGGGGTGTTTCTGCCAAGTGAGCCCGGAGTCACAGTCACAAACGTCCTCTTCTTCCTGAATAAAAGTGAGATTATGCTGCATACTTGTTCATATTTTAAGTAGTTTGCACATTTTAAAAACAATAAAGTTCCCAATACCCACCTTCTCTGAACAGTTAGCTTGCTGCCCCATCCACCTTCTCCCTATCCTCTGTTGTCTGAATCCATGGACTAGCCTCCTCCCTCCTGCCATGCATGGTCTGATGTGCTGCCACTGCCCTCCCTTTAGCATGATGTACGAGTCCACTCCTCCTGCCCTCCATTGCCCAATTCTATGGCCCATCATTGACCTCCTGCTGAGCCTCTGTGCTTAGCTTGCTACCCCTATTCTCCTTCCCCCTGCTCCATCCTTTTTGCCCACCATGTTCCATGGACCTGCCACTCCTATCTACTCTGAGTGTTCTGTTGAGCTGCCACTCCCCTTCCACCTGCCTAGCATTGTCAGATGACTGTAACCTGTCCCTGCCACCTCCATCCTGCCTGTCCACATGCCATTCCCCTATCCCCTTCATCCTGTCCTCCATGGTCCATTTTACTGCCACACCCTTCTGCCCTCCCTGGTCTGTTGTGTTGCAACTGCTCCTCCTGCCTGCCCCGCGCGGTCTGTTGTGAGGCCCCTTCCCCTGAACTCTCTTGTCTGTGCCCAGGTCCTGACCCTCCCTTCTATCCTCCATGGTCCTTTGTGCATGCCCCTGCACCCTCCTTCTTGCCCATCATAGCCATTGTGCTGCCACTAACCCTCCAGCTTGCCATGCATGGTCTACTCTGCTGCCATGGCCCCTCCCACCTTCCCTGTGTGGTCAGCTAGCTGCCCCTGACCCCCTCTCACCTTCCCTCCATGGTCAGTGTGTATGCCATCATAGTCTCATTGTTGCTCTCCATGGTGTGTCTTGTTTCTAGTGCCCATCCTGCCTGACCTCCATGGTCATCTTGCTGCTCCTGCCCTGCCCCCTTGCCCACAGCCCTCTGTTTCCATGTGCAGACCCCTATTCCCTCCCTCCTGACTTGTCTGTTCCATTGTAATGCCCCTGATCTGTCCCTCCTGCCCTTTTTGGTCTGTTATGCTGCAGCTTTCTCTCCTGTCTGTCCATTATGGTCAGCTAGCTACCATTGCCTCTTTCCCCTCTGTTCTCTGTTGTCCATGTGCATGGTCCTGTCCCCTCCCTATTGCTTTCTATGGATTGTTGTGCTGCACTCCCGTCCCGCATGCGCTGTGTGGTGTATTGTGCTGCTGCAAACCCTGATGCCTACCCTGTAGGGTCAGTTTGGTGCACCTCTCCATGTCCCTCCTGTCCTCTCTTATCCGAGTCCATGTCCCTACCCCAATTCCTCCTGCCTACCGTGATCCAATGTACCATACTTGCGAACATTTTGAACTTGGTAAGAGGGAGATTTTGAAAAAAACGGTGGTATTGATTTTCCCCTTTGATTTACATTGAAAAAGAGGAGATTGTAGACAGGAGACAGATCAAATAAAGCCCATTTGAGCTTAAAAACATTGGACGTTTCCTGGCTGAAATGGGTCTGTTGGAATGTTTGGTTGTACTACCACTGCGTCTGCCCACAATGGTCCATTATATTGCCACAGCCTCTCTTGCCAGTCCTATATTGTTGGTTTGTTGCCCCTGCCCCCCTTTCCACTGCCCTCCATAGTCTGTTGTGCTGCCACTGCCCTTCCTGCCTGCCCAGTGTGGTCAAATTGTTGCCTCTGCACTCTCCTACCTGCCTTCAATTTTCAGAGTCCGTGTCCTGGCCTCTGACTCTCAACAGTATCCCAATGAACAACTAGATTGCTAACATTCTATATTTATTACAAAAGTGTGGAACGCCTGACGTCATCTTGATGTAATCAAAACTGTAATACCTAGAGTATTTCCTTTAGAAATTACATATATGAGAGGGTCTTATTTGCATCAAAATTATGGTTAGTGCTCTAAAAAACTAAAATGAGGACACATTTTCTGAGTTTTCAAATAGCGACAAATAACTTTTAAATTATTTGTAATCTTTATGTTTTTTTATCCAGTTGACCACTTGATTAAATGTTGCACCTAGGGGAGAGGATGTGGTGTTACTTCCAGAGCTGTAGACTTTGCAACTGAGGAACCAGGTTGGAGTTTCTGCTTCAGCTCAACATTCTGTGATTCTGGTCAAATCACTTAATCTCCCCATGTCTACAACCAAAATGAATTTGATCTTGTGTGATGTAATCAATGCTCATGTGAAGCACTCCAATACCTGACAAGTCTGCACTATATAAAACTGCAAATACACAAAAAATAAGTGTTTTGCACACTTCTGTCATTGGGCTACATTTGGGCTACATCTGTGTGATATTTGTGCTGCATTTGGGCTCTTTTGACTCTGGTGGCCATCTTTGGAGATTTATTTGTTATGAAGTTTCCTAATTTCCTCATTTACTGCCGACTCCTCAGTAGGAAATCCTTTCATTTTTTTATTTTGTTTCCATCAAGACAGTATTCAGATATGTCACACATTTGCCATAAATTCTGAATGTTAGCACTCTAGTTGCTCATTAGATCACTGTAGTAAAGCTACTGCTCACCACGGAAGTCTGCTGCTGGTATTAAAAGTGCATGTTTCAGTCTGCATATCAGAATTTTTTAATGAAATAGAAGAGACTTTGAGAAGTCACTCAAAATGTGCCCTAATTTTTCTTTCTTCAGCACTAATCATAATTTCTATGGCAAAATGAACCCCCTCAGTGTGTTCCTTTTTAAATTAAATGTTTTAAGTGTTACCAGTTTATTCCAATCAAGATGGCTTCAGGTGTGCCATACTTTTGTCATAAGTAAGACAGTAAGCGCTCTAGTTGTTCTTAAGAAAACTCTGGGACATTCTGTCATTGGGCTATACTTGGGCTACATCTGGCTGATATTTTGGCTACATTTGGGCTCTTTTGTCTCTGGTGGCCATCTTGGGAGATTTATTTGTTATGAAGTTTCCTAATTTCCTCATTTACTGAAGTCTCCTCAGTGGGAATACTTTCAGTTTTTTATTTTGGTTCCATCAAGAAGACATTCAGATGGGTCACACATTTGCCATAAATTCTGAATATTAGCACTCTAGTTTCTCATTAGATCACTGTAGTAAAACTGCTGCTCACCAGGGAAGTCTGCTGCTGGTATTCAAAGTGCATGTTTCAGTCTGCATGTCAGAATTTGTTTATGAAATAGAAGAGGATTTGAGAAGTCAAAATGTGCCCTAATTTTTCATTCTGCAGAACTAATCATAGTTTTTATGGCACAATGAACCCCCTCATTTTGTTCCTTTGTAAATTAAATGTTTTAAGTGTTACCACTTTATTTCAATCAAGATGGCTTCAGCTGTGCTATACTTTTGTCATAAGTAAGACTGTTAGTGCTGTAGTTGTTCATTAGAATACTCTGGGACATTCTGTCATTGGGCTATACTTGGGCTATATCTGGGTGATATTTGGGCTACATTTGGGCTCTTTTGTCTCTGGTGGCCATCTTGGGAGATTTATTTGTTATGAAGTTTCCTAATTTCCTCATTTACTGCAGACTCCTCAGTAGGAAATACTTTCAGTTTTTTACTTTGGTTCCATCAAGAAGGCATTCAGATGTGTCACACATTGCCATAAATTCTGAATGTTGCTCATTAGATCACTGTAGTAAAGCTACTGCTCACCAGGGAAGTCTGCTGCTGGTATTCAAAGTGCATGTTTCAGTCTGCATGTCAGAATTTTTTTATGAAATAGAAGAGGATTTGAAAAGTCAAAATGTGCCCTAATTTTTCTTTCTGCAGCACTAATCATACTTTCTATGGCAAAATGAACCCCCTCATTTGGTTCCTTTTTAAATTAAATGTATTACGAGTTACCACTTTATTCCAACCAAGATGGCTTCTGGTGTGCCATACGTTTGTCATAAGTAGGACTGTTAGCGCTCAAGTTGTTCTTTAGAACACTCTGGGAAGCTGCAGTAGAACACAAAGGAATCAACTGACAGTCTCTGCCCTTGTTGGATGTACATGTTTTACTGAGAATGTCAGACTTCATTCTCACATGACTGAGAAAGATAATGTGAATTTACAGAAAATATGCTCTCAGTTTAGCTTATAGATCACCTTCCAAACCTCTGTGGGAAAAGCATGAGAAAATAGTTTTCTCTCAAACATGATTCATGATATCACAGCAGAAGGCTTTTTCACATGGTAAAATCACCTTAGAACACACCACAATTCCTAAAATGAGTATGGTACCATCAACAAATGATTTATAATGTAACTAAAGTCTTAAAACCTTCTATTAACTGCAATGCTTTTTAATGAGGTGCTATCATGTATATTGGTCCCAAGATGGCTGCCAACACTTCTTGGATGAAGTGCTGACAGCCAATCAGATCTCACGATGAGATGTATGGTTAGGCTCCGCCCAGATATATATTGATTTTACTTTTGATTTTCTCAGGAACTACTGAACAGATTGACACCATATATGTAAAAGGCACATGCCTGACCTGAGGACTACCTCTTTGCCAAATTGCAAGTAATTCTGTTCAGCCGTTCGGGCTGTACCTTCGACTAAAGGTCCTATGGGAAAATGCATGGGGAAATCACGTTTTGCGACCCCCTTTTTTCTCAGCCCCCGCTTTACGAATCACCCCGAGACTTTCAGGGTAGGAGCTGAGCGGAGCGCCCCATTAGTTTTGAAAATTTCACAAAGATAAGTCAACCAGCGCCAAAGTTATTCAAAATAGAATTTTCAGATTTCCTATGGGAACTCGGTCCTAACTATAACTATCTACTGGCGACCGCCAGTAGATAATATATATATATATATATATAGCACAAAAGTCCACCACCGTCGCAACCTCTTGCCCTGGGTGCCTCCTCTCGCAGTGGTGAGCCGCGTTTACGTGCATGCACAGTCGAAGACCAAAATTGTGTCAGCCGACACAAACAGGAGCACGCACAGGAGTTTGTGATGAAATCTTTCTTTATTTGTGTAGAACCCCCCTCAGCTCTAACAGACACGTTTCGCCACTCCGGCTTTGTCAATGTCAGTATGCATTGCAAAACACCACCAATTTAAAGTGAAAAGTGCAATAGAAAATAGTAAACATAAAAGAATGCTCAATTCATGCATAATTCTCTGTTTTTGAATTGGCCATCTTGACGTTCTCAGTGACATCATTGTATTTAATAGTACCCAGCGTTTGAATTTATAAAATCTGGTATAAAACATTCTCAATACATTAATGGCATTTCACAAAAATCATCTTAGAATTACCATAACAAATATATAAGAAAAGAAGTATTTTCAACTCATATATAATACACCCAACGGTTTATCATGCATTCTGAATTGATTTTCGGTATATTTATATACTTCTTATAAAAAGAATTATCAACAATTTTTATCAAACTTATTCCGCCCTGAATGGGCATTGATTTTTGATAAAGGGAAGGGTATCCAGTTACATGAGGAAACGATCAGGGGCCCCAAATGAAAACATTTATAGTTAAATACTTTTGCTTCCCTGTCTGGTAATTGCAACAACTCGCCAAAAAAGGCGCCCAAGGAACGGTCACTTTTGATTATATCTGCGAGTTCAAAACCTACTCCATGTAATAATACATAAGAGAACACTTTAAAAAGATCAGCATACCAATAGGATAGTATAAGGAACAGTAATAAATTATGAAAATAAGTCATTACAGACATTACTTTTCTATCTTCTCCCTTGTGTCATGTATCTACTCCATCATCTCAGATATTCAAATTTTACAAATCATAATCTAAATGCAACCCTGCAGAGATATATATATATTTATATGTCTCTCTCATAGTATGTCACATATAGTCCGAGGATTTAAAGCCTCAGTCCAGATGGGCCCATAGTTCCTCATTGTTGTTCAAACCTTGAGGAGCCATGGTAGCAAGTTCATTAACCCCTTCAGTGCCACGCCCTTTCCCCGCCCTGTGCTGGGCGTTACATTAGCGGGCGGGGTTGATGACGAGATAGTCTCGTCATGGGCACAGCGCAACCGTGCTCCATGACGAGACTATCTCGTCATGGGCACTGAAGAGGTTAATGTACTTGGATTCTAATGAGCGTAGCCTTCTAACTCTATCACCCTCCCTCTCGTTCTTGGGGATCTGATCTAAGGAGTAAAAGGTTAGACGGTCACAATTGCTCATATGGGCCTCTTTGAAATGGCGAGCTACGGGATAGTTGTTATCTTTTTTAGCAATCGCTCACATGTGTTCTAGCATACGCTTCTTGGCAGGATGTATAGTACTACCGATGTATTGTTTCTTACAAGGGCACTCCAAGCAATATATAGTAAGGTCAGAGTTGCAATTTAACAATTTATTGATATTTCTGGTAGTTTTTGATTCTTTGGCCTGTATTTTATATGTATTTCTTTTATGGGTGAATTTGCAGGCTTTGCATTTCAAACACGGCAAGAACCCCGTTATGGGTTCTTTTACTCTGGTGCTAGATTGGTAATGACTGGAAGCCAAAAGATCATTGATGGATTTAGGTCTTCTGTAGGTTATCAGGGGCTGAAGTGTATTTTCATTCTTTAGAATACTGTCTGTTTTGAGAATGTGCCAATTTTTACGAAACATCTGCACTACTTTTGAGGATTGTCTATTATAGCGCGTGATCATACGTACAGGTTCTGTTTTTTCAGATGTGACTTTTCCTGTAATAGCTTTGGGAACTAAAATTCCGCTCTAGGAACTTTTTCACTTTATCTTCTGCTGTGCGTAGGGAATTTCTGGATTAATCCCTAACTTTGAATCGATTACATGCTTCATTATTGGCTTTTATATAATCCCTCTCAGTGGCGCAGTTTCACCTTATACTTAGAAGTTCCCCATAGGTAGATGTTATGAATCATACTTCTGGGGTGAAAACTTTTAGCATTAAGCCGTAGGTTTTCTGTATAATCAAGTTAGGATCTCAGTATTCTCCACATAGACTTCCAGATCTGAATACAAGGTTAAAGTCATTAAAATTAAGAAATGGTATATACTCCTCAGCCGAGGAGTATGAACCCTTCCTTGCGTTGAAAAGGTCATCGATGTAACAGGTCCATAATATGACCTTATCCAACCACATATCACGCACCTCCCTCCAGGCCACGTGCTCCTCCCATCAGCCAATGAAAAGATTCGCTTAGCTGGGGCGAAGCACGTGCCCATTGCAGTACCGCGTTTTTACCTGTATAACTGACCTGCAAAGAAAAATATGTTGTTTTCTAAGCAGAAAGATAACATTTCGACAAGCATCTCATTATGTTTTTTGAATTTTAGTGAACGCTTATCTAAAAACCATTGGACAGAAGCAGTACCCTGATCATGGTTAATACAAGTGAACAAGCGACTGATAAGCAGCATGTCAGGTTCCCAATTAACTCCTTCGATCAACCTTAAAAAGTCTTGTGTGTCTAATATAAGACTTAAGATTTTTTACCCAGGGTGCCAAAAAGAAATCCAAATAGGTCATGGGGTAATCACAAAACAGAAAATTGAATTCATCATTGTCCAACATTCCTTCATCTCTCCAGTTCTGCAGGTTTTGATGAAAAGTCTCAATACATTTAGAGTAGTCTCTTCTCATTGTAAGTAGATAGCAGTTCTGATCTTCAAGCTGATTCAAAGCCTCTCTCAGGTATTGTTCTTTTGGGAAGACCACCATATTACCCCCTTTACAGGAGGGCTTCACTACTATCGAGTCATCCTGTTTGAGACTTGAAATTGCCTGCCATTGTTTCTGTGAGATATTAAAATTTTTAACAGGATTTGTTTTAGGCTGGAGATTCTTTAGATCTTGAATCAAGGCATCATTAAAGACGTCTATGGCGTCATGCAGCATCTGAGGGCAAGTTCTTGATTTCCTTTCGAAACCGCTGTTTCAACTCACTTGCTCGATTCCAGCATACTGAGGGCTCGATGCAGCTCCTTCAATGTAATTAATGTCATTCGTATGTCCAGATGTTTCTAAATTCTGAAGTGTCATTTAAGTATCCAAATCATTGCCAGTGATGATACCTGTGTCACTGATTGTCCTAGTTGTCTCGATGTTTCTGCCTTTTTCAGGATGCATAAGGTGTACCTTCTGAAGCTTTAACTTTCGGATACATTTTCATAGAAATTAACACTGTGAAAAAGCGTTTTAAGACCCACCCCTTTTTCTTGGCCCCTGCTTGACGGACCACTGCAAACTTTTCAAGACAGCAGCTGAAGTGACGGGCATATTAGTTTTGAAAATTCCGCGAGGATTCGTAATTAGGGTTTGGCAAATGAAAAATGCTCTTCCTATAGAAACGCATCCTAACTATAAATTCACTGAAAAAACCATAGGTTTCAGGGATGTTATAGTTAGCTTAGTTCTGCTAACTATAACTCGCGCGCCCGCAATCCACTGCTGATGATGTCACATATTACATAATTCATGACATGGTCAGTGACATCACTGATGACATCACTGATGACATCTCAAATGACATCACTGATGACATCATCCAGTGAATGTGGTTTGGTTCGTTATTTAAATATGTATTATATATATAGCAATCTGCATTGAAGAATGAGTGGATATATAAATATAAATATCTGGATGGAGGATTTAGTAGCATTGTGATTGACTGTTACCTTGACTAATTTATAGTGTCTCACTAAATATATTGGATAGTGACTAAACTGTGTGAATATCTGTATCACTTTGTCAGTTGTTGTGTAAACTGCTGCACCAGTTGGTTACTAGCTATGTGAAAGTCTAAATTAGTTATTGATTAGTTAACTGAGTATTTGTATGGGAGAGTGAACGTGTGTGTGGTTCGGTGGGGGGGGTGTGACTGCCCAAAGATGTGTGAATAGTTGATTCAATAGGTATATGAGGGTAAGACTACATGTTATAACAGTTGTTTGGGTGAGTGAATATCTTTATGGGTGTGGTGATGAGCAAATATATCTCTCAATAGTACATGTCCAACAAACTAGAAAAATAAAAGGCAGTGTATGTGACAGTTGTATATAAATAAGTATACATAAGACTCAGTGATTGTATGAGTGACTGTATGGATAACTGTATACTTGTAATAGTGATTTTAAAACACACTAAGTATGAGTTACTATCTATATGAATAAATGAAGTGGTGTTTGTATAAGTGTGTAGCTGAATAAATGTAAGTATGATCCATTGTTTGCATAAGTGAGTTGGATGACTGCATAAGTGATTAGGATGTGTGCTGGTGTGTAATGTCGATATAGGTGTATAAGTATATTTGATAGTGTTCTATTGATCATTGACAGCAGGTATGAGTGAATCTATATGTAAGTGATTAGATGTGTGTGTAGAGATAGGAATAGGCCTGGGCAAAAATTTTGTTCCGTTCGCGGAAATTGCGATAATTTGACATTTTCGCGTTACGCGGAGAGCGCAAAAATGTCAAAATTTCCGCTTTCCGCAGCTTGGCGATAATTTGTTTCTTGCTCGCGCTGTAAAATAATACATTCTCGCGCGCGCGCGATCGCCTTACCTGAATCCCTGCGTTCGCCGACAAGTTTTCTTGATCCGGTCGCGTTCTCCATGAGATGTTGGATTGTTTTTAGCCATTTGCGCTGTCTCGCGACAGTTCGCGCCCGCAGTGACGTCATGCGTTACGCGATCACGTCTTTCTTCTCGCGATCATGCACCGCGAGACAACTCAAAACAAGATGGCCGCGCCCGCGAGCAGCCACATGGGTAAGTTGGCGACCCGCAACCATGCAGAAAATCTCGCGAACAAGTGGGAAAAAAAATTCCGCATCTTCGCGATATTTCCGCTTGTTTGCGATATTTTTAAAAATGTTCGCGATAATTTGCGAAAGTGGATTTCGCAAATTCCGCCCACCCCTAGCTAGGAATCACTGAGTGAGTTTTTAGAAACACCAATACCAGTTACTACATACCCACTCACTGATTCCTAAGTCTACACACACAACTACTCATTCAACAACAGAATCTTTTATACATGCAGTCACTAATTAATAGAACACTATCAAATGCACTTATACACATATATAGACATTGACACATCAGCAGTCATCTTAGTCGGTTATGCAGTCATCCTACTCACTCATGAAAAAAATTAATCACACTTACATTTACTCACTTACACAAT
The DNA here is from genome assembly GCF_964204655.1 of Triturus cristatus. Classification (NCBI taxonomy): domain Eukaryota; kingdom Metazoa; phylum Chordata; class Amphibia; order Caudata; family Salamandridae; genus Triturus; species Triturus cristatus. Next base: position 372,321,983 of record NC_140595.1, read on the forward strand.
TATCCAACAACACCTCATTTATTCAAACACATAGTAACTCATAGTTAATATTTTAAAATATCACCATTACAATTATACACTCATTCATATAGATACTCTCACAATCACTGACTCTTACACATACTTATTTATATACACCAACTCTCACAGACAATGCCTTTTATTTTTTTACTTTGTTGAAGTTGTACAACTAAAACATATTTTCGCTCACCAACACGCAAATAAATACACTCATTCACCCAAACAACTGTTTCCACATGCACTCTTAAACCTATACACCTAATCAATCAACCATTCACACATCTATGCATAGAGTTACACACACACCATCCAACCACACACAAACTCAGTGTCCCATACAAATACTCACCCAACTAATCAATAACTAATATACACACTCATGTAGTTAGTGACCAACTGATGCAGCATGTTACAATAACAGAGACAGTGATGCACACATTCACATAGTTTAGTTACTAATCCATGTATTAAGTGTGACACTTTTAATTACTCACTTAAACCGACAGTCAGACAGCTACTAAATCCTCAATCCAGACAGTTATATATCCACTCAATCTTCAATACAGATTGGTATATATATAATACATATTTAAATTTCAAACTAAACCACATTCACTGGATGATGTAATCAGTGATGTCATCAGTGATGTCATTTGAGACGTCAGTGACTATAACGGAGGAATTTCTATGGTTTTGTACGAGTGAAATGGCCAGCTAACTATAACACCTCTGAAACCTATGCTTTTTTCTCTGACTTTCTAAGGTTTTTTAAATGCTAATTCATAACTATAACGTCTGTGAAACCTATGGTTTTTTCAGTGAATTTCAAAGCTTTTTTAAATGCTAATTCCTAACTATAACATGTCTGAAACCTATGGTTTTGTCAGTGAATTTCAAAGGTTTTGTAAATTACAATTTTTAAATGTATTAATTGATATATATATATTTTTTATAGTGATTTACTACATTTTTTAAAACTATTTTTAGATATGTTATTTTTTAAATTACATTATAATTACATTATACAATAAATTAAAAAATATACTTTCTCAGAATGAATTACTTTAGTTTAAATACTTTGCAAATAGGCAATTGACTTTTAAGTACTGTAGTTACACTTGTTGCAATGGGCAACACAATTTCAAACCAAATGCAACATTGAGCTCAATGGGAATTTCTAGTTAAATGCAATTAGTTACTTTACTGATTACTTTTCTAACCACAGAACTGGATCCTAGATTCAGACCTGGGACATCTTCTGTAAACAGTTGAGTAAAAGCGTTTTGGTTACACTAGTGAAGTTACTGGTAAGTATGGCTAGAATAACTTTTCAGGATCAGTACTGGGTACAAAGATGCAGCACAGAGGTCTCTCCTGATAACAGGTGAGTAAATCGGAATTCGTGGTTTGGCTGATTTTACTTCGGTCCAGTATATATAGAGCCACTTTCCTACACCATCCCCTCCCTTCACCACTGTGCAAACACGCCCTGTGGCGCGTTTTAAGTTGGGGAAATTATTCCCCTTCAATCCTGAGGGTCCCTAGAGTCCAACTAGCCCACTATGTACATCCAGTGAGCACCACAGAGCTGCGTTGCAGAGAGGTGTAAAAAGGGGCGTGGCCTCTAAACACCTGTCTGCAACGCAGCTTCCTGGCGCATACTGGAGATACCTGTTGGGATATTTGGCCCTCAGGGACCCTCAGTATTGAAAGAGAATTAATTCCCCAACTTAAAACGCGCCACAGGGCGTGTTTGCACAGGAGTTAAGGAAGGGGGCGTGGCCTGAGGTGACATGTCTGCAAACACGCCCTGTTGCATGTTTTAAGTTAGATAATTAATTCCTCCTCAATCCTGTGGGTCCCTGGGTGCCAACTAGCCCTCCAGGTACCTCCAGTATGCACCATGGGTCTGCGTTGCAGATTGGTGTTCAGAGGCCACGCCCCTTTTTACAACACTGTGCAACGCAGCTCCGTGGCACTTACTGGAGGTTCCTGGTGGGCAGTTGGCCGCCAGGGACCCTCAGGATTGACAAGGAATTAATTCCCCAACTTAAACCGCACCACAGGATGTGTTCGCACACATGTGAATTCAGGCCCCGAAAACGCGCCCTGTGGCGCGTTTTAAGTTGGAGGATTAACTCCCTTTGAATACTGAGGGTCCCTGGGGCACAAATAGCCCACCAGCTACCTCCAGTAAGCGCCACAGAGCTGCATTACAGGCAGGTGTAAAAAGGGGTGTGACCTCAGACCACCCCTCTGCAATGCAGCCCCCTGGCGCATACTGGAGGTTTCTGGTGGGCTAGTTGGCCCCCAGGGACCCCCAGTATTCAAGGGGAATTCGTTCCCCCTCAGCAAACGTGCCAGAGGGCGTGTTTGCAGAGTGCTACAAGAAGGGGGCGTGGCCTCCAGCACAATGCCAGTCTTTTTCTTTTTTTTTAAGAAGGGGGGCCACACAGCAAAATATTTTGGCCCTGGGGACCTCATCCCCCAGGGCCTGCCCCCTAATTTATTTCTCTAAATAAAAAATTCGGGAAGGGGGCCGCACGGCCCCCCTCCCAAGGCCATAATCGGCCCCGGAGACCCCATCCCCTGGGGCCGGCCTTTTTTTTAGTTTTTTTTTTTTTATTACATTTTGGGGAAGGGGGCGCCTGGCCCCCCTCCCCGGCCACTTGTAGCCACGGGGACCCCATCCCCCAGGCTAGCCCTCTCCGCTGGGGACCATGGGGGGGTCCCCAATCCCCCCATGGTCACCGCTGGCTCCCCGCCTCCTGCGGGAGCCGGCATTGCTTTTCCGCACGGGGAGCTGCTAAGATGCAGCTCCCCCTGTGGAAAAGCAATTTGCTTTGCTATTTGGAAGAGAGAGCAGGTTTCCTGCTCTCTCTTCCAAATAGCAAAGCAGTCTGCTATGACAGGCCCTGCCATAGCAAACTACAGTGTCCCGGGGGTGGGCACCCCGGGACACTGCAGGAGCGAGCCCTGGGGGTTGGTGATCCCCAGGGTCACAACAAGGCTCCAGTAGGGGGGCACGGCCCCCTCCCATCTTTTACAAAACCCTGGGGGGTGGTGGTCCCCAGGGCTGGGGGGTCCATCACGGACCCCCCAATTTGAATCTGTATTGCCCCAGGGAGGTGGCAGTCCCCAGGGCATGTGGGGGGGCTTGAGCCCCCCACACAGGGTATTTATTTATTTAAAAAAAGCCCCGGGGTGGTGGTCCGCGGGGCTGTGGGGGGGCTGTGTGGCCCCCCTGTAATGTTAATAAAGTCAAGCCCCGGGGGGTGGCGGTCCCTGGGACTCGGGGGGACCTTAGAGGCCCTAATTAAACTATTAAGCCCCGGGGGTGGCGGTCCCCGGGGCTGCAGGGGAGGCGTGTGCCCCCCTATGGCCCCCCGCAATTATTCATACGGGGCAGTGTGGGGGGGATTGGGCCCCCCACACTTTATTTTTATCATGCTCCCGGGATTTTTCCCCCCCCCGACGGCTAATTAGCATTGAAGCGTGGGAGTCCGCGCTTCATTTTTTTTTTTATAGGCAGGATCTGCGCACCCAGCGCGGATTTTGCCAATTTTTTTAAAGAAATAGGAATTTGGGGGGCCTTGGGGGTCCTTGTGGGAACCCCTGAGCAGGCCTAGGGGGTCAGGGTGATTCTACCCTGCCCCCTTTTCGCGTTTTGTGCGCTTTTTTATTAGGTTTCTTGTGCCTCGGTTCTACCAAGGCACAAGATGGCTGCCAAGACTTCCTGATTTGGAGTGTTGACAGCCAATTAGAAACCAGCTTGTGTAAGGCAGGGTGCGCGGATCCAGCGTGGCCATGGATATATATGTGAATTTGATTTTGATTTTCTCAGGAACTACTGAACAGATTTACACATTTAAGCAAAAGGCATTACTCTGAACCAAGGTCTACCTTTCTGCCAAATTTGGTGTAATTCCGTTCAGCAGTTCGGACTGTAGCTGCGACTAACGGTCCCTATAGAAAATTGCATGGCTAAAACAGTTTTTGGGACCCCCTTGTTTCTCGGCCCCCGCTTGATGAATCACCCCGAGACTTTCAGGATAGGAGCAGACCGGAGCGGGCCACGAGTTTAGAAAAGTTCACGACGATTCGTCAACGGGCGCCAAAGTTATTCCAAATAGAATATTGCGGATTTCCTATGGATAATAGGTCCTAACTATAACTACCTACTAATGACGGCCAGTAGGTAATACATATATATAACAACTCTTCTATTGTCTGTGGAAAAATGACCAGTAGTTTTGTGATTTTGTGCCAGAATGTTAAAGGAGATTACATTTTATTTGTAACAAATCGGTTTTGATCATGCCGAATCGCGTCTGACGCTTTGTTTGCAAATCCGCTGTGTGAAAAGATTTTGAATGAAAACTACGAGGAGTGCCGTTCCGTTTCTACAGACGACCGAAGAGTTGTCAGATTAATACGCCCGGGTGTTTTGCGAGCACCCGCGGCGATTGGGCTGCATGTCGCTTTCACACAGATGAACAGAAGGAATATATATGTGTGAGCAAGACAGGGGATCCTGTTGAAACGTGTAACAGCACATCAACTTAGCTAATAAACGTTGGATAATCAACCTGAATTAGCGGTGTTGGTGTCCGGTTTCGCCAAGGGAACTGGTGTTGTTGTCTTTAAGCATAGGATGAGCACAGTGCTATCCATGCCGAGCTGTAAAATGGCCAAATCCTTTTACCACTCCAGGCACTTTATTACAGCTTTGGATTGGTAAAATACCATCCAAGCCAACCTGAAATGAATAAAAGTAACCCCTGACATGTGTTTCGCTCTCATTAAAGCTCTTCAGAGAGGTATAGCTTTGTCCAGACACAAGGAAGCACCCAGTATTAGTCAAAAGAATACCCTTTCAGGCATAGAGTGACACAAAAATTATGCAAAAAAAGAAGCAGATAATCTGGTAGGTTCTCAAGTTTAGGTGGAAAGCGGCTCCAGTGTAGAGCACTTTCAACAGCAGCAACACTCTAAATGTGCTTACTTCAAATGTCTGCTTTTCTATCAAAGTCTTTATGCGTAGGGTTAGCACAGTGCTATCCACGCCGAGATAGAAAGGAACAAAGTCTTTTACCATTTCCACAGCAAAGTCTTTAAGCATAAGATTAACACAGTACTATCCATGCCGAGCTGTAAAATTGCCAAAGCCTTTTACCACTCCAGGCACTTTATTACAGTTTTGGATTGGTAAAATACCATCCAAGCCAACCTGAAATGAATAAAAGTAACCCCTGACACGTGTTTCGCTCTCGTTAAAGCTCTTCAGAGAGGTATAGCTTTGTCTAGATACAAGGGAGCACCCAGTAAAAGTTAAAATAATACCTTTCAGGCATAGAGTGACGTATAAATTATGCAAAAAAAAGAAGCAGAGAATCTAGGTAGTTCTCAAGTTTAGGTGGAAAGCGGCTCCAGTGTACAGCACTCTCAACAGCAGCAACACTCTAAATTTGCTCACCTCAAATGTCTGCTTTTCTATCAAAATCTTTATGCGTAGAGTTAGCACAGTACTATCCATGCCGAGCTGTAAAATGGCCAAAGCCTTTTACCACTCCAGGCACGGTATTACAGCTTTGGATTGGTGAAATACCATCCAAGCCAACCTGAAATGAATAAAAGCAACCACTGACACGTGTTTCGCTCTCATGATATATAAACATATCTACACACACACACACACGCATATACATATACACACATACTTACCTTAAATGCACGTGCACTTACCTTGTGTTGTAACTGCATGTGTGGTAAAGGCATGGCATTATTAAGGCAATGCATGGTAAATGATATGCAGTAAAGGCATAGTGTGGTACGCCAGTGCCCCAGGGTAACAAACATCACCAGCAACTTTGCAACTCACACACATCCAAACATTTATTCTAACCATAAGACATCCCAGAAAACATGCATAATTCCTCACCCAATATATGGCTTTCTTTTCACGACTGTTAAGAATTCTAACCCATCCCACTACCTCATCTCACAACGGGCTTTTCTGTCAGAATTATATATTTAAATTAGCAGTTTTAGTAGGGAAAGAGGGGTTAGGGAAACAGACATGGGTGAATGCCATGCAGGAAGGCCCTGCAATTTGCGACTTTTTTGTCTTCAAATTATAACAATGCTCATAGTTTCACACACGATATAAAATAAATGACTGTTATAATAAGTGAGTCAATAATTATGTGGCTGGCTCTCAAATAGCTTGTTGTAAGGGTAATCAACTGTTGATTTACCTTTGAGACATTGGGGCATATCAACAACAACCGGCGATAATTATCTCTAAGCGCACTTAGCGCTAGGATAATTATCGCCGGCTAGCGTGAATTTTTATCGCTGAGATAGCGTGCTATTAGCAACGCTTATCTCAATAGCGATAAAAATCCTCACGCTAACAGGCTAACGTGAGATTATCGCTGGAAACCCAGCGATAATCTCACGTTACCTTGTTGATAGGGACAGGTAAACTTAGCCATGATATCCTCCTTCCATAGGATATCATGGCTAAGTCAGAAAAATACCAGACGTAAAAAAGCAGCGTTAACCGCGGTTAGCGCTGCTTTTTTTGTCTCTAACAGGGTTAGCGACATTCTTGATAATAGGAGAAATGTCGCTTAGCGACATTTCTCCTATTATTTTACTCTGGAACGCCCCCTTTGCATCTCATTAGAGATGCAAGGGGAAGCATAGAGTAAAAGGGTGCTAACATGCAAATTTGCATGTTAGCACCCTGTTGTTGATAGGGCGCTAGTTTTATCTCTCCTTTTTTGGCTTTTAAAGCCAAAAAAGCAGAGATAAAGCCCTTGCTGATATGCCCCTAACTCTCAGGGACTCATTTGGAGGAATGAGCAAATGAGAAATCTGCAAAAAAATCAGTAGATATTTATTCATCTCCTTGAGAGGTGGAGATAACTGCTTTTCTGACAGCAGAGCAGTCGCTGGCTCAGCTTTCTGAAACATCATGACCACCAGCCAAATGCCACTGGAATTGTCATCGGAAGGACTATCATGTTTTGATCATCCATTCTAAAACCAAGCCCAGAGTTGTCCCTTTCAGGAAAATTCCGATGAAGTACCCCATGCCTGGGGCGGTGTAATTAAGCAGATGTTGCTTTAAACCTTACAGTACATGTGTATTGAATACACAAAACACTTGTATACGATTATCTTTCACAACATATTTTCTCTTTATTTTGCATTGCGTTCCAAGGCACGTCAGCTAAATTAAATGACACACATTTGCTCCGTTCTTTGAAAATTGTAGAAATGATTAAAAAGATATGAAATTCCACAAGTAGCCTTGAAGTATATATTTAAGTAGAGGTTTATTAGTCGGTCACCAGATGGTACAAGGTAGTTCAATAGATGATAAGATTAGTCTAGATGATGGCCCCACCAGGAGCAGCATGGTTGCTGCGCAGCCCACTCTCTCCAACTGTCACTCTCTCCACGCAAGCTGACACACAAACATTCCACTCTCTCTCTCATCAGGCATTCCAACATTCCACGCATCCATCACATTCATTCTGGCTGAGCAGCTAAGAAGGGAATACACTTGAGGGAATTAAGGTACAACAAAAATCATATAAGTGGACATCATGGTGACAGTTTCTTACATTTTACCCTTATTCTTATTCTTATGTTTTTTACATACGCTGGTTACTGGTGTTTATTTACCCAAACAAAAATGCCATTTAGGAAACTATGAATAAAAGTGGCCCAGTAATTGATGAAAAACAAAAAATACCGCAGACATGTGTAACATAAGGGTGTTCAGGGGTTAAAATCAATGGATATATTTCGAATTCCTCTTTTTGCATTAATTCAATTGAAAAACATTTTGTCTCCCAATTATGGAAGCAAATGCGAGATTGGAGAATATGTCGACGCTTTTCCACTTTATTAGCATGGCAGAGTATGTTATATACCGGGCGAGTACATTTCTGATTGTGACATTGATCTATTAACTGTCCTTTCCAAAGTGCTTCTTTGATTCATTCCTCTTAGGAGAATTCTAATTGTTTATCCATGTGTGAACACACATCATCATCAACTGTTACACTTTATATTATCTGATGCAATGCGCTCATTGACTGCAGGACTAATTCAGTGCAGCAAATTCATTGGAGAACATGTCCTATGTGTCCAGCAGATATTAAGCACTCCATCTGAAAAGAGCAATAGGGTTTATGCTTGCAGGTTGGGATCTGTAATTTAATATTTGAGTCGATGGCACTTTTAGACAGGTATTTGATCTTTCAATATCACACCCTGACTTTTAATGGGATATATGGAGAATAAGGTTTGCTGACAGTTTGTCTTTTAATTTAGAAAAATACATTTCCTGAATTTCAATTAAACGTTTTATCAGCAGCAGCCGGTGCAGGTAAGCGCAGTGGGGCGGGCGGGGGGGATTTCGACAGACGACGGAATAGGATTTAATTATTTATTTAATTTTCCCTTTTCCGTCGTCTATTGACTTACCCTCTCCCGCCCCGCCCGCCCACCGCGTATATCTGCACCAGCCGCTTCTGCATTTTATTTTTGCGCTTCTGCACATATGATTATGCACATGGCTTCCACGTTAAAAAAGGCCCAGGAATGCAAATGTTGGAGAGAAATCGGCCAGAGTCCAGGATGGTGGGGAGAACTTCATCTATTTACCTGTTGCCAACAGAATGAGAGAAGCACCGGTGCTGAAGATTGTTCCAAAGTTTGGGGTCTTTGGATGTAAAATATCAGTCTCTATGGTTCAGATAAAATACATGCATTTGAAGGCAGATAGTAGCTCGACGGTAACTGTCGACACACAATAATGAACACATAAAGTTTAGTGACCTGGATGAAGATTCAGCCAAGAGTAAAGCATATCGACAGGGACGGCTTTAGCGCTTGTGTCGCAAGGTGCGACAATCAGTTCTGGCGCCCCACACATGACCTCCTCCTCAGATTCCCTCATGACCACTGGGCAAAAGTGCCCCTTATCTCTCCACAGCCCCTCTCTCACATACATTTCATTCATTTTAAAGTGCTCACAAATGCTGGCTCTATTAATAAGAATGTATATCTACCCAAACCAACCCCTTTTAGCAACATTAGGAATAGATAAGGAAAGACTGAGGAACAAAACCATAATATCCTATTTTATGTGGTGTGCACAAGGGCAGCTCCTCGATGTGGGCCGAGGAGCGTCGCCCCACTGCTTTCTCGCAGTGCAAGAAGCAGTAACATAGAATGTTATGAATACCATTTTATGTTACCGCTTCTCGCACTGCGAGAAAGCAGAAGGATTTTGTTGGGGGTTTGCGGATGAGTGGAGCTGCAACAGAGCAGGGGAGGAGTGGCTAGCCCAATGTAGTGGGCTCTGACTGTTTGGTCGGCCCTCTGGGGCCGACCAAACCAGTCATGCGCACTCTGCCATTTTCTCCTTGTTGGCTGCCTGGAGAAACAGCCTCCCCATAGACACCTGTGCAGTCGGCGCCCCAGCCAATCACAATGCTGCCATTTCAGCTTCATGATTGGCTTAGGGGACGGGAGGGAGACTGCCTGCTTCTGCGGCTGCAAGAGCAGAGTCGACACGGGACCGGAACGTGCTGGCTAAGGTAAGGTTTTTTTTATATAATTAAAATTAACAACCACCCCTCCCCGAGTGACCCCCTGCTCGCGAGCAACCCCCCTCATCCCAACACCTGCGAGTCATGCCGGCCGCAACTGGGTTTGCATGCAGCTTTTTGATGACAGTTCGTAGCAGTCACTGTTTTTATTATGGGTGTATCTTATGTACTGTGGTAACATAAGTATCTCTGTGACAAAAGCAGTAATCCACTCAGCTATCCACATAAAATGCAGATCTGTGATCTTCATGGAACGTGCTCTTTGCAGCAGGCATATTAACCCTCTGGCTACTTTATGCCACAAGACAGAGCTCCGATCTCTCTCTCTAACAGGAACATTAATCACACAAGCTATCTTGACATTTTTATTGCTGCCTGAAAGCTGGATGCACAAGGAATTCTGCAGATGGTGTTTTGAAATCTTAAGTTATTGCTAGGCACAGCGTCCCTCCCCCTGAGGTCAGCCTCCTATCCCCAGTTCAGCGCCCAGTGTGGCAGCACCAGTCGCACTGCCATAAAGCCGGCCCTGCGTCATATCGGTTTTCGTACATGCAGGTGATAGTCTACATTTTGGTAGTTTTTTTTCCCCAAATAGGCTGATACTACACTTTGGATGGTTTACTGTCTATGTCCATCCAACCACCCATGAATGTAAACTGTTGGACTTGGCCCTTCTGGCAGGTTCACCCCTAAACTTTTTGCGATTTTCCCTATGGAGTGTTAGTGGTTTTAGACCCCTAGGCACTTTAACACTGTGTCCCAGTGTAAAGTGCGTGCTCTCTGTGTTACATTGAATGAGACTGACCTGCCCTCCCATAGGAATGCATGGGGAATGTGTGTGTCCCTGGTAGTTCCTGATGCGTGGGGAGTGCAAGGTCGAGTTTGGTATGTGCGAACTCGTGAGAGTGAATGCTGCGCGATGATGTGTGCGGAGTTACTGTGGCTAGTGTAGAAGTGCCACTTCTAGACCCTGGCATAAATGTGAAGTGACTGTCTGGCTTGTGATTGGCTGGTGTGCCTGGCTCCAGGAGTCAGGATGGGTCTGCCCCAGTGGTGAGTGAAGAGATCTGCATGTTGATGAGTGGGAGGAGTACACCTGGGACCTGAATATGGCTGGGCTTTCCCCACACAATGCTGGCTCCGCCCCCTGTGGTGCACCTGATGTCCCTGGCCTGTTCTGTTAATAGGGAGAGGGGCTGAGCAAAACAAAGTGCTCAGGAACCAGTTGCATCTGGTTCGCCCCTTCCCTGCACCTTGAGACAAAGGAAACCTGTGTATAAAAAGGGGCTGTGACCCCAAGTAAAATGTTCTTCTTAAGATCGTAATTGGAGGGGGGCCTGCTGCTGGGCGCCAGGAGAGACCGCCACTGGGGACTGCCCCCCTGCCTGGAGGGCCCTGTGAGCTGTCCCCTGGGCCCAGCCCTTGCCCCCCTGCATCCTAAAAAGGCTCTCCCTGGACTTGGAACTTTGTTTTTATTTGGAGAAGCTCTCCACTTGTTGATCCTGGACTTTTGCCTCTAGCTCCCTGGGAGCTAGAGGCAAAAGGAAGCGTGTGGCTCTTTGACCAGCTAAGACGAAGCGTGCCCCGTTGCTGCCGGCAGCGCTGAGCTGCGACCATTTTAAGGGAATCCCCGGCGTGGAGATTCCCCCCCACAGCTGGTGTGTATCAAGCAGGTGCCCACCCTGCATCTCGGTGGAAAACGAGCGGGAGCCTACCCCACATTGGCGCCACTGATCCATGCTGAAGACCGAGCGGGAGCCCACCCCGCACCGGTGCCTCCATAGCGGGTGCCTACCCCGCATTATGCGCTGATTTATACCCCTAGCGGGTGCCCACCCCGCCAAGGACTTTGTGTTGTTTCATACCCCTAGCGGGTGCCCACCCCGCCTGGGACTTCGTGCTAGTGACGGGAGCCCACCCCCCCACTTTATTTAATTTAAACATAGGCGGGAGCCCACCCCGCGGGTTTGTGCTTTTTCGGACCGGAGCGGGAGTCCCGCCCGCCGGTCCGTGTCCTGCCTGTTGTGAGCCGCTATGAGGAATACCGGAAGCCAGGCACTCCTCTGGGGGCGGGCCGCAGGACAGAAGTCACGTCCAGCCGGAAGAGAGAGAGGCAGTACGGCGAAAGCACTCGTGGCTCCCGAAGGCTGTGGAGAGCCTCGCGAGTGCGGAAGTACGGCCCACCTGCCCGGTCCTGCTCCAAGGACCGGTGCTGGAAATCGCCTGAGTTTCAAGATTCGAGCGGAGGGGGCTCGAGGCACAGTGCCGGTGCCTGCCCCCGCCGTGGTTAGAGAAGCCGTGTTTTGCAGCCTTCTGGGAGCGAGGTGGAGGGTGCCCACGGCACATTGACGGTGCCTGCCCCCGCCGCATACCAGCTCCGTGCAGTCAGCAACCAAGGAGCGAGACGCCCCCGCAGGAGTCCCGGTGAGTGGGGCTCGAATCTGGCATTGTTGGGGGCATTGTTCCAAAAAGGGGAGCCCCCGGGAGGAGAGGCTCCCCAGCCCCTTCGTGGTGCCCGCGCTATTTCCTTTGGGGGGCATAGTTTATTTCTAGAGCCTAGGTGGCTCCAGTGCTGCGCAGTAATTGCTTCAGAGCCCCGTGTGGCTCCAACGCTGGGCATATTTGTTGACAGGGCCATTGAGAGCCCAGGCCTCTGCTTTGACATTCCAGGCTGCCCAGCAAGTAGTGGGCAGCTGCAACGTTTAGGCCTGATCCTTTGCGCCTTCTGCCTTGGCTGCCTGCGCAGCCCAGTCCTGACACTTTGGACAAAGGGCGTTTGAGCCCCTGAGAGGCCAAGTTGGCCTGGGGACAGTTTTCCTGTGTTGTGCCCTCACCTAGGGTACCTGGTTATTTTTGCGTGTGTACTCTTGCGCCATGTGCATTGCCTTTATGCTTATTTTTATTCCTAACTGTGTCTATGCGTAGGAGATTGATTTTCTAGTAGAAATTATGCTAGTGGGTTCAAGGTTCCCTGCGTGATATATGCCTAAGGTGTTTAGGATTGCGTAGGGTGTACTTACCTTTTACCAGTGGTTACTGGTTGTGCGCTACATTTATTATTTGTTCTACATTTCTACAGTTACGTTTCTACAGTTACAATTGGTGATTTGTGATGATTCTGTCAGAGGTCCATTGGCCCTGTCGGATGTAAATAGTCCCCTGTAAATTCCGTCAAGTGCCAGTTGGCACAGTGTAAATTGTGTGAATATTATCTAATGTGTTTATTATAATACAAAGGCTATTTTTATATATATCCTTGAGTGGAGTTTCTTTTGTGGTGGGCCAAGGGTGTTGTTGCTGTGTGCGCGCGCAAATGCTTTACACATTGCCTCCGGGATAAGCCTGACTGCTCGTGCCAAGCTACCGAGGGGGTGAGCAGGGGTTATCTTTGGCGTGTAACTCCCCAGCCCTGACTTAGAGTGGTGGTTTCTGCCTAGCTTGGCGCAAGCCCTAGCCAACCAGAAATCCCATTTCTAATATAAACTTAAGAAGATGACAGGGGGGTTAAGGTCTACACTTGATCCTGTACAAAGCACAAATTCACCCATGTATGTTGCCAGCAGCAAAGTGACCTCATGTTGGGCAAATGTGACACAACCAGCAGTGCAGAGAGGAATGTCTACAGCAGTTTAATAGACATATGATTGGCACAAAACTCTTACAACGATATAGTTGGAGAACCTGCTCATGCAAACAATTCAGAAACCTACTTGATGCCACAAGATCCACATACCACAGACGTGACTAACATTGACAGTTTCGGAAATGCAATGTGAACAGACTTTCGCCTTTCGAAAAAAAGGTGAGGACAACTACAATCTATCAGAGTCAAAATGGAGACATCCCAAAATGACAGAGAAAAATGTGGACATGGTTTTAAGATACAAGGCAGTGGTGGCTGTTAAACTTCGAAAGTGGTGAGGATATCCTACGCAAACGAGTGCGGCAAAGGAACATGACTTTCCCATGGAGTATTGATGTGAGTTTTCCCACAAGAAAATATTTTTTAAACTGGCATAAACTGATACAATTCCCAAAACTATTGCTATAGTAAACTGACCTAAAGGCACAGTTTCAGAGGCATGTCTAAAGGAACGCTCCGGATATTTCAGGGACCTGCTGGTTTGCCAATGTGTCTTACAATTCCAGGGGCGCAGACAGTAGGCCCTGTGTCTGGGATGCCTTCGCTTAAACGTTTCTAAAACGTTTGTGTGGTTTCCAGAAACAAAGTATCCTACTTTAGAGCTGTCTTACCTCAATGTGCATGCATGTCAGACTGACAGGCTATGAACTTTGAGGATAATGGCAGATATATAAACAGACCTTGGAGTTGTGTGGATTCTCCGACTGACAACAACCACAGTCAGAGCCAGACAGCCGGCCAGGGCACACTTCCGTCACTTCCCCTGTGCCGCAAAAGCCGACCAGTCACTGTGACCAATGAGTGTTCTCAGTTGGCACCTCCTTCATCTCATTTATGTGTTGTTTTGTGATACTTGTTTCCAGTAACACCCACGTCATTTTGAAGGCTTTAGATGTGTGCTTTGCCATGTTGTCCAACGGAGAAGCAAAGGGAAATCCTGGAAGAAATAATCCCAAAAATCTTTAGGGGTAGATTTACAAGCCCCTTGCGCTACTTTTGCGTCACTTTTCCCATGTTAAAAGTGACGCAAAAGTGGCGCAAGGGGCTTGTAAATCAGCCCCTTAGTGCTTAAGGAAATGATAGCACTAAGCAGCAGATTGTCATTTTAGCATGTGGCTCCCAAAATATTTACTCCAGGTCTGAGTCTAGGCCAGTAAGTCATTATAACGTCATGCATCTCTTCCTTGCCCATGGTTTTCTCACGGCAGTGTATGTGTCCTATGCCAATAGTACAAGACCGGAGCATCTCGAGCTGGAATCTGCAATCTTTCCCAAGAACTAAAGTTTATGTGGCAAATCATGGCTCATAGACGCACCAAAGTCAGCCAACATCCATACACAGAGGCCACAAATAGACTGTAACTAAAAACATGAAGCAAATGCATCTTCTTTAAAAGCAGCTTTAATGCTGCCTATTGTTGCATTTGCCCAACTAAAAGATCAGCTTTTTATATCAAAGCAAAGTCATGAAAGTCAAATATGTATGTTTGCTACATTTATTGTTTTGCACTGCAGACAATTGTCGATATCATATGACAGACACATACATTCCTATGAAGGTATCATGAAAAATACAATCTTTATCTTGACAATCTGGATGCCAGACAATTTTATATACATATTCACACGTTGAAGATCAGGCGAAAGGTTAATTGGCAGAGCTATGCGTGGCTCTCTAGACTGAGGCAGTAGGGAGCACCAAAGGGCAGAAAAATGTGGCAGGTTTATAGGAATTACAACCCTGGAACAGCAAGGTGAACGTATGTGATGAGCAGGGCACATGCACAGGTACAGAACTCTATGGCTTTATTCGAATTACAAGCAGAGGGGCTGCTGCTCCAGTTAAGGTCTAAAATGGGCTTGTGCCTCTTTGTGAGTAGGATTGTGACCATGTTGTGATTGACAGAGCTCTCAAAGTGCTCGATGTCATGCACGAGTAGCTCATGAATTATCTTTTCCTCTCTGCATTCAGGTATATGTCGTTTATTTTTTCTCTTTCTAAATGCTGAGCTATGTGTACACAGAATACGACCAGGAGTGGATGAACTACTCATCTTTGGTAGGTGTTTACCTTCGGAGCGCTGGGATGGCCTACCCTAAAAGCAAGCAAAATGTGTTCAGCACATTCACAGTGGTCTCACGGCTCACAAAATATGCCGAATGACATGGCTAAATGGCATACATATTTCTGAGTGCCAAACAGTGATGGATGGAATACTTTAATTAATCTGAGTCGCTGGTAATTACTTGGGTCCACATTCCAATACATTGATTTTTTGTCCACCATGCCACCTCAGGTCAGACCCAGACATATGCAAATTAGTCTATGCCCTGCTCCAATAGGGACAGTCCAGTCTAAAACCACCAAGCCAGGTCCTCTCTGAACACATGTAACCCAAGACTGGTTTCAACATATTTGGGCCTATTCAGTCAGGTGTACCTTTGTTCCAGTGGTACACTGAGCACTGGACCCAAGTCTGGACATATCGGTTGCACTTAGAGCCTTACAATAAAGACGTCATTCAATTAATATTACCAGTGAGTATGAAAAATGTATGGGTGGAATGCTTCAATTAATCTCAACCACTGGTAACTACTCAGTTTATGACCCTTTCTTGACTGATTAATGCTGTCTCAGTTCCTGAGTGTTGTACCTGGCCCTTTTGGCAGGTTCACCCCCAAACTTTTTGCATTTATCCTGGCCTTTTTCCCTATGTAGTGTTAGTAGTTTTAGGCCTATAGGCACTTTTAGCACTGTGTCCCAGTGTAAGGTGCGTGTGCTCTGTGTTACATGTAGTGAGACTGGCCTGCCCTCCCATAGGAATGCATGGGGGATATGTGTGTCCATGGTAGTTCCTGCGGTGAGAGGAGTGCAGGGGCGAGTTTGGTATGTGCGAACTCGTGGGAATAAATGCTGCGCAATGGTGTGCGCAGATTTATGGTGACTGGTGGGGAAGTGCCACTTCTAGAAGTTGGCATGTCTGTGTGCTGTGTGATATGAATTGCCTGTCTGGCTTGTGATTGACAGGAGCTGAGAGGGCTGGGGAATTCCAGGAGCCAGGGTGAGTCTGCCCGGTGGTGAATGAAGAGATCTGCATGTAGATGGATGGGAGGATTTACACCTGGGACCTGAATGGGACTGGGCCTTCCCTTCACAATGCTGGCTCCACCTCCTGTGGTGCGTCTGATGTCCCTGGCCTGTCCTGTGAATAGAGAGGGGAGCTGAGCAAAACAAAGTGCTCCTGAACCAGTTGTATCTGGTTCGCCCCTGGCCCTAAAGTTGCAGAACAAAGGAAAATGCTGTATAAAAGAAGGGGCTGTGACCCCATGAAAATGTTCTTGTTCTGGACTTGAATCTACCAGGGGCGTGCTGCTGCTGGGGCTCAGGGGAAGGCTTGCCTCCCTGGGCCCTGCCCTGCTCTGCCCCTGGATGCCTGGAGGGCTTTCCTTTGCTGGGAGATGTTTTGCTCCATCTTTGATGCCAGGACTTCTTGGAACTACTGCCTCCTTTTGTTTTGCTTTTACCAAGGCTTGGTGCCGCCTTGGAGCCTGGGGGGCTGAGCTGCGCCAAGCTGCAGCCTTTGCCGAGGGAATCCCCCTTGTAGGGATTCCCCCCTCCTCGTGAGCCTTGCGGGTGCCCACCCCGCTTCTTTCGCTTTAATTATATGCAGGTGCCCACACTGCGTCTTTGCATGCCATTTCCATTGATTTGCGGGAGCCCACCCCGCATGGCCGCCTATTTTTGTATTTTAATCGCAGGATCCCACCCTGCTTTGTATCCTAATTTAGAGGGAGCCTACCCCTTGCTAAAGAGATTGCTGCCCCCGTGAACCGCGGCCCGCCTGGCTGTGGGTGGGGCCTGCGGACGGAAGCAGAAGTAACTGGGCCTCCCTTACACTGCTGGGAGAGTCGGGTGTTGCCAAAGCCAGGTGGGAGCCCACCCCGCACTGGCGACCGAAGGAAGACTCCAGGCTGGAGCCCACCCCGCGCTGGACTGCGTCGGGTAAGGAAGAGTCCAGCGTCAAGAGAAATGCGGGGCCCCCATGGGAGTGAGAGAGAGCCCCGCGGTGGCGGTTGTCAGACAAGAGAAGTCCCAGGAGGGGGCCTGGGTGAAGTGCGGAGGAGTGCCCTGTCAGCCCCGGTAAGTGAGGGTTGGGCAGGATCCGGTGCCGGCCGCTTCTTCTTGAGCGGCCCCGCCTACCAGAGGGCTGCTCCAACGCTGGGTGCCAGTTCCTCGGGCATGTTTGTATAGTGCGCCAGGGCGCTCCAACGATGGGCAAAGCTTCCTTAGAAACCCCGTGTGGTGCCAGTGGGGGTACCATGGTTTTCCGAGCCTAAGTGGCTCCACCTCTTAGGGCATGTTTGTTTCGAGTGCTGCTGCGCTCCAACGTGGGCCATATTGATTTGAAGCACCAGTGCGCTCCACAGTGCCATGGGGCCCATTCTTTTTCCTTATTACGGCCTGAGTACTTCGGGAGCTAGTGTGCTCCCTGGGACCTGATTATTTCTAGAGCCGTGTGTGGCTCCGACGTTTTGCATATTGCATCCACGGGCCATTGAGAGCCCCTGCCTCATTGTTATCTCTCACAGCAGCCTAGCAAGTAGTGGGCAGCTGCACCATTTAGGCCCCCAGACTATTGTTCTCAGCTGCCCAGCAAGTAGTGGGCAGCTGCAACATTGAGGTCTCCGCAGATTGCGCACCCTTGACTTTCGCTGTCTTTGTAGCGCGCCTTGACTTTGGGGGACACAGGGCATTTGAGCCCACTTTCTGAGATGGCCAGTTGGCCAGGGGGGGATTGTTCGATTTATAGGGCGCCAGTCCCTACTGTGATTCTTGGGTGCTAGAAATTGAATGTATGTAGAATGATTTACGCACCTGTGTTGATACCTCTAAATGTGCGTAATGATTATGAGGTTGGTTCGCATATAATGGTTGATGCTAGTGAGAGTTATTCCCTAAGGTAGTTATGCTTAGGAGGTTAGGGTCTAATGTGTTTAGACTTGTGAGAGAATTGCATAATGTGGTTATGTCGATGAGGTTGGCGTACAATGAGGTTGACGCCTAATGTGATACTGTGCATAATGTAGTTTATGTACAGGCGGATGCTAAGAACAGTGATTCCCAGTGGTTGCAGGTTGTATGTTTATGATCTGCTGTACTTTTACTAAGTTTGCTTTTTGATGGTTCTGACAGTGGTCCATGTGGCCCTGTCGTGTGTACATAATCCCTTGTAAATATTGCCCAGTGCCAGTTGGCACAGTGTATAATCTGTGCTTACTATTCTAATGTGTTATGATAATACAAAGGCTATTTTTATATAACATTCTGTGGAGTTTCTTTTGTGGTGGGTCAAGGATGTTGTCGCTGGGTGCGTGCGCAAATGCTTTACACATTGCCTCCAGGATAAGCCTGACTGCTCATGCCAAGTTACCAAGGGGGTGAGCAGGGGTAATCTTTGGCGTGTAATTTCCTTGCCCTGACTAGAGTGGTGGTTTCTGCCTGGCTTTGGCGCACGCCTTAGCCAGCCAGAAATCCCATTTTAACACTCAGTTCCTAAGACCACTAAAATACTATGGCCGACACGCCATACTGATATTGAGAGGATGAATATATACACTGATTTAGCCTGAAGGATGATTTATGTAATATCTTTGTAAAGCACTTCCACACACTCTTCAGTAATGTATTTTTCTTCAGAAGTACCTCCAATGTGGGTCCTGTGTATCTTGAGGCCTGTAAAGGGGGTCGTTTCTTGCAGCTGAATGTTTGGCTATCCAGAATCCAATACTGAGTTGTTCTATGAAGTCAGTCACTCTATTATGTCTTTTTACCGAAGAAGAGACAAAACAAATTTAAAAGCAGAGAAATCAGTAACTCACCTTTCACACACCCGACACACGGAATAGTATAGTAATGGTGGCGAAGAGTCAGATCTATAGCCCTACTGTATAACACTCCACAAAGATATGCTAAATGCACACCAACTGCTCATGGATGCAGATCACTCTAACCCTCACCTCCTATTCAGAACATAAACATGAGGAGAGTAAGGGGACTGAACACAGGATTCAATTGAGCCAGGGTTTGCCAAATCTACTTCCCCCAGCTGCAGGTATGAGCAGTGGGCCGGCTGGGGGGGATTTCGAGAGATGACCACAAGGGAAAAATAAATAAATAATTATTTTTTTCTCATGGTCGTCTCTCGAAAGCCCTCCAGGCGGACCCACCGCTCTTACCTGCAGTGGCCGCGGCAAGCTTCCCCACATGTAATTGCTAATGGCTAAAGCTTCTACCTCAGGAGCATTAGGAGGCAATCAATTAACAAATGTGTGCTACAGAAACATTTATGGTGTAACATAACATTAAAATAATAATAATACACAGTTGCGATTTGCACTAATTTGCCTGATACAATTAGTAGAGTGAAAAGAACTTTAACAGCAATAACTGATGGTTGACTAAAAGGTCATGGCCAATAGGCTTTAATGCAAATATTCCGATTTTTGCTTATATGCTACAATAACTCAACCTTCTTCCTAGAAGCACCAGCTGTAAACATCAAGGAATCCTTATGAATAAGAAGATATATGAATATAAATGACATTAACATAATTCACACCTACACATTATATTTGAATTATTTAATTATGAACATACTGAGAAATGAAGAGACGCTGAAACTTAATGAGCTCTAAATAACATGCTAAAAGGGTGTAACTGTTATCCTGTGCAAAGCCATACATTGATTCAGAATTCTAAGAAACAAGTGCAAGATGGTATTCCCAGTGATGACTGGCTTTGCTAGACCTTTAACAGCACATTCTAAAAACATTTTTCATGTTCTTTGCAGATAGATAGATAGATAGATAGATAGATAGATAGATAGATAGATAGATAGATAGATAGATAGATAGATAGATAGATAGATAGATAGATAGATAGATAGATAGATAGATAGATAGATAGACAGACAGACAGACAGAGAGACAGACAGACAGACAGATAGATAGATAGATAGATAGATAGATAGATAGATAGATAGATAGATAGATAGATAGATAGATAGATAGATAGATAGATAGATAGATAGATAGATAGATAGATAGATAGATAGATAGATAGATAGATAGATAGATAGATAGATAGATAGATAGATAGATAGATAGATAGATAGATAGATAGATAGATGTCCAGTTCAAGTTTTACACTCTGTCATTCACTCCACTAGGGAACTGAATGACAATTCCTCCCATTTTAGGTCTCACCCACAGACAGTTTTAGCTGTCTACAGAGAGCTCATGTAATCACACAAGACAGGATAACAAAAAAAAACCAGATAACATATACATATAAAACAAACAAATACACATAAATGCTGATAGAGAGAGCAGCTTTTTGACAGCCGATTTCAGCAATTGGGTACTGTGGTTCAAGTAGCTTTCCCCGTTGGATTTAGTGGTTGTACATCAGCATTAATAATAATATATGTCCATTGAATTTTGTGGCTGTGCACTACGTTAAAGAATTTCAAACATTCTAAGGCATTAATTTTGTTTTTTACTTTTTACAACCATCTTTACCACATCCCCTAATTTACTTACCATCCGTCGCCCCTGCGGCTCATCCGTTGCTCATTTTGAAAAACCAGGGCATTTTGCAGTGTCTCTCCACTTTTCGATCCTAATTTTAACTACTATATGCTGTCTTTCTGACACTGATTGTGCTATGGGCTCTGCTAACCAAACCCAGGCCCTGTGCTCTGTTTAAAAATACATGGCAATTAGGTGTAATGACAATTGGTTCAGACAACCTACTTGTAAGTTCCTAGTATATGGTAGGGAATGTAGGTTTAGAGGCCCAACAGTTTTAATGCAATTAAGCGTGCACTGCTGTGTTGCCTGCTTTCATTTTTATAGGCAGCCAATCTTGCGGGCTGCTTTTTAAATGAAATAATCTGCAAATTCAACTTTGGAAATAAAGGTACTTCCAAAGTCTTAAACTACCTTTGTATTACATATGTCACCCCTATGGTGTGTCCTAGGTACCCCAAGGGTAGGGTGCAATGTTAATATAAGCACAGACATTATAAATACTTTTTAAATGCCCTGGTGAGGGAAACACTGCCATTTTAGTTGTTTCCAATTGTAGCAAATTGGCTCAACAGGCTAACATGGGAATACTTGAATAAAGTACAACTACTGATAATAGTGAGCTAAAAATATACTTAAATGCACTAAAATTACATTTAGAATAAATCAAACAATTTTCCAAGGTCAGATTTATTATAACTATCACAGAAAATAAGTTATAGGACTTTCTTTTCTGACTAACCAAAATCCAGCATTCCAGCAGTCTCTCCTGATTGACCAGACAATGACAGGCTGAGCCAAACTGCTTTGATGAGGTGTGAAGTGGCCTGCATAGAGACAAAGGTTATCTGGTGGGAGGAAATCTACAGCTGCAGAGCAAAAGGCAGGATGGGGTGAAGTAGCCAAACTAGTCTTCAAAGAGGCAATGTCAGTTAGGGCAGGACAGGCTTACCCCCACATCTTACACCCCCAGCCAGACAGAAGCCCCAGAAATTGAATTATCAGAGGTGCTGGACAGGGAGTATTAGGGAAACATATCCATGCGAGTGGGTTGGCTTAGCCAGATCTTAACCTCTAGGAGAGAGTTTCTCCATTTTCGATTTTAAAAAGACAATGCTTTCCTTGACGAGAATATATGTTACACTTTGGAGGAAGCTGTCATACTTCTGGGTGGCACCCTGTACCCAATTGGTCAGGGGTGCCCCCTGCTCTTCACCCAAGAGCACTGAGTAAATATTGGAGAGCTGCCCGGCAACTCATATCCCTGCCTTGAAACTACAAGAAGAAGAAGGACTGCCCTGTTGGACCCTTGGATTGCACAAGTGAGGACTGCACTCGTAAGGGCTGCACCTGTTGCACACTTTGTTCCTCAGCATAAAAATGACTTAGCCTTGCTCTGAAAGTTGAAGGAGTGGACTCCCTGAAATCAACAGTTTAAAAGAGCTCCACCTGCATCATCTCCACCAAGAAGAACTCAGATGTCCAGCGTTCAGTGGACGTTTAAGTATTTGGCCAGGTGAATTGTGGGTCTTGCAGTCCCAACTTCCCAAAGCGCAACTCAGAGGTTCCGAAACTTGGATTGGTGTTGTGGACCCTTAAAGAAATGCCTGGAGAAGAAGGACCGCTCTGCTGGACCCTAGGACTGCACAAGAGAAGGTTACCCTCATAAGAACTGCACCTGCTGCACTCACAAGGATTTACAACAAAAAGACTTGCCTGCCATAAAGAATAAGGAGTGGACTATCTGATCAGCATCAGGTAGAACAGTGCTAGAAGGACTACCTGCAACATCAACAATGAGGACAACTCCAGCTGACAAGCATCACCTGGATTCTATTTGGCTAAATCAGGTGCATTGTGGGAGTTGTGGTCACATACCCCAAGAGGCAAACCAGAGCTTCCGAACCCTGCTTCTGGTGCTGTGGACCACTTTCCTGAATCAAGAAATACTTCTGGAAATAAGTGTGAATGTGTTACATCATGGGTGGCCTGAACTATTCACCAGTTCAGCACAATAGATTTTAATCCTTTGAGAGTTTGCTTCTAAGCTCGTGTTTTACTTTTAATATTTAAAAATTCATATCTTCAGGTCCCTACATTGGATTTATGTCATTAATGGTGCCTTTTTAATCATAACAATATTTCCTATTGTTATAAATTGGTGTTGGATTTTTATTATTTGTTATGCATTACTTATTTACTGTATTGGTGTTTTTAATTGCTTACACACCTGTCTCCTAAATTAAGACGGCCTGCTCACAGACAGCTACCAAGGGTTGACCAAGGTAATAAATTATTGAGACCTTGACTGGACCTTATATTGTGATTGTGGCATTATTAATAGTAGTAGGTACCCACCTACACCTACTATTAAACAACCTTGCAACACTCATCAGTGCTCCAATATCCTGCTCCATTTTTTTTCAAGGGCCATTCAGCTACTAATTAGTACATGACCAGGTATGTTCTCTTTTTTGCTGTCTCATGTTTTTAGTGCTGATTTAGTGTTTATATTTTACCGTCCAATGCAATTGCTCCTGTTCCCCTCCAGCTTTCCTTACTCTCTGAGATCCCTGCCTCCCACATGCTTGGTCCTTTTTCACTTCTGTCAATGTGTGGAGGCACACATAGCAATTAATCCACTTAGCAGTAGCTTTGTCCTTTATAATCAGACACAGGAATGTATTATGATAGCAAAGTGCACATTTCTTATCAGCGACCTCACAGGGCTTCAATTCCCACATATTTTTTAACTCCATCCTGCATTATCATGTTTTCATTACCCAAATCATTACAATAACTATTTGGAGAAGCAGTGTTAAGTAACACTGCTGGACTTGGCCCTGTTTGCAGGTCTCCCCCAGATTGTGGCCTCCAGATGTTGAAACTGTTTTTGTTTGCATCAGGACTCCGTGCACCTTTTCCCTGCTAACCAGTGGCAACATGCTTGTTCCCTCTCCCTGACACATCGTACAAGAGGCATATACCTGATTCGCACATTTAGTTTACCTTTAAGTCCAAATTAAATGGCCCTTCATGTACCCAGGGTTTGTAAATTAAATGCTACTAGTGTGCAGCATTGGCCATCCACTAAGGTCACCATGTAAAACATGTCTCAGGACTGCCACTGCAGCCTGTAGTGCAATTCTATATAATAGAACTTTCAGTATGGCAGCTCAACTAAGCCACTACATGGGATTACACATACAAACACTCTTCCCGGCCTTTTTGATTTTGTGATAATATCTGACAATCACACACAAACCGACCAGATTAATCACCAGAATGATACTAGTCATTCTGATAATGATACGTAATAGAGGGCAGGCACACAAAAGTGAATCTTGTGCACAATATGAGCCACCTAAAAACAAAATAGAAATTTCAACATGGTGGCTCAACTTAGCCACTATGAGGGACTGCGCGTCCCACCATTCTTCCCGGCCTATGTTTCTATTAATAAACAGGTCATTTCCGATTCATGTCACTCACAGCGGCCAGATGAGGTGCCGGTGTCAGACGCTACTACGTTCATGCTCTACACAGGTATTACGGGTATTTTAACAATCGGAACTTGCGATAATATGATGCTTTTGGATACTAATTTGCTGTATTTTTTAACAGTGCCACAATGAGCTGAATATTGGATGCTCGTATAATATTCAATCACTGACACCACACGATTTAACGTCAGTGTCAGGTAAGTCACCATACAATTCATTTTCATTTAACACTCACCCAGGTAGAGGTTCTCTTTTATATATATATAATACGGGGACACGACTCATGGATACAGTTCAGATGCAATACGAGCACGGGATGCTCACTTAGACTTATAACTTCAAACCACTCACTGGAAATCACAAGATGGTCATGTAAAGCTTGGTGCTAACACACGGAGGAGCCATTGTTCTAAAATCCATACCTACACTCGTTGATCTCGCTTAAAAATAATGAGTATTCATACCATTTGACTTGCAGAGTTAATTGAGAATTACAAGTTGGAAGCCTACAATATTATCCCTGCCTAAATAATGGCCAGGACGGAATTATAACTTGCAGGAAGTTAGGACCAAGATAATAAATTTGGGTGCTATAACACAAAAAATATCTTGAATTACCGGCTTAAGCAGATACTTGTTCCTAACTAAGCTTCTATTGATATTATAGGCAGATAATATTTTTGCAGATCAACACAGGTAGGTCTGGGTCCCCCCCGGTTTTGCATTGCAAAAAAATGACACTCACACTGAGACACTATAGAAATACTGATTATGAGCACTCCCTTTCCCTCAATCCCTAATGATTCGATGGCGAGGATATTGATCAGTGCACCACGTCCCACAATCTCACACAGAAAATACTATAAAACCAAATGTATTTCTCGCCATCTGTATTTTCCACTCCACAATTGTATGCAATATTGTTAGACTTATGGTCCTGTAAGGTTGCGAAAGTATATAGCACATAATGTTTCACATTCAAGCCAAATTATTGGTGATCCTTGATGAAAAATTGAGGATGGTGCCACCTAAATTCACTAATATGTGATGTAATGCTTTTTCCAAGATACAATAGTATATCTGTTTTTGTACATGTCTTTCCAGCCCTGAGGAAGTCGTGGGTCTCAATCCCAGATGACGAAACACATGTTGGCTGGATCAACCACAAAAAGAAAATAATTCAAAAGAATGTCTGTATAACCAGTACTGTGCGATGTTTGTAACTCATAAATATCAAAATTGATAACCATATTATGTGTGCTCGGGCTTGCAGATAATTTACACTTAATAAGTTATAAACTTTTATTGGGAGCAGATTGAAATGTGGTGTTTGCACTCAAATGAATTATAATTTAGAATCCTCTTTAATGGTAAAGTCAAATGTTTGGTCAAAATACTGAAAATGCTGCTTTTAGTAAGTTGCAATTTCTTGTGCTAAACATTTGTGCCTTCTGCCAATATAATAGGTCACATGACTGTGAATGACTCTGCAGTTGATTTTGTGTATTACTTCCAAATAGGGACACAAAGAAAGCTAGGTGTGGACAGGATGGATCATCTTGACAGGATGACTGGGAAGAGCTGCACCCAATTCCACTTGCTCTCCAAAGGACTCTGCCTCACACACACATAAAGGAATCTGACAACAGGCCCGCTCTGTCTTTTGTCGCCACAGACTTCATAGAGCCTTGATATGGGAAGGAAACAAAATTCTAAAACCAGATGTGGGCATACTAGGATATCCCCTACTTCAAAGGCTAAAACCAGGGATAAATATTGGACCTCTAGAGTCACTCTTGAGTAAACGTCTGGAACTGTGGACATTACAGTAGGAAGACTGCCCATCAGAGGATTGCCCTGATGCTACCAGAGACTTCCATGCTGCTTGAGAACTAGCCTGGCTCTCTCAGAAGGAAGACTGGACCTGCTCTCTTCATCCCAGGCTAGCCTGAGAGATTCCAGCCATCAGTTGACTGCCCTACTGTATGGGTGATAGGGACACAACATGTTCCAGAGGCCTCCCTGCAACTGTCCAGCTGACCTGCTGCACTGGACTTGCCAGCGCCCCGATGGCCCCAGATAGAGTGAGTTCCTGAACATCAGGAGGTACCTCCCCAGGTCCTGCACCCTAAGCTGGCATCAGTTGAGCTCCTCCTGTGCACATCGGTGAAATTCGGAAGTTTTGGGCTCTTTACGATCATAAACAAGGTCGTTCGTGGTAAGACTGTGCACCCATGGAAACCTCCTATACAAAGCTCCGGTGAAGCTAACTCTTCATGCTACAGTGACAACCAGTGACAGCCAGAAATGCATGATCTGCACTACAGCAATGACAGCCCGTGGTGACTTCAGCACTAAGTTCCAGCAACAACTGTCCGTGATGCCAGACTGGCTCTTCGCGCTACAGCTATGACAGCCCACACAACCCGGCTTGCTCTTTGAGCTACATCAATGACCATCCATAGCACTCTCACTGCTCCACGCAGCCTCCTCCACAGCGTACGGAACCCTTCATGCTGGAGGACTTTGAGAAGGTAACTCTAAAGGACTTAGCAGGGCTAACCTGGTCGTTATATCCTGCCTGCGCTCTTTTGCGGTCAGCCTGAACTTGTGACATTCTCTCAGTCTGGCATTGCTAGATGACTGGGCGTGGCAATTTGTGCATTTAGGTCCTGTACTGACTTAACATTTTTAAACTTGAATAGCTCATGTTCTACTGGCTGGATTTTTGTCATTTTGGTACTCTATTTTTCTAAATTGGTTTCAGATTTTTTGTGTGTTGTATTTTCACTTTTTTACTGTTTGTGTGCTGCAAATGCACTTTACACTTTGCCTCTAGGTTAAGACAGACTGCATTTGTGCCAAGCTACCAGAGTACAGGTTAATTTAGTGGCGTTTGTTGTTCACCCTGACAACGATTGTGGTTGTTGCTTGAGTAGGGCTTTGACCCCTCCCCCAACCAACAACCCTATTTCTTACAGACATTGTTCACTTTTCAATGGCTAAATTATTTCATGGCTCACTAAAATGCTTTTTTTCTATTGGCATTTCATTTTCTGAGCTTATTGTCATAGCTCATGCTGTAGTGTTCTCTTGTGGGCTCCCGAGGGCATCCAAAAGAGGAAGAAGTTCCCTAGGGCTGCAAGTTAACTGACGCAATTGTAGCTTGTTTGAAGAGGCATCAGGGGATCCCAAAGCGCGGTTTGAGCATCACACTGCACAGCCACTGGTGTGGAGAAATAAATGGCGCAGGCTACGGGTATGTTTGATCAAATCCTTCTCACTTCAGCCTCTCCATGGCCTGTGTTGTCCATTTGCTCTGGCATCGCAACTTCCAGTTATCACTGTTGTGCCTCAGCCTCTCCTTGGAACAATATGCGTTGCTTCCAGTGCAGTGTACTGCAGTCAGGCCAGTCCAAAAGTGCATTGAATATGTTTGCATCTCTCCAAGACCTCTCACCCTAATCAGCATGGAACTCTTGTCAATACTGAACTCCATGGACGACAGCAGCTGAGTGCTGTGTTAGGGAAGATAGAGTGTCCTAATGTAGATAAGAGACCATCAACTGCAGGCCTGCATGTTATATTAGGGACATTTGTAGATCATTTTGAGGATTCCTGACAAACTCATACAAGCTAACCCCTACAATGGACAGTTTGAAAATAAATCAAAGAATGCATTTTCCCCATACACCTTATTGAAGTGGAGACAATTAGGTGTGAGAAAGCTAAAATAAAGCCATTTTTGACTGTGAAAATTGGGAGTCTCCTGGCTGAATCAGGTTTGTTGGCATCTATGCAAACTCTATAATATTGATGTTATTCCAGGGGGTGGGACAATCTGCTGTATAAAGTTGATTTCAGGGGATGCTCAGTATAGCAAGTTTGTCCCAGAGTTGATATTTCATTGGTGTATTTAATCCCTTATGACAATGCCTTCTTTTTCTCTGGGTCTGTCACAACAGAGTCAGAGTGTCAGAGGTAGTACATGCACAACCCACTAACCTGAGCCGGCCAGCAGGAACGATGAGGTATTGCTGCCTATCCCTTCCTTCCCTCTCCAGTCCTGCCCACTGCGACAAAACAGCCGATGCAGTGCACGGGACCCAGCGGGGGAAAACAGGGGAAAGAGGGAAACAGAAACGAAGGGGTAGTGATAGTCGTCTGAGGGTGGTCACGACAGGTACGACAACGGGTCTCCCAAGAAGGGCCTCTAAGGACGAAAAAGTAGACAGGTGTTAACGGGGAGGACCCAATTCGAACCTTAGCAAACCCAATCCCTCTGCCCTGGTACTCACTGTGGGTCCCCTGATTTCTGGCGCCTTTCACAGGTCCCAATACTAGTCGTGCGGTCTGAAGACGAAATCCCCTCGGGGAGAGGACTGCATGGGGCAGTTTCAGAGCGGGAGAGGTGAGAGGACAAGGGAGGGTTTCTATCCCCCTACAATCCGGCGTCTTGTCTCCCACCCTCTCTAACTCAAGCGATGATGCAACTTGGGCAAGTGGTGAATCCCCCTCAGGGCTCCAAACGGTTTCCTCACAGCTCAGGAGCCAAAGGGAAAAGGGGGGTATAAACGGGGTCAAAATCAAAGATGGTTCACTCGCCTCTCTTATGGAGGCGCCATGAAGACTCAAAGCCTTTCGTAGCGCTCTTCCGTTGTTCCGGCACAACGGGAGCGGAGAAATAGATGTAGGACTCAGCTCCGGGTTCCTGCGTCTCTACGCAGCGTTTGCTGAAGTTCAGAGTGGAGAAGTCCAGCGAATATTCCGTCGGCTCCTCAAGAGTTTCGGAACGCGGGAAACAATCCAGCAGCGAAGGACAACGCGCTGGGACGGTTCTTCGTGAAGATCAATCCGGAGCAACGTCGGCGTCTAGGGGACGAGCTTCCTCGTCGGGGCTCTCATTCAAAGGAGTTCAAAACGATTGTCAAGCGCCTCCTAGTGGGGGAGGCGTCCTTTTCTACTTCCTGGATGGGCGCGAGTTCGTCCTCCGCGCCCCAGAGCATTCTGGGTGTTGTAGTTCTGCTGCCCTCGTCGAGTGCTCGCGACAGAACCCCCTCTCAAGGACTGCCGTCTCGGCGGTCGACCCGGCTTCCCGGGATGTGTGCTATGGAAGGCTTCCAATAGGTCTGGGCAGTGGAGATTTTGTGCAGGTTCCCAGGTTCTGTCTTCCACTCCGAAGCCTTTCCAATCCACCAAATATTGGACCCTCCCTCTTACAATACGGGAATCTAGGAGTTCTTGTACTTCGTACTCCTCCTGTCCGTCTATGTCTACTGGATGTGGTCTCACCGGGAGCCTTGTGTCTACTGGGCAGGGTTGGAGTAAGGACACGTGGAAGACAGGATGTATACGCCAGGCCTCGGGTAGGGAAAGCTTCATCGCTACAGGATTCACTATTCTCTCGATACTGTACGGGCCTATGTATTTGGGTTTAAGCTTCTCTACCCCCTTCAACTTGAGGTTACGCGTTGATAACCATACTCTATCCCCAACTTTGTACTGGGGTTCTTCCTCCCTCTTTCTGTCAGCGTACCGTTTGTGAGTGGCCTGGGCAGCAGCCAAATTCTGCTTGGCTTCAATCATTACTGCCTGTAGGTGCATGTGATGTTCTTGGATGCTAGGAAGGTTGGATTGCGCTGGCCAGTCAAAAGGGAGCATGTTGGGATGATAGCCATAAAGGCAAAAGAAAGGAGAACACCCCAAGGTGGAGTGGTCCGCGTTATTATACGCGAATTCCGCCATCCAGAGTAATGGGTACCACTGCATAGGATTTTGTAACGTGAAACATCGCAAATATTGCTCAAGGGTCTGATTTAAGCGTTCTGTTTTTCCATCGGTTTGCGGATGGAAGCTCGTGGAGGTTCGCATATCGATGGAGAGGGTTTCGCAGAGTGCTTTCCAGAATTTGGATGTGAATTGTGACCCTCTATCTGTGATCAAGATACTCGGGATACCATGCGCTTTTATGACATGTTGGAGAAACACTTGAGCAAGGTCAGCAGAGGAAGGGAGTTTCCGCAGCGGGATGAAGTGTCCCATCTTCGTTAAGTGGTCGACCAGTACCAGTATTACTGTGTATCCTTCACAGGGGGGCATTTCGACGATGAAATCCATCGAGATGGTGTGCCATGGTTGAGGGGGAATAGGGATTGGTCGTAATAACCCCACGGGTCTTGTATGAAGCGCCTTGCTTTGTACACAGATCGAACAGGTTTTTACGTAGTCCTGCGTGTCTTTTCGCAAGGTAGGCCACCAGAAGGATCTTTCGAGGCTCGAAATAGTCTTATTAATGCCTCCATGACCTCCCAGTGGGGCATCGTGTGTCCACTGGAGTACTCTATGTTGAAGACGAGGGTTTGGCACATATAAGGCATGGAAGTGATACAGAAAGTCATCCTTTTCATGGCGGTGCTCGGGTTGTTCTTGAATCCAGGTTCGTGCATCCACGTTTGCTACTGCTTCTTTCAGGTCATCTAGGAATTCCCGTGGGGTGATCAGGGCGATTGCCAGGACTGACTCCTTCTGGTCTGGGATGATCAGCGGAGGTGTTTCATCTTCCGTTCTTGTGCAGCTGTCTGTTTCTTCGGGTCTCGATAAAGCATCGGCCTTCCCATGTTGAGTTCCAGGGCGGTACTTAATAACGAAATCATAATCGGAAAAAAAAAGCGACCAGCGCAACTGTCTGGGTGTCAGGGCCTTTGCTGTCGTTAAGAAGAGTAAATTCCGGTGGTCTGTATATATCTCCACCGTGTGGCGTGCCCCCATGAGGTAATGTCTCCATTCCTCACAGGCTCTTTTGATCGCCAGTAACTCCTTGTCGGTGACAGTATAGTTGGTTTCACAAGGGGTCAGTTTCTTCGAGTAATAGGCAACGGGATGAAGCTGCCCGGTTTCCGGATGCCGTTGCGATAGTACTCCTCCGATGGCATATTGTGATGCGTCGGTTTCGACTACAAACGGTAGATGGGTGTCTGGATGTCTGAGAATCGGGGCTTGCGTGAACTTGTCCTTCAGGGCCCGGAAGGCTTGGTCGGCGTCCATTCCCCATCGGAAGGGGGTGTTTTTTCGTAAGAGACTAGATATGGGTTTAATGATCTTGGAGAAGTCTCTTATGAACCGCCGATAGTAATTAGCGAACCCCAAGAATCTCTGGACTGCTTTTACGGTACGAGGGGCCTCCCAGTCTGTAATAGCGTTGACCTTGCCTTGATCCATCTGAAAACCCTGCGCGTTTATGATGTACCCCAGAAAGGCTACCTCTTCCACATGAAATAAGCATTTCTCTAGTTTGGCGAATAAGGAATGTTGTTGTAGCCTGTCCAGTACTGCCTTCACATGTACTTCGTGATCCTCTGGGGTGGTTGAATAGACCAGGATATCGTCTATGTACACCACACAGAACGTCTCCAGGAACCCTCTGAGTACCTCGTCCATAAAAAACTGAAAGGCCGCTGGGGCGTTACACAGCCCAAACGGCATCACCAGGTATTCATACAGGCCGAATTTTGTTCTAAATGCCGTCTTCCACTCATCCCCGCTTTTCACGCGTACCAAATGGTAGGCCCCCCGTAAGTCCAATTTCGTGAACCATCGGGCTCCCTTTAGTTGGTCTAGTAGTACCGGAATCAACGGTAGGGGATACCTATTTTTGATCGTAATTCGATTGAGCGCCCTGAAGTCGATACACGGCCGTAGTTCAGCACAATCCTTCTTCGGTATGAAAAAGAGTGGGGACGAAGCGGGGGATGAGGAGTGCCTGATGAAGCCTGAGGCCAGGTTCTCTGCAAGATACTGTTGGAGGTACTGCGTTTCAGGTTCTGTGAGGGCGTATACACGACTACAAGGAATTGTGGCTCCTGGAACGAGGTCTATTTGACAGTCGTACGCGCGATGAGGGGGGAGTCGAGTAGCCTTTTGTTTGTCAAAAACAGTAAGGTATTCTTGGTAGATTTCTGGTATGGTAGTGGTACAGCAAAACCCTGTTTCCTTACACTCGGACGCCAGAAGGCTTGCTTGAGAGATGCCTGTCTCTCCTTGGCGGATAACTTGGTCCGTGCAATGATTCACACAATGTTCTGATTGCAAGGTGACGGATCGTTCTGCCCACTTAATAACCGGATCATGTAAGGTGAGCCAGGGCATACCCAATATGAGCCGAAAATGAGGTGCATCAATCAGATCGAAACTGATGTATTCGTAGTGCGCAATACCCACTTTCATGAGGAGAGATGCTGTCTGATAGAGGATGGGTCCAGAAGACAGTGCAGTCCCATCTACCGCCTTGACTTCTTCTGGGAACGGCTTCTTCTCTGTTGGAACTCCAATGGTTTTCGCATAGCGAATGTCGATATAATTTCCTGTTGCACCGGAATCCAACATAGCCGGTACGTCTAGGGGTGTAGTTGAGGATATCCAGAGAGTAACTCCTACGTTGATATGTGCTACTGCCGGCTGGGTAGTGTTAGCGATGGCAGGGGAGATCACAGCCTGTTTTCTACCCGGTCTAGGGATCTCTTCCAGACTCGGGCTTTCTAGTTTTCCGGCGTCTCTTCTTGATGTACTGAGGATACTTGCATGCGTCCGTTGCCCGTTTTGTCGGTGAGACGGGTTCTGGAACGGCACTCTCTGATGAAGTGTCCACTCTTTCCACAGTAGAGACATAGCTTCATGTTTCTACGTCTTTCTCTTTCCTCGGTAGTCAGGGGTCCTTTTATTCCCCCGATTTGCATTGGTTCAGTAGTATCCGGGAGTTTCGGGGAGTCAACCTGGGCAACTTTAGGTCGTACGTACGGGAAACGGTTTTCCCCTCTGGTTCGATCACCCTTCCGTTCCAACAGTCTGTGTTCCAATTGGACCGTGAGTGAGATGAATTCCTCGCATGTAGGGGGGAGTTGCACCACTTGGGACAGAACGTCTTTTAACTCCCCTCGCAATCCTTGATAAAAAAGGGAGGTGCGTTTCTCTTGTGGCCAGTCTGTCTCCACCACCAGGCGGTTGAACGAGGTGATGTACGTAAGGAGATCTTGTGATCCCTGTTTCAGGGATATCAATTCTCGGTCCAGTGTTAACATGTGCGATTTGCGGTCGAATAGCTTCCTCATTTCAGCGCAAAAATTAGCAAAGTGATGTAGCACAGGGTCATTTCTTTCCATCAGGGGTATTGTCCAACTGGCTGCGTTACCTCCCATGTAGGACATCATGAACGCTGTTTTTGCCGCTTCATCCTGGAAGACCGCAGGCTTACAGAGAAAGTGTAACCTACATTGGTTTAGGAAGGTTTCGAATTTCTTGGGCTCACCATAGAACCTTTCGGGGGGGGCCAAAGGTATACTCGTACTCTGTAGCACATGTATTGTGGGGACTGAATCTGTGACTGGAGCTGTGCTCCGTAGGGAAAATTCCCCATTCCCTTTTAACTGGCCTGCTTGATGCGCCATACCAGGAGGAGGCAGCGTCCAGTCTTTAATGTATGGACTCCTGGCCTCAGATCTCCCTTGGCGTGATATTCCAGCTACTTCTCTACGCAGGGTACCTAATTCTGTTCTAAGGTCTCTGTTTTCGGCGCGGGATGCCTGTACCTCAACTTGAAGTGCCGTTAGGCTCTCCACCAGAGAGGTGAGGACAACGTTGGTATCCATCGTTCGGGCTGGGATACTATCTTGGGCTTGACAATCTGTCACAACAGAGTCAGAGTGTCAGAGGTAGTACATGCACAACCCACTAACCTGAGCCGGCCAGCAGGAACGATGAGGTATTGCTGCCTATCCCTTCCTTCCCTCTCCAGCTCCTGCCCAC
Source organism: Triturus cristatus (assembly GCF_964204655.1). Classification (NCBI taxonomy): domain Eukaryota; kingdom Metazoa; phylum Chordata; class Amphibia; order Caudata; family Salamandridae; genus Triturus; species Triturus cristatus. The sequence goes on from NC_140595.1 coordinate 372,356,173, forward strand.
TGCGACAAAACAGCCGATGCAGTGCACGGGACCCAGCGGGGGAAAACAGGGGAAAGAGGGAAACAGAAACGAAGGGGTAGTGATAGTCGTCTGAGGGTGGTCACGACAGGTACGACAACGGGTCTCCCAAGAAGGGCCTCTAAGGACGAAAAAGTAGACAGGTGTTAACGGGGAGGACCCAATTCGAACCTTAGCAAACCCAATCCCTCTGCCCTGGTACTCACTGTGGGTCCCCTGATTTCTGGCGCCTTTCACAGGTCCCAATACTAGTCGTGCGGTCTGAAGACGAAATCCCCTCGGGGAGAGGACTGCATGGGGCAGTTTCAGAGCGGGAGAGGTGAGAGGACAAGGGAGGGTTTCTATCCCCCTACAATCCGGCGTCTTGTCTCTCACCCTCTCTAACTCAAGCGATGATGCAACTTGGGCAAGTGGTGAATCCCCCTCAGGGCTCCAAGCGGTTTCCTCACAGCTCAGGAGCCAAAGGGAAAAGGGGGGTATAAACGGGGTCAAAATCAAAGATGGTTCACTCGCCTCTCTTATGGAGGCGCCATGAAGACTCAAAGCCTTTCGTAGCGCTCTACCGTTGTTCCGGCACAACGGGAGCGGAGAAATAGATGTAGGACTCAGCTCCGGGTTCCTGCGTCTCTACGCAGCGTTTGCTGAAGTTCAGAGTGGAGAAGTCCAGCGAATATTCCGTCGGCTCCTCAAGAGTTTCGGAACGCGGGAAACAATCCAGCAGCGAAGGGCAACGCGCTGGGACGGTTCTTCGTGAAGATCAATCCGGAGCAACGTCGGCGTCTAGGGGACGAGCTTCCTCGTCGGGGCTCTCATTCAAAGGAGTTCAAAACGATTGTCAAGCGCCTCCTAGTGGGGGAGGCGTCCTTTTCTACTTCCTGGATGGGCGTGAGTTCGTCCTCCGCGCCCCAGAGCATTCTGGGTGTTGTAGTTCTGCTGCCCTCGTCGAGTGCTCGCGACAGGGTCCTCCAGATTCAGATCCTCCAGGTTCAGAAGATGTCAAGCTAGATGGAGAAAGCTCCCTGTTTCGAGGGAGACCGGCTGCTTCAAAGTACAAAGAATAGATTTTAATATTATAATCACAAAGAGAGAGTTTGAGGAAATAAATCCAAGCATATCCTCCTACAGCATCCATACATTGTCCTTTCTATACAATAAAAACAGATCAGGTGTTTGGGTTTCCTAGATAATTTGATGAAGTCTTTTCCCAAGGGGAATTCTCCTAGCCTATGGGTTCAAACAGAGATATTTTAGGGGACGTCTCACCCACAATTTATCATGGCATGCCTCATCTTTAGCGACCGCCCACACTGGAGTACGATGATGATACTCCTCCAATGGACTCAACCAAACCAGGAAGTTTTTAGATATTGATTTTTTTCAGGAAAATTACAGTAATCCAGATAATGTGTTAAACATACCTAAAGGTTCACCCCAATAATATGTCTTTAATAATTGGGTACATTTGGTATGTACTAACAACAACACGTGTTTGGTTTAGGTATAATAATTATATTACACATAACCACATATGCTTGCCAACATGTTTGGACTGAATTGAGTGAATAAAGTGGTCAATGGTCTTCTTCAGAGCTAAAGAACTCCCTAATTAGCTAATATATGTACTGCAAGCAAACATATGAGGCATGTAGCTCTCATACCCATTTGCTGTCACTCAGCAGTGAACCCCTATTGTGGAATACATCTGAGCTTCATGGTTCAGATTGGCATCTCACCTGTAGTCACACATTTGTTCAGAAGTAGATGCAGTGTTATTACCTAGCGACCTCCTATACTGCTGAGTGGCCATGACCCAAGATGAAGGCTTGGAATGCTGTTTATAGATCTTTCACAGCAACAAAGTGCAATGTAAAAGGTTGCATTGAGTTTACTATCCATAAGGAAGAAAATGCAGCCTTTCATTATTTACCTGTACTATGTTAAAGGATTTACAGGTTGCAATACCTGTACTCTGCTTTGATGCCACCTCTTGTTTCAGGGGCTTGTGCAGATCAGTCTGTCATCTGTCTATCTAGATGTAGGTATACATAGATAGAGATGTATTCATAGCAGGCTTTCTTGAAAGAGTGAGACCTATTGGCTTTGCCAATAATTGTTTTGAGGTTAAAATCATCTGAGTTATAGATGCTATCACAAAAGAGATTTGCCGACCCTCTGTTAAGAGCAACATAGCATACCCCTGGATAGAGAACTTTTTCTCCATCACTGAGATTTGGAAATGACTGTGTGGTAAACCAGATGAAATTCCTTTACCATTTTCATACTGTTACTTTTCAATTGTTCCCCTTTTCATCGCATTGTTCTGGACAAATGCAAGTAGGCCCATGCTGAAAAAAGCCTCTCTCAGCATGGATGACTAGTAATTTCCATCCTATTTTACTTTTTCCCTACTAAGGTAAATAAAACCGCTAGAAATGTCATCTTTATCAAAATCCAAATACTCACCTCAGGAAAAGGGCTGTTTTAATCCTTTCAGGTAGGATTAAAGCCTGGCCACTAAATGGAGGTAAACATGCTCTCATCTTTAGATGACTTCTGCACAATGGTGGACAACAACAGTGTCTAAGTCCTGCTGTGTTTAACTCCGTTGACCATGGCACAATCATTAAATCCTTGAAGATATGGGCTGAAGTATTTAAAAGGATCAATCTTTTCTAACCAACCAGATTTATGTTGAGTCCATGTCAAAATCCACCTTTGAGAACAGCAGTGTCATAAATGGTTCTACGCTCTCTCCTCAGTTGTTCAATCTTTATGTTTTTCCCTGTGCTTAAGCAATCCCCACTCATGTTCTGTGCTTCTACATGTACACTAAAGGCAACCGGTTTGACTTCACCATCTCAAAAGCTTTAATTACTGGGTTTCCATCAAGACAATATGAGTATCTACTTGGTGATCACCTGTTGGAAGATATCTGCCAACTTTTTTAAGCTTAACCCAAAAAAAACAAAGGTTCTACTTACATCACTAGGTATTGACCAATGACATAATGTCTTTTGACCAGCTGTATTGGACCTATGTCCTTTCCCTACAAACTTCATAAAAAATCTAAGTATTTTTCATGATTACACCTTTGCCCTTGGCTGTCTAGACACTAAGGAGCATATTTACAATGAACTGGGGGAGTGCAGGTTAGCTCCAAAATTGCTAACGCCACGCTTGGTCAGTTTAAAAATGCAGGGATGAGCCCTATTTACAATGATACTGTTCACCCCTGCGTTTCCCGTAGTGCTGGTGCTAAATTAAGCTGTCTTGTGCCAATGCAGGCACCCTTGCATGATAGTGCAAGGGTGCCTGCATTGGGGGAATGATGGTTTGTGTGCAGGAAGATGTCCCTTCCTGCACATAAACAATCCAGAATGGTAATTTGTAACTCGTATTTGTGTGCTGCATTGTGAAGCACACATAGAAGTTACGAATTATCATTTTGTTGTGATCATTTATGTGCAGGAAGGGGCACCTTCCTGCATGTAAACACACATTCATCGTGATTTGCTGTTCTACGTGTGCTGCACAATGCAGTACTTTTAGAAACAGCAAAAACAACGAGAAATTAATAATTTATCCTTGTTTCATCTTTTAAGACCATGTGTTCTTGGTTCTTAATTGTGGCGCTGCCCCATATTTACGCCATCCTTGTAAATAGGGGGCAGCGTAATATTTAATGGGTGTTGCGGTGGAACGCCCACTGCAATACCCATTGCCCGCCCCTTTCACACTAAGTGTAGCATAAAAGGGGGCCTCATTATTTACAAGGGGGCGTTAAGCCACGCTAAGTGGCTTAACGTCTCCTTGTTAATAAGGCAATGGACTTAACACCAGTAGAACATCTTAAAATGTGATGTTCTGGTGGTGTTGAGTCCTTGTACATACGCCCCTAAGATGATTACCAGCTGTTTTTTTACAGTGTAAATTTTTTTCTTTCTTTACCAGACAACGATTTTCACATGCCAGTGGAAAATGCACTATTCCAGACAAGAGTGGCTTGTGCCACTTCAGACTATTTAGCAGCTCCAGCCAAACTGGTCCACCGGCTTCTGCTGGTGTAAAACGCAGACCATTATAAACTGATGGGGTAACCCAATCACTGTCTATGGACCTGGGTATCGTATAGTATAAATAACAAATGGTCCTAGACTCACTTAGTGCGCATCTAGTCAGAAACATTCACAATTCCAGTACAATTTGTTGCTTGAAATAATCAGCACACAATAATTAATATATTTCATAATAACATTTTCAAATGTGCACCATGAAAAAAGGTAAAGCACCCACTTTTTTCTAGGAAACTTTGTATTTTTATTTTTTAATTTTTTAAATGAACTACAATTGGAAAAGAAAATTACCAACTATATACCAATTAGAAGGTTGCCGAAAAAGAGAAAGGGGGTGTAAGGAAATCTTGCTTGTCTGAAAAGAAAAGACTTCAAAGTGAAGATAATTAGACAGGAATGATTGCGACAATTTTACAGTCCACACTGGTTATTAGTAGAACTTACACGACTATATTAAGGCCTGTCATCATTTTATATAGTTCTTTTAGTTGCAGAGAGTCATCATCTGTTTGTTCGATGGGGTAGTAGTGGAAAATTGTTCAGGCCCAGATTAGGGGTATGTGATGACGTTTCAACCAGACTTAGTGCGTAGGGGTAGTTCTGAACCTCCGCTCGTGGGTCTTCTTCAAGACAAGGGATATGTGGGAGGCAACCTAGGAGGTTAGGCACAACATTACATAATGTATTCTAAAAGAAAACCAAACAAGCTTCCTATAGGTGCCAAAACTACTAACCTATTTCAGTAGCCTGTCATTGGCGGACCTGGTCACAGCTCCCGGGAAAGGGTAGTCCTTAAGCAATTGTAGGTGCATGTCAGATTCTCAATTGGAGTAAGATCAATTAATGCAAATGTAACAACACTTAAGAGCCCTTACCACCAAGACAGCATGGTATAGAGCGCGTAACAAAACATCCCATCCATTGAGATGTTTGAAGGGTATCCAAAATCCAATATACATCCAATTACAACTACAGCCGTGGTGTTGACTTAAAATTCAAAGGCTCACAGTGTTCCTTCGATAGGGGACCAATCACCCTATTTAATCTAGAAAATAAACAAAAGAATTTAATGTATCCATCCCACAATACTAGAATAGGGTGCAGGACAAAAAAGAGACACCACTTTGGGCCTTAGGGAGAATTACCTCGCAGATGTAGTTACGTCACCCTGAAGACGAGGGACTCCTCACTCGTCAGTGTTTGGCAAGCAACTGGCCGAACGCTGAAGCGTCTTTTATTAACCCCTTCAGCGCTGGGCGAATTCCGCCGCGGTGCTGAAGGGTTCGAGCGCGGGCGGGCTCATGACGGAACGGTTCCGTCATGAGCACAGCTCAACCGTGGCTCATGACGGAACCGTTCCGTCATGAGCATGGAAGGGGTTAAAGGATGCCAGCAGCATGCACGTCTCGGGTGCGCGTCATGACTAGAGTGTCGTGTGCCGCTGAAGGTGCACTCTCAGCCCGTGCCTAAGAGCGGAGGAGAATGAGAGAGTGTATTAGAAAACAGACTTGCAAAAAGCTCAACAACCAGAATGTACTGAAAATCTGGTAAGTTTTTCTGCATATTATTACTGATGGCGAAACCTGCCCGTAATATGCTTGCTCATGGGTGAGAGTACATCATATTGCCAGCCAAACTATTGAACCAGCGGTAAAGAGCCATTTAGATACATGATCACAAACGCAACTTAACCTCGTAGCTATGTGCATTGAACAAATAATTATAAAGTGAAATTTTTTTCTGCATCACAGGAATGGAACAGCCAATACAGCCAAAAACGGATACAGTGTGTGACACATGAAAGTGAAGTTAAAAGGCTGTACACAGGATAAGACACAAAAATATTATTTACAAATAAGGCAAGAATTAGGCAGGCAAAATCAAGTACAGTGTATAATACAATGAATGTGGGATTTTAGAAAAAACTATACACAACAAAAAGGGTATAAATAAAGTAAAGTTAGATTGGAAATGCACACTGCAATAGGAACAACCTCAGCCATTATTTAAAGTGGCTACCTTCCTGGCAATTTTTTAATACTTATTCAGTTCTCTAGGGACAGTAATAAAGGTATGTATCCATTCGCATTCTCTAACACTAAGGGTGTTGGCAAAATTGTCACCCCTGGGGTTTGTTTTCACTTTCACAATAACCCACCACTTCAGACTCTCTGCTGGGTGTCCGAACTTGGTGAAGTGTTCAACAAGGGTTGCACCCTGAGCTTTGCATCTTATTCTACTGCAATGCTGTAGTATGCGGACCTTCACTTTTTGTGTAGTCTGCCCAATGAATAGGAAGTCACACCTTTTGACCCAAATGAGCAAATACTGGTGACCATGGACATAACATCGCTGTACTTGAGCATCCCACAGAGGACTGCCCTTGATATCATCACGACAGTCCTGGACAGCCGACCTAGACAGTTCCAGGTCCCCACAGAATTCACGGAATTCTTGTGCTGCTCTGCAGGACTTATTGTAGAGGAGTAGGGAATAGAAGCCCCACCCACTCTCCCCCATATTTGCCATTGTCTTGTGTCATTGTCTGTCCTAAATGCTGGCTTCTGATTCGTCAGTAGGCTTGTTAGTCCCTTCTTAGTACCGCCTCCTCTTCATTTGTCATTTGTCCCATGGCCACTGGCTCCTATTTTTCGGTTGTTACACGGTACATGTTATTTAGACTGTGAGCACTATTTTCTTTAATTAGGTTCTCCTACTGCAGGCACGCCATGCTTTAGTGCCTTCTTTACTCACCCCTCCCTCCCGTTGTCCGGGCCTTCTCCAATGCCCTACCTCCCATTGTCCATGCCTTCTCTGCCCACCCTCCTGTTGTCCGTCCCTTCTCCCCCCATCCTCCTGTTTTCCTGTTTTCCTGCTTTCTTGCCCCCTGGCCACCCTCCTGTTGGCCGTACCTTCTCGCCCCGGCCTTCTCGTTGTCCGTGTCTTCTCCCCTATCTGCCCTCCTGCACTTTGTTTGTGATGCCTAACATTTTGCAATGCAACAGGTCTCGAGTAAATGTGATACCTAACGCAATGCAAATGCTTGTATTTGTTACTAGCGCCCATGCAGCGCTTTTACATTCTTGGAGGCCTTGCCCCTTTCTTTAAATGCGGCTTGGCTAAAGAAAGTGGCTTATGATTGCTAGTAAACAAAAATATTTGCAATGCAATACGTCTCACATTCACGAGAGTTTAAGATATTACATTGCCTATAGCTCAAACTCTCTTAAATGCAAAACCTATTGCATTGCAAATGCTTGGTTTGCAAAGCAAGCAGTTTCTCCAACCCACTTTCCAAACCCCATCATAGACATGGCCTGTAAGCAGGTAAAAAAAACAACTTTGTCTTAATAGTGTTATTTCAGAGTTGAATTTCCTTATGCACTTTTTTGTATGAATGCTCTGTCCATTCTCCATCCTGCTGTATTATTCCCTCCAGGGTAGAGCACTCGGGTGCTAGGGGTGCGATGTATACTTTGCACAGGCATGCATGCTGACATAGAACATGCTCAGTCCATTTCATTCATGAGTCAGAGCAGCCCTTATCACAGGGTCCTCCATGCAATCCAGGGTGGCAGTGTAGGGACAGTTAACAGACTTTCTTATAATGGGGCTTCCTTGGCAGCATGTTCAGGTTACATGATTCCTTGATTTCCCTTTCTCAATGCCAGTCTGCCGTGCTGCCTTTCTTCAGATAATTAGTGTTGGGGAAAGTGTCCTGCTTTGCCACCCATCTAAGCATTATTTAATTTGTTGATTAGCCCCATCTCTTCTGTTTCCTGTATTTGCCCCCCATCTCAGCATTATTTAATTCGCTGATTAGCCCCATCTCTTCTGTTCCCTGTATTTTCTGTGCGTACTCCAGGATCAGATCTTTCATAGATCCATTGCTGGGTTGAATCCCCGTCTCCGGGTTAGGAATCCTACCCCTAGTTTAACAGAGCAAGTAATACACTTTGGTGTAGCCCATCCATTGTATTGTTTTAGACTCCTTTTTTAGCCAATGTAGTAGATTTGCTGCTACTAGCCGGTACCAGGGCACAAGTCGATGGTGCACACGGGTAGATGGCGTCTACCTATTATTTTCAACGAGGGGCCGCTGTCCACCCGACCAGGAGTTTGAGTCCCAAGGAAATGTGCAGAACGTCCTTGTCCTGGGTGTAAGTTTCGGACACTGGAACACTTTCAGCTGCACTGGCAAAGGTTTCTGTTTTTTGTTCTGTGTAACAATGTCAGCCGGGAAAGAGGCTTGCCGGTTTCGACCACTCACCTGGACTAACGAGTGTAGAGGACTCATAAAATGTCCAACACTGCACAACACTGATTTTACTCTACCTCATGCTCCAAACTGAATAAAGCTACAGTTTAGGTAGCAAGAGGTCTCTCCTTTTTTAACGAATTCACCTCACTTGAGCACTCTCACCTATCCTCTATTCCTGATCACTACTGTAATTACCAGTGGTTCCCTCCATGCGGAGGAAGCATGGAAGAAACCCAATGATGATGCTGTCACGTATTTGACTAAGGCGGAGAACCAAGATATACCGCTCCAGGACCTGTCTACGTGAATGAGGGTTTTTTAAATCAATGATGGGCAGAACTCCCGAACCCTGGTAGCAGGTAAAAGTCATCCATTCCCCATTGATTTTGAGCACTTATCATTTGCAGCAGCTGTGGGAGTTGAAGCTGGTGGGTTTTGAGAGTGTCCCCCCTTTTTTGTTTGAAGGATGTCTGTGCCTTTCAGATCGCACACATTCGCAGGCTGGTGGAAGACACTGTGTGCCATGGGGTACTGCAGTTCCCAGATTTAATCATCCTACATTGAGGGGGTAATGATATGTTTGGGCTTGGACACAGGGCCACGAGGGAAGCTCTGTTGTCTGGATTTGCCCAGTTGGGTAAGACATTTCCAGAATAGCGTGGTCTCATGGTACCATGGCGTAAGTGGGAGCCAGAACTACGGTCAAGGGCCCCTTGTTTTTAATGTATCGGTCAAGTGCCTTGAATGCCGGAATAGCCTTGTTGTACCTGGGGCAGGGGCCGGCTTGGGAATACACCCAAAGATTACGCATGGGGATCATATATGCTACTGCAATGGTGTGCACATGTCTACCTAGGACTCAGACTTGTGGATCCATGGCATTTGACTCTGACATGGCTATTGGCCTGGGGATCAATGGAACTTGGTTGTTCGGAA